>NC_140655.1:25135009-27689072 GCF_978046115.1 Saccoglossus kowalevskii | reverse complement strand
ATGTTATGACAGCACAAACAATAATTTGAATGACGATGTGAAGCTAAACTGAACAAAAATAAATATAGAAAAAATAATATACATACACGACACACTGTTGTTAATGATAACACTTCAACCAAACTTTGAAGATCAATATAATTAGGGCTTGGTCATTGCAAACGTGTCAGAAAGAATCATCCAAAAAAATGGAGTACCTGAATATAGACAAATAAAAAAAAGGATTAAACTATTCTGGGACGATTTGCACTGTGACATATTTAATATCATGTGTGCACTGCATGAAAACACGTGTTTCCGGTTCAGGTTAAACAACCTTTAAATAGAGGAGAGGAAGAAAAAACAACGTATATCCGGATAACCATAAGTATAACCATCATGTAACCAAAAGCATGTGGAATCATTTGCTTCAATGACAATTTCAGTGAAAATGTCGATCGACGTTTACTGTATACTGCACGACTATGACATTTATTGGCGTGTCATGCTTAGAAAAAAACGTTTGTTTTTCATTCAAAACAGTCCTTCACCTCAGCCAATTGATGTCAATGAAGCTGCGCTTTGTCAAACTTCACTCTTCTGCTCTTATCTGTACAACAGCACTCACCTCACCAATGAGTGCACTAGGTCTCACGTCACTGGTCTATTAGTGCTATGGCTGATTCTAACCGGCATATGTGAATTGCATCTGTGGCATCTCAACACACAAGCTGTCGTAATCGTGTCAGGTGTCAGGTGGCGCGGTGATGGCGTCTTTCACATTGCTTCTTCTCATCGATGTGGCCATCAACGCCAACAAACTTATCTCTTTCTCTGAAAGCGAGACACATGTCCCTACCAAGTTGCGACATCTGCATCAACATTATCTTACTGCAATCTGCTAACGTGTGATACTTCGGTTCATTACCAAACAGCTCCAATGGCAACAACTCATCAATGTATCTCACTTTAATGTCTACAAGATGTTTGTAATGAAATACATTACCAACAAACCCGGTAGAAAATAAATGTCATTATTGATTTATTAATTTCTAAGTGACATTTTGATAACCCGCAATCTGGCAGACTTTACAAATTTAACCAAAAAATGTTTTTTCCCACGTCATATGAACTGACAGTGACATGGGCATCAAAACTGGCCGTCCTTGTTGTACACAAACTAATGATGAACCAGTTACCTCCATGGATAACAATATATTCATAACAATACATTTTTTTGCTGTTCTATTTCAAACTTTTGACTTGATGCACACTTACAATGAAGTGATATAAAATGATATAAAATATATGAGCTATAAAAATCTCTTCTTTATTGTAGTTACTGTATCACAATGTTTGTTGGAGAAACTAATTATTATGCAAATAAATTATGCAAATTAGATGTGTTGTTATGCAAATTTCCCGCGATGCTTGGCATGGAGTCTGGGGAGAATACTGACGGTTAAACCTATATGTATACCATCCAGTTCTATATTATGTCCACAAGCTGCATTCCCACCATCACAACGATGTACCATACATGCAACAGGTGATCAGTCACACTTAGTTTTCCAACTCTGTCATGTCGGCTCCCAGAATCGGTCAAACCCTCACTACTACACACACATGGGTCACCTAAGTGAACCGTGTCTTGTATGTTGCACACAACTGCCCTCTTCTGGCTGGGCACTCCATGGTTATATACAACTTACCGCACACGCAACACTGAACTGGAATCCGCCATGCTACCATGCCACCTGGTACAAAACTGAGGGCAGAGGTTGCCACATTTTTGACCATCAACCTCCCCTTCAACTCTATGACATGCTGTCTATCACCCTCCTATTTCCCTATTCCCGAATTAGCGTCAGACGCGGTGTAATTATATTTGCGCATGCGTAACCTACATAGCTACGGGCGAGGGTAGGACAAACATTATAAAAAGTCAAAAGAGCACAGGTGGACATGCAACACGGAAGAATTCAGCAGCATATGTATTTATGACAGTTTTTAAAAAAAGGCAGACTGAGTGTGGATGGGTATAACAAGGGCAGCTAGAAGAACTATTTAAGACAGCTGAGAAATATTGATTTCCAGTTGAAAAAGATGAATTTTCAGGGAAAATTGACTGAAATAGATGGTACGTGAGTGTTTCAAAATATGACCGTGATATAAAAATATCCGCAAAAAATATAAAAATATTATGCTATAGCCAAAGATAATTTGCATGCTCGTTATTCCTGCTCGGGCAAGTGTGTACATTTTCAGAGATTGGTACGAGTTAGTTGAAAGATGATGACAGTTTAATTTCATGGGATTTTTTTACGTTGCGAGTTGGAAACATTGATGTTCGGTGTAACTGCGACCTGCGCCCTAGGAACGTTCAAAATCTATTCTATTTTCTATGTTTTTAATGACGGCTTTATTACAGTGTTCAGTGTGCTATTTGAAAGGGTCTTTTGTCAGACAACCAGTAGTACACTCCCATTATCAAAATCTCCCTTACGCAGGTCATTACCAGTAAATGTTGTCATGTGAAGTCACTGCATGAAAATTCGAATTTCCGTCGTAGCCGCTAGCCGGATTAGCAACGTGTTTTGCAGTAAATCCGTTGTTTATATTTGGGTGCGTAAACGTTCGAATTTCCCTCGCGTAACCGTTGAAACTGAAACGACGTAAATTTAGAAATTGCGCGTTTGATACGCCCAATGTAAACAGCGGAAATTCCCAAATTTGCTGTCGTTTTACGCTGAACTTAAAGAACTGATATACAACGTTGCCCGTTGTATATTTTCAACGTAAATTGACGGGCAACTCTGAGTTTGTCGTTGTTTTACGTTCAACATATTAAGCGGAAATCACGCAGCTTGAACTGCTGCACTACATGGTAGAAATCATTCACTTTTCATATAAACCTGCTTAGGTGGCCAGGTCTAAAAACTATAGAAATATATTTCTAACTAATCCGTTTATAATTTACTAATTTATCGTCAACTATATATTTTTTTGTTTTACAGTGGTATTGTTTGAACTAATACTCAATGATTCGATTGTGGCGAAGTGCTTAACTGGCGACTGTAGCTGTACAGTACATAAATATGCTATTATAGCGACATGTAATAATTTATTACATTCGAATCCGTAGTGACTAATAATAATATTAATTCTGTTATTGCGCCCTCGCCGATCTCAAATCCAGTTGAACTTTACAATTCATGCGAAGCAAAATACTATAGCTCCTTATCATGGCTTATGCGATGGTTGTGCGCCCTCTGTAAATTGTGTATGTTTATCTATGGAATTAACACTTTAGCGACTATTGACATTTTGTGAAGTGGCATTGGACCTTACATGGATAATGTATGGGTTTAACCCGCACCATCGCTAATCCTACGAGCACGAAATGTGTTTTAAGGTTAACCTGAATTTGAGATTCACTGGATTCCGGCAGAGCAAGATCCCGGCCACGGTTACTAAAAAAGACGGTTAGGAAACGAACCATGTTCTTTTCATTGGATGCGTGTCGCGGGTAAACATTTGAAACAAAAGACGTACTAATCTGTGATAAATCATTAACATAAAATGTAGACAGGAAATCACGCAAATATGACGTCATTTTCCCCAGAGTTCATTGCAATCAACAACTGCACGCCATTTTATTGTGTCTGTGTCGATACTTTCAGTAATACTAAAGTGTAAGTTGTTCCAGTGAATCATGACAAAACCTGTCGCTCAGTTTAAACTCAATACAAATTTGCCTGTCTTGTATGGCATTTTCGTTTCTAAAGAACAAGATCGGCAGAAAACTGAAATTAAAAAACCAACAAAACAAGATCAGAAAAAAAAGACGTCAAAGAAACCATACAAGTGTTTATATTTCAGTAATGCGAAGGCTTTAATGAGGAGCCATGATACTATATACATTTTGTTGGAAATAAACAAAATATGCGATAAAATAACTGAAACGACCTACCCATGCTCTACAAAATGCATGTAAGCAGACCAAATATGCAACAACAGGCAGTTCCAATGAAATTAAGGACGGTTAAAAAGGGTTCGAAAAATTGATTTGGGGAAGAGACTGCTAGAAAGTTGTACCGACCGTTCAATGTGTTCCAAAATTGTAGCGTTGACTAAAACCACATTTAACGGCACGCTGAATATTGCAACATGAACAATTTGCCAACAAACTGAAACAAGGACAGACAAGAACAATTAAACAGGCATTTTATGAAACTGGCGAAAAATATTGAATACATTTTTAACGATTTCTACGGCGTCTACAAAAAAATTGTTAAGACTTTAAACAAAATGGCTGATACAGTGACGCGAAAGCAAAACGATAAAATTTACTCTAATAAGCCCCCAAATCGCATACAACCGTCATAAGTACACACAGTAGTATACTATAAATTTATTTGGTTGTATTTTTTTATAATATAATGTATTTTAAAATAATGACTTAGGGGTTAGAATTTTCGTCACTTTTTCTTCCGGGACCCAAGCTTACTTTCAAGACAACAGTGAAAACGATAAATGACGATTCTCGATTGTGAATGTTGTCACAGTCACAAAGAGTACTCATCCGAAATGTACGTGTAGTTCTTCGTAGAGCTTGTGCACTAAACGTTGATATTCTATCGAAAACGAGCTTAAAATTTCAAATTCGCGGGACATCAAGTGATCGACACAAAAATGAAACAAAATGGTGGGCCTTGAAATCTCAAGCAATAGACGGCGTACACAGCGCGACACGCATCCTTGAGGGATTAGGCAAATTCACACCTTTTAACAATGGCGTTTCCTAACCGTCGTTTTTAGTAACCGTGTTCCGGCGGACATTATCTCAGAAAACATGTGTTTAGATAATGTAATTTTTAAGTTACTGCCAACACATTACAATAGAACAGGGTCGATGATGAACGTTGATGTACTGTGAAATACTTTATTTTAGCTGGAATTATTGTTTGCTGAAAAGTGTTTTTGAGTGTTTTGCATGGATTTTTTTTACTGATTTCTGACGAGTTGAATGTGAAATATAGGAAAAAGATATATTCGCGAAAATAAAGTATTTCACAGTAGATCTAAAAGGTCACCAATTTCAATCTTTATTTTAAAATACAAATAGTCCTATTGTGGCTTTATAAATCATAATATATAATATACAGCTACAAAAATAGGTGGTTTAACAATTAACGGATTATGGTACGCTCACATTAAATGCCATTGTCTCCATGCGATGTACTGTCTGGGAGTTTGTTCTACCCTGATTGTGTCTACAGGGAATGTTTTCTATATCATCACTTATATTACAATTTTTAAACAAAATGCTATATTACTATGTAGTGTATTGCAATACTTGATGACCACGTAATTTTCAGGGAAAATTTTATGAAGATGATGTTTACTCATCAGTTACTGTAGCCTCAGACTAGTAATACAAGTCTGAGCTGTAGCACACGAATCTACAGGAGTGTTTTTGTGAACGGCAGGTTGGCCGTGGGATTCACGCGACTAATTGACGTAATTTTAAAACATACGACAATTCGTTATTTCAAACAACACCACTTAGCATTAAGTAGTAATTAACGAGGCGTTATATTCGGACAACTTGAAGCGGGTGAGTCAACAGCCAACACAGCGACAGGCGTATTTATAACTGTTGTGACGTTGCTTCTCTTTCAAAGGCTAAAATCGTTCTACGATTGCATCACTTCCGCTTTAGGATCTTGTAATCATGACAAGCACTACGGTTGACGCTGTGACATCACGTCTATTCAGTCTTCCTACTTAGAATTCATAATTGTGATTGTTCTAGCATTTACTAATATTGTTGACGTTTATTATTTGGGCTTAAATGTAATATTCAAGATAATAAATGTTATCGATATCGATAATAAGGTGGTTTCACATTGTAAAATAATGGAGGCTTTTGTGGAGGCGCTGTGGCTTAACTCAATTTCGAATCAAAATATTCGGGCGGTATAAATAAATCATAGCTTACAAGAGGCCTTTGATGAAAGAGCGGTGGTCTTTGCTCAGTGCGTGTTTGAATTTTATGTAAGTAAACAACGTGTTGTTTACGTCGCTATGAGTCCATATCAAACACGACGCGGCGCGACAACCATTGCATTTTAATCCCAATGGTTAGGTGGCCCATGGAGGTAAAAAGAGCCTCCATGAGTGGCCTAACTACAGCATGATCAAGCGCTAGATTGCGTAACCGCAACTATCATTGACCATGGAGGTATAAACAGATACCTCCATGCATTGACTAAATTAGGTTCGTGAAATTTGTTTTTACAATTGCAACCAGGATGGCTGTGAGAGATGTCAATTAGCCTGCCGAGGAAACAAAACCAATGGTTGGTATATATTAAAGGAAAACTAATTTCTCAATGGTTATTCCAAAGACAGCATTGTAGAAACATAAAGCAGAGACTTCAATTTAAGACACTATTCCGATAATGCAGACTACCTTTTCGTCGAAATGTGCTACGTACATAAAGGAAAACACTGAGAAACAACACGCTGAGGTCCGGCGTGTTGGACACTTCTGACGTAACCAAACTGCGGCCTAAATAATAATGTGTGAAAGCGAAAAAAATAACTGACGTCGAGACACCGTGTCCACTTCCTGTTATACTGTTATCTGCATTTTCTGAATTTGCTTTGGCATCGATTTATAACTATAAATCCAACATGTATACCTTCCTTGTTACTTTACTGAGTAATTATATTTAAAATGACAGAAAATTGGGTTTGGGCGTTCCGGTGGACGGACGTTTCGGCCAAGGGTTTCAATATTTGAAATTCGCACCTATCGTTATATGTGTAGGTATCAGTTACAAGTATTTCAAACAATAAGTATGATTTTTGTGCCATTGAAAAAAATGGTATATGCTTGTATTTTGTGCATGTATTTATGACCAATTTCAAGAATAAGAGTCGTAACTTTCGTAGGTACAAGTATCGTGACTCTTCCATACATTTCACTTACGTTCATTAAACTTGAATGAAGTCGCGGCTTGAAAAGAATGGTATTTACGAAGTTTAAAATAGCCAAGCCTTCCGGATTCGAGCCTCTTGATTGATTCGACAACGGTAGCTATCATTTATTCTAAAAAGTTGAAGATCGGTAAACATAAAACTAATCTAAAATATCTCCTGCTTTTCACGTGCGACATGTTTATTAAAAAACTGAGTTAAGCGAATTTAATTAGATATTAATGCGTGAACTCTGGAGGTCATTGCCCATTGCTGCACATAATTCAAACACGTTGTAATAGAGTTCATATTCATATTCACTCCATTTCAAATAACTAATTCCCCATTGAAACATCGCCCAACAAAGATGTCGCTGATCACGCAGTTGTCGCAGCGTGTGTTGTACCATGATACACCCAGTTTCGACTTTTGTAAAATGCGATAGTAAAAATATACGTTTCACTTGGTAACACCATGGAGGTAAAAAAGACTTTTACCTCCATGGTATCACATTAGGGTAAGCTGTGGATGGGGCGCTAAACGGCGGGATATTCGGTACCCTTGAACATGCAATAGAAATTACGTGTATACAGTACATTCTAATTATTCTTCGCAAATAAAACAACAATACAAATAAGAACTTTTCATTATCTAATTTACATAATACTGAACATAATAATGACCGAGAAGACTGGTTGTTACAGTTGTTGTCTATTACACGATATAAGTGATCATACATATATACATATACATAGTCAATTACGTGATATCGGTGATCAGTTGTTCACAGAAATGATGTCGTCATTCAGTTTACAAAAATATTAAAACATACTAGTAGTCTATTCCGTTATTTCGGCGTACATTTTTAGTTGTTTACATAAATATTTAGTGTATAACCACTTTTTTGAAAAGTTATTTTCCAAACTATAAAACGCCAACGTCCTTTAAAATAGTATGATACAGGTACAAATTTGAAGGGCGCTGGTCGTTGCGCAGCGCGTTTTCGTACTTGTAATGAAGCAATGTTTACACGTGTTGTATACGTCGCTATGAGTCCCCTATCCAACAGGACGCGATGACCACCGCCCTTTGAACAAAACATTTTTTATTTTATATGCTGACCAAAAAATATCAGAATAACAATGTTTTAAACGTTTGTAAAATTAACATCGCAAATGTTGAGAATGTGTTTAAGAGATGCCGCGGTGTAAATAAACATTGCAAACAGGGTCTGTTTCGTTCGTAGAATTATTGTTTTGTTTATTTTGGCTCATAAAAAAAACTTGCTGCATTTGTTTCTGTCTTTGGCATATTTCAGAATGATAGATATTGTCCGGTCGTATTTTTACGTATTTAAGGATCTGTTTATACCAGCCGAGTGCACAGTATTAATTTCACCCAACCTGTCTAATTTCCGCTTTGTTTTGAAAATATCGCCCGCTGCGCGCATTTTAATTCGTGGTTTTGGCATCGTTATTTTTTGGAAAACACATCAATATTTTCTTCGTTTCTTTGCCCTAGGGAGTTAGCGTTGTCTTTATCAAGTATCTGTCTCGATAATCATTGATGAAAGGAGAGAGCAGTCCTGGATTCAAACGGAACACAGTTCGGCTCCTTCAGCATGTTAAACAAAAGGTCGTAGTTCAAGTTGCGTGCGCGAATGATACAAGGGGGTCAACGTAATTGCAATATTTTTTTGTTCGTACAACGGAAATTGGAAAAATAAATTCCGTAATTGTGTAATCACAGGCTAGACGTACGACGTAATCAATCAAATATTTTTATCGTGCACTGTAAAAATGTGTCATTTTTCTCGGTACGTACAAGAATTCACATCCAAATTAAAAAAGTCGTAAAGAATAATCCAGCGAAATTACATTTTCGAAACTGTGAAATGACTAGATGACACAATTCATTGCAAAATTCAATTATCACTGTAAATTGTAAAAACGTCTTTTTTCCCTTGTAAATTGTAAAAGGCCCTTTTTATTTCCCGTAAAACTGTACCAGCTACCCCCTTTGCCCCCTCCATACAAAGTATCATAGATTGTCGTTCGTCCGTATCATGTCGTTCGGATTTTAATAGTAATTAATACTCTATTACTCGTTGTATCCGTAAACTTTACCATTGAAACAACAAATTCAACCACTCGTGTACCAGTGATCAGTATTTGAGCCAGCGATTGGTGTTTTAAATAAGCGAGCGAGAAAAGAAAGTGATATAAATGTGGTAGTTTTTTCGGTCGGAAAAGATCCCGTGGTCGGATATTATGAGATAATTGGTTGCTTAAAACCGATAAAAGCGGGTGATTGGGCGAAATTAGTAGCGTGGCAAGTTTATAAATTGAGAAACGTCACCAAGTAATGACACGGTAGAAAGAGTTGATAGTAAACGCAGGGGTTTACAGCGGGGGAGCAGCCACCACCCCTTTACCGTGAAAGCGTGAAATCGCGACAGATTTGTTTCGTTCTTATATTAAATATTAGGTTTTGAGAGCTGCTGAGTCAAAAAAAGACTAAATGATCCAAAAAGAACGCGTTGGAGACATATGCCTATGCAGAATTTGGTTTGCCAGTACATAATCCATTTTTAACACCTTGGCTACTCTATTGACAATGGCTGTTTATCCTGATTTGGCACTTGGGGTGACCGGTAATCAGTGTCCACAACGTGCTGTGCATGTTTTCGGCACGAATTCAGTTGTAAGCTGAAATTTCCATATGCGTGTTTGGTAGTCGTTAGCTAAACACTTTTGGGTTTCGTTTGCAAAGTTACAGAGTTTCGTCTAACTGTTTTTGCTGAAATACATTGTATACTGTATATAGTTTTGTCTTATTATCTCAACTGTGATGTGGTATTTAATCTGATAGTACTACAACTCTTAATTTAGCAAATCTTTGGAATGTTATTTTTATTGTGATAATCAAGAATATAAATTTGCCCGAAGTCGGGAGTTGTGAACAAATAAACTGTTAATAAAGAGCTTTGATTATGTAAGATCCATGGTAAGATCTCCGTGATAAGGGGTGGATAGAAACGCAGTCTCTCAACCCCCGGGTTGGGAAACGATAATACTTCTTTTGTCTCAATGCGTGTTACACGTTCGTCAAATTGTTTATTCGTTAACCCATGGAGGTCTCTTTTTACCTCCATGGTTAACTCAAGTGAACGCAAGCCTACTTTTCTATTACCATAAAATTAGTATATGGTATGACATATGACAACAGAAGCCTTCTTGAATCACATCTACGCATGCGTATACACTTCGTTTCGATTGTTGGCACAACGCGAGAGACAGTACATTATTTACCGAAATGTGGGAAAACAACGAGGATTTTGTCGATTTCGATATCGATTGGGATGATATATTGCAAGAGGGCCCAGAGAATGTTGCTGCTGAATGCACGAAAGAAGGCTACGGAAACAGAGACATCGACGCAGCCATCCATTCTGTCAGGGCCGCAAAAAACGTATCGAACGTAGTTTATGTGTTAAAACACGATCTAAGTTTGATCGAAACAAACAGAACAGCAATTAAAACAGCATTTTTTAACTTCCACCTCAATATTAATAAAATAATAGCTCAAGTCGGAAAAGTGTGTTTGTGAGGTTTGTTAAAATCAGATACTGTCACTATAACATCGAATTTGGTCATTCGAATCGTCATCTTGATATAACCATAGCTCCATGATATAACCATGGAGATAAATGATATAACATGCATAAATTTTGTACACTCTAAATCAGGGAGCTGTTTAATTCAGTGATTTCCTGAGAAGAATATCGGAATCTGACTACACCAACGGATATTTCTAAGATATAAATCAACGGTTCTTCAAAATTTTAGGCATCAATATAAAAAAGAAAACACTTCGAACAGTCGTTTTCTTCGAACGATACTAAACGACCATCTTGGTTCGTGGGCGGATACAAGTATCTACGGGGGCAAAACTAACGGTAAAATGATCGACTGGAATGAACCCTTTAATATTGCTTCTGCACAAAATAATCTATGTTGGGGAATAATTAAAATATTAAACAAAAATATGACGACTGTGATCGTTTTAGATGTAGGGACGCATTTTCATAGGGTGAAAACTTTTTGTACAGCGTCACCGTAACAAGGCACCCTGCAATGAACAGTGCTGGCTGTGATGGTCTGAAATTCTGGATTTTTGTTATGTCAATTAAATGAACATATCTTTTAAATTACACGTGCCTTATCAGGAAGCTTTTGCGGGCACAAATTACACACGCAACTCGGAATAATTTCTAAATAAGCTGTATAAAATGACAAAGATTCACAGGCGCAGAGCCACCGGTTTCACTCCACAAGCATAACGCACACTGTTACCAGCGATCGGGGGGGATTAACATCTTAGAACAAAGGCGTTTCCCAACCGGGTGTTGAGGGACTGTGGTAGAAATAAGTACAGTCTCTTTAGAGTGGGACTATGTAGAGAGAAAAAGGAGTGCATTTTTTTAATAATTTCACTCGAGCGACGTCACAACTTTGGCGTCCCGGTCAGTTTTTATCGCTCATTGTCGCAGTGCCAGGGGTTGTTTTAGAGTTCCGATCTGATGAAGCAATCGCAGCTGTTCTGAGAATTATTCGGACAGTCATATATATCTTGGAACTTTGCAAAACACTTGAGTCTTTTCCAATCTAGACTTGATGGCGCCGTTGTGTTGGCAGGCCCACAATTGGGACCATTTCATAATCTTGCTAGATGCGGGTAAAACTTTATTTTCAAAACGTCACGCCTGGTTACAATAAAATAACAGGTTATACGTTGCATATGCGTTCAAGTGTTATATTTTAATTTTAAATTGTTATAACTATATGAGTCCACTTGACATAACACAATTTACAAATCAACTCCCTAGTGTTGAGTAACCCCAGGTATTAATGAACCGCTGTAAAATTAGGTGCATTCGGACGTTTAAACTCACACATTCACAGGATAATAACGGTGTGAAATATGTCTGTTTTTTTTTAGAAAATGCTTTATCACAGAATAATAGTCTGTGGAATAGTATGAAATAGTTATGGGACAAAAACGACAAACCTGCTTTGAAATCGAAAAAAAAATGGGTCTTTTGATTACCGGGGACACATTTCAATGAACTTGATCACGGGAAATGCATGGCGCAAATTTCAAGCGGAAATTCCGCTGTGAGCTCTCGCAATCGCGTCATTTTTACAAGGTTCGCCATTTTTTTGTCACGTGGTAACAATGACTGTCCGGTTAGTGCGAACTTGTCCCTCTATATTTAGGCTTTTGAATCATAAATTCTAAAGTATGGTTCTGAATGAAACAACAGGCAGAGAACACTTTATTCAAAAACGTCGTCAAACCCTTCTCACTACCTTAACGTGACCATGGAAGGGACCATGGAAGGTACTCCTTCCATGTCGTGACAATAGCATAACCCCAGACTAGTAATATTACGAGTCTGATGCATAACGGTCCAGTGGCCGACATCCTGTGTGTATTGCAAACAAATAGCATAGCGCCGGTCGGCAATTTTTTATTCTGATCGGAAATTCTGAATGGCGGTTTCTAGCAGCGAGCGTGGGCAGATTTTTGAAAAAATAACGAACGAAGAAATCGATAGGTAAAAAGGTGTTTGAGTAATATTCTCAAACATAAAACGCAACTAGATGAGTTTTCAGTAGACCAATACACTCACGTGACACCACTTTCCCGAATTAGGTTCGTGCAGGGAGCTGGTTCGTGTAAACACGGTTACTAAAAAAGACGGTTAGGAAACGCCATTGTTAAAAGGTGTGAATTTGCCTAATCCCTCAAGGATGCGTGTCGCGCTGTGTACATGCAAATTTGTATTGAGTTTAAACTGAGCGACAGGTTTTGTCATGATTCACTGGAACAACTTACACTTTAGTATTACTGAAAGTATCAACATAGACACAATAAAATGGCGTGCAGTTGTTGATTGCAATGAACTCTGGGGAAAATGACGTCATATTTGCGTGATTTCCTGTCTACATTTTATGTTAATGATTTATCACAGATTAGTACGTCTTTTGTTTCAAATGTTTACCCGCGACACGCATCCAATGAAAATAACATGGTTCGTTTCCTAACCGTCTTTTTTAGTAACTGTGGTGTAAACTACTTCCTTGGGGAAACCCCTTTCGTTTTCGCACCCCAGGCCACGACACCAGATCTATTCACACTACCTGCCTAGACTTCGTACTTGATATGGTTGCACATTTGTCGTTATTTTGCGCAAAGTAATGACAAATGAAACAGCGTTAATTTTTGACATGGCGTACGATGATGTGGCGACTTGGATTCCGTAATACTCCACTATTTGGCTCAAGCAGGCCTGTAAGGCTGTATGTTAAACCATGGAGCTCCATGGTTAAACGTACAATGTATAAAACGCGTCGACGTGTTCACAATACTAACTATTATCAGCTCATTACCGACTGTCACCGAACCAATTCTGTCTTCGTATCGCTTATTTTGAATAAAAGACTTGTTTTAAGAGCAGGTCAAAATTTCCACCAGTATTCGACTGAAGTCTGTCACATTGTATTGCTTAACTGAAGAATGACACCTCTTATTGTGTGAATTGAGTCTTATCCATTTAACATCAACAAACCACCAACTATTAATTGCAGCGAATTTCTTAATTTGTAATATTACAATAAATGCGGAGCAAAAATGATATTATTATGGGGAGGGTGCTCAGCACTGCCAATTCACATCATACTTTTGACGAAATGGAAATTTGGTATAGTATACTGTTCTAGGCCAACCAGATCCTGGTTAGACCACACATATTTCATAGCAACAAACGTAGTTGACACTTGCATGTAGATCCACATCCTCTAATGGACCATTATAGTGTTTATCAAGGTATCGGATGATTTTGAGCAGGCACATTACATTTACATTACAACAAATACACATTTTAAATTTAAATATTTTATTATATTATTAACAATTCCATAATGTCTCTCACACGGACATAGCTGTGCCAAGGCAAGTATACAAACCAGTGCCGCTACACATTCATTGTGTATTGAATCAAAATCCCTCTTCACTAGAGTAGTGCACTAAATATGAACTTCGAATATAATTTATTCCAGGGACTTAACGACCAACGTATTTTATTTACGAATTGTACAGCTACCAGTCTACAGCCTTTTCAACATCAGCATCCGTTACGTGCACATGTTGGGATCTCGGCACGTGCCGATATTTTAAGCCTTCATGTTTGGAGAGAATTACAGCACTGGGTTTACGTTTGTCCGGACCCACATCGGGACCCACTCGGCTCGTGCAGAAATCACGCTATCATTCGTCGATCTGTTAGTTGACCCAAACATGGAAAGCGATACACATATGATGAAAACAATAATTGACATATTGAAATTAATTCTATTTGTTATTATAGTATTTATTACCAGTCATCATGCAATGAACGGCTTAGAAGATTCGATTTTTTTGTTTACGTCAATGTAGCATTGCAAGAAAATACCGGTTGCAGCACATGAATATTCGTCGCCGACGACAGTTTGCATTCATTTCATTCATTACTACTGTATCCGATCATATATATAGTTATGTGTTCTCTGAAAATTCACCACTGATTTCGGTTCGTGCCGAGCGTTCATGTAGATCTCTAACGTGAACGCCACTAATGTGTACTCGAAAGTGACTTGGCTGAGAAATGATTACATACTACAATATACTAACACTGACACTCTTTTTTTAACTTTCGAAAATAATGGTTTTAAGAAACATTCATTGTGTGTTTTAATCATAGGTTACTCAACAGTATGTTTATAAGTTCAGTCACGGTTTTAGTAACCGTGGTTCAGTCACATCAGACAAAACAAATATCACTTGATGCCACAGTGGTAACACCTCTTTTGTTGTAGAAGTAACACACGTGATTATAAACAATGTGTTAACAAACAAGTGTGAGCTGTCTTGGCTGAGTTCAAGTGCAGCCCCTGACACGTTTTTTTTTCCCAAAACGTAAAATATGACGGAACTTCGTTCTATCATACTAGACTTTTCTTTAGATTTTTGAAATGTCATGAAATTGAACTGATAAAAACGTACAAGAAGCGTGTTGTATTGGAGCTAAGCACGTCTGGGGTACATCAATCCTCAAGCCACGACTGTGTTTGTCGTTGATGGCGGGATCATGACGCGGGAGTAATTGTACTTAACAAGCAATTTAAAAACAAGCCGTACGAGGGCGCTATATACGAATATGGAATAATTTTATTATATTTGCTAAAGCACATTTAAATTGTAAACGGTTATACACACCATTTAAGGATAAATATTATAAGGCAGTTCCCGGAAAACGTCAAAATAAATGTAATTTACAATGGGCGTACTCTGCGTACATGACGTGGAAGAACACAAGAATACGCCGGAAACCGTTCACGTAATGATCGGTTACCCAGTAGTTTCAACGTAAATTGGCGTATATTTTTGCATTTACGTTTCTTCCGTCCAACTTAATCAGTGGTTATTTAAATGTATACGTTATAAACGTTGAACGGAAATCTGCGGTTTTTCAGAAATTACCGTTGATTTACGTTGGACTGAATGGACGACAAACGTAGCATTTCCGGCTGACGGTTACACGACGGATATGCCACCCCCATAGTCCGACGGTTACGCGGCGGATTTACTGCATAACCGCCATGTAACCGTTGTGTAACCGTACCGGAAACACGCGATTTCATGCCGTGAGTGTTGCATCTTTCCCAACAATATATCGAATGTGGCTTCCCCGCAATGCTGTTCCCAACTGTTCACGACAGTGCCAATGACGTTCCCAATATATTTCCTCTTCAGGGAATTGATCTCTAAGAGTCTATATATATTCTTCATCTACCATCCTACGGCCAGCTCATACAGTTCTGTGGCCTGGCTCTTAGCCAATAGTCATCTGTACATCTTGGCCTGCTCTATGCTGCCCTGTGTAGGTGACGATATAGTTCTATTCCCTGCATGCTCACCAACACAAACGGTGCTGAATTTTATAAAACATTTTCGCCAGTAATAGGAAGGTATTTACTTAATAATATTAATCATTCACATCATAAATGGTTGTTGGCTGTTTCACAAAGACAGGGTGTCATCAAGTTAACTTAAAAAAACGTAAAGTTAAAACATATATTACAAATTATTGGTCAATATCTTTAATTAATGTAGACGTTGACATTTCATCCAAAGCTGTTTCAAAGTGTATGCTTAATTTCTTGCTATTTCTAATTCATCTATATCAATGTGCATTTGTAAAAGGTCGTTATATTGGAGATGCTATACAAACAGTTCTTGATCTTATGTAGTATTCTAAACAGAATGATATATCAGTTGTCCTCGTATCTCTAGACGTCCACAGAGCATTTGATTCGGTAGACCATAGTTTTAACTTTGGTGAATTATTTATAAATTTGGTGAAAAAGTTTTATAAATTTGTAACTGCTTGTGTCATAAACCATGGTATATAAGTGGTTATTTTGAAGTGGGTAGAACAAACTGGGTTATGGAAACAAGCCAATATTTTAGGAAAAAGCCTGAATTTGTTTTGAATTGATCTGATGGTATACTGGGCATTTATGTAATCTATGATGAAAACAAGTACTTTGAAGAAAAGTTGAAAAATAAATTAACAAAACAGAAAGAAATATATAATCTGTGGTCTCAAAGATCACTGTCAATAATTGGCAAGATTCAAATTTTGAAAACATTCGTCCATTCCCAGTTTTCTTATACCAAAACCAGTTATTAAAGAGTTAAACAGATTACATTCAAGTTTATTTGGAACGGCAGAGACATAGTTAAAAGGAATACATTGATCACCAGTATTGAAAATGGGGATCTTAATATGATTGAAGTTGACTTCAACCACATTTACCCCTCTTGGTTATGCTGGCTGGCAAACTATTATGATATTTCATAAAATTAGTCAAAAATTCCAAATATAAATTCCAGAAACAATAGAGCAAATTGACAGCCAGTTACTTTAGAATAATACATTTTTAAAGATTGGTAACCAATCAGTGTGTTTTAGGGGATTGGCAAACAAAATATTAATAGGATTGGGTATCTAATTGATACTAATGGGAACTTTTATAATTGAAAATTATGGAATACAAGTAGATTTTTTCCAAATTCAGGGGATTATAGATGCTATTCCAAGGAAATGGTAAAGTATAATTCATAGAAACAGACATAAAAAGGTTGATTATGGTGAAATGATGTATTGCAAGTGAGATTAGATTTATGTGAATAAATCATTATGTTTTACTCATGAATATTCAATTCGATTTGTACGATTGCTGGTCGAATTAAGTGTCTATGCACTTGGCTTGCCGCATGTGTATTACATATTGATGATACGATTTGGAGCAAAATGTGAATAATAAAAATAAAAATAGTTTGAAAACATATTTGGTCACATGGTTAAACCGCCATATATTAGATTAGTGAAAATGTTATATTATAGTCGAAGTTGAAGCAATTCACCATAATAAAAAATCTGAGTGGCAAGCTTCATCAATTGCAATTGATAGAAATGCTCTAATTAACCAGATGTGTAGTACATTCAAGTTTTCACTACATGATTTATGGTATACATAAGTTCCTCCCGGAAAGTCAACGCCAGGTCAGAGGTTTGAAGATGTGCTCCGAAACGGAGGTCGCTGAATGGATGGTGTCGACTTCATAGTTCGTTGTGGGGCTTTGACTACTGACGTGTTGCAACGAACCAAGACGTGAAAATCTGAAGTCATTGATAAGTAGTGACTTTTGTTTGAGCTTTGTTTTTGAGATGTTTATTATATAATTAAACTATTTTGTTTGACAGCTGACAAAGTCAGGTATTTGTTTCTGTAAACGTTTATGGGGATTTTATTTGTTATTTCGCAAGGTTCAGAGAATAAATTTGTCATTAACCTCGCACACTTGTTTTGTGTCTTTTATTTGTATACGAGTCATAACAAGCCACATGGACGTAACATACGCATACAACGGCACCCTTGAATTACGTGAAGCCATAGTTTATTAGTTACAACAAAATGTATGTTTGAATGGTTATCGTCCTTGGCAAAGAGAGAAATGGACTTCCATCCTGTTACATATTTATTTCATCATTCTGTGGGTCTGGAAGTTAATTTATATGTTCGAATTTCTTTAAAAAATAATAATTATCACATGAATTTGTACAACTGGAGAAAATTTAATTCCAGGACTAGAATTCCAAATATTTTAGTTTTTATGTCTCTGACTACTATTGCTAATCCGATATTTGGGTCAAAACTCTCCCCATATTTCATTGAATAATTTTAATTAATTCCCATAATTAATAATTTCAATCCAGTTTCACAATCCATTTCAATAAAGCACTTGATTTATCTTGTTTGTCTTTAGTGTCTTGTTCAACTCATACCATTTACGTATTGGTACAAAGGCCATTTCCTGTCTTCTATGACTTCTCCTACTGTGTATATCTTTTATTTTATTTTGAATACCTGTGAGTATGTATCTGTAGACACCATTCATAAAAAATATTCTTGTTAATAACATATTCTAACATCATAACTAATTGTTCTTGTGAGATTAGTATTTCTATATTTTAATCAAAAATGAGTATGATAAATACAATTTTAGTTATTTGCTATATACTTCTAATGCGACGCTCGTACTTGAAATATGAAATAAGCTTCTTCATTTATCAATGCTTGATCATATTTTCTTCTTGTGGCATACTTGATCGATTTTACAAATTGATATAATGTTTTACGTACACTGTTAAGAACCGGGTATATATTAGTAGAGTTCCTTCAAGCTCCGTATAAAATTGTCAGCGTAAAATGGCGTAGGGGGATATTTTAGCCAAAATAGTGCACAGTCTTAGCTTGAGACAGCACATTGTTGCTGGGACTGGGCAACGGATTCAAATTCTGTTATCCTCGACTGATTTCTGTTGTTGATGACATGGTTGAGTGTCTATAACCGTCAACGTCAACTTAAATACGTTTACCTGACCGAAATTTCTGAGCAAACATTGCTGTAGATGTAATATAATGCTATATAATTCGTGGTAAATGACCGTTCTAAAATCGTTTTCTTACAATTAAATATTAAAAAGTTATATATGTACTACTTATAGTCCTAATGAGTTTAAGGTAGCGAGACTATTATTTCTGTTGAAAATTACGATTTTCACATTTATTTATCTATTAATTGATGAAATGCACTATAAACTTTCATATGATAAAGTCAACATAACATAGAATGTCATGTAAGTTGGTTAAAATGTTTATTTTCTGAAGCAAGGCAGCCTCAGTAGTGTTTTCCAAAATCAACAACACAGGTTTAATCTGTGTGCCTATAAGTTTCAATGATAAACTCAAGACAAAGCAATGGTAGGATGTGTTATCATTAGCTTTCTGACACACAATGAGTGTTTCCAAACACTTGAGTGGTTTGTCTCCACCTCTGTTTGTTTCAAAGATTAGTTATTTGCATATGAATGTGTCAGACACAAGGTCACACAGCCACTGAAAAAAATCATTGATATTGGTGTTCTCATCTGCCGATTTTATCGAAATATAGCTATCCCATTCCTTTATTTTTTGGTTTCCAATAGCCTTACACATTTGGGTGCCCCTATACATGTTAAAACAGACCTTTAAGGGAAAACAAATCGATTGTGCCGATAAACAAGCTTGAACATCTTTGCTGTGACTTCATGGTCGTTTTATATTTTTCAAAATACAATGTCTTTAACAAAAAATAACGTATACTTATTGTCGTTGGATTAACACAAAATTTTCACAGCTTCAAGGTGACAATGAAATGAACTTGAATGTGTCCAGACAAACTATTTCGTAGATTATTTACCAACGTGTTGTGGTTTGAGTTGGAGGCAATGCGACTAAAACGGAAATTAAAATTCAGCACATCACTTTTTAAAATGCATTGCTTGAATAAAACTGACAAGACACATTCAATTTACCAGACAATTGAACAACTAGGAAAAGTGAAAAAAAACTTATCACGAGCATAAATGCGTAATATTTTTTTTTACAGAAAAAGTAATTTTTTACCTTTGATTGAGTAACGCGTCGGAGAATGCAGATATGGGCATGAAAAACACACTTTTGAAAAGCTTGAAGTCTGGCGATTCCAAAAATATATACTTTCCTGGATCTTTTTGTAGTCATTTAGTCACAATTAGAAGATGAAAACAAGTATGCAAATAATAGTCTCGCTACCTTAAATGTATGTACAATTGATTCGAAATCAGGCCACCATTGCAAGAATCTTGTGCCACTCTTGTATGATATCGAAATTCAATGTTCATAAGCCGATAATTCAATTCGCATGTAACCAGTGTAAATATTGAGTAATTGATAATTAAGTAATTGAAAAACTATACCTATTATGTAAACACACAAAAAAGATGTTCGCCTTATAAAAATAAGCTTACTTTAGTCACTTGTTTCCACACAACATGTCACGCATTTTTTCTCTAAATACAAATCTTGCTTGATCCTGGTCATGACACAGTTTGCACGTAGCGGCGATATAACGCAGTTTGGGCAATGTAGACATAAAATCAGTCAGTTTCTTTTCATTTGATTATAACTATGAATGCAGTTAGGTCACCAAGTTGTGTTTGTGCGGCAGAAGACACAAGAGAGTCAATAAAAAGTAAAAGGGCTGCCAAGTTTATATGAGTTCATTACCATAAAATTTGTATGACACTTTTTATAATTTGTTTTCTCTCTTCGATTAAAATCGTGTGAATAATTGTGTGATTTCGCTTACTATTATTCATTGTCCAATATCTAGATTCATATTTAATATAATTTGAAACCTTGCAATGCAATTATCTGTAATTAATTTGGCACAATCGGTAATTATTGTGCTTTGGTTTTTTACTTTTAAATTGTCTTCTACAAAGTTAAACATATTGCCTTGTGTATCAAAAATAGATAATTAATAATTTATGCTCTGTCTTGTTTGGGAGTCATAATTGTAACTATCAAGTACCGTAATTCATAATATTTTGCATAAAACTGGTTTAGCATTTATTATAGTCTTTTCTAGTGTAATTACCTGCATCAGCAGTGTGTTAAGTTAAGTGTGCGTGTGCGCAAGGCTTATCCCATGTGAATCACAAAATAGTTACATTTCAGGTGAGGGTCAAATAGTATGTTCACATAAACAAGGAATGATTCTCAATATAATCAGGCAAAAATAACAAGTTTTGTGGAATATTTCAATCTTCTACTTCCACACGTAAAAATGAATGTATTAATATCTTGCATAAAACTAGGCTAAGCATTGTACACAAGCACATACTATATAAAATAGTGGAGGAGAAGTATAACAATACTAATCATAGTAGAATTCACATGGAACTTGTGAAAAGAATGCGAATTGATTTTCTGGCTTAATTATCATGGTCCTTTTTTTACCTTCCACATATTGCTTTTAATAATAACAATTGGTTATGAAGTTAGAATATGTTATATATTAATTTAGAATATTAATTAATATTGAGTATTCAACGTGGGAATCAATTAAAATTATTCAATAAATTATAGGAAATATTTTTGGCCCAAACATTGAATTAGCAATTGTAGTCAGATACATAAAAAACAAAACATTTTAAATTCTAATCCTAGAATGAAATTTTCTCCAGTTTTACAAAGGTCTGTGATAATTTAAACTTTTCAAAGAATCTGGAACATATTGATTTACTTCCAGACTTACACGATAATCTCATAAACAAAGCTCAAACAAAAATCACAACTTCACGTTATTAGGCTACATTTTTTAAATCATGTGCAGATGCGAGTGTAGACTACTGCTTGTACGTTAAATATCAATATCTGTGCATTTTAAAACTGTAATATCAGTTCAGGAGAAATCCAGGAAGTTAATGTTAGACTAGTATCTCTCTTGGTTTTAGTGTACCACGTTGACCTTCTGGAGATAGATAATTTGAGGCTTACGGATTAAGAATAGAGGTTTTTATTTCAACATCATTACACGCGCGTACACATTTCATACGTCACAGTGCAAACCGTCCCAGAATAGCATAATCCTTTTCACTCGACAAATGGATGTATCTTGCTGACACACGTTTGCTATCACCAGGAACTAATTATATTAACCTTTTAAAGTTGGTTGAACTGCAATCATACACAACAGTGTAGTCGTGTATGTATATTATTCCTTCTATAATTATTTTTGTTCATTTTAGCTTCGCATTGTCCTTCAAATTATTATTCGTGCGGTCATGTTTTTTTGGATTGAATTAAGGAAACCTTGTGCTGTTATCATTGTCTTTTTTATTATATATAAACCAGTGAGTAGATACAAGAGGGATTTCCAGCTCAACTGCTACAGATATGTGAATATTATTTTTTATCTGTATATGTATTATATGTCCTCAGTGAATTCCTCCTTATTCAATTATTTGGTTATTCAATTTGTTTTTTGTTATGGAAGAATTACACACGATTTGTAATTGTGTCCACCATATTTGATTTCCCAGGAAAAAAATATTACAGGTTTTGTGTTTTAGTTTTTTAACCTTCACACTTTAAATGCTATTTCCACTGACTGTAAGCTTTGCATATTTGAGTATGATGAAAATGTCATTCGGCGTGTATGCATGTTTGTGATGGAATACATTACCTGTAGACGTGTTATGCGAGCAGATGTCCAGTAAACATACACACTTGATCACTGCTTGTCTTCATGAGTGGTTTTTGGTCATGACGCTAAGTGTGTATACCTTTCTGTTCTCTGTCATTTTCATAAGGTGGATTTCCATCAGCATAATGCTATTTCCAGTCATGTCGGTCATCAGTCTCTAAAGGTGTAGTAATAACTGCTTTCTTTGATCTGGCTAAACACTCAGGATCCCTGATTATGTGACTCCACCTATTGCAGAGAATACACTGAGATCGCCATGCTACAGTGCCAGGTTGTCACAATTCGACCACCAGTTTCCTCTTCATCAACTCTATGAAATCGGCTTCTTGTTTTAGCTGCACCATTGTAGGAGTTTTCTCTACATCGCCGTGCTGTCTATCACCTTCTTGGTTGTCTCTAACATATATTACATTTAATGTATTTATACCTTAATATATTTTTCATTATGTTTGAACATTCCTCAGTGGCGTCAGCACAGGGGGGCGTCGCTTTCCCAAATCAAGCTGAAACCCTTTTTGTCAGCAAAATTTCCCCTCAAAATGCGGGAAATAGCGTTTCAGAGGGTTTAAATTTCAGAATATTGAAGGAGAAGAATGCCCCAGGACCCCCTAGTAAGGTCGTGCCCTCGGCACAAGGTTGGTGAAAATTTAGTGCCGCCGCCGCTGTTCCTATTCGTACTTTTCGTACGCACAAGATAAGAACTAAAAGTAATATTAAAGGGCTATCTATCCCAGGATCCAACAGTCGCAAATGTCAACTTACAGCATATGCAGACTGTGACCGAAAATAGAAATTTTCAGAAACTGTTAGAATGGCTCGAAATATATGAACGTGCAAGTAACGCCCGTGTAAACTACGGTAAATCCAAAGGATTATGGGTAGGGTGGGCCTTGGCATGTATAGCATCGATATTTCTTCTGATCTAAATATATATGAAATAACATATGATCCTTTCACCACTAGGGCTTTCTTCACACCAGGAATGTTGTAATATTTAAAATTGATTTTATAATTAGTGACTGTGTTTTTAAACAATCTGTGTACATTATTCCACAATTTACAGCTATATGAAATCAATATCAAACGTCACGGTTTACACATTCTTGACACTTATTTTGAGCTTGATGCTGGCAAAGTTTTCCTAGTTGAGGTGAAAATTAGTGCATCACCGAACACATCGGAATACAAGCAAATTTTATGGACTTATTCTAAATAACGTGACTGGGCTCAGACCCGTCGATTTGGACACCAGTCTGTGTTTCTAACTGTTGTCCACGGCCGCCGTTCATTCACTACCAACGCAACCTCACGCACCAATTCTACAATACATACGTTAAAGTTAAAGTGTCAGTTGTTATAAAAATAAAAGAACTTGATGTCTTAAAATTGTGCTTTGAACAGGCGTTTTTTATCGCACAAACGATGACCGCACTTGTACAGGGCACAGTCATTTTTGATGTTAAAAATATTGACATGTAACCTGGTATACGGTCGACGACTAAAATATACATAGTCTGCTATCCCTTGACAATGTATACAATGTTTTGAATTTATGTTTAAATATGTTTGAAAGAAAAAAATACTAGGTTCGCATGACCGAAAATATAGGTCCGGCTATGTATGTTGTTTGAGATATCAGTATAACTGTTGAAAAATAGCTAATCATTATACAAATTTGGTAATTAATAAGCACAGAAAAATAACTAAAATGTATCGAGATTCATTGAAATGAAATGAGTGGTTCTCAGACGTACAGAAGCTAATTGTGTACTGTGCACTCTTGAGTAAAAAACTAATATTTTATACACATAATTACACATTTCATTGAAATGATATAATATTATGGGCAGTTCAACAGAGAGGATAACAAATCTTGAATTTGGCTATCTATGAAAAAGACTAAATAATGTGTATAGTTTAAAATATATATAACCGTAAAAAGTATTTGTGGGACACATACACCGTCAGACAGGGTAAACTTGTGTGTAATTCAAAATATTTATCAGCTGTAATGTCTATGCAATTCCAATAAAACCAATTGCTACTTTCATCACAGCAGATAGAGTATCTGATTCAGCTTTACGAATTTCTGTATTCAATACCCATCAAACAGGCTGTTGTTGTTGTTGCTGCTGCTGCTGTTGTTGTTGTTGTTCGTCGTATTTGTATATCTCCATTTTCTGTTCGTGATGTTGTTGAAAGGAGTGAAGAAACTGCCAAAGAAACGGATTGGTGCACGAAGCCTATCCACTCCCACATTGGTTTGGTACAAGAGGCAACTGCATATTCAAACCATCACCAGTTAATGTACATGACGTAACCTGTCAATATACATATTTCCTTTATTATTTAACATATTGACTGATGATAATATTGTGTCTTTGACTAATTCAGGCAACATATATTTATACATTTTCATAATTGGCCATCCAATTACACGCATTTACATTCATTTGCAATTCTATATAAAATTACGTTTTAATTCAAGTTTAATTAATTTAAATGCAACAAAGTAGAAATAACATCATACATCACTTTATATACAAGCACAACTAGCTATTACAAGTCCAGGCCGGGGGGTTTATTTTAACAAATGTATTATTTTGATAAAATAAAATAATTAATGTACCGTTATTTTGATCTACACTTCTTACATTGTCGTGTCAGTCAGCATATTTGTCATTGTACATCTTACGTAATTAGGGTATACAGTAGTTAGAATATATACATTAGCAAATATTAGAATCATTTGGGGAGAACCCGGAAACGGTAGATGAAAAAATTGTTATAATGTCACTAAATAATGTATAATGAAAGGAGGTAATATCATAGTCTCCCTTGTTGCAAAATGGCGAGGGAATCTATTTGGGATCTATTAAAAAGATTAAATATTATTGTCCTTCTCTATAGCTTTGTCATAAATGTTCCTTGTATTCAAGACTTCAAGTATTCAACTTGAATTAATTCTGGATATTTTTTTACAAAGTAGTTAAAAGAGCGCCATCTTGTTTGTTTGATGTTTCATTGACATTTTACTCTTTTCAATCAAATGAATCGCATCACGGTTTACATGGGTTACGAATAGGCTTATTTACAAAAAGTGCTTTATCATTGAAGGTAAACGCTTATTTACAATTTGAACGAATCTAACTCATTGACGTCACTAGTCTCAAAGTATCATCCCTGATCACATTAAGTGCTCGCTAAGTTGAACAACGCATATCGCTTTGTTGGCTCGATTTATTTGTTTGTGGCTAGTTTTGGTAATTTTGGGTCGGTTTGTGACATTTAGGTCGTTTTGGCTCGTTCTATGATATATTAATGGCTGTACTGTAACACTTCACTCTCAGGTCAAACCCTTAATCTCGCTCAAAATAGCATAATCCTATTTTCTCTAATCCCCATTCCCTATTGGCTGTGAACACTTTTCCAATTGATTTTGGTAGCTGTTTTGTGGATGTTTCTTGCTGAGACATGTTCGCTGTAACCGCACAAAAAAGTTGTTTTCACAGATTGGTTGAACTGCACCTATAAATAACATTGCGTTCGTGTACGTATCTCTTTTTTCTATCATACGGTGATCAGGTCCACATTGCAACGCTGACTGAGATAAGAGTTGCTACTACTAAAATATTCAAAACTTGTACACATAAATGTGTCTTCAAAGTGATTTGACTGAGAGAAGATTACACAATAAAATATTTGTGAATCTCACTCGGTGTCACAATAGTAATATCACGTGACTAAATACGACATGACGTAAAAGTGCGAACAGCCTTGAGTGCGATGCGGATCTATTGTTGAGAACACTGTTATTTCAGTTCACCTTTACAATTTATTTGAATTATTGTTCATGAGTCGTAAATTTGTTTAGGTTAATTTAGAAAACCATGAGCTGTTTCTTTGTCGTAATTGTAATATTCTGAAGCTTCGTATTTTTATTATAGAAATCTTAAATTGCACGTGAATGAAATTCCAGGGTCTACTGCTAATACATGTGAACTTCACAGACAGGCAAAGAACAACCGTCTATTATTTTTATTTTAAGTATTTAAAATACATTTAGTTTTACAGACCGTGTGTCGTGCTATGCTATGCTATGCTGTAGTCTGACATCGTCACTATACTCAAATATGCAAAGCACAACACACCGGATCAGTAAAAATAACACAAACAAAATGTGTGGGTTGACAAACTAAACCACACAAACCTTAAAAATGACTTAAAATGATAAAACATACTCGATCGTTAGCTGACAGGCCTTTACAGTAGATAACGTGCTCGATTTTTCTCGGACAGGCTAGAAATTACATCTGTTCCAGCCACCAAGACGTCTTACTTAAGCTTCTTCTGGAGGCTTGACATTTAAATTTTATTGTTCCTTTTCTGAGTACAGTCTTCTACACAAACACTGTGCAACAATGTATCTGTCTTATGTCAACATATACCACACATACAAGAAATTGTGCACATCAATTACGTAGAGGAACAATCTCAAACTCGCTACTTGAAAAATTAAAAAAAAATATAGAGCACAACATTTTCTAACAATTTTTAAATCTGTTAAATATGTAAATGTATGCTAATACATATGAACTTCACAGACAGGCAAAGAACAACCGTCTATTATTTTTATTTTAAGTATTTAAAATACATTTAGTTTTACAGACCGTGTGTCGTGCTATGCTATGCTGTAGTCTGACATCGTCACTATACTCAAATATGCAAAGCACAACACACCGGATCAGTAAAAATAACACAAACAAAATGTGTGGGTTGACAAACTAAACCACACAAACCTTAAAAATGACTTAAAATGATAAAACATACTCGATCGTTAGCTGACAGGCCTTTACAGTAGATAACGTGCTCGATTTTTCTCGGACAGGCTAGAAATTACATCTGTTCCAGCCACCAAGACGTCTTACTTAAGCTTCTTCTGGAGGCTTGACATTTAAATTTTATTGTTCCTTTTCTGAGTACAGTCTTCTACACAAACACTGTGCAACAGTGTATCTGTCTTATGTCAACATATACCACACATACAAGAAATTGTGCACATCAATTACGTAGAGGAACAATCTCAAACTCGCTACTTGAAAAATTAAAAAAAAATATAGAGCACAACATTTTCTAACAATTTTTAAATCTGTTAAATATGTAAATTTATTGTTGAAATTGTTTTTATTGAATAGTTTTGTAACTAATATTAGGCACATTTGTCTGTTTATTATGTATATAGAGCACCGAATGCCCCCCGTCTTAGTTACTGAGGGGTGAATGACAAACACAAAATGAATGAACGTGGGACACTTGTTCTACGTATTAATTAAAATATAATTAAAATATCATAGCAATCAGACTATCCGATATCAGTCATTTATAGTGAAATTTGATGAGTTACGAGAAGCAAGACTGACGCCAATGACGAACAATCAACTATATGAATAGTTTCATGACAGCGTAGCTGATTAAAATATGACAGTGACACATTGCATATATTTCAATACACAAAACTATAAATCATTATGTAGTGCCTGTCCATTTATCTATCAGAATACGAGTATCGTGACATCAAGGTATGTCTTTTTCAATTTGCCTGCATCATTTTCATTAGTGTTATATTATTAATTGTTTTACCTGTATAAACACAATTTTGATGTGTTTCAGATGCTGTTGGTTCCATTAATACCATATCTGAGTATATTTTGTAATGCTAACCTTATGATTTGCTGTCTGGATAACACTAGGTAATTGTTAAGTATTGAAAAGTATCATATAATGTGTTCAATGCGATTTGTCTCATAGTACAGACATGGGTAACATTTTATCTGATATACGCCCCCAACATTCCCAAATTAGTTTCACATTTAGAAATGAAAAGCACTTAAAAAAGTACATAATCGCAAAAAAATTGTATAGTCACATATCAGCGATCAGCAACACAAAGCTGCTTTGTATTGGAGGCAAATATTGACTATATTATTAGAACACAACTTTGTAGGATATGAATAAATAAATAAATAAATAAATAAAAATAAAATGAACGAGATCTAATTATTGATATGAATTAATTTGCATTTCCACGAAAACGCCCATACAAACAACCACTGACAAAGAAATAACTTCCTGAAAAGCTAACCTTTTTAATCAAACTCTATTTTTCCAACTTAATTCCATAATAGAGCATTTCTTAATTTTGCGCACTCATATATATTAAACGTCAGTTTCACTGTAATTTCCCTAAAGGCTGACTACATCTACAGATAGATTGTAACAATTGTGTTGATATATTTTAGGTATGATGCTGTGTTTCTGTTATGAAATTTTATTCCTCACATCAAATTGGCTGTTTCACTTGAAGAGGCCAAACCCTTATTAAATAATGCTAACCGAGTCATCATGCATAACAAATAATTCCGTAGACTTATGGCAACTACAGAGTGACAACTCAAAATAATCATGGAAGCGTCCGAGGATGAACAAGAATCAATTGTTAAAAGTAATATAAACAACTGTGAATACAACACTCCTAATGGATACGTTATTAAGTGTCTCAGCGTCTTTTGGATATTTTCCTAGATGAATACAAGTACTAAACTAATAATTGATCAATATAAACTTAGTTGATGTCAGTCCAAAAATATAGCATTGCATTTTTCATTGGACATTTTAAAGAGAGTGTAGCCAATGTGTGGAACGCAATCATGCGTTGCACTCGAAATATTGGCAATTATTTTCTTTCAATTAACAAATGGTATACAATTGGGAAGAATTAGTTATTTGTATTATTAATTGGTATTTACAATTCAAATGGACAAATATACTAATAAGCATAAACATTAAAATACATATAGTTTTAACTCTATATAGTATGGTGACGGTAAATCTGACATGTATCATGTTGTCACTAATAAGTAAAGGTGATGTTAATCTACCATTGGTTCAAAAGGCCATTTGTGTATGAATGTCTGTTCCCTGTAGAAGAGATGCTCTAAAGTCCATTATGATTGAGAATGCTACTATATCTACCATTACTGCCAAACTATTCTGCAAGAAATCGTTGTTGGTTTACTATATTATCAAGTGAGTACTGATGGTTCCACAATATGGTTCAATACTAAATTTGAAATACCCCTTAATCTCAATATTCAATGAAAATATGATATGGTGATTAAATTTTGTTATATAAAATGTTCCGAATTGTATAACTTCGTCCTGCAAAACCGAGTATTTTAATGGAACGACCGAGTGACGATGTGGTTCTCCTTATTTACAATTATATAATATGAAAAGTTAGTTTAGAAATAGATTGTCATCAGTGAGGTTTGAAAATTGTTAAGTTTAAAAATGATGCACACTAAAATAGTTATGCCTATATTCTCTCTTTAAGAAATATTCGACTGCAACATACCAGGCGAGTAAAGCATAATATGTGCAGCTATATCAACTGATCACTTAACATACGAAATTGATTTCAAATTATTTGTTTCTATTATTTAAGTTATATAGTGTTATAGTTCTATATATATACAAGTCACGATTATGATAGTCGAAAAATGCTTGCAAGAAATACGCTTATAAGACGAAATATGATATATTGAAATGGGTTATAAATAACCTTAGACTTTAGATTCATTTTCAACTAGCGAGCGAATGGGATGGCATCGGAGCAGCTCCAGTCATACATAAATGAATTCTCAGAGATGTTATGTGACGATAGGATGTCATCCACAGTTGCCACATGCCGACTCAGCTCGTTCTAAAAAAAAAAATCGCTGAGTCAAAAGACGAAAGCCACGCACAGCGGGCAGTTCTATCAGCAAAGCTCGATCGTCTATCAGCAAAGGTCCAACGTCTTCTACCCCTGGCGAATCTTCCGCAAGAGGTGAGAATCTTTTCACTCATTTGTTGTGCCGTAAAAAAGATCGTTACATTACTGTAAACTTTTCCATGGCAATACTTACTCAATATTTGCAACTATTTTAAAGGATTTCCGACAAAACAGGGAGTATGTTTGACAATAAGACAATTCAGGGAATTCACTCGAATTTTATCGCAAATCGATTTATCGTCACGTACGTAATTGTAATTGCTCACGTTTAACGTGTAAAGACACGCCATTGTCTGCTTGCGTTCACCGGTGATCACCACCGTTATGCGTAAAATTAATGATCAATTTTAGAAAAATCCGTAAAAATCATATTAATATAAATTTTCTTCAGTATTTGCAGGCAACAAGAAACTATTGAATGCACTCGTTATGAAACAAATTATCGCTAATTCCATCTGTACACAAGTAGGTCACACTTTCCAAATCAACATTGTCGGGTGCCAGATTATGGGTCATGGGTCGTAACGCCAAGATCTTTGTCTAGGGTAAGGAATTTACTAAGATGACATTAAAATTAACGAATAGCACTAATATGTTCGTCAGGATTTATTTGAAATAGATATGCAGAAACTTTACACCTGTTCTACAGCATTTCGGCATATCCATCCAGAATTCGTAAGCTATTATTAAAAGTGTTATATTCATGTGCTTTTTGGGAGCTTTATATCAAACCAGAGTTTGTGTGTAGCAGCAGGAGAATCATCATAACCATCATGTGAAATGAATTCTCAATTATCTGAAATCATACAGCAACATATACAGTGATTTATACTTCAAAATTTCGTGTGTTCTTTGGCGTTTACGCTAGGGACCAACACCTAAAGCAAGAGTGTCAGAGTATCCCGCAGTGTTCATATCAAGCACAGATGACAGTAGCAGGGGTGGAACGCATTGGGTGGCTTTTTATCTGAAAGATCTCTACCACAGAGAATATTTTGACTCGTACGGTAGTCAACCCTATTACGTGTAATTTAGGAGATTCCTAAAAAAAAAACATGTTCTTACGTGGATCATCGAATACATCAAGCACCATTCTCTACAATGTGTGGTCAATACGTCCTGTATTACTTGCTGCGCAGATGTCGAGGTGAACCTACCTATACACTCTATAGTTGACTTTTTCACGTGTGATAGACATTTAAATGACGTTTTTGTGAACAGATATATCAAGAATTTTAGCAGACTAAATCTACATCTTTGTGACAAATAGTGTTTCACAAGCAGTTTTACTAGGTGACTTATACATTGAAATTTCAAAAAAAAATTATATTATTTGTTTCTTTTGCGACAGATACGCGATTCTGACTTTGATTCTGATTAAAAGAGTGTGTATCGACTTTTCGATGTTACTCAGTTTTTCATAGAAATATTAACTACGCTAGAAATTTATACTCTATGTAACTTTTTTATAATTTTTACTTTTTTTATGTTATACACTTTGTTAGTATGCAAAAACACTGTAAAATATTAACGTAAGCAGTGTGAATGTACTAGTATGTGCGTGGGTGTGTGAGTATTCTCTACCGTTCAATCATGAAATTCATCCCGCTGTGTGAAGTAATTGCTCACACCATCAAAAAAATAATTATGATAATTTATGTTAATTACCCCCCGATTTAAAAATATTTAATTCATGTAAGTTTATTCACCATCGTATTGTGACGTCATAATTATTCAAATCATCATCAACGGTAACTTATGATAATTTATTCACGCACTCCCATCACGCACTGGCGTCATAATTTATGCATGAGCTGTATTGTGACGTCATGCTTTATTCTAATTTATGCACGGATTATATTGTGACGTCATGGTTATTCAAGTCTAGTGTGGGGTTAACTACTGCGTTTCACCATTGCAAACTTCGAGAGCAATATTACAACGTGAATATAGGCACAAATATTATTGTCGTCATAAACGCATAGTAGCAACTTTGCACAGGTAAGACTGTAAATGAATAAATGATGCCATTATGAATGAAACTTGATACATAATTGGATAAGCTCACTTTTGGGTTGAAGTGACGATTCATTTCCTGGTTTACATAATATTTAGCAAATATCGAAGCTTCTCCATTGACATATGAACTAGTATATCAAATAATTGGTATTTGTCACGTGCTCCTAATAATCATATGGCGAATTAAATTATTCAAATAATTGATATGTTCAAAACGATGTACGACAGTCACTTCATAAACGTATAATATCAACTCATTGGGTTTGTTCGGGCACAATTTATTCCATTCACTACAACCTAAGCGTCATAATTTATTCATGAGCACTTTTGTTATAATGTAGCAAAGCTGATAATATTTGCAAATGTTTGATTCTCGTGTAAACAACAAATAACTGCTACTAAACATAACGTAATGCCCTGCTACTAAAATATCTATGATTACAAATGCTCGTGGACATTAAAACAATAATTGATGACTTCTAGACTACTTCTGCCCAATTGTATACCATTCCATGGTTGAAATAGAATAATGATATGCATCGTTGTGCTCGAACTTGCATACATCTCGGGAAATGTAAAAATTACGTTAAGACACATAACAACACATCCAAGTTGTATTCATAATTGTTTCATCTTAATTTTAAAATTTGATTCCTCTTCATCCTCGGACACGCTTCCATAATTATTAGGAGTTGTCACACTCTGTGGTTGCCACAAGTCTATGGAACTACTTGTAATGCATGGTGACTCGGCAGGCATTATATAATAACGGTGTAGATGATTGTTTTCTTCTTCTAGTGACACGGCCAATTTGCTGTGACGAATTCCATAACAGAAATACAGCATCATACCTAAAGTATCAACATAATTGTTACGCAATATCTGTTTTGGGAAATTAAGGTGAAAGTGTCGCTTCTTAATTAGACCTCGTTAACGTAGTTGTTGTATAATATGACTATTGCATTTCTTATTTGTCTATAATACCAAGCTACTTCGTGTCACGAACTGGTCACTATATGTAATTACACAATTCATGTTGCAGAGAATCACGTTGTCATTAATTTACTCATCATTTCAAAATGTGTAACTATTATGGGAATGTGATGGGAGTTATATTAGTATATCGGATATAATAATACTCAGTCTGCATTACGAGACAAATCGCATTGTGAACATATTATATGATTTCGTTACTTTTCAATATTTATCAATTACCTAGTGTTATCCAGACACCAAATCTAACCCATGTCATATAAGATAGATTCATCATAAGCATAGCGTTACAAAATATACTCAGAGATGGTATTAATGGAACCAACGGCATCTGAAACACATCAACATTGTGTGTACATACGTTAAACAATAAATGGTTACGTGAAAGATAGTAGTTGATAAAATACAATTTAAATCAATTTATATATTATAATTTAATACAAATATTTTTAAGAAGTATCCTATCATACAAGCACTAATGAAAATAATGCAAGAAAACTGAAAAGCGCATACCTTGAATGTCACAATACTCGTATTCTGGTAGTGTATGCATAACACAAAAAAACAAAGTAACACGACCGATCCAAATACAACCACAATCACAATAACCCATGACCTTTCTTCTGCTAGTGCGTCACCACAGAATACAATAACAGCAGCTAATGCAAACATGAATATGGACATTATAAATACTGCAAAAGCTGGTATAGTACCAGGTGTAGCATTTCGTAAAGTCCTGCAGCCATTAAACGATTCTCTGACTTCGCCACCATGATTTGACTGAGAGCTTATCCTTTTTAACGGGGATGTTTCATTCTTTTTCTTCAAATCAATTTTATTTGTTTCTGGATTTACATGTTTGTCGACAATTATCAATGCCTTTTCTGGTTCATATCGTAGCACAAGTACACCAGCAGCTACAATGGTGTAGGCTGAGAGAGTACCAATTGATGAAAACTCAACTAATGAATTCAAATCAAATACAACAGTAAGGAGTCCTGCTAAAATACCAAATGTAACAGTGGCAACTACAGGTACATGAGTATGTGAATTAACTTCAGCCAACACTTCAAAAAGAAGACCATCTCTAGCCATTGCAAATACGATACGTGGAAGCACAAAGATAACAGTTAAAAAAGTAGCAGTCATGCCGATCAATGATCCGACTCCCACCACGTACATAAGCCACTTCACCCCTACATGACGGAAAGCATCCACAAATGCTGCTTCAGGTACGATTTCATAATATGGTACCATCAATGTGACCACTGTCGATGCAGCAATATATGCTGCAGCTACAACTACTAAAGATATACATATTGCAATTGGGATACTTTTAGCTGGATTTTTTGCTTCTTCGGCCGATGCAGTAATAACTTCAAAACCCACGTAAGCGACGAAACACGTTGCAGCTCCAGAAATAATGCCCGAAATGCCAAATGGGACGAAACCTCCTTCCACTTCCTAATTGCCGACATTCACAAAATCTAAACCAGCACATATAACGAGTATAACAATGCAAATGTTTAATATAGCGAAAAAAGAGTTTACTTTAGAAGATACATTTGCTCCCAATGCCGCTATAATTATTCCAATAATAATTAATAATAAACCAAAGAAGTCAGGATATTCCGCCAATGGAGGATGGTTCCATGGTCCACCTGTGATGTATTCGTAAGTGAAGTTACGTATTCTGTGGTCAAGAATTTCATCAAAGTATCCACTCCATGCACGCGCAATGCCTGCGGCACCAATTAAGTATTCAAGAATAATGTTCCAGCCAATCAGAAATGCCCAAAACTCGCCCATGGAAACATACGTGTATGTATAAGCCGACCCTGTCTGGGGAATCCTTGCCCCGAATTCCGCATAGCAGAATGCCGCGAGTAGTGCCACCGATCCGGCAATAATGAATGATACAATGACTGCAGGACCAGCAGTATTTTTGGCAACAGTTCCAGTAAGAACGTAAAAACCTGCTCCCATCATGGAACCAATACCAATCATTGTCAGATCGAAGGTGGAAAGACATCTGTTCATGGGTGTTTCCAAATTATCAGACTCCATGCTTTTCAAACGACTTAATCTCTTAAAAACAGAAGAAAAGAACGCCATGATGCCGGTACAAGGTCGTGCTAAATTATTGAGTGTCGTGTTGATGCCTTCGTTGTATGTCTAATGCAGTGGAACGTTCTAAAATAAATAAAAATAGGTATATGAAACATGATCGCATTGCTGTTCTTAACTGGAATCTGAAATTCAGTATGATTTATAGTAAGATGATACATTTGTTTTAGTAGGACTGTGCTCCCTAAACTGAATCCAATTTAAATGTAAACGTTAAAAACGTTTAAAATACGCCAGGAATAAAAATGCATAGGCATAAACAAAATAAATAAAAAACAAACATATACAAAATAAATAAATAAATTTTATATGCTGCAGTTAATAGTTGCACATCATTGTGCTTGGGGCCTTTTTGTTGTCAATCTTTTTTAAAATATATTTCCCTTCCTGTAAAGTTGTGCCTTTACTGACTTTTGAATTTGCATGTTTATTGTAACTGTCTTTTCCAATTGAAATAAGCTTGATGTTTTGGTGGCCATATTGTTTTTTAAGTGATACACAATTTTCTGAAAGGCTTAAAATAAATTACCCCTTAACTGTGGAAAAATCGCCTTACTGTTTCTGTTCTGTAGTTCTGTATGTTTCATCTACTAATATACACTCCAGTATTATGTCCCAAATAAAAGATTGAAGCCACATACTTTGAATGTGAAAAAATATCTTATCGGATAGGCGTGGCGGCGCATTTGCCGGTTTGCGAGTTCCAATTTCATGTTTGTATGTTCAATAATATGCCTGTAATTCCAAATATAGCACGAGTAACACATGGAAGACCAAGTTTGTGTTTTTCTTACATATCTGATTTCCCAAACCAAAATAATTTAACATTTGTGGGGTCCAAATTTTATAGGTGTGTGTGAACCCTCATATTTTACACACCATTATCACTGACCCATTGTATGAGCTTTGCATATTTGAGTATGATGAAAATGTCATTTCACATGTAATAAAATCATATGTCTGTGTCTATTTCAGTAAAACGAAACTTATTTTAAATTGGAGATACAGTTTTTGACAAAGCAAACATCCATTAACCAAATAATTGAATACAGAAAAAAATGAGGACAGATATTACATGCAGAAAACTGAACATGAATGTCAGACTGTTTTCCAGGCACATATTTAGCAGTAGAACTGTCTTTCTGTGTTGTAGTATTGTACTCATTTAATTAACTTTAATAAAATATAACACGTACTATAGAATACAAAAAATCCAGAAAAAAATGTTATGACAGCACAAACAATAATTTGAATGACGATGTGAAGCTAAACTGAACAAAAATAAATATAGAAAAAATAATATACATACACGACACACTGTTGTTAATGATAACAGTTCAACCAAACTTTGAAGATCAATATAATTAGGGCTTGGTCATTGCAAACGTGTCAGAAAGAATCATCCACAAAAATGGAGTACCTGAATATAGACAAATAAAAAAAAGGATTAAACTATTCTGGGACGATTTGCACTGTGACATATTTAATATCATTTAACTGCATGAAAACACGTGTTTCCGGTTCAGGTTAAACAACCTTTAAATAGAGGAGAGGAAGAAAAAACAATGTATATCCGGATAACCATAAGTATAACCATCATGTAACCAAAAGCATGTGGAATCATTTGCATCAATGACAATTTCAGTGAAAATGTCGATCGACGTTTACTGTATACTGCACGACTATGACATTTATTGGCGTGTCAAGCTTAGAAAAAAAACGTTTGTTTTTCATTCAAAACAGTCCTTCACCTCAGCCAATTGATGTCAATGAAGCTGCGCTTTGTCAAACTTCACTCTTCTGCTCTTATCTGTACAACAGCACTCACCTCACCAATGAGTGCACTAGGTCTCACGTCACTGGTCTATTAGTGCTTTGGCTGATTCTAACCGGCATATGTGAATTGCATCTGTGGCATCTCAACACACAAGCTGTCGTAATCGTGTCAGGTGTCAGGTGGCGCAGTGATGGCGTCTTTCACATTCCTTCTTCTCATCGATGTGGCCATCAACGCCAACAAACTTATCTCTTTCTCTGAAAGCGAGACACATGTCCCTACCAAGTTGCGACATCTGCATCAACATTATCTTACTGCAACCTGCTAACGTGTGATACTTCGGTTCATTACCAAACAGCTCCAATGGCAACAACTCATCAATGTATCTCACTTTAATGTCTACAAGATGTTTGTGATGAAATACATTACCAACAAACCCGGTAGAAAATAAATGTCATTATTGATTTATTAATTTCTAAGTGACATTTTGATAACCCGCAATCTGGCAGACTTTACAAATTTAACCAAAAAATGTTTTTTACCACGTCATATGAACTGACAGTGACATGGGCATCAAAACTGGCTGTCCTTGTTGTACACAAACTAATGATGAACCAGTTACCTCCATGGATAACAATATATTCATAACAATACATTTTTTTGGTGTTCTATTTCAAACTTTTGACTTGATGCACACTTACAATGAAGTGATATAAAATGATATAAAATATATGAGCTATAAAAATCTCTTCTTTATTGTAGTTACTGTATCACAATGTTTGTTGGAGAAACTAATTATTATGCAAATAAATTATGCAAATTAGATGTGTTGTTATGCAAATTTCCCGCGATGCTTGGCATGGAGTCTGGGGAGAAAACTGACGGTTAAACCTATATGTATACCATCCAGTTCTATATTATATCCACAAACTGCATTCCCACCATCACAACGATGTACCATACATGCAACAGGTGATCAGTCACACTTAGTTTTCCAACTCTGTCATGTCGGCTGCCAGAATCGGTCAAACCCTCACTACTACACACACATGGGTCACCTAAGTGAACCGTGTCTTGTCTGTTGCACACAACTGCCCTCTTCTGGCTGGGCACTCCATGGTTATATACAACTTACCGCACACGCAACACTGAACTGGAATCCGCCATACTACCATGCCATCTGGTACAAAACTGAGGGCAGTGGTTGCCACATTTTTGACCATCAACTTCCCCTTCAACTCTATGACATGCTGTCTATCACCCTCCTATTTCCCTATTCCCGAATTAGCGTCAGACGCGGTGTAATTATATTTGCGCATGCGTAACCTACATAGCAACGGGCGAGGGTAGGACAAACATTATAAAAAGTCAAAAGAGCACAGGTGGACATGCAACACGGAAGAATTCAGCAGCATATGTATTTATGACAGTTTTTAAAAAAAGGCAGACTGAGTGTGGATGGGTATAACAAGGGCAGCTAGAAGAACTATTTAAGACAGCTGAGAAATATTGATTTCCAGTTGAAAAAGATGAATTTTCAGGGAAAATTGACTGAAATAGATGGTACGTGAGTGTTTCAAAATATGACTGTGATATAAAAATATCCGCAAAAAATATAAAAATATTACGCTATAGCCAAAGATAATTTGCATGCTTGTTATTCCTGCTCGGGCAAGTGTGTACATTTTCAGAGATTGGTACGAGTTAGTTGAAAGACGATGACAGTTTAATTTCATGAGATTTTTTTACGTTGCGAGTTGGAAACATTGATGTTCGGTGTAACTGCGACCTGCGCCCTAGGAACGTTCAAAATCTATTCTATTTTCTATTTTTTTAATGACGGCTTAATTACAGTGTTCAGTGTGCTATTTGAAAGGGTCTTTCGTCAGACATCCCATTAACAAAATCTCCCTTACGCAGGTCATTACCAGTAAATGTTGGCATGTGAAGTGTTGCATCTTTCCCAACAATATATCGAATGTGGCTTCCCCGCAATGCTGTTCTCAACTGTTCACGACAGTGCCAATGACGTTCCCAATATATTTCCTCTTCAGGGAATTGATCTCTAAGAGTCTATATATATTCTTCATCTACCATCCTACGGCCAGCTCATACAGTTCTGTGGCCTGGCTCTTAGCCAATAGTCATCTGTACATCTTGGCCTGCTCTATGCTGCCCTGTGTAGGTGACGATATAGTTCTATTCCGTGCATGCTCACCAACACAAACGGTGCTGAATTTTATAAAACATTTTCGCCAGTAATAGGAAGGTATTTACTTAATAGTATTAATCATTCACATCATAAATGGTTGTTGGGTGTTTCACAAAGACAGGGTGTCATCAAGTTAACTTAAAAAAACGTAAAGATAAAACATATATTACAAATTATTGGTCAATATCTTTAATTAATGTAGACGTTGACATTTCATCCAGCTGTTTCAAAGTGTATGCTTAATTTCTTGCTATTTCTAATTCATCTATATCAATGTGCATTTGTAAAAGGTCGTTATATTGCAGATGCTATACAAACAGTTCTTGATCTTATGTAGTATTCTAAACAGAATGATATATCAGTTGTCCTCGTATCTCTAGACGTCCACAGAGCATTTGATTCGGTAGACCATAGTTTTAACTTTGGTGAATTATTTATAAATTTGGTGAAAAAGTTTTATAAATTTGTAACTGCTTGTGTCATAAACCATGGTATATAAGTGGTTATTTTGAAGTGGGTAGAACAAACTGGGTTATGGAAACAAGCCAATATTTTAGGAAAAAGCCTGAATTTGTTTTGAATTGATCTGATGGTATACTGGGCATTTATGTAATCTATGATGAAAACAAGTTCTTTGAATAAAAGTTGAAAAATAAATTAACAAAACAAAAAGAAATATATAATCTGTGGTCTCAAAGATCACTGTCAATAATTGGCAAGATTCAAATTTTGAAAACATTCGTCCATTCCCAGTTTTCTTATACAACAACGATGATTCTTACACCAAAACCAGTTATTAAAGAGTTAAACAGATTACATTCAAGTTTATTTGGAACGGCAGAGACATAGTTAAAAGGAATACATTGATCTTCAGTATTGATTGAAGTTGACTTCAACCACATTTACCCCTCTTGGTTATGCTGGCTGGCAAACTATTATGATATTTCACAAAATTAGTCAAAAATTCCAAATATAAATTCCAGAAACAATAGAGAAAATTGACAGCCAGTTACTTTAGAATAATACATTTTTAAAGATTGGTAACCAATCAGTGTGTTTTAGGGGATTGGCAAAATTGACAAAATATTAATAGGATTGGGGATCTAATTGATACTAATGGGAACTTTTATAATTGGAAATTATGGAATACAAGTAGATTTTTTCCAAATTCAGGGGATTATAGATGCTGTTCCAAGGAAATGGTAAAGTATAATTCATAGAAACAGACATAAAAAGGTTGATTATGGTGAAATGATGTATTGCAAGTGAGATTAGATTTATGTGAATAAATCATTATGTTTTACTCATGAATATTCAATTCGATTTGTATGATTGCTGGTCGAGTTAAGTGTCTATGCACTTGGCTTGCCGCATGTGTATTATATATTGATGATACGATTTGGAACAAAATGGGAATAATAAAAATAAAAATAGTTTGAAAACATATTTGGTCACATGGTTAAACCGCCATATATTAGTGAATTATATTATAGTCGAAGTTGAAGCAATTCACCATAATAAAAAATCTGAGTGGCAAGCTTCATCAATTGCAATTGATAGAAATGCTCTAATTAACCAGATGTGTAGTACATTCAAGTTTTCACTACATGATTTATGGTATACATAAGTTCCTCCCGGAAAGTCAACGCCAGGTCAGAGGTTTGAAGATGTGCTCCGAAACGGAAGTCGCTGAATGGATGGTGTCGACTTCATAGTTCGTTGTGGGGCTTTGACTACTGACGTGTTGCAACGAACCAAGACGTGAAAATCTGTCATTGATAAGTAGTGACTTTTGTTTGAGCTTTGTTTTTGAGATGTTTATTATATAATTAAACTATTTTGTTTGACAGCTGACAAAGTCAGGTATTTGTTTCTGTAAACGTTTATGGGGATTTTATTTGTTATTTCGCAAGGTTCAGAGAATAAATTTGTCGTTAACCTCGCACACTTGTTTTGTGTCTTTTATTTGTATACGAGTCATAACAAGCCACATGGATGTAACATACGCATACAACGGCACCCTTGAATTACGTGAAGCCATAGTTTATTAGTTACAACAAAATGTATGTTTGAATGGTTATCGTCCTTGGCAAAGATTGAAATGGACTTCCATCCTGTTACATATTTATTTCATCATTCTGTGGGTCTGGAAGTTAATTTATATGTTCGAATTTCTTTAAAAAATAATAATTATCACATGAATTTGTACAACTGGAGAAAATTTAATTCCAGGACTAGAATTCCAACTATTTTAGTTTTTATGTCTCTGACTACTATTGCTAATCCGATATTTGGACCCAAACTCTCCCCATATTTTATTAAATAATTTTAATTAATTCCCATAATTAATAATTTCAATCCAGTTTCACAACCCATTTCAATAAAGCACTTGATTTATCTTGTTTGTCTTTAGTGTCTTGTTCAACTCATACCATTTACGTATTTGTACAAAGGCCATTTTCTGTCTTCTATGACTTCTCCTACTGTGTATATCTTTTATTTTATTTTGAATACCTGTGAGTATGTATCTGTAGACACCATTCATAAAAAATATTCTTGTTAATAACATATTCTAACATCAAAACTAATTGTTCTTGTGAGATTAGTATTTATATATTTTATTCAAAAGTGAGTATGATAAATACAATTTTAGTTATTAGCTATATACTTCTAATGCGACGCTCGTACTTGAAATATGAAATAAGCTTCTTCATCTATCAATGCTTGATCATATTTTCTTCTTGTGGCATACTTGATCGATTTTACAAATTGATATAATGTTGTATGTACACTGTTAAGAACCGGGTATATATTAGTAGAGTTCATTCAAGCTCCGTATAAAATTGTCAGCGTAAAATGGCGTAGGGGGATATTTTAGCCAAAATAGTGCACAGTATTAGTTTGAGACAGCACATTGTTGCTGGGACTGGGCAACGGATTCAAATTCTGCTATCCTCGACTGATTTCTGTTGTTGATGACATGGTTGAGTGTCTATAACCGTCAACGTCAACTTAAATACGTTTACCTGACCGAAATTTCTGAGCAAACATTGCTGTAGATGTAATATAATGATATTTAATTCGTGGTAAATGACCGTTCTAAAATCGTTTTCTTACAATTAAATATTAAAAAGTTATATATGTACTACTTATAGTCCTAATGAGTTTAAGGTAGCGAGACTATTATTTCTGTTGAAAATAACGATTTTCACATTTATTTATTTATTAATTGATGAAATGCACTAAAGTCAACATAACATAGAATGTCATGTAAGTTGGTTAAAATGTTGATTTTCTGAAGGGAAGCAAGGCAGCCTCAGTAGTGTTTTCCAAAATCAACAACACAGGTTTAATCTGTGTGCCTATAAGTTTCAATGATAAACTCAAGATAAAGCAATGTTAGGATGTGTTATCAGTAGCTTTCTGACACACAATGAGTGTTTCCAAACACTTGAGTGGTTTGTCTCCACCTCTGTGTGTTTCAAAGATTACTCATTTGCATATGAATGTGTCAGACACAAGGTCACACAGCCACTGAAAAAAATCATTGATATTGGTGTTCTCATCTGCCGATTTTATCGAATTATAGCTATCCCATTCCTTTATTTTTTGGTTTCCAATAGCCTTACACATTTGGATGCCCCTAAACATGTTAAAACAGACCTTTAAGGGAAAACAAATCGATTGTGCCGATAAACAAGCTTGAACATCTTTGCTGTGACTTCATGGTCGTTTTCTAGGAGTTTATATTTTTCAAAATACAATGTCTTTAACAAAAAATAACGTGTACTTATTGTCGTTGGATTAACACAAAATTTTCACAGCTTCAAGGTGACAATGAAATGAACTTGAATGTGTCCAGACAAACTATTTCGTAGATTATTTACCAACGTGTTGTGGTTTGAGTTGGAGGCAATGCGACTAAAACGGAAATTAAAATTCAGCACATCACTTTTTAAAATGCATTGCTTGAATAAAACTGACAAGACACATTCAATTTACCAGACAATTGAACAACTAGGAAAAGTGAAAAAAAACTTATCACGAGCATAAATGCGTAATATTTTTTTTTACAGAAAAAGTAATTTTTTACCTTTGATTGAGTAACGCGTCGGAGAATGCAGATATGGGCATGAAAAACACACTTTTGAAAAGCTTGAAGTCTGGCGATTCCAAAAATATATACTTTCCTGGATCTTTTTGTAGTCATTTAGTCACAATTAGAAGATGAAAACAAGTATGCAAATAATAGTCTCGCTACCTTAAATGTATGTGCAATTGATTCGAAATCAGGCCACCATTGCAAGAATCTTGTGCCACTCTTGTATGATATCGAAATTCAATGTTCATAAGCCGATAATTCAATTCGCATGTAACCAGTGTAAATATTGAGTAATTGATAATTAAGTAATTGAAAAACTATACCTATTATGTAAACACACAAAAAAGATGTTCGCCTTATAAAAATAAGCTTACTTTAGTCACTTGTTTCCACACAACATGTCACGCATTTTTTCTCTAAATACAAATCTTGCTTGATCCTGGTCATGACACAGTTTGCACGTAGCGGCGATATAACGCAGTTTGGGCAATGTAGACATAAAATCAGTCAGTTTCTTTTCATTTGATTATAACTATGAGTGCAGTTAGGTCACCAAGTTGACACAAGAGAGTCAATAAAAAGTAAAAGGGCTGCCAAGTTTATATAAGTTCATTACCATAAAAGTTGTATGGCACTTTTTATAATTTGTTTTCTCTCTTCGATTAAAATCGTGTGAATAATTGTGTGATTTCGTTTACTATTATTCATTGTCCATTATCTAGATTCATATTTAATATAATTTGAAACCTTGCAATGCAATTATCTGTAATTAATTTGGCACAATCGGTAATTATTGTGCTTTGGTTTTTTACTTTTAAATTGTCTTCTACAAAGTTAAACATATTGCCTTGTGTATCAAAAATAGATAATTAATAATTTATGCCCTGTCTTGTTTGGGAGTCATAATTGTAACTATCAAGTACCGTAATTCATAATATTTTGCATAAAACTGTTTTAGCATTTATTATATTCTTTTCTAGTGTGATGACCTGCATCAGCAGTGTGTTAAGTTAAGTGTGCGTGTGCGCAAGGCTTATCCCATGTGAATCACAAAATAGTTACATTTCAGGTGAGGGTCAAATAGTATGTTCACATAAACAAGGAATGATTCTCAATATAATCAGGCAAAAATAACAAGTTTTGTGGAATATTTCAATCTTATACTTCCACACGTAAAAATGAATGTATTACTATCTTGCATAAAACTAGGCTAAGCATTGTACACATACTATATAAAATAGTGGAGGAGAAGTATAACAATACTAATCATAGTAGAATTCACATGGAACTGGTGAAAAGAATGCGAATTGATTTTCTGGCTTAATTATCATGGTCCTTATTTACCTTCCACATATTGCTTTTAATAACAATTGGTTATGAAGTTAGAATATGTTATATATTAATTTAGAATATTAATTAATATTGAGTATTCAATGTGGGAATCAATTAAAATTATTCAATAAAATATAGGAAATTTTTTGGCCCAAACATTGAATTAGCAATTGTAGTCAGATACATAAAAACCAAAACATTTTGAATTCTAATCCTAGAATGAAATTTTCTCCAGTTTTACAAAGGTCTGTGATAATTTAAACTTTTCAAAGAATCTGGAACATATTGATTTACTTCCAGACTTACACGATAATCTCATAAACAAAGCTCAAACAAAAATCACAACTTCACGTTATTAGGCTACATTTTTTAAATCATGTGCAGATGCGAGTGTAGACTACTGCTTGTACGTTAAATATCAATATCTGTGCATTTTAAAACTGTAATATCAGTTCAGGAGAAATCCAGGAAGTTAATGTTAGACTAGTATCTCTCTTGGTTTTAGTGTACTTTATACCACGTTGACCTTCTGGAGATAGATAATTTGAGGCTTACGGATTAAGAATAGAGGTTTTTATTTCAACATCATTACACGCGCGTACAAATTTCATAGGTCACAGTGCAAACCGTCCCAGAATAGCATAATCCTTTTCACTCGACAAATGGATGTATCTTGCTGACACACGTTTGCTATCACCAGGAACTAATTATATTTACCTTTTAAAATTGGTTGAACTGCAATCATACACAACAGTGTAGTCGTGTACGTATATTATTCCTTCTTTTTCTTGTTCATTTTAGCTTCACATTGTCATTCAAATTATTATTCGTGCTGTCATGTTTTTTTGGATTGAATTAAGGAAACCTTGTGTTGTTATCATTGTCTTTTTTATTATATATAAACCAGTGAGGGATTTCAGGCTCTACTGCTACAAATATGTGAATATTATTTTTTATGGAGGAATTACACACGGTTTGTAATTGTGTCCACCATATTGGATTTCCCAGGAAAAAATATTACAGGTTTTGTGGTTTATTTTGTTAACCCTCACATTTTACATGCTATTTCCACTGACTGTAAGCTTTGCATATTTGAGTATGATGAAAATGTCATTCGGCGTGTATGTATGTTTGTGATGGAATACATTACATGCAGACGTGCTATGCGAGCCTGTGTTCAGTAAACATCAATTAATCAATCAATACCATACACTGCTTGTCAACATGAGTGGTATTTGGTCATGACGCTAAGTATGTATACCATCCTGTTTGCTGTCATTTTCATAAGGTGGACTACCATCACCATAATGCTATCATTCCAGTCATGTCGGTTATTAGTCTCCAAAGGTGTAGCACATAACTGCTCCCTTTGATCTGGCAAAACGCTCCCTGATTATGTGACTCAACTTATTTCAGACATAACACTGAGATCGCCATGCTACAGTGCCAGGTTGTCACAATTCGACCACCAGTTTCCTCTTCATCAACTCTATGAAATCGGCTTCTTGTTTTAGCTGCACCATTGTAGGAGTTCTCTCTACATCGCCGTGCTGTCTATCACCTTCTTGATTGTCTCCAACATATATTACATTTGATGTTGGCGACCTTAATATATTTTATATATAACTTCATTATGTTTGAACATTCCTCAGTGGCGTCAGCACAGGGGGGGGGCGTCGCTTTCTAAAATCAAGCTGAAACCCTTTGTGTCAGCAAAATTTATCCCTCAAAATGCAGGAAATAGTGTTTCAGAGGGTTTGGATTTTAGAATATTTAAGGGAAAGAATGCCCCAGGACCCCCTAGTAAGGTCGTGCCATCGGCGCAAGGTTGGTGAAAATGTCGTGCCGCCGCCTCTGTTTCTAGTCGTACTTTTCTGCCCTGTGCGTCTCGCGCTACAATTGTTAGTATGTCAAGTTGTATTTTAATTTGTGTTGCACCGAGTCTGCATTTAAAAAAAAAAACGCCAGCAAACTGTACTTGTCCTCAAGGTCTGATATACATTAGCGGCGACAACGCCTCTTTGCTCTTTAACTACATTAACTGCACTTGCAAAATAGCTACTACCTTTAAACTTTACATTCATGTAACCTACAAGACTCATTTAGATTTTTAGAGAAAAATTCAAAGATCACAGAATATGTGTATGTATATCTAAAAGAAACAGATTACATTTTAACTAGGCACACATGTAAAGCAACAAATATATTTTAAGCTGCATGGTTGATTTCGTGGTGACAGTAACAAAGTGTAAGTCTATTTGGAATACGATTACAAAAAAGGTAGTCACTGTCAACATCCTTTATATTAATGATTCTCCCAATTAATTGTGTTTTATTTTAAGATCAAAATATGTATTTAAGACACAATATGTATTTATGATTGCAATATATCTTCAAAGGGAAATAGGTATAGCCTTCAAATATTACACACACACACACACAGATCTAATAACAGGCAGAACCTGGTTTCTTTTCAAGGTCAAAAGAGAATGTCACAGGGTTAGCAGACTAGATTCTGGTCATAGCTCTGTAACTATAATATTTAAACCGTGGCTTTAAGTGTTGATATAAATATCTACACAGGTTTTTATTTCATCTGAGTGCAGTTTAATTTCTACATATCTGTCATATATAGCTTCAAAACGGTTTTCCTTAACACGTCGTGTAATCATATTTGTATACAATTTCTTAGACATTCACGTCAAATGATCAGTAGATCAACAACGTACTGCTCTACTCTGTTATTATTGTAATAATATAATCAACAATATTAAATCAGACGATCCCCCGTAGCTGGTATTGCGGGTTGATAATATGAAAATAACACAAGGATTGTCACGACAATACACCTGGTCAGTTCTGTGATGTTTATTCCAACGTTTCGCCCTAGAAATAGGGCTTCTTCAAGAAAACTCTGTTGGGATACCGTGAGATGTAAATTGGTTATTATTGAGTGTGCTGGATGTATATATTTTGATATTACAGGTATGGGTGACATTGCATGATTGTGATCAGTTGTACACAGTGAATGTGTAAATTGAGGTGGTCACAGATCGAAATAAGAGTTACATATACGAGTCTATAAACATCAAACAGAATATTCGAACTCACAACTTGGCACTGTAAGAAAACGTGCTCCCTACATCGCACAGCCACAAACACAGCTTGTCATAGTATTTAGTGAATTTGCTTTTTTACAATGACTAGTAGGACATGTGCAACAAAAATGTCACCGGATTAAACGAAAGGAAAAGTTACACATTCTGGTTGAATTTTAGGCTCAGCTGAATATTAGCATAGTCTTTCTTGAATGTAAATTACTATTTAACCTCAGTGGAAGTGCTTATACTAAGGTCATTTGCAGTTAATCGTGTATATTTAGATTCTCATGATATTCACACTATGGTTTTATTTTTTATTGTTGTGAAAAAACACATTTTACGTGTAAAAGAGGCTAAAAACCATGAAAACGATGTTTGAGTCATTGAATAAATATCCTTCAGTATTACATAATGAATAAATAGATAAGACATTATCTCAACATGTGTAATTCTGATTCTCACGAATTATTAAACACTTTTGTGAATACTATTTATTTTCAATAACATAATGCCTTTACCTAAATTCCTATGGAAAAGGACATTTTTGTCATACTGTCTTTCGATTTTTTCAAAAACCATTTGTACTGATCAAATTGATGAAAACACCAGAAGTATATAGCATATATCAATATCTATAATTAAGTAGTACTTTTGAACAAAATATGCTTATAAAATGTGCACCCGATTAGATAGCTTGAAGTACTATTATCTACGAATTAATTTAAGCTAAATCCCCCTATTACATCAACATGGTAAAATGTACAGATCAAGAATAGATTTTATTTAATTTTGATAGTTACATCTTCAAACCGTTAGTAGTGTATATTTCTTTAGATTACATACGTCACACTCCCAATCATCCCAGAATAGCATAATTAATTTCACTCGACAAGTAAGTGTCAACATACTCAGTTATTATTCGCTGTGAGCATTATTGCTCTATAGTCTAAATGAGTTATTTCATTTCTGTGGATGATTCGATTGTTGCTGACACATTGTCTGTTTTCACGGTTTGGTTGACCTACAATCATAAACACTAGTGAGGTCGTGTAGGTGTGACATTTTGTTTTCTATAATTTTTCTTGTTCAGTTTAGATTCACTAATTTCAATGATTGTTTCTGCGTCATAATAGATTTTGGATTGAATTTAGAAAAACACAAGCCCTTTCGCCGATATTTTGCATTCGTTCATCTTTAATTTTTAAAATAAATCAAACACATTACCTAATACAAATCTCTGTGAACGTCGCCGCTAGGAAAACAACAAAAGCTTATCTCTAGCTATCTACATGTACAATACTCCCTCAGTGAATTTCTCTCGCTTTAAATATTTAGTTAATCAATGTTAATTTATTTGTATCTCCAATTTAAATTGTTTACTGAAATACAATATGTCGTTCTAAGGTAAGAATACATGTTTGCCAGATTATGTTTTCACCCCCACTTAAATATGCAAAGCACAACAGGACGTAAAAAAGCACACAAAAAGTGAAGGTTGCTAGTGAAATACACAAACTTATATAATATTTTGACTTTTAAAATGTGTCTTTATATTTGAGTAACACACAACGCATTGACTTTGAGGGTTTCAAAACATACCATAACCGTCATCAAAGCCACAAGAGACGTGGTTATGCTAATGAGGTGAACACTGGTGCCAAATGTATAATAATAATAATAATAAATATAGCAGTAATGACCGGGTTTCGAGCCTCGTGGCTTAATGGCACATGTGATGTATACACTTGCAGCGCTGGTTGCATGTCCGTTATACATACTAATGAGGTCACATGACCATATAGGGCTAGAACCCTAATAATAATATTAATACTAATAATGGTCATTAAGATCAAAAAAACATCCTGGAATTTGCAGAATCACGAGTGACAATAGAACTAACCTTCAGTGCACGTATTAATTATTCAGTGGTGCGTCGTATTCTGTATAGTATCTCATGTTGCACCATACTTTCAGTAGTTGCCCATACATTCTTGAGAATCATTGGAATCGATAATTGGTGTAAACATGAACCAAACTACTTAATAATAATAATCTAAAATATTAGAAAGAAAATACTATATAGCTGTTTATTAGGAATAAATACAATTTATTTTCAGTGTTCTATTATTTTCTTGGAATGTTTATATTCCCCTGAAACATCTATTTTAATATTAGCTCATAATATGTCCATTGGTTAATGAATCAATCAATATTTTGTCTACTTTTGTGTCAAATTTTTAGAGCAAGAGTTAATGTTTTTTGCAAAATTCTACTGATCTAATATTTTTAACATGTGAAAACGTATATCACAATACACTTCTTTATTAATTATATGCAACCCCTTTTTTATTAGCTCCGCTGTTGATTTTGTCGAGCAGAGCTTATCATATGAGTGAATGTCCGTCGGCGTTGTCCGTGTCAACTTTTTACGTTTTCGACTTCTCCTTTAAAACTTCAAGCCTGAATGCTTTGATACTTGGTGTATATATGTACCTTGGGTAGACCTTTCTCAGATATGTTAATTTCATGAAGATATCTTTAATTAAATACTTTGGTGAATATTTTTCTTATTTTTGGTAAAAAGTGATATTTTTGACTTCTTGTTAAAAACAGCAAGTCCGATTGATTTGACACTATATTTATTGCTCATTTACTAATGGTATTTTCAGTTCTTTAATTGAAATGTGCTAACAGAGGAGCTATCTCGCCCAACAGGTTGCTCGTATTTTGCCTGATGGCTGCTACATGGGAATAATATTTATATTAAAGATAAATTCATTTGTCTTGCCTAACAGTCAGTCCCCGTGTCCCTATGTGATTCTGTTCATTGCCATATGCTTATTTGTGCTATATGCTTGTGAACTAGTTTTGAATATAGAAACTAGAATATATGGTAAATTTTCGGTAAAATGTTCCAGGCTCATTCAAAGCACAGTGTTTAGCCAACCAGAAATTAACTTACTCTACTAAATTCAAAAACGGAAATTGTTTAGCAAACATGATGCTTATGATTAAGTGACAGGTTTCATCAAATAAGATGTTATCATGGAGAAGCAGTTTTATTATATTGCTGTAAATCATTCAACCAGGAATCCATGGAAAATTATTTATGTTCATGATATAAATGAATATGTACATTCTACAGCCTTACTCAACCATAGCAATTAAAAGTGCTATGTTTAATAAAAAAATGGAAAAGAACAGTTTTCGAAAAACCGGAATGTAACAATATGGTCCCATGCGCTTTAGATTAATATTAATTGCAAAAGCACAGATCATGTCCATCTATAATCTGCATTATAAAAACCTAATTACACGAAGTTACAAGACCATTTTTCAAGTTAAATTAAAACTACCTTTACAATACATATTTTACATTACTTGAATTCATTCATTAATACGTTAACTTACCTTATCGTCTCTGCTCATTTATACCCTTGGTTTATTTGAGTTGCCTGGCGACTATGAGGAAAACGTGCCGTGCAGCTAGGTGATTAAGTGTCGTATGAGAGCACCGGTTCCAGTAAAGCATGCAGTACATAGTTACTTTTATTTGACATATGACATAGTTTACCTTATTCTTTGTTATATACTCCCTATATTTATTGGCGTCCGACTCCCTGCTAAAAGTGTCCTTCTAATCACACATTCTCATTTATCTGTCTGTGCATCTGTTTATCTGTATTTCTGACCCACAAGAACTGTTGTTATGGCAACGATCAAGAAACTGGTTGGCCCCACCTTGGAACAGTTGTATCTCCTTTATTCTTCTCTGCTTGAGTCTTTCATTCAAATATCTTTCTTTTTTGTTGCCAAGAAATTTGACACATCAGGTGTGGTTAGAAACTAATTTATCATGATGGATATTAATAAATTAATATTAATTAAACTGCTTGATATGTATAGAAATAATTTGAAATTCCAGATCAGAACATTGACTGTAGCAATCCGATTATGTTTCATTTACTTATCCTAATTTATTTCTTGATTTTTTTGTAGAAAGTTGATTGAAGTGCTATACAACAAGCAAACAACGAAGTAACATTCCCACATCAAATAAGTTTAGTCCAACCTTCTATAGGCATCATGGCATTCTTTTCTTCTGTTCTTAAAAGATTAAGTCGTTTGAAGAGCTTAGAATCTGATAATTTAGATACACCTATGAAAAGATGTCTTTCCACCTTTGATCTGACAATGATTGGTATTGGTTCCATGATGGGAGCAGGTCTTTACGTTCTCACTGGAACTGTTGCAAAAAATACTGCTGGCCCTGCAGTCATTCTATCATTTGCTATTGCGGGATTTGTCACACTTCTCGCGGCATTCTGCTATGCGGAATTCGGGGCAAGAATTCCTCAAACGGGCTCAGCTTATACATACACATATGTCTCCATGGGCGAGTTTTGGGCATTTCTGATTGGTTGGAACATTGTTCTGGAATATCTCATATCTGCTGCAGCTGTGGCGCGTGCTTGGAGTGGATACTTTGACGAAATGCTTGACCACAGAATACGTAACTTCACTTATGAGTACATCACAGGTGGACCATGGAACCATCCTCCATTGGCGCAGTATCCAGATTTTTTTGGTTTAATATTAATCATCGTTGGCATGATTATAGCGGCTTTGGGTGCAAATTTAACTTCTAAAGTCAATTCGTTTTTTACTTTATTAAACATTTGCATTGTAATACTCGTTATAGGTGCAGGTCTGAATTTTGTGAATGTCTCCAATTGGAAAATTGAAGGTGGTTTCGCCCCTTTTGGCATTTCAGGCATAATGTCTGGCGCTGCATCGTGTTTCTTTGCTTACGTGGGTTTTGACTATATTACTGCATCGGCTGAAGAAGCTAAAAATCCAGCTAAAAGTATCCCAATTGCAATATGTATATCTTTAGTAGTTGTCGCTGCAGCATATATTGCTGCATCGGCAGTGGTCACTTTGATGGTACCATATTATGACATCGTACCTGAAGCAGCATTTGTGGATGCTTTTCGTCATGTAGGGGTGAAGTGGCTTGTGTATGTAGTGGGAATCGGGTCATTGATTGGCATGACTGCTAGTTTCTTAACTGGTATGTTTGTGCTTCCACGTATCGTATTTGCAATGGCTAGAGATGGTCTTCTTTTTGAAGTGTTGGCTAAAGTTAATTCACATACTCATGTACCAGTAGTTGCAACTGTTACATTGGGTGTTTTAGCAGGAATCCTCACTCTCATATTCGATTTGGAATCATTAGTTGAGTTTTTATCAATTGGTACTCTGTTAGCATACACCATAGTAGCAGCTGGTGTACTTGTACTACGATATGAACCAGCAGAGGCATTGACAATTGTCGACAAACATAAAAATCAAGATAAAATTGAAATGGATTTTAAGAAAAAAGATGAAACATCACCGTTGAAAAGGGAAGACTCCCAGTCGCATCATGGTGGCGAAGTTAGGAAAGAGTTTAATGGTTGCAAAATTTTTCGAAATGCTAGACCTGGTACTATACCAGCTTTTGCAGTATTTATAATGTCCATATTCATGTTTACATTAGCTGCTGTTATTGTATTCTGTGGTGACGCACTAGCAGAAGCAAGGTTCTGGGTTATTGTGATTGTGGTTATATTTGGATCGGTCGTGTTACTTTGTTTTTTTGTGTTATGCATACACTACCAGAATACGAGTATCGTGACCTTTAAGGTATGTGCTTTTAAATTTTCATAAGTACTTGTCCGACAAGACAATTCTTAAAAATATTTGTGGTTTATTCTAATTATTTTGAGTGGTAATTTATCAACCGCTTACTTTCATGTTGACATATATTGTTTAACCTGTTTACACACATGTGTTTCAGATGCCGTTGGTCCCATTAATACCATCTCTGAGTATATTTTGTAACGCTATGCTTATGATGAATCTATCTTATATGACATGGGTTAGATTTGCTGTCTGGATAACACTAGGTAATTGTTAAGTATTGGAAGGTAACAAAATCATATAATGGGTATTATTTTATCTGATATACAACATGGAACAACATTCTCATAATAGTTTCACATTTAGAAATGAGAAGCAATTTAAAAAAGAACCCAATTCCGCACAACAAATGTGTAGTTACATATAAGGCAACAAAAAGCTGCTTTGTATTGAAGGCAAACATTGTCTGAAATTTTTGCTCTTTGTAGGATATAAATAAAATCAACGAGATCTAATTATTTATATTTACTTGCATATTGGGTAGATCCATAGTGTTAAATCAGGCCAAATGTCTGCAGACGACTTGATAACAATTAATGACAAATTGTAATTTCTCTTTTAATACACACAATCCAATTTCTCTTTCTTAATGTGTTTCTTTGGTTTCTATTTTGGATTTTTATTATGCATAAATTTATATGAGTAACTAAGCAAATGCTTACCAGTTAATATTTTTGTCGTTCAGAATAATGACACAAAACACACGAACTGAAAAAGGTTTTCCTATACTTCCACACTTCATATACAAAGTATATTTATCATTTCACTTTTGTGTAAAATTATTGTATTTTATAATTTGAAAAAGAATATTGAAATTCATAATCACAATAAATGCACATAAATATAGTGAACATCTTTTATCAGTGAAATAGGAATACAAATTAAACAAATCAGTATTAAACAATTACTTGTAGAATCATGTTAACAGACATAACACCCATACAAACACACACTTATAAAAAATACTTCCTGAAAACCCAACCTTTGTAATCAAATTCACCCCTTATTCCAATTTAATTTCATAATAGAGCATTTCTTAATTTGCATACTCCTCACTGTAATTTCCCTAAAGGCTGAATACATCTACAAATAGATAATATGTAAAATTGTATGAATGTGTTTCAGGTATGATGCTGTATTTCTGTTATGGAATTCGTCACAGCAAATTGGCCGTGTCACTAGAAGAAGACAACAATGATCTAAACCGTTATTACATAATGCCCGCCGAGTCACCATGCATTACAAATAGTTCCGTAGATTTATGGCAACCACAGAGTGTGACAACTCCTAATATTTATGGAAGCGTGTCCGGAGATGAAGAGGAATCGAATGTTAAAAATAAGATGAAACAACTGTGAATAGAACATTCCTATTGGATACGATATTAAGTGTCTCAACGTCATTTGGACATATACCTACATGTATGTTCTAAATTAATAATTGACAATATAAGATTAGTTGATGTCAGTGCAAAAATATAGCATTACATTTGTCAGAGAGGACATTTTAAACAGAGTGTAGCCAATGTTTTGAGCGCAATCATGCATTGCACTCGAAACATTGGCCATTATACGTTTTTCAATTAACAAATGGTACACACTTGGGCAGAATTAGTTATTTGTATTATAATTTCGAATAGACTAATATAAGCATAAAATACTTTTAACGTTAAAATAATCTGACATGTATAGGCTCTAATAAGTAAAGGTAATGTTAATCTACCATTGGTTCAAAGGCTATTTGTGTATGGATGTATGTACCTTGTGGATGAGATGCTCTAAAGTTCATTGCATTCACGGTACCAGCGTGTCAAATTACAAATCAATAAACAAAAAAATATTTGCTACTATGCAGTACAGCCTACTTTACTTATGCCTTATTAAGATTTGAATGTTACCAGTAAACCTAAAAAGCCATACAAAATTTATATCCCCAAGTGCTAATTTAAAAAATTAATATGCCTTCCAGGGATATGGCATGACAACTATTGACACCACTATACTACGACCTTCAACTCTGTCTTATGGATGGGAACAAACAATTCCTAACCTACCTCTCTCGCTCACGTAATCATGTTCAAAATCACTGGGCGTGATCACCTGATAGTATTCACTCTACCGGGAAAATGAAATTTATATAATGGCTATAAGATCTTAAACTAAGCACGTCAGTTGTTCCTTCTTCCATATACCACCAGACCTCAACCTACGATGACCATTACATTGGTCATACATAACTAAATCAGATTTACAAAATCACTCGTTTATCTTCATCATGATCACTGACTCGTAGTATACATTTCAATTAATTGTATTCCTTACTAGATATGTCGAAATGCTTTACTGCCTGGGTAATTCAATTCAAAATTAGTTAAGTTCTTCCCAACCTTGACTACTTAGCTATCGACATTGTTCGTGATGTCAGAGCTTGTACTCGTGTTGTGCATTAGTCGCTATAGGGCGTTGTTAAAGTATACAATGAACGATAAATTCGTGCAAGATATCATAATTTAATAAATAAATTTGTGACAATACCGACAATTTCATCAAAATTCACGCACCAAGAGTTTTCAAATTGTTATGTGCGATCAATGTTAGCATTTTTCCCGGTCCGTCGATGCGCATTTGCCTGACATGAACTCTGCGTCATTTATGGGTGCCAAATCTGTGACGTCACAAGTGTGACCCAAACATAATCCTAACAGATAATGGCGTTGTCAACTGATAGTGCTGAACGTTCGTCAACTTCAAGTTATACGTCGTTGCATGGCCGTGATACGAGCTAGAGTTGAAATACGAGTCTTCCGACTTTGATGTCGAAAGTTCATCGCTTGATGGAGGTATACAGTTCTACCAATATGAGGCTGAATTTAACCACGACGGTCACAATGATTCGCCTGAAGAAAACGATTGTGCTTTGGACGATCGCCTGAATACTACCGAGTGGCAAGTGGTCGAATCAAAAGGTTATGCTAAAGCTATCGTTGGAGTGTAGCATATTGTATTTCGGAGTAATTTGAGACCTAGGACGAAATGTTCTGGAACTTAAACCTGCATAGCCCACTAAGTTTAATTTCATTTTATGTACTGGTATTCGTTCACATTGTACGTGAAAGTCAATATAATACAATCAGCGACAGTATATGCGCCAACATAGCAGCTACCCCTTTCAGTTTAATATTATTTCCCTTCTACTGTGTAGTTACGTTTAAATTGTATGCATAGCAGCTTATTTTTGTGATGTATGTCTTTATAATTTATATAAAGTAATTTAAAGTAAGCCAAATTTGAATGCACTAGTATATTGGGCAGCCAGCTTTATAGTAGGACAGATCTTGACGACCACAACATATACAAGCAAATTAGAAGGGCCGATTGTTAGATTTTGGGAAGGGGCTTACAGAAACTCATTCCCAACAAATTGCTGTTGCAGCTTTTTTATATAGAGGTGAGGTGATGCATTTTTAAGTGTCAGGAATAAATTATCTTGTAAATATGCAAATTTAAACAATGTGAACATCTTGACAACTTACCATAATGATTTATATTTTGAATACAGTAATTATGTTGATAATATTTAGGTATATATCAAGATATGTTGTTGTTGTTGGACCGTAAATTTAGGTGTCAGTGTAACATATGCCATGTCGTGGTCTCTGCTGAAGAATGTAGATGCTGTTCTGAGATAGAACAGGTGAAAGCTGTATGTTATGACGTTCCACGTACATCATGCATCAAAGAAAACATCTTGGATTTGAGCCAGTGTGTCTGGACAAGTATGTATTGCTTACTCTTTATCATGTATATATACAGTACCATGGAACAATCACAGAAAACCAAGAGTAAGTATTCAAAGTCACACATACTAGTGTGGTATGAAAAAAAAATAGTGATTTATTTTATTAGGCCAAAATATAGCGTAGTTTTTGTTACACTGAAAATGTATTATGGTAGGTGTGCATAAATGTCAATGAATGTCGGAACAATTACCATTATGGTTGACACATAAATATAAGCACAATTGGACAACGAGAATCAAGGTATTTTGTTTAGAACCTTACTAGCTACATTACATTTGTAATTGTGTACAAACAAGTATTTTCTTATGCACAAATGAAGTATAAGCATATTATATAAACTGTGTGCAATAGACAGAATTAGTACTTTCGATTTTCTTTGCAGGAGTTATAGATATGTTGCTTACATGTGCAGTTCATCTTATCTGAGAGACGCATCCTTCACTGAATAGAGTGTATCAGGTGTTTAATTATGTCGATTAAAGAACCTTGACTGAAAGTAAGAAACTGTCTTTTTTATTCGGTCTTTTACACTCACTACAGAGAGCAGGGGGTACTTTGTTTAGCACATCACCTCTTGCCTGTGACATGATGCAATTTTGTCACTCTTGCAGTGCCATTAGTTGTCACAATCTGTACATAATCTTTGTTTATTTGTTAAACAACATTGTTGTGATTGTGACTTTAAGTAGCTTTAGTTATGCATTATGGATAAGGCTGCTAGTGTACATGGATGTATAACATTTTATACCGGTACTTACTGAAGGTATGTTCTGTGTAACTGCCTTTTTTGAATTTTGGAAAAGTTATTTATTAAGGTTTTCCATGCTTAGTAACAGCAGCCTCTTGCTTACCATTATAATGCTTTGCTGCCAAGATATGCCTACAAATGAAATAGCCATGCACGCACTGTATTTTACCACTAAAGACATAATAGTACTACAAATGCTATGTGTAAGAATACTTTTTACGTGCTAAATCAACTGTAGTTGCTAACTTTTCAAGTTGAATAATTAAAGTCAAAGGCAGTCACGGCATGAAATCGCGTGTTTCCGCCCCGGTTACACAGTGATTACATGGCGGTTATGCTGTGACACCGTGCGTAACCGTCGGATTATGGGGGTGCTATATCCATCGCATAACCGTCAGCCCGGAAATGCTTCATTTGTCGTCCATTCAGTTCAACGTAAATCAACGGTAATTTTTGAAAAAAAAACGCATATATTCGCTCAACGTTTATACTAAATAACCGCTGATTAAGTTGGACGGAAGAAATGTAAATACAAAGACACACGCCAATTTACGTTGAAACTAAAACGGCATATACAACTGGGTAACCGATCTTTACGTTAACGTTAATGGTTTATGGCGTATTCTTGTGTTCTTCCACGTCATGTACGCAGAGTACGCCCATTGTAAATTACATTTATTTTGACGCTGTCCGGGAACTGACTTATAATATTTATCCGTAAATGGTGTGTATAACCGTTTACAATTTAAAATGTGTATTAGCTATAATTTTAAGTGGAGCGTTGACAATATATAATTAGTCTAGATTCGTATATAGCGCCCTTGTACAGCTTGTTTTTAAATTGCTCGTTAAGTACAATTAATTACATGTGCCCGCCATCAACGACAAACACAGTTGAGGCTTAAAGTTTGATGTACCCCCAGACGTGCTTAGCTCCAATACATAACGCTCCTTGTGCGTCTTTGTTAGATCAATTTTATGACATTTAAAAAATCTAAAAAAATCTAGTCTGGCTATGACAGAACGAAAAACAACAAGTTCCGTGATAATTTATGTTTTGGAAAAAAACGTGTAGGGGGCTGCACTTGAACTCAGCCAAGACAGTTCACACTTGTTTGTTAGTGCGTTGTTTCTATTCACGTGTGTTACTTCTACAACAAAAGCGGTGTTACCACTGTAGCACCAGGTGAAATTTGTTTTGTCTGATGTGTCTGAACTTATATACATACTGTTGATTAACCTGATTGAAACACACAATGAATGTTTCTAAAAACCATTACTTTCAAAAGTTAAAAAAAGAGTGTCAGTGTATATTGTAGTACGTAATCGTTTCTCAGCCAAGTCACTTTTGAGTTAGTGGCGTTCACGTTAGAAATCCACTTGAACGCTCGACACAAACCAAAATCAGTGGTGAATTTTCAGAGAACACATAACTATATATATGATCGGATACAGTAGTAATGAATGCAACTGTCGTCGGCGACGCATATTCATGTGCTGCAACTGGCATTTTCTAATGCTACATTGACGTAAAAAAAATCAAATCTTCTAAGCCGTTCATTGCACGATGACTCGTAATAAATACCATAATAACAAAAGGAATGAATGTCAATTATTGTTTTTCCATGTTTGGGTCAAATAACAGATCGACGAATGACGGCTTTATTTCTGCACGAGCCGAGTGGGCACCAAACCTAACGGTATTTGCCGTTATATCGTGTATCCAGCAATGGTCAGGTGATCACACGTCTCGCTGAATTGATCGCATGACATTGTCAACTGATCGCTAAGACCGCTCTCTAATGAAGCGCTCTCTAATGGAACAAACGCGCTCTAATGGAATGGCTCGAGCTAGGTCTCTCTCTTTGGTCCCGACAAACGTGAACCCAGTGATGTAATTCTCTCTAAACATGAAGGCTTAAAAATGTTGGCATGTGCCGAGATCCCGTAATGTGCACGTAACAATTGCGGATGCTGTAGTTTAAAAAGCTGTAGACTGTACAATTCGTCCTGGTTGCTTACAGCCTTTGTAAATGAAATACGTTGGTCGTTACGTCCCTGGAATAAATTATATTCGAAGTTCATATCTAGTGCACTGAGAAAAGGGATTTTGATTAAATGCACAATGTGTAGCGGCACTGGCTATGCTCGTGTGTGAGACATTATGAAATAATATATTAAAATATTTAAATTAAAAATGTGTATTTGTTGTAATGTCAATGTAATGTGCCTGCTCAAAATCAAGGATCATTCCAGAGGAACGAAGCGCATGCGCAGTTTCTTCTGGCAAATGAGGGCGCTAATATTAAAGAGTGTCGAGCTAAGATGACACAATCAACTGTAGAACTGATATGAATGCTCTTGTTGCATTGCATCATTTTTTGGAACAACCAGGATTGCGTTTTCATTTAAATATGTTTATATTTATTAATATTCACTATATATGCATGTAGTAATTCAAAATGTCATTGTCCAACATGCTTATCTATTGACTTTGTGTCAAAAAACGTTAGTGATTTTTTTTATTATATTCAGGTTATTTTTTGTCTTTCAAAATCATTTGTTCACGGAACTCTCATTTGCACCTCATTGCACCCCTACCTGGGTCGCATGAAGTTTACAATGAAATTTATAACACTTGAACAATTATAAAAAAACACATTTAATTTGTTATTCTCCACATTTTACCCCAAAACCCACTTTTCAGAGGAGAGTCAAATGCAGGTGTCATATGCACTGCCACATCGAAATGCATGTATGTACCGAATTTCATGATTCTATAATACATCTTACATAAGTTGCACCACCATGTCATTAAGATGCCAGTACCAGTCTTCAAATATACAAGTCTGATTTTTCCAAGTCTGCTCACTGAGGACTCTAAACTTTCTTATACTTTTATAACTATTCATGTGTATATCAATATCAATTAATTTTGTTTGTGCATCTTATTCGAGTTGCACCAGCATGTTATTAAAATGCCAATATATTACACAAGTCTGCTAACTGCGGACTCAAAAACCTGTGCTACTATCATAACTATTTATATGTATATTCATATAAACAAATACTTAACAGAGGTACGTCTACACATTACCACTTTATCGACACCAGTCTTTAAAAACAGTAGTCAGACGTTTTGCACTCTGCTTACTGCGGATTCAAAGCGTGTTTTCAAAACTGCAATCAATTATATATACACTTGTACAAACGAAATATTTTTTCTATTTTTGTACACGTTATATACTCACTCATAATTGTTGAAATTTCTGCAAATATACTCACCAGTCTGCTTACCGTGGGCTGTATGTAAACGCTTTGCTGTAATATATAAAACAAAATTATGTTCATGATTTTAATCACACATTACATTTTTATATTATCATTGTCATTATCATTGTGGAATTTAGCGAATTTGGGCTCAAATGTCACAGATTTAGACGGGTTATAATGAATTGTCTTCACTTATTTTCCATTATTGCCATTATGTCACGTATATCCATAACAACATGGAATGTTAACGGTTGTCGTGACTCTCTGAAACGTCATGATTTGTTTAACTTTCTAAAGGTCAATAACAAATATTTATATTTATTGCAAGAGACTCATTATCTCCCATGCGACGAAGCCAGGTGGCAGGTGGTATGGCGCGTGCCAAAATACTTTTCACATGGTACCAATACATCCGCTGGTGTAGCAATCCCCACACATCCAAATAAACAAATTGACGTGCACGTAACACATAGTATTGTTGATGTTGATTTATTATATTTACATGTCACAATCAATGGTTCATCATACAGCATACTCAATGAGCGTCTTGGGTTCTATAAAACCCTCAAGAAAATAATAAACGACCTAAGCAATAAACCTCCTATCATCATTGCAGGTGACTTCAATTGCACACTAAATGCCACAATAGATCGCAATACCGAACCGAGCCTCACCCACAATCTGCTCGTTTTTTACAGACTATATTAAGCCGATATAAATCGGTCGATGCATGGCGTCGTATTCATGCCAACAAAAAAAGAGTTTACTTGGGAAATAGGTAACAGCTGCTCCCGACTAGATACTTTCTTCATCAATATCAAATGATCCGTCTCTTCACTTCTCTGACCATAAGTTGGTTACTATTGTGATATCACAACGAAAATATTGAAGATTGAAGATTTTTGGGTAATGCGGCAAAAGCAAAAAAAAAGTATAATTCTATACAACTCTGGAGGGATATTGGAAAACACAAAATAAAAGAATTAACAAATCACTATTGCTCTAAAAAGTCAAGTAATTATAAAAAAAATGGAAGAAACACTTTCCTTCTGCTAAACTAGCTGTCAACCAAGGCTATGAATCCAGTCTACCCAGGCAAGGTTTATTGAAAGGCAACCTGATTCCGCCTTGACACTTTACCGTTAAACACTTAGAAGGTTCTTCCAACAACCAGGCAAAAATTAAAGAACTTAAATATTAAGAAATTAAAAAAAAGATGAACTAAAGGTCATAGTGAACAAAGAAGTACGTGGGGTGTCAATTCGCTCTCGTCACCATCTTCTTAATGAGTCTGATAATCTGAGGTTCATGAAAATTAATTGCGCAACTCTGTGACAATGACAACAAACTCGCGGAGGAAACAAATGCAATATGTCAATTAACAAGACAGGTTTACTCAGATTTGTTTTCACAATCTCCAATTTCCAAAGAAGCTCAAAATACAATTCTTCAGAATCTTCCCCAGCTTGACCCTGAACTGTCTTCTAAATCCCATCTCTTATGAAGAACTCTCCAAATCAGTATTCAATATATGTACGGAAGAACCCCTGGCATCGATGGACTACCAGTCGAGTTCTATAAAAAAATTGTTTTTGCTTTGCCATGACTTGCATAATGTTTTTCCACCTCTGTCACTGATGGCGCACTACTACTATCTCACCGTAGGGCAGTTATTACTCTACTCCCTAAAAAGGAGACAACACTCTATTGAAAAACTGGAGATCAGTCAGCCTCCTTTGTGCTGATTACAACATTTTCACCAAAGCCTTATCCTTACGTCTCAAACTAGTACTAAGACAGATCCATATTGATCAGAGCTACACAATCCATCATAGACATATTTGACAACATCCACCTGCTACGTGACTATGTCACATACTCTAATCAAGCCAGTATCCCGCTAGGAATTGTAGCTCTTGACCAAGAAAAAACCTTTGATATAGTAAACCACAATTATCTTTTCAATACACTTTCTGCATTTTGCTTTGGTGAAAATTTTATCTCTTATATCAAGCTTATTTATGCAGATACTGAAAGTTTAGTACGGGTAAATAGTGTATTAACTGCACCTGTATCATTCTCGCGTGGCATAAGACAGAGTTGCGCCCTCTCGGGCTAATTATATACAATAGCAATTGAACCACTGTTGCACAAGATGAGAACTAAAAGTAATATTAAAGAGATAACTATCCCAGGATCCAACAGTCTCAAATGTCAACTTACAGCATATGCAGACGTTGTCAGTACCCCAGACCATTCGTCCCGGTGTTATCGCTATCGCCACACGAGACTCCAGCTTGTCTCCTATACAATTTGACTGCGCACATCCAGAAAGTAGATGTAGCTGTGATTGGTGGAATACTAATGAGTTGAGTGTCAATCAAACGCGCACGCTATCTTTAGTAAACAAAGTCACGTGACACGCGCCATTTTAGTTTTGATTAGTTCATCGGATCGGAGTGGTCGGGCAGGCGATTTCAAGGCAGCACGCTTAACCCTTTCGTTCACAGGTTGGGAGATATTAGAATGACTGACAATTTCACGCCACTGTTTTACATTATTGGCGGATTTTTCTGCGCTATCAATCTTTCTCTTACAAACTAGACATAGATGAGACGACAGAGTCGCTCCTTTCACAACGTCGCACTGGATCAAATTGGAAAGACGATTTCCATAAGTTATCCCTCCTGCTTTTCCTGGCTTGAATAAATTCACACACGACTTTAACTGTCCACAAACTCGAAGACTACACGAACACAGTCTACAATAGTCGTCCGCAACAATATGTATGTATTTCTTCGGTGTACTGATGCACGAATGCACCGTGACACGGTGTTTCTCGGGTGTCGCCATCGCTGAGAATGCCGCCGGCGCATTTTTTCACCCAAATCGCGATTCTGTTTTGCAACATTTTATCAATATTCCCTTTGACAAAATCGCCGACAAAAGCACCGCTTTGCTGATCTTTTGTTCTATAATTCTTAATGCAAACACCGACCCTAGTAGTAATTAGTAACGTCGCCTAGTACATATGAACGGTCGTCATTGCAAATCGAACATCCTTTTGAAATTTGGACGTCGGGCAGGCGATTTCAAGGCACCGCACTTAAATATTAGCAACATATTTTTCTGAGCAGTTGTTTATTCTCGTTCAAATGAGACATAAATGTGACGACATAGTCGATCCCTTATCCACCGCTAAGAATGCCGCAATGTTTCGTTCGTTTTGCAACATGCCACAAATCGTCGAAAAAAACACCACTTCGACGGAAGCTTGCGTAATAAGGGGGTTAAAACAAGAAAACAAATGCCATGTTTAATACATATCGACCTGTTTTACTTGCGAAAGATAACGGAACATGAACTCGTTTCGTGCGACTTCGGAACCCGAAGGAACACACCAACAACGTTGAATTTACCCGCTATCTTCCAAATATGGTATATTAATTTATTCAGTTGTTTATTTAGAGTGACGTCCGCGGTCAAATGCGATTGGCTATCGATGTCAGTGCAAAGGTCATATGAATATTAAAATTAAGTGGGCGGAAGGAAAATTGTATAGGAGACAAGCTGGAGTCTCGTGTGGCGATAGCGATAACACCGGGACGAATGGTCTGGGGTAACGTTGTCAGCTTTTCTGTGACCGAAAATAGAGATTTTCAGAAACTGTTAGAATGGCTCGAAATCTATGAACGTGCAAGTAACGCCCGTGTAAACTAAGATAAATCCACAGGATTGTGGGTAGAAAGTTGGAAAACCCGTATTGACTCACCATTGGGGATTCAGTGGAATAATACCGGATTGAAAATGCTTGGTACATACATAGGCAATACTGCAGGATACAACCAACAAAACTGGGATGAAGCAATCGAAACAAATTACCTCAAAACTTGAATGTGGTGGCGCTATGCCCATGCAATCTCATATCAAAAGAGGGTCATTATTGTCAATCAACTTGTTGCAACCAAATTATTCCGTCGTCTTGTTTGTCTGTGCCCTCCAAGCTCTGTAATCAATGAAATTGAAAATATATTCCCTGATTTCTTGTTGCAAGGGCGCCACTGGAAACCATCCACCCTTTGGTATACACCACTTACATATGGAGTACGAGGCTTAGTACACATTTCCATTTGTATAATATCTTTCTGCTTACAATATATACAGCGATACCTCTATTCTGGTTTAAATCGTCCATCTTTTTCCTTTACTGATTACTTTCTAAGTCAAACAAATATATTTAAATGTTTATTATTGACCTTCACAGAACTGATCTGTACTGCAATCAATATGTTATCATGAGAATGAAACAGTTTTAAATTGCCCGTTATATTAAATCGAAAAAGGCAATCTATACAAGTTCTTGATACATAAACAAATGCTTGAAAAACAGTTCGACCATCTAGACAGTGTGGAGAGATTTGCTGTCTCCCCAATGCAATACGACCTGACTTTAGTGTTTGTCACTTACCTCCCATTTCTAAACAGGAAGGCGATCTTCAGTGGCGTGTCCTACATGGAACTTACGCAAAAGGAACATTCCTTTTCAAAAGCAACTATCGTCCCAACTTAAACTGCATATTTTGTCAGAACAAAGATGATCTGATTCATATTTTGTTGCAGCGCCCACGCCTTCAACCTTTGTTTGAATTAGTTATATGCAAAAAACTAGTTGAAGGTAACTTCATATAACCTTATTGGTGGTTTAATTGTTCTTGGAACACCAATAAACATATAAGACCGCTGAAGAACTACATCCTAACTGCAGGGAAACTAGCTATTCATATTTCAAGGCGAAACGCCATCCATGATGATTTACCGATAGAAGTACTGCAAGTGTTAAAATCAAGACTGCGATCATAAATTTGTCGTAAATACAACTACTTCAAAAACTACATGAAGACCGACTACTTTATAAGTCGATGGTGTATCAATGAAGCACATGCTAAGTGTGAAGAAGGAAAATTGGTTATTGCAAGTTATATCATGTAAAATATTTTTAATGTAAAGTGGCATATTGTAATAATATTCAGTTTTTAAGAATGTACACATATAGATATAATATATGACAAAATATTTTGCTACTTATCTAAGTTTTATAAACATGTACTTAACTGAGCATTATTGATTGTAATGTTAATGTTAATTAATTGTAAATAAATGTTCATGTTAAAAATCAAAATCGAATCTTCTTCTCAACAACGCTTTATGTGAATGTGTGGGTGATGATCTACAAATAAATGTTTAACTGCATCATGATTTTTTTCTGCTCCAATCATCATTTAGACAAATGCGTATTAACTAGTGTGAAATTTTTTCAGGATAAGTCACCTTTCACTTTGCAAACCTATATTTTAAATAAATGACGTAAACGATTTGAATTAACAATTTGTTTCATTCTAAAATTTTTAATAATTGTACATAGAGAATGTAATTTGAATTGAATGATGACGACATGATAAATAAAGGTTTGTTAACAAATCAAATCTTCTTCGGCTTTATTCCCAGTTGCTGGGGTCGCCGGTGCGGATAATGCTTCTCCACTCGCTTCTATCAACCGCTTTCAGGTCGTCATCTATGCAATCCTGCCATCTTCTTGTTTGTCTTCCTCTCTTTCTTTTTCCATCTACAATGGGGACGCCCTAGCATGGTCGTGATCCAAAAATCTCCGCATTATATTTTGTTTGGCATGTTTTTTTTATTAACTGCTGGATGCCCTTCCTGCCGCAAGCCACTGTTATCGAACATGGGCCTAGCCTTTGCCTGAAGAGATATACCATGCAACTCAGCAGGTGGTTTGGAATCAGAGTTTTACTTCTCCTAGACTAGCTACCAATCAAGGCTATGAGTCCAGTCTACTCAAGCAAGGTTTATTGAAAGGCGACCTTTTTCCGCCTTGACACTTCACCGTTAAAGGGCTTTGTGGCTTTGTATAGGTGTACTGGAGCCACCCTATAGACCACGGCCCATATTGATGATGCCCGATGCAGTTTAACTTTAACGTCATTACCTACTTTACTTAAAATACTGAAAAAAAATAAAAACAACTGTTGAGTGCAAAAAACAAAAACAATTAGAGACAAAGTCTGCTGAAAAAAAAATAATTCCATATTATATAGAGAAAAAAAGTAGGCTTTATTTCAATCTTACGGACCCCCCCCCCTCATGTATTACACAAATAACTAGTACATTTATTACGCTATGTTACTGAATACATTGTATTGACCAACTTCATTAAAAATTGTTTTCCAAATTAACACAAAACTTGTCTATCACCTTGTGATGTTTCAACATTTATAGGCTAAACTTGGGCTATGGGGACTAAACCTATGACACGGTTGTTCTTTTATTCAAATAAAATTAAAAAATCATTAAATAACAAGCATTAAAATATTTTCTTTCTTGGAACATTAGTTTGAGAATGAAAACTCGCATGCAAGAAGAGACAATATTATTAAGTATTTATTTATTAGGCAATTACATTCATAATTGAACTCCGTAAAATGTCACTAATAACTAATTAATTAACTTAGTAACAATTTTAACCTTGTAGCGGTCAATGGATTATGGAGTATTACATTCTTTCACAGAGTAAACCTTTGAACCAAAGGTAAGAACAGTGTTATCATTGCTTGTTACTATCTACTGTACTATATGGATAATGTTTCAGTTTATTAGTTCTTAAGTCTGGTCGTAATTATAAACTCCAATTAAGAATGCTTTGACTACTTCTTCCCAAAAAGGTTGTTGAAATTGAATGATGGAAATCTCATAGACCGACATATTCACTGCTTTGCCCAAAATTCTCGATATCCTCTGCAATCGCCACACTGAATTATTTTAGGTACACAAACTAATATTTAATACAACTAATCTTATAATGGTCATTAATTTAGTACTTGAATACATCTACTAAAAGGTTCAACTGATGTTAAGACACTTAATAATACAACCATCTGTAGTGTTGTATTCACAACTTTTTCATCTTATTTTTAACATTTGATTCCTCTTCATCCTCGGACACGCTTCCATAATTATTAGGAGTTGTCACACTCTGTGGTTGCCATAAGTCTACGGAACTACTTGTAATACATGGTGACTCGGTAGGCATTATGTAATAACGGTTTAGATCATTGTTTTCTTCTTCTAGTGTCATGGCCAATTTGCTGTGACGAATTCCATAACAGAAATACAGCATCATACCTAAAATATATTTGTGTAACAGTTAAATTTTTCGGTTGTAGTGGATGTTAGGTAAATTAAGGGTAAACTGAAATTTAATAATGGATTTTGTACAATAAAAATGCAATACGCAATTATGATAAAAAAGTAGAATTGTGATTGAAAGGGCATTTCAGGCATTTAAGATATTTAAATACTTAAGATGAAAGTGACGTATATGTTATCATTTAATATAAGACTGCAAATGCAAATGGCGATGGCGATTGTGTATCTGGAACGAACCAGTGAACATCAAGTGGCATATTGCCTCTGGAATGGGTATTTCTATTAAATATAATATACCAACTTCATTTTAAAGGTGATTCTGAGATGCAAAAGTAAATTTAAAGCACGATAAACGTTTTATTTGCAACCGTGGTTACATTAATTGGGCCCGGGGCAAGCAAACAATGATTATAAATACAACGAGCGGTCATGCAAATTCGCACCTACCAGTTTACACGAATAAAGCAAAACCATGTGAAAATAATTATAAAACGCAAAAACTATTTCAGAATTTTCTCCCATTTCGTTTTTTTTTCAAACATAGCTATTTTTACCCCTTTCATTAGTAGTATAATCCAAGGATAAAAGTTGGAAGAATTGGAAATTTATATATATCGATATATAACGGCGTATCTCTTATGCGAGCATGTTATATTGAGCTTATAAACGGTATTTGGCAGCAGAGAAGTCTTACATCCGCTACCACATACTCTCGCATGCCATTTATGCTTTATAAAGATTTCGCTTAGTTTCTCATACAAACAAATCATGGATAACTTTTATGCCAAATCAAAATCGAAAATGTAAATCTCTGACTTAGTTCAAGAAACACAAAATTTTATTTGTGTTTATTAAAATAAAGATTACATTTTTGAAACAATTTGTCATTGTTATCAAGTCATCTGCTGATTCTTAACTGATTTAATATTATGGATCTACACATGTAGTGAAAAAAACAATCGTTAGAAGTTACTTCACATAAATAATTAGATTTTATTAACATTATCTTACATACAGCAAGGCCGTTTATGCATAATATTATTATATATTCTATTTTCACATTCAATACTAAGCTACTCACGAACTGGTCACTATATAAAACCTCACAATTCATTTTGCTATTAATTTATAAGTGTGTATGTATTATGGGATGCGAGTTAAAGTTAGTATACTGGATAAAATATTACCTATATCTGTACCATGAGACAAATCGCATTGAACACATTATATGATTCTGAAACTTTTCAATACTTAACAATTACCTAGTGTTATCCAGACAGCAAATCTAACCCATGTCATATAAGATAGATTCATCATAAGCATAGCGTTACAAAATATACTCAGAGATGGTATTAATGGGACCAACGGCATCTGAAACACATCAACATTGTGTGTACACAGGTTAAACAATATGTGTCAACATGAAAGTAAGTGGTTGATAAATTACCTAAAATAATTAAAATATTAGAATAAAATACATTTTTAAGAATTGTCTCCTCATACAAGTACTAATGAAAATAGAAAAGCACATACCTTGAACGTCACAATACTCGTATTCTGATAGTGTATGCATAACACAAAAAAACAAAGTAACACGACCGATCCAAATATAACCACAATCACAATAACCCAGAACCTTGCTTCTGCTAGTGCGTCACCACAGAATACAATAACAGCAGCTAATGTAAACATGAATATGGACATTATAAATACTGCAAAAGCTGGTATAGTACCAGGTGTAGCATTTCGTAAAGTCCTGCAGCCATTAAACGATTCTCTGACTTCGCCACCATGTAAATGGGAGTCTACACTATTCAACGGAGATGTTTCATCTTTTCGCTTCAAATTCATTTCAATTGTATCTTTATTTTTATGTTTGTAGACAATTGTCAATGCCTCTGCTGGTTCATATCGTAGTACAAGTACACCAGCAGCTACAATGGTGTATGCTAACAGAGTACCAATTGACAAAAACTCAACTAATGATTCCAAATCGAATACGAGAGTAAGGATTCCTGCTAAAACACCCAATGTAACAGTGGCAACAACTGGTACATGAGTATGTGAATTAACTTTAGCCAACACTGCAAACAGAAGGCCATCTCTAGCCATTGCAAATACGATACGTGGAAGAACAAACATAGCAGTTAAAAAAGTAGCAGTCATGCCGATCAATGATCCGACTCCCACCGCATACACAAGCCACTTCACCCCTACATGACGAAAAGCATCAACAAATGCTGCTTCAGGTACAATGTCATAATATGGTACCATCAATGTGACCACTGTCGATGCAGCAATATATGCTGCAGCTACAACTGCTAAAGATGTGCATATTGCAATTGGGATACTTTTTGCTGGATTTTTTGCTTCTTCAGCCGATGCAGTAATAAAGTCAAAACCCACGTAAGCAAAGAAACACGTTGCAGCGCCAGACATAATGCCTGAAATGCCAAAGGGGGTGAAACCACCTTCAATTTTCCAATTGTTAACATTCACAAAATTCAGACCTGCACCTATAACGAGTATAACAGTGCAAATGTTTAATATAGTAAGGAAAGAGTTTATTTTAGAAGTTAAATTTGCTCCCAAAGCCGTTATAATCACGCCAAGGATGATTAATAATAAAGCAAACAAATCGGGATATTGTGCCAATAGAGGATAGTTCCATGGTCCACCTGTGATGTATTCATAAGTGAAGTTACGTATTCTGTGGTCAAGCATTTCGTCAAAGTATCCACTCCATGCACGCGCCACAGCTGCAGCAGATATGATATATTCAAGAACAATGTTCCAACCAATCAGAAATGCCCAAAACTCGCCCATGGAAACATATGTGTATGTATAAGCCGATCCTGTTATGGGAATCCTTGCCCCGAATTCCGCATAGCATAATGCCGCGAGAAGTGTAACAAATCCCGCAATAACAAATGATACAATGACTGCAGGGCCAGCAGTATTTTTTGCAACAGTTCCAGTGAGAACGTAAAGACCTGATCCCATCATGGAACCAATACCAATCATTGTCAGATCAAAGGAGGAAAGACATCTTTTCATAGGTGTATCTAAATTATCAGATTCCAAGCTCTTCAAACGACTCAATCTCTTTAGAACAGAAGAAAAAAAGGCCATGATGCCGATAGAAGGTTGGACTAATGTTTCCTTCGTTGTATGCTTGTTGAATAGCACTAAGAATATTGGAACTTTTCTTCAATCAACTTCCTACAGAAAAATAAATAAATAAATTAAGATAAGTAAATAAAACATAATCGGATTGCTACATTTGATGTTCTCATCTTGAATTTCAATTTATACAGATCAAGCAGTTTGATTAATATTAATTGATTATATTCACGATTAAGTATTTGTTTCATATTGCATTAGTTTCTATCGTTTAACCTCGCCCGATGTGTCAAATTTCCTGGCAACAAAAATAAAAGATATTTGAACTGTCAAATTTAAGCAGGGCAGTATAAAGAAGACACAATTGTGCCAAGGTAGGAACAATCAGGTTTTTGCTCGGTGTAATACCCATGGTAGGTCAGGAATAGTTCCGGTTTTTCTACGAGAGTGTTGATAAACAGATACACAGATAGATAAATGAGGATGTAGTTATTAAAAGGGCAATTCTAGCAAGGAGCAGAACGCTAAAAAAGAAGAAGTATATAACACAGAATAAAAAGGAAGGTAAACATGTCAGATGTAAAATAAAAGTAAACATGTGCTGTATGCCTTAGGTGTCGTATGAGAGCATCGGTACCAGTAATCACCTTGGTCAGCAGAAATCCTAAATAAACAAAACGAATGAACCAGCAAAGGCGATAAGGTAAGTTCACTTACTAATGAATGAATTCAAGTCATGTAAAATATGTAATTATAATGGTAGTTTTGTACACATACAAAACAATATTTCTTTCTTGAAAATGTTTCTTGTATCTTCGTGTAATTAGGTTTTTATATTGCAGTTTATGGTTGTACATGTTCTGTGCTTATGCAATTAATATTATCGTAAAGTGCATGAAGCCCTATTGTTAGATTCCGTGTTTTTTTTGGTTATTTTCAAAAACTGTCCTTTTCCAAATTTTAATTAAACATAGCAGTTTTAAGTGCTACGGTTGAGTAAGGCTGTAGAATGTACATATTAATTTATATCATGAACATAAATAATTTTCCATGGATTCTTTGTTGAAGGATTTACAGCAATATAATAAAACTGCTTCTGATTCTCGCATACTGTTTTTTTCCAAATTGTAATTAACCATAGAAGGTTTAAGTGTTCCATTTCTCAGACTTTCGAGGATCTGGTAGTCTGGGCAATTAAAATATATGTGCTAAAAACTTTAACCGTTAAGTGAATTTACCTTCATTTTCACTTTACCTTTCCCCTGGCAATTACTGGCACTTCATTGCTATAATATGTCTAGGAATGACAATTTTTGCCAATAGCCATTGTTAGAAAAAGAATGCAACATTCGAGCATCACATTTTGTCAAAGTCACCACATATACCTACTCCGAGTTTACATTTAGTAAGGCTGTATAATGTATATATTTATTAATTTATGTATTTGTTTATGTTTATTTATATGAATTTATTATTTCAAAACATTTACCATAAAATGGAACAAATATTTTTTTGTCCGCACATAGTAAAGAAAATACTGGCAAACGAGAAACATGCTTAATTCCTCCACTCTTTTCAAGGGGTCGTTCTAATGATCGTCTAATCTAATTAGCATTTCGACTCCTAAATCATTTCAGTATTTTTGGAATGATTATGAAGCATTGCATAAATATAAATAACATTATTTAATAATTTAAATTACCACTAATCAAGATACCTTGTTCATGAGAAATGAATTGAATATATTTCTATGGATTCCTGGTTGAAGGATTTACAGCAATATAATAAAAAAAATATCCATGGTAACACTGATTTCAATTGATGAAGCTTGAAACTAAATCGTAAGCACCATGTTTGCTAAACATTACTTTATTTTTTTTTAATTTAGTAAAGGTAAGGTAATTTCAGTAGAATGTGATTGGCTAAATATAACTGTACTTCGAATTAGCCTGGCACATTTTATAAAAAAAATTACCATATATTTTAGTTCAAACTAGTTCACACGCATATAGCACAAATAAGCATATGGCAATGAATCATATAGAATCATCTAGGGACATAGGGACTGACAATTATGCAAATTGAATGATGCACACAGAGGGAAGTTATCCCTAATATGAATATTATTCCTATCTAGCAGCCATTAGACGCTATATGAAAATACTAAAAATACTAATACTAAAAAAGATTTCTTTCAAAGGAATATAAATTTTCATTGCAAAATTCCAAGAAAATAATAGAACAGTGTAAACAAAATAAATTGTATGTATTCCTACATTTAATAGCAGCTATATTTGGCAATACAGGGGAGGGGCACGATGCTGGGACCATACCAACTGTCTGACATGCATAGCAGAAATCTCCCTAACATTGAGTGCTACCTAACGTGCCCAGACTTGTCCCACAGCGAGTCCAACTACTACCGCAGAAAAGATTTAGTATAGTACAGCAAATCTGAGAAGCTCAAAAAAAAAACGTGCAAAAAACAGTAAATACTGACTTGTAAAACGTTAGCATTAATATCAGTATATTAATATGAGAAATGAATAGCATAAGTTGTAGGTTATGTAGCTGTGAGCTACGTGAGGTAACAGTGTTATCGATAGAAGCTGTGGATACTGCAACTACCTGACAGAAGACAGCGGAGGCTGTCCGGAAATGGTAGAAAACAGCTAAGGCTGTAAACTACGATGTTTTTAGTAAATAATTATTAATAATACATACATACATACATACATACATACAAATAAAATACATAAATAATAATTTTAAAAACGTAGAAACCAAATCTTGGGGGAGAAAGAAAAATATGATAAATATATGAAACCCCCAACTGGAATGACCCCAAGATAAAAGAAATTTATAATGAGCTAGATTAGAAACTATTGACTAATGTAGAATGTGCAGATCTGATTGACAACCCTGAGGTATGAATGTATCTAAAGTAACTATCCGAAGACCATCGGCCTAGTGCCTTGATCTTGGATACTGGCATTTACTGAAGACGTAGCTGCCCCTATACAGAAGGAATGGCCTGTAAATTGGAATGAACTGAAACCCAATGGATAGCCGAGTCTGTGTAAATACTGTAGGAAAACAGAACGCGCCGGGAGGTTGTCTTCAGTTACAAACAGAGGGACCCCTAAACTAGGTCTAGAACTCTGAGAGAGAAATAATGCTTAAGACTCTGTACTGGACACATGCCGTCATTCCTGAATAATCCAATTACCACTCCTTCACGTAATTGATCTGACTTTGATGACTTCAATTGTAGTAAAATTTGAGTATCACCATGAAAACTGACATCCTCAATACATAAATGAAAATCTCTATTAAACGCTTCAGATGACCTGACGGTAAACTCACCGCAGCACAGGAAACAAAACAAGGCTACTAACACAAGTTTGCCTGAGGATATCAATGAAATGGGTGAATACTCCTAACTCAAGATTACTAAACATATATAACATAAAATAATTAATAATATCAGCTGTGAAAGCACAGCGTGGCCTAGCGCCTCGTCCCTGATTACGTTTGATCGCCCTGAGCAATAACTTAACTCTTACTGATGGCATACCGACAATCACCTGCTATGGATTAGGTACACCTGATTCAATGTATCTGAAACGAATACCAGCAAGATATAGTCTTATTGTAGATTCTTTAAGTTGTAAATATTTGTAACAATGTGTAATTGAAGAGCAGTAATAAGTAAATTACTGAACGGATTTAAATATTTAAACCTGAGGTATAAGCTTGCTTTGTTCTAGGAGCTAATGTACAGCCAAATCAGCATTACTTCGCAATATGGTGTAGACTGTGTCTTGTGCTTGTGTGCGTCTGGTGCAAGGTGCCGAATTCCTGAAACTGGAAACGAGATAACGCATCAGCTACAGTGTTCTTTCTTCCTGGAATGAACAATAAAATTGTGCTGCATGGCACCATGTAAGTGCCACACTAATTGTGTGGAGACAACTGCTTGGCGGCATCAGCGACATCGAATTTGCACATTAATGCATTGTCATCTAATCGTTTAACTTCTACAAATGCATCTTCAATCCTGATGTATGACATAGAATACGTGTCCATGTCAACGAACTTATTGTTGTGGTTTATCATGTGGTGTAGACAACAATCAGTCTCAGTTTCTTGGAATATTTGCTCTCAAACAGACACATTAATCCGGTAAACTGGAAAGGAAGGTGAATCAAAAGACTAAATATATATCCTTTGCCTAACTCAGTCTGAAGCAAACGTGTAACAGGTTCTGGATTTTTCAGAGCAGATAAATTGTTCAAGCATTCATAGGCAAACAGTTAGTGCGTTCTCAGTTCCAGTTTTAAAACCATGACGAAGGTCTCTGAACATAATTGGCTGACAAATTCTGAATCTGGATGATTAGTCAAATATTCCTCGAATAAATTAACTTTAACTGGTGTGCTCGGGGCAGGCAGTCATGGTGTGGTACCAGGATTAACAACAGCGGATTTAGGAGCTTGGTTGCATTGAGTTACCTGGGGCAACTATATACTGGGTGGTTTGATTTGCATGAAGTAAAGACATGCAAAAAATAGCATGGATATCTAGAACACCCTTTACCGTTTGTATTATAGTTATTACACACTTCTTTGCCATTTAAATAAGTCTTGGGGGGGTCATCTAACGTTGACAGTTGTTGATTGGATGTAAAGAATTGCTTATGTGAACAAAAGTCTGTAGAATGAATCGTATTACCACAAATTGAGCACGCATTAGCTTTGCGTCCGGCGGTGAGGCGCATGAAAATATACGCATCTCAGATCGAACAGTCAATTTTTATATTCCCTTGCTGCTGCACGAGTGGCAAATTCAACATGGTACTCATAGAATAGGCTACCTCCGAAGCTAATGACCATGTCCGTTATGTCGTCTCGGTAATAGTCTAGTTATTCACGTCTATGTGGAAAAGCTTCACATATAATGAACTTTTATCTGCCAAACGCAACCAAGAACTCGTAATGAGTTAACATTTTGTTGAGTCGAGAATCGGGTTTACGCTTTAGTCGTATTTCACTTCCCATGGCGTCCAGAATCAGTAAAGCTGCTAGGTTACCTTGGGTTATATTGTTTCTCAGAACTGCAACATTTCTTGACAGATCGCGTGTCGCAGTCCCAAATCCCTTTTTCGCAGGTGGTGTGAAATCTGAGGCGTAAGGAGGTCCATAAACAGGCGCGCCTGTGTGCCCACGGTCAGTGTGAACACGATGGGGCGACTGCAATGTTGCATACAGCCAGCCAGGCATCTGATGTTGAATTGAGTTGCGACACCATGTTGGTTGAAATCAATCCATTCCTTCTGGCAATAAACTGTTTGTGTTGAAAGTCGTAGATCCCCTGTTCACACCAGTTGATTCCTGCTCAAGCAGAGCTGGGGGTTCGGGATCTGAATCTCTTTCCACTGCACTATTAGTCACGCTAGTGTACGTTGGTAGCGCCTGAGCCCCTTTGATGCTGGCTATTCAGCTTGTGTAAGTTGAACACTTCTTCCATGCTCATGGTAAGAGTACGCCAATGTCGAGAAATTCTTTGGATTTGTGGTGACCAAGGCTCGCAAATTTGAAGCTCCCGAGGTAGATGCGTTGTTTCCATTGTTAGTTGTCATTGATGTATTGGGTGATGAAATCATCTGGCCACGGCAGCACATTAGCATAGCCACGTCTGTTGTAGCGTTGATGACGTATATGGTATGTTTTGAAGCCCTCTGAGTCAATGCCTTGTACGTTACTCAGATATAGAACACACATTTTATAGGTTTGTGTATTTCACTAGCAACCCTCACTTTTTGCGTGCTATTTTTACATCCTGTTATGATTTGCATATTTAAGTTGGGTGAAAACATGATCCGGCAAAGATGTACTCTTACTTTAGGACGACATATTGTATTTCAGTAAAAATTTTAAATTGGAGAAACAAATAAACGAACATGGATTAACTAAATAATTAATGCGAGCGAAGTTCAATGAGGGAATATTCCACATGTAGTTAGCTAGAAATAAACATTTGTTGTTTTCCTAGCTCTGACGTTCACATATAAGTGTCAGTAGAAAATGGAATTTCGTAATGTATTTAATTTATTTTAAAAATTAAAGATAAACGAATTTTAAAATATCGTAAACACAGCTTATGCTTTTCTAAATTCAACCCAAAATTTATTACGACAGCAGAAACAATCATTGAAATGACAATGTGAACTAAACAGAACAAGAATAATTATAGAAAAAAATGACATACCTACACGACCTCACTGTTGTTTATAATTGCAGGTCAGCCAAATCATATCTGAAAACAGATATAATTAATACTCAGTGACAGCAAACATGTGTCAGCAAGAATCGAATCATCGACAGAAATGAAATAACTATAGAGCAATATTGTTCACAGCGAATAAGGACCGAGTTTGAAATTAATTATGCTATTCTGGGACGATCGGTATGACATATGTAATCTAGAGTGATATACACTACAACAGATTAAAATATGTATCTATTCAGCTGAGATTAACACTCGCACATTCAACCAGAATGTGTAACTTTTCCTTTTATTCACTCCGGTGACTTTTTTGTTGCACATGTCCTACTAGTCGTTGTAAAAAGCGCATTTACTAAATACTATGACAAGCTGTGTTTGTGGCTGTGCGATGTAGGGAGCACGTTTGCTTACAGTGGCGAAACGAGTTTGTCAAGTTATGAGTTCGAATATTTTGCTGGTATTTATAGACTCGTATATGTGACTGTTATTTCGATTATTGACCCCCATCAATATACACATTCACTGTGTACAACTGATCACAAACATGCAATGTCGCCCATACCTGTAATATCAATTATATTCATCCAGCACACTAAATAATAACAGAGTAGGGCAGTACGTTGTTGATCCACTGATCATTTGGGGTGCATGTATAAAATATGATTACAAAGCGAGTTAAGGAAAACCATTTTGAAGCTATTTGAAAGAAATATCCAAACTAAATTGCACTCAGATGAAATGCAAACCTGTGTAGATATTCATATCAACACTTAATGCCACGGTTTAAACTTTATGGTTGCGGATCTATAACCAGAGACTAGTCCAGTAACCCTGTGACATTCTCCTTTGACCCAGGTCTTGCCAATTATTGGACCAGTGTATATAATATTTAAAGGCTATACCTATTTATCCTTGAATATATATTGCAATTATAAATACATATTGTGTCTTTGCGTTTTGATCTTAAAATAAAATACAATTAATTGGGAGAATCATTATTATAAAGGACGATGACAGCGACTGTCTTTTTTGTAAATGTATTCCAAACAAACAAACAAATAGACATACAAGTTATTACTGGAACCTAGAACTCAACCATGGACTTTGAAATATAAGTGTTTGTTTTACATGTGTACCTGATTTAAAGGCCAATGTTACTTGTTTCTTTTAGTTATACATTCATATACTGTGGTCTTTAACCTTTTTCTAAAATAAAAATAAGTCTTGTAGGTTACATAAATGTAAAGTTTAAAAGTGGTAGATATTTTGTAAGTGGGGGCATAAAGTACTACAGCATGCATTGTCAGCTTGCACGTTTAATGCAAATAAAGAGCAAGGGGCGTTATTGCCGCTGAGGTAGATCAGACATTGATGACAATGTTCTGGCGTAATTTTAACAGAGCCGTCAATAACGCAAAATAACACAAATTAAAAAAATAACCTCTTAACATTCCAACAATTGTACCGTAAGACACACAGGGCAAAACAGTACGAATGGAAATGGTCAGACATAAGGAAAATTAATAAGGTCGCCAATATTAGAGGTCATGTACGTTAGAGACAATCAAGAGGATGAGAACGCCTATATCGACGTAGCTAAAAACAAACTGGTGTCATAGAGTTGATGAAAAGATGATGTAGCATGGCGATCTCAGTGCTATGTCTGCAATAAGTTGAGTTACATAATTAGGAAGTGTTTAGCCAGATCAAAGGGAGCAGTCATGTGCTACACCTTTGGAGACTGATAACTGGTCGCTGGAAACATAAGACAACATGTTGCAAAGGTGTATGAAAGAATGGTGAAAAGCATTATGCTGATAAAAATCCATCTCATGGAAATTACAGAGAACATAATGGTATACATACTTAGCGTCATGACCAAAAACACCTCATGGTGACAAGCAGTGTATGGTAATGAATGGTCGGATCAAACCGTGCGGGGTCTTCCTTAGACGAATCAAGTGTGCATGTTTACTGGACACAGGTTCGCATAACATGTCTGCTGGTAATGTATTCCATCACAAACATGCATACGTGCATAAGTTGCCGAATGACATGTTCACTATACTCAAATATCCAAAGCTTATCAGTGAAACGAATCAATCAAAATAGCATGTAGAATGTGAGGGTTGAAAAAATAATGCACAAAACCTGTAATATTTTACCTGGGAAATCCAATATGGTGGACAAAGTTACAAACCACAAAATTTTTCCATAAAAATTGAGACGAAACACACATTGATTAACTAAATAATTAAGGTAGCAGGATAGTTTTTTTGCATGAAAAATGTAAACACCTATAATCGGAATAAATTTTACAAGAAACCATACAATATATATATGTTTGGAAAGCTCTTGACTTGTATTTTCCTATTATTAATATTGTGTGAACATTGTGTTTGTTTTAGCGTCACGTGATTCAGTAAATCAGCGGGGCTGATAATTTAACTAACGTGAATAAAATTGTAATTGTCATCTCTACAGTCATTCATGCGATCAAAAACTTTACACTGTTTTGAAGCAAAGGATATGAAGTTTAAATCCGTATTTCTATTTTTTGCATTAAGTTTTTTTTTTCTTTCCGAAAATCACAAATTTCAAGCACGTTTTTGGTGTTAAAGTTAGAGTATACCGTTGGTTTGCGCGAGGTTTGTGAAAAAACGCAATGGAATTTTGCAAATATGCAAATACGGATATGAAGCCAACATAACCGAACACCGAGAAATCGGCACTTTTATGATTTCAAACTTCAATCAACGTTAACTCCCGTTTCAGCAGCAAAATTTACATGGGCTATTTGTAAATAAAATGCTTTGAAAGTTGTTTTCGAGAAAAATCATGAACCGACATTTATATCTGTGAAAAACTTTGTTTTTTGGCCGTTTTCTTTCACGCTGTGGAGTTTTGTGACGGTCTGTGCTGATAACGAACGGTGACGTCATTCATTAAAGCTTGGATTATGCAAAGTGGGCGGTTCTGTTTGCGAGTAACAAACAATACAGAGACAACACTTGGCAGTTGAAGTGTTTGCAAATACAGTGTATTTATGTTTGGGCCGTTGTGTTTGTAAACTTATTAGTTCAAGCATGCCACGAGTTTCGGAGTCTCCTGGAGGCAGCTCGTACATACCGGCGAAAGGGCGGACCCGTTACTGGTTGAGGTAACCCCTAATAGCTTGACAGTTTCACCAGAGCGCACCGTCCCTTTCCAATCGCTCGCATTCCAATGGCAGCCTTTTTATTTATTTAGAAAACTGCTCCCTTCTTTCGAGATAACGGGAAGCTAGGCTGGCTCAGTTTCGATCGAATACAATTGCCTAGACCATGACGCCTGCGCTCCACTATTGAGATATTGCCTACTTTGCAAAATTGACAAATCTCTTTTTCTAGGGCGCCATTCAACAGTGACATGTCAACGAGTCGAATCTCGCCGTCTTCAAACGATCGGCCGTGACATTCACTCTCACTTTATTCTTCTACGTCGGAAGTTAACAATATTTTCCTGCGAGATACAGACATCTCTCGAACGTTTTGAACAGGAGTATCACCCACTATATCGAAGTCTGATTCATCGGACTCACAGTGTCACGGTAAAACTTTCTTCGCCCACTTCATGGCTGACACTGGTTTCGACGGGAAAATCCGTTCTGTACGAACCCAGCATCGTCTCTTTCACAATCTTTTTTGACAGGAGTGATCATTCTTTTGATGTTTTTCTTCTTTCTTCCTCGCTTTCTTTTTCTTGGAAATTTTCGCGTGCTTACTATCTCGTCCATAATTAGTGAATGACAACTAAACTAAAGAATTACTGATAATAATTGTAAAATGTGACCCAGTGATGTATGCCGGCATGTAGCATTTCCTGTGCTATTAAAAATCAAACCCCGTTTAACCGTCGCAGTAACCTCAGGTCTTATACTTGTAGATGAATCTCTTCAAAATGTAATTGTAACCGGACTCACTGTTATCATCTATAAAAACTACCTAGATTTTAGATGACCCTTTTATTTTTTACCGAAGTCGTACGAAAAAGTCAACCCTTGCCTTGCGTGAAACACTGGTCCACTATCCGATGTCAAGACGTCGGCCAAGGGGGGGGGGGGGCACGCTACTATTTCGTTGCCGTGCATTTTGTTCGCATGAGTACATTAGATAAAACAACCAAGTATTTATCAGACAGATTTATTACATGTAACATAATTTACGAATTTAGAAAAACCTAAGCATGCAAGTATGCCTACTTGGTGAAAACTCCTCTGAAAAATGGATTATATAAACCAGGTCCAAGCATATTCTTATCATTGATCAACCTTTACATGTAGTTTGTGGCCTGAATTTTCATGCAATGCATAGCCACCACAGATGGCCGTATTTTATTGTTTGCAACCATATTTTGTAAAAGGGAGCCCCCTCCCAATGTAACTGCATTACTTCTGGACTAAGAAAGTAACCCCGTGGTCAGACACCTTTCAATGACAAAGCCAAGAAAAAAATATTACAGAAATTTATTGTAAGTTTTTATTCTGTTAACATATAATTACATTGAAGTGGTACATTCATGTACTTTTTTGATTATTCAAAATTTGTTGTTTCTAAAGCGATTGTTTTGTCTTTGCTGTACTTCCTGTCTAGAAAGGCAGCAGTGCACACATCTTATCAGCTGTGTGTAAACTACAAACAGATATCTTATCAGTTGTTTGTAAATAGCAAATAAAGAAAGTGGCCCAACTTAAAACTATTTACCCTCAGTTCAGTTATGTTTGTAAACCATGCATATTAATGAGATGCACTAGTTGGGTGTACACTGGATAAACAAAAACTTGGCCATTTGTTTGCACACTAGAAAAAAATCAGTTTACTTGTACAAGATATTTTTTTTTCAATAAAATAAATACACCCATGTATGTAGCATGCCTTAGGGAGCTATTCGTGTGATTTTCAAAAAAAAATGTGAAAAGTGCCCAAAAAACTATTCTGCTACCTTAAATACAGGGCATGTAGTACATAGATAAAAATAATGTTATATGATATATATGTGCTACATATATATTTGCTAATGCTCTCGGTTTAATTTGTCCTCAACACCTGTATACTAAAAAGCCAGAGGTGAATTATATTCTTTTCAAGTTTTCACTGTATGAGTTATGGTAGCCATAAATTCGTCACGGGAAGTCAACGCCAGGTTTGAAGAGGCGCTTCAAAGCGGAGGTCGTAGGATTTCAAGTCGCTGACTTGTTGTTGAAGATTTTATTGTTGGTTCTGGTATTGCAACGAATTAAGACGTGAACATCTGAACTCATTGATAAGTACTTTTGTTTAAGCTTTGTTAGTGAGATGTTTATTATATATAGACTTGGGTATTTTGTTTGACAAAATGTGTGTCAGTATGGTTTTCATTCCTGGCAGCGCACATCACAGCAAGTTCGACAATGATCATGCAACAAGAAAGAAAATTGAACTTCTATCTTGTTGCATATTCATTTAATCATCTTGCGGGTGTGGACAAAAATCTATATGTTCATTTTTTTTAAACGTTATAATAATCACATATCTTTGTAAAACAGGAGAAAAAATCATTCCAGGATTAGAATTCTAAATGTTTTAGGTTTTTATGTCTCTGACTACAATTACTAATTAATGTTTTGGCCAAAATTTTCCGATATTTTGTAGAATATCTTTAATTGATTCCCACTTTTAATAATTACTGTGTCATTACCTGGATCAAGCAAGATTTATATTTAGAGAAAAAAATGAGCCAAAAACCATATATATTTTATTCACAAAATTACTGCTTACAATCAGAAAGAGTGCAGATATATTTGCAATTAATTGTAAATAAGGCCACTATTGCAATAGTTTTGTGCCGCTGTTATATAATATCGACATTCAATTTTCATAAGCCGATAATTTAATTCGCATGTAACTGCATGTAAACATTGAGAAATTGATAATTAATTAAATAATTGAAAAACTATACCTATTATGTAAATACACAAAATGGTTGTTCGCCTTATAAAAATAAGTCACTTGTTTCCACTCAGCATGTCACGCATTTTTTTCTCTAAATATAAATCTTGCTTGATCCTGGTAATGATACAGATTACAAGTACCGGCGATATAACGCAGTTTGGCCAATGCCGACATCTGTCAGCTGTCATTCATTATATTCTAACATTGAATGCAGTTAGATCACCAAGCGGCAGTGGACACAAGTAAGTGAATGAAACAAGTGGAAGTTAAAGGTTAATATAAGTTCATTACCATAAAAGGTGTATGACACATTATATAAATTTATGTTATTTTGTTCATCATTTTCCTCTCTTTGAATACAATCGCTAAAAAATATTTATTCAATATTATTCTTCTATCATTTTGTTCAAGATCTAATATCATATTCCATATAATTTGAAAACTTGTAAGTCAATGTAATTGTGTATTCAAGGTAGAGATGCAGAGGTTCGTGGGCATTTGGGAGTGACATTTTTTTTGCTTTTTATTATCCAAACAGTCTTGGCTATAGACTGTTAAAATTTTGTAGAATTGTGAATAGTGGAACATACTAAAAAACGATTTTAAAATATAGATAACAGGTGCTAACATTATCTCTTTTGAATGCTTAGCAAGATTTAGCAAGGCTGTAATAATAAAAAAGAAACATGGTGAAAAAAAGAAATGACGGGATCTCCATATTATGCACTATATTTATCTTTTAACAAAACGATAATACATTTAAATTTGGAACTGTTACAGCCATTTTAATTACGAGCATTTGCAAACTTTTTACTGAGTGAATTGTTATGCAAATTAGCAATTATCTTATGGGGTGAGAACACCGCCAAAATTAGCATGTCTTAACATTCTCTGACCTTTGACCTCTACCCAGAAATCATTGTACAACATTGTGAAAGCTGAAAAATACGGAAAGCCAAGACTGTCTTAAGTTCACTTATATCATGTTTTGGTGTACATTCTTCATAACATCGTGTGCATTCATCATGTTATGGTGTTCATTTATCATGTTATTGTGTGCAACCATCATGTTATGGTGTGCATTCGGCATGTTACGGTGTTCATTTATCATGTTATTTTCTGCAACCATCATGTTATTGTGTGCAAACATCATGTTATGGTGTGTATTCATCGTGTTATGGTGTGCATTCATCATATTATGGTGTTCATTTATCATGTTATCGTGTGCAACCATCATGTTATGGTGTGCACTTATATCATTGTGTGCAACCATCATGTTATGGTGTGCATTTATCATATCATGGTGTGCAACCATCATGTTATTGTGTGCATTCATCATGCTATTGTGTGCAAATCAAATCAAATAAATGTATCCCAGTATGCACTTTGTCTGGGCATGCTCTGTGAGGTTACAGCTCAAATGCATCATGGCGTCTGAAATAAATAGGATGCTTGAAAGACTTAATCTTGGACATCTTTTGAACAACTTTGTGAGTGAGGAGATTTCTGCTGATCTGGTATGCAAACTGTCAATATTTGAGATGAAAAGGCTTGGAGTAGTGAATAGTAGTGACATGATGGCTTTGCGACTAGCATGTACTACCTTTGGAGGAAGACCACCAGTCAAAATGCAAGGGGATTTCGGAGGTGCACCTAAATTCTTTGTTCCAAAATCAGTATTGGAAAATCTGTTGGATGATAATTTTACAGTTAAAGATATAGCATCAATGCTATGTGTCTCAGAGAGCACTATATACCGACGAATGGGGTATTATGGCCTGAGCAAGATGGATTTTAGTGTATTATCCGATGATGAATTAGACAGCTGAATTTCCATATTGCGGTACAAACATGTTAAAGCAGATGCTACATGAAATTGGTATACAGGTGCAACAAATGAGATTGAGGGACAGCATACATAGAGTTGATTCCACTGGAGTGAATACAAGAAGAAGGGGTAGTCTGCAGCGATGGGTTTACAATGTAAAGGGACTGAATCACTTATGGCATATCGATACTAACCACAAACTTATTCGATGGCAGTTCATAATCTTTGGTAGTATTGACGGATTCAGTCGTTTACCTGTAGTTCTATCTTGTACAAACAACAATAGGGCTACAACCCGTCTCCATTATTTTAAGATTGGAATTGAGAGATGTGGTCTTCCGAGCCGGGTGAGATCAGACAAAGGAATGGAAACATGGGGCCCAGGGGCACCAAAGTCCTTTGGAATTAAGTAGAACTTGGGAAGCAGACATACATGATTTTAACTGGTACTGTTCAAGATTCTGACTATTAATATGTTCAAAATTCAGCAAGTAATCTTAAGATGAATTTAAAGAATCATCTTTGTTACCCAGTATAAGTACACTGCTAGTCTTAGCACAAGTGCTATCAACTTGCTTTATATTTAGTTCCATTCAATTCATTATCAAGTACATTATCAGGTTCAGTGTCAAGTTTAGTATCAGATATATTGCAAACTGAATTATGAGATTCATTAGTAAGGGTTATACCCTCAATTTTGCCTTTGGGACTGTTTCATCATTAATTGGGCGACTGTTTTTTATGAGGGCAGTCTCCTCAGCTTGTTTGGTCCATCTGCATGTTCTCTGAAAAAAAGAAGAAACACAAACAGGTTTAATGAAAGCATCATGTCATTCATACCTACAATGAATTTGTAGCACATAAATTTTGAGGCCTACTAGAATTCGAATAAAAATAATGATTGCACAAATAAAATACTGGAATATTTTTTCACCACGCATTTGTCAACTATCAAAACAATATGTAATTTAGCTATTAAGTTGCATTTGCAAATCATCCACACTAGCAACATGACATGCAGATTACATCAAATCTGTTGAGATGTTCATTAGCTAATTTATCTATGCAAAATACTCCCAATAATATGACATGACAATTACATCAATGTATATGCCTACCAAATTTGATCCAAACCTGTTGAGTCATTTAAGAAATAATCCAAATTTAGTAAAAAAAACAATATGCTATTGACAATTTACATATGCAAATTAACCCCAATAGTAATATGGCACACAGATTACATCAATGTACATCTCTATAAAATTTGGTCAAAATCTGTCAAGTTGTTTAGGATTTAATCTAATTAGTGAATTATCCCTAATAGTGCATCTATTACAACAATGCATATCCCTATCAAAGTTGACTCAAAGGGCAAATATGTCGAATTCTTCAAGAGATAAACCCAATTTAAGAAAAATATGGAAATTAGATAAATTACATATTGTGCATATAAAACAGATTTAGCCCAAAAGGTGCGAGGAGTGTCCCAAAGCATGTATAATGAAGTAAATAATTATTTCTATTCATGACCGCGGTTACAAACGTATTTTAGTTTACCCCCACACCCACAAACACGTATACCGTTACGCCGATCGAGCATGGGTGGCCACATCGGGAGCCACATGCTCTGACTCGCGTGAACAGCGAGGGGTCCAAATTGCTAATTTACAGGATTACTCAGAATAGATATTAACAACATTAATTATCAGAAAAGTATTAACAAAAGTCGTTCGATCACAAATATTCATAATTGGACTTTAGAAAAAAATCCACGATAAAACGACACACTATTAAAATGGCAGAGGCTACGATAAATTCACGCTACTTACCAGGAAAGTTGAGCGATAGTGAACTACTTCCGGGTCGCAACCAATCATGTCGAAAAATGACCAATCACGTTTCGTGTACTTCAAGAGTTCAGTGAGTTGACTGTTTTGACCTCACATGCGATGAAAGGTGGCTGGATGGAGGTTTTTTTCCGAAAAGAAATAAAATTTCCCCCTGCCTGGCATTACAGCTAAAACAAGGTCAGCTTGGACGTTCAGTTGCGAGACGTATAAAAAACGCAGCCAGTGACACATTTCGAAAATAAAAATACAAAATAACCGCAATCAGAGGGACCGACCACGCGCGTTGGTAATAAATAGAACGCGTTGTGACACAGTCTCACCAGCGTCTTTCACTGACGCAATATAATTATGCTATTTCCCAACGCACTTATATTTAATACATTGACGAAAAACACCACAAGAAAAATGTAAATCAAGCTTGTAATTACAAGTAACTCAACTCGAACGCAATATTCATCACTGTAAAAGTGGATAAATTCGAACCAGCCAGCTCATGGCCGCAGATGTCCGGTCGTCTTTGTCGATAACTTGCTAATTCACCATAATCGTGGTGGTAAGCTGTTTAGCTGATTTTCTTTCAGAAGATGGATATTCAATTCATTTTTCGTTTTATCCTCGTCTTTTCGTCTTAACCGTCGCAGTCTGCTTCATTGAATGTTTAGTTTGATAATTGATAAACATTGATTGATTCAGTGTGAGACTGTTGCTTTCAAGTTGTGTTTAATAATACAAAGATGATTTGAACTTGTTCCTTCCGTTGCGATCGTATTCAATATACGGAAATAGCATGTGTTTGTGCGTTTGCGTGAGTGAAAGATGCAGGCGAGATTTCTCGTCGCAACGCGTTCTATTTATTTCCAACGCGCGTGGTCGGCGCCTTTGACTGCGTTTATTTTGTTCTTGCATTCGCGAAATCTACCGCTGGCACCGTTTATTTTGTCATGTCTCACAACTGAATGTCCAAGCTGACTTTGTTTTGGCTGTATTTAATAAAAGTACATTAGTCTTTACGAGTTTTGGATATATATCAGCATAATGCTATCGTCAACGCTCGAGTTCGTTTTTTTCTTCAAAATGTTTAATTTGAAAATGACAAGTTGACAACATCGAGTCGCGTTTCGATCGGTCTTTATGATTCACGGGGCCAAGAAAACAATGTCAATACCTACCGATGATGTTGAATAATATTTTTGTGTTTGATTCCATTTATCCAATGACATGATTGACCGCATTACGATTTTGTGTGCTTCGCACAGACCATGGAGCTAAACAAAATCCATGCACAGACCACCCACCTCAGGCGAAGCGAACCGTGACGGTACTTTCAGTGTAGCCATGTGCAATGTGTACGCCACCCTACAGATTTTAGCGGCTGTAACAACAGGCATTTACACAGGACTGTGCAATGTCATACTGTTAGTAATATTTTCTCAGTTAAACTCTGTAAAAACATGTCAGTACCTTCTGATGATGTTGAATAATATGTTTGCTCTCAGACACGACTGACATGATTGACCGCATTACAATTTCATGTGCATTCGCACAGACCATCCACGCTCAGGCGATGCGACGGTACTCGGTGCAATGTCGCACTATCAGTACCGGTTTAATATTTTCTCAGTGGCACGCCGTAAAAACATACTTATCTTCTAAATGCACTCTATGATGCAAGACACCCGGGATACGCGAGGAGTTATTACTAGCATTGTATCGAGGTTAACCTTGAACACACGTTCCTGTACCTTGTGTACCATCGTGATTCAATGAATAGCTGTATGTGGTTCATAGCTCTCTTGTCGCCGCACGTCTTTTTTATTGCTCAACGGTATTAGTCGTCCCCAGAGGTGACTGACAAGATACAAAACCATACTACGAACATAAATAAAAATGTAAAAATCAGTTGTCAGTCGTACAAAAGAGCTATGGAACAGCAGCTATGGATATAGCCGCTGGTTGTTGCCTGTCAGTGACCAGTTCGTGCAATAAAACAGCGCAGCAAGTGTTCAATTCGTCCAATAACACACACTACTTTATTAAGACAGCGCCCATGTAATCACAAATACACATCACGCATTGTATTCTATCAAAACAATTATTATACTTTAATTTTCATAGCAAAATTTGAGACATCGAATCACATTGCCATATCGTCCAATGGTCGTTTTATGCGTAACTGCGCATGCGTGATAAATTCAAATTAGTACTATTTAATCTATCATTAAACGAATAATTTAAGCGATAAACCATCACAACATACATGAACACATCAAATAATATACATTCTTTATTATGAAACTACAATTTAATAAGAGAAGTGTGTATCAGAAAAAATAACACAAAATGTTTACTATGCAAATTGTGCCACTCACCATGTATGATAATTGGACAGAGATTACCTACACTAGAAAAGCCTGATTTTGGAAGGTTTTTGGGCCAAAAAGTAATTTTAAAATGATTCAAGCCAAATAAAAGAAAATGCCCTGGAGATATTCACACAAGCTATTATAATGCCAAGTTTCAGAAAAATAGACTGAAGGGTTTTTGAGATATCTTTGTCTACAGCACACGGTACAGCCTACGGCACACAGCTTACAAATTGTGATAGCATTAGTCCGTTGGACCGTTGGTCCAAAGGACTAAAAATAGAAATGGCGGCATACATGATAGCTGCAAGAGGAGCGGGTAGAGGAAGCATAATAACTGGTAAAAGTGTTCACAATCAGAGGATAGAAAGATTATGGAGAGATGTATATGAAGGCGTTCTGAGTATGTATCATCAACTTTTTTACTTCATGGAGGAAAACGCAATCCTAGATCCACTGAATGCAGTACATATTGCTGCCCTTCATTACGTTTTTATGAGGAAGATAAATGAAAAGTTAGAGTTCTGGAGAAAAGCCTGGTGCAGACACAGGATGCGCACAACGAGAGCATCACCTCTTCAGATGTGGATTTCAGGCGAATTACAGAATCCAGTTGGGCTAGACGATGTGGATACTGAATACTATGGTGTTGAAGGTGTTGTCAATGATGACGACAGTGATAATCCAAGACCCATATTAGCCGGAGTTACTTATGAATTCAGTCAACAGTGTTTGGATGAACTTTCTACACATGTGTCATCGGACTGGACTTCAAATAACTATGGAATAGATGTTTATATAGACACACTAGCAATAGTAAACCACCATAACATGTAAAATGTATTGGTACAGCAGTTTAATATGTATACTTCTCTGCTCTCAAGTGAGAGTTCAATATTCACAGAATTCCAGCTGTTCATAATTCGCTATTTATGATGTTTTGGCATACAGTGGTGTTTTAGCAGTATCAAACCAGCTTACATAATGTTTTAAACCACTAATTGCCAGTATTATATCCCCACTGATATCCACCAACCACATTCCGATATTGTCCACCAATCCCTACAGACATCGACCACCACCCACTTCTGATATCGTCCACTAACAGGAGTGGATCCAGGTTTTGACACAGAGTACTGCCACAGACTGAATTATTTGTCATGCCATTCGAATTCTGAAGAATTCTTACGGTTTTTTGGTACTTTCTGGCAATCCTGATTACCACACACACGTTAGTGGATGTATGCCTGGATCCGTCCCTGATATCGTCCACAAATCACTCATGATTATGTATTCATTGCCAGGTGCACTGTGTTTCTGTAATTACCAATTATGCAGTGTTTTAAATGCCAGGTGCACTGTCTTTTTAAATGAAAATGAGAATACTGTGTACTGTATTAAAGTTTAAAAATGTCAGCTTACTTATGATGGACAATCAGCAATATGAGATATCCGTGTAATAAATTGTTGCTGATAAATAATCAAACCAAAATTGTTTTAGGCGAGCGGTAGGGACCGGATTTTTTTGTTTTTAATGCACCCCCGCTACACACTAGCAAGTCATATACCATCTTGAAGCATATTTCATTGGCTTTCAGAAAAGGTCTGTTGTGGTAATGTAACTTGGTGCAATTTTTGGAAAAACAGGGGTATATAAACATATACTATTTAACTTTTTGGAATGTTTTTTGCCAACTTTTTGTTCAATGTATGCATGTTATTACTAATGATTTTCAAATATGTAGCTCACATTTGTACTTATACTACATACATATATCTGGGATGACATTGGTTATACTATTCCAACAAATTATGTTGATTTTTCATAAATTATCATATATTAGCATAAATTAAATATGGCTGCCAATGTATGTGGTTTTGGATGCCTTACAAATTGTTTTGGGGTTACCAGAATCAATGTCATATTTTTATATTGCAGTTTTTAATGGATTATGAGAATTGTTTCTTATTTCCAGTGACTGTTTTATATATTTATAGGAACGAGAAGATAAATATTTATTATCGCTGTAGCTGTATTGTATTCTTAAAAGTAGGCAAGTGATCTTTCTGCACCAATCTGAACAAAATGAACAAAATAAGTGATTTGCATGAATTCGCATGGTATATTATTAACTTCTGTTGTAATTGTATTTATTTATTTATTTAATAATAAGCATTATTAAATTTTGTAATTGTTTACAGGTATACTCAATATGAATATTAATTAATTTTTTTTACGTTTGAATTTCCTTGTTAATATTTTAATCAATTTTTCATTTCTGCATTCTAGTTTAAAATAACTTAATTATTATATATATGATTCATAAGTGAAGTAATTTGTTGTTATAATCAAGAGTTATTTAATCAAAATACCATATGAATATTTTAAATGTATATTTATTTTATAACTGATGTCATTTTCATTCTAATTTCAATTGTTCAATACATTTATGTTTAACAAGTGACAACTTAAATTTAACTTTAAGGAACAGGACGATAATCATAAACACTGAACCGTGTATCTCCATCGAATGATAATACGATTATCGAATAGTCTTTCAATAACAGCCAAATCGGTGAGTAACTAACTGGCATTCGGTAGATAAAACTCATTGCCAAGCAAATCGCTGTACAATGATTAAATAATTATGTTTTGATCGTATATTCAATAATTGCATTTTGTAATGACATATCGATATGCTGTTATGGTTGTATGTTATATGTAATATAGTAAATTGATACAGATGATGAGCATAATAACATATTTGATTTGATTTATCTCATAGAATTATTTGTTACGGTCTGACTGGTAGTTGTATTGAGTAAGTGGTGATAAAGTGTTAGCACTACTGGTACAGTAGCCACATCAGAGGAATACGAAGCAGTCGTATTATTTAACATTAACATGGCTTCTCAACTAAGTCCATTAAAACTAAAAGTTCCTGCAAAGCGGAAAAGGGTTTTGATTAACTATAATAAATGTATCCTCTGCCAAACTCTAACCAAGGAGAAACTCAGTGAAGCACGTGAGGCTGGGAAATGTACTTTGTTCAGGACATCTGAAGAAAGAAATGATGATGTTCTCGAGCGTCTGAGAGGAGTGGAAGAAACAATTGCAAGTTCATCAGAGATATGTTGCTCTTCTGAGTCAACCAGTGATCAACCGGAGAATACAGTGTTGTACCATAGAAGCTGTTATGCAAGCTACACGAGTAAAACTAATGTTGTCCACTGCAAAGCAGGAATGTCACGTCAGGACACATCTCCAATTGATTCTCTTAGTATGATGATGTTCTCGAGCGTCTGAGAGGAGTGGAAGAAACAATTGCAAGTTCATCAGTGATATGTTGCTCTTCTGAGTCAACCAGTGATCAACTGGAGAATACAGTGTTGTACCATAGAAACTGTTATGCAAGCTACACGAGTAAAACTAATGTTGTCCACTGCAAAGCAGGAATGTCACGTCAGGACACATCTCCAATTGATTCTCTTAGTATGCGCAAAACAAGAAAGATAGCTGCAACGGCATCCAATAAAGATGTATGTATTATTTGCCTCAAGAAGTCATACAAACAAGATAAAAGATTATACAAAGTTGCAACAAAGGACAGAGAATTCAACCGAAGACAAGCTGCAAATGCAAGGGGTGATGAGGATATGTTACTTCGCATTTGTCCAGAAGATGGTCCTGATCTTGTTGCCCAAGATGTAGTGTATCACAGCAAATGTATGTCAACTTATATCTTTAAAACAAATCTAGCATCACAAACAAGCAATCGTGAGGACCATGATGGTCAGGATATATTATATGATAAGGCATTCAAAAAGTTGACCAAATAAATAGAAGATGATCTTCTTAAACACTGTAAAGCTTTTCCACTTTCCATGTTATTAGAGATGTATAAAGCGAATTTGCCAGAAAGTGTAACAAAGGATAGTTATCGGTCAGAAAAGCTGGAAAAGAGACTGGTGAAATATTATGGAGATAAAATTACTATTCAAAAAGAATATGGTCAAGGAAAGTCTAATTTGATATTTAGCAGTTCAGTTTCTCTTTGTGATGCCATCAGAGTTACTTCCGAATTAAAGCAGAGATTAAAAGACAAAGAGCAAACATATCAGCCTATAGATGAGACAAATGTATACAATATTCTCCATAAAGCTGTCGGAGTTATTCATCAAGTCCTTAGCAGCATAACATGTTCAAATGAATATCCTGCTTCAAATGAAGTGGGCTTACATGCATCAGAAGAATTTGTCCCAAAACCTTTAGCAGTAGCTATGAAGTGGCTAATTGATAAACGTGCATTTGATTCTGGAGATCCGGAATATGAATCATCAGATGATGTCAGGAGGAAGTACCTATCTTTATCCGAATGTGTAATATTCAACAGTCAAAAAGTGATAACTCCTTTCCATTTTGGACTTGGACGAATATGGAAAGAGGGCTATCATAGATACTCTGAATTCTTATGGTTTGTGTATTTCCTATGATGAGCTCCACACATTTATGACTTCTGCTGCAGAGGAACAAATGGATAATAATAGTGATGTTTACATTCCTCCAGAAATCATACCTACAACACAAGGTGGTGCATTAATACATGAAGGAGATGATAATGTTGACATAAATGCTGAAACGATTGATGGAAAAAAACACTTTCCACTCTATGGCAAGGGTTATCTTCCAGCAACAGAATGTCAACTCTACCAGCAACATTCCAAGAGTAAAGCGTGGTGATAACAAATCACTTATTCTAACAGAAGCAGGAAACTCGTTGACTGAATGCAGATACTTCAAAAAGCCAATACAGCGTCCTGTACCTCCAAGATTAGAAAACCCTTTGGAAGTGCTGAAATCATGTCTAGTAAATTTATGGTAAGTTGATTATTAACAGATTATCTGTGTAATTGTGAAATTAATATCATGGATACAGTGTATTGTTGAATTAAAAACAAACATTTCTATAATTATAATTTTTTCGATAAATTATCATATTTCAGAAAGAGAACATTGCTGTTCGTGATATTCCATGGGTATTTCTGAGGATGATGACACGAGGAGTATTGCCTTTATATTCTGATGCACCAATGACCCAGGAAATCCCATTCTGGACTGGATACAATACGCAGCTATCAAAGACCAGTGATACCTACACAGCAGTAGCCTACGCACCAATAATAGATGCCAAGCCAGCAGATATGGCTACAGTGTTTACAACCATGGTCAAATGTAAAGAAATGACTAACCACCTGGGACAAGAAGTAACAGTTCAAACTATGGATCAGCAACTCTTTGCCATTGCTCAACAGGTTAAATGGGCAGAACCTCGTCTTTTCCATCATACAGTGCTACGACTCGGTGGTTTTCACACGGCATGTACCTACATAGCAACACTAGGTAAACTTTGGGGTGAAGCCGGCCTGGGCGATCTACTCACAGATTCTGAGGTGTATGCAGCAGGCACAACTGCGCAGATGCTTGAGGGGAAACAGTATAATCATGCTGTTCGTGGAATCACTTTAGCATTTGAGGCTTTGATGGCACACTATATTCAGGGATTTGTCAAGTGGTGTCCAACTGCGCTTCCAACTGTAGTATGTGAAAAACTACAAACTGTACAATTTGAAGTTTCTACTGGCATGTGCTGTGAAGAATCTGTCACTGGCTTGGAGAATGTTTTTTCAAACATGTGCTTCCAAATTTGAAAAGGTATGAAGAATGGGGCTCTACACAATCTCCTACCTTCAAGTTCTGGGTATTGTTCCTTCATGCAGTATCAACATTGTTGATGAACATACAGGCTGAAAGAGAAGGTGATTGGTCCATGCACCTACAAAGTGTATATGACATGCTGCCATATTTCTTTGTTTGTGACAGAGTTAACTATTCGAGATGGACACCGATTTACCTACTGAGCATGATAGAAATACCTGATAACATCAAGACTTTATTTGAAAGTGGACAGTTTTCAGTGCGACAGACAGCAGGTAGATTCAACGGCATCTGGTCAGACCTGGGCACAGAGAAAACTATAATCCGTGATGCTAAAGGAGACAGTGGAATAATTGGACTCACCAGAAAGAAGCCTGCTTTCGTTGGACCCTGACTCGTCACTTGCTAAGTGCTTATGACAAATCCATGAAGGAACGTAGTGGACTAAAAACAAATGACTCACATGCTCACAAGCAACAATACCCTGCTGCCATGAAACGTGATGAACAGCATGTTCAGACATTGATTAGCCACATATCTGACAGTATGACAAGCCCATGTGAGGTAGATAACCATCCTGAGAATGTCCTCATCAATATAGCCACAGGACTGCATGCAAGTGCTGATGTTAAGCATCCTTACTAAATTCCACTGACAAAGGGGAAGAGAAATGTGCAACATTTATCCAATCATCACTCTCATCAACTTCCAAGAAAACAATATATGATGCCATCCCAAGATCTGGCCTTCTCACATTCTCTGATATGACCAAAATGATAAAGATCTCCTGCAAAGGAAAAAGTATATATGTGAAGATGAGTTCAGAGTTGATATTCCGTAGAGCTTTGATCATAGCAAATACGGGAGCTAACCATGGACTTTCTCCTACAATACCCAATAACAGCAATACCAACTTCACTATTCCATGAAGATGGTCAGATGCGCAAAACAAGAAAGGATGATCTGGCTCACAAGCTAGAGGATAAGGTGAAGAGTGTAGTTAGCCTGCCACAACTGCCTGCTTGGGATACTGTGTATATAAGAGATGCAATGGCAATTATACAGTCTATGAATGGTAATCAATTCAAAACATTTGACGACCTGACCAAGGTGTACCTCCATGGAATGATACAATGTTTCTCAGGGGCAAACACTGTTGTTGAGGTATATGATAGATATGACAACCCAGAATCAGTTAAACAAGAAGAACGTGATAGACGACAAGCACTTGGACCAGAGGGAAGGCAGTATTAAGTCATCGGTGGACGAGCAGTGCCATCATGGAGAAAATTTCTAAACAGTCCAAGTAATAAAGCAGCACTTGCAGCCTTCTTGTCTCAGTATGTAGTACATATGTCATTAAATCATCTTAATCAGAATCCGCAACACACCATATATCTGGCTGGAGGTTTTACTGATGGCACTGTCACCAAATGTTTGAATGCCAAAGGCACACAAGATGCTTTTCATCGTTTTTCTAGTCACGAGGAAGCAGACACTAGGATGTTGTTGCATGCTATGCATGCTGATTCAGTTTTCCAAAGAAACAAAGTAATGGGAAATATTGTAGTGCAAGCGTCTGATACAGATGTAATGGTTCTACTGGTACATTATTTCATTCAGATAAAGAGCACCTCACAGGTTTGGATGCGACTGGGTCGCACTACTGCTATATCTGACAAACGCCGTTTTCTTCCTATCCATGATGTTTCAGCAGCAATTGGTGACACATTCTGCAAGATTCTCCCAGCTGTTCACTGTTTAACTGAATGTGATTCAGTATCTTCTTTTTTTGGGATTGGGAAGAAGAAGGTCGTTAAATTGATTGAAGACAAAGGATCTGATTGCTATTCCGATTTAGATCTTATTGGTAAAGATAATAATAATGAAGGTTATGCAGCTGCAGAGAAGTTGGTGATGCATTTGTATGATACAAAATCCCGTCAGGGTCAAACAAACCTTAGTAAAATGAGAGCAAAGATGGCCCAAAGGAAAGAAAAGTCACTCAACAAACTACCACCAAGCAAGCCTAGCTTTGAGCAGCATGTTTTACAGGCATCATGGCAAACCAGGGTGTGGGTGTCATCACACATTGCCAAACCAGATGTTGTATCTCCTGTTGGACATGGATGGCAGACGAATGAAGAGACTATATGCATTTTACCCATACTTTTTATGGGCCCATCTGCAGCAGAGATTATAGATGATCTGCTCTGCTCGTGTTCCAAGACAAGAAGCACATGTGTAGAAGAGTGTACCTGTACACAAAGTGGTCTAGCCTGTACAGAACTGTGTCCATGCAATGCTAGTGATAGATGTGGAAATGTGATAGCTGACGATGGTGACTCAGATGATGACATTACAGATGCTTGAGACAATTGTATATATAATCTCACCATATTGAAACGAGCATGATGTGATTGATCTCAACGGTTTTCATGTATAGTTGTCATTATATTTTTCTAGTCTGTGACTTGGGGAAACACAAGTTGGGGTTAAATATGGGGGAGTGAAATCCAAGGAAACATATCAGGAGATCCTTTATTTATGACACACGTAGTATACTACATTAGTTAAAATTTTGATTGCAAGGTCGATATGAGACATGTCACACTGTTTATGCTAGGCTATAATTTGTGTTATAAACTCATTTGTTACTTTGTTTCACGAAAAACATAGATTTACAAATTAGTTTAATTAAAAAATGCGTGATATAAGTGGTGCAGGCTTCTGAACTTCTGAGTTATTTTCATACAATTGTGATGAGATTGTACTTTACTAACAAAAGCTATACAACCATTTTTGTATTTAACAATCAGTATTGAGTTTTGCTTTCATAACTGCATAATGTCCACACACCTTTTTTTCTACCTTTGTAAAATTGCACTTGTCATTATTGTATGCATATAATAATGATATATCATGTATTATAATTTATATGTTATTGATATTCCATAATGTACGACTGTTGTTGACATTATTTATGAACCGATGTAGATGAAACTACTCAAATGTATTGTTACTTTGTAAATGGGAACCGTTACATCCTATATCAGCCATATGTAATTTATGCAAATATATGCAAATTGTTATTTATTTGTCACTGTAGTTGTCACTTTATTCACTATAATAGATTATTTCAAAAAATCTAATGTTTGTTTCACATAAATCACATCAAACTAGATGATTTACAGCATTTTACGAGTAGAAAGGAGATTTTTACCAACATCATTTAACTAAAAATGTGAAGTGACAGAGGGTTAGTTAACCCGTTTTTTTGGAAAACGGCACCGTATTTCATAACCACAACAGAACTTTTCTGAAAGCTGATAGAATTTGCTTTAAAATGATATATGTTGTGTGAGTGTGTATGAGGGGTGTATTAAACTCGAAAAATAATGCCTTATTTTGGTATCCACCGCTCGCCTATTTTGTCAATACAACATATGCATGTTGGTCTTTAATTCAACATATCTTCATTATAACAGTACATAATATTATAAAGTACAAAATGTTAACAATAATTTTATCCCATAAACAAGTGTAACGTAACTAAATCAGTGCATGTAAGCCCAGGTTCATTCATACAATCCTTGTTTTTTTTATTTTGTACGGCTAACAATCAACCTGAACGTCAAATAGCATGATTGATGAGTTGTTTTACTATCATGTTTAAGAAAATGGTAATGTATAGTTAGTGCCACATTCACGATGCCTGAACAACAATATTCTGAATAAAATGAAAATGGGATATAGATCAACAATTTGGTTATGTTACTATTTGTCTATCCTGTTTAACATGCAAACCAATGCAACAACCACTGCCCCACTTTGAGGAATGAACAAGTCTGACATGACTTGTAGGTTATCATTGCAGTATGTACCGACAAATAAATTATAAAATGTCTAACTAAACCCACACAGGGTGATTACCACCAACACATAAGTTACTAACTAACCAATACTAAGGTTACTAATTAACACTGAACATACTAACCAACAAACAAACTGTTGCTGTGCATTCACTATTTATATGCACAATACAGTGACTATGCAGCCAATCAGGTTGGCTGTATCACAGCATGTCTCAATATCACATCTACTACAGCATGCCTCAATATCACATCTACAACAGCATGTCTCAATATCAACACATCTACAACAGCATGCCTCAATATCACATCTACAACAGCATGCCTCAATATCACATCTACCACAGCATGCCTCAATATCACATCTACCACAGCATGCCTCAATATCACATCTACAACAGCATGTCTCAATATCACATCTACAACAGCATGCCTCAATATCACATCTACCACAGCATGCCTCAATATCACATCTACCACAGCATGCCTCAATATCACATCTACCACAGCATGCCTCAATATCACATCTACAACAGCATGTCTCAATATCACATCTACAACAGCATGCCTCAATATCACATCTACCACAGCATGCCTCAATATCACATCTACCACAGCATGCCTCAATATCACATCTACCACACAGCATGCCTCAATATCACATCTACAACAGCATGTCTCAATATCACATCTACCACTGCATGCCTCAATATCACATCTACCACAGCATGCCTCAATATCACATCTACCACAGCATACCTCAATATCACATCTACCGCAGCATGCCTCAATATCACATCTACCACAGCATGTCTCAATATCACATCTACAACAGCATGTCTCAATATCACATATCACATCTACCACAGCATGTCTCAATATCACATCTACAACAGCATGCCTCAATATCATATCTACCACAGCATGCCTCAATATCACATCTACAAAAGCATGTCTCAATATCACATCTACCACAGCATGCCTCAATATCACATCTACCACAGCATGCCTCAATATCACATCTACCACACAGCATGCCTCAATATCACATCTACAACAGCATGTCTCAATATCACATCTACCACTGCATGCCTCAATATCACATCTACCACAGCATGCCTCAATATCACATCTACCACAGCATACCTCAATATCACATCTACCACAGCATGCCTCAATATCACATCTACCACAGCATACCTCAATATCACATCTACCACAGCATGCCTCAATATCACATCTACCACAGCATGCCTCAATATCACATCTACAACAGCATGCCTCAATATCACATCTACAACAGCATGCCTCAATATCAACACATCTACAACAGCATGCCTCAATATCACATCTACCACAGCATGCCTCAATATCACATCTACCACAGCATGCCTCAATATCACATCTACCACAGCATGCCTCAATATCACATCTACCACAGCATGCCTCAATATCACATCTACAACAGCATGTCTCAATATCACATCTACCACTGCATGCCTCAATATCACATCTACCACAGCATGCCTTAATATCACATCTACCACAGCATGCCTCAATATCACATCTACCACAGCATGCCTCAATATCACATCTACCACAGCATGCCTCAATATCACATCTACCACAGCATGCCTCAATGTCACATCTACCACAGCATATCTCAATATCACATCTACAACAGCATGTCTCAATATCACATCTACCACACAGCATGTCTCAATATCACATCTACCACAGCATGCCTCAATATCACATCTACCACAGCATGCCTCAATATCACATCTACCACAGCATGTCTCAATATCACATCTACTACAGCATGCCTCAATATCACATCTACCACAGCATGCCTCAATATCACATCTACCACAGCATGCCTCAATATCACATCTACAACAGCATGTCTCAATATCACATCTACCACAGCATGCCTCAATATCACATCTACAACAGCATGTCTCAATATCAACACATCTACAACAGCATGCCTCAATATCAACACATCTACAACAGCATGCCTCAATATCACATCTACCACAGCATGCCTCAATATCACATCTACAACAGCATGCCTCAATATCAACACATCTACCACAGCATGCCTCAATATCACATCTACCACAGCATGCCTCAATATCACATCTACAACAGCATGCCTCAATATCAACACATCTACCACAGCATGCCTCAATATCACATCTACCACAGCATGCCTCAATATCACATCTACCACAGCATGCCTCAATATCACATCTACCACAGCATGCCTCAATATCACATCTACCACTGCATGCCTCAATATCACATCTACCACAGCATGCCTCAATATCACATCTACAACAGCATGTCTCAATATCACATCTACAACAGCATGTCTCAATATCACATCTACCACAGCATGCCTCAATATCACATGTACAACAGCATGTCTCAATATCAACACATCTACAACAGCATGCCTCAATATCAACACATCTACAACAGCATGCCTCAATATCACATCTACCACAGCATGCCTCAATATCACATCTACAACAGCATGCCTCAATATCAACACATCTACCACAGCATGCCTCAATATCTCATCTACCACAGCATGCCTCAATATCACATCTACCACAGCATGCCTCAATATCACATCTACCACAGCATGTCTCAATATCACATCTACCACAGCATGTCTCAATATCACATCTACCACTGCATGCCTCAATATCACATCTACAACAGCATGTCTCAATATCACATCTACAACAGCATGCCTCAATATCACATCTACAACAGCATGCCTCAATATCAACACATCTACCACAGCATGCCTCAATATCACATCTACCACAGCATGCCTCAATATCACATCTACCACAGCATGCCTCAATATCACATCTACCACTGCATGCCTCAATATCACATCTACAACAGCATGCCTCAATATCAACACATCTACCACAGCATGCCTCAATATCACATCTACCACAGCATGTCTCAATATCACATCTACCACAGCATGCCTCAATATCACATCTACCACAGCATGCCTCAATATCACATCTACCACAGCATGTCTCAATATCACATCTACAACAGCATGCCTCAATATCACATCTACAACAGCATGCCTCAATATCAACACATCTACCACAGCATGCCTCAATATCAACACATCTACCACAGCATGCCTCAATATCAACACATCTACCACAGCATGCCTCAATATCACATCTACCACAGCATGCCTCAATATCACATCTACCACAGCATGCCTCAATATCACATCTACCACTGCATGCCTCAATATCACATCTACAACAGCATGCCTCAATATCAACACATCTACCACAGCATGCCTCAATATCACATCTACCACAGCATGCCTCAATATCACATCTACCACAGCATGCCTCAATATCACATCTACAACAGCATGTCTCAATATCACATCTACAACAGCATGTCTCAATATCACATATCACATCTACCACAGCATGTCTCAATATCACATCTACAACAGCATGCCTCAATATCATATCTACCACAGCATGCCTCAATATCACATCTACAAAAGCATGTCTCAATATCACATCTACCACAGCATGCCTCAATATCACATCTACCACAGCATGCCTCAATATCACATCTACCACACAGCATGCCTCAATATCACATCTACAACAGCATGTCTCAATATCACATCTACCACTGCATGCCTCAATATCACATCTACCACAGCATGCCTCAATATCACATCTACCACAGCATACCTCAATATCACATCTACCACAGCATGCCTCAATATCACATCTACCACAGCATACCTCAATATCACATCTACCACAGCATGCCTCAATATCACATCTACCACAGCATGCCTCAATATCACATCTACAACAGCATGCCTCAATATCACATCTACAACAGCATGCCTCAATATCAACACATCTACAACAGCATGCCTCAATATCACATCTACCACAGCATGCCTCAATATCACATCTACCACAGCATGCCTCAATATCACATCTACCACAGCATGCCTCAATATCACATCTACCACAGCATGCCTCAATATCACATCTACAACAGCATGTCTCAATATCACATCTACCACTGCATGCCTCAATATCACATCTACCACAGCATGCCTTAATATCACATCTACCACAGCATGCCTCAATATCACATCTACCACAGCATGCCTCAATATCACATCTACCACAGCATGCCTCAATATCACATCTACCACAGCATGCCTCAATGTCACATCTACCACAGCATATCTCAATATCACATCTACAACAGCATGTCTCAATATCACATCTACCACACAGCATGTCTCAATATCACATCTACCACAGCATGCCTCAATATCACATCTACCACAGCATGCCTCAATATCACATCTACCACAGCATGTCTCAATATCACATCTACTACAGCATGCCTCAATATCACATCTACCACAGCATGCCTCAATATCACATCTACCACAGCATGCCTCAATATCACATCTACAACAGCATGTCTCAATATCACATCTACCACAGCATGCCTCAATATCACATCTACAACAGCATGTCTCAATATCAACACATCTACAACAGCATGCCTCAATATCAACACATCTACAACAGCATGCCTCAATATCACATCTACCACAGCATGCCTCAATATCACATCTACAACAGCATGCCTCAATATCAACACATCTACCACAGCATGCCTCAATATCACATCTACCACAGCATGCCTCAATATCACATCTACAACAGCATGCCTCAATATCAACACATCTACCACAGCATGCCTCAATATCACATCTACCACAGCATGCCTCAATATCACATCTACCACAGCATGCCTCAATATCACATCTACCACAGCATGCCTCAATATCACATCTACCACTGCATGCCTCAATATCACATCTACCACAGCATGCCTCAATATCACATCTACAACAGCATGTCTCAATATCACATCTACAACAGCATGTCTCAATATCACATCTACCACAGCATGCCTCAATATCACATGTACAACAGCATGTCTCAATATCAACACATCTACAACAGCATGCCTCAATATCAACACATCTACAACAGCATGCCTCAATATCACATCTACCACAGCATGCCTCAATATCACATCTACAACAGCATGCCTCAATATCAACACATCTACCACAGCATGCCTCAATATCTCATCTACCACAGCATGCCTCAATATCACATCTACCACAGCATGCCTCAATATCACATCTACCACAGCATGTCTCAATATCACATCTACCACAGCATGTCTCAATATCACATCTACCACTGCATGCCTCAATATCACATCTACAACAGCATGTCTCAATATCACATCTACAACAGCATGCCTCAATATCACATCTACAACAGCATGCCTCAATATCAACACATCTACCACAGCATGCCTCAATATCACATCTACCACAGCATGCCTCAATATCACATCTACCACAGCATGCCTCAATATCACATCTACCACTGCATGCCTCAATATCACATCTACAACAGCATGCCTCAATATCAACACATCTACCACAGCATGCCTCAATATCACATCTACCACAGCATGTCTCAATATCACATCTACCACAGCATGCCTCAATATCACATCTACCACAGCATGCCTCAATATCACATCTACCACAGCATGTCTCAATATCACATCTACAACAGCATGCCTCAATATCACATCTACAACAGCATGCCTCAATATCAACACATCTACCACAGCATGCCTCAATATCAACACATCTACCACAGCATGCCTCAATATCAACACATCTACCACAGCATGCCTCAATATCACATCTACCACAGCATGCCTCAATATCACATCTACCACAGCATGCCTCAATATCACATCTACCACTGCATGCCTCAATATCACATCTACAACAGCATGCCTCAATATCAACACATCTACCACAGCATGCCTCAATATCACATCTACCACAGCATGCCTCAATATCACATCTACCACAGCATGCCTCAATATCACATCTACAACAGCATGTCTCAATATCACATCTACCACAGCATGTCTCAATATCAACACATCTACCACAGCATGCCTCAATATCACATCTACCACAGCATGTCTCAATATCACATCTACAACAGCATGTCTCAATATCACATCTACAACAGCATGCCTCAATATCACATCTACAACAGCATGTCTCAATATCACATCTACCACAGCATGTCTCAATATCACATCTACAACAGTATGTCTCAATATCACATCTACCACTGCATGCCTTAATATCACATCTACAACAGCATGTCTCAATATCACATCTACCACAGCATGTCTCAATATCACATCTACAACAGCATGTCTCAATATCACATCTACCACTGCATGCCTCAATATCACATCTACCACAGCATGCCTCAATATCACATTTACCACAGCATGCCAGTATTATTTAAACACAACAGGTTAACCTTCAGGTTAAGTCTTAAAATTGGTAAATTTTAGAAGTGATGTCCTTCCTTTGAGCATGTGACCCGGGTGGTTATAACCTGTTATGTTTATATAATATATATAAATTGGTATGTGATGGAATACAAATTTCATAATATATGAAATTCATAGATAATTATGTTCAATAAAGCAACACGATAGTACTATGAAGCTTTGGATATAAGTGAAACTTTATATTTTGTGTGAATTGCTGAGGTACAATTCCTAAGTGAAATTAAATCAAAGAAACTAGCTTAGAAAAGGCTTTCTTTCATTTTCAAGTCCTTTTTGGCCCAAAATGGCACTAAATACGCTGAAATACCCACTTAATGTGCACCGATCATAAAAATCAGTCAATGCGTATATGTAAACTATAATTTAGTATCCATCCACCAAGTTTGAACACAATCAGTCAATGCATTCCTGAGAAACAGCAAAAACATAATTTTCCTGCTTTTTTTGACCAAAAATGACCCAAAATATGTACGAAGTTTGAATGAAAACGATACATGCATGTCCAAGATATGACCAAAACGGAACCCATCCTATAACCCCTCGTTCCGGGCAAACATGTCCGGCGGTGGATAAAAACCATCAGATATGTGGATTATACTTCTCAAATTTCATTGAATTCTTAGGATTTTAGTGGAACAAGCTTTAGATGTTTGCAAGCATACACAGATTTGCACATGTAAGGGTAGACACTCACCATAAACTTGTCTATAATATTTGGCCAAGCTGGCATACATCAAACTTTCATGTCTTTTGTTATTTGACCCATCAGCACTGAATAAAGGTTCCAATAGTGATTTTATCTTTCTTACTGACATCTCACTTGAACCATTTGGTCGAAGAAAAAAAAAATTCCTCAAACTCCTTGCACAACTACAATAAAACAAATAACTGTTAATGACATAGATTTAGGCGAGGGTTCTCCGAACCCGCCTATTCACATAGTTCATACCCACCATAGACTCCGGTCAGTCAAAATGACTATTTTGAACTGTAGGCATTAATCAGCGATTCTGCCGGTGACGGAGAGATATAATCTAAGTCAGAGGAAGCCCCATGACCTCAATATTCTTTTACCCCTTACGTCACGAACCCACGTGACCGAGGCCACATGGCAACGCCATAGGTAGCCGTCCATCACTCTGGTTCCTTTCTCTCCGCCTCGAGGACTTAGACCAACGCGACGGAAAGAGTGGGGAGGTTGGTCAGTCAAAATGACCATTTTGAACTGTAGGCAGAGTCAGACACCGGCAGGTGGCGGGTTTTTCCGAGCAAACAGAAAAAAAAGGAGAATGATGAAAGACTTTTCCCCAGTCCGGGATGAAAAACAAAACCCAAAAACCTAAGTTAAGACCTAAAAAAGGTGGTGTCTTACCTTGCCTGTGCTGTCCCCGAAGCAAGAAGACAATGCTGCTGTGGTGACAGGGTTCGGTGTGCCCGAGAAAGCTAGACCCAAGCCGAATTCGGGGGTGATAAGCTTGAAGTAGAACCGAAACAGTTCGCATGAGGGTCGTAGGTCGACAGAAGCGAAACCTGGGAGCTTCCAGGAAGTGCTAGTGGAACAGACAATCTGCCCACAAAAATGCCGAGACTGACTTATCGCCTATGCGCAGAGGCCCCTGCGGTCGTTCGGGCTGGGTCAGCAAACAAGGCCTGACCCGCTACGACGGAGCCTAACCTGAAGAGACCCTGCTCAATAGATTGGGTGTCTCTTAGGTAGTAGTTGATGAAGACGTTCTGCGTTCTCCAGAAGCCTGCCCTCAGAATGTGTTTGAGGGGAGCACCTGACGCTAGCGCTAGTGAGTTAGCAATCGCACGGACCTCATGTTCTCGTACTTGGTGTGTCTGCAAGGTCTGTGTTGAGGAGGATAGTGTATTATAGACCTCCAGTACAGTCACAGTAATCCACCTGGAGACGGAAGTCGGGCAAGCCGGCTTATCCTGTTTGCTAGGGCCGTAACACAAAAACATGTGTTTGGTTCCCCGTCTAGAAAAACCTGGTACGGTTCTCGTAGCAACTCAGCACTCGGACCGGGCAGAGAAGCAATTCCTCCTGATCCTCCGGACCGACAATATTTGCCAGCCGGGGGATGACGATCGGTTGAGGATCGTGTCCTGGGATTTGGTTCTTGGCGAGACACCCGATTCGTGTCTTTAGTACAACTTGATCGTCCATAAAAGCGGCACAACCGTCCGCGAAGGACAGTGCGCTCCTAGCTTTGACCGGCGCCTACCTGAGGCGAGGGCCAGTAGGAAGACTATTTTCCACGTCAAAAATTTGAGTGGTGCTGATTGGAGAGGCTCAAAGGGCGGTCTGCTTAGAGCAGACAGCACAGCCGACGAGTCCCAGTTGGGCGGCTCCCTTGTATGGGGTCTTGGCGTCTGGAAAGCAGTAAATAGTCTCCTAATAATAGGACAATCGGCTAGTGTTGTTCCCATACATTCTGAGTGGTGGGGGACAAGACCGACCTGTAGCCAACGCTCGCTGCGTAGGACAAACACACTTCGTCAAACAGGTGGACAAAGGAGCCTGCAGCTGCTACCTGGCCAATAGAGGGATGGTATGAATCAATCTCCCTTCTGCTACACCAATCAGTGTATGCTTGCAGCCTAGAAATGTAGGCCGCGTAGGTGTAATCCCTGTTCTCCCTGGCCAGGACGTTGGCAGCCCACTCAGATAAGGCTTTCGTATGTGCGGGTCTACTGAGAGCCTCTATGCATGTAAGTGATACCTGCTGGGCTCGTTGGTAGTGCGCCGTCTGGTTGGGACGGCCGGTCCGGTAAGTCCGGAAGCACTGCTGGCGCTTCGACTAGCATTTCCAACAGAAGTGGAAACTAGGCCTTGCTTGGCCAATTGGGTGCGACCCATGATAATATGCGGGTGTGCACCTGTCGAAGTTTTCTCCGGTGCCCGGTGAACTAGCGGGAAGGGAGGAAAGACGTACACAACTAAGTGGGTCCACGGGGCTAGCAAAGCGACCCTGGCCCAGGCTCCTGGAGTCAGCAGGAGTGTTACGTACGTCGGGAGCTTGGCGTTCCGGGGTGCGGCAAAACGGTCCAACCTTGGACCGTCCCACAGCCGAATCAGCCTGGAGGCTACCCACTGGGGTATCAGCCACTCAGTGTTCTGGAGACTGAGCCGCCCTGAAAGGGCGTCGCCAGACTGTTCCTCACAACTGGAAGGTGGTGAGCAGTTAGCTCCACATTGTATTCCAGGAGCCAAAGGAGGATTTTGCTCTGCTAGGACTGACGATGGGGAATGCGTCCCCCCCTCCTTCTTGAAGGAGACCATCGCTGCGTTGCCTGTGCGGAGCAGGACTCTGTGGTCTCGAACTACGGGTTGAAAGCGTGGTAGTGCTAAGTACACTGCTCTCAGTTCAAGCCAGTTGATATGGTAGTCCCGAAACTAATGCGGGGGCCATATCCTTGGGCTTGTTGGCCCAATAGATGCGCTCCCCAACCCTGGGGGGAGGTATCTGTTACCAGAGCCATACCTGCGGCGAGCGGGCCCAAGGGGCTCCCCTGTCCGAGGTTGGCCACTGCCGACCACCAGAACAGGGCTTCCTTCACTTGGTCCGAGATCGAAACCCGCCTATCTAGTTCCCATAGGAGAGCTCGGCGTTATAACAAGCGTTATACCGGGCGGCTGCGTAGTGCGGCCTGGGGAACGACCCTTCGAACCGAGGTCATCATTTCGATGATCCGTATTAGTTCACAGAGGGACACCGAGGGAACACTAACTAGGCATTCAGCTAGGCTGCTTAGCGCTAAGCAATACGCTTGAAATAGCTAAGCCAAGCTTACCTCTGTGTCAAAACTCCTTGCCCAGGGACACCAACTGCGTGTTGGGTCGAGGTGGGACTTGTCGATTTACTAACGAGCCCAACTGGTGAAGTAAATCCCGTGTTAGCCAGACGCGTTTGGCTATTACCCCTTGCCCGGGTTGTAGGTAACCGGAAGCCTGGGTACAGATTGAGGTGTACCGACATCTGGTGAAGCAGCAGCACTACCTGTTTCATCACTCTGGTGAACACGTAGGGCGCTGTGCCTAACCCGAACGGGGGGCACCCGAAATTCGAATACTTGGCCCAGCTGGGCGATTCGAAGGAGATGGCAACTCGCTGGGTGCATCGGTACGTGCAGGTAGGTCCCGCTTAAGATTAGCGGGGCTAGCCAGTCAAAACGGTGGATGGAGAGAAGAACCCTGAATGGTGTCTCCATGTGGAACTGATCGAGGAGCACGCACAGATTCAGTCTGCCTCGGTCCAAAACTGGACGCCTGCCACTTGTAGATTTGGTACTACGAACACATTTGGGTAGAAGCCTGGCCTTAGTTCCGGCTGATGTACCTGTGTATGGCGTCTTACCCCAGCAAACTGCTACTTCCTGTCTTATTGCTTCCGCCTTGCGGGAGTCCCCTGGCAGTGCCCAACAGGGGAGACACTGACGGGGAGAAATGGAGATTTCAGCGGTATCCCGTAAACGGATGTCACCACTGAGAAGGTCCAGGGGTCGGTCACCCGCCGTCTCCAAACCGGACTACACCGGCGCAATCTGTGTACGACAGGGATATGTGGCCATGTGTTCGGAAGTTGCGAGGGGGGGTGGTCCCTTCCCCCATGAGGTGAGTTCCCCAAGGCCTGAAGTAGTCACTAAGTTGTGACCTGGCCATTCACCAAACACATGCCTGTCCCCCCCCGGTTGCAGAGGTGAGCGTCAAACATGCCTCCCCTGCTGCCGGGTAGACGTCCGCCCAGGGAGGGTGAGGACCAACTGGCCAGCGGATTCGATCTGAACCCTCTGGTTCATTGCACTCCGAAGCTCCGAGACTGTACCCACCATTCCCTGAACAAAAGAGGGTGGAGGATGTCCAGTCTGCGTCACTGAGGTGGGGACGTACCCCGGTTCAGCTTGTCGGCAAAAACACATGCGACTAAGGCCTCGTCTCGTAGCACGGTAGTGGCCCTGGCCAAGAGAGCCAGGCGACACTAGGGGGTGTCGCATGTAGATGTGCGGTGGACCACCAGTTAAAATGTCGCCTGGTCTAGGAGGCTGGTGCGTTCTGCCTCCAAGGTCTCCAGAGTGCTGGTCACGCATAATAATGTGCTCAAGCAACTCTGCCCTTAGGGCTGGATGGGTCGTCTTCAATTGGCAAAGACACCCATGGAACGCGGCTATCCTCCTTTGCCTGGTTTGCCAACTTTGTGGTACCGGGGTCTGGGGAAGGAGCCTTGGAATCCGGTTGGGGGCGTTTTGGTCTCATCCCACGCTATGGGGTCTGATCTCGAAACTACACCGACCGGGTAGCGTTTGGTCCAGTGGGAAGTGTTGCCTAATGTTATCCCCACCCGGGGGTCCTAAGCATTACATCCTCCACGGCTGACCAATGCCGCCCATCAACACCGTTTGCGTGCTCTGCGCCCCACTCCGCACTCAGGCGGACAGGGAGAGACTTGCCGACGGGGTTGCTTTGGATCCCGACGCCTGTGATCCCATAAGCGTTGAAGCAACCTTAGGTGGTCACTTTAGGATCAAGGGTGGGAGTATATACATCGTATCACTGGGATCGATGATACTCCGCCTCACCCCAAAAGCGTGGCTCACCGAGTCAAACAGATGGAAGACTCTGAGGGACCACCCGGAGTACCGGCTGTATCCGATGCGAGCGAACTGCATCTCCTTTCACTTTAAATATGTGAGAGGGAGCGTGTTCGACTGTGCGTCTCATGACAGGGTCGGTTCCCTCTGGGGACGCCCGTGGGTCGGTAAGAAGGGAGTCAAAACCCACAGCGGGGACCGGACACAAGGAAAAATTCGTTACCGTTGTACCGTTACCGCGTGACGAACCCTAGCTGGCTGAATGTAGGGGGGTTCAACGTGTGCCCTGCCCTGCAAGCCCTGCCCCGAGATCGGAGACTTGCCTGCCAGCACCCCGTTGCATTCAGTGCCCGAGGATCCAGAGAAGGATCAGTGCAATTAGCCTGAGCCTCGGCCACCCCCCCCCAAAAATAGTGGGAGAGCCGTGCCTGGGAACGAGGGTTCCCTGGAAGAGACGTGTTTGAATGCAAACATGCTTTCGTGTCTCTTCCTGCTGCCCACCGAGGGGACACAGTGGAGACAGCTCGCTCCGACTGCGTCTGATCTACCCGGCCCGCCAGGGATGCAATTGCCCCGACAGTCCTTCGACCAAAGCCCTCAACTCGGAGGCAAACCCGGCGCCGCACGAGGAAGGGCCCAAAAAGAGACCCGCAATGTGCCCCATAGGAGGAAAGCCTCCAGGGGCACAGCCTCGCTGCAGCCGGTAAAATCGGGTAAAACACCGCCTGAAAACACAGACTGTGAGGATGCCCTCCGATCAGCGGGGGAGACCGAGAAAAAATATCGGTACCTCCGCCGTCGGGCCTCTTACTCGACGCCCCGGTACATGAAGTACCGGTAGCCGAGCGTGAGGACTTTCCACTCATGCAAAACACGCAACTCACTTTAACCGATTTGTTTACTGGACGTGCGACCTTGCTGTGATGCGGTCAGTCTCAGCGATTTGATGGCTCTGAAAGAAAAACTCAGGCCTCAGAACTCCAGTGAAAAAAACACGCTTCCACGCAAAAACCCCGAAACCCACACGTAGCTATGACAAAGTATCTCGGATGCGGGTTCTATGCTGGTAAATTTTGAATATAACCACTGCACGGTCGATTCGAAACATGAGGAGACCGGAAAGAAAACGGCAGCGAGCCCTGGTGCTGTCATTACATCTATATATTGCTAAATAAATTGAAAATAAAAGACGACATGCATGAGGTAAACGAATTACAGTTGTAAAAGGTGCCACCATGAGATCAACATGTGACTATGTAGTGGCGCCGGGTTTAGTTTCTTTGTTGTGGAAAAGCATAACACACAAAGGGGAAAACAACACGAGGGTAAAAAGACAAGAAAAACTTATCCTACCAGCTAGAATGTCGGATGCCGCGGCTGCGGCGACGACCCACGCTAGAAACCCGGACAGGAAAAAGCAACAAAGCCAGGCAGAGCTGCTCAGAATCATTCCCCGACGAGGCGGAGAGAATTGAAGAGTGATGGACGGCTACCTATGGCGTTGCCATGTGGCCTCGGTCACGTGGGTTCGTGACGTAAGGGGTAAAAGAATCTTGAGGTCATGGGGCTTCCCCTGACCTATATTCTATCTCTCCATCACCGGCAGAATCGCTGATTAATGCCTACAGTTCAAAATAGTCATTTTGACTGACCGGAGTCTATGGTGGGTAATTGAACATAGTGAATGTCTCTGTCTGGTATTTGGTGACTGTGAATCTTAAAATCAATGAAGATTAAGCCATATCATTAATTAAGTCAATGTACATTTGTAAACTATAATTTAGTATACATGCAAGTTTTAACACAATCAGTCAATGCATTCCAGGGAAACAGCAAAGACATCGTTTTCAAGCCCTTTTTGATTAAAAATGACACTAAATGCCCCAAAATACTCCCTTAATAATGTACACTGATCTTACCAATAGGTCAGTGAGCATATTCAACCCACAATTTAGTATCAATAATGCATGTCCCAGATATGACCGATAACATACAGACGCACGCATGGACGCACAGGACCCATTCCATGAGCCTCCCATTCCATAAGCTAAAAGATCACCAGTCAGCGATATTAGTTTGAATCAAAAACAAATGATAACCCACTAACTAAAATCATCATGTACCAAGTTTGATCCAAATCATCCAGTCATCTCTGAGAAACAGCTCCGGACAGAGTATTAGAATTAGCAAATTTTACATCCATAAGTCATAATTCATTGTCTTTATGTAAAGAGTTTGAATGGATGAGATCGGTCAATGGGTATCTGAGATAATGGCTCTGGATGAAAGCAAAACTAATAGTCCCTGTTTTTGGACTGCGTTTGAACAGGCACAATAAATAGCTGCAGTTAATCCTTACTTGATACAATCCTAGTCGACTGAAGCCTTTACAAAGACTCTTGATACAAACTGATGGCTCATTTGCATGGATATGTTCTTGGAGCACATCTTCTCCCAGGAACTGAGGCAGTTTTCCATTTTGTAGCATAGTAAGACCTTTAATTTAACAGACTATAGTAAATACATTGACAACATACAATTCAGACAAGTGAGTTTAAAAGTAAACGTCAAGCCCAGTACGTGTTTACGTGTTTGCGTAAGGGAAAGATAGCCAGTGCCCTTAAAGTTGGCCCACATGTTCCTCACGTGATCCCCAATACTGTAACATTTCAAGGACACAATATGTGTGTTCGCAATATATCTCCAAGGGAAAAATATGTACCACCTTCAAATTGTACACACATGTTCCCCATGATACTCACAAGACCTGGTTAAATTTTAAGGTCAAAGGAGAATGTCACAGGGTCACCCAACAAGTTTCCGGCCATAACTATGCAAACATAAGGCCTAAACTGTGGCTCTGAGTGTTGATATTGATATTAAAGAAATCTAGCGCAGGTTGGCATCTCCTCTGAATGCTGTCTAGTTGTATAAATATTTTCAGTGCCAGTAATAACACATACATGTATAGTACATATAGTAAAGTCTGTGTGAATATAGACACATACCCATTATAACGCCAACCATTTCATAGTCAGAAGAAAGATGCTCTTTGAGGCCATGGCAGAAATATCGTTCTTTCAGCTCCCTCAAAATAAGACCAAAGAATTCTTTGCTGGGGCCACCAAAATCTCTTGCTCTCTGAATCATAATGACAACTTTGTTAAACAAGTAATTGCATTAAATAGTTATCAAGTTTAATAAATATATAAAGTTTGAAGATGAACAGTCATGGCATGTCAGAGTTATGGCTCTGGAACAGCATTCATTAAAACAAAATGGCCACCAGTTGGACATTTTAAATTCGATCTGAAAAATAAAATGACGTGCGTCAAGGTCCCATAATGTCCAATGTATGTACCAAGTTTGAACGAAATTCATCCATATATACGACCGAGATCCAGTTCCGGAATGGCAGAAACGATTGATTTTGATGCATTTTTAGCACAAAATGGCTGCCATTTGCCATCTTGAAGCGGATCATGAAAATATAAAAAGTACTTTACTTTTGTTTCTATCCCAATTTAAACTTTAACTGACAACAGTTGTTTGATTCATTATTATACACAATGAAGGACGAAAGTACTTACTTCACCAAAAAATTCAACTTCCAGCGCTGTTCGTAGTTCATCTTCAGTTTTATCTGTCAACTCATCGAATGTGTTGGTTACTAGATTATACCGACTGACAGAAATTAAATTTGTTTCCCCTTCAGCACATTCACTAGGGTTTGTAGTATCAAGGGCTCTGCCAAGCATGACTTTTGATTGATAATATCTTAATATTTCAACAGGATTGTGAATTGCATTTTCGTTGCAGTAAGCAACTGTTTCTAGTAGAATGTATAACGGCATCTTCATTGTCTTCATTTTCGGGCTAGGTATATAAAAGAGAACAATTGTTATCAATGAAGTTATTAGCTGTACTGTGATAACAAATAACAGTGGAGGGAACACTGTAAGATTGATATTTATTATTAAATGCAGGTATCTAGAATGATCTCTTTGGTTTATTTTTGGAAATGAAAAAGACATTTGATTTGATAATAGAAGTACTCGAAGTCTATCAGATAATAATTAAACTTGTAGATGATATTTTAATACCATGAATAAAGAAAAGAACAAGCACTGACAATGCACAGTCCCTGTGTTGTTTTTACCGGTAGTCAATCTCAGTGTTCAGTACAACTCTTATGTAGATGTACATGTCTACCAAAGGGCTCCATGCATCATCTGTATGTCAATTTTAATGCAGTATGACTGGAAGTGCATGACTGACAAAATGTGGTACTTATAATCACACATACAGACTAGAGAAACTAGCATGGATACCATAAAAAACCAAATGATCGTCGGCTATTTTTGTTCTAATCTAACAAAAAAAATATGATGTGTACCTGTAACCCAGTATGTACATTGTATGCTCCTGATACAAAGCCCAGTTCATCTGCGAGAAATGATTCCGGACACATTTACAGACTGCGATTTTAGGATTTTAGACAAAATGATTGTCAATTCGACAAATTTGATCATTTGGTATTACCTAAGAGTATAGTACTTATGTGCAAACTTTCAACTGAATCAGGCGATATAGTAGTGAGGAATCGGCATGGACATGAATAAAAACAATATGGCCGCCAATCGGCCATTTTTGTTTGAATCTCTAAAAAAATATGACGTGCACCTGTAACCCAATATGCATGATCTTGATACCAAGTTTGAATGAAATTGCCCTGTTCATCTCCGAGAAACGGTTCCGGACACGTTTAAGTATCAGAATTTAGCAAATTTGAGGACCAAAAAGGGTGCCAGTCAGACATATTTGATCAATTTGTAACGAATATCGATGTGCATATATAAGTCATCAGACATGGTCTTTGTGTTAAGTTTGAATGTGATCGATCAAATCATGTCTGAGAAATGTCTCTGGATGGATGGACGGACGGACGGACGGACGGAATCCATATTAATAGTCCCCGATTTCGGACTGGCAAACTCAGTCAAGGCTTGGAGAATGGTGCAGCGTATGTGTTCATGTTATTGCGTAGCAACGTTTTTGTTTCTTAATGAAAATCTGTACTAAAATATTAAGGATGCGACAAGGGAGATTTGTGAAATAATTAATTTTGTATTTAACAGGTACTACTATGTCAGTTACTGTACATGTAACTGTGACAATGTATACATTTTCTGAAAGGTTGGTCACAACTACTAGGCTTGTTTTATAAAATTATCTGACGGAAATCCTCATAAACAAGCATGAAATTTCATTCGGTACACGTTTTTGCGAAATGTACTAATATTGTCATATTGTACAGTGTAGATTTGATTTTATTATTCATAGGAGTTACTCACAGATATTTGATAGTGCAGGGTGTATTGAATCTCAAGCAGATAATGTTACAGAAGAAGAAAACACAGTGGCTAACAACACTACATTGTACCCAAGGTAGGCAGAGATTTGGTTGAGCCATTTATCCACTAATATTAATTCAGACAGTTTTGAGGTTTATTAGCTCCATTGTCATCAAAGATGACAGTGCGCAGGTGTAAGTCATATAAGTCATTATCTGTTGTTATCCATCAACAATTTGAGGCTTTTGACTAAAATTTTCTGGTAGTCCAATTTCTAGATATGTAGATACTTTGTGTAAATCACTGTCAGATTTGTTTATTTCATGGCCAAAAATGTTATTTTCAACTTTATCTTGGAAAGTGCTCACACGAATGCTTCAAGATTTTGTATGTAGACAGTTTGGATGGTATGTTCAATTTTCAGTTTTTGGCAATTATTTATGTCATATTTAGTCAACACTGATGTTTTCAACTTATTTTTGAAAACCACTATACTGATCAACGATGATTCATACGATGTGTCTATTAGAATATGCAAATGACTAAAAATGACAAAACTCTAAGTTCATTACTCATTCACAAATCATACCGGTAACATCATTTTATGATCCATTTTATTAAAAACAAAATTAGCAAAAACAGATCAGACTGAATCACTATATATTGCTTTGACATCATCTTTATTTATGTTTATATTCTTATAGATGTACTAAGTCACCATGTGGTGGATCGAATACATATGGACTACAATAAAGACAATGGTGATGATTATGATGATCAGGACTATCAACGTGTGAATATTTTAAGGTCAACGTTCTGGAAAACTGCAGATTTCCTCCCAAACAAATTAATTAAAGTGTCATTCATTGGAGAAAGTGCAGTGGACGATGGGGGCCCAGAAGGGAATTTTGTAGTTTATTAATAAATTCTGTAAAAACCTGTGGCGTGCTTGAAGGCAAGGAAAACAATCTGAGCTTTTCTCATGATTTGCGCTTTCTTGCTGAAAGAAGATATTTCACGGCAGGAAAGATGGTTGCTATTTCTCTTTGCCATGGTGGTCCCGGATTACACTGTTTGAGCCAAGCAACATTCCAATATATGGCAAGAGGGTGTGTAGAACAACCGATAGCCATTGATGAAATTCCAGATTATGTTATACAGCTGATAGCCAAACAGGTGAGATTTTTAGTCTCATTCGCGAAACACACATGTCTTTGCAAGTTACCCTTTATGTATGCCTGTCTGTTGGTCTGTCCTCCAGTCCACCCCAGTCTGTAAAAGAACCACATTTGGGATACATATGCATGTATATACTTTTCATGATCCAATTCAAGATAGAGGTAAGACAGCCATTTTAATGCTAAAAATGTGTCAAACAAAACTAGCTATTTTCACTTGTCATACCCACTGTGTGTATTGACCTATTTCATGCCAACAAGTACTCTATATATCTCGCAATGGAAATATATGCATGGAACTAAACTAATATAAATTAATAGTATCTTTCCCTAAGAGACTATCGAGCTTCTAGTTAGTGTGAATATTCTTTTACTATAGATGATGGGGGAGGGAGGGCCCTGCTTCACTTGTGCATGTCTGAGAATTGCAGTGCAACTACAATGGTCATGATAATTTGATAATTCTCGGGGAATGTCATTCATGACTTATTATATAACCTTGTATTTTATCCTATGCAGATCCAGTCTAGTGAGACTAATGAGGAACTCAGAATAGCTGTATCGTGTATCGTGCTTTATTGTAAACATTTCACAAGAGACTGAAATGATGCATCCCTTGACCTAGCATTTATCCATATGCAATTCTGATTTACACTGCTATGAGCCCCCTTGTAATACCTTGTAAACCATAGCTGATCTTACACTCTGCTTTAACCAAGGCATCTACCAGCGCTGCTCTTGTTAAACAGTACATTCACATTTAAGCCTATTTACTGTATTTTGTGCCACCAATCCAAATTCGTAATCACCTCCCCAGTTTTAATGATTTTATAAATGTGAGGGAAGCTTACACATAGTGTATCAAAAGAAAGTGTTAATTCCAAAGAAGTTATAACATGAAACTCTGAGAAGGTTGAACAAGGGCAAGGCCCTCATGGTTTTTACTATGTTTTATTATTTTAAATTAGGATCTATGGAGCACTTCATGTGCTTGAGTAAAAAGCTACTCCCATCAGCTGACTATCTCAAATCAATCCATGTGGAATATAGTCCAAGTGGCTCAAATAAAAGGATAGAAGAAGAAACTACCATCTACTATTGGTTTGAATTTATTGATGAATGTGCTAAAGGTTAGACAACTACAAAATGTTGTAATCTACATGTACTGTAAATGTTTAAGCTTTTTTTCTATGTCACTGTTTCTGTGGATAAGGTGAATTACAGGGGGGAGTTCCATGACACAATTGGTCAAAATAAATGTCTCATTTGCATAATTCATAATTAATAGGCAATGGAAAACTCGTCTTTTCAGTAAATTTGTGCCAAAATGCTTTCCGAAAGCATACATGATAGTTCTAAATTGACTGATTCTATGTTTACGAGCTGAAAAAATGATCAAAAAACTGATGTAAAGGTGTTTTTTGAGACACAATTTTGACCAGACTCCAGCAAACTGTTGAAAGTAACCACAGGTTTTTTCTATACACTGATCATAGCAACCTATGAAATTCATGGAGAATGCAGAGGAATGTTTATATTTCACTCAAGTACTATTGTTCAAATTTGCTCAAAATATTTTCAGTGACTTGTGTCTCTGACAAGTAATCTAATTAGTATGCATTTCGAGAAACCACAGTGTGTGTGTGCATGTGCAGTTTGAAATGGAACAATTTTGAATGCAATAAAATCACGTGTAGAACTTGGGCTGAAATATCAGGTTGCATTTTTTATATATATATATTAAAAACTCAACATTTTGAGCAGTAAAAAGTGTCCAGACTGTTGTTTGAACCCCAGGGTCCCGGGGGGGATAAGGGCGACTATGAACCTCGGGTTGATCTGTATTTCTCTTACATGTTCCGAATACTATGAAGTCTGAAGAGCAAACACGTCTTTTGCATTGATTCCCATATACCTCGGCTATTTACGATACCCTTAGTTTTCACGAGTTTAAAAAAAAATCTGACCGACTGACCCAATTTTTCAATTTTCCGAATTAAGGGCAACATAAGTTTTTTTTTGGCCTTATGCTGTAAAGAAATCGCTGAAATTGTTTCATATGTTCGTAAAATGTTTCATATGTTCGTTGTAGCTTTGACGATGAGCTACGAATGACTGACATTGAACTTTTCACTCAGGACGAATGGCACCCTCTCGTGTCAATCCCCCCTGGGATGTAATACTTGACACTTTAGTTTATACCTAGTTTGCCTATGAATTTAAAAAATCTAAATACCAGTACATTTGCCAATTTTCAACTGACTTCATTGAAATTTGTCCATGTAATTTCTCGAGAAAAGTTGTATATCAGATTTTCGTTATCAATTCCCACTGAGAATAAAGTATTATTATTTATTATAATGCTAAATGATATCACAATTTGACAAGTGGAACCTCAATCTTACATTCATTTACATTTTGTCTTAACAGGTAATCAGAAGACATGTTCGTTTGCTGGGAGTGATAATCAACCCATAGAAGTAGTCATAACACTTGGTGACATTTTCGCATTTTTCACTGGCACTCATTCAATTCCCCCTTTAGGTTTCACAGAAAGTCCATCCATAGAATTTATCACAAACTCTACTGTTCCAAGCTCAAATACATGTGCCAATATTCTGCGATTACCTAGAAATTTCAGCTGCATAGAAGATTTTTCGGAGAGATTTACGTTTGCTTTATCAAATTGTCGTGATTTTGGCAATGTCTAGAGACAACATACACAGGTGTAATAGCATTGAACTTACTATAAGTAAGTGATCTATGAGAGCTTGATTTGTAACTTGTCACTTTAATATTCTAACATTTCCAAATAGATATTCTATACCACTACATGGACAACTTAAAATAAAATATTATATTAATAACTTGTACTGCATAAATATAGTTATTTTTTTTTTTGCACATGTATGGCCAACTTTACATGCATGTAGTAATCTGCAGCATGTAAAATGTAGTCCACCTGAGGTGAAACAATGCTGATATATCATGCACTTTCTCTTAATTTGTGGCTGTTATAGTAGGTAAGGTTCTGTCAACATAACTAAATATAATAATTGAAACTCGTATATTATACATGTGTATTTTTGAAAGCGTTTTGGGTTATCCATGTTAGCATCATTGATATGATATGTTTTTTTTCTGCAGTAGTTAAAATATGTTTTATAGTAGGATTGAGTCCAATATAGATTAGTTGCAGTCTCAAACATTTCCTGTGTTATAATTATCAAGTATCATTTGTACATGTTTATGCTTTTATTAGTTTACTTGTTTTGACTGTTTACATTCGTCTATTCATTCTGTAACAGAATTTGCACAGAGCAAAATTGGTTAGTGTACGTTGTATGCGTTGCTTGATTCATTGAACGCATGTCACTTGTTTGTTGCATTAAAGTGCTCATGTAATGTTAGTGCTCACTAGCTGCTTGTAGCAGTTTTGTCAATTGTGATTAAAACAGCATTTTGAACCAAAAATGGATTTCTGGTGTCTTTGTTGTTGGTAACAATATAATTTAATTTTAGTGATTGACCCCCATGTGCCAAGCACACAATGCGAGTCTTTGCAGTTAGTTTGTCTGTATGTATGTGTGTGTGTGTGTGTGTGTGTATGTGTGTTCGTCTGTTCCACTGCTATCTAAAGAACCACTCATTGGATTTTGATGAAACTTGGTACATAGATGCTCTGAACTTATGCGCATATTTGATTAGTTTCTGTTAAAAATCTGTGCATATTAATTACCTAAATTGCATAATTATCAGTCAATTTTCGTTTTTTCACTGATACCTCAAGTACTAATTATCACATTTCAATGAAACTTCTAACATAGGTATCATAGGATACTGCACGGATCTGATAGTTTTTAGGGTAATATAAGTACATATTAATTACCTAATTTGCATAATTAATTTTCAGCTTTTGATATTTCCAGTAGTAAGCATTACATTTAAATGACATTTGGTACATAGATACTCAATGACTATGCAGAGACCTTATTAGTTTTAGGGTTAATAATTGTGCATAATAATTACCTAATTTGCATAATTAATAATTTTCAGCTTTTCCACTGATATCTCAAGTACTAATCATCACATTTCAATGAATCTAGAACTATGCAGGGACCCAATTAGTTTTCGGTGAATATTTAAATGCATATGAATCACCTAATTTGCATAATTAATCGATTTTCAACTTTCACACTGATATCTCAAGTACTAATCACATTTCAATGAAACATAGTACAAAGATGCTCTAGGATAATGTACAAACCTGATTAATTTGGGGTTAAAATCTGTTCATATTAATTCCCTAATTAGCATAATAATTCATAATTTTTTGGTTCTAATCACATTTCAATAAAACTTGGTACATAGATGGTCTGTTATATTGCACAGACCTCATTAGTTTTACACTCAAATCTGTTCATATTCATTTTCTGATTTGCATAATTAGTTTTTTTAGCAAATAATAAATAAGTAATTTCAAATTATTTTTAATGTATCTCCCGATGGGATTTCTTTCTAAGCTTTTTTTTTATTTAATTGTTCTTGATTTCTTCACAATCAGATATTGATCTTGTAAATTGTAACAATTGTTCAAATACAGATTAGCTAGAGATTTTAACAGTTCGTGAGGCTGTGCATTGCAAATACTGCACTGGACACCAAAGTTGCATTGCGCAAGTCATGAATTTGTGTTAAACATGGTAGAATGAAATTAAACAATAGATAACACATTTGCAAAATGTGACTATTCATAAAGAATTTTATGCATTGATCTTGAAATAAATCAACCATAGTTCATACATGGTTACATGATATATACATACTTATTAAGTACATGTATCAAAGCGATCGGACTAGTGATTTTCAAAAATATGTTTTGACCAAAATTGACATAAATACATAATATTCACCAAAAATAGAGAATTGAAGATATCACTAAATAAACAAACCTTATAGTACACCACTCAAGGTATCTGAATGACAAATCATGATGCACCAGTGAGAGTGGTTTTCAAGAAGAAGTCGAAAATATCTATTTTTACCAAAAAGGATAAAACTATTCACTAAAAATAAAAAATGAAACAATTCTGATCATACCAAGTATCCAAGCATTCGAAATACCAGTTTTCAAGAACAAGATTGCATTTTTGACAAAGAATGATAAAAATATTGATTAAAAATAGACAATTTAAGATATGATTCATCACAAAATGAATAAATCTGACAGATCCACCAAAGTTATCAAAGAAATTGGTATTCAAGAAGAAGTTGAAAGTTCCAATAGTTGACAAATGGCCGGACAATCACCTATCGTCATCATCAGCACAATCATATGAATCTTCAATGACAGCAGAGCTAAAATCTCTCCGCAGTTGCCAGTCCAAGAATTATGTATAGTTTATAATAAAATGTAATTAAAATCATAAAAAAACCATACACCGTATATTTTTGTTTTGTTCCAGTAAGCTCAGAATCGCAATACTCAGAATCTACACAAATCAGTTTACTATTTACAAAATAAATAAATCTGCATTTACACAATAGAAGGTGTACATAAAAGACGATATGAAATTGGTCATCAATAGGATTCAGGAGTTTTGATGTAATCATGATTCATTGCCGATTAACAAGCCAATACTTCAATGCACATTAACTATTTATATAAGTCAGACGATAGCGCCAAACACCATTAGTCTGTTGTAGAAGGTAAACAAACAAATCTGAAGAATATTCATCTATCAAATCCACAATTTAGTTATGTAAAAATTTGAAATTATTCGTGGGCAGAAATCTCTGTTCTGATATTACTGTGATTACAATAATGGCTGATTGTGATGATAGAACGAAGTTGCGTCATATTTTACGTTTTGGAAAAAAAAACGTATAAGGGGCTGCACTTGAACTCAGCCAAGACAGCTCACACTTGTTTGTTAATACATTGTTTATAATCATGTGTGTTACTTCTACAACAAAAGTGGTGTTACCACTGTGGCATCAAGTGATATTTGTTTTGTCTGATGTGACTGAACCACGGTTACTAAAACCGTGACTGAACTTATAACCATACTGTTGATTAACCTATGATTAAAACACACAATGAATGTTTCTTAAAACCATTATTTTCGAAAGTTAGAAAAAGAGTGTCAGTGTTAGTATATTCACGGTTACTAAAAAAGACGGTTAGGAAACGAACCATGTTCTTTTCATTGGATGCGTGCGCGGGCAAACATTTGAAACAAAAGACGTACTAATCTGTGATAAATCATTAACAGGAAATCACGCAAATATGACGTCATTTTTCCCAGAGTTCATTGCAATCAACAACTGCACGCCATAGCATTGTGTCTCTGTCGATACTTTCAGTAATACTAAACTGTAAGTTGTTCCAGTGAATCCTGACAAAACCTGTCGCTCGGTTTAAACTCAATACAAATTTGCCTGTCTTGTATGGCATTTTCGTTTCTAAAGAACAAGATCGGCAGAAAACTAAAACAAGAAAAAACAAAAAAAAACATGATCAGAAAGAAGACGTCAAAGAAACCATACAAGTGTTTATATTTCAGCCAAGCGAAAGTTTTAATGAAGAGCCATGATACCGCATACATTTTGTTGGAATAAAGCAAAATATGCGATAAGATAACTGAAATAACCCGCCCATGCTCTACAAAATGCATGTAAGCAGACCAAATATGCAACAACAGGCAGTTCCAATGGAATTAAGAGCGGTTAAAAAGGGTTCGAAAAATTGATTTGGCGAAGAGACTGCTAGAAGTACCGACAGTTCAAAGTGTTCAAAAATTAGTAGTGTGGACTAAAACCGCATTTAACGGCACGCTGAATATTGCAACATGAAAAATGTACAAAAAACTGAAACAAGGACAGACAAGAACAATTAAACAGGCATTTTATAAAACTGGCGGAAAATGTTGAATACATTTTCAACGATTTCTACGGCGTCTACAAAAAAAGTGTTATGACCTTAAACAAAATGGCTGATACAGTGACGCGAAAGCAAAACGATAAAATTTACTCTAATAAGCCCCCAAATCGCACACAACCTTCATAAGTACGCACAGTAGTATACTAAAAATTCATTTGGTAGTATTTTTTATAATATAATGTATTTTAAAATAGTGACTTAGGGGTTCGAATTTTCGTCACTTTTTCTTCCGGAACCCAAGCTTACTTTTATGACAACAGTGAAAACAATAAATGACGATTCTCGATTTTGAATGTTATCACAGTCACAAAGAGTACTCATCCGAAATGTATGTGTAGTTCTTCGTAGAGCTTGTGCACTAAACGTGGATATTCTATCGAAAACTGGCTTAAAATTTCAAATTCGCGGAACATCAAGTGATCGACACAAAAATGAAACAAAATGGTGGGCCTTGAAATCTCAAGCAATAGAGGGCGTACGCAGCGCGACACGCATATTGAGGATTAGGCAGATTCACACCTTTTAACAATAGCGTTTCCTAACCGTCTTTTTTAGTAACCGTGGTATATTGTAGTACGTAATCATTTCTCAGCCAAGTCACTTTCGAGTACACATTAGTGGCGTTCACGTTAGAGATCTACTTGAACGCTCGGCAGGAACCGAAATCAGTGGTGAATTTTCAGAGAACACATAACTATATATATGATCGGATACAGTTGTAATGAATGAAATGAATGCAAACTGTCGTCGGCGACGAATATTCATGTGCTGCAACCGGTATTTTCTTGCAATGCTACATTGACGTAAACAAAAAAATCGAATCTTCTAAGCCGTTCATTGCATGATGACTCGTAATAAATACTATAATAACAAAAGGAATTAATTTCAATATGTCAATTATTTTTTTCATCATATGTGTATCGCTTTCCATGTTTGGGTCAACTAACAGATCGACGAATGATAGCGTGATTTCTGCACGAGCCGAGTGGGTCCCGATGTGGGTCCGGACAAACGTAAACCCAGTGCTGTAATTCTCTCCAAACATGAAGGCTTAAAATATCGGCACGTGCCGAGATCCCAACATGTGCACGTAACGGATGCTGATGTTGAAAAGGCTGTAGACTGGTAGCTGTACAATTCGTAAATAAAATACGTTGGTCGTTACGTCTCTGAAATAAATTATATTCGAAGTTCATATCTAGTGCACTACTCTAGTGAAAAGGGACTTTGATTAAATGCACAATGAATGTGTAACGGCACTGGTTTGTATACTTGCCTTGGCACAGCTATGTCCGTGTGAGAGACATTATGGAACTCTTAATAATATAATATAATATTTAAATTTAAAATGTGCATTTGTTGTAATGTCAATGTAATGTGCCTGCTCAAAATCATCCGATACCTTGATAAAAACTATAATGTGGATCTACATGCAAGTGTCAACTACGTTTGTTGCTATGAAATATGTGTGGTGTAACCAAGATCTGATTGGCCTAGAACAGTATACTATACCAAATTATAACCGAAAGAGAGAGACTGTTCCACTTCCGTCTGAGGATAAAAAAGAATAGAAACATTGTAATTAAAATGTTCGTTGGTAGAAACTACATACAGAATGCTTTATCCCGATGCATATTTCGTCGAGAGACCATTTCCTCAAAAGTATGATGTGAATTGGCAGTGCTGAGCACCCTCCCCATAATAATATCATTTTTTGCTCCGCATTTATTGTAATATTACAAATTAAGAAATTCGCTGCAATTAATAGTTGGTGGTTTGTTGATGTTAAATTGATAAGACTCAATTCACACACCAAGAGATGTCATTCTTCAGTTAAGCAATACAATGTGACAGACTTCAGTCGAATACTGGTGGAAGTTTTGACCTGCTCTTAAAACAAGTCTTTTATTCCAAATAAGCGATACGAAGACACAATTGGTTCGGTGACAGTCGGTAATGAGCTGATAATAGTTAGTATTGTGAGCACGTCGACGCGTTTTATACATCGTACGTTTAACCATGGAGCTCCATGGAGCCTTACAGTCCTGCTTGAGCCAAATAGTGGAGTATTACTGAATCCAAGTCGCCACATCATCGTACGCCATGGCCCGTCCTCTTTTACGCCACGCCTACATAGATTTATTCCGTCGAGTCTCGAAGCGGAAATAAACTCTGGCGGCAAGAATGAGTCTCGGACAATAGTGTACAGTAGCTAGCGTTAAGTTTACCGCATTCCGTAGTTGGACAACCAGAATGCATTGTTCCATACAATTACAACATAGCAGCCGGTTTGACATCGAGAAAAAAATCGTTTTTTTTCAACTTTATATGCAGTCTGCTATTCTTTTTTTGTAAATTCTTAACCCTGTTAAACGATTAGACGGGCCACAGTCCCTCAACACTGAGGGACTGTGGTTCTATGTCAAAAATTAACGCTGTTTCGTTTGTCATTACTTTGCGCAAAATAACGACAAATGTGCGACCATATCAAGTACGAAGTCTAGGCAGGTAGTGTGAATAGATCTGGTGTCGTGGCCTGGGGTGCGAAAACGAAGGGGGCTTCCCCAAGGAAGTAGTTTACACGAACCAGCTCCCTGCACGAACCTAATTCGGGAAAGTACTGTCACGTGAGTGTATTGGTCTACTGAAAACTCATCTAGTTGCGTTTTATGTTTGAGAATATTACTCAAACACCTTTTTACCTATCGATTTCTTCGTTCGTTATTTTTTCAAAAATCTGCCCACGCTCGCTGCTAGAAACCGCCATTCAGAATTTCCGACCAGAATAAAAAATTGCCGACCGGCGCTATGCTATTTGTTTGCAATACACACAGCATGTCGGCCACTGGACCGTTATGCATCAGACTCGTAATATTACTAGTCTGGGGTTATGCTATTGTCACGACATGGAAGGAGTACCTTCCATGGTCACGTTAAGGTAGTGAGAAGGGTTTGACGACGTTTTTGAATAAAGTGTTCTCTGCCTGTTGTTTCATTCAGAACCATACTTTAGAATTTATGATCCAAAAGCCTAAATATAGAGGGACAATTTCGCACTAATCGGACAGTCATTGGAACCACGTGACAAAAGAATGGCGAACCTTGTAAAAATGACGCGATTGCGAGAGCTCACAGCGGAATTTCCGCTTGAAATTTGCGCCATGCATTTCCCGTGATCAAGTTCATTGAAATGTGTCCCGGTAATCAAAAGACCCATTTTTTTTTCGATTTCAAAGCAGGTTTGTTGTTTTTGTCCCATAACTATTTCATACTATTCCACAGACTATTATTCTGTGACAAAATATTTTCTAAAAAAAAAAAAACAGACATATTTCACACCGTTATTATCTTGTGAATGTGTGAGTTTAAACGTCCGAAGGCACCTAATTTTACAGCGGTGCCAATGAGTTCATTAATACCTGGGGTTACTCAACACTAGGGAGTTGATGTTGTAAATTGTGTTATGTCAAGTGGACTCATATAGTTATAAAAATTTAAAATTAAAATATAACACTTGAACGCATATGCAACATATAACCTGTTATTTTATTGTAACCAGGCGTGACGTTTTGAAAACAACGTTTTACCCGCATCTAGCAAGATTATGAAATGGTCCCAATTGTGGGCGAGCCAACACAACGGCGCCATCAAGACTAGATTGGAAAAGACTCAAGTGTTTTGCAAAGTTCCAAGATATATTGTTAAATGACTGTCCGAATAATTCTCAGAACAGCTGCGATTGCTTCATGAATATTTATAAACAGATCGGAACTCTAAAACAACCCCTGGCACTGCGACAATGAGCGATACAAACTGAACAAATTTGTGACGTCGCTCGAGTGAAATTATTAAAAAAATGCACTCCTTTTTCTCTCTACATAGTCCCACTCTAAAGAGACTGTACTTATTTCTACCACAGTCCCTCAACACCCGGTTGGGAAACGCCTTTGTTCTAAGATGTTAATCCCCCCGATCGCTGGTAACAGTGTGCGTTATGCTTGTGGAGTGAAACCGATGACTAGATTTACACTGTCTTCCGCTCTGCGCCTGTGAATCTTTGTCATTTTATACAGCTTATTTCGAAATTATTCCGAGTTGCGTGTGTAATTTGTGTCCGTAAAAGCTTCCTGATAAGGCACGTGTAATTTAAAAGATATGTTCATTTAATTGACACAACAAAATCCAGAATTTCAGACCATCACAGCCAGCACTGTTCATTGCAATGTGCCTTGTTACGGTGACGCTGTATAAAAAGTTTTCACCCTATGAAAATGCGTCCCTACATCTAAAACGATCACAGTCGCCATATTTTTGTTTAATATTTTAATTATTCCCCAACATAGATTATTTTGTGTAGAAGCAGTATTAAAGGGTTCATTTCAGTCGATCATTTTACAGTTAGTTTTGCCCCCGTAGATACTTGTATCCGCTCAAGAACCAAGAAAACGACTGTTCGAAGTGTTGTTGTTTTTTTATATTGATGCCTAAAATTTTGAAGAACCGTTGATTTATATCTTAGAAATATCCGAATCATGTTGGTGTAGTCAGATTCCGATATTCTTCTCAGAAAATTAAATTAGCTCCCAGATTTAGAGTGTACAAAATTTGTTCATGTTATATCATTTATCTCCATGGTTATATCAAGATGGCGATTCGAATGACCAAATTCGATGTTATAGTGACAGTATCTGATTTTAACAAACCTCACAAACACACTTTTCCGACTTGAGCTATTATTTTATTAATATTGAGGTGGAAGTTAAAAAAAGTGCCCAATGCTGTTTTAATGGCTGTTCTGTTTGTTTCGATCAAACTTAGATCGTGTTTTAACACATAAACTACGTTCGATACGTTTTTTGCGGCCCTGACAGAATGGATGGCTGCGTCGATGTCTCTGGTTCCGTAGCATTCTTTCGTGCATTCAGCAGCAACATTCTCTGGGCCCTCTTGCAATATATCATTCCAATCGATATCGAAATCGACAAAATCCTCGTAGTTTTCCCACATTTCGGTAAATAATGTACTGTCTCTCGCGTTGTGCCAAAAATCGAAACGAGGTGTATACGCATGCGTAGATGTGATTCAAGAAGGCTTCTATTGTCATATGTCATATCATATGCTAATTTTATGGTAATAGAAAAGTAGGCTTGCGTTCACTTGGGTTAACCATGGAGGTAAAAAGAGACTTCCATGGGTTAACGAATAAACAATTTGACGAACGTGTAACACGCATTAAGACAAAAGAAGTATTATCGTTTCCCAACCGGGGGTTGAGAGACTGTGTTTCTATCCACCCCTTATCACGGAGATCTTACCATGGATCTTACATAACCAAAGCTATTTATTAACAGTTTATTTGTTCACAACTCCCGACTTCGGGCAAATTTATATTCTTGATTATCACAATAAAAACAAAGACATTAGAAAGAGATAAAAATAACATTCCAAAGATTTGCTAAATTAAGAGTTGTAGTACTATCAGATTAAATACCACATCACAGTTGAGAGAATAAGACAAAACTATATACAAGCCGGTAGGCTGGTTGGCGATCCGCTCCGCTCAAAAACAAGCAACATGTTTTTGGCAATTTCTATGGTGTGACATAAACGTGAAGCTAACGTCGATTTAGAACTAATACGAAGTTCGCAAACACCATTCAGTCTTTGGAAGTCACTTAGTTTATTACTAGGACCACAGTCACTCTCTTAGTAGAGTGACTGCTAGGACGTATTCTGTTGTTAAATTTATTATTTCCAACCGTTTTGCGATAGCATTTTCTAGAATGAAGAGTTTCCTGTAAATGCTGGAAAGCGAAATAACGAAATGGTAAATATTTACCTAAAGTACAGTGTGTTGACCTTCATAATAATATACTTCATAATGCAAAACACTAGTCACGGTGAGTTATTTAAATATACGACTCCTAATCAAAAAATATGACCACAGTCCAGAATTTCAGACGGATATTAAGCAACCTAAGAGCATACCAGAAGCATTTACTCTAAAATATAAAAAAGAACAGCAGTCAAAAGTCAAGAATGCCAGCAAATAAAGAACTCTGTCCCACAATCCTTTGTGCGCGTTATTACGGACACGCGCAAAAAACTGTACCACGTTTGTCAAATCTGGGTCAAATATACAGTACGCTACTATCTTGCCACAGATTGTTTAGTAGTGGAGTGTTCGGTGACCATTGAATTAGCCTGTGATTCATATTTTATGTGTATTAATTTATTCATCAATTTTTGTGACTGACAGTACTACCCAAATTTTAGTCAAAAAAACGCAACTGGTGAAAGGAAGAGCATCGCCAGGCGATGGACGCGGGGCTCTTTGGCAACGACCGCATAGAGGTCAAAATACGCGCTCTATTTTTACGCATTAAATTTGGCTCTTCCGTTTCGCCCCCTCCGGAATGTTCTACTTTAGCAGCCTAATCGCAGGTTTTTTGAAAAAACACAAGAATTAGTAGAAATGTTCCTGTTTTGGGCGGAGTATTGATAGAGAATAATGTCTTTATTACAAAAATGCTGAAAAACCGTGAGTTGTTGCCTTAGTTATTTTTTTATTGGCGAAAAACTGCGAACTCGGCAAATTTGGTTGCACAACTTCCCTTTATCATATACACCCAGCGACACCGATGCCAGCTGACTGTGTACAAAACTGGTAGGAGGTAATACATTTCGGGCGAAAGTATTCAAAAATCAGCGGAGCGGATCGCCAACAAAAGTGATTATAAGGGCAATCCACAGTCCCTCTATATGGGCAATCCTAGCGGAGCGGATCGCCAACAGTATACAATGTATTTCAGCAAAAACAGTTAGACGAAACTCTGTAACTTTGCAAACGAAACCCAAAAATGTTTAGCTAACGACTACCAAACACGCATATGAAAATTTCAGCTTACAACTGAATTCGTGCCGAAAACATGCACAGCACGTTGTGGACACTGATTACCGGTCACCCCAAGTGCCAAATCAGGATAAACAGCCATTGTCAATAGAGTAGCCAAGGTGTTAAAAATGGATTATGTACTGGCAAACCAAATTCTGCATAGGCATATGTCTCCAACGCGTTCTTTTTGGATCATTTAGTCTTTTTTTTTTTTACTCAGCAGCTCTCAAAACCTAATATTAAATATAAGAACGAAACAAATCTGTCGCGATTTCACGCTTTCACGGTAAAGGGGTGGTGGCTGCTCCCCCGCTGTAAACCCTTGCGTTTACTATCAACTCTTTCTACCGTGTCCTTACTTGGTGACGTTTCTCAATTTATAAACTTGCCACGCTACTAATTTCTCCCAATCACCCGCTTTTATCGGTTTTAAGCAACCAATTATCACATAATATCCGACAACGGGATCTTTTCCGACCGAAAAAACTACCACATTTATATCACTTTCTTTTCTCGCTCGCTTATTTAAAACACCAATCGCTGGCTCAAACACTGATCACTGGTACACGAGTGGTTGAATTTGTTGTTTCAATGGTAAAGTTTACGGATACAACGAGTAATAGAGTATTAATTACTATTAAAATCCGAACGACACGATACGGACGAACGACAATCTATGATACTTTGTATGGAGGGGAGCAAAGGGGGTAGCTGGTACAGTTTTACGGGAAATAACATGGGCCTTTTACAATTTACAAGGAAAAAAAGACGTTTTTACAATTTACAGTGATAATTGAATTTTGCAATGAATTGTGTCATCTAGTCATTTCACAGTTTCGAAAATGTAATTTCGCTGGATTATTCTTTACGACTTTTTTAATTTGGATGTAAATTCTTGTACGTACCGAGAAAAATGACACATTTTTACAGTGTACGATAAAAATATTTGATTGATTACGTCGTACGTCTAGCCTGTGATTACACAATTACGGAATTTATTTTTCCAATTTCCGTTGTACGAACAAAAAAATATTGCAATTACGTTGAACGAAAATAACCCTCCTTGCCCCCTTGTATCATTCGCGCACGCAACTTGAACTATACGACCTTTTGTTAACATGCTGAATGAGCCGAACTGTGTTCCGTTTGAATCCAGGACTGCTCTCTCCTTTCATCAATGATTATCGAGACAGTTACTTGATAAAGACAACGCTAACTCCCTAGGGCAAAGAAACGAAGAAAATATTGATGTGTTTTCCCAAAAATAACGATGCCAAAACCACGAATTAAAATGCGCGCAGCGGGCGATATTTTCAAAATAAAGCGGAAATTAGACAGGTTGGGTGAAGTTAATACTGTGCACTCGGTTGGTATAAACAGATCCTTAAATACGTAAAAATACGACCGGACAATATCTATCATTCTGAAATATGCCAAAGACAGAAACAAATGCAGCACGTTTTTTTTAGCCAAAATAAACAAAACAAAAATTCTACGAACGAAACAGACCCTGTTTGCAATGTTTATTTACACCGCGGCATCTCTTAAACACATTCTCAAAATTTGCGATGTTAATTTTACAAACGTTTAAAACATTGTTATTCTGATATTTTTTGGTCAGCATATAAAATAAAAAATCTTTTGTTCAAAGGGCGGTGGTCATCGCGTCCTGTTGGACGTATACAACACGTGTAAACATTGCTTCATTACATGAAGTACGAAAACGCGCTGCGCAACGACCAGCGCCCTTCAAATTTGTACCTGTATCATACTATTTTAAATGACGTTGGCGTTTTTTAGTTTGGAAAATAACTTTTCAAAAAAGTGGTTATACACTAAATATTTATGTAAACAACTAAACATGTACGCCGAAATAACGGAATAGACTACTAGTATGTTTTAATATTTTTGTAAACTGAATGACGACATCATTTCTGTGAACCGATATCACGTAATTGACTATGTATTAAATATTTCAGTGAACAACTGATCACTTATATCGTGTAATAGACAACAACTGTAACAACCAGTCTTCTCGGTCATTATTATGTTCAGTATTATGTAAATTAGATAATGAAAAGTTCTTATTTGTATTGTTGTTTAATTTGCGAAGAATAATTAGAATGTACTGTATACACGTAATTTCTATTGTGTCGCATACGACTTATTTACCTCTTCCGTGTCACTGAGAATGTTCTAGAACCGTACTGTGTCTGGGTGGAATATTCTATATTTTTTTAGAAAATGGTTGAATAGGTAATAGAACACTATAGGAGGCAATAGAAGGTAATGGAACATTCTAGAAATTGGTAGTAAGTTCAAGACTCATTATGTATGCTGATGTAATGGTCTATTTATAGACAGTGCGGGTATATATAGGGGAGTTGTTCAGCACTGAGATCAGATCGGAGATCTCGTTGAATTGTATTGGAGTTTAAGTATCTAGTTATTGGAGTAGTGGAGTTTTACCGCGTTATTGTACTTGATGTTTGCAGAGTATAATAATACCAGTACCAGTTGAAACCTCATCTGTTGGCTCCGTATTCGTATTCTATCATCGCCGCCAGGGAAGTCTTTCTGTTACTGTTGCCATTTTGGTATTTGAACCATCACACCTGTACTATACCAACTACGGTAATATTACGTTGCGTGTGACATATTGCATGTTCAAGGGTACCGAATATCCCGCCGTTTAGCGCCCCATCCACAGCTTTACCCTAATGTGATACCATGGAGGTAAAAGTCTTTTTTACTTCCATGGTGATACCAAGTGAAACGTATATTTTTACTATCGCATTTTACAAAAGTCGAAACTGGGTGTATCATGGTACAACACACGCTACGACAACTGAGTGATCAGCGACATCTTTGTTGGGCGATGTTTCAATGGTGAATTAGTTTATTTGAAATGGAGTGAATATGAATATGAACTCTATTACAACGTGTTTGAATTATGTGCAGCAATGGGCAATGACCTCCAGAGTTCACGCATTAATATCTAATTAAATTCGCTTAACTCTGTTTTTTAATAAACATGTCGCACGTGAAAAGTAGGAGATATTTTAGATTAGTTTTATGTTTACCGATCTTCAACTTTTAAGAATAAATGATAGTTACCGTTGTCGAATCAATCAAGAGGCTCGAATCCGGAAGGCTTGGCTATTTTAAACTTCGTAAATAGCATTCTTTTCAAGCGGCGACTTCAATCAAGTTTAATGAACGTAAGTGAAATGTATGGAAGAGTCACGATACTTGTACCTACGAAAGTTACGACTCTTATTCTTGAAATTGGCCATAAATACATGCACAAAATATAGGCATATACCATTTTTTCAATGGCACAAAAATCATACTCATTGTTTGAAATACTAGTAACTGATACCTACACATATAACGATAGGTGCGAATTTCAAATATTGAAACCCTTGGCCGAAACTTCCGTCCACCAGAACGCCCAAACCCAATTTTCTGTCATTTTAAATACAATTACTCAGTAAAGTAACAAGGAAGGTATACATGTTCGATACCAAAGCAAATTCAGAAAATGCAGATAACAGTATAACAGGAAGTGGACACGGTGTCTCGACGTCAGTTATTTTTTTCGCTTTCACACATTATTATTTAGGCCGCAGTTTGGTTACGTCAGAAGTGTCCAACACGCCGGACCTCAGCGTGTTGTTTCTCGGTGTTTTCCTTTATGTACGTAACACATTTCGACGAAAAGGTAGTCTGCATTATCGGAATAGTGTCTTAAATTGAAGTCTCTGCTTTATGTTTCTACAATGCTGTCTTTGGAATAACCATTGAGAAATTAGTTTTCCTTTAATATATACCAACCATTGGTTTTGTTTCCTCGGCAGGCTAATTGACATCTCTCACAGCCATCCTGGTTGCAATTGTAAAAACAAATTTCACGAACCTAATTTAGTCAATGCATGGAGGTATCTGTTTATACCTCCATGGTCAATGATAGTTGCGGTTACGCAATCTAGCGCTTGATCATGCTGTAGTTAGGCCACCCATGGAGGCTCTTTTTACCTCCATGGGCCACCTAACCTTGGAATTAAAATGCAATGGTTGTCGCGCCGCGTCGTGTTTGATATGGACTCATAGCGACGTATACAACACGTTGTTTACTTACATAAAATTCAAACACGCACTGAGCAAAGACCACCGCCCTTTCATCAAAGGCCTCTTCTAAGCTATGATTTATTTATACCGCCCGAATATTTTGATTCGAAATTGAGTTAAGCCACAGCCCCTCCACAAAAGCCTCCATTATTTTACAATGTGAAACCATCTTATTATCGATATCCAACAACATTTATTATCTTGAATATTACATTTAAGCCCAAATAATAAACGTCAACAATATTAGTAAATGCTAAAACAATCTCAATTATGAATTCTAAGTATAGGAAGACTGAATAGACGTGATGTCACAGCGTCAACCGTAGTGCTTGTCATGATTACAAGATCCTAAAGCGGAAGTGATGCAATCGTAAAACGATTTTTAGCCCTTGAAAGAGAAGCAACGTCACAACAGTTATAAATACGCCTGTCGCTGTGTTAGCTGTTGGTTGTTGGCTCACCCGCTTCAAGTTGTCCGAATATAACGCCTCGTTAATTACTACTTAATGCTAAGTGGTGTTGTTTGAAATAACGCTATTTTACAGAGTGGGTTGCGTGGAACGAATTGTCGTAGGCAGGACTCCAGAAGACGTACCTACACTTTATGCAATTTTTTTAATTATGCTAATTTATTCATGACGTAGCAGTTTCTGTGCTCATGAATATTCATTAATTTGTGGGTCAATACAATCTAAAAGGGGCGATATATCATTTTTAGGGGAAGTGTTAGAAAGGGGGATTAGCAATCCTTAGGGGGTCAATACAAAAGAAGGGACCCATTTGGAGAGCAGCATTGCTCTTTGTGTCTGTTGTTGCACGTGATCTACAGTTGTTAACTGTGTTCGTACTTCGACTGGCTTCCATGTGAGGTAGTATTATTGTCCTTGATTTGAACTTGCAATCTTTGATTTCCCAGCGCACTGTCTTGTCCACTGTACCACGAGTGTCTTCACACAAGTGATAGGATTTAAGTCCTACTTATAGGAGCACTGTTTTCACTAGCATTCAAAAATCGTGCTAACCGTACTAGATTCGAACCAGCGATTAATTATTTTACACCATTACAAGTTGTTAAATTGAGAGAATAAATGTCTCAACAAATATTTAATAATTAGTTTGGTGTAAACAACTCGCGTTTGATTAATTCCCACAATTACAGGTTGTTAAATTGAGAGAATAAATGTGCGAACAAATATTTTAGACTTATTTTGGTGTAGACAGCTATCGTTTATTTATTTTACACCATTACAAGTTGTTAAATTGAGAGAATAACTGTCTCAACAAATATTTAATACTTAGTTTGTTATAAACAACTCGCGTTTGATTAATTCCCACAATTACAAGTTGAGAGAATAAATGTGTGGACAAATATTTGAGACTTATTTTGGTGTAGACAACTCTCATTTAATAATTTTACACCATTACAAGTTGTTAAATTGAGAGAATAAATGTGTGGACAAGTATTTGAAACTTATTTTGGTGTAGACAACTCTCGTTTGATTAATTCCAACAATTACAAGTTCTTAAATTGAGAGAATGAATGTATGGACAAATATTGACCATTATATTTGTGAGTAAATACCTGTCGTTTAATTAATTTCCACCTCTACAAGGTTGTTAAATTGAGAGAATAAATGTGTGGACAAATATTTGATACTTATTTAGGTGTAAGAACTCGTGTTTGACCAACTTCCATCAAGTTGTTAAAATAATGAAATAAATATACTGGTATCATTGGATATTTGATTTAATTGTGAAACTTTCTAACAAAATGTTAACTGCTGACTTCGAACTATCAATCAACAATTCCGCAAACACAGTATAAATTCAACGCGACGTTCGTTGTTTTCTTGTTTACGGTTTGAGGGATTTCAGTTTATTTGATTTACGTTTTTACGGTAGCTCTGTCTTTTTAAACTAATTTTGCACGCTTGTGCACCACGCCACGACGTTGGTCGTTGAGTGGTGTTCATTTTTCTAAGTACTCCAGGGTTCCGATGAGTTGAACGGGAAAGCCAAAACGATTGCTGGTTTCTGATTGCTTCGGTTCTGGTGAGTGTGTATCTAGTGTGATTCGAACCCATGTCGTTTGTATTGGGCGTTTTGTTATTTCCCATGTTGGCTACGCCGTAATATGCAACCACTTCCCCGTTTTATTGTGATTTTGTGAATGTTTAATGATGTCTTCCTCACCCGTCACGCCATGATCCAGTTTCAACCACACGGCCATTTGCAACAAAGTGCGTGACCCTCGGCGTGACCCGACTGACTATGTGATCGTTCTGTTCAACTGTTAAGCTAGGATTTATTACCGTTATTACCATTATATTGTCACGTGATTTGTTTAACCTTATGTGTAATGTCTTAAGTATCTTTATTGTAATTTGTATATACCAATTCGTATATAACGAAAAAACGACCCCGATTGAAGGTCATGTATTTTGTGACGTTACCAATTCGTGTGTAGGTACGGCTTCTAGAACCGTGCCGCACCGCATTTTTGACGTCTCTGTTAAAAATACGCCAGAACATTGTCCTCAATGTCTGATCAGAGGCAATAACGCCTCCTTGCTCTTTATTTATTTGCATTAAACGTGCAAGCTGTCAATGCATGCTGTAGTCATTTATGCCATCACTTACAAAATAGCTACCATCTTTAAACTTTACATTCATGTAGCCTACAAGACTTATTTAGATTTTTAGAAAAAAAGGTTAAAGGCCACAGTATGTGTTTATGTATAAGGCCACACCGACTTAATTTTATGGATGACATCCGCGCGCGCATTAGTTTTAGCCTGTTCTCCAAAAAAAAAAAAAAAAATTCCGACGACGAGTCTCCACATATCGGTTTTCTGTCCGGAACTTGCTGACTCATATTGTCGCAAAGCGCCGGCTTGTCGTAAAACTCGTTTTGGACTACCTCCAAACGTGCCTATTTTGTCGTAAATGATCTTCTGCACATGGGTATTGCGTTGCCGGGAATTCCAACATGGCGACTGCGCCACCAAAATACGTGAGCATAAAAGTTCAGAGAAAAAACGGAGGGATTGTTGTTGACTGGTACGCAATTGACGTCGGCCAGGGAGATTTAGCAGGATTTTTTTTTTTGGCAAGATTTTTTTTTTTTCGCCCTCTCGCATTAGTTTGGGGGTCTCCAAAGGATGTCGTCCATAAAATTAAATCAGTGTAGCCTAACTAAAAGAGACAAGTAACATTGACCTTTAAACCAGGTACACATGTAAAACAAACACTAATTATATTTCAAGGTGCATGGTTGAGTTCCAGGTCCCAGTACTAATTTGTATGTCTGTTTGTTTGTTTGTTTGGAATACAATTTAAAAAAGGAAGTCGCTGTCATCATCCTTCATATTAACGATTCTCCCAATTAATTGTGTTTTATTTTAAGATCAAAACGCAAAGACACGACATGTATTCATAATTGCAATATATATTCAAGGTTAAATATGTATAGCCGTTAAATATTACACACACTGATCCAATAACTGGTTTCTTTTCAAAGCAGAATGTCACAAGGTTACCAGACTAGTCTTTGATCATAGATCCGCAACCATAAAGTTTAAACTGTGACTTTAATGTTGATAAATATCTACATAGGTTTGCATTTCACCTGAGTGCAATTTAGTTTCCACATTTTTTTTCAAATAGCTTCAATTTTTTTTCCTTAATTCGCTTTGTAATCATATTTTTATACATGCACCTCAAATGATCAGTAGATCAATAACGTACTGCCCTACTCTGTTATTGTTGAGTGTGCTGGATGTATATATTTTTTGGTATTACAGGTATGGGCGACATTGCATGTCTGTGATCAGTTGTACACAGTGAATGTGTAAATTGATGGGGGTCACTAATCGAAATAACAGTCGCATATACGAGTCTATGAATATCAAACAGAATAACTCACAACGTGGCAAATGCGCTGCGTATCGCCACTGTAAGCAAACGTGCTCCCTATAACGCTACATCACACAGCCACACAGCTTGTCATAGTATTTAGTGAATGCGTTTTGTTACAGTGACTAGTAGGACATGTGCAACAAAAATGTCAGCGGAGTGGCCGAAAGGAAAAGTTACACATTCTGGTAGAATGTGCGAGTGTTAATCTCAGCTGAAGATTAGCATAGTCTTCCTTAAATGTGAATTTATTTCACTATTTAACTTCAGAGGAAGTGCTTATATTAAGGTCATTTGCAGTTACTCGTGTATAATTGGATTCCCATGATATTCACACTATGGTTTTATTTGTTTGTGTGTGTGAAAAAAATATGGCCACTAGAATATCTTACGTGTAAAATGGGATAAATCCATAAAAACGGTGATGATTGAGTAATTGAATAAATATCCTTCAGTAATACATAGTGAAAAAATAAGATATTATTACACCCAAAGAATATAGCATATGTCAATATTTATAATTAGGCAGCACTTTTGAAAAAAATATGCTTATAAAATGTGCACCCGATTAGACAGCTTAAAGTAATACAGCTTGAACAAGTTTAACCTAAATCCCCTAATACATCAGCATGGTAAAATGTACAGATCAAGAATACATTTTATTTTATTTGAATAGATACATATTTTAATCTTTTGTAGTGTATATCACTCTAGATTAGATACGTCACAATCCCAATCGTCCCAGAATAGCATAATTAATTCCACTCGACAAGTCATACTCAGTCCTTATTCGCTGTGAACAATATTGCTCTATAGTTATTTAATTTCTCTGGATGATTCGATTCTCTCTGACACATGTTTGCTGTCACTGAGCATTAATTATATCTGTTTTCAGGGTTTGGTTGACCTGCCATCATAAACAACAGTGAGGTCGTGTAGGTATGTCATTTTTTTCTATAATTATTCTTGTTCAGTTTAGTTCACATTGTCATTTCAATGTTTGTTTCTGCTGTCGTAATAGATTTTGGATTGAATTTAGAAAAGCATAAGCTGTTTTGACGATATTTTAAAATTCTTAAATTTTTTTAAATAAATCAAATACATTACGAAATGCCATTCTCTCTTGCTACTTTATACTTGCTACGTCACAGCTAGGAAAACAACAAATGTTTATTTCTAGCTATCTACATGTAGAATATTCCCTCATTGAACGCTTTAATTATTTAGTTAACCCATTCGTTTATTTGTATCTCCAATTTAAAATTTTTACTGAAATACATGTTTGCCAACTCATGTTTTCATCCAACTTAAATATGCAAAGCACAACAGGACGTAAATATATCACGCAAAAAGTGAGGGTTGCTAGTGTGCTAGTGAAATACACGAACCTATATAATATTTGACTTGTAAAATGTGTGTTTTATATCTGAGTAACACACAAGGCAACAACTCTTCAAAACATACCACAAACGTCGTCAAAGCTACAAGAGACGTGGCTAGGAAATTGTAGTGAACAATGGTGCTGTCACCTGTCATCAAAGAATGCCCTCTATAGGCCTACGTAATCTACACTAACAAATGAACCTTATACAACGTTTCACCTACCTCGGCCATAAATTCTTTTTTGACTTAAACAACGCAGATCATGACAACCGGGGACCAGGTTTCTATCTGCAATAGTACATGAGATAATACAGTTCTGCATATTAATGGTCATACATGTGGTCATCTGGTATTGCAATAAAAATAAACACAGCAATAACGAAAGGATTTCGACCTATGCATTGAATTTGCATAGAATTTGCAGAATCCAAGTGACAAAAGTACTAACCTGCAGTGTTAATTATTGGTACGTCATATCGATAATTGCTGTAAACATGAACTAAACTACTTGATAATAATCTAAGATCAGAAAAATAATACTAAAAATGGGAGTCTAATGTTTATATTTATTGACACAAGTATTTGCATATTCATGAGCGTCTTTATGTTGCTACGTCATCAGTTTCTTCAACTGTACACGTCTATTTTATCTTCTTGAATTATTTATATACTTTCGTTTCTGTATTGGAAAGTTCTTCCACTGGTGAAGCCAGCGGACCAGGCCGGAAACGATGTGCTCGTTCGCTAGCTCAAAGTCCAGATAGAGATGAAAACGATCCTCGGATACGGGGAAGAAGTTCCAGAGGCCATGGCCAGATGATTTCATCACCCAATACATCGAAGACAACTAACGATGGAAACAACCTATCTACCTTGGGAGCTTCGAATTTACGAGCCTTAGATATCACAAATTCAAAGAATTGGAAAGTACATCTCGACATTGGCAAGCACAAGACACAGTGTCCACCATATTGCGAAGTAATGCTGATTAAGGGCAAAATGTGCGTGAACTGTGGAGTTGTACTTTAGCGCCTAATTAGTACTAAACACATCGTAGTTTACAGCCTCTGCTGTTTTCTACCAGATCCGGACAGCTTCCGCTGTCAGGGAGTTGTAGCTTCTGCAGCTTTTATCGATAACACTGTTACCTCACGAAGCTTACAGCTACATAACCTACCTACTTGACGTAGCTTTCAGCTACAATGATCGACCTTCAGCTTCCGCTGTTCATTTCTCATAATAATTTACAAACATTATTGCTAACGTTTTACAAGTCAGTATTTACTGTTTTTTGCTGACTGTTTTGTTTTTTGAGCTTTTCAGATTTGCTGTACTTAACTTGTCTTTTCTGCGATAGTAGTTGGACACTGCTAACCGTCTCACTAGGGAGCTCGCTGTGGGACTAGTCTTGGCAAGGTAGCACTCTTTGTTCGGCAGATTTCAGCTATGCATTTCAGACTGTTTGTATGGTCCCAGCAGCGTGCCCCCCCCCCGTTTGGCCAAATATAGCAAATATATGTGATTCATTGTCATATGCTTATTTGTGCTATATGCTTGTGAACTAGTTTGAACTAAAATATATGGTAATTTTTTGATAAAATGTGCCATGCTCATTCGTACAGTGATGTTTAGCCAACCAGATCTACTGAAATTACCTTACCTTTACTCAGTTTAAAAAAAATGAAGTAATTGTTGAGCAAACATGGTGCTTACGATTTTGTGCCAAGCTTCATAAATTGAGATCAATGTTACCATGGAGAAGATCTGTTATTATATTGCTGTAAATCCTTAAACCCGAAATCCATGGAAAGATATTAAATTCATTTCTCATGAACAGTGGTGATTTAAATTATTAAATAATGTTATTTATATATATACAATGCTTTATAATCATTTCAAAAATATTGAAATGATTTAGGAGTCGAAATACTAATGACATTAAATATTAATTCTATTACTATCATAGCCGAAATATATGTATCTGACGATTATTAGAATGACTCCTTCGAAAGATTGGAATTATGTTTCTCGTTTGCCAGTTTTGTCTTTACTATGTGCGGATAAAAAATATTTGTTTCATTTTATGGTCAATGTTTTATAATAATTTCCTCATATTCCAAACAACAAATAAATATTAACTAATATATGTTGGCAAGAGGATGCAGGAAATAACTTTTGATTCAGTGTGTTAATTTGCACATTAAAGACCTGTCACCCCACAACAAATGGTATGGGTGAAAATGTTTTAATAATATAAATAAATGTGTACATTACACAGCCTTACTAAATGTATACTCGGAGTAGGTATATGTGGTAACAAAATGTGATGCTGGAAATGTTGCGTTCTTTTTCTAACAATGGCTATTGGCAAACAATGTATTCCTAGACGTATTGTAGCAAGGAATTGCCAAGGGAAAGGGAAGTTAAAAAATGTGAAAATGAAGGAAAATACACGTAACTGTTAAAGTTTTTATTCATCAAACAGTTATCACATATAACGGAATAGCTCAGATCTTCGATAGTCTGAGAAATAGAACACTAAAAACTACTATTATTAATTAAAATTTCGGGGGGAAAACAGTTTGCGAGAGCAGAATGTGCCTCAGGATAATATTAACTGCAAAACCACAGATCATGTACAACTATAAACTGCAGTATGAGAACCTAATTACACAAAGATTCAAGATAGAAATATTGTTTTGTATGTGTACTAAACTACCTTTACAACACATATTTTACATGACTTGAATTCATTCATTAATAAGTGAACTTACCTTATCGCCTTTGCTCATTCATACTCTCTGTTTATTTGGGATTCCTGGTGACCAAGGTGAAGACGTGGGAGCATCGATACCAGTAAAGCATACTGTACATCTGACATAGTTTACCTTGTTGTTTATTCTGTGTTATATACTTCTTCTTTGTTTGGCGTTCTGCTCCCTGCTAGAATTGCCCTTCTAATCACTACATCCTAATCTATCTGTCTGTGAATCTGTTTATCAACCCACCATGGCTATGACAACGAGCAAAAACCTGATTGTTTCTACCTTGGCACAATTGTATCTCCTTTATGCTGCCCTGCTTAAGTTTGGCAGTTCAAATATCTTTCTCCTTTGTTGCCAAGATATTTGACACATCTGCGATGTTAGAGGTTAGAAACTACTGCAATATGAAACAAATGCTGAATCGTGAGAATGTTGTAATCCGATTATGTTTCATTTACTTATCTTAATTTATTTATTTATTTTTGTAGAAAGTTGATTGAAGACAAGTGCCAATATTCTCAGTGCTATACAACAAGCATACAAGGAACATTCCCACTTCAAAAAATCTTAGTCCAACCTTCTATCGCCATCATGGCCTTCTTTTCTTCTGTTCTTAAGAGATTAAGTCGTTTGAAGAGCTTGGAATCTGATAATTTGGAAACACCTATGAAAAGATGTCTTTCCACCTTCGATCTGACAATGATTGGTATTGGTTCCATGATGGGAGCAGGTCTTTACGTTCTCACTGGAACTGTTGCAAAAAATACTGCTGGCCCTGCAGTCATTATATCATTTGTTATTGCGGGATTCGTCATACTTCTCGCGGCATTATGCTATGCGGAATTCGGGGCAAGGATTCCCCAAACAGGATCGGCTTATACATACACATATGTCTCCATGGGCGAGTTTTGGGCATTTCTGATTGGTTGGAACATTGTTCTTGAATATATCATATCTGCTGCAGCTGTGGCGCGTGCATGGAGTGGATACTTTGACGAAATGCTTGACCACAGAATACGTAACTTCACTTATGAATACATCACAGGTGGACCATGGGATCATCCTCTATTGGCACAATATCCCGATTGGTTTGCTTTATTATTAATCATCCTTGGCGTGATTATAACGGTTTTGGGGGCAAATTTAACTTCTAAAATAAACTCTTTTCTTACTATATTAAACATTTGCACTGTTATACTCGTTATAGGTGCAGGTTTGAATTTTGTTAATGTATCCAATTGGAAAATTGAAGGTGGTTTTGCCCCTTTTGGCATTTCAGGCATAATGTCTGGCGCTGCATCGTGTTTCTTTGCTTACATGGGTTTTGACTTTATTACTGCATCGGCTGAAGAAGCTAAAAATCCAGCAAAAAGTATCCCAATTGCAATATGTACATCTTTAGCAGTTGTAGCTGCAGCATATATTGCTGCATCAGCAGTGGTCACATTGATGGTACCATATTATGACATTGTACCTGAAGCAGCATTTGTTGATGCTTTCCGCCATGTAGGGGTGAAGTGGCTTATGTACGTGGTGGGAGTCGGATCATTGATTGGCATGACTGCTACTTTTTTAACTGCTATGTTTGTTCTTCCACGTATCGTATTCGCAATGGCTAGAGATGGTCTTCTGTTTGAAGTGTTGGCTAAAGTTAATTCACATACTCATGTACCAGTAGTTGCCACTGTTACATTGGGTGTTTTAGCAGGAATCCTTACTCTCGTGTTCGATTTGGAATCATTAGTTGAGTTTTTGTCAATTGGTACTCTTTTAGCATACACCATAGTAGCTGCTGGTGTACTTGTACTACGATATGAACCAGCAGAGGCATTTACAATTGTCGACAAACATACAAATCAAGATACAATTGAAATGAATTTGAAGAAAAAAGATGAAACATCTCCATTGAATAGTGTAGACTCCCATTTACATGGTGGAGAAGTCAGGAAAGAGTTTAATGGTTGCAGGATTTTACGAAATGCTAGACCTGGTACTATACCAGCTTTTGCAGTATTTATAATGTCCATATTCATGTTTACATTAGCTGCTGTTATTGTATTCTGTGGTGACGCACTAGCAGAAGCAAGGTTCTGGGTTATTGTGATTGTGGTTATATTTGGATCGGTCGTGTTACTTTGTTTTTTTGTGTTATGCATACACTATCAGAATACGAGTATTGTGACGTTCAAGGTATGTGTTTTTTAGCCATTAGTACTTGTATGAGAATTGTTAAGAATATTTGTGGTGTATTTTAAATATTTTAAGTCGTAATTTATCAACCACTTACTTTTGCATTGACATATACTGTTCATTCAACTTTTGTACACATATATGTTTCAGATGCCGTTGGTGCCATTAATACCATCTCTGAGTATATTTTGTAATGCTATTCTTATGATGAATCTATCTTATATGACATGGATTAGATTTGCTGTCTGGATAACACTAGGTAATTGTTAAGTATTGAAAGGTATTAGAATCATATAATGTGTTCACAATGTGATTTGTAATATAGTACAGACATAGGTAATATTTTATCCAAAATATTAACTGCAACTCGTATCCCATAATACATACACACTTAGAAATTAATAGCAAAAAAATGAATTGTGTAGTATTATATAGTGACCAGTTTGTTATTAGCTTTGTATTGAAGGTAAAAATGGAAGATTATAATAATATTATTCATAAACGACTTTATAGTATGTAATTATGTTAATAAAATTAACGAGATTATTTATGTGAATTAACTTGTAACGATTGTTTTACATAATTTAACTATTTCGTCATTACATGTGTAGATCCATAATATTTAATCAGAAGTCAACAGACGACTTGACAACACTGACACATTGTTTTAAAATATATTACTTTTATTTTAATAAACACAAAATTTTGTGTTTCTTGAACTAAATCAAGGATTTACATATGCGATTTTGATTTGGCATAAAAGTTATTTTGTTTATAAAGTATAAATGACATGCGAGGGCATGTGGTAGCAGATAATACTTCTCTGCTACCAAATACCGTTTTTAAGGTCAATATAACATAAGAAATGCGCTGTTATATATCGATATATGTAAATTTCCAATTCTTCCAACTTTTATCCTTGTATTATACTACTAATGAAAGGCATACAAAGAAAATTATGAAAAAATAATACCACGAGTTTCACGGTTTTTGCGTTTTATAATTATTTCCACGTGGTTTGGTTTTATTCGTGTTAACTGGTGGGTGCGAATTTGCATTACAGCTCGTTGTATTTATAATCGTTTCTGGTGATTTAAATTTACTCTTGCATCTAAAAATCACCTTTAAAATGAAGTAGATATAATATAATAGGAATAACCATTACTCAGCCGGGAACAACACTTGATGTTGTCTTGCCCAGTCCAGAAACACATTCACCATCGCCATAGTTCTGCATTAAATGGTAACATAAACGTCTCTTTTTTCCAAAGTCTTTGTCGATTGAATATCTTAAAATGTCTGAAAATTTTTAGTTTCCTCTTAATTTTCCTGAACATCCACTACAAGCTAAAAATTATAGACAAAATGTAACAGGTGTGCCAATATATTTTTAGGTATGATGCTGTATTTCTGTTATGGAATTCGTCACAGCAAATTGGCCATGTCACTAGAAGAAGAAAACAATGATCTAAACCGTTATTATATAATGCCTGCCGAGTTCCGTAGACTTATGGCAACCACAGAGTGTGACAACACCAAATAATTATAGAAGCGTGTACAAGGATGAAGAGGAATCAAATGTTAAAAATAAGATGAAACAATTGTGAATACAACACTACAGATGGATGTATTATAAAGTGTTTTAACATCATTTGAACATTTTCGTACATGTATGCAAGTACAAAATTGATGACCATTATAAGATTAGTTGGTGTATCAAATATTACAATATCCATATAGTCACAGTAGACACTAACAAGCAATGATAAAGCTGTTCTTACTTTTGGTTCAAAGGTTTATTTTGTGAGAGGATGTGATATTCCATAATACATTGACCGCTACCAAATTAATTAATTAATAATTAATAATTTTTTTAATTTATTTGAATGTAAAAACAACCGTGTCATAGGAAAATAGGACTAATTTTAGCCTATTGATTTAGAAACATCACAAGGTAATAGACAAGTTTTGTGTTAATTTGGAAAACAATTTTTAATGAAGTGTAATAAATGCATTAGTTATTAGTGTAATACATGCTTTTTAGTGAGTCTCTTGACCCATTCGATATTGCCTCATATATGATCCTTAGCTAAATGCAGCAGTGTCAATTGAATGTGGTTGTATTTGGCATGGTTGTTATACATTGTGTTTTTACTGGTAACACCCTGAGCGTAGCGAAACGACCACTTGGTGTAGTCACAATTGTAGAACACTAGCGTTAGAACCCATCGGTCATTGGCGCCCACAGTATTTCCACGCAGATTCAGTGCAAACCGTAACCCAATTAGTAGAAATGCATGTAATCAGATTTGCCAACCCAAGAACCAACCCATGAAACAAAATTACATGAGCGCCAAACTTGTTACTGCCAAGTACAGTATAGTAAATTTTATTTGATATTTGACATGAAATCACGTAGTGAATACACAAATTATGCTCAACTGAACAAAACACAAGCACATATACACTAGTTCAAAATCATGGTAAAATAGACCTATCATTGCAAAATATCACACTTTAAGTTACATCAACACACGAGAATACGACACTGTTCAATTAGGAAAATGTCTAAAATAATCCCTAGCCCATTATGAAACGTAATTTATAGACCCCTTGGGTGCCTCACACTTCCGTTGGTACATTTCTACTATTTCAAGAACAATGATTCAAAATTGAGACGACGAGTCAAGTGGTTATACTCCTGGAGGCGTGATGCAGCGCACTACCGATAAATTAAAAGTTTGTTTTAAGTACAGCCACAGTCAGCTGACGTACAACTCGTAAAAAAATAAATGCGATTAATTTACCGCTATTTACTATATTGGGAAGCCATCTTGAATACGGCTTGAAACTAGATAAAGAGACAAGCTAAGAAATCGGGGGAAATAACATTCTTTCACAATCAAGCAATTCGGTCGAATTCTTCGTTTTTGTGTAGAAAATTCTTTGCAGTCGAACATCTAATTACACGAAGGAAAAATCCCTTGCATAAGAACCAGGGTATTTGAAACCAAATTATCACCTAATTTTAAGATCGTCGCTAATCGGCTCCTGAATTGGATTACGATTTCGGTTTCAAAATACCCGGGAAAGTGTTCTAGGTTTGTATGCAAGGGATTTTTTTCACGCAACATGTCCGCATATGGTCTACTTTTGTAAACGTAAAAAAAATATTTAAAAAAATAGTAAATGTTAAGCAGTAAAAAAAGAAGCTGGTAGGCCAAAGAAGCTCATTGAGGAGGGTCGGCAAGGGGTATTTTCCTAAGCTGTAATCAATTGTTTTATTTTCGTAATAATGTAATGTAAATAATTAAAAAAAAGTAAATTCGTAGACATGAGCAAGTTGTAAAATGCAATCAGCTATGGTTTTATTCGTCCATAATTTGTACAAAAATCCTAACATTATAAAGCATTTTCTACATTAAATGTCGTAATTCGCAATACTTGCTTTGTGCCCATTCTCAAGCTGAATAGAATGAGCTATGTCCGAGTTTTTAATATTCCTAGAAGTGGAAAAACAGAATCAGATTTAGAACTGGTTGTTGATAAATGCACCAGAGAGGCCTGATAGTCTCAGAACTAATATAAAATTTTGAAATTTCTGTGTATTTATTAACATACGTGCAGTTAGACGCAGGCAATGACAGAGTTAACAAAATATGAGGACGCCCTGCACGACGGAAGTCACGTATTTACATGTATGGCCGTACAGGGCAGCATGACCAATTGGTTCATATTTTTTAATTTTCGAATATCTTGGTTGTTGTAAACTGAACCCATAGGAAATGATGACATATTACATCATCAATTACGATGATTTTAGCAAGCATCTAGAAATAAATATAATGTGGACATATACACTTGTGTCAACAAGACCAACTCATTGCATGAGCCCGTGCATTAACAACACAGATTGTCGGCGGATTAATACAGATGGTGTCGAAAAGGGTCGACCAATCACAATTCGTCAATAGCTGAACGAGCGCTTTGCAGAATACAAGAGATGTTCGCCTAAACAACCTAATTAACTCGTTTGGATTTAGATATACCAGGGTATTTCGTGATAAAATTGTTGGATTTATAAATACAAGGGAAAACATGGGGTTGCTGACTGTGTGTGTACGAGGATATTATTAAAATGGATGACTTGAAGTCAGTTTTATTTAACTTAGCAAATCGAATGCACGGAGAGCGTATCAACTAAACATCGAAGATAAGGGGGAAATACACGTATTGTACTTGAATATCCGCCTCTCCGAAGAAATTATTTTGGAGCGATGGAGTGTTAGATTTAAGATTAGAGTGGGATAAAATGTCAAGTCTTTTCAAGATGTTTTATGTTTCTAGTACAGCAGATAATTAGTTTGAGAACTAGTAAAGATATATTATATCACTCAACAATTAAATAGAAAATACAGCATGCAGTATCATGAACAGTACTATGACAATGTAATGCAGGAAGTCACATACGATATACATCCTTTTATAAGACTAATCTAAGCTAGATTATTTTATTTAAGGTAACACAAACTATGAGTATCTTCAATTGCTGATTGATTTTTTTTGTGCGCAATTTCACCTGAATGGCAGGCATTGCGTATGAGTGCAGTAACATTACTGGTAGAAAAGAACACAGCTCAAACAGCCTTGAAGGGCGATGGTCGTGCGAGACATGAGACATATATGGGAGATAAGACGGCGAATTTTACTATTGCGTAGACAAACGAGTACAAACTGAGAGATTACGAAACTTTAATTAGGTATTTTTTGGTGGTTGGAAAGTTACGAAGTGTCGCCTGTGGTAATTAGAGCAAGTCGAGCCCTGATCAAAACTCGGGCTCGTGATTTCATTAGAAGATCGCATTGGATTGTAAGAAAAACATTGTGGGGAAAAAGACAAATGTTACGCCACACAACCGTTCATTAATTAGGACAGCACAATGTATATTTTCACGAAAGGATATTTTATTCGTGTTAGATGTTTTTGTTTTATTTGATTTAGATTTTAATTTTTTTAGTCATTAGAAAAGTACTTATTTACAATAGGTCCAGCATCAAGTACCTTCATACGATCAATACGTACATTGCAACTAAAACACGTTACGTCATATCGTAACTTATATTTTATGAAAACGCCCTCTGTGTTGCGAAACGACAACATTGTCAATATTACCATATTCTAATCAACAGAAAAACAATATATTGAAAATATTCCCTACAGGACGATGTTTACACAGTCCAAAAAAATGTTAGAACGAGATACTATTTTAAAAGAGGAACAATCAAGTCCGAAGTGTGCTAAAATATACAAAATTTAAGTAACGTATTAACAACATTTAAAGTCATTTTGTTTAAGAACATACTTTGTATACGATAGTATATTTTATTGCAAGTCGATACTGGTTTGGGAGACGTACGTTCTAGAGTCATGTGATAAAAAACTTCGCCGCTATTGTAAATGGTTCATTTAATTGTAATGACAGATGTGGACAGAGACAGTGCTGGTTGTACGCTTTTCAGAATGCGGTAGTCCGTCATTCACCACAGATCATATAGACTTTAAACAAAAATTATAAGCAATTATAATATCAAACATGCTCTATTAAATAACCAAATTTACATAATCAACTAACTTCGAATTATAGGAAATCATCGATACACTGGTGGTAGTTATTACCAAACTTGCAGGTGACTATATATCAATTTCTCTGACACGTTATAAAGTTATCGGAACAAAACCGGACTTCCTCCTATCACATTAGACACTTTGGCCGTCATTTGTTTAGTCCAGTTTATTTCATCCAATGATTCAGTGTACTAAATTTGCAGTCTCCTCCGAAAATTAAGCATGTCAAACATGTGAGAGCAAGCATGTAAGAAGCTGATGGATTCAATTCTCGATGTGTTGCCGCCTATACGTTAACAGAGATAAGCAACAAAAATAAGCTGGTAGACTGGTTGGCGATCCGCTGCGCTCAAAAAATAAGCAAGATGTTTTCGGCTGTTGCCATAGAAAGACATGAACGTGAAGCTAACATCGGTTTATAACTAAAACCAGGCCCCGAAGTTGGCAAAAAAAATTCAGTCTTTAGAAGTCACTTTACTTCATTACTAGGACGTATTCTGCTGTTATAATTATTATTTACAACCGTTTTGCGATTGTATTTCTAGATTTAACGCTGCATTTAGTCATTCAAAATTCAGAGTTGCGTGGGAAATACGTTGATTCAGTCGGCGATGGTGATCTCTTGTCATAACATTGTTATTACAAGACTGGTAGAATGTAATACATTTGGGGCGAAAGTATTCGAAAATCGTTTTTTTGGCTGATAACATGACAGCGTTGGGCCATGATTTTTGTTCAATTAGTGACAGTAAGACTTGCCTGTTAAGTATGAACAAAATCAGCCAAGCCAAACAAATCACAGGGGAGTTAAAAAGCCGTTGCTGGTGAAAAGTTACCCAACTTTAATGTCAAATTTTTCGGTAATGAAAATAGAAATGAAAAAACAAACAATATTAAATTTTTGCCCACACTCAACCTCAGTAGAATGAGCTACGTTCAAGCTTTTTACTCCTAGAATTGTAGGGAGAGATGCATTTGGCGCGAAGGTATTAAAAAAATCAGTTGGCTGTTGCCATGGAAACGGTGAGCCAAAATTTGTTTTCAGATTTTACAAACTAACTAGAGTTAAAGTGTAACTTGTCTGCCAAGTTTGAACCAAATCGGCCCAGCCCAAAAAATCGCAGAATAGTTTAAAAGCCATTCCTGGTGACCAGTTACCCCAACTCTGGGGTCAAATTAAATCTAAAATTCGAATAATAACTGAGTAAAATGAGCTATGTCTGAGGTCTTTTATTCTAAATTTGTAGGAGGAGATACATTCGCCGCGAAGCTTTCCAAAAATCAGTTTTTAGGCTGTTGGTATGGCAAAGGTGGGTCAAAATTGTGACCTGCTTGCCAAGTTTGAGCAAAATCGACCAAGGCAAATAATTCACAGAAGAACTAATACGTGAAAACACTGGAAATCACACACACACAAAAGTGATTATAAGGGCAATCCTGGCGGAGCGTATCACCAACATAAACACGCCTTAAGTGGAAAACGCAGCCAACGCGCAAACGAAAATGAACACAGAATTAAAGCATTGAATACATTAAATATTTATTTCTTATGCTCAACACCATTGTAAACAAATTATTCTCTCTTATAATATAAATATAGAATACAGTATATCTGTTGCTTAAATCACCGACACACGCTACCAGTATCCTTTCAAACGTCCTCTAAAAAAATTGTATTACCCAGAATCATTTAAACTCTTAAGTGATTGCGAAATCACCTCATTAGATAATATGAAACATAATTTACAGCTGTTGATACATAGTTTAATGATAGTTGTAGGAAGACACACAAAGCTGTGTTGAATTATTATTATTATTGGTAAATTATTATTTCTTTCACTTGTAATTTAAATAATTTATCATCCTAAAAATAATTGAAGTAATAATTGACTTAATCTACATACAAATGTTCACTACTATGGTTATTTGAAGTGCTGATAGTTTACACCGGACCACTTGAAAATAAACGTTTAGAAAACTGTATGATACATAATATATATGCTCGCCATTCGGTGTGTTGCTTACTTTTTCATCGTTAGGATGTGAGTGGGAGAACGAACAGAACATTCTTAATGTAAATATCCAGTGAGTTTTTGTATGTATACACACAATGCAAGTACTTAACTGTTTCATATATAAGAATGCAGTTTACCTCCCAACATTCACAGGTATGTCCAGAAACAGCGGTATGGATAGCGGTCGTTTTCTGTTTAAACATATTTTAATGCAAAAATAAGATATAATTTATCCTTGCAATTCTGGTCTAAACAAAGTGAGTCACGATTACATCCAGTACAACAGTGCATTAGTGTCATGGTATCAAGGTAATCGGAGAAGAAGCTTGTACAGTTGCTTCAATCTGGGTTTTATAACTCGCGTTTTAAATTTCACATCTTCACAAGTTACTACTTACAGTCCGAATGAGTTTAAATATATGTGCAATTAATTCGAAATCAGGCCACCATTGCAAGAATCTTGTGCCACTATTGTACGATATCGAAATTCAATTTTCATGCAGATAATTCAATTCGCATGTAACCCCAGGTAAACATTGAGTAATTAATTAAGTAATTGACAAACTATACTTATTATGTAACACAAAAAGGTTGTTAGCCTTGTAAAAATAAGTCACTTGTTTCCACACAACATGTCACGCATTTTTTTTTCTAAATATATATCTTGCTTGATCCTGGTAATGATACAGTTTACAAGTACCAGCGATATAATTTGGCCAATGCAGACATATCTCAGCTGTCATTCATTATATTCTAATTTTAAATGCAGTTAGATCATCAAGCGGCAGCGGACACAAGAGAGTAAATGAAAAATAGTGCAAGTTAAAGGTTAATATAAGTTCATTACCATAAAAGGTGTATGACACATTATATAAATTTATGTTATTTTGTTCATCATTTTCCTCTCTTTGAATAAAATCGCTAAAAAATATTTATTCACTATTATTCTTCTATCATTTTGTTCAAGATCTAGAATCATATTCAATATAATTTGAAAACTTATAACTCAATGTAAATAGCAGTATTTAATTTGGTACAATCGATATTTATTGTGCTTTGTTCAATTACTTTTAAATTATTTGTTCAGAATCTGTTTGTCTTTTTACTAAATTGTATAATATTAAACACATTGTCTTGTGTATCAAAATTAGACAATAATTCGGGCCCTGCCTTATTTCGGAGTCATAATTGTAATATGCTTAAACTGTTTTAGCATTTAGTCTTTTCTAGTGTAATGATCTGGACCAGCGTGACGCAAAATGCGGGTCATGTAAAGTGTGCGTGTGCGTTTTACTTACCTCATGTGGAATATTTCAAACCCACACTTAAGGGAGGAATGTATAAATAGCTTGCATAAAACTACACTAAACATTGTACACATACTAGATAAAATAGTGGAGAAGTATAACAATACTAATCATAGTCGAATTCACATGACACTTGATTTTCCGGCTTAATTACCATGGTTCTTATTTACCTTCTTCATATTGCTTTTAATAACAATTGGTTATGAGGTTAGAATACGTTAATATTAAGAAAATATATACGCACTAGGAGAAGGCAATATATGTGATGAACAGAAAAAAATCCCTTTATAGTTAAATAAATTGTATAAATTTAAAAAACTAAAAAAAACAAGAGAAAGTAAGATGCTTTATTTAAATGATTATAATACTGAATTAAGTTCAAACATTGAATTAGTAATTGTAGTCAGAGACATAAAAACCATAAGATTTTGAATTCTAATTCTGGAATGGAATTTTCTCCTGTTTTACGAGAACCAACGATAACATTTCAACAACCTGTCAGCTACTTGAAATCCTACAACCTCCGCTTTGGAGCGCCTCTTCAAACCTGGCGTTGACTTCCCGTGACGAATTTATGGCTACCATAACTCATACAGTGAAAACTTGAAAAGGATATAGTTCACCTCTGGCTAATTAGAGTATACAGGTGTTGAGGACAAATAAAACCGGGAGCATTAACACAACGATGCGTCACTAGGTGCCAGCTGTCCAAATTGTACTCGAGTTTAGGCTTATCCAATTCTACATTTGCATAACAATAAAATTAACCAAACCGAAAAACACACCAAAAAACACTGAACGACTGTTAATGATGTTCCAAAACAAACTATAGCATAAAATATAGTGAATATTTCATAATAGAAATGTGATACGAATAATATAATATAGAAAAAATAATGTAAGATTGACAATTACGAATTTTTGCTTCTATCTTTTATGCATATAATCGTATAATTGTATGCATATAATTGTCGAAACCATCCATATGTTATACAAATTGTTGAATTTTAAATTGCACACGGGGTGGTAAAAATTATTACTTATTATTGGGTGTTTTGAGTTGATACTTGGCTTGATCCCATGACCTCGTGACAATTAGATTAATAAATTTTTAAATACTGTTTATAATATATGTGAGATAATTATTCAAAAATTCTACATTTATGTAGTTTGGTATTTTACATCCAGGGAAACAATAACAATAACAAAAATGGAATTATTCCTATCATGAAATTCTAAACTTTACCGTATTGATATAAATAATTAAAAACTTGTATTTTCATTATTCAATTTTACAAATCATCATATCAAAACCTGGGAACTTTCAACTGTTTGTACAATACATTTGTTTCTAATCTGATCATCAATACTATAAGATCTGCATGTATTTAATTTTGTAGTTGAATTATACCAATTATTGCCAAAGGTTGAAATCAAAGGCACGGTAACATGTGCATGTTCAGAATAAAACTAAAGGAAAGACCGCCAGTGTTGCTGGTCATGGATACGCAACAATGAGACCAAACCTGCGGCTCCGAATATTGAAATATTCTAGCACATGTTGGCACTGGTTTTTGAAATTTGCAATTAAACTTTTACTGATACGATCTCATTTGCTGGTGGAGGACACTGCACGAAAATTCGAATTTCCGTCGGAACCGCTTGCCGGATTAGTAACGTGTTTGCAGTAAATCCGTTTACATTTGGTTAAATAAACGTTCGAATTTTCTTTGCGTAACCGTCGAAACTGAAACGACGTAAATTTAGAAGTTGTACGTTTGATACTTCCAGTGTAAACAGCGAAAATTCCCAAATTTGCTTTCGTTTTACGCTGAACTTAAAGAACTGATATACTACGTTGCTCGTTGTATATTTTCAGCGTAAATTGACGGGCAATTCTGAGTTTGTCGTTGTTTTACTTCAACTTATTAAGCGGAAATCGCTTTTCATATAAACCTCCTTCCGTGGCTCAGTCTAAAGATTATAGAAATGTATTTCTAACTAATCCGTTAATAATTTCCTAATTTATCGTCAAATATATATTTTGTGTTGTGTGTATATATTTATAATGGTGTCGTTTGAACTAATATACTCAATGATTCGATTGTGACGGAGTGCTTGTCTGGCGACTGTAAGTATACATTACATAAATATGTAATATAAAGTTAAAGCGAAATATAATAATTTATTATATACGCATTCGTTGTGACTAAAAATAACATTACTTCTGTTATTGCGCCATTGTCAAGTTATGTCTCATGTCAAGTTAAACTTTACAATTCATGCGAAGCTAAAATAGCTCCTTACATGATTGAATAGGTGTGCACCCTCTGTAAATTGCGCATGTTTATCTATTGAATCAACACTTTAGCGACTATTTACATTTTGTGAAGTGGCCTTGTACCTTCCATGGATAATGTGTGGGTTTAACCCACACCTTCGCTAATCATACGAGCACGAAATATGTTTTGAGGTTAACCTGAATTTTAGATTTACTGGATCCCGGCAGAGCAAGGTCCCGGCGGACATTATCTCAGAAAACATGTGTTTAGATAATGTAAATGTTAGATGGTTACTGTTATACTATAGTTATATTCTACGTTTGGTTGAACTGCAATCATAAATAACAGTGTATATTATGCCTTCTATAATTATTTTTAATATATTCAGCTTCACATTGTCCCCAACGTACATGACCTCTAATGTTGGCGACCTTTTTTTTTAATTTTTATTCTGTTTGACCATTCTTATCTGTATTGTACTGCCCTGTGTGTTTCACGCTACAATTGTTGGGATGTTAAGATGTTTTTTTTTAAATTTGTGTTGCACCGCGTTTTTCACGTCACTGTTAAAATTACGCCCGAACATTTTTTCTCAATGTCTGATCTACCTCAGCGGCAATAACGCCTCCTTGCTTTTTATTTCCATTAAACGTGCAAGCTGACAATGCATGCTGTAGTCCTTTATACCCTCACATACAAAATATATACCACGTTTAAACTTTACATTCATGTAACCTACAAGACTTATTTAGATTTTTAGAATAAAGGTTAAAGGCCACAGTATATGAATGTATAACTAAAAGAGACAAGTAACATTGGCTTTTAAACCAGGTACACATGTAAAACGAACACTAATTATATTTTAAGGTGCATGGTTGAGATCCAGATCCCAGTAATAATTTGTATGTATGTATGTTTGTTTGTTTATTTGTTTGTTTGGAATACAAATTAAAAAAGGGCAATTAATTGTGTTTTATTTTAAGATCAAAACGCAAAGACACGTTATGTATTTATAATTGCAATATATATTCAAGGATAAATAGGTATGGCCGTTAAATATATTACACACACTGATCCAATAACTGGTTTCTTTTCAAAGCAGAATGTCACAGGGTTACAGGCTTTGTAATCATATTTTTATACATGTACCTCAAATAATCAGTACTACCCTACTACGTTATTATTGAGTGTGCTGGATGTATATATTTTGATATTAAAGGTATGGGCGACATTGCATTTCTGTGATCAGTTGTACATATTAGATAGTGAATGTGTATATTGATGGGGGTCACTAATCAAAATAACAGTCGCATATATGAGTCTATAAATATCAAACAGAATATTCGAACTCACAACTTGGCAAATGCGCCTCGCCACTGTAAGAAAACGTGCCCCCTACATCGCACAGCCACAAACACAGCTTGTCATAGTATTTAGTAAATGCGTTTTGTTACAGTGACTAGTAGAACATGTGCAACAAAAAATGTCATCGGAGTGAACAAAAGGAAAAGTTACACATTCTGGTAGAATGTGCGATTGTTAATCTCAGCTGACGATTAGCATAGTCTTTCTTGAATGTAAATTAATTCAATATTTAACTTCAGTTACTCGTTTAACTGTGTTACTTTGCAGTTACCCGTGTATATTTAGATTCTCATGATATTCACACTATGGTTTTATTTGTTGTTGTTGTTGTTGTTGTTGTTGTGAACAAAAATATGAACTATCTTTCGTGTAAAATGGGCTAAAATCCATAAACATTGAATCATTGAATAAATTTCCTTCAGTAATACATGGTGAAAAAATAAGATATTATTATAACATATGTAATTCTGATTCTCACGAATTCTGATAATACGAATGGGGAATACCATTTATTGTCAATGACAAAGTGCCCAAACATGGATTCATATGCAAAACAATATCTAGTTTTCGCATTTTGTCTTTCGATTTTCTCAAAAAACATTTGTATTGATCAAAATGTGTATTGGGTGAAAACACCCAAAGGATATAGCATATATCAATATTTATTTTTAGGTAGCACCTTTGAACAAAGTATGCTTATAAAATGATTAGACAGCCTAAAGTATTGCAGCTCGAACAAGTTTAACCTCAAATCCTCCTAATACATCAGCATGGTAAAATGTACAGATCAAGAATAGATTTGATTTTATTTGAATAGATACATATTTTAATCTTTTGTAGTGTATATCGCTCTAGATTAAATGCGTCACACTCCCAGTCGTCCCAGAATAGCATAATTAATTCCACTCGACATGTAACAGGCAACATACTCAGTTATTATTCGTTGTGAACAATATTGCTCTATGCTCTGGCATCACGAGTTATTTCATTTCCGTGGATGGTTCTTGCTGACACATGTTTGCTGTCAGTGAGCACTAATTATATCTGTTTTGGTTGATCTGCAATCATAAACAACAGTGAGGTCGTGTAGGTATATCAGTTTTTATCATATTATTTTTATTCAGTTTAGTTTTACATTTTTTTTTCAATGACTGCTGTCGTAATAGATTTTGGATTGAATTTAGAAAAACATTAGCTGTTTTGCCGATATTTTAGCATTCGTTCATCTTTATTTTTTTTTAAATAATGCCAGCCTCTACTGCTACTGCTACTTATATGTGAACGTTACAGCTAGAAAAAAGACAAATGTTTATTTCTAGCTATCTGCATGTACAATATTCCCTCAGTGAATTTCTCTCGCTTTTATTATTAGTTAATCCATGTTCGTTTATTTGTATCTCGAATTTGAAATTTTTACTGAAATACAATATGTCGTTCTAAAGTAAGAATACATGTTGCAGTATCGTGTTTTCACCCTACTAAAATATGCAAGTCGCGACACGACGTAAAAAATAGCACGAGAAATGTGAGGGTTGCTAGACAAATACACACCTTATATAATATTTTGACTTGTAAAATGTGTCTTTAGATCTGAGTAACGCACAAGGCATTGACTCAGAGGGATTTAAAACATACCATAATCGTCATCAAAGCCACAAGAGACGTGGCTCTACTAATGTATCGAACAATGGTGTTGTCATCTGTTATCAAAGAATGTCCTCTATAGGCCAATATTAACTAGTATACAAAGACAGCAATAATAATAATAACAATAATAAATATAGCTGCATAGCAGCCTCAGTGCTAATGACACATGTGATGTATACACTTACAACACTGGTTGCATGTCCCTATCTGCAACAGTGCTTGGGATATTTCCGTTAAGCATATTAATTAAGGTCACATGACCATATAAGGTCATCTGATATTTATATAAGATATTTTATTTTTCGTATCTGTTGTTCAATGCCTGCATTATAGTACTGGTTGCAAGTTTCTATCTGCCACAGTGCTTGGGATATTACAGTTCTGCACGTTAATGAAGTCACATGACCAGATATGGTTATCTGGTATTTCAATAATAGTAAACACATCAATAACAGAAGGGTTAGAGCCCTATTAATAAGCACAGCTATAATAAACGGGTTTCGCCCCATAGGACTCGAAACCCTAATAATATTAATAATAATAATAATGATCATTAACATCACGAAAACATCCTAGAATTTTCAAAATCAAGAGTGAGGTGAATCAGTGGAAGTGTTAATTATTCAGTGGTACGTCATATTCTGTATAGTATCATATGTTGCACCACACTTTCAGTAGTTTCCCATACATGCTTGAGAATCATTGGAATCGATAATTGGTGTAAACATGAACTAAACTACTTAAAAATAATCTAAAATATTAAAATAAAATACTAAAAATGCTCATATAGCTGCTTATTAAAAGTGTAGGAATAAATACAATTTATCTTGTTTTCACTGTTCTAATAGAAAAATCATATTTTTATGGAATTTTGCAATGAAAATTGATATTCCCTTGAAACAAATCTTTTCATATTAGCACATAATATGTCCATTGGTTATTGTATCTTTCAACATTTTTGTCGAATTTTGTGTCGAATTTTTAGAGCAAGAGTTGATGTTTTTTTTATTCTGTTTATCTATTATTTTTAAAGTCTAAAGTCAACTCATTTTGTACTGTATTAAACATTTGCATTGTTATACTCGTTATAGGTGCAGGTCTGAATTTTGTGAATGTCGACAATTGGAAAATTGAAGGTGAAAATGTATATCACAATACACTTCTTTATTACTTATATGTAACCCCCTGTTTTATATTTTAGCCTGGTGGCTGTTAGATAGGAATAATATTCATATCAGGGATGAATTTCCTCTGTGTACAATATTTATTTTGTATTCTGTTTTATATTTTAGCCTGGTGGCTATTAGATAGGAATAATATTCATATCAGGGATGAATTTCCTCTGTGTACAATATTTATTTTGTATTCTGTTTTATATTTTAGCCTGGTGGCTATTAGATAGGAATAATATTCATATCAGGGATGAATTTCCTCTGTGTACGATATTTATTTTGTATTCTGTTTTATATTTTAGCCTGGTGGCTATTAGATAGGAATAATATTCATATCAGGGATGAATTTCCTCTGTGTACGATATTTATTTTGTATTCTGTTTTATATTTTAGCCTGGTGGCTATTAGATAGGAATAATATTCATATCAGGGATGAATTTCCTCTGTGTACGATATTTATTTTGTATTCTGTTTTATATTTTAGCCTGGTGGCTATTAGATAGGAATAATATTCATATCAGGGATGAATTTCCTCTGTGTACAATATTTATTTTGTATTCTGTTTTATATTTTAGCCTGGTGGCTATTAGATAGGAATAATATTCATATCAGGGATGGATTTCCTCTGTGTACGATATTTATTTTGTATTCTGTTTTATATTTTAGCCTGGTGGCTATTAGATAGGAATAATATTCATATCAGGGATGGATTTCCTCTGTGTACAATATTTATTTTGTATTCTGTTTTATATTTTAGCCTGGTGGCTATTAGATAGGAATAATATTCATATCAGGGATGAATTTCCTCTGTGTACGATATTTATTTTGTATTCTGTTATATATTTTAGCCTGGTGGCTATTAGATAGGAATAATATTCATATCAGGGATGGATTTCCTCTGTGTACAATATTTATTTTGTATTCTGTTTTATATTTTAGCCTGGTGGCTATTAGATAGGAATAATATTCATATCAGGGATGAATTTCCTCTGTGTACGATATTTATTTTGTATTCTGTTTTATATTTTAGCCTGGTGGCTATTAGATAGGAATAATATTCATATCAGGGATGGATTTCCTCTGTGTACGATATTTATTTTGTATTCTGTTTTATATTTTAGCCTGGTGGCTATTAGATAGGAATAATATTCATATCAGGGATGGATTTCCTCTGTGTACAATATTTATTTTGTATTCTGTTTTATATTTTAGCCTGGTGGCTATTAGATAGGAATAATATTCATATCAGGGATGGATTTCCTCTGTGTACGATATTTATTTTGTATTCTGTTTTATATTTTAGCCTGGTGGCTATTAGATAGGAATAATATTCATATCAGGGATGGATTTCCTCTGTGTACAATATTTATTTTGTATTCTGTTTTATATTTTAGCCTGGTGGCTATTAGATAGGAATAATATTCATATCAGGGATGGATTTCCTCTGTGTACGATATTTATTTTGTATTCTGTTTTATATTTTAGCCTGGTGGCTATTAGATAGGAATAATATTCATATCAGGGATGAATTTCCTCTGTGTACGATATTTATTTTGTATTCTGTTTTATATTTTAGCCTGGTGGCTATTAGATAGGAATAATATTCATATCAAGGATGAATTTCCTCTGTGTACAATATTTATTTTGTATTCTGTTTTATATTTTAGCCTGGTGGCTGTTAGATAGGAATAATATTCATATCAGGAATGAATTTCCTCTGTGTACGATATTTATTTTGTATTCTGTTTTATATTTTAGCCTGGTGGCTATTAGATAGGAATAATATTCATATCAGGGATGAATTTCCTCTGTGTACAATATTTATTTTGTATTCTGTTTTATATTTTAGCCTGGTGGCTATTAGATAGGAATAATATTCATATCAGGGATGGATTTCCTCTGTGTACAATATTTATTTTGTATTCTGTTTTATATTTTAGCCTGGTGGCTATTAGATAGGAATAATATTCATATCAGGGATGAATTTCCTCTGTGTACGATATTTATTTTGTATTCTGTTTTATATTTTAGCCTGGTGGCTATTAGATAGGAATAATATTCATATCAGGGATGGATTTCCTCTGTGTACGATATTTATTTTGTATTCTGTTTTATATTTTAGCCTGGTGGCTATTAGATAGGAATAATATTCATATCAGGGATGGATTTCCTCTGTGTACAATATTTATTTTGTATTCTGTTTTATATTTTAGCCTGGTGGCTATTAGATAGGAATAATATTCATATCAGGGATGGATTTCCTCTGTGTACGATATTTATTTTGTATTCTGTTTTATATTTTAGCCTGGTGGCTATTAGATAGGAATAATATTCATATCAGGGATGGATTTCCTCTGTGTACAATATTTATTTTGTATTCTGTTTTATATTTTAGCCTGGTGGCTATTAGATAGGAATAATATTCATATCAGGGATGGATTTCCTCTGTGTACGATATTTATTTTGTATTCTGTTTTATATTTTAGCCTGGTGGCTATTAGATAGGAATAATATTCATATCAGGGATGAATTTCCTCTGTGTACGATATTTATTTTGTATTCTGTTTTATATTTTAGCCTGGTGGCTATTAGATAGGAATAATATTCATATCAAGGATGAATTTCCTCTGTGTACAATATTTATTTTGTATTCTGTTTTATATTTTAGCCTGGTGGCTGTTAGATAGGAATAATATTCATATCAGGAATGAATTTCCTCTGTGTACGATATTTATTTTGTATTCTGTTTTATATTTTAGCCTGGTGGCTATTAGATAGGAATAATATTCATATCAGGGATGAATTTCCTCTGTGTACAATATTTATTTTGTATTCTGTTTTATATTTTAGCCTGGTGGCTATTAGATAGGAATAATATTCATATCAGGGATGGATTTCCTCTGTGTACAATATTTATTTTGTATTCTGTTTTATATTTTAGCCTGGTGGCTATTAGATAGGAATAATATTCATATCAGGGATGGATTTCCTCTGTGTACAATATTTATTTTGTATTCTGTTTTATATTTTAGCCTGGTGGCTATTAGATAGGAATAATATTCATATCAAGGATGAATTTCCTCTGTGTACGATATTTATTTTGTATTCTGTTTTATATTTTAGCCTGGTGGCTATTAGATAGGAATAATATTCATATCAGGGATGAATTTCCTCTGTGTACAATATTTATTTTGTATTCTGTTTTATATTTTAGCCTGGTGGCTATTAGATAGGAATAATATTCATATCAGGGATGAATTTCCTCTGTGTACGATATTTATTTTGTATTCTGTTTTATATTTTAGCCTGGTGGCTATTAGATAGGAATAATATTCATATCAGGGATGAATTTCCTCTGTGTACGATATTTATTTTGTATTCTGTTTTATATTTTAGCCTGGTGGCTATTAGATAGGAATAATATTCATATCAAGGATGAATTTCCTCTGTGTACGATATTTATTTTGTATTCTGTTTTATATTTTAGCCTGGTGGCTATTAGATAGGAATAATATTCATATCAGGGATGAATTTCCTCTGTGTACGATATTTATTTTGTATTCTGTTTTATATTTTAGCCTGGTGGCTATTAGATAGGAATAATATTCATATCAAGGATGAATTTCCTCTGTGTACGATATTTATTTTGTATTCTGTTTTATATTTTAGCCTGGTGGCTATTAGATAGGAATAATATTCATATCAGGGATGGATGTCCTCTGTGTACGATATTTATTTTGTATTCTGTTTTATATTTTAGCCTGGTGGCTATTAGATAGGAATAATATTCATATCAAGGATGAATTTCCTCTGTGTACGATATTTATTTTGTATTCTGTTTTATATTTTAGCCTGGTGGCTATTAGATAGGAATAATATTCATATCAGGGATGAATTTCCTCTGTGTACGATATTTATATTGCATAACAGTCAGTCCCTGTGTACCTATGTGAGTCTGTTCATTGCCATATGCTTATTTGTGCCATATGCTCGTGAAACTAGTTTTGAATTAAAATATATGGGAAATTGTCGATAAAATGTTCCAGATTCATTCTAATCACAGTGTTTAACCAACCAGGTTCTACTGAAATTATGTCACCTTTACTAAATTCAGAAAAGGATATTGTTTAGCAAACATAGTGCTTATGATTTAGTGACAAGCTTCATCAATTGAGATCAGTGTTACCATGGAGTAGTAGTTTATTATATTGCTGTAAATCCTTCTACCAGGAATCCATAAAAAAATTATTTATTTTCATACTATAAATGAATATATACATTCTACAGCCGTACTTAAACATAGCATGTAAAACTGCTATGGTTAATTAAAATTTGCACACTGAGTTTGCGAAAATAACGAAAAAACAGAATGTACCAATAGGGCTTCATGCACTTTAGAATAATATTAATTGCAAAACCACAGAACATGTCTATCTATAATCTTCAGGATAAAAACCTAATTACACGAAGATACAAGACCATTTTTTTCTAGAATCAAATTTAAACTACCTTTACAATACATATTTACATGACATGAAATAATTCATGAATAAGTGAATTTACCTTGTCGCCTCTGCTTATTCATATCCTTTGTTTATTTGGGATGCCGAGCGACCATGGGGAAGACGTGCCGTGCAGCTAGGTGATTAAGTGTCGTATGAGAGCACCGGTTCCAGTAAAGCATACAGTACATGTTTACTTTTATTTGATATATGATACCTTGCTCTCTATTCTATGTTATATACTCCCTCTATTTATTGGCGTTCGACTCCCTGCTAAAAGTGCCCTTCTAATCACTACATCCTCATTTATCTGTCTGTGCTTCTGTTTATCAACACTCTCGTAGAAAGATCGTAAGTATATCTGACACACTGTTGTTATAGCAACGACCAAAACCTGGTTGTTCCTACCTTGGTACCATCTCCTGTATTCTACTCTGCTTGAGTCTCTCATTCAAATATCTTTCTTTTTTGTTGCCAAAAAATTTTAAACATCAGGCGAAGCTAAAAAATAATTTTTCGTCGTGGATATTAATCAATAATGTTAATCAATCAACCAGCTTGATATATTTAGAAATAATTTGAAATTCCAGATCAGAACATTTACTGTAGCAATCCGATTATGTTTTATTTACTCATTCTAATTATTTTTTTATTTTTTGTAGAAAGTTGATTGAAGACAAATCATCTCAGTGCTATACAACAAGCATACAACGAAGGAAATATTCCCACATCGAATAATCTTAGTCCAACCTTCTATAGGCATCATGGCCTTCTTTTCTTCTGTTCTTAAAAGATTAAGTCGTTTGAAGAGCTTAGAATCTGATAATTTGGAAACACCTATGAAAAGATGTCTTTCCTCATTTGATCTGACAATGATTGGTATTGGTTCCATGATGGGTGCAGGTCTTTACGTTCTTACTGGAACTGTTGCAAAAAATACTGCTGGCCCTGCAGTCATTCTATCGTTTGCTATTGCGGGATTTGTCACACTTCTCGCGGCATTCTGCTATGCGGAATTCGGGGCAAGAATTCCTCAAACGGGCTCAGCTTATACATACACATATGTCTCCATGGGCGAGTTTTGGGCATTTCTTATTGGTTGGAACATTGTTCTGGAATATCTCATATCTGCTGCAGCTGTGGCGCGTGCATGGAGTGGATACTTTGACGAAATGCTTGACCACAGAATACGTAACTTCACTTATGAGTACATCACAGGTGGACCATGGAACCATCCTCCATTGGCGCAGTATCCAGATTTGTTTGGTTTATTATTAATCATCGTTGGCATGATTATAACGGCTTTGGGAGCAAATTTAACTTCTAAAGTCAACTCGTTTTTTACTTTATTAAACATTTGCATCGTTATACTCATTATAGGTGTAGGTCTGAATTTTGCGAATGTCGACAATTGGAAAATTGAAGGTGGTTTCGCCCCTTTTGGCATTTCAGGCATAATGTCTGGCGCTGCATCGTGTTTCTTTGCTTACGTGGGGTTTGACTTTATTACTGCATCGGCTGAAGAAGCTAAAAATCCAGCTAAAAGTATCCCAATTGCAATATGTATATCTTTAGCAGTTGTAGCAGCAACATATATTACTGCATCAGCAGTGGTCACATTGATGGTACCATATTATGACATTGTACCTGAAGCAGCATTTGTTGATGCTTTCCGTCATGTAGGGGTGAAGTGGCTTATGTACGTGGTGGGAGTCGGATCATTGATTGGCATGACTGCTAGTTTTTTGACTGGTATGTTTGTGCTTCCACGTATCGTATTTGCAATGGCTAGAGATGGTCTTCTTTTTGAAGTGTTGGCTAAAGTTAATTCACATACTCATGTACCAGTAGTTGCAACTGTTACATTGGGTGTTTTAGCAGGAATCCTTACTCTCGTATTCGATTTGGAATCATTAGCTGAGTTTTTATCAATTGGTACTCTCTCAGCCTACACCATTGTAGCTGCTGGTGTACTTGTGCTACGATATGAACCAGCAGAGGCATTGACAATTGTCTACAAACATAAAAATCAAGATAAAATTAAAATGGAATTGAAGAAGAAAGATGAAACATCTCCGTTGAATAATGTAGACTCCCATTTACATCATGGTGGCGAAGTCAGAAAAGTGTTTAATGGTTGCAAGATTTTACGAAATGCTAGACCTGGTACTATACCAGCTTTTGCAGTATTTATAATGTCCATATTCATGTTTACATTAGCTGCTGTTATTGTATTCTGTGGTGACGCACTAGCAGAAGCAAGGTTCTGGGTTATTGTGATTGTGGTTATATTTGGATCGGTCGTGTTACTTTGTTTTTTTGTGTTATGCATACACTACCAGAATACGAGTATTGTGACGTTCAAGGTATGTGCTTTTCAATTTTTGTATGAGAAGACAATTCTTAAAAATATGGTTTATTCTAATATTTTAATGATTTTAAGTGGTAATTTATCAATCACTTACTTTCATGTTGACATATATTGTTTAACCTGTTTACACACATATGTTTCAGATGCCGTTGGTTCCATTAATACCATCTCTGAGTATATTTTGTAACGCTATGCTTATGATGAATCTATCTTATATGACATGGATTAGATTTGCTGTCTGGATAACACTAGGTAATTGTTAAGTTTTGAAAAGTATCACAATCATATAATGTGTTCAATGCGATTTGTCCCCGGGGGTTCACTCTATATGCTGTTACTACCCCATGTGCGTTCCGAATTTAGCGAGGAAGCGGGGTGTTTTTCACCTTCCAGAGCGGGCCCGCGCGGGAGGCAAATAGGCCCCCTTAAAAATGCTAATGTCTGGATTAGGCCCCCAGAAATAAACTCACACGGTTGCTGCGCCCGCTGTAGGCCCGCTCTTGCAACAACCACTCTCACACACCGCCCTAGGCCCCGAATCGGCGGGCCCATAGCCCCGACTAGACCGCAAACGTCTGCCTGAACTTTCCCACTGGGACTTACCCGCCACTTCCAACACGAACATACGGAGAAGGCTTATTGTAATCGAAGAAACGAAACGAAGTAGGATAACACACCTAATAAAAATTTAACTGTATTCAGTAAATATGGGTGAGTTTTATATGCTCAACATTTACAAAATGTTGCCGAAAATAATAATATTTAATACGTATATGGCTCGTTTCGCTAATTACAGATAATCACAAATCTGTAATTAGCGAAACAAGGTTCTTACACGTAAAAAAAATTACAACTGTCGGTGGAAACTTGACCAGTGTATTTAGCTTTCAATGGTGTATACAATAACATAAAACATTTGCCGAAAATAACGGGATTTTAATTAGTAAATGGTTTGTTTCGCTAACTACAGATAATCGAAATCTGTAATCAGCGAAACAAGGGTCTGACACGAACAATATTCACAACTGTTGGAAGAAACTTGACCAGTATATTCACATTTCAGTACGAGTATATAACGAAATAATACATTTTCCTATAATAAAAATATAATCAGTAAATGGTTCGTTTTGCTAATTACAGATAATCGAAAATCTGCAATCACGCGGCGAAACAGGGTCTTATTAAATTACAGATACAATAATCAAAAATATCGGACGAAACCTGACCAGTATTTTTAACTTTCAGTCGTGTATAAAACTTCATAAAACAATTATCTATAATTATCGAAACGAACCATTCACTAATCATAAAATCCCCGTTATTTTCAGCAAATGTTTAATGTCGTTATATACGCGACTGAAAAGTTTTGACCGACAATTGTTAATTTTGTACGTTTCAGACCCTTGCTTCGCTGATTACAGATTTTTGATTATCTATAATTAGCGAAACAAGCCATATACATATTAAATATTATTATTTTCGGGAAATATTTTGTAAATATTGTGCGTATAAAACACATTTTCACTGATTACAGTTTAATTTTTATTGTGTGTGTTATCCCGTTTTGTTTCGTTTCGTCGATTACAATAAGCCGCATACAAAAAGTCAGAAATGGCATGCGAGAGTATGTGGTAGCGGATGTAAAACTTCTCTGCTACCAAATGCTGTTTAGAAGCTCAATATAACATGCTCGCATAAGAGATACGCTGTTATATATCGATATATGTAAATTTCCAATTCTTCCAAATTTTATCATTGGATTATACTACTAATTAAACGGGTAAAAATAGCTATGTTTAAAAAAATAGGAGAAAATTCTGAAAACATAATACCATAAGTTCACGGTTTTGCGTTTTAAAATTACTTCCACATGGCTTTGTTTTATTCGTGTAAACTGATAGGTGCGAATTTGCATGACCGCTCGTTGTATTTATAATCACTGTTTGCTCGCCCTGGGCTCAAATAATTTAACCACGGTTGCAAATAAAACGTTTCTGGTGTTTTAAATTTACTTTCGCATCTCAGAATCATCTTCAAACTGAAGTTGGTACATTTAATAGGAATAACCATTCCAGAGGCGATATACCACTTGATGTTCACTGGTTCAGTCAAGATACACACTCGCCATCGCCATTTTCATTTGCACAGTCCTATATTAAATGTTAACATAAACTTTCATCTTAAGTCATTGTGATTAAATATCTTAAAATGTCTGAAAGGCCCGTTTTTTCAATCAAAATTTCAATTTTCTATCATAATTGCATCATATTGCAGTTTTATTCTACAAACTCTATTATTAAATTTCAGTTTACACTTAATTTCCCTGAGCTGGATGCTAAAAGCTAAAATTATAGATAAAAATGTAACAGTTGTTCGAATATATTTTAGGTATGATGCTGTATTTCTGTTATGGAATTCGTCACAGCAAATTGGCCGTGTCACGAGAAGAAGACAACATTGATCTAAACCGTTATTACATAATGCCTACCGAGTCACCATGTATTACAAGTAGTTCCGTAGACTTATGGCAACCACAGAGTGTGGCAACTCTTAATAATTATGGAAGCGTGTCCGAGGATGAAGAGGAATCAAATGTTAAAAATAAGATGAAACAATTGTGAATACAACACTCCTAATGGACACGTTATAAAGTGTCGCAACGTCAGTTGAACATTTTAATTGATGTATGCAAGTACTATTTTAATGACCATTGTATAATTATTTGGTGTATCAAATATTATATTATACCAGTATATTGATGGTGTTAATCCATTGATTTGATTGGTCCAAACACAAAATTTGCATATGCAATCCATGGTATATTGGCTGATAATGCACGGCTAAACCAAGTGGCCCTGGAACATGAATTGACTACAGGTTTAATACGGAAATACATAAAACCGGTATTATTTGATTTTTAGGGAAATATAGTGGTTGAATTTTGGAAGAATATTAAAAAAAATACTGAATTAAAAACATCTGAAAAGTTATATAACTATAATATTGCTTTTTGTTAATGGTGGGATCCAAGTTGTGAGCGTCGGTCGTTGGGTGATTGTCGTTCGCCACACAAACCTAAACCACTGTCCCTCAACACCGTGAGGTGCCTTACACGAACGCCAGAATGCTATGTTCTCAATGTTGTTACTTTGAGATGGATTGCGAACTTCCAACAAAGAAAACATGATCTTTAAGTACAAGATATAATTGAGGAATTCAATGACATAAAAATGCAAAAAACTATGAGTCACAGGCAAAAATGTATGCCACCAATAACAACCGGTGTCCGGTAGCGGCAGCTGACAAAATTGCAGTGCACCCGGGTAATTGCCATCTGTTTCAAAAAACACGGGACAACGCAAGATTCGACGACGATATATGGTATTGTAATTCTCCACTATGGGTAAATAAATTACAGGAGATGATGAAGATAATTTCGAAAGCTACAGATTTGTGACGAGTGTTCACCAACCACTGTATTAGAGCGACGGCGTGCAAAGTCTTTCGGCCGGAGTTGAGACAAGGCATATCATGTACGTGTCACAAAAACGATGCGAAAATCCGATTTTACACCATCAAACTTACCCCAGAACAATGACAAAACTTGTCAGTCATACTGTCACAAAACTTTGGTTATACCAAAGGTATCCAGGTCAGATGTTGGAACTGAGGTCGCTGTGCCGGTCGCCGTACATGATACACCGCGTCCCGCCGCGTCTCAAATTTCGGTCGAACCAAGTACCGCTGAACGTCAAATATTCACAGTTACAAGTAGTATGTTGAGTCACAAAACCGGTTTATTTCACAACTGTACTTTCAATGGGCAAATTACAGTCCAAATTGTACAAAAACCGGAATGAAAACGTGGAAAATCCGTTGTTTAAATGACCCAAACTGTACACGACCCTGTATTTCAAATCGCGTTGTGCGTCAGTAAAAGGTCAGAAAGGTCATCCTTTGTTATGCTAATTTGAGTGTTTACGCTGCTCTATTCAACGTGGATATGTTTCATTTTTATGTGGAATAAAAATTAGTTTGTATTCAATTTGAACTGTGTTGCGCATGTAATTTTTGTATGCATTCAGCGTACAACTACATACTATTCTTATAAATATTCATGTTCAAGGGCCATAATCATGATCTTTTAGTAGATGAAAGTATTAGTAAACTCTTTTTTTACAAGTTTTATCGAATTGTCAATATACTGGTATAATATAATAGCAATAACCCCCGCCGAAGTTGGGTATACCACTTGATATTGCACAATTCACTCCATATATGCACTCGCCTGCGGCTCGTGCATATATGTCGTGAATTGTGCAATATCTCGTGGTATACCCGCCTTCGGCGGGGGTTATTGCTTAATTAGTTAGTGTACCGAAAATAATTCACTGTGCCGATTGCAGGGGATATCGGGGATTTTGAGCAAAGCAGTGAATAAATATGTCGGTCTAGACTATGAGATTTTCATCATTCAATTTTAACAACCGAATGGTATACATTTGGGAAGAAGTAGTCAAAGCATTCTTAATTTCAGTTTATAATTACGACCGGACAAAAGTACTAATAAACTGAAACAATATCCATATAGTCACAGTAGACACTAACAAGCAATGATAAAGCTGTTCTTACTATTTTGGTTCAAAGGTTTATTTTGTGAGAGGATGTGATATTCCATAATACATTGACCGCTACCAAATTAATTAATTAATAATTAATAATTTTTTTAATTTATTTGAATATAAGAACAACCGTGTCATAGGAAAATAGGACTAATTTTAGCCTATAGATTTAGAAACATCACAAGGTAATAGACAAGTTTTGTGTTAATTTGGAAAACAATTTTTAATGAAGTGTAATAAATGCATTAGTTATTAGTGTAATACATGCTTTTTAGTGAGTCTCTTGACCCATTCGATATTGCCTCATATATGATCCTTAGCTAAATGCAGCAGTGTCAATTGAATGTGGTTGTATTTGGCATGGTTGTTATACATTGTGTTTTTACTGGTAACACCCTGAGCGTAGCGAAACGACCACTTGGTGTAGTCACAATTGTAGAACACTGGCGTTAGAACCCGCCGGTCATTGGCGCCCGCAGTATTTCCACACAGAATCAGTGCAAACCATAACCCAATTGTAGAAATGAATGTAATCAGATTGGCAAGAACGCCAAACTCTTTATTGCCAAGTACAGTACAGTATAGTATATTTTATTTGACATGAAATCACGTAATTAATACACAAATGGTGCACAACTGAACAAAACACAAGCACATATAAACTAGTTCAAAATCATGGTAAAATATAACTATCTTTGCCACATATCACACTTGCATCAACACACAAGAATACGACACTGTTCAATTCGGAAATTTCAGAAAGAATTCCTTGCCCATTATAAAACGTAATTTATAGACCCCTTGGGTGCCTCACACTTCCGTTGGTATAATCCTACTATTTCAAGAACAATGATTTAAAATGAAGGCGACGAATCAAGTGGTTTTACTCCTGGAGGCGTGATGCAGCGCACTACTATCAAATTATCACCTGATTGTAAGATCGTCGCTAATTGGCTCCTGAATTGGATTACGATTTCGGTTTCAAAACACCCTGGAAAGTGTTCTAGGTTCATGCAAGGGATTGTTTTCACGGAGCATGTCCGAATATGGTCGCCTTTTGTAAACGTGAACGAATATAATAAAAAAAATAGTAAATGCGAAGCGGTAAAACAAGAATCGGGGAGGCCAAAGAAGCTCATTGAAGAGGGTCGGCAAAAGGTATTTTTGTAAGCTGTAATAAATTGTTTTTATTTTCGTAATAGTGTAATTTAAAAAAAAAAAACTTAAATTCGTAGACAGTTGTAAAATACAATCAGCTATTTTATTTGACCATAATTTGTACAAATATCTTATTTTTTGTAAACATCATAAAGCATTTTCCACATTAAATGTCGAAATTCGCACGCAAATTTCAATTTTGATTCTTAAACAAAAATTATCAAGTATATTATAAAAATGTTAAATGTAATTAGGAATTTACTTTATCTGTAAAGTGTTACAATCATTTTTACTGTAAATGGAACTTTCTATTTTATATCCTGTAAAAACGTAAAAAGCATGTTCTATTTCCTGTAATATTACTAATAATACTCACTTACATACTCATTTTAACCATCATTGGCGATTACGTTAAGTATTCATTTTTGCACCGCCAAGGTGTTAGCGGTAGTACATGCATTGTGACATTCAAGGTATTTGTAAGTTGATGCAATTGTTTTAATATTTTCTTGCAGGAGTTCCTATTATATAGACATAGATTCATAATTAATGTTTGTTTAACCAGTGTGCACAAAATTGTTCTGGATTTAAGATGCCTGAGAATATTTTGTAACGCTGTTATCATGATGAGCCTTTCTCACATTACCAGGATGAGATTTGTCGTCGAGGTAAGACTAGGTAATTGTGAATTGAGAACTACAAGTAAGAATACATAATAGGTGTGACAAGTGTATAGAGTTTAAATTCTTAATAGATATTTGTTCATTTTGCCCCGTAAATAATGTTAATGTGATTTGTTTCATAATAGGTTCACAGGAAAAACACAATTTTCGCGGACGTGGTTAATCTTTTGTCTGAACTAGTTTATGAATGATGCAGCTGATTTTGATATTCTCCACATGGTGATTTATTCCAATAATAATTAAACTTCTTGAAGCAAAGTGCGTAGTAACGCCTTTGTGGTTTCATGCAAAGTGGCTGTGTATTAAGACAGAGAAGCAAACTGGTATAAAGGAAAAAAATGATATCTCTCGTGTTTTCGCGACCGCGCCGTGATTCACTGCCAATTTGCCTCAACTCACATTCGTTCCATTATGCTTTCGTTCTAATAATTGCAATTCTATATCGATTTTTATGTAAGTGTGCAAGATGTTTTCAATATGAAATGCCTTGTATATTATTAATGTTATTGAACTACCATTTACTGCAGAATCAAGTTTCAAGTACGGAATATGGCGTCTCGCTTTTCTCAAGCAGTGACATTCAATTTTGCATTGATTAGTTATTCTCTGAACATATACACCAACTTTTTTATTTAATGTGAATACTTGAACATACCGACGTGACAATTTGATTTGATACCATTTGATTTACAAATAAATATACAATGGGCAATTAAAAATATCAAACTAATATACACGTTTTAATATTACGATCTGGACAGTAACTATTAGTATATGATTCCGCACATTTGTACTTCCATCACTTATTGGTCTGAATCTGAAATCATCGTCATTATAAGCATCCTCGTCGTATTGTGAATCAAGGTTTGTCTCAGAATTTTGTAAATCAGCAGCTGGTGAGACATTTGTAGCTGCAGGTATGTGTACATGACATGTGGATACACAAGTACATATACCTGTACATACCAAATTGTTCTTAAAACATCCCCTCTTTTGCCTGTCTTGCAACCATAACATGCCATTGCCAGGACTACAGATGCTGCTGGTAGAATGTCCATCCAATCATTTTCAAAAATAATGTCTTTAATAGTCCAAACTTGTCCATCTGGTGTTGGTTGTTTTTTCTTCCGTGTGAGGCAATTTTTGTAGAGGGATGCTTGATAATTGGCGCTCTGCACTTTTTTCCTCAGTGCACTTTGACAGATGCAAATATGATTGTGCACATTTCATTGACCTTGGTAGTTGGAATAGGCATGATGCGTTTGGTCCTGACATTGAAGCTGTAAAATATGCAAGTTGCTGCTTCGCATGGTATGAATAGGACATCTGGGGGATTAAGACTTCCAAGTGATGCCATCGCACTACGGAATACGGCATTATTATACAGCAATCAGACAAAACCTATTTCCCTCGACTTTTGAAGGCACTCGTGGTGTCACATCTAGTAAATGGATGAGCCCCTATGAAACCTTCTGGTGCCATTTCTTCAGGTTTCACTCCTCTAGCTGTGAGATTGATATAACGTGTTTGACCTTGTACCAGTTAAGAACAGACACTTGGATTTGATCCATTTCAACCCATATGCAGCTGATGCCAGCACCATGACATCAGTATCAGGGGAGCGAATGATGATAACATCTGGTTCTGGAGTTTGATATGATGCATAGTGTCATGAAGGATAAGCCGTTGATCCGCTTCTTCCATGTTATATTCCAATTCCGGAATGTCCTTGCATTCTATTTCATACATAGACACACGGAATTCATAGCATTTGTTCCCAGCTGTGGCAAGTAGGATGTTCCCAGCAAGTAATTTGGCATACTTAGCATTTGCTCTTCAATCAGAAAATGTGCCAACTAATGACTCTTTAAATCTCGAAGGGTCTTTTTAAACAGTTTGTCCACTTTTTGGTGTGCACTGCTAATTACGGCGACAAAGCCATGAAGGTGCGACAATGTCATATAAATCATTATCGGATAATTATCGGCTAATAAAATCTAATGAAATGTTGACATCACTAACTCGTCTTACGGTTTTTCTCTGATATTATCGTCTAATAACGTCTAAGTTAGGCACCCATGTCCGGGCAACTGTTAGAAATGATTGTTTTATCGGATAATTATCGTCTAATAAAATCTAATGAAATGTTGGCAGATATGTGTGCAATATCGTGCTTTCCTCGATAAAGCTACCTTGAGTTCGATTTTCTCGTTCAGGATTCTTTATTGATATTTCTGGATATATGTCAGTCACCTAATGTACATATGCTGTACAGCTCGTGGTGACCTGTCTCATTATCAACATTAGGACAGTTTTTGCCAAGTCGCCGAATGTGGAATTGCTATTTACTTTCAGCTGCTGAATAAGTGTCATGGCACAAAGCCCTAACAAATGAATCAAAAGTTATATACATAAAACGTGGGTTGTCACAAATATTGGTGAATATCTTTGATAAGAATCAATACTTTTATCATCATGGAATGTTAGTTCGTGATTTTTTTTCATTTACAAAAACATATATTTAGCCACTTTCACAAATATTCTATCATAAATGGAACCAGTTATATTAGGTTGTATAGGCTTGGACGCCATCTTGGATTTGAAGGTTACCGCCAAACAATTTTTCGATCACACCAACAAATTATTGTATCTCATACCATAGCGGGGCAAATAAACACAGTGAACCTAGTTTGTAGGCCGGGTACAATGTGAGTGTATATTATGTGGGATCAGACCTTCGCTTATTTATTCAAAACATGGCTTCACCAACCAACAGAGACAATGCGCATGCGTGAATTATAAGAACGGAAAATATGCTAATAAGACAAATATACTACACTATGTTGGCCGCACCTGGAGTTGTGGTTGAACTAGCATGGTATACGTTCTCGGAAACTGTTCTTGTGTCGGATTCAAACAGAACTAGAGTCCGAAAGTGTATACATAGTGCTTATGCCAATTGATTGCGTGACGTCAATAATATGATTTGCGGAGATTAAATTGATTGAGTTTTAAATATTCGCGACATTGGATAACGGAATTATAACCAGGCATCAAAAAATTCGGGTGAAAACAAAAAAAAAACCAACAAGTATTGTTTGGCCTTATTCAAGTACCAGGTACAACATACTGGGTGTTGTAGACAAGTCACTTATTTTCTTTCATTAAAAATTGAACTGGACAACTGATTGATGGTATAGTTTTCCACAGGAGAACGTCGGTTGATAACAAAAACTGGGCCCGGATACGAAGTTCGCAGAAGACATTGTCTTTAGAACTTACTTTAGTTGTTTACTAGCACGTATTCTGCTGTTATAATTATTATTTCCTGCCGTTTTAGTATTGTATTTTCTAGATCCTTTGGCCAAACGCAGCATTTACTGTTGCGTTGAGATTACGATGATACATTGTAACAATGTCGTCGCGGGTGATCTCTTGTCAGTGTGCATCGTAGCCGAAATAAAAAGCACGACTAAAAATTGGCATTCCAGCTCAGCAGCCAATCAGCGACGGCCTAACGTTCAGATGACAATTTCGGTTTCAAATACCCCGGCTTAGTGTTCTAGGTTCTTCGCGTAATTAGGTGTTCGTATGCAAGGGATTTTTCCACAGAAAAACAACGAATTAGGCCGAATTTTGTTATCGGTTGGCTTAATATAACCCCAACGGACCGTATTTTTGTGAAAGATTGGTATTTTTGTCCTGATTTGTAGGAATCTGAAAAACGCGTTTCACAACTTGTCTCTTAGTTTTATGCGTAATTCAAGATGGCGGCCCCATATAGTAAATATCGTATATATTTTATTATCACGTGTGCGCCAGCTGACTGCGGTCTGACAGGACAGGACACCATGATAGATTGGTTCATACTTTTATATTTTTGAATATCCTGGTTGTTGAAAACTGAACCCATACGAAATGACGGCAGATTACATTATCAATTACGATGATTTATTGGGCACCTAGAATTAAATATACTATGGACATATACACTGGAGTCAACAGGGCCAACTCAAGTCGACGGTACATTGCATGAGCCCTAGACTGACAAAGTCGGAACTTCTTTTTCTTTTCTTTTTTTTTGGTTTACAAGAAGAAATAATTAATTCTTCTTTTATTCCTTTTAGCATGATCACTAAACCGAATCTGACCACCAAAAAAATCCCGACTGGACGCATCTGCGGACATTAGACTGCTATTAATTATTCATGATTGGGTGTGTGAAAGTAAACGTGACCTTTGAAGGTCTCATGCCACTAATTAACCAATGGCTGCTCAATTTAAATGCCCAGCAAGAACCAATGAAATTTTTTAAATATTATTTTTCTCAGGTGCTCCCTGTTTGAGGGCGTAATCACCTGGGTCAGAGGTGAGACCAACATGTGGTCTTTTGTTTACTACTTAGCGGCTGTGTACCTGTGGGTTTATTCTGTGTGTTAATGGATGTTCTAATCTTGGTGTTTTTCCAGTGATTTCTCTTGGTGCAATCCAAATACAGTAGGTGTGTCTTGTTTACCTGAGATTTGCAAGAGTTTGAGCTGGCCAACATGTTAGTTTTTTTCATATGGTTGATTACTGGCATGTTGATTTCCCATTTTTGAGCCATATTTTTAACTTTCTTCGTCATTTTCATATAGCAATCTCGTCATATGTTAACATTGTCGTCTATGGAAATTCAATTAGTGGTATGAGCCCTGAAGTTGATTCGATTCAATCGCAGAGATGGATACATTAACTCTTTTAAATGCAACGGCGATACTTTCATCCATGTTTACTGAAAAAAAGTCCATTTAAATGTCCAATGTATAAGTAGTCTTTCAAAATCGCTGAGAAATCAGAAGTGAAAGGTCACGAAAATTAACATAGATAAGAGAAGACGTATGTATACAGCTGCACTCTGATTCGTTGTCAATGCTCGGGGTCGGCTGCAATTGCGCCCATACGGGATTTCTTTCGCAGTCACGCTAGTTTTCGCGATCACGTTAAACGGCTAAATTGACAATTGATTATATATATTTTTTAACCAAAAAAGAAGTCCCGACTTTGCCAGTCTACACGAGGCCGTGTATTGACAATACATATTGTCGGATGATTAATACAGTAGGTCATGATGTCGAAAATGATAAACCAATCACAATTCGTCAATAGCTGAACGAGCGAACAAATAACCCAATTAACTCGTTTGGATTGAGATATACCAAGGTATTTCATTAGAAAACGGTTGAGTTTATAAATACATGGGTAAACATGGGTTTGCTGACTGCATGTATGCGTGTCTATGAGGATATTATTAAAATGGATGACTTGAAGTCTGTTTCATCTGACTTAGAATGTCGAATGCAGAGGGAGCGTTTCAGTTAAACATCGAATGATGTGGGGGAGATAAACATATTTTACTTGAATATCCACCTATCCGGTGAAGCAAGGCGATTAGGTGCCGTACGCGAGCGCCGGTTCGAGTCACGCACGCAGTACGTGTTTACTATAATTAGACATAGTCTTTACCTTGCCGTTTATTCGGTGTTATTTGCTTACTTTACTTCCTATGTCGACAGCAACTATGAGTTTAAAATTATTTCTCAGTACTTATTCACTGTTATAATGCTGTACCATTACTTTCACCATCCTACTACAGCCAGATCTGAAGGCCTTTGCCGCATTCTGGCCACGCTGTGTGGCGCGGATCGCGTGGACGGGTTTCATGTTCTCTGCACGTAATAAGCTCGGTTATTAAGCATCCTTTTTTGGGGATGCCCGGTGGCCGAGGGGAAGACGTGTAGTGGCGTGAAGCTAGGCGATTAGGTGCCGTACGCGAGCGCCGGTTCGAGTCACGCACGCAGTACGTGTTTACTATAATTAGACATAGTCTTTATCTTGCCGTTTATTCGGTGTTATTTGCTTACTTTACTTCCTATGTCGACAGCAACTATGAGTTCAAATTTAAATATGTTGCATATGTAGGAGTAATCTTGTTACACTGTTCAGGGGAGTGTCAACAGCAATTTTTTGAGAGTATTTGGCCTTTGTTTTCACCATGATGGTTGACAGGCGGTGAAAATGCCCGCCCCAAGAATAAATGTCTCTGTGTACAGTGGAAGCTGTGTTGACTTGGATGTCGAGGCAATACAGCGTTCGTTTTTAGTCGCACTTGAAATGGTAAATAATTATGTTATTATGCTTTACCGTACTTGCGACCTTCGAGCGTGGTGATAGTGTTGTCGCCACTGTTGAGTATTATAGATGTGTTATACCCAAAAGCTCATGGTGTCACTGCAACATATATTGACAGAAATGAAGTCGTAGACATCAAAAATGAAAAGCTTCAAACGCTTTCTGGCAGTCATTGTAACAAAGCTTTCTATTGGTCGGTAAACTTTCTATCGCGCAACCACGTGACACACACTGTTATAAATGGAGTTACCGCACGGAGTTGTAGATCAAGGAGGTTCCGAAAGGAACAACACCGTGCAAGCGGACGGTGATGAAATCATGAGCCCGAGTTTTGATCTGGGCGCGACTTGCACTAATTACCGACTCTTCGTTACCTTCCAACCACCAACAAATACCTAATAAGTTTGGTAACCTCTCAGTTTTTACTCGTTGGTCTACGCAATAGTCAAATTCGCCATCTTATCTCCTATATATGTCTCGTATCTCGCGCATGCGTGGCGCATCGCCCTTCAAGCCTGTTTGAGCTGTGTTCAACATCTTCACTACTGATCATGTTACTGGGCTCATACCACTAATTGAATTTCCATAGACGACAATGTTAACATATGACGAGATAGCTATGTGAAAATGATGAAGAAAGTTGAAAACATGGCTCAAAAATGGGAAATCAACATGCCAGTAAACAACCATATGAAAAAAACTAACATGTTGGCCAGCTCAAACTCTTACAAATCTCAGGTAAACAAGACAAATACACACAGAATAAACCCACAGGTACACAGTTGCTAAGTAGTAAACAAAAGACCACATGTTGGTCTCACTCTTGACCCAGGTGATTACGCCCTCAAACAGGGAGCACCTGAGAAAAAAAAATTAAAAAATTTCATTGGTTCTTGCAAGGCATTTAAATTGAGCAGCCATTGGTTGATTAGTGGCATGAGACCTTAAGAGAAATAAGAAGGTTTAATAAACTTCTTGTTGATCTTGTATATGATGGAATATCATTAGACGAGTAATTTCCCATGCAAAAAAATCCCCCAAATTTAAACCCTGGGAGTTATTTATCAAAATCTACCACTTGGTGGCGCCCTATACCCAGACAATTAGTTGTAGAAATTGGCAACATACACACTCATCATAACACCAAATTTGATGGTAGGCAATGAATATAAGCCTGATTATTAGATGCAATACTGTAAAGTATAATGTTCTCATTCACCACAAACAAGTACAGACCAACATTTGGCATGATTAGTAATTTTAATTAATTTCTAGAAATAATACATAGAATTATGACAATTAAAGGTAGTTTATCACTATAATTATAAAAAAAAAAACAATTCTACTGAATCAAAAGTCTCAATTCATCAGCTCATTAATTCTCCAATTATTTAAAAACAAAAAACAATTCCAAGGTATCTGCATTTAGGCCAGAGACCTGTGACGGGCAACCTTTGATATACCAAAACACAACAGTGGTTTGATTTACCATGGCCACATTTGGAATTTGCTCTACATAAAAAAGCTTAATCAAATCTTATGTGAAAAAAAAGTAGTTCAAAGAAACAATTTGGGATTAATTAACAAACTATTCACAAAAATTCTGAGAAATAGCAATAATTGTGAAATTGAAAGAGTTGTAATACTTGGCTAATATACCGACAGTATGCAAATCTCTTGTCAGTGACAAGATACACAACACAATTTTGAGAATTTATTTGAATATTTGGGAGTTTGACCTCATTAGCTAGGCGATTAGGTGCCGTACGCGAGCGCCGGTTTGAGTCACGCACGCAGTACGTGTTTACTATAATTAGACATAGTCTTTACCTTGCCGTATATTCGGTGTTATTTGCTTACTATAGAGGTCTTTCACGTGACGTCATTAACCCGGAAGTCGGCCATTTTGGAGGTCCTACAATTGTGTCGTCTGCGTCGTCTGTGTCGTCTGCGATCATAACAATAGTACGCGTAAATAGATTGATTGTTTGCTAGTGTATCTGTTCATTTCCTTCAGTCATTTCCATTTACTTCTTTCATTGCAAACATGTCTGGCTCTAAATTGAAACCTAAAAATGCTCTCTGTCTGTATCGTGAAACACTTTCTGGTGCAGAACAGCTACGTTATGAAGCAAAACTGTCTACTATTGGGGGCTGTGACACTTACGTGGTTGATGCTACTAAATGGTCTGCAGACGTCGCCTTGTTACCGTCCGTGACATATCCAGATATTGTGAATTACCTGGTTTTCAATCCTAGCCCTTACACACTGGATGACTTAAAGTGTTACAAAGGTCTTGAAGCCTACAACCAATTTGTTTCCGGTTGGGTGAGAGAAATGAAAACATTTGTGTGCAATGAAAACATTGTAGTATCTGCTAAGGTGAGCACTAATATATGGCATTGTCAGTATTTTTAATAGTCCACTGTTTTCTCAGTCGTGGATGTCCTTTTGTTAAGAGATATATGTCTGTTGAAAATCTCGGTCTCAGTCTGGTGTGTTTTCTATTAACTATAACGATACATTACAATTGTTGTACATCTTGTGCTTTGGGGCTTCAATTACCTCATATTTATTTTTTTACACAGGTCATGCATTCTCAGAGAATGAGTGAGAAGCCCCTACAGCCCTGGATGATAGCGAAACAAAATGGTAGTGTTCTGTGTGCTCATTGTAACTGCATGGCTGGTCTTGGGGAAACCTGCACCCATGTGGCTGCAGTTCTGTTTGCAGTGGAGGCTACTGTTAGGATTCGAGACTCCAAAACAGTGACTGATGAAAAGGCATATTGGCTTCTACCATCATCTTTGAAATCTGTGACATACAAGAAAATGAATGATATAGACTTTACATCAGCCAAAACAAAAAAGAAACAGTTGGACTTGGCATTACAGACGCAAACTCCCCTGGCTCCAAAAACACCACTGGCTACACTTAACAACATACCACAACCAACAGCTCAAGAACTACAGTCACTTTTCAATGAGTTTCATCTAACTGGGTCAAAGCCTTCACTGCTCTCGTTGGTTCAGCCATTTGCTGCTGGGTTTGTGCCACATTCCAATGATTCCATCACTGAAGATGAAAGTTACCCACCAGCTTTAACAACATTATATGATGTCAACTATAGCAACTTAAATTATAAAGAGTTACTGGAGAAGTGTTCAACAGTTCAAATAACAGTGACGGAACAACAAATAAAAAATGTTGAGTCACATACTAGAGAACAGGCTAAATCAAATAGATGGTTCCAGTTTAGAGCAGGCAGAGTAACTTCATCAACGTCCAAAATAGTATGCAGAACCAACCAAGACAGCCCTTCGATAAGCCTAATATCATCCATCTGCTATCCCATGCTTTCCAAATTTTCAACTGAGGCCACTAGATGGGGATGTGAACATGAAGACACTGCCTTGCGTGAATTTTTCGAAGTGATGTCTCAACACCATGAAAATGGGCATATAGAAAGAAGGGGACTTGTAATTTACCAAGACCAGCCATTTATTGCAGCTTCCCCAGATGGTGTTTTCATTTGTGACTGCTGCAGTACATCTTGTATAGAAATCAAATGCCCCTTCAATCTACGAAATGAAAATCTTGATGGCTGAAGAAGGAGAATGGCGTAGCAACACTTGTGAAAGATCACAGTTACTATTACCAAGTCCAGACTCAGTTGGGTGTATGTAATTTACAGCAGGGGTATTTTGTAGTTTGGACTAAGAATGACATGCACATTGAAAGTATAATGTTTGACGAAGAGCTTTGGGTAACAATCTGTGAACGTTCAAAACATATATTTTACACCGCAATAATGCCAGAACTTCTGGGAAAATTTTACACCAGCAATCACAAAGAAGTCAGCAATGATGGTGCAGCCTCTACGTCCAATAGCAATGATGATAATCTGTATTGTTATTGTAACCAAGAAGAACAAGGCAACATGGTTGCCTGTGACAACACAGAATGTGCTCTTGTCTGGTTTCATTTCAAATGTGTTGGAATTAGAAATATACCAAAGGGAAAATGGTTTTGTCCTGACTGTAGGAAACTACCAGAATACAGGAGGAAGAAAAGATTGTGTGATGCAGCCATATTGACATTATGAAACAGTACATCTCTCAATGTTATGTAGTCAATATTTATTTGCATTTTTTCACCCAGTATCATTCTTTTATATATCCAATATTTATTTACATTTCATTACTAAATATGATGCAGTCAATATTTATTTACATTTTAGTGAGTGTGCCTCCAATGTTAAGCAATATTTTGTTTACATTTTTATTATTTCCAGTACAAGGCAGCCAATGTTTATTTTTATCCATTTTGTTTAATGTGTACAGTAGTTTAAATTCTGACATTTAGAAAAGAAATTATGACACTGATAATGCTACATGATATCAAGACAAAATATTTTATTTCATATTTACAAAAGCATGCTATTAAGTGGGTGTACATAAAAAGTGTAAGTACCTGTGAAATATGTCTGAATATTGTTCAATTAAAATCTACAACAGACTCAGAGAGGTTTGCTAATGAACAACATACGTGTGCTATTTTGTCTACCATTGTTGTACCCTGGTCATCTTTAGAAATAAATAAATTGATTGGAAGAGTACTACCCAGTATTGTATATTTCTGTCGCACCATTCCAATGACCCTTTCCACATGAATTCTTACATTAGCTATTTTTCTGGTTGTTTCAACATCAACTGCAGACAATTGGCTTTTTCCCCGGGTAAATGCAGGAAACTTGAGTTCTGCACAAACAGAACCAACACTCTCCTGGATATTAAAACCACGATCAGCCAGTATCAAATCTCCTGGTAATAAATTGTCAAGAATGCCACTATTTTCTGTAATGTGTTTGTCACTCACTCTACCACCCCAAGCTCTAGACAAAAATGACACAGTACCCTGTGGTGTAATGCCCAGCAAAAATTTGGCTGTATTGTGGTGTTTATAGGAAGACCATGTTTCAGCACGTGCTTTCAGATTTGATGGTCTTTCTATAAACACCTCAAAACAGTCAATAATTACTGCACATCTAGAACCACAATGCTGTTTAAACTGCATTGGCATAGTCATCTTCAAAGTCTCCCTATCTGGCCAAAAAACGAATGGTTTTGTGCGAATGTACATAACATTAATAACTGAAGTTATAATTCTTGACACTGAAGCAGGTGAAATGGAAAACTCATAGGCTAAAAATTGTACTGACAAATTCAATCGAAGTCTCATTAATGTTAACATAAACATTCTAAATTTGTCTAAAGACGTACGAGGAGGTAAGTGTTGTTCTATGAAATTGTACAATGAAATTAAAATGGCAAATGAAGAGATGCCAGTAAAAAAATTTACTTTTTCATTGTCTCCCTCTAAGTCTACCTGTGACATTTTATTTGTATATTTAGAAAGTTGTTCTTTCAATGATTGGTTTTCTGTTCTTAGAGCTTGGAGTTCATTCTCCATTGATTTTAACATAGAGGTAGTTAGGTCTGTTTGAGTGCCAAACTCAGTTGTACTTGTAGCGTTTTCCTTGTTTTCCAACGCCAACCCCTCTTCCACAATGACGATCTTTTCCTCTGCTTTTCTTTTCTGTCTATTGTGGAGCCTATTGTACCTGTTTACTGCCATTGTTTGCTTCAGAACATTCTCCCCGTGCTCGACATTGACTGTTGGCACCCAGTTTGGGTTACCTTTGTCATAGAGCCGGGCCTTTTCACCTGCGGGAGACACAATAAAATACACTTGATTATCATATTATCGATTTTCTCTACCACCAATTCCACTGGGTTTTATCAAATTTCAATGCCTGGTGATAAATAAAATTGAAATTGTAAACAGCGAGAAACCTACCACCAATAAAATGTGCCGAGCATATTCTGATGTTACCCATGTTTCGGTTTTCAAATTTCTGTCCGAGGCTAGCCAGCCATTCTCGTCGCCTTTCACTACTCAGATTTTCGCAATCTTCGCCTTGATTTACCACTACTGCTGGTAATCGATAAAATTGCAAATGTTTGTCCCGATCTTTTCGATTTGTACATCCAAAAACTACACATTTCAAAACCATTTTCGAGAAGACGATCGACCTTGTGTTACGCAATAACAACAATACGAATGAAGGCCTCCAAGATGGCGGCGCGTCTCATTGTCAAGGGAACAATGACGTCAGTGAAAGACCTCTATATTTAAATTTGGTTGTTTAGGATTACTTTAAAGTTAAGTTTGTGCTGTTATTTCGATTTTAGCTATTTTCACAGGCTTTTCGACTGGTGTTTCACATCAGCTCGCGCAGAGCCCATAGAAATACATGCTAGAATGGTGCACATCTTTAATAGCAACGTGGAGCGTCTTGTGACTCGGCTCCATCCGAGATTTTGATAGCTTGGCCAAGCGCGTTGATGAAAGAAGCAATATGATTGGCTGTCGGTAAACTGATTCTAAACTGTGAGGGCATTGTCACATACACATACACACATGTGTGGCGCGACGACCACCGCCCTTTAATTTGGACAGCACGTTGAATACATTTTCACGACAGAATATTTTATTCGACTTTAGTCATTACCAGAAGCGTACTTGTTTACAATAGGTCGAGCATCAAGTACTTACATAAGACCAATACGTACATTGCAACTAAAACACGTTAAACGTGACATCGTAACTTATTTTCATGAAAACGCCCTCTGTGTTTCGAAATGACAACATTGTCAATATGACCCGATTCTAATCAACAGAAAAACAATATATTGAAAATATTATATACAAGACGATGTTTACACAGCCAGCAAAAAAACGTGTTAGAACGAAGTAATATTTTAAAAGAGGAAAAATCAAGCCCGAAATTTGCTAAACCATACAATATTTAAGTAGAGTATGAACAACATTTAAAGTAATTTTGATTAAGAAAATACTTTGTATGATAGTACATTTCATTGCAAGTCGATACAGGTTTGGAAGACGTACATTCTAGTCATGTGATACGAGGCTTTGCCGCTATTGTAAATGGTTCATTCTAAACATAATTGTGTAAATGACAGAAGTGGACAGAGAGTGCGCTGGTCATACGTAAAGTGAGTAGTTGAGGGCGCTACTAATTTTCGACTGAAACTTGTGACGCTGAGCGACTCTAAACGAAAACAATTTCACCTGATAGAAAACGAATATATATTTGAAGAATTATAGAATCCATCATCGTGGGTGTGCTTAATAGTATATTAAACAGTTTGTTACGGTGGAACGTTATTTTGCGTTGCCCAATAGCGTCCTAGTATCACTCGTGTCACTGCTTGCGTCGTCAGCGAGAGGTGTTGCGCTATTTGGCTGTTGCAATTCCACGGATCCTTGTATTGTACACAGAGATTCTTGAGGCATGATAAAATAACGAATTTCTGGGGCTTTGTCGGCTTCCCATCGACGGGCTTCTTTACTGTGCCGAATTCCGTAAGTGAAATATAACAGCATCCCTGCAATACACATGAATAGCACCGTCGTTATTAAAACACAGATGCAATTATCATTAGTGTCTGGTAGTGAAATACGTGGAAATACGCGAGCCAGTATTTTACTGATTTTTTAATTTAAATAAACAATCAAATTTGTCTTAATACGCTGGATTGCATCTCTCGTCCGAGACATGACAACAGGTCTCAGAGAACGCGAGATGTATAGAATACCGAGATGCGCTCACCTAGCGTTACCCAGACAACGAATCTTATCCAAGTCAGGTACGAGAGTTTCATCATTAAAATAGAATTACAGAATATACTGAGCGCTGGCACAAAGGGGACGAATGGAACCTAGAAAATAATAATAACACGTTAATTTGGGGGTGATAGCGCCACCAAGTGGCAAGATTGAAAATTGTATCTTTATCTTACACGGTGGAAAAATATAGATTTTTCACTTCGATGAATAATCGATACACAAGTGTCCATAGTTTACAAACACAATCCAATTCATAATATTATGTTATTGTTGATAGCTAAACAATCATTTTCGATAACCGAGTATCACATTGTTCGATATTACAATTTGATAAAAGATTAGCGTAACTTTTATCGTATTTATTTACTATCAGTAAATTTGTTTTTAAATTCATCGAACGAATACAGCTATATTCGTTTCGAAAATAAGGGTTTTATTTGTTGTTATATCACACCCAAAAATATTAACAAGATTCACATTCGGACAACAACTACATAAACTCAAAAATACCGAAAATTCAGATATTACCTTAAATGTTAGAATTATGTTGTTCTGGTAATGTATGCAGATCATCAGAAAGCTGAGAATCACTATTAAACTGAACAGTACCACGCAGAATATAGCCCATGCTTCTGCTGCTAAGAGTGAATTAACCCCGAAACAAATGACAGCAGCTAAAGCCAGCATAAATATACTCATAATTAGTACTGAAAACGCAGGTACGGTTCCTGGTTGAAAATTCCTCAGAAAATTTAGGCACTCAAACCCTGCCTTCAAAGTTCCAAAATCCTGCGGGTTGATCTCCGAGGAATGATTTTCTTGCTTCAGAGGCATTTTTTCTTTTCGCTTCTCCTCAATGTCACTCTCTGCTTCTCTATGATCGTCGTTTGTCGGTCCTCCGCCAATTCCACCATCTTTCGGAGGCTGGTATCTCAAAACCAGTACGCTCGCGGCGACGATGGTGTATGCCAACAAAGTGCCAATTGAAAGAAATTCGACCAGTGCTTCAAGGTCGAAAATTAAAGCTAATATTGCCGTTAGTATGCCAAATATAAGAGTGGCAACAACTGGAACTTGTGTGCGAGGATGAATTTTTGCAAAAATTGGGAAAAGTAGGCCATCGCTGGCCATTGCAAAAATGATACGCGGAAGAGAGAACATGTTGCTAAGCAACGCCGTAGTTATGCCACAGAGCGCACCAATACCAACTATGTACTCAGCCCAGGCAAGTCCATGCCGGTGAAAAGCAGCTGGCAATGCAGCTTCTGGTTGGATCTCATAGTATGGCACCATTAGCGTTAATGTTATGGAGACGCCAACATAGGCGACTGCAGCAACTGCCAAGGAGGCACATATAGCGATAGGTATGCTTTTAGCTGGCGTTTTCGCTTCTTCTCCGGACGTTGCGATTACATCGAATCCTATGAATGCGAAGAAACACGTGGCAGCCCCAGACATAATGCCAGCAAATCCATATGGTGCGAATCCTCCGTCTGTCTTCCAATTACCTATATCTGCGAAGTTCAGTCCTGCGCAGATAACAAACACAACCACACACAGGTTTAAGCTAGCAAATATTGAGTTGAATTTCGACGAAAAATTTGCCCCCAGTGCTACGAACAATGTTACTGCAAAGATCAGAATTACTGAGAATACATCCGGGTACTCTGCCAGGGGCGGGTGTTCCCAAGGCCCACCAGTGATATGTTCATACGTAAAGTTTCGAATCCTGAATCCAAGTAGCTCATCAAAGTAACCACTCCACGCCCTGGCAACGGATGCGCCACCAACGAAATACTCTAAAATAATGTTCCATCCAATCAGGAAAGCCCACATCTCACCCATTGTTATATACGTGTATAAATACGCCGATCCAGTCATGGGAACCCTGGCGCCAAATTCGGCGTAACATAGCGCCGCCAGAAGCGAGGCAAATCCAGCGATGAGAAAGGAGATCGTAACTGCCGGCCCAGCCATATCCTTGGCAACTGTACCCGTGAGAACGTACAAGCCAGCCCCTACCATCCCACCAATTCCTAGCATCGTCAAATCCAATGTAGTGAGACATCGGTTCATACGAGTGTTCATTGGATCAGAGTCCAGTGTCTTCAAGCGGCTAATTTTACTGAGAAAATCGATACAGTGAGCCATCGTGGTATATTATCGGGAATGTTCACCGAAGAGCAAAACCACCTGTCGAATCTGTGATAGCTGTACAATTTATTTTTGCTCTATTCCAGACTTGCTCTTACGTGGTACATCATAATGACGTCATATTCAGAGAGTATAGTGACATTGTTTCCTGCAACAAAAACAGAAGATACGTCACATAAACCAGGTTGTCCGTCAAAACGCACATATTTCTGCACTCAAACATTTGCATTTATATATTTCATGAGGCAATACTGTAAAATACTTTATTTTAGCTTGGAATTAATTTTCCCTATTTTCGCTGAAGTAATGATTCAGTGAAAATAAAATCCAGCGAATAATCCTTTTTTCCTATATTTTACATTCAACTCACCAAAAATCAGCGAAAATAATTTTCATACAAAACACCGAAAAGCCTTTTCAGTGAAAATTAATTCCAGCTAAAATAAAGTATTTTACAGTATCTGCTTATATTGTGGGGAAAATGATTTTTTTTTAGTACTGTGCTAATTATCTCAGGTATGTTAATGGAAATGAAAGGAGTCAGTTTATTTGCAGTGTAAATGCAGCGTGACTTCACATGTGGGGAATATGTTACTGTATCCAGGAAGACGTATAGCTAAATTACCCCAAGGTAGCAGAAAAGGGGTAACTTGAAATAAATTTAATTGAACATAATATAAAATGATATTGCGAAAATATAGCAACGTTTGGACCGAAATGCACAATGTCTGACCATGTGTGCGCAAGTTTCAATGAATGTTTGTCCAAATCATGACTCAAATCACCGATACATTTGTGACTATCGCTATTGAGTATGGAGTATCAACATCTATCAACTGCATTAGTATGGGCGCTGGTGTGAATATAACGAACGTTCAATAAAGATACGGGAACTATACAAAATAAACGTGTTTTGACAGGACAGAAAAACAATTATGGAATAACAAGACAAAGTGAAATAAGTTTAAGCTAGTGTTGACACGTTAACATGTTTCTGTTAATATATATATGTTCTGGCTTGTTCAACTTGTAATCTGCCATGTCTTTAGCATGCGCCACTACTTAATATCCAGTGTTTTACTTTATTTTTTCAGCAGATTTTAGCACCATTTATTTATACAATTCACCGAGGTAGTTAGAATAATTTAAAGCTCACTTTGCAATGCTGCTGGCTGTTTTCAACCACGGACAATAAGGTGTTAAAATATAATCATGCACGCAAAGATCAATTTAAAATGCCGATATGTAATGATATGAAATATAAATTTGTTTGGAAATAATTTTTGGAAATTAGTTAATTTGTTCAAATTGACTCAACTGAGATCTAGGTATATCTAGGTATTATGAAAGACGTTATGAACAAATTAGAAAACAAAAATGGATTCCACGGTGAACACTATAGGATCCTCGAACGAGCCTACATGCTGTGACGTAAACACCAAATATATCACGTGCGCATACAACCACGTCGCAATTGGTTGATTTTACTTTTCGGAAAGAATTTGCAAACTGGGAAAGTCCTCGCTTGTGATGAACTGGCCACGGTTACTGTACGCAGTTGATGTAGTTATGATTATAACTACTATAATTGGGAGATTCTTTTATTCTACAAATACACTACAGTGCAAATGATGGCAATTAAGGAGGCAGTGTAACGCCGTTCAGAGCAGACAATTCAGAATGAATTAACACGTTTTGTGAACAGGTTGTTTCCGTGGTTTTCTATTAAATTAGATTTGGTTAATTTGTTTCCTAGGAAACACGTATAATGTACTCTGAATTGAATATTACATTGAATAAAGTAAGTTGGGGCTGCGTGTCAGAAGACTATCAAAGTGGTTCAGTTTCAAACGGATTTATGAACACACAAAAACATATTCAATGCACAGTCCTAGTTCTATACTTAATTGCCGGATTCCATCACTAGCAGCGATCCAGTGTGGATTCACGTTTGGAAAATAGTGCTGTGATGCGATTAGCCGTTGCTAGCAATGTACTATAATGGGCTAAGCATATTTGGTTTAATCACTGAAAAATTAATGTGCAAGTGCAACCAATTTCCAGTATGTTTGTACTAATTTTGAGCGAAATCATGCAAACCATCACAGAGAATCAATTGTCCATCTGTAACCCAGCATGTGTGATCCTGAAACAAAGCAATGATTTCTATCTGTAAGAAATGATTCCGGGCACATTTACAGACAGCGATTTTAGCATCTTAGACAATATTCGTCAAACAAAATAATACAACCTATGTCATTACATATTGGCATAGTACTTTTGTGTAAACTTTCAACTAATTCAGGCGATATATTAGTTAAAAATGGGCATGGGCATGAACAAAATGCAATTCACCATACATGGTCTACGTGTTATGTTTGAATGTGGTCGGTCAAAACATGTCTGAAAAATGGATCTTGACGTACGAATGGACGAACGCACGAATTATTAGTCCCTGATTTGAAACAGGGACCAAAACTGATTTGTTATCATTTAAGGGTATGCTATTCGTAATCATCCTTTTGTTGTTTTGTGCAACTCATAATGATGATATTAATGACGTCTCAGTTCTTTGCTGATGATCTAAAATTGCCAGTGTGGTAAAATATCAGGTGTTGAGTGTGAATTATTAATACCGAATTGTAATCGGTATGTGTAGTTAGTCTCGGCGCTATCCACGGTGTTCAATCTATGCATCGAAGAATATCAAATGTCAAAACGCAGTTCCATCTGGAAGCATAAACACATCATTCCCGTTCAGTCTCAATGTAACATTCCTGTCGTCAAAACATGTTACGTCATTATTGGATTCGGCGTTCAAATCAGATCAATCAAAATCCGTGTTTCAAACTGTACACGCAGTATAGTCTACTTTGATTTAATAAATACATTATGATTCGTTGGCAAACCCTTTTTTTATTGACTTTCTATTCAATTCAACACGTGTTACAAAATGAGAGCGATTGATTGCTGCATTGCTGGTTATATATACACACACATATACAGTCAATATATTCGCTTTGCAATATGACCAGCACAACACGTCTGTTCGGTTACACATTTGCCATTTATTAATGTGTTCGTGTGACTTATAACTTGTGCAACGTTGCATGAAAAGTGTCACTGTTTGCAACCGTATTGCTCGGCTCTTATTCGTTTCATGTAACTGAAACATATAAAATTAGGCCGCGCATAAATATCAATATCAACTGATGGCAAATTTCATCCAGTCAACAATCATGGAACTATTTAGGTCGACGGGCGCGCCTCGTCTAATATTAAAGTGTAAAACTAACACTGTTATTGCTGTGTACATACAGCAGAGAATCAACAAAAATGTAAGTGTATTTTTAGAGGCCTACATATTGAAATTAATATGGATGATTTCGTTGGGGTCATTTCATACACATAAAATTGACAAAAATTGATACTAAAATAGACGACACGCGGGTTTCATTATTATGTGTTATTCATCGTAGAACGCCATACAACCTGTTGCCTCATCAGCAGCCAGCCATACTCCGGGGCCATACTGTAACATATATCCTCGTCCTTCAAATAAATAAATGTATCATTACTGTAACAAAACATGTCAGTTAAATGTTGGATTTGAAAAATAGAAAAATGCCGGAATTCATTTGGCTCATCGTATTTATTTGTTTGCACGAGACGGTGACAATGCGCTGCGTCATTGTAATGTTTCGAACGATCCCACGAGTGGCTGATGTAATCAGCAGAATATCACGTAACATGCGCACCGGAACCCGTCAAACCCGTAATAATTATTGACTAGGTAAAGCGTGTAATAACCAAAAATATACATATCCGACCCACGGGCGACAATGTTTCAAACAGATTGATCGTGTTTAATGTAGAACTCATGTTCGTACACACTGTGTTAAGTAGGAGTACCAGTTAATTATACAATTCGCCGTGGTAGTTAGATTAATTTTAGGCTCACGTTGCAATGGTGGAGTTTGTTTTCAACCGCGGGCAATATAGTACTACTATTAGACAATATAATCCCACACACCGAGAAATCATACGAGAACGCTTTGAGCATAAACGATTTGTTTGCGACGCTAACACACTCTTGCTGGCAGACGAACAGCCTGTTGAACATTTTGCGAGAAAAAAATATCACTTCGATGCAACATATGGTACGATAGCGCAGTCATTTTCGTCGTAGTTATATTATATACTACGGCAATAGTGCGCTCTTTGTCTGTATCACTAGCAATTTGCGATGAAATGGGAGTTGGCCCGGCAGTAATTAAAGAAAATTAATGTCATTAGTAATTCAGTATATTATTGCGATTCGGGGAGTTGTCATTTTTCTCTCAAAGGTTATATCATCGCTTAACACTACACTAGTTCCCGTTCATTGTTATTACTCAATGAGGGATGGACGTTTGAAGAAATGTATTAGGATCAAGGTAATATATCGATAAAATTTAGCTAACCATGGACTTATATCTTGGTCTCATTTGTAATGAGAGGATTGACCGCCCACGGATTAAAGTAACGAAAGCTTAATTAATCACGGGTCGATTTTTTGACGTAGTGTGATAAAAACAGACCGCCATCCATATGGAAGGGTTGCATATGATATTCACCCGAGCGTTGTTGACACGAATTCTATGGTAATGATTAATTGCTGTGAAAGACGAGTCTCGTATAATATAATTACAACATTCCAGATAGGTAGAGATGACTTTATGAAATCAGACACACACTTTGATAAGCAACATGTGTGCATTTTAAACCTGATATTTCCGTCCTTTTGAAAAGAAAAAAAATATTGTATTATTCCAGTTTTAAATTCTCAGTACCAAATACAAAAATAATCAGAACAATAATAATGATATTTCTGATACAATGGGTCACCAGTTCAATTGTATACATGACACAATACCAACACTACTACAACAGAGAACGCCGTTTTACGCCGAAGTACAATTTTAACATTATTGTCAATTGTTGATGTCTACGTTTATAATGGAAGTGAACTTGTTGGTTCTACTGAATACATCTTCACGACAAAAAAGAGAATCATGGCCAAGTTCAATAATAACTATTATTATTATAGTTAATGATTTGGTTGACAGTGACAGGGATACAAACGTTTCGACAATTGAGACTTCATAACAATGTGATAATACTTATTTTGCTCTCAGGTAAAATGAGAAAATCATGAAAAAATAAAACACGCCTTTCAATATTTCTCCAATTGCCCGGGCACTGTGAATACAGCTATCACAGTCAATGCGAACAGATATAATGGCGGGAAGACCACAGCTGTTAGCATCGCGAGTGTTTATATTTTAAATACTATCAAGCTACGCATACAGACGTTTACCGTATGTGCACTTGAGGAATAAATTCAAACAATGAGCATTTTACCCATCTTAAAATATATATATATATATAAATACCTGTTTGTCGTGAAATGTACGGTATGTTGCCTCTGTATCTCGTACATGTGCGTGTGACGTAAAGTACGTGTTTGCATCAAACAGAGATGCCAGTCACGGTGTTTATATTATACTCAAGCCTCGACTTCACTCGTGTACCTGCACGTTTATTGGCCACAGAAAACAGCGTTAGTTTTAAGTGTCATCCGCAATATGCTGGTACACAAACTTGTGTAAAAAAAATGGAACGATCAATTGAGTCACCGAATAATATGTAAAATACATGTTAGTATTGATGAGGATATCGATTACTGTAGAATACTTTATTTATTAATTTTTGCTATTTTCGCTGAAGGAATGATTCAGTGAAAATAAAATCCAGCAAATATACTTTTTTTTCCTATATTTTACCTTCAACTTGTAAAAAATCAGAGAAAATAAATTCCATACAGAACACCCAAAAAGCATTTTCAGCTAAAATAAAGTATTCCACAGTATATTCTCAGTTTACTGAATACAGAAACACGTGAAAAAATCCCACCATTATGTAATTAACTATTAGAGAATACGTACACTACAGTGGATAGAAGTAGGGTATGCCGGAGGAGGGGGTATCACCTTTATTTGCAAATTTAATATGTCAATGCCACGGAAAATATCTAACACAGTGTGACGACTGTGGCGTTACATAACTAAATGTATTCGACAAAATTATAGACGTTTTTATTGTCTATAATGCAAATATCAATGTTTGAATGTCGTAGAATATCACGGAAGATAAGGTTTGTGTTTACGCCGATATCGCTGGATTGAGATCGAATACGTATGTACTGTCAAAAAAGTGAATTTTACGACCACCGTAGTGTCGAACGTCATTTCTCCGGCACGTGTTTGGAATGTCGTTTTTTCAAAAGTAGCGGTGCTTGTTACCATGGCATCGGTGAGATTATTTTATACGTTGACTGAACGTTACATTCATATGAATGATCACGTGGTCCACGATCACGTGAAAATTAACCCAGGGATCTTATGTCCCCGGTGTTAGCGATTTCATTTCAGGGCCATAATGTGCCAAGGAGACAACTGAACACCCATTACGTATCAAGCGAATTATCTGTGTATGTGTACTTTATCAGAACGCAGATTGCAACGATACTGGAAACAAGGGTTATACCAGGGGGGGGGGGGAGTTGCATGACACGATTGGTTGAAATAATCGCCTCATTTGCATAAATTAATATTCATGAGCAATGAAAAACTCGTTTTTTCAGTAACATTGTGCCAAAATGCTTTCCGATAGCATACATGTTATTTCTAAATTGACTGATTCTATCGTTACGAGCTGAAAAAATAAACGGAAAAATGATGTAAAGGTATTTTTTGAGACACGTTTTCGATCAGACTCCAGCTAACTGTTGAAAGTAAACATAGGTTTTCTCTTTACCATGATCATAGTAAGTTACGAAATTCATGGAGAATGCAGAGGCACGTTTAAATTTCACTCTAGTACTATTGCTCAAAATTGCTCAAAATGTTTTCGGTGACTTTTATCAGTGACAAGTTATCTAATTAGTATGCATTTCGAGAAACCACAGTGTGTGTGCATGCGCAGTTTGAAATGGAACAGTTTTGAACGCAATAAAATCACGCGTAGGGTTCCAGCAAGAAATTGTGGCGTCAAACTGGTTGTCGGTTGAATTGTTTTTCAATAGACAATAATTTTGGAGCCTGTAGTTGTCTATGAAATGTTTCTAAGTTTTGTTGAGGATTATTCTGTAAAGAAATTGCTGAAATTATTTCATCTGTTCGTAAACGGGACGTTGTTGCTTTGACGATGGGCTACGGACGACTGACGTCGAAACGTTCCATTCAGATCGGATGGCGCCCTCTCGTGCCAATCCCCCCCCTGGGTTATACTGCACTTTACTCCGTGAAACCTCTTTCAAAGCCGTTCATTTGTGTCAATTCTCACGTACCTCACCGACGTTCACCCACGGATTTATTTGCATACGTAATTGACACCTGTTTTCCTTGTTCATTTATACACGTAGTAATTAATATTTTGTGAATTTAGCCGTCTTTGCAATTCACTACTCTGCGATCGACGTAATGAGTTCCACTGTACTGTAAACCATTTACTTTCTCTGGTATTTCTTTTTTTTTCTAAGTTCAAGAATTCGCCAGTAATTCAGTTCGTTCATGTTATGTATTTTTTATGTACGCATTTAAAATTTAGAAAATTTTACTCATCAGCAAAATTCAGTATAGTGAATATTTTATACAATTGCAGTATTTCAGAATACATCTAATGCTACTTTGTGATGTAGGCTGTGGTATTCGAGTGGTGTGCCACATTCATAATACAGAGAAACACGGGTATTAGATCATGACCGTTGCTGACATGACCCTCCGTGTATCCACATGCATGGACATGCGCACTGGGATTGTTGGTAACCTGACTCTGCTACTGTTAATACGATTAAATATGATTTAGAATAAACATAAACTCTTCTGTAAGTCTATTACACCATGGAACTAAAAAAAACCACGATCTGTCCGAAACAAACCGAAGTTACCTGAAGGAGTTCGGAAGGTGTCAAGTGTCTGTGTACAGCTTATGCTACTAAAGCTGATCGATCTCAGGCACAGAGCGGATCAGAGTTTGAATGAACGTTGTTCTTCTTGTGTTTTTTTAGTTCCATGATTACACGAACTCTCTGCTCCCTCCCCTGGCGTAATAATGGTTGAATTTATTATGAATATTTTTTTCAATTAAAATACACATCAAGTGAATTATTATAGCTATTCGTCACACGTGCGTAGTTTTATTTTATGTATATGGGTAGACATGTATCAAATATCGCTCAACGTCGGTATAAGTACCGGGTTTACCAAGAGGGACGACCATTTAAAATCATGGGGATGGATGGATAATGTTTTTTTAAGAAAGCTAGGCTCCAAGCGCAAAAAAAATCATGCATGCAAGGTGTTGCAGGGGAAACAAAGTTGGCACATTCGAGTAAAATGAAAATATACAGATAAGACAAATCTGTACTGGTCATACTCTTCCAGTCATCGCCTCCCGCCATAATTTCAATTGGTTGACCCTTAAAACCGTCGCAGCGATAGCATGTCGACGGCGTGAGCGTAAGAACAGTTCAGACCACCAGTGATTTCGGCGAGGCTTCGGAAATAACCCGGTAGTCCACGTATGCGGAAGTAATGAACCTTATACATGTGGTCCGAGTGTCATACTGACGAGGTGAAAACGTTCCATATAACATGGTCTGGTTAATGGCATTTATTTTAAATCTAGCCTAGGTGGTATTATGTGAAGTATTATAGGATTTGGATTACTCTGAGTTCATGTAGACTACCAACCCTGTCGGCGAGTAAATGATTAAATAGGTAGAAATTGACGATCGGTGGGTAACTGAATGAATGAATCAGGTCCAGCTGACGGCTACACAAGTGCCATAATTGAATTGGCACACATCACGATCAGGAGTTCACGCGAATAAATCTCTCGCCTCGACCGGAAGCACTGGCATTGGCAGTTAGATATAAACATGAAATCCATTTACTTACCCTTCTATCTCTCGGCCAGCCTGGTGGCGGCCACTGATACTGTCGTAAAGGCCGGGTAATACCGTAGTTGTCAACACTACCACACCCAGCTAGCGGCCATGATGGCGTTCACCATACAACAAACTTGTTTGGAATTCAGTACTGAATGGATAGTAACGACAGTGCAATGTATTGTTACGCTAATGACTGTACTTGCCTTGTTGGTATGCAAATTGTTTAGTGGAGTTTGCAGGGAACGAAACTGTACGCAAAATTGTATCTCTCCTTGTAACTACCGGCGTGGTCACGGAACTGCCACGTCAAGCCACTTTTATGGAATAATCACAGGGAGCCCAAGAACTATGATCAACTGTACGCACTCCCTATGAGCGGCGGCGGGGGGGGGGGGGGGTTATCGGCCGGTGTCTAGTGTCAGAAATAGACAAGGGATGAAGGGTCCAGCCAGCTCACATTTTTTAAACTCGAAAAAACAGACGAAAAGAATGAAAAATAAAATCAAAAAAAATACCAGCTTGAAGAATATTAGTTGCTCTTTCAAATTTCGCCAAAGCCTTACCTACATTTTAGCAATATCTGCAGAATAAATCTACACAAATTGCCTCCATTTAGGAATTCCTAACGGTTTGCCCGAACGCACGGCACACTTGGAGGCGTGGCCTTGTTCAGCATTTGTCAACAACCAATCACAAGACTGGTTCCTGGGCTCCCTGTGGAATAATATACATAACAAGTAACCTGTAGAATGCTGTGTGGGTAATATTTTTATATTGATTTTTGCTGCATTTGCAGCAAATAGTTACCAAACAATGAGAAATCTATTGGATTGAATATACCTCTCAGGTGGCTTCACATGCATAGTTCAAGCCTGCCTAACCGGTGCGTATACCAGGATTTAGTTACAGCTTCATGTTCCCAGTAATCCCAGTAATTCATGAAAGACTGGCACTCCCATGCAATTAACAGCGAGTTAAATTCTTGGGATTGAAACATATATTTTGAAGTCACTGATGTAGGCAATGAATAACTTAACGTTGACATAAAGACGAGGTAGTGCTCAACTAGAGGCTGAAATTATAATTAATTTGTTTATTTCAATTTCTCCTGAAGTCAAATAGAATACACTGGTGAAACACGATAGTACCCATGGGAGAAAGGATGTTTTGGGGTGTAGTTTACATTGTGTATGGAGTGGTAGGATCGGGTGTAATTTGTTCATTTCCAACTCTTATGAAGTCACGTAGAATTTCACTTAATTTATTTTTGCTGACATGTTTTCAAGCATTACATGTGAATCCAATTTTCACTGTGCTGTGTCTCAATAGAGTGTGAGGGAAATGGCATTTTCACTGGAATTTATTTCAGGGGGAAAATGTTTTCAGTGATAATGAAGTATTATGACAGAACCCCATACCCTCCCCGTGGCTTTCATTGCGTATGGAAGTTATTTTCACTAGTGATGCGGTGTATCCTGCTGCCGTACTTTCACGAGCGAAGCCACTGGGACGGTATGGGGTTCTGTTATTATTACATATGTCCCATATTTGATTATTTCATATTAAAGAAAGAACGTGCAACAAATCGGGATAGAAATTTAGATCGGGGAACCCAATTGCCCATTAATATGCTCCAAGACAGTGCTGCGACCTAGCAACGCGTGTCAGTGTAGAACGCGTGTCACTGTACGTGTGAAAATAAAATAATCAGACGTCTAAACTTGAGTCATTGTCCAAATAAATACTGCTCAAATTGAAAAAGTGTTCAAAACGTCATAAAAAAGACGCCGCCGACGATGCGCGTCGCACAATCTTTTTGCTAGCTGTCAAACAACTTGTCAAGTCAAAACATCTACGCGCCAAAGTGAAAAGGCTGATTTTACTGCGGGTCCAGGCTGCGGGTGGATGTTCAGAGAGCCCTTCAAGATTGATAAAACTCAGTTTCCAGGTGGTCAACATACATTAAGTTTTCCCAATCCTAGTATTCTATGTGATGTACATCTAACATGCCAAAAATGAACGATTGGTGAACGATTTGAACCTGACAAAAATAGCAGACGGAAATGTGTTTACAAAATAAAAATAGTGATTACTTGATTTTAAAAATAGATACCAGGAAGGGGAGGGGGTAAAAGAAAAGTTATATAACATTTTATTATTCAATAATTTATTAAAATACATAAGTTTGTCCAATTCCCTGTGATACAACACCTCAGACATAGCTCATTGTACTCGGTTTGAGTGTGGGTACAAAGTTACTATTTGAATTTTTTATATCTTTTTTCATTAATGAGAAATTTGACCCCAAAGTTAGAGTAACTGTTCACCAGGAATGGCTTTTTAACTCTTCTGTGATTTTTTTGGGCTTGGCTGATTTTGTTCAAACTTGATAGGCAGATCGTACCATCACTAATTGGAAAAACAATCCTGACCCACCGCTACCATGGCAACAGCCAAAATCTGTTTTTTGAATACTTTCGCCCCAAATTTATTACCTCCTACCAGTCTTGTAATAGCAGTGGCCAAATGATCATGCCTTTTATTCTGGCTACGTTGCGCACTGGCAAGAGATCACTGGCGCCGACATTGTTACACTGTCAACGTAATCCCAATTGAACTTTGAATAAAATCTAAATGCTGCCTCCAATCTAGAAAATACTATCGCAAAACGGTTAGAAATAATACATTTAACGGCTGAAGACGTCCTAGCAATAAAATAAAGGGACTTCTAAAGACTGAATGTTATTTTGCGAACCTCGTATAAGGTGCCTGGTTTTAGTTATAAACCGACGTTAGCTTCACGTTCATGTCCTACCATGGTAACAGCCGAAAACATATTGCTTGTTTTTTACCGGCTTGTTTTCATTGGCAACCGAAGTATTTTTATTTTGTAAATAAATGTTCGTCTGCTATTTTTATCCAGTTTAGCAACATTTTTTGCATATTAGGTGTACATCACATGGAATACTACGATTGACAGAACTTGGTGTATGTTGACTGAGTTTTATCATAGTACGAAGTACCAGGAGGTTTCTGCTGGCGACGTTGCGGCGTTACCCAGTTCCAAATAAAGATTACCAACGCCAAATGAGCAACATTTTAACCGGTAATCAAGATTCATTCAATCCACGGCTAGCAAGCAACATCAGAAGCGAAGTTGTAGCATGCAGTACTAGTAAGTCATCCCGTCAGTGGAGTACCACAGTAGCACGGCATGCTTGCCTTCAGCATTGTATTCAAATGAATCACGTGGTGTGTCGTTCTCGTTCAAACCCGGAATTCGATCAATAGGGGAGTTTCAGTATAAAAAAAACACATTGCAAATCATGCAAGTTCAACATTTTTAAACCAATATACTAAAACAGGAATGCTCAGAGTGCAAAAGTATGATAGTTATTACTTTCCAGTATACACATCTCTGTTAATACTATCCCTCACATGTTCTACTCCCAATTACTCCTGCGTAAAATGGTGAGCCTCTTTTCATGTTGACATTCAGACTAAAATCATGTGACAGGCTGTTAAAATTGGCTGTTGCATACTCTTTCGCCGGTCTGGGAAATGTGTTTAATTAATTAGCTCTCATTCAAGCAACAATGCAGATTTCCCAGTGGGAGTGAAACTATTCGACTCTGCCATTAAAAAATAGGGGTGTTTTCAGCAAAAAACGAATAACCCTGGAATGCACACAAAATACTGAATTTCGGAACAAATCGTGCATTACTTACAGCAGCAGAATACCACAGAAATATCAGACGAAACATGAAAACACTATATATTGTATTTCGGCCTGAACCCTCTATATTGCAATTCAAGGAATTAACCCCTTATGTGCATCCATTTCCCACCTTGGTATCACCCACCCCTGAAAACAAACTCTTAATACTACGCTGAAGCGTTTGGTAAAAACAATCCTGACCCACCGCTACCATGGCAACAGCCAAAGTCTTGTAATAGCAGTGCCCAAATGATCATGCCTTTTATTTTGGCTACGTTGCGCACTGGTAAGAGATCACCGGCGCCGACATTGTTACCACTGTCAACGGAATCCCAACGCAGCTTTGAACTTTGAATAAAATGTAAATGCTGCTTCCAATCTAGAAAATACTATCGCAAAACGATTGGAAATTATACATTTAACGGTCGAATACGTCCTAACAATAAAATAAAGTGACTTCTAATGACTGCCATGTTATTTTGCAAACCTCGTATAAGGTGCCCGGTTTTAGTTATAAACAGACGTTAGCTTCACGTTCATGTCCCTTCCATGATAACAGCCGAAAACATATTGCTTGTTTTTTACCGGTTTTCATTGGCAACCGAAGTATTTTTATTTTGTAAACAAATTTTCGTCTGCTATTTTTATTCAGTTCAAATCGTTCAGCAACATTTGTGGCATATTAGGTGTACATCACATGGAATACTACGATTGAGAGAACTTGATGTATGTTGACTGAGTTTTATCATAGTACGAAGTACCAGGAAGTTACTCAGTTCCAAATAAAGATTACCAACGTCAAATGAGCAACATTTGACTGGTAATCAAGATTCATGTAATCCATGGCTAACAAGCAACATCACAAGCGAAGTTGTAGCATGCACTAAGTCATCCCGTCAGTGGAGTACCGCAGTAACACGGCATGTTTGCCATCAGCATTGTATTTAAACGAATCACTTGGTGTGCCGTTCTCGTTCAAACCCGGGATTCGATCAATAGGGGAGTCTCATTAAAAAAACACATTGCAAATCATGCAAGTTCAACATTTTCAAACCAATATACTAAAACAGAAATGCTCAGAGATGTAAATGAAGGATAGATATTACTTTTCACTATACACATCTCTGTTGATACTATCCCTCACATATTCTACTCCCAATTACTCCTGCGTAAAATGGACTAGCCTCTTCATGTTGACATTCAGACTAAAATCACGTGACAGGCTGTTAAAATTGGCTGTTGCATACTCTTTCGCCGGTCTGGAAAATGTGTTTAATTAACTCACATTCAAGCAACAATGCAGATTTCCCAGTGGGAGTGAGACTATTCAAACTCTGCCACTAAAAAATAGGGGTGTTTTCAGCAAAAAACGAATAACCCTGGAATACACACAATATACTGAATTTCGGAACAAATCGTGCATTACTTACAGCCGTAGAATACCACAGAAATATCAGACGAAACATGAAAACACTATATATTGTATTTCAGCCTGAACCCTCTATATTGCAATTCAAGGAATTAACCCCATATGTGCATCCATTTCCCACCTTGGTATCACCCACCCCTGAAAACAAACTCTTAATACCACGCTGAAGCGTTTGGTAATAAAGTACAAGAGCCGGCACTCATTGGAAATGGTTTACATCCGTGTTGCCATTTCTACTTCGAATTGACAGGATTTTCATCTCCTACAGATATGAGTCACGTGACAGTATGATCATCATGTCTAATTTTCGAGGATTGAAGCGATTTTTCAATCGTTCAACATCAAAACGGTATGATAGGTCCCGACATGTAGTCTTCAGAGTGGACGATGGCTATTTGTATACTGCCAAGTCGATTTTCAAAACGAGGCTGCACGGATACGATTCCCCAGATGTTGTTTTTATAATACTAGCAGAATATCCAAATTTCAGATTTATTGTTGAAATCCTATATTATAGGAAACAATTGGTTTTGGGATAGCCCTCGCCACGTGATTGTCATCGATGGATATAACTTACTAGTACCATAGACCCTCTTTTAGAGGCAGACATCCCTTGTTCACCGCCTACTGGTGATAGGAGATAAACAACGCATATCACATGAGCTGGTGAGTACTGAAATATAAAGTGTTCACGCCCGACCTGTTGTAGTAGTAGTATTAGTTACATGATGGGGTATACAGGGAAAATTTGGTATCCCACTTTGACATATACACTGGTGACAGTAAATATTTATAAACTTGAAGAATTATGGATAATATCTGCAATTCAGGAAGGGTATACATTGCAAGGCCAAAATTGTCCCGGGGTTTCCCTGAACCTTCCCCGAAGAAAAAATGTTTATGTTATATTATTTCTCATAATTCCCTTTCACACAGACCGCCATTTTCTCATACTGCGTACAGATGGAATAGACCGAATTGCCTGGGAGTGAATGTGCGAGCACCATGCTGAATTTACACACAAACAAACCTCGGCCTAAATCGAGACATCGTTCGAGAGGATGGAAGTATACTATTAAGTATAGTTTTCGGGATCTAGTTACATCGACCGCATTCGGAACGAACGTGTCCGAGGGGTAGTACACATAGAGATCACATACCGGAACTCATGCAGTTTATGAGTTTATGAGTAGACCATCAGCAAATCGTGCCTGTTCATAATATTTACCCTAATTCACGTGTGTTTTTTTCTTCTTTCAATCTGTACCCGACTTTCAGACAAGTTGTCCTCAGGCTCAGTCAATGTCATTGTGCGTTATTACACCTCGGAACAAACTTGAAGTCGATTTAGGGCTTCGGGAAGAAAACACGGTTTAAAGTAGATATAAGTCGGATAATCTCCATTATGATATTATTAATTTGGTATGAGAAGCGATTAGTGGTATTTATAAGTTGCAACAGGTGATGGTCTATTTTTCGATGCCTCCGTTTCCAGGGGCGACTTTCAAGATAATTGATTGACGCATAAGGTGATTGGTTAAAGTATTGAGGTATATTATTTTATACGTTATTACAGTGAAGTATAGTGCATGTTTATTTGACAATTATCGCTAAGTATTGTAACTTAATGACTGGCGCATTTATATGTGGAACTATTTAAGGTTTCACATTAGTATAAAATTAATATTTCACAGATTTTGAGGCTGTGTTAGATGTGAATGACGTGTGAGGTACCATATACGTTGTATCATATGTAGAGCGACAGATTTCGTTATTCTCGTGATTTGAAAACACTCTGATCCCAAGATATCCGTAACTAATACAACCTTGCCGTCAACTTTGCCGTCAAATTGTTGAGTTTTGCTGTAAAATCATGAATAGTTATGCCGTCTAATTGTAGAATTTTACCATCAAATTTATGCAGTTTTGCGTGAAATTGTTGAGTTGTGCTGTAAATTCATGAATTATAGTTTTGCCGTCTAGTTGTGGAGTTTTGCCGTAAAATAATAGTTTTGCCATCTAATTGTGGAATTTTGTTATCAAAATTTTGCAGTGTTGCCGTCAAATTGTGGGACTTTGCCGTCAAATTCTAGATTGTTGTCGTTAATTGTGGAATTGTGCCGTCTAAGTGTGTAGTTTTGCTGTCTAATTGTAGAATTATTCTGTGAAACAATAGAGTTGTGCCGTATTGAATGAGTTTTGCTGTGTAATATTAGAGTTCCATCGCGATAAATTAAACATATATTGTCACGTGTTGACCACCGTAGAAGACACACAAAAAATAAATATAACAATCCATTTTCAAGATTATGTTTTCAATTTCCACATGAACCCCCCTTTTTTTCTACCCAACTCGAACCACCAACATTTCGGTTAACAGCCGAACGCGCTAACCGATTGCGCCACAGAGACAACATACTGCCGTCAAAATGCAACGGTCAATAGTCATCTTAAAATAACTGTAAATATTTTATTGCGGCTGATCTGCACTGGCTCGGAAGATGAATTCTGATTGGCTAAAAAAACAAAAAAACTTGTGGCGTTGAATGCACGTTCATTGTCAGTATTGTTATGCAAATTCAAACTAGCTAATCATTTACAACCTTCCGAGCCAGTGCAGATTAGCCCTTTTATTGCCAGTACTGTCATGTTGTTTGGAAAGAATGTGATTACGTCAGATTCATGAACAATACACTGTATTCGTTGATGCAGTATTTCCAAAAGCAACCCCCTCTAAAAACAGAAACTGCACACAATTATTTTATTTCACCATTCACGTTTTAACAACCTGTTGTGTCGAATCAACCCGCATCCAATCCCCAGCCTGTCTTATCCCACACCACCCCTAAAACACTGCACCCAAACATCAATCACTTTATCCCACCTTTTACGTACATTTTGAAAACCTGTCACAGTATTGAAATCAGAACACTATATTATTTTAAATACAAACTCTTCGCTACGGTTAAATCGTTGTATGTGTATAGCCACTGTCCGTGAATCATTAAATCGTTTTTATCTAAACTATTGAATCACATTGAACTTCGCCGAACGTATTGTTTATTTTATTATAAAACTAATCTATCGTGTTTAGAGTGAAACCATAAATAGAATATCAACAAAAACTACGACTTTATCTAACTTGTTGTTTGATAAAACACATTAGCAAAGGCGGTAACCGAATTCAATCTACTGTAAAATACTTTATTTTCACTTGGAATTAATTTTCGCTGAAGGAATGATTCAGTAAAAAATAACATCCATCAAATATACCCTTTTTTCTATATTTTACATTCAACTCATCAGAAATCAGTGAAAATAAATTCCATACAAAAAACCCAAAAAGTCTTTTCGGCGAAAATTTATTCCAGCTAAGGCCAGACTTTTTTATTTCTTGTTTCTCGAGTTTTCATAAGGCATTTTTTTAGGAGGGCGGAAAAAAAATAAAATTAATTATTTTTTTCCAATAGATTTGTGTGATTCTCAAAGAATTGAAAGTAAGATCATTGATCGGAGAAATAAAATGTTATTCCATGTATAACCCTGTTTCTCATCTGCGCGAGACTTGCAACTTGGGTTTGTTATGCGGCGGGCGGAAAAAATAAAGATAGAAATAAGTTTTTTAGCAATTTTTTGCACTTACATTTTTTTTTCATTTTCGACTCCTTTTCATTCGGCGGGTTCGCGAAACAAGGCATAATAAAAGTCTGGCCTAAAATTAAGTATTTTACAGTATATTTGGCCATTGGTCAAAAAAGTCATATACACTGTGAAAATTTAACAGTAGCTCATCGGCTTTCCTTCTCAGTTTCATAGACATCTGAACGGGTGTTTTTTTTTTCTGAAACAAGCAGTGTATTGAACTTATTGACGATAGAGGGCGTTTATGAACACACATCATAGTACATGTACGTTTAGCTCTACACAATGTGCAGCTTCTTTAAAACTGGACGACATTTTCAAAACATATCATAGCTTGGATTGTAAGTATATACTTAGTAGCTTATTCAAAGTTTGAATATCTGAGAATATCGGTTGAAACAGTAACTAATTTAAACATGCAGGGAACATGTATTTGAAAAAAGAAAACTGAACGAAAAGAATGGTCGTCGTTCCTGGGTGGGCTCGAACCTCCAACCTTTCGGTTAACAGCCGAACGCGCTAACCGATTGCGCCACAGAGACAACACTGATGCTCAAAATGCATCATTACAACAAAATGTTGAAATAACTGTAATTATTATATTTTGTTAGTTTATGACCAACATTGTCATACTGTTTCGAAAGAATGTGATTACGTAAGATTCATGAATACCGATGTCAGCACAAGGAATGATGATTCTTTCTGATTTGCATAACTTTTCATTTCATTAAAATTAGAGAATCCGTAACCAATAGCGTTTAGCACATAATTATCGATAATAATCGATATAACATATCAAATAACACACCCCTTTACCCTATTCGAGTGTTCGGGAGTGTAAACGCGAATACGCTCCATTTGTCTTATTTTCCATATAACGACTAATGTTAAAAATAATTTCGTTGCATGGACGCATTTACACAATTTGCGCACTGTGAACATTTACAGTAGCTCATCGGCTTTCCTTCTCAGATTCATAGCGTGATAAACATAGACAAGCAGTATATTGAACTTATCATTGACTGTAGAGTTTTGTTTACGAACACGCAGTACAGTAACGTTAGCTCCCCGAGATGTCCAGTTCATTTTTCTCAGAGCATACCATGGCTAGGATTGTAAGTACATATTTATTAGCTGATCCAAATTGTGAAGACCTCTTGGAATAATATCCATTGAAGTGTATAGAGCGAGAATTGGTTTCTTCACACGTTCAAACTAAGAGACGAGTGCGCAAACGTAGGCCATTACTGCAGTCATTTTCATTGCATACAGAATAACTATGCAATCATTCTAATTCTGCTTTTGATTGGTAATATCTTGAACTAAGTGATCAGATAATGACTCCGTGGTATTAACCAAGCTGCGTAATATTAGTAAAGAATTAAAGCGGCAGGATCGTCACCTGCGCACGCGCGGGAATTGAGTTTCAAGCGACGATAACAACACACGCTAAAAACTCAAAGGCTCATGGGTAGACGCTTCTTTGTAAACAATTACACGCTATGGCCATCTGACGCATGCGCAGGTGACGATTCCCCCGCTTTAAATAGTGAAATAGACAATTTGACAAACGAAATTGAATCTATGAAGTAGAAACAGGTCGAACTACAACAAGCATAGAATTTTAAGTCCCTGTGAAATAATACAAAAGTAGCTAATTTAAACATGCAGAGAATATCTATTTGAAAATAGAGGGCGACAAAATGAGATAGTCGTCCCTGGGTGGGCTCGAACCACCAACCTTTCGGTTAACAGCCGAACGCGCTAACCGATTGCGCCACAGAGACAACACAACGACATTCAAAAATGCAACGGTTTAGAACAACTACACTAATCTTGAAATGGTTGTGAAGATTATATTTTATGACCAACATTGTTACGCTGATTATCGCCAAAAGTTATTTGTTACAATGAAGCTTTATTGGTGTTAAGAACTCATTTGACACAGTATATGTCTACAGGAAAATCTACAGAAATCCAAAGAAGAACTAGTTTTTAACTGTTTCAGTTTATCTATTTTATCTAGGGTTTATCGTCAGATAAGTGTAACCTTTGACCTATCGCTTTGATTAAGAACCCTGAAAAGTTAACTCGTATAGCCTGCTTCGAAACGCCAACCGTCGTCCACGTCAAACCTATGTTGTCTCTACATTATTCTATTTTTTTTATTTTTTTTAATGATTGGTTTTACATACTTTCGGTCAAAAAGAAGCTAAGTAAAAAAATCGTAATATAAGTACCATGTCTTGAATCAAGGGCATACTCATTATTTTATATCCTACGTAGGACAAGATCGCAATCTCTCTCACCAAATGAAGTCATTTTCAATAATAAAGACTTTCCTTTTCGATATTGTGAAATTCTTTCGTTTTGGGGGAATACACTTGAAAACAACTGATTTTGACAAGAAAAATCAGGAATATATTAAGAATAATTCAGAGTGAAATAGATGTGATATGTACACCAAGATAATTTTCATAATTATTAATTACACAAGAATCTATCTCTGTGTTTGCATGATTTTGTTTTTGTCATGGATTATGGCTGAAAGAACCTGAATGAAATTATAAACTATGTTGTTTGTTCATCAACTTATGTGTGGAAATTAACTTTAATAAATATTATTTTGGTTGGTAAACATACTGTATTTTCCTGCATACAAACAAAAGTATTCCTCAATGTCAAAAACACAACGTCTTGATCGTAGTGTTGCGCCATCGCGGCGTCAATCGGACCCGTATTAGAAAACAAGCACCTACTAAGGTCATTAATCAAAGTTCCACAAAGTACAGCCGTTATCTCAGTCCCGTAGCTGTCCCCATCCCATTGATTACTATGCTGCAGTCGTCGCACTGCATCGTTTTCAATATGGGACCCTTAGAGAAACATGCCGCAAAGCGCTTACATGAAATTCGAACTTACGCTGCGCTGTAACGCTTCATACTCCTGACTGAGGGCATTGCTCTATCCGATTTCAGTATTCATTTCCACGTGGAATTTGTACTCGAGGTTTTTGACCGGTACATATTCCAGCGACAGGTTATCGGTGTGTTGTGTTTACACACTTGTTTGACCCAAGGCGGCAGGTTATCGGTGTGTTTTGTTTACAGACGTATTTGACCTAAATATAAACGAAGTTGTGAATTGTATGCACTGTTTGTCGCATGATGGCGCTATAAACTTCGATAAGTCGATAACCCGAACAACGTGTAAAATATATATTCAAACCGTAATTCCTTATTTTATGGAATTATCAACTTTATACATTTCTTTAACAGGCGGTCGAGCAGACAGAAATGTGTGAATTGCATAATTGTATATTCCAAGCTAAAGTGAATAGACAATAAACGGGTTTAGAATAATGCTGATAATATCAATATGGTTTAATGACTGTTTTGTAAATATACAATTATATACAATACACAAACAATATAACCTATATACACGATAAAATATATACTATACGCATATTACACCATGGACTTTTTCACCAAATCATCGGGGTATATCACATTCAAACGCGTAATAGTCTCAATTTCTTCCAAGGGCAATCTTTTTTGTCATCGCTATCTTTGGTTGCGTTCTTATGAAGTGTTGTTTTGCCAACAGACAGTGTGTATGTAACAACATCGCTTTCTACCCTCACATTAGGTCGGCTATTTGAGTGCGATTCATGGTCGTCTTCGCGAGTTTCTTCGGATGGAGTAGTACGGTCATCGCTCGGTCGCGTGTCGGCATTGTTAGTCTTTTGGTTTTGGCCGCTGATCTCAAAGAGTTCAATTCCATCGATGTCGATTTCGCCGTCATCTGATGGCAAATCAATATATAAATCTGTTTCCATTAATGCTCAACAAAATGTGTTTCTTCAACAAAAGTTAACGACTCCTTAGCAAAATGATGTTGTCAGCGGCGAAGATTGTTAACATAAAACCGCGTGTTCATGGCGTCCACTTATTGGAATATTCGAACTGTCGCGGTGCGATTATCCTCGGAGGCGGAGCTACGTCACAAGACGTTCCACGTTGCTAAGACGCGCCCCACTGTACATGCATTTCTATGGGCTCTAGGCGCGCTGCTGTGGAACGCTGGTCGAGCCGGTGAAAATTCGGGAAAACAACACAAACTCAACTTTGAAGTAATCCCGAACATCCGCGGGGCTAATATTGTTACACTGTTCAGGGGAGTCTCAACAACCATCCCAAAGTACCGTTTTCTGCGAGTTTTTTGCTTTTGGTTTCACTGCGATGGTTGCCAGGCGGTGAAAATGCCCGGATGTCCGCCCTGAGGATTGGGCATTTTGCTCGCATCAGTCCCAGGCAACAGAGACAGGGTGCCACGTGATCCTTGTTACGCAGGATGTCATGGGGTGGAACACATATAACAAACAATTGAACAACGTCCTCACAAAATATATGCATTTAACGTTATATTTGGTGTTTATTTGCCGCTACAGCCAATAGTAAGTCACTTCAAAGATATTGTATTACTTGTTGCGGTAGTATGTATGAATATCGGAAAGAGCATAAAACTTCAGGCGGGGATGTTCACACATGCCGCACAATTTAACTCGGGTAAAATGATATTTTTTTTCGATATTATACTTATCAATTACATTCAGTATATTCACAATTGTCCATAATTTCCAAATATATTTATCGTTTTTTCCCGAAAATATCCCTGAAATCTAAAATTCGGCAAAAAATAAGCCTCCACGGGAGAAATCAGCGGAGTTTAGCGGCACGTAGAACCAAAGCGCGTCTACAATTGGTTCTTCTCGGGCTCCAACTGTGCGTGCGTTCACTCTCGCAAAGCGCTCATTGAACCGAAATGCGTTCGATTTTCTGCGATGTTTTCCCATGGCTGATTTCTCCAATGGAGACTGTATTATTTGCCGAATTTTAGATTTCAGAGATATTTTCGCGAAAAATCTAGAGATATATTTAGAAATTGTATACAAATACTGTGATATAATACTTGGTTATCGGTCGTATAATATAACAAAAACAACAAAATGACATTGAATGTATATACTACATGCATTTATCATGATTATTGAAAATATATTTTTCGTGCCAGGATCGGAGGCGTGTCAGTCAAATAGACCAGTTTTCGCCCACTTCGAGCACCCGAAAATGCAAAAAGTGTATCACAACATGTCTCCAAATAGTGAATATCGCATTTATTTTATTATTACTTGTGCGCCAGCCAGAACACCGAAAGTATACATTCGTAGAAATAGAACTCAGTCTGGGAGATTGGTGCGTCAGCTGACTGTGACTGCGAGATCTCGCTTCATGCGTAAAATCGGACACAAAAAAAACAGGACAAAAGTTCTTAGCGTCACAGTGACGACAAATGCAAAAATATTTTTGGGAATATTTCAACGCATAATAATGTGCTATACATATATCAGCGGCATATTCCTCTTTGAAAGAAATTGAAAGGAGTTTTGATATTGAAATATTCAAATTGAAAATCAAAATCATTCGATTTTTTGGCAGACGTTCGATCCGCGTCTTTCACGCTTAACGTGAGGTCTCGCAGTCAACATGAAATCATCAATGTGAACATTAAAAATACGAGACAAACAGGATCGTGTATTAATATTATTAATAATATTGTTTTTGTCTTGGCTTTTCCTTTTTCTTTTTCGCCGATATTTGAAAGTGCTATTACTCAATAACCATGTCTAATTATCTGACAATATTTTCTTCAAATTTTGTTTCTGCGTAATATTAATATATATCTTCACGTCTGTGGCAAATTTCTTTAAAACATCATAACCACCTAAAAGTCAAAATACGGTGCATATAAAAAATCACCTACTGTATTATCATAGTAACGAATGTATGCCTGTTACGTATAACTGGCAAGGATGTTTGGTATTATTTGAACGTGGTTTGAAAAAATATATAGTACTTTATTTGTCATTTCGAGTGAACAGAACGCAAATCAAAACAAACCCGAATTTCAGTCAAGATTAGCTCCTTGATATAATTTGATTTAAATATATATGAATCATTGGGACAAGTTAAGAGCTACTTGAACTGCACGTAGAATTTATATATCTATTATATTCTTTTACTAAACACGCATGAATTTATGTAATATCACAAATAATATCAAGTATTATAAGAACAGCTCGCTAAATATGGGCACAGTGATTTGTTCCTGATCGATTACCTCGGAAATACAGGAGAGCCGATACTACTGCCATCATGTTCTCAGTATGTACTTGGAAAAACAAAATAATTATCATATGTGTCACAGGGTGGCGCTATACACTCCACCTTTGCTGCGCGGTTCATGATGTGGCATCGATTAATATTACCTATTTTTTATTAGCAGTGCTGTTGGAGATACCAGTTTCAATTTTGCTCATAGAGTATATATCCGAGTTCTGACATTAATAATCTTATAAACAAATGTTTAGACATGTTATGTACAGCTCTTTAGAGATCTACATTCCTTCTCACTACAATAGTTGTGTACATTGCTGAGTTGCTCCAGGCTCTCGTAAGATTGAGTTAGTGTTCGGGTTAGAACCAACTATCTATTATGAAGTTGACTCGGAGTTTTTGGATGGAAGCTTCGTACGTTGATTTGAAGATAAACGGGGAGAATATTTTATAAATAATGGAAATAAGTACCATCCACCAATACAATTGTTCAAATTAACCCAATCTTTCAAGTTCTTTTCAAGTTCATTCACAGATTTGAGACAAAGGTACCTTTAAATGATGTGATGAATCTATTGACACGGGTTCATTATAGTTAAATGGTTTTTCTCACAATAGTTTTTTTTTTTTTTTTTGTAATGGCGACGTAACGACGTAACTTACGTTCCAGTTGCTAGAATTGTATCGGTTACGCCATGATAGACCTGTGTAAAATAATATAACGGAGTCGCTTCTTTCGTAGTAACGTCATAACCCCCTTCTTTAATGTCTCAATCAGTTACTATCCATAGCCGTTAACTCATATAATGCATATGTGTCAGATTGCCAGCACGACAGTGAGTTTAACATTTCAGTCACTTCCGCGATAGCTGTTAATTAACGACTTCCTTTTATTCATTTTTTTAAATTTCAAAAGTTAGAGCCCCAGCCTCGTGCTTGTCGTCCGCCACGTCGTTGTTACCATGGGTAGGCGCGTGCCGTATTCTACATATACTTTAACAAAGACACTATGAAAAGCCTATTGATTCTATAAATACCCTAATGTTATAAGCAATCAAACACGTGACTAAAAATAAGGCTTGTCCGCGTACGCATGAGTGAGTTCTTTGATGACCATTCAACCGTAACTACTTCGTCACTTCCGATCGTCCTTCAATTCAGGAATCACTTTGGAGAAACGGCGGCAAATTCAAATTAAAAGTCCAACAATAAAGGATCTTACTGGGGGACGTGTATCTGACACTGAACGTGTCGACATCAAAGAAATCCTAAAAGAATTTAAATATGAAACAGAATGAACTACATTATTTGTAAAAGTTCTCTGTGTTCTGTTCCTATTCGTATCATCAAAGGGTACCACAATTTGTTTGTTAGTTTAGTCTGCCCCTTGCCGCCGCATCCATGCGTTTACGATACATGCACAGCGTTGTTAGCTGCAGTAGACGGACACTAAGATGCGTAGATTTTATTTCAAAATTTTGAGGGAATAGTTTGTATCAAATTTGTTAATTTGTTATACATTTAGGCAGCGGGTCTAAAAGTATAGAATCATTAATATTAAAAATATTACAACACACAGATTTGTTACGTTTTATCACTTTGTGATCAGTTGCTATGTGACGTCACAGTCACTTATCCCGTCGCGATATCATTTTTCAAATAGGAGAATGTCGTAATTAGTATTTGCCCGGCACTCCACCGTGAGAAACTAACTTGAACCATGGTTCAACTGCATTACTTTCATGGTAAATTGCGTTTCACTTATGCTCACCTTGAAGAATGCGCATTCAATGAAAATTAAAGTCCACCATGGAGTAACGGTCAATCAGAAGTCCGAGCACGTGTACTTGAATCACAGTCCCTGGTCCTCTAGCAGCAAAGCGCTCCTGTGACGTAACAACGACGTCATTGGGTCAAATGGGCAACTTTCATTAGGTGTGTATTAGTTTGCTATTTAGAATTTAGTAAAATCTCTTTTAAATAATGCATTACAGTTCGGACGACTGCAGATCAGATCGATTTCAATCAATGTGTGTGACCTTCTTTACAATCGTTACGTCACAAAAATGTTTGTCGCTAGCGGGCGCGACTTGCAGAGTTTTCCCTGCATCCCTATACTATATTTTTGAATATTCCATGTCCATCCTTCTATATACAACCCATGCAACCCAAATAGTTTTTGTATTGAATTTGATTTAACATAATATATAACACGTGTCACGTGACTAATTTTTCACTTAGTTTTACTGTGACCTGCAGAATATGTCGGTGATGTATTACAGCTGTCCCACAATTCTCTAGTTACGTGTTCAGTAGCGGCAATGTTATTTTAATATGAAGTAAATACGAGAAAGATATACACGTTAAATGTCGGCTTCACACACTTGACACTAAACCAGGTTTAGGTCCTATAGAATCTGAACTGCGGTCAAAATAAACGTTTTTTATCGGCGTCATTGTAATTTAACGGTATAATCCCCTTGCACACTACTTATGAACGGTACGACAAAAACACAGGACAGACCGCACCAATCATTTATAATATTACAACCGTTTTCAATTGAATTGGAACAAGGCTTTCTCGTGTTCCCAAAAGTCTGTGGTCACGGTTATCAGTCACAAAATCTGAAGGTACAATTGTTTCTGGAATGTGAGGGGTCAGTGGGGTCTTTATTCAATTATTCATATCAATCTGAGTTTTTGTCTGGAATACCTTTGATGGCGAGACACTTTAAAAAGACCCACGTGCTACAGGGAGGTCCTGTATTTGTGGAATTTGAATTTGAATTTCCCTCCGTTTCCCCCAAACAATGGCATTACCCGCTAACGTCCGTGGGCAACTGACGACTATGGGAATTGCAGTGAAGGAATCCCGGAACGGAAGTGGCGTAGTAGTTACGGTTGAATGATCACCAAAGAACTCACTCATGCGCACAATGACATGTCTTGTTTTCTAGTCACGTGTTAGATTGCTTATAACATTACAGGTATTTATATAGAATCAATAGGCTTTTCATAGTGTCTTTGTTGAAAAGATATATAAAGGAAACGGCACGCGCCTACCCATGGTAACAACGACGTAGCGGACGTTGAAGCACGAGACTGGAGTTTGAACTTTAATAAATAAAAAGGGACCGTTACTGAGGCTATCTATGCCAGATGTTCTTCTAATTTCCCTGCAGACAGTCATTGACCGCATATGCAATACATTAGAGAGTGTTTATCCAGCATGGAGTAATTGATGAGGAGGCGGTCGAAATGTTCATTATGTTTGGGAAGGGCAATCATTCGTTTGGATACGTTAAACTGTTCCGAGTCTACAATTACAACGTAAAACAAACAAACGAATAACCTTGCACGACCACCGCTATGACAACATCACCGTCTTCTGTAACACCACGATAAAGACTTCTTGTTTTCGTTATTGTGTAATTATGGCAAGAAAATTCCGAATTATATTATGAATATTCACATCGAAATGTATAAATTCTATATGCCAGTGTTTTGTAATAACCGATTACATAAGAATATTACATGATACTTTTTATTTATCTTGAATTATTAACCCTATGCGCAACACCACGACAAAGAATTGTGAATTTTCTTCGTTTTTGGAGAAATTCACAGTGAAATGTATTCCATATGCTCACCAAAGATAATTTTCATAATTACCGATTACACAAGAATATATCTATATTATCATGATTGCATTTTATTTGTCTTGAATTGTGACTGAAAGAAGCTGAAATGAAATTACAAACTATGTAGTGTGTTCAACAACCAAAGAATGAGCAATAATATTAATAAATCTTATTTTAATTGATAAAAATACTGTATTTCTCTGCATAAAAACGAAAGAATTTCATAATGTCGAAAAGAAAGTCTGAATCGTAGTGTTTGACAGTTTTTATCATTTGAACGATTGTCAAATGCCAAGTCAAATAAAGTGTACATCTGGTGACTGGCAAACTCTAAGCGAGTCGGGACTAATATAATTCGACGATGACGCAGTTTGAATATTCTGCTGATGTACATGATCTAACAATTTCTCAAATGACACATGGGTAGCAGTTTTTATGTCTTTGAGGTATTTCGATAGTAGGAGATACCGTAGAACTGTAATATAAAAATATGATGTTGAAATCCATAAAAAGAAACTGAGTTTTAAACACCGACTCGTCTAAAACAACACCATGAACAGTATATGACATTTCCTTTATTACCGGTACGCAGAATAGGCGTGATTTGGTGTCTCATGCCATAGTCGCAAGTCATTGCATAATTGTGCCGTTGTGTGTACATCTTCACATGCCATGCCTCGTGCTGTATATCTATTGCTCTATGTTACTTTTTTAATCTATAATAGCATTGAACAATTTTGGAGGAACCCGCCAGCCTCCTTCAAAACAATTTAAAAACCAATTATTCAAATTCATCAATTTATTTTCTACTATTATATTATTATTATCTTATTTCCATTTCTCTAAAGAAATATACCTGACACACCCAGGGGAACAGGTTACAATGCATATTAAAAAAAGAAAATGACAAGCGTGACTTTAATCGCCTCAATAAAATAAAATATTATAACACATCTATTGGAGAACTCACACTGACAAATTATATCTAATCTGAAAATCTGTGTATACAAATCTTGCAAGAATTTGGATGATTTCATGGCTATCCTGAGAAAATATATTTATAAGTTTACTGATAGGCAAAAGGAGCTCAAATTGTGGTTCAATGCTAATACATTTCTCTTTTCGAAATGCTGCTATGTAACAACATGGTTACCAGCCGGCCTTGTTACATTATTATTATAATAATAATAATAGAATACGAGTGCTTAAAAATAACTAGAGTCGATATTATTGCATTACAATAAACAATTACCCAATTTTGTATTTCGAAATTTTTAATAGTCGACCTTACTGCATTGCAGTAAACAAGTACTCAAATTGATATTCCAGTAGCTGTATACGAGTTGGTATTCCAAAATGGCTTATAGTCGACCATCTTGCATTGAAGTAGTATAAGAGTTGTTATTCCAAAATGGCTGATAGTCGGCCATCTTGCATTGAAGCAGTATACGAGTTGGTATTCCAAAATGGCTGATAGTCGACCATTCTGCATTGAAGCAGTATACGAGTTGGTATTCCAAAATGGCTTATAGTCGGCCATCTTGCATTGAAGCAGTATACGAGTTGTTATTCCAAAATGACTGATAGTCGGCCATCTTGAATTTACAGCAGTATGTGAGTTGGTATTCCAAAATGGATGATAGTCGGCCATCTTGCATTGAAGCAGTATACGAGTTGGTATTCCAAAATGAGTTATAGTCGGCCATCTTGCATTGAAGCAGTATACGAGTTGGTATTCCAAAATGGCTTATAGTCGGCCATCTTGCATTGAAGCAGTATATGAGTTGGTATTCCAAAATTGCAGATAGTCGGCCATCTTGCATTGAAGCAGTATACGAGTTGTTATTCCAAAATGGATGATAGTCGGCCATCTTGCATTGAAGCAGTATACGAGTTGTTATTCCAGAATGGCTGATATTCGGCCATCTTGCATTGGAGCAGTATACGAGTTGTTATTCCAAAATGGATGATAGTCGGCCATCTTGCATTGAAGCAGTATACGAGTTGTTATTCCAGAATGGCTGATAGTCGGCCATCTTGCATTGAAGCAGTATATGAGTTGGTATTATAAAATGGCTGATAGTCGGCCATCTTGCATTGAAGCAGTATATGAGTTGGTATTCCAAAATGACAGATAGTCGGCCATCTTGCATTGAAGCAGTATATGAGTTGTTATTCCAAAATGGCTTAAAGTCGGCCATCTTGCATTGAAGCAGTATACGAGTTGTTATTCCAGAATGGCTTATAGTCGGCCATCTTGCATTGAAGCAGTATATGAGTTGGTATTATAAAATGGCTGATAGTCGGCCATCTTGCATTGAAGCAGTATATGAGTTGGTATTCCAAAATGACAGATAGTCGGCCATCTTGCATTGAAGCAGTATACGAGTTGTTATTCCAAAATGGCTTATAGTCGACCATCTTGCATTGAAGCAGTATACGAGTTGTTATTCTAGAATGGCTGATATTCGGCCATCTTGCATTGAAGCAGTATACGAATTGGTATTATAAAATGGCTGATAGTCGGCCATCTTGCATTGCAGCAGTATATGAGTTGGTATTCCAAAATTGCAGATAGTTGGCCATCTTGCATTGAAGCAGTATACGAGTTGTTATTCCAAAATGGATGATAGTCGGCCATCTTGCATTGAAGCAGTATACGAGTTGTTATTCCAGAATGGCTGATATTCGGCCATCTTGCATTGAAGCAGTATACGAGTTGTTATTCCAAAATGGATGATAGTCGGCCATCTTGCATTGAAGCAGTATACGAGTTGTTATTCCAGAATGGCTGATATTCGGCCATCTTGCATTGAAGCAGTATACGAGTTGTTATTCCAGAATGGCTTATAGTCGGCCATCTTGCATTGAAGCAGTATATGAGTTGGTATTATAAAATGGCTGATAGTCGGCCATCTTGCATTGAAGCAGTATATGAGTTGGTATTCCAAAATGACAGATAGTCGGCCATCTTGCATTGAAGCAGTATACGAGTTGTTATTCCAAAATGGCTTATAGTCGACCATCTTGCATTGAAGCAGTATACGAGTTGTTATTCTAGAATGGCTGATATTCGGCCATCTTGCATTGAAGCAGTATACGAATTGGTATTATAAAATGGCTGATAGTCGGCCATCTTGCATTGCAGCAGTATATGAGTTGGTATTCCAAAATTGCAGATAGTTGGCCATCTTGCATTGAAGCAGTATACGAGTTGTTATTCCAAAATGGATGATAGTCGGCCATCTTGCATTGAAGCAGTATACGAGTTGTTATTCCAGAATGGCTGATATTCGGCCATCTTGCATTGGAGCAGTATACGAGTTGTTATTCCAAAATGGATGATAGTCGGCCATCTTGCATTGAAGCAGTATACGAGTTGTTATTCCAGAATGGCTGATATTCGGCCATCTTGCATTGAAGCAGTATACGAGTTGTTATTCCAAAATGGCTGATAGTCGGCCATATTAAACTGCATAAGTATTCGAGTAGCGTTTAAGAAGCCACCATGAACTGCTTATTCCAATTTAGGCTGAAACCCTTTAGACTTTTCGGCTAAAAATCAGTTAATCCATGCTCAGGGACGTAACATTTAGGCCAATAAACCAGGGATTATTCGAGAAACATTGTTCTTTTAATTCTATATTGAATTTTAAATGTTATATATTTCGATGGACATAATCTGCTGAGTGCCTTAGCAGTGTGATACACAACGCTGACACTTGTACGATTCTGTGGCACGCATTGGCACGACTTGAGTGTGTGTTAAACCTGTCGTGACTGTGTGCCATATCGGGACGACAATTTTAAAATGTTCAAAATTTTGGTCACGACAAAATTTAGCGACCGGGTCGTGAACTATGCGCAAACTGTTCGTGAACTCGTCGTGCCAGTTCGTGTCAAGTGGACACTGATGGGCACGCATTCGTAACTATTCGTGAACTCGTCGTGAACTATGCGTGAACAAGTCGCGAACCAGTGGCGGATCCAGAGGGGGGCGGGGGGCCATGCCGCTGGATTACGCATAGCTTCTCTGCGATTTTCGCTCCGTAATGTTAAACGAAGCCCCCCCCCCCCCAATGCATTTTGCTGGATTAGCCACTGTCGCGAACAGTGCAGGAGCCTCCCAGTTCGTGCCACAAAATAGCACGACAAAATCGTGGCCAAAAGTCGTGCAGGTGTCAGTCTTGCTTTACACGTATGTATCTGTTTTGGAAATTGTAATACCGTGATGCAATTATGTATGTCAGATTGCAAAATAGATATAGTGATCATTATTATTCTGTGTTTTAACATAAACACGTACAGTAATCATTTATGTTAAGAGATTGATTATATACATTGATCAATATATTATTTTATTATTTAAACATAAGTTACAGTTATCAGAAGATTAAAGTGATTTTTTTATAATTTAATAGAAATTACAAATATCATCATAACGCTAACAAATTTGAAAATTATAGTCTTAAAATTGAAATTACAGGTCTAATAACACCAAAACTATTCATAAAGAACTAACTATTAGAATTCTCATTACAATACAAGTTCCGTGATTAAATAACCCATTGGCGTATTGTCAAGCGTACTCAGTTATTTTAGAACATTTTTACATAAACCGGGTAATTTTTAGTAAAATTCTTCACAAATAAAAGTGTTTTTTGGTTTTGTTATGTTCTAACTGTCTGAAATACTGGTATAACATGTTTTGCATACCTCGGGCATAAATACAACTTCTAATTATAATGAAGAACTGTTTTAAACACACGTTGTAAAGACGTAGATCAACAGCGCCACCACCGACTGCTGTCCACATATTTTTGTATTATCGTCGTTGATGGCGTGGTACTCGCCATCTAAACGAGTCCACACGCAAAAAACACGATATGATTGGAGTTGATGCCAAGGAATACCCGGCGCGTCAAATATTGCAATGCATATAATCATTGTCTTATTTATTTTTGTCGTTGTGGCTAAGATATATTTAACAAATACGCAAAGTGAAAATACTGAAAACGTAATCTGCGCGATGGTCGGCTATGTATACTATGTGTGAATTGCCATTTTTTTGAATCATGAAATCAAATTAACTGTATATTATATCATTCTGTCTATTTCCAGTCATTAAATTATTGAATGTAAAAATGTAATTGTATGTTGGCCGGTGTAATTCGAACTAATTTCAGAAATTCATTTGATCTACAGAAAATTATATTCTTATATAAATTTTATAACTACATTGTTATTATTTTTATTTTTTTTGAGTAAAAACATCTTTTAAGTAACTGTGATCTTTTAAGTATATTTGAAAAGTTTGAACGCTGCTACATATATTACAATGACAAAACACTTAGACAGAACCAAACTAAACTATTATGGGCGCCATCATATTGTTTTAACATGCCGAAGCCAGTTGATTATAGAGGGCGCCGCTGATATGAAGCGTGCGCCACGTGCACCTAGTCGGACGTTAAAATCGTGTTTCAATACAATAATGGGCGTGGCACGAGCAACGAAATCGCTCACATATATGTAGACACGCACGTACAAAAGCATATGAACTACACGCCTTTGCTTTGTTGTTTTGCTTTTGGCTGTGATGGAGCTAAACTCACTGTTCATTGCGTGACAAGTACGAATTTTGTTTTCAGTTTTATCATAACTACCCCCCCCCCCCACTCAGGATCCATAGGGGGCCGCATGCGCGTTCCCATTTTCTCGGGAAAGAGGGTACTTTTTGACGATCTGTCTCGGGAACATTTTCCCGAGAAAATCGTAGAAAAGGGGGTATTTTTTGCTTGTTTTCCCGAGATTCTCAAAATAGGGGGTGTATTTCAAAACACTTCCCGAGATATACAAAAAAGGGGGGTTTAAAAGGAGTTCTAGACTGAAAAGTTCCCTAGATAGGGGTGAAATTCATCGGAAAAGCCCGTGAAAGGGGGGGGTTAAATTTTCTTCTTTTCCCGAGATAGGAGGGGGGTCAAAAAAATGAGGGAACAAGCATAGCCCCCCCCCCTAAATATAGGGAGTGGGGGGGCCGGGACTACCACGTACATGACTGTAATTTTATTTGTTGACAAAACACTGATATTAATTCAGTTTATGGACCTTCGTGCCGGTACATGCACTATGTGTCCAACTGAATCACACCGCAAGCTCGTCTTAAAATGTCACGTAAACAAACAATGTATTTTACACGCTGTAAACGTCTTATGAGGCCCGCGTCGAAAACACACTCGGTGCGTCGATTGTGGCGCATTCATCTGACGTCGGTTGTGGATATTCGTCCCACTCTAAATTAGGGCGAAATAATATTTCAATGATAGTATGCATCATAATTTCCCAATAATCTTTAGCGGCCATATGTGTCCATTTTATAAATGCATAATTTTGAGAAACTAATGGAGAATGCCATGGAAATCGACATTTTCATGGATGATTGGTTCGTGGTTTGTACGTATACCACTTTTACTAAATTGTGTGAATAACGTCATGAAATAAAACCCTTTTGTGAAAGTCGAGGTAAAAATATGATTTTCTGTTTAAATGGTAACAGGGTGTGTTATTTGAAACACATTTGTAGTAATTCGGTATATGCGTTATCAGCCTCTTTAGCTTGCTACACTGAAATGCCGTCCGTCAAGGCTAGAAATTAATCTAGTCGAAATCAACCTAATAGTTTAGAATATGTACGGCTAATGGACTTCGTAAACTCAAACTTTGCTAAGTGGTCTAGTGCTAGCCAAAAAACCAGAATGATTGTCTTTAATCATATTTTCCAGCGCTGGGTCAATGTAAAAACAAAAAGTTGTTTTGTCGAAGCATCTGCCAAAGACAAAAGCGTGTTTACTCCCTAGCATCGTGTGTTATGGGTGTTCTAGTATTTGGGAAGCCCAGGGTAAGGTATCCTAGCTACTGCAGTGGTGATTTATTAAATAATTTCGGCCTGGTGTAACATGTCACTCAGCACTACTCCCCGCTGAGACAAACTTCAAGGATAAAATAGATCGGAGTCTCCTTTGATCTGCATATCCCAAAGTGACCCGCAGTAATCGATCAAATAACCCCCCCCCCCCCCGCCGGTTTCGTTATCGCTATCCAAGGACGCGCGTCGCGTGCATCGAAGTATGAAAGGGAATAATAGGGACGTTTGTGTAAGGTCGACTCCCGGGTCGAATCACAGTCAGGGACTGTGGTCGAATCCGAATTTTCGGTCAAAGTTGGTAACAACACAAATTGTAAAAAATATTGTAATTGAGGGAAAGTATCGCTTTTGTGAAAGAAAACACCTTACATTATGACAAGCAGTCTGAAAGTCAGCGCATCACCCGATAAATATTTATATCCATACAACTACGAATGTAGAGTTATACTTATATGGATTGGTTGCGAATATGACTGCGATGTATCAAGGCTGTCATTTATAAATTCAACAATAGTTTTACCACAGAGAGCACAGGAACTATAATCAACTGCACGCAGTCTCTATGAGCGCGGGGGGGGGGGTAATCCCCCCCGCGCGCTCATAGAGACTGTGTACAGTTGATTATAGTTCCTGGGCTCCCTGTGGTTTTACTGCGACAGTTCACTGCATTTATTTTTTTGGGAGTTCTCGGTGACGAATGCCTGTATCTTAAAAAGGCTTTCATGTCCCCCACCCCTATGGACAAGAGCGTCTTATGAAAACTTAATGAGAATTTAAGTGTATTCTTTTAAATACGAATCAAATTATGGACACTTTGAAATAGTTACGTTTTTTTTATCTACGCGCACACACAGCTCGTTGATACAGTGTAGAGTACTGCCAGTATCTGGGAATGCTCGCCAGCTGACAAAATCCATGTGGTGTTTCTGGATTTTCGGATCCATTACGATTACATGTCCTTCAAACTCCAAAATCAAATTCTCTGCGTTGTACTCATGTTTGTGTATTATAGATTTATAAACAAACAGCGTATGGCATCTTCCCCCGTGGCGGGCCGTTATCAATCAGCAGGGGTTGCGTTTTCAGCGGTCTTCGTTTTTCTTTGTGTTGACGCTGTGCCGAAAATGTCATTTGGACTCGTAAACGGCTTGCCGAAATATTGCTATTTAGTGTTGCAATATACAAGTCATAATTGTATCATATTGTTTCGTTGTTTTCATCTTTTGAAACTTGTTTATGACCCAATACAAAAGTAAATGCTCAAGACAAGGACAATTTTATTGCGTTACAATGGTATAAGGTGCCTAGAAAATGTCAATGAAACGGAAACAAAATGTGAGCTGTGACAAATACTTTCCGACGTATAATCCATTTGTCCTTCTAAAGAAAACGGCATACACCTCAGCTACGACAACGAGACTTGTAATTAATTACTTTATGTTATGCTCTCATCCAAGACATTGCTTTGTAAAGTGTCATCATCCTTAATATTTTTAAACATTAATTATTAGTTGTAGAATAAGTCCTGTACCGCGAAATCTAACATCAACCTTCACGAAACAGACAAACAAAACAATAATATCTCGCTAGCAAATGGGGCGTTCTGTGACTCCCATGGCATGTCTTCTGGGTGTCCGTTTTGTATTGTAAATGAATGAATATATGTAAATAAAATATGCCGGCTCTACACAGGAACTTAGACTCAGACATTTTTTTTAATTAAGACATTCCGCCCACTTATTAAATGCACAAGGTCACTCCCGAATGTGAGAGTGGTGTACAACAGTAATATACTCGGCGATTCCCCGCGGTAAAGTCAAGGCGCGTAGAACAACATTGGAAGCAGTGATTGTAAATAATAACAAGGAAACATATCTCCTCCAAACATATTATTATACTCACGCTCACGCGTTTCAGTTTCTGTTCCAGTTTGTTATACTCAGGCTGTCCTTAGCGGTATTGTTGTTATACACAGGGCAAGCGGCTCGCTCTAGAATGAATAATATTGATAGACCATGTCTAGCAGTCACAACTTGACAATATCAATATTGATGATATGGTTATTGTTTTGTTTGCTTTTTTTTCTTACTGAAAAAAATAATTGGAAATATCCGATTTATTGGATTTTCAGTCTATTGAATAGATTGGAGTAAGATCGGAACTAATCGGCCGTAATATTACTTGGGAATTAATAATGTTATCAAAATTCATATTGCGGAAGAATGAATATCGATTGGCTATATTTATTGATGACATTTTAGAATAAATGGAGTTAGGTCTATTGTGTGTTGCAAGATAAAGTCAAGGGTATGTCTGATATTGTTTCGAGATAGAATGTTTGTAGTATTCCATGGTTTCCGGAGAAGAGACACACACAGCAATCAACAAATACTGACTGACTTTATACAGGTCAGGTCAGTTGTAATTATGTAAAGTATATCAAGTGAACACATCTGTTATAATTCATTAACATGTAAACAAATCCATTTTGAAATAGAATACCAACCACATATATATTTTGAAATAGAATGCCAACCACATATCCATTTTGAAATAGAATGCCAACCACATGCCCATATTGAAATAAAATGCCAACCACATGTTCATTTTGAAATAGAATGCCAACCACATGTCCATTTTGAAATAGAATGCCCACCATATGTCCATTTTGAAATATAATGCCAACCACATGTCCACTTTGAAATATAATGCCAACCACATATTCATTTTGAAATAGAATGCCCACCACAAACCCATTTTGAAATAGAATGCCAATCTCATATTAATTTGAAATATCGATTTTGAAATAGAAAATGGACATGTGGTTGACATGTCCATTTTGAAATAGAATGCCAACCACATAGCCATTTTGAAATAGAATGCCAACCACATAGCCATTTTGAAATAGAATGCCAACCTCATATCCATTTTGAAATAGAATGCCAACCTCATATTGATTTTGAAATAGAATGCCAACCTCATGTCCATTTTGAAATATAATGTCAACCACATGTTCATTTTGAAATCGAATGCCAACCACATGACCATTTTGAAATAGAATGCCAATCTCATATCGATTTTGAAATAGAATGCCAACCACATATCCATTTTGAAATATAATGCCAACCACATATCCTTTTTCAAATAGAAGTTAAAACACATATCCATTTTCAAATAGAATTTAAAACACATATTTATTTTGAAATACAATTTAAACCACATATCAATTTTGAAATTCAATTTAAACTACACATATCGATTTTGAAATAGATTGCCAACCACATGTTTATTTTGAAATAGAATGCCAACCACATGTCCATTTTGAAATAGAATACCAACCACATATCCATTTTGAAATAGAATACCAACGACATATCCACCTTGAAATAGAATGCCAATCACATATCCATTTTGAAATAGAATGCCCACGACATAGCCATTTTGAAATAGAATGCCAACCACATATTACTTTGAAATAGAATGCCAACCACATGTCCATTTTGAAATATAATGCCAACCACATATCCTTTTTCAAATAGAATTTAAAACACATATCCATTTTCAAATAGAATTTAAAACACATATCCATTTTCAAATAGAATTTAAAACACATATTTATTTTGAAAAACAATTTAAACCACATATCAATTTTGAAATTCAATTTAAACTACACATATCGATTTTGAAATAGATTGCCAACCACATGTTTATTTTGAAATAGAATGCCAACCACATGTCCATTTTGAAATAGAATACCAACCACATATCCATTTTGAAATAGAATACCAACGACATATCCACCTTGAAATAGAATGCCAATCACGTATCCATTTTGAAATAGAATGCCCACGACATAGCCATTTTGAAATAGAATGCCAACCACATATTATTTTGAAATAGAATGCCAACCACATGTCCATTTTGAAATATAATGCCAACCACATATCCATTTTGAAATACAATGCCCACCACAAACCCATTTTGAAATAGAATACCAACCACATGTCCATTTTGAAATATAATGCCAACCACATAGCCATTTTGAAATAGAATGCCAACCACATATTATTTTGAAATAGAATGCCAACCACATGTCCATTTTGAAATAGAATGCCAACCTCATGTCCATTTTGAAATATAATGCCAACCGCATGTCCATTTTGAAATATAATGCCAACCACATGTCCATTTTGAAATATAATGTCAACCACATGTTCATTTTGAAATCGAATGCCAACCACATGACCATTTTGAAATAGAATGCCAACCTCATATCGATTTTGAAATAGAATGCCAACCACATATCCATTTTGAAATATAATGCCAACCACATGTCCATTTTGAAATATAATGTCAACCACATGTTCATTTTGAAATCGAATGCCAACCACATGACCATTTTGAAATAGAATGCCAACCACATGTCCATTTTGAAATAGAATGCCAATCTCATATTGATTTTGAAATAGAATGCCAACCACATATCCATTTTGAAATATAATGCCAACCACATATCCATTGTCAAATAGAATTTAAAACACATATCTATTTTCAAATAGAATTTAAAACACATATTTATTTTGAAATACAATTTAAACCACATATCAATTTTGAAATTCAATTTAAACCACACATATCCATTTTGAAATAGATTGCCAACCGCATTTCCATTTTGAAATAGAATGCCAACCACATGTCCATTTTGAAATAGATTGCCAACCACATATCCATTTTGAAATAGAATGCCAACCACATGTCCATTTTGAAATAGAATACCGACCACAGATCCACCTTGAAATAGAATGCCAATCACATATCCATTTTGAAATAGAATGCCCACGACATATCCATTTTGAAATAGAATGTCTACCACATATATATCCATTTTGAAATAGAATGCCAACCACACATCCATTTTGAAATAGAATGTCAACCACATATCCATTTTGCAATAGAATGCCAACCGCATACTATTTTGAAATAGAATGCCAACCACATGTCCATTTTGAAATATAATGCCAACCACATATTCATTTTGAAATAGAATGCCCACCACAAACCCATTTTGAAATAGAAAGCCAATCTCATATTATTTTGAAATATCGATTTTGAAATAGAAAATGGACATGTTGTTGACATGTCCATTTTGAAATAGAATGCCAACCACATAGCCATTTTGAAATAGAATGCCATCCTCATATCGATTTTGAAATAGAATGCCAACCACATATCGATTTTGAAATAGAATGCCAACCACATGTCCATTTTGAAATAGAATGCCAACCTCATGTCCATTTTGAAATACAATGCCAACCGCATGTCCATTTTGAAATATAATGCCAACCACATATCCTTTTTCAAATAGAAGTTAAAACACATATCCATTTTCAAATAGAATTTAAAACACATATTTATTTTGAAATACAATTTAAACCACATATCAATTTTGAAATTCAATTTAAACTACACATATCGATTTTGAAATAGATTGCCAACCACATGTTTATTTTGAAATAGAATGCCAACCACATGTCCATTTTGAAATAGAATACCAACCACATATCCATTTTGAAATAGAATACCAACGACATATCCACCTTGAAATAGAATGCCAATCACATATCCATTTTGAAATAGAATGCCCACGACATAGCCATTTTGAAATAGAATGCCAACCACATATTACTTTGAAATAGAATGCCAACCACATGTCCATTTTGAAATATAATGCCAACCACATATCCTTTTTCAAATAGAATTTAAAACACATATCCATTTTCAAATAGAATTTAAAACACATATCCATTTTCAAATAGAATTTAAAACACATATTTATTTTGAAAAACAATTTAAACCACATATCAATTTTGAAATTCAATTTAAACTACACATATCGATTTTGAAATAGATTGCCAACCACATGTTTATTTTGAAATAGAATGCCAACCACATGTCCATTTTGAAATAGAATACCAACCACATATCCATTTTGAAATAGAATACCAACGACATATCCACCTTGAAATAGAATGCCAATCACGTATCCATTTTGAAATAGAATGCCCACGACATAGCCATTTTGAAATAGAATGCCAACCACATATTATTTTGAAATAGAATGCCAACCACATGTCCATTTTGAAATATAATGCCAACCACATACCCATTTTGAAATACAATGCCCACCACAAACCCATTTTGAAATAGAATGCCAACCACATGTCCATTTTGAAATATAATGCCAACCACATAGCCATTTTGAAATAGAATGCCAACCACATATTATTTTGAAATAGAATGCCAACCACATGTCCATTTTGAAATATAATGCCAACCACATATTCATTTTGAAATAGAATGCCCACCACAAACCCATTTTGAAATAGAATGCCAATCTCATATTATTTTGAAATATCGATTTTGAAATAGAAAATGGACATGTGGTTGACATGTCCACTTTGAAATAGAATGCCAACCACAAAGCAATTTTGAAATAGAATGCCAACCTCATATCGATTTTGAAATAGAATGCCAACCACATATCGATTTTGAAATAGAATGCCAACCACATGTCCATTTTGAAATAGAATGCCAAACACATATCCATTTTAAATACAATTTAAACCACATATCTATTTTGAAATAGAAAATCCGCCACATATCTATATTAAAATAGAATGCTAACCACATGTTCATTTTAAAATAGAATGTCAACTACATGTCCATTTTGAAATAAAATGCCAACCACGTACCAATTTTGAAATAGAATGCCTGCCAACCACATATCCATTTTGAAATACAATTTAAACAACATATCCATTTTGAAATACAATTTAAACCACATATCCATTTTGAAATAGATTCGTTTCTCAGATTTAGACATGATAACTCTGATGGATCGTAACTACGTTGATCCAGTAACAAAAATACTGTAACAGACTTGAGCATGATACTGCCCTCATCATTATTTTTGAAATATGTTGCGGTTTCTTATTATTCGAAACTGTTGGGGGCGCTATTCATTGCAAATACCGTACATTCGGTGGCCAGTAGATTTTGAACTGTCCGTGGGGTATTGTTTACACATATCAGAATACCGTTGTTCCCCTGCCCATCTGTAATAGTGATATAAAACGTTGATTCAGTCTTCAGTGGACGTCTTAACTATTACCTTCACAGTAACAGATATGCTGTCGTGTTTTTGTTCATTTGCTTTTTTGTTTGCGTTCTTCTTTTTTTTTCTTTTTTTGTTGAAAATATGAATATTACTTAGTGAATTGCCGATGACTCATTGGTTGTGTCTGTGGTGAACACTGACCATTTCAAGTAAAGTTAAGTGTAATTAATTGCTCACGTTTTCAACAAATTATTTACGTGGATTAATTGTAACAGGGGTGCTGTTTTCACAGTTCATGAAATCCTGCTCAAGTCAGTGTTCCAGCTACGTCACAAGACGATCCACGTTGCTAAGACGCGCACCACTGTACATGCATTTCTATGGGCTCTTTTCGCGCTGCTGTGGAACGCCGGTAGAGCCGGTGAAAATTCGAGAAAACAACACAAACTCAACTTTGAAGTAATCCTGAACAACCAAATTTAAATATGTTACACACGTAGGGCTAATCTTGTTATACTGTTCAGGGGAGTCTCAACCACCATCCCAAAGTACCGTTTTCTGAGAGTTTTTGGCCTTTGTTTTCACCGCCAGGGTTGCCAAGCGGTGAAAATGCCCGGATGTCCGCCCCCGAGGATACAACATGAGGTGTGGCTTTCGATTTCTCTACAAACTCCCACGCCACAGTGTTTTGCGGTGTTACAAACATCGAAATAACTGTAGAATGACTGATGACAGCAGCTGTCGTCGTAGGCGTTCACGTCGCATACTCTCACAAACTACATAGTTGTGTGTTGACTAATACCGACAGAAAAAACTTCCTTGATATTGCTCTCGTAGTGGGTGGATGTGGCATCATGTGTGGTCGCGTCCGAGTCAGATCGCACATAATTCCAAAGTATCACACGTGCTGAAATGGGAAGTATGGTAACAAAAATCACGGTGCTTTGGGAACACATCTAAAATGCAGACTTTCGTCTGTTTCCTTGAACACGTTTTGCCATATAGTTTTTACATTCCATTCGACATTTTTAGCTTGGTTTCCCTGATTTCAAATAATATACTTTTTTCTTCTATTGATTATTGTTTATAGAAAAGGAGTTGAAAATAATGGTCTAAACAAACTGACAGTGAACTTTGTAATTTCCTTCATAGTTCATGAAGATTATAAAATAAATACAATGCTAATTATAATGCGAATAAACATACTTACAAAATTGTTAATTGTAATGTTTTGTTAAAACAATAAAACAAAATAAGAAAAATACCAAAATATATTTCAAAATTTTAAAATCGAGGGCTGTTACTTTGCTGCCTCTGCCTATCAAATAGAATTGGTTCGAAACGTTTCTCAGAGTACTAATAGTGAGATTCAAGTGAGTAACGGTCACCAAATGCTATAGAAGATTAACAAACTGGAGAGAAGCATTTTCAACTGAGCTGTTAAGGTAGAAGCCTACTCATAAATTAAGAAACCCAGAAATTATTCATTTTGCAATAAACTGTACTCCAGAGCAATATAAGGATATTGACCTAATATCACCAGCCTTTTTTTCGAGAAATTGATGGTTGTATTTTAGTGGAAAGTCGCCATTTTGACACTATTATAACATTTTTATCACAGGTTCCTATGGCAGAGATATTATGCAATATCTCAAAATCTATCCTGGTGACATAGGCTGAAAAAATCATATATTGTTAATGATGGAGTACTTTTTGTTGTTATGAATTATTTAAATAATCTGCGTTTTAAAAAGTGTCAAAAATGCAATTTTTCTTTAACATTGTGTTCTATGGAATTGTTCTAAACATAGCACTTTTCAAGAAATATTAGGACACGTTCTGTTCGGCACATGACTCATAGCGACGTAGACAACGCGTGTACATTGTTTACATGAAATTCAAACAGGCGCTGCGCGACGACCACATTCTCAACTACTAGGCCTGGAACAGTCTTTACCATCAGTCCCATGCAACAGGTTACCGCTAGATGGCGCGTGACCCTTGTTACACAGGATGGGCCAGGAACTGAGCCCAAGTCCTGGCGAGATGTTCATTACAATGTATCAATATGCAAGTGACTCAACTGCCTCGATGATAATGACATCATTTTTTTTATCCTCCGTTTCATATTGCTGCCTTAGTCTATCAGATGGAAAAGATGTTAGATTGTATTTTTATTATAAGTAATACCATCAGGATACCATAAATGAAAACAAATGTGGTCGCCAGATGATTATCATGACTACGCTGGTTTCTATGGTAACATTATAAGTTAATTCTTATCTACTGCTCGATGATATATGATGAAAAAGTTTATACGAAATTCAGCTAAAACGATCAGTTAGTTCAACTTTTCTTCCAATCTTGCCAGTAACAGTGTGGTTAATTCCTTTGATTATATTTCATATTTGGGACATTTGAGTACGGTAACCGTGCGTCTACAATTGCAGTGACATCCCATGTGCCTGTGAACAGACGCAGATCGTGACCTGTAGTTCAACCACGTCTTAACGTCGGATTATCAACATAGCTAGAGTATATCTATCAGTTTATTGGTACGACAACAAACGCGCCTTGTCTGACGACAACGCCTTATTCTCACCCACTCACCCTAAGTCATAAATACTACATGAGTGGTAAGACGGTTTCTTTTGAGTCGTATTTACGATTCGGTCTCACATTGAGACCACTACAACTGCAAGTTTTTTTGTTCTTGTGTTTTTATAAGTCAGACTTCAAATATGTCCTCTAGTTGAACTTCGTCCTATAATCCGAAATATCATGGTTACTTAAACTTCAATGTTCGACACGGCGATGACCGTCTCAGATGCAATCGCCAGCTGCAATGCTTGCAATGTATACGTCATCGTATCTTACTTAGTTCAGTGTTTGTTCAATTTCACACAATGCCTGATCCTCATTGGCTGCCAATTAATTCACCATGGAACTTTCATCGACCACGACGTCAATTAATTATCCATATTTTCTACGAGTTCAAGAAGAAAAAAAGACGTGACATCGGCATTTATTTTACTCGGAAGATACTCAGTTTGCGTTTTTATTATATAGTATATAGTTGAGCCAGTGGCTTACTGTGTAAAATAAATTTATTATTATATATATATATTACTGCCATACATATTCAGTGCAGTAATGAGAGTTTGTAACAAAACAAACTTTTACGGAATGGGAATGATACTCGTTGTGGTGTGAGGCCCAAGTCCCAGAATACCTGTATAAGCAACTCTAAAGCTGTAGTAAGTTGAACTATAAATAAATCAGATAAGTTAAAAATTATATTATAACGCAAATTGTGTCCATGAACGGGACTTATGCGTTATACCACGAACTAGCCATAGACTGCTACAAATAAATCAATCTCACATTCATTTATCGGGTTTTTCGAAAAACAACTTCAACAAATTCCGATAGATTTTGAATGCTTTATGCGTGCGGTCGATCGGCGCAAATTACATCAAATGCCGAGATGTATTCAACCACAATGCCGTATACTAACTTTCCTCGAGCAAAGACTTGTACACGTTATGGATACTTATTACAGAGGAAAACCGTGGACTTCAGTTCAACTTCGCCCTGAAAACATTTCAAGGCTACTTTGTATGTGTGACCCAAAGATGAACTGTCTTACATGTTACCAGCAGTCGCTACAATTGAAATCCGCCTCATGTAGTCGTTGTGATGTCGCCGATAGGTGTTTTCACTCTCAGCCGCTGATCTCTCATCGGGATCTCAGAGCAAATAACCTGTTCTCAATGGTCTACTTTAGATGGTTGTTGGAGTGAACAGATGATGGTGATGTCTTACAATCAAACGTCAGAATAGCTACATACTGAAGTTTTCGATTGTTATTATAATTAGTATCGATACATTTACTTTTAAAGGTAACCGTACAACACTGCGCCCTCTAGTATATATGTATTGTTGCACAATAAAACGAAACGTGTAACGCCATGGGGCTGGGCCATGTTACAGTGAATTCTGCAACGATATACATGTAAGAATCACTTTTTTCACGACCAGTTATCGGTGTGAATGTTTTAGCATAATATTGTTTAAATATGTATATCTAATTTTCTAAGAGGAGCAAATTGTTTGTCGTATTCCGTGTCAAATCTCGGCAATCTCATTAATATATGCGTTCTAACTGCAGTCACGGTAAAACACCCTCTTAATAATATGTGGATACCAACGAATTGGACTGCCCGCGATTGCGCACTGTTTGTGCACGTGCATGGTTGGCGGCATGCACATCATTTCCTATTTAATATTCGGGGTATATACCTATATCGTTCCATTTTTAGAAAAAGTAATCACTGTAGTACAATTCGAAGTTACATATAAATGTGCTACAAAATGGGGTCCCTTTTTGTCCAAAGTGCACAGGATAGAAGTCTACTGTTTTAGAAATTGTTATTAAAAGTAATTCATCATCGTATGCTTAAAAAGCGGAAAACATCTCTATCTGGTATCGTATAAAGCTGTGTTTTTCTTAAAATTGGGTAAAATAGGCATCGATTTACAATTATATAAGTGTAAGGTTACGTTGATGGGGTTTCCAATTCTTTAATTTAAACACGTAACTATACACATGTAATGTGCTGTAAAATGAATCAGCGTTTTGAGTTTCGTGTACATGGATAGAATAATCGCATAATTTCATGTTATTGGGCGAATTTAAATCTTTTCACGCTACGTCACAAGGCCTCCAAGATATACGTAATGTTCTAAAATGGTGTAACGCGTGTTGGCGCTATTCTTAGTCAACGTCAAGCCTGATGAAAACGATCTAATCCATAATAACTACCGCTAAAAACGAGCTCTGATATATGTATTGTGCTTGTAGACGAGGATTTTGGAAAGTAATGATGGAAGTCACCCAAAATTCAGTGGACAAACAGCTTGGATAGAAGACAGATATTTGACATACAGTTGCCCCTCCCCATTACTGTACGAAAAGCTGTCCTCTATGTTCATATTACATAGCATATTATTTATCGCTGTAGACGGACACCAACGCCTTCTTCCGTACGGTGTCTCATGGAAGATATAAGAACAAGCCGACACTCAATTTTAATGATGTCATATGATTCAAGATCGTTGTGAAGAACATACGTTCACAAAAAGGTCAATATTCATTTACCCTGACAATAACTTTTCTCATAGCAACACAATATTCCGATACTTTGCAATATCCATTTGTCACTTTAGATTGCCTACTTCAGTCCATTCTCTGACAGTTATGGCCATAGCAACGGAGCAGAAAACAGTAAATACGTGCCTTTGCGATGAAGTTGCCGAAACTGGCTTTATCATAGTCACACTTTTCTAATAATGTTTGTTTTTATTGGCTGATCGAAAACATTGCTGAATTCCATGAAAGCTATTAATAAACTTGTGTGAGTGAATTCAGAGCGGAGTCACTAGTACTCGTTTCCTCTGTGAATGTCACTAACGGTCGGAATTTAATGTTCAAATGGTAAAGCCCCAGCTTCAATGTTCAATCTCGTGCTTCAACGTCCGCCACGTCGTTGTTACCACGGGTAGGCGCGTGCCGTTTTCTCCGTATAACTTGTGCAACAAAGACACTATGAAAAGCCTATTGATTCTATATAAATACATGTAATGTTATAAGCAATCTAACACGTGACTAGAAAAGTTCTTTGGTGATCGTTCAACCGTAACTACTTCCGATCCGGAATTCCTCACTGCAATTTCCATACTCGTCAGTTGCCCACGGACGTTAGCGGATAATGCCATTGTTTGAAAAAACGGAGGGAAATTCAAATTCCATGTCCACCAATACAGGACCTCTCTGGTGCACGTGGGTCTTTTTAAAGGCTGTCGACATCAAAGTTATTCCGACAAAAACATTGTTTGAATAAAACAACCCCGATCGACCGACATATTCTAGGTCGAACCCTAATTCAAAAGTATTCAGTGTCGACTTCAATGATGACTTCTCTAGTAGTCGGTTTTACAAAGCCATGTAGCGGACTTGTTTCTTTTAACACCCCCCCCCCCAACGTCAAGTGTCTCAAAACGTACAAATGTCAACCCGGGGGAGTTTTTTATTCATTCTCAAGATCGAGTTGAATTATCGCTCAATGAATAGGTTCTGTAATCATTCCCCTTCCATATTAACGTCCACATGTCTGGGCTTACCATATAATACCGTTACTTCCAGTATTCGTAATCACAGCTATTCACATTAATGTCCACATGTCTGGGCTTACCATATAACACTGTTACTTCCAGTATTAGTATTCATACCTATTCACATTAATGTCCACATGTCTGGGCTTACCATATAATACCGTTACTTCCAGTATTCGTAATCACAGCTATTCACATTAATGTCCACATGTCTGGACTTACCATATAATCCCGTTACTTCCAGTATTCGTAATCACAGCTATTCACATTAATGTCCACATGTCTGGGCTTACCATATATCACTGTTACTTCCAGTATTCGTAATCACAGCTATTCACATTAATGTCCACATGTCTGGGCTTACCATATATCACTGTTACTTCCAGTATTCGTAATCACAGCTATTCATATTAATGTCCACATGTCTGGGCTTACCATATAACACTGTTACTTCCAGTATTAGTAATCACACCTATTCACATTAATGTCCACATGTCTGGGCTTAACATATATCACTGTTACTTCCAGTATTCGTAATCACAGCTATTCACATTAATGTCCACATGTCTGGGCTTACCATATATCACTGTTACTTCCAGTATTCGTAATCACACCTATTCATATTAATGTCCACATGTCTGGACTTACCATATAATCCCGTTACTTCCAGTATTCGTAATCACAGCTATTCACATTAATGTCCACATGTCTGGGCTTACCATATAACACTGTTACTTCCAGTATTCGTAATCACACCTATTCACATTAATGTCCACATGTCTGGGCTTACCATATAACACTGTTACTTCCAGTAATAGTAATCACACCTATTCACATTAATGTCCACATGTCTGGGCTTACCATATAACACTGTTACTTCCAGTATTCGTAATCATACATATTCACATTAATGTCCACATGTCTGAGCTTACCATATAACACTGTTACTTCCAGTATTAGTAATCACACCTATTCACATTAATGTCCACATGTCTGGGCTTACCATATAACACTGTTACTTCCAGTATTAGTAATCATACCTATTCACATTAATGTCCACATGTCTGGGCTTACCATATAATACCGTTACTTCCAGTATTCGTAATCACAGCTATTCACATTAATGTCCACATGTCTGGACTTACCATATAATACTGTTACTTCCAGTATTAGTAATCATAACTATTCACATTAATGTCCACATGTCTGGACTTACCATATAATATCGTTACTTCCAGTATTCGTAATCACACCTATTCACATTAACGTCCACATGTCTGGGCTTACCATATAACACTGTTACTTCCAGTATTCGTAATCATACCTATTCACATTAATGTCCACATGTCTGAGCTTACCATATAACACTGTTACTTCCAGTATTAGTAATCACACCTATTCACATTAATGTCCACATGTCTGGGCTTACCATATAACACTGTTACTTCCAGTATTAGTATTCATACCTATTCACATTAATGTCCACATGTCTAGACTTACCATATATCACTGTTACTTCCAGTATTCGTAATCACACCTATTCACATTAATGTACACATGTCTGGACTTACCATATAACACTTACTTCCAGTATTTGTAATCATACCTATTCACATTAATGTCCACATGTCTGGGCTTACCATATAACACTGTTACTTCCAGTATTCGTAATCACAGCTATTCACATTAATGTCCACATGTCTGGGCTTACCATATATCACTGTTACTTCCAGTATTCGTAATCACACCTATTCATATTAATGTCCACATGTCTGGGCTTACCATATAACACTGTTACTTCCAGTATTAGTAATCACACCTATTCACATTAATGTCCACATGTCTGGACATACCATATAATCCCGTTACTTCCAGTATTCGTAATCACAGCTATTCACATTAATGTCCACATGTCTGGGCTTACCATATAACACTGTTACTTCCAGTATTCGCAATCACACCTATTCACATTAATGTCCACATGTCTGGGCTTACCATATAACACTGTTACTTCCAGTATTCGTAATCACACCTATTCACATTAATGTACACATGTCTGGACTTACCATATAACACTTACTTCCAGTATTCGTAATCATACCTATTCACATTAATGTCCACATGTCTGGACTTACCATATAACACTTACTTCCAGTATTCGTAATCACAGCTATTCACATTAATGTCCACATGTCTGGGCTTACCATATATCACTGTTACTTCCAGTATTCGTAATCACACCTATTCATATTAATGTCCACATGTCTGGGCTTACCATATAACACTGTTACTTCCAGTATTAGTAATCACACCTATTCACATTAATGTCCACATGTCTGGACTTACCATATAATCCCGTTACTTCGAGTATTCGTAATCACAGCTATTCACATTAATGTCCACATGTCTGGGCTTACCATATAACACTGTTACTTCCAGTATTCGTAATCACACCTATTCACATTAATGTCCACATGTCTGGGCTTACCATATAACACTGTTACTTCCAGTATTCGTAATCATACCTATTCACATTAATGTCCACATGTCTGAGCTTACCATATAACACTGTTACTTCCAGTATTAGTATTCATACCTATTCACATTAATTTCCATATGTCTAGACTTACCATATATCACTGTTACTTCCAGTATTCGTAATCACACCAATTCACATTAATATCCACATGTCTGGGCTTACCATATAATACTGCTACTTCCAGTATTAGTAATCACACCTATTCACATTAATGTCCACATGTCTGGGCTTACCATATAACACTGTTACTTCCAGTATTCGTAATCACACCTATTCACATTAATGTCCACATGTCTGGGCTTACCATATAACACTGTTACTTCCAGTATTCGTAATCATACCTATTCACATTAATGTCCACATGTCTGGGCTTACCATATAACACTGTTACTTCCAGTATTAGTAATCACACCTATTCACATTAATGTCCACATGTCTGGGCTTACCATATAATACCGTTACTTCCAGTATTCGTAATCACATCTATTCACATTAATGTCCACATGTCTGAACTTACCATATAATACTGTTACTTCTAGTATTAGTAATCATACCTATTCACATTAATGTCCACATGTCTGGACTTACCATATAATATCGTTACTTCCAGTATTCGTAATCACACCTACTCACATTAATGTCCACATATCTGGGCTTACCATATAACACTTTTACTTCCAGTATTCGTAATCATACTTATTCACATTCATGTCCACATGTCTGGGCTTACCATATAACACTGTTACTTCTAGTATTAGTAATCACACCTATTCACATTAATGTCCACATGTCTGGGCTTACCATATAACACTGTTACTTCCAGTATTAGTATTCATACCTATTCACATTAATGTCCACATGTCTAGACTTACCATATATCACTGTTACTTCCAGTATTCGTAATCACACCTATTCACATTAATGTCCACATGTCCGGACTTACCATATAACACTGTTATTTCCAGTATTCGTAATCACACCTATTCACATTAATGTCCACATGTCTAGACTTACCATATATCACTGTTACTTTCAGTATTCGTAATCACAGCTATTCACATTAATGTCCACATGTCTGGACTTACCATATAACACTGTTACTTCCAGTATTCGTAATCACACCTATTCACATTAATGTCCACATGTCTGGGCTTACCATATAATACCGTTACTTCCAGTATTCGTAATCACAGCTATTAACATTAATGTCCACATGTCTGGACTTACCATATAACACTGTTACGTCCAGTATTCGTAATCACACCTATTCACATTAATGTCCACATGTCTGGACTTACCATATAATACCATTACTTCCAGTATTCGTAATCACACCTATTCACATTAGTGTCCACATGTCTGGACTCACCATATAACACTGTCACTTCCAGTATTAGTAATCACACCTATTCACATTAATGTCCACATGTCTGGGCTTACCATATAACACTGTTACTTCCAGTATTAGTATTCATACCTATTCACATTAATGTCCACATGTCTGGGCTTACCATATAACACTGTTACTTCCAGTATTAGTATTCATACCTATTCACATTAATGTCCACATGTCTAGACTTACCATATATCACTGTTACTTCCAGTATTCGTAATCACACCTATTCACATTAATGTACACATGTCTGGACTTACCATATAACACTGTTACTTCCAGTATTAGTAATCACACCTATTCACATTAATGTCCACATGTCTGGGCTTACCATATAATACCGTTACTTCCAGTATTCGTAATCACAGCTATTCACATTAATGTCCACATGTCTGGGCTTACCATATAACACTGTTACTTCCAGTATTCGCAATCACACCTATTCACATTAATGTCCACATGTCTGGGCTTACCATATAACACTGTTACTTCCAGTATTCGTAATCACACCTATTCACATTAATGTCCACATGTCTGGACTTACCATATAACACTTACTTCCAGTATTCGTAATCATACCTATTCACATTAATGTCCACATGTCTGGACTTACCATATAACACTTACTTCCAGTATTCGTAATCACAGCTATTCACATTAATGTCCACATGTCTGGGCTTACCATATATCACTGTTACTTCCAGTATTCGTAATCACACCTATTCATATTAATGTCCACATGTCTGGGCTTACCATATAACACTGTTACTTCCAGTATTAGTAATCACACCTATTCACATTAACGTCCACATGTCTGGACTTACCATATAATCCCGTTACTTCCAGTATTCGTAATCACAGCTATTCACATTAATGTCCACATGTCTGGGCTTACCATATAACACTGTTACTTCCAGTATTCGTAATCACACCTATTCACATTAATGTCCACATGTCTGGGCTTACCATATAACACTGTTACTTCCAGTATTCGTAATCATACCTATTCACATTAATGTCCACATGTCTGAGCTTACCATATAACACTGTTACTTCCAGTATTAGTAATCACACCTATTCACATTAATGTCCACATGTCTGGACTCACCATATAACACTGTCACTTCCAGTATTAGTAATCACACCTATTCACATTAATGTCCACATGTCTGGGCTTACCATATAACACTGTTACTTCCAGTATTAGTATTCATACCTATTCACATTAATGTCCACATGTCTGGGCTTACCATATAACACTGTTACTTCCAGTATTAGTATTCATACCTATTCACATTAATGTCCACATGTCTAGACTTACCATATATCACTGTTACTTCCAGTATTCGTAATCACACCTATTCACATTAATGTACACATGTCTGGACTTACCATATAACACTGTTACTTCCAGTATTAGTAATCACACCTATTCACATTAATGTCCACATGTCTGGGCTTACCATATAATACCGTTACTTCCAGTATTCGTAATCACAGCTATTCACATTAATGTCCACATGTCTGGGCTTACCATATAACACTGTTACTTCCAGTATTCGCAATCACACCTATTCACATTAATGTCCACATGTCTGGGCTTACCATATAACACTGTTACTTCCAGTATTCGTAATCACACCTATTCACATTAATGTACACATGTCTGGACTTACCATATAACACTTACTTCCAGTATTCGTAATCATACCTATTCACATTAATGTCCACATGTCTGGACTTACCATATAACACTTACTTCCAGTATTCGTAATCACAGCTATTCACATTAATGTCCACATGTCTGGGCTTACCATATATCACTGTTACTTCCAGTATTCGTAATCACACCTATTCATATTAATGTCCACATGTCTGGGCTTACCATATAACACTGTTACTTCCAGTATTAGTAATCACACCTATTCACATTAACGTCCACATGTCTGGACTTACCATATAATCCCGTTACTTCCAGTATTCGTAATCACAGCTATTCACATTAATGTCCACATGTCTGGGCTTACCATATAACACTGTTACTTCCAGTATTCGTAATCACACCTATTCACATTAATGTCCACATGTCTGGGCTTACCATATAACACTGTTACTTCCAGTATTCGTAATCATACCTATTCACATTAATGTCCACATGTCTGAGCTTACCATATAACACTGTTACTTCCAGTATTAGTAATCACACCTATTCACATTAATGTCCACATGTCTGGGCTTACCATATAACACTGTTACTTCCAGTATTCGTAATCATACCTATTCACATTAATGTCCACATGTCTGGACTTACCATATAACACTGTTACTTCCAGTATTAGTATTCATACCTATTCACATTAATTTCCATATGTCTAGACTTACCATATATCACTGTTACTTCCAGTATTCGTAATCACACCAATTCACATTAATGTCCACATGTCTGGGCTTACCATATAATACTGTTACTTCCAGTATTCGTAATCACACCTATTCACATTAATGTCCACATGTCTGGGCTTACCATCTAACACTGTTACTTCCAGTATTAGTAATCACACCTATTCACATTAATGTCCACATGTCTGGACTTACCATATAATACCGTTACTTCCAGTATTCGTAATCACACCTATTCACATTAATGTCCACATGTCTGGGCTTACCATATAACACTGTTACTTCCAGTATTCGTAATCACACCTATTCACATTAATGTCCACATGTCTGGGCTTACCATATAACACTGTTACTTCCAGTATTCGTAATCATACCTATTCACATTAATGTCCACATGTCTGGGCTTACCATATAACACTGTTACTTCCAGTATTAGTAATCACACCTATTCACATTAATGTCCACATGTCTGGGCTTACCATATAATACCGTTACTTCCAGTATTCGTAATCACATCTATTCACATTAATGTCCACATGTCTGAACTTACCATATAATACTGTTACTTCTAGTATTAGTAATCATACCTATTCACATTAATGTCCACATGTCTGGACTTACCATATAATATCGTTACTTCCAGTATTCGTAATCACACCTACTCACATTAATGTCCACATATCTGGGCTTACCATATAACACTGTTACTTCCAGTATTCGTAATCATACTTATTCACATTCATGTCCACATGTCTGGGCTTACCATATAACACTGTTACTTCTAGTATTAGTAATCACACCTATTCACATTAATGTCCACATGTCTGGGCTTACCATATAACACTGTTACTTCCAGTATTAGTATTCATACCTATTCACATTAATGTCCACATGTCTAGACTTACCATATATCACTGTTACTTCCAGTATTCGTAATCACACCTATTCACATTAATGTCCACATGTCCGGACTTACCATATAACACTGTTATTTCCAGTATTCGTAATCACACCTATTCACATTAATGTCCACATGTCTAGACTTACCATATATCACTGTTACTTTCAGTATTCGTAATCACAGCTATTCACATTAATGTCCACATGTTTGGACTTACCATATAACACTGTTACTTCCAGTATTCGTAATCACACCTATTCACATTAATGTCCACATGTCTGGGCTTACCATATAATACCGTTACTTCCAGTATTCGTAATCACAGCTATTAACATTAATGTCCACATGTCTGGACTTACCATATAACACTGTTACGTCCAGTATTCGTAATCACACCTATTCACATTAATGTCCACATGTCTGGACTTACCATATAATACCATTACTTCCAGTATTCGTAATCACACCTATTCACATTAGTGTCCACATGTCTGGACTCACCATATAACACTGTCACTTCCAGTATTAGTAATCACACCTATTCACATTAATGTCCACATGTCTGGGCTTACCATATAACACTGTTACTTCCAGTATTAGTATTCATACCTATTCACATTAATGTCCACATGTCTGGGCTTACCATATAACACTGTTACTTCCAGTATTAGTATTCATACCTATTCACATTAATGTCCATATGTCTAGACTTACCATATATCACTGTTACTTCCAGTATTCGTAATCACACCTATTCACATTAATGTACACATGTCTGGACTTACCATATAACACTGTTACTTCCAGTATTAGTAATCACACCTATTCACATTAATGTCCACATGTCTGGGCTTACCATATAATACCGTTACTTCCAGTATTCGTAATCACAGCTATTCACATTAATGCCACATGTCTGGACTTACCATATAATACTGTTACTTCCAGTATTAGTAATCATACCTATTCATATTAATGTCCACATGTCTGGACTTACCATATAATATCGTTACTTCCAGTATTCGTAATCACACCTATTCACATTAACGTCCACATGTCTGGGCTTACCATATAACACTGTTACTTCCAGTATTCGTAATCATACCTATTCACATTAATGTCCACATGTCTGAGCTCACCATATAACACTGTTACTTCCAGTATTAGTAATCACACCTATTCACATTAATGTCCACATGTCTGGGCTTACCATATAACACTGTTACTTCCAGTATTAGTAATCATACCTATTCACATTAATGTCCACATGTCTGGGCTTACCATATAATACCGTTACTTCCAGTATTCGTAATCACAGCTATTCACATTAATGTCCACATGTCTGGACTTACCATATAATACTGTTACTTCCAGTATTAGTAATCATACCTATTCACATTAATGTCCACATGTCTGGACTTACCATATAATATCGTTACTTCCAGTATTCGTAATCACACCTATTCACATTAACGTCCACATGTCTGGGCTTACCATATAATACTGTTACTTCCAGTATTCGTAATCACACCTATTCACATTAATGTCCACATGTCTGGGCTTACCATCTAACACTGTTACTTCCAGTATTAGTAATCACACCTATTCACATTAATGTCCACATGTCTGGGCTTACCATATAACACTGTTACTTCCAGTATTCGTAATCACACCTATTCACATTAATGTCCACATGTCTGGGCTTACCATATAACACTGTTACTTCCAGTATTCGTAATCATACCTATTCACATTAATGTCCACATGTCTGGGCTTACCATATAACACTGTTACTTCCAGTATTAGTAATCACACCTATTCACATTAATGTCCACATGTCTGGGCTTACCATATAATACCGTTACTTCCAGTATTCGTAATCACATCTATTCACATTAATGTCCACATGTCTGAACTTACCATATAATACTGTTACTTCTAGTATTAGTAATCATACCTATTCACATTAATGTCCACACGTCTGGACTTACCATATAATATCGTTACTTCCAGTATTCGTAATCACACCTACTCACATTAATGTCCACATATCTGGGCTTACCATATAACACTGTTACTTCCAGTATTCGTAATCATACTTATTCACATTCATGTCCACATGTCTGGGCTTACCATATAACACTGTTACTTCTAGTATTAGTAATCACACCTATTCACATTAATGTCCACATGTCTGGGCTTACCATATAACACTGTTACTTCCAGTATTAGTATTCATACCTATTCACATTAATGTCCACATGTCTAGACTTACCATATATCACTGTTACTTCCAGTATTCGTAATCACACCTATTCACATTAATGTACACATGTCTGGACTTACCATATAACACTGTTACTTCCAGTATTAGTAATCACACCTATTCACATTAATGTCCACATGTCTGGGCTTACCATATAATACCGTTACTTCCAGTATTCGTAATCACAGCTATTCACATTAATGTCCACATGTCTGGGCTTACCATATAACACTGTTACTTCCAGTATTCGCAATCACACCTATTCACATTAATGTCCACATGTCTGGGCTTACCATATAACACTGTTACTTCCAGTATTCGTAATCACACCTATTCACATTAATGTACACATGTCTGGACTTACCATATAACACTTACTTCCAGTATTCGTAATCATACCTATTCACATTAATGTCCACATGTCTGGACTTACCATATAACACTTACTTCCAGTATTCGTAATCACAGCTATTCACATTAATGTCCACATGTCTGGGCTTACCATATATCACTGTTACTTCCAGTATTCGTAATCACACCTATTCATATTAATGTCCACATGTCTGGGCTTACCATATAACACTGTTACTTCCAGTATTAGTAATCACACCTATTCACATTAACGTCCACATGTCTGGACTTACCATATAATCCCGTTATTTCCAGTATTCGTAATCACAGCTATTCACATTAATGTCCACATGTCTGGGCTTACCATATAACACTGTTACTTCCAGTATTCGTAATCACACCTATTCACATTAATGTCCACATGTCTGGGCTTACCATATAACACTGTTACTTCCAGTATTCGTAATCATACCTATTCACATTAATGTCCACATGTCTGAGCTTACCATATAACACTGTTACTTCCAGTATTAGTAATCACACCTATTCACATTAATGTCCACATGTCTGGGCTTACCATATAACACTGTTACTTCCAGTATTCGTAATCATACCTATTCACATTAATGTCCACATGTCTGGACTTACCATATAACACTGTTACTTCCAGTATTAGTATTCATACCTATTCACATTAATTTCCATATGTCTAGACTTACCATATATCACTGTTACTTCCAGTATTCGTAATCACACCAATTCACATTAATGTCCACATGTCTGGGCTTACCATATAATACTGTTACTTCCAGTATTCGTAATCACACCTATTCACATTAATGTCCACATGTCTGGGCTTACCATCTAACACTGTTACTTCCAGTATTAGTAATCACACCTATTCACATTAATGTCCACATGTCCGGACTTACCATATAATACCGTTACTTCCAGTATTCGTAATCACACCTATTCACATTAATGTCCACATGTCTGGGCTTACCATATAACACTGTTACTTCCAGTATTCGTAATTACACCTATTCACATTAATGTCCACATGTCTGGGCTTACCATATAACACTGTTACTTCCAGTATTCGTAATCATACCTATTCACATTAATGTCCACATGTCTGGGCTTACCATATAACACTGTTACTTCCAGTATTAGTAATCACACCTATTCACATTCATGTCCACATGTCTGGGCTTACCATATAATACCGTTACTTCCAGTATTCGTAATCACATCTATTCACATTAATGTCCACATGTCTGAACTTACCATATAATACTGTTACTTCTAGTATTAGTAATCATACCTATTCACATTAATGTCCACATGTCTGGACTTACCATATAATATCGTTACTTCCAGTATTCGTAATCACACCTACTCACATTAATGTCCACATATCTGGGCTTACCATATAACACTGTTACTTCCAGTATTCGTAATCATACTTATTCACATTCATGTCCACATGTCTGGGCTTACCATATAACACTGTTACTTCTAGTATTAGTAATCACACCTATTCACATTAATGTCCACATGTCTGGGCTTACCATATAACACTGTTACTTCCAGTATTAGTATTCATACCTATTCACATTAATGTCCACATGTCTAGACTTACCATATATCACTGTTACTTCCAGTATTCGTAATCACACCTATTCACATTAATGTCCACATGTCCGGACTTACCATATAACACTGTTATTTCCAGTATTCGTAATCACACCTATTCACATTAATGTCCACATGTCTAGACTTACCATATATCACTGTTACTTTCAGTATTCGTAATCACAGCTATTCACATTAATGTCCACATGTCTGGACTTACCATATAACACTGTTACTTCCAGTATTCGTAATCACACCTATTCACATTAATGTCCACATGTCTGGGCTTACCATATAATACCGTTACTTCCAGTATTCGTAATCACAGCTATTAACATTAATGTCCACATGTCTGGACTTACCATATAACACTGTTACGTCCAGTATTCGTAATCACACCTATTCACATTAATGTCCACATGTCTGGACTTACCATATAATACCATTACTTCCAGTATTCGTAATCACACCTATTCACATTAGTGTCCACATGTCTGGACTCACCATATAACACTGTCACTTCCAGTATTAGTAATCACACCTATTCACATTAATGTCCACATGTCTGGGCTTACCATATAACACTGTTACTTCCAGTATTAGTATTCATACCTATTCACATTAATGTCCACATGTCTGGGCTTACCATATAACACTGTTACTTCCAGTATTAGTATTCATACCTATTCACATTAATGTCCACATGTCTAGACTTACCATATATCACTGTTACTTCCAGTATTCGTAATCACACCTATTCACATTAATGTACACATGTCTGGACTTACCATATAACACTGTTACTTCCAGTATTAGTAATCACACCTATTCACATTAATGTCCACATGTCTGGGCTTACCATATAATACCGTTACCTCCAGTATTCGTAATCACAGCTATTCACATTAATGCCACATGTCTGGACTTACCATATAATACTGTTACTTCCAGTATTAGTAATCATACCTATTCACATTAATGTCCACATGTCTGGACTTAGCATATAATATCGTTACTTCCAGTATTCGTAATCACACCTATTCACATTAACGTCCACATGTCTGGGCTTACCATATAACACTGTTACTTCCAGTATTCGTAATCATACCTATTCACATTAATGTCCACATGTCTGAGCTCACCATATAACACTGTTACTTCCAGTATTAGTAATCACACCTATTCACATTAATGTCCACATGTCTGGGCTTACCATATAACACTGTTACTTCCAGTATTAGTAATCATACCTATTCACATTAATGTCCACATGTCTGGGCTTACCATATAATACCGTTACTTCCAGTATTCGTAATCACAGCTATTCACATTAATGTCCACATGTCTGGACTTACCATATAATACTGTTACTTCCAGTATTAGTAATCATACCTATTCACATTAATGTCCACATGTCTGGACTTACCATATAATATCGTTACTTCCAGTATTCGTAATCACACCTATTCACATTAACGTCCACATGTCTGGGCTTACCATATAACACTGTTACTTCCAGTATTCGTAATCATACCTATTCACATTAATGTCCACATGTCTGAGCTTACCATATAACACTGTTACTTCCAGTATTAGTAATCACACCTATTCACATTAATGTCCACATGTCTGGGCTTACCATATAACACTGTTACTTCCAGTATTAGTATTCATACCTATTCACATTAATGTCCACATGTCTAGACTTACCATATATCACTGTTACTTCCAGTATTCGTAATTACACCTATTCACATTAATGTACACATGTCTGGACTTACCATATAACACTTACTTCCAGTATTTGTAATCATACCTATTCACATTAATGTCCACATGTCTGGGCTTACCATATAACACTGTTACTTCCAGTATTCGTAATCACAGCTATTCACATTAATGTCCACATGTCTGGGCTTACCATATATCACTGTTACTTCCAGTATTCGTAATCACACCTATTCACATTAATGTTCACATGTCTGGGCTTACCATATAACACTGTTACTTCCAGTATTCGTAATCACACCTATTCACATTAATGTCCACATGTCTGGGCTTACCATATAACACTGTTACTTCCAGTATTCGTAATCATACCTATTCACATTAATGTCCACATGTCTGGGCTTACCATATAACACTGTTACTTCCAGTATTAGTAATCACACCTATTCACATTAATGTCCACATGTCTGGGCTTACCATATAATACCGTTACTTCCAGTATTCGTAATCACATCTATTCACATTAATGTCCACATGTCTGAACTTACCATATAATACTGTTACTTCTAGTATTAGTAATCATACCTATTCACATTAATGTCCACATGTCTGGACTTACCATATAATATCGTTACTTCCAGTATTCGTAATCACACCTACTCACATTAATGTCCACATATCTGGGCTTACCATATAACACTGTTACTTCCAGTATTCGTAATCATACTTATTCACATTCATGTCCACATGTCTGGGCTTACCATATAACACTGTTACTTCTAGTATTAGTAATCACACCTATTCACATTAATGTCCACATGTCTGGGCTTACCATATAACACTGTTACTTCCAGTATTAGTATTCATACCTATTCACATTAATGTCCACATGTCTAGACTTACCATATATCACTGTTACTTCCAGTATTCGTAATCACACCTATTCACATTAATGTCCACATGTCCGGACTTACCATATAACACTGTTATTTCCAGTATTCGTAATCACACCTATTCACATTAATGTCCACATGTCTAGACTTACCATATATCACTGTTACTTTCAGTATTCGTAATCACAGCTATTCACATTAATGTCCACATGTCTGGACTTACCATATAACACTGTTACTTCCAGTATTCGTAATCACACCTATTCACATTAATGTCCACATGTCTGGGCTTACCATATAATACCGTTACTTCCAGTATTCGTAATCACAGCTATTAACATTAATGTCCACATGTCTGGACTTACCATATAACACTGTTACGTCCAGTATTCGTAATCACACCTATTCACATTAATGTCCACATGTCTGGACTTACCATATAATACCATTACTTCCAGTATTCGTAAACACACCTATTCACATTAGTGTCCACATGTCTGGACTCACCATATAACACTGTCACTTCCAGTATTAGTAATCACACCTATTCACATTAATGTCCACATGTCTGGGCTTACCATATAACACTGTTACTTCCAGTATTAGTATTCATACCTATTCACATTAATGTCCACATGTCTGGGCTTACCATATAACACTGTTACTTCCAGTATTAGTATTCATACCTATTCACATTAATGTCCACATGTCTAGACTTACCATATATCACTGTTACTTCCAGTATTCGTAATCACACCTATTCACATTAATGTACACATGTCTGGACTTACCATATAACACTGTTACTTCCAGTATTCGTAATCACAGCTATTCACATTAATGTCCACATGTCTGGACTTACCATATAATACTGTTACTTCCAGTATTAGTAATCATACCTATTCACATTAATGTTCACATGTCTGGACTTACCATATAATATCGTTACTTCCAGTATTCGTAATCACACCTATTCACATTAACGTCCACATGTCTGGGCTTACCATATAACACTGTTACTTCCAGTATTCGTAATCATACCTATTCACATTAATGTCCACATGTCTGAGCTTACCATATAACACTGTTACTTCCAGTATTAGTAATCACACCTATTCACATTAATGTCCACATGTCTGGGCTTACCATATAACACTGTTACTTCCAGTATTAGTATTCATACCTATTCACATTAATGTCCACATGTCTAGACTTACCATATATCACTGTTACTTCCAGTATTCGTAATTACACCTATTCACATTAATGTACACATGTCTGGACTTACCATATAACACTTACTTCCAGTATTTGTAATCATACCTATTCACATTAATGTCCACATGTCTGGGCTTACCATATAACACTGTTACTTCCAGTATTCGTAATCACAGCTATTCACATTAATGTCCACATGTCTGGGCTTACCATATATCACTGTTACTTCCAGTATTCGTAATCACACCTATTCACATTAATGTTCACATGTCTGGGCTTACCATATAACACTGTTACTTCCAGTATTCGTAATCACACCTATTCACATTAATGTCCACATGTCTGGGCTTACCATATAACACTGTTACTTCCAGTATTCGTAATCATACCTATTCACATTAATGTCCACATGTCTGGGCTTACCATATAACACTGTTACTTCCAGTATTAGTAATCACACCTATTCACATTAATGTCCACATGTCTGGGCTTACCATATAATACCGTTACTTCCAGTATTCGTAATCACATCTATTCACATTAATGTCCACATGTCTGAACTTACCATATAATACTGTTACTTCCAGTATTAGTAATCATACCTATTCACATTAATGTCCACATGTCTGGACTTACCATATAATATCGTTACTTCCAGTATTCGTAATCACACCTACTCACATTAATGTCCACATATCTGGGCTTACCATATAACACTGTTACTTCCAGTATTCGTAATCATACTTATTCACATTCATGTCCACATGTCTGGGCTTACCATATAACACTGTTACTTCTAGTATTAGTAATCACACCTATTCACATTAATGTCCACATGTCTGGGCTTACCATATATCACTGTTACTTCCAGTATTCGTAATCACACCTATTCACATTAATGTCCACATGTCCGGACTTACCATATAACACTGTTATTTCCAGTATTCGTAATCACACCTATTCACATTAATGTCCACATGTCTAGACTTACCATATATCACTGTTACTTTCAGTATTCGTAATCACAGCTATTCACATTAATGTCCACATGTCTGGACTTACCATATAACACTGTTACTTCCAGTATTCGTAATCACACCTATTCACATTAATGTCCACATGTCTGGGCTTACCATATAATACCGTTACTTCCAGTATTCGTAATCACAGCTATTAACATTAATGTCCACATGTCTGGACTTACCATATAACACTGTTACGTCCAGTATTCGTAATCACACCTATTCACATTAATGTCCACATGTCTGGACTTACCATATAATACCATTACTTCCAGTATTCGTAATCACACCTATTCACATTAGTGTCCACATGTCTGGACTCACCATATAACACTGTCACTTCCAGTATTAGTAATCACACCTATTCACATTAATGTCCACATGTCTGGGCTTACCATATAACACTGTTACTTCCAGTATTAGTATTCATACCTATTCACATTAATGTCCACATGTCTGGGCTTACCATATAACACTGTTACTTCCAGTATTAGTATTCATACCTATTCACATTAATGTCCACATGTCTAGACTTACCATATATCACTGTTACTTCCAGTATTCGTAATCACACCTATTCACATTAATGTACACATGTCTGGACTTACCATATAACACTGTTACTTCCAGTATTAGTAATCACACCTATTCACATTAATGTCCACATGTCTGGGCTTACCATATAATACCGTTACTTCCAGTATTCGTAATCACAGCTATTCACATTAATGTCCACATGTCTGGACTTACCATATAATACTGTTACTTCCAGTATTCGTAATCACACCTATTCACATTAATGTCCACATGTCTGGGCTTACCATATAACACTGTTACTTCCAGTATTCGTAATCATACCTATTCACATTAATGTCCACATGTCTGGGCTTACCATATAACACTGTTACTTCCAGTATTAGTAATCACACCTATTCACATTAATGTCCACATGTCTGGGCTTACCATATAATACCGTTACTTCCAGTATTCGTAATCACATCTATTCACATTAATGTCCACATGTCTGAACTTACCATATAATACTGTTACTTCTAGTATTAGTAATCATACCTATTCACATTAATGTCCACATGTCTGGACTTACCATATAATATCGTTACTTCCAGTATTCGTAATCACACCTACTCACATTAATGTCCACATATCTGGGCTTACCATATAACACTGTTACTTCCAGTATTCGTAATCATACTTATTCACATTCATGTCCACATGTCTGGGCTTACCATATAACACTGTTACTTCTAGTATTAGTAATCACACCTATTCACATTAATGTCCACATGTCTGGGCTTACCATATAACACTGTTACTTCCAGTATTAGTATTCATACCTATTCACATTAATGTCCACATGTCTAGACTTACCATATATCACTGTTACTTCCAGTATTCGTAATCACACCTATTCACATTAATGTCCACATGTCCGGACTTACCATATAACACTGTTATTTCCAGTATTCGTAATCACACCTATTCACATTAATGTCCACATGTCTAGACTTACCATATATCACTGTTACTTTCAGTATTCGTAATCACAGCTATTCACATTAATGTCCACATGTCTGGACTTACCATATAACACTGTTACTTCCAGTATTCGTAATCACACCTATTCACATTAATGTCCACATGTCTGGGCTTACCATATAATACCGTTACTTCCAGTATTCGTAATCACAGCTATTAACATTAATGTCCACATGTCTGGACTTACCATATAACACTGTTACGTCCAGTATTCGTAATCACACCTATTCACATTAATGTCCACATGTCTGGACTTACCATATAATACCATTACTTCCAGTATTCGTAATCACACCTATTCACATTAGTGTCCACATGTCTGGACTCACCATATAACACTGTCACTTCCAGTATTAGTAATCACACCTATTCACATTAATGTCCACATGTCTGGGCTTACCATATAACACTGTTACTTCCAGTATTAGTATTCATACCTATTCACATTAATGTCCACATGTCTGGGCTTACCATATAACACTGTTACTTCCAGTATTAGTATTCATACCTATTCACATTAATGTCCACATGTCTAGACTTACCATATATCACTGTTACTTCCAGTATTCGTAATCACACCTATTCACATTAATGTACACATGTCTGGACTTACCATATAACACTGTTACTTCCAGTATTAGTAATCACACCTATTCACATTAATGTCCACATGTCTGGGCTTACCATATAATACCGTTACTTCCAGTATTCGTAATCACAGCTATTCACATTAATGCCACATGTCTGGACTTACCATATAATACTGTTACTTCCAGTATTAGTAATCATACCTATTCACATTAATGTCCACATGTCTGGACTTACCATATAATATCGTTACTTCCAGTATTCGTAATCACACCTATTCACATTAACGTCCACATGTCTGGGCTTACCATATAACACTGTTACTTCCAGTATTCGTAATCATACCTATTCACATTAATGTCCACATGTCTGAGCTCACCATATAACACTGTTACTTCCAGTATTAGTAATCACACCTATTCACATTAATGTCCACATGTCTGGGCTTACCATATAACACTGTTACTTCCAGTATTAGTAATCATACCTATTCACATTAATGTCCACATGTCTGGGCTTACCATATAATACCGTTACTTCCAGTATTCGTAATCACAGCTATTCACATTAATGTCCACATGTCTGGACTTACCATATAATACTGTTACTTCCAGTATTAGTAATCATACCTATTCACATTAATGTCCACATGTCTGGACTTACCATATAATATCGTTACTTCCAGTATTCGTAATCACACCTATTCACATTAACGTCCACATGTCTGGGCTTACCATATAACACTGTTACTTCCAGTATTCGTAATCATACCTATTCACATTAATGTCCACATGTCTGAGCTTACCATATAACACTGTTACTTCCAGTATTAGTAATCACACCTATTCACATTAATGTCCACATGTCTGGGCTTACCATATAACACTGTTACTTCCAGTATTAGTATTCATACCTATTCACATTAATGTCCACATGTCTAGACTTACCATATATCACTGTTACTTCCAGTATTCGTAATTACACCTATTCACATTAATGTACACATGTCTGGACTTACCATATAACACTTACTTCCAGTATTTGTAATCATACCTATTCACATTAATGTCCACATGTCTGGGCTTACCATATAACACTGTTACTTCCAGTATTCGTAATCACAGCTATTCACATTAATGTCCACATGTCTGGGCTTACCATATATCACTGTTACTTCCAGTATTCGTAATCACACCTATTCACATTAATGTTCACATGTCTGGGCTTACCATATAACACTGTTACTTCCAGTATTCGTAATCACACCTATTCACATTAATGTCCACATGTCTGGGCTTACCATATAACACTGTTACTTCCAGTATTCGTAATCATACCTATTCACATTAATGTCCACATGTCTGGGCTTACCATATAACACTGTTACTTCCAGTATTAGTAATCACACCTATTCACATTAATGTCCACATGTCTGGGCTTACCATATAATACCGTTACTTCCAGTATTCGTAATCACATCTATTCACATTAATGTCCACATGTCTGAACTTACCATATAATACTGTTACTTCTAGTATTAGTAATCATACCTATTCACATTAATGTCCACATGTCTGGACTTACCATATAATATCGTTACTTCCAGTATTCGTAATCACACCTACTCACATTAATGTCCACATATCTGGGCTTACCATATAACACTGTTACTTCCAGTATTCGTAATCATACTTATTCACATTCATGTCCACATGTCTGGGCTTACCATATAACACTGTTACTTCTAGTATTAGTAATCACACCTATTCACATTAATGTCCACATGTCTGGGCTTACCATATAACACTGTTACTTCCAGTATTAGTATTCATACCTATTCACATTAATGTCCACATGTCTAGACTTACCATATATCACTGTTACTTCCAGTATTCGTAATCACACCTATTCACATTAATGTCCACATGTCCGGACTTACCATATAACACTGTTATTTCCAGTATTCGTAATCACACCTATTCACATTAATGTCCACATGTCTAGACTTACCATATATCACTGTTACTTTCAGTATTCGTAATCACAGCTATTCACATTAATGTCCACATGTCTGGACTTACCATATAACACTGTTACTTCCAGTATTCGTAATCACACCTATTCACATTAATGTCCACATGTCTGGGCTTACCATATAATACCGTTACTTCCAGTATTCGTAATCACAGCTATTAACATTAATGTCCACATGTCTGGACTTACCATATAACACTGTTACGTCCAGTATTCGTAATCACACCTATTCACATTAATGTCCACATGTCTGGACTTACCATATAATACCATTACTTCCAGTATTCGTAATCACACCTATTCACATTAGTGTCCACATGTCTGGACTCACCATATAACACTGTCACTTCCAGTATTAGTAATCACACCTATTCACATTAATGTCCACATGTCTGGGCTTACCATATAACACTGTTACTTCCAGTATTAGTATTCATACCTATTCACATTAATGTCCACATGTCTGGGCTTACCATATAACACTGTTACTTCCAGTATTAGTATTCATACCTATTCACATTAATGTCCACATGTCTAGACTTACCATATATCACTGTTACTTCCAGTATTCGTAATCACACCTATTCACATTAATGTACACATGTCTGGACTTACCATATAACACTGTTACTTCCAGTATTCGTAATCACAGCTATTCACATTAATGTCCACATGTCTGGACTTACCATATAATACTGTTACTTCCAGTATTAGTAATCATACCTATTCACATTAATGTCCACATGTCTGGACTTACCATATAATATCGTTACTTCCAGTATTCGTAATCACACCTATTCACATTAACGTCCACATGTCTGGGCTTACCATATAACACTGTTACTTCCAGTATTCGTAATCATACCTATTCACATTAATGTCCACATGTCTGAGCTTACCATATAACACTGTTACTTCCAGTATTAGTAATCACACCTATTCACATTAATGTCCACATGTCTGGGCTTACCATATAACACTGTTACTTCCAGTATTAGTATTCATACCTATTCACATTAATGTCCACATGTCTAGACTTACCATATATCACTGTTACTTCCAGTATTCGTAATTACACCTATTCACATTAATGTACACATGTCTGGACTTACCATATAACACTTACTTCCAGTATTTGTAATCATACCTATTCACATTAATGTCCACATGTCTGGGCTTACCATATAACACTGTTACTTCCAGTATTCGTAATCACAGCTATTCACATTAATGTCCACATGTCTGGGCTTACCATATATCACTGTTACTTCCAGTATTCGTAATCACACCTATTCACATTAATGTTCACATGTCTGGGCTTACCATATAACACTGTTACTTCCAGTATTCGTAATCACACCTATTCACATTAATGTCCACATGTCTGGGCTTACCATATAACACTGTTACTTCCAGTATTCGTAATCATACCTATTCACATTAATGTCCACATGTCCGGGCTTACCATATAACACTGTTACTTCCAGTATTAGTAATCACACCTATTCACATTAATGTCCACATGTCTGGGCTTACCATATAATACCGTTACTTCCAGTATTCGTAATCACATCTATTCACATTAATGTCCACATGTCTGAACTTACCATATAATACTGTTACTTCTAGTATTAGTAATCATACCTATTCACATTAATGTCCACATGTCTGGACTTACCATATAATATCGTTACTTCCAGTATTCGTAATCACACCTACTCACATTAATGTCCACATATCTGGGCTTACCATATAACACTGTTACTTCCAGTATTCGTAATCATACTTATTCACATTCATGTCCACATGTCTGGGCTTACCATATAACACTGTTACTTCTAGTATTAGTAATCACACCTATTCACATTAATGTCCACATGTCTGGGCTTACCATATAACACTGTTACTTCCAGTATTAGTATTCATACCTATTCACATTAATGTCCACATGTCTAGACTTACCATATATCACTGTTACTTCCAGTATTCGTAATCACACCTATTCACATTAATGTCCACATGTCCGGACTTACCATATAACACTGTTATTTCCAGTATTCGTAATCACACCTATTCACATTAATGTCCACATGTCTAGACTTACCATATATCACTGTTACTTTCAGTATTCGTAATCACAGCTATTCACATTAATGTCCACATGTCTGGACTTACCATATAACACTGTTACTTCCAGTATTCGTAATCACACCTATTCACATTAATGTCCACATGTCTGGGCTTACCATATAATACCGTTACTTCCAGTATTCGTAATCACAGCTATTAACATTAATGTCCACATGTCTGGACTTACCATATAACACTGTTACGTCCAGTATTCGTAATCACACCTATTCACATTAATGTCCACATGTCTGGACTTACCATATAATACCATTACTTCCAGTATTCGTAAACACACCTATTCACATTAGTGTCCACATGTCTGGACTCACCATATAACACTGTCACTTCCAGTATTAGTAATCACACCTATTCACATTAATGTCCACATGTCTGGGCTTACCATATAACACTGTTACTTCCAGTATTAGTATTCATACCTATTCACATTAATGTCCACATGTCTGGGCTTACCATATAACACTGTTACTTCCAGTATTAGTATTCATACCTATTCACATTAATGTCCACATGTCTAGACTTACCATATATCACTGTTACTTCCAGTATTCGTAATCACACCTATTCACATTAATGTACACATGTCTGGACTTACCATATAACACTGTTACTTCCAGTATTCGTAATCACAGCTATTCACATTAATGTCCACATGTCTGGACTTACCATATAATACTGTTACTTCCAGTATTAGTAATCATACCTATTCACATTAATGTCCACATGTCTGGACTTACCATATAATATCGTTACTTCCAGTATTCGTAATCACACCTATTCACATTAACGTCCACATGTCTGGGCTTACCATATAACACTGTTACTTCCAGTATTCGTAATCATACCTATTCACATTAATGTCCACATGTCTGAGCTTACCATATAACACTGTTACTTCCAGTATTAGTAATCACACCTATTCACATTAATGTCCACATGTCTGGGCTTACCATATAACACTGTTACTTCCAGTATTAGTATTCATACCTATTCACATTAATGTCCACATGTCTAGACTTACCATATATCACTGTTACTTCCAGTATTCGTAATTACACCTATTCACATTAATGTACACATGTCTGGACTTACCATATAACACTTACTTCCAGTATTTGTAATCATACCTATTCACATTAATGTCCACATGTCTGGGCTTACCATATAACACTGTTACTTCCAGTATTCGTAATCACAGCTATTCACATTAATGTCCACATGTCTGGGCTTACCATATATCACTGTTACTTCCAGTATTCGTAATCACACCTATTCACATTAATGTTCACATGTCTGGGCTTACCATATAACACTGTTACTTCCAGTATTCGTAATCACACCTATTCACATTAATGTCCACATGTCTGGGCTTACCATATAACACTGTTACTTCCAGTATTCGTAATCATACCTATTCACATTAATGTCCACATGTCTGGGCTTACCATATAACACTGTTACTTCCAGTATTAGTAATCACACCTATTCACATTAATGTCCACATGTCTGGGCTTACCATATAATACCGTTACTTCCAGTATTCGTAATCACATCTATTCACATTAATGTCCACATGTCTGAACTTACCATATAATACTGTTACTTCCAGTATTAGTAATCATACCTATTCACATTAATGTCCACATGTCTGGACTTACCATATAATATCGTTACTTCCAGTATTCGTAATCACACCTACTCACATTAATGTCCACATATCTGGGCTTACCATATAACACTGTTACTTCCAGTATTCGTAATCATACTTATTCACATTCATGTCCACATGTCTGGGCTTACCATATAACACTGTTACTTCTAGTATTAGTAATCACACCTATTCACATTAATGTCCACATGTCTGGGCTTACCATATAACACTGTTACTTCCAGTATTAGTATTCATACCTATTCACATTAATGTCCACATGTCTAGACTTACCATATATCACTGTTACTTCCAGTATTCGTAATCACACCTATTCACATTAATGTCCACATGTCCAGACTTACCATATAACACTGTTATTTCCAGTATTCGTAATCACACCTATTCACATTAATGTCCACATGTCTAGACTTACCATATATCACTGTTACTTTCAGTATTCGTAATCACAGCTATTCACATTAATGTCCACATGTCTGGACTTACCATATAACACTGTTACTTCCAGTATTCGTAATCACACCTATTCACATTAATGTCCACATGTCTGGGCTTACCATATAATACCGTTACTTCCAGTATTCGTAATCACAGCTATTAACATTAATGTCCACATGTCTGGACTTACCATATAACACTGTTACGTCCAGTATTCGTAATCACACCTATTCACATTAATGTCCACATGTCTGGACTTACCATATAATACCATTACTTCCAGTATTCGTAATCACACCTATTCACATTAGTGTCCACATGTCTGGACTCACCATATAACACTGTCACTTCCAGTATTAGTAATCACACCTATTCACATTAATGTCCACATGTCTGGGCTTACCATATAACACTGTTACTTCCAGTATTAGTATTCATACCTATTCACATTAATGTCCACATGTCTGGGCTTACCATATAACACTGTTACTTCCAGTATTAGTATTCATACCTATTCACATTAATGTCCACATGTCTAGACTTACCATATATCACTGTTACTTCCAGTATTCGTAATCACACCTATTCACATTAATGTACACATGTCTGGACTTACCATATAACACTGTTACTTCCAGTATTAGTAATCACACCTATTCACATTAATGTCCACATGTCTGGGCTTACCATATAATACCGTTACTTCCAGTATTCGTAATCACAGCTATTCACATTAATGTCCACATGTCTGGACTTACCATATAATACTGTTACTTCCAGTATTCGTAATCACACCTATTCACATTAATGTCCACATGTCTGGGCTTACCATATAACACTGTTACTTCCAGTATTCGTAATCATACCTATTCACATTAATGTCCACATGTCTGGGCTTACCATATAACACTGTTACTTCCAGTATTAGTAATCACACCTATTCACATTAATGTCCACATGTCTGGGCTTACCATATAATACCGTTACTTCCAGTATTCGTAATCACATCTATTCACATTAATGTCCACATGTCTGAACTTACCATATAATACTGTTACTTCTAGTATTAGTAATCATACCTATTCACATTAATGTCCACATGTCTGGACTTACCATATAATATCGTTACTTCCAGTATTCGTAATCACACCTACTCACATTAATGTCCACATATCTGGGCTTACCATATAACACTGTTACTTCCAGTATTCGTAATCATACTTATTCACATTCATGTCCACATGTCTGGGCTTACCATATAACACTGTTACTTCTAGTATTAGTAATCACACCTATTCACATTAATGTCCACATGTATGGGCTTACCATATAACACTGTTACTTCCAGTATTAGTATTCATACCTATTCACATTAATGTCCACATGTCTAGACTTACCATATATCACTGTTACTTCCAGTATTCGTAATCACACCTATTCACATTAATGTCCACATGTCCGGACTTACCATATAACACTGTTATTTCCAGTATTCGTAATCACACCTATTCACATTAATGTCCACATGTCTAGACTTACCATATATCACTGTTACTTTCAGTATTCGTAATCACAGCTATTCACATTAATGTCCACATGTCTGGACTTACCATATAACACTGTTACTTCCAGTATTCGTAATCACACCTATTCACATTAATGTCCACATGTCTGGGCTTACCATATAATACCGTTACTTCCAGTATTCGTAATCACAGCTATTAACATTAATGTCCACATGTCTGGACTTACCATATAACACTGTTACGTCCAGTATTCGTAATCACACCTATTCACATTAATGTCCACATGTCTGGACTTACCATATAATACCATTACTTCCAGTATTCGTAATCACACCTACTCACATTAATGTCCACATATCTGGGCTTACCATATAACACTGTTACTTCCAGTATTAGTAATCACACCTATTCACATTAATGTCCACATGTCTGGGCTTACCATATAACACTGTTACTTCCAGTATTAGTATTCATACCTATTCACATTAATGTCCACATGTCTGGGCTTACCATATAACACTGTTACTTCCAGTATTAGTATTCATACCTATTCACATTAATGTCCACATGTCTAGACTTACCATATATCACTGTTACTTCCAGTATTCGCAATCACACCTATTCACATTAATGTACACATGTCTGGACTTACCATATAACACTGTTACTTCCAGTATTAGTAATCACACCTATTCACATTAATGTCCACATGTCTGGGCTTACCATATAATACCGTTACTTCCAGTATTCGTAATCACAGCTATTCACATTAATGCCACATGTCTGGACTTACCATATAATACTGTTACTTCCAGTATTAGTAATCATACCTATTCACATTAATGTCCACATGTCTGGACTTACCATATAATATCGTTACTTCCAGTATTCGTAATCACACCTATTCACATTAACGTCCACATGTCTGGGCTTACCATATAACACTGTTACTTCCAGTATTCGTAATCATACCTATTCACATTAATGTCCACATGTCTGAGCTCACCATATAACACTGTTACTTCCAGTATTAGTAATCACACCTATTCACATTAATGTCCACATGTCTGGGCTTACCATATAACACTGTTACTTCCAGTATTAGTAATCATACCTATTCACATTAATGTCCACATGTCTGGGCTTACCATATAATACCGTTACTTCCAGTATTCGTAATCACAGCTATTCACATTAATGTCCACATGTCTGGACTTACCATATAATACTGTTACTTCCAGTATTAGTAATCATACCTATTCACATTAATGTCCACATGTCTGGACTTACCATATAATATCGTTACTTCCAGTATTCGTAATCACACCTATTCACATTAACGTCCACATGTCTGGGCTTACCATATAACACTGTTACTTCCAGTATTCGTAATCATACCTATTCACATTAATGTCCACATGTCTGAGCTTACCATATAACACTGTTACTTCCAGTATTAGTAATCACACCTATTCACATTAATGTCCACATGTCTGGGCTTACCATATAACACTGTTACTTCCAGTATTAGTATTCATACCTATTCACATTAATGTCCACATGTCTAGACTTACCATATATCACTGTTACTTCCAGTATTCGTAATTACACCTATTCACATTAATGTACACATGTCTGGACTTACCATATAACACTTACTTCCAGTATTTGTAATCATACCTATTCACATTAATGTCCACATGTCTGGGCTTACCATATAACACTGTTACTTCCAGTATTCGTAATCACAGCTATTCACATTAATGTCCACATGTCTGGGCTTACCATATATCACTGTTACTTCCAGTATTCGTAATCACACCTATTCACATTAATGTTCACATGTCTGGGCTTACCATATAACACTGTTACTTCCAGTATTCGTAATCACACCTATTCACATTAATGTCCACATGTCTGGGCTTACCATATAACACTGTTACTTCCAGTATTCGTAATCATACCTATTCACATTAATGTCCACATGTCTGGGCTTACCATATAACACTGTTACTTCCAGTATTAGTAATCACACCTATTCACATTAATGTCCACATGTCTGGGCTTACCATATAATACCGTTACTTCCAGTATTCGTAATCACATCTATTCACATTAATGTCCACATGTCTGAACTTACCATATAATACTGTTACTTCTAGTATTAGTAATCATACCTATTCACATTAATGTCCACATGTCTGGACTTACCATATAATATCGTTACTTCCAGTATTCGTAATCACACCTACTCACATTAATGTCCACATATCTGGGCTTACCATATAACACTGTTACTTCCAGTATTCGTAATCATACTTATTCACATTCATGTCCACATGTCTGGGCTTACCATATAACACTGTTACTTCTAGTATTAGTAATCACACCTATTCACATTAATGTCCACATGTCTGGGCTTACCATATAACACTGTTACTTCCAGTATTAGTATTCATACCTATTCACATTAATGTCCACATGTCTAGACTTACCATATATCACTGTTACTTCCAGTATTCGTAATCACACCTATTCACATTAATGTCCACATGTCCGGACTTACCATATAACACTGTTATTTCCAGTATTCGTAATCACACCTATTCACATTAATGTCCACATGTCTAGACTTACCATATATCACTGTTACTTTCAGTATTCGTAATCACAGCTATTCACATTAATGTCCACATGTCTGGACTTACCATATAACACTGTTACTTCCAGTATTCGTAATCACACCTATTCACATTAATGTCCACATGTCTGGGCTTACCATATAATACCGTTACTTCCAGTATTCGTAATCACAGCTATTAACATTAATGTCCACATGTCTGGACTTACCATATAACACTGTTACGTCCAGTATTCGTAATCACACCTATTCACATTAATGTCCACATGTCTGGACTTACCATATAATACCATTACTTCCAGTATTCGTAATCACACCTATTCACATTAGTGTCCACATGTCTGGACTCACCATATAACACTGTCACTTCCAGTATTAGTAATCACACCTATTCACATTAATGTCCACATGTCTGGGCTTACCATATAACACTGTTACTTCCAGTATTAGTATTCATACCTATTCACATTAATGTCCACATGTCTGGGCTTACCATATAACACTGTTACTTCCAGTATTAGTATTCATACCTATTCACATTAATGTCCACATGTCTAGACTTACCATATATCACTGTTACTTCCAGTATTCGTAATCACACCTATTCACATTAATGTACACATGTCTGGACTTACCATATAACACTGTTACTTCCAGTATTCGTAATCACAGCTATTCACATTAATGTCCACATGTCTGGACTTACCATATAATACTGTTACTTCCAGTATTAGTAATCATACCTATTCATATTAATGTCCACATGTCTGGACTTACCATATAATATCGTTACTTCCAGTATTCGTAATCACACCTATTCACATTAACGTCCACATGTCTGGGCTTACCATATAACACTGTTACTTCCAGTATTCGTAATCATACCTATTCACATTAATGTCCACATGTCTGAGCTTACCATATAACACTGTTACTTCCAGTATTAGTAATCACACCTATTCACATTAATGTCCACATGTCTGGGCTTACCATATAACACTGTTACTTCCAGTATTAGTATTCATACCTATTCACATTAATGTCCACATGTCTAGACTTACCATATATCACTGTTACTTCCAGTATTCGTAATTACACCTATTCACATTAATGTACACATGTCTGGACTTACCATATAACACTTACTTCCAGTATTTGTAATCATACCTATTCACATTAATGTCCACATGTCTGGGCTTACCATATAACACTGTTACTTCCAGTATTCGTAATCACAGCTATTCACATTAATGTCCACATGTCTGGGCTTACCATATATCACTGTTACTTCCAGTATTCGTAATCACACCTATTCACATTAATGTTCACATGTCTGGGCTTACCATATAACACTGTTACTTCCAGTATTCGTAATCACACCTATTCACATTAATGTCCACATGTCTGGGCTTACCATATAACACTGTTACTTCCAGTATTCGTAATCATACCTATTCACATTAATGTCCACATGTCCGGGCTTACCATATAACACTGTTACTTCCAGTATTAGTAATCACACCTATTCACATTAATGTCCACATGTCTGGGCTTACCATATAATACCGTTACTTCCAGTATTCGTAATCACATCTATTCACATTAATGTCCACATGTCTGAACTTACCATATAATACTGTTACTTCTAGTATTAGTAATCATACCTATTCACATTAATGTCCACATGTCTGGACTTACCATATAATATCGTTACTTCCAGTATTCGTAATCACACCTACTCACATTAATGTCCACATATCTGGGCTTACCATATAACACTGTTACTTCCAGTATTCGTAATCATACTTATTCACATTCATGTCCACATGTCTGGGCTTACCATATAACACTGTTACTTCTAGTATTAGTAATCACACCTATTCACATTAATGTCCACATGTCTGGGCTTACCATATAACACTGTTACTTCCAGTATTAGTATTCATACCTATTCACATTAATGTCCACATGTCTAGACTTACCATATATCACTGTTACTTCCAGTATTCGTAATCACACCTATTCACATTAATGTCCACATGTCCGGACTTACCATATAACACTGTTATTTCCAGTATTCGTAATCACACCTATTCACATTAATGTCCACATGTCTAGACTTACCATATATCACTGTTACTTTCAGTATTCGTAATCACAGCTATTCACATTAATGTCCACATGTCTGGACTTACCATATAACACTGTTACTTCCAGTATTCGTAATCACACCTATTCACATTAATGTCCACATGTCTGGGCTTACCATATAATACCGTTACTTCCAGTATTCGTAATCACAGCTATTAACATTAATGTCCACATGTCTGGACTTACCATATAACACTGTTACGTCCAGTATTCGTAATCACACCTATTCACATTAATGTCCACATGTCTGGACATACCATATAATACCATTACTTCCAGTATTCGTAATCACACCTATTCACATTAGTGTCCACATGTCTGGACTCACCATATAACACTGTCACTTCCAGTATTAGTAATCACACCTATTCACATTAATGTCCACATGTCTGGGCTTACCATATAACACTGTTACTTCCAGTATTAGTATTCATACCTATTCACATTAATGTCCACATGTCTGGGCTTACCATATAACACTGTTACTTCCAGTATTAGTATTCATACCTATTCACATTAATGTCCACATGTCTAGACTTACCATATATCACTGTTACTTTCAGTATTCGTAATCACAGCTATTCACATTAATGTCCACATGTCTGGACTTACCATATAACACTGTTACTTCCAGTATTCGTAATCACACCTATTCACATTAATGTCCACATGTCTGGGCTTACCATATAATACCGTTACTTCCAGTATTCGTAATCACAGCTATTAACATTAATGTCCACATGTCTGGACTTACCATATAACACTGTTACGTCCAGTATTCGTAATCACACCTATTCACATTAATGTCCACATGTCTGGACTTACCATATAATACCATTACTTCCAGTATTCGTAATCACACCTATTCACATTAGTGTCCACATGTCTGGACTCACCATATAACACTGTCACTTCCAGTATTAGTAATCACACCTATTCACATTAATGTCCACATGTCTGGGCTTACCATATAACACTGTTACTTCCAGTATTAGTATTCATACCTATTCACATTAATGTCCACATGTCTGGGCTTACCATATAACACTGTTACTTCCAGTATTAGTATTCATACCTATTCACATTAATGTCCACATGTCTAGACTTACCATATATCACTGTTACTTCCAGTATTCGTAATCACACCTATTCACATTAATGTACACATGTCTGGACTTACCATATAACACTGTTACTTCCAGTATTCGTAATCACAGCTATTCACATTAATGTCCACATGTCTGGACTTACCATATAATACTGTTACTTCCAGTATTAGTAATCATACTATTCACATTAATGTCCACATGTCTGGACTTACCATATAATATCGTTACTTCCAGTATTCGTAATCACACCTATTCACATTAACGTCCACATGTCTGGGCTTACCATATAACACTGTTACTTCCAGTATTCGTAATCATACCTATTCACATTAATGTCCACATGTCTGAGCTTACCATATAACACTGTTACTTCCAGTATTAGTAATCACACCTATTCACATTAATGTCCACATGTCTGGGCTTACCATATAACACTGTTACTTCCAGTATTAGTATTCATACCTATTCACATTAATGTCCACATGTCTAGACTTACCATATATCACTGTTACTTCCAGTATTCGTAATTACACCTATTCACATTAATGTACACATGTCTGGACTTACCATATAACACTTACTTCCAGTATTTGTAATCATACCTATTCACATTAATGTCCACATGTCTGGGCTTACCATATAACACTGTTACTTCCAGTATTCGTAATCACAGCTATTCACATTAATGTCCACATGTCTGGGCTTACCATATATCACTGTTACTTCCAGTATTCGTAATCACACCTATTCACATTAATGTTCACATGTCTGGGCTTACCATATAACACTGTTACTTCCAGTATTCGTAATCACACCTATTCACATTAATGTCCACATGTCTGGGCTTACCATATAACACTGTTACTTCCAGTATTCGTAATCATACCTATTCACATTAATGTCCACATGTCCGGGCTTACCATATAACACTGTTACTTCCAGTATTAGTAATCACACCTATTCACATTAATGTCCACATGTCTGGGCTTACCATATAATACCGTTACTTCCAGTATTCGTAATCACATCTATTCACATTAATGTCCACATGTCTGAACTTACCATATAATACTGTTACTTCTAGTATTAGTAATCATACCTATTCACATTAATGTCCACATGTCTGGACTTACCATATAATATCGTTACTTCCAGTATTCGTAATCACACCTACTCACATTAATGTCCACATATCTGGGCTTACCATATAACACTGTTACTTCCAGTATTCGTAATCATACTTATTCACATTCATGTCCACATGTCTGGGCTTACCATATAACACTGTTACTTCTAGTATTAGTAATCACACCTATTCACATTAATGTCCACATGTCTGGGCTTACCATATAACACTGTTACTTCCAGTATTAGTATTCATACCTATTCACATTAATGTCCACATGTCTAGACTTACCATATATCACTGTTACTTCCAGTATTCGTAATCACACCTATTCACATTAATGTCCACATGTCCGGACTTACCATATAACACTGTTATTTCCAGTATTCGTAATCACACCTATTCACATTAATGTCCACATGTCTAGACTTACCATATATCACTGTTACTTTCAGTATTCGTAATCACAGCTATTCACATTAATGTCCACATGTCTGGACTTACCATATAACACTGTTACTTCCAGTATTCGTAATCACACCTATTCACATTAATGTCCACATGTCTGGGCTTACCATATAATACCGTTACTTCCAGTATTCGTAATCACAGCTATTAACATTAATGTCCACATGTCTGGACTTACCATATAACACTGTTACGTCCAGTATTCGTAATCACACCTATTCACATTAATGTCCACATGTCTGGACATACCATATAATACCATTACTTCCAGTATTCGTAATCACACCTATTCACATTAGTGTCCACATGTCTGGACTCACCATATAACACTGTCACTTCCAGTATTAGTAATCACACCTATTCACATTAATGTCCACATGTCTGGGCTTACCATATAACACTGTTACTTCCAGTATTAGTATTCATACCTATTCACATTAATGTCCACATGTCTGGGCTTACCATATAACACTGTTACTTCCAGTATTAGTATTCATACCTATTCACATTAATGTCCACATGTCTAGACTTACCATATATCACTGTTACTTCCAGTATTCGTAATCACACCTATTCACATTAATGTACACATGTCTGGACTTACCATATAACACTGTTACTTCCAGTATTAGTAATCACACCTATTCACATTAATGTCCACATGTCTGGGCTTACCATATAATACCGTTACTTCCAGTATTCGTAATCACAGCTATTGACATTAATGTCCACATGTCTGGACTTACCATATAATACTGTTACTTCCAGTATTAGTAATCATACCTATTCACATTAATGTCCACATGTCTGGACTTACCATATAATATCGTTACTTCCAGTATTCGTAATCACACCTATTCACATTAACGTCCACATGTCTGGGCTTACCATATAACACTGTTACTTCCAGTATTCGTAATCATACCTATTCACATTAATGTCCACATGTCTGAGCTCACCATATAACACTGTTACTTCCAGTATTAGTAATCACACCTATTCACATTAATGTCCACATGTCTGGGCTTACCATATAACACTGTTACTTCCAGTATTAGTAATCATACCTATTCACATTAATGTCCACATGTCTGGGCTTACCATATAATACCGTTACTTCCAGTATTCGTAATCACAGCTATTCACATTAATGTCCACATGTCTGGACTTACCATATAATACTGTTACTTCCAGTATTAGTAATCATACCTATTCACATTAATGTCCACATGTCTGGACTTACCATATAATATCGTTACTTCCAGTATTCGTAATCACACCTATTCACATTAACGTCCACATGTCTGGGCTTACCATATAACACTGTTACTTCCAGTATTCGTAATCATACCTATTCACATTAATGTCCACATGTCTGAGCTTACCATATAACACTGTTACTTCCAGTATTAGTAATCACACCTATTCACATTAATGTCCACATGTCTGGGCTTACCATATAACACTGTTACTTCCAGTATTAGTATTCATACCTATTCACATTAATGTCCACATGTCTAGACTTACCATATATCACTGTTACTTCCAGTATTCGTAATTACACCTATTCACATTAATGTACACATGTCTGGACTTACCATATAACACTTACTTCCAGTATTTGTAATCATACCTATTCACATTAATGTCCACATGTCTGGGCTTACCATATAACACTGTTACTTCCAGTATTCGTAATCACAGCTATTCACATTAATGTCCACATGTCTGGGCTTACCATATATCACTGTTACTTCCAGTATTCGTAATCACACCTATTCACATTAATGTTCACATGTCTGGGCTTACCATATAACACTGTTACTTCCAGTATTCGTAATCACACCTATTCACATTAATGTCCACATGTCTGGGCTTACCATATAACACTGTTACTTCCAGTATTCGTAATCATACCTATTCACATTAATGTCCACATGTCTGGGCTTACCATATAACACTGTTACTTCCAGTATTAGTAATCACACCTATTCACATTAATGTCCACATGTCTGGGCTTACCATATAATACCGTTATTTCCAGTATTCGTAATCACATCTATTCACATTAATGTCCACATGTCTGGACTTACCATATAATACTGTTACTTCTAGTATTAGTAATCATACCTATTCACATTAATGTCCACATGTCTGGACTTACCATATAATATCGTTACTTCCAGTATTCGTAATCACACCTATTCACATTAATGTCCACATATCTGGGCTTACCATATAACACTGTTACTTCCAGTATTCGTAATCATACTTATTCACATTCATGTCCACATGTCTGGGCTTACCATATAACACTGTTACTTCTAGTATTAGTAATCACACCTATTCACATTAATGTCCACATGTCTGGGCTTACCATATAACACTGTTACTTCCAGTATTAGTATTCATACCTATTCACATTAATGTCCACATGTCTAGACTTACCATATATCACTGTTACTTCCAGTATTCGTAATCACACCTATTCACATTAATGTCCACATGTCCGGACTTACCATATAACACTGTTACTTCCAGTATTCGTAATCACACCTATTCACATTAATGTCCACATGTCTGGGCTTACCATATAATACCGTTACTTCCAGTATTCGTAATCACAGCTATTAACATTAATGTCCACATGTCTGGACTTACCATATAACACTGTTACTTCCAGTATTCGTAATCACACCTATTCACATTAATGTACACATGTCTGGACTTACCATATAACACTGTTACTTCCAGTATTAGTAATCGCACCTATTCACATTAATGTCCACATGTCTGGACTTACCATATAACACCGTTACTTCCAGTATTCGTAATCACACCTATTCACATTAATGTCCACATGTCTGGGCTTACCATATAACACTGTTACTTCCAGTATTCGTAATCACACCTATTCACATTAATGTCCACATGTCTGGGCTTACCATATAACACTTACTTCCAGTATTCGTAATCACACCTATTCACATTAATGTCCACATGTCTGGGCTTACCATATAACACCGTTACTTCCAGTATTCGTAATCACACCTATTCACATTAATGTCCACATGTCTGGACTTACCATATAATACCGTTACTTCCAGTATTCGTAATCACACCTATTCACATTAATGTCCACATGTCTGGGCTTACCATATAACACTGTTACTTCCAGTATTCGTAATCACACCTATTCACATTAATGTCCACATGTCTGGGCTTACCATATAACACTTACTTCCAGTATTCGTAATCACACCTATTCACATTAATGTCCACATGTCTGGGCTTACCATATAACACTGTTACTTCCAGTATTCGTAATCACACCTATTCACATTAATGTCCACATGTCTGGGCTTACCATATAACACTTACTTCCAGTATTCGTAATCACACCTATTCACATTAGTGTACACATGTCTGGACTTACCATATAACACTGTTACTTCCAGTATTAGTAATCACACCTATTCACATTAATGTCCACATGTCTTGGCTTACCATATAACACTTACTTCCAGTATTCGTAATCACACCTATTCACTTTAATGTCCACATGTCTGGGCTTACCATATAACACTGTTACTTCCAGTATTCGTAATCACACCTATTCACATTAATGTCCACATGTCTGGGCTTACCATATAACACTGTTACTTCCAGTATTAGTATTCATACCTATTCACATTAATGTCCACATGTCTAGACTTACCATATATCACTGTTACTTCCAGTATTCGTAATCACACCTATTCACATTAATGTACACATGTCTGGACTTACCATATAACACTGTTACTTCCAGTATTCGTAATCACACCTATTCACATTATTGTACACATGTCTGGGCTTACCATATAACACTGTTACTTCCAGTATTCGTAATCACACTTATTCACATTAATGTCCACATGTCTGGGCTTACCATATAACACTGTTACTTCCAGTATTCGTAATCACACCTATTCACATTAATGTTCACATGTCTGGACTTACCATATAACACTGTTACTTCCAGTATTAGTAAACACACCTATTCTCATTAATGTCCACATGTCTGGGCTTACCATATAACACTGTTACTTCCAGTGTTAGTAATCATACCTATTCACATTAATGTCCACATGTCTGGGCTTACCATATAACACTGTTACTTCCAGTATTAGTAATCATACCTATTCACATTAATGTCCACATGTCTGGGCTTACCATATAACACTGTTACTTCCAGTATTCGTAATCATACCTATTCACATTAATGTCCACATGTCTGGGCTTACCATATAACACTGTTACTTCCAGTATTCGTAATCATACCTATTCACATTAATGTCCACATTTCTGGACTTACCATATAACACTGTTACTTCCAGTATTCGTAATCATACCTATTCACATTAATGTCCACATGTCTGGGCTTACCATATAACACTGTTACTTCCAGTATTCGTAATCATACCTATTCACATTAATGTCCACATGTCTGGGCTTACCATATAACACTGTTACTTCCAGTATTCGTAATCATACCTATTCACATTAATGTCCACATGTCTGGACTTACCATATAACACTGTTACTTCCAGTATTCGTAATCATACCTATTCACATTAATGTCAAAATATGACTATTGTATTGTGTTCTTGCATAAAATACACGAAAATTAAAAGGTCGTGATCTCAGTTTTTGGCAGTATTTTCGTGTCATGTAATCTGTAATAATAGTACGCAAATATCCGGAAATATATACAAATGTAGTATTTCCAGTAATACGATACAATTTACCCATGTGTGTGGCATTGTTTTTGTGCACAGGTTGTTCATTGTTGCACAGGTATTCGGTTTAGAATAAAAGTCAATGACATTATGCTAATTTTAGAAATAGCATAGGATATATAAAGACACATAACAATAATATGGGATGGTCTTTACATATTGAATTCGTGATGTCTTGAACGTTGTTTCTTGTAGCCATACTCGCCCCACGGCGGGTTAAACTGAATTGTACTAAAAGGTGGATGAATTAGATTCCAAACCAACCTCTATGGTCATGAACCACGTTACTGTTGCTATACACCAAAACCGTGTAAATACGGGTTCTTTAGCTGTATGGACACTATTGTCGTTTCTATGCACACGACATTTTATTGGGTACTGTATTCGCTGTATTATATGTTGTTATGTGGCCGAATAGTTTAGTATGCCTTAGGGAACGGTGCGCTCAGAAAGCGCCGCAGCCCTCGTGAATTCCTCGACTGCAGACATGCATGAAAAGTCGCCCAATTGAATTCAAATATATGCATTTGGGTCGTCGATGGTCTTTGTCTGATGAACTAGGTTTTAATCTGTGTGTGACGATTTTAGAGGTCACCGCACTTTACTGCAGAAAATTTGAATCTCGACGTGTATATTTAACCCAAGTGATTTATCGAATGATGATTTAGTTTAAGATTGACTTTTGCGGTTTACTCCGTTGCGATGCAGCTCAGTTCAGTGTTTGTGTACTAGTATATAGGCACGTGGTTTCTGGCAACACATATTCATAATTTCGTTTACGGCTGCGTTTAGATATGAAACATATGCGATGTATACAACGCATGTATAATGATGCATTATATTACACGACGTAGAACCAGGCGCACAATAACTATGGCGCATTGATTTAATTAGGGTATATCGCGGTCATACAAACCTCATAAATAAGGGCAAAATTGATTTTTTCTTTTTTGAACAATACAAGAGTAAGCCATGTGAAAATAATAATTCATAAATAAACCGTATTTATCACAGTGTTCTCATAACTGTTGACAACCATAACTCCCTATATATAATATATTTAATATAAAGATGTAACCAAACTAAATGTTGAGGTACGATGACAACTCGCTACCATAGAAACCATTAGCGAATATCTCAAAAATCACTATTTTAATAGATGTTTTAACTGTGGTTCACACGAAATGTGGTTTAGTATAGTTATGTAGTTTTACCTGGGTTTTGTAACGTGATATAAGACATTTGATTTGATTTCTTTTAATGGTAGCCAAAAAAGTCAACATTACCTGCACATATCACTCGCAGTGAATGTTGGGTAATGATATTAAAGTCGCATTCCCACTTTGTACGATCTGTATAAAACATCTCAATGGCTCCTGTAAGCATCGTGAGGACTTTGGCTTTTGTACAGTTCATGAGAATGTTTGTCCAATTACTACAACGAAAAGTGTATTGTATTTGATGAGTGGAAACCACAACCTTCAGTGCAGACACGTTTCAGTGCTCCTATATTCCAGAATGTGGTGTTTTTCATTGTTCCCACAATACTCAATGGGAATGCAATAACGTGAAACTAGTTTTCATGCATACCTACTTCGCTTTTTGAAGCTTTCGGCTTTCGGCATATTTATAAAACATTAATCTTCTCCCTAGGACGGAGAGGTTCGGGGAATGACAACAATTTGGAATATGTATTTTTATTTTAATTAGTATTGAAATATATATTAGATAACTGCACTTCGCTGCAATATATATATTAAAATAATATTTGTAAGACTAAGAGAACGACAAAACATTGATGATAAATACTGTCGAATACTTTATTTTCGCTGGAATTAATTTTCGCTGAAAAGACTTTTTGGGCGTTTTGTATGGAATTTATTTTCACTGATTTTTGATGAGTTTAATGTGAAATATAGGTAAAAACGTATATTCGCTGGATTTTATTTTCACGGAATCATCCCTTCAGCGAAAATAAAGTATTCTACAGTAGGTACCTTACTGAAGGCTACACTCTGGTACACACTTCTCTGGTTTCGATAATTATTTGTTCAAGGTCAATGAACTTTGTAAATGTATATTAAGTATTCAAATGCTCACAATGACCGAGACATATATGAGGCAGTGTAATTTATTTATTATACTAATTAATGTCCGATACTGTAACGATAACCACAGAATAACACAGTACTTGTTGTTACTTACAGAGCGCCCTCTACCAGTTGTGGTTAGCGCCACCATACGGCTCATCTTCGTACTGTGCCTCAGCTAATACTATAAGCACAATATTGTCGATCTTCGAAATATTGAGAATGTCATCTTAAGAAAAAGGTCGATCGTTGTGGATTATATACTTGAACTTAGTGGCCGATTACGCGTAATCACGATCGTGATTAATAAGCACACCTTTTAGACTGTGATTTCGGGAAGTAAAGATTCAGTGAAAAATGGCAGACGACAGACGGCCAACTTGCAAAGAACAGGACGCGTTTGTAATTTAGATAGCGGCATGCAGAATTTTTTTTTCTGATAAAAGAAACGTTGTTATTTTCATGTTATTTCTCTGTGACGGTTAATTAATTTGATTAATGATGACGTGTGTGGCGGTAATACTTTCAGACACCCTTGGGATTATGTTCAGACGTTGGTTTGAGTTAATAATTAAACCCACACGAACCCAGTGAAGTGTAACTATTGGGCGAGAAATGAAATAATACATATGTGACTTAAGAATTCAGACGGTGACCCCGGGGTGAACTTTCTGGGTTGCATGCATGAGTATGAAGTAACACTACGATTTAATTTATTAATAAGAGTGATAACATTTAGATGACGTAGTTTTACATAAAGTGTCTACGTTTGGTTCAATTTTATGAAAACAATAAGGTAATACAATGTGATTGACTACTGCAACTTTAGTGTGTATGGTCTCTGTCAGTGATTTCTTAAATCTACCAAGTTTGTAGTGCAATAAATAGTGGGGGAGGAGACCAGGGTGCGTCTATATCTAGTTGTAGTATGTACACCTTGTACTATGCCAACGTATAAAAATCCTAATATTTAACTGAAGAACGTGAATCGATCTTTGGTGGTGTCGAGCAACGCAACGACAGTTTCATCACAACTCTCTCATTCTTTTTTTCACTTTCTTTCCTATTTTTTAAAAATTTGATGTAAGTGAAAGGAAAAAACGATGATAATTATGGTTATGTGTTATGTTTAGCGCCTCTAATTCAATATGACGTTCAATTAATGTTAATCAGGGTTGTGAGACTGCAAACTATTTCAAAAACTGTAAAACATTAAATGAACAAAAATATTGGTGACATAAAACATTGAGAAAGTTATGAAAAAGTCGTCAACCGAGAGTATGATTTCGGCTCGAGTCGAGTGGGTGCATTTACGGTCTGGTCTCTATCTGAAAGCAACGACGATATTCTCCTTGCCAGCTTAGGGAATGACACCTTTTTTGGCACGTGTTGAGCACCAATTCAAACGTAGCGCTTGTGTGTTGTGCAGGATATTTGATTTAAAGGGGGGCCTGTTAATTCCCGGGGTTGCACCAGTGAATTATAGGACAATATTGTTTATGTATATTTAATAATTAAATTATATGTGAGTTAAAGGGTGGTAGTCGTCGCGTCACGCATGCGCGAGTATGGGTCTTATGTAAACAAAGATGGCGACTTTGACTGAGATGTTACCAACCTTTAATTAGGTATTTTGTAGGGGTTTGGGAGGTATCGAAGGAGCCACCGGCGGTAATTAATGCAAGTCGCGCCCAGGTCAAATCTCATACTCGGGATTTCCATTAGAAGAGCACGTTGGATTGTAAGAAAATTAATGTTTATCAACACAAATGTCGCACCTGCGCAGGACGACTACCACCCTTTAAACTTAACTGCAGATTCCCCTCTAAGTTGAAACGCCACTCAAATGTACAAATTATGACATTTCCCCGTGCCTAAGAAGTATTTCAATTAAACTGACAATATTCAGTAAATTCTAACGAGGAAATGTATTTTAATTTTAGTCTAAAACTACTAATAATTTTTAATTTTATGTATATTGTTTTACAGTGTTTCTAAGAAAACTATGAATACCAAAAAGTTACACACACCGTTGATGTTAAAACGAATACTTATAGACAGATTTTGACATGACATTGGCACATGTTGAAAACGCAAAACGAGTAGCGTGGCAGATGGCGCCCTCGGAATTTTCTCGGTTTACGTATACCAATGCATATATTCAGACTGTATGTAGCATGCAGAGAGGACGATGAGTTCTGAGGTTAAACAGGCAAACGACATTCTCATCTCAATTCGTGTTTGAGGCAATCTCAAGTCTCACCATTGAGGGCGCCATTTTCGTCGTTGAAACCGTGAATGTTCCACATAAAGCATTGTCAGTAATCGATTTTTCTATTTAAAATTAGTTATATTATGTTTAATGGGTCTTCATTTACGTATATACAAGGACATTGGCCTATGACGTTAATAAAATGTGCGATATACATAGAATGAGACTAATTTATTAATGTAAGTTTGATATCTCGCACCTGAAAAGATAAGCAGCTAATAGTTTTAAGATTACATCATTTTTTTAATATGAATTTGCCGAGAGGATGGTTGGTCGTGGAAGGAGAGGGCGGGAAACGGTGAGCGCTGCTCGTTCAATTTTGACTAACTAGGAGTTAATGAAATTTAGCAAAGTTTCGATATCGCCTCTACATACTCCAATTCAAAGAGCTGAGCATCGAAATCGTGACAATTAACTACTGTGAGGGAAAAAATGTTCCCTCCTGTAAGATATTTCTCGGGTATAACTAAAGATACGATACGAGTCTAGTTTATTCGTAACGCATTTGTCTCGAAACCATTCATAATATTGAATTTAACGTCGCAATACAATGTGACGTCAACTCTCATGAATTGAAAAAGAATGGTGTGTGGGGAAAAACAGAGATAGCTGCGGAATGACTGATGATAACAGCTGCCGTCGTAGGCGCTCGTTGTGCATATTCCCGCAAACTACATAGTTGTGTGTTGACTAATACCGACATCATATACATCCTGGTTGGTGATATTGCTCTCGTGGTGGGCGTGGCTGCATGTGTGATCGCATCCGGAGTCTGATAGTGCCGATAGTGCCACGCCCATTATTCCATTGTATCGCGTGCTGACACGGGAAGTATAGTACAAAGGCACGGAGCACTGGGAGCACATCTAACAATGCAACACGTTCGTTGAATACACATACTGCTACAGGGTCTACATCAATACTTAGTATTGAGAATGTATACAAACCGAAATCCTTTACAACATCGGCAGAATGACCTAATTACAAGAGCGTGAGAAGGGAAGCTTCTAGATTAAATATTTTAACTTCTCAATACTAGCAGCATTATACCTCGAAAAACTGAAACTCCGCATATAATAACGGATTATAAACTAAACATCAGAAAACTCGTGGAAATGTGTGTGCTTGTCAATTTAAACTTGTACATGTTATTGAAGTGTTGCTCTTTTGATTTATCTGCAAATCAGCGTGGGAACTGAATGAAGTAGTCCACATTTCAGGACGAGAGAGTGTAAAGCAGCAGTTGGAAGTTCTCCGGCCGCAGTGATTCGGTTCTGGCAAAGATGGAATCACGAGAAAAAAATCGATATTGGGTATTGAAAATCCCGGGGCCAAAATCTCGATGTATGTGCGACAAAAACAACAGTTTCACTGTAGCATTGGGTGTTATCTAAGCGTGGTTTGCTTTTACATTGCCTGGAAACCACGTTATGTACCATTACAGGAATTGTACTCTCTTATCACATGATACCATCATAACAAGTATCTTGAATAAACAACAACGAACGGTTTCTACTTGTGTGATTCGACACGGCCAACGTCGCGACATGAATGTACAGTCAATAACACATCTCAACCAAACTAGAATCCAAATGCGCGACTGTTATCGCCGTCTTTCAGCTTATCAAGAAATTATGATTATTTTTCAATATGTAAATTAGACGATTAACAATCAAGGACAGCGGCCAATAAAAAGCAATATCAATGAATTTGAAATTATCCCTTATACCTGTGAAGCTGAAACATGTCAAATATCGTCTTGTTATTTAGATGCCAGATACAAAGTCTTGTTTAAAGAACTTGAATGTGAAATGTGTATCTAAGTAGAGCAATACTGTAAAGGGGTTAATTATTCACTGGGTTTTAATTTTGCTTATTTTTTGCTTATTTCACTGCTAATTTAAAACCCAGTCAATGTGTAAAATTTAGCATAGAACACATTATCTAAATGATAAAACCGTGAATTCAAAACCCAACGAATATGCCTGAAATGGTAAATCAGCGAAATTTAAATCCAGTGAAAATTAGTTATTTTACAGTACATAATTCAGATTACCGGGCATTTTTAATATCTGGAATGTGCCACTGATAATGCCACACTAGTTATCACGTGTGTGTCGAGTTTGTACAAAGTACAGCGGAAGTCTATGTTAAAATTATAATTGAGTCTGAAAATATAATTGATGAAGTAGAAAATTTACGTAGATTCCAGGCCATCGCCAGTTATATAGTACCTCACTCATGTTTGCATTGGTGGAAGCTAATTTCTTCTCGCTTATAGGTAAGACATGCCATACGAGTACCACTAGGTCTCCAAAGCTAGGGATCTACAGAATATTTTAAAGTTCAATTAAGTAATACTTCAACTAAAGGTGTTATCCACTTCCTAAATGAGTTAGCACCACAGTAGTGTTCATTTCTTAAGTTATTTAATATGTTTTAATATTATTTCTAATTTAAAAGATTTCATGTCATGCTATTTTTTGTTTTCCGATTTTGTTAATTCTAATATTATAAACGCATTCACTTTCACGCAGATCCGTTTTAACATTTATATTAACACGACCTTCCCCACCCCCAACCCGCCCGCCTCGCCCAGGTGGATAGCCACGCCCCATTCTTACTCTCTCGCCTGTTTTAAATCGGCGGTACTGAATAAAGAATACATAAGCGGTAAGAGTGGCGGTTTTTTTCTGAGCTGCATTTACGATTCAGTCAAATTGAGACGACAACAATTGCAAGTTTGTTTATAAGATCAGACGCTAAATATGACCTGTAGTTCAACTTCGTCTTAGAATACTATATTTCAAGGCTAACTTCAACGTGCGACCCGGCGGTGACCGTCTCAGAAGCTATCGCCAGCTGCAGTGATCGCAAGAAAACACTCCATCGTGCTTCACCTTGGTTTTCTCAAAGTTTTTTTTTTTACACAATAAGCTATTTTCAGTAAACCAGACTAAAGCCCACTGGGAGATATCGCGTCGGTTACCGTACAAGTGTTCACCTATGCAGTGCACTCAAAGCAGTCATTGAGCGGTCACATTTTCGGGTCAAGCATGGCGAAAATTATGATATCGTTTTCTGAAAACATGTACAAATTATCTACTAACGACACAAGTCGTCCTACTTGATTTACATGGTGACTTGCCCCCTTTTCAATCGTTTTCAGTAAGCTGATGTGTTTATTATGATTTGGAACACTAATTTTAACAGCAAAGATCATATGTTACATATGTTACATATGAAAGTAGTATTTTTGGTGAGTTTTGTCCATGCTACCGGGTTAGATTGACTGCAAATAAAAATCGGAATATCATTCGATGTAAACTTCATATAACTTAGAAAAAGTATCATCCCCACACAACATTGTTACACGTGTCTGCGAAGAACTAGATTCCTCCACACATCAACGTCCTCTAGAGAACTAAAGGCTTTTATTTTAAGCCTGTGTTTCACAATGTGACCGTTAGATGACTGTTTGGAGTTCACTAAGGTGCTAGACACGACTGACCACTTGTACTGCAACCAAAGCGATATCTCCCATAAAAAAAACAATAATTGTTATTCCCAGACTGATTCATAAATATAAAGATTTATGATTAGATTATTCATTTTGGCTATTTGATAAAAGGGCTCAAGCAATGTCGGATACCGCGGGAGTGGTTATTACTAGATTTTACTAATCACGTGAATTTCGTATCAACATATCTTTCAGAGAATAAATGTTTTATTCATTCTAGCTTCTGAGAAAACAAAACAAAACCGAATGTACCTTTTCACTCGGGTAATAGTGACACGTGTTCTGTAGACCAAGGAGCAAAACCTTTTCCATGAAATGTTCAACTGGTCGTTCTAATTTAACAGCATATTCGTAGTTTGCAAGTTTGTTTTAATTGCAGATACCATTATGCCTAGCGGTCACCCCAAATAGCTTCTTTTCCGCCTACTCTGGTACGTAGATGTCGTTAACAAGTCAAAAGTTACGAGTGTCATGAGCTCAATCTTTCCACTTTGTTTGAATAGTTACCAGTGTTTGTAACATAAAAATAAAGTACCATTAGAGCACACTTACGAATCTGAACTTCAGTTCAACTTCGTCTCATAAGTCCGTATTACATTTCAAGGCTAACTTCAGCGTATGACCCAAAGATGACCCGTCCCGAATGTTATCAACGGAAGATCTTGAAGAAGTGATGTTTTCACAAAAAATATTGGTCACGGCTACCCTAACGAATATAGTGTGTTGCAAGCCATCTTAATTAAAGATCGGTGTCAGAGAAACCCCGTCATAAGTTGGCTAAATGGATACAGAACTGGCTTCATTCGAATCACTTTGAGGGGATGGGTGAAGTCTTTCCGAGACCAACACGACCCCATCCGCCGGGTATTCCATTCAACTTGAGCCGATCTAATTTTCAGTCCTCTGCTCAGAGCCCTAATGCGCAAAGGAACACAATTTCATTTCCCGGATCAATAAAATGTTTAGTGTAAAATGTCACGAGCAAAAACGATTGTGTGAACCGAAACATTCGCCTCAGGCACAAGAATATGTGATTATTGTTATTACCGCGAAAGTTGATACAATTAGTGTTTTGGTATCAAATCCTGATAACCTGCGCTGAATCTAATCCGATTTCAGGATTTTATTTGTACTGATCAGATTTCTCACAAACTGTACAAAATCCGAAAGGTCTTATAATATTTACAGAGTTCATTGCGAGGTTCTCCATGTCGGAATGCAATTTCAATATCTAATGGTGTAATATTGCTATGTACATGTATACTTTTCTAGATTTAACACCACAGATGAGTCACTCGTGCCCAGCCTTTCCTATTAGTTTCTCAATCAGACACTCTCCCCCATTTCTCTGTCAGACAACTTCTTCCATTTCTCTGTTAGACACACTCTCTGATTCCCTGTCAGACACGCTCGCCTATTTCTCGATCAGACACCCTGTCTCATTTCTCTGACAACCACTACTATCATTTTTTTGACAGACCACCATTTTTCTTTCAGGCGCCTTCTCCCATTTCCCTGCCAGATAACCTCTCTGATTTCCTGTCAGACATTGTCTTTCATTTCTGTATGAGACTTCCTCTCCCATATTTGCCAGACATAATCCCTTATTTACGTCAACCACTCTCTATCATTTCTCTGCTATGTATCCTCTTCCCATTATCTGTCAAGCACCCGCTCGAATTTCTCCTTTCAGTTCTGCCAGAGTTCCTCTTCCTTTTCTCTGGCAGGAATGCTCTCCCATTTCTGTCATACGCTCTGCCATTTACGTCAGACATCCACTTCCATTTCTGTGTCAGACATCCACTTCCATTTCTGTGTCAGACACCCACTTCCAAATCCCTGTCATTTCTCTGTCAGGCATCACCTTTTCTCCACCAGACGCACTCGCCCATTTCTCTGTCAAACAACCTCTCCTACTTCTCTGTCAAACATCATCCCCATTTCTCTGTCAGACACCCTCCTACATTTCTCTGCCATGCATCCTCTATATCATTTTTTGTCAGTTACCATTCTCCATTTTTGTGTTAACCACTGTCTGTCATTTATTCGTCATTCGTTATTCGTTATTTTTGTGTCATACACGCCCTTCATACACATATTCTCAGTTCTCTTATTACCTTATAATTACCCCCATGGTTATACACTCAACTTTCTGTTAGGTACCCTCCCCAGTATCCCTCAACACAACAGTGAATCAATACTTAGTAGTAGTTGTAGTGCAATAACGAAATAAAGACACATTGAAGTTGGCATGCCCACTGGGACGAGTTCGTCCCGGGTATTATTGTCCCTTGTTACAGTAACGGATTATGTTTTTGAAACTGTGTGTTTGTCATCGCCATCAGTCGATCAGTGCATGTTATAATCTAAATGGTGGAGTGTCGCAAATACAGTAATATACGCAGTGTTCTGTTTGATACAGCGGCTGATGTGATTGACTCCTTTCACAACCTGCCTTCTGAAGAACAGTTCACTGCACTGTTAAATAATGATAATATTGTTATCCATGTAGCACAGCATATCAACAAGTGCTTTGAAATTATACAACAAATTTTGGATTAATATATACTTTTCTTCTATAAAGATTTGTTTTATTATTATGTTTTTTTCATTAATAATCTGTTTTTGTAGATTAGTTTATTTTGTTATTACTTCCTTATTAGTGTATTAATACTGTATTCTTTTACTATTATCTGTAACCATTGCCACTCTCTCCGGGGAGTAAGCGTTGTATAAATAAAAAAAATAATCTAAATAAGAACGGTTATTTGTCTAGAGTGATTTACAGTTGGGACTAACATCACAATCTCGTGTACTAGCACTAGTCTTTTTGAGGTTGATTGACTTAAAAGTCAATGGGCGAGAAAATTTAAATAAATTTAGCTGGGAACCATGGTTTTATTCAAGTGGAAACGATGTTCCTAACTCGTCCATCCGAACTCCTCCTTTCGTCGCCCACTTGACTTTGACGGGATAAAGTAAAAGAACATTTAACTCAAATGTGATGCTGCCAGTATTTCTATGCATTCAACATGATAAATTGCTGCCGTTGTTATCTCCCGTTATCCCACCTGCTTACGGCAGATCAGTATAACTACCCATGCTTTGCGGTAGACCACATACACAGTTTGGTCCATTGAATGTATTGGTACTAACCACTTATGATCTCACCTCTCTTCTTCCGGGCACCCCTTTAAAATACATACAATGGATGCCTGGTGTCAATATCACGTGGCCCTAGCAGTCAAACAATTTGCTGTCTCGTTCGTAGTCAGTCGGATAATACTCACTAAAATACTCACTAAAATCAGCGTATAAATATCGTTATACTTAACACCACAGCATGGCGGGTCACTGTTCGAAATACTGAAAAAGTTCATGTGTTTGGTGGATTTGTTTGTATGTATATGTCGATAGCCATGGCAACCAGCTTCGAACGAGCCTGCAATGACATAATCGAATATCGCGCGCACCCACAAAATGTAATGGTTCATAGCATAATTACAGTTAACTAATGAAATGGAACAAAGAAAGGATAACTACTGTAAAAAATATACTGGAATATTAATTTAATTAGATACTGCGACAAACAAAATGTGATTCGGTCGATGATATACGGAGCTCGCAATTATGCCTGTTTTAAAAATGTTTACTACGGTACACCCCGCGTATATAATATTACCGAGTCAGTTGATTTTACCATCGACATACTAGTCTTAAGTGTTATTAACAAATGTGAAGTAGGGATGCCGTAGATCTGTTGCAAAAATGTAGACACTAATGAGTACAAGTTTTATTTTATTCTGAATTGCCCAGTAGTCAGTGGAAGCCAAATAGCAAATGTGTTAATTGAGGAGAAAAAAATATTTTTCATATATGATAATACTATGAAAAAAACTTACACTGACGTATTTTTTTCTAGTGAAAAGGCGGTATATATTGCTGGGTGATATTTACATTTCATTAGACTGACTATGTCATGGTTCTTGGCTGAGTTCATTGCAGTAGAGTGTCTGTGAACGTCATTATAGGAAAACACTAGAATATTTTCGGGATATATTGGTAAATTGGAAACGCAATCTTTCGAGCCAGTAACGATCATTGCCTACTTGAGTGAACACTGTAATTTTCAAGTACGTGCTTGCAAACAACATATCGCCCAATACCCCCACCTCCAAATGCAGCTGGTATACAAGCTTCGGTTATCGGTTATATCTACATCACCTATCTGTCATGGGACCGTTTTACATCAATTAACTTGGGAGATTGGCCAAACAAACATTCATCCTGCATAACACTGTTATCAGTGACAGGGGATCCGATTTGCCGTGTTTTACAGATTTCTTTTATTTCGCCATTAGTAAAGTAGTAGTAATGGTGTGTAGTTATCCGGGAGGCGGGAGTGTTCTATGGGCGCGCGATCAAAACGGCGAATTATTACGTATGCCTCTCCGTATATCACTTTAACCCGGACCGTGAGAAACGCTGACGTGTATTTTACGATGATTGTGATTACATTACAGCCTGACTCAATAAACAACACACTGCTATCGGAATACGCTGCCGCAGCTGGCAGTGAACGGAAGTAAACGTGTTCAGACTGTCAATGGATCGGCACGTGCCGCTACTTCAACTGCCGGAAGTTCGTTGCATAAAGCAACGCCTTTTGCTTTATAAGCAGGCGAGGATCTCACCAAAGTGAACTGTCCCGTAGCAATTCGAGTGATATAGCACAGACGGTCGCGTGGTTGTGGGCGTTCCCGTCTTTTTATGAGTTTAATAAGTTCTTAATAGACGCACATCAATGCCCGGGGGAGGGACTGGTGTATACAGAATGTATTGTACGGGTACACAACATTTAAACTCAGTTCCGTTATCTCATTGTTGCGGTTCTACTCCGTCCTTTAGGTGAGTTGGGTACAATGGATCACCGGATACGCAGCACGGAGACTATTGTGCTACACAATAACGGGAAAACACGACAGACACTTCACTTTTTGTTGGGGGGTGTCATGGTTATATGTGTGTCGAAAATGTAATCTTCTGAATTAGTTTGAAGTGCATGTGCAAAGTTCGCTTGAAATGTCATATTCAAGTCGCAGTGTTTTTTCCATCACAATTGTGTCTGTTAAATTCGAGCTTGATAATGATTTTGAAATCTAATTAAATTAAATCAATTTAATATCTCCGAGTTAGAGTCAAATTCCAGCACTGTTTGCCGAGGTTAGGCGGAGCGAGGAAGTAACCTCCATGGGCGGAGGCACTACGTAAATGATGCGAGATGATGTCGCCGATGCTGTTTCCATCATACGTTACATTCAAGTTTCGTGTAGACAAATAAACGTTGAATTCACGTCGAATACGACGCGAAACGAATCATATGAGTAAATGTTCTAAAAATAAACTGCCCTGGAGCTATATAATATAAAAGAAGTCTGTCGAAAATGAGCAAGGCACTCACTTATACACAATTGAAATTTCTCAATTGCCAACAATTGCCTTTAAAGTTCAAAGACAATTTAACATGAAGCGAAGAATAAGTCAACGATTGCAATGGAATTACATATTCCACAGGGAGAAGTGTAAAAGTACTATTTTAGTTTACAGAATAGGTCTTTCAATGTTGGTATTCAATTTATGAACACCGGTATTAATGCACCACAGTCGCCTTGCATCGCTTATGGATCTCTTCAATTTATATAACACGCGTTGTATGTTTCGCAATGTTTCATATCAAGCACGATAACCAGGCTGGGGACGATGCCCAGGGAACTATGAGAGCCGTTTAGTTTGCTGATGACCATGGAGGAAATAGTTGCTTGAATACAAAACATGGCCCAATTGTGAAGATTGCATTGTTTCGCATATAATGTTGAAGTATATGTAATATTATTTGTTGTTCTTCGTGGACTGGACACTGACATGTTCATGTATCGACTTATGGGGGCGTTGTCCCGTACACTGCTAACAAGCAGCAAGCATCAAAATATACAAATATGGCGGACAGTAAAAAGGTTGGATGAAAACAGTTTTGTTCAATACACAAAATTTAAAGTACCGCGAGAAAAGTGGTGCGGTGCAGATGTCCTGCAATACCAGTATAATGCTAGAAATGCCAAACGCACATGCACCCGACCTCAAACCATGGCTTTAAAAACGCCAATTGTGAATTTTAAAAAAATTCACATGCATGCCAAACACACACGCCTTCCCAGGTCAAACTCTGCGTTTAAAAAAATGTCAAACATTCATTTCTAAATTGATTTTTTTTTTATTTTCACCATTGCCGAACGTGCATTTCAAAATGTCCAACGTTCTTCCTTAAATGCCATTCGTTCAAGTCTTTCCAGCCCAAAGCTGGTTTTCAAAATTCATAATGTTAACATTTTAAAAATGACAAACATGCATTTCATATATGTAAAAAATTCAAAAATGACAAACATGCCTATCCCAGGGTCGAGTTTCAAAAATTCTAAACGTACATTTCAAAAATGAAAAAGTTTCAAAAATCACTCACGTGCCCAAAATATCAGACGTGCAAAAATGTAAAAGTTTCAAAAATGCCTCACATGCCTAAAATGCCATACGTGCAAGCCTTTTCCCAGACCAAAGTAGGGTTTCAAAAATGTCGAACGTGCATTTAAAAAATGTAAAAATTACCAAAATGTACAAGTTTCAAAATGCCTCCCGTGCCTAAAATTCCAAACGTGCAAGTTTTTTTCCGACCCAAAATCTGATTTCAAAAATTACAAACGTGCAAGTTTTTCCCGAATCAAAATCTGATTTCAAAAATTACAAACGTGCAAGTGTTTCCCGACCCAAAATCGGATTTAAAAAAATCCAAACGTGCAAGTTTTTCCCGACCCAAAATCTGATTTCAAAAATTACAAACGTGCAAGTTTCCCCCGACCCAAAATTTGATTCCAAATATTCAAACGTGCAAGTTTTTCCCGACCCAAAATCTGATTTCAAAAATTCCAAACGTGCAAGTTTTTCCCAACCCAAAATCGGATTTAAAAAATTCCAAACATTCAAATTTTTCCCTACCCAAAATCGGATTTAAAAAAATCAAAACGTGTTAAAATTGCAATACAATACAGATACGTATTTGATCATCATTTTATTTTTCAAACATGCGATGCACAGACACATATGTGTTATATATTTATTTGGTCTTAAAAATGTCATGCGTGTATATCAGTTATACTTCGTTGTAAATACATGAATGTAGATTGTACTTGTCCATGATGTAGGGAAGGGGGTGAAATATTAAAACACTTTATATCGGTGTCACGGTGTGAAGTTCAGAGTGTTTATATAATGAAGCTAATCGACGTATATTATGCAAACGAGGCTTAAACGAAACGTTTATGTGAAATGATAAGTTTTTTTCAGCATCGACGAGGAATATAGAAAATCGAAATGATGATGAAACATGAAAGAAATTATACAAAGTTGTTAGTACAGTTGTGTAATTGTATTTGTTTGTTTTTTCTGTCACCGATTGTGTATTTTTTTATTTTGCTGTACGATACTATATAACTCATATTAACAGTGAATTTCATGAAGGCATGAAATTTGTAAAAGTTTTATTGAACATTCACCCCGTGATACGCTTTCATTTGCTATGGAAGCAATTTGCTAACGCCTATTATGAGTCTTTGCGTGTGTCCTCCAATCATTGAACGATTCACTGTGACGCGCTGTGATTGGACAAGTTGTTTATAATACACTTTATATATACAAAATCATGTTTTCGTGAAATTTACTGCCTTATTTTACTCTGGTTACAATAAATGACTAAATGTTTAATTGGTAAATTTTCATTCTACAGAAATTGGATGGAGCATTGAGTGGCGGTTTACAAATATAAACGATAACATATCGATGCCTAGACCTATATGCATAGCACTCATTGTCGTATAGCATTGATATTTCATTTTATAGTTATCTTTCAGATCATTTCCCTCATTGGACTCGTTAATATTCGCTTAGTTAATCATTAGTTGGTAGTCGTGACACCAAATCTCATATTTCTTTTATTTCTGGTCAGTCTTATTAGAATATGATATAGGTAGGAGACCTTTATCGCCAGTTTGCTGTTTATAGAAATTGTGCCAAGGCTCTCCCTTGCCGTATCGGCATTTTGTTCATATCATATTGAGTGACTTGCGTTTCTCGGTGCAATTCGGCATTCTTCGGTCACCAAATTTCAGGGCAAAAGCTTTTCAATGGCGTAAAATATTTTATGTTCGTGACATTTCAATTGTTTAATCAGATTATAATAATACATGGATTTAATTGTAGTATTCGTGCTCTAAATAAGTCTACAATCTGCCTTGTCGCCTTACTGGGCCATATGATCAATCCGTCCGTCAACACCCCACAATGCCCTGGGAGCATACTGCTAGACTGCTCTGCACAAACATACATACTACAAGGTACCATTTAACTCAAGGGCGGAGCGTAACACAGCACTGATAAGACCTAAACATTAGTGTCTTTTAATCACATCGTTATCCACGAAGACCTGATATTCATGAGTATTGTCCTAACCATTCAATAATACAATATAAATATTACAAAAAAAGTATTAGTATTATTCTTAGGCGAATTTCATTATAAATTATATTGCAAATGAAAAGGATCAATGGAAATATTTTATACGAGAATACTTCAAAGCTTTGGTAAGATAATTGTGTGTATTTTATTGGATTCTTTCATACCCCAATTATACCATACATGACAGTTTAATCGTTACGTATTAGAATAGCGCTAGGCCAGTAATTTGGTGATGTAGTTTAAATTCATCTTTAGTCTAAAGTGCAATTGTGGATAATTATATAATTATATGTCTACCATAAGGGTTAATTGTCTTCAGTTACAGTCTCGGAGGTGTTGTCTTGAACAGAGATCAGATATCCCCCCCCCCTCCTTGCTGTATGGTGTTGACATCTCGACATTATTGATGGCCCAGTCTCGTGCTTCACCGTCCGCCACGTCGTTGTTACCATGGGTAGGCGCGTGCCGTTTTCTCCGTATACCTTTTGCAACAAAGACACTATGAAAAGCCTATTGATTCTATATAAATACCTGTAATGTTATAAGCAATCTAAACACGTGACTAGAAAACAAGACATGTCATCGTACGCATGAGCGAGTTCTTTGTTGACCTTCCAACCGTAGCCTCTACGTCACTTCCGATCTCCCTTTAATTTACAATCTGCTTCAATTCTCGCCGACTTTCCCACGGACTTTCGCGGAAACGTTTATTGTGTTGTGAAGAGAGGCGTTGTCCTGGGCAGACCGCAGGTGGTGGAGAATCGTTAGACGAAAGACGGAGGGTAATTGAAATAAATCACGCATGCGTGGATCTGTTATTTATGTATCAATCTGAAGTTGTTAACGAGCAAAGGCGGGAATGTTTGAACAGTGTCTTGAAATTTAATTGGACGGTACTTGAGATAACTACTCCGCATCATCATATTTTTGACGATGGTAACGTTTTCTTTTCACCGAATATTTGAGTATGTCGTAAAATGTTGTAACTTGCATGGCAACATTGCGTTCAGTTTAGCCTTTGACCTAACCTCCAATGCATCGAATGCATTAATCAATATTTGAATCAGCGTTAGTTTTGAATCATGAGGTTTGAACAATGTGACTGGAGTGGCAAGGATGGATGTGTATGTTTCCAGGGTGGTTTAGGTTATCTGCTGACTGGCCAGCTCAGTGGTGTGAGTTTCTATCCCGACTGCGTTTTATGCCGTTATAGTTACCCTTGAATGAATTGTCCGATTTGAAAACAAAACGATCACAAATGAATGTTTGCCTTTCCTGGAAAGATTGTCGGATATAACATGGGTACACAATAAACACGTTACGTCCACGTTAGTAGACATGATGTCTTTTTTAGTGAGGAGATACAAACATGAAGCCACAAGGAAAAGTAGTTACATAACCACGTGACAAAACACCGGATATAAGTGTGACCTCGTGCTTTTCTTTACCGTCTGACCTTCTTCAAATTATAATTGTGGTGTGAAACCCAAATGGATACATCCGTAATCCCTGACGTTTATGATGAAATAAAACATGTACACGGTACACCAAGGGCAGTGAGCAAATTGTTACGTCCCATACATGGTTTCGTGTAGTTAATTTTCAATTGGCGACCACATGTAATACAAGTGATTGTCTCTGTACTGTTATTGAGAATTCCACCATAATGTATGCGTATATTTTCGTTTACTGTAAGTGTGTGTAAATATATGAATCAGACTGTAGGTCAACTTTGCTGGATTGGAGTTTTTTTTAATTTAACTCAGAAAAACAAAAAGTACACACATCACTCACAGCGTAAAAGTATAGCGTGATATAATGATATAATATCTCTGTCATGGGAACCTATGCTAAAATCATGACATTACTGACAAAATGGCCACTATCTGCCGACGGAAATACAACCATTATTTTCTCGAAAACTAGGCTGGTGACCCTCAACTTTATTGCCGGGAATATAATTTATTGAAAAATAAATAAATTCTGGATATTTGCATTTATGAGTAGGCGTCTACCTTGAGTTATCCAGGAACAAGAACAACCTAAATATAACTATAGGTTATAACCCTACGATATAACCCGGATGTTCCAGAGAGAATGGAACCGCAAGATCATTTTGATATTCGAAAGACCAGCGTGCACCGTAAACTCTTTACAGACAATGGTGTACATTAATCAAGCTTACGCTTCAAACATATTTACGCGGACACTTCAATCATATCGTACTCAGACTGAAATCTCCTTAGCATTTCAGGTAAGATTATTTTAAAGGATTTCATAATATATTTTTGTGACCGTAATTAAAAGAAACAATTTTATTTTACTAATCAAACCCAAATTATTCGTAAAAAGGAGAAAACCTTAGAATTAACCAGTCGGCCGGACAAACACTGAAAATAAACTTAATGTAATTTGTTGCTAGGTTTTGCATTTTGAACCCACAATTTAAGGTTAAAAATTCTCCAAATTTGTAACTGTATACAAATTGGATATATAAATATATATTATTAAATTCTTGTTATTGGAGCAACTATGGAACTGGACATTACTGATTATAACATTTATTTTCACTTTTGGTATTTTAATGTCAGGGTTTGAGTCTAAACTTGGCTAAATCTGTTACTTTTTAATGACTTAAAATGGGAGGGTCGTCACCTGCGCACGCGCGGGAATTGAGTCCCAAGCGACGATAATACTAGTAACACACACTAAAACGCAAAGGCTCATGGGTAGACGCTTGTTTGTAACCAATGACACGCTGTCCATCTGACGCATGCGCAGGTGACGACTCCCCCGCTTTAAATGGGAAAGTGGATATTTAATCCTTGATCTCTATTGAATCTTTCTTGGTCAGATTACTTTTAATGTCAGTAGTACTTACCATCAGTACTGCATTTTATGTCAGAATTTACAAAATATATTTTTTTCGGTTTGCATGTTTTATTGGGTCAAACAGAGAATTTTACTTTTAGATGGCTTTTGTAATTGGCCACAGGTGTCAAGTTGTCGTATCGCGGTAAAGTACTCTGCCTGGTAATGGTGGATGCTTTTCTTCAAGTTTATTTGTCATTTTAGGCTTAATATTTAGTTGTAAAAATACCCAAATTCGTCAAAATGTCACCTTAATATGGCATTCCGAGACCGATAATTGGGCAGAAAGTACCTTAAATTGTTCAAAAATTCCGAGGTCAAACCCATTGAATATGATATTTTAAGGCAGCAGATGTTTACCAAATAAATCAGAATTAGTGTTCATGGATGGGTCGCCGATAGAGGGCGTATTACATAATTCATAATCCCGTTCTCCATAATTGGATTTATTTTACCCGCACTACAGATGCCAGCCTTCTTCAGTAGTCTTCTTCTGTTGTACATTTCTTCACCTATTTTGTCTTGAAAATTCACGCACCACACGCAAGCTTCTTTCGAGAAAAAAAACAATTGTTTCGCAAATAAAAATATTATCTATATTGTATATACATCTTTAATAACAGTTAACTACACTATATTACTAGTTAAACATGTATAATTTTTTGTTATTAAATAACTTCGCATACTTTCGTAACAAACTGAAATGCCTACTTCTACTTATTTCAATCTACAAAAATGATCGTAACTTAAAAATCGCTGTAAGAAAGTAGGACGCATTTATTCTAATATCATTGGCAGCTTTCAATCTTTTTGACGATTTAAAGATTTACTGATTTTTCGTCACTAAAACAGTTATTACTCCTCAGGAAATAATACGTCTGGGAGATATTTTGGTCCTGTTTAAAGATGTTTACCATACATGGGTAACGTTGCAGAAATTTTGTTGACAAGTGAAAGTCTGGTGACACATTCGGTTGTAATATGTATTAACACCTGGTTGTAAAATTGTATAGACCGTGACAAAAACACGACAAACAAGACAATCTCAAGGTCTTGTTACCCTGGTTATACATGTTCGAATTATTTTCAGTCTGAAAATGAACTTTATACTGTGAAATACTTTATTTTAGCTGGAATTAATTTTCGCTGAAAAGACTTTTTAGGTGTTTAGTATGGAATTTATTTTCACTGATTTTTGGCGAGTTGAATGTGAAATATAGGAAAACAGGTATATTCGCTGGTTTTTATTTTCACTGAATCATTCTTTCATTCAAAATAGAAAAAATATTTCACATTACACAAGCATGATTTGAAATTAACACTGGATAGAGGTGGGAATTATTTATATGATACGTGATACAAGACATTGTCAAGGATTCAAGTCATAGGCATGTGGGTGCCCATCACCCTATATATAAAATAGAATTATTTAGTGTATTATCTAGATCTTCTACTATGAATGAACTCGTCGAGTTGTATTGGTGACGACATAGAATTTGTTGATGGGCGAGTACATTTATTGGTAACGACATAGAATTTGTTGATGGGCGAGTACATTTATTGGTGACGACATAGAAGTTCTTGATGGGCGAGTACATTTATTGGTGACGACATAGAATTTGTTGACGGGTGAGTACATTTATTGGTGACGACATAGAATTTGTTGATGGGCGAGTACATTTATTGGTGACGACATAGAATTTGTTGATGGGCGAGTATATTTATTGGTGACGACATAGAATTTGTTGACGGGTGAGTACATTTATTGGTGACGACATAGAAGTTGTTGAAGGGCGAGTACATTTATTGGTGACGACATAGAATTTGTTGATGGGCGAGTACATTTATTGGTGACGACATACAATTTGTTGATGGGCGAGTATATTTATTGGTGACGACATATATTTTGTTGATGGGCGAGTACATTTATTGGTGACAATATAGAATTAGTTGACGGGTGAGTACATTTATTGGTGACGACATAACATTTTTTGATGGGTGAGTATGCTGGTGACCATACACTTGTTGGTGGCGGCCTCAACCTAGTAACTATCTTGGGTATATTAGTGGTTTTATATTCTGGTAACTCCCGTGGATTGCATTCACTGTGTACGGTGTCCTTGAGGGATCGTCATCTGCGAGATTTGAGTTCCAAGTGACGATAACTGCACACGCCAATACGCAAAGGCTCATGGGTAGATACAACTGGGTCAAATGTGGTCAGTATTTACGTCTCACACCTTACAATTCACCCTTCACACCTGACTAAGTACAGTCTACCCACAAACCTCACAACACTCATTCCCGTGACCCTGTATACTACAGCGATTGTAAGATAAGATAAGATAACTTTATTGACATTATTCTTTCTATGAAAAATGAACATAGCCAATAAAAATAAAAAGTAAAGAGGATAATCAAATAACACAGTAAAAAAATTAAAATAGCAGATTAATTAAAAGGCAATTACAAACTAGTACAGAATCAAGTGTTTACTATTATTAATACACACCTGTTTGCATAAGTCTACCCCCCCCAACACCAGCCAAAGAATGGTATGTGACTGAATATTTTATAATTAAGCCGCATTCCAGTAATTTATCCCAACTTTAAAATAAGTTCATGTTTTACATTTCATGTTCTTCAACCATATCGCCACAATTACACATCCGTTGATCGGATACTGGGCTTGGCTGTTTTGTCAAAATACGTCAATGTTCCATCATGTGCGTTTTGTTTCGTAATCGTGCGTCATGTTAGATTCATACTCATTATTGGAGTGTCCCTGACTAACAAAATATGTTACACATGTCAATTATTAACACGTAATTTCAAGCGTGCCCAGACAGACAATTGTCGTCGTTCGGACACAGTTATCGTATTAATTCTTGGTGTCAACATCTATGGTTATTAATTGGAGTTATTAATCATTATGGTCAATACAACTATCAAAGCATGCAGTCCGTCGAGTGGTCTACTTCAAACGCGATGTCTCGGCCCAACCGTGTGAAAAAAGTTGACAGACACGCGACGTGGTGGTCTTTGACCTAAAATATCAGGCAAATACAATTTGAAACTCATTCAAAGGAAATTTGTGTTACAATGCACCAAATTCCCTCTATCTCGACCGTGATTGCACCAAATATACCACGTGGGCTACAGTGTCACGTGGTACGTTGCACCTAATAGAGGACGGGTTGGTTCATAATATCCTTCAAATCCTTCATGTTATTCAACATTTTTCGTAGCCAGTTGTATTAAAAATGAATAAAGATCGGTTCGCTGTCCATTCTTGCCTGATAGCAGCGCAAGGACGGAAATGTGCGCATAATGGCACTAAATTATGTTTTACTGCGCGTGCGTGATTGATGTCAATTGTATAACTGTCTGTGGGTGGTTCGAAATGACGGGCACCGAGGGAATGCGGATATATTAAAGTTCAGTGCATTTCCCGGACAGGAATGAGATTGAAAATTGAGTATTTAATGCGGGTTTGCATGACGTAATGAACACGAAACTTGAGTTCGCTGTGTATAACCAATGGATAAAACGCGTGAAGTTCATTTCCTACATGTTATGACATGAACAATCGTTTAAAAAAACACCACTGAATAAAGAAAATCTCAAAACTTCCTCCATAGTTTGGTTACTATCAAAGCAAGCAACTTAGCTTTACTGCGAAATCGAACATTGCGTCAAAACATCAACATGAATCATATGTTGGGGTAGAGCTACAAAACACTCATTACCCGCCCTCTTGAGTCTAACTGTTACAATGCGACAATCTCTATCGTGTCGGTTAGCATTTCCTGTATTCATCTGCGACATTTTAAATTAACTATTTGTCAGCCTCACTCAAAATGTACGCTGTCGCCAAAGGCAGTGATAACTTACCAATTTCTTACAGGAAGTGACGTGTGTTAGTAGACATGGCACGTATTTGGTCTATGAGTTCCAGGTATTACGGTGACATCATGACTGACAGTGTCAATGAACTCTCTACTGACAATGTATACATTTGAAAAGCAGAACTATTCTACACGTGAAATCTGATGAAGTAACTGAAATTAAAACGTCGTCGTTCAGCGGTCGAATTTTGTGTAAATATCACGTGTGGCCGGTATACCTCAAATTGGACTCGGAATCGCATTGGACTCGGAATCGCATCGGACTCGACTCATTGCGGTAATTACGAGTCTTCAACATGTGTGTTTTCTTCGCTTAAGGTAGTTTGCTACCATTAAAAAATGGTCCGCGAAATCCAGCAAGTTATCCATGACAGAATTTGTTTACTCGGAATCCTATGAAAAATGTTTCGAAATGGCCACTTTTTAGATTTCTCGCCATTTATATACTTTTCACTATACAAAAAAGCACCACAACATTCTGACTGATATTCAGCCCAAACTAAAATATGCCATTTACAGTCAGATGATGTTGGTAAATAATCGGTTCTTCTTTATTCAAAAGATTCAAACGAACCACAGAACTTTTCGCATTAGATGACTCTGTTTTCATGGTCCGCCGATGAACAACATGACTTTTAAAAAATGGACATACGCCAACTGTGAATGATTTTATTGAAATTTTATTCAAAAGTAATATATCTGAGGGTATTTTTTTTCTTCCTATAATTGAAGACCCTCGTTTGTTTGTGTGTCTGTAATTTGCTTCACAGCGATCGAATCAGCTCAGAGCTGCCTTGACTCAACATTCTGCATGCTATATGTTTCCCTGCGTGTACTAGCCAGAGTGCTGTAATATGAAATGAAGCAATATATGTCATTCGTCATTTTAGCATTTATCGTAAAATATAATTTCAAAACAACCAACACTAACCATATAATAACGAACCCAATTCTAAGAGTTATAATGTATTTCGCTTGTTCGATTTCCCCTTCAGTCAATATTGATTTATGATTTCGTCTCTTATTCCATAATACACTGTACTTTCGTGGCATGTTCTTTCACGATTAAAACGTTTCCGGGGAGCTCATATTACATGTTAGGTGTTAATTAAAGAGGAATTCGATGAGGAGGTTCGTTTTGTTAACGACGATCCACAAAGCGTGCCGCCGTTCTGAAGTTTTTCTGGCCGACATGTAAAAACATTATGAACAGCGACCGCTGCGACTTGACTCGTCGTGTCGGTCGCTTCAAACGTAGTCACATAATAGACAGAGCGCACCATTCTTCCTCATCGTAAAAAGGTGTGAACACCCATCAGTTACCCCTCGTGCAGATAATGATGGTTAATTGGATCATGTGCCGACATGAAGAACAATTGTCTTGTCCGCTAGACTGGTCATCCTTCCGATCTACTTGACGGAAAGAAATTCATCGTTCTCATCGACGGATAAGCCGTTTGTTAGTGGTGTAACCCCAATCGGATTTTAATTATTAGTCCGTGCTCCGATCTAACCGTATTCTCATAAACCACGAAAAATTTATAAAGAATGAACAGACTGCTAACACGCGTATTACTCACGGTGTGTCAAAAGTGACGCATAATACCACGTGGACGCAAATACATAATTACAACGTGTATACTTTTTGGGGGTAGAAGGTGTGTAATCGTGTTTGCCAGGGTAAAAAATCAGAACGATGAAATTGGATTAACTAATTATTAAGCTAACAAATTTCACACAGATTTTTGAACCTTAAGAATTTTAGAGACCACTTCTACGACCATGCCCGCTTTGTTGAGTTCGGATTGAAACAAAAAGCATAGGAACAATGCCGCTTTCAAACTACAAACAAAGCGCGCTGTTGCTCTGAGAATGAAATTTACATTTCTAATGAAATCGACTTGAATAAAAGACAAATTCAAGCATATGCACGTCGTGCATGTTATCACAAGTTTATCGACAGAATTATAATATAAGATTATTCATAATGTACTATTATACAACGAGTGTACACGTAATAGTAAAATTAGTGATGGCAGAAGTCTAACTATACAGAGCATGCGTAGTACTAAGTTGTCTGAGAGTCACGATCGTTAGGCTAACTGATACTGTCAGAATATTCTCTATAGCGCCGAACATAGACTGGCAAAGTCGGGACTTCTTTTTTGTTTTACAAACAAAAATATAATTAATTCCTAATATAACCCTTTTAACGTGATCGCAGAAACTAGCGTTACTGCCAGGTTAGTTTTCGCGATCACGCTATTTCTTTTTGTAGAACAAAAAAGAAGTCTTCGACTTTGCCAGTCTACGCCGAACATAAAAAGGTTGGGAAAGGTGTCGAGTATCGAATTATATTAAAACGGGGCGATTGTCACCTGCGGACGCACGGGATTTGTGTCCCAAGCGACGATAACAACGCACGCTAAAAACGCAAAGGCCCATGGGTAGGCGCTTGTTTGTAAACAATGACACGCTATGGCTTTCTGGTGCATGCGCGGGTGACGACTCCCGCTTAAAATGTTCAGTCTTAGCACACTATCATGAAAACCCTAGAAATCCCAGAGATATAAAAAAAAAATGGCCATGTTGAATATAACCCACGCCAGGGTTTTGTATTTGTTGTAAAGAGGTGTCCTTTCTCGTACTGTAGTTGATGTATCCCTACTCGCAAACGACCGTTAACACGCAGAGGTAAAAACTGGTCTCAGACCACGCACAGTCCCTCGAGTATACGGTATAGTTCAAATGCTCCGTGGAGTTTGGAGACCACTGTGCTGGATGGTTGTTGCACAGACTGAGTTGGTCTAAGCTACTGCCCGCGATTTATTCACTAGCAGATTCGGGGTAGCCCTAAATTTAGAGCCTGCTCTCGATCGAGCCGAGATAATTCCATTTAATGTATGAAACATGGCTGACGGGAAAATATTAACAATACACGTAGGGTCGTTGTTTAATCAGAATTAGTTGTGCATGTTTTGTAATATTGCAGATTGGCGTGAACTCATGTTTCATAAACTTGTCATTTTACTCGATAGCGGCAGAACACCACACTCACTTCTATTAAATAATGTCTTCATTTCTTCGTTACTGTGTGCATGTGAGGTTCACATCCAAGATGCGTCATACAAAATATAGCTTTAACATTCCGAAATTTTAACAAAAATCAAAGCATGATTTGGTAATCACTAAGGACAATTTCCCGTCTAGCTTAAACCACACCCCGTGTCGCCTGGCTTTGTTGTCTGGGACGTGTACCCACGCGACTACCCGTCACATTCATACTGCTTTACCATATCCTCCCATACAATAATAACCAACATTATGTCCAATTTGATTCTTTGTGCACATTTTAGGATTGTATAGTTGGAGAAAAGATTCGTCTATACTAAATTTAAATGATGCTAATCCCCTGTTGTTTTAAATTCTAAACACTATACATGTTATTACTAAGCCAATTAAGCCCATATATCGTCTAAAGATTGTATACAATCAGATTCCATCTCTATGGTACTATTAACAATGTACGTGTGCGTAGACAGCGTTACGTCATTGCGAACCAATTAACTCTATCTTCTATGAAAGGAATATCTACAATGAGAGTGAACAGAGAAATGAGTTGTTTCTGGACAACGTTTAAGCGTGTTTTTATATTGTTTTTTGTTATCACTGCCATGTAAGGATTAACGAAACTTTGCTGAGTTCGCTGTTTTTATGGTTAATTATTGTTATTTTGTATAATTGCGAGTTTGTATTTGAATCGTGTACAGTTGGTTGGCATTTGAAAGAGGAGAAAGATAATACAGACTACTCTTATTAAGGATCTTCGTTAAAAACTTTACTTGCACGGTGCAATACACGAATGTGGAGTATGCTAGTGAAATTGAGTTCATATGACCGCAAATAATGTGATTCTAACATTCCCAGTATCTTTCAAAACCATTATCGAATCACTCAAAGGCGATTGACAAGTCTTTAATATTCATTCTTGTAATAATATGCTCAAATTGTTGCCATAAATAGCTTCCAGTTTCACGCGGAATATTTAAATTATGCACATCCGTTTGCGCGTTATTTGTTTGTTAGAAAACGACTACTGGGCTGCCAGTGGTTTATTAGTATCACAGACTTGAAACTACGATACATATAAGTAACCCTGAGGCATGAGATAAATAACAATATAATAGACTCCGTCTAAAACTGCTCTTTCTAGATATCATGTATTTATCATCACTTGTTTCACCCACATCATCGATATGTACGTGGTATAAATAGTTCCAGGAGAAAAAGATGCGCGTTGTTCACGATAACAACACTTTATTCATCAATTCACGGGTTTATCTCGGTTTTATCCCTCCAGTAACCTTAGTAACCGTGATCCCTCAATCGCAATGCCGACAATGGCTGTAAACCCAACACAACAACATTCGTCCGCGTCTTTGCTTTGTTTTAAAAGAAACGCTAATGAGATTCTTTTGCACAGAGAGACCATCGAATCACCACGGTGAGTTCGACCAGGCAAAGAACTCATTACAGGGATGTATCTATAGATGATAGGTATATTACGTACTAATAGATTATCAATTAACCGCTGTGTATTGTGCATGTAGCCATTAATTAGAGTAATTTAGATCTAGTACAATCCACAACACATCTCCCCCTCTATATACCGCCAATAGAGGGAATATGTCCCAGCTAATTGGATAAAGTAATTATTCATAACATTTTTTGCACATTATTATTATAACGTGCCTGATAACATGCATACTACCAGTGTTACCCTCGATGCTGCATTACAAATTGTCCCATGCTTCAGGGAATATACTAACGCAACAAGTTACAATACAAAAAAAAAATTGGTGCTGTGTTACGATGAAGATTATATATTTGTGTTTCATAAGGAAAAGAACACCTGTAAGTTTCTACGATCTGTCTATTCTCAATTCGTTCATCGTCCCTTGTCTTTATATTTTTCTACCTACCACATGAAACAACATTGATTAATTGGGTGAACTGACTATAACATACATGTACCTCAACGTACCGTGTTCAAGGAGTATACTGACAAAGATGAAACAAGCGGCGATGATCCACGTGCACATGCCGTGGAAGTGATGAGAATCACACCAATGACGTTGTAAGAGGTCAACATCGCGTACATCGCGCATCGCGCTGTGAGCGACGAAGATCTAAACAGTTTATGAAATTCGACGGAAACTGTGTACAAACATCACGACTAGTAGCGTTATAATGTTATCTGTTCTGCCAAAATCTGACCAGCCATAGTTTCTAAACAGCTAACCAGATATACAGGGAATAAACTGGTCGTAAATCATACTCACATGAGTTCTTAGTTTACCTGGGGCACTCTGTTAAATCTGACCCAGAAGAGTGTGTGTACGTCTTCACCCACCGCCCTTGTGCCATCCATCCTTTCCATATTCCTAGATCTACCTTTATTCGCATTTTTGTCAAAGTGACAATTTTTTGAAAATTGTCATTTGTCGATATATATTTTTTTAATTTTTACCAAGGGTAGAGAAAATTACTCAAAACATTTATATGTTATTAAATGGACATTTATGGGTGACATATTGGTCGGGTGACTTCCTCGCAGTTCCCCTCTAGGGGCATGCTGACAGGCAGAGTGGCTTCGGGCGCTTCTCACTAACACTGTATCCACATTTTGACAATAAGCCGGACGGATTAGATCGAATCACACAAAATGAGATTCGAACTTACCCGAATTGTCAAAGACAAAATCATTTATAAAACACCCACGGTCAAATACAATAAACATGCGTTTGGTTTTTGTCACAGAAACTCACGTCTGTCAATGGAGGAGACTGTTTGTGTTGCTGCGGCCAGTCTGGCGGTATTGACTTAGTAGACGACAGGGTAAACGCTAGGGCTAATTTGGAAGCTGAAACATTTCGGTAAAAAACTTTTGTTTGGTCATGGATTGGCTAATTTTGGCGAATAAATGCCAATAAAGGAACTATTTGAATTTCGAAACGAATGATTAATACACGAAGCCAGAAAAAAATCAACCCTGAATGAAACATACATAATATGTACAAAGTGAACTACTCCCAGTATTGTCCAGATTTCTTTGATAATGAATCAGATACGGAGTCAATTAAGCGATCCAGTCGCACATCAACAATCACTTTGTCCATTCACTGTGTTTCTTACTAAGCTGCGGACAATTATGGGATAGAATGGCGCTGTTTTGGGGAAGCCAATAAAAAGAGAAGGCTCAGACGAGGATTAAAAATGAAGTTCTATTTAGTACAGAAATTTGTTAATTGGGTGAAGCGAGCGCCACAGTTGCTGAATGACCACCGACTTCGTTTTAATACTATAATGAAGGCGTTTGTTAATTGATCGGGAAATTCTTTTCTTAGCCATTAATACGAGTATCGGGGATTTTCTCTTCGATGGCTGAAGAGAAAAAAATTGCAATCGCTCACAAATCTTAATTGCACCTCGCGGTCGTTTTTTTCTGTTTTGTTAAAACTAACTAAAAGAAAAACAACGTTTCTATTTTTCGGTGTAAGTACGATGTTTTTCGTTTGAGTGGATTAATGGATATCAACCGGAAATATGGTACAGAATATGAAAGATACACTGTTAGTAACAGAACATTTGTGTCGTGTCACCTTTATATATAACGTGTACTGTGGGTTGTTTTTGTAGATTTGTATTTGGAACGTACCATAGAAACCTTGAGTAATGTCCCAAAACAACAACAACAACAACAACAACAACAACAACAAACTAAAACATTAAAAAATATAGAAAATAGATTTTACAAAAATGCTGAGAATAAAAGAATTATTTACTTAATGAAACAATATTTTACGTCTTCAGTAATACCTAGCACACTCTTTCTGTGCGAGTGCAGCTTGTAGCAATGAATTCAATTTTGGATTTTCGACCAACAACGGGTAGATTAAGTATCCAGTACCATTTTTGCATTTATTCATATATTCTATGTAAAGAGACATCCAAGCCTCCTTTTTGATGATTTTAGGTCGGTGATACTGAACTGATTGGAATGTGCGTGCTTTCTACGTTTAATTTATTTTTCAATATTCCTTCTCTAAAAACTAAAAACTGGTTCCTATGTTTTGATTTATGTAATTTGGCTGTCTAGGGTATTAGTGCGTAATCCTGTCTGTACATTACACAGACTGAGATTAACACAAACTGGGATTTCACCGGAAGTAGCCAATTCGAACATGGATAGATCATGGATAGATTATTCGTGAAAAAGTTCCATAACTGTATGGCACATGTTTATACTATTGGAAGCCGTGGACTGTATTTAACCATACGAGTATCAAGTTGGTTAAATCCAATGACCTCGACGATAATTATCTGGGAACGCGAAACGTTCTCCTTCAAAATAACTGAGCTTATTAGACCTGTGAGCTCAGTAACTACCATGACAGTGTGATTTATTTACTGAAATTGGAGCTATCCCACGCTATTTTTCCACATTGATAAATTAAATGCCAAGCAAAGCCAAGTACTCAAAATGAAAATAATTGGTTTCGATTAATCAAATGATTTCGACTCTTTGCCGTTTCCGGCCGATTGTTACCAGAAACAGGGAGACCGTTGTTCTTCACCTTGATCATGATATTGTATTTTACATATTTCATGAATGACCACCAGTAAAGTGGGTTTTCAATTCAACTCTGTGACAAATGCAACCATGTCTATTTTTAGACTTAAATCTTCCCTGCATTGATGATCCGAACGTTTAAATGTGCCCCTGTAAACACACTGTCTCATTCAAGTTTGTGGGTACCCTCGAGTACTTAAACTTGATAACACGCCATTTAATACTTGAATTGGACTGAATGTAACTAAAGGTGATTTATGCGTCTACTTTGTATGTTAGTTACAAACAAAACCAGGCGCGTCGTCCGTGCTTGTTTAGAAAAAAAAATGTCGCCGCAAATGTAGATAAATACGGAACCCTCACCTATCTGAATGTGTGCTAATTAATAAATGAAAACTACGATATAATATATTTCATCCATTATCGTCACACTGCCATCACGGGCTATCATCGCTCTCATATTTGCAGATCATCTTACATTCGGACACACACAAATCGATATCTAAAATAAACTTGGATTCCTTTGATCACTAATTATCCAAATTGGTGAAGGCAATTAAGCGTGCTTGACAAAACAATGACCAGGTCTTGTGCGGGGGAAATGTAAAGTACATGTTTATTTTTATTTTTTAAATACTTGAAAGGAAAAATGTAATGCGGAAAATGTTTCACGCCATAAATAGAAAATGCACTGTCACTTACACCCACACGTAATACACGAGTACGTCCATTTAACATACTTGTATTCAAGGTATCCACGCTAGTACCTGCATTACTGAGACACTTACTATTGGGTTGGATTTCATATAACCTAGAATGATTGGTACAATTTTGAAAAGGTAGTAACATTGTTTTAAATCTTTTGATTTTGATGCATTCACTGATCAGAACTACACACTTAGTTGAATAGACGTTTAATTGAAACGCGTGTATCAGTCTCACACACGCGTCAACAGAATAAAACGAGACAGTGTTTGGGGGGGGGGGAACGAGCCAAAGGGAACAAAAGTTAATAAGTTCAATTTGATTTAGTACTAGTAATTAATTCACATTTGAGAAACACAAACAAAACAACTAATTACTTGTTTTAAAATCCAGAGAGTTGTTTTTCTTACACACGTTAACACCATAACGTGAAGAATACATCATAAACATCACCCCCAATTAATACAGCGAAATAAACCCTCCAACACGTCAGACATATATGTCCAATCAATGTATCACACAGAGAACTAAACTCACTAACGCACCTGACTTTATGTACAATCTGATGAAATACTGGCGAAACAGGAAAAATTGAACTAGCACTAAAGCGTATATTTTTTAATTTGTAGATACAGGACTCTGTATGTGAAATTGCCCTGCTTTTCAAGTTATGTAATTGCCGTATATGAATATACATGTAGTGTGATACATTGAACACGTTGAAAGTGGACGATTGTACAAGCCACTAATAACACAAGTCATTACGTACAAACGAACACGTACATAACGAGTCAGTGACATCACAAAGACGGATACAGTTTCAAAAGAGATGTGTAACCGAATGTAAAGTTCATAGTCTTCACGTGATAGCATTGCACATGTGGGCCACCGTACTTATCTTTAATTTAATTGGATTGCAACGTAAAACAAAAGACTTCACGCGTTCTAGATTCGTTTAAATTAACCGCGATTGTTAAAGTATGTCCTTTGTTAATTGAAAGTAGCCAGCGCTCGTATCGCAAGCAATGCATGGGACCCCAGATAACAATCGTTATTTGAAATAGGAGAAATACTTCTTTTTTTGTTTTTCCATCATTCATGGATTCTACAGTAATTTCAGCATGTTTCTTCATTATACTAGATTAAGACGTTGATGAAACAGCATATTATTTACCGATCCACTCCTCCTAAAGTATGTATTACTACGCCCACTCGTGACACTAGGCGGAACTCAATCAATTCATTTTGGACAGTCGAAGAGAATGAATATATTTGTCGTTGGTTAGATTGCATGACCCTGAGAACACAAGAAAAAGGTCTGTGTGTAAATAGATATAAAATAGGCGTAAAACAGAAATAGCGGACTCTACTTCTTTTGAATCCCCTCGCTAGAAATACGTCACCAACGTAAGAAATAAATTCAGGCAGATATTTGGCCTAGTTCGTATTTTTGCATTTCATCTTATTCACTGTCGGATTCCATGCTATTCTAAGATATTTTAAAAACTTATACGATCACTGAATGATGCTGATAAGCTGTTCAATATTATAAGGAGTCTGGTAGGGGCGTTGAATTTGAATGGTGTGACGTGTCGTGCTATGACAGCAATCATGAAATTCACAGAACAAGTTAAATGAATCTTGAACACAATTAAAATGGATACGATTATGAATTAAATACGGAAATATTAGTCACTTAATAGTTTCGCTATAATATATTAAAAGCCTTCATATATCAACTGAGGTCCATGTGTTTCTTTTCATTATAGCGCCATCTCGCGACGGATAAATGGCCACGCGAAACATCTGACACTCAACTCTCGCCATATTGTCTCGCGCCAGATGCACTGAGAACAAAGTATGCAGCGTGATTTGACATAAAAACCCAAAATATGCCGCCCTCTTGCGACCCGTGCTCCCGTTTGACACCTTTTATCCAGGGCCGTGCTTGGGCCAACATCGCAGACAGTTTTACTGTACATGTTTTATCCGGTAAAAAAAAATTGTGAGTGTGTCATGAAAACGACCACCCAAACTGTCTTGTTTATGTGTCTATGGCGTTGTTGTCGCATACCGATAATCTGCCGACATGGTGTTACCCACGACCTGCAAACGCCAATTCTGTGAGATCCCCAATAAATTAAGAAAAGACCACCGCCAACGCGCGCATAACAGTCCCACTCAAACTGAATTAACCATAGCAACGACAAGATCCGCAATTCACAAATAGGCCATCTTAATGACGCGGAAAAGTCCGGCCCAGAATTTGCTACCCCGCCAAACAATCCTTTCCGGAGTTGCCAGGCAACAACATGGCTGCTTCTGGGAGAAATGCAGCGGATGATACCCGGCCTCTTTCCTTCCAATGCAGACAGAGGAAGGGCAAACGCACAACAAGACCCTCAAATGATATGTTGTCCCATTCACTTTAATAGGTCACTGGTATAAAGTATGCTAATTTCTCGTAGCTTGGAAAGTTCCACTCAATGCGTCATTATTTTCAATGTGCAGGGGTATTTACTAAAGGTTTTTCAATTTTCCACCAGCCGAGCATAGATGTTTTCGCTAGAACACCGGTAACACCAACCGAGGCATGTAATCTAGTCTACATAGACCTGGACATCGCTTTATTGAAAGCTATTTGAACTACCTTGGGTTCGTTCTACATGTTACTATGATATGAAATTGTAATTCGTCTTCAAGACCATCAGGTCTCAAACTTTAATATGTTCACAATGTGTATCAAGATTTGTCGTCAATTTACCATCGGGTTTTATCTTGATATGACAAAATGGTGGAAAAAATTGTTCAGTTTGTTATTTAGTTTGAACGTTTCGGTAACGTTGGTGTATGTGTGGTAGTAATCTAGGCAGTCCATTCTGTTATCGTGCAATGATGCAACACACTTTTTAAATCATTTTGCACAATTCACGAAACTTCGTTCGCCATTTTGCCAATCTCTCAAATCCATCGCTGAACCTGTCCAGTAAAATACCGCGAGATGTCCCGAGTTTTGAATTTCTCTATGTGGGAGCGATGCCGCCTCGTTGACGCTGTTATCCGGGGGTGTCCGCCCTAGTCCACGCGACAGAACAAGTTATATGCAATGAATATGCATGACAACGCCCATTTTATGCAAATGATTTCCATTTTATGCATATGATTAATTATACCAATAAGCAATTGGTTTGAACTATTGGCCTTATCTTGAAATCTGCAAAATAACAAAATTAAAGAAGAAAGTAATCGCGTGACACCGTTGTCATGGATACGTGTAGTAAAATTGTAAATCCTAACTACAGCCCGCAATTATCATCGCCAATTCATTTTTTCCGTACTGCTAAACAAATACGAAGTATGTGATATTACGTTGGTTGTTTGTTTGTTGAAGGGAGCCGAAGTTAGCCCCCACATTCCATTACAGCTTGTCAGGGTTACTGTAAATTCATTAATTGTTCACGGAAGTTGGTTAAAATAGAGAATCTGTGAATTTGTGAATTCTGTGAAATTACATATCAGTCTTGACATCAGTCTCAAGTGAGTGAAGTGTTGTGTGTTTGTTTTATTCTATCATGATACTTGATGAAAGCAAAGTTCTGATGACGAGTAAACTCCATATCCACCCAGAGTTTGTACCCATATGTTATGTCTCAGACTAGCCTGAGGTTATATTATAAATGTTACAATTGTTGAATTGTTGTGTTTTAGATTGATAATAATTTCAGGTGTTACATATGTGCGTAGAGTGTGTTACCAATAAACACGTGCTATGACATTGATAACGAGCTACAAAAAAACGAAATGGTAAGAGGCAAGCAGATTTCGCTTCACATACAAAAAGATTGTCAACTGAAGCATACTTTTGCACACGATGGCGGGTCAGTGTGGAATCTGTACTATTATTATTGAATCTGTGTAGTCACGGACAACCATGTCAGTCATATCAAACTAAGCGAACATGAATCGGTGTGCAGGGAATTCTCACTGTTAGCAGTCCATGTACCACACATGTATTCACCCAATAGATCATGACAGTATTCACGTTCCATTTCAGGCATTCAATTTGCTTCGAGGACAGCCTGACTTTCCCACACCACACTCTTTCGAATCGTTTTATTTGCTCCCAGTGCTGAATTGAATATGTTATAAATTATACAACACTACATGAGTTAATCTAGTTAGGGTGGCAATGCATAAACTAAAGCACTCATTTCGTGAGTTACCTTGCATAATTCTGACAATGTTTATTTTTTTGTTGCGTTTCCCAAATGATGAATGAAACACGTCACCAAAAACTTTGTGTTTTCTTGATGAGAAATGTATAGTAATTCTAGAAGCTAGCTTGAATGACACGAATAATTTACTTTATTTTTTTTTAATTTGATTACCTTTAAGTGGTTGCAAGGTGTGAAGGGGTAACATTGTTCGATATCATTGTTTTCTTTCTTTTGGGATGAATCGTTGGTCCCCGGATTTGCGACGCCGTCTTTGCTGATTTCCTTAAATTTATTTCAATTTCGGCAAACTCAGAAGAAAACTTCTACATTGAATGGAAATGATGCGCGGTGATATTTAATGACGTTGCCACGACTACCAAGATGCTTATTTGGCGCCAAATAATGAAAGAGATTTCTTCTTGACAAAAAGGAAATACTACCGTCGAGTTTTTAAAAAGTTTCACCATCATACCAATTTGAGAATAAATGTAATACAGTTTTTAAATGACACATGTACAGTCTAAGCGATATGGTTTACGCCAATTATATTAAGGAGGAAGTATATGTTGAAAAGGTTAAAGTCATTGGTTACGTTATCGTGAAATGACAATGTGAATATCAGGTGTTAATTTCCTAAAATGAAAATTTAATAAGTTGTAGTCGATCCAACATACAAACACGCAAACAAGCAACGAAAAATTTTGTTTTCAGATAAATAGTTTCATGAACGCGGCGTCACTGCACCTACAGACCCTCACCGGTGACGACACCCAGTCGGTCCAAAGCCACGTGGTGTGCAGATACAACACCGTACGTTGATCGTCCAACATTGCATACAGTTGAAATAGAACTCTGGAATTGGAAACTGGTCGATCTGGCAGTAATAAACTCATGGGAGAACTTATTTTATAATCTTTTCTGTAACCGGAAAGTGTGATTATTTTTTAGATCAAAGTAGTTGAAATATGTATCACAAGTGATTGCAATGTATTGGTTAACTTATTTTACTGACAAGCAGATTTATTTTAACATATTTTCCTGGCAATCTATTCCTCACAATTATTTGAATTTATTGAATAATTTAAGTGGAAACGTATTTGTTTTTCAAGCAAACTTGTCTTATTGCTGAGGGAAAACTGTTCAAAAAATCGCTATTCAACAACTTGAATTTCCCGGGAAAGCATTGATTGTACAATGGACTTGAAAAACGCATCCCTATTGTACAGGCGTGAAGTACATGGTCATTAAATCGCGTTAAAGTGGCACGTTTATTATTGTTTTGCGCAGTGTGTTATTCACACCATGATGTCACTGTCATCCCTGATAACGCAAGGCCTGACCCTGATGCTTCCAATATCGCGACGCGATTTTTTGAAGCATTAATTGCATATTGTACCAATTTTTCGAAAACAAAAATAATTTACACGGCTTGGGGGGTTACCAAGCTGTGAAACATTGTCACATAGCTTGCTAACAGCTTTTTCTTTTGAAAATAAAAAATCTATTCAATTTTATGTGAAACGAGTAAGAAACTGTCAAATGTACACGTGCATTCGCCGAGATTGGCGTTATCGATTTAGGACTCTACAATCAAGCCGTGAATTACTGGTTTAAAATAATAGATTTTACTGCAAAAGGCTGTTTTTTTTTGTTGGCAGCGACACAAGCGTCGTACTTGAATAAATCTAATAAACCCTCATAGTTATCTTCCCTTGAGTGTAACCATTATTTCCAAGTGTGTTTATTTCTATTTTAGGCTATAAATGTATTACATCTGCGTTTCCGGTCGTTCGGATTGCGTTACCGTGTGGTGCTTATATCTTAAGCCATGAAATAATAATAATAATGATAATATCTTTATTAAATCGTAATGAATATTGACAGGTCATCTTAAATTGAAGTAATAGGGTATGTATATTTTAAAACAAACAGAGGCAATAAAGATACCAAATCTACTGAAGAGTACTATGTGTATTAAATAAAGTTTTTAAATAATGAACTACCCGTCTGATTATGTGTACTTAAATGTTTTTAGTACTATTGTATCCGTATAACAAATTAACTTTATTTATGCTTTTCTTGTTAAACATTGCAACCTGTAAGGAAACTGTTACTGAGAATTCTTTCACGGAAATCTGGGAAAAGTTCACAGTCCCTAGATCTTTCCCATTTTAGAATGTTATCACACATAGTAAGGTAAGATACGAGTTGTTGGCGCTGGATCGAAAGTAATGTTGGCATCTGACCCCAGGATACCGAATGTTCGGTCTATTTTTTACTCATATCGATTGTGGCCAACGTGTCACTTACCTCAGGCTGGCGGTATGTATACCGATTTCGCGACAAATGACTATCATAACCGAGGACACTAGTTTGAACATACAATTAAAAGTAGAATGGGAATATATTTCACAGTAACCAAGGCAACATAACAATTCCGTGCCTTGAAAATATGTCGCGAATTTGACGTTATTTGACACCAAGTCGTGAACTCGAGTCGTTATCACGTTTGATTACAATATCGTCCAACTTTCACGAAGCGAAGAATGGTGACGGTTTGACACGTCTTTGTACGTCCCTTTGCACATCTTTCATTGATCCTCGAAACCCATCCACCATCGATTAGATCATTTAGCCGGTCATTATTCGCTAATACCACATACTATTGTATATCCAACTTTTAGACGTAAAACCACGTCGTTTAGGTGTAAATACCTCCCGGAGTGAGAATTTATTTTTTCACGTTTTCCACTTCGGGTTAAAAAAAAAACTGACTGTGAAATGGCAGGTGGCTGGTTGGTCATTGTCACCGATATCGAGAAAACCCATGACAGTTAACACCTACACCATGTGAGAATTCAATCGAAGAAAATGTTTGACCTTTTCGAGAATAACAAAAAATGAGTAATATTTGAGAGGCTTTTATGAATAAATGGTGGATATTGCAACAGGATTGGTGACATTACTTGTCGATTTCAACTTGAGGCGAATTTCGGGTCACTTCTGGTTTTAGGATCGAACACTAGATTTCCTTCCTTAGATACGCCACTATAATAAACTTCTCATTGCTAAAATACGATATGATGGTTTTTATACCATATAAATATATAACATTTAGTAGCTGTGTTGTTATGTAATGAATATATACACGGCGTAAAAAGACAAAACCTAATACAGTCATTACTGTTAAAAGTTGCCATTGAGAAGATACATTGTATTCACAATAATTAAAATCATATCAACTATCTCGTCGGCACATGTGATTGAAATCCCATTTTCTATAATTGTCTCAGTCAAGTTTAAACTTTGCCAAGTTTGACTTAATTAATTGTACTGACGGTGTATTGCGACACTAAATATAAACTCCCGGCGTTCGCCAGAGTTAACACGGCGTCAATTAATCGCAGTTCAGCCGTGTATTAAATATATATTTAAGAACTCGAGTTTGATTGTTTTTATTTTTTTCAAGTTATAAGCACATGTCAGATGTATACACTTTTCTGGATTTCGTCGAATTTGGACATTAATACGTCATTCGTTCACTACGTAACTTTGTCGTCATTGTATGACGTAACGGGTCTAGCTAGCTATTCATTGTTCGATACCATAATTTTTATTTTTCATTTCTTCGTTGCGTTATACCAGGTGTGAATATTATTCAATAATCATTGAGTGGGAGTGGTGTTATCAAATTGAACAGCCACGTACACTTGAATCTTTACAAGACTGAGCTGAGAGGCGGAAGGCAGCGAGAGCCAATGACAGCTCTTTGCATTTGTGATCACCATGGAAACTAAACTTACTTGATAATCACAACTACCTGTGACTGTATAATATAATAAAACCCACTTTCTAGAAACTATGTTGGTATAATGATGTATATTTTAAACCATACACGCAAACATGAAATTGGCTTATTCGCTGTATATGCATATTTTTTCAGAATAAAACAAACTGGGGTGGTGTATCTGTGAAGAAGATAATGCCATTTTTATTGCGAGTGGACATACTTGACCCGAAGTATATTTTATGATTTTAATTCCAATTATTCATAAAGTAATAAAGCGTAAGTGAACTAAAATTACAAATATTCCTGTGCCAGCGGATGTAATAGATTAGCGGTTTTCCACACCACTATTTCCACACAAAAAAAACGTTTTCTGTGAACAGCAATCAATAGTATGAAGTATATTATAACATAGTATTATTATATATTGAAATCTACATTAGATTGAATTTTTAATTGACATAAATAATCCTGCGTGAACGATCTCCTTTGACGCTGGTGTAATGTACAATATGTTCTTCAAGTTGATTCCATGGAACAAACAAAAATATTGGCTACATCTCATGAATACTATATGCAAATGTTATGTCAGAATGCCACTGACATTTAGTCCAATGTCACATATAGTACTCTCCATAACATTTGCAAGATATTGAATATTAAGTCAAATATTTGTTTACAATTATTGTTCTATTCCCAGAAACCACTGCGGGCCGGGTATCTGTCAAATCAAATAACAAAATCGTAGGATAAATTTGATCTTTTTAGTGAAGTCGTTCATCTATATGTTGATAAATATGATTCATAGAATCACTAGGACAGTGATATGTTTGACTATTAGCCCTAGAAAAAATACTTTGAGGCGCAAATGCCCAGAATTACCATGGTGGACATGTTTTTTGAGCCCTGGGAACCTGACAGGACAAATGCCGGGGTGCGAACAGGTCTTTTGAAATGTGCCTTGGGAAAAGATCGACTTGCCTAGACAAGCACTGTTCCCCGATTCACACATCTTAGAAATTAACAAAATTCTTCTCCGCCCCGTGTCCGAAAAGTACATTCACGGCAACCATAGCGTATCACGTAAATCACTCTAATACGTTGTGATCACTGTTTATTGCCTTAATTACGAATGCATGGACAGTAGTTTTGTGGGATATTACAAAAGCTAAGGTTACGTTAAATTTAATTAAGGCACATGCATTGTTTTTTTTTTCCCCGCGTAAACCGACGTGACTGTGCGTGTATCTAAACACGTATACATTTCTCTTCGTCAATGTTTTAACATGATTTCTTCCAGGTATTAAAGTGACAACTGTTTAATCCTCACATCTCATCCCATACTAGTTTTCTTTCTCCTCACTTGTGCAGTACGACTAGAATTTCTCCACATATACTTGTTAATGTATCAACGTCAAGCACTGATATCAAACAGACCATAAATGCTTGGCTTTTTATTGCTCGGAATATTAATGTGATCGATAAAAACGTGGATATTCGTAGCAAGCTTCACCGTGGTATGTGGCGTGACAGGAAACGTGCAGGCAATTGTCTGTGGGATAATCCCCAGTCCATTAGCCGTGGAGGACTAAAAAGTATTAGCGCTTAAACAATGAGATAAAAACAATGCAGACATTTAAATCACATGACATGGCACTGAGAGTGCACGTATGATTAAACATTTCAATACAGTACCCATTCGATCAAATTGCTACCTAATTGGTGTTACGTCATAGTTGGCGGGTAATATGCAAATCCGCATCAGTTAGAGGCGCCTAATTGCTGAGTTTCCGTGGGAAAATTGACACTTCTGAGTTGTTAGAATGGCGAGCCGTCGCCGCCAGCACCTGTTAATTGAATTTCGATGAATGCTGTTGGTTCTTCGTGATTTCTTTCGTAAAAAAGTTTAATCTTGATTTCAATTGGCTTTGATTACTTGAAACGAGTTATCAGCATCATAGTAATCCATATAAATACTGAGTGAATTTAGTATTTTGCTACGACAGCCACACAAGTCCGGGAATGAACTTAGATCGAATGATGACTTTCAGCTAAAATGCATTTGGTTTAAAATTGGTAAATAAGTAAATAATTTTATCATTTCAGTTTCAAATCTCTGCGATATAATATTCCATTTTGAATATCATACATATCACTCAATATATCTCCGCGCGATAGTTGACATATCCATATCGTATGGATTTTATCTGCAAACTTTAGCATTTGTGTAATATTTCCTTCACATATGACGCGTTCATTGATTAATTAACTTGCATGGTGATCGATCAATTTAATTTTAATTGTTTTGTTTTCTATTATTAATTAACATAAACAAAACGATTGATTTTAGCTCGTTGGCAATGTTGTAAGTATAATGACATGGTCGATATTTCGCCTGTGAAGAAAAATAGCTGGGGGCGCTACTGTCCCTGGAAATACTCACAGGCATGTTTTCAAAGTTGTTTGTTGCGACATTTTAGTCACCGATGCCAAGCACACTTTCCCACGAACGTTCTGCTTGACCGCAAAAAAGATGTACGGCATTTCAATAGATAGCCCAAAATAACGCATCATTGACGGGCGTCCATCCGCTGTAAATGAAACGAGTTATTAGTTTGGTATAAACCAGACATCCGATTCTTCGTTTAATTACCATGTTTTAGAGGTAATTTGTGCCCTGCCCGGCCGGCTGCTTATATTATTCGGACCGTATCCGGAAGTTTCTGCATGAAAAATAAAAAACAAAAGTTGATATTTTAATTTTGAATTAATGGCTACATTAGCACCACGATGGAATTTGTCAAGTTACCTCTATAACCAGAATTTATGCCTCAGTCTCGTACCTTAAATGCCATTTCCCACATTGTGTATACGAAATTCCACTCTTTTAGTTCACTTTTACATGGGTGACGTCACCTGAAATGTCAGTTAACAGAAATTCTAATCGAGTTATAAAAGAAAAGAAGCGACGTGTTGGTGTCGTCGTCTTGTCTCCTCGTTGGCTGTGGTAACGTCGCGCCAACTCATCCCGATCGTCACTTAAAGACTACACACTACATTCTAATCATGCTTAGCATATTTGCTGGCGTCCCCCATGTTGGCGAAATTACCCTCGTTACAATTTATTGGACGGTAAATTGCCCAAAGTGCGGACTAATTTGACGCAAATTGGAACAATTCTAAGTTGCAGTTGACTAGAAAGAGGGCCAAGGGCTGTCTCCGTCTAGTGACGTCATATGTACAAGTGGACGGAATAATGACAATAATGAGGTCAACACCAACATATAGAACGTTTACAACGGCATCAGAACCCTGGCAATAATTTCGATTAATGACGTCATAGCTATATTTCCTCGATGATTATAATGTGGTTAGATTTCCTTGTTTTGACTTGCACTTACGGCCTGTAGAGTATGATAAATTATATTAACATTATAATAACATTAATATGTCTACAGTACCCATGTAATCAGTGAGTGTATACGCAACGTGGTTCGCAACCTAGTATCGTCAGACGGGTCTCACGATGGACGTTAATCGTTCTCGGAAGTTCACAATTTTAAGACGGAACCCCATCCATCAAAAAATAAGAGCCCAGCTGCTCTTCCATTGACGTGATAGTTGAGCACGTGAGTTTGTATACTGGTGACACTACACAAATCAAATTGATTTACGAGAGCTAACTAAATTCAAGTTTACTGTCACGGGAAACAAAAATTGTAAGCTTGGCTGCATTCCCACAAAGCGAATAGACTAAACAAATACGGTTCATGCGGTTCGTGTTAAATCTGTGTGGCAATTATATCAAACGCTTTCACTTGGACCAATTTCTGCATCGTCAGAATTAAATTATGGTGTTATTCTGTACTGTCATAAAAACGAAAGAACAACTTGGTTCTGGTCGCACATCTTGTATTACTGCAGGTTCGTAAATTTACTGGCGGAAACGAAAATGACCCGACAGGTTATATGTCGCATACAAATGGGACAAAGCAACTACTCAGAAAACAATAATTTGAGTTGCATGCATTTATAAAAACAAAATGCGTGGGCGATAAAGTCTCGAAACAATTAAGGTGCGTACAGGTCATGCCCGATGTAAGTGTCTCACTCACCGTCTGTGATGTTACCATGGGAACACATATGTGGAATAGAATGGACATGCTTGACGCTAGCGTACACGTTCAAAGCTATGAATCAAGAATTATTTAGAGAATATGTGTGTTCCTGACTGGGGAATGTATTCTGCATTAATGTAACGACTCCCTACAACTTCAATTAATTTCCCTATATCTGAAAGTTTAAAAACTTAAAAACGCAGAGCTTTACACAAACAAACAATAAGTTATTTTTTTTGAATAATAAAAAGTCCAGTTTTTAAAGAAAATAGTAAATAACGTCCTCAGATGTTGAAAATTCCAATGGCAATGCTATAACTGTTGACTGCTAAATGTATCAGTCCGCCATTTTAAAACAGCTAGTTTTCATACAAATTCAAATCACATCCTGAAGTTATACTGGCAACAGAGTTCAAAATAAATAGGATAACATTCGTATCTACGTGAACTCACGCATTGTTACAGAAATATAATTATGATGTAGAACCTGTCATGACTCCCTGCTCCCCAGAATTCACCGCAACAGTGCTTCATTCCACGTATATACGTGTGTAGATGTAGTAATACCGCATCACAGAACAGATAGCAGCTTATTTGACCACGGAACGACCCTCTCAACATCACTAAATTGTAATACATATATATATCACAGAGATAAAATATACAAATTGGAATACTGAATGTTAACAGGATTTGTTCTTAGTACATCCATGTTCTAATTCATTTAAAAAACGTAAATAGTTCCGGCTCCGGTTTATTTATTTATCAGTTTTGATTTTATTTATTGAGACGCTGTGCTAGGGATAGGTAGTGTGGGAATGTTTGCCTCCGTTGTCAAGGTATTGGTCCGCCTTTGGCAGCATATCGCATCTACGCCGAACACGCACACGCACTATTGATTGGATATTAAAAACAGGAATGTATCGGTACTCACATTGTGTTTGTGGACTCATGAGGGAACACCCAATTAGAAGCCTTTAGCAGCGTCCCAAAGGGCGCCCATTGAGTGGTGGAGAATTCAAATTCAAATCTAGCGGTCTGAACGGCGTACTTTCCCACGACCTACAGCCTACGATTTTCTATGCGCAGTACGGTACTAAATGGTCGTTGCCAGAATACCATTACCGAGTTGCGGAATTCAGAGCCATACTCGGTAAACAGGTGGCAATTCAACGTCGGTATGCAGGTATTCGTTTCATTTTTGCCGGCAACCACCCCTCCTGCAAAACCATTAGCAAAAATCAACAACATTCGAATCAAACTGGGATATCTTACGCATTATCATAGACGTTTGTAAATATGATTTTAATATAACAATTCAAGATTAAAGACCCCATGCCGTCCTGAAAGAGACATGTATGATAATTAATGTTACCGTTATATCTAATATATTCTTTGACTAATTCCGATGGTACCAAGAGTGCAGTAATTCGGACTGCGCTCCAAAAAAAAAAAAAAAACAACAAAAAAACACACACCGAGATGGTGTTAATCAGTGAAAGAATTCTATTTCGGAAAATTCCGAAAAAATAGTACACGACAAAAGTCGTCCAATGCAAAAAGAAATATGGACACGAATGTATATAACTCCGAGACCAGTTTTCTTTTACACGTTCAAAATCTCGAGACACAATATTTACAGAAAAGAAAACAACATATGTCACCATGAAATGGATCATATCAATTAAAAAAAACTGATAAATGTGTTGATATACATAGATTGGAATTTAATAAATCTTTTGGGGGGTTGTGTGGTATTAACCGTTATTTTATTCTTACTCAGTGAATGTGAAGTAATGGGAGCGCCTTGACTCAGTATGTACTAGTATATCATGCGTCAATGCGTACTGGAGTCCCACACTTGACATACACGTGTCTATGTCGTCATGGCAACCGCGCAGGCACGATATATACATTATTAAATTCGTGTGATCAGAAAATCAGACCTGGTTGTCGCAACGGATTTTGCTGCCATGGCAACGGGTCATTACAGTGCGACAATGTGATGCATAGAAAACTACGCGCAACGAGTTTCGCCTAGCGGGAAGCATGGTTTGGAGGTGTAATTGATTATCCAAACCCACCGACAGTCCGTGCAGTAACTTGAACTTGGGGGTACACCAACAACACCTATATCTTACCATTCTTTGCGTCCAATGAGTTGAAATAAAAATAAAAATAATGACGAGAGAAATAATGTATGTGTTACTTTGAATGGGAAAATTAAATTATTGATAATTAAACAGAATTTGGAAAAAATAGTTGAGTTTGTCAGAAGACATTACCCTTCCCCAGATTTGTTTGAACACAGATCAACAACAAATTTGCTAATTTATCAAGTTCTATATAAGGTTTCGTTTTCATTTCTGTAATAATAAGTATCAGTGTTTAGATGGTGCCGTTTGTCCAGTGTATCACCAAATTGGATTTTTAAACCGGGCGTTTTTAACATCGTAAGAAGATCTCTTAAAATGTTAAATTTCATTGGGTTTCGTGAGCCTTTAGTTATCGATATGGTAAAACCAATTGCATTCCCACAGTCCGTCTTCTTAACGACTTCTTACCTGAATCAAAAGAACGACGATAAAGCCTACTTTTGAAAGAGACAATAGGCACTCGGACGAAACTGGACATTCATTCGATCGATATGGTGTCCGTTTCCCACGCGCTTAAACCACAGGATGAGCATTAATTGTGAAGAGACAATCATAACAATGTCGGGACTGATCGTTTACTTTGAAATCCAAGTAGAGGAGACTGTCTTATTATTACCCACTTTCGAGCACACTTGCAAAAATGCGATGATGATTTTCAGGGATAAGTTCGAAAACGGAAAAAGAAAAGTTTCGATTGTTGTGATAATGTACACAAATCATTGCCACGGAGGTGTCCATGTCATAACGCATTTCACCGCAGTGTGTGCGTTTCAAGTGGCGGTGGCAGAAGTCTGGGTGTCGGTAACCAGACAATGCGAGACGCGGCGATACAAGTAAACGACAAGTGTGTGTACTTTCTAGCAAAAAGAATAAAAATAACGACTTCATTGCACAAAGAGGACTCGTATGTTATAACAATTTTAATGGCGAGTTTAGAGAGCAATGACACTCTTAGGAATAGTGGCTACCGTGTATATGTAATTACACTCCGCCTGTGTTTACTTTCTTTTCACATTTGTCCGTACCACTCCTTCCACCCACCGCTTCATTCAAATGATGATAACATAACATGTCACGTGATATTTCGTATATTTTACGCTGATCGGAATACATACTTTTTTTTACCTGTGGTTCAATCGAAGATTTACAATTTCTTCGTTTTGCATGCCCATTTTTCACTAAAATCGCTTGAACAGAAATGATGCCCCATGACCAGAAGTATTGTACATTATCTTTGCTCGAACATCGTGGGAAATCAAATCACACGATGCATGTTTGAATTACATAAAACTGTTATAATGTAATAAAATGAAATGAAAGAAAACAATGGCAAAACAAAACAAGGCAGGCCGCTATAGTTCTATCAGCATTGTTTGTTTGTGTTTTAGTAAAGAAACCGTTCCCATGGTTACAGTATGTTATTGATGAGAATTATTCATAATTCGCCTGTGATTGTCCAGGGTGGAAATCTATGTTTTCTGCCATTGCAGGTGAATTGTATTGTTCTACTTATTCTCAGCACTGCCGTGCGGCCACCAGGTGATGAGTCATGTGTTTGGTTCTTCCACGTAAACCAATTGATCGCATGCAGCCGGGTGAACAAAACAGATAAGACGCTTCGTCGGAGGTGGTGTGCAAAACGCCACTGCCGAGAGATTACAGGCTATCTGGACCGGTAGCAGTGTCTTGCGTGTGCCTACAATGGAACGACATCTACTAGTATTCCCACGGTGGCTCTGCATTGTCCCCATTGTTCCTCCTATATAGCAGATAGCCTTTATTCGGTCACAGATAGATCAAATGCCGATGGCTATAACACACCGCTTCTTCTGTTGAATTCTTGTGCACATAATTCCCATACCAACTCTATTATTATAACATCTAAAACTCGCAAAGCAGTTGTTTCACGGATAGACTATTTAAAATTTAGTTAAAGCACGCTTTTCTTGTGGAGATGAAACAGTTATTGAAAGCCGTGGATTCGTTTAATCGTTTTACGGGTGTCATCACTTTCGGAACCCGCTCGTCGATTAAGTACATGCCCAGTTCGGGAATAATCTTTTTAATTAAGAGGCACATATCAAATCTGTTCTAGATATAAAATGATTTTGTTGGATTGAATAACAAATTAATTATGTCATTTTTCCGACGGTACGGAACCTATAGTAACCGAATGCGAACCTAAGTGGCTATCCGCTCGTTTCTACCAGTTGGGTATTCCGATTTATACAAAATATCTGTTAGTCACTCGATTGTCAAAGTGGAAGGTTTTTTGCGGAAAAATTACCACTGATTTTTAATTTTCAATTTTTGGCGTCAAATTATTTTCCCAGGATTGCTAAAAGTATAATTTAAAAAAAAAATGAAAAAGATTGTACACGTGTATAGTTCGTGTGCGAGCGTGAGCTAAGCCTTGAAGTTCCTGCTTTTGTGTAATCGCATAACTTTGACGTCTTACATTATCGTCCAATATCCGATCTGTTCGTGTTTCGAATTTTTTCCCACCGCAGCACAATCAAATGAATGGCCCTCCTTAGATGATTACTAGACGAACCGTTTCCGTACAAAATGCGCTTCGCCTTTGACTACTTAGTAATCTACAATGAGATGAAATAGTTTCCCGCGAACTCCACGCAGTACAGTAATACCATGGACATCGATCTCGGCGAAGCTCTGTCCCGAGTCGATGGCGTGCATGACCGGGGTATATGCGGTTGTAGTAGTGTGGTGTTGGCGACTTATTTGAGGTTACCATGGTAACAGTAAAACATTATAAATCCGCATTGTGTCTAAGTAAAATTTGAGATTTGTGCAGAGAATCTTTCTGGAAAAATCAATCTTAGAACCAATAACATTATTTATATGTTAATTAATCGATAAAATTTGCATATCACGTGGCCAAATAAATATAGTTTTTCTTTTTTTTTGGAAATTGAAAAGTTTTATTTCATATAAATCAGCTAAAAATGATTTATTTCCGTAAAATTGCTATCATATGGCCATTCCACCAATGTCGCATTTTCCTTCCATGCATATATTCTGAAAACTAACTTAGGTGTATTTTTCACACCTGATTATGTTTACAAATACCTAAGGCTGCAACTCATTTAACAAAAATAACCATGAAAACATCAAAATTATTTTACTTGACCTAATCATTATTAGGTTTTATCATGGATGCATGGCCATTTGCTCATCTCTGCATCATTACGGCGTGGAGATAAATTTTCATTCTATAACCTGAGTAGAAGTAAATGATATGGAATAATTTAAACAATAACTGAAGTCAATTACCGTTATATTACAAATTCGACATGTGTGTGAGAATTAGTCATTCCTGGGTGTAGACTACGTAGAATAATATTCACCCGAAAATAACCGCTATCCAAACTTTAAAATCGCCTAAGTTAATGATTTTTTTATATTATACAAAAATTGAAAAACAATTTCAACGGGGGGGGGGGGGCGGACCCCAAGAACCCCCCGAGATCTTTTGCTGTTCTGGGACCAATGCACGAAACCCGGTTAAATCCCAGCTGTGAAACTGCTTTTTGACCCTGGAATATATCGTTTAAATAATATAAAAAAACGCATACGATAAATTTCTATGCATGTTCCATGAACATCTCAACGAATTGTACGCCAAGTGAGTCGCGCCTAGCAACAGCATCGGACATAAGACTTCACAGAGGTCGCGACCCCTGTCTGTCTTTAGTGGAGGAACATACAAAAGAAAAACGGAAGTGCGTGTAAGAGCATTACGCAGGTGCGTAGGAAAGGCCCCAGCCACGCGTCAACAACAACATACGTATGTGTGCCCCAATCATTTTAATAAATTTCACATGTTGATTTTATCCGACCATCCGGCCATCTGCCCAAATGTTTAGCTCTCGTCATTTCTCCAAGCAAAGGAAATATATTCATTTTTCGTGATACAGAAATGAGAACTAATGTCGTTGTCATGACGATAGAGAGTGGCAGTAATAGCGAGTGGCAGTACTCTCCGATAATTGAACAAATGCGTGTTTTATTTCTAAATTTATGAAAAGTCGGCGAAAAGTCGAAAACTGCAAATACAATAATGGAAGAACCCCTTACGGATTTTCGTAAACAAATAAAAAAATGAGTTATTCAACGGTTCTTGTTCTACTCAATTTTGATTCAATTTACTGAATATTTAATTTGACGTGTTGGGTGAGACGAAAAACATTGTAAGAGCGTGATCTTCTTAGTATCTTAGATGCCCGGATGCCGTTGATATCATGAGTAAATATGTTAAAATACATTATATAAACATGAAAACAATGAGTTGAGCGGTACACTTCTCAGTATCAACATACTTCCAGAGTGAGGCTAATGTGTTTGCTCTTCCCATGTGTTTTTTTTAAAGAGACAATCCTTCGAAACGTTGTCATTGGCAAATAACAGGGTGGTAGGACTGAAATATCGACTCTCGGGTGGGTTGCGTGAAACGATTTTCCCCTCTGAAAATATACGTGGTGAGAATATCAAACTTTGTGCTAACTTTGTGGTTGTGTTCACGGATCGCGGGATATCAATAGAGGTGCGTTTTGCGTGTTTTGTGTAGACTGTTTGTCAGTTGGTTTGTTTTGCAACTAAGCGATAACAATCCATATAACGGGGAGTCGGAGATAAACACTCACGCATAGTCAGAATAAATAACAAATACGATGTTTAGGAAATTACCAAAAATAATGCCTTATACTACGAGATTTGTTATGTTTGTGCGATCAGCGGGAACGAGTGCGTGGTAAACTTGGAGCGTGGTGGAATGATATATTGCAGTGTATTGCGACAGGGCGAACGAGTGTGTACGCTTATAGGCGGGTATCAGTCATAAACTCTGTCCAAACGTCTCGTAGTGAGGAATTATTAAGATAAGGATAACACGTCCGTAAATCGTAACTACAATGATTACTCGCGTAGCGTCGTTCGGAAGTCTTTCATTAGAATCCTGTGGGAAAGGCCATGCCCCCAAGCAGTCGCCCGGTAACTTATTATACAGACACGCGCCAGCGTCGTATAGGGTCCTCCCTTCTGTCGAATACGTCTAATACATTTCGCATCATAAAATACGCACATATAAGAAAATATGGATTTTTCCGTTTTCATATACGAAGCTTTTTTTATGTAACGGTAAAATGCGACCACCAAACTCGAGTCAGCTGCCCGTTTTTTTTGTTTTTTTAATAATTGTTTGAGTCTAACTTAGTCGTGCACGTTGTAAATTACGTGTCTGTGTAGTATGGTGGTGTTATTATCGTTTCGATAACTGTAATTAGATATAGGTTATGTGCTCAGTGCACAATGTTGTATTTTGATAAATAGAACGGCAATGTTGTCGCAAGTTATTGCTTTGCAAGTTTCGCGCATTTTACATGTCGCCGGCTTAGCGGAGGGCCATCAGACCCAAACTGTTCTTGTGGGAAAGTTTCCGACTGGGACATTGTGTCGGATGTCGAATTAAGTAGATCATTATCGAGCGTACTAAATTAGTAATTACTACTAAAAGAAGACACAAATTGTCGTTCATTCTTTAGATAGGTGTACTGAAAATCTTGGATGGGGATCGCTTTCACGGTCGCTCCACTGATGCAAGAGCAAATATAATCGGGGAAAAAACAAAAGATGGGTTTATATTTTGTTCACACGACTGAGTGCTTATCCTGATTTGGTCTGTATTGGAATGCGCTAATAGTTACGGAACGTGGTCGATGGGAAATTATTGGAAAGTACGAAGAGCAACGGCACGTGGACCCACGTGACCACACCGTATAGGCGTTTTGTTACGAGAAAAGTAAACCCGTATAATGGCATGCGAGGAAACAATGGCCGAATGATTAGGAAACACATTCACTTGGCTTCTTCCCGCCATTTTGAATTTTTTGCATATGAATTGGACACCATTGTACACCACCGTGGGAACGAAGCTTGCACACAATACTGGCATAAGCATGTTCATTGTTCTTATTCAAAGAGTATACGATAGACGCTATGAGGCTGAGTCAATACCAGTAGATAAAGGGATCGGGGGACACGTTCCCACGCACTGCGATCTCGCGTTCTTTCACTTCACTCCCATCCCACATACCAATACAGTTAGAAAATTCCTCCACCCCACCAGATGTCACGTCGCTCTTCTTAAAAACAAATCTCATCTTCACTCTCAGTTTTTTTCTTCTCAAGTTCCCTTTTTGTGAAAAAAAAAACAAAAACAAAAAACTACTTTTTATTTTTTCAAAAGTAGAAACATCCGAGAAAAAGTTTTTTGACGCAGCGGTTGACATGTAGGTGAGTTATCGCACTAATTGCTGGAGTACATCCATACCTATACACAATAAAACGCGTTTATAAAAAAAATCACATGTTCAAATAAAATAACAAAAAACAAACAAACGAGAATTGCAGGTTGATCATAAGCACCGGTGCGGCGAAAAAAGGGCGAAGTTGCAGAGTTAGGCAAGATGTACTACAACCTTGCTGCAATGCAATATTTACCGTACGATTATTATTACACGCCCAAAGTGTGTTTGCATTATATACTAATGTGTCTTGCTTGTCGAAGAATAATTGTTAGCGAAAACAATAATATGCATATAGACGTGTTTGATGGACAATCGCTGCCATCGTATATACGCGGAAAGCACGGGGGTGGCGTGTCGTGGCTGGCTACAAGCGTGACTGGAACGGTAGCCATCACGGTAGAGTCGGTGCGTATAGTGTTGCGTTGCATATACAAATCTCACTTTTATACTGCTTCAACAATTGCCCTTTTTACTTTCCCATGACCTCCAAAGGAAAACAACACCACAACGTGTGAAAAAAACTTCTATTGCATCATCGGATGTATTGCTTCCGTTGGTTGGGTATTAAACACCCCGTTTAAAAAAAAAGAAATTTAGAAATACATGTACAACTTCTTTTCTAACATTTTAAAATGATTGTTGCTATTCTAAATATAAAGATAAAAGAAATTATTTGTTTTGCTTTTTTTAATAAGTAATTGAAATAAATGCGTCCACAAATGAGTGAGAGTAATATGCCAGTGCGAGTTTGGGCGTAAGCCAATTACAGGGGAACATACCAATGCACTTGCACCTGTTATGAGTGCACCGACTTTAACAGTAACAAGTACACGGACAGTACGCGCTATCCCCCCATCACCTGTTAACGGCTTGTGCACATTAACCCCGGGTCAACACTTAAACCCTCAAATAAGCGAGAGAAAAAACAAAACATTTCTCTGTTTAAAAACATATTTTGCGTTAATTCGTCAAATAGCCAATGAGAACTGAAAAGTTGTTCCTACGCAGCGCGATACGTGCCTGCGACATACGTGATTTGCAAGGCCTGAGATTGGACTGATTCCCGGGGTACCACTAATGTAGCTGGGTGCGAGGGGGGGGGGGGTTGCAAAAAGTCGGAAAATAAAACATATTCTGAACAGTTAAGAAATGAAATGCTACGACCATATCGAACCCCATCCACAAAAAATCTAAATTATAATAAAATCGCGGCAAGCGGAGTATCCGTGGGAAAATTTTAGGAAACTATTGAGAAAACCAGGGTTCTGGCCACCGGCTGTCGACGTATCCTGTATGAGCACTTGGGAAGCCCGCATAAGAATGTTTATAACGGGTTCCATTGCATTCCGACAGTGGGAAAGCTGAAAAGGCGACCCGTGAGAAAATTCTCAGCAGAACAAACGAAAGTTGTGTGACAGGCCATTCATGCATTATACATGGGGGCAGAGCGTAAGAGTCTCTTGTCCGGAGTGTGCGCACAAGCTACTTCTATAGTCGTGTTATGATCAGATTTCAGATCGAGATTTCAGGTGTGCCGTGATTCTACCTGTATTGTTCCTGTGTTAAATTGCCCGACCTCAAACTCATCAAAAGCGTAGTCATTAAAATGTACAAAGTACGAGTAGGGTTCTGTTTTCCACCGTGTATGTGTAAGTACCGTGGGTAGTATAATTCAGAAAGATCGCAAGATAAAGTAAACACATCCCACGGAAGGGGTCTCCAACGCCACGCGTTTTGAGCATTTAATGGGTAAGGCTTTCGACGCTAACAGCCGTGCATTCCATCACAATCTAACATGAATGGGAAAGCAGCGAGTGATGGAACTCGGAGTTCTGACACATGACACCAGTGGAATTCTGGGATTTGTCGTCGTCGCAATCCAATACAATAATATATTTGGTCTTTGGCTTGAAGAGTGTGCTACGGAGCGGGGCTGTTTACATATGAAATGCTTGTTTACAATATGCCTTCTCGCCACTGCTGTGGGCGGGGTTTTCCCACACATCGACCACGCTCAGCGCAGCACGACGACAAAGGAAACGGCACGTGCTTGGTCGAGATAATGGGCTGACACTTAACGTTTCGCATGCCAACAGATGTCAACTGTCAGTGCTAATTACACACGCCTGATTGACAGCTACCAACGCCTACACCAATCACGGCGCGGCATACAATAGGCTCTATTAGACCTCAGCCAATCAGTGTTAAGTGGTCGCGAGCCCATACCACACGTCTCATGCAAATAAGGCAGCAGCTCAGCGCTGATTGGTTGCGTGTACAAGAATGCGGTGTGGGAATATATTGCCAAAAAAATTCACACGAGCCGTTCGCATGCGAAACGGCTATAAAAGCAAACACCAACCTCACATTCCCATAGTTCGGACACAGACATTCACCGAGTCACTTCGTGTTTATCTCTTTGTGACCGCACGCAATCTCAGCGCTTTACTTTTCATATACCCAGTGTAACACTATTTCCATACAAACATGCCTGCAGACAAGCCAGCCAGCAAAGCTAGCGAAAACCGCAAAGTAAGTTTACCTTATAATTTACAAACTTTTTTTCCCGTTTTCTACAATTATTTTTAAAATCGTGTTATAACTTGCAATGATCCAAGTTATCTATCCACAACAGGTACTTATGATCTTTTCTTTTTTCTCTTACAGTCCTCCAAACCTATCATGGAGAAAAGGCGACGTGCTAGAATTAACGAAAGTCTTTCTCAGTTGAAGACTCTGATACTTGATGCAATGAAAAAAGATGTAAGTATTCTTGGTTTTGCTTCCTCATTTCTCACGGTGTCTTACATTCCAATGGACTGCACTGTATTGGTATCTCCATTCATCGGGCGCCTCGACTGCATTATACTGCGTCAAGCCGTGTCTATGATCTCCGCATACTAGTATATCGCATTTCCCGTGTATACTCTCGGAACTTGTCACTAAATATATATTCCTGTTATTTTTTTTATAGAGCTCTCGTCACTCAAAGTTGGAAAAAGCTGATATCTTGGAGATGACTGTCAAATATCTTCAAAACGTACAGAGGCAACAAATGGGAGCTGCTCTCAACCAAGATCCCACCGTTCTCAGCAAATACCGAGCTGGATTCAATGAATGCTTCGGCGAAGTTCAACGTTACCTGACCAGCGTAGAAGGTGTCGGTACCGATACCCGCTCACGTCTTCTTGGACATCTCGCTAACTGCTGTCAAAATATGAGCCAAAATTATACGGTTCACCAAGCTTCTTCGCCAGTCGCCGCTCAAGCTGCCGTCACGTCGGTACAGGGAACCAGTATCGCCACAACATCACCCACACAACTTCAAGTTTCACAGCCCACAATGTCAGTCCAAACAACGAACATTACAACTAAGCTAGAAGCTAACTCGCCAATGGCCAGACTTTTCCCAGTCATGCCAGGAAATCTACCAAGCGGCGAAGTTGCCGTTCTTTTGTCGCCACAAACCCTCCCAGGCGGACAAATACCCAGTCACTTCATCCCAGTTTACGCACACGGTACACCTGCTCTGAGTCCAGTTTCATCGCTCGGCAGCCCAACAAGTACGGAATCTAGTCTCGCCAGCCCAGTTGTGTCAACAACGACATCATCATACACCGCCTGTTCGTCAGCAGTGAGTCCGATGGCAGGATCCCTCGCTCCCGTTGCGTACCAGGCAACAACTTCTCCTGTTCCAGTGACAACGCAAGTACAAGTAAAACCAGCTGTTCTCGCGCAGCACGTCGTGCCCACCGAGTCAGAGTCTGTATGGAGACCCTGGTAGGAGCTTGGCGTTTACTGCCAACTCGCATTTACAAACTTTGTGAACTTCTACACCTCCAAAGACATTTACTTTATGAATATTTTTTTGTACAATGGTCTTCCATACCGACAGTGTAAAATAAGATATATATATTTTATTATAAGAGTTTTATATATACGTTTTGATGCTTACAAAAGAGAAGCAATTTAGTGACTTATTGCTTTTGAGGTTTACGGCATCTCGCCGATGTCTGTCTTACTGTGTCGCAATTATTTTATATAATGTCATTTTCCAAGTTTATAAGTTGACATTTATTAAAATGATTATGATTCTGAGGAAATGTTACATATGTTGTCATGCAGTGTTTTTCGCCCACACTTCTCCTTCACATCTGCCTAGTATCCTCGCATACTGCCCGGATACAGTACCGCCGCTTCTTCCTCCCCGCGTGTGCGTCCCCTGCGCCACTCTATAATCCAGGAGACGGCGGTAGCTAAGCATGCGTATTCCCCACAGTCTCGAAATAACATCAAAAAAGGTGTCAAGTTGTGACGATTGCCCCAAATGTGATAAGCGTTACGTCACTTCATCCGTCGAGTTAATAACCATTGTATTTTGCAGTGATTGAAACGATGATAGGCGAGGAGCAAATGAGAAACTGTTGAAAACAATGTCGACAGCTAGCCGTAGTACATTGTTCGAACTTGCCATTTCTTGTCTATGCGAAACTATACCCGTTTGCACGAACAAAATGAGTCAAATTGTATTCACATATTTGTACGGTATTATTAAATAGCAGAAATTTGACAAGGATCGCCATTTAAACGCTCCGGAGTGTAGACAAACAGCTCCGCGCGATGAGCAAAGTACTTCGATATCTTTGGTAGCACAAGTAGTTATGATGCATATATATATGAACTTTTAGTGTATGCGGTCTGGGTATTTAAATAATGCACACAATCGCTAACGTCCCCAAATTGTGCGAGTATGGTGCGCCCCCAAATGCCATAGTAACCGAGAGAAGCATAACAATAAATAGCTAGAACCCTGATTTCCAATAACCCAAAATCATCATCGGTAATTCCATTTGTTTGCTCGTTATAAATATATAATAAGGAAGGTAAAACATAAAAAGAAAATAGTAGGATCCCTCGCGCCGGAAACCAGAGATAATAGATCCAATATAACATATCAGATTGGTTTTTACTGCAACAGTCTGTCCCCACCCGAAACGCCTATTTTTCATTTCGATGTGACCCTCAGAATATATTCCGAAACGTCAACTATTTTAGTGTGAATATATCTTGTCTGAACACGTTAACAAACTTCTCGTAAATCTCCACCGTTAACCATTTCTCACGGAACACTGCATTCCAATGCCTCTGATGTTACTATTGGCACGTGCGAGTGCCAAGGCTATGCGACCGGCGACACGCCGCCTCTCATAAGATTACACGGTTTCAAAGGCCGTCAAACTACCCCTACGTTCACTCACCAGGACAACTGGTCCAACCATATTCATAGAACGAGAGAATAAATCTAAATTTGTCATAGTTATGAGGGTTTCTGGAATTTTATCGAAATCTCTGCCACTCTTCTACCTGGTACGCAGAACAATAAATTGATGCCTATTGTTATACGAAGGGCTTTACAATGTGCGTACGCCATACAAGTGGTGGCCCTGTGTTGTTGGCAAACTTCCAGCGTAGCACAGACACCGACCGTCGTACAGGTAAAGACGCTATAACATTGTTCTCACCTGTGCGGGTTTGAACACGTTTTTCTTTTTACTATTTTAAAAATGCCGTGTAAGTGTGTTAACTGCCGATCTTTGATAGCCGGTGAAATATCGACCCTGTGTCAGGTGCAAACGCTAAGCCACGGGCAGCTCCTTTAGCGGCCATTCCACACCAAACCAGAAGCCCCGCTTACTAAATAGCACCGGATTCGAGTGACATCAATGAATGAACTAAAAAGCAAATCCGTGGTCTGGTTTCAGATACTCATAGACTTTGAGGTGACACGTTGGATTTAAAAGGTCGTGAGAAAAACACTCCATAAGTATACACGCCTGTCAGGGTATTGGTATTGTTGTGTATATTTAAAGCTGTAGTCCATGACAAATGGTAGTCGATACGTGGTGTATCGGCAAGTACGGAAAGTGTGGACGGATTTACGAAGTGCGCACATTCCTGGGGTGCGACGTTATTTGGGTTATATACACAGCAACGGTTATATTGGTATAGGTTCTTCATTTTAATTATAGATATGCCCAGATTCTTTAAAATAAATTTATAATTTGTGCACAGTTTTTGTGATCAGTAGATTATTATAATACATATATCCATGAATGAGACTAAACGTGTAATGGAATTTGTAAGAACCATATAATCGCAACCTCATGCATGAAAGATCCGTGGATCATAGATTGAAAAAGGGTGTTTCTCTCTTCCCATCTTTTTCTTTCTCCCCCTCTCTCGGAGATTCTGTTTCGTTTATCGCATCGATCTCAACGCTATAAATTCGGAAAAAAGCTAAGACGCAAAATAATTACCCCGCTCGTATTTTCGTATTCTTGTATTTTCGAGGTGTTATTTTTGTGTAATATGTGGGTGTCCTTTCACGGCTTTCCAAAACGCGTCTAGAAACGCGTCTCGACGAAAAACCATGAAAATATGACTTCGTTTTCCGTGGGATTGAACAGCACCCACTGTTCCAAGTAGAATTACACCAATTGTCATGTCACGATAGGTCAGCTTGACCAATCACTACATTTGAAATTTAATAACAATCGCTTTCCGTCTATACACAAAGCACGCACAGAGAGAATCCATACAACAGAACATCCTCTTCATAAGGCCAGTCCCGACAGAACAGACTAGTACGGATTTAGTAATGACTTCACCATGCTCATGGATGGAGTGATTCAATCTGTTTCACTGGGGTCATTGACCGCTTTGGTTTCAATACCCCGCTGTCGCTGAACGAACATTAAATGGATGCCACCATGAACTGTAATTTCATTTCTGACGTCATTTTTAAATAGAAAAATAGCTTGACGATGGTTCTGAAACAAACCTTCAAACGGCGAAACATACAATGTGTTATTGTTCATTTTAATGTTGTTTTTTTATGACGCCGCGTCGACATCGAGATTGACTCAGTCATATCCGGGGATTTTTAACCATGACACGCGAACAAAACGCGAACATCGAATTACCGGCGCAATGTTTCTCATCCTGGTAAATGTGGCGAAAGGAGAATGTTATTTTTCGTACTTGTGGTACACGTGACACGGCCATCGTTACTAACACTCGATTTTAGTAACAGCGACGTGACAAGTTTATTTAGTTGCGTGGTAACAATCAAAATGAAACGTTACATTCTGCCATACTAGTAGTTCCTGTATCATAGCATGGATCATAGAGAGTGACTCAGTCCCTCTATAATTGAGGAACTATAATTCTGAGTACACGGGACGTAGAATGGCCTGAATTGGTGCGTTGTTAGGTACATAGTAGACCATATATGTAAATACTGTTATTAAAGGGCGGTGGTCGTCGAGCCGCGTCCCGTACACAACGCGTGTAAAATACATTATTTGTTTACATAAAATTCGAAGACGCGCTGCGCGAAGACCACCGACAGTACGTGGTAAAAAACTCTTCTGCTATATGTATAATTTGAAACTCAGACTAGTAATACATTGTAATACATTGTATTACTAGTCTGAGTTTGAACGCAACCATGATACGAAACAGTGACACCTGGAGTGGTTGCTGGGTGCACGTACTAAACGCTGCATCCAAATTGGCGATCGTCCAAATCAACCGTAAGGGACGGTGACGATGATAGCACAAGGACAGCAACAGAGAACAAACAATCACTAAACACATCTGTTGTTTAACTGTGAGAATTCACCTTGAATTTACCTGTTGTTTTACACGGTTCAAGAATCGAGGGGCGTGACCTTCGAAACCAATCGTTACCATAGTTGTAGATTCAGAAGTAGATACCTGGGAGAACCGCGGAATTGATTCAAACTATTGTCTACACTTTCTGGTGTATCGGAGTGTTGCGTAGGCGAGATGCCCTGTTTCGTGCTTTTTGAGTTTTGAACAATGGCCTGCATATTTATCCGTAAATTACTAAAGAGTTGGGTTTGATTTCAGCGAATACGGACAGCTGTAGCCGGGTATAGCGATGTATCCGTGTCACAGACTTGAACTAACATATGGCGTTTTTGAACTTAACGACATTCCAGCTATTGTATTAATGCGTTTTACAATGGACTTTATTCCTAAAGACTCGCTGGGGTTCCCACGGTTAGGGAACGATAAACCTCTAGAGAATAAAATTCTGCGACGGACGGCCAATGAACGTCATCGTTTACGTGCCCCATTCAGTATATATGAGCTTCCTATTTACTGTTTTTTTTTTTCGTTTTGTTTTTTCTTCATAAAATGCCAATTAACTAGGAAATGCCAATTAAATTACTAAAACACACGATTATACAATTTCGATGTCTTTTTAGTAGGTCTCTTCCCGGCCACTATCACGGTCTGTGTGTATTGCTAGTTATCATTTTGGGATAGTTGATATATGGCGTAATCCAGGGGACATTGGGCAATTTAACCCACAAGTCAAAAAACATGTATGTGATCGATAAATATGGGGTTGAAAATGGTGGCCGAGACTTCCGTTCGCCTTTGTTGTAACCTTGGTAACGTGCATTAGATGTGTGTAAAACTACACCGTTGTCAGATTTTTCCATCGACGCCAATGTTATTAAAAGGAATCAGTCATTACTCTTAGTTATAGCCTTGGTAATGCTCTTTAAAAGTGTTTGAAATACCACAGTTTCAGATATTTCCAACTACACCGTGATTGCTAAAAGAAATAACAGTCCTTGTTTTTTATAATGTCTCGGCACGAGATAGTGGGCCATCATTACGATCAATGCCATTTACTTGTGACTGTGTCACTATTACCTGTATCATTTTTATCAAGTACCTACTAGTTTTTATCGTCAAATTATGTGTTTTTTTCGAGCAGTTCATCTTTAAGTTATTGTATACAATATTTTCCGAATTCCGAAATAACTATTAATCGACATGCCTATTTCACAATTCACATTTGTTCCGACTAATTGGGACGGTTTGTGACTTTAGTTTTTGGCAACTAATGTTTTCGTAACTTTTTTCCTGTGACATTTCCCCCACAATTAGCTGGTCGATGGATATGCATGAGCCCTCAGATTTTCGAAGAAAAATTGGTATTATTGTCAAAGTTTGCATGTTTTTTTCAACCTGGAGAAATCCACCGCCGACCAGATTTCCGAGCAGACTTCCTCGTGCATGTGTGGTGTGAAGCCGGAAGTCAACATTGCGCTAAAACAAGTCTGTGTTTACTTGGAAGAGGTTGTGGAGGTATTTGCAACTGAAAATAGAATGGAAAAGGTCCATTTTTTAGTTTGCAGTACATTTATAATAGACATATATCTAGTGTTCTCCGAAGACAAGTACTTGTACGCGATCTCTAGGACCCACACTTCATCTATTGTCCCATACCGGCGTGCACAGGTCTCCGTGGTGGTATCGGAATAATCACGGTGTCAGCTTTCGTATTTCTTTTTCTGCGACAGTTTCACTTTGGGATTTACTTATCATTTTTTTCCTTTCATTTCATTCATGAAGCTAATTTATTTGAATCCTAATCATCTGGCGTTCTGTTTGCTTGTAGTTGCGCATAGTTTATTTGTCTAACACCTCGCCCATCTTTGCGCATGTTCTTAGTACTCTCGCATATCCCCGACCTAAGTAAGCGTCCAAAATATGTACAGTGCTGTTGACATCTCCCCCTGGTGCAGCATAAGCGGCGTGGTTTCTTTCCTAGCCTACTCACAATGAAATCAGTAGATAGCAACGGAAATGCACCCGACGGGAATAAACCCAGATATCGACTCAAATATCGGATAGAAAATCAAGCATTGGCTGTTTAGTTAATATGTATCCCTTGTTTCACAGATTTGCATGTCTATATGCCAAGGGCGAGAAAACCCACCATGGTAGTACAAATACTGAATATATGGAAAAAGTCAAAAGAAAAACATATATATCATACTAATATTTACTAGATGAAAACTGGATCGGAATGTTATAAAATCGAATGTAGGAATTGTCGGCCATCATTTCCAACTCGGGGCTGAAAACCAGGGAATCGAAAATGGTGGCCAAAACTTCCTACATTCGTATGGAAAGTCTACATAGTAAAAGGAAATCCGGAGATAATGATATTCACGGCGAGTGATTTACAATACGCAGTGCGACGCCAAGTGTGTCGTGGACTATACCAACATACATTATGATACACACTTCAGCCATTCCGTAGAATAGAAAAACAGAGCCATGTCGCAGCGGATTTATCTGGTGTCTGGCGACACGATTAAGATAACTTGTATAAGAGACTTTTTCTGTTTGGTGTTTCCCGCGTGTTTTCTATTAATTGATATGATCAGTAAGTACGTCTGTATTTAGTGACCCACCCCCCACCAAAAAAAAAAAAAAAAAAAAAAAAAACGCCGATGCCAATAAATGTGAATAATGTGGCATTGTCGGTAATAGCTGAAATACGTACTTCCATCCTCTTCACCTTGCACGCGGCTCTGTTTGTTCTCTTAATTGGCAACAATTTTCGAGAGCACGCAAAGAAAAAGCCGATACGCTCTCGCCTTTTACAGTCAAGGGTTACCGTAGTTACGGCGACGCCTGAGCGGCTCTCGTCGACATTCGTGATGTAATAACGAAATTTCTGTGTCAGAACAAAAGGTTTCAATAAAAAAAAACAGCACGTGGGTGATTAGATGTCTGCAATGATAAGATGATCTGTAAACTTTGGATGTGTTTGTTGGTATTTAACTTTAATTATTTGATGTTGGCGTCAAGTCTAATCCACATATTATATTAATCCTATATGTATTAAGCTCAAATGTAATTAAGATAATCACATACGAAGGTTGATACAGGTGCAGATATAAAGCATAGGTAAACTACTAGTACGCTACAGTCGGTACTCTGTAATCACATTCGCAAAACTGAAAAGTAGTAGGGAAAACATTAAGTTACATTTTATCGCAGTTCATCTATAGAAGGAATATGATTACATAGTGTACTTTCTAAAATCGATTGTTTTAAACCACGCAGATCTAGCAAGCAAGTAAGTAAGGTTTGTATTTGGTAATATAACTAGTAATAATAATCGCTTAATTTTATTGTGTCTTGGCATAGGCTCAGAACAATTTTCGCAACCCAAGTCACATATAATTTTTACGTGTTGTCAGTTACAATCAAATACGTTTGTACTGATTTTAAATTGGATTTAAAACGATTTGCGGACGTGACATGATTTGTACACGCACACACACATGGCACTGTGCTTGCTAAACCATGAAGGGCTGATAATTAAATACCCATGACCAACAAGTACCAGATTTTTTTTTCAAATGATTATTTGCTAATCGGTTAACATTGTATCATTGAAGTGCAATGTACTTGATCGTTTCAACGTATTTTCAGGATCGATAATATTCTACAACTCTGGAAAAGAGATGTTATTTAGTCGACATGGATCCGACAATGTTCTTCGCTTTTGAAATGGAAAAGCAGAATTGATGATTATCATATTGGTTACCATATGTCAATATTAGCATATGTTGAGACAACTCGGCGTGTACGAGTGCAAATTGGCGTACACGAGTGCAAGTTTGCGTGCAAATTGGCGTACACGGAATGTGTTTATGACAAATGTCACAGAAATCTAACGGTCGAAGCGTGTTAAAAATGCATTCGGGCGCGGACGGAGGTCACGTTAATTACTGGTAATCGTCCGTGTCATTTGGCCGAACGGGAAACAACTACTAGTACATCTGATATTACATAGTAACTGTATTACCATGGGGGTGTATTGGTCAAAGGTTTCCCATCGGGTATCTGGTCAAGCAAAAACATCGACCGACTTTCAAGGATTTCTAATTGCATATAAAATATTATGCATATTTACTAACTACACGTTCAACTTCAGACTAGTAATTACTAGTCTGAGGTTCAACCAATGCCGATCGCCACATAGACGTCGACCATGGATCTGCGAATTTAGGAATGATTTACGTGACTATGACACAAAAACCGCACCAATCTTCGGGCGTTAGCCACATTTTGTGTTGTATCTCATTCCCGTCAACCGTTTTAATTTTTTCAATGATACACACACTGTTGTCATTGGTTATTGTTGATTTTTCCCATGTAGGTCGCACATGTCACGATAACACGTCTAAGTAGACTTGGGGTTGAAACCTAGGCAAATTGATAAATTGCTCGCTATCTGATTTATGTCACTCGACGAGTCGCGATTGCAGATCGAATCCAACGATGGCCTTGTTAAGTCACTGGAGTAAAAGGCAAAGTCCCGATAAGATAACATAGACGGGCAAACAAATGTGAAATTAATCATATAACAGGCGTGGAGAACGAACATTACTCATGATGAAGCGAACATGGCTTCACGATTATGTCCACATTCGTAACGCTTGTCGTACGACCGCGGGCCTCTTAATGTCTTGCATGTCAAAAAATATACCAGGTCACCCCACTGTGGAATTAACGGTCCCTGTGACCACGGTACGTCCATGCTGTAACAATTACATATTGTCGCATAATCAGCAACGTAACTGCAAAATGAACTTCTTTCTAAATAGCACTTCATGAGTTTTAACATGGATAAGATTGATTCTGTGTTTGAGAAAAAGAACAATACAAAGGTCGATTTATTTCGAAATGAATATATTAAAAAATATTGCATTGTGCGATTTTAAAGTTTGACGACAGTGATTTCATCCGGATACAAATGAAAGATACATATGCTAGAAGCATATTGAGTGTACCACAGGCTAACATAACACATATGTTTCTTCTAATTTATAGGTTTTGTAGAGCGCAAACTCGAAGTACCAGTCTGATTGGCTACCCAGCCGTAACACTCAACCCCAAGCAGAAAACATTTTGTTTATTAACGTTTTTTCCACTCATTTCTGGAAGCTCGGTGCTATCATTGCACGATCATGGCTGAAATATGTTCATTGACTAGCATTGGGGTCAGCTCACTGCGCTTGGTTTTCATGAAATACCCGTCGCCCATCTACCGTTACGTCTTATTTAAGAAGGTCAACTTATTTCTCGGCAACGTCGTGTAGAGCGGGTATCCCAACAATTTGAACAATCAAGTTATTAGAGAGAAAAAATATTACACTGACGATAATTTACCTCAAAACTGAAATTTTCTACCGAACTACACAAAGATTCGTACACACGCTCACCGCTATTCTACTGAACTACGTGCTGTCCTGCGCACGGCCATCGCGTGCCAATATGACTCGACACGTGTCAAACAGACCAAAGGGTAATATATAAAGAAGAGTTTAGGCTGTATTTAGCCATGTTTTTTTTTATTTCCACGTGATTCTCGCACTCTTATCTGGTGACAAATGGTCCCCGCGTGCCCTTATCTGGTAACTTGGCTTGGTCCCGTTATGACAGGTATCTTTGGCAAAGTTTCAGAATACGGGGGTGCCACGCGCAGCAGTGTACACAGCTCGTTTAGGTGAACGACGACGCGATGAACGCCCAGCAGTGAGTACACCCCCACAGTACGCCCACTATATGCTACCTTATGAAAAACTGAATGGGAAATATTTTCGCCCTTAATTTCTAGCACACGGTCTTTGGGATTCCTAATAGATTATGCCACTCACCCATCGGTACATCGTCAACAACAGAGTAGTAGTTGGCGACACCCCCGATGTTTAAATCGCGATTGTAAATTTCATGAGATCGATCGCTAACAGTACATAAGATAATAACTCGATTGATTGGCGGTCTTTTTATCACTAAAGCAAGCCTGTTTCATGTCTGGTCTTGTTTATGTTGACTTTTTGTCTAATTTGTAACGCGTTGTCGTGATTTTGGCGCGTGTTTATTTCGTGTTGTGAACGTTTCCCTGGCAACACGGATATGTATGTATTTTCGAATGAAATGGTATAGCATGATTTCAAAGGCCCGTCACATTTCAGTTCGTTCTCGCATACAAGTACATACGTGTTCCTATCTAAAACAAACTTAAAAAAAACTTGCCAAGCGAGTGGGTCGCCGTGTGTACACCAGTTCAACAGTCTGATTATCTTGTGAATCGTGGCTTGATACACCGTGAACTTTGTATGATAAGTAGATATTAAAAGGTACTTTATTGTTTCAATTTATTTCATAGTCAAACTATTAAGAATGCAGTAACTGAAATTATATTACTTATTCAATATGCTGGGCTTCGGTAAAACTTATTATACTATGGTGAACAAACTAACTTGGCGACGTAAGACATTCGTAAACGAGATTACGTTGGATTCATGACACACACGCGAAGAATGTGGAACTGTCAATAATGACTATACGTCTTGGAAGGCGGGATTAGTTTGCACAGGAACGTACAAGAAAATAAATGGGACGTCTTCCTATATTGAGTTATTGTCCAGGCAGTTGGCCGTTATAAAATACTGCGTGGAGCGGTGTGATCTTCAAAGCAAATGGACAGCGAGTTCGATGACACAAGAGACGCGCAGGGAAATTTAATAGCATAACACCTGCCGAGCCGGTGAAGGATGCCTTTTCTTGTTAACTTCTTTGTCGGCCGATCAGAGGAGAATTCCAACACACCGTTGAAAACGAGGAGTTGCTTAAGCAAACAAAGGAGGGAAACAATAGACCAGTCACGTGACGATAATCACCCTCTTTGTCCTTGTTAAGGTTGTTTTGTGTCGGCATGTAAACATTACAATGGCCTATTGTAGTTGCTGTGAGGAGGAAACCACGGAATAAGCCAGCAACGACGGCGTTGTTTTTAGTGTTTTATCCGTATTGTATAGTTGATCTTTCCAGACAGACCTTCCCACAGTCCATTTGTATTAATTATAGCCGTACTTTTATCTGTTTATTAACACGTAGCATAACCAACGGCCGCATCCTGGCGCCCGGGCCGGACTGCGCGAGTTTATATTGAGTATGTGATGACATTTAATATTTATACGTCTATGTGCCTTAGATTCCCGCGTAAATGCTGAGCATCCGCTTCCACCACTGTGGTCGCCATCGTGCTGACTTAAAACGCGATATAGTATATCGAGTTACGTGGTAAAACTGGGTCGAATTATAGGCGGATTGTTTATTGGCAGTGTGTTCGCGTGCTAGGCACTTTGCCCATACCCATTTACACGAGTCATTTTCCCTCAAGCCAGGCGCGTGCCAGCCAGATCGAATCTCTTGGTCGACCTTCCCGCTATCTAAACAAAGCACGGCAAATTTAAAGATTTCCCACGCGACTCACTTACTTAAAAAATACAGGGAAATGTTATGATTAAAAATTACGCCAATCAAACTAGTACGTGAGTCCATGAGCGTGCGGTTTGTGCGATTTTTTTTTGGCGGGAAACTGGCGTCTGTTTCTGGAGCTGTCACTCCCTACCACAACGAAATACGCTTATTGCATATGAAAGATGACACCGCATTTAAATCTTAGTGAACTGAGACGCACCACAATGCTTGATAAATAGGAAAAAGATGCGATATTCGCTACGCAATTTATCTATATTTGACCCATCTGCAAAGTAAGTACAATTAATGTTTAGTGTATGGCAATAAATTCCAAGGTGCACTAGGTGCTAGCTCCGATTTCAGACAACTCCCCTACAATGCAATAGAGACCACCTCCGTAATCCGGGGGTCACACTGATAACATACACAATCTTCCGGTCAAGGGGGTCTGCACGGGCAAATTACCGCGCTCGATATTTGGTTTTCCCACGGTCTCAGCGAGACTCTAATCACCACAAGCGCTTTTATAGATACATGTAGGCCACCTTAAATAACATTTAAGGTTAACGTTTTCAGGAAGCAAGTTTATGGTAGTACCACACACGATATTTACTAATGTTTCAATGAAGATGCATTCTGACCGTGACGAAAATATGAGAACCAGCACGAGATACGTTGATGGTCGTCCGTAACACGTATACTAAAACCAGTGAAATATTACATTTAGTTGTCAAACGTAAGTTTTTTGGAGGGTAGACGGATTTCATGCTCGTTCGTGTGTGCCATCTGGATAATGTCGTCGCCGTAGAATACTGTGTCGATTCGAGAATGCCACGTGATCACATAGCAACACAGTTCCATGTAGTATATCAAAATTATTTTCACATTGACATGGATCCTTCTGTCGGCGTTGTGTGATCTTCCTCTAGCCATTGTAGGGAGAAGAGTAGCTGATTTCCGCCGGATGACTGAATTTTTAGGGGCCCAAGCCTGAAGGGCGAGGCCCCTATTCTTATTGTCCGGTTTTTAGGGGCCCAAGCCCAAAGGGCGAGGCCCCTATTCTTATTGTTCGGTTTTTAGGGGCCCAAGCCTGAAGGGCTAGGCCCCTATTGTTATTGTTCAGTTTTTAGGGGCCCAAGCCCGAAGGGCGAGGCCCCTATTCTTATTGTCCGGTTTTTTAGGGGCCCAAGCCCAAAGGGCGAGGCCCCTATTATTATCGTTCAGTTTTTTAGGGGCCCAAGCCCAAAGGGCGAGGCCCCTATTATTATCGTTCAGTTTTTTCTTTCTTTCTTTCTTTCTTTCTTCCGTAACTTTTTTCGTCGAGCCGTTTGAGAAAACTGCTGAACCAAATAGTTTGAAAATGCTCTATAATGATAGGCTCTACTATGAACTGGTGCAACATGCTTTCAGAATTTTGATTGGCCAATTAGTTTGGCAGCCATATTGGATTGAAATAAAACCGGAAGTGGCTGTTTGACCACTTTCTGAGGGTCTAGGTGTCTAGATTTTTTTTATGGTATATAGTACAACTCATGTGTAATAAATATCAGCAATAAAAACTTTAGCGGTCATGTGACTTTTCCCGCCATTTTGTTTTTCCTAAAAACGGCAAAAAACACTTAAAAATCTTCTTCTTCAGAACCACCAAGTAGAATGCTCTCATGTGTTGTATTTAGCTTCTATATATGAATCCGATTTAGGTTTGAAAAAATGTTTACGATTGGTCACGTGGTTTGGCCACCATTTTGGATTTCTTCTAAACAGGAAGTAGTTTTTTACTCTGGCAACACTTGAGGGATTATTTTCAATTTTGCTTCATGGCATCTGTATATCAAACTATTTCAGAAACCTAAACAAAATTTCAGATCAGTCACATGGTTTGGCCGCCATTTTGGATTTTAAGCAAAATTGACCAAAAGTTTGGGTAATTGTTTCTCAGAGACGATTCAACCAATCTACTATATGTTTTTATATTTACCATGCCTGGCCTTAGCTGCATACGAGAAAAATAATATTATTTTGATCAGTCACGTGGTTTGGCCGCCATCTTGGATTATGTGAAAATAGAAATTATGCAACTACATGTTTTGTATTAGTCTGATTTCTTTCAAATTTTGTATGTGCATTTGTGTCATCAGATGCATCATTTTGCCCCAATAGCACAATGTTAGGCCACGTGGCTGGGCACCCATGGGGTGGGGGCTTCTAACCTCATTAATATGCATAACTGTTATAACTCAAGCACTGTTGTAGTTAGGATGATGAATCCTGTGTTATTATGACAACCTTGAACAAGAGATTCGATTAAAATAACAAATGACCATATATGGTCATGTGAGCTCATTAATATGCATAACTGTCATATCTCAAACACTGTTGCAGTTAGGAAGTGGAATCCTGTGTTATTATGACAACAGTGAACAAGAGATTTGATTAAAATAACAGATAACCATATATGGTCATGTGAACTCATTAATATGCATAGCAGTCATATCTAAAACACTGTCGCAGTTAGGAAGATGAATCCTGTGTTATTATGACAACAGTGAACAAGAGATTTGATTAAAATAACAGATGACCATATATGGTCATGTGAACTCATTAATATGCATAACCATTATATCTTAAACACTGTTGCAGTTAGGAAGATGAATCCTGTGTTCTTATGACAACAGTGAACAAGAGATTTGATTAAAATAACAGATGACCATATATGGTCATGTGAACTCATTAATATGCATAGCAGTCATATCTGAAACACTGTCGCAGAGTAGGACATGTAACTAGTGTCATTATGAAGACATTGAATGAAAGATGTGTCCTGTGTCATTATGACAACAGTGAACAAGAGATTTGATTAAATAATAGATAACCATATATGGTCATGTGAACTCATTAATATGCATAGCAGTCATATCTAAAACACTGTCGCAGTTAGGAAGATGAATCCTGTGTTATTATGACAACAGTGAACAAGAGATTTGATTAACAGATGACCATATATGGTCATGTGAACTCATTAATATGCATAACCATTATATCTTAAACACTGTTGCAGTTAGGAAGATGAATCCTGTGTTCTTATGACAACAGTGAACAAGAGATTTGATTAAAATAACAGATGACCATATATGGTCATGTGAACTCATTAATATGCATAGCAGTCATATCTGAAACACTGTCGCAGAGCAGGACATGTAACTAGTGTCATTATGAAGACATTGAATGAAAGATGTAACTGACATTAGAAATGGCTATATATGATTATGTAATATATGATTATGTAATCTCATTATTGTGCATAAGAACATGGCTCATTATATATCCTGAAAACCATATTTTGATAACCAAACCAAGTAAATACATGGTACCAACTTCATTTTGACCTCATGTTACTGATAATTCAAGCTACCTGATTGTCTAACATGTGACCACATTAATTACGAAACAGAATCTTGTCAGCTTGGGCCCCGGTGACGCCGCTTGCGGCTTTAATTCTTTCTTTCTTTCTTTCTTCCGTAACTTTTTTCGTCAAGCCGTTTGAGAAAACCGCTGAACGGAATGGTCTGATAATGCACTATACTGATAGTCCCTAATGTGAACTGGTGCAACATGCTTTCAGAATTTCGATTGGTCAATTAGTTTGGCAGCCATATTGGATTGAAATAAAACCGGAAGTGGCTGTTTGACCACTTTCTGAGGGTCTAGGCGACTAGATTTTTTTATGGTATATAGTACAACTCATGTGTAATAGATATCAGCAATAAAAACTTTAGCGGTCATGTGACTTTTCCCGCCATTTTGTTTTTCCGAAAAACGGCTAAAAACACTTTAAAATCTTCTTCTTCAGAACCACCAAGTAGAATGCTCTCATATGTAGTATTTAGCTTCTATATATAAAGCCCATTTATGTTTGAAAAAATTATTACGATTGGTCACGTGGTTTGGCCACCATTTTGGATTTCTTCTAAACAGGAAGTAGTTTTTAACTCTGGTAACACTTGAGGTTATATTTTCAATTTTGCTATATGGCATCCGTATATCAAACTCTTTCAGAAACATAAAAAAGATTTCAGATCAGTCACATGGTTTGGCCGCCATCTTGGATTTTAAGCAAAATTGACCAAAAGTTTTGGCATTTGTTTCTCAGAGGTGATTCAACCAATCTACTAGATGTTTTTATATTTACCATGCCGGGCCTTAGCTCCATATGAGAAAAATAATATTATTTTGATCAGTCACATGGTTTGGCCGCCATCTTGGATTTTGTGAAAATAGAAATTATGCAACTACATGTTTTGTATTAGTCTGATTTCTTTCAAATTTTGTATGTGCATTTGTGTCATCAGATGCATCATTTTGCCCCAATAGCACACTGTTAGGCCACGTGCCTGGGCACCCATGGGGTGGGGGCTTCTAACCTCATTAATATGCATAACTGTTATAACTCAAGCACTGTTGTAGTTAGGATGATGAATCCTGTGTTATTATGACAACCTTGAACAAGAGATTCGATTAAAATAACAAATGACCATATATGGTCATGTGAGCTCATTAATATGCATAACTGTCATATCTCAAACACTGTTGCAGTTAGGAAGTGGAATCCTGTGTTATTATGACAACATTGAACAAAAGATTTGATTAAAATAACAGATGACCATATATAGTCACGTGAGCTCATTAATATGCGTAATTGTTATATCTCAAACACTGTTGCAGTTAGGAAGATGAATCCTGTGTCATTATGACAACAGTGAACAGGAGATTTGATTAAAATAACAGATAACCATATATGGTCATGTGAACTCATTAATATACATAACCATTATATCTTAAACACTGTCGCAGTTAGGAAGATAAATCCTGTGTCATTATGACAACAGTGAACAAGAGATTTGATTAAAATAACAGATAACCATATATGGTCATGTGAACTCATTAATATGCATAGCAGTCATATCTAAAACACTGTCGCAGTTAGGAAGATGAATCCTGTGTTATTATGACAACAGTGAACAAGAGATTTGATTAAAATAACAGATGACCATATATGGTCATGTGAACTCATTAATATGCATAACCATTATATCTTAAACACTGTTGCAGTTAACAAGATGAATCCTGTGTTATTATGACAACAGTGAACAAGAGATTTGATTAAAATAACAGATGACCATATATGGTCATGTGAACTCATTAATATGCATAACCATTATATCTTAAACACTGTTGCAGTTAGGAAGATGAATCCTGTGTTATTATGACAACAGTGAACAAGAGATTTGATTAAAATAACAGATGACCATATATGGTAATGTGAACTCATTAATATGCAAAGCAGTCATATCTAAAACACTGTCGCAGAGCAGGACATGTAACAAGTGTCATTATGAAGACATTGAATGAAAGATGCAACTGACATTAGAAATGGCTATATATGATTATGTAATCTCATTATTGTGCATAAGAACATAGCTCATTATATATCTTGAAAACCATATTTCGATAACCAAAGCAGGTAAATACATGGTACCAACTTCATTTCGACCTCATGTTACTGATAATACAAGCTACCTGCAGTTGATTGTCTAACATGTGATCTCATTAATTATGAAACAGAATCTTATCAGCTTGGGCCCCGGTGACGCCGCTTGCGGCTTTAATTCTTCTTTCTTTCTTTCTTTCTTTCTTTCTTCCGTAACTTTTTTCGTCAAGCCGTTTGAGAAAACTGCTGAACGGAATGGTCTGATAATGCTCTACACTGATAGTCCCTAATGTGAACTGGTGCAACATGCTTTCAGAATTTAGATTGGTCAATTAGTTTGGCAGCCATATTGGATTGAAATAAAACCGGAAGTGGCTGTTTGACCACTTTCTGAGGGTCTAGGCGTCTAGATTTTTTTATGGTATATAGTACAACTCATGTGTAATAGATATCAGCAATAAAAACTTTAGCGGTCACGTGACTTTTCCCGCCATTTTGTTTTTCCTAAAAACGGCAAAAAACACTTTAAAATCTTCTTCTTCAGAACCACCTAGCAGAATGCTCTCATATGTTGTATTTAGCTTCTATATATGAATCCCATTTACGTTTGAAAAAAATATTATGATTGGTCACGTGGTTTGGCCACCATTTTGGATTTCTTCTAAACAGGAAGTAGTTTTTTACTCTGGCAACACTTGAGGGATTATTTTCAATTTTGCATCATGGCATCTGTATATCAAACCCTTTCAGAAACCTAAAAAAGATTTCAGATCAGTCACATGGTTTGGCCGCCATCTTGGATTTTAAGCAAAATTGACCAAAAGTTTGGGCATTTGTTTCTCAGAGGTGATTCAACCAATCTAATAGATGTTTTATATTTACCATGCCTGGCCTTAGCTCCATATGAGAAAAATAATATTATTTTGATCAGTCACATGGTTTGGCCGCCATCTTGGATTTTATGAAAACAAATCTTGTGCAATTACATGTGTTGTATTGGTCGGATTTGGCTAAAATTGTATATGTGCATTCTACTCTTGAGATGCATTCTTTTAACCGAATGGCACGTGGCTGGGTTTTGTCGCTGGGCGCCTGAGGGGTGGGGGCTTCTAACCTCATTAATATGCATAACTGATATATCTCAAGCACTGTTGGAGTTAGGAAGATGAAACCTGTGTTATTATGACAACATTAAACAATTGATTTCATTAAAATAACAGATTACCATATATGGTCATGTGAACTCATTAATATGCATAACCATTATATCTCAAACACTGTTGTAGTAAGGAAGATGATTCCTGTGTTATCATGACAACAGTGAACAAGAGATTTGATTAAAATAACAGATGACCATATATGGTCATGTGAACTCGTTAATATGCATAACCATTATATCTTAAACACTGTTGCAGTTAGGAAGATGAATTCTGTGTTATTATGACAACAGTGAACAAGAGATTTGATTAAAATAACCGATGACCATATATGGTCATGTGAACTCATTAATATGCAAAGCAGTCATATCTAAAACACTGTCGCAGAGCAGGACATGTAACTAGTGTCATTATGAAGACATTGAATGAAAGATGTAACTGACATTAGAAATGGCTATATATGATTATGTAATCTCATTATTGTGCATAAGAACATGGCTCATTGTATATCCTGAAAACCATATTTTGATAACCAAAATAGGTAAATACATGGTACCAAGTTCATTTCGACCTCATGTTACTGATAATTCAAGCTACCTGATTGTCTAACATGTGACCTCATTAATTATGAAACAGAATCTTGTCAGCTTGGGCCCCGGTGACGCCGCTTGCGGCTTTAATTAGGGGCCCAAGCCTGTAAGGCGTGGCCCCTATTCTTATTGTCCGGTTTTTTAGGGGCCCAAGCCCGAAGGGCGAAGCCCCTATTATTATCGTTCAGTTTTTTCTTTCTTTCTTTCTTTCTTTCTTCCGTAACTTTTTTCGTCAAGCCGTTTGAGAAAACTGCTGAACGGAATGGTCTGATAATGCTCTATACTGATAGTCCCTAATGTGAACTGGTGCAACATGCTTTCAGAATTTCGATTGGTCAATTAGTTTGGCTGCCATATTGGATTGAAATGAAACCGGAAGTGGCTGTTTGACCACTTTCTGAGGGTCTAGGCGTCTAGATTTTTTTATGGTATATAGTACAACTCATGTGTAATAAATATCAGAAATAAAAACTTTAGCGGTCATGTGACTTTTCCCGCCATTTTATTTTTCCTAAAAACGGCAAAAAACACTTTAAAATCTTCTTCTTCAGAACCACCAAGCAGAATGCTCTCATATGTAGTATTTAGCTTCTATATATGAATCCCATTTATGTTTGAAAAAATTATTACGATTGGTCACGTGGTTTGGCCACCATTTTGGATTTCTTCTAAACAGGAAGTAGTTTTTTTACTCATGCCACACTTGAGGGATTATTTTCAATATTGCTGTATGGCATCTCTATATCAAACTCTTTCAGAAACCTAAAAAAGATTTCAGATCAATCACATGGTTTGGCCGCCATCTTGGATTTTAGGTAAAATTGACCAAAAGTTTGGGCATTAGTTTCTCAGAGTTGATTCAACCGATTAACTTCTGGTTTTGAATATAACATGCCTGAACATTGCTACATATGAGAAAAATAATATATTTTCGATAAGTCACGTGGTTTGGCCGCCATCTTGGATTATGTGAAAATGAAACTTGTGCAATTTCATGTGTTGTATTGGTCAGGTTTGGCTGAAATTGTGTATGTCAATTCTACTCAAGAGTCGCATTCTTTTCCCTGAATGTCACATGGCTAGGTTGTGTGGCTACGCGCCCATGGGGTGGGGGCTTCTAACCTCATTAATATGCATAACTGCTATATCTTGAGCACTGTTGTAGTTAGGAAGATGAAACCTGCTGAATTGTGATGACGTTAAACAAGAGATTTGAATAAAATAACAGATGACCATATATGGTCAGGTGGACTCATTAATATGCATAACTGTTATATCTCAAGCACTGTTGCAGGTAGGAAGATGAAACCTGTGTTATTATGATGATGTTAAACAAGAGATTTGGCTAAAATAACAGATGACCATATATGGTCATGTGAACTCATTAATATGCATAATTGTCATATCTGAAACACTGTTGCAGAACAAGACATGCAACCAGTGCCATAATGAAGACATCTCCCAAAAAAATTAACTCATATAAGAGAATATCATTTATGATTATGTAACCTCATTAATATGCATGAGCACATGGCTCCTTGTATATTCTAAAAACCGTATCTCAATAACCGAACCAGGTAAATAGAAGGAAGCATCAGCATGTCAACCTCATTGTACAAATCATTCAAAGTACTTTAATGGCAATTCGCTGAATTATGGTGACATTAAACAAGAGATTTGAATAAAATAACAGATGAACATATATGGTCAGGTGAACTAATTAATATATGCATAAGCACATGGCTCCTTGCATATTCTAAAAAAATATCTCGATAACCAAACCAGGTAAAAAGAAGGAACCATCGGCACGTCAACCTTATTGTACAAATCATTCAAAGTACTTTAATGGCAATTCATTGACCACTTTAATTACATAATTCGTCTGATAGCTTGGGCCCCGGTGACGCCGCTTGCGGCTTTAATTAGGGGCCCAAGCCTGTAGGGCGTGGCCCCTATTCTTATTGTTCGGTTTTTTCTTCATCTTCTTTCTTCTTTCTTCCGTAACTTTTTTCGTCAAGCCGTTTGAGAAAACCACTGAACCAAATAGTCTGAAATTGCTCTATATTGATAGTCTCTAATATGAACTGGTGCAACATGCTTTCAGAATTTTGATTGGCCAATTAGTTTGGCAGCCATATTGGATTGAAATAAAACCGGAAGTGGTTGTTTGACCACTTTCTGAGGGTCTAGGCGTCTAGATTTTTTTTATGGTATATAGTACAACTCATGTGTAATAAATATCAGAAATAAAAACTTTAGCGGTCATGTGACTTTTCCCGCCATTTTGTTTTTCCTAAAAAAGGCAAAAAACACTTTAAAATCTTCTTCTTCAGAACCGCCAAATAAAATGTTCTCATATTCAGTACTTAGCTTCTACATATGGAGCAGATTTAGATTTGAGAAATTCATTATGTTTGGTCACGTGGTTTGGCCGCCATTTTGGATTTGTTCTCAACAGGAAGTAGTTTTTCACTCATGCCACACGTGAGCGATTATTTTCAATATTGCTACATGGCATCTCTATGTCAATCTCTTTTAGAAACCTATAAAAGATTTCAGATCAGTCACATGGTTTGGCCGCCATCTTGGATTTTGAGGAAAATTGACCAAAAGTTTGGGCATTTGTTTCTCAGAGGTGATTCAACGAATCTACTAGATGTTTTTATATTTACCATGCCTGGCCTCAACTCCATATGGAAAAAATAATATATTTTCGATAAGTCACGTGGTTTGGCCGCCATCTTGGATTTTGTGAAAATTGAAACTATGCAACTACATGTTTTGTATTAGTCCGATTGGAATACAATTTTGTACGTGTATTCTACTCTTTAGATACATTCTTTCCCCTTAATGGCACATGGCTAGGTCATGTGGCTACGCGCCCATGGGGTGGGGGGCTTCTAACCTCATTAATATGCATAGCTGCTATATCTCAAGCACTGTTGCAGTTAGGAAGATGATTCCTGTGTTATCATGACAACAGTGAACAAGCAATTTCATTAAAATAACAGATTACCATATATGGTCATGTGAACTCATTAATATGCATAACTGTTATATCTCAAGCACTGTTGCAGGTAGGAAGATGAAACCTGTGTTATTATGATGATGTTAAACAAGAGATTTGAATAAAATAACAGATGACCATATATGGTCATGTGAGCTCATTAATATGCATAATCGTTGTATCTCAAACACTGTTGCAGTTAGGAAGATGAATCCTGTGTTATCATGACTATGTTGAACAAGAGATTTGATTAAAATAACAGATGATGACCATATATTAATAACCTTTATATCTCAAATAAATATATGGAACCAACTGCATTTCGACCTCATGGTACTAATCATTCAAACTAATTGTGTATCACGTGTATCATTTGACATTATTTATGGCATGTATACTTGGGCCCCTGTGATGCTGCTTGCAGCTTTAATTCTTTCTTCTTTCTTTCTTTCTTTCTTCCGTAACTTTTTTCGTCAAGCCGTTTGAGAAAACCGCTGAACAGAATGATCTGATAATGCTCTATACTGATAGTCCCTAATGTGAACTGGTGCAACATGCTTTCATAATTTCGATTGGTCAATTAGTTTGGCAGCCATATTGGATTGAAATAAAACCGGAAGTGGCTGTTTGACCACTTTCTGAGGGTCTAGGCGTCTAGATTTTTTTATGGTATATAGTACAACTCATGTGAAATAGATATCAGCAATAAAAACTTTAGCGGTCATGTGACTTTTCCCGCCATTTTGTTTTTCCTAAAAACAGCAACAAACACTAAAAAATCTTCTTCTTCAGAACCACCTAGCAGAATGCTCTCATATGTAGTATTTAGCTTCTATATATGAATCCCATTTATGTTTGAACATTTTTTTACGATTGGTCACGTGGTTTGGCCACCATTTTGGATTTCTTCTAAACAGGAAGTAGTTTTTTACTCTGGCAACACTTGAGGGATTATTTTCAATTTTGCTTCATGGCATCTGTGTATCAAACCCTTTCAGAAATCTAAAAGAAAATTCAGATCAGTCACATGGTTTGGCCGCCATTTTGGATTTTAAGCAAAATTGACAAAAAGTTTGGGTATTTGTTTCTCAGAGACGATTCAACCAATCTACTAGATGTTTTTATATTTACCATGCCTGCCCTTAGCTCCATATGAGAAAAATAATATTATTTTGATCAGTCACATGGTTTGGCCGCCATCTTGGATTTTGTGAAAATAGACATTATGCAACTACATGTTTTGTATTAGTCTGATTTCTTTCAAATTTTGTATGTGCATTTGTGTCATTAGATGCATCATTTTGCCACAATAGCACACTGCTTGGCCACGTGGCTGGGCACCCATGGGGTGGGGGTTTCTAACCTCATCAATATGCATAACTGTTATAACTTAAGCACTGTTGTAGTTAGGATGATGAATCCTGTGTTATTATGACAACAGTGAACAAGATATTTGATTAAAATAACAGATGACCATATATGGTCATGTGAACTCATTAATATGCATAACAGTCATATCTGAAACACTGTCGCAGAGCAGGACATGTAACTAGTGTTATTATGAAGACATTGAATGAAAGATGTAACTGACATTAGAAATGGCTATATATGATTATGTAATCTCATTATTGTGCATAAGAACATGGCTCTTTTTATATCCTGAAAACCATATTTCGATAACCAAAGCAGGTAAATACATTGTACCAACTTTATTTCGACCTCATGTTACTGATAATAAGAGCAACCTGATTGTCTAACATGTGACCTCATTAATTATGAAACAGAATCTTATCAGCTTGGGCCCCGGTGACGCCGCTTGCGGCTTTAATTTCTTCTTTCTTTCTTTCTTCCGTAACTTTTTTCGTCAAGCCGTTTGAGAAAACTGCTGAAGAGAATGGTCTGATAATGCTGTATACTGATGGTCCCTAATGTGAACTGGTGCAACATGCTTTTAGAATTTTGATTGGTCAATTAGTTTGGCAGCCATATTGGATTGAAGTTAAACAGGAAGTGGGTATTTGACCACTTTCTGAGGGTCTAGGCGATCAGGGTTGTTTATGGCATATAGTACAACTCATGTGTAATAGATATATGAAAAAAAATTCTAAACGTAAACCTCAACTTTTTCCGCCATGTTTTTTCTCCCAAAAACAGGAAAAAACGCTTGAAAATCTTCTTCTTCAGAACCACCAAGCGAAATGCTCTCATATATAGTATTTAGCTTCAATATACAAAGCACATTTATGTTTGAAAAAATTGTTTTGATTGGTCACATGGTTTGGCCGCCATTTTGGATTTCTTCTAGACAGGAAGTAGTTTTTTTTATCCAGCTACAATTATGTGACCATTTTCTAATCAACTAAATTGCAGCTTTATAATGACCTCTTTCAGATATCGAAGAAAAAATTCAGATAAGTCACATGGTTTGGCCGCCATCTTGGATTTTCGGCAAAATTGACCAAAATTTTGGACATTTGTTTCTCAGAGGTTCTTCAACCGATCAACTAGATACGTTGTATATCAGATGTATGGCCGTAGGTCCATTTGAAAAAAATAATATATTTTCGATCAGTCACGTGGTTTGGCCGCCATCTTGGATTTTAGATAAAAATAACCAAAAGTTTGGCCGTTTGTTTCTCAGAGGTGTTTCAACCTATCAACTAGATATGTTGTATATATTATGTTTGGCCATTGCTCCATTTGAAACAAATGATATAGTTTTGATCAGTCACATGGTTTGGCCGCCATCTTGGATTTCAAATAAAAATGATCAAAAGTTTGGGCATTTGTTTCTTTAAGCTGCTTCAACCGATCTACTAGATGTTTTCATTAATAATATGTCTGGCCATAGCTCCATATGAGAAAAATAATATAATTTTGATCAGTCACATGATTTAGCCGCCATCTTGGATATTGCACAAACAGAAATTGTTCAATTACATGTGTTGTATTGGTCCGATTGGAAAAAAAATTTTGTACGTGTATTCAACTCTTTAGATACATTCTTTCCCCTGAATGGCATATGGCTAGGTCATGTGGTGGGGTGGGGTGGGGGTGGGGGCTTCTAACCTCATTAGTATGCATAACTGCTATATCTCAAGCACTGTTGTAGTTAGGAAGATGTAACCTGCGCTATTATGATGATGTTGAACAAGAAATGTGATTAAAATAACAGATGACCATATATGGTCATGTGAACTCATTAATATGCATAACCATTATATCTCAAACACTGTTGCAGTTAGGAAGATGAAACTTGTGTTATTATGATGATGTTGAACAAGAAATGTGATTAAAATAACAGATGACCATATATGGTCCTGTGAGCTCATTAATATGCATAACTGTCATATCTGTAACACTGTTACAGAATGGGATATGTAACTAGTACCATAATGAAGGCATCAAACAAACCTCATTATTATCCATAAACGCATGGCTAATTATATATTTTGAAAACCATATTTTAATAACCAGACCAGGTAAATACATGCAACTAACTGCATGTGTACTTAATGTAACTGTTCATTCAAACTTCGTGGTCTACATTATTAAGATGATTGTAAACAAGAGCTCTCACTAAAATAAAAGATGTCCATATATGGTCACGTGAACTCATTAATATGCATAACTGTCATATCTGAAACACTGTTGCAAAACGGGACATGCAACCAGTGCCATAATGAAGTAATCAAACAAAAGACTAACATAAAAGAATACCATATATGACATTGTAATCTCAATAATATGCATAAGCACATGGCTCCTTATATATTCTAAAAACCATCTCTCATTACCAAACCAGGTAAATAGAAGGCACATCAACCTCAAGGTACAAATCATTCAAAGTACCTTAATGGCAATTCGGTGACCACTTTAATGACGAAATTCGTCCGATAGCTTGGGCCCCGGTGACGCCGCTTGCGGCTTTAATTAGGGGCCCAAGCCTGAAGGGCGAGGCCCCTATTCTTATTGTCCGGTTTTTTTAGGGGCCCAAGCCCGAAGGGCGAGGCCCCTATTCTTATTGTTCAGTTTTTAGGGGCCCAAGCCCGAAGGGCGAGGCCCCTATTCTTATTGTCCGGTTTTTAGGGGCCCAAGCCCAAAGGGCGAGGCCCCTATTCTTATTGTTCGGTTTTTTCTTCTTTCTTCTTCTTTCTTCCACAACTTATTTCGTCAAGCCGTTTGAGAAAACTGCTGAACTGAATAGTCTAAAAATGCTCTCTACTGATAGTCCCTAATGTGAACTGGTGCAACATGCTTTCAGAATTTCGATTGGTCAATTAGTTTGGCAGCCATGTTGTAATGAAATAAAACCGGAAGTGGCTGTTTGACCACTTTCTGAGGGTCTAGGCGACTAGATTTTTTTATGGTATATAGTACAACTCATGTGTAATAGATATCAGCAATAAAAACTTTAGCGGTCATGTGACTTTTCCCGCCATTTTGTTTTTCCTAAAAACGGCAAAAAACACTAAAAAATCTTCTTCTTCAGAACCACCAAGCAGAATGCTATCATATGTAGTATTAAGCTTCTATATATGAAGCCCATTTACGTTTGAAAAAATTGTTATGATTGGTCACATGGTTTGGCCGCCATTTTGGGTTTCTTCTAAACAGGAAGTAGTTTTTTACTCATGCCACACTTGAGGGATTACGTTCAATATTGCTGCATGGCATCAGTATATCAAACTCTTTCAGAAATCTAAAAAAGATTTCAGATCAGTCACATGGTTTGCCCGCCATCTTGGATTTTTGGCAAAATTGACCAAAAGTTTGGGCATTTGTTTCTCAGATGTGATTAAACCAATTAACTGCTGGTTTTGAATATAACATGCCTGAACATTGCTACATGTGAGAAAAATAATATATTTTCGATAAGTCACGTGGTTTGGCCGCCATCTTGGATTTTGTGAAAATGAAACTTGTGCAATTACATGTGTTGTATTGGTCAGATTTGGCTAAAATTGTGTATGTCAATTCTACTCAAAAGTCGCATTCTTTTCCCTGAATGTCACATGGCTAGGTCGTGTGGCTACGCGCCCATGGGGTGGGGGCTTCTAACCTCATTAATATGCATAACCATTATATCTTAAACACTGTTGCAGTTAGGAAGATGAATCCTGTGTTATTATGACAACAGTGAACAAGAGATTTGATTAAAATAACAGATGACCATATATGGTCATGTGAACTCATTAATATGCATAACCATTATATCTTAAACACTGTTGCAGTTAGGAAGATGAATCCTGTGTTATTATGACAACACTGAACAAGAGATTTGATTAAAATAACAGATGACCATATATGGTCATGTGAACTCATTAATATGAATAGCAGTCATATCTGAAACACTGTCGCAGAGCTGGACATGTAACTAGTGTCATTATGAAGACATTGAATGAAAGATGTAACTGACATTAGAAATGGCTATATATGATTATGTAATCTCATTATTGTGCATAAGAACATGGCTCATTATATATCCTGAAAACCCTATTTCGATAACCAAACCACGTAAATACATGGTACCAATTTCATTTCGACCTCTTGTTACTGATAATACAAGCTACCTGATTGTCTAACATGTGACCACATTAATTATGAAACAGAATCTTGTCAGCTTGGGCCCCGGTGACGCCGCTTGCGGCTTTAATTTCTTCTTTCTTCTTTCTTTCTTTCTTCCGTAACTTTTTTCGTCAAGCCGTTTGAGAAAACCGCTGAACGGAATGATCTGATAATGCTCTATACTGATAGTCCCTAATGTGAACTGGTGCAACATGCTTTCAGAATTTAGATTGGTCAATTAGTTTGGCAGCCATATTGGATTGAAATAAAACCGGAAGTGGCTGTTTGACCACTTTCTGGGGGTCTAGGCGTCTAGATTTTTTTATGGTATATAGTACAACTCATGTGTAATAGATATCAGCAATAAAAACTTTAGCGGTCATGTGACTTTTCCCGCCATTTTGTTTTTCCTAAAAACGGCAAAAACTACTAAAAAATCTTCTTCTTCAGAACCACCTAGCAGAATGCTCTCATATGTAGTATTTAGCTTCTATATATGAATCCCATTTATGTTTGAAAAAATGTTTACGATTGGTCACGTGGTTTGGCCACCATTTTGGATTTCTTCTAAACAGGAAGTAGTTTTTTTACTCATGCCACACTTGAGGGATTATTTTCAATTTTGCTTCATGGCATCTGTATATCAAACCCTTTCAGAAATCTAAAAAAAAATTCAGATCAGGCACATGGTTTGGCCGCCATTTTGGATTTTAAGCAAAATTTACCAAAAGTTTGGGTATTTGTTTCTCAGAGACGATTCAACCAATCTACTAGATGTTTTTATATTTACCATGCCTGGCCTTAGCTGCATAGGAGAAAAATAATATTATTTTGATCAGTCACGTGGTTTGGCCGCCATCTTGGATTTTGTGAAAATAGAAATTATGCAACTACATGTTTTGTATTAGTCTGATTTCTTTCAAATTTTGTATGTGCATTTGTGTCATCAGATGCATCATTTTGCCCCAATAGCACACTGTTAGGCCACGTGGCTGGGCACCCATGGGGTGGGGGCTTCTAACCTCATTAATATGCATAACTGTTATAACTCAAGCACTGTTGTAGTTAGGATGATGAATCCTGTGTTATTATGACAACCTTGAACAAGAGATTCGATTAAAATAACAAATGACCATATATGGTCATGTGAGCTCATTAATATGCATAACTGTCATATCTCAAACACTGTTGCAGTTAGAATGTGGAATCCTGTGTTATTATGACAACATTGAACAAAAGATTTGATTAAAATAACAGATGACCATATATAGTCACGTGAGCTCATTAATATGCGTAATCGTTATATCTCAAACACTGTTGCAGTTAGGAAGATGAATCCTGTGTCATTATGACAACAGTGAACAAGAGATTTGATTAAAATAACAGATAACCATATATGGTCATGTGAACTCATTAATATGCATAACCATTATATCTTAAACACTGTCGCTGTTGGGAAGATGAATCCTGTGTCATTATGACAACAGTGAACAAGAGATTTGATTAAATAACAGATAACCATATATGGTCATGTGAGCTCATTAATATGCATAACTGTCATATCTCAAACACTGTTGCAGTTAGGAAGTGGAATCCTGTGTTATGACAACATTGAACAAAAGATTTGATTAAAATAACAGATGACCATATATAGTCACGTGAGCTCATTAATATGCGTAATCGTTATATCTCAAACACTGTTGCAGTTAGGAAGATGAATCCTGTGTCATTATGACAGCAATGAACAAGAGATTTGATTAAAATAACAGATAACCATATATGGTCATGTGAACTCATTAATATGCATAACCATTATATCTTAAACGCTGTTGCAGTTAGGAAGATAAATCCTGTGTCATTATGACAACAGTGAACAAGAGATTTGATTAAAATAACAGATAACCATATATGGTCATGTGAACTCATTAATATGCATAACCATTATATCTTAAACACTGTTGCAGTTAGGAAGATGAATCCTGTGTTATTATGACAACAGTGAACAAGAAATTTGATTAAAAAAGCAGATGACCGTATATGGTCATGTGAACTCATTAATATGCAAAGCAGTCATATCTAAAACACAGTCGCAGAGCAGGACATGTAACTCGTGTCATTATGAAGACATTGAATGAAAGATGTAACTGACATTAGAAATGGCTATATTTGATTATGTAATCTCATTATCGTGCATAAGAACATGGCTCATTATATATCCTGAAAACCATATTTCGATAACCAAACCAGGTAAATACATGGTACCAACTTCATTTCGACCTCATGTTACTGATAATACAATCTACCTGCAGCTGATTGTCTAACATGTGACCTCATTAATTATGAAACAGAATCTTGTCAGCTTGGGCCCCGGTGACGCCGCTTGCGGCTTTAATTAGGGGCCCAAGCCCAAAGGGCGAGGCCCCTATTCTTATTGTCCGGTTTTTTCTTTCTTCTTTCTTTCTTCCGTAACTTTTTTCGTCAAGCCGTTTGAGAAAACTGCTGAACAGAATGGTCTGATAATGCTCTATACTGATAGTCCCTAATGTGAACTGGTGCAACATGCTGTCAGAATTTCGATTGGTCAATTAGTTTGGCAGCCATATTGGATTGAAATAAAACCGGAAGTGGCTGTTTGACCACTTTCTGAGGGTCTAGGCGTCTAGATTTTTTTATGGTATATAGTACAACTCATGTGTAATAAACATCAGCAATAAAAAGTTTAGCGGTCATGTGACTTTTCCCGCCATTTTGTTTTTCCTAAAAACGGCAAAAAACACTTAAAAATCTTCTTCTTCAGAACCACCATACAGAATGCTCTCATATGTAGTATTTAGCTTCTATATATGAATCCCATTTATGTTTGAAAAAATGTTTACGATTGGTCACGTGGTTTGGCCACCATTTTGGATTTCTTCTAAACAGGAAGGAGTTTTTTACTCTGGCAACACTTTAGGGAATATTTTAAATTTTGCTTCATGGCATCTGTGTATCAAGCCCTTTCAGAAACCTAAAAAAAATTTCAGATCAGTCACATGGTTTGGCCGCCATTTTGGATTTTAAGCAAAATTGACCAAAAGTTTGGGTATTTGTTTCTCAGAGACGATTCAACCAATCTACTAAATGTTTTTATATTTACCATGCCTGGCCTTAGCTCCATATGAGAAAAATAATATTATTTTGATCAGTCACGTGGTTTGGCCGCCATCTTGGATTTTGTCAAAATAGAAATTATGCAACTGCATGTTTTGTATTAGTCTGATCTCTTTCAAATTTTGTATGTGCATTTGTGTCATCAGATGCATCATTTTGCCCCAATAGCACACTGCTAGGCCACGTGGCTGAGCACCCATGGGGGTGGGGGCTTCTAACCTCATTAATATGCATAACTGATATATCTCAAGCACTGTTGTAGTTAGGAAGATGAATCCTGTGTTATCATGACAACAGTAAACAAGAGATTTGATTAAAAATAACAGATGACCATATATGGTCATGTGAACTCATTAATATGCATAACTATTATATCTTAAACACTGTTGCAGTTAGGAAGATGAATCCTGAGTTATTATGACAACAGATTTGATTAAAAGAACAGATGACCATATATGGTCATGTGAACTCATTAATATGCATAACCATTATATCTTAAACACTATTGCAGTTAGGAAGATGAATCCTGTGTTATTATGACAACAGTGAACAAGAGATTTGATTAAAATAACAGATGACCATATATGGTCATGTGAACTCATTAATATGCAAAGCAGTCATATCTAAAACACTGTCGCAGAGCAGGACATGTAACTAGTGTCATTATGAAGACATTGAATGAAAGATGTAACTGACATTAGAAATGGCTATATATGATTATGTAATCTCATTATTGTGCATAAGAACATGGCTCATTATATATCCGGAAAACCATATTTCGATAACCAAACCAGGTAAATACATGGTACCAACTTCATTTCGACCCCATGTTACTGATAATTCAAGCTACCTGATTGTCTAACATGTGACCACATTAATTACGAAACAGAATCTTGTCAGCTTGGGCCCCGGTGATGCCGCTTGCGGCTTTAATTTCTTAGGGGCCCAAGCCCAAAGGGCGAGGCCCCTATTCTTATTGTCCGGTTTTTTCTTTCTTCTTTCTTTCTTCCGTAACTTTTTTCGTCAAGCCGTTTGAGAAAACTGCTGAACAGAATGGTCTGATAATGCTCTATACTGATAGTCCCTAATGTGAACTGGTGCAACATGCTGTCAGAATTTCGATTGGTCAATTAGTTTGGCAGCCATATTGGATTGAAATAAAACCGGAAGTGGCTGTTTGACCACTTTCTGAGGGTCTAGGCGTCTAGATTTTTTTATGGTATATAGTACAACTCATGTGTAATAAACATCAGCAATAAAAAGTTTAGCGGTCATGTGACTTTTCCCGCCATTTTGTTTTTCCTAAAAACGGCAAAAAACACTTAAAAATCTTCTTCTTCAGAACCACCATACAGAATGCTCTCATATGTAGTATTTAGCTTCTATATATGAATCCCATTTATGTTTGAAAAAATGTTTACGATTGGTCACGTGGTTTGGCCACCATTTTGGATTTCTTCTAAACAGGAAGGAGTTTTTTACTCTGGCAACACTTTAGGGAATATTTTAAATTTTGCTTCATGGCATCTGTGTATCAAGCCCTTTCAGAAACCTAAAAAAAATTTCAGATCAGTCACATGGTTTGGCCGCCATTTTGGATTTTAAGCAAAATTGACCAAAAGTTTGGGTATTTGTTTCTCAGAGACGATTCAACCAATCTACTAAATGTTTTTATATTTACCATGCCTGGCCTTAGCTCCATATGAGAAAAATAATATTATTTTGATCAGTCACGTGGTTTGGCCGCCATCTTGGATTTTGTCAAAATAGAAATTATGCAACTGCATGTTTTGTATTAGTCTGATCTCTTTCAAATTTTGTATGTGCATTTGTGTCATCAGATGCATCATTTTGCCCCAATAGCACACTGCTAGGCCACGTGGCTGAGCACCCATGGGGGTGGGGGCTTCTAACCTCATTAATATGCATAACTGATATATCTCAAGCACTGTTGTAGTTAGGAAGATGAATCCTGTGTTATCATGACAACAGTAAACAAGAGATTTGATTAAAAATAACAGATGACCATATATGGTCATGTGAACTCATTAATATGCATAACTATTATATCTTAAACACTGTTGCAGTTAGGAAGATGAATCCTGAGTTATTATGACAACAGATTTGATTAAAAGAACAGATGACCATATATGGTCATGTGAACTCATTAATATGCATAACCATTATATCTTAAACACTATTGCAGTTAGGAAGATGAATCCTGTGTTATTATGACAACAGTGAACAAGAGATTTGATTAAAATAACAGATGACCATATATGGTCATGTGAACTCATTAATATGCAAAGCAGTCATATCTAAAACACTGTCGCAGAGCAGGACATGTAACTAGTGTCATTATGAAGACATTGAATGAAAGATGTAACTGACATTAGAAATGGCTATATATGATTATGTAATCTCATTATTGTGCATAAGAACATGGCTCATTATATATCCGGAAAACCATATTTCGATAACCAAACCAGGTAAATACATGGTACCAACTTCATTTCGACCCCATGTTACTGATAATTCAAGCTACCTGATTGTCTAACATGTGACCACATTAATTACGAAACAGAATCTTGTCAGCTTGGGCCCCGGTGATGCCGCTTGCGGCTTTAATTTCTTCTTTCTTCTTCTTTCTTCCACAACTTCTTTCGTCAAGCCGTTTGAGAAAACCGCTGAACGGAATGGTCTGATAATGGTTAATACTGATAGTCCATAATGTGAACTGGTGCAACATGCTTTCAGAATTTCGATTGGTCAATTAGTTTGGCAGCCATATTGGATTGAAATAAAACCGGAAGTGGCTGTTTGACCACTTTCTGAGGGTCTAGGCATCTAGATTTTTTTATGGTATATAGTACAACTCATGTGTAATAGATATCAACAATAAAAACTTTAGCGGTCATGTGACTTTTCCCGCCATTTTGTTTTTCCTAAAAACGTCAAAAAACACTTGAAAATCTTCTTCTTCAGAACCACTATGCAGAATGCTCTCATATGTAGTATTTGGCTTCTATATATGAATCCAATTTAAGTTTGAAAAAATTGTTATGATTGGTCACATGGTTTGGCCGCCATTTTGGGTTTCTTCTAAACAGGAAGTAGTTTTTTACTCTGGCAAAACTTGAGGGATTATTTTCAATTTTGCTTCATGGCATCTGTATATCATTCCCTTTCAGTAACCTAAAAAAGATTTCAGATTAGTCACATGGTTTGGCCGCCATCTTGGATTTTAAGCAAAATTGATCAAAAGTTTGGGCATTTGTTTCTCAGAGGTGATTCAACCAATCTACAAGATGTTTTTATATTTACCATGCCTGGCCTGATCTCCATATGAGAAAAATAATATTATTTTGATCAGTCACATGGTTTGGCCGCCATCTTGGATTTTATGAAAACAAACCTTGTGCATTTACATGTGTTGTGTTGGTCCGATTTGGCTAAAATTGTACATGTGCATTCTACTCATGAGATGCATTCTTTCAACCGAATGGCACGTGGCTGGGTTTTGTCGCCAAGCGCCTAAGGGGTGGGGGCTTCTAACCTCATTAATATGCATAACTGATATATCTCAAGCACTGTTGGAGTTAGGAAGATGAAACCTGTGTTATTATGACAACATTAAACAATTGATTTCATTAAAATAACAGATTACCATATATGGTCATGTGAACTCATTAATATGCATAACCATTATATCTCAAACACTGTTGTAGTTAGAAAGATGATTCCTGTGTTATCATGACAACAGTGAACAAGAGATTTGATTAAAATAACAGATGACCATATATGGTCATGTGAACTCATTAATATGTATAACCATTATATCTTAAACACTGTTGCAGTAAGGAAGATGAATCCTGTGTTATTATGACAACAGTGAACAAGAGATTTGTTAAAATAACAGATGACCATATATGGTCATGTGACTCATTAATATGCATAACCATTATATCTTAAACACTGTTGCAGTTAGGAAGATGAATCCTGTGTTATTATGACAACAGTGAACAAGAGATTTGATTAAAATAACAGATGACCATATATGGTCATGTGACTCACTGATATGCATAACCATTATATCTTAAACACTGTTGCAGTTAGGAAGATGAATCCTTTGTTATTATGACAACAGTGAACAAGAGATTTGATTAAAATAACAGATGACCACATATGGTCATGTGAACTCATTAATATGCAAAGCAGTCATATCTAAACACTGTCGCAGAGCAGGACATGTAACTAGTGTCATTATGAAGACATTGAATGAAAGATGTAACTGACATTAGAAATGGCTATATATGATTATGTAATCTCATTATTGTGCATAAGAACATGGCTCATTATATATCCTGAAAACCATATTTCGATAACCAAACCAGGTAAATACATGGTACCAACTTCATTTTGACCTCATGTTACTAATAATTCAAGCTACCTGATTGTCTAACATGTGACCACATTAATTATGAAACAGAATCTTGTCAGCTTGGGCCCCGGTGACGCCGCTTGCGGCTTTAATCTTCTTTCTTTCTTTCTTTCTTTCTTCCGTAACTTTTTTCGTCAAGCCGTTTGAGAAAACCACTGAACGGAATGGTCTGATAATGCTCTATACTGATAGTCCCTAATGTGAACTGGTGCAATATGCTTTCAGAATTTAGATTGGGCAATTAGTTTTGCAGCCATATTGGATTGAAATAAAACCGGAAGTGGCTGTTTGACCACTTTCTGAGGGTCTAGGCGTCTAGATTTTTTTATGGTATATAGTACAACTCATGTGTAATAGATATCAGCAATAAAAACTTTAGCGGTCATGTGAGTTTTCCCGCCATTTTGTTTTTCCTAAAAACGGCAAAAACTACTAAAAAATCTTCTTCTTCAGAACCACCAAGCAGAATGCTCTCATATGTAGTATTTAGCTTCTATATATGAATCCCATTTACGTTTGAAAAAATGTTTACGATTGGTCACGTGGTTTGGCCACCATTTTGGATTTCTTCTAAACAGGAAGTAGTTTTTTACTCTGGCAACACTTGAGGGAATATTGTCAATTTTGCTTCATGGCATCTGTGTATCAAGCCCTTTCAGAAACCTAAAAAAAAATTCAGATCAGTCACATGGTTTGGCCGCCATTTTGGATTTTAAGCAAAATTGACCAAAAGTTTAGGTATTTGTTTCTCAGAGACGATTCAACCAATCTACTAGATGTTTTTATATTTACCATGCCTGGCCTTAGCTGCATACGACAAAAATAATATTATTTTGATCAGTCACGTGGTTTGGCCGCCATCTTGGATTTTGTGAAAATAGAAATTATGCAACTACATGTTTTGTATTAGTCTGATTTCTTTCAAATTTTGTATGTGCATTTGTGTCATCAGATGCATCATTTTGCCCCAATAGCACACTGTTAGGCCACGTGGCTGGTCACCCATGGGGTGGGGGCTTCTAACCTCATTAATATGCATAACTGTTATAACTCAAGCACTGTTGTAGTTAGGATGATGAATCCTGTGTTATTATGACAAACTTGAACAAGAGATTCGATTAAAATAACAAATGACCATATATGGTCATGTGAGCTCATTAATATGCATAACTGTCACATCTCAAACACTGTTGCAGTTAGGAAGTGGAATCCTGTGTTATTATGACAACATTGAACAAAAGATTTGATTAAAATAACAGATAACCATATATGGTCATGTGAACTCATTAATATGCATAACAATTATATCTTAAACACTGTCGCAGTTAGGAAGATAAATCCTGTGTCATTATGACAACAGTGAACAAGAGATTTGATTAAAATAACAGATAACCATATATGGTCATGTGAACTCATTAATATGCATAGCAGTCATATCTAAAACACTGTCGCAGTTAGGAAGATGAATCCTGTGTTATTATGACAACAGTGAACAAGAGATTTGATTAAAATAACAGATGACCATATATTGTCATGTGAACTCATTAATATGCATAACCATTATATCTTAAACACTGTTGCAGTTAGGAAGATGAATCCTGTGTTATTATGACAACAGTGAACAAGAGATTTTATTAAAATAACAGATAACCATATATGGTCATGTGAACTCATTAATATGCATAACCATTATATCTTAAACACTGTTGCAGTTAGGAAGATGAATCCTGTGTTATTATGACAACAGTGAACAAGAGATTTGATTAAAAATAACAGATGACCATATATGGTCATGTGAACTCATTAATATGCAAAGCAGTCATATCTAAAACACTGTCGCAGAGCAGGACATGTAACAAGTGTCATTATGAAGACATTGAATGAAAGATGTAACTGACATTAGAAATGGCTATATATGATTATGTAATCTCATTATTAAGAACATGGCTCATTATATATCCTGAAAACCATATTTCGATAACCAAACCAGGTAAATACATGGTACCAACTTCATTTTGACCTCATGTTACTGATAATTCAAGCTACCTGATTGTCTAACATGTGACCACATTAATTATGAAACAGAATCTTGTCAGCTTGGGCCCCGGTGACGCCGCTTGCGGCTTTAATTTCTTCTTTCTTCTTCTTTCTTCCACAACTTCTTTCGTCAAGCCGTTTGAGAAAACTGCTGAACTGAATAGTCTGAAAATGCTCTATACTTATAGTCCCTAATGTGAACTAGTGCAACATGCTTTCAGAATTTTGATTGGTCAATTAGTTTGGCAGCCATATTGGATTGAAATAAAACCGGAAGTGGCTATTTGACTACTTTTTGAGGGTCTAGGCGTCTTGATTTTTTTATGGTATATAGTACAACTCATGTGTAATAGATATCAACAATAAAAACTTTAGCGGTCATGTGACTTTTCCCGCCATTTTGTTTTTCCTAAAAACGGCAAAAAACACTTGAAAATCTTCTTCTTCAGAACCACTATGCAGAATGCTCTCATATGTAGTATTTGGCTTCTATATATGAATCCCATTTACGTTTGAAAAAAGTGTTATGATTGGTCACATGGTTTGGCCGCCATTTTGGGTTTCTTCTAAACAGGAAGTAGTTTTTTACTCTGGCAAAACTTGAGGGATTATTCTCAATTTTGCTTCATGGCATCTGTATATCAATCCCTTTCAGTAACCTAAAAAAGATTTCAGATCAGTCACATGGTTTGGCCGCCATCTTGGATTTTAAGCAAAATTGATCAAAAGTTTGGGCATTTGTTTCTCAGAGGTGATTCACCCAATCTACAAGATGTTTTTATATTTACCATGCCTGGCCTGATTTCCATATGAGAAAAATAATATTATTTTGATCAGTCACATGGTTTGGCCGCCATCTTGGATTTTATGAAAACAAACCTTGTGCATTTACATGTGTTGTATTGGTTCGATTTGGCTAAAATTGTACATGCGCATTCTACTCATGAGATGCATTCTTTCAACCGAATGGCACGTGGCTGGGTTTTGTCGCCAAGCACCTAAGGGGTGGGGGCTTCTAACCTCATTAATATGCATAACTGATATATCTCAAGCACTGTTGGAGTTAGGAAGATGAAACCTGTGTTATTATGACAACATTAAACAATTGATTTCATTAAAATAACAGATTACCATATATGGTCATGTGAACTCATTAATATGCATAACCATTATATCTCAAACACTGTTGTAGTTAGGAAGATGATTCCTGTGTTATCATGACAACAGTGAACAAGAGATTTGATTAAAATAACAGATGACCATATATGGTCATGTGAACTCATTAATATGCATAACCATTATATCTTAAACACTGTTGCAGTTAGGAAGATGAATCCTGTGTTATTATTACAACAGTGAACAAGAGATTTGATTAAAATAACAGATGACCATATATGGTCATGTGAACTCATTAATATGCATAGCAGTCATATTTAAAACACAGTCGCAGAGCAGGACATGTAACTCGTGTCATTATGAAGACATTGAATGAAAGATGTAACTGACATTAGAAATGGCTATATATGATTATGTAATCTCATTATTGTGCATAAGAACATGGCTCATTATATATCCTCAAAACCATATTTCGATAACCAAACCAGGTAAATACATGGTACCAACTTCATTTCGACCTCATGTTACTGATAATACAATCTACCTGCAGCTGATTGTCTAACATGTGACCTCATTAATTATGAAACAGAATCTTATCAGCTTGGGCCCCGGTGACGCCGCTTGCGGCTTTAATTAGGGGCCCAAGCCCGAAGGGCGAGGCCCCTATTCTTATTGTCCGGTTTTTTAGGGGCCCAAGCCTGAAGGGCGAGGCCCCTATTCTTATTGTCCGGTTTTTTCTTTCTTCTTTCTTTCTTCCGTAACTTTTTTCGTCAAGCCGTTTGAGAAAACTGCTGAACTTAATAGTCTGAAAATGCTCTATACTTATAGTCATTAATGTGAACTGGTGCAACATGCTTTCAGAATTTCGATTGGTCAATTAGTTTGGCAGCCATATTGGATTGAAATAAAACCGGAAGTGGCTGTTTGACCACTTTCTGAGGGTCTAGGCGTCTAGATTTTTTTATGGTATATAGTACAACTCATGTGTAATAAATATCAGCAATAAAAACTTTAGCGGTCATGTGACTTTTCCCGCCATTTTGTTTTTCCTAAAAACGGCAAAAAACACTTAAAAATCTTCTTCTTCAGAACTACCAAGCAGAATGCACTCATATGTAGTATTTAGCTTCTTTATATGAATCCCATTTATGTTTGAAAAAATGTTTACGATTGGTCACGTGGTTTGGCCACCATTTTGGATTTCTTCTAAACAGGAAGTAGTTTTTTACTCTGGCAACACTTGAGGGAGTATTTTCAATTTTGCTTCATGGCATCTGTGTATCAAGCCCTTTCAGAAACCTAAAAAAAAATTCAGATCAGTCACATGGTTTGGCCGCCATTTTGGATTTTAAGCAAAATTGACCAAAAGTTTGGGTATTTGTTTCTCAGAGACGATTCAACCAATCTACTAGACGTTTCTATATTTACCATGCCTGGCCTTAGCTGCATACGAGAAAAATAATATTACTTAGATCAGTCACGTGGTTTGGCCGCCATCTTGGATTTTGTGAAAATAGAAATTATGCAACTACATGTTTTGTATTAGTCTGATTTCTTTCAAATTTTGTATGTGCATTTGTGTCATCAGATGCATAATTTTGACCCAATAGCACACTGTTAGGCCTCGTGGCTGGGCACCCATGGGGTGGGGGCTTCTAACCTCATTAATATGCATAACTGTTATAACTCAAGCACTGTTGTAGTTAGGATGATGAATCCTGTGTTATTATGACAACCTTGAACAAGAGATTCGATTAAAATAACAAATGACCATATATGGTCATGTGAGCTCATTAATATGCATAACTGTCATATCTCAAACACTGTTGCAGTTAGGAAGTGGAATCCTGTGTTATTATGACAACATTGAACAAAAGATTTGATTAAAATAACAGATGACCATATATAGTCACGTGAGCTCATTAATATGCGTAATCGTTATATCTCAAACACTGTTGCAGTTAGGAAGATGAATCCTGTGTCATTATGACAACAGTGAACAAGAGATTTGATTAAAATAACAGATAACCATATATGGTCATGTGAACTCATTAATATGCATAACCATTATATCTAAAACACTGTCGCAGTTAGGAAGATAAATCCTGTGTCATTATGACAACAATGAACAAGAGATTTGATTAAAATAACAGATAACCATATATGGTCATGTGAACTCATTAATATGCATAGCAGTCATATCTAAAACACTGTCGCAGTTAGGAAGATGAATCCTGTGTTATTATGACAACAGTGAACAAGAGATTTGATTAAAATAACAGATGACCATATATGGTCATGTGAACTCATTAATATGCATAACCATTATATCTTAAACACTGTTGCAGTTAGGAAGATGAATCCTGTGTTATTATGACAACAGTGAACAAGAAATTTGATTAAAATAACAGATGACCATATATGGTCATGTGAACTCATTAATATGCAAAGCAGTCATATCTAAAACACAGTTGCAGAGCAGGACATGTAACTCGTGTCACTATGAAGACATTGAATGAAAGATGTAACTGACATTAGAAATGGCTATATATGATTATGTAATCTCATTATTGTGCATAAGAACATGGCTCATTATATATCCTGAAAACCATATTTCAATAACCAAACGAGGTAAATACATGGTACCAACTTCATTTCGACCTCATGTTACTGATAATACAATCTACCTGCAGCTGATTGTCTGACATGTGACCTCATTAATCATGAAACAGAATCTTATCAGCTTGGGCCCCGGTGACGCCGCTTGCGGCTTTAATTAGGGGCCCAAGCCCGAAGGGCGAGGCCCCTATTCTTATTGTCCGGTTTTTTCTTCTTCATCATCTTCTTCTTTCTTCCGTAACTTTTTTCGTCAAGCCGTTTGAGAAAACCGCTGAACAGAATGGTCTGATAATGCTCTATACTGATAGTCCATAATGTGAACTGGTGCAACATGCTTTCAGAATTTCGATTGGACAATTAGTTTGGCAGCCATATTGGATTGAAATAAAACCGGAAGTGGCTGTTTGACCACTTTCTGAGGGTCTAGGCGTCTAGATTTTTTCATGGTATATAGTACAACTCATGTGTAATAAATATCAGCAATAAAAACTGTAGCGGTCATGTGACTTTTCCCGCCATTTTGTTTTTCCTAAAAACGGCAAAAAACACTTGAAAATCTTCTTCTTCAGAACCACCAAGCAGAATGCTCTCATATGTAGTATTTAGCTTCTATATATGAATCCCATTTATGTTTGACAAAATGTTTACGATTGGTCACGTGGTTTGGCCACCATTTTGGATTTCTTCTAAACAGGAAGTAGTTTTTTACTCTGGCAACACTTGAGGGAATATTTTCAATTTTGCTTCATGGCATCTGTGTATCAAGCCCTTTCAGAAACCTAAAAAAAATTTCAGATCAGTCACATGGTTTGGCCGCCATTTTGGATTTTAAGCAAAATTGACCAAAAGTTTGGGTATTTGTTTCTCAGAGACGATTCAACGAATCTACTAGATGTTTTTATATTTACCATGCCTGGCCTTAGCTGCATACGAGAAAAATAATATTATTTTGATCAGTCACGTGGTTTGGCCGCCATCTTGGATTTTGTGAAAATAGAAATTATGCAACTACATGTTTTGTATTAGTCTGATTTCTTTCAAATTTTGTATGTGCATTTGTGTCATCAGATGCATCATTTTGCCCCAATAGCACACTGTTAGGCCACGTGGCTGGGCACCCATGGGGTGGGGGCTTCTAACCTCATTAATATGCATAACTGTTATAACTCAAGCACTGTTGTAGTTAGGATGATGAATCCTATGTTATTATGACAACCTTGAACAAGAGATTCGATTAAAATAACAAATGACCATATATGGTCATGCGAGCTCATTAATATGCATAACTGTCATATCTCAAACACTGTTGCAGTTAGGAAGTGGAATCCTGTGTCATTATGACAACAGTGAACAAGAGATTTGATTAAAATAACAGATAACCATATATGGTCATGTGAACTCATTAATATGCATAGCAGTCATATCTAAAACACTGTTGCAGTTGGGAAGATGAATCCTGTGTTATTATGACAACATTGAACAAGAGATTTGATTAAATTAACAGATGACCATATATGGTCATGTGAACTCATTATTATGCATAACCATTATATCTTAAACACTGTCGCAGTTAGGAAGATAAATCCTGTGTCATTATGACAACAGTGAACAAGAGATTTGATTAAAATAACAGATAACCACATATGGTCATGTGAACTCATTAATATGCATAGCAGTCATATCTAAAACACTGTCGCACTTAGGAAGATGAATCCTGTGTTATTATGACAACAGTGAACAAGAGATTTGATTAAAATAACAGATGACCATATATTGTCATGTGAACTCATTAATATGCATAACCATTATATCTTAAACACTGTTGCAGTTAGGAAGATGAATCCTGTGTTATTATGACAACAGTGAACAAGAGATTTGATTAAAATAACAGATAATCATATATGGTCATGTGAACTCATTAATATGCATAACCATTATATCTTAAACACTGTTGCAGTTAGGAAGATGAATCCTGTGTTATTATGACAACAGTGAACAAGAGATTTGATTAAAATAACAGATAACCATATATGGTCATGTGAACTCATTAATACGCATAACCATTATAACTCAATCACTGTTGTAGTTAGGGAGATGATTCCTGCGTTATTATGACAACGTTGAACAAGAGATTTGATTAAAATGACAAATGACCATATATGGTCATGTGAGCTCATTAATATGCATAACTGTCATATCTTAAACACTTGCAGTTAGGAAGATGAATCCTGTGTCATTATGACAACAGTGAACAAGAGATTTGATTAAAATAACAGATGACCATATATGGTCATGTGAACTCATTAATATGCATAGCAGTCATATCTGAAACACTGTCACAGAGCAGGACATGTAACTAGTGTCATTATGAAGACATTGAATAAAAGATGTAACTGACATTGGAAATGGCTATATATGATTATGTAATCTCATTATTGTGCATAAGAACATGGCTCATTATATATCCTGAAAACCATATTTCGATAACCAAACCAGGTTCATTTTGACCTCATGTTACTGATAATTCAAGCTACCTGATTGTCTAACATGTGACCTCATTAATTATGAAACAGAATCTTGTCAGCTTGGGCCCCGGTGACGCCGCTTGCGGCTTTAATTAGGGGCCCAAGCCCAAAGGGCGAGGCCCCTATTCTTATTGTCCGGTTTTTTCTTCTTCTTTCTTCTTCTTCTTCTTCTTCTTTCTTCCACAACTTCTTTCGTCAAGCCGTTTGAGAAAACTGCTAAACTGAATAGTCTGAAAAAGCTCTATACTTATAGTCCCTAATGTAACCTAGTGCAACATGCTTTCAGAATTTTGATTGCCCAATTAGTTTGGCAGCCATATTGGATTGAAATAAAACCGGAAGTGGCTGTTTGACCACTTTCTGAGGGTCTAGGCTTCTAGATTTTTTTATGGTATATAGTACAACTCATGTGTAATAAATATCAGCAATAAAAACTTTAGCGGTCATGTGACTTTTTCCGCCATTTTGTTTTTCCTAAAAACGGCAAAAAACACTTTAAAATCTTCTTCTTCAGAACCACCAAGCAGAATGCTCTCATATGTAGTATTTAGCTTCTATATATGAATACCATTTATGTTTGAAAAAATGTTTACGATTGGTCACGTGGTTTGGCCACCATTTTGGATTTCTTCTAAACAGGAAGTAGTTTTTTACTCTGGCATCACTTGAGGGAATATTTTCAGTTTTGCTTCATGGCATCTATGCATCAAGCCCTTTCAGAAATCTAAAAAAAAATTCAGATCAGTCACATGGTTTGGCCGCCATTTTGGATTTTAAGCAAAATTGACCAAAAGTTTGGGTATTTGTTTCTCAGAGACGATTCAACCAATCTACTAGATGTTTTCATATTTACCATGCCTGGCCTTAGCTGCATACGAGAAAAATAATATTATTTTGATCAGTCACGTGGTTTGGCCGCCATCTTGGATTTTGTGAAAATAGAAATTATGCAACTACATGTTTTGTATTAGTCTGATTTCTTTCAAATTTTGTATGTGCATTTGTGTCATCAGATGGATCATTTTGCCCCAATAGCACACTGTTAGGCCACGTGGCTGGGCACCCATGGGGTCAGGGCTTCTAACCTTATTAATATGCATAACTGTTATAACTCAAGCACTGTTGTAGTTAGGATGATGAATCCTGTGTTATTATGACAACGTTGAACAAGAGATTCGATTAAAATAACAAATGACCATATATGGTCATGTGAGCTCATTAATATGCATAACTGTCATATCTCAAACACTGTTGCAGTTTGGAAGTGGAATCCTGTGTTATTATGACAACATTGAACAAAAGATTTAATTAAAATAACAGATGACCATATATAGTCATGTGAGCTCATTAATATGCGTAATCGTTATATCTCAAACACTGTTGCAGTTAGGAAGATGAATCCTGTGTCATTATGACAACAAGTGAACAAGAGATCTGATTAAAATAACAGATAACCATATATGGTCATGTGAACTCATTAATATGCATAACCATTATATCTTAAACACAGTCGCAGTTAGGAAGATAAATCCTGTGTCATTATGACAACAGTGAACAAGAGATTTGATTAAAATAACAGATAACCATATATGGTCATGTGAACTCATTAATATGCATAGCAGTCATATCTAAAACACTGTCGCAGTTAGGAAGATGAATCTTGTGTTATTATGACAACAGTGAACAAGAGATTTGTTTAAAAATAACAGATGACCATATATGGTCATGTGAACTCATTAATATGCATAGCAGTCATATCTAAAACACTGTCGCAGTTAGGAAGATGAATCTTGTGTTATTATGACAACAGTGAACAAGAGATTTGTTTAAAAATAACAGATGACCATATATGGTCATGTGAACTCATTAATATACATAGCAGTCATATCTGAAACACTATCGCAGAGCAGGACATGTAAGTAGTGTCATTATGAAGACATTGAATGAAAGATGTAACTGACATTAGAAATGGCTATATATGATTATGTAATCTCATTATTGTGCATAAGAACATGGCTCATTATATATCCTGAAAACCATATTTCGATAACCAAACCAGGTAAATACATGGTACCAACTTCATTTCGACCTCATGTTACTGATAATACAATCTACCTGCAGCTGATTGTCTAACATGTGACCTCATTAATTATGAAATAGAATCTTATCAGCTTGGGCCCCGGTGACGCCGCTTGCGGCTTTAATTAGGGGCCCAAGCCTGTAGGGCGTGGCCCCTATTCTTATTGTTCGGTTTTTTCTTCATCTTCTTTCTTCTTTCTTCCGTAACTTTTTTCGTCAAGCCGTTTGAGAAAACCACTGAACCAAATAGTCTGAAATTGCTCTATATTGATAGTCTCTAATATGAACTGGTGCAACATGCTTTCAGAATTTTGATTGGCCAATTAGTTTGGCAGCCATATTGGATTGAAATAAAACCGGAAGTGGTTGTTTGACCACTTTCTGAGGGTCTAGGCGTCTAGATTTTTTTATGGTATATAGTACAACTCATGTGTAATAAATATCAGAAATAAAAACTTTAGCGGTCATGTGACTTTTCCCGCCATTTTGTTTTTCCTAAAAACGGCAAAAAACACTTTAAAATCTTCTTCTTCAGAACCGCCAAGTAAAATGTTCTCATATTCAGTACTTAGCTTCTACATATGGAGCAGATTTAGATTTGAGAAATTCATTATGTTTGGTCACGTGGTTTGGCCGCCATTTTGGATTTGTTCTCAACAGGAAGTAGTTTTTCACTCATGCCACACGTGAGCGATTATTTTCAATATTGCTACATGGCATCTCTATGTCAATCTCTTTTAGAAACCTATAACAGATTTCAGATCAGTCACATGGTTTGGCCGCCATCTTGGATTTTGAGGAAAATTGACCAAAAGTTTGGGCATTTGTTTCTCAGAGGTGATTCAACGAATCTACTAGATGTTTTTATATTTACCATGCCTGGCCTTAACTCCATATGGAAAAAATAATATATTTTCGATAAGTCACGTGGTTTGGCCGCCATCTTGGATTTTGTGAAAATTGAAACTATGCAACTACATGTTTTGTATTAGTCCGATTGGAATACAATTTTGTACGTGTATTCTACTCTTTAGATACATTCTTTCCCCTTAATGGCACATGGCTAGGTCATGTGGCTACGCGCCCATGGGGTGGGGGGCTTCTAACCTCATTAATATGCATAGCTGCTATATCTCAAGCACTGTTGCAGTTAGGAAGATGATTCCTGTGTTATCATGACAACAGTGAACAAGCAATTTCATTAAAATAACAGATTACCATATATGGTCATGTGAACTCATTAATATGCATAACTGTTATATCTCAAGCACTGTTGCAGGTAGGAAGATGATTCCTGTGTTATCATGACAACAGTGAACCTGAGATTTGATTAAAATAACATATGACCATATATGGTCATGTGAACTCATTAATATGCATAACTGTTATATCTCAAACACTGTTGCAGGTAGGAAGATGAAACCTGTGTTAGTATGATGATGTTAAACAAGAGATTTGAATAAAATAACAGATGACCATATATGGTCATGTGAGCTCATTAATATGCTTAATCGTTGTATCTCAAACACTGTTGCAGGTAGGAAGATGAAACCTGTGTTAGTATGATGATGTTAAACAAGAGATTTGATTAAAATAACATATGACCATATATGGTCATGTGAGCTCATTAATATGCTTAATCGTTGTATCTCAAACACTGTTGCAGTTAGGAAGATGAATCCTGTGTTATTATGACAACAATGAACAAGAGATTTGATTACAATAACAGATGACCATTTATGGTCATGTGAACTCATTAATATTCATAACATTAATATCTCAAATAAATATATGGAACCAACTGCATGGGGTGGGGGCTTCTAACCTCATTAATAATCATCACTGTTATAACTCAAGCACTGTTGTAGTTAGAATGATGAATCCTGTGTTATTATGACAACGTTGAACAAGAGATTTGATTAAAATAACAGATGACCATATATTAATAACCTTTATATCTCAAATAAATACATGGAACCAACTGCATTTCGACCTCATGGTACTAATCATTCAAACTAATTGTGTATCATTTGACCTCATTATTTATGGCATGTATACTTGGGCCCCTGTGACGCTGCTTGCAGCTTTAATTCTTCTTTCTTTCTTTCTTTCTTTCTTCCGTAACTTTTTTCGTCAAGCCGTTTGAGAAAACCGCTGAACGGAATGGTCTGATAATGCTCTATACTGATAGTCCCTAATGTGAACTGGTGCAACATGCTTTCAGAATTTCGATTGGTCAATTAGTTTGGCAGCCATATTGGATTGAAATAAAACCGGAAGTGGCTGTTTGACCACTTTCTGAGGGTCTAGGCGTCTAGATTTTTTTATGGTATATAGTACAACTCATGTGTAATAAATATCAGCAATAAAAACTTTAGCGGTCATGTGACTTTTCCCGCCATTTTGTTTTTCCTAAAAACGGCATAAAACACTTAAAAATCTTCTTCTTCAGAACCACCAAGCAGAATGCTCTCATATGTAGTATTTAGCTTCTATATATGAATCCCATTTATGTTTGAAAAAATGTTTACTATTGGTCACGTGGTTTGGCCACCATTTTGGATTTCTTCTAAACAGGAAGTAGTTTTTTACTCTGGCAACACTTGAGGGAATATTTTCAATTTTGCTTCATGGCATCTGTGTATCAAGCCCTTTCAGAAACCTAAAACAATTTTAGATCAGTCACATGGTTTGGCCGCCATTTTGGATTTTAAGTAAAATTGACCAAAAGTTTGGGTATTTGTTTCTCAGAGACGATTCAACCAATCTACTAGATGTTTTAATATTTACCATGCCTGGCCTTAGCTGCATACGAGAAAAATAATATTATTTTGATCAGTCACGTGGTTTGGCCGCCATCTTGGATTTTGTGAAAATAGAAATTATGCAACTACATGTTTTGTATTAGTCTGATTTCTTTCAAATTTTGTATGTGCATTTGTGTCATCAGATGCATCATTTTGCCCCAATAGCACACTGTTAGGCCACGTGGCTGGGCACCCATGGGGTGGGGGCTTCTAACCTCATTAATATGCATAACTGTTATAACTCTAGCACTGTTGTAGTTAGGATGATGAATCCTGTGTTATTATGACAACCTTGAACAAGAGATTCGATTAAAATAACAAATGACCATATATGGTCATGTGAGCTCATTAATATGCATAACTGTCATATCTCAAACACTGTTGCAGTTAGGAAGTGGAATCCTGTGTTATTATGACAACATTGAACAAAAGATTTGATTAAAATAACAGATGACCATATATAGTCACGTGAGCTCATTAATATGCATAACCATTACATCTCAAACACTGTTGTAATTAGGAAGATGATTCATGTGTTATCATGACAGCAGTGAACCTGAGATTTGATTAAAATAACAGATGACCATATATGGTCATGTGAACTCATTAATATGCATAACCATTATATCTTAAACACTGTTGCAGTTAGGAAGATGAATCCTGTGTTATGACAACAGTGAACAAGAGATTTGATTAAAAATAACGGATGACCATATATGGTCATGCGAACTCATTAATATGCAAAGCAGTCATATCTACAACACTGTCGCAGAGCAGGACATGTAACTAGTGTCATTATGAAGACATTGAATGAAAGATGTAACTGACATTAGAAATGGCTATATATGATTATGTAATCTCATTATTAAGAACATGGCTCATTATATATCCTGAAAACCATATTTCGATAACCAAACCAGGTAAATACATGGTACCCAACTTCATTTTGACCTCATGTTACTGATAATTCAAGCTACCTGATTGTCTAACATGTGACCACATTAATTATGAAACAGAATCTTGTCAGCTTGGGCCCCGGTGACGCCGCTTGCGGCTTTAATTTCTTCTTTCTTTCTTTCTTTCTTTCTTCCGTAACTTTTTTCGTCGAGCCGTTTGAGAAAACCGCTGAACGGAATGGTCTGATAATGCTCTATACTGATAGTCCCTAATGTGAACTGGTGCAACATGCTTTCAGAATTTCGATTGGTCAATTAGTTTGGCAGCCATATTGGATTGAAATAAAACCGGAAGTGGCTGTTTGACCACTTTCTGAGGGTCTAGGCGTCTAGATTTTTTTATGGTATATAGTACAACTCATGTGTAATAAATATCAGCAATAAAAACTTTAGCGGTCATGTGACTTTTCCCGCCATTTTGTTTTTCCTAAAAACGGCAAAAAACACTTAAAAATCTTCTTCTTCAGAACCACCAAGCAGAATGCTCTCATATGTAGTATTTAGCTTCTATATATGAATCCCATTTATGTTTGAAAAAATGTTTACGATTGGTCACGTGGTTTGGCCACCATTTTGGATTTCTTCTAAACAGGAAGTAGTTTTTTACTCTGGCAACACTTGAGGGAATATTTTCAATTTTGCTTCATGGTATCTGTTTATCAAGCTCTTTCAGAAACCTAAAAAAAAATTCAGATCAGTCACGTGGTTTGGCCGCCATTTTGGATTTTAAGCAAAATTGACCAAAAGTTTGGGTATTTGTTTCTCAGAGACGATTCAACCAATCTACTAGATGTTTTTATATTTACCATGCCTGGCCTTAGCTGCATACGAGAAAAATAATATTATTTTGATCAGTCACGTGGTTTGGCCGCCATCTTGGATTTTGTGAAAATAGAAATTATGCAACTACATGTTTTGTATTAGTCTGATTTCTTTCAAATTTTGTATGTGCATTTGTGTCATCAGATGCATAATTTTGCCACAATAGCACACTGTTAGGCCACGTGGCTGGGCACCCATGGGGTGGGGGCTTCTAACCTCATTAATATGCATAACTGTTATAACTCAAGCACTGTTGTAGTTAGGATGATGAATCCTGTGTTATTATGACAACCTTGAACAAGAGATTCGATTAAAGTAACAAATGACCATATATGGTCATATGAGCTCATTAATATGCATAACTGTCATATCTCAAACACTGTTGCAGTTAGGAAGTGGAATCCTGTGTTATTATGACAACATTGAACACAAGATTTAATTAAAATAACAGATGACCATATATAGTAATGTGAGCTCATTAATATGCGTAATCGTTATATCTCAAACATTGTTGCAGTTAGGAAGATGAATCCTGTGTCATTATGACAACAAGTGAACAAGAGATCTGATTAAAATAACAGATAACCATATATGGTCATGTGAACTCATTAATATGCATAACCATTATATCTTAAACACTGTCGCAGTTAGGAAGATAAATCCTGTGTCATTATGACAACAGTGAACAAGAGATTTGATTAAAATAACAGATAACCATATATGGTCATGTGAACTCATTAATATGCATAGCAGTCATATCTAAAACACTGTCGCAGTAAGGAAGATGAATCCTGTGTTATTATGACAACAGTGAACAAGAGATTTGTTTAAAAATAACAGATGACCATATATGGTCATGTGAACTCATTAATATACATAGCAGTCATATCTGAAACACTATCGCAGAGCAGGACATGTAAGTAGTGTCATTATGAAGACATTGAATGAAAGATGTAACTGACATTAGAAATGGCTATATATGATTATGTAATCTCATTATTGTGCATAAGAACATGGCTCATTATATATCCTGAAAACCATATTTCGATAACCAAACCAGGTAAATACATGGTACCAACTTCATTTCGACCTCATGTTACTGATAATACAATCTACCTGCAGCTGATTGTCTAACATGTGACCTCATTAATTATGAAATAGAATCTTATCAGCTTGGGCCCCGGTGACGCCGCTTGCGGCTTTAATTAGGGGCCCAAGCCTGTAGGGCGTGGCCCCTATTCTTATTGTTCGGTTTTTTCTTCATCTTCTTTCTTCTTTCTTCCGTAACTTTTTTCGTCAAGCCGTTTGAGAAAACCACTGAACCAAATAGTCTGAAATTGCTCTATATTGATAGTCTCTAATATGAACTGGTGCAACATGCTTTCAGAATTTTGATTGGCCAATTAGTTTGGCAGCCATATTGGATTGAAATAAAACCGGAAGTGGTTGTTTGACCACTTTCTGAGGGTCTAGGCGTCTAGATTTTTTTATGGTATATAGTACAACTCATGTGTAATAAATATCAGAAATAAAAACTTTAGCGGTCATGTGACTTTTCCCGCCATTTTGTTTTTCCTAAAAACGGCAAAAAACACTTTAAAATCTTCTTCTTCAGAACCGCCAAGTAAAATGTTCTCATATTCAGTACTTAGCTTCTACATATGGAGCAGATTTAGATTTGAGAAATTCATTATGTTTGGTCACGTGGTTTGGCCGCCATTTTGGATTTGTTCTCAACAGGAAGTAGTTTTTCACTCATGCCACACGTGAGCGATTATTTTCAATATTGCTACATGGCATCTCTATGTCAATCTCTTTTAGAAACCTATAACAGATTTCAGATCAGTCACATGGTTTGGCCGCCATCTTGGATTTTGAGGAAAATTGACCAAAAGTTTGGGCATTTGTTTCTCAGAGGTGATTCAACGAATCTACTAGATGTTTTTATATTTACCATGCCTGGCCTTAACTCCATATGGAAAAAATAATATATTTTCGATAAGTCACGTGGTTTGGCCGCCATCTTGGATTTTGTGAAAATTGAAACTATGCAACTACATGTTTTGTATTAGTCCGATTGGAATACAATTTTGTACGTGTATTCTACTCTTTAGATACATTCTTTCCCCTTAATGGCACATGGCTAGGTCATGTGGCTACGCGCCCATGGGGTGGGGGGCTTCTAACCTCATTAATATGCATAGCTGCTATATCTCAAGCACTGTTGCAGTTAGGAAGATGATTCCTGTGTTATCATGACAACAGTGAACAAGCAATTTCATTAAAATAACAGATTACCATATATGGTCATGTGAACTCATTAATATGCATAACTGTTATATCTCAAGCACTGTTGCAGGTAGGAAGATGATTCCTGTGTTATCATGACAACAGTGAACCTGAGATTTGATTAAAATAACATATGACCATATATGGTCATGTGAACTCATTAATATGCATAACTGTTATATCTCAAACACTGTTGCAGGTAGGAAGATGAAACCTGTGTTAGTATGATGATGTTAAACAAGAGATTTGAATAAAATAACAGATGACCATATATGGTCATGTGAGCTCATTAATATGCTTAATCGTTGTATCTCAAACACTGTTGCAGGTAGGAAGATGAAACCTGTGTTAGTATGATGATGTTAAACAAGAGATTTGATTAAAATAACATATGACCATATATGGTCATGTGAGCTCATTAATATGCTTAATCGTTGTATCTCAAACACTGTTGCAGTTAGGAAGATGAATCCTGTGTTATTATGACAACAATGAACAAGAGATTTGATTACAATAACAGATGACCATTTATGGTCATGTGAACTCATTAATATTCATAACATTAATATCTCAAATAAATATATGGAACCAACTGCATGGGGTGGGGGCTTCTAACCTCATTAATAATCATCACTGTTATAACTCAAGCACTGTTGTAGTTAGAATGATGAATCCTGTGTTATTATGACAACGTTGAACAAGAGATTTGATTAAAATAACAGATGACCATATATTAATAACCTTTATATCTCAAATAAATACATGGAACCAACTGCATTTCGACCTCATGGTACTAATCATTCAAACTAATTGTGTATCATTTGACCTCATTATTTATGGCATGTATACTTGGGCCCCTGTGACGCTGCTTGCAGCTTTAATTCTTCTTTCTTTCTTTCTTTCTTTCTTCCGTAACTTTTTTCGTCAAGCCGTTTGAGAAAACCGCTGAACGGAATGGTCTGATAATGCTCTATACTGATAGTCCCTAATGTGAACTGGTGCAACATGCTTTCAGAATTTCGATTGGTCAATTAGTTTGGCAGCCATATTGGATTGAAATAAAACCGGAAGTGGCTGTTTGACCACTTTCTGAGGGTCTAGGCGTCTAGATTTTTTTATGGTATATAGTACAACTCATGTGTAATAAATATCAGCAATAAAAACTTTAGCGGTCATGTGACTTTTCCCGCCATTTTGTTTTTCCTAAAAACGGCATAAAACACTTAAAAATCTTCTTCTTCAGAACCACCAAGCAGAATGCTCTCATATGTAGTATTTAGCTTCTATATATGAATCCCATTTATGTTTGAAAAAATGTTTACTATTGGTCACGTGGTTTGGCCACCATTTTGGATTTCTTCTAAACAGGAAGTAGTTTTTTACTCTGGCAACACTTGAGGGAATATTTTCAATTTTGCTTCATGGCATCTGTGTATCAAGCCCTTTCAGAAACCTAAAACAATTTTAGATCAGTCACATGGTTTGGCCGCCATTTTGGATTTTAAGTAAAATTGACCAAAAGTTTGGGTATTTGTTTCTCAGAGACGATTCAACCAATCTACTAGATGTTTTAATATTTACCATGCCTGGCCTTAGCTGCATACGAGAAAAATAATATTATTTTGATCAGTCACGTGGTTTGGCCGCCATCTTGGATTTTGTGAAAATAGAAATTATGCAACTACATGTTTTGTATTAGTCTGATTTCTTTCAAATTTTGTATGTGCATTTGTGTCATCAGATGCATCATTTTGCCCCAATAGCACACTGTTAGGCCACGTGGCTGGGCACCCATGGGGTGGGGGCTTCTAACCTCATTAATATGCATAACTGTTATAACTCTAGCACTGTTGTAGTTAGGATGATGAATCCTGTGTTATTATGACAACCTTGAACAAGAGATTCGATTAAAATAACAAATGACCATATATGGTCATGTGAGCTCATTAATATGCATAACTGTCATATCTCAAACACTGTTGCAGTTAGGAAGTGGAATCCTGTGTTATTATGACAACATTGAACAAAAGATTTGATTAAAATAACAGATGACCATATATAGTCACGTGAGCTCATTAATATGCATAACCATTACATCTCAAACACTGTTGTAATTAGGAAGATGATTCATGTGTTATCATGACAGCAGTGAACCTGAGATTTGATTAAAATAACAGATGACCATATATGGTCATGTGAACTCATTAATATGCATAACCATTATATCTTAAACACTGTTGCAGTTAGGAAGATGAATCCTGTGTTATGACAACAGTGAACAAGAGATTTGATTAAAAATAACGGATGACCATATATGGTCATGCGAACTCATTAATATGCAAAGCAGTCATATCTACAACACTGTCGCAGAGCAGGACATGTAACTAGTGTCATTATGAAGACATTGAATGAAAGATGTAACTGACATTAGAAATGGCTATATATGATTATGTAATCTCATTATTAAGAACATGGCTCATTATATATCCTGAAAACCATATTTCGATAACCAAACCAGGTAAATACATGGTACCCAACTTCATTTTGACCTCATGTTACTGATAATTCAAGCTACCTGATTGTCTAACATGTGACCACATTAATTATGAAACAGAATCTTGTCAGCTTGGGCCCCGGTGACGCCGCTTGCGGCTTTAATTTCTTCTTTCTTTCTTTCTTTCTTTCTTCCGTAACTTTTTTCGTCGAGCCGTTTGAGAAAACCGCTGAACGGAATGGTCTGATAATGCTCTATACTGATAGTCCCTAATGTGAACTGGTGCAACATGCTTTCAGAATTTCGATTGGTCAATTAGTTTGGCAGCCATATTGGATTGAAATAAAACCGGAAGTGGCTGTTTGACCACTTTCTGAGGGTCTAGGCGTCTAGATTTTTTTATGGTATATAGTACAACTCATGTGTAATAAATATCAGCAATAAAAACTTTAGCGGTCATGTGACTTTTCCCGCCATTTTGTTTTTCCTAAAAACGGCAAAAAACACTTAAAAATCTTCTTCTTCAGAACCACCAAGCAGAATGCTCTCATATGTAGTATTTAGCTTCTATATATGAATCCCATTTATGTTTGAAAAAATGTTTACGATTGGTCACGTGGTTTGGCCACCATTTTGGATTTCTTCTAAACAGGAAGTAGTTTTTTACTCTGGCAACACTTGAGGGAATATTTTCAATTTTGCTTCATGGTATCTGTTTATCAAGCTCTTTCAGAAACCTAAAAAAAAATTCAGATCAGTCACGTGGTTTGGCCGCCATTTTGGATTTTAAGCAAAATTGACCAAAAGTTTGGGTATTTGTTTCTCAGAGACGATTCAACCAATCTACTAGATGTTTTTATATTTACCATGCCTGGCCTTAGCTGCATACGAGAAAAATAATATTATTTTGATCAGTCACGTGGTTTGGCCGCCATCTTGGATTTTGTGAAAATAGAAATTATGCAACTACATGTTTTGTATTAGTCTGATTTCTTTCAAATTTTGTATGTGCATTTGTGTCATCAGATGCATAATTTTGCCACAATAGCACACTGTTAGGCCACGTGGCTGGGCACCCATGGGGTGGGGGCTTCTAACCTCATTAATATGCATAACTGTTATAACTCAAGCACTGTTGTAGTTAGGATGATGAATCCTGTGTTATTATGACAACCTTGAACAAGAGATTCGATTAAAGTAACAAATGACCATATATGGTCATATGAGCTCATTAATATGCATAACTGTCATATCTCAAACACTGTTGCAGTTAGGAAGTGGAATCCTGTGTTATTATGACAACATTGAACACAAGATTTAATTAAAATAACAGATGACCATATATAGTAATGTGAGCTCATTAATATGCGTAATCGTTATATCTCAAACATTGTTGCAGTTAGGAAGATGAATCCTGTGTCATTATGACAACAAGTGAACAAGAGATCTGATTAAAATAACAGATAACCATATATGGTCATGTGAACTCATTAATATGCATAACCATTATATCTTAAACACTGTCGCAGTTAGGAAGATAAATCCTGTGTCATTATGACAACAGTGAACAAGAGATTTGATTAAAATAACAGATAACCATATATGGTCATGTGAACTCATTAATATGCATAGCAGTCATATCTAAAACACTGTCGCAGTAAGGAAGATGAATCCTGTGTTATTATGACAACAGTGAACAAGAGATTTGTTTAAAAATAACAGATGACCATATATGCTCATGTGAACTCATTAATATGCATAGCAGTCATATCTGAAACACTGTCGCAGAGCAGGACATGTAACTAGTGTCATTATGAAGACATTGAATGAAAGATGTAACTGACATTAGAAATGGCTATATATGATTATGTAATCTCATTATTGTGCATAAGAACATGGCTCATTATATATCCTGAAAACCATATTTTGATAACCAAACCAGGTAAATACATGGTACCAACTTCATTTCGACCTCATGTTACTGATAATACAATCTACCTGCAGCTGATTGTCTAACATGTGACCTCATTAATTATGAAACAGAATCTTGTCAGCTTGGGCCCCGGTGACGCCGCTTGCGGCTTTAATCTCTCTTTTTCTCTTTAGAAGATCAAGATGCGGTTTCAGATAAAATTGGGCTTCTTACGAATATTAATTAAACATGCTTTCACACATAAATCCAGGCTCACGCCGGTTGTTACGAAACTATTTTTTCTGGATCATCATCATCATCATGGCATTTCTGTAGTCTTGTCAAAATGAACCGAACCTCGCACTAAATCACAGCTGGATTACTGCGCAGTTTGGGGTTATAGCGAAAACACACATGCACGTGGCACGCAATAATTGTTTAATTATCCCATTTGCGAATCACATCATTTGCTTGGCAATTGCAACACAAGTCGCGCGATCACCAGTGGCGGATCCAGCAAAATGTATTGGGGGGGGGGGGGTCCAAGCTTCGCTTAAGATATATGGAGCGTAAATCGCAGAGAAGCTATGCGTAATCCAGATGATATGAATCGTCATGCGTTTGGGAGGGGCCATTGCCTCCTGCCCCCCCTCTGAATCCGCCACTGGCGATCACTATTCTGTTAAGAGGTAACGTCATGCTCTTTGCGAACAGCAACAGCAACTTAAACTTCAACAATGAAGTTATTTGATTTGCCACAAACTGATGCAATATATGAGCAAAATGAAACCAGCGCACATACAATAAAGTTAAAAAAAATGATAGGCCATTTTAAGTTAACAGATAATTTATTAATAAACATATTAGAAATGTGAATGGTCGTATAGCAATTTCGTTTAACCTCACATGACCTTGAGACGTGCTGCAAATTAATTTAGGCGCTTCTGGACTTGAAACGGATAAATCAGAGAGGGCAGTCAAAATGACTGCAGAATGCAACAGAGAGGTGTGGGAAAATAGCACACACTTGAGAAGCGTGGCTTCTCTTAGCGTTAAATATGATCCCAGCGCCCCGGGAGGTGACTCCGGAACCCGGTTATGTTTCACGTAACACATGGCTTCAATGCGTACGTCAAATGGATGAGAAAAATTCCATGCTACCGCGTACCACCGTCTAAGATCCCATTGAAAATGGATACACTTATGAACACATAACGTCTCCCTAGTGTGTGTCTTTCAGGGTGTCCATTGGACAACCCCGTGCCTATAACAGCTATGCTACGTGACGAAAGTAACAACAGTTTAAACAGTCGTGTGAGTGGTTCTTCTGTGCATGCGTACTGCGAAAAATTGAACACGCCTCCTCGTCAGTCGAGTTTATTACGAGATGTACATTTTGATAGTATTACTATAAACATTAAGAAACAATCAAGTATTTTGACGCCAGTGTAATCCCGGAATGTTGTAATGAACACAAACAGAATATACAAAGTATACTACACAGCGTCTGTTATTTTTTAAACAAATTACACAGACAAATGAACCCTTTAAAACAACACGTCTTTATTAATGACCAGTCCCTCTCTCCGTGTTTCAATAGAGGGCGTCTCACGAAAATGTTATCACCTGTACGATTTAGCATATCATTAATTCCATGAGGTCAAAGGGCACAAGTTTCTCACGACCATACAATGTGAAATTCGGGGTGGTAACCGGACGCGAAGATGGAAACAAATTAACTTTTTAACGTTTATAATATCACGTTTACTTTTTGCCTGGAGACAACGACATTTTTCTGAAAAAGAACGCTACAGTTCAAGTCAGGACAATTAGTTGTAATGTACACACCAGGACGTCAGGTAAACATGTCTCTAGTTTCTCTGAAAAAAAATCGCGTTGCCTATAGCCGGATGCAAACTAGAGCAGAGTCGGGCACATAAATCATTTTTCAAAAGACAGGAATACCCGCAATGACAATTTCCCCACCCCCCCAAAAAAAACGGAGAACACGAAATAAAAAAACACTGCAAGTTAATATCAGGAGGAAGGACAGGGTTAACTCTACTTCAATTTGCAAATAGCTGAAGGCATTTCTTGCTTTAATTGTGTTTCTACAAACGAGAAATCGTTTTTCTCCGAGATCTGATTCGAATGTAAATAAATTCCGCTGTGTGATGATTAATGGTAGTGGTTAGACAAACGTCTTTGGGCAATACATTCAAGCATGCACAAACCATCATTTAAAAAAAAGATGATAGACATTTAGTCGGAGGTTATTTTGGCACATCTAACCTTCCAATGAAACTCTCATGGCGTTAAACTCCCAAATGAACTATTATACAAACACGCATTATTTTAGCACGAACCCAATACAACCTCGTCTTAAGTCAGTTTACCAAGCCTGTATTATTATACATCATATTCTTTGAAGTAAGTTAGCTACCTGCGTCACACGTCACTCTGATATATTGGCGGTGGCACAGAGGTCGCCCCTCGAAAAATGTTGGTGGGGTGGGGGTCGCCCCTCCAAAATCAAGCTGAAACCCAATGTGTCAGCAAAATTTGCCCCTCAAAATGCAGGAAATAGCGTTGCAGAGGGTCTAGATTTCAAAAATGTTAAGGGGAAGCATGCCCCAGACCCCCTAGTTAGGTCGTGCCTTTGGCGCGAGGTTGGCGAGCAGATCTCGTCCTCCATGCAACATTTCGTGCCGCCGCCTCTGATATTCGATGCTCTGCCATTACACGGTGACATATTTCATCAACTTAACAATGATATAACTTGTATATACCGTTTACACCACTATAGCTATGGTGTAACGATAATATACTACGTACACCAATATGACTATGATACAATACATATATACCACGTACACCAATATGACTATGATACAATACATATATACCACGCACACCAATGTAGATGTGCTATAAAACGTATATACCACACACACACCAATATAGATGTGCTATAAAACGTATATACCACGCACACCAATATAGATGTGCTATAAAACGTACACACCACGCACACCAATATAGATGTGCTATAAAACGTACACCCCACGCATAACAATATAGCTATAACATGCAAATACCACGCACATCATGATATAATATGTAAATACCATACACGCCAATATAACTATGATATAATATGTAAACACCACGCACATCATGATATAATATGTATATACCATACACACCAATATAACTATGATATAATATAATATGTAAATACCACACACACCATGATATAATGTGTGTATACCATACACACCAATATAACTATGATATAATATGTAAATACCACGCACATCATGATATAATATGTAAATACCATACACACCAATATAACTGATAATATGTAAATACCACACACACCATGATATAATGTGTATATACCATACACACCAATATAACTATGATATAATATGTAAATACCACGCACATCATGATATATGTAAATACCATACACACCAATATAACTATGATATAATATGTAAATACCACACACACCAATATAACTATGATATAATATGTAAATACCACGCACATCATGATATAATATGTAAATACCATACACACCAATATAACTATGATATAATGTGTAAATACCACACACACCATGATATAATGTGTATATACCATACATACTAATATAGCTATGATATAATAAATATATATCACGCACGTCAATTTATCTGTGGTATAACATGTATATACTACGCACAAGTTAGCAAGTATATGCCCCGAATATATAGCCAGAATAACCGTGAACTTGGCAGAGAAACTTCAATCTTAGGGATTACCTATTTGAAATCCTAGGAGAGGGTGATGACAAAAGAAAAACTTAGATCAGAGTTACCATCCCAGAATGTCGTCCCTTACGCTCGGTAACAGTATAAATAGGAACGTATGGGCGGTTCTCTTCCTCGTAAAAGGAATCTTGCTGAAATGAGAAAATGGAAGCTGTCTTTGGAGGGGTCACGTAGGTATCCAGGGACAAATAGCCATGCACAATACGTAGATGGGTGTAACATCAGTTCATATTACTAATCGTTTGTAAATATCCGTATAACCTTAGTAGTTTCGTGCGATTTTTGAGGATGTCGCTGAACTTCAGACCTAGCGGCCCGCCAGGTTTTTTCTCCTCAGTAAATGAGACGTGGTCTCATTATGATCGTTTCAGAGATCAAAAGTGAAATTGCCTGAGACCCCCTCGAATCACTGTCGGAATGAACAAATAGCCAAGGATACAATTGTCTTGTGTGTAGACACAAAACACCGTAATCGCACCGTGAGAAAAAGTCTGCACTTGCAAACAGCGATTCTCAAACAAATAATAACACCACACAAGAACGCTTTGTATTCGATGCTCTCTAGACCAAACAAACACAGGATGGATCAGCCGAGACGTGGCATGGGAAAGAACGTATCTACCGCCCGATCTACCAGAGTTCAAAATGTCCGTTTAAAGAGTGGACGGGCGTTTTTTTTCCATATTGTTTTTTATTAGACGTGTAGGTCCAATATGCGTTAATATGACGAAGGATATCCGAATGTTGTAATAAGGAACACGGGGAAACGCATCAATCGCATATAGGAGCGACGATAATGTATCGTGTATGGAAGACATAAAAGAACTGCCCGGCGTCAAAACACCGCCCGAAATGGTATAATAAGTAAAGAAATGCCGACAAATTAAAGAAACAATAGACAATCGAATTTAACAGTCAGTTATGCGTGCTTAATACAAAATGCAAACACTGGACGTGGTGTCCGCCTCCTTCAAGTTCGGGAATAAAACTCCAAACTATTCCGAGCGGTGACGTCCGAATGACCAGAGTCTACACGAGAACAGTTTATCATTTGTAAGGGCTCTTCACCTGCTTATGGAATTTGGAATTTATGATGACATTTAGAGGGTTTATCATTAGTTGAGAGTGTTCGTTGAGTGCACTCTGAACGTAAAAGCCCTGTCTTTAACAATTAGAATTTAACACATCTTTCATCGAGCGCATTAAATCTAGAGAATAATTTGAGAAATGGGCTACAAGTGGGCGAAGCACGATACATAGCCATGGTTCTCATGGATAGCACACATTCCATAACTTCCATAGAGACATTCTTGGCCAACTCCGACAACTCACTTTTCAAACATATATATAAATATGAAATTTGCCACCGAGAATATAAAATGAGTAGATGTTAACAGGTCATGAACCCCATGTCAAAAGGCACGGACAGCTATTTTGTGGTTTAAGCCAATTCCAATCACTAGCTCCCAGATAGAACGCGATATGCGACCATCACGTGAGTTTTGGCCACTTCCTCACCTCATCGTGACCCGCCCAGACCCTTAACACGGGCTAACAAGTATGTGTCAACGCTTAGCTCGGGATTTCAAAAATTTGCTATATATTCGTAACTGTTATTTCCAGTATGTCATTTCCAACATGACAATCAACGCAAGTACATTCTGAGACAATATTCTCGAGAAAAGAATGAACTGACGATCAGACTTTGAAATACTTTGAATTTTCTTTTTTATGACCAAAGAACTAACATGTACATCTTCCTAGATACTGTACCGATTAATTGTAGTTAAAAGGACTGAAGATTTATATATTCTCAACAAGTTTGGATGTTCTCTAGCCCGTGCTAACTGCTGTTCCCCCTCGTGCATGAACGCAATTGAGTATAGCCGATATGCGTGCGAGATTAGGTTCAATCTTATCCCTTACTTGGTGTAGCCTGAACACGACCTATAAAGGATAATCTAAGATGTACCTTCCTAGTGACGTCACGATTGTTAAATGATTAATTATGACAAGATTGCACACAGAGTGGAAGAACTGCCAGTAAAAATTATTTGTTTATTTTACACATAATTTCAAATACTATATCATGTAGGATTGGTCACTGTCACCACGGACTGAGTGTTTTTTTTTACCTTGTGTGAACATTGATCAAACACCTGTACAATAACTGCGGGATGGGCCACAATTACACGCATGCGCACTTTAACTCATCGAGATAACACGCTCTTATATTTTTAATGCATGAGAAAACTAAATATACATTCAGTACGGATATATCAATTTAGGTGTCTAGTGTATCTCTGACACCACTTCCAGGTGCACCTAACATTGCAGTACGTGATATTTGAATAAGCACTGCATTGAACACGTCGTCATGATCTGTCGCGTCGTATCCTACACATTCTGACAGGTTGTTGCGTTCTCCGGCAATTCGCTCACAGAGGCGGCGGTACGGAATTTAGCATAAGGGCCGAGATCTAAAATTTAGATCCTCTGAAACGCTATTTCCTGCATTTTGAGGGCAAATTTTGCTGACACACAGGGTTTGATCTTCTTCCCGTGCCGTCACTGCCTCAACACTGATCAATTCAGTTTGTTGCCCACTCTGGCGTGATTTGAAACTACATTGTATATATGAGGGTACACATGTGAAACCGGGGGGAGGGAACCTGAAGACCAATTTTACGTTGGTATTGTATTCACATATACAAAGAGATAATTCTTGTCTTCACGGTTCTTATAAAGACACGTGCAGAGTTATATTCTCTTTGTCGTTGGCAATTTTTTCACAACATCCACAGCCCACCGTTAGTTTCCAAATCAACCCCTGTGTACTCACAAACATTATTGTCGTAAAATGACATCGCAGATTGTTCTGCCGCCCAACTTACAATTATCCAGATACGGATTTTTTCACATCACGCCATATCGTCACAACCGACATGTAGCAAGGGCTCAAATCTGACATATTTCAAGTATTTCGGCATTGTTGCGTCGCGTGGGACTCGCATTGAATATAACGCGCCGTGACTGTGGCGCTGTAAGGAATATTTAATATGAATTACCTTTCAAGGGAAACACATATAGATCATTTCGACTTGTTTAATTAAAAAAAACTGAAAGAGGGCCGATATTTATCATACACTGTACTTGGATATACAAGGTTACATGTGATATGTACGTGTTTACTGGGTGGAATACAGTAGCTGGCGTCACCACAAGAAAGAGATCCGAGATATTTCAACATCACGCGCCATTCTGTCTAAAATCAGTCTACGTCTCGATGCACAGCTGTTGATATATAGTCCTCAAGTTTCGATACTTGTTCTCGTTACACATAAATGACGGCGAGCAGTTCCGGGAAATACAGTGCGTAAAAACATGGTACGATCGCTGAAAGCTGACCAGCTATATAGAAAGTGTGAACCGTGGGCGTCTATTTGATACCTGATTAATATTTTGAATAACACTTAATACAAATTAGACACCGACTAGGTATCCTTTGATTGAAATGATGATGGACGCAGTTGAAAGCAGTGGCAAATTTTCGATTTATCCGCCCACTTGTTTCCATGTTTTCATTGTAAAACGAACGAGCACAGAATACTTTGAGGTATCACTTAGTTGCCAAATCCTTCCTTAAAGCGGGAACATGTGAAATATAAAAATGCTGTAACATTTCACGCACCAGTGTCAATTTCAATATTGCTATTAAATCCATCCCAATTTCAAAGCGGCGCCCAGTTGAGTCTAACCTCACTGACGGTCAACATTATACGACAGGAGATGACGTTAAACTTGAAGCGCCGTATACAAATCACACTTTACTGTCGACTGTACAATTTGTCCAGACGATAAACACTGATATCGAAATTATTCATAAAATCAATATGGAAGTAAACGTTACCCACTTAACACCAACACAAGAGTTTGTGGCGAAGACACTTACAGATTCGTAAAGGATACTCATGGCGTCGGAAATCAAATAGAATTCTCAAGTTTTTTACAGGCATAATAAATTTATATTTCTTTGAACATTGATTCCGGTATTATTTAAAAAAAAAACGCTGCTAGGCGCCACAGTATACATTTATAAAAGAAGGCAAGTTAAATTTGTTTAACTAGCCCACGGAATTGAGCAATTCATCAACTGTAGATGGCGCGTTCAAGATAGAGCGAAACTCACAGACAACTGGATAGAGCAAGATTTGTTTTAATAAAAGGGGGAACGAAGCCACACACATTTAAGAGTGTGTTAGTTCGGATTTCAAATTTCTGATCCCTCTTGTGAGTTGTGAATTTTTAATATCATAAAAAGACGTGGATTTCGTTATTTGAAAGCATTATTGATGTTGTTATCGTGGAAGTGATTTTTATATTAGCTTCACCGACGATGTTTACACAAAACACTACGATCAAGACTTTCCGTTTTCGACATTGTGAAATTCTTTCTTTTGGGGGGAAAAACCCTGAAAAAATGATTTTGACCAGATAATTCAGAAATTTATATTTAAGAATATTTCATAACGAAATGTATTCCCTATGCACCCATAAATAATTTTCATAATTACCGATTACACATGAATATTACAAAAAAAGATAATTTGCTATATTTTCTATATTTTTGCCTTTTATTTGGGTTGAACTGTGACCGAAAGAAGCTGGATGAAATTACAATCTATGTAGTGTGTTTAAGAGCTCATGTATGAAAAATAACTTTAATAAATATGATTTTACTTAGAAGAAATACTGTGTTTTTCTGCATAAAAACGAAAGGATTCCACGATGTCGAAAACGGAAAGTCTTCATCGCAGCGTTACAAACCCTCTGGCTAACACAGTTTTCACAAATGAAGAACCACTTATTGGGCTGTTAATTAGGAAATAGTTAGTTTAGGGTGGTAGTCGTCGCTCCACCCATGCGCGAGATATATGGGTCTCATATAAACAAAGATGGCGACTTAGACTGTTGCGCAGATCAACGATTCCAAACTGAGACGTCACCAAGCTTTATTTAATATTAGGTATTTTTTGGTAATTGGAAGGTATCGACGGATTCACTGGTGGTAATTAGTGCAAGCCGACGACCGCCACCCTTTAAATTGATAACGGGGATTTCGTGAAAAAAAACGTTGTCGCGAATCAGGAAGAGACAAAACATACGAATCTCCATGTCGAACGCATAACGTTAAAGCGCGGTAGTCGACGCGTTGCGCATGTTCGACATTTGTGTTGATAAATATTGATTTCCCCACAATCCAATGCGCTCTTCAAATGGAAATCACAAGTTTGAGGTTTGACCTGGGCGCGACTTGCACTGATTACCGCCGGTGACTTCTTCGATACCTTCCAATCACATGAAAATTACCTATTTAAAGCTTGGAAACGTGTCAGTTCGTACTCGTTATCTGCGCAACAGTCAAAGTCGCCATCTTTGTTTACTAGTATATGAGACCCATATATCTCGCACATGCGCAGCGCGACGACTACCGCGCTTTAAATTGTTTGGCATATGACCCAGTCCATTCATTCTACGTGATTTTTTAAATACTATATTGCTGACATCAATCGCAGTGCTAATATAACGAATGACCAGTCATGAGTCTGGGTTGGCGTGGTACGTGGGAAAAATGCAATAACAGAAAAGAAAACAAACAAATACGACAACGCCAAGATAAAATATAAAATATTGCCACGAATACAATGCTGTCTCAGATAAAAACTGAGTGTTGACTGAAAATATGTGATAATATCGATTTAAATGACAATTACGACATCATTAAAGCGTTCAAATAAGTCGAGTATTCGTCTAGGTGAAGTGCATCGAATATAGAGTGGTGTTGGGTTGGTGAGCGAGAGGGGCATGGCGTCACCACCAATTCTGTAGAAATAACAAAATAGATGTTTGCGGTGATTTAAGCGCACTGCCGTCACTAACCCCATCTACGGGCGATTTTAGTATTTTAGCATTTTCTTAACTGCAATCAATTTCCAAACCACGTCTATATGATACGAGAAGAGACGATATATCAAAACAAAGACCTATTTCCTAAATAAATATGAACATAATTTTGCCCACCATATTTCTGATTCATAAATTAACATGAAAGTCGGAAAGGGTCGAGTCAGATGCGAGATATGAGATTCGACGTAGTATCCTGGCATTATTGGCGCCACATCTCAACTATAACCCCACAAAACATTCTTGATTAAACAAATGTTGTATTATCAAATGGTCTCAAACATTAAAAAATACTGTGAAGACCATGTAAACTTACACAATACTGTACCCCGAAGATACACGTTCGTATATTTTCGGTTGCAAAATCTCGAACGAGTCACGCGTCGACGGAAGGCGTTTTGACGACAAGATGCCTCAGAACTGATATGTTCATATCCCCGGAGGCGGAGCTATGTAACAAGACGTTTCACGTTGCTGAGACGCGCACCAATGTACCATGTATTTCTACAGGCCACTGCACGAGCTGCGGTGGAACGCCGGTCGAAGAGCGGCGAAAGCAGCTAAATTCGAGAAAACAACACAAAATCAACTTTGAAGTAATCCTGGACAACCACATTTATAGATGTTGGACATGCGGGGGGTAATCTTGTTACACTGTTCAGGAACCATCCCAACCATCCCAAAGTACAGTTTTCTGAAAATTTTCACCGTGATGGTTGCCCGAGAATATGGCCATTCCTAATTCAGAATAGAATGCCACACGCATAGCAGAGTTTTAAACACGTGCGCATGTAACAATGACTATATTTCATGTCGAAACCTGTCCATATTTTTTTATATTAATCAACAGTATTTTAACCATGCGTTTTTCTTTCAAATAATATACTTAATGACAAGTTAGTAAACAAAATGTGTAACACATTTACTTTTCGTTTTCTTTTGTCACCGAGCAAAATTCTTTGCTTCAGGAAACAACGAAAAATTGCCACAACACTTGCCACTTTTTTAAACATTCACTTTCTCTGAACTGAAACCTTGTATGTTTATTTCATTTTCTTCACCATTTTAATATAAAATCTCACATACGATAAAATTATTACTTTTGATTAGAACCTTTCAAAAAATCCACAGAGAAATGAATACCAGAGAACTAGGCAAGTTTTCGATATATGTTCAACAAAATGTGAAGTTTACAATGTGACGACCGAATCGCGGTTGATTCGAAGCATATATTCATTGACAATGAAAATTTAATACGTCGTAAAACCTGCCAATCAGGCACAATCTTTTTGAGTATTATAAAACAATTATTTTTATTGGGCGTAATTCTTCTTGTAAAACAAATTCCCCTTCCTTGTGTGCGTGTTGATATCGAAGCGAAATTTTATAAATTCATATATGAAATAAATTTGATAAGCAACTGAACAACGCATATCTTGCAAGCAGCCAGGTGCCCGAGTGCAAGCGATAACCATATCAGAAATTTACGAAAATGACCTATTTCAACACTTTTTATTTTTTCAAATCATTGTAACATAATATTCCTTTACTCTTGCATAATAGATAGATGCTGTAGATATACGTCCCATTGAAATGAACATCCCTGCATCCACAGACTCGGACGCACACAAAACATGATCAAGTCTACCGACAATTTCAAAAACACACCCCTCGATTATGGATTTGAAACAGTAACTATTTAAACTTGATCTTTTTTTGTAACTGCACGACACCTACTCTTAGTAACCGCTCACACCACGTTCCTATTTGTTTTCATTGGTATCCCCGCGACGGGCGAGTGAGGAGTTTCCACTAGCGAACACCATATGGGCCACGTGTTTATTTAGCGGTTTCGATGCCCGGTTGTTGATGATAACAGTGCACACATATGGGATGGTGTTGGGAGGTAACCGGGAATTGGAAGACGAGTACGATTTGTGCTATGATTAATTCCGTTAGCATGCTGCCAAAGACAGGAAGCTATTCACCATTTCATTATAAACAGAGACGTGAAACAGCTATGAAAATACAAAACAATATGAGACAGATACCTCATAGACCAATGAGTAGGTATTTATTTATGGTCTATCAGACCCCTTATCTTGGGTGAGATGCAAATCACTCTATTGCCGCCATAATTCATCACCTATATGAACTCGTTTTCAACTGCCGAAATTGTATCTTCTGCAGTTTCTCGCCATTGCCACAAGCGCACCAGAAAACAGTATAGAATGTAACCTCATTCAAGTAGGTTATTTATTTATTTGGTTTGACCAGCTGGAATATCATACCATATGTTTCACCAATACACATTTTTGACAGTCGACGCATCATCTGTTCTACTCCGTGACGCAGCACCAATGCTGTCACGTGCTTACAAGCGCACTAACGAAAGGACCGTGAACATCTAGTTTAAGGTTATGCAGATTCGTCAGATTTCTCTTCACCTCAGAAAACTAATTTGCTATACTTATCTTAACTGTTTTTGATAGAAACCTTGTTTTGCTATACATATCTCAAGTATTCTGATAAAATGACTCTAACAATCTAACCGACTTGCAAGAGAATCCTGTCATCACTTCCTAATGTGTATACACACAAGTGTGTTGCTGTGGCGTTTCACAAGAATGCAATCTCATAGGATTCGGGGCCAATCCCTGCCCTAAAAAAAACGTTTTTGCATTTTTTAATAATTAGACAGTCTGAAATGCGTGATAGATTCGTAAAAATGATCTGCACTTGTCGTATAGACAGTCGTTATGTGCACTCACATGAGCTGGGCGTGCTGCCATGTGACGTGGGCGTTTCCGTATTCATTCCTGGGAACAGTGCTTAGCCCATGCATCATCACATCCCTCTGCAGGGTCAAACACCGCTTTCAGAGACGGAGGTCCCGTTCCCAGTCAAGCGGAACGACACGGCGTCAGAGTGCCTTTACACACCGTATCTAAATCAGCACACTCAGATTTGCAAAATCCCTGTAAACATGTCCCGCTCCCGCTAATGTATTGTTATCGAAAGCAACCGTTAACGGATATGCAACTAGTAATTCCTAAGACGATCTTCCGACTTCCGATCTAGACGCATTGTCAGCTGTCGGCGACATCTCATAACGTGCAACAAGTGTGGCGAACTTATGCAGATATCACATTTGACTTGTTTCCGAGATCCCAATATAACTGCCAACTGTTCCAACTCTCTGCTTTCCCATAACTTAATTATTAAAGTATGAGAGTGTACTAACTCATAAAATCAAGTATGTGCAAAGACCTTGGTACGATTGGATAAGGGCGTCCGGAGGCCATGGTACTAAGGCTAGTGAAACCATACACTGGAACCTACATTTGTAAACTGTTTGGTCTAGCGGCAAAGTTATATGATCCAGAACTAAACATCACCAAACGTTCCGAGGAAGGACCTCATTCATTCCATGAGTTATATATTGCTACTCACTAAAAATACGAAAATTGAGGATTTCCAAAAGGCATTATAAAATACGACCGTGCTAAACATTTTGATTTTTGTTTCTTTTATTACTACATAAATCATACACGTTTTATATGCACGCACATCAGTTGCCACGTTATTCAATGCAAATACAATTGCCTGCTTATGCAGCACACGTTCTGTATACGCAATAGTGCATTGGAGGAGGGCACTGTTTTAGATAATAAAGCGCGGAGGTCGTCGCGCAGCGCGTGTTCCGAATTTCACGTAAATAAACAATGTACTAGTATTTTACACGAGTTGTATATGTCGATATGAATCCCATATCGAACAGGGCGCGGCGCGACGACTGTCATCCTTTAATGCAGAGTGTACCTTATTTATAAGAAATCTACAATTAGCACAACTTTTATATTAATAAAACCTTTGTCATTTGAAGATGGTTTACACATGTTAATCTTTCTTGTAGAATACTTCTAGGTAAAAATATTAAAACATAGTTGCGACATCCTCTGTAGATTCCTGTTCATATTCGATTGTTGGTTAACATTGTGCACCCAGCAAGACAACAGTATGATAAGTAAAATGATGTACTGACTAGGACTGAGTAATAATTAGAATTAATGTTTCGTGAAATTACATGAAGCTGAGGGTGCTGCTTTTAAATGTAGATCATGCAAGTTAGGGCGTATGACATGACAGATGGAATACTCTGACTAAACTTGTTCCTTGTCATTGCTAGTTTGATTTTCACCCAAATAAGTCGAACACACCATTACAGTGAAATTTCAGTATTTCCCAATTATAACTCGTGTCACTAAAACACTTGAAAAATCGCAATAGCAGACGTACTAGTCCAAATATCATATAGTTAAAGTGGGGGGGGGGGGGGTTGTCACCTGTGCACAATAACGCAAGCTGAAAACGCAAAGGTTTCTGGGTCGACGCTTGTTTGTTGTAAACAACGCTATGAGCGTCTGCCACTTGCGCAGGTGACCACTCCCTCGCTTTAAATTCGACCAACAATAAATATTTGGTGAGTAAGCAATGTATATATGCTTATGTTTCAAAGAAATTAATTACACATTTTACAGAACGTTCTTGTTTAAGCATTATCGCATTCTATATGGGTAGAAAGCAAATTACAATAGAAGGAAAATACATCACACCAGGCGAGAATACGACCTTTGTCTCTATATAATTTTTAAAGGGCAGTGGTCGTCGTACCGTGTCCTGTTCGATATGGGACTCATAGTGTCTATACAAAGCGTGTAAAATACAAACAGAGGCTGAGCGACGACCACCACCCTTTAAAGAAAATCTTCACATTTACGATCTGAAGCAAACCCATAAATTCAAGCAGTTTTAAGTTTGTATAAATTGGTTAGGTGGGGGCTTTATCACTTCTCCCGGCCCAGCGCTTCGATGAATTCTTCCAGTTTTTCTTGAATGTGTCGCACTTTTTCTACAATGAATAATAAAACAGAAAACAGTTAGTCAATGATTTTCTAGTAGGTAAATTGATTGGGAGGAAGTGGATAAAAAATAATTTCGCATTGCGTGCGTCAAAAGCGCAATAAAAAAACTCAGCAAAACACGGCATAAGCGAAAGTAAAACACTACAGGCGATACAAAAAAAAAACAAAAAAACAAGCAACATACAAAACGGAAGTGTACACGAAGAACGTAAGAATGTGCATTTTGCATTAAGAAACTTTCGTTTTTGTTTTGTTCTTATTGGAAAGAGGGCTGAGCACCAGTTAGCGCCAATTTTAATTATCGACGTCCTGGAAAGAAATGACTGGCACAGGACAAGCGCCCATATTAACTAGCAAGAGGATACGACATTCGCTGTTTCAAGTTGAAAGTAACACAAGCACGCCACACGCAAACAGAACGGAGCTATATACTAGTATGCAGTCAAGTGAACAGAAGATATCACTCGCCCGCCTAACGATTTCTGCCAATACCACGGGAGTCGTTTGCGAGGACCACTTATTCAGTAGCGCTACATTCTGATATTGCTTTGGTCTTTTCCTCGTTGAAAGTAGCCGACCATTGTTTGCTTTAAATAACCAGCAGAAAGGAATGTCCGATGAAATTCAAATCTCAAAAGCCCGTGACTACAAGTCCAGTGCAAGAAACGAGCCGAGAGTGGAGTCGACTTCCGTTCCCACGCTTTCACAGCGACCGTACATTTGTCAAACACTGATAATCACGCATATGTTGTTATATTCCAAATATGCCATACCGTTTTGAAACATCTGACAGACAGAGCAAACAAAATAAATAAAAATAATAACTTCCGCTAAATTATCGAACTCTAACACCACGTTGTTACACTTTATAAACCAGCTACAGAAAACATTGTTTCGAAATTTTACCATTGATGAGTTTGGAAAAGGAACGCTTTCTTGTGCCAAATAAGTACCACCTAACTTTCCAAGTGAAATTCAACCCCACACAAACGTTCACTTTTAAGAATAAACAAACACCGAAATTGTCAGCAAATATCACAGCATTCAATTTGAGACATTCTACGAGTCTTTAAATGATCTCACACCATTGGCCTTTGTCTCTTTGATTACAGTGACTTGTACGTATCCAACTAATCGACACGCCAGCCCTAGGGCAACAATGTCGACACAGGTGACCCACATTTATCGTACCACTACACAGTAATAACATTTTACCAGTGTTTTTATAAGAACTTTAGCTCAAAATGCTGTTTAGGATCAAACAGGTTGTTTAGACACGAACGAAATGGATTATTGTTAATGGAATGCCAGTCCACCGGAAACGATGGGATATTTTGACAGATGGATTGGAAAAAACCGCGGCACACATGGCCGTGGTGAAATAATCCACATTATGGACAAATGCTAAGTGTATCCCGTCACTGCGATACATCGTACGCATTTAATGTTAGCATTTGTCGTTGGATCCCGGTCGACACACTTGTTTACAAAAGACGTTCTGTGATATCCTGCCATTCCCGAGGGAGATACGGCGATACAATGATCGAGCAATACAGGCAAAAAACAAAACATTTATTGCACCAACACACTGCTCTCTTTAAATACATCTAATACACGAAGAAAATTCAACTCAGATTCAAGAGTCCATGCTATTTTGATGAGAATATTGATATTGACATTTTCCGCAAAGCATATGTACGAAAGGAAAAGTTGGTGGGTTATTGCTATTCAAAATCATCTTTTCTCAAAGAGGTAAACATGCACAAACTATTATATCAAAAACAGCATAATTCCTTCTCGCACACATGACAGAGCTGCAGTAACATCTCATACAGCAGGACTGCAATAAAATTTCACATGACAAAGCTGCAGTAATATCTCACACAGCAGGAATGCAGTAAAATCACAAATGACAGAGCTGCAGTAATATCCCACACAGCACGGCTGCAGTAAAATCACACATGACAGAGCTGCAGCAATATCTCACACAGCACGGCTGCAATAAAATCACAAATGACAGAGCTGCAGCAACATCTCACACAGCACGGCTGCAATAAAATCACAAATGACAGAGCTGCAGCAATATCTCACACAGCACGGCTGCAGTAAAATCACAAATGACAGAGCTGCAGCAATATCTCACACAGCACGGCTGCAATAAAATCACAAATGACAGAGCTGCAGCAATATCTCACACAGCACGGCTGCAATAAAATCACAAATGACAGAGCTGCAGTAATATCTCACACAGCACGGCTGCAGTAAAATCACACATGACAGCTGCAGTAATATCTCACACAGCACGGCTGCAATAAAATCACAAATGACAGCTGCAGTAATATCTCACACAGCACGGCTGCAATAAAATCACATATGACAGCTGCAGTAATATCCCACACAGCACGGCTGCAGTAAAATCACACATGACAGCTGCAGTAATATCTCACACAGCACGGCTGCAGTAAAATCACACATGACAGCTGCAACAGTAATATCTCACACAGCACGGCTGCAATAAAATCACACATGACAGCTGCAGTAATATCTCACACAGCACGGCTGCAGTAAAATCACACATGACAGCTGCAGTAATATCTCACACAGCACGGCTGCAGTAAAATCACACATGACAGCTGCAGCAATATCCCACACAGCACGGCTGCAATAAAATCACACATGACAGCTGCAGTAATATCTCACACAACACGGCTGCAATAAAATCACACATGACAGCTGCAGTAATATCTCACACAACACGGCTGCAGTAAAATCACACATGATAGAGCTGCAGCAATATCCCACATAGCACGGCTGCAATAAAATCACACATGACAGCTGCAGTAATATCCCACACAGCACGGCTGCAATAAAATCACACATGACAGCTGCAGTAATATCTCACACAACACGGCTGCAGTAAAATCACACATGATAGAGCTGCAGCAATATCCCACATAGCACGGCTGCAATAAAATCACACATGACAGCTGCAGTAATATCCCACACAGCACGGCTGCAATAAAATCACACATGACAGCTGCAGTAATATCTCACACAGCACGGCTGCAGTAAAATCACACATGACAGAGCTGCAGTAATATCTCACACAGTAGGGCTGCAGTAAAATCACACATGACAGCTGCAGTAATATCTCACACAGCACGGCTGCAGTAAAATCACACATGACAGCTGCAGTAATATCTCACACAGCACGGCTGCAGTAAAATCACACATGACAGCTGCAGTAATATTCCACACAGCACGGCTGCAATAAAATCACACATGACAGCTGCAGTAATATCTCACACAGCACGGCTGCAGTAAAATCACAAATGATAGAGCTACAGTAATATCTCACACACCAGAAATGCAGTAAAATCTCATATGACAGAGCTGCAGTAATATCTCACACAGCAGGGCTGCAGTAAAATCACACATGACAGCTGCAGTAATATCTCACACAGCACGGCTGCAATAAAATCACACATGACAGCTGCAGTATTATCTCACACACCAGGAATGCAGTAAAATCACAAATGACAGAGCTGCAGTAATATCTCACACAGCAGGGCTGCAGTAAAATCACACATGACAGCTGCAGTAATATCTCACACAGCACGGCTGCAATGAAATCACACATGACAGCTGCAGTAATATCTCACACAACATGGCTGCAGTAAAATCACACATGATAGAGCTGCAGCAATATCTCGCACAGTAGGGCTGCAGTAAAATCACACATGACAGCTGCAGTAATATCCCACACAGCACGGCTGCAATAAAATCACACATGACAGCTGCAGTATTATCTCACACACCAGGAATGCAGTAAAATCACACATGACAGCTGCAGTAATATTCCACACAGCACGGCTGCAATAAAATCACACATGACAGCTGCAGTAATATCTCACACAGCACGGCTGCAGTAAAATCACAAATGATAGAGCTACAGTAATATCTCACACACCAGAAATGCAGTAAAATCTCATATGACAGAGCTGCAGTAATATCTCACACAGCAGGGCTGCAGTAAAATCACACATGACAGCTGCAGTAATATCTCACACAGCACGGCTGCAATAAAATCACACATGACAGCTGCAGTAATATCTCACACACCAGGAATGCAGTAAAATCACAAATGACAGAGCTGCAGTAATATCTCACACAGCAGGGCTGCAGTAAAATCACACATGACAGCTGCAGTAATATCTCACACAGCACGGCTGCAATAAAATCACACATGACAGCTGCAGTAATATCTCACACAACATGGCTGCAGTAAAATCACACATGATAGAGCTGCAGTAATATCTCACACAGCACAGCTGCAGTAAAATCATAAATGACAGAGCTGCAGTAATATCTCACACAGCACGGCTGCAGTAAAATCACACATGACAGAGCTACAGTAATATCTCACACACCAGGAATGCAGTAAAATCTCATATGACAGAGCTGCAGTAATATCTCACACAGCACGGCTGCAGTAAAATCACACGACAGCTGCAGTAATATCTCACACAGCACAGCTGCAGTAAAATCACACATGACAGCTGCAGTAATATCTCACACAGCACGGCTGCAGTAAAATCACACATGACAGCTGCAGTAATATCTCACACAGCACGGCTGCAATAAAATCACACATGACAGCTGCAGTAATATCTCACACAACATGGCTGCAGTAAAATCACACATAATAGAGCTGCAGTAATATCTCACACAGCACAGCTGCAGTAAAATCATAAATGACAGAGCTGCAGTAATATCTCACACAGCACGGCTGCAGTAAAATCACACATGACAGAGCTGCAGCAATATCTCACACAGTAGGGCTGCAGTAAAATCACACATGACAGCTGCAGTAATATCCCACACAGCACGGCTGCAATAAAATCACACATGACAGCTGCAGTAATATCTCACACAGCATGGCTGCAGTAAAATCACACATGACAGCTGCAGTAATATTCCACACAGCACGGCTGCAGTAAAATCACACGACAGCTGCAGTAATATCTCACACAGCACGGCTGCAATAAAATCACACATGACAGCTGCAGTAATATCTCACACAACATGGCTGCAGTAAAATCACACATAATAGAGCTGCAGTAATATCTCACACAGCACAGCTGCAGTAAAATCATAAATGACAGAGCTGCAGTAATATCTCACACAGCACGGCTGCAGTAAAATCACACATGACAGAGCTGCAGCAATATCTCACACAGTAGGGCTGCAGTAAAATCACACATGGCAGCTGCAGTAATATCTCACACAGCACGGCTGCAGTAAAATCACACATGACAGCTGCAGTAATATCTCACACAGCACGGCTGCAGTAAAATCACACATGACAGCTGCAGCAATATCCCACACAGCACGGCTGCAATAAAATCACACATGACAGCTGCAGTAATATCTCACACAACACGGCTGCAATAAAATCACACATGACAGCTGCAGTAATATCTCACACAACACGGCTGCAGTAAAATCACACATGATAGAGCTGCAGCAATATCCCACATAGCACGGCTGCAATAAAATCACACATGACAGCTGCAGTAATATCCCACACAGCACGGCTGCAATAAAATCACACATGACAGCTGCAGTAATATCTCACACAACACGGCTGCAGTAAAATCACACATGATAGAGCTGCAGCAATATCCCACATAGCACGGCTGCAATAAAATCACACATGACAGCTGCAGTAATATCCCACACAGCACGGCTGCAATAAAATCACACATGACAGCTGCAGTAATATCTCACACAGCACGGCTGCAGTAAAATCACACATGACAGAGCTGCAGTAATATCTCACACAGTAGGGCTGCAGTAAAATCACACATGACAGCTGCAGTAATATCTCACACAGCACGGCTGCAGTAAAATCACACATGACAGCTGCAGTAATATCTCACACAGCACGGCTGCAGTAAAATCACACATGACAGCTGCAGTAATATTCCACACAGCACGGCTGCAATAAAATCACACATGACAGCTGCAGTAATATCTCACACAGCACGACTGCAGTAAAATCACAAATGATAGAGCTACAGTAATATCTCACACACCAGAAATGCAGTAAAATCTCATATGACAGAGCTGCAGTAATATCTCACACAGCAGGGCTGCAGTAAAATCACACATGACAGCTGCAGTAATATCTCACACAGCACGGCTGCAATAAAATCACACATGACAGCTGCAGTATTATCTCACACACCAGGAATGCAGTAAAATCACAAATGACAGAGCTGCAGTAATATCTCACACAGCAGGGCTGCAGTAAAATCACACATGACAGCTGCAGTAATATCTCACACAGCACGGCTGCAATGAAATCACACATGACAGCTGCAGTAATATCTCACACAACATGGCTGCAGTAAAATCACACATGATAGAGCTGCAGCAATATCTCGCACAGTAGGGCTGCAGTAAAATCACACATGACAGCTGCAGTAATATCCCACACAGCACGGCTGCAATAAAATCACACATGACAGCTGCAGTATTATCTCACACACCAGGAATGCAGTAAAATCACACATGACAGCTGCAGTAATATTCCACACAGCACGGCTGCAATAAAATCACACATGACAGCTGCAGTAATATCTCACACAGCACGGCTGCAGTAAAATCACAAATGATAGAGCTACAGTAATATCTCACACACCAGAAATGCAGTAAAATCTCATATGACAGAGCTGCAGTAATATCTCACACAGCAGGGCTGCAGTAAAATCACACATGACAGCTGCAGTAATATCTCACACAGCACGGCTGCAATAAAATCACACATGACAGCTGCAGTAATATCTCACACACCAGGAATGCAGTAAAATCACAAATGACAGAGCTGCAGTAATATCTCACACAGCAGGGCTGCAGTAAAATCACACATTACAGCTGCAGTAATATCTCACACAGCACGGCTGCAATAAAATCACACATGACAGCTGCAGTAATATCTCACACAACATGGCTGCAGTAAAATCACACATGATAGAGCTGCAGTAATATCTCACACAGCACAGCTGCAGTAAAATCATAAATGACAGAGCTGCAGTAATATCTCACACAGCACGGCTGCAGTAAAATCACACATGACAGAGCTACAGTAATATCTCACACACCAGGAATGCAGTAAAATCTCATATGACAGAGCTGCAGTAATATCTCACACAGCACGGCTGCAGTAAAATCACACGACAGCTGCAGTAATATCTCACACAGCACAGCTGCAGTAAAATCACACATGACAGCTGCAGTAATATCTCACACAGCACGGCTGCAGTAAAATCACACATGACAGCTGCAGTAATATCTCACACAGCACGGCTGCAATAAAATCACACATGACAGCTGCAGTAATATCTCACACAACATGGCTGCAGTAAAATCACACATAATAGAGCTGCAGTAATATCTCACACAGCACAGCTGCAGTAAAATCATAAATGACAGAGCTGCAGTAATATCTCACACAGCACGGCTGCAGTAAAATCACACATGACAGAGCTGCAGCAATATCTCACACAGTAGGGCTGCAGTAAAATCACACATGACAGCTGCAGTAATATCCCACACAGCACGGCTGCAATAAAATCACACATGACAGCTGCAGTAATATCTCACACAGCATGGCTGCAGTAAAATCACACATGACAGCTGCAGTAATATTCCACACAGCACGGCTGCAGTAAAATCACACGACAGCTGCAGTAATATCTCACACAGCACAGCTGCAGTAAAATCACACATGACAGCTGCAGTAATATCTCACACAGCACGGCTGCAGTAAAATCACACATGACAGCTGCAGTAATATCTCACACAGCACGGCTGCAATAAAATCACACATGACAGCTGCAGTAATATCTCACACAACATGGCTGCAGTAAAATCACACATGATAGAGCTGCAGTAATATCTCACACATCACAGCTGCAGTAAAATCATAAATGACAGAGCTGCAGTAATATCTCACACAGCACGGCTGCAGTAAAATCACACATGACAGCTGCAGCAATATCTCACACAGTAGGGCTGCAGTAAAATCACACATGACAGCTGCAGTAATATCCCACACAGCACGGCTGCAATAAAATCACACATGACAGCTGCAGTAATATCTCACACAGCATGGCTGCAGTAAAATCACACATGACAGCTGCAGTAATATTCCACACAGCACGGCTGCAATAAAATCACACATGACAGCTGCAGTAATATCTCACACAGCACGGCTGCAGTAAAATCACAAATGATAGAGCTACAGTAATATCTCACACACCAGAAATGCAGTAAAATCTCATATGACAGAGCTGCAGTAATATCTCACACAGCAGGGCTGCAGTAAAATCACACATGACAGCTGCAGTAATATCTCACACAGCACGGCTGCAATAAAATCACACATGACAGCTGCAGTAATATCTCACACACCAGGAATGCAGTAAAATCACAAATGACAGAGCTGCAGTAATATCTCACACAGCAGGGCTGCAGTAAAATCACACATGACAGCTGCAGTAATATCTCACACAGCACGGCTGCAATAAAATCACACATGACAGCTGCAGTAATATCTCACACAACATGGCTGCAGTAAAATCACACATGATAGAGCTGCAGTAATATCTCACACAGCACAGCTGCAGTAAAATCATGAATGACAGAGCTGCAGTAATATCTCACACAGCACGGCTGCAGTAAAATCACACATGACAGCTGCAGTAATATCTCACACAGCACGGCTGCAGTAAAATCACACATGACAGAGCTGCAGCAATATCTCACACAGTAGGGCTGCAGTAAAATCACACACATGGGTGTGAAAACTAACTCAAGTTAAATTTAATTTTATCAAATTTGAGTTTAGGGTTAGAGTAAGATAATAGGTAGATATACTGTATACCAACATAATATTAAATTTAAAATATTATGGATTTAATATATTCACTTGTATGCATTAACCCAATGCACCAACGTGCATACATACATACATACATACCGGTACATACATACAGACTGAGAGAGACAGACATGTAACTCATATTGTGTGCTTTGTACATGGTAATCAATAAACACACAAGAATCATTTTAGCCTGGAGCCTACAGGAAACAGTGTTAGAGTGATAACAGGCAGTGTATACAGTATACATATCATATCTAGATATACAACATTGGCACACATGTTTGTATTGGGGGTTGCAATAATATTATCACCCCTCCCCCTCTCATTCAAAATAAAGTATTTATTATTGGTGAACCTGGTGGAGTGGGGTCCCTTTGACCAGCTGCCTAGAACAAATCCAATGCTGAAATCATTAAACTTTGAACTTGCAAGACAATTGCTTCCCAAAATGTTTGCACACTTGTGCCTTCAAATATGTTGCATAATAATCCTAAGAAACAAATAAACATTATTATTCCAGCACAGGTAGTCAGTCGTCAATGCTGGAATATTCATCAGAATGTTTTATTATAATCAAACATATAATGTAAAACCATTTATTTTGATTGAGTTTTAAGTTCATAGATTTGCATGTTATGTTACATGGTCAGATGGATTTAATTCATCTTCAAAAATACCGAAATTAATACCCAGTTAATAATTAATTTCTCTGTGAACCTTGCAGCTAGTATTTGAAGGATGATCCTTCCAGGAAACCAAAGAATCAGTCTTTCTCAAAGCCAAATGATTTTCACTATGTCTTGATCAGTAAACTTCACTATGAGAAACAAAACACGTTACCCTCAAGGAGGTTACCATCACTCACCTGGAACAGATTTGGGAGAAAGAAATCAATAGAAATAAGGCATCTCTTTTTAACAGATAAAGAAAAGACCATTTAAAGTGTTTTTATACAACACAGTATGAAGAGACAAGGATACTAGCACTTCTACCATAAAGCTACTTGCCTACAGGGGAATGAACCTGTGCCAAAAACAAAATCACCCTATGAGCAAATTACCGCACAGACTTTCATGGAAGAGAAATCTGGCAAGGGCAGCATGATTCATAATGTCGAACAATCCTGTTGTAAAGACATGGATTTGTAAATACACCAACCAGATATTTGATTGGATACACATGGTAGGCACTGACTGCAATGGATGCATTCAAGTATGTCTAAATAACAGGGTGGCATTACCACCTCCCTTGCACACCAATGTTAAAGTGCTTTTCTCTGCAATTAACTCTCCAAACCGACCCATTGTGATGTGGTTGATCTTCATAAAAACACACTGTTTTTGTTTATTTGACACACTTCTGATAGAACTGCACCAAAAAGGCCATTAAGTAATTAAATGCTTCCAGCCCTATAGAGAAAGGCCTGCAGGACCCAAAACTGTGCATTGACATTGGCCCGAAGTCATCAAAACAACAGGTGAATGCGAAACTATCAGAGCACGGAAGTGAGTGGGAAAAACACAATGACTTCAAAAGTTTTGGCAGAAAAACTCTATAGTACTTTGAATTTCAAGCCAAAATTAACAGTAAAGTGAGAAATACCCAGCTCTATTGCACTTGGAGTGTTTAATGGACCAGCAAAATATCAATCATTGAACTAAAGGAATCCTGTACTATTTGATATACCGAACAATTAATCTACACAACAAATATATGTTATTCTTAGAAAGCAGTATATGAAATCATCATAGCCTTTTAAACCTATAGTGCTAGACTTATCTGACAATGCCAGGCTAACATCGCTGGTGGCAGTTCTGTACTCAGGGATGGACAATTTGAAATTCTGCACTCAGGAATAGACCATATGAAAACCTGTGACAATTCTGTACTGAGGGATACACCATATGCAAACATGAGGCAATTCTGCACTGAAGATCAACCATATGAAAACATGCGGCAATTGTGCACTAACAGATTGACCATATGAAAACATGCGGCAATTGTGCACTAAGGGATTGACCATATGAAAACCTATGACAATTCTGCACTAAGGGATTGACCATATGGAAACCTGTGGCAATTCTGTACTGAGGAATTGACCATATGAAAACCTGTGACAATTCTGCACTAAGGGATTGACCATATGAAAACCTGTGGTAATTCTGTACTGAGGGATTGACCATATGAAAACCTGTGGTAATTCTGTACTAAGGGATTGACCATATGAAAACATGCGGCAATTGTGCACTAAGGGATTGACCATATGAAAACCTATGACAATTCTGCACTAAGGGATTGACCATATGAAAACCTGTGGTAATTCTGTACTAAGGAATTGACCATATGAAAACCTGTAGCGACTCTGCACTTAGAAATAGACCATACGAAAACCTATGACAATTCTGCACTAAGGGATGGACCATATGAAAACATGTGGCAATTTTGCACTAAGGGATTGACCATATGAAAACCTATGACAATTTTGCACTAAGGAATTGACCATATGAAAACCTGTGGCAACTCTGTACTGAAGGATGGACCGTATGAAAACCTGTAGCAACTCTGCACTTAGAAATAGACCATATGAAAACCTGTGGTAATTCTGCACTAAGGGATTGACCATATGAAAACCTGTGGTAATTCTGTACTAAGGAATTGACCATATGAAAACCTGTAGCAACTCTGCACTTAGAAATAGACCATATGAAAACCTGTGGTAATTCTGTACTAAGGAATTGACCGTATGAAAACTTGTAGCAACTCTGCACTTAGAAATAGACCATATGAAAACCTGTGGTAATTCTGCACTAAGGGATTGACCATATGAAAACCTGTGACAATTCTGTACTGAGGGATACACCATATGCAAACATGAGGCAATTCTGCACTGAAGATCAACCATATGAAAACATGCGGCAATTGTGCACTAAGGGATTGACCATATGAAAACATGCGGCAATTGTGCACTAAGGGATTGACCATATGAAAACCTATGACAATTCTGCACTAAGGGATTGACCATATGAAAACCTGTGACAATTCTGTACTGAGGAATTGACCATATGAAAACCTGTGACAATTCTGCACTAAGGGATTGACCATATGAAAACCTGTGGTAATTCTGTACTGAGGGATTGACCATATGAAAACCTGTGGTAATTCTGTACTAAGGGATTGACCATATGAAAACATGCGGCAATTGTGCACTAAGGGATTGACCATATGAAAACCTATGACAATTCTGCACTAATGGATTGACCATATGAAAACCTGTGGTAATTCTGTACTAAGGAATTGACCATATGAAAACCTGTAGCGACTCTGCACTTAGAAATAGACCATACGAAAACCTATGACAATTTTGCACTAAGGGATTGACCATATGAAAACCTATGACAATTTTGCACTAAGGAATTGACCACATGAAAACCTGTGGCAACTCTGTACTGAGGGATGGACCGTATGTAAACCTGTAGCAACTCTGCACTTAGAAATAGACCATATGAAAACCTGTGGTAATTCTGCACTAAGGGATTGACCATATGAAAACCTGTGGTAATTCTGTACTAAGGAATTGACCATATGAAAACCTGTAGCAACTCTGCACTTAGAAATAGACCATATGAAAACCTGTGGTAATTCTGTACTAAGGAATTGACCGTATGAAAACTTGTAGCAACTCTGCACTTAGAAATAGACCATATGAAAACCTGTGGTAATTCTGCACTAAGGGATTGACCATATGAAAACCTGTGACAATTCTGTACTGAGGGATACACCATATGCAAACATGAGGCAATTCTGCACTGAAGATCAACCATATGAAAACATGCGGCAATTGTGCACTAAGGGATTGACCATATGAAAACATGCGGCAATTGTGCACTAAGGGATTGACCATATGAAAACCTATGACAATTCTGCACTAAGGGATTGACCATATGAAAACCTGTGACAATTCTGTACTGAGGAATTGACCATATGAAAACCTGTGACAATTCTGCACTAAGGGATTGACCATATGAAAACCTGTGGTAATTCTGTACTGAGGGATTGACCATATGAAAACCTGTGGTAATTCTGTACTAAGGGATTGACCATATGAAAACATGCGGCAATTGTGCACTAAGGGATTGACCATATGAAAACCTATGACAATTCTGCACTAAGGGATTGACCATATGAAAACCTGTGGTAATTCTGTACTAAGGAATTGACCATATGAAAACCTGTAGCGACTCTGCACTTAGAAATAGACCATACGAAAACCTATGACAATTTTGCACTAAGGGATTGACCATATGAAAACCTATGACAATTTTGCACTAAGGAATTGACCACATGAAAACCTGTGGCAACTCTGTACTGAGGGATGGACCGTATGTAAACCTGTAGCAACTCTGCACTTAGAAATAGACCATATGAAAACCTGTGGTAATTCTGCACTAAGGGATTGACCATATGAAAACCTGTGGTAATTCTGTACTAAGGAATTGACCATATGAAAACCTGTAGCAACTCTGCACTTAGAAATAGACCATATGAAAACCTGTGGTAATTCTGTACTAAGGAATTGACCGTATGAAAACTTGTAGCAACTCTGCACTTAGAAATAGACCATATGAAAACCTGTGGTAATTCTGCACTAAGGGATTGACCATATGAAAACCTGTGGTAATTCTGTACTAAGGAATTGACCATATGAAAACCTGTAGCAACTCTGCACTTAGAAATAAACCATATGAAAACCTGTGGTAATTCTGCACTAAGGGATTGACCATATGAAAACCTGTGGTAATTCTGTACTAAGGAATTGACCATATGAAAACCTGTAGCAACTCTGCACTTAGAAATAGACCATACGAAAACCTATGACAATTCTGCACTAAGGGATTGACCATATGAAAACCTGTGGTAATTCTGTACTAAGGAATTGACCATATGAAAACCTGTGGTGATTCTGTACTAAGGAATTGACCATATGAAAACCTGTGGTAATTCTGTACTAAGAAATTGACCATATGAAAACCTATGACAATTTTGCACTAAGGAATTGACCATATGAAAACCTGTGGTAATTCTGTACTGAGGGATGGACTGTATGAAAACCTGTAGCAACTCTGCACTTAGAAATAGACCATATGAAAACCTGTGGTAATTCTGCACTAAGGGATTGACCATATGAAAACCTGTGGTAATTCTGTACTAAGGAATTGACCATATGAAAACCTGTAGCAACTCTGCACTTAGAAATAGACCATAAGAAAACCTATGACAATTCTGCACTAAGGGATTGACCATATGAAAACCTGTGGTAATTCTGTACTAAGGAATTGACCATATGAAAACCTGTGGTAATTCTGTACTGAGGGATGGACTGTATGAAAACCTGTAGCAACTCTGCACTTAGAAATAGACCATACGAAAACCTATGACAATTCTGCACTAAGGGATGGACCATATGAAAACATGTGGCAATTTTGCACTAAGGGATTAACCATATGAAAACCTATGACAATTCTGCACTAAGGGATTGACCATATGAAAACCTGTAGCAACTCTGCACTTAGAAATAGACCATACGAAAACCTATGACAATTCTGCACTAAGGGATGGACCATATGAAAACATGTGGCAATTTTGCACTAAGGGATTGACCATATGAAAACCTATGACAATTCTGTACTAAGGAATTGACCATATGAAAACCTGTGGTAATTCTGTACTAAGGAATTGACCATATGAAAACCTGTAGCAACTCTGCACTTAGAAATAGACCATACGAAAACCTATGACAATTCTGCACTAAGGGATGGACCATATGAAAACATGTGGCAATTTTGCACTAAGGGATTGACCATATGAAAACCTATGACAATTTTGCACTAAGGAATTGACCATATGAAAACCTGTAGCAACTCTGCACTTAGAAATAGACCATACGAAAACCTATGACAATTCTGCACTAAGGGATGGACCATATGAAAACATGTGGCAATTTTGCACTTAGGAATAGACCATATGAAAACATGAGGCAATTCTGCACTTAGAAATAGACCATATGAAAACCTGTGGCAATTCAGTAATAAGGAATAGACCACATAAAAACTTGTGGCAATTCTTCACTAAGATATTGACCATAAACTATGGCAATTCTGTAATAAAGGGTAGACTACCTAACAACCTGTGGCATTTCTGCACTAAGAAATGATTTTGGAAACCTGGGGCACATCTTTCTCACATTTTGAATTAAAGCAATCAATCAGATTGTTGATATCTTAAACAAGACAAGAATGACACTAGCGATTACTAAAAGGAGAATTTATGCAACACTAATTGGAATGCCTACATTCTCCTCTTTATGCGGGCAGAGTTCACTTACAATTCAAGATGGACCAGACATAGTAACGCAATTTAATATTCCACCAGATAGGTTATCCATGTATTGCTACATGCATAACATTTACAATCAAATTTGATATGTAAATCACTGGTCATGTGACTGAATAAATTTGTAGTGTATGGTCAGTAATTGAGAGTGAATAAAAGACTAACCGGATATCATCAAAAATCAGATTTGTTATATGACTTCTGAATTTGTAATTTAATATATTTCTATTTGCTATTTCTCATATTTATGCAACTTTTTATCCAAACTCAAGTAGAGTGCATAAGCATGTATCATGATACATGTGACAAAAATATATTAAATAATACAAAAATAATACATCCTCAAAAAACAAGATGGCTGCCAGCTGATAATAACGATGATTACTTAATGAAAAGGCATAGATTTCAAAATAAAACTAATCCGGGCTGTGGATTAGCCTACGTGCACCTACTGAATATCACTGAAATGCAATGGTTCTTGAAATATTGGTGGAACAGACACACACAAGACAGACAAGGTAATAACTCAAAGGCTCCCCTTTGTGCTTTGTATTCAGGAATAAAAATGGTTTAGTTGAATAAATGTTTTGAGAAAGAAACATTTATAACTGTAAAATAGGTTTACAAAGTTAACCTTTTCACCACCAGTTCCCTCTTTTCATCACAAAGTCACAAAATAGTCCATTTTATCATCTGCACTTTCCTTCAGAAGATTGAGACAAAAATAGCCAAATAATCTGATTAAAAACTGGAAATTGAGTCAAATTTTGTGTGTTGGATCCAAAATTAAGTTTCAATTCCAGAAATATTGAAGAATCTAAGAAACAAAGTGCACACAATTTTGGGTGAGAAATTCTGGTGGTGAAAAGGGTAAGTAAGATTCAGATCCCCAACAGTCAACAATTAGCTCATAGAGGACAACATAGATAAACACAGTGAATCAGAACCTCCACGAGGAGGCGATACAATTACTGAAATGTCAAGGTGGTATAAGAACAGAATTACAGGGATACGCTGCCGTCAAAGCATGGCAACAATGTGGGAAACGAACAAATTCCAACAAGATACATTTACTGAGAAACCAACTGGGAATACCATGGTTTTAATTTAAAAAACAAATGTTTGAATACTGAATTGGAAACCTGGGATATCCATCACTACATCCCGGTCTACATGAATGACTCCCAGCCAAGGTGAATTTCAAATCCAAAGAAGATTGAAAAGAACATAGCACCCTTGGGTAATGAAGAAAATAAACAATCAGATGCAAGAGATAAAAGAATTGTCAATATTGAAAGAGTAGGTATTGAAGAGGAACGCAAAACTGTCAAAATTGGAGAATGCATGAAAAGATGCATTGTGTACGGAAGTAAACTTCACACCCATTTGAATGGGAGCTGCAGTGTTAACCAAACAATGCCAAGTGTGAAAGTTGCACCACACTACAATTGTTTGGATTAAATTGAAAAGATCTGAAGAGGAACCATGATACTCAATTAGAGTAGACCTACAAGGAATTGTGAATGCCTCATTTGATACTTTCACAACTCACTCCTTCTGATGAAGCGATGATACACACATAATCAGCAAACCAAAGTAGGGCAATAACCACCCGCATAAACAGAGCCTGGGAAAAAATAGAAGTCAAAGGAAACACAAACACTACTAGAAGGTTAGAAGTTAAATTGTTTAATCACTAATAAGCAAAGTTACTGACAAAGTCGACTCTGGAGAACGGTAAGGTCTATGTTCCCAACTCATGACATGCTTCTATACAGCATAGTTTTGCATGAACAAAAATTAACTTTTAAGGTAAGATATTCTTACTGGAGTACTGCCAAATGTGGTTTGGAAAATAAAAAGGAAATTGAGGGTATAACAAAAAGTTATTGAGTGATAAATGCAGTAATATTCAGCATTTTACGAGTATTTCCTATCATTTTGTTGAGGAAACAAGATAAGTATGTGATAAAGCTAAAGGCAAAAGGCAAAGAGGTATATGGCAATTACAGGGCAGGGAGGAGGGCAATGGAAGGGGCAGAGTGAATGGCAATAGTGGATGTAATGGGAATTGGAGGATGGGAATGGGAAGGGAGAGGGAGAGTGGATGGCAATGAGAATGGGAGGACAGGGTGGATATAATGGAAGGAGAGGACATGAAGGATAATGGATTGAAAATGACAGCGTGGAAAATAGAAATAAGAGGACGGGATGGATAATGGGAAGGAGAGGACAGGATGGATAATGGGAAGGAGAGAACAGGGTGGATAATGGGAAGGAGTAGACAGGATGGATAATGGGAAGGAGAGGACAGGATGGATAATGGGAAGGAGAGAACAGGGTGGATATTGGGAAGGAGAGAACAGGATGGATAATGGGAAGGAGAGAACAGGATGGATAATGGGAAGGAGAGAACAGGGTGGATAATGGGAAAAAGAGAACAGGGGGGATAATGGGAAAGAGAGAAAAGGGTGGATAATGGGAAGGAGAGAACAGGGTGGATAATGGGAAGGAGAGAACAGGGTGGATAATGGGAAGAAGAGAACAGGGTGGATAATGGGAAGAAAAGAACATGGTGGATAATGGGAAGGAGAGGACAGGATGGATAATGGGAAGGAGAGGACAGGATGGATAATGGGAAGAAGAGAACATGGTGGATAATGGGAAGGAGAGAACAGGGTGGATAATGGGAATGAGAGAACAGGATGAATAATGGGAAGGAGAGAACAGGGTGGATAATGGGAAGAAGAGAACAGAGTGGATAATGGGAAGGAGAGAACAGGGTGGATAATGGGAAGGAGAGAACAGGGTGGATAATGGGAATGAGAGAACAGGATGAATAATGGGAAGGAGAGAACAGGGTGGATAATGGGAAGAAGAGAACAGAGTGGATAATGGGAAGGAGAGAACAGGATGGATAATGGGAAGGAGAGAACATGATGGATAATGGGAAGGAGAGAACAGGATGGATAATGGGAAGGAGAGAACAGGGTGGATAATGGGAAAGAGAGAACAGGGTGGATAATGGGAAGAAGAGAACATGGTGGATAATGGGAAGGAGAGAACAGGGTGGATAATGGGAAGGAGAGAACAGGGTGGATAATGGGAAAGAGAGAACAGGGTGGATAATGGGAAGAAGAGAACATGGTGGATAATGGGAAGGAGAGAACAGGGTGGATAATGGGAAGGAGAGAACAGGGTGGATAATGGGAAAGAGAGAACAGGGTGGATAATGGGAAGAAGAGAACATGGTGGATAATGGGAAGAGGAGGACAGAGTGGATAATGGGAAGGGGAGGACAGGGTGAATAATGGGAAGGAGAGAACAGGGAGGATAATGACAAGAAGAGAACAGGGTGGATAATGGGAAGAGGAGGACAGAGTGGATAATGGGAAGGGGAGGACAGGGTGAATAATGGGAACGAGAGGACAGGGTGGATAATGGGAAGGAGAGAACAGGGTGGATAATGGGAAAGAGAGAACAGGGTGGATAATGACAAGAAGAGAACAGGGTGGATAATGGGAAGAGGAGGACATGGTGAATAATGGGAAGGAGAGGACAGGGTGGATAATGGGAAGAAGAGAACAGGGTGGAAAATGGGAAGAAGAAAACAGGGGGATAATGGGAAGGAGAAGACAGGATGGATAATGGGAAGGAGATGACAGGATGGATAATGGGAAGGAGAAGACAGGATGGATAATGGGAAGAGAAGGACAGGATGGATAATGGGAAGCAGAGAACAGGGTGGAAAATGGGAAAAGGACAGGGGGGATAATGGGAAAAGGACAGGGGGATAATAAGAAGGAGAGAACAGGGCAGATAATGGGAAAAGGACAGGGTTGAAAATGGGAAGAGGAGAACAGGGGGATAATGGGAAAAGGACAGGGTGGATGATGGAAAGGACTGTGTGACATAAAGTAATGTGTGTTATGCAGTAACCCTTCATACATGCAAATTTTTACATTTTCAAAAATATAGCTACCAGTTGGTCAATCAGGGTCCCCCAAGAAGTCTTTAATGTCTTAAAATAATTGAAATAGGCCTGACCCAACTTTTCAAGGGTTCGAAAAATGTCCAACAATCTTTGAAAAGCAAATCAGATGATATCCTTGGACCTGGAGTTTGAAATCATTAGTGCTTAATTTTGATTTGACAGACCTTAAGACAGACTTTAAAAATAAAATGGTCCAGACATATCGAACAACTGACATCACACTTCGTTAGTTGAGTCAAAGCATGTACACAAAGCAGAATTTGATAAGTTGAAAAAACTTCTCAACAAACAACCTGATCTCTGATTGGTCTGTTTTTCAGGTGTTATGATTGGGTAGCCAATCAGTTACACTCTTGTAAGTACATGTACCTTCGCATTGACTCCCTTTCATCCAAGAACAGGGACTGAAACCCTTCAACAAAACAGGAAACTGATTTTAATAACAATTTTAAGATATGGCCAATGATGTATAGCTGCTTTTGTAGTATAGTGCAATGACACAGCTACGCACGGTTGCTGTCTGCGAAACAGAAAGAAAGACAACCTAACCGAAACAAACATTGAGATCATTATCTTGTGGCCAAACAATAGACACAACATTAAGATGGAAATTGGTTGAAACCAATGTCAGATCATCAGTATACAAATATCTAGGAGTTAATCAGATGTCAATTGGATCTGCTGTAAGAGGAACCATGATGGTGGCATCAAAAGAGGTGGGCCTCTGGAGACCTGCTCAATCGGATACAGATCAATGCTTCATTCAACTACGATTCCCACTTATTGAGATACGTGTCAACAAGCAGACCATGGCACAATTGTTACAAAACAGTGGTAGGTGTGGGCCACAAGTACATCCACTTAGACATGTCTACATTAGGGAATATCAATTATATTCTTCTTGCCTTGCAGCTGATGGAAACAGCCAATCCAGCTGCTATTAAGGTTATACCTACAAGTAATATGATACAACATTTCTAGGATAGAGAAATTTGATATTAGGCAGAGCTCTATCAAGCTTGGATATGTTAATTGGGTGCCAAATATAGAAATGACTGCTTGTCGCAAAGCAGTGGAATATCAGTACAAGGCAGGCTATGTTCACATGACTCATGGTAAATCGTTATTGCCTTGTTTTTGACTACTAGAAAATCTTAGAGTAGCTCATAAAAAAAACAAGAGCTGAGACAATTATAGCAGAGGTTGTGTAGGGGATAAATGAAAGAACTATCTCAGTGAAATGTTTTCTTTGTTATCTCAGTGAAATGTTTTCTCAGTTATCTCAGTGAAATGTTTTCTTTGTTATCTCAGTGAAATGTTTTCTCAGTTATCTCAGTGAAATGTTTTCTCAGTTATCTCAGTGAAATGTTTTCTTTGTTATCTCAGTGAAATGTTTTCTCAGTTATCTCAGTGAAATGTTTTTTCAGTTATCTCAGTGAAATGTTTTCTCAGTTATCTCAGTGAAATGTTTTCTCAGTTATCTCAGTGAAATGTTTTCTCCGTTATCTCAGTGAAATGTTTTCTCAGTTATCTCAGTGAAATGTTTTCTCAGTTATCTCAGTGAAATGTTTTCTCAGTTATCTCAGTGAAATGTTTTCTCAGTTATCTCAGTGAAATGTTTTCTCAGTTATCTCAGTAAAAATGTTTTCTCAGTTATCTCAGTGAAATGTTTTCTCAGTTATCTTGGTGAAATGTTTTCTCAGTTATCTCGGTGAAATGTTTTCTCAGTTATCTCAGTTGAAATGTTTTCTCAGTTATCTCAGTGAAATGTTTTCTCAGTTATCAGTGAAAATGTTTTTTCAGTTATCTCAGTGAAAATGTTTTCTCAGTTATCTCAGTGAAAATGTTTTCTCATTTATCTCACTGAAATGTTTTCTCAGTTATCAGTGAAAATGTTTTCTCAGTTATCTCAGTGAAATGTTTTCTCAGTTATCTCAGTGAAATGTTTTCTCAGTTATCTCAGTGAAAATGTTTTCTCAGTTATCTCAGTGAAAATGTTATATCATTTATCTCCCTGAAATATTTTCTCAGTTATCAGTGAAAATGTTTTCTCAGTTATCAGTGAAAATGTTTTCTCAGTTATCAGTGAAAATGTTTTCTCAGTTATCAGTGAAAAGGTTTTTTCAGTTATCTCAGTGAAAATGTTTTCTCAGTTATCTCAGTGAAAATGTTATATCATTTATCTCCCTGAAATATTTTCTCAGTTATCAGTGAAAATGTTTTCTCAGTTATCAGTGAAAATGTTTTCTCAGTTATCAGTGAAAATGTTTTCTCAGTTATCTCAGTGGAATGTTTTCTCAATTATCTAAGCGAGTGTTTCCTCAGTTATTAGTGAAAATGGTTTCTCGATTATCTTAGCAAATGTTTTCTCAATTATCTCTGTGAGTACCGGTATGTCTTTTTAAAATTAACTCAGTTAATGTTCTCTCGATCTCAGTGAATGTTTTCTCAGTTATCTCATTGAAATGTTTTCTCAATTATCTCAGTGAAATGTTTTCTCAGTTATCAGTGAAAATGTTTTTTCAGTTATCTCAGTGAAAATGTTTTCTCAGTTATCTCAGTGAAAATGTTTTCTCATTTATCTCACTGAAATGTTTTCTCAGTTATCAGTGAAAATGTTTTCTCAGTTATCTCAGTGAAATGTTTTCTCAGTTATCTCAGTGAAATGTTTTCTCAGTTATCTCAGTGAAAATGTTTTCTCAGTTATCAGTGAAAAGGTTTTTTCAGTTATCTCAGTGAAAATGTTTTCTCAGTTATCTCAGTGAAAATGTTATATCATTTATCTCCCTGAAATATTTTCTCAGTTATCAGTGAAAATGTTTTCTCAGTTATCAGTGAAAATGTTTTCTCAGTTATCAGTGAAAATGTTTTCTCAGTTATCAGTGAAAATGTTTTCTCAGTTATCTCAGTGGAATGTTTTCTCAATTATCTAAGCGAGTGTTTCCTCAGTTATTAGTGAAAATGGTTTCTCGATTATCTTAGCAAATGTTTTCTCAATTATCTCTGTGAGTACCGGTATGTCTTTTTAAAATTAACTCAGTTAATGTTCTCTCGATCTCAGTGAATGTTTTCTCAGTTATCTCATTGAAATGTTTTCTCAATTATCTCAGTGAAAATGTTTTCTCAGTTATCTCAGTGAAATGATTTCTCAGTTATCTCAATGATAATGTTTTTTCAATTATCTCAGTGAAATGTTTTCTTTGTTATCTCAGTGAAAATGTTTTCTCAGTTATCTCAGTGAAAATGTTTTCTCAGTTATCTCAGTGAAATGTTTTCTCAATTATCTTAGCAAATGTTTTCTCAATTATCTCTGTGAGTACCGGTATGTCTTTTTTAAATTAACTAAGTGAATGTTCTCTTGATCTCAGTGAATGTTTTTTCAATTATCTCAGTGAAAATGTTTTCTTAGTTATCTCAGTGAAAATGTTTTCTCAGTTATCTCAGTAAAATGTTTTCTCGGTTATCTCAGTGAAATGTTTTCTTTGTTATCTCAGTGAAAATGTTTTCTCAGTTATTTCAGTGAAAATGTTTTCTCAGTTATCTCAGTGAAATGTTTTCTCAATTATCTTAGCAAATGTTTTCTCAATTATCTCTGTGAGTACCGGTATGTCTTTTTTAAATTAACTAAGTGAATGTTCTCTTGATCTCAGTGAATGTTTTCTCAATAATCTCAGTGAAAATGTTTTCTCAATTATATCAGTATGTCTTTTTTTTTAAATTATGTTAATGAAAATGATTTCTCAATTTACCAGTGAGTATGTCTTTTCTCAATTATCTTAGTGTAAATTTGTTCTCAATTAACTCAGTGAAAGTTCTCTCTATCTTAGTGAAATGTTTTCTCAATAATCAGTGAAAATGTTCTTTGTTGATATTGGAAATGGTTTATCTATATAAGTCAATTTAATACACACGGAAGTATGACATTAATTTAGAGAAAACCAATTCTCTGAATATTTAAAAACAAAATAAAATGAAAATTTGTCAAAACAAATATTTGGCAATATGTTTTCAGCAATAAACTTATGTGCCCATTCTAATCACTAGACTGATTCTTGTACTGTAAATCTCTTAAATTTTAACAAGAGACATATATTTGTGTACTGTAGAATACTTAATTTTTGGTTGGAATTAATTTTCGCTAATAATCTACCTAATATACCTTTTTTACTATATTTTATATTAAACTTGTCAAAAATCAGTGAAAATTAATTCCATACAAAACACCCAAAAAGTGTTTTCAGTGAAAATTAATTCCAGCTAAAATAAGACATTTTACAGTAATTCACAAGACATGGTTCAACTATAAAAGGTTGTACTGAAAAATTTTTCTTAGAAACTGCAGCTTCTAATAAAATGCTACAATTCAACAGAGGGGATGTGGCTTCTATTTGAGCATCAATACATATGAGAAATAGTGACAGAACTTTTGGTTCTCAATTTTTCTAAAAGTATGGGTATGGCTTTTATTAGGGATGCGACTTCTAATACAGAATTTACAACACTAGATACCACTTTATTGGGACCTTTGAGACAGCAAACCACAGTGAAGTTTGTGAGATGAGCTTCCAACTAATTCTGTCATATTATCGATACAGAAACATCATACAATTTATACAGGTAGAAGTGAATGTTTAAGACATCTGTAAGGTTGAATAAAAGGTAAGTCAGAAAAAATTGGCTCACGTAGTGAGCTATTAGAAATCCTTGTCATAAGTAGTGCATTTCCCAATGAAATGATTAAGGGTCAACACATTGAAATAGAAAGGGTGGGTAGAAGCGTCAGCTGCTACATCAGTCACTATAATTCTATGAATTAATCAGTGAGTCAATTTAACTTACCAAAAGAAACTCTTGGTACAACAAAACAGCATCTATTCTTTATATCCAGTATGAAATTTGAATTCATTTTAAATGTTCCAATCAGTATGTTCTTTGGTATTGAAATACATATACATATATATATTATATATTGAAAAAACAAATATGAAAAATTGTAGATACTTGTGTATATGAAATAGAATAACTGACACCACCTTGATTTCAAACGGCCAGCCCTTAGCAATTTTGTGCGAAAAATGTTCTCACCATATAAATGTTCCAATCAGTATGTTTTTTGGTATTGAAATACATATATATATCTATATTAAAAAAAAAAATATGAAAAAGTTGTAGATACATGTGTATATATGAAAAAGTATAACTGACACCACCCCGATTTCAAATGGCCAGCCCTTAGCAATTTTGTGCGAAAAATGTTCTCACCATATAAATGTTCCAATCAGTATGTTTTTTGGTATTGAAATACATATATATATCTATATTGAAAAAAAAAATATGAAAAAGTTGTAGATACATGTGTATATATGAAAAGGTATAACTGACACCACCTCGATTTCAAATGGCCAGCCCTTAGCGATTTTGAGCGAAAAATTTGCTCACCCTTGATGAACTTGAAAAGTACTAAGAAAATTGAGCTGACTGCCTGTACCAGCTAATGATAATACACTCTAAACATACAAAGTGCACAAACGCACTTGCATTTAGTACTATAGTGGAGTATGATTTATCCCTGAGGACGAGACAATAACATAAACATACCAGTAGGATGATTAAGAAAGCACAAATCAACTATATAATGCTTATCTTATCACAAATCTTTAAGAAAACACTCAAGGAAAATAATGATTGAATCTGGTGACCATTATTGTCAATGCACCTCATTTCCTTTTTAGCCTACTACTTTGGTTGAAATTGACGCAGACAAGACATTAGTTTATCCACGGACAATATGGAAGTAGAGAAGCGTAAACGCAAGCAGATTGGAGCATTGGTTTATTGATAAAATAAGCAAACTATAATGGATAATGTGGGTTTAATTGCCTCCGCTATTTCTAACCTGTCTATTTGAGTATTAAATGAATATAAACACAACGATGATTCCAACAACAAGACAGCCATTCATAGAACTTGTCTTGGGTTGAGTGCTGTAAAGTAATTTACTCAAGTTGAATTGCTTTGACTGACAATGCTAAATGGGAAATACAGCAATAGCAGAGTTAATTACAGCAGCTAACTGCTCTGTACTCGACCACTGGTTCATTTTAGTGTGATCTAGAGGCTTGGTGATTCTACAATTCTAGTGTGATATACTTCAAGACGGAACTCATAACAACATGATCCATAGACCTATCTCTGTATTTATTTAAAATCAGAAGTTATAAATTATTATTTTGTTTGTAATTATAAATAAATACCCAATATTCAAGCAGTCCTTGTCGTGGGGGAAAGTAGACTCAATCAGTGCTTACATTATTGTCTAGCTCTCTCCCATAACTTTGTAAATAATAACTCTTCCAGTTTATGAAAGATTGTATTTATAGAAAATAAAGAACTAAATAATATTTAATAGGTTATGTACAATAACATTACAGTAGTCTTGCTGCCTGATATATACTGAGTACTAAAAGATTTGTGTGACCGTGCCCTTGTTCTAAGTGTGACAAAGTAAGAGTGAAACCAGTGTAAATCCTATGTAAATTGGGAACCAGCCTTTAATAAACTGAACACCATTTTCTACCGATATTTTTAGATCCACAGCTGACCTGGTATACAAATGTTTTAAAAACTGAACACCTCTGTAGACCTTGCTGCTGTTATAACTTTTCAGAGATTTTCTAATTTGTATTTCTTTCTATGTTGAATTTCAGTGTATTTTAATTTTAGTGTGTCTTATTTTATTTGTCTTTTGTAATCATTTTTTTACCTTACTAAACCCACAGATGTTAAGTTGCGTAATAAAGTTATTATAAAGACAGATACCTCTGGAAATATTTCTAGTCAATGTAGTGATAAACCAAGCCCAATACTGTCAACACAACTTTCTGTTTATTGCTCTCTTCCATTCAAGCAACACAGAATGAACAAGTATATGTCTTCATGTTTCAATATACAGACAGGATGACAAAGTGAGATAAATATGAAAGTTTTTTTTCTTCCCCAATCTAATTTACGTCCTATCACTTTCACTTTAAAGCTTAATTCAGCATTTTGAGGTGACAGCTTGATGAAGCAAGGTCATAGTTCACAATATCCACGGAAGGTTAATAATCAAATAATCATGAGAAGAGTCTGGTTTTATTTATGATGAGGAAGTCGTTCAGCAAAGTTAACTTGTGAGACATAAAACGAGACTTCATCTGAGACAGAATCTTGAGAATTGCCCCCTTGTTACATTGCCTGGCTACTTCATTGTAAGAAGAACACTCTATCAGATGAATAAGCAACAATACCAGTACAGTAAAACAGGTGTGCGCGAGTGAAACTGAGAACAAGCCAATTCATCAGCACATATCAACACTAAGCAACTTATAGTGGCGTAGTAAGTATGATTGAGGATGCTTGTCAACTTGTGAAAGCCACACTTTTATACAAGATGTTGGGGAGACAGCTAGCAATGAAAAGTGTAAAGTGTCCACTAGGGTTTGAATTACAAAATTGTGGCAGAGAGTCAACATGGTAAGTGTTAGCATGTGATAGTGTGTGTTTGGCAAACAGCCATGGAATAGCTAGCAGTTAATGAGAACTTGATGGTGTGATACAATACACGAATGATTTTAACATGCATCATTCGATTCTCATATGCCAAAATAAACACCCCCTTTCATATTACAATCAGATATAAACAGGATTTTATGATGATTATTAAAAGTACATCAAATCATTTGTCATGTCACATTATTATGATTAATAGTTATTGCTGGTTGATCATAGTAGTAGTAGTAGTACATGTACCGTAAAATCTGTATTAGAAGCTGCATCTCTAATAGAAGTCGCATCTATTCTTTTTGAACATTTGAGAAGCAAAAATTCATCATTTCTCATATGTGTAGATGCTCTAATGCATCTCCTCTGTTGCATTGTACCATTTTAATAGAAGTCACTGCTTCTAATACAGATTTTACAGTACTATAAGTTGGTTGTTTAATGTTACAGTAACAATAGTTAACGGCAGCAGTAGTTAATGCTAGTTGTTTATGGGGGATTAGTCGTATAAGTTAAGCTGGTTGGGTACTGTTACAGAGGCAATGCTAGTAGTTACTGGTGGTCGAGTATTAAACTAGTGGTTGTCCTATGAAAGATTTGAAGAAAATTGTGTTGGCAACAGTTTCTGACACTATTGTTGTTTCTCCCGACTGTTTGACAGTATATACAGTGCTTCTTGCCATATAAACTATATTTCATGTTTAGGACTTCATGACAGGTATGTAACAATCTTTTTATCAAAATGCATTATGGCTATTCATGCACTACCCCTCCCATCTTCTCACCTCGCCTCACCTCCCCTTCCTATCAACCAGGCCTAGTTAAACATGTGCACCTGCAGACCTTAATAAACTGGTGACCCCAAAGTCACATCATAAATAAATCTTTCTTTCTTGCTCAGTGGATGTGGTCTTCCCATTGATTTTGAGGTAGATAGATTGCTAGTAATAGTTACCATGCTAGAGAAGATTGGTATTAATAGTTACCACTGGTTAGTAAGTTAAGGCTAGTAGAATAATCAGTAGTTGTCTAAGATAAAATGGTAGTAATCATTCCAACGAGAAAAGTAATTCGTTGGTTACAGCTAGTCTATAATAACTAGTTGAATTTCATGATTAGTTATGAAAGTTACTGGTAGTTATGATTGGTTAAGTTGAATGTTTGCTATACGAGATAGATCAATAGTTATAGCATATCCATATGTGCTTTCTGAAATGAAATGGTCATAATAAATCATATTTCGGTTTACGAGCACTTCTTTTGGAAGACGGTATTAGTAGTTATACTGTGAAATACTTTATTTTTGCTTGGAATTAATTTTTGCTATTTTCGCTAAAGGAATGATTTAGTGAAAATAAAATCCAGCAAATATACCTTTTACATTCAACTCATCAAAAATCAGTGAAAATATAATCCATACAAAACACCAAGAATTATTTTCAGCGAAAATTAATTCCAGCTAAATTAAAGTATTTTACAGTACTGGTAGTTGACATTGGTCAACAGGCATCAGACTGGCAGCATTAGATATCACAGCTTTAAACAAAGGTTAGAGCAGTAATTCGTGGTTATGTATGACTGAATTTGGTAATAATAGTGACACTAGTAAAATTGATAATGTGTTGACATTTTTTATATAGTTATTACAATTATCCCACTAGTAGTAGATGAATTATAAACGTCAAGTTGATAGTAACACTTTTGAGATCATATTATTGCACTTGTTATTGAATTGGGTTACAGCGGTGTGTACTCACAGACAGCTCCGATTGCTACCAGTAGTCTATCTTTGATTACAATCAGACTCAGTGTTTGTTTATGCATAGCCCCAGCTCCTTACCCTAACATATTTACTCTGTATAGCTCTCTCACACCCTGCATAGGCCCATTGGAGAATTACACAACAAGGCACTCAAAGATAGAAAGAAAGAGAGTGGTGTGGTGGTGTAAAATCCATTGCCTATTGCTGCAATTGATAAATACAACACACAGAGACAAAACTGATCCAACATGCAAATACACGTGCTGTAAATGCATTAATTATTCATCAGGTTTTAATTTCACTATTTTCGCTGATAAGTAAAATCTGCTGAAATAAATCTATGTGAACAGGTAAAATAACAATAAACTCATTGTTTCCTTGACAAATTCGTGAAATTAAAACAAAGTGAATATGCTCAAAACATCAAAATAGTGCAACTAAATGTCAGTGAAAATAAATGGTTTTACAGTACCTATATATACCTTACACTGCAATAGATTACTATTAATCTGTGAATAATTTTCAACATGTGTTGCCATGGTTACTAAGTTGTAAGAGAAATATTATCTAATTTCCTCAATTGATATAAAATGAATTAAAACTGAAAACAGGTTTGTTCATAGACAGGAAAATCATATACGCTTTGGTCTAACTTGTGTTATAGATCAAATTTGTGATCATATTGTGATATTCCACTTTAAAAAATAATGCAGACCCCAATGAATAATTCATCGCTACTTACATGCCATAATAAGTAGATTACTTTATTTAGGCTTGAATTAATTTTTGCTGAATATCGCAATGTTAGGTGTACACATAATTACCGTATTAGGAAATGTAATCTGCATAAATACCTTATTAGGAAATGTAATCTGCATAACTGCCTTATTAGGAAATGTAATCTGCATAACTGCCTTATTAGAAAATGTAATCTGCATAACTACCTTGTTAGGAAATATAATCTGCATAACTACCTCATTAGGAAATGCAATCTGCATAACTACCTGATTAGGAAATGCAATCTGCATAACTACCTTGTTAGGAAATGCAATCTGCATAACTACCTGATTAGGAAATGTAATCTGCATAACTACCTTGTTAGAAAATGCAATCTGCATAACTACCTTGTTAGGAAATGCAATCTGCATAACTACCTTGTTAGAAAATGTAATCTGCATAACTACCTTGTTAGGAAATGTAATCTGCATAACTACCTTGTTAGGAAATGCAATCTGCAAAACTACCTTGTTAGGAAATGTAATCTGCATAACTACCTCATTAGGAAATGCAATCTGCATAACTACCTTGTTAGGAAATGTAATCTGCATAACTACCTCATTAGGAAATGCAATCTGCATAACTACCTTGTTAGGAAATGTAATCTGCATAACTACCTCATTAGGAAATGCAATCTGCATAACTACCTTGTTAGGAAATGCAATCTGCATAACTACCTTGTTAGGAAATGTAATCTGCATAACTACCTCATTAGGAAATGCAATCTGCATAACTACCTTGTTAGGAAATGTAATCTGCATAACTACCTCATTAGGAAATGCAATCTGCATAACAATCTTATTAGGAAATGTAATCTGCATAACTACCTTATTAGGAAATGCAATCTGCATAACAATCTTATTAGGAAATGTAATCTGCATAACTACCTCATTAGGAAATGCAATCTGCATAACTACCTTGTTAGAAAATGTAATCTGCATAACTACCTCATTAGGAAATGCAATCTGCATAACTACCTTGTTAGGAAATGTAATCTGCATAACTACCTCATTAGGAAATGCAATCTGCATAACAATCTTATTAGGAAATGTAATCTGCATAACTACCTTATTAGGAAATGCAATCTGCATAACAATCTTATTAGGAAATGTAATCTGCATAACTACCTCATTAGGAAATGCAATCTGCATAACTACCTTGTTAGGAAATGTAATCTGCATAACTACCTCATTAGGAAATGCAATCTGCATAACTACCTTGTTAGGAAATGTAATCTGCATAACTACCTCATTAGGAAATGCAATCTGCATAACAATCTTATTAGGAAATGTAATCTGCATAACTATCTTGTTAGGAAATGTAATCTGCATAACTACCTTGTTAGGAAATGTAATCTGCATAACTACCTCATTATGAAATGCAATCTGCATAACTACCTTGTTAGGAAATGCAATCTGCATAACTATCTTCTTAGGAAATGTAATCTGCATAACTACCTTATTAGGAAATGTAATCTGCATAACTACCTTATTAGGAAATGCAATCTGCATAACAATCTTGTTAGGAAATGCAATCTGCATAACTACCTTATTAGGAAATGCAATCTGCATAACTACCTAATTAGGTAAAGCAAATTCAACATGACGATTATTTGCTGCAATATATTTTGAAAACATTCAAGAGAATAAAATTTCATAATAGTCACCTTCATGAACTGTCTTAGAGATCCCAATTCAACCATTATCAAAGTTTTGGTGATTTCCTTAACTAATGAAATTTGTGAAAATGTGTCGCTTGTGATAATAAAAGTGTTTACAATATATTTGGAGGTGTTACAAAACAAAAAGAAAATGTTCCACTAGTGGTTGGGATAGGAAAATATAATATCACTACACTGTCATATAATAAAATTGAATGGTGGTGGTGGTTGTGTCGCGCAGTGTTTGATATGGGACTCATATACACAATGCATTAAAAATACACTGTTTGTTTACATGAAATTGGTTCCCCTACAGTTGAGATTGGGAAGGGGTGCTCTAACCTTTCTAGGATAATTTACTGAACTATCACACTTGGGACAAAATTTAATATTTGTCATTCTTTATTAAGACTTGATGAAGACGTGGAAAGGGCAGATGATCATAAATGGATTGAGAAGTTCACAAAGTTAAATACTGAGGGTCAATTTAAGTAGAGGAAGGCCACAGAAAATATGAAAGGAACTTGTTCATGCTCGTCTAAGAGTTATGGGAGTGGACTAGCATTCACTGAAAAACAATAGGAAACTATGGAAACTGTCAACAGCACTTCATCGTCTAACTCATGCAAATATGAAAAATAAATATACATCTTAAATTAAATTTTGGATAAGTTTGTAAAATTAATATGAAAGTGATTGTCCACATGTTATTGAGAAAATAGTAAAAAACCTTGCCAAGTGAATTACACACAAAGCCTGTCCCTGTCTTGAAGATGACCAGTATACAGTGTTTCCTCACTAAGATTATAGAGGCCTGCCTAACTTTCCATGCCTAACTTAGTATACAAGTCATACAGGTCATTTCACATCACACAGGTTATTGCATTAGGGGGCCTAACTTAGTATATGAGTAATACTGGTCATTTCACATCCGACAGGTTATTGCATTTGGGGGGGGCACTAACTGACACATTGAAATTCACATTTGCGAATAAACAAGTACCGGTATGTTTTTTTCATAACAAAAAATATGGAATATACTAAAAATGAAAACGTTCACACTGAACTCAGCAAAGGCTTGTACATTTTTATAGATATAATTTATAAAATTGATACGCCCAACTGTTAGATATCAGTTTCATTCAAATCAAATCAAAATGAGATGATTGAATTGGTGAGGCAGGTGCCTCCATTCATTCCACAATGACCTTGCACATCAAGCAGACAGATCATAACATGTACATCACTGCACTGGTTTACACAATGTAGGTAACTGCTGTTTGTGTAGATACTACATTGGTTTTAGGGTCCCGAAGGAGAGACAGCAGGTGGGTAGCATGGGTTTTTCTAGAAAAGAGGGAGCACTGCAATTCAGGATAGGGTTCTCTCTACGAGGGTGTGGAGTTTCTGATATATCTAAGTTAAAATGGAAATTACTATCAGACAGGTCACAGTTGAAGACTGTGGCCACATGCGATCCCTGGTAAATCAGAATTTAATGGTTGTCAGAAGATCTGCTCCCCAGGGTAAGGGGGCCAATGGCCATGACATGAGGGCACTGCACCCCTGTTCCCTTGATTACAAAAATCCCTGGGTAGTGAATTGATTGGTGTGGGCATAATTATGTGTGAGATTCATGACAATGTTCCTTCTATTTTGTATGGAATCTCACAAATCTATTTGGGTCAACTTTCTGACTGTTTGGAGAGAGATCTGAAAGAAGAAGCCTCAAGATTTCATGAACTGTAGGTTCAACAAAAATGTTGTTGCACCCAATTTTCCTGGCTTTCACACTTATTTTGTTTAATAAAATGTGAACTTTTAATACCAAATAACTTATCTATAGTAAAATATTTTTCAAGGTAATTTTTTCAATGTATGACTGTTCACATCAATTAATGAACATGTAACAAGTTGCATCAACAAAATCTCTCTGTACAGCATATTGGTATGGAGGGCTGACTGATGCTATACACGCGTCACTTGTTCTAATCAATAGACACACTAATAGACAAGTTTCGGCCATCAGTCGGTTTCTGTGCAAGAATGTTATTTCTAGCTCGCAAAATTTATTCGCTGGTTTCGCTGGGTCCTGGCGCTTTGATGAGCTATCTAATGGAGCGAAATCAATCTTAAAATCAACCCCCTACGCAGGCGGAATTAGAACGAATTTTTTACACCATAGCACACTCAACTTGCCTATTGTGGGAACTTAAATACTGTGGAATACTTTATTTTCGCTGGAATTAATTTTCGCTGAAAAGGCTTTTCGGGCGTTTTGCTTGGAATTTATTTTCACTGATTTTTGATGAGTTTAATGTGAAATATAGGAAAAAAAGTATATTCGCTAGATTTTATTTTCACTGAATCATCCCTTCAGCGAAAATAGCAAAAATAAATTCCAAGCGAAAATAAAGTATTCTACAGTATACAAGGTGCCACGCTGATCAGCAAGGCTAAAACATGTAATATGTAAATACTATGTGTGAATATGTAAAGACACAAGAAAAAACATTTCAGTACTTGTTTATTTATTTTTAATTTCTTATATAACCGGTCACTGGTAGCCTAGTGGTTGTCGCATCAGACTCATGGCCGGTAGACCCAAGTTCAAATCCTACATGTACTTTAGGCTGAGTGTGCCACAGACTCCATAGGAAGGCTTATTCCACTGGCCGAGATTCATTCACTATAAACGAATGCAACTTTGGGGGAACCTTGGTTTAGGTCCGCAGGTGCTTGTGTTTGATGGCCACACAGCCTTATCATGTAGCTCGAACATGAATATGACTTCTGTTGCAAAAATGCAGGGTGTGTCAAAACAAAAGTCAGGAGGGACAACAGTGACATTCAATGTCCAGAACTTTCACCTGGCACAAAAAACAATATAAAAAAAAAAGGACCATGTGTGAAGTAATATGCAACTTCAAATGGGATCTTCATCGTATATCACACAAGTTTTATATTTTTATCCAATACCCTTATATTACATAATAAATCTTTGGTGTTTTAAATATATATTCAACCCGGAGTGATTGTACTGATGTGAAATTGGGCATTAGTAGTTGAAAACACGACGATGAATGCTGTTTAAATGAGCAATTTGCTAAGTGAGAGATTTTGTTTGTAAAAAAATGTTGATTCAACAAAGCTGTAACACTAACAGACTTATCAGGCTGCATGGTTTAATCCAACCTGGTTGTCAGTTTCAAAGATGTCCAAATTCAGTCAATTTCAACAGAATAAGGTTTTAATTAAATTAGATTTACGGGAAGAATGGCGTGAAATTTGTGTTTCCAACGTGACGCAGGATTACTTTCAATCTGTCACAGAAACACTGGTGTAGCCTGGAAGAACTGTCGGCTCTTCTATTATATCAGTGAGTGCCAGGTGACAGCTTCCTTACATAACAAGAACACGGTTAAACAGAATCACTGAATAAAGAAAAGTAAGTGAGGAATGATCCATGCCAAGGCCATATTTTGTGACCTACAAATTTCTCCCTACGCTATCACCCACAGAAAGATAAACTGCACATCAGCAAAACATACTGTTGAATATAAAATGAATGCTAACATAATACAGTATACATGTATGATAAACAGTTTTAATTATGTGAATTAGTTTTGTGATTCAGGAAAAATTGGAGCAATTAACATTTCACTGGAGTTCTTCAGTCACAGTGACATTCGCAAACTGTTGAGCTTCGTAACACAAACTCTTTCAAATATGAAATAGCAAATATTACTAGTGGTGGAAATTTAATGGTAACCGTTCAATTTGCTGCATGAATCGGATATTATCATCATTATCTGCTAGCTGCTATACATTAAAACAAGATAATGATTGGCTTGGAAACACATATAAGCATTAGCCAACATGGCATTCACTGTAGTATTGGCCATCATGGCTAACAATGAAGCACTGCCACCATCGCTAACTATGTAGTATTGGCCACCATGGCTAACAATGTAGTATTGGCCATCATGGCTAACAATGTAGCATTGCCACCATCGCTAACAATGTAGTATCGGCCACCATGGCTAACAATGTAGTAATGGCCATCATGGCTAACAATGAAGCACTGCCACCATCGCTAACAATGTAGCATTGCCATCATGGCTAACAATGTAGCATTGCCACCATCGCTAACAATGTAGTATTGGCCATCATGGCTAACAATGTAGCATTGCCACCATCGCTAACAATGTAGTAATGGCCATCATGGCTAACAATGTAGCATTGCCACCATCGCTAACAATGTAATATTGGCCACCATCGCTAACAATGTAATATTGGCCACCATCGCTAACAATGTAGCATTGCCACCATAGCTAACAATGTAGCATTGCCACCATAGCTAACAATGTAGCATTGCCACCACCGCCAACAATGTAGCATTGGCCACCATGGCTAACAATGTAGTATTGGCCACCATGGCTAACAATGTAGTATTGGCCACCATCGCTAACAATGTAATATTGGCCACCATCGCTAACAATGTAGTATTAGTCACCATCGCTAACAATGTAGCATTAGCCACCATGGCTAACAATGTAGCATTAGTCACCATTGCTAACAATGTAGCATTAGCCACCATGGCTAACAATGTAGCATTGGCACCATAGCTAACAATGTAGCATTGCCACCATCGCTAACAATGTAGCATTGCCACCATCGCTAACAATGTAGTATTAGCCACCATGGCTAACAATGTAGTATTGGCCACCATCGCTAACAATGTAATATTGGCCACCACAGCTAACAATGTAGCATTGGCCACCATGGCTAACACAGTACAGTATTGACCATCATGGCTAACACAGTACAGTATTGACCATCATGGCTAGAATGGCTAACAATGTAGTATTAGCCAGAATGGCTAACAATGTAGTATTAGCCAGAATGGCCAACAATGTAGTATTAGCCAGAATGGCCAACAATGTAGTATTGGCCACCATGGCTAACAATTAATATTGGCCACCATGGGAAACAATGTAGCATTGGCCACCATGGCAAACAATGTAGCATTGGCCACCATGGCTAATAATGTAGTATTGGCCACAATGGCTAACAATGTAGTATTGGCCACCATGGCTAACAATGTAGCATTGGCCACCATGGCTAATAATGTAGTATTGCCCACCATGGCTAACACAATGTAGAATTGCCCACCATGGCTAACTATGTAGTATTGGCCACCATAGCTAACAATGTAGTATTGGCCACAATGGCTAATAATGTAGCATTGGCCACAATGGCTATAAATGTAGTATTGGCCACCATGGCTATAAATGTAGTATTGGCCACAATGGCTATAAATGTAGTATTGGCCACAATGGCTAATAATGTAGTATTGGCCACCATGGCTAACAATGTAGCATTGGCCACCATGGCATAATAATGTAGCATTGGCCACCATGGCTAATAATGTAGCATTGGCCACCATGGCCAACAATGTAGTATTGGCCACCATGGCTAACAATGTAATATCGGCCACCATGGTGAACAATGTAATATCGGCCAGAATGGCCAATAATGTAGTATCGGCCATCATGGCTAACAATGTAATATCGGCCACCATGGCTAACAATGTAATATCGGCCACCATGGCTAACAATGTAGCATTAGCCACCATGGCTAACAATGTAGTATTGGCCACCATGGCTAACAATGTGATATTGGCCACCATGGCTAACAATGTAGTATTAGCCACCATGGCTAATAATGTAGTATTAGCCAGAATGGCCAACAATGTAGCATTGGTCACCATCGCTAACAATGTAGAATTAGCCACCATGGCTAACAATGTAGTATTGGCCACCATCGCTATCAATGTAGCATTGGCCACCATAGCTAACAATGTAGAATTGGCCACCATAGCTAACAATGTAGTATTGGCCACCATCGCTATCAATGTAGCATTAGCCACCATGGCCAACAATGTAGTATTGGCAACCATGGCTAACAATGTTGTATTGGCCACCATCGCTATCAATGTAGCATTAGCCACCATGGCTAACAATGTAATATTGGCCACCATGGCTAACAATGTAATATTGGCCACCATGGCTAACAATGTAGTATCGGCCACCATGGCTAACAATGTAATATTGGCCACCATGGCTAACAATGTAGTATCGGCCACCATGGCTAACAATGTGATATTGGCCACCATCGCTAACAATGTAGTATTAGCCACCATGGCCAACAATGTAGCATTGGTCATCATGGCTAACAATGTAGCATTGGTCACCATCGCTAACAATGTAATATTGGCCACCATGGCTAACAATGTAGTATTGGCCACCATGGCTAACAATGTAGTATTGGCCGTCATGGCTAACAATGTAGTATTGGCCACCATGGCTAACAATGTTATATTGGCCACCATGGCTAACAATGTAGTATTGGCCACCATGGCTAACAATGTAGTATTGGCCACCATGGCTAACAATGTAGCATTGGCCACCATGGCTAATAATGTAGCATTGGCCACAATGGCTAATAATGTAGTATTGGCCACCATGGCTAACAATGTAGTATTAGCCACCATGGCTAATAATGTAGTATTAGCCAGAATGGCCAACAATGTAGCACTGGTCACCATTGCTAACAATGTAGTATTAGCCAGAATGGCCAAGAATGTAGTATCGGCCACCATGGCTAACAATGTAGTATTGGTCACCATGGCTAACAATGTAGCATTGGTCACCATAGCTAACAATGTAGTATTGGCCACCATCGCTATCAATGTAGCATTAGCCACCATGGCCAACAATGTAGTATTGGCAACCATGGCTAACAATGTTGTATTGGCCACCATCGCTATCAATGTAGCATTAGCCACCATGGCTAACAATGTAATATTGGCCACCATGGCTAACAATGTAATATTGGCCACCATGGCTAACAATGTAGTATCGGCCACCATGGCTAACAATGTAATATTGGCCACCATGGCTAACAATGTAGTATCGGCCACCATGGCTAACAATGTGATATTGGCCACCATCGCTAACAATGTAGTATTAGCCACCATGGCCAACAATGTAGCATTGGTCATCATGGCTAACAATGTAGCATTGGTCACCATCGCTAACAATGTAATATTGGCCACCATGGCTAACAATGTAGCATTGGCCACCATGGCTAACAATGTAGTATTGGCCATCATGGCTAACAATGTAGTATTGGCCACCATGGCTAACAATGTTATATTGGCCACCATGGCTAACAATGTAGTATTGGCCACCATGGCTAACAATGTAGTATTGGCCACCATGGCTAACAATGTAGCATTGGCCACCATGGCTAATAATGTAGCATTGGCCACAATGGCTAATAATGTAGTATTGGCCACCATGGCTAACAATGTAGTATTAGCCACCATGGCTAATAATGTAGTATTAGCCAGAATGGCCAACAATGTAGCACTGGTCACCATTGCTAACAATGTAGTATTAGCCAGAATGGCCAAGAATGTAGTATCGGCCACCATGGCTAACAATGTAGTATTGGTCACCATGGCTAACAATGTAGCATTGGTCACCATAGCTAACAATGTAGCATTGGCCACCATGGCTAATAATGTAGTATTGGCCACCATGGCTAATAATGTAGCATTGGCCACCATAGCTAATAATGTAGTATTGGCCACCATGGCTAATAATGTAGCATTGGCCACCATAGCTAATAATGTAGCATTGGCCACCATGGCTAATAATGTAGTATTGTCCACCATGGCTAACACAATGTAGAATTGCCCACCATGGCCAACAATGTAGTATTGGCCACCATGGCTAACAATGTAATATCGGCCACCATGGTGAACAATGTAATATCGGCCACCATGGCTAACAATGTAATATCGGCCACCATGGCTAACAATGTAATATAGGCCACCATGGTTAACAATGTAGCATTGGCCACCATGGCTAACAATGTAGTATTGGCCACCATGGCTAACAATGTGATATTGGCCACCATGGCTAACAATGTAGTATTGGCCACCATGGCTAATAATGTAGCATTGGCCACCATGGCTAACAATGTAGCATTGGCCACCATAGCTAACAATGTAGCATTGGCCACCATAGCTAACAATGTAGCATTGGCCACCATGGCTAACAATGTAGCATTGGCCACCATAGCTAATAATGTAGCATTGGCCACCATGGCTAACAATGTAGCATTGGCCACCATAGCTAACAATGTAGTATTGGCCACCATAGCTAACAATGTAGTATTGGCCACCATAGCTAACAATGTAGCATTAACCACCATGGCCAACAATGTAGTATTGGCCACCATGGCTAACAATGTAATATCGGCCACCATGGCTAACAATGTAGTATTGGCCACCATAGCTAACAATGTAGTATTGGCCACCATAGCTAACAATGTAGCATTAACCACCATGGCCAACAATGTAGCATTGGTCATCATGGCTAATAATGTAGCATTGGCCACCATAGCTAACAATGTAGCATTGGCCACCATAGCTAACAATGTAGTATTGGCCACCATAGCTAACAATGTAGTATTGGCCACCATAGCTAACAATGTAGCATTAACCACCATGGCCAACAATGTAGTATTGGCCACCATGGCTAACAATGTAATATCGGCCACCATGGCTAACAATGTAGTATTGGCCACCATGGCTAACAATGTAGTATTAGCCACCATGGCTAATAATGTAGTATTAGCCAGAATGGCCAACAATGTAGCATTGGTCACCATCGCTAACAATGTAGTATTAGCCACCATAGCTAACAATGTAGAATTGGCCACCATAGCTAACAATGTAGTATTGGTCACCATAGCTAACAATGTAGTATTGGCCACCATCGCTATCAATGTAGCATTAGCCACCATGGCCAACAATGTAGTATTGGCAACCATGGCTAACAATGTTGTATTGGCCACCATCGCTATCAATGTAGCATTAGCCACCATGGCTAACAATGTAATATTGGCCACCATGGCTAACAATGTAGTATCGGCCACCATGGCTAACAATGTAATATTGGCCACCATAGCTAACAATGTAGTATTGGCCACCATCGCTATCAATGTAGCATTAGCCACCATGGCTAACAATGTAGTATCGGCCACCATGGCTAACAATGTAATATTGGCCACCATGGCTAACAATGTAGTATTGGCCACCATGGCTAACAATGTAGCATTGGCCACCATGGCTAATAATGTAATATTGGCCACCATGGCTAACAATGTAGTATTGTAGTAAGGTAAATCTATTAAAATTAACATATTGGAATGGCACCTGGTCAAAACCAAATAATTATGTTTGTTCTGTGCATCTGCAAGCCCAAACAGTTTTTAATTTTCAACCAACACTGATTTATGCTTAACTTTAACTGGGTTCTAGAGTATGTATGTCCAGTGGAGAAAATACAGTGATTTTTAAAACAGTCTGGTAATAAACCACTAACTTTATTAATTATTCATCACTTGTACTAAGGTGGGTAGGTAGGAGAGAGGAGGGGTAGGGGAACTAACAGACTAGGCTATGCGCACATTGTGTACGTCGTCGTGTAAGTTTGTTAACAATGCTAGTACTGACGAGTCAATGGCTAATTAATGGAGTGAACAGGACACGAGATTCAACACAAGGTTAACTCAATAAATTAAGGGAAAATGGCTTCCCTTTCTCTCTAAAACTGTCCTACAAGTGGTTTATTTATTCAGCAATGGATACAAACAATTTAAAGAGGACAACTACTGACAGTCATGGTCAATGGTTGACGTTGACCATGATCAAAGAATGTAGGCTACTTACTATGACAGCACAAGTGGAAAAAAGACTAAGAAAAACTGACACCACTGACTACCATATCAGTCAGCAAACAGACAAAACTTAAAATCTGTTTGTTTGTTTTTGAACAGGTAAGTTCTCAAACATTTTGGTAGCTTTAGAATAATCTTCAAAATATACTAGGAGTTTAACCTTTTCACCACCAGACTTTCTAACCCAAATTTGTCTGCACTTTTTTCTAATATCCTTTAATATTTCTGGAAATGAACCTTAATTTTGGCGCCAACAGACGAAATTTGAGTCAATTTTCAGTTACTCAAAACAATTTGGCTATTTTTGTCTCAATCTTTAGAAGGAAAGTGTAGACTATAAATGAGACTACTTTGTGAATTTTTGATGAAAAGAGGGAACTGGTGGTGTAAAGGCTAATGATTCTGAGATCTCAGTACTGGAACAGAGTCTAGATGGTAGCATTGCTATGATGACTGGGAGGCTACAACCAGACAGTATAGTGAGTTATCACAGGGGAGGATGACTGGGTTGGTGCGTACATGCACATATAGCAATAATTGCACCACAGTAGCTTGCTAGACAAGTGAGCCTTTATTTAAACTGCCACCTGACTTGCGTTAGTAACAAAGACACAAACGACTCATCGGCAGTCGTGCAAATTACACTCAAAAGCCCAGTAATTGCAGACACAATTGTTTGATAGAGTCTTTGGGGGCAAAATAGTAGACTGTGTTTGAACTGATGAAAGGTTGTTTTATTGCCAATGTGTGATGCATGCCATTTTTTCTGACCATTCATTGCTCAAGGACATGGTGCAGGGTATAATGTATGCACCCCGCCTACAAGCAAAAGAATCACAGCTTCCTAAAGCTTGACATTAATTCTAATTGTGCCATTTAGTTCCGTCAGCTCTGTTTGGCACAGGTAGATCAGCTTGAGTGGGTTTTCCCACACTCATTTTGAAGCATGTATCGCATCTATCTTATGACCATTCTCTACTGCAATTTTAAATCTGGTTTAAAAAGCTGAACTGAAAATGTAAAACTTAATGACTAATAATTTTGATATACAAGAAATATAAAGGTGAGTTGCAGACCTTGTGACTATCACTCAGCATGCATGACATGACAACCATGTCACAAGTCAAGTTGTGATACAACCACTTAAAACAACAAATCTGACAAAAAGAATCATCCTTATGAATGTATACTGATGTCAAACAACAGTAATACATAACACACAATATCAAATACTTGAAAACATTTCAATTCAAATATTTTGTTGTTTCATACAAGCAGCCTAAGGGCAGTAGAGGCATACATAACAGAAACAAAACTGGAACATTGATAGTGAACTTAACGAAATACTATGCTAAAACACACCTAAGGTTTGAAAACACATTCCAACAATGTTTTTCAAAAGGTAAACTTTGTGTGTGGTAAGGTTTTGATCTGTTTTCCAACTGGTTCGATATGGAAGTACACATGACAAGATGCATGATAGAATTGTAGCAACAGAAATTCCATGTTGCTTTTGTGTTTTACACCCAACCTGAAAATCTAACATACAAAATTATCAATTACCCAGAAAATTATAAATGTTTTTCAGCAAATATGTTAATCGAATTGGTCGGCACGCTTCATAATTTTGTGCCTTGGGGATGAAAGAAACCTAACTAATCTTGGCTTGTAAAGTGAGCTGATGCTGTCTAAACTGAAATTAACACCACACAAGGTATATATTGTGGAATTTAAGCGTTACAGGTGAATAACTCTAAACCTACAACGACATTTCAATACTGTGACTGCACAAATATTAGAATAATGAAAAACGCACGATCTTGACCTAATTGTTATTGGTCCATGCAAACGCACACTTCACAGTAAGCCAACCACATGGAAAAGAATATGTCAAAGAAAATAACGTACTGGTAAACATGACTTTAGAGAATGAAGATTTGGTTGGACTGTCACCAGACTGAAGGAGAATAAGAAAATTCAGTAATGTGGAAAGCTATGTTGAGAAATTCTTTAAACTAAACAATAGAGGATATGTCATGAAAAAAATTATGATTTCTTTGCAGTCAGGTCTATGTTTTAATACAACCAGGCTTATGAAAATAATTAAGGTGATATCTGATTGGCTAGGCAAGCAGCCAATCAGGGACAATATTCCAAACTAGTTTGCTTTTCTTTTCAAGTGTCCTGATAAATATTTGTAGCCTATTACAACAACAAATATGATTTAAGGTGAAAGCCTACTCATAATTTTTGAGAAAGTTGGTCATAAATCGCATGACAATGTTCATTGGTTTATTATGTAAATCAAAATTAGGCTGGTGACCTCATCTTTTTAAAGTCAATATCCTTAAATTGCCTGTTATTGCCATTTATTGCAAATTGAATGAATTTCACGAATGTGTATAAACTTTAAGATACAGACTAAAATGAGATGCGAGTTTGGTGGTTTTATTGTTCTCTGGTCTGTGTTTTAGATGCAACAGGTGTTAGACGTCTACACTAGGTTTTATCAAGTTATAAGGCTACATACAACAATATTTTAATTTCTGATCATTTCAATATCAGCTCTTGTGGCCGGGAGTATTTATTTTGTTTTGAATATAGGATTTGTAAACAGTTTGTTGTTGGATTGATCAATTATTGATACTACCCCCATGCTCTGATGGTCAGGGTGAGTGGAAACCAACCACGCAACAAGATGCATGATACGGCCAACTTCACTGTGATGTCACCTTGATATATTTATTAAACTGTAATTCATTCTCACTTTGGATGAACAGTACACCCCTGCCAGCTATATATTAGTCACCAATATAATGGGTATGCTTTGTTTGACACCCTATTTCACCCAAGAAACAAATGAGAAACTAGTAAAATGTACAGAAAATGAAGCTCTGCACGTTTATGTTTGAATCAATTGTGGAATATTGTGGAAGAAGTTGTTTGACAAAGCTGATTGAACACTGATCCAGGGACAGTATGGGCTAGGGATTAATCAGGTAAGGGAGGCTGAACAAGAAGGGAGGGCTAAGAGATAAGGAGGGCTGAACAGGTGACAAAGTCTAACATGTTAGAAGTACTGATTAAGTTGAAAGGGCTGAGAGGCAACTAAGAGTCTCTGAACAAGGAGGGTAGGGCAGAACAGGTAAGGAGAGCTGAACAGTTTTGTATGGCTGAACAGGATAGAAGGCATAGGGCTGAATGTTATGGAGGCTGAACAAGTTGGGAGGGCTGAACAAGTTGGGAGGGCTGAGCAGGCTGGAAGGGATGAACAGGTTGGAAGGGATGAACAGGTTGGAAGGGATGAACAGGTTGGGAAGGCTGAGCAGGTTGGAAGGGATGAACAGGTTGGAAGGGATGAACAGGTTGGAAGGAATGAACAGGTTGGAAGGGATGAACAGGTTGGAAGGAATGAACAGGTTGGAAGGGATGAACAGGTTAGAAGGGATGAACAGGTTGGAAGGGATGAACAGGTTGGAAGGGTTGAACAGGTTGGGAAGGCTGAGCAGGTTGGAAGGGATGAACAGGTTGGAAGGGATGAACAGGTTGGAAGGAATGAACAGGTTGGAAGGGATGAACAGGTTGGAAGGAATGAACAGGTTGGAAGGGATGAACAGGTTGGAAGGGATGAACAGGTTGGAAGGGATGAACAGGTTGGAAGGGTTGAACAGGTTGGAAGGGCTGAACAAGTTGGGAGGGCTGAGCAGGTTGGAAGGGATGAACAGGTTGGAAGGGATGAACAGGTTGGAAGAGATGAACAGGTTTAGAGGCTCAACAGGTTGGGTAGACCAAACAACTAAGGAGGGTTGGACATGTTAGGAGGATTGAATCAATTGGTTTGGCTGAATAGGTTGGGAGGCCTCGGGCTCAATAGGATGGGAGGACTGAAAAACTCTTCTATGCTCTGATAATCAGAGTGACTGGACACCAGCAACACTACTGGATATCAATGTGCACAAGACGTATGACCCTCTTCGTTCAACTTCACCTTGATGTCACTTTGATATAAGAGCTATTTATTGGAATGCAATTTATTCTCACTTCAGACAAACAGTATGCTCCCCTCTAGCTATATTAGACACTAATTTGCTTCTCTTCGTTTCACAACCCCTCCACTATTTTCAAAAGTTTGACCCACAAAACAGCAGAGAAGCTTGTAAAATGTACAGAAATGCAAATTTCATGATTGAATAAATTGTGTGATATTGAACTTGAAGGAGTAATATAGGATTAAACAAGCTGTTTGGAATACGTTTTTTTTTTAAACAAGGCTGATCAGACACTGATCATAGTATGGGCTAGGAATTAATTAGATTGAGAGAGCTGAACTGAATGGGAGGGTAGAACAGGATGGGAGGGGGAGGGTCGGACAGGTTGAGAGGGCAGAACAGGTTGGGAGGGCTGAACAGGTTGGAAGGACAGAACAGATTGAGAGGGCTGAAAAGTTTGGAGGGCTGACAATGTTAGGAGGGCTAAACAGATAAGGAGAAATGAACTGACTTGGAGGGCTGAACTTTGTGAGAACCCAGCTGGCGATAGACGAGGACAGTAGTGGATCTAAACCAACATAGAGTGTTTTCCAGATTATACTATATATGACTGATTACCAAGATGTTTTGTTGGCTGACATGTAGATGGGAAACAGGTAGAATAAAAAACAGTTCTAGCCCCTGTGAAAAATTCTTATTTTGTTGAGTTATTTAATCAATGGGACACCCCTATGTTTAATTAGAAAAGTGAAACATAATTCACATGAGTATGGACAGCTTTCTGAAGCTGAAGCTAGTTTATCCCCAATGGAGTGCATAGAGATGCATGTAACTAAGGATACTGGCAATAAAACCTGACTTGTTGACAATCTAATCACACATACAGTGACATAATTGTTATTTCTTATTTCCGGAGGGAGGAATTGTAATTTTTTCTCATAGGAAACACTATTGAGTGAAAGAAAATAAGACAGTGATAGGAATGACTTTCTGACCTGCAGTGTAAAAAGAAAACTTAACAGTAAATAGCAAGGGAACAAAATGTCTAAGACATCAAACAAAACTTCACAATTTATCACCAAAACAGTCCATTAAAGGAAATAACGGCAGACCTCATCCAATTGAAAAACTGCCTTGAAATCTAAACAAAGAGAGAAGCGTTTCTTGATCATATTGCGTGAAGTTGAAACAAAAGACAAACACATAGCAACGAGTAAGATCAGTAAAACCGCGACAGGTGTCATACATCACCTGGAAATGAAAGCCGCCAGCAAAAAATAAATTCTGACAACTACATGTAGGCGTGTGCGATATTTTTTGTAGTCAGTAGACATGCCTTGCAAGATAATTCTTAACTATCGGCTTCAATAAAGGAACAATGCTTTTCAAGTTGTAAACACTTGATAGGCTGCAATGGTTTAGTGTAAACTATTTAAAAAACGCAAAGGGAAGAAGCCAGTTAAATAGCAGTAAAAATACATTACCATATCAGCATCAAAATGGTTTCAATTAAAATCTCTGTTTATTTTAACACAACAAAAGAAATAAAATAGAGCATTGCTGTTCGGAAATTATTCAACAATAATCCAAGCTTCATCAGAAAAGTGACACGTTTTGCATAAAATGTAAAACAAACAGAAAGGGAAGAAGCCAGTTAAATAACAGTCAAAATACATTACCATATCAGCATCAAAATGGTTTCAATAAAAATCTGTTTATTTTAACACAACAAAAGAAATAAAATAGAGCATTGCTGTTCGGAAATTATTCAACAATAATCCAAGCTTGATCAGAAAAGTGACACGTTTTGCATAAAAATGTAAAACAAACTGAAAGGATTTAACAGTAACTTTAAATAAAGATGGAATTAATCCAAAATGTGCATCACTAAGAACTATCTTACTTACTTGGTAGTTCTGCATGATATTACTCCAAAGAAAACAAAAATGTTTTCCTTTCCCTGCACAAACTCCTTGCATAAATTATAGTCTCTCCTTTATTGCAATGTGTCTTTAAATTGTCCCCATCATAACCTTTGTATTTAGATTTAGGTTTAAGTACAGTCCATCGAAAAAGAACGATGGTTCAATGGTAGCTTTGCAAATACCAGCTTAAAATCAGAGTCTAATTTTAATAAAACGTTGTGCAATAACACTATTATAGTTAAGACATTTAAGAGAAAGTTGCCTCACATTTACAATTTATCTTCAAAGAAAGAGTGATTATAAGTAATTTATAAGAGAATGTTTCAAGCGTGCCTACAACTATATTTTGAGATGCAGGTGAGGGGGACAAGTACAAGCAATTAGAGCCATGTAAATCTAAAAGCCCAGAAGCTATGCACACTCACTCACCATGGCATTTAAAACACTGCCTGTTTCATATTCATATAGTGCATGAACCAACACAAACAGAATCAAGCAAATACAACTACTAAATCGTCAGTAAAATGTAGGGACGCTGAACGTATTGTCTTTCTTCTCAGGCTTTCCTATGTGGAAATTGCAAGTACTGTTGGTACATATCATCACAGAATCCATATTCTATGTTTGAGACAACATTACCGGGCTGTGTGACTGTCTTCCTATCATAATGATGTTTAATGGCAATGTGCTACCATCGCATCAACCAAACCAGGCCTAACACAAGCAAATGCAAAACCATATAGCTTCTCCCATAGTCACAGTGAATGAAAACTTTGCTAATCACGATGTCAGGCGTGTAGCTGGTTCAGAATGATATCACACTTTCTGTGTGAACTAGGCTTTGTGCAAAGACTCTATTTATCTGTCATGCTTATCAGTTTTTACTGAACCATACAGCCAGTGTGACACTACACTGCAGATAAGTGAAATTTTAAAACATGAGAAAAACAAACGTACAGTAAAAGAGAATATGATAGTGTACTAGAAATCATATACTTGGAGAACTACTGACAACTGTCTTCTACCTACTTACTTACTTAGAAGAGAAATCATTTACTCATCACCAGTGCCACAAAATGTACAAATTGAAAAATGTACAAATTGAAAAATTGAAAAACAACTAAAATAAAAGTGATGTAACAATATAAAAGTGAATGAAAAAACAAAACAACATATTAATTGCATGATAATAATAAAAATAAATTTTAGAAAGTTGCCAAAGGATTAGAAAGGTGACTGTGGTGCCATTTTGTTTTGTACAAAGAAGCAAGTTGTTAAGCATATTGTTAACATGTTTTTATATTTTGCTGTTGTTAATTTAACTTTTCCAACACTTCTGAGCCAGATAGAAAGACTTAATACAGAACCTTAATGCACTAGGGGATAGGAAAGCACATTAAGTGAGGCCAAAGCTGGATTGGACATCACACGAATGAAACAGTGTGTTAGATTAGCATAAAACTATAGTTCAACTGTGCTACTGGTAAGACAACAAATTAGTTTAAAACTGAGACAAAATTGAAAAATAAGCTGGAAAGGCTACTTGAAGTATCAGAAATAATGTTTCTTTCCCTCACTGACAACCTTTCACAATTCACACTATCACATGAACGAAATTTTTTTTTTACATTTTCAACAGATTTTATTCTTAAAAAGGAACTGAAGAAGACACAGAATTTGTTAAGAATAAAAAAACAAATACCGGTAACTTATAGGTATTCACATCGTCGCTAAAAACTGCATGAAGTACTGGACGTACACCTCATAAATCTTGAAGACCAATATATGCAAATTACGTCAGTTGCTGGCGTTATTTATGTCAGATATTGACAATAGGATTCACGGTGCACCTGCCGACAACACTGTCGTGTCACTACTCTCTCACGCTCCCTACATTCTTAAATATATGCGGATTCACCTGATTGGCCGTCAAGCCTCGAGGGGATGACAACTGTCTAAGCACCATTTCAAGTAAAAACAACTTGACTACATCGGTTATTTATACGTTTAATGCAATAATGTAATATTTACAAAATTCATGATATCATTTTTCAAGAAGTATGCAATATTTTCAAATTATAAAAAAAAACATATTATTACTAATACTTTTAAAAGTATCTTTAAAATGAGGAGTGATTTGGATGACTGACATTTCACAAGAAGTAACTATGGAGACGGAATACTATGGCAGAGAAAAAAAAATCTTTTGTTCAAGAGCAAAATAAATTTATAAGCGGTTTTAGCAAATTTTTTAAAAATGTAGAATAAAAAAGGTTGCAAATATCCTCGTAAACAATTAAAAACTTTACCCCCATCCTCATTTTTCACTGTAAGTATGAGAACTTTTTTTTTCATTTTGCAAAAAAAAAATGTACAGAGAGCATACTAGAATAAGACTACAGCTTCAAAAATCCCATATCAAGGTTTCTGACACCGGATTGTTTTTGGTTCACTGCCATTTTGCTTGTTTTTCCGTCAAATAATGTGCATAAAATGTCAAAATTTAAGCAGTGGTTTCCAAACACATATTTTTCTAATACCTCTAGACATCAAAAGTATTTTAAGACACAATACATATATTTTTCACAATATGTCACAGAGAAAAATTTGAAGATATTGAGATACCTCTGTGTAACAATCACCTAAAGAGAGTTGAAACCCAATTCCAAATTTAAAGATAAAATGCAATTTTTGACATTTACTGTGAAATTTCAGACTCCTGTTTCTGGAATAATTGTCCAGTAATAATATAAATTTCATGTATTTATGGTATTTTTATCAATACATAAAATGCAGTAAAAATAGTATATTTTCTCTATTTGGAGCATTTTACCGTTATGGCAAGGATATATCTAAAAATTGTGCTGGGTGATATATGGTAAAAAGAAGATATCATTTAATTTGCAATTCAGTACCAAACTTTTTCACCTTAATAATTCAATTTTAGAAACGATTATATGAAATTTTACTTTTGGATATTGAAATCAATTTGCCTGATATGATTTGGCAAAGCTAACAAGAGAAAAGTTTGAGTATATTTACATAATCAATTTATTCTAATTACATTAACCTGCTGGTGTCACCTGCTGAAACAAAAGCAATCCTATTTTGACATAGATAAGTCTAGCCTTGTAAACTGGGCTTTAACAATAATTGCCAATGGGTAAATTATAGTTTAAAAGTGAAACTTGAACTTCAATTTTACCATGGCACTGACCAGATTGTTTCATGGGTGGCAGAAAATGCACTTATATAAATAGTAGAGGTATGTATATGGTCAAAATAAGTAATATTTAATAATTCAGTATACAATAATTATACATTTTTGTCATTTACGTGTATTTTATTTAATAGAGATGTACAAATACAGTAAATACAGAATGAATATGAAAGGTTAAAGTCAGTTATTATCAAATTTTTGAATGTTCAGTATTATCAATTCTTAATCCTTGTAATTTCTTATTACTGAAACGCTTTGTTTTTGGCCATATTTTGCTGCTCTGATCTTACATAAACAAATAAAAGAATTAAAAGTTGGCTTCCAAACGGAACATTTGATTCATGAAAGAAACATTGAATTATATGACACAGACATTCATTGTAATGCAAATTGAAAACATGTGAAGAACTCAATAAACATGAATGCTATTGAAGAAATCAGTTTGTAGCACACAGTTTATAATTGGCATGACAAGTATTTAGAATCCATGTGACTCCAGTCATGTAGGCAAACTAACGAACGATGCATCATTGTCCTATTGCTGTCTAGTATGCCGCAAAGTGTCTCCAGCCAAAATTTGTTTTTACTAGCCTCACACTGAAAGAACCTGTCAAGCATCGGGGTGATAAATGGGCAAACCTCCCCTAGGGGATGGAAACTGAAAAACAAACAGTGACCACCGCTGGGGTACCTGTTCCCACGTTTTCCTGACAATAACCTTGAGTGCACATAAGGTAGCAGGTGAGACAAGCAGGCAGCAATTTTGCAAGGGAGCATGAAAAACAACAATGCCAATGCGAGCCGCTCCCAGGGGGGAGATTTGGGAGAGGGTTACCAAAGCAAGACAATAAATAAGGCTCTAGTCTTGTTTAAGATGAAAGAGTAAAAATCAAGCAAAGGTTTGTATAGCACAAGATGAGAGACACAATAGTGAGATAAAGCGTCTGTCAAGAGACTTGTACAAAAAGATAAACAGCCCAACATTTTTTCTCGATTAGATACGCATCTTGTATACAGATGATCAGTGATTGATTTCAGCAGTTAACTTTGTTTTTAAGGTTTACTGCCGATAGTTTTATGTAAAATTGTAAAATCGGCATACTTGTGGGTACTGTATAATGCAGTGATTGATGCTGAATTCATAAATTCACTGCTACTTGTCAAAAAAGTCTTCGATATTTACAAAAATTGGTACTGCATAATAGTGTATCACTTAATAAATTTGCATTACTTTTGATGTGGGCAAGTTTACCAATTACCCCATATAGACAATTCTCATAGTCCCATTTTATTTTAATTGCCCAATATCCACTGATAGAATGACATTACTCCCTTGAGGCCAAATCGTTAATTTTGACTGCTCAAGAATCACTGAGTCGTTTAAAATTGTCTTACTTCATGGCTTGTATAGAATGTTATTCTTAATTAAACTCCAAACTCAGAAATTTTTCTGATTTGAAGATTTAATGGCAAGATCAAAGTTTTGCAAAAGTCACCGTGCATCTTTCATTAGGACCCCAGTGGACTTTTTGTCTTTAGAACCCCAGTTGAAAATTGACTAATTATTATGCAAACCCAAAACTAATCAAATCTGCAGATTGTCCCGAGCATCCATGTACCATGTTTTATTGAAATCCAATGATTGGCTCTAGAGATATAAGTGGAAAAGTTAAAAATTGGCTACTTATTATGCACATGAGAAAATTAGTATTCATGGATTTCAACCCCAAACTAATCGGGTGTGTACAGTATTCCTCGGCATATATGTATAGTTCTTGGGATATCAGTGGAAGAGACACACACAGACATACATACCAGCACAGTGATGACTCCCATCACACGTTTTGCACATGGAAGTCAAAAACAGAAACAGTTGCCAACAAAGGCAGTTCATGCCCTTCAATATTTCGTAGTCTACAGTCAGAGTCTGTACTGCCTTTTCAAAAAAAAAACATCTGTTTTCATTAAAAAACAGGATGTACAAACATTACACTTGCACAATTACACAGAGGGTGCAAGCATAATCTGGCATCAAGCCATCCACGTGCTGCATAGACACAATAATACTATGATGACAGTATCCTTGAAAGCTTCACAAACAACTCAGAACTACCATTGACAAATGGCCACCTCATGGGAAACTTAACTAGCACAATACCACATGTAATACAGCAACACAATTTCACTAATGTGAAATATTCTGAATCAGCTGCGGACAAAGAGACGACATGATTAAATGGACCTAGGAAACACCCTAGTCATAACCTATTATGTCATAGCTGAGACAAAAAGCAGTTACTGAATACAGTCCAAAATGATGTAACCTTTTGTGTGTGTGTGTGTGTGTGTGTGTTATGCTCGAAATACTCTCAGTGCAACAAAAGCATTCCCTTCACGATTATAAATATTCAGTTGAATCCAACCAGCTAATCAACAAGTACAGTGCGCAGTCATTTGAAAACATCTCAATGTTATTCAGTGGTCCAATAGCAATCTCTCGTTTCAGTTTGAATTGTGAAATTTATACATGTATTTATAAATATGAAGGGAATGCCTTTGTTGCACAGAAAGTAGTTTAAATGGAGTTTGGTGGGTAAATTTTATCCATGGAAGCACCATGGATACTGTGGAATACTTTATTTTTGCTTGTAATTAATTTTAACAGAAGGCATAATTCAGTGAAAAAAAAATCCAACAAATATGACTTTTTTCCTGTATTTTACATTCAACTTGTCAATAATCAGTGAAAATAAATTCCATATACAACACAAAAAAAAGTCTATTCTGAGAATATTAATTCCAGCTAAAATAAAGTAGGTGGAAGGTTCACTCAGCATTGTATTTGTAATAAATGCAGTTTACTTATTAAAACTTAGATATTAAATTTCATATCTGAGTTGATTGCTTCACCATGGTTCTAACAACTTGTTTGCATGTTGGGCTTTTGAATATGTCAGTGTTTTCAGCCAATTTTTTTTTTTTTTTTTTTTTATTTCTAATCATTCCTTTTTCTCTGGGGATTAAGTGATAATGAAGATTGATTGGTTGATTTTGTGCAACATTATGTATGTACCATTGTCATTTTTTTTCTTATAATTTCTTTGTTAATTTTGCACTATGCATTTCAAAAGCATATTTGGGGTGCAAATCCTATTTATGGCTAGTCCTTCTGAAAAAAATCTGCTACAATGAGTCACTTTTCCTTGAACATCTCTAAACTATTTCACTTTTAAAAGTTGCATTCCCACTTTGTATTATATGCAGAACACACAAATGTGATCATCAGGGAAAATTATAAAATCAGTTGGTCTGGCCACGAATCCTAAATTATTGGAGCACTCGTGGCGCTATAGCCTGCGCTGAAAGTTGTGGTGTTTAGTCACCAAATCAACATAGTGTCATTGTCGTAATATTCAAGGTCATTATGATCTATTTTAGAGAAGGAATCTAAACTTGATTTCTAGGATTCTGTTGGATGTGACTTCCCATGTACAAAAGCAAAAGCACATGATACATGTACTTACATGGTTTTCCACAGATACATACAAAGTGTGAGTGCAACTTTAATATACGAGTAGATTTGCATAGCTTTCACTTGTAATGAGTAATGCTGCAAACATGTCTGCTAAATATAACATTTAACTATCAAAAAAAGAGATTGTTTTTTGTGAATAGAGAAAACAAGTCAAAAGCATTTGCTTTTGCAATCAATTGTCCCTCCCTGGCAATACTGTAAACCACTATCAGTTCTGTAATCAGACTCATATACTTGCGCCATTCATTATAAATATAGAAAGCATACAGCACTGCAGAGGCAATTTATTCCTGGTCGTCATGCCGTGCATCTGTGGACGATCATTTGCCCCTTGATGCCCTCGCACTGCAAGTATCACCTTTAGTATTGTCTTGCTGAGGACAGTCGGCCCACACGACATCACAGAGGTTACAACACACCTGGCAAACGTCTCCAGCGCATTCAAGAATCATGTGTTGGACTCGGTAATTATTTATGGGTGGAAAAATCTAGTCCCATCCATTTAACGGCCTCGTCCCACCAGCTGCCTCAGGTATTTTGCAGTAACGGGGAAGACAATGAAGACTACCTGTGTAGGCATCAAACACGTAACAGACAGTACCCTGGATCGAGGTACATTCACCGATTGGCTCCTCCTTTTCTTATGTAAATCAGGTGAACTTTTTTGCCACATAGACAACTCGTTTGTTTTTTCTTATTCTAGACATCCAGGGTTGAAAGAATCTGAATGAAGTGGACAGTTGTAATAAATCATAGTGGGCATGACAATTAAGTGTTAGCTTTGATCGAATCATCTGTTTCTTTCACATATTTCACCAGACACCAACGTCAATCAATATCTTCAACAGAAAAATAAGGAATAAGCTATTTTTCTGGTAAGCCTCCCACTCTCATTTTGTGACTGTCGGAATGGAATTCCTCATGAACTTGATCAAGTTAGCTCTAACAATAGGTGTAAAAACCCTAACCTTTCTGACAGGTGAAAAAAGAAACTAATCGCAAGTCTAAATATTTTTTTGTTTTTTTTTTCTCACAAGATGAGCTTGTTTGTTCCCAATAAAAGGTGATTACTGTCCTCCTCCAATTAAGGGAGTGTATTGTTTTAAAATGATGACTAATTAAAACCATTGTAATAGTAAAAACTTTGTTTGCAAAAACTAAACAAAGTGCAACAAATTTAACCTTTTTAATCTCTCTTTAAAACTGTGCATTGAGTTGAACAATTTGGAGGGGGGGGGGGGGGCAGCGAAGCCTGTGAATTGTTCTCTACTGCAATATAACCAGACTCATATTACACTTGCAACTGAAAGTACAGATAATAAATGCAGTAATCAGAGTTACATCAGGAACATTGTTGGTTTCCTACATAATAATTACTCTAGAATACTTTATTTTTGCTATTTTCACTGAAAGAGTGCTTCAGTGAAAGTAAAATCCAGCGAATATACTTTTTTTCTCCTATATTTCACATTCAACTTGGCAAAAATCAGTGAAAATAAATTCAAAACAAAACACCCAAAAAGCCTTTTCAGCGAAAATTAATTCTAGCTACAATAAAGTATTCTACAGTATTTCAAGGAAATTAGAATATCAGAATATATAAATGGTACAATGCAACAGAAGGAATGCAGCTTCTATTAGAGATTTATACACATGAGAAATGATGATTTTTTGGTTGCCAATTGTTTAAAAAGAATTGGTGTGGCTTCTATTAGGGATGTGGCTTCTAATACAGATTTTACAGTAATATTAATGATATATTTACTTAATGGGTGTGAGAATACTTTGAGACAGCAGGCCAGTCAGATTTGACAAGCTAATATGCAACCCTAGAATTATTGCAGTTTTCATGATGATTAAAAGTTTTATTTTTGCAAATTTTCATGAATTTCGAGTTAGTGAAAAATGCAAAATCTCAAAGCAGGGAAAATTTCTCTGGAGTACAACATAAAGTATTAATAACTTTGCAAAATTTTGTTTTTATGAATGCTGTACAATCGTGAAATTGCGGAAATTTCTACCATGATGATTAAAAACAAGCAGCCACTCGGCTGAGATAGCTCCGCTGTTAGCAATGCACATTTCAATTAAAGAACAGAAGATATCATTAGAAAATGAACAATATGCATAGTATCAATGCAATGGGACTTGCAGTTTTTAACAAGAAGTCAAAAATATCACACATGTAGTACCTATATATGTGAAAAAAAATAGAGAATTGAAGATATCATCACGAAATGAACAAATCTGAGAGAGGTCCACATGTAGTACCTATGTATGTAATATCCAAGCAATTGGACTTGCGGTTTCCAACAAGATGTCGAAAATATCACTTTTTACCAAAAATGACAATAATATTCACCAAAATTAGAGAATTGAAGATATTATCATGAAATGAACAAATCTGAGAGAGGTCTACCCAAGGTACATATACACCAAGTATCAAAGCATTCAGGCTTGTAGTTTTCAAGAAGAAGTCGAAAAAGTAAAACATTGACACGGACGACGACGGACAATCAACTCATATGATAAGCTCCGCTCGACAAAGTCGACAGTGGAGCTAAAAAAACAGTTTTATTTTGGTAAATTTTCATGAATTTCGGTAGTTACCGGTAGTGTAAATTGCAAAATCTTGAAGCAGGGACAATTTCTCTGGAGTACAACATACAGTATTAATAACTTTGCAAAATGTTGTCTTCATGAATGCTGTGCAATCATGAAATTGTGGAAATTTCTAGCCGTGAAAATTAAATGGTTTACAGTACACAACATAGGCAATAAGAACAGCTGACTACTTTCCCACCCAGATTTGTACGATAAACAAAAGAACAGGTTACAACTTTAATCTAACCATTGTGTGGTTTTAATCCGCCCTGTTGTTATCCTAATGTTTAACCCTCCTCCAACAAATTAAATACATTGTTGCCATTTTGTGGCTAATTAGAACTTTTGTTTAGGGTAATTAAGTGCTTTGTTTGCAATTTTTGCACAGATCGCAATAAATACTCGCCTTCTATACCATTATCTACCTATATTCATGAGCTCGGGCAAACTATTCGGAGGAATAAGGGTGGGTGGGTTTGTACAAACCTGTACATGTAATTTCTTTATTAAGTTTATTAAAAGTGCAAATCAAAAAGTTGCATAGATTATATACTGCATTAACAAAATAAAATTTAGTTTGACTATAGACACATCTTGGCTATTTACTTAAGTGCATGCACTACTAATGGAGCAAATACAGTACTTGCAGACATGATTTTTAAAGGGTATTTAATTTGAGGTAAACCCAAACCGATGCAGATATCTGAACTAGTTGGGTGTAGAAAAGAGAGTGGTAACAAAGAGCACGTCCATGCAAAGAGCAAATGGAAAAATTGCAGTATCCTAACATAAAGTAGTGACCATTGCTGCTCAGGAATGCCTTTATATTCTCCAAAATTAATTAGTGGGCCAAGAAACTAAGGATCAACGATACAAATATTCACAGAATACTCATCTTATTGTATTTACACAAAACCATCACATGTGACATACTTTTACATTATTGTCACGACTTGATCCAAAACAGAACTTCACAATTTTTTGTCTGAAGATGCGAGTGTATAAGTTGTATGTGGGTACAAGTTAGTTGATGCTCACACACCACGCAATTCCGAATCAATCTAAACGTCATTATCATCTGTGTTCACTATCTGTGTAAGAAGTGCAATGTCATGGGGGAGGGGGTTATGACCATATGCGGTTTTGACCACTAATTTTAAAATTTTCAACCATTTTAGCAAAATTTAGGCCAATTTTTGGTGTAAAACATCAATTTTTGAGCAAAAAGCTCCCTCAACGTTAAATCTTTTTCTGTGCAATGTTATGGATAACATAGTGAATACATGGAAATGATTGACAGGCTTGTTTTATCAACCCAACAAATGAAACTGAGATTACCTTTTATACTTGGCTGTGTTGGATCAAATACCATATCATTGTCACATTATTAAGCTTAGAGAACAAACATGATATGTGATCAGTTTGATTGATTGCAAAACAATTCACTACCAAATGATATCCTGGAGAAAAAAAATGTCCTTCAACAGTATATTTTATTAATAAAAACTGACAATCTGCAAGAGAAGTTGTTTAATAGACATTTATTGTTGAGTTTGTTGAGATTTTTCCAAATCCCTTCTGCATGATGTGATATTCACATGGCAAAAAAAACACAAATTGGCGGACATTTAAAAATAAAGCATGTATAACTCATAAATAAAACAGGCTTGTTAACTTTACATGTAACCCAGCAATTGTTTGTGATACACTCCTAGAAGGATCATCAGAAATAAAAATCCAATTTTACAAGTTGTGGAGGACAGTACTGCACACATAGACACCTGTTTCATCCCCTGCAGTAAGCTGACTCGTTTCCCACCCAGATTTGATGCACAACAAAAGGGAACACATGTTGAAATCCTAATCCACCCCACAGATGAGATTAAGCATTTCAAGGCTCCAATAATCCCTAGTTTCATATCATGCGTTTTTTACACCCTCAGTAATTAAAACTTTGTCTGCAGTAATTTTGTTATTTGTTTCCAAATACACAACAAATTAGGGTTCCCATTCATCATTGATTAAGTCATTTGGGTTAAACCATTCATACAGACTATCTGAGACGGGGACGGAAGTATAAATGAGAGGGGGTATTTTATATCATGACTCAGATAGATTTGGCATTGTCTTAAAAATGGAAATAAAACGGACTAATAAATATTTTCAGTTTAAGAAAAACTTGTTTAGCTCATTTTCATTGTATTTATGTTTTCTTGCTTAAACCTAGATATAAAATATGGCAACGTATCATGGATTTTGAAGAGACAGACTGCACAGGATGCAAACCCAGCAACAGATTGTCACAAAGCAATCCACAGACTGGCATAATCCTTGCAGCCATTTCACACAAAACAATGGATCACAAAACAACTCCCACGCAAACTTCAGGCATTATAATATGTATTAATTTGTATCCGATTTAAAAACTAAGTTATACTTGGATGCCAAATTTGGAAGAGAAAAAAGTAATGGCAGGTGAGGTAGATGGTTGGAGAATGAATAGACTGTAAAGTCTACACAGTTGTCTGTCACTTCATTAACCTTTTCACCACCAGTTCCCGCTTTTCATCACAAAATCACAAAACAGTCCCGTCTACAGTTTCAGAAGATTGGGACAAAAATAGCCAATATTTTTCAGTAAAAACTGAAAATTGATTCAAATCTTTATCTGTTGCCTCCAAAATTAGGATTCATTTCCAGAAATATTGAAAAATTTGGGCGAGAAAGTCTGGTGGTGAAAAGGTTAAACATTCCTGAACTGAGTTTAATCTAAACCTGGGTTTCTAAACCTTTAATCCTTTTACCTAACAACTGTTGTGTGGAGATAAAGCAATATTGAAACCTATTGGTAATTAAAGGCTTTGTTGCCAGTTAATTATCAGCTTTGTTTGCAAATACTGACAAATTGGGCAAAGCAATATATTGCACAGCAGCACTTCTTTCACTAATCATTATCATTGGGTTAAACCATTCACAGTGATAGGGGGGTTACTGCTGCCTAATTTTCACTGTGGATTATGGTGAGAATCGGAATTTGGATTCTCACCAATGAAGCGATGAGAATTGAGTTTGTCACTATTAAATTGTGAGAACATTAGATAACTTGCAGGAAGAATTCCCACAACATGGTGAGAATAAAATAATTCCCACTGATATTGGAGAGAACAACATCTATTCTTGCCGAAATGCGAGAAAGTGTCAGTTTCTCAACAAAAATCTATTGGCCTATAGGCGTTCATTCCTATTCTGAGTGTGTATGAATCTCAGTGGCTGGTTGGCAAGAGCTGGTCATTCAGTCTAAAATATAATATAGCGTTGTTCGCTGCTGCTGTTACTAAATATACATGTATATGTTCCCGTAAATAAAACAAATTACGGGTCACAACAGATCTTGAGATAGTGCTGATGTCCAAGTGATTTTTTTATTAGACGTAAGCTGTGTTGTCACCATGTGAAAGCAAAGCCATTGTTTGCTGTGTTATTCTATTTGTTTTATCGGCATCAAAATACTCTCACGATGACATGTAACAAATACTCCTTGTTTTTTTCAAATATACAAATGTATGGTGAGTCCTCTAATGCAATGAATCAGACAGAAACTGTTATTGTTTAATAATGACTAACTCTCGGCACAACAAAGGCATTCCCTTCATCTTATTATAAAATATATTTACAAATTTTACAATTCAAACTGAAACGAGAGGTTTCTAGCGGCCGATTGAATAACACTATAGCTAGTATGATGTTCATGTCCTACAGTGTACATTAATGTATACACGTCTTAATAGATTATTATGGGATAGCTTTATTCAGCTCTATTATAGCAGAGCCTTAGGTAGCTGTATATACCGATATATAAAGATTATAAAATAAAAAACTTGTCTGCTCCTAAGGTTATCAAAAAATGTTTTATGGTGGCACATCGTTTGATGTTGTTTACGATATTTTGGCAGCGGCCTCTTTTAAACTGATGTGCACACTGAAAAGTAACAAATCATTTTTGTGGGGTCTAGCTAATACAGTCTGAAACAGTCATGGAAGTCTATAGCCAATCACTGAGCTCCAAGCTATTGACATAATTGTTTCTGTTGTAAGTACCGTTAATGGTATATACATATTTTTATTATTGTATTATAGTATTATTATATTTAGTATTGGCAAGAACATGCAGACTTATTATTTGAAAGTTGATTATATTTGAATATTAAGGAATGTCACTGGTGCTGTAAGCAGTTATAATTAAATAAACTCAGATATGCCTCATTTCATTCAGGCTGCTGTTGATTTTCCTTTGAAAGTTAGTTCCAATGCTTGTAGAATTGTCAGAACAGCGTCATCTAATGAGTGGCACTGAACATTTGAAATACCAACAAGGTGATGTCACCAAATTATAGCCTTTCGTTTTGAGAACAATAAACACAGTAGCAATGACAAACAAGTGTCGTCATATGAATGACCGATAGGGACTTTTAAATCTAGCAGTGGACTGGTAGCAGTATTTCAGTCAGTTGACATAAACTGGCTACTGTGAAATAATTTATTTTCACTGGAATTAATTTTTGCTGAAAAGTCCTTTTGGGTATTTTGTATGAAATTTATTTTCACTGATTTTTGGTGAGTTGAATGTAAAATATAGGAAAAAAGGTATATTCACTGGATTTTATTTTCACTTAATCATTCCTTCAGCGAAAATAGCAAAAAAAAAGTATTTTATAATATATGTAAGAGAGACCCAGACATACCCTCACAAGATTCTTCTAAAAATTAGCTCCCACCATTGGAATAATCTATTTAAGGTATAGGGTCTGAGGTATAGGAATATGAGGTGTCACAATCTCAATCAACTATCACATCTCATTCTATACTGTTCACCCTTATAAGCAGAATGGACCATTCCAGATTGTTCAGCCTTATAGACAGAATGGACCATTCCATACTAAAATTTCAATGCATAATGGTATTATAACTAGCAGGCTGGCTTACCATGACAGGGAGTACAACCCAATAAATTCCACAGATTGATTCATGGGATACATTTTACAATCATCTTTAACTTCTACACACACAAAAAATATGACTTCCAGCAAAATAGCAAACCCACCACATTCCTCATGGCATTGTGTGTCTATTTTTCCCCCACAATACACACAGGTGACAAAATATGTCGAGTGCTGAAGTATGAATGGAAATGTAAGCAAAAAGTAGCTACTACATCCCATAAACTGCATTACAATGTCTGGTTACTTTTATCTGCAGTAGAATACACAACTCAAGCTTTTTAGACAATATATATCAGCAGCCTGTAACTACCAGCAGAGGTTTTCAGTAGTTGATGTATTAAATACTGTAAACCAATTACTACTGTAAAATACTTTATTTTCGCTAGGAATTAATTTTCGCTATTTTGGCTGAAGGAATGGTTCAGTGAAAATAAATATACCTGTTTTTCTATAATTTACATTCATCAAAAATCAGTGAAAAAAAATTCCATATAAAACACCCAAAAAGTCTTTTCAGCGAAAATTAATTCCAGCTTAAATAAAGTATTTTACAGTAGTAGGAATTTTTCATGAAAGTCACATTTCGTGTCATATGACCCAAGAAATTTCTTTTGATTTTCACCCATTCAAGAAATTCGCAAACATTCTCTAAAACATGACTATTTTGACATACTTCTGTATACTTCATGTATAAAAGTGTATGTGCTGCTCAGAGCAAACAGAGTAACGGTACTCATCATTTCTGTGGTGATCTGACACAATAAATGGCACTATACTCATTCATTCCTAGCAGTTGGGTATAGATAGACAGAATAAAATCTCTACAGTACGGTACAGTGAATAGGTCTGCCTAACTGCACACAAATCACCAGAGTACAATTTAAACAGTATGTCCCAACTTGCCTAACTCTGCAAAGCCCATCACAAACTGGCAAAAAGCAAACTGTGATTATGAATACAGCTGACACTGCAATAAAAAAGATGGAAAACACTTGCATTGATGAACTCCTTAATCTGTCATCAATTCTTGTCACCTTTCTATTCACATGCGCTGAACATCATTGACATTTTCAAATTTGGTCAGCATAAAAATTACCAATAATGAAAATTTTCAAATTATTTTTTGTGTTAATTTCTATTAGGTCTGCAGCACTACCAACTCTCATTACAATTTGGGAAAAAAATTTTTTTTAAAGAAATCAAAATTGCAAAATTGTGTTCAGATGGTGAAAGATTTGAATCTGGTGTATAAAATTTGCGAAGTATTCATAAAGGGTTAGTTGCACACATAAGTAGGCACTGGTCGGCAAATATTAATTCTCGCTACTACTATGAACAAACTGGCATGCTAGCTGCTGGCAGTTACGCAGTATTGTTGATAAACTGCTTCTATCTAATACTTCTAATAAAGATGAATTTTATTCAATTAAAAATAAATATGACTTTCTTATGGCAGCGATGACACATCAATATTGCTTACAGAGTACATATCAATATGTATGCAACATTAGACAGCAACACACATTTTAATGTCTTACTTTAAAACTATTTCCTCTACTTCTTTTTTATTCATTTTAATTGGGATCCTTGATATTCCTTCTTAGGGTTGTCATGTGGTATTAAAATTATTATTATTATCGGGACCAATTAAATGCTAAAATATACTTAAATTCAATATTTTGTTATCAATATGCACAGGAGAATAAACTAACGTGACCACCCAGCACACAAGTTGTGATTGACTTTGCTCATTGTTTGTTTCCCTAAGTTCACTAAGGCAGCCATTATTGTCACACCGATTTGTGAAAGTGGCTTCTTTCAAGTTCAAGTGTAAGATTTGAATCTAAAGTGCCAAGTCAGAAGTGCTTCATCAACATATGTTTTATCGTCAAAAACTTGGCTGGGCAACTACCATCATCAAATAAGTGATAGAAAATTGACAAAACAAAGGGCTATGTATGTGTACTTTCATCAAACAGTGTAATTGGACATTTGAGTTGATTCACTCGAAGTTAACATTCATATTTTTTTTATTGTGCATTTCGTGGAATCACAACATTATAAGCTCATAATCAGAGTTAATTAAATTTAGTGTAAATATATTAATGTAAATGTTTTTCCGGACATAAAAGTTCCCGGGTGACAACGCACAATAAATTGTCAACACTGTGCTGCAATGCTATGGAAACCATAGATCGAGTAATTTCGACAAAATGATAATAAACAACTCCAGTACTTGAAATATTCGGGTCAAGTATATGCGAACAGAAATACATTTTCTACTAGTATTTTGAGATATTCTTTATAGTCAAATCTATATTTAAAATTATAACTAAAAATTCAAAATCATTGAATCTCTAATAGTTAAGTTACAAACAAGATCGTCATGTTTCTCTCTATATACGCCTTCTTGTGTGTTCTGAGCAGTGTGCCCTCTAACAGAATCACTTTTTTTCCCCAAGAGCCAAAATATTTCCAAGACTTTTCCAGACCTTTTCCCAAACTTTCTTGCATTTTTCCAAGACATTTTGACCCTTAATTTGGGCCAACATCATCACCAAAGCTCATTTTAAAGTTCTGAGGATATGTTAGTTCTCTGGAAAAAATAGGCCTTTCTAAAATGAATTAATAACTGAAGAAATTTAAAGACTTTTCAAAGAATTTTTTATTTTTCCTATATTTTAAAGACAACTCAAAGACTTTCCAGACCTCAAAAAATCTAAAGACATTCAAAGGATTTTCCCAACGCTATGGACCCTGATTGAAAAATGACAAATAATATGCACAAAATGATTTAGTAGAGGTTTTGTCATTTCATCATTGAAATAAATCAAAATATAAAGACAATTTTGGAATACCTCTGTATTGTAAGATGCTATATAAAAAATTTTGAGATATTGAGATATCCCCTTACCAAACAAAACAATGGTAAAATGCCTTAAAAACTGTTAAAATATGAATTGATATTCTCAGATCCAAGTACAATGACTCCATATATTCCTTTCATTTTCTTCATCTTTGACATAAATGTCAAAATAAATAACACAACATTATTTTTACCATATTCTACCCTGAATGTCAAAGACACTTTTGCATCAAACATGCATCAAGGAACACTGGATAAGACCTACAGCAGATCGGGAGTTGGAAAGCTGCGACAATTGTTAATGGTTTACTTTAAGAAAAGAAAAAAAGAAGCACTCCCATTATCTCAAAGGAGTTGTTAGCCCTCAAAAAACACCAGTATGAATGCATATGCTATTTCACAAATTAGTGCTGAGGGGTGTGTCTACATAAAAAGTACACTGTTACGATTTTACCACTCTGGGCAGCAAAATACATCCAGTATTAAGCCCTACTTGGTATTCAACATATTTTACGCAGATTTTTTTGGCTGAAACACCCTCAGAGGACGTAGACTTTTGCTTGATTTGCTCAGTAAGAAGCATGTATTGTTGTTTAATGCACTTTTAAGTACGCTGTGTGTTTTGTCACCGTTCCTGGTCTGTAGTGATCGCATCACAACTATATGAGGAATTTGACGTGCGGTACAACTTCTTCGGACCATTAAGAAAATATTTTAATGCTCAGGGTATTTACCACCACAGCAGTACACAAGATAAACTTGTCGTAGCAATTTCCATGGTGTCGAGAGCCCCTCAGGGAAAGTCGCATCCAAATAGAATGAATTTTTTCGGACCTATTTTGGTGATTATTGAATGAGGCGTGAGAGCGGGAGTGGATGTCAATGGCTCAGTCCATAGAATTTGATACTGTGAGACAACAGGTTAGACTGACGAACATCTAAAACACTTAACCTTGATCTTAGACCGAATATACAGATGGACGGATGTTTTATTTTCTCATGACACACGCTAATGTGTAGTACATATTGGATAGTAAAAAAAAAAGAGTCCTCTGGCAATTCTCAAAATTGTATTTCAAAACCATTTAAATGCAAATACAATATTCTTTATGATACTGTGATTTTAGCTGGAATTAATTTTTGCTGAAAAAACATTTTGGGTGTTTTGTGTGGAATTTATTTTCACTGATTTTTGACAAGTTTAATGTAAAATATAGGAAAAACGTATATTCGCTGGATTTTATTTTCACTGAATCATTCCATAAGCAAAAATAGCGAAAATAAATTCCAAGCGAAAATAAAGTATTCTACAGTAACCTTGATCTTAGACTAAATATACAGGTGACAGATTTTTTATTTATTTTCTCATGACACACACAATGTGTGGCTCAAAGTACATATTGAATAGTAAAAAAAAAGTCCTCTGTCAATTCTCAAAATTGTATTTTAAAACTATTTAAAAGCAAAAAAGCAAATACAATATTCTTTATGATAGGTAAAGGTTGAAAAATGCATTTCAAAACAAAACATTCAATACTAGGCTACATAACATAACCATCACTCTATCTGGAGACGTTGATTCCAGGATTTAATATGCATCAGAAGTAGTGACCTGACAGTCAAAAGAACCCCCTTGTTCTGATAAATGAAGCCAAGTAATGCACACTTACACGACAAGGTACCCAAAGAAAGTATTTTGATTTTGGTTGATAAAACCATGCCCACCCAAATTCAATCACTAATACTGTTGATATCATTAGTTAGACCACTTTTGGGGCAAAGTCAAACGTTTCTGATATTTATCCACAATTCTATACAAATGAACAGTTTGGTTGAACATGGTGCTTAACTCAAATAAGATCATAAATAAAACAGGCAAAGGGTACAGCATCTCCAAAAAAAATAATTTACAGTTAAAAAAATTCAATCAAAGGTACACACATGTTGAATATCAATGACAGTGGACAGTCACCTACCGGTACTAGTATATCAACAGCACTGGAGTTAAAAATGAAAAGAAATATTTTAAACATGCATGTCTGTGGCAGTAAGAAAGTATTCCACAGATACAGAACCAAATCCATGTGATTAAAGTAATTCTCACCTCAAAAATAGGCGTTTCAAGACGTACAACTAGAGGGACCTTTGTTAGGAAAAAGATTTACACGGAACTTGTATGCGGTTTATACATTCTACACAGTTGAAGTGTTATACCTGTGTATAATGGGTGATCCTGAATGAAAGGCGAGATAACTGTGGGGAACATAAACAAAGACATCTCACGTTCTCCTGCATACACCTGAACTAAGTGTTGTTTTAGCACATCTGTAATTGAAGCTGTAAACCAGGTGAGATTGCCATCAGGTGCAATTAATGATCTCACTATTCTACTATTATGGACACTTGATATTTCCATTTCCATCAAGATAGTAATCCAGGATCAGTGTTTCATTCTTAACAACCATAACTTCAAACATCAAACACATTTCCTAAGTCATTAACAATGATAAGCTACTCTGCGTACGACACCATACTGCTCCAATGTGAGAGTACCAAACACAATGATTCCTCTCACCACCCCCTGTGAGTGCGGTACAGAACACAATAACTTTCACCACACCCATGTGAAAGCTAGTATCACAACAACATAGCTTTCATCACTGCCATTATAAGCCTCTATCGGGAGTACCTCAACTTCAGCATTACAGCTGAAATGCATTTTAAACTAGCAACTCTATAATATCAGTCATCTCATCAACTTTGATCATGAAAAAACACAATTTTGTACGGTAATGCCAGAGAGATAGTGACATGCTCTTATTTGTTGTTGTTTTAAAGTTGATTTTACAAGATGCAAGGCATGCCGACAGAAGAGCATGTAGTTAGCCCTGGGGATATTCAGCAGTGACATTGTTACTCTGTACTACAGTCTAGGTGTGTTATACAATGACTGAATGTTACTTTATTTACAAGGACTTCAAATACAAACAGAAATCATTAAGTCACATCTGAAACTAGATTTATAGATTCCATAGTGCCCTGCCAACCACCTGTATATACACAACTTGCTAAGCCCAGCATTGTAGAGAGTACAATTATGTAAATAACTTTGAAGTTATATCTCTCTAAGAGAGTTGCATGATGGAAGTGAATTACCTAGTGCAATCATCTCCTTCTTCCTGTAAGTTTCCTAACTCCAAGCAATCATTTTCTGCCTCATCCTTGAAGCTGCCTAACTCCATGCAATCATCATCTGCCTCATCCTTGAAGCTGCCTAACTCCATGCAATCATCATCTGCCTCATCCTTGAAGCTGCCTAACTCAATGCAATCATCATCTGCCTCATCCTTGAAGCTGTCTAACTCCACGCAATCATCATCTGCTTCATCCGGGCAAAGCTGCCTAACTGCATGCAATCCTCATCTGCCTAATTCAGAAAGCTGCCTAACTCCATGCAATCATCATCTGTCTCATCCACAAAGTTGCCTAATTCAATGCAATCATCATCAGCCTCATCTGGGAAAACTGCCTAACTCCATGTAATCATCATCTGCCTCATCCAGAATGCTGCCTAACTCCATGTAATCATCATCTGTCCAATCCAGAAAGCTGCCTAACCTCCATGCAATCATCATTTGCCTCAACCAGAAAGCTGCCTAACTCATAAATTACAAGAACAAAACAATCATCTCAGACCGATTTCAGTAGTGCCCTTGCTGATTTACAAAATGTTTAATAAGGGCGTTTTGCATTTTAGAATGCAGCTATAATCTCACTTATTACTGTTAAACCATTGAACATTTCCAGACACCCACTGCCATCTTTGAAATTATTGATTAAAACTATGTTTGTTTGATGCACACAGGATGGGATTGTTTTAAAACATCTGCAAGTCATGAAAGTTCACTTCTTGTAAGATCTTCATTGCATATCACCATATATGGTTATGAAAGTTGCAGACTCTTATCTGATAAACATTTACTAGTGTTTTCGTAAATCACAGGTGTTTCTATGGTCAAAATACTTTAATGATTCAGTAAACAACAAAATGCAATCGTTAGTTTATATATATGTTTTACTTTTATTTAGTTAGTTTTTATCATTTTAGTCTTTTGTTATTTGTTACTTTTACCTTACTAAACCCCCTGATGGTTTTGGTTGTGTAATAAAGTTATTGCTATTATTGCTGTATACACTTTCATACGATTGTGCTTGGTACACTTCTAAGGTGGCCAAAGTATCAACTGTGGAACATATGACATCACATCGTGCCCAAATATGGTGAGGAAACATGAAGAATACAGAATCCTGTAACTATTAATGAAAAACAGAGATTTTCAAAAACAGGTTTTGAATATTGAAATAGACGAAGAACATGGCAAGAAGAAAACAGAGTCATAAATAACGATGACTCAGCACATCACAATGTCTAAAAATCAGGTGGACTGCACCCCATTGTCAGAGATAATTGCTTGTCTTGATTGATTGTTTTTGTTTTTATTAACACCCATTAGTATCAATTGGAGATTTAAGTCCCCCCACCCACCAAACTTTCCTAAATAGAATAGAATAGAATAGAATAGAATAGAATAGAATAGAATAGAATAGAATAGAATAGAATAGAATAGAATAGAATAGAATAGAATGTACATTTTGTCATTTACAACTCAAATGAAAGTTTCTACAATATAAAATGTAATGTATTGTTTTGTAATGGCTGACTTTATGAAGTTTGTCAGTATTGCCAGAACTTTGTTTGAATGTCAAAGTCATTAAAATGCTCCAGGCATTACTGGTTGTCCCTCATTTCTATAATTTTTGCAATTTGTCTACCTCCAGGCATGTCCGCTGTCTATTTCTTATTTTTTTATGTCTGTTTATTCATAATGGTCTATCTCTTCTCTGTTACTTTATAAGTAGATGTATTCAGCTGCTATGATTTGTAATTTGGAATCAGGTCTCATACATTTATCATTTTATCTGATAGTGTAGCTTCAATTGTTCATAAACTCTTCTTTAGTAACCATATTTTGTTTTTTTAAATGATTTGTTTTACCATCCTCTTTAGGTTTGTTAGCCATGAATCTGGAAAGTTATGTTACTTCAATTTGCTCTATAGAGCATAGAACACACGACCCCTGTGTTTTTCTTCTGTGATATTGTATTGCTATATAGTGAATTGTAGATAGCAAAGGCTATCTTTCTAGTTCCATTCTTGATCAAATCCTGCTAGTATTTAACATTCAACACATGTCTACAGAATTTCAGATGGTATTTTTTTTTTTTTTTTTTTCTGTAGGAAATGTGTTCAAGCCACATTCCGCTCAAGAGACAAACTTTGCAATTTGTTTTGCTTTTGTTTATTTGAGACTAACAGCGTTAGTCAATGTCTGCAGGGAGGAAATTCTGGTATATAAACATAATTGCATGAACAGTGAGAGGCGGTACATCACAAAAAACTCTGCTATTTCATCCACAGTTACAATGGACTGCATCCCATTGTTGGGAATAATTGCTTGTCTTGATTGTTTTTTTTAACACCAATTAGCAACAACAAAAAGTATCAATTGGAGATTTAAGTCCTCCACCCAGCATTCCTGTAGTGATTAATTACTACACTTTAATACTGGTAATTGTTCAAACTTGATTTACTGTAGAACACTTTATTTTCGCTTGGAATTAATTTTCGCTATTTTCGCTGAAGGGATGATTCAGTGAAAATAAAATCCAGCGAATATACATTTTTTCCTATGTATTACATTCAGTGAAAATAAATTCCATACAAAAGTGTTTTCAGCGAAAATTAATTCCAGCTAAAATATAATATTTTACAGTAAGCATATATGGACCTATTATACACACATAGGTGAAAGCACTTTGATATGCATAGCACTAAAAGTGCAATAATGTGAAAATACTGATTTTTATGTCCAAGTGCATGCCACAGTTTGTAACAAACCATCTACTGTAAAATACTTTATTTTCGCTGGAATGACTTTTTATGTGTGTTATATGGAAGTTATTTTCAGCGATTTTTGGTGCGTTAAATGTAAATGATAGGAAAAAAGGTATATTCGCTGGATTTTCTTTTCACTGAATCATTCCTTCAGTGAAAATAGCGAAAATTAATTCCAAGCAAAAATAAAGTATTCTTCAGTATATTTTTGTGAACCTTAAATGAATGAATGAATGATGAATCAAACTTTAGTAATAAATATTTCGTTATCTAAGACAGATCTACATCACATCGCCCAAAACACTGCCAGCTTCAATCACAAACAGAATGCTTTTTGATTAACCTTTTCATCACCAGACTTCCTCGCCACAATTTTTATGTACCTTTTTCTTATACTCTTCAAAATTTCTGGAAATGAACCCTAATTATGGAGTCAACAGACAAAATTTGAGTCAATTTTCAGTTTTTTAGCAGTGCAGACTATTTTGCATGGTATGCATGAAAATAAGTGCAGTACAAGCATATGCTGATTGAACAAAATAGCACTGTTTGAAACAGAGAGTCGGCACATCACACAAAACAAGTGTGTGTAAACATAGAAGCACTGTGAAAATGGCTTGTCTTGATTGTTTTTGTTTTTACAGTACTAACACCCATTAGCAGCAACAAAGAGGTAATTAAGTTCTCATTGCATACTATCACCACTCTATTGTGTTCAATTAATTGGTGACAAAGGGAATCCTGGCTTTGATGTCTTCAAACTAGTTTACAAATGGTAGTCTAAAGCCTTGTTCACACATGTTACAAAAATGGAGGGCTAGATACTGTAAAACCATCCTGACATTTAATTTCACTATTTCAATGTTTTGAGCATATTCACTGTGTTTTAATTCCACAAATTTGTTAAGGAAAGAATGAGTTTCATTGTTATTTTACATGATAACGTAGGTTTAATTTAGCGGATTTTACTCATTGATGAAAATAGCAAAATTAAAACCCAGTGAATAATTAATGCATTTACAGTAGCTTTGTAAAAATCCCTTATCAGTGGGCTAAACCTGCATTCTGTCCCTATGTGACATAAAAGATGAAATACACTTCCTTTTGGTATGTCCAAAATACCAAACACATCGAAAAGAAACTCTTTCAAATATTACATTCCCCAAAGAAACGATCATCACTAATTTACAGAAATTCATTTATTTAATAAAAAGTAATTTCAAAAATACAATTGAGGTGATTTTATTCACAATTCTTCCATTTTAAGAAATGAGCATTCTCTTGATTTGCAATACTGACACTTTCTTTTACTATTACATTTATTTTAGATACATTATTGCTATTAACTGATAGAAAATGTTATTTCTAAGTATACAATAAAAATATTAATATTATAAGTTGCAGTGGTTTATATTTAGCTTATTGTGTCCTAATTATGTCTTATTCATCTACCATTGGCTGAAAGAATATTGTTTTATTTAACTCTGAGACCTTGTTCACACATGCTTCATCTCAGAAGTAAAAATGGAACTCACGGCAGAGACCAGCCTTCTGACTCCAAGCTAAACTAACCGAGTTTATCTGTTTACATATGTTTTCCAATAGGGGGTTGCAATTAACTTTTGTTCCAAGCCTGTATTTTACTACCTGTAAGAATCTCATAAAGTCTCCCAATAAAAAAAGTGTTATACCAAATTCCAAAGTGCCAAATTCCAGTTGCATGCAACCATATACTACATAGATACAGTTATTACGAGGTATCAAACCCCTACTATAAACTGTTATTTTAAACAAATTCGACTACCGGTATAACAGAAAGAAACAGGTAGGCTAAATAAAGTAAAGTCTATCATTGAAAGAGACAATTAATCTATTTGCATTTCACTTTTAAACAACTACCGATATTCTAGCTTTATTTTTGAAACACTTTTTAGCATCCTGCTTCCAAAAACTCTGTATATTTGTAAATATAAACAAGCGAGCTTAGTAGAAAATCAATAGCAACACCTGCACTATGTTCACAAAAGAGATAAACACGGTATCTTACGATGTAAACTGAGAACATAGAAACCAAAACACAGATGATTGAAATTTGAAAGAATACACCTTTTTCTCCCTTTTTCCATTTATTTCAAATTCAACTCATTTAAATTAAATTTAATTAAGTTTGTTTATTTCCCCACCCTATTCAGAGCACATGGTCCATTGATACGGCTGTTATCACAAGCCCTGGTGTTGTTAGCCCTAAATCACTTGTAAACATTTTCTCACATGCTACAAGAAATCACAATGTGCAAAGTCAGCAAAACTTGATTAATCAATCAGACGTATCAATGAGACGATCTTAAAAAGATGTGCTCTTGCACACAGATCTCTGATTGATCGGAAAACCTGAAAGGACTCAAATTTCCAGGTTTTGTCTAGCGTTTCCTGGTAGTTCATTGTTTGTCATTTTGAGGTAATTGGGTTTTAAAGCAAGTGTGGTTAGTTGTAAAAAGAGGTAATTGACAATGACTGATGTCATTACCTTCATCTTTTATTCTCTTCACGAACGTGTACCACTCTGGCAATTGCTAATGTATACCACAAACATTACCATATTGTATCATCCATCCTTATACAGGAATCTGAAGTGTGTCCCCTGAGCTGATAAGATGTGCCACTGACTAGTTTTGCTAACTACTTGTGCTAATTCAATTGTATATTGATATATTGATATGGGGATTACATTTTGACTCCCTACAAATTCTACTATTTGACCTAGGTCAAGATATAATTATAATTCCATGATACATAATCAGACTACCTGATTGGTGAATGTCTACTATTTGACCTAGGTCAAGATATAATTATAATTCCATGATACATAATCAGACTACCTGATTGGTGAATGTCTACTATTTGACCTAGGTCCAGATATAATTATAATTCTATGATATGTAATCAGACTACCTGATTGGTGAATGTCTACTATTTGACCTAGGTCAAGATATAATTATATTTCTATGATATGTAATCAGACTATCTGATTGGTGAATGTCTACTATTTGACCTAGGTCCAGATATAATTATAATTCTATGATATGTAATCAGACTATCTGATTAGTGAATGTCTACTATTTGACCTAGGTCAAGATATAATTATAATTCCATGATATGTACCTACTATTTGACCTAGGTCAAGATATAATTATAATTCTATGATATGTAATCAGACTATCTGATTGGTGAATGTCCACTATTTGACCTAGGTCAAGATATAATTATAATTCTATGATATGTAATCAGACTACTTGATTGGTGAATGTCTGTAATTATAATCCTATAATATACGATAAAACTGATTAGTGAATGTCACAAATTAAACATTTGGGTGAAATACAACAACAAATGTTTCAAAGATGAATTTAAAATGTCATTCTAATTTCAATTTCTCACCAGCAAAACATATGTTGTCTATAAAACTGAAACAAAATGAATGGGAAAAACTTTGAGAGGCACAATCTTTTTTTTTTATTTACTTTTCTAAAAAAAATTCAATAATATTGGACCAAATCGACATAACTACCTTATTGGCTAAAAGGCTTGATCAAAAGTTTGCAAAAATGATATTTGTTTAAAATTTTTGAATTGTGACAACATTAGCATTACCACTCAAAGGATTACTTGCCTCAAAACCAACCAACACATAAATATCACAGCTGACATATTTGAGGTGCGCCCTCATACATCATGTATGAGAAGAAAAAAAAAGGACAGCTATCTAGGTGCGAAGTGTGATTACGGTACTCTTAAAGTGTTGACTAAATGTCTATGATCAGGACTACCATTTTCAAAAATTAGTAGCCCTACTGGAGTACTAAAAATTGACAAGATTTTAGTATTTTGTTTTCAAGTTCACCAAATTGTCTTCAAATTATGGGTGTCCAACACAAATTGAAAAAAATTACATTTATTTATTTTTATACTTCTCTGCTTATTTTGCCTACAAAACCTGATGGAACTCGAAAAATTACGATAGAACTACCACTTCTTGAAACTGGTCGTTCTGCATACACTTTTTTAAAAATTTTGAACCCTGATGATACCCTGGGCAGGAATAATAGAGAATATTCTCAATTGCACTCATGCATATATCATTTTAATAGTTTGACTCTTTCCAGATAAGACTCAACGATGATACATTTTTGTGATTTTCTAGATTTTTGCAATGTTAATTTCAGACCACACAGCACAATTTGACATAGTTTACTGATGTATGTCCCAAAAATTTAACAAGAATATGTGCAGAGATTGAAAGTTTACATTTGCAGTGAGTGATCAGCCGAGGTTCAAAAGACTGCAAGGAAAAAATTACCCCCCCCCCAAAAAAAAACTACAAACATGAACACAATTTTATGGAAAGTTTTTTGACAAAAAATTACAAGCTTCTATCTACAAGTTCAGTTAGTAAATCAAAAGCAACAACAATCTGTGATTTAGATTGCTGAAAAACAAAATACAGCTACAGTGACAAGCAACTTGCAAACTAGCAAATTGTATCTGTAAATTAAATTGGGAATTACACTGCATGCTGTAAATTTTCACTGCCAGTGAAAGAAATTTAACTCTTTGAGCGCCAAAGTCAAACCATATCACCATTCACAATTTTTAAACCCACTTAATTTTTCCAAAAAATTTATCAAGACCTTCAGCGAATAGAAAATTATGTCCATATTTATCAAAATTCATGAAAACAGGCAAAATTTAGTCGAGTAAATTTAAGATACTCTGATTTTCACTGTCACAATCTTCCCAGACATTCAAAATTTGAATTTTATTTTCAATTTGAGCCCAAATTGACAGATTTACAATTGCTTCATTAATGAACAGAACGTTTTGTTTTTTTTCATGAAGCAAAAACAAGTTAACAGGTTGAGAAAAACAAAATTAAATTTCCAACGGACAAAATTGTGTGATTGATATACAAGATACAGACAGGTAAAAAAGGTCAAATTGTCATGAAAGACGGAAGGATGCATGCACAAAGAAGTAGCAGTTCGGAAGAAAAACAGTCCCACCCCCAAAATCCATTGTTTCCATTCTTGCCATCATAGTGTGGTGAGTTTTATTTCAACTGAAGCCAACAATAACACATTTATATTGTAGCACAAAATCAGCAATTCATGCCGATCCCCAAATTTCAACAACAAAAAAATTCAAAACCCTGAACCAAATTAAATAGGGGTACGGCTAAAAGGTTACGCCATGTATGCAAGACATACCATCGGCCTACGGTGGGGGAGTAACCAATCCAAATAAATCATAATAACTGCTGTAGAAAAAATTGTTGCAGAGTCTGACAAATGGGAACCCATTATGTAAAGGAATTTGAACGAACGTGGGAACGATGCTGGCTTGATTGTTAGCCTGAAGGGTCAGGTGCATTGATGCATGCTTGGCAGCCGCATCTACTGTACGCCAGCTCCATCGTGTTACAGTTATTTTTATCTAAGTAATCAATGAGGTGGAACTGTCACACAATGATCTGACATTACAGGGCAGGCAGCAATACACCCTGTTACAGGTGTATGTTATGCTCATTATATTACTACAGCAATTATCAGCACCACGAACGATTTCTTATTCTACTTTTCAACATCAGTTGCCATGTTCACTGCACTACAATTTTCAAGAACTAAAACATAGCAAAACTATGGAAACCTCAAACAAGAATTCACTATCTGGCAATATTTTTATTTTTGCAACACTAATGAATATACTTCTACTTTCATTATCACTACAATTTTTTGGATGTGAGGCATAAAAACTAGCAAAAGTATGGAAGCCGTTCTTTCAAGAGAAATATGTTTCATAATTCATAAACTGTCTGAGTTGGCAACATTGATATTTTTTTCCAAATTAATGAATACAACTTCAGTGTACCACTGAAAATTAAATGAATGTATAATAAACATAATTTACAACTTTTTGTAAATCATAGATTTTCCAAAATTATTGCACAATGTTAGTAACAATATCACTTTTGAAGCAAAATTTTCACCCAAAACAAACATGTTCAGAAATGTTAAATGAAAATCGTGGATTTTCCTTAATTACCGATACTTCACGTTATTTCAGTATCACTTTTAAAGTAAAATGTTCAAAAATCTAGGAGAGGATATTCAAAAATCCTGGTTTTGAACAACCAAGCACACACAGAAAAAGACAGAAAGAGACACTAATAAACAAGTAATATGAACCAATTCATTAGTTTTTGCATTAACCTTTTCACCACCAGTTCCCTCTTTTCATCACAAATTCACAAAATATTCCTGTTCATAGTCTACAGAAACATTTTTGCATGAAAGTTTAGTGGTGAAAAGGTTAAAATCACACAATCACACATACTCGCGTCACACACTGTAAACTGGCTTGGTTTTGTGACAGTAACTTTCACAACTTTCAATCTGAAAAGTTCCATTAAATCTACATATTCGTCTCCTTTACATGAATATCAATTTTCTTAAGAAGGTTCTAGTCGAATTAATGATCACTTGTCAAGTTCTTTATACTTTCATTATTATGGGTTCTTGAAAAAAAAAGTTTTTCGAGATGACAAATTATCAAAACTAGCATCTTTACACTGCCTTTATGGTGAAAGAATTCCTTCAATATCTCAAAATTTTGTTTGGTGAAATGAGATGAAAGAGTCATATATTATTATTGATATAAATCCTAATATTATGAAAACATTTTCAAAAAATTATTTCCAGGGTGTTAGTCGTTGTTCCATGATACTGGTATACAATTTGTTTTCCCATAATGCATTGCATATATGTGCAGTAACCTGCTCAGTACTGGTAGTGGAAAATTTGAATTTGGTCTGCTTTATATTTACACTAGTAACATGTAATATTATAACATTTAGAAACATGCTTAGAAAAATTTCTTTATAGAGACTGAACAGCTGCTTCTAGACACCATCAGTTACTTTTACTTTTGAATTCCCATTGCAAAGTGTTGCAGAAAAGTCTGCAATCTCATTGGTCTGGCCTTGATCAGCTGATACCTATTTACCAATCAGAAGCTAGATATTTTGGGCACAAGTGTACTGAAAATTCCTTTCCATCATCACTGAAGACCCTATAGTTTTTATGACCATAAGTCTTCTATGCCTTTGCCATCACCATGGTTACAACAAAGATTACTGAAACTATATAGTGACAGGAAATTGCCGTTCTAATTATAAGTACCAATTTGAGTTGACATTTTAAAACCAGGGATGTGTTTTTAAACTTTATAACTGCACAGTGCATTGAAATACAGTAGTTCAGACGATTGGTGATAATTCAACGGAATTACAACTGAAAACAAAGGAAGGATCATGGAAACAGAAAGAATTCTTCAGTAGTATTAACTTCCTCAAGTAGACAGGTTGCAAACATAGTTTTCTGAAATACATTGAATGGGCAGCACAACAATATGGCCTTGTGCCAACTTAACTCTCATATCAGACCCATGGAGCCAAACAAATCGTGTGCTAGCCACGCGAAACATACCAAAAGAACCTGTTAGCTCAAGTCTTTAAAGCAATAACATGTGTATATTTACCAAGGAAAAATAAAAGCAAGGAAGGGCAACAGTATTATTATCACACGTGTGGCATGGCTGCTTTCTAATTGGTAACATAATCCATTTTAAAACTATTTTAATTGCACCGTTTCCCATGGATTATATATTACATGGACATGCCTTAATTCAAAAACCAAACTTCCAAAAATGTCAGGCAGTCGCTAAAACTGCCAGTTGATGTGGCAAGTTTAAATTTCTCAGCATAAAGATTTAAATGTTTCAAACATAGAAAGTTATTGTCTCGCTATTTCTCCTTTCATGTCATTTTTCCTTTCCTACAGGAAGTCTTAGTTAATGACTCATGAAAAAAGGAAGCTTTAGGGTCAATATTTGCTGTGTGCTCGGCAGACTTTGTGTTCCTTTTCATTTGTCCGCTACTGTTTCACATTCTGTCATCTAGGACGACCATCTAACACCTTTAGAACAGTCACCGAGGAAATTTCCCTTTTAAAGGAAACCTGATCAGGAACAACCTCATCTGTATCAAATTTACTATAGTTGTAAAGAATATATCATTATTGTTTTTAATATTTTAGAATCATGAACAATTAACTTGGCTGATTTTTGGCTGGTGTTAAAAAAAAAACACAGCTGTGTTAGGGTTACATACCCGGTATTCCCTCAATTTTCTTTGTTCAAAAAGTAGCCTGCTATCGCCGAAATGAATGGAAATAGTCTGTGTCAGCAGTTAAATTTGATAATATATTTCAGTTTCAAAAATTTGAAATAAGCACTTAAAGTATAAAATTGTGGGTATCAGCATAAAAATAACACATATCGTTAATATAGTTAACAACCCAAGGTATCAGCTATTATATGAAAGCAATCTAGCTAAAAATTTTGAAGAAAGAGTAAAAAATATAAAAGTTGACAATAGAAGTTGACGCTTACTATGGGTAATAAAACAATTTTTTACAGAAAAAAAAAGAAAAAAGAAAAACCCACATGCATTTGACAGATGAAATCTATTCAAATTGTTAATAGCAACATCATCCTTTAATAAACAAATCTAGCTCAAATTAAGGGAAGAAAAAAAAATATTAAAAATAATTTGAACTTTTTTCTACCCTGCCCTTTTAAAAAACAAGTAACACCCCCAAGTTTCCAATGGTCAATTCCCATTTTACTGTATGAATATGAGAATCATCTATGGTCAGGAACAGGCAGTGTATTTCATTGGAGGGATTTAGTTCACTATTTTGTATCATTCTCACACCCCCCTTACAATAGAATGATCCTTCCTTTGACACATCAAGAACAGAATAATCCGCCAGTGAGTGTGGATTGAATTTTATTTTTCTGCTGCATTACACAAATTTTATGCAATTTATTATTTAAAACTACTACAGTAACTGAAAACAAGTTAAAAGAACTGCATGATAATAATTTGCATTTGCCAAAAAGCATATCAAATATTCACAATTTAAAGCGGAAATCAAATTTACAGCTCTTTAGCCATACTTGGGCACCTGTGGATTGTCATTACTATCTTCTACTATTACTATATCTAAACGGGACTATTTTGTGAATTAGTGATAAAAATAGGGAACTGGTGGCGAAAAGGTAAAAATTAGAATAGAATTTGACTTTGTTCAATTCAAAATGAATAATGACAATAAAATTATTATTATCACTAATATTACTGAGTGTTCTTAATTCCTGCTTTCTGCCTGATTTTTACCCACATTATCCACACAATTCATTCAAATTGCAATAAAGCATCAAATACATTTTTTTTATTTAGCTTACATGTGAACACTTGCCAGAATCATTTGTACATCTATAGCTTATCATTTAGATGTTTAGTGGGACAAGCCACATTACAACAGCACTATCAGAGCATCAGAGTCTATAGCACACACTGGAACAAGTTTATCTTAACCCAGGAGAAAAAATCACCAAGCAGGGTGGCAAACAGATATGTGTTCTTATAATTTATCAACACATGGTTCATCTAGCTTCACCTCTAAAGACCAACCTGTCAGCAACTTTTAACAAAAACACACAGGTCACTATTTGGTGACAGATGGACGGTGGCTAACTCTTTCAGCACAAGTGCATTAGATAAGGTATAGGCATGGTATAAACTATGCATGACTTCCTCACAGGGAATTCCGGCTATTCCTGCACCAGGATAACAACTAACCGTCCTTAAGCTGCAATATTGGCTGTGATTGGTGGAAGGTTAGATGAATTCCCTCTTTCAGCCAATCACAGGTGGCGTTATAGCATAGGTTTTCATCACTGGCACATATCTTTGATAATTAATGTAGAGGCAAGTCACTAGATAAAGAAAAACAAATCTTAGCCAGGCTTTCTGCTAGTGCCCTCTGACCTATCTGTCATCAATGGGCCATGGTGGAATGCCAGCGTAAAGAACATTGCATGCTTGATGGAGTTAATCAACTAGGTTCCCTTATAGTACATCAAAAAGGCATTAAGTTGTTAAATATGTCACAGTACTAACATAGAAAACAATATCTCAAAATAAAAGCCACTTATTTGAATTCTATCATTCACAGTGTGCAGATACAAAACAAAAACACCTACTGCAAGGCTGTACTGTCATACGAGACTAAATTTCCAGGGTTCAGAGTGACAGGATTGGTGTATGTAGTAGTTTACTTATTATGATTTACAGAAAAAAAATAACACTTGACTCTCGTGATGTGGCCCAATATACCTGACAAATCACATTAAGACTGTCTAACTTTATTATCGGCTGATTGTACAAACCTTCTTTATAGCATTCAACTTTATACCGACATTGTCATATACACATAACCTGCATAATACATACATAAATTGCAGAATTTTCTTTTAATGCTACTTGTACTTTTGAGTTTTTGTTACCCGTATACAACTGATAGAAATGTTTTTTTTTCTAAAGATGCAATACAATATTACTATTACTATAACAGAATCCTAAACCTGTGCAGGAAATGACCATCTCAAATCAATGCAGTAGAAAAGGTATAAAATTATAATATTGACCATACATGTACACCTACAATAGTGTCTATATATTAACATGTAAATGAACAAATATATAATAGTATTAAAGTATGTTAGTAGCAACTATGCTTAAATTACACAGACTTTAACATTTTCACCACCAGTTCCATCTTTTCATCACAAAATAGTTCTTTTTATACTGTAAAAGGGTTAATTATTCACTGGGTTTTAAATTAGCTTATTTCGCTCACTAGAAAATGCGCTAAATTAAAATCCAGTGAATATGTAAAATTTAGCATAGAACACACTATTTAAATGATAAAACCATGAATTTAAAACCCACTGAAAATTCCTGAAATGGTAAATCAGCGAACTTTAAACCCAGTGAAAATTAGTCATTTTACAGTAGTGTGCAATTTCCTTCAGAAGATTTGGACAAAAATAGACAAATTTGTCAAGTAAAAACTGAAAACTGCAAAATTAGGTTTTATTCTATATTTTTTAAGAAAATAAGAACAAAGTGCAGAAAAATTTGGACAAGAAAGTCTGGTGGTAAAAAAGTTGCAAAATTAGGGTTTTATTCCATAAATATTGAAGAAAATAAGAAAAAAAGTGAAGAAAAATTTGAGCAAGAAATTTTGGTGGTGAAAAAGTTAAGGATTCAGAAGGGACCGATATGACTTGAATGTGCTGACTTTAACATGGTGAGGTATACATAGGCAGTCTGCCAAACTCTAACGTCACTCAAGACGAATTTAATTTAGGCCACAAATCAAGCTTTTCTAATTACAAATTCACATTGTCCAAATGCCGTAATTATACTATTTCTATGGGCCATATCCAAAAACATGTGTTAAGCAAGGTACATTTCCCACAAAGCAAAGAGCACGAGCCTGTATTGCTTATTGTTGACCCGCGGACCAGACCTTTCCTTTGTAACGTTCTAGTCACCGTGCTGGATACCTAAAATCGCTTTGAGATATAAGGAACAATTATTTTCTTGTTCCCATGTTTGTCTTGACTAGTTGTAACACCAAAATTTGTATTCTACAGGTATTGAGTATGAACACCTGCATAGAATGGGATTGCTGCAAGCCAACAGTAAATCACTGCATATTCCATAGCACAGACATTGAGTGCTAGTCACAGTGAAATCTACTAATCTGACCCCCTAACTCCCTCATTACATTTTTGTTATAGAGTTATGCAATCATATCTATACAGCAGATACTTTTCACTGTATATACCAGCAACTTGTGCTTCATAAGAATAATATCCTTCAAAAATATTATTATGTATATAATAAGAACTACTTCAACTTTTTCACCCCCCAGAAGATTGGGACAAAAACAGCTTAATTTTTTTTGAGTAAAAAATGAAAATTGACTCAAATTTTGTCTGTTGGCACCAAAATTTGGGTTCATTTCCAGAAATATTAAAGAATATAAGAAGAAAGTGCAAGAAATTCTGGTGGTAAAAAGGTTAAATTCATGAGTGACAAATGTTTGTGAAATTTGATAGAATAGAATCTTTATTGCTATCCTATTGCATGTTTGACTACAAAATGTTAAAGACATAACAAAAATAACTAACATTAACAGTACAGAGAAAAAAAACATTCAAATTTCTAGACAAAGACAAACTGGTTAATTTGTTTTTTCAGAAGCAGCTGGTTTAAGAAGCATTTTACTTTTAATTGAATGTTCTTGTACATGTATATTAAAACAGTTATAAATGTGTTTCGCTGCATCATTTATAATGTTTTGACTTTCCAATGTTTTAGTTATCTTGAGTAATGTTGTGTTTTCGTAACAAACAAACAAACAGTTATTACATGTGTGTGGTGGTATGTATGTACCATATTTACTCCATTTGATGTATTGTAGTATTTCTAAAATAGCATGTACTTTTGGTGTATTTAAGTGTAGTGTAAGTCAGTGTCATTCATAATTATAATCAAGAAATCTTATGAGAACATTTATTGGCAATAATAATAATATTATCGTATGAGCAAAGGAAATTTTTTAAATATATCAATAAAAAAAAAATTAAAAAAAAAAGTGTTGCCTAATACGCTTTAGTGTGTGTGAGAGGGAGAGGGGGGGAAGCCTACTATATTATACATTGCCTAACTCTGCTATAAAAAAGTACAAAAAGTTTCACATATGAATTGCCTAACTCTTTCATAGTGTAAGAAAGTAAACATCTTTACATGTATAGCTGAGCTGCCTAACTCAAGATGAGAATTCACTTGTCATCAATGGAATAGCCATACATTCCTACATGGGACTGAAAAGACATGGCCCCAAAACTAATTATGTCTGTACAATATCCCAAAGTACCAATGTATTAAATTTTATCAAAGTTCATTGAGTTTTTTTGAGATTTTGCTTACACAGGCTTAAATCAGATAATTAATATGCAAATTAGCTACTAAATATGCACATACATGACCACAAAATTAGTCATGTCTGTATATTACCTCAAGGTACTAAATTTGATTAAAATCCGCTAAAAAGTTTTTGAGATTTTGCTTATACAAGCACACACTTTGCGATTTTAGAGTACGTTGTTATCATTGCTTAAGAGTCAATTCCCATATGTGCATGTGTGGTAAATATGGTAACATATTTTTCTGGCCAAAACTTTGGTAAATTTTGCAAATTTTAATTCCTTTGTTAATTTTTGAGTAAATGGACATAATTTCCTAATGCTCAAAGGTAGTAATCAACATTTCTGAAACAATGTCAGAACATTAAATCATGATAGATGGCAAAAAGAGATAAACCTATCATAGCATATTGTAAAATTTAACAATATTTGAATTCCAGCCATGTTATCATGTGATATGATATTTGATATTAATCACACAAATCTAATCTCAATAAACAGACCTTTTAACCTTTTCACCACCAGTTCCCTGTTTTCATCACAAATTCAAAAATAGTCCTGTTTATAGTCTGCATTTTCCTTCAAAAAATTGGGACAAAAATAACCAATTTTTGGGGGGAAAAACAAAACTTGACTCAAATTTTGTTCATTGACTCCAAAATTAAGGTTCATTTCCAGAAATATTAAGGAATTATAAAAAAAATGTGCAGAAAAATTTGGGCAAGAATATTTGGTGGCGATAAGGTGAGCGACCACTTGTGAGCAAATCTTTCATGCAAAATTTTGCCCTGAAAAAAAAAAAAAGAAAACTCACCTTGATTGTTTTTTTTATTTTACTCATGCATAATTATTTCTCAATACATTAAAAATCACTCCCATAACTCACCTCAGTGCTTTTAACTATTTTTACGCTCTTCATTTATTTTAGAGAAGCAAAGCCTGTATATGGCAGTGTTCTTAAAATGTAGTTAAAATGCCCCCCTCAATAATATTTCCCTCAATAAATATTTCACTTTTAGATGCAAAATAGAGTGATAATAATTGTTGAAAATTTATGTTGAAAAAAATTGTGCTAAAAGCATACTAAAATGTTGAGTTTTTGTCTTAGATTAAAGACAAAATACATCAGAATAGCCAATCCTTTTTGTTTTTGTTGTAAATTGAATTGAATATTTTACTACAATCAAGATTGCCAAGTTTATCCTTTCCTGAAACTTGCGTTAAATTGACATAAAACGTAGAATAAAACACAGCAAACATTATTTGTGCTAGAGTTGAAAAAATTACACTTTCAGTTCTCAACATAGGTGGTCTACTCGGCAGCCTTCATGCTGAAGTGAAGTTCAAACACCATGTCAAAAGACAATGTGAAACACCACCAACCGAATCGTAGATAAAAAGCCGAGATACCAGAAGGCAAGAGGAAGGATGTGTACTGTACGTGTGTGTCGATTGATAACATTGTCAATATAGACACACTCCTGAAATGAGACGATAATCGGCCAAATTGTGATTATAACTTCAGTTGCTGTGTCAATTTACATATCCAAAGCAGGGGTGGTTATGATTGACGAATTCAAGGCTTTAACAACACCAATGATGACAACGTCAATCACAGAATAAACAAAACGATTACAAACTAATCAGAGTAGGCTTGTTAAGTATGATAAACAAACTTTTTCTTTTTTGTCGGGAACACTCTGTCTTTGAGACACAATGTCCCGTTAAATCCACAACCCAGCAAATCCTTTGCTTTTCAAAAAGAACGCCTTGATTTCCATAAACAAATTTAAAAAAACCTCTCTCTGTTTCATGTTTTAAGTGTATAATAATTACAGCTTTAGTAACTTCTATTACTTTAATGACAACAAATTCAAAATTTTCAAATTATTCTGCTATTTCAGTAGCCACAACAGCTTCAGTTCCAGACAGCAACCAAACCAATACACAAGGGATTATTTTCCTTCTCAGTATTACTGTAAAATCTGTATTAGAAACCGTGACTTCTATTAAAATAGGACAATTAATGCAACAGAGGGGATGCGGTTTCTATTAGAGTATCTACACATATGAGAAATTGTGATTTTTTTAATTCCTTTTGATTTGTAAATTATGTAACTCTCATTTTTCCTTTCATTTTTTTTTTGAGATCTTACTGTTGTACTTTCCTAAGTCAGCGTTGTGTCAATTAATATTATTATTACAATTTATGACTTTTAATAATTATATATTTATGTAGTCTACAATAAATGACACACCAAAGACATCAACCAGGCAGGAAATGGAGTTTTTACTAAAGTCAAAGCAGAAAATCTGCAATTGCAACAAAAATAATGTGAAGACAGTAACACCATGTTGAACCAACAATTTTGGAACCCCAATTGACAGGTAACCAATTTCTAAATTTAACTAGAATTGCAGTGAACTCAACAAATGAACAGAATTAATGAATTATTGTTTCACTGCCGAGTGTGCAGCCCACAACATAGGTCAAACATGTACCCTCCCCTAAGCTCTGCATACCACTGCACTTGTACATATTGAATTGTCCAATTTTTGTCCCTCATTAAACATTTAAGATCATCGAGTCCAAAAAACTGTTGATATTTGTTGCAATATTTGACACAATGTATCTCAAAGTGCAAAGCAATCTGTTACCATGGGAATGCATCAGTGATACTTCAATTTAACATGAAGCATCAAGGCTGGGAACCATTGCTATCAGACCAACCTTGTTTTTATGTGTACTTTACTTTTATCTGTGCCAACAACTAATGATCGCATAGAGTCCTTCCGAAGACCAATCCAAATGGTCTAATCTGCATTAGTGGTTGCTATAAGCTGATAGCATGATAACACATCACAAATTTATCATAAATAGTTTCAGGTTTTATCAAATTGGTGCAAAAACAGACAACATCAAAGAAATAAGGTGGCAAAGTGCACGTTGTTAATCTGTGCGGTACAGATGATGTGTTCAAAGGTTTATTGAAACTTGATATGACAATCAAAATATGTTTATGTATTTCTGTTAGTTATAAAAACTATAGAGATTAAATCAGGAATCCATCATCATTACAAGTTGTTGGAGTAAATAATTTTCAATTTTCATCGAGCTAAACCTATCTGTAAAATGTAAGGTCATTTTAAGTTTACTACTTTACCTGTTACAACTTAAAAATATAACTTATTTCGTCGCAAAGAAATGTAATTTAAAACAGTGTGCATGGCATACTATCATAAAATACTAGATAAAATTAATACTTTTACTGTTGATCACCGGCGGTAACTGTGATTTCGCTATCCAATCGTTACCTGCATTACCACCCATCAAGTGTCCTATCCAAGCAAACTTCAAAAGTATTATTACCTCCATCAATATTCGTTTTCGTTTTAACGATTTTACACACACTTCAGTGGTAATATAGGGCTAATGATGAGGGCATTTAATCAATAAATTAACATAAGTAATCATTCTCTGGTACAGACTCCTCCTCTTTGTTTGATTTTCCCACAGTTGCCGTTGCTATGCACACTCAAGGAGATGCCAACAGGTGTTAAGAATTTCCTAACTTAGCAGAAATGCCTAACTTTGCAAAATTTGCCTAACTTACAGGTAGTCTTTTAACAGCATTAGTAGAGGTACTATGACTTTTGGCATAACAGAAATCAGAAGGAATGTCAAAGAAAAAGCAACAAGAATTATTATTTAAATTAAAGAGAGGTGCTATTCACGTATATGTTTATGTTTAAACTCATTATACCCAAACCCAACAGTGGTAATGTCACATAAGATGACTTAGCAAACAACTGGACCTTGGAGACTTGTTTTTGATAAGTTTCAATGAAGCACAATAAAAAGTAATGGCTTACTTTATACTTTGTGTCAACAGACAAACGTATTTGTCTTTCAGTGCTGTAACTACATATAGGGTGTTCACCTCACAGAATTCCGAAATGCTCAATTTCAACATCCATATAGGTGCATGCAGTATGAAACGAACACAAAACAAAGCCTGTCCTCAAAGATCACTGCTCTGAATCATTTTCTCAATAATACGTACCTAATGCCAATTAAGAAACATGAGAATAAGAAAATGTTAATGTTCAGCACACTTTCAATGATAGAACAAGGCCGAACGAACACATCTGTGTGGATAGTAGAAGTGCATACGAGGAATGGGTAAAGGGGAGGGTGTGTCAACTCTTCTTGACGATAATCAGGTAAACTATAACAATTTACAAAATATGCCGACAGAGCTAGCACATTATCTATCACATATTTTCCATATATTTCAATCTGTGTGCGTTTTAACCTCAATATGACTGATAGAACACACTATCTCAATACATGCATTCCTTAGATCCTGATACCTTTCTGTGTTAATCTCAACACTGACCAATCAGATAGTTAAACATAAATATTGTCAAATGAACACGAGCCTGTTCCTATCAGTGACTGGACTGGCACACTCCTTATCAAGGACACGACAGGTCGTGTGTCCACTTCATGGATGCCACACATCGCTATGTTCACTGCATCAATGTTGCTGGATCAATTTATATGAAATTTTTTACAAGCTCAGTACAAATCTTGTATTTAATTACGTGAAAAGACAATTTTTTGGCAAATTGTGTGAGTCAGGGAACATTTTGTAGCAGTGAAAATTTCTCTGAGCTAATACAACCTGGAGTTTTGGCAACTTTCACTATCAAAGCATGAAATATCCTAGGAGAAGAAAATAAATGAATTACAATAATCAGTATGTTTATAAATCTAAAGGTATTGTTCATGCACCCAGTTATAGCAAGGCTGGGGGTCACAGGTAGAGGTCAAATGACCTCCAAACATTAGTACACTGCACAGTAGTCGAACATTGAGAAATCTGACCAATCAAGTCCATTAAAGGAACACATATAAGAAACATTTTTGCCAATTTTGTTTTTTAATGTGTAACCCACATGATGAGCCAAATCTAGTACCACAAATGTCACTGCTTTAATATGAATGTCAATAATGAAACAAGAACATCAAAAAGAAGTTAACATTCTTGTAAATTATAAACAGACACAAATAAGGTATTCAGAATACACCTAATATATTCATAAAATATCTACATTGATAATTTACATTCAAAGTAACGCCCATTTTATAGGAAAGTTTAAAAAACAAAATGAAACACAACTGACTCTCAACTCTATGTTATATTAGCTTGATTGTAGCACAGTGATACTCCGCACTAAAACTACTCGGATAATGGTCAGAATGTTTGCTGAACAACAAACTTGTAGAAGACAGAAAATAATTTAGTTTCTTTGACTTGTGCCAAACAGGTGGATTTGATTAGGAGCTTGTCTTACAGTAAAAAGTTGACTGCCTAACTATGCAAAGCATCAAAACAGCTGAAATGATTCAAATGCCTAACTATGCAAAGCACCAGTGAGGTAACATTCTGGTACCTAACTATGCAAAAAAGCATCAGTAAAGTAACAATTGCCTAACTAAGCACAATACAACAATTAAAGTAACGATTCCGGTGCCCAACTTCACAGTACAGTATTCTATTTTCAACATTCATGAGTATTCTAGTGAGTATAGGGTATGTATGAGGCTCGAAGGTCAATGTTTTTGTGAATGAAAAATAAAGGTCTGAATTTGAATTTTTGACGACTATTCAATGTTTGTGAAAACGAGAAAATTTAGTTACAAACATACAATAGCGATATGGCTGAGAAATCAGGTTCAGTAGTGACGTCATCCCCCTAGAGGAGAAATAACACCATGCAAAGTGGACATTTCTCATCTCCTTCACACCCCGTTTTATACTCAATATTGAGGGTATTTTACGGAACAAACGAGTTATTTTTATCGCCAGAATTCATTCATTGATCTCAAATTTCATATACAGAGTAACAAAAGCCATACCTCTGCTCTACTTTAGTTGTTATTCTTTACATACCTCATTGACAAAGGAATATATTTGATGCAAATACACAAAAACGCATTATACTGTAGTCTTTATATGAATGTCTGAATTTAATGTTTTTTTAGTATGCTATAAAGACTAATCAAGGTATTCCAAGCTTTCTGCCTCACCATAATCACAACAGGCAGCAAGACAACTGCCCTCTATAGTTGAATATAATTTTCTTTTGTTTTTAACCCCAATCATGCTTTGTCGATTGAGCTCTCCAACTCTTAGTGCTAGACCTGCAAATACCTGTTGCTGGGCAAGTCCACAACAACTGCAGCACAAGCTAAAAATATGTTTAAAAAGCCACTTCCCTTTACATTATTTTCAACTCAATTTTGAAACTGATAAACATGTCTGATATCCCCAACAACATCACACTTCTAAGGCCGCTTCATTACCCTTATTCACAGGCTTTTTTGCACCTGTACATGCACCTGAGGGGAAGTAAAAAACAAATCTGATCTGATGCCTGTGTATCCAAGGATTCATAACATGAAGGTTAGCAACTTTAATATTTCGGAACGTCGACATACGATGAAGATACTATTCAGCTAGTGCATAAATTGAATGAATTTCTAACAATTGCAAAACGCAGTGGTTGCTTGGAAATTTTTTTTGAATGTATAAACAGAAATAAGAAATTTGCACCATAGTCAAAAAAAGCAAAAGGACAAAACGTATGTAATATACGCTTTGCGAATAGACATGAACATTAGCAAAACAGCCTGAGACGAGCAAATCAGTTATTTTAAAGACTCGCTTATTCGTATTATTAATTTTAGAAATGCATATTTGTCATACAATTGTGATATCATCTTCATCGTACGTCACACTACTTATATACCTTCATCCGAGATATCCTTGGTGTATTACAATAGATTCACCTTTCCACATGTGTATCATTCAAACTGCATTTCAACCAACATGTTGCTGGTGCCAGCTGATAGTAAATATTAAGTCAGAAAAAGTACTTTCAATTCTTAATTAATAATCACTGCAAATATATAATGCCATTCCTTAGTTTCTATTCCTACACATGGGATCGGGTAAGTTTGTTTTCAACTTCTGTATGATAATTGTATTTTGTTTTCTGCCGATATCTTTGCACACGATAATAAAAAGAAGTTAGTCAGACTGATTTAGTGACCTGTGATGGAAGTTATGTCAAAGAAAATCAAAAGAATATTTGAAAAAATAAAAATAAAATCAGGACCATTTTGTGATCCCAATCAAAAACACTACAACACAATTTGGGCAAGGGCATGCTTGATAGTGATTAGTGTTTTCATTTAAAGCAAGAATACAAACACCCTGATTCACTTAGCTTCTAAGTTTCCCTGTTTTGTTTGTTGTCTCAAAACTAATTTGTACATATTTTGAAGTGTGCTTGCCTCACTTCTCTTTTTCAATTGGTGAATCTGTCTCCTAACAAGAACCAAATTATCCGATATAGTTACCATGGATACCTGCCAAGTACAACAACTGAGTGACCATTTGAATGCTGCAAAGCGGCAAACTCAAGTAGTTTGATATGCATTGATATCTTTCCATCAAGCAGAAACTGGCTGTAATTGTAGCTATGCAGTATCACCTTGAATTTCCACTGTCATGAAAACTTCATTTTCCAGCTGTCTAGGAACTGTTTATGTGTCATCCCTTGTGTATTCATTTGACAACACAAGAGCCATTTAGGCCCAGTATTTGAAAGATCAAAAAATACAACAACAAAAATGAAAAAAAATAGTTTAATTTAGAATCAAGCCTTGCTAACTAAACTAATACACCAAGATTTGTTTAGCTTCCATAACTGCACAACCAAAAAACAAAGCACAGCTATGAAAGATTACCAACCACTACACACTCACAAACAGTACATCATTGACACATTTCAAAACCACACAAATATATATAAAAGAAAATACATACTAGATTCTCTAGAAGAACTCTGGAGACTTTTGAACCTGCCAAACTACATTTAAAAAGTTTTTATCACCAGGGTAACTTTAATGCAATTATCTGAGGGAAGTTGGAACAATGGTAGTTGACACGTTACTTAAAAAAACAAAAAAAAAGAGACATTCAATCCAAGTTATACAAAAGAATTGTTGGAGGTGTGGAGAGTGAGAACGATCTCCATGTTTGGTATAATTTTTAATTACAGTCAAAATGTCACACTTATACATTTTAAAGTGTATTAATTAGTGCTAGCTTTCATAGTCTTTGGAGTTAAAACAGAAAACTTGAAGAATGTTCAGAATTTTTTTTTTTGTAAGATGCTGTCACCTGTTGTAGTTACAGTCACGTAACTAACAATTGTGCATTTTATGCCTGCAGCCACACTGCTGCAAAAACAAATGAACTTTGTACTGGTCTTCAATGCATACTGCAGACAACCTAATAAGTGGATTTTAATATTTAATATATAGTTAATGTTGTAAAATTAAAGAAGCATAAACACATAACTGTACAATTAACCTGGTTTGCTAAAATTTCCTGACATGTCTAGTTGAACAGTGCTTCTAAAAGAGGACTTGTAATACTTTCATATGTTAGTACATGTAGGTACACTTTCTTCACACACAGAGAACCCACATAGCTACTACTATTCGCCAAAAAGGTTAATACATTTTGTCTACATTCATTGTACAGCTTATAACAATGTACCGGTAAAAACTGTTAGCCACATTACTCAGTGCATGAACCATATTATATAACACATTTGGTTGAAATTAGAGATTTATCCAATATAATAACTTCCATACCTTTCTCAGCAAATTAGTTCAAAAAAAAAAGTCAATTTTACACAACTACCAAATGACCCTCAGACATTATGTCTCCCAGCACAGCTCATGAAAGCCTGATTCCTACAGCAATTTATTATAATGCAAATTAGCTAGAAACTGGCAGACAACTTAGTCAACTTCTAAAGGAGAGAATTCATCTGACTTTCATTACGTAGCTAGAAGCCGACCATAATCACAAAAGCTTCATTTGAAAACAAAAAAACAGGATGATAGGTTTTAATTAATGTCTTTTTTTTCTTAATTACACACCAGGAAGTAATTTTTACAATTTATTATGCAAGAAAATGACACATTCCAATGTAAAATAAATGGATGGAAGCACTTGATGAGCAGGTCAGGTGCAGAAACAAGTCAAAGGAATTTATGTTTACAAAATAAGTCCAAATGACAGTTAAAATTAGTATTTTTATTGGATAGTTCTCATATCAAGATCCTAATATACAAGTGTGTTAAATCCAGTTATCAGGCATATGGTAATATGGTAGATCACTTCTTTAGAAGATTTTTTAGCAATGTGATTTTAACAACAAAATCTCTGAAGTTTTAATAGACCATTTTCTGTTCACCTGTCAAAGATTGGCCTTTCAATGTGAGCTACACTGTACGATTAGTTCAGCGTGCATCTTTCACACAACTCGCGAAATCACGCAGTTGAATGGAAAAACACCTGTTGAATCAAACAAGTAGTTTTTAAGTTAGAAAGCTTGAAATGAAGTACAGAAGAGCTCAAGTATAAAGCAAACGGGAGTGCATTTAAATATTCTAAACTACAGAGAATTGCTGAGATGCAGTGCTGCGACAAAATTCTGTGAGTTTTTTAGAATTGAAAGGGAAATATATTTATAGGGTGAAAGAAAAATTTAGTAAAATGTGTAATATGCAATGTGTTACACTACAGCATGGTGTGATTATATGTGGCAAGTTTCAAGAAAAGACATGCATTCTTGGTTGGTGTGAATTAGCAATAACGATGCACTGCGCACCGACTCAAACTTCACCTAGGAAAGACTTTTGAGGTGGAATTGTAAAAGCATTTACTGAGTTTATCATAGAAGAAATCAAGAATTATCAGTAGTCACAATTTCTTAATAAATTCTTGTCAAAGTGATTTATTTTTCACAGCTTCAATGTAAAGATTGACTGCAGAGCATGATGGGAGGAGTTAAGCTACTGATTACTGGGAGTATAGAGACGTGCAAAGGCGGTAATGGGAGTGGCCAAGTTGAAGGAGATACACCAACAAAGTCTCCACCCATGTAACAAATAATTCGAAAGGTGAATGAAATTAGAGCCACACATGAAGGACCTTTGAATAAAATGAATAATCATTCTAGCAGACATCCCGCTGGTTAAATTCATCAAAAGTATAAATAACTTAAAGAGCAAAATGCAAGTACAGTTTTAGTGCAGATACATGATATACTGCGTATAAAGGAACACATATGCTTATGTCACCATATTGTGGAATCCTTTAATTTCGGTTGAATCATTGAGAATAAAATTCAGATAACATCAAAGTCTAACATAAATTATGAACTTGTTTATGTCATAGTACCATTCGATATTTGCTCTGTGAGCAGTGCAACATACGTAAATGACAGATGTGAGTTGTCTATGGACAAAATAAGGCATATTTTAGTGAACCAGCATAAAATAAACGCAATATTTAGTTTAAATGTGCTGTTAATATAGAAGCACTTCTGTATTTTACCATGAGCGGAAACCCAGATTATAGGAAAAGAAAGAAGGGTATCATTTCTTAAAAGTTTTTAACATATTATTCATTGGTTTTTTCACACTTTGCACCAAGGATGAATACTTGATATCCAAGTCAACTGAGATTAATCTAAATATTATTGATAGTTTAATACATTGGAAGAAAATTCAATATTATAAAACATTATACTGTAAAATCTGTATTAGAAACCGCGGCTTCTATTAAAATGGTACAATGCAATAGAGGGGATGCGGCTTCTATTAGAGCATCTACACATATGAGAAATGATGATTTTTTGGTTCTCAATTTTTCAAAAAGAATGGGTGCGACTTCTATTAGGGATGCGGCTTCTAATACAGATTTTACGGTATTTGTTCACTATTTTAGTGCACAAATAGTAGTATCACGTTACGAATTGTATACCGGTAATCATTTTTATCATACGAAATAAAATACTGTAAAATTCTGTATTTTCGCTTGGAATTAATTTTCACTATTTTCGCTGAAGGGATGATTCAGTGAAAATAAAATCCAGCGAATATACCTTTTTTTCCTATATTTTACATTCAACTGGTGAAAAATCAGTGAACATAAATTCCATACAAAACACCCAAAAAGTCTTTTTAGCGAAAATTAATTCCAGCTAAAATAAAGTATTTTACAGTATAAACCTGTGGATGAAGAACATGGCCAACAGGTGGAAAAGAACACTACTTCAAACAGAATTTAAGAATTTTTCAGGATAGAAACAGAACTACTAAGTTGAAGGTATGAAAAAAATCTAGTACTAGTAATCAGATCCATGGCAAGTGAAATGAGTTTAGAAGAGTAAAAAGAGAGTAAGGTAGGAACACAATGAGATGAATCAATCCAACACCAACATTCATTACCATACATGTTCCCAAGCACAATAGAGCATCTGGGAGCGATTTACTGATTCTATAATCCTGTTTCCCTGGAGAGGAAAAGGGGTGTGGCACATAGAAACGATTGGTGGGCTTCAACCTTACAGGTAGTCAAGACAATGTACAGTTTGTTTGTACAAGAGTTATTTCATTAAATTATTTTACCTGCTTTACTTTGAATAAAGGAATACACCGGAAGTGTGTTCTAAGTCTGAACAGTTTTAATTAGCACATCATTTTCTCTGTGAAAGAAATAAAGCTCAAATTCATAGTACACTAGACTTACTAGAAAACCATGGCAACAGAGCCAGAAATTGGAAAATCAGCTGGATTTTGAATCCTTCTTAATAAAAACATACAACACAATAGAACGATTCCCTCTATCTCCTCTCTGTACAAACTCTTTTTTACACTGGTGTTTATAATCCACATACATCATGAATTGTACACAATCTCTGTAGAGATTTACACTAACCACGAAAACACAATCTAACCAATAGTCATGCACTTATTAAAAAAATAACGATTGTTGTGAAGATGAGAGATCAACTATCTGTATTCAAGTCAGATCAAGACTTGAACAGTAAAATGCAATTGCTGTAAATCAGACATTAAGATAGATTTAACGCTTTAGCTTTGTTGCTTTGTGATGCCATAGAAATAAAGGATTTTCTGGTGACTTCTTTTAAACAACTGTCTAAACAAGTTTTCATTGATAAGAAAAGTCAATTGTTCAATTCTCTAACACTATCAAAATATTGTTGGCTACTAAGACATCTAAACCCCATACAGACAGAGTATAATGAAAAAGGAGATAAGACAAAACAACAATATTTTGTGAATTTGTTGTGTTTGCAGTGACTTTATGACTGTCTTGTGTGAAAATTAAGTTTCAGTATCTGTGAAGTGTAGTAATAACAAAATGGAGTGTTATCATAACTGTGATAAAGTGAATATTAAAAGAGAATTAATGATGTAAAGCATGACATTCCTAATTTTCATTTTGAATTAGTGATTAACACCAGTTACTTTGAAGTGCGAATTCATAGAAGATTTGTGGTTTGATTAATTTATTTATTTACTCAAATAACTCTAGCAGGTACTTTAAAACTACTTCATACTTTGTATTCAACACCATGCATTTCTTTCTACTGTCAGTCATTTCTATTATCACTGTTGACGTTCTCTCACCTAGAATCCACAATGTGAATTTCCTGCCGGCATTGACCAAAGGAGTTCAGTTGAGTGACTGCTAAGTGGTAACACATTGCATTTAATTATATAATTTTAAAAACCACTGTAATCTATTTAATCAATCAAATTAAAGAATCACTGGAAAAAACGCCTGAGAAAGCTTTGACAAATGTTTCCTATTTGCTTCCGTGGGCAAATATATTTCTTATGAATCAGTGAGTTGAACGGCTGTTGATGTGTAAGAGTACCTTCCCAATAGACTAGAGATGTCTGCTAATGGCTCACTGCCAGAATCACCCAGAAACAATTACATAGTAGTCCTTTCATAATAGATTTCTATCTGATTACACCTTTTCATGTCTAAGGTACAGCTATAGAAAGTCAACATGAAAAGGAGGACAAGTACAAGCTCACCAGTCAATGCACAGAACTTTGATTAAGTTTTAGCGGGTAGGAGGAGGACCTGTCCTGCCCCTTGACAAATTACATTGTACAGATTCACACTTACAATGCTTTTCCAACAACAGATACTCAAAACTATCTATATTCAGGTTCAGATGGGATAGCTTGGAGGTATTGTGGCAGATATTATGCCTTATTTTTTAGTATATGAATCAGAACAATAACTGTATATAGTCCCATGATATTATTTTTGCAGGCACATACATATTACGTACATATCACGTACAAGTGCTGACAGTAGAACTATTGCTGAAATAACATTGAATAAATGTATATTAATGTATGTGCCTCAGAAGCTAATTTTATGGATGCAACGGTGTTCTATTTCACACGAATGGTTAGTGTACGCTGTATAGCAATTCTGCTTGTTTGTGAGCTTCCCGAAATGAACGATTTTTACTATCAGGGGTTTTTCTAAACAGGGGAACAGGGGCGCAGCGCCCTGATACTCTCAACTGGCACCCTCTTACCGAATTGTCCATTGAGCTTTCAAGCCATAAATATATTTCTTGAGTCGCACACTTCTGTGATGCCGTACAAAATTGTTTTCTCCGTGAAAACTTCCCAGCAACACCAGCTGACAATGTGTCTGGACACCAAATACATTAAAATTACTCTATTTCAATGGCAATAGATACACCATTAAAACGGCGCAGAAACCTTCTGATATGGCGTTTCCAGGTCGATCGCCTGTGTGTGCTCCCTCTTGTTCATATTTTCTAGAAAAACCCCTGACCATAATCCATAGCTATCAAGCTGTATATAAACCAGAATGCTCCTGACAACCTCCAGGCACAGTGAAAAAAGTTTGGTAGTATGTGACGTGACACTGTGGTGACATAGTTTTTTGATCTGCCCTGTTAAACAGTCTCAGCCAGAATTGGAGACACCATAATCAAGTGGGTGCTTGATGATGAATACAAAGACTAACAAAGATAAGTAAGACAGTATGTAACATAATCTGAGACTTAGTTGTTTTTTGCTTGTTATTCAGATATCAAAACTAAGCCAGACATACAACATCATCACAGCCAACTAAAAGCAAAAGATTAACAAAGTGAGGTAAAAACAATACAATAAAGGATCAAATACACGCCAGTTGTAAAGATTGCATCTTATAAAGTCATATTCAGGACAAAATGAAAATGTCAATGTCTTGGCCTTGTTGCATTGTAACTAAACAAATGATGATGTATTGTTTGTATTGACTATCGAGAAACAGCTATCCAAGGAAATTATCATTGATACGGAAAGTTAAATTCTAATCTAGCTTGAATGGCGCGAGTTGTCAAGGCAACTAAAGCTTATACACTCATAATCAACTGTAAAGCAATGTAAGATGAAATCAATAAGATGGCCTTCTGGTTTTGTGTCGGGGTCTGTGGAACTCATCCTGAAGGGAATACTAACTAAATGCAAGATTAACTTGGATATAAAAAGAAAACAGGATGTTTGCAAATAATACATGCCTTTGGAGACTGAGGTTTACAAGAGTGAAAACCACACATAGGAAAATTAAATTGGTGCAGCTGGATTGAGAAAGTCAATGAAAAGGGCAAAACCTTGACATGTCTAATAGTCCTAAGCAATGGTTAAGTTCAGGGCTTGACACTAAGGGTAGTCCTATAGCCTGGGAAAAGAAAAACTGTATCTGTATAGTAACTAACTTGCGTTAACAGACTAGTACCGGGCAAATAAATAAGCAAAATATTTTGTACAAGTTGAGTTTAAAAGTTAACAACAAGCCCTGGCATGTGAAGACTGTGTACGCAGTTGTGTTTAATTGAAAAGCCTCACAGAATTGAATTGATTTCACATGTATAATGTGACTACTATAATTGCTCTATTAATACACATCTACTTACACAAATTACTACGGTAAAAATAAGTCATATTTGAATGATGTTATATATACAGCCAATGTGATTTTTGGTTTATATGTGTTTCTATTGGAGATGCGCTTCTAATAGAGCAAATATGGTATATAAAAATCAACACATGGTTGTGAAGCTTGTGACTTTCCTTGTATATAGTTTAAGCACTTGGGGTGAAACTATTGAACAAATTATGAGTTAAGTATGAAATAAGTACATAATAATACTCAAAATCTTCTAAGACATGGAGTGCTGATTCCACAATATTATGTACTCTGGAACATACTTGGTAGGTAGAAAGAGTAGATAGATTTACAGATATAAAGTGTATATAAAACCTACCTATGTAAAATAGTCTATGGCAGTGGTATGCATAGTAATCTACCTAACAATGCAAAAAAACCATTGGCAATGGTGATTCTGCATGTATATCTATCTACCTAACTATGTAAGAAAGCCATTGGCAATGGTAGATCGACATGTATACCTATCCACCTAACTAAGCAAGAAAGCCATTGGCAATGGTAGATACATGTAAGCATGTTTACCTATCTACCTAACTATGCAAGAAAGCCATTGGCAATGGTAGATGTACATGTATACCTATATACCTAACTATGCAAGAAAGCATTTGGCAATGGTAAATAAGCATGTATACCTATCTACCTAACTATGCAAGAAAGCATTTGGCAATGGTAAATAAGCATGTATACCTATCTACCTAACTAAGAAAGAAAGCCATTGGCAATGGTAGATGTACATGTATACCTATATACCTAACTATGCAAGAAAGCATTTGGCAATGGTAAATAAGCATGTATACCTATCTACCTAACTATGCAAGAAAGCATTTGGCAATGGTAAATAAGCATGTATACCTATCTACCTACCTAACTAAGAAAGAAAGCCATTGGCAATGGTAGATGTACATGTATACCTATATACCTAACTATGCAAGAAAGCATTTGGCAATGGTAAATAAGCATGTAGACCTAACTATGCAAGAAAGCCATTGGCAATGGTAGATAAGCATGTAGACCTATCTACCTAACTATGCAAGAAAACCTTTGGCAATGGTAGATAGGCATATATACCTATCTAACTAACTATGCAAGAAAGCCATTGGCAATGGTAAGTATAGAAATCAACCTAACTATGCAAGAAAGTCTGTGGCAATGGCATGCAACTCTGGACCATCTGGAACCCAATCTAATGCTTGGACAGATAAAACAGTAACAAATTGCATATTGCCAATGAAAGAAATAAAATGAATTTACCTTAAGGCTATTTACGATAATTTCCCTTCATGATGTTTAAAGAACCCTTTGTCTTTATCAGAGAACTGTACTGAGTACACATGTAAAATGACTAACACAAAAAAATCACTTTCAGCAATATGTTCAAACAAATATCATAACTCCTTCACTTTTCCATTCTGAGAACACTCAACAATCAGAAGAAAACCTTGATGACCTAAACAGGCTTCAAAGTGAAGATTGTTCTGTTAGATATTTAACTGTTGAAACTTTACATTTTAACATACATATTCACTCAAAGAAAAAACAAAAGTTTCTGCCATAAAGCCTCTAGAGGGGGCTAAGCTGAAACCACTGATATATGATAATAGCTATACAATTTCTGCTTACAAAACAACAAAGTATACATAAACAGATAAGGTATTTGAGGGAACATGGAGATAAAACAGCAGTTATTAAAGTATGATTATTCCAGCTACATTCAATTTGATATGAATGATTCCATTGTTCAACTGAGGGCAATGTTGAAACTACCAATGTGAAGACATTCCTTATTTTAAGTAGAATAACACCAGACATAGACTCCAGTCATTCAAAGCTCTGTTACACATAAACTTGCACTCAACAATTCTTGTCAAAGCATGATATCTTCATTTAACCTTTTCGTCACCAGTTTCCTCTTTTCATCACAAATTCACAAAATAGTCCCATTTTTAGTCAGCGCTTTCCTTCAGAAGATTGGGACAAAAATAAGCCACATATTTTGAGTAAAAATTAAAAATTGACTCAAATTGTGTCTACTGAAGAATATAAAAAAAAAGGCTCGGAAAAATTTGGGTCTGGTGGTGAAAAGGTTGATACTGATAAATAATATTGTAACATTATACATTGTCACATACAACATTTGCAGAAAAAACAAAATTGAAGTATCAAATATAAATTTTGACAGGAATGTAATAAGCAAAGACACACTCACACGCATACACACTCACACATGATGTACACATACATACACTGACTGAGTAAATGTGAGAATCTTACTGAGTTCTTCTGCTAATTCTACTCTTCTTCCCTGCAGTAGTCTGGTTTTAATATCTTTTTCTTCAGAGTACTCTTCTAATACTTGTTTAACTTCCATTTCAAGTCTTCGGGCTGTGAACAAAGCAAAAAAAATGGCTTAAAGTGATGACGACCCTAGCAACAACCTCTTCTAGTGACATATAGACATAGTATAGTGACATCTTCCTTTTGTTACATCATGGTGACAGCTCATTTTGTGACATCATAGTAGCAACTCTTTATTGTGGCACATTGTATTGTCAATTCCCTATTGTGATACATCATGGGGACAACTTCCTCTCTCGACACATTATGATGACATCTCCCTATTGTGACACATTATGATGACATCTCCCTATTGTGACACATTACTGTGACAGTGCCCTCTTGTGACACATCATGGTAAAGTCTCCCTATTGTGACACATTATGGGGACATCTCTCTCTTGTGACACATTATGGGAACATCTCTCTATTGTGACACATTAAAGTGAAATCTCCCTATTGTGACACATCACAGTAACACCTCCCTATTGTGCCACATTAAGGTAACACCTCTCCATTGTGACACATTACAGTAACACCTCCCTATTGTGACACATTACAGTAACACCTTCCTATTGTGACACATTACAGTTACATCTCCCTATTGTGACACATTACAGTAACATCTCCCTATTGTGACACATTACAGTAATATCTCCCTATTGTGACACATTACAGTAACATCTCTCTATTGTGACACATTACAGTAACATCCCCCTATTGTGACACATTACAGTAACATCCCCCTATTGTGACACATTACAGTAACACCTCTATTGCGACACATTACAGTAACACCTCTATTGCGACACATTACAGTAACACCTCCCTATTGCGACAGATTACAGTGACACCTCCCTATTGTGACACATTACAGTAACATCTCCCTATTGTGACACATTACAGTAACATCTCCCTATTGTATCATATTACAGTAACACCTCCCTATTGTGACACATTACAGTAACACCTCCCTATTGCTACACATTACAGTAACACCTCCCCATTGTGACACATTACAGAAACACCTCCCCATTGTGACACATTACAGAAACATCTCCATTTTGTATCATATTACAGTAACATCTCCATTTTGTATCATATTACAGTAACATCTCCCTAGTGTGACACATTACAGTAACATCTCTCTATTGTGACACATTACAGTAACATTTCCCTATTGTGACACATTACAGTAACATTTCCCTATTGTGACACATTACAGTAACATTTCCCTAGTGTGACACATTACAGTAACATCTCCCTAGTGTGACACATTACAGTAACATCTCTCTATTGTGACACATTACAGTAACATCCCCTATTGTGACACATTACAGTAACACCTCTATTGTGACACATTACAGTAACACCTCTATTGCGACACATTACAGTAACACCTCCCTATTGTGACAGATTACAGTGACACCTCCCTATTGTGACACATTACAGTAACATCTCCCTATTGTGACACATTACAGTAACATCTCCCTAATGTATCATATTACAGTAACACCTCCCTATTGTGACACATTACAGTAACACCTCCCTATTGCTACACATTACAGTAACACCTCCATTTTGTATCATATTACAGTAACATCTCCCTAGTGTGACACATGACAGTAACATCTCCCTAGTGTGACACATTACAGTAACATCTCTCTATTGTGACACATTACAGTAACATTTCCCTATTGTGACACATTACAGTAACATCTCCCTATTGTGACACATTACAGTAACATCTCCCTATTGTGACACATTACAGTAACATCTCCTTAGTGTGACACATTACAGTAACATCTCTCTATTGTGACACATTACAGTAACACCTCTATTGTGACACATTACAGTAACACCTCCCTATTGTGACACATTACAGTAACATCTCCCTATTGTGACACATTACAGTAACATCTCTCTATTGTATCATATTACAGTAACACCTCCCTATTGTGACACATTACAGTAACACCTCCCTATTGCTACACATTACAGTAACACCTCCCTATTGCTACACATTACAGTAACACCTCCCCATTGTGACACATTACAGTAACATCTCCATTTTGTATCATATTACAGTAACACCTCCCTATTGTGACACATTACAGTGACATCTCCCTATTGTGACACATTACAGTAACATTTCCCTATTGTGACACATTACAGTAACATCTCCCTATTGTGACACATTACAGTAACACCTCCCTATTGTGACACATTACAGTAACACCTCCCTATTGTGACACATTACAGTAACATCTCCCTATTGTGACACATTACAGTAACACCTCCCTATTGCGACACATTACAGTAACATCTCCCTATTGTGACACATAACAGTAACACCTCCCTATTGTGACACATTACAGTAACACCTCTATTGCGATACATTACAGTAACACCTCCCTATTGTGACACATTACAGTAACACCTCCCCATTGTGACACATTACAGTAACATCTCCATTTCGTATCATATTACAGTAACACCTCCCTATTGTGACACATTACAGTGACATCTCCCTATTGTGACACATTACAGTAACATTTCCCTATTGTGACACATTACAGTAACATTTCCCTATTGTGACACATTACAGTAACATCTCCCTATTGTGACACATTACAGTAACATCTCCCTATTGTGACACATTACAGTAACACCTCCCTATTGTGACACATAACAGTAACACCTCCCTATTGTGACACATTACAGTAACATCTCCCTATTGTGACACATTACAGTAACACCTCCCTATTGCGACACATTACAGTAACATCTCCCTATTGTGACACATTACAGTAACATAATTACGTCATCGCATTAAAAAATATGTGGTCGCAAAATATTGACAGACCACTTACGCAGATCAAATTGCAGGAAAAAATCTCAGAAGTGTGAAGTCAACACCAATCACAAAACAATTCAGAAACTTTTAAAAACAATTGCGTGTGAGTGCTGCATGATTTCCTGTTTGACTGGCATATCGGTTTTCGCGTCAGATCATTGCTACCTCTTACATAACATGAACTACATGGCCTCTACAAAATGCTATTCAGATTCCCAAAACATTTGAAATACTTAACCGATGCTTTTCACTTTTTGCAAGTCAATGCGGTAAACATGGACAGGTTCGGAATCTGGAATCCATATTGTATCATATTACAGTAACACCTCCCTATTGTGACACATTACAGTAACACCTCCCTATTGTGACACATTACAGTGACATCTCCCTATTGTGACACATTACAGTGACATCTCCCTATTGTGACACATTACAGTGACATCTCCCTATTGTGACACATTACAGTGACATCTCCCTATTGTGACACATTACAGTAACATTTCCCTATTGTGACACATTACAGTAACATTTCCCTATTGTGACACATTACAGTAACATCTCCCTATTGTGACACATTACAGTAACATCTCCCTATTGTGACACATTACAGTAACATCTCCCTATTGTGACACATAACAGTAACACCTCCCTATTGTGACACATTACAGTAACATCTCCCTATTGTGACACATTACAGTAACACCTCCCTATTGCGACACATTACAGTAACATCTCCCTATTGTGACACATTACAGTAACATAATTACGTCATCGCATTAAAAAATATGTGGTCGCAAAATATTGACAGACCACTTACGCAGATCAAATTGCAGGAAAAGATCTCAGAAGTGTGAAGTCAACACCAATCACAAAACAATTCAGAAACTTTTAAAAACAATTGCGTGTGAGTGCTGCGTGATTTCCTGTTTGACTGGCGTATCGGTTTTCGCGTCAGATCATTGCTACCTCTTACATAACATGAACTACATGGCCTCTACAAAATGCTATTCAGATTCCCAAAACATTTGAAATACTTAACCGATGCTTTTCACTCTTTGCAAGTCAATGCGGTAAACATAGGCAGGTCCGAATCTGGTTCTTTAAAAAGTGTTACCGTTAAAATCCTATTATAAACCGTGGTTCATATTACAATGTATCAAATAAAAAATTGGGATCAACAGCTCAAGTTCGGGGTGCGGTTTCTATTACGTACATATTGCAATCACTAAATGGGCGTGGTCATTTTTTCCCACATCACTTGCACAAAACAAACAATACACCGTACAATCTTTTGAATATAAGCGTAACTACAATTTAGATGTAAGGGAAGAGTGATAAGCGTCACGTCACAAAAAAACTGTTCACATGAAAAAAAAATACTCAGTATTTTTAGTGTAATATGCATTTATTTTTTTTAATTTTCTTCGTAACGGAAAATATATTCTGACAGGAGTTTCAAATAAAAACAAGCACAAGAAAGTACAGTACCGTGGGTACGGTAACGCAATCCGGCCATGCTTCGGCTCACAAGTGAATAACTTACTTGTTTTCAAAGTGTTGAAATTGTTGATTATTACTCAGTAGTGATTATAATAACGCACGAAAAATAAATTTGTTGAATTGTTATCAAATGCAAGTAAAATTCAACTTAGTTTCACCGTAAGCGAATTATTTCGGTCACATGTAAACGATCCATGCAATACGACATCCGCCATGTAGGTTGAATGCACACGAGACGTTACTTGACCAAATAGGTCAAGTCGCTAATTAACCAATCAAAATGCTGGATGGTGCCCACGTGTTCAAATTATCTTGTTCATTTAAATATGTTAATGACAGGTCACCGACCTCATGGTGAGCGAAACCCGGAAGAGACTTACCGATAATGTCGTGTGATCTTTTGGCTTTGATTTCCATGGAAAAACGACATGACTTTTTTTTTAAATTAAGGAATTAGTTGTTTTCGAAAGATAAACTGAGCATTGAAAAAGCATTTAACAGTTTTTCGGTGATAACAGCTCATTGTCAAAAACTTGCGACACGTGGACGTATTCATAAGGAGAATTTAACAAAAGTTGTCGCAAGAACAAAAGCAGTTTCACTGCATGTTTGACATCCTAACACTAGTGAACAATAAAGAGATGTGAATATTTTTAGGCACGTTGCTGAAACAAATGAATACGATTAGGAACAATGTACCAGCTGGTTGAAACAAAGTCAGTCACGGTCTTGTTGAATTGGGGGTGCGGTTAGTAATAAGTACTTTTCATGTTTTCAATTTTTGTTGAGAACTCTTTAACAATGAAGCCGAAATCGGGGGTGCGGTTACTATTAGGTATGTGGTTTATAATAGGATTTCAATGGTAGTACTGTGTTTCGGTACTTGTCTTTAAATCCAAGTTGTTCTTTTGAAAATAGGACAGTTGTTTCGCGTAGGAATCTACAGTATAAGGAGAATGTCTATCCCAACATTTTCTAATTGATTTTACACCTCCAGATCGTTTGGAAACATGTAAATTCTCACACTCTTCCACCAAAAATACAACATTTTAAAAACAACGCCGACCGAAAAATATATATCGTTAATAGTATCATTAACACAGAATTATAAAAGTATAGTACAAGAGTATGACTTCCTCTCATATTTTGGCGTTTGGTGGCGCACTTTTACTTCAGCTGAAGTCGGAAAGCCGGAAACAGTTAACTGTTTCAGGATAGGTGGGTGTGGCTACAACACGAGAAATATCCCAAATTTACTCGGATACAAGTAATGATTTTCAACCAAAAATCAATAACTGCCTATTTCAGTGGAACACAAATCCAAAATGGGAAATGTGTGGGTGAGCATTTCACAGGCACTTTAATGACGCCAATATTTAATGTATGTTGGCATGGTAACTCACCTTCTGTATTCATAATTTGTTGTCTGAGTGCATTACTAGTAACTTGTAGCATTCTTTGTATTCTCCAAAATAATACCACATCATTACATTCAAGCTGAAAGAACAAAGAGTTAGATACATATGAACCATCACATCAAATATGGGAAATGTATCCTATGATATACAGTGTAGCCTTATTCACATATGGCATGGATACAATATAAAGGTAGAGAAGCACGTGCAGTAGGCTGTACTGTACTGTAAAATACTTAAATTTTGCATGTGATTTATTTTTGCTTAAGATTCAGTGAAAATAAAATCCAGCGAGTATACCTTTTTCCCTATTCAACTCATCGAAAATCAGTGAAAATAAACTACATACAAAACACCCAAAAAATCTTTTCAGTGAAAAATCAATTCCAGCTAAAATAAAGTATTTACTCTATTACCAGGGGTAGAAACAAATGTATTCTATTTTTTTTATTCACTTTCCTTATCAGTAACTGTAAACTTAAGTTAGACTGCCCTCTACAGGTGAATTTACTAAATGCAATTATTGGTACTAGTAATTAAAACCTAAAGAAGACAGCAATCCACTGAACCCAGGCTAGATCTCATATCTGTTTAATTACATGTATAATGTGCACAGTGTGATGTAATACAGGACCCACTGAAGGTACCCAGCTTAAATCTCGTTAAATACTTAAATACTGTTAAACTCGTTTTCATCATATTATGTGCAATTGCAACCAAAAGCTTATCAGTACCTAACTGTAAAAGCCTGCCCTCTACTGGTACATTTATTGAATGCAAATACGTAGATGGTGACCCACTGAAGATACCCAGCTTAAATCTTGTTAAATACTTAAATACTGTCAAACTTGTTTTCATATGTTATATGTAATTGCAACCAAAAGCTTATCAGTCCCTAACTGTAAAAACCTGCCCTCTACTGGTACATTTATTGAATGCAAATACGTAGATAGTGACCCACTGAAGATACCCAGCTTAAATCTTGTTAAATACTTAAATACTGTCAAACTTGTTTTCATATGTTATGTGTAATTGCAACCAAAAGCTTATCAATACTTAACTGTAAAAGCCTGCCCTCTACTGGTACATTTATTAAATGCAAATACGTAGATGGTGACCCACTGAAGATACCCAGCTTAAATCTTGTTAAATACTTAAATACTGTCAAACTTGTTTTCATATGTTACGTGTAATTGCAACCAAAAGCTTATCAGTACCTAACTGTAAAAGCCTGCCCTCTACTGGTACATTTATTGAATGCAAATATGTAGATGGTGACCCACTGAAGATACCCAGCTTAAATCTCGTTAAATACTTAAATACAGTCAAACTTGTTTTTATATGTTATATGTAATTGCAACCAGGACTTTCAGGTTTATAAAAAGTCTGATAACCACAGATTAGTGTATATGGCAACCAATGGCTTGGCGTCTTTATCAAAATGTTCAGTCCTATCTCCCAAACCCACAAGTAGAGTACACGTTCCTCTCTTAATAATAATTTATGCATTTCTAAATAGAAAACATTCATGGGGCAGAGGACGTTTCGGTATAGAGGGGTAATTAACCCTATGGAATAACTTACCACCCCATATTAGAAATTCAGCCTCAATATATCTTATTGAAAAATTTGTTGTAAATGGCTCAAGCCTATAGTTTGTATATTGTGTATTTTGTTTCTACAGAGGGCCCGATGAAAATTACTTTATTGTATTTTGACCTACCCTCTAAAGTGTTAAATAAAATTAGTTGAGCTATATGAGATAAAAAAGTAAAAATAATGAAATTATTATATACATACCCCAGAATCAGTGAATCCCTTTTGATAATAATAAAAGCCTTTTTTACACTCATTGCCTCGCTGTATCGCTCTAAGTAAAAAGTGTCTTCTGTACAATTGGTGCCATGTTTCACGAATCTGTCACAGAAAAAGTGAGATCAGATAATATGTTAACTTGCTTACTGGTATTTAGATTTTATTTGATTATTTGTCATTGAGATTGACAGGCAAAGTATTTCATGTAAGAGTCTTATAAGGATGACATGCAAGAAAGGAGACAATCATCATGCAGAAATTTGCTTTTTGTTCAAAACACAAGACCGCTGTCTAATAGGATGCCATTTCCCCAATTGTAATACCACAGGTTACGTTGTCCAGGTAGAATGCCTTTGTATTAATACTTTTGAGTATGCAGTTGGCTGAAGAGATCAAACACGATCACATCCTCTTTGATGTGATTAGAACACAGACTTTTACTTGTACTTGTACATGTGCCTGTATTTTAGCTCATATACATGTAGCAGCGACAATATTTTGTGTCAAATCTGTCCATAGTTAATGATTTTTGTAAACTATTAGTCAACAGTATGTCAGTCAATTTTTCTGATTCACTATCAATCTGTTGTTTTTTTTGAATGCCGGTAAATTTTGCAATACCTTCAGACATTACCAGGATTTGTTATTTCACCACGTTACAGGCCAAAGTTTTGAAATATGTTCTTGCCAAAGAAGACAAGGATAAAATATGCCAAAAATTAAGTAAAAATAAAAGAAATGACATTATTTTTTACTAGTGAGTAGCATAACAGCATAACACTCAGCAGTTTCAAGTTGTAAAGTATGCATCAGAATACAGAATGAATCTTGAACCACAAGTTGAATACATGGCGTGAAAACTGAAATGGAGAATTCTGATGAACCATCTTGATAACTCTGAAGATTATTAGATTTACTGAAATAATAATAATAATAATAATAATAACTTTATTGTCTCCGTGTAAAAAGATTTACATAGGATAAGTACAGCAAAAAGAGTCTTAAAATAATAACAAGATATATGTAGAGAATAGAGAATAGTCTTCAAATAGAGAATTCTCTTCAACCACCTTGTTATCAACCACCTTGCTTTTTTGTTCCCTTACTTTTTATGTAGTTATTTTTCTTTTACTAAAATTTGATTTGTAACCCTTTTCATCCCCTCCGGGGGATGTTGTGTGTTAATAAATAAATAAATAAATATCTTTGAATATACCAGTAAGTCAGTAGATTTACTGAAATGGAGAATTCTATTCAACAATCTTGTTACCTTTGAATATTACAGTAGATTTATTAGTTAATTTGATGAGTTCATACAATTTTAGAGTACAGTCATACACACACATAACCACTGCACTGCAATTGTGACTTTTTCTAATACCTACCAATTGATTGTCTACTTCCACATTCTTCGTTTGTAGGTTTTTCCGAACAGTTGTGATTTCATCACTGGAAAGAGTTGGCCTGTGTTTCTGCAAATAAATTTAAATTTAAATTTAAAATGGAAATATGAATTTTATGATGAGAAGTTAATCTACCAATAGTGAATGGCTATCATTTTTTATCACTTTATAATGACGATATCATTGATTTTTTTTTTTCATGAATATCTTTGTAATGTGGTAAAAAACTGATTGCTTTATAATTTAATTTGCAGACTCAAGGCCATCATTCTCTCTCAGATTTGTGTGTTAATGACAGTATTGCCTGGTCGAAGTAAAAAACTTATAGATTTATCCATAGACCTTAAAAGGTATGTGATTAAACTCTGTGTGTTGGTGTGTATAAATTATGTACGTCCCTCATTATGTATTTCAGAACGAACTTCAGCTACAGTGTACATCTTGTAATACATATACATGTACGTTTATCTCGAACCAAATTCTAGATGGCTGAAGGGCAGCCATTTTAGTGGTAAAATGCATAAAAATCCAACTTTTCTTGTATCTCGATTGTGCATGGATGGATTGATTTTGTTCAAACATTGGTACATACAGTGGACATATGGTGGGCTCATGTACATGATATTTTGCATTTTCAGATCGAATACTGTCACAGAGCGGTATCTCTAACATGCATCATGTTTAAGCTCTATATAAACATTATACATCATGTCACACATATGCACTCGCATTCGATAATTTCACGATTTCATTCAAGATGGCTGAAAGATAGCCATGCATCAAAATCAAGCATTTCGGTCATGTATGGACAAACTTGATTTTTAAAGAATGTAGTTCTGAAATCATATCCTTGACATGACTTGACCAATTGAAATAAAACTTTACGCAAGAGTTATACAACTCATAACATTCATTCCAAGCTAGGATTCAAAATACTTCAGCATACTTAAGTCTATGGCGTTATCTAGGGTAGGAATCAATCCTCTTTGCTGTTTAGCAGCAGGTAAAATTTGAACCCAGGTCTAGTGATCACACATCTGATGCAACTACGCTACCACTACCAACATAAAGTGAACTATTTAATTTTGCAGACATTTAGAAGACAGAATCTGTAAGCAATGTTCCCAGATCAAAATTGAAAATGAAGAACATTTCTTCATGGAATGTCTTTTTGGAAACAGAAAGACAAAAATTATTTAATCATATCAATATTCCAGAAGAATTAAAAAGTGATGTCCAGATATTTAAATATATATATTATGAGTTCAAGAGAAGACATAATAAGACAAGCTGGAGAATACTTAAAAATAACAATAACCAACATTTTACTTTTAAATTAGTATTATATGTATTGTACTTTATTACTAGCATTTTATTGCTGTCAAAACAAACTAGTAACTATTTTTAAGGATGCAATAAATTCATTATTATTATTAAGTTGACTAATGTAGCTTACTAAATCAGCTTGAATAAGTTTTTCTAGCTCTACGCAAGCTTCTGCTCTACAATGCTGATCAGGTGTTTTAGACTTCCAATGTAACCATCTTTCCGACCATCCAGGACCAATCATCTCGTAGATGCATTCCTCAGCTGTCAAGGGAAGAAACAAGAAGTGCATAAATGAGTGGAAGTTGGTACTGTTACTGCATTGTGTTGATAGATCTTAGTATGTAAGGAAGACTTCGCTGTTAGTATTGGTGGGCAAAAACTAACCTAGTAATTAAAAATAAAAAAGTAATTTCATTATAAGGTTGTACCATGGTTCTAGAAAGAAACTCATTAGTACGGATTAAATGATACAGAGTATTGCCAGAGTCAAAACACTTTATTGCTTAAGGGCGGTAGTCGTTGCGTCGCGCCACGCATGCGCGAAATTTATGGGTCTCATATAAACAAAGATGGCGACTTTGACTTCTGCGCAGATCAACGAGTACAAACTGAGACGTTACCAAGCTTTAAATAAGTATTTTTAGGTTATTGGAAGGTATCGAAAGAGTCACCACCTGTAATTAGTGCAAGTCATGCCCAGGTCAAACCTCATACTTGTGATTCCCATTAGAAGAACGCATTGGATTGTGGGTAAATCAATGTTTATCAACACAAATGTCGTACATGCGCAGCACGATGACTGTCGCCCTTTAATATCAATCAAGTATTAAAAAGTTAATGTTACTCGGTATGTGTGAAAGGCGAAAAACAGAATGTCTACCGCAAAAATCAAATTATTTGATTTTAAACTTGATTGTTTTTTATATATGTTGAAATACCAATCTTTCAGAGGGGAAAATGATGTTGAGTTACCTTTACTGCATCAAAATTGCTCATTGATCAAATGAAATGCGAAAATACCCAACAAATACTTCCTGTTCGTTGTATCCCATGCAGTATTCTGACGGATCTATGATGTCAAGACCTTTGTTTGTCCTGCAATTTCACTCATAATACGAGATCTTGTGAAGGTTTCAAAATGGCTTATTTGTGTGCACTTACTTTCCTTCAGACGTTGAGTAAGAATATTGCTCATAAATTGGACAGCATTATCCCATTGTTGCTTGTCACTAATTGACCGATCTTCCAGTGTATTCAGCTGAATCACCCTCTGTAGTCAAAGATAAATGGTAAGTAAATAAGGGGATAAATATGTTGTCTGTCATCTGCGTGATTACAAAAAATATGTGGAATTGATAATTCATGACATGCGAAGTGTATTCTCGATTGCCATACATACCAGACTATCATGAGCAAGTTCATGCCATTTATGTCTATTTACACTCTCTTGTTTAACTTGAGAATTAAGATCATCAAATATAGCGTCATGATCTTTACTGTTTTTATCTTCTTCGATTATTTTGGATGTTTGATCTAGGAGTGTTTCCCAGCCAACCTGAGAATAAATACAATACAGAAATATGTGCATATCTATCGGAGACATATCTAATAAGAGTTGTTGGGAAATTCAATCAAAACGTGTGCCATATTGGCTAAATAGCCTGTGAGAATACCATAATGCAGTCTCAGTATACTGTAAAATACTTTTAGCTGGAAATTAATTTTCCTTGAAAAGACTTTTTAAATGTTTTGTATGGAATTTATTTTCACTGATTTTTAACAATTTGAATGTAAAATATAGGAAAAAAGGTATATTCACTGGATTTTATTTTCACTGAATCATTCCTTCAGCAAAAATAGCGAAAATTATTTCCAAGCGAAAATAAAGTATTTTACAGTACTCGATATGATGGTGGTAGAACTGAGAGAATGATGACGGCAGTCTACCACAGCTGATGGTTCGTGGTAGCATGAGCCATCATGGAGTCACTCATGTAATCACTCCTAGGAACATGGAGCAGTGCTTCAGTACAGTATTTGATGGGAAGATATTAAATATAAATATGCATTGTCATAATTAATTTTGAATACAAACAAGTTTTGGGGTTGAACCAACAGTGGGGAATCAGTCTACCGAATGTCCTTAAAAGATGTAAATATCTTACAAAAACATTGGTGCCTTATTTGTTTAATTATTTTAAGGACATAATTTCCAGCTTTATTCAAAGTAATTCAGATATTTTAGTATAAAAACAAATGTCTCATTGCAAAAAAAAAGTGCTGCATTTAGATGTGAATAGATTCATAAAACATGCAAGATAACATAAAATTTTAGCTGGCTTTTGTACAGGTGTCTGTCAAAAATTAATGATTCACTGAGACAAATATGAACTGCCTCATTGTGTGACTACTGTATTATATGAAAAGTAAAAAAACACCCTTTATGAATAGCTATCATGTTGCAAGCTCTGCTTTGTATGCAAATCAACTTAAATAGTTAGTTGGTGTCCAGTGGAGAGAGAAGTCAACAGTACTGTTGCCTCCTGAGAATCTACATCTTCAAACACTGCAATCTTTGAAGTGCGTTTTTAAACTAGTATTATAAAAACTCTATCATTCTGTTCTAATAGCTGAAACATATTCCTGTGAGTTTTCATTTGTTGAATGAACTGTTTGTCAAATACAGAATACATATATTTTAGAATAATTTTCTTTTTAAAATGTGGATGAAATGTTTTGCTTTTAATGTATTTTTTATGTATTGATTTTGATTTGATAACTTTGAACTAAACAGATTTTCTATTAGCTTCAGATCTTGATCAAAGTTAGGCACCCAGTTCATAAGAGTGCTTATATTGATTTTCTGACATCTTGTTTTCTGTAAAGATTTTATTGGTAGGTTTGCAAATGTGTATCAGACTGTGCAATCTCTCCATGAGTTGGTTTTGAAACCCAGTATGGGATTCTGAGATACATTACCAAGGATATTGTTACAAGATAAATCATTTGCTTCATTGAACACATACAACAATGCATATTTCCACTGAGATCAGTGACTTTTGATGTGTATCACCAGTGATCAGTCAAGTAGAAACAGCCAAAATATTTTATCAGATTTTCTCAATTTTTGCATGATATTTTCATACAGGACATCTGTTGTTCAAACTCAGGGAAGACTTTATACTAATGAATAAGGTGACCAAGTTTGATAAAGTTTGGAATAGAATTAGTAAAGTTATTAAGAACACAATAACAATTATTAACGACGACGACAACAACAACAACGCCGGACAAAATTTTTCCCTTAATATAACCTTTTCCTTCCATCTTTGATGGTACGGGCAAGGTAAAAACAATCAGGTTTTTGATTTAAAGTATGCTGCTAAAAATGTTTTACTTACCAGTCACTGCATTTATAGACAGAAACAACTTTCATTTGTGTTATTTTTTTTGAACAGCACCTTTGCAGAAATATTGTCAAAAGCCTAAGTTTCAATGGCTTTCAGTAGCCCACTCAAACATCGCTATAGTAAATTAGGATGGATTGGCAAGATACAATACACATACCGTAATACACATGTACCAGCAATAACTTAACTTTGGTTTCACTTACAAAATAATTTAATAAAATTGCATTAAATTTAAAGTGTAATAAAGATTTTCACAGTAAATCAAGGTTGTAGCTGTTATTAGTTTGTGTCTGGTTCATTTGTTTGATTCAACACAAATTTCCTGTGCAGCAACATCATTTTGCTATAGCAAGATGCATGGTAGTGTTGAGTGGGCAGCCAACAACCAAATGTGAATAACACCTACTCTGGCTAGAATCTAGAACTAGAATCCAGGGCTAGACTTACCTCAACACTAGTCTTTGGTAGTTTTTGTTCAGCCCATGTTTTGAGTTTGATATCAACAGTAGTATTAAACACTCTGCAAAAAAAAACACATGAACAAGTCATGTCACTGCAATCAGCATTTGCATTCAGCCATTTTTAATCCGATCTGAAAAAACATTACAGTCTTGTTTATACATATATGAACGGACACTAGCTGTCCATGTATAAATAAGATTCGGGTCCCAATGACAGAAATGCTTGATTTTGAGGAATGATCAGTCAAGCATGTCAGAGACACAACACTCAAAACACATTCATTAAAACAAAATTTCAGTTATCCATTTTAAATCCGAAAAAACAAAATTGTCAGTTGAAAGTCAACAAAATGACTTGTGATGTACCAATTTTGAAAAAAAAAACAGTCCAGGCATGCACAAAAAATGACGGAAACAACATTTAACCCTTTATAGCCTTTGTACCAAACTTAACTTGAATCTGTACAATCATCTCTGTAAAATGAGAAGAACACTCATAAAAAAAAAATGGCCACCAGTCTGCCATTTTGAATTGAATCACGAAAAAAATCATGTGCATCAGTAACCCACCATGACTGATGTCAATGCCGAGTTTGAATGAAATCAGTCACAGTATATTCGAGAAACGGTTGATGACATGTCAAAATGTTGATTTTTGGTGTTTTTTGGAGAAAAATGGCCACCAGTCGGTCAAAGGTCAACCAAATAAAAAATAAATTGATATTTTCTTCTATTATGACTTGTCTTTGTACCAGTGTTGAAGAAAATCTGTACAGGTGTCTCTTAAAAATGACGACGGACACAGGCAAGCACGGACAGACACACAGATGGAACCCAAAACATAAGTCCCTATTTCGGACTATGTCCGATGGGGATTAATAAGGGTATCAATCACAGTAATAAATTTTGAAATTAAGTTTGAAAAACACAATAAAAATCTGGATCATCATTGAGAAAATTATGATATTTCTAGAATGTGATTTTGTGACCTACCCTGGGCTATCAGCTTGTGCAGCAGGCAGGTAAATCTGTTCAAACACATAGCCTGACACTCTCTCCCACAGTATCTTGGAAATTGCTGATTCCCTGTATGAAATGAAAAATATTACCGGCATCAATAATATTTTACGAATGATTAAATATTGATTGACGTAATCATGATTGTATTCTCACCAGAAAATTAATATGCTGGCCGAAATTGTTCTCTGACTTAAGAGAATAACTGATGATTACCCCTCATGTGTGGGACTTGAGGCAGAGACATGAAGTATTCTGTGGCTAATGTTTTGATGTCCAGTTGCAAGTTTTTAATTTTGACCATTGTTTTAACCTGTTCTATTTATGATAGAGCTTTGAAATTTTCATAGAATAATTAGATATACATGTATATATAATTATTCTATAAAACATAAAAAGGTAATTTTGATTAATATGCAAAAAAAACTCTACTACCCATTACATCCTTAATTTACAATTTTATAACTTGTCTGTACAATTGTTCAATATAAAAACAGGTTTGTTTTATGAAATTGTGTTTTACTTTCCTACTAACCATGACACAACACACCAGGTCAGCAGACCACAGGATTCAAACCAACAATTTCAGTGGCAGTGCATGTGCATGACAAGTATTCCTACACAGTCAGTGCATACAAGATTCATCAACAGCACTTTCTTTCAAGAGATATAATTACGTTTTTATTCATTACACAAGTTTGTGAGCTGAAACCAAGTGTTGCAAAGTCTTACCATTGTCTTGGTGATATCTCTCCCAACCTCAGCACCTCATCTAATATTTCTCCTTTAGCTTTCTCAAAAAGTTCATCCTGAATGAGTAAAAAAATCAGATAGTTATGCATTCCAAGTGCACATCCTCCACATCCCTACCATAAAGACTTCATATACCCCACATCCCTAATTCACACACCTTATCCAATTCCTTTCTCATCTCTACTACTCATGCTTCACATACCCATCCAATTGCCCCACATCCCTACCACAAAGGCGTCACATACCCCACATCCCTAATCCAATCCCTTCCATCCCTACCACTCATGCTTCACATACCCTATCCAATTTTCCCACATCCCTAATTATCCCTAATTCACATACCTTATCCAATTCCCTCACATCCCTACCACAAAGACTTCACATACCCCCACATCCATAATTCACATTCCTTATCCAATTCCCTTCCATCCCTACTACTCACGCTTCACATACCTCATCCACTTCTCTCACATCCCAACCACAAAGGCTTCACATACCCCACATTCAAATTCACATACCTCATCCAATTCTCCGACATCACTACCACAATACCCCACATCCATAATTCATACCTTATCCAATTCCCTCCCATCCCTACTGCTCATGCTTCACACACCTTATCCAATTACCTAACACACATGCTTCACATACCCCACATCCCTGATTCACATACCCTATCCAATTTCCCACATCCATAATATCCCTAATTCACATACCTCATCCAATTCCCCCACATCCCTACCACATACTTCACATACCCCACATCCATAATTCACATACTTCATCCAATTCCCTCACATCCCAACCACAAAGGCTTCACATACCCCACATTCCAATTCCCCGACATCACTACCACAATACCTCCCATACCCAACATCCATAATTCATACTTTATCCAATTCCCTCCCATCCCTACTGCTCATGCTTCACACACCTTATCCAATTCCCTAACACACATGCTTCACATACCCCACATCCCTGATTCACATACCCTATCCAATTTTCCCACATCCCTAATATCCCTGATTCACATACCCTATCCAATTTCCCCACATCCCTAATATCCCTGATTCACATACCCTATCCAATTTTCCCACATCCCTAATATCCCTGATTCACATACCCTACCCAATTTCCCCACATCCCTAATATCCCTGATTCACATACCCTACCCAATTTCCCCACATCCCTAATATCCCCGATTCACATACCCTATCCAATTTTCCCACATCCCTAATATCCCCGATTCACATACCCTATCCAATTTCCCCACATCCCTAATATCCCTGATTCACATACCCTATCCAATTTCCCCACATCCCTAATATCCCTGATTCACATACCCTATCCAATTTTCCCACATCCCTAATATCCCTGATTCACATACCCTATCCAATTTCCCCACATCCCTAATATCCCTGATTCACATACCCTATCCAATTTCCCCACATCCCTAATATCCCTGATTCACATACCCTACCCAATTTCCCCACATCCCTAATATCCCCGATTCACATACCCTATCCAATTTTCCCACATCCCTAATATCCCGATTCACATACCCTATCCAATTTCCCCCACATCCCTAATATCCCTGATTCACATACCCTACCCAATTTTCCCACATCCCTAATATCCCTGATTCACATACCCTACCCAATTTTCCCGCATCCCTAATATCCCTGATTCACATACCCTATCCACTTTTCCCACATCCCTAATATCCCTGATTCACATACCCTACCCAATTTTCCCACATCCCTAATATCCCTGATTCACATACCCTATCCAATTCCCTAACACACATGCACATTCACATCCCCGATTCACATACCCTACCCAATTTTCCCACATCCCTAATATCCCTGATTCACATACCCTATCCAATTCCCTCATCCTTGGAAAGTTATTCTTCCACTCAGTTTCCAGGTTAAATCTGAGTGCTTTAAAACTGTCTGCTTGTTGCTCCACCGATTCCCGGACCATTTTCCAAAAACAATCAGACACGGCAAAGCTAAGGTTCTGCGTGGTCATCTGACTCGGTTTTAATGTACCAGTCCTGGATATGAAATGCATTACTATTAGGCAGAAATTGAAGACCAAAACAAATCGAATATGGATGCATCTACTGTAATGATATGATGATGTTGAATAGCTAACATTCATCTACAGATGAATAATTTTTATCTTTTGCTTTCAATGACATTTTGACTGGACATGCACATGTACATGAACAATATGGGAATATGGTTCTGTAAAATCCAGCAAATATAATTTTTTCACTACAGTACATTTTACATTCAACTCGTCAAAAATCAGTGAAAATAAATTCCATATAAAACACCAAACAAGCAGCCTCTCGGCTGAGATAGCTCCGCTGTTAGCAATGCACATTTCAATTAAAGAACAGAAGTTATCATTAGAAAATGAACAATATGAATAGTATCAAAGCAATCGGACTTACAGTTTTTAACAAGAAGTCAAAAATATCACTTTTTACCAAAAATTACAAAAATATTCACCAAAATAAATTAATTAGAGAATTGAAGATATCATCACAAAACGAACAAATCTGAGAGAGGTCCACATGTAGTACCTATGTATGTAATATCAAAGCAATCGGACTTACAGTTTTCAACAAGAAGTCGAAAATATCACTTTTTACCAAAAATGACAAAAATATTCACCAAAATTAGAGAATTGAAGTTATCATTACAAAATGAACAAATCTGAGAGAGGTCCACATGTAGTACCTATATATGTAATATCAAAGCAATCGGACTTGCGGTTTTTAACAAGAAGTCAAAAATATCACTTTTTACCAAAAATGACAAAAATATTCACCAAAATTAGAGAATTGAAGATATCATCACGAAATAAACAAATCTGAGAGAGGTCCACATGTAGTACCTATATATGTAGTATCAAAGCAATTGGACTTGCGGTTTTTAACAAGAAGTCGAAAATATCACTTTTCACCAAAAAATGACAAAAATATTCACCAAAATTAGAGAATTAAAGATATCATTACAAAATGAACAAATCTGAGAGAGGTCCACATGTAGTACCTATATATGTAATATCAAAGCATTTGCACTTGCGGTTTTTAACAAGAAGTCGAAAATATCAGTTTTTACCAAAAATGACAAAAATATTCACCAAAATTAGAGAATTAAAGATATCATTACAAAATGAACAAATCTGAGAGAGGTCCACATGTAGTACCTATATATGTAATATCAGAGCAATTGGACTTGCGGTTTTTAACAAGAAGTCGAAAATATCACTTTTTACCAAAAATGACAAAAATATTCACCAAAATTAGAGAATTGAAGATATCATCACGAAATGAACAAATCTGAGAGAGGTTCACATGTAGTACCTATATATGTAGTATCAAAGCAATTGGACTTGCGGTTTTTAACAAGAAGTCGAAAATATCAGTTTTTACCAAAAATGACAAAAATATTCACCAAAATTAAAGAATTAAAGATATCATTACAAAATTAACAAATCTGAGAGAGGTCCACATGTAGTACCTATAGATGTAATATCAAAGCAATTGCACTTGCGGTTTTTAACAAGAAGTCGAAAATATAGTTTTTACCAAAAATGACAAAAATATTCACCAAAATTAGAGAATTAAAGATATCAACATGAAGTGAACAAACCTAAGAGAGGTCTACCCAAGGTACATATACACCAAGTATCAAAGCATTTAGGCTTGTAGTTTTCAAGAAGAAGTCGAAAAAGTAAAACATTGACACGGACGACGGACGACGGACGACGACGACGGACGACGACGACGACGACGGACGAGGACGGACAATCACTCATATGATAAGCTCCGCTCGACAAAGTCGACAGCGGAGCTAAAAAGTCTTTTCAGCGAAAATAAATTCCAGCTAAAATAAAGTATTTTACAGTACTTCATTAAATGACTAAGAATTATAACGGAATTGACATTTTTGTGTACAACAATTCAGTATGTGTATTTTTTTATTTTCATGATGAAATTGAAAATGTGTTGCCCAACCAAAGTTTGATGATTGGCTTTTCATTATTTGCCATTGTTGAGAGCTGCACATTCCTCGTGAGCAGAATAAAAATGTAATTTAATTTTGAGATGCTTTATTCTAAGATTCGAGAAAAAATACAAAATATGATATGTAAAATCTAAAAATTTACTTTACTATGATTTATTTGTAGCTTACTTGAAAAGTTTTGATGATCTAAAAAATGTTTCTTCATAATTCTTAATCTGTTCAATACTCTCATTTGTATTTCCTAAAGAAATGAAACAAAAAATGGTTAATAACGACAGCGATAACAACAGACACAGTGACCACTATACCCCACTTAATTATATACTTAATACATATAGAATATTTATAGGGAAATATCAGATGTCAAAATCAATGAGTTTGCCTATGTATTCCTAAAAATATTGACAGTCTTTTATTTGACCTTAACTTATGTTATGGAGCAAGCACCACAAGACATTGCTCTCACCTCTGCCAGTAACCACAGCAAAATATCCTAAAGCTTTCATAGGAAACAGCTTGCCATCTAAAATTTGTTTAATCTGAGGAAGAAACACAAAATAAGTCAATTTTCAATCACAAAATAGTATGTTTATTGAAATACATATACTAAGTACTGTAATCAACAGTTATTTTCACTTGGAATCAGTGAAAATAGAATCCAGTTTTTTGCTGCATTTTACATTTAACTCATCAATTTCTGTGTGGAAAAAATAAACTTTGTACAAAAAAACAAAAGGTTTTTTTTCAGTGAAATTAATTCCAGCTAAAATAATGTTCACAGTACAATAGTATCCAATGAAAAACAAAAACTTGGCAACTTTTTAATCACAGAGAAATGAGAAAAAAATGCATGGACGTTGGCTTCCAAGAATAGAGGGAATACTTTATTTAATTCAACATACAAATATAAAATATTTGTGAGTATTTGATAAGCTGAAAAAAACAAAATAATACTGCTTACTCGACTGGGGTTAGCAGAATTTTTCTCAGCCAAGTCAACTTTTGTCAGCACAAAGATTGTCCTTTTTCCTTCTGGGTCCATAGTGGTTGCCAAATCTGTCACTATACTTCTTTCTGCATCAACTGAACCATCTAAAAAAAACCAAAAAAAATATTATTGGTAGTGTATTCATTCAGCTGACATAGCACCCTCTATGGCTTCTATACTATCCCTTTTGTTTTTATAATCTTTGTAAAGTTGCTTTCATGTTTTCAGTGAAGAACATTTAGGCAATTTAAATGACTTCTGCATAGGACTACCATCAGTAAAAGACTAGAACAAGAAACTGACACTTCCTTTCAGTTCAGCAAGACTTGATATCATTTCTGATATCAGTGTGAATATTGATGAGAATCCCAATTCTTACAGATTCATTCGTAAGGTTTAAAATTCCTCCTGTTCCATTATCTTATTAGCAGCGTAACACATGCAAACAAGTAATATATAATGTTCCTACCTTGAATACATAATATTATTGCATTAGGGTTTTTCATGTACGATTTACTCATATTGTGGATAGCTTCCCTTGTATCGGCAGCCATGCCTGTTGTTACAGTCTGAAATGAAAGATCAGGTTCTGTAAAAAGGTGTAACTTCTTGACATACAACTTATCAAATGTGTATGTCCAGAGTGACACAGATAGACACCTTAGACACAAATATTTTCTGAAATCTTGTAAAGGGTGAGATTTTGCCCTTAAATAGTGTTCCATTGTCTTCTACAACATGTATCATCGCAGGAAAACAGAGGACATGATAATGAGGGAGATTCGCAACATTATTTGTGGGGCTCTGTCGCTCTCAACAACATCTTGGTGGTCGTTTGCGTGAATAGGGAAAAAAGGTGTCAGTAGTTGACGTGTTAACACATACCGTACTTCACCGATCATAAGCCCAGGGGCCTGAACATGTAAAATCAGAAAAATTAAGGGGTGGGCTTATACTCAAGGACCGCCTCAGAAATAATGATTTTTTTTGGTTTACAATTGTAACCATCATACCACCCACAAACAATTATCCAAATTACATCTTTCATTCACTATGCCGGTGTCAGGGGATTATTATGTCTTTTTGAAGAAAATATAGAGGGGTGGGCTTATACTCGGAGAGGGGCTTATGATCGAGGAAGTACGGTATAAGTTTCTATTGACCCGTTCCTGTCATATTAAAATTCTTTATATTTATTCAAGGATTTTATCATGAAGTATTGTCAGCTTATCATACACTCCAACCACTTTTGTTCATATAATTATATAATTTGTATGATTTGCCTTTAAACTATTTGGCTTAATGGTTAAAACAATATCATAAGATTTTATTGAATGGTACAATATGGTTTTATATTATGCTGTTGTTTACAAAACTTAGATAAAAATATAGTCAGAGAACTATTATTTCAGCAAAAAATTGATCAATTGAAAATTTATATTTTTGTGTCATTTTCCATTTGTTTCTTTGATAAGATTCTATCAAAACACAATTTTTTGGGGTGATACGTACATGTATGATTAAAATATTATATTAAGTTATGAGACGAATACACCTTATTATTTGAAAATCCTGATGATTAATCTTCATTTTTGTGTGTGAAATAAATGCTTAGGGATTCCGTTTTACAGACAGTTTGTTTCCAAAATAAATTAACAACCTTTAAGAAAGAATATTTAATTTCATGTGCTAAAAGACTGAAACCAAGTCTTCTCATGACTACTGCCACAACCCCAAAGAAGCCAGTAATCATGACACAACACTGCAATAGTTACTTACTGATATCATTCCAGGTAAATCCACTAATACCATTCTCTGTATACCCGGACCACGTACACTCAGAGAGATTGTCTGTTGGGATAAGATTTACAAAGCAGAATATTTGCAGAATTATGCCAGTGGGTATAAAAAACTAAAATTTGAATACTTTACATACTGTTTTATTGATTTATAAAAAAAAAATATGTTGAAAAATGAAATACTAGTAAAATACATTGTAGATGACAAAACATCCCAAGTTGGTTTCAGATGTGTATCGGTAACATCTCAAAAAGTTTGAATGTAACAATGGTAATTATGTCAAAGGCTAATGTCTTACATCATTGCTGACAGTCTGGCCTTTCTTCACTCTATTTTTCATTCTCAATTCAATTTCTTGTCTCAATGACTGCAACTGAAACCATACAACATGTCAAGTGTTAATTAGTGTTAAAATGAATGATCTCACTAGTCATTGTAGAACATTTTACCATCACAAATAACATTGAATGACTTTAAGAACCATTTATGTAATCTAATGTATTATTCATAAGATTTTAAATTCAGGCAAATGAATAAACAAAAAACAGATTAGTGATGGATATTTACTTTATTTGAGGCGCTGAAATAATTTTGCAAACCTTTTGGTAAGGCAGTAAATGTCCTTGGACAAAATTCTCAACAAAAATGTAGTTTGGGTTAAAAACATTTTGATCATCTTGTACATATTGTTGATCTGTTATACATGCTGAATTTTGTTCTATGATTATATGAGTTCTATTTTTAATAAATTAATTTAATCATGATAGATCATCATTAGTACTCATTGACAGCAAGTAGCTAAAACAGTAAAACGCCAGAAGCCAAGTCTAAAAAAACATTCTTACATTTTGTACACTTTGCACTGAGAAAAACAAATTATGAATTTAATTTATACTAACTTACCTCTGATTCTTTTGACAAATCATATTCCTTGTTACTGTCTTTGAATTGTGCTACGTGGTATGGGCCTTCACTTAGAGTGACTTTCACTGGTGTCCTAGTCATCATTTCACCTGATCCCCTGCAACCAAACATAATGCAACAGACACTGAGGTGAGAACAATAAATCTACTAAAGACTGTCATTATCAAATGTCAATATCGAGCAGCAATCAAACATACAGGAACTGCCATAAAATGTTAATATTTAGGCAGAAGCTTTATTTAATTTTATTAATAATAATATCTTTATTTCGTACTGTGGCCATTGGCCTTATGTACAGATACAAATAAATACATAATAAATTAGATTGGAATGGTCGCAGAAACAAGTAAAGAATCAAAGAAAGCTTAGAAAGAACTCCCATGTGCCGAGAGTATTGGAGACACATTAAATATAATTCGAAATTACTTAGCTGAAAACTAATTATGCAAATCAGAAAATTAATATGACCAGATTTGAGTGTAAAACTAATGAGGTCTGCGCAATGTAACAGAAAATCTATGTCTCCAAGTTTAATTGAAATGTGATTAGAACCAAAAAATTATGAATTATTATGCTTATTAGGGAATTAATATGAACAGATTTTTACCCCAAACTAATTAGGTTTGTACATTGTCCTAGAGCATCTTTGTACTAAGTTTCATTGAAATGGAATAATTAGTACCGTGAAAACTCCAAAATTTCGACCCCTCTAAAAATTCGATTGGCTATTTATTTGCCGGGTTTCGGTGTTTTATTTACCTCCAAATTTTCGACTCCACTAAAAATTGCCGACTCATTCTTATTCGAAAATTGCGACCAGTTTTAGTTTTCCCCCAAACGAAAAAAAAAAACCGATGTGAGCGTTCAAACGGGACCTTCCTCGAAGGCATGAATCCGGGTTTCTGATTGACTGAGAGATTTTTATTTTATTGGTAACGAAAATATATTCTAAATAAACGAAGTTTCAAATAAAAACGAACACAAAAATCTCGGCATGCTGCGTTTCTGAATTGTTGATTATTACTGTACTCAGTAGTGATTATAATAATGTACACAAAATAAATTTGTTGAATAGTTATGAAATACAAATAAAAGTCAACTAAGTTTCATCGTAAGCGAATGATTCCGGTCTCGTATAAACGTTTGATGCTGTAGGATATCCGCCATGTTCTCTTAGGTCAAATAGGTCAAATCGCTAATTAACCAATCAAAAAGCTGGATGATGCCAACGTGTTCAAATTACCATAGCTTATTTAAATATGTTAATGTTATTGAACGCAATGCGAAGAGATTGATGTTGTAGTACGATATTTTGGCTTGGATTTTGATGCGAAAACGGCATGATTTTTTTTTAAATAAAAAAATTAGTTGTTTTTAAAAAATAAACTGGTCATCTGAAGAATAATTTAACATTGTTCACAGTGATAACAGCTCATTCTCGAAAGGAAGCTTACCCGCTCACGCTAGTCACGATAAAAATCATACACGTGTACTCTTGAATAGACAGACGTCAATGACTACGGTAAAACTTAGACTCTATTTTAGCCGGCAGGATTGATTGAAATGTCCGAAAAATGACGCCAAAATACACCTTAAAAGTCCCATTTTATTTTCTTAAATCCCATTTTATTTTTTAATCCAAGGGCGAATTTACGGCAGAATTTGGTCCCTCAAATAAGGGACACGTGAGCTTTGATTCTAACCGGATACATTGCACTGGGTCGGGGAGATAGTTTGCTAAACTTCCATGTATCTTTTGTCCAATGGGTACCTGTACTTCGAACATTCGCAAGTTTTCCTAGGTAGTGCGAGACAGCTTTGTCTTTTGACCTATTAGTTTTGTGCTGACCTCTTCTGCGCGTCTTGATGTTTTGTTTTGCTTGTCATAATACTCACTGATTGATGACTTTGTTTAGATTTTGAGTTACAACTCGGCCACGACTCTAAAAACATGTCACATTTCTAACGCCAATTATTTAAAACCGGTCGAAATTTTGGAGTTTTTACGGTACTTTAGATATCAGTGTGAAAGCTTAAAATTGGTTAATTATGCAAATTAGGTAATTAATATGTACAGATTGTAACCCACAATTATTCAGGTCTGTCTATTGTCCTACAGCATCCATGTACATTCATTGATATGTGATGTATAGTACCTGAGATATCAGTGTGAAAGTTGGTTAATTATGCAAATTAGGTGATTAATATGCACAAATATTTACCGGAAACTAATTGGGTCTGCATAATTCTAGATTCATTGAAATGTAAATGATTAGTACTTTAGATATCAGTAGAAAAGCTGAAAATTAATTATGCAAATTAGGTAATTAATATGCACAATTATTTACCCTAAAACTAATCAGGTCTCTGCATAGTCCTAAAGGATCTATGTACCAAGTTTCATTGAAATGCGATGATTAGTACTTGAGATACCCATGGAAAAGCTGAAAATTAACTAATTATGCAAATTAGGTGATTAATATGCACAAATATTTATCGAAAACAATCAATCTCTGCATAGTCCTTGAGTATGTAAGTACCAAGTTTCATTGAAATGTAATGCTAACTACTTATATCAAATGCTGAAAATTAATTAATTATGCAAATTAGGTAATTAATATGTACTGATATTACCATAAAAACTATCAGGTCTGTGCAGTGTCGTATGACATCTATGTACCAAGTTTCATTTGAAATGTGATGATTAGTACTTGAGATATCAGTGGAAAAACCGAAAATTGACTAATCATTATGCAAATTAGGTAATTAGTATCCACGGATTATTACCAAAAACTAATCAAAACCTAGCATTAGTTCAGAGCATCTATGTACCAAGTTTCATCAAAATCCAATGAGTGGTTGTTTAGATATCAATGGAACAGTCATGGAACCACTAAAAAATAGCTAATTATCATGTAAATTAGGTAATTAATATGCACGGATTTTTACCAAAAATTAATCAAATCTGCGCATATGTTCAGAGCATCTATGTACCAAGTTTCATCAAAATCCAATGAGTGGTTCTTTAGATATCAGTGGAACAGTCATAGAACAGCTAAAAATTAGCTAATTATCATGCAAATTAGGTAATTAACGAGCATGGATTTTTACCAAAACCTAATCAAATCTGCGCATTGGCCCAGAGCATCTATGCACCAAGTTTCATCAAAAACCGATGTATGGTTCTTGAGATAGCAGTGGAACAATCGGACACACATACACACATACACACACACATACACACATACACACATACACACATACACACATACAGACACACTAACTGCAAAGACTCCCATTTTGTGCTTCGCACATGGGAGTCAAAAACAACTATAAAATCATAATACATAAAATGTGAATAATTAAGTGTTGTCTCCAAGCATAAGTTGTCGTACTTGAAAGCTATAAAATATAAATTTACCAAGGTTTAATTGTATATATGGGTTATGATTCTGAAATTATGAAATAAACTCTTTATTTACTTTTAATACATGACTACCGGAGTAGATCATCAAATCAAACACCAACATTTTTGGAAGTATCCAATGCCCTCCATGTTGAGTGAATCTTTTATGTGATGAAACATCACCTGCTGATGTTAATTTTCACATTTATCTGTGGAGGATTCAAGCAGGTGATGTGTTAGGTAGAAAACCTCTTCTTACCTAGGAAATATTCTAGCTTGAGCAATCATTTCAAGTACACTAGTTTTACCAGAACTCTGATCACCAACAACAACCACCTGTAGAGTAATAAGTGTATTATGACAAATAAAGTAACATGAGTTGTGTTCAGAATATGGGTAGAACTACGCGGTTATTGTGGGGTAACCCTGAAAAGGTATTGTGTGGGTATTATTGTATATAGGTACATGTAATACCTATATATGTAATATCAAAGCAATTGGACTTGCGGTTTTTAACAAGAAGTTGAAAATATCACTTTTTACCAAAAATGACAAAAATATTCAACAAAATTAGAGAATTAAAGATATGATTACAAAATGAACAAATCTGAGAGAGATCCACATGTAGTACCTATATATGTAATATCAAAGCAATTGCACTTACGGTTTTTAACAAGAAGTTGAAAATATCACTTTTTACCAAAAATGACAAAAATATTCACCAAAATTAGAGAATTACAGATACGATCATGAAATGAACAAATCTGAGAGAGGTCTACCCAAGGTACATATACACCAAGTATCAAAGCATTCAGGCTTGTAGTTTTCAAGAAGAAGTCGAAAAAGTACTGTAAAACATTGACACGGAAGACGGACGCCGGACGCCGAGGGACAATCACTCATATGATAAGCTCCGTTCGACAAAGTCGACAGCGAAGCTAAAAAGTGTGCACATACATCGATTTTGTTTAACAAATTGACTGAAAACATTGTTTCTCAGCATAATTCATTGCACACCTGTGCATCACACACTTTTTGTTGTTGCAATTTTGCACATCAAGGATGTACACCACATACAGCGGAATGCAGAAATTGTTATTAAACAGCAGGCTATTAGCCAGAAATTTGCAACTGCCAGTCCAAAACAATTCAACTTCATGAAAATGGAGATGGTTTTGGATATATTTTGGTAAAATTATCAAAGAACAAAAGAAAAAACAGAAAAATGGGAAAAAGTTGCCTGTCCAAAATCAAAGTTGCCAGTCTGTTTGGTGGGTTGACTGGTGGCTGGCTAACACCCTGTTAAACAGTAAATAGAGAGATACGTTACTTCATTAATGAATGTATTTAATAAATGATAAATATTCATCAACAAAGATCACCCTTGTTGTTGGAGTAATGAATGATTTTAAAAAATTAATGACTAAAATCACATTGTTTTTGGGGGGGGGTTTCTCAAAACAATTATGAAATATAGCTGCGTTGCAGCAATGTCGGGTTTCGAGCCCACTGACTTATTAGCAGCGTTCCAAAATCAGCATCATTGACAATAATATATTAAAGGAAATTGCATGGCCTTCATACTAAACATGTTGCATGTTCCTGTCTGTAACAGTGCTTAAGGTATTACAATCTTGCATATTTAATGATGTCCCATGACCATATATGGTCATCAGATGTTTTTGTCAGCTCTGTTGTGCAATAACTTCAATATTGCATTGGTTGCATTTTCCTATCTGTAACAGTGCTTGAGATGTAACATTTATGCATATTTGATGAGGTCACATGACCATATGTGGACATCACATTAGTTAGTCACATCTCTTGTTCCATAGATTCGATATTGCACAGGTTGCATGTTCCCGTCTGTAACAGTGCTTGAGTTATTACACTTATGCATATTTAATGATGTCACATGACCATATATGGTCATCGGATATGTTAGTGACTTCTGTTGTGCAATAGCTTCAATATTGCACTGGTTGCATGTTCCTATCTGTAACAGTGCTTGAGATATAACATTTATGCATATTTGATGAGGTCACATGACCATATATGGTCATCGGATGTGTTAGTCACTTCTGTTGTGCAATAGCTTCAATATTGCACTGGTTGCATGTTCCTATCTGGAACAGTGCTTGAGTTATTACATTTATGCATATTTGATGAAATTACATGACCATATATGGTCATCACATTAGTTAGCCACATCTCTTGTCTCATAGCTACGATATTGCATAGGTTGCATGTCTCTGTCTGTGATTCTGCTTGAGATATTACAATTATGCATATTTAATGACGGCACATGACCATATACGGTCATCACATTAGTTACTCACATCTCATGTCCCACAGCTTCGATTTTGCAAAGGTTGCATGTTCATGTCTGTAACAGTGCTTGAGATAATTCAATTATGCATATTTAATGAAGTCACATGACCATATATGGTCATCACATTAGTTAGCCACATCTCTTGACCCATACCTTCGATATTGCACAGGTTGCATGTCCCTAACTCTTGCAGTGCTTGATATATTACATTTATGCATATTCAATGAGGTCACATGACCATATATGGTCATCTTGTTTGTTAGTAAAATTTCATGTACCATCACTTCAATATTGCACTGGTTGCATGTTCCCGTCTGTAACTGTGCTTGAGTTATTACATTTATGCATATTTGATGAAGTCACATGACCATATATAGTCATCACATTAGTTAGTCACATCTCGTGTCTTATAGCTTCGATATTGCACAGGTTGCATGTCCCTATCTGTAACAGTGCTTGATATATTACATTTATGCATATTTAATGAGATCACATGACCATATATGGTCATCTTGTTTGTTAGTAGAATTTCATGTACCATCCCTTCAATATTGCACTGGTTGCATGTTCCTATCTGTAACAGTGCTTGAGATATTGCAATTATGTCTATAAAATGAGGTTACGTGACCATATAAAAGACCAAAAAAATATGAAAAAAACATTCTAAAATCTTCTTCTAAAAAACGGCTTATCGCCTGTACTTCATATTTTGGAATTAAATACTATGTCATATGATCTTTCAAAGTTATTCAGGGTTAGTTGATTTGTCGAAAATTATGCAAATGAGATGCAAAACAAAATTAAAAAAATTCTAAAAAAAAAAGTCACGTGACCGCTAAAGTTTTTTTTGATGAAATTTGTAGCCCTTGTCGCACTGCTACTATCATAAAAAAATTGGAGCACTCAGACCCTCAGAAAGGTGCGCAATTCGACATTGAAAATTTTGCCTTTAATCCAAGATGGCGGCCTGGTCATGTGACCTATGTGTCTGAACTTAGGATATGCACCAGATCTCATACAGCTTTACCATTGTGGCAAGTATTGAATTGATCGGTCCAACGGCATTGACATAAAGCGCGACCAAAAATTTAGGCGGAAGAATAATAATAATAATGACCGTGTATGGTCATCAGATGTGTTAGTCATCTCTCTTGTGCAAGACCTTCAATATTGCACTAGTTGCATGTTCCTGTCTGTAACAGTGCTTGAGTTATTACATTTATGCATATTTGATGAGGTCACATGACCATATACGGTCATCGGATATGTTAGTTACCTCTGTTGTGCAATAATTTCAATATTGCACTGGTTACATGTTCCTATCTGTAACAGTGCTTGAGTTATTACATTTATGCATATTTGATGAGGTCACAGGACCATATATGGTCATCAGATGTGTTAGTCATCTCTCTTGTGCAAGACATTCAATATTGCACTAGTTGCATGTTCCTGTCTGTAACAGTGCTTGAGTTATTACATTTATCCATATTTGATGAGCTCACATGTCCATATATGGTCATCACATTAGTTAGTCACATCTCTTGCCTCATAGCTTCAATATTGCACAGGTTGCATGTTCCCGTCTGTAACAGTGCTTGACTTATTACATTTTCGCATATTTGATGAGGTCACATGACCATATATGGTCATCACATTAGTTAGTCACATATCTTACCTCATAGCTTCGATATTGCACAGGTTGCATATTCCCGTCAGTAATAGTACTTGAGTTATTACATTTATGCTTATTTGATGAGGTCACATGACCATATATGGTCAACGGATATGTTAGTCACTTCTGTTGTGCAATAGCTTCAATATTGCACTGGTTGCATGTTCCTATCTGTAACAGTGCTTGAGATATTGCAATTATGTCTATAAAATGAGGTCACGTGACCATATATGGTCATCACATTAGTTAGTCATATCTCTTGTCACATAGCTTCGATATTGCATAGGTTGCATGTCTCTGTCTGTGATTCTGCTTGAGATATTACAATTATGCATATTTAATGACGGCACATGACCATATACGGTCATCACATTAGTTACTCACATCTCATGTCCCATAGCTTCGATTTTGCACAGGTTGTATGTTTCTATCTGTAACAGTGCTTGAGATAATTCAATTATGCATATTTAATGAAGTCACATGACCATATATGGTCATCACATTAGTTAGTCACATCTCTTGCCCCATACCTCCGATATTGCACAGGTTGCATGTAACTAACTCTTGCAGTGCTTGATACATTACATTTATGCATATTCAATGTGGTCACATGACCATATATAGTCATCTTGTTTGTTAGTAAAATTTCATGTACCATCACTTCAATATTGCACTGGTTGCATGTTCCCGTCTGTAACTGTGCTTGAGTTATTACATTTATGCATATTTGATGAAGTCACATGACCATATATGGTCATCACATTAGTTAGTCACATCTCGTGTCTTATAGCTTTGATATTGCACAGGTTGCATGTCCCTATCTGTAACAGTGCTTGATATATTACATTTATGCATATTTAATGAGATCACATGACCATATATGGTCATCTTGTTTGTTAGTAGAATTTCATGTACCATCACTTCAATATTGCACTGGTTGCATGTTCCTATCTGTAACAGTGCTTGAGATATTGCAATTATGTCTAAAAAATGAGGTCACGTGACCATGTAAAAAAACAAAAAAATACGGAAAAACATTCTAAAATCTTCTTATAAAAAACGGCTTATCGCCTGGACTCAATATTTTGGAATTAAATACTATGTCATATGATCTTTCAAAGTTATTCAGGGTTAGTTGATTTGTCGAAAATTATGCAAATGAGATGCAAAACAAAATTTAAAAAAATTCTAAAAAAAAAAGTCACGTGACCGCTAAAGTTTTTTTTAATGAAATTTGTAGCCCTTATAACACTGCTGCTATCATAAAAAAATTTGGAGCACTCAGACCCTCAGAAAGGTGCGCAATTCGGCATTGAAAATTTCGCCTTTAATCCAAGATGGCGGCCTGGTCATGTGACCTATGTGTCTGAACTTAGGATATGCACCAGATCTCATATAGCTTTACCATTGTGGCAAGTATTGAATTGATCGGTCCAACGGCGTTGACATAAAGCGTGACCAAAAATTTAGGCGGAAGAATAATAATAATAAATATAGCTGCGTTGCAGCAATGTCGGGTTTCGAGCCCACTGACTTATTAGCAGCGTTCCAAAATCAGCATCATTGACAATAATATATTAAAGGAAATTGCATGGCCTTCATACTAAACATGTTGCATGTTCCTGTCTGTAACAGTGCTTAAGGTATTACAATCTCGCATATTTAATGATGTCCCATGACCATATATGGTCATCGGATGTTTTTGTCAGCTCTGTTGTGCAATAACTTCAATATTGCATTGGTTGCATTTTCCTATCTGTAACAGTGCTTGAGATATTGCAATTTTTATGCATATTTGATGAGGTCACATGACCATATGTGGTCATCACATTAGTTAGTCACATCTCTTGTTCCATAGATTCGATATTGTACAGGTTGCATGTTCCCGTCTGTAACAGTGCTTGAGTTATTACATTTATGCATATTTAATGATGTCACATGACTGTGTATGGGCATCAGTTGTGTTAGTCACATATCTTGTCTCATAGCTTCGATATTGCACAGGTTGTGTGTTTCTATCTGTTACTGTGTTTCAAATATAACATTTATGCATATTTGATGAGGTCACATGACCATATATGGTCATCACATTAGTTAGTCACATCTCTTGTTCCATAGATTCGATATTGTACAGGTTGCATGTTCCCGTCTGTAACAGTGCTTGAGTTATTACATTTATGCATATTTAATGATGTCACATGACTGTGTATGGGCATCAGTTGTGTTAGTCACATATCTTGTCTCATAGCTTCGATATTGCACAGGTTGTGTGTTTCTATCTGTTACTGTGTTTCAAATATAACATTTATGCATATTTGATGAGGTCACATGACCATATATGGTCATCACATTAGTTAGTCACATCTCTTGTTCCATAGATTCGATATTGCACAGGTTGCATGTTCCTATCTGTAACAGTGCTTGAGTTATTACATTTATGCATATTTGATGAAATTACATGACCATATATGGTCATCACATTAGTTAGCCACATCTCTTGTCTCATAGCTTCGATATTGCATAGGTTGCATGTCTCTATCTGTGATTCTGCTTGAGATATTACAATTATGCATATTTAATGACGTCACATGACCATATACGGTCATCACATTAGTTACTCACATCTCATGTCCCACAGCTTCGATTTTGCACAGGTTGCATGTTCATGTCTGTAACAGTGCTTGAGATAATTCAATTATGCATATTTAATGAAGTCACATGACCATATATGGTCATCACATTAGTTAGCCACATCTCTTGACCCATACCTTCGATATTGCACAGGTTGCATGTCCCTAACTCTTGCAGTGCTTGATATATTACATTTATGCATATTCAATGAGGTCACATGACCATATATGGTCATCTTGTTTGTTAGTAAAATTTCATGTACCATCACTTCAATATTGCACTGGTTGCATGTTCCCGTCTGTAACTGTGCTTGAGTTATTACATTTATGCATATTTGATGAAGTCACATGACCATATATGGTCATCACATTAGTTAGTCACATCTCGTGTCTTATAGCTTCGATATTGCACAGGTTGCATGTCCCTATCTGTAACAGTGCTTGATATATTACATTGATGCATATTTAATGAGATCACATGACCATATATGGTCATCTTGTTTGTTAGTAGAATTTCATGTACCATCACTTCAATATTGCACTGGTTGCATGTTCTTATCTGTAACAGTGCTTCAGATATTGCAATTATGTCTATAAAATGAGGTCACGTGACCATACAAAAGAACAAAAAAATATGAAAAAACATTCTAAAATCTTCTTATAAAAAACGGCTTTTCGCATGGACTTCCATATTTTGGAATTATATACTATGTCATATGATCTTTCAAAGTTATTCAGGGTTAGTTGATTTGTCGAAAATTATGCAAATGAGATGCAAAACAAAATTTAAAAAAATTCTAAAAAAAAAAGTCACGTGACCGCTAAAGTTTTTTTTGATGAAATTTGTAGCCCTTGTCGCACTGCTACTATCATAAAAAAATTGGAGCACTCAGACCCTCAGAAAGGTGTGCAATTCGGCATTGAAAATTTCGCCTTTAATCCAAGATGGCGGCCTGGTCATGTGACCTATGTGTCTGAACTTAGGATATGCACCAGATCTCATACAGCTTTACCATTGTGGCAAGTATGGAACTGATCGGTCCAACGGTGTTGACATAAAGCGTGACCAAAAATTTAGGCGGAAGAATAATAATAATAATAATAATAATAATAATAATAAACGGAACAATTACAAAAGGGTTTCGACCAAATGGGCTCGAAACCCTAATAATAATAAATATAGCTGCGTTGCAGCAATGTCGGGTTTCGAGCCCACTGACTTATTAGCAGCGTTCCAAAATCAGCATCATTGACAATAATATATTAAAGGAAATTGCATGGCCTTCATACTAAACATGTTGCATGTTCCTGTCTGTAACAGTGGTTAAGGTATTACAATCTTGCATATTTAATGATGTTCCATGACCATATATGGTCATCGGATGTTTTTGTCAGCTCTCTTGTGCAATAACTTCAATATTGCATTGGTTGCATTTTCCTATCTGTAACAGTGCTTGAGATATAACATTTATGCATATTTGATGAGGTCACATGACCATATATGGTCATCTTGTTTATTAGTAGAATTTCATGTACTATCACTTCAATATTGCACTGGTTGCATGTTCCCGTCTGTAACAGTGCTTGAGTTATTACATTTATGCATATTTAATGATGTCACATGACCGTGTATGGGCATCAGATGTGTTAGTCACATATCTTGTCTCATAGCTTCGATATTGCACAGGTTGTGTGTTTCTATCTGTTACTGTGTTTCAAATATAACATTTATGCATATTTGATGAGGTCACATGATCATATATAGTCATCACATTAGTTAGTCACATCTCTTGTTCCATAGATTCGATATTGCACAGGTTGCATTTTTTCTATCTGTAACAGTGCTTGAGTTATTACATTTTTGCATATTTGATGAGGTCACATGATCATATATAGTCATCGGATATGTCAGTCACCTCTGTTGTGCAATAACTTCAATATTGCACTGGTTGCGTGTTTCTATCTGTTACTGTGTTTCAAATATAACATTTATGCATATTTGATGAGGTCACATGACCATATATGGTCATCACATTAGTTAGTCACATCTCTTGACCCATACCCTTCGATATTGCACAGGTTGCATGTCCCTAACTCTTACAGTGCTTGATATATTACATTTATGCATATTCAATGAGTTCACATGACCATATATGGTCATCTTGTTTGTTAGTAAAATTCCATGTACCATCACTTCAATATTGCACTGATTGCATGTTCCCGTCTGTAACTGCGCTTGAGTTATTACATTTATGCATATTTGATGAAGTCACATGACCATATATGGTCATCACATTAGTTAGTCACATCTCTTGTCTCATTGCTTCGATATTGCACAGGTTGCATTTTTCTATCTGTAACAGTGTTTGAGTTATTACACTTATGAATATTTAATGATGTCACATGACCGTGTATGGTCATCAGATGCGTTAGTCATCTCTCTTGTGCAAGACCTTCAATATTGCACTAGTTGCATGTTCCTGTCTGTAACAGTGCTTCAGTTATTACATTTATGCATATTTGATGAGGTCACATGACCATATATGGTCATCACATTAGTTAGTCACATCTCTTGTTCCATAGCTTCGATATTGCACAGGTTGCATGTTCCCGTCTGTAACAGTGCTTGAGTTATTACATTTATGCATATTTGATTAGGTCACATGACAATATTTGGTCATCACATTAGTTATTCACATCTCTTGTCCCATTACTTCGATATTGCACAGGTTGCATGTTACCATCTGTAACAGTGCTTGAGTTATTACATTTATGCTTTATGCATATTCAATGAGGTCACATGACCATATATGGTCATCTTGTTTGTTAGCAAAATTTCATGTACCATCACTTCAATATTGCACTGGTTGCATGTTCCTGTCTGCAACTGTGCTTGAGTTATTACATTTATGTATATTTGATGAAGTCACATGACCATATATGGTCATCACATTAGTTAGTCACATCTCGTGTCTTATAGCTTCGATATTGCACAGGTTGCATGTCCCTATCTGTAACAGTGCTTGATATATTACATTCATGCATATTTAATGAGATCACATGACCATATATGGTCATCTTGTTTGTTAGTAGAATTTCATGTACCATCACTTCAAAATTGCACTGGTTGCATGTTCCTATCTGTAACAGTGCTTGAGATATTGCAATTATGTCTATAAAATGAGGTCACGTGACCATATAAAAGAACAAAAAAATATGAAAAAACATTCTAAAATCTTCTTATAAAAAACGGCTTATCGCCTGGACTCGATATTTTGGAATTAAATACTATGTCATATGATCTTTCAAAGTTATTCAGGGTTAGTTGATTTGTCGAAAATTATGCAAATGAGATGCAAAACAAAATTTAAAAAAATTCTAAAAAAAAAAGTCACGTGACCGCTAAAGTTTTTTTTGATGAGATTTGTAGCCCTTGTCGCACTGCTACTATCATAAAAAAATTGGAGCACTCAGACCCTCAGAAAGGTGCGCAATTCGGCATTGAAAATTTCGCCTTTAATCCAAGATGGCGGCCTGGTCATGTGACCTACGTGTCTGAACTTAGGATATGCACCAGATCTCATATAGCTTTACCATTGTGGCAAGTATTGAATTGATCGGTCCAACGGCATTGACATAAAGCGTGACCAAAAATTTAGGCGGAAGAATAATAATAATAATAATAATAATAATAAACGGAACAATTACAATAGGGTTTCGACCAAATGGGCTCGAAACCCTAATAATAATAATAAACGGAACAATTACAAAAGGGTTTCGACCAAATGGGCTCGAAACCCTAATAATAATAATAAACGGAACAATTACAAAAGGGTTTCGACCAAATGGGCTCGAAACCCTAATAAGTTGATTGACTTACCCTTGGAAGGTGATCCTGTGTATCATAACTGCTATCAAAATCAGATAATTCATCTAAAACTTCTGAATACATGTCAATGAGAGATTTCTGCAAACAAGATGTCCACCACAACATTAGCGAACACAATCCAAAACAAATGATGAAGTCAGTCATTCAGATTTTGAGTTGTTCTTATATTATGCATCTGGGCATTGACACCCTACCCCAGATGATTATCAAAATGATTTACACTAGATGTTTAGAATATAGAAGTATTATTATACATCTGGCAATAAAATCAATATAAATGAGCATTCCATAAAAAAATCAAGTCATTGTCAAGGCATGAGAAATTACATGAATACCAAGGGTATACTCATAATGTTGACAAACATATATGAGATATGGCTCTGTGAAACTGTAATTATTTTAACAAGATGGCCATCAGTCAGTCATTTTAAATTTGATGGTGACAAAAATGCATGTGTGTTTGTCCTATATGATGTCTGATATATGCGTGATGTTTGAACTTGACTGGTCCAGGCATGTCAAAGAAGCAATATTAAAAAAAATATTTAAAAAAAAATGTACATCATTCAGGCAGTACGACATCACATCGACCTCTGCTGCACATCGGGCGATACTTCTGCTGTACTGTCTTCGTGCATACTTTGAGGTATCCTTATAATTACCTCATATTAATAAGGTTATCACAGAATACCATAAGTATGCACTCAGATAGTATGAGATACCGGTATGCACCATACTACCTTTGTGCGGTCTCTCATAATAATATATGTGCTTTGATTTGTGTTATTCATTTCATTCTATTTTTCTAATTATGAAAAACCCTACATACATGTACATGTAGATCCAACAGAAAATTAATTTTCCAATCAATTACATGTACTTACTTTGACCTTTCTCCTCACAGCTGTCTTGTCGCCCCGTATTAATAAAGTCTTCCTTAGTTGCTTATTTTCTCTTTCTAATCTCTCTATTTCTCGTTGATATTTCAACTGCGAGAGAAATGAATCACAATGATCAATCAATATCTCAACAAGGGAATCAATCAATCAATAATTTATCTATTCAATCAAATTAATTTAGCCTCATAATCATTTAAAGCTGCAAACAATCAAAGATGTAATAATAATGAAAAAAATATTTTAGTATTGTTGATGAAAACATTTATCATGACAAAACAATGTTCTTGTAGCACACATTGATGAAACAATTTAATTCTTCGCATACATGTGCACTGGTTGTTTTGGTATGTACAATAACAAACACTGCAATCATTATTTGTGGAAAAAAGGTTTGACGTATGTGTGTGCGAGAGAGTAAACGGAGGCGATGTTGACTGTTTCAAACCTAAAGAAGAACTGGTTTATTTCTCAGTAATACCATAGACCTTAGAAAGATCTTTTTCTAAGTTCTATGGTAATACAGAGATAATTAACATGTGTTGTTTATACAGTTGAAGTAAACAACTACTACTAATACTAAATATAAAGTCAGACAGGAAGGAGGCATTAAAACTATCTACACACAGGATGTTACGTAATCCATCTACTAATACCAGCCATGAACAATATGCGGTAAGAGTTTGATGGTGGCAGCATTTGAGATAATACAAAAACTACACAGATTTTCCGACATTATTATTGTTTTATTTATCCAACAAAAATTTATACTGTTATGTGTCCTGCAAATGCACCATTTTTAATTTATGATAAATCATAATTCAATTTGGTCTACAAGTTGAATATTAAAAAATATACTGTAAAAGGCTTAATTATTCACTGGGTTTTAATTTTGCTTATTTCGCTGACTGGAAAATGCGCTAAATTAAAACCCAGTGAATATGTAAAATTTAGCATAGAACACATTATCTGAATGATAAAACCGTGAATTTAAAACCTACTGAATATGCCTGAAATGGTAAATCAGTGAAATTTAAACCCAGTGAATATTAGTCATTTTACAGTATGTTTTTATTTAAAATGTGTATACCTTTAAAGAAAATAAATTGTAAAAATCAGAGCAAACCACTACAATCTTATAAAGCAGGAGTAGGAGATTGATTACAATAGCCCCTAAACTGTCAAGGTATAGGTGCAGAAACAAACACACCAGTTGAAATAAGGGATAACTCATACATCTTCTCACATGAAGATGCATTATATTCTTTTTGTCAGAAGCAACCAATATCAGTATAACATGCTATATCGGTAATTTTCCCCCCCCCCCCGACACTTTATTTGAGAATTATGCTATCTATATTTTAATTCATAACCCATGTATAAGGTATGTAGTTCTAACCTGAGCATCAAGGAATTCTTCTTTAGCATTATCAAGTCGTTGTTTCTCTGATGCCTGCAGAGAAAGTGAATCATGAATACAAATTTTACAAATACAAGGTTAGGCAGAAAAAATATATATGTTTCTGGTCAGTGTGCATCCCATACCACTATAGAAAATACAAACTGATCTTTCTTTTTCACTTATTTCGCCATTGGCTGGTTCTCATCTCAAGTGTCATGGCACACCAAGCCACAAGAGGTCGGTAACTAATAACGGTTCCGGCATTCTGATTGGTCAATCAAGATCTCATTCTTTGTTCTATTTCCCTTGGTTACCTGACGTCAGCGCTTACAGGGTTTTCCTTTTACTCTTCTGAATATAAAACTGTTTCTTTTGTTACAAAAATAGTGAGAAATACTAGAACCATCTCAAATAGGAGGTCTAAGCAGGCAGAGTGAATGGGCATGGTTTTATTGCAGACACCAGACATTTTGCCATTATGACTTTTGCTTCATTTTATTACAGGCAGCCAACAAAACTGCAAACCAACAGGTGTTTTCATTTTCATGATTTATTTGTACAGTGCATTCAGCTTCTGCTCAGTAAGTTTTTGTCACAATAGTACCGCCCTTGCCACAGAGCACTGGCAGTAATCACTGTGTTTAAGTTTAGACAAACCATCCCGATGAATACCCATGTCTGCACCCCAAAGCAATGACTTTAATAAAACCTACCTTATCTGCATTAAGAGAACCACTCTGGTTATGACCCATTGCTGCCATAGTTGTGACACCATCACTTTCTGTCTCTATAGAAATAGAAGGCAAAAATTAAATGAAAGAGGTACACAACAAATTCTCAGGTGATTCTGTTCCTACACAAGTGTTTCATGATAAGTAAACCAAAGAATGAAGAAAAAAGTCACAAATTCAAATCAAGGAAATCATATTTAAATAATTTCATGCCGAAAACGACCATGGAGCTGAAATTTAACCACATTTTGACTGCATTTCTATAGAATAATGTTTCTTAATCTGTACTTAGGATACAAGATCTGACTGGCAATCCTGTTTGATACAATGCATCATTGAAGATGCTGTACTGATCTCGTGCTAGTAAATCTAGATTCACAACACACTTATTTAGGAACAAAAAACCAAGTGAAAAAAATTCCCATAAAATGATGTCTTTCCATGTGAATATTAAATATGAGTTATTTATTCTAGATTATTCTTACTATACTAACATGCCAGGAGGAAAAGCATCAATTTCAAACAAAATAAAAGTTTAAGAACATCATATAGATCAGATAAATCTTATGTATCTTATGCATATTAATTACAACACAGCCAAAAACTATTTCTTATTAGGAATTCTTCGATAAAACTGTAAAGGGCATCAATTGTCGCACCAGGCAGACGTGGTATTATACAAAATTAGCCACCACAACTGCTATACATCAAAGTTGTCAAAAGTAATAATAATTTTGTTTTTGTTTGTTTTGATTTTGTTTAGACCAGCTCCACTGTACACATTACTTCTGTAAACAGTTTTTCAGTCTCTTTGATGTACATTTTGGACAGATTACCGTGTAACAGCTGATTTTTATTTCTTAGAACAACTTTTTTTCAATTCAAGTGAACATCTCCAAGCTATCCTCCTGACAGAACCATTCCCTTTGAATTACAATAGTAAACACCCCCATTTAGAAAGTATATATGAGTTTGTATATGCTTTGGGTGAGATTCTAATATTTAGCAGTTGAGCATTTTTCAATGTTTAAAAAGCTAGTTCATTAGATAATCTGTTAAATAATTATCAAAATACACTTTTTATTAACAACTGCAGACAATGACAAAGTATGTGTTTTCTGAATCACCTGATATCAAAAAAAATGTTGAAGTAACTGGCAAATAGTGCTTCACATCACTGATATTTTATTTGAAGCTGCATTTGAGAAAAAATTATCCCCAGTGAGTAATATTAGTAATGAGTAATATTTAATTCAGGTTACATGAGATTTTTTTGTCACATTAATGGTGAAACAATTGAAAAATTTACTTTTCACATAGTAACCGTTCATCCAATTCTGACTGAAATCAAGAAAACCGAATAAAAACAAATATCATATTTCCTCATACGAATCATATAAAAGTACAGTGGCCTCTTGCTAAGTCGTGGTTGTCGGAATCCAAGCAAAAACCGCGACTTATCGAGGGCCGTGACTTACCGAGGGACGTCGTGAAAGACGGAGGTTGTGCATTGAAAAACATATAAAAAGCACATATAAACCCTCGGTTTAGTTAATTGATGTATCATCACATGTGTCAGGCAGTATTCGAGTAAAATCATGATTATGTTTGCTGTAAACATTGCGTTGTTTATTTTGTTTGTGTCCGATATTATGTAGGTCGCTTGCTGTTGCTTGCGATTTCGATGGTAACAGCTTCCAAAATAAACCAGTTTCATCGCAATTATAAACTTGTTCGTCAAAATAACCACCTTCATAGATAATTTCTCTCAGTTTTTCGGGAAAAGTTCTGACAGCGTCCATGTTCCCAGATCGAGCTTCGCCTTGGATTGAGACTGCGTGTATCGCTAGCGTGTCTTCTTTGCCATCGCAAGAACCACCCTGAACTGGCCTCAAATTCAAAGTCGTCGTATCTGAGTTGTGTGCTTTGCCATCCAAGTACCCGCGACTTAGCCGAATCGCACCTTACCGAGGCGTGACTTAGCGAGGGGCCACTGTATAGTCAAACAGATGTTCAGTGCCTTGGATAAGTTGAAATTGAGATTGTCCCTACATACTGGGTTTGCTGTTGGTCAGTCCAAGTTTTCACGAATTAATTGGTTACTAACACAGGTGTAGGTGAAACATTTTAACCTTTGCAATGCCAATTTTTCTCACCTTTCACAAAATAAACCAATATCATGCATTAAAATTTTATCGAAACTTGTGACCAAGACTGTAAACCAATAAACAAATTTTCATTTGATTCAAAATTAAAGAATTATATACACAAAAGGGCAAAATGTTGCATGTAAAGTTTGACAGGATAAACTTTGACTTTCTGTCAAATGTCTTTCTGAGAGTACAATAGTAAGGCAGAATAGCAGACCAATAAATAGTATTGGAATGTTTGTATCCAGGTGATTCAGAGAAACGCATACTTTAGTCACTGTATGATTCGGTCATGACAATTAGATGATAAAAGAGTGACATTTCCTTCTTCCGCCTTAAAACAAAAACCACAGTTATCTAATAATCATGCAAAAAGTGCAAATCACACAGTTGCCACATCGATAAACTCCTATTAATTTATCGATAGCATAAAAACTCAACACTAATCACTACAAATGAAAAAGCGTTTATATTAGCGCTAAAATTTACAGACCTCCTGAACTGAATAAACTATGAGCTTTCTGAGACATCTGATCAAAGCCATCCGAAAGAATGTTGGACCCTGGAGATAATGATGCACAAACAAATAAACAAACAAAAAAATACAAAATGTTTGGCAGTTTTAGCCACGAATCCAACATATGGAGAATGTTGCATCTTACTGTTTTATTAAATATTTTTCTGTATTAAAAGTGATAATTTGATTATTCTATAGTTCAAGATTGCTTGTCAAGTGTCTTGCTTAAAAAAAATGAAACACTAAGTAGAACGCAAAAATAATTACAAACTGGGTGAAAACAGCGAGGGGGCAATATTTTCTTGAACTCAAGTTATTTATGACTGGCTTCCACTTTCTATGACTGCCTTTTCCTGGTTATGACCTGCTTCTACTGGTTATGACTGGCTTTAACTGGTTATGACTGGCTTTAACTGGTTACATCTGGCTTCACCTCTATAAGAGCTTCAACACAAATGCGGATTTAGAAACAATTCTTCTATTGGTCATATAATTGGATAAGAACCAGGTGGCAAAGCATTCAGCAAACAATCAAAGTTAAGTTTGCATTTGTCGCCATGTTAGTTTAGTTTGGCAGCCAATCATAAACAAGTTCTTGCACAAAATTAGCAAAGCAGATATGGAATGCAGAGGCTTGATAAAACATTTGTACACAAAAGAGGTGACTGCCTAAAGCTAGACATAGCTATTAATTGTTTGAAGCTGAGGTCAAAATTCACATACACATTCAGCAAAATGAGTCAACAGAATCCTATAAAGCGAAAACAAAACAATGTGCAGAGGTATAATTGAGTATGAACAAATACAAGTTTAGTTTTTGACTGGCCAAGTATGATTTCATTTTTAGATACCTTCTGGGGCCATTGCATTCCATCCACTGACAAAACTACCCTCGGAAACCCTATCTTTGATACGTTCAACTTTGTGTAAACTGTTCCTCAGCCAACCTTTCTCTGGAAGTTTGAAATGACTGCTGAACTTTTTCATTTGCGATAAGAAGTTTTTGAACCGTTCTTCATCTGGTACATAATCCTTCATCCATGAGAAATCAGGAATCTTCTCCATCCAGGAATTATATGTCTGTGGAGGAAAAACAAAAGTAAAAGACATTTTATTTTCTGTTCTTTGTTATTTTATGGATACAAACAGTGGTTGGCGAATAGAAATACTGATGGGCAGGTAGAAATAGTGGTAGACGAGTAGAAATAATGGTTGATTGGTAAAAATAGTGGTTGGTTGGTAGAAATAGTGGTTGATTGGTAAAAATAGTGGTTGATGGGTAGAAATAGTAGTTGGTTGGTTGAAATAGTGGAAATGAATAGAACAAAAACAAAAGCATGAGATACTTTGTCCACTCTAATATAAAACATTGAATGTCCATGAAGTTGTATCATCAGCAACATTCTGCATCAATCACTGGTAGTGTGGTGGTTGTTACATTGGATTCATGATCGGCAGACTCAAGGTCATACCTTGGTTGAAAACAAAAATGGTGCATGTGTTCCACTGGGCTGGTTGACACCAGGATAGTGCATTAAATTGCCACAATGCCATTATAATGGAAGATGGTCACATAGCTCAATCACTTAGTCTTAAAATGGAATATGATTTCTGTTGTAAAATGCACTATATGTCAGCACTTGTATTATCTAACAAAACAAATTCTGTTTGAAGCTTTTACATGTGTAATATATACATGTAATAACAAAAGCAACAATTACAATTTTCAATTTCATGTCAGTTTCATGCCAGGAGTTGAGGGTTTTCATAGATTCATTTGTGATTAAGTTTTCAGCATTTTAGGGAGACAATCAAAGATGCACCACATCAAAAAATGAATATTCAATATGAAGTGTTCTTTATCAAGATTGGTCTTAGATACATGTACACACCAGAAAATTGAGCTATTTCCTGTATAGCCATTTGGTTCTACCCTTTTGAATTTATAGAACAACTATTTCGCTTATGTTGCCACTGCATCAGAATGAACTTATAACATCAAACACTACATAAATAAGTTAATTATGTTTAGCATGAATCCAAAGTAGAATTACACACCATACATATTGTGGGGGGAATTGAGAATAGGTTTTCACACTTATCTCAACACGCGTAAAACAAGGGACTGCCAATCAAAGGAACAGGGAACAAATACACGGTATCAATAAACTGCTTTTACTCCTAAGCTGGAAAGAGTTAGATGTACTCGCGCGCTAAAACAAGGCCTTTTATAGCCTTGGTAGGTTCAGCCACTGTAACAAATTTTAGCAGGCTTGGTGCTGATTAGTTCATTGTGCTATGAGCTATGATTGGTTAATAAGAGAATAGCATTGAAATGACGTCTGTTATCGTTATTTGTGCTAGTTCTCTTCGAGTTAAACATGTAATAAAGACGATTGAATTGAATACACAATAACAATATAAGAAATTCAAGAAAGCACTGAAACACAATTGAATAATATTGAATCAATAATACAAACGAATATCACAGTAATAATTAGGGAAATAATAGTGGATTATTCTCCCTCTCATCGACACATATCGTTTTGTAGTAATATTTACAAACAAATGATATACTTACAGAATTCAGTATGGTCCCTCCAATGAGGATACCCGGTAGTACAATATATCGTAATCTAAACAGTTTGAGTATAGATTTCACTTTACTTGCGGTTCCCATACTCCTGACTGCTGCTGGAGTGATAAACCAAGCTCTCCGGTAATGTACCACTCTATTTCTGGTCAAAGTTGAATATGAAACGGTCAGTCTTTTAGCTCCAATGATGCATGGACGATATGCACTCTGCATCATAGTTCTGTAAGGAACTATGACTTTATTTCCATACTGCTGTTGACCTAGACTGGCAGCTTTCAGACATTGGCTGCAATAAGGGCTGTTGATAAAGGGAAACCATAAATTATTCTTATTATTCATTTTCATAACAAATACACCATAAATTCAATCATTAATATACATTAAAAATAAATGTGACTAATATAAAAATAGCAAATACCAAAATCCTTCTAAATTCTGTTAAAACAATAATTATATTATTTTCATGTTGATGTTTCTTGTTTTTAAAAAAAAATCAATCTTGTTTCACCTTTGCGTACTTGTTTCCATTTTTATATTTTTTCTGTTTGAAATTTTTGCACTAATATTAATAATATTAATCACTAAAAATAACTTTCTTTGTATTGTGCAATTCAGCTATCTCCATGAATACTTAAATTACACTGGGAATGAACATAACAATTTGCATCACGAAAATTTGCAGAGCGAAATTACGTTTAAGTAAATTAAGTTTGGGAAATATGATAAAAAGCTACATGATTTTCTTGAGGATCAATCGACTTGGATCTACCGTGATGTTTGCGATTCAATTTCGCGAATTACAGAAGATTATGTACGATGAGCAAGATTTCAGGGTTGCTGCATTTGGTTTGACGTATGTCCAAACCACTCTAAATGAAAAGGATCACAGAATTTTGAGTGTGGTCTACAGTTGTACTTTTGTATTTGGAAGAGAAATATCACTTGTTACAATGACTGGGAAATTTCAGAAACGCAAACATGGTCAACCAAACAAAAAGATACCCATGTGAAAAAAAGGCTCAACTTCGGACAAGAGCTCATACTATAACCTGTCTGCAGTTACAAGGCTTAGAGCATTGACAAAATAACAAATGCGTCTTTTGAGGAAAAACAGGTTAATTGTTTTCAAAACCTTTTTTTTCAGATCACCAATTTTGAACGGACATCTAATGATATAAATACAAACTGTTTGCAAAGAGTGTTATTGTTAGCCAGAAAAAAGGGATAAAATGGGAGACCATGATTGTGAGTCGCTCCCCTAACGCATCGGCTAAAAATTGGAAAGTGCATGTCAAAAAAAACAATCATAGACGGCACCCCTTAAGGTAGAGATGCATGTTTGTGCTCAAAAAACGATTTTAAAATATTGATAACAGGTGCAAACATTCTCTCTTTTGAATTTTTAGCAAGATTTAGCAAGGCTGTACATAAATAATAAAAAAGAAACATGTTGAAAAAAAGAAATGACGGGATCTTCATATTATGCAATATAATTAACTTTTAACAAAACGATAATACATTTAAATTTGAAACTGTTACAGCCATTTTAAATTATGAGCATTAGCAAACTTCTTACTGAGTGAATTGTTATGCAAATTAGCAATTATCTCAGCTTCTTTTTAGTGCACATCCCAGAACTTTAAAAAAAATAGCTCCTAGACGCTTTGACCTTTTGTTTTGAAATTTTTACAAATGATTGACAATGTGTTTATCTTCAAAACGCCGTCGGGGCATTGTCTTTGGTTGAACAGTGTTACAACAATCTTACAGACAACTAGCCTGAGTGTTAATTTATGCATAAACTTGAAGTCGTGAAATTAAAAATTAAAATTCATACAATAAGCTTTCCGAAAATATATAGTTTTGTGGACAAGGGAGGTCATCTTGGTTTCCTAATTAACTAATTAAAATACCTGTCAGGTAAACTACATCTCTACCTTAATCTTATAAATACTTGGACGTGTAAGTAATTCTCTAGTTGCATCACTGACAAAAACTTTACCGTTCAATATCACAGACACCACCATCGCTTAAACAGAAATAAGCGAAACAAAATAATGAACCATATATATAATTTTTTTCAATTATTTTCTATTTACAGTCATATTTAGGAAACTTCTAGTTCCGTGACGATAACGAATGTAACGATATACGATACTTCGATAGCCCATCCCCTGCTCAATTTTGCAACTTTCAGGTTGCAGGTTGCAATATTCGTAACTAAATTTGACTTACCCAAAGGAACCCGAAGCAAGTCTAATCATCTTCAGTATAATTACTGCTTTCAGACAACGAAATTTCCACACATAATTATAATAACACTGAAAGTCAAACGACGAAATCCATAGTCAGGTCATGTCGGGTCACCGGAAACGCTCTCACTCAGATACTGAGTATGCTGCTGTATTATTAGCTCATTGTTTCATTTACAACTTCATCTAAAATAATTCAAACATTCCGACAGAAACCATATCAACTATTGTATAGTTAAAAACACATATAATGATTTTTTGAATAAAATAATTAATTTTGAATTATGATACAACTGGTCTTGAAGATATTTGCGATGAAATACGTACTAAAAATAAATAAATGAATTTAATTCGTCTTAAAGATGGATGCGCCCATGGTGAACGATTCGTGTTCGGAAATATCGTAGGATTTTCGACGTTTTATTCGTTTTAACTTCGTGTAAAATAATGCTTGATATACAACATATATTGTACACGATTAACGCTTACAAGTAAATAGTTTCTTGTAGAGTAATTTTTCAAAACGTGCGATAGAAACGGACAGGGTTCTTGAACTGAGAAGTTACTGTTATATCACGCCACCAACGGCAATACAGTCTGAAAGCTAGAAATCACTGCTAATTAAAGAATGGATGACGAAAATGAGAAAACCTACATCTGGGAGGGGGACTATGAACGCACATGGTAAGACATTAAAAAAGTAGAAAGGAACTGACAATTCTTTATTTAATAATGAATAATTATTACTAGATTATATTATAACATTTTCAATACCATTGCAGCAGATTATTCGCAATAATCAAGGCCCCATGACATGGGTATGAATACAATGTTGTTTTCGAAAATCAATGAAAGAGAAACTATGTAAAAAGAATAGAAATTGTTAGATAACAAGTATTTAATACTGAAATCGTTATCAAATAAAATGGTCCATTGCCAATAACAGTGGATTTCAATATCAAAATCAGACAATTTTGTGAGGGCATCGTCGTCTGCTCTGTACGCTTGCTCCTAGATTCCATGACTGATTTCCTGTACTGGTGGCCTCCCGACTAGGTCGCCCTATCGTGTTGATGAAGTACATGTAATGTAAACCAAGGTGATTTATCCAAGCTACTGCAATAAACAAAGTAGGGCTATGTCTACAGAGTGTCAGTACAGAGAGATGAATGTGTTCTGTTTTTGTAGTGATTAGTACTACACTATTTGTGAAACAAGATCGTCGAAAGACTGACATGACTTGTATTTCCTTAGTGTTGACTTCCCGGTAAATGTCACAGTCCGGGGCACAGTTTGCATAAACAAATGAAAGTATTTGTGTTCTCAGGTGTGTTTTTTATATTTATACAGTCAGATAAACGCCCACTAGTTTTCCGGTGATTGCTCGCTATGCCTATAAATTTTGTTTGGCTTTGAAGTATTTGTCAAATCACCGGCCTCCCATAGAATTTGAAAATAAATATTACACAGACAGGACAGTTGCCAATAACATCTACCTTACGATACAGGTAACGATACGAGTACGTACATGTACCCCGGCATGTATGCACGGCGATCTAGCTTAGCGTAGTGCAATGCCGTGGCAGACACCGAAATGGCGTACCAGTCACAGTGTGTCGTTCGCTCAGGCGATCACTATGATGCTACTTCACACCACACATCATTCACTCACAATGTGAATGATTTAAATACATGTAAACTAGATGAAAACTAGTTTGCCATATGAGAATGTGGAAAGTATTTCCATAAAGACATTTTAAATTATTCAGATTCACGGGCCAGTGACTGTAAAACTGTTCTATTCACTGTGGATTTTTCTCCAAATTTTCTGTTTTTTAGTGGCAGCAAATCCACTGGTATTGGCAGCACCACGAAATAATAACAATAATGAACTCCCTGCCAACTCATAATGGACTCAAGCACACTTTGCTCCATATATGTACTCAAACGATCAGATTCAAGATGGCCAAATTGCGTCATTTTTGGTCTAATATTCATCAAAATCATGCATTTTTGCTATTCTCGAACTGGATTATGGTTGTGTATGGGTGGATTTAGTTCAAACTTGGTAAATATATTGGACATTATGAGTCTTGATCAGATTGCTTTTCAGATCGGATTTAAAATGGCCGAATGGCCACCATCGGGTTTTAATAAATTCACTTTTGGAGATGTATATCTGACATATTCATGTTCAAACTTTTATAAAAATTTCTTATACTTGATAACTCACAGTGGCTCTCTAAACCAATTAATTGTTTATTTGTTGTGTTTTTAAGTTTTCTTTCTCTTCTGGTGTTTGAATTTACTGCACATATTAAAATCTGTTTTTATTTAAATTTATGATGTTTTGTAGTCACAGATTATGTTATTCAATGACATTTTTTAATTTTATTTCTTTTGTCCAAGGTTATAGTTATTGATAATTAATAATTTTGATGGAATTTTTACTGCTACAAAATTTTCTTGATTTGTTTTCATATGCGGTATTCATGAAAAATTCTATCACAAGATTTTAAGATTTTACTGTATTGCATCTTATACTTGCAGGGAAGCCATCAAGGAAGATGAGACAGGTTCTTTGCAGACTGTCGTTGATGACATCTTACATCGAACAAAGCGAAGGCGATTGTTAGACAGACCTGCTAATGTCAGGTTAGGAATGGTTAGTACGGTAGTAATACCATTTTTGTTATTATTTTAACCCTGCTTACATTCCTTCCATCTCTTATCTGGAGTTCTCTTTGGAGATATGTGGATCTGTAATTTATGACCTACACACTATCGACCTTTTTAATGATTCATGATCTAGAAATAGATCTCCTGAGTTAAGTAATCACAAGAGTTGCGTTATCAAAATCTCTTCTAAATCTACCAGTCACTGGTTGCATAGTGGTTATCGCATCAGCCTCATGATCGGTAGACCCAAGTTCAAATCCTACCTTGAAAGGGTCGACCCCTACCCTGGGTGAGTGTGCCACAGACTCAATGGGAAGGCCAATTCCACTGGCCGAGATTCATTCACTATTGAATGCGACATTGGGGGAGCCTTGGTTAAGATCTTGGATAAGTGCTTGTGTTCGACCGAGCCTGGTTGACTCCACGATAGCCATTTGATAGAGAGATGGCCTGTCCTGTCACAGGACACACAGCCCTGTCATGTAGTCCCAAACATGACATGGCAAAATGAACTATGTGTCAGCACTAGCATTTGCAATTTGCACTTAAATAAAGTCAGGAGAGACAACAGTGACAGTCAGTGTCCAGAACTGTCGCCTGCCACAAAAACATTAAAAAATAAAAAGTCTTGTCAAAATTGAGAGAGTGTTACATGTAACTCATATAATCTGAACAGATTAGTGATCACTCCTCCAAATGGACTAGTGAGACTATATATACCGCATAATTGTGGTATATATCAAAAATGTAAGGGTCGTAATATTTGTGCGAAAGATTTGCCCAGTATTCAGCTCGAAAAAAAAAGTGAACACTTCCCTGTGGTCACTTTCCATTTTAGCCATAAAAAGAATACAGTGCCAGCATACTTAAAGCGAGAGAGTCGTCACCTGCGCACGCACTGGAATTGAGTCCTAATCAACGATAACAACACACGCTAAAAACACAAAGGCTCATGATCAGTAGATGCTTGTTTGTAAACAATGACACACTATGGCCATCTGACGCATGCGCAGGTGATAACTCCCCAGCTTTAATCTCTAGACAAGATTGGTTACCAGAAATACATGATATTTTTTTATATTAGATCTAAGCCAGTAATGGGCACAGATCTAGAAGCAGTACCTACACAGGAATTGGTGATGTCATAAAATACATGACCTTCAATCGGGGTCGTTTCCTCGGTATATACGAATTGGTATATACAAATTACAATAAAGATACTTAAGACATTACACATAAGGTAAAACAAATCACGTGACAATATAATGATAATAACGGTGATAAATCCTAGCTTAACAGTTGAACAGAACGTTCATATAGTCAGTCGGGTGACGCCGAGGGTCACGAACTGTGTTGCAAAATGGCCGTGTGGTTGAAACTGGGTCATGGCGTGACGGGTGAGGAAGACATCATTAAACACTCAAAATCACAATAAAACGGGGAAGTGGTTGCATATTACGGCGTAGCCAACATGGAAATAAATAAAACGCCCAATACAAACGACATGGGTTCGAATCACACTAGATACACACTCACCAGAAGCGAAGCAATCAGAAACCAGCAATCGTTTTGGCTTTTCCGTTCAACTCATCGGAACACTGGAGTAGTTAGAAAAATGAACACCACTTAACGACCAACGTCGTGGCGTGGTACACAAGCGTGCCATCAAAATAAAACAAAATTAGCTTGAAAAGACAGTGGGTTCGAGTCCCGCTCAGAGCTACCGTAAAAACGTAAATCAAATAAACTGAAATCTCTCAAACCGTAAACAAAGAACGTCGCAAAAAAAATAATAAACCTCACAAAACTCCACCATACAAAACTGAATAAATAAATAATAAAATAACTAACGTCTTAAACTGGACGACGCGCAATTTGTTCAACAGTTTCCAGATTGTGACAAGAGATAAACAAGACCCAAGTCCAGGTAAGTTTTGTTAAAGTGTCGATGGCGTTCCCTATATTACGAAAACAATTCAGGCAACAGACGAATATCTTCTGTGGTGTTGTTGAATTTATACTGTGTCTGCGGAATTGTTGATTGAGGGTTCGAAGCCAGCAGTTAACATTTTGTTAGAAAGTTTCACAATTAAATCAAATATCCAATGATACCAGTATATTAATTTCATTATTTTAACAACTTGCAATGGTGGAAGTTGGTCAAACACAAGTTCTTACACCTAAATAAGTATCAAATATTTGTCGACACATTTATTCTCTCAACCTTGTAGAGGTGGAAATTAATTAAACAACAGGTATTTACTCACAAATATAATGGTCAATATTTGTCCATACATTCATTCTGTCAATTTAAGAACTTGTAATTGTTGGAATTAATCAAATGAGAGTTGTCTACACCAAAATAAGTTTCAAATACTTGTCTATACATTTATTCTCTCAATTTAACAACTTGTAATGGTGTAAAATAATTAAACGAGAGTTGTCTACACCAAAATAAGTCTAAAATATTTGTCCGCACATTTATTCTCTCAATTTAACAACTTGTAATGGTGTAAAATAATTAAACGAGAGCTGTCTACACCAAAATAAGTCTAAAATATTTGTCCGCACACTTATTCTCTCAATTTAACAACTTGTAATGGTGTAAAATAATTAAACGAGAGCTGTCTACACCAAAATAAGTCTAAAATATTTGTCCATACATTTATTCTCTCAATTTAACAACTTGGAATGGTGTAAAATAATTAAACGAGAGCTGTCTACACCAAAATAAGTCTAAAATATTTGTCCATACATTTATTCTCTCAATTTAACAACTTGGAATGGTGTAAAATAATTAAACGAGAGCTGTCTACACCAAAATAAGTCTAAAATATTTGTCCGCACATTTATTCTCTCAATTTAACAACTTGTAATTGTGGGAATTAATCAAACGAGAGCTGTCTACACCAAAATAAGTCTAAAATATTTGTCCGCACACTTATTCTCTCAATTTAACAACTTGTAATGGTGTAAAATAATTAAACGAGAGCTGTCTACACCAAAATAAGTCTAAAATATTTGTCCATACATTTATTCTCTCAATTTAACAACTTGGAATGGTGTAAAATAATTAAACGAGAGCTGTCTACACCAAAATAAGTCTAAAATATTTGTCCGCACATTTATTCTCTCAATTTAACAACTTGTAATGGTGTAAAATAATTAAACGAGAGCTGTCTACACCAAAATAAGTCTAAAATATTTGCCCGCACATTTATTCTCTCAATTTAACAACTTGTAATGGTGTAAAATAATTAAACAAGAGTTGTCTACACCAAAATAAGTCTAAAATATTTGTCCGCACATTTATTCTCTCAATTTAACAACTTGTAATTGTGGGAATTAATCAAACGAGAGCTGTCTATACCAAAATAAGTCTAAAATATTTGTCCGCACACTTATTCTCTCAATTTAACAACTTGTAATGGTGTAAAATAATTAAACGAGAGCTGTCTACACCAAAATAAGTCTAAAATATTTGTCCATACATTTATTCTCTCAATTTAACAACTTGGAATGGTGTAAAATAATTAAACGAGAGCTGTCTACACCAAAATAAGTCTAAAATATTTGTCCGCACATTTATTCTCTCAATTTAACAACATGTAATTGTGGGAATTAATCAAACGAGAGATGTCTACACCAAAATAAGTCTAAAATATTTGTCCGCACATTTATTCTTTCAATTTAACAACCTGTAATTGTGGGAATTAATCAAACGTGAGTTGTTTACATCAAACTAAGTATTTAATATTTGTTGAGACATTTATTCTCTCAATTTAACAACTTGTAATGGTGTAAAATAATTAAACGAGAGTTGTCTACACCAAAATTAATCTCAAATATTTGTCCACACATTTATTGTCACAATTTAACCACTTGTTAATAGTGGAAATTACTTAAACGCGACTTGTTTAATCAGTTGACATCAATGCAACTTACCCGCAGACAGTGCACAACAGAGTATCATTATTGAGCAATTATAAACAGGAACGTGTCTTGGCATTAGGGTTAGGGTCGGGTTAGGTATGGGCAACGGAATTATTAACAGGAACGTGTCTTGACATTAGGGTTAGGGTCGGGTCAGGTATGGGCAACGCAAATGGCAAACATCCAATTGGCAAGATGTACACTAACGGGTTATGGCATGCATATAGTTTACACAAGTAAAAACACAAAATTGGCAATTTTTTGGACAATTGTAACTCAATAATAGAAATATGTTGTATTTCTATATATATACACACTATATGATCTTATCAAATGCAAACACATCCAGTCAATCCATTGTGGTCTTGTGGGTCAGTTCTCTACATAGTGATCAGGAGGACCTGGGTTCAATTTCCTTGCCTGCCCATCTTTTTCTCGCAAACACCATTCGGCAATAAAGCTAAATATGACAACAAATTATTTAATTTGCATGACTACCCACATAGCTCAGTTGATTTGTACTATGTCAGCAATGTGAGCGATCGCTGGTTCGAATCCAGTATGTTTAGTTAGATTTTTGAATGCTAGTGAAGACAGTGCTCCTATGAGTAGGACTTAAATCCTAGCTCCTGTGTGAAGACACTCGTGGTACAGTGGACAAGACAGTGCGCCGGGAACTCAAAGATCGCAAGTTCGAATCACGGATTGGACACTCCTACAAAAGACATGAAAGACGTTAAAAACATAAACAGCGGATTCAAAAACTCAAGTCAGGAAAACAGAACACAATAATACTACCCCACATGGAAGTCGTCGAAGAACGAACACAGTCGAAGAACGAACACAGCTGTAGGTCACGTGCAACAACAGACACGAGGAGCATGGCTGATCTCCAAATGGGTCCCTTCTTTTGTATTGACCCCCTAAGGATTGCTAATCCCCCTTTCTAACTCTTCCCCCAAAAATAATATATCGCCCCTTTTAAAATGTATTGACCCACAAATTAATGAATATTCATGAGCACAGAAACCGCTACGTCATGAATAAATTAGCATAATTTTAAAAAATTTGCATAAAGTGTAGGTACTCCTTCTGGAGCTCTGCCCAGTAATGTTGTCATTCTGAGACAAGCATAACCTTTAATCTTATGTTTATTTCTTAGATGAGACATTTATTTGTTGTCCTTGATATGTCCAGGGCCATGGAGGATCAAGACTTGAAACCAACTAGATTGGCAGCTTCCATCAAGGTAAAGTTAATAAGACATGGTAAATATTACCGGTGTGTCAAATCAAATCAAATCAAATCAAATTAAACTTGTGATGTGTGGGTGACGCAAACCGATGTTTGTGTACAGCATCTAATCGCCCAGCTTCGTGTAACAAACACATCTTTCCCTCGGTTACCTGGCATTCGCAAAAAGGATTGCTTAAGAACTGAGTTTATGACATGCAAAGAGCATTAAACCTGTCCATGTTGATTCTTGTCACACAGTAAGTAAATCCATGCCATTATTATACATCTGTCACCTTATCACCATCAATTACATCATGCTATATTTTTGTGATATTGCACTGGGTGTCTACATTCTATAGGAAAAATGCCAAAAAAATGTCGAAAAATTAGGGATGGGCTTATAAGCGGATAAAAATTAAAACTTCTCCTGAGCGATAATTTATGCTAATTTATTCATAAACACAACTGCATTGTGTAGCAGCAAATGATCACGGTTGCGCAATCCGGTCATGCTGCGTTTCACAATTGTTGATTATTACTCAGCAGTGATTATAATAACGTACAAAAAATAAATATATATAAACGCTCAATGCTGTAGGGTATTTGCCATGTCCCTTCTCTTGCATGAGTTGACCTAATAGGTTAAATCGCTAATTAACCAATCAAAATGCTGGATGATGCCAACGTTGGCTTATAATCGGATAAATGACTTGTTGTAAAATGCTGTCAATTTTGAGGGAAAATAAATTCCAGACAAGACACCCAAAAAGTCTTTTCAGTGAAAATTAATTCCAGCTTAAATATTTTACAGTATTTACTGCTGTGATTTTTTTTTGGAATACATTATTGAGAATGTTTCATTCAACCAACCCTTCCCCAACCCCCTCTCAAGAAATGGCCCTTTATTCATAAAGCCTGTTGCATTTTGTAGTCACTTACTACGATTTTTAGCTCCGCTGTCGACTTTGTCGAGCGGAGCTTATCATATGAGTGATTGTCCGTCGTCGTCCGTCGTCGTCGTCCGTGTCAATGTTTTACTTTTTCGACTTCTTCTTGAAAACTACAAGCCTGAATGCTTTGATACTTGCTGTATATGTACCTTGGGTAGACCTCTCTTAGGTTTGTTCATTTCATGTTGATATCTTCAATTCTCTAATTTTGGTGAATATTTTTGTCATTTTTGGTAAAAAGTGATATTTTCGACTTCTTGTTAAAAACCGCAAGTGCAATTGCTTTCATATTACATATATAGGTACTACATGTGGACCTCTCTCAGATTTGTTCATTTTGTAATGATATCTTTAATTCTCTAATTTTGGTGAATATTTTTGTCATTTTTGGTAAAAAGTGATATTTTCGACTTCTTGTTAAAAACCGCAAGTCCAATTGCTTTGATACTACATATATAGGTACTACATGTGAACCTCTCTCAGATTTGTTCATTTCATGATGATATCTTCAATTCTCTAATTTTGGTGAATATTTTTGTCATTTTTGGTAAAAAGTGATATTTTCGACTTTCTTGTTAAAAACCGGAAGTCCGGTTGCTTTGATATTACATATATAGGTACTACATGTGGACCTCTCTCAGATTTGTTCATTTTGTGATGATATCTTCAATTCTCTAATTTTGATGAATATTTTTGTCATTTTTGGTAAAAAGTGATATATTCGACTTCTTGTTAAAAACCAATAGTTCAATTGCTTTGATATTACATATATAGATACTACATGTAGACCTTTCTCAGATTTGTTCATTTTGTGATGATATCTTCAATTCTCTAATTAATTTATTTTGGTGAATATTTTTGTAATTTTTGGTAAAAAGTGATAATTTCGACTTCTTGTTAAAAACTGTAAGTCCGATTGCTCTGATACTATTCATATTGTTCATTTTCTAATGATGTCTTCAGTTCTTTAATTGAAATGTGCATTGCTAACAGCGGAGCTATCTCAGCCGATAGGCTGCTTGTTTAGAATGTACCGTAAAATTTGTATTAGAAGCCGCATCCCTAATAGAAGAAGCAACAATTGAGAACCAAAAATTTACTATTTCTCGTATGTGTAGAATCTTTAATAGAATCTGCATCCCTTCTGTTGCATTGTACCATTTTAATAGAAGTCGCAGCTTTCAATACAGATTTTACAGTAATTATGCTATTATTTTCACAGTTGTTGGAGCATTTCCTTGAAGAGTATTTTGATCATAACCCAATAAGTCAGGTGAGTGGAAGCCAGATTTTTCACATGACCATATTGTGTATATCATTCATAGTGGGTGACATTTAGTGTGTTGATATGTACGCTATACGTCATCAGTCAGTCATGTGTGTGTGTGTGTGCTAGAACAGTACATGTATGTGAAGTAAACTAAATCGTGCAACGCTACAGTTTATAAGGCTGCGATAAAAGAATTCCAGACTGAAGAACAACAATTTCTTGCCTGGTGTAATGACATTTATATCTGATAATGACTGAAAATTTGTTTTGAAAAAAATATGACAGACTTCAAAACACAACAGTAGACCTATTAGTGCTATTGCATTACTACTGATGTGCCTACCTAATTAGCATAAATTAGCATATAAAATATATAACATAATTTCACTGTCGTTTTGACCTTGGATTATCACCTGACATCACTTATCTGTAGAGCTTGTTGATACCTGTGGCGTGACCTTTAGTTTGTGGACAGTGTTAACCTTTGATGTCACTTGTACCAACCTGCCATGGAACAAGTGACACTACAAAATAAACTCAGGATATATTCACTTAGAAGTTAGATTAAGTCAGCTGCTAGATGATTCATTACATTCATTTCAAATTGTATTTAATTTGTCTGCTTTAATTCTCTAATTTTGGTGAATATTTTTGTCATTTTTGATAAAAAGTGATATTTTCGACTTCCAATTGCTTTGATATTACATATATAGGTATTACATGAGGACCTCTCTCAGATTTGTTCATTTTTTAATGATATCTTCTGTTCTTTAATTGCCATGTGCATTGCTAACAGCGGAGCTATCTCAGCCGACAGGCTGCTTGTTTTTATATATAATTCAATGTCGAAAATATGGCTTTATTTCATCGTAATTGACCCTCATTAAAGTGTATAGCACATTTAAGCCTAGAAATATCCAACAAATGCCACGTTTGTCAAATTCCATGAGATGTTATGACGTCACTGCGGCACTGTAACTTTAGTTGCTCACAATCAGCAAAACAATGATTTATTATCCAAGGCTGATCAGCCCACAATATTGCATCGTCACGTATAGTCACCATATTACACGTGGTGATTACGATGATACTGAAAAGTATGCACGAAGACTGTACAGCAGGAGTATCGACCAATGTGTAGCGGAGGTTGATGCAACGGCGTACTGTCTGAGTGCATACTTTGAGGTATCCTCATAATAACCTTATTATTATACATCTGTTCCTTTCAAGAATACACCACGGGAATGCCAACTTTGTGTTGGTTTCGGTCAAACCATGGGGGCTGCCATGTGTTTGTTTTTATTATTAGAGGACGCTAACGCGCGTAATCATTCCATATTTAAAATTCGCATTTCCTAATATGGTAGGATGAAAATACCCCATACAATACTGCAAATTTACGACACGCTGTAACTTGTGGTGTTAGGGTGACAGATGTATAATAATAGTAAATAATAAAATACTTAAAAAACTCTTTATTAAATGGATGTTTGTGCAGTTCTTTCAAGTAAAACTACCAGGGTGGGTGGGGGGTGGTACATGTTATATCCTGCACTAAAATTGAATTCTCAACATACTAATTAGTCCAACACAGTATTTTTCATGTTGGTTTCTTTTGTGTCTTACAGGTTGGTATACTAACAACCAGCAATAAACGAGCTAACAGACTCACAGAACTTGGCGGTAACCCAAAACGACACATCGCTGCACTACAGAAATGCGTTGATAAACAGTGTTTGAAAGAGCCATCATTACAGAATGCGTTAGAGTTAGCAGCTACCACACTCAGGTACATTGTACATGCAGCTTGATAGTTTTCATTTGTGGTTACTTGAAATACAAATTCTCTTTGAGGCAGTTTGAGCCAAATCCAAATTTTACACTTTTTTTCATTGCTATACCTTTATTGTATTTTATAATCAAAGTCCCATAGAGGATACGATAACAATAAAGATGATTATTATTATATTATTATTAATATTACATGCAATGCATTATGGGAGATAGCCTCCCATTGTATTCAACATAAAACAAGTATCAGCCTCGAGACTCGCAAAATTTTTTGAAATGTTTTCCAAATGTTAGATTTCATATATACAACTTTTTCATCCAATGTCACGTAGCAAAATTTTCAGATCTGAATAAAGAATCTCACTATAGAAACCAGTGTGAAAATGACAATTTTGACCATTTTCCAAAATATTTCGCACTCTTGTATCTCATCTGATGACCCCAATTTTTGTTTTCATTTTCAATATTCTGATGGTATGAACTCACCATAATGAAATTATGACGAACATGACATATACCGTAATCAGTATAATGGTATGAAACATTAAAATGAAATTATTCTTGTAGCTTTATATTTTTTTTTCATTAAAGGCATGTACCTGGACACGCTAGTAGAGAAGTGTTGGTGATATTAGGCAGCTTGACAACATGTGACCCTGGTAACATACATGATACAATTAAGGTAGGTGTGCATTTTAAAACACTTGTTGCATGAATGAACATGCCTGTTTCTTTTCAAGGTGTACAATGTACTTGTTTTGAAAAATTCAGATTTACATTGTTATCAGTTAATCCTGTTAGAATTGCTTGTAACACACCATTTGTGAAGTGGATGACAATTTTGTATCTTATTTGTATCCTGCTCACACATGTTCATGAGGCCAAGCACTCGGCTAGATTCTGTTTGGTAATTCAGATTTAGAACCTACATCGGTAATACGATTACAAGAAATGTTATAATATATATGGATTTGTATGAGAAACTTTCACACATTGTATGTTAATTTCAGTCCATATAAGGTAAAAATGATTTACATAGAAAACAATTATTCTGTTTTTTAAACCTAGTTGACATAAGGTATATGGATTTGTATAAGAAACACTTTCATATTTTATGTTAATTTCATAAAAGATTTACATATTGTTTAATTACAGTCCATGAAAGATTTAAATATCCGATGCTCTGTGATTGGTTTGTCTGCTGATGTCCGAGTCTGTAAAAGGCTGTGTAGTGAGACTCAGGGTAGTTATAGTGTTATATTAGATGAACCGCATTTTAAAGAGGTTTTACTGGAACATATAAAACCACCACTAGCCACTGTAAGTATTTTATTCTGTTGTTAGCCCCCGCCAGATCTGTGATCCGGGCGGGGGGTATTAATTTGGGTTGTGTCTGTGCAATGTGCGTGCACATTTTCATGTTACCAGCTTTTTCTCACACATGTGTGATCCAATTAAGTTCAGAGTTGGTACAGAGACAGAAATTGATGGTGCTATGGTGCACATCAAGTTATTTTTTCGATTCTTCAAAGTTTCACTGTGTTTTTCCTTGATTTTTAACATTTTCCCTTCAAAATCCGACTTTTCCCGAAATTACCCGAGTTTAATCCGAGTTTTGATGACGCTTACGCAGTTCTCGTCTCGGTGGAAATCAGTCAATTTTGTGAGGATATTGTATCCCGGAATCTTTATTTGCGCAACACTTCTATGGACAAAATTGTGTCTCGTCAATTTCAAAGGTAAGAAACTGTGCTTGTTATGGTATTTATACACTTTGTATTATCGTTTGTGTCTCCGGTTTGGTGATCGTGAGAAACTATTGCTAACCTGGCGAGAGTTTCGCCAGAAAAACTGCCTTTTTATTATGGTTGTAGGAACTGATTATGTATTGTGTAAATTGAAAGTTTACCTCGTGACTTAAGAGGTTTGCAGTGCTCTCACCGGGATTCAAACGTCGTGGTGGTGTCGGCGCAATGCTGCTCTGAGACGCTTGCCAGACTCTGCCTCGCTCAAAATCATTATCGCCATGCTTGATTTCCGCAACATTTACATTTGTTTATGATTTCCACAGCTATTGTTCTATGAGATGCGTCCTCGCTGTTCATAAACAGCCATAAACAATTTTAGTTGGGTCGGCATGTACTCATTGAAAGTGTTGGTTTATTTACGTAATCCACTGATCACGCAATAGGCGAAGTTAAAAATATGTCGCTACTCAGGAGAGCTTGCCCACAACGCTAAATGTCCCAATATAAACGTACCGGTACGTTTATTTTTTCCACAGAAAAATTCCATCCGGCACATTTTTATTTGGGACGGTACGTTTATTTATTTTTCTAAATCCGATTAAAAAAATCCTGCCTTTTTCCCCATGAGAAACGAAGCCAAAAGATCGCACGAAAACATCGGTAAATCTGGTCTTTCGTGTTGCTTTCACCATGAGGTCGCTGAACTGTCATATTTAAATGCTTTATGGTAATTTGAGCACATGGGCACCATCCAGCATTTTGATTGGTTGATTAGCGACTTGACCTATCTGGTCATTATAAACACGCGTCGTGGGCATGGATAACATGGCGGATATTGTCTCATCGAGCGTTAACATGTAACCGAAAACATTTGCTTACGATAAAACTAAGTTGAATTTTACTTGCATTTCATAACAATTCAACGAATTTATTTTTTGTACGTTAATATAATCACTACTGAGTACTAATCAACAATTACAACACTTCGAAAACAAGTAAGCTACCGTACCGTGCTACCAACAAAAAAATAATGCATAATGAATATAGTGAATATTTGTTGTTGTCATGTGAACAGTTTTTTTGATTGACTGTAATTTTCCAACATTCCATGACATCTATTGTAGCACCAAATTAGGGCTTTTCACTCCTCCTTGACGCCTATTTAAACGATTAGACGGCATCTTGTCGCCAGCCACGAATGTCACACTAGACGAACTTGATCGATACTGCCGACTATTCCATGCATTTTTTATCGACGCACGACGACACGCAAATCGAGAAAAGTATTGTCCTTGCAACAATTTTGCGCAATACGTCACCACTATACAGTGACTGATTTTAATTTTTAGTCAACATTAAAACAAACTACAGTGAGTTGTTCTATGGTCGTATAAAAATAAAATGAACTACATTAAGATACAGTAAAGTTAACCAACTAAACAGAATGCTAAATAAAGCTAAATAATATTACAAACACATAGAATCACAATAAACTTGTACGATACAGTACAATACAATACTCTAACTACTATTGCTAAGGAGTGGAAAATCACATTCACATTAGAGTCATAACTATGGAAAGAATATTTTTATATTTGGTGGAGCTGCTCATATATCATGAGCATACATTTTTGTATGTACTGTGCAGTTTCCCAGCCAGTCAGACTACTTCGCTACTTCATTACATCTTGCAGCCTTTCAAACAGTATATTGCTAGAAATGCATCAATTGTTGTCCATGTATATTCCTAATTGCTCAGTGAAAACTTGCAATTTCTTTCTGGCTGGTATAAATATATTAAGTAATATATTTTCGTACTGAAAAGACAGTACGAAAATATCTTTTTTAATTAAATTTAACAGCTAATGGGAGCATATATGCTACAATCTCTGCTTACTTTTGACTAAATGTTTTTTTGTTTTTTTCAGGTGCAGAGCCAGAATTTTTTTCTCGGAAAGCAAAGCCACTGAAACTGCATATACAATGTATTACAAAAGCATACTATTCGCTGCATGTCTGACAATTGTATAAAGTTTTGCAGGTCGTCTTTTTTTTTTTTGAGAAGTGCTGTCAACCAAAGCATAAATATGTGTTTCTCTGTACATAAAAGTTCAATTTCACATGATTTGTTAATATTAATGTATGATAATAAAAACTTGATAATATTTTTTCTTGATTCTTGCACTTTATTTGTATCATTGTCATATGAGAAGTACTCTTGTCCTTATTTAGAGATATTGAAACTAATTCAGGGCCATAAACTACATGTAGATCTGTACATGAAGTACATGGGAAGTAAAGTTGTTGACACAGGTAATGTACACCAAGGATCATTGCAGTTTCTCAGTTCTTCATCTGGTGCTAGTACTTGTATGACAAACGGTATCTTTGCTCTGTTACTGTTTGAAATATCAGAAGTTTTTCGCTGGAACAGTTCTGTGATTGACGGTGTTCTTGTATTAGGAATACAGTTGTACAAAGAAGTTTATCCAAACAGACACAACACTGACTCTTCAACATATTTGCAGATCTGATTTGCATACTTGCATGTCATTTTACCTGTTGCTCTCTGGTGTTCTTGCTGAGAATGCCATAGAAATCATGTTTGCCAATTTACATCCATGCCAAAAACTGGACAAATTATATGTTGCAACTTTCAGTGTCATTCATGACCTGTTTGATTGGATAAAGTTTTACGACTTGGAGGCCATTTATTTCCCTCAAAAATCTAAAAAAAAACAAGCTTTTTCTAGCTGTTAACAGCTTTTTCTCAGATATGTCATCCAGTTTTGTTCAAAGTTGGTACAGGGACAGGTAATAATTGTTTACAAGTGCACATCGCATTATATGTTTAACAAGTTATAAATTGTCTCAGAAAAGCCAAATGAATAAATTTTTACCCCACCCCCTAAAATTGTAACACATCAATTCTGAACATTTAATAACAGAATTTTAATACAGCTCATAATGAATTAAATCACTCTGACACAAACTAAGTTCAATATAAGTTTTAAAATTTTTTTCTGAGCGGGGGCTATGACATGACATGTCATGTCTTGTTAGATTAATAAAACTATCAATAAATCTAGCAACAAACCGCTTGTGTAATATCAAAATGACATAAATGGTTAAAGGCAATGTCATTCCAAATGATGACTTCGTTTGGTTGTGTGGTCCTTCATTATTTAGAATACAGTAAAATCTGTCAAAAATGTTTTATATCAAAATAAATATCAACTCATACCCTTCAGTTATGGATGGCACAAATTATCAGAACAGTAGATTGGTAATGATGGATTCTATTATTTACAGTGATTGGAAATGATTACCGCTGTTTTAGGAACATCGTCTTAAAAGCTCCAAAAAAAAATATTTCTGTTTAGTTCAATTGCTTTATTTCAATTTTGTTACCATGAAACAGTCAAAATATCAGTCCAAAATAATTTGACAAAAGTGTGACATGTTGGCTTTATGGTTGACATTACATCACTAATAAAGCAAACTGAAATGAAAGGGAAGCTTCTGTTGTTCACCAATAAACATTTTGCAAAATACATTCACTATTGGTAAAAAGTGCGAGACTACTGAGATAGAGAAACTAATATTTAGTCCCTGTTCGGACGCAGTCCGAAAACGGGGACTTATGTTTTGCCCTGTGTGCGTCCGTCCGTCCGTCCGTGCGTCCGTGATCACCTGTATCTCGAACATGCATGGACCGATTAAGTTCAAACTTCACTCATACATCACACATTATATGGGACATATGCACATGCATTTTTTTCATGATCCGATTAACGATAGCCGAATAGCGGCCATTTTAAGGCCGAAAATGCATCAAAATGGCACATTTTCACCATTCCGGACCCGGATCTCAGTTATGCATGGACGGATTTTGTTCAAATTTGGTACATACATTAAACATAATAGGACCTTGATGCACGTCATTTTTTTTTTTTGGATCGGGTTCGAAATGGCCGACTGGCGGCCATTTTGTTTTAAAGAATTCAGTTCTGGATCCGTATCTGAGACATGCTTGGATTGATCAAGTTCAAACTTCACACACACAAGGTACATCATATCACAAATATGTATGTGCATTTGTTTCATGATCTCATTAACGATAGCCAAATGGCGGCCACTTTAAGGCCGAAAATGCATTGAAATCGCACATTTTCACCATTCCGGACCCGGATCTCAGTTATGCATGGACGGATTTCATTCAAATTTGGTACATACATTAAACATAATAGGACCTTGATGCACGTCATTTTTTTTTCCGGATCAAGTTCGAAATAGCCGACTGGCGGCCATTTTGTTTTAAAGAATTCAGTTCTGGATCCGTATCCGAGACATGTCTGGATTGATCAAGTTCAAACTTCACACACACAAGGTACATCATGTCACAAATATGTATGTGCATTTGTTTCATGATCTCATTAACGATAGCCAAATGGGGGCCGCTTTAAGGCCGAAAATGCATTGAAATCGCACATTTTCACCATTCCGGACCCGTATCTCAGTTATGCATGGATGGATTTTGTTCAAATTTGGTACATACATTAAACATAATAGGACCTTGATGCACGTCTTTTTTTTTCGGATCAAGTTCGAAATGGCCGACTGGCGGCCATTTTGTTTTAAAGAATTCAGTTCTGGATCCGTATCCAAGACATGTCTGGATTGATCAAGTTCAAACTTCACACACACATGGTACATCATGTCACAAATAGATATGTGCATTTGTTTCATGATCTGCTTAACAATAGCGGAATGATGGCCATTTTAAGGCCGAAAATGCATCAAAATCACGTATTTTCACAATTCCAGAACCGGATCTCAGTCATGCATGGATGGATTTTGTTCAGATTTAGCACAATGTGTTGTACATATGCAGGTGCATTTCGGTCATGATCTGCTTTGAATGTATATGTCACTCAAATATGAACGGAACGGGGACGTGTCATTGACAATGACTTGTTTCTCAATTTAATTTCTCACCATTGATAATCAATTGATATAAACATTTAATTTGGTATTGGTGAGAATAATATCAAGTCACGCCAAACTGCAAGAAAGTGTTATTTTCTTGCTAGTAAAAAGGTATGGTAACAATGGTAAATTTTTTGAAAATTTTGATCAAGGTCTGCAATTGTAAATTATTATATTCATTTTGTTCAAAATTGTCAATATTATTTTTTTTTAATTTTGCACCAAAAATTTGGCAGGCGAATTCTTCGTAAATGAGTTTTTTCAATGCAGAAAAACACTTGATGCGAACAATATCAGTCATTTTTTTTTTATGCACAAGTGGACATGAAACATGAATAGATTGAGTCTGTTATTAGCCAATCAAAGTGCTGTGTAGTATTTAAATTTGAACAACTTTCTTGGTTATAAAAGCTCATTGTCGAAACTCAATTACAATCTTGCTACAATTGTTGAATATGCCTCGGTATCTACAAAAATTTTACCAGTAGATGCCGGGAAAGATTGAACCATTTTCAAAAATGACACTTAACGATTAACTAGAATTTATTTACGTAGTATATTTTTTGTTTTTGTTGTAGGCCAGTACAGAATCTTCCCTCATACGTATGGGTAAGTGTGACACGTGTAGACTGAGGTCAATGAGGTCACTCACATTTTTCTCTCATACTGCGAAAATATTTACAATCGGGTAATTTGAAATACAACATTTTGTGAAAGCCACTGTGACTCTCTCCCATTTTAATGATCCCAATGAAACATGGCATCTCCATTGCATGTACGTTGTGAGTTCGGAGCCGCAGTAACATACATGATACCGATACTGTCTTTTGTGTTTTAATATACCAACATGACTCATCTTGATGGCTGTGCTTCCTAATTTTACAGGCTTCTTAGGGAATACTGTTCAAGGCATCAATTACAGATGATGCAGACACAACAAACAATGCAGGACACATGATGCTTCTCCATGTGTTCTATATAGTCATTAAAACAGTAACAGTAGACTTGGCATGCATGTTGTCATGTGTATCACTACCCGTAAATGTCATGGATATAAAATAGTTTCACTGTACCCTTGGTGTACATGAGAAGTGTATCTATATTGATAGCCTGTGCTAGAATCCATTGTGCCATTTTGTCTTTGATTATAATTTTTATAGTATCTTTGTTTTATAGGATTTCCACAGCACCAGCTGCATGCAGAAAAGGACAAACTTGAGAAGCCTTCCATGTGTATGTGGTAAGACTGACAATATTGGGAATGAATTTACAGTCAGGGTCTACATTTATTCATGTGAAACATGAGCCAATATTACCCTTTGTGGTACCTAATGAATATACATGATGACATGGCATGTAACTTAAATTTAAACTGTTATTAGCTCCAATGTAATGAGTTTTATAGTGAGTCTCTGTTTCTGTCTCTCTGTCTGTGTATATGTCTGTGTATATGTCTGTAAGCAAAATCTTGAAAACTTCTGAACTGATTTTTATCAAATTTAGTAGATAGGTACTGGGGTAGATGAAGTGTATGAAGACATGCATAGTTTTTTGAGTCATGGCTGTGCATATTAAGTAGCTAATTTACATATTGTCTCATTTCAGCCTGTGTAAGCAGAATCTGAAAATCTATAGAGCGGATTTACATCAAATTTGCTATATATTGGTGCTGAACATTTGCTGGCTGATGATTCTAACCTCTAATGCCATTGCTCTTTTACTGGCTAGCTTTTGAGAATTTTCATTTCCTAGATATGTTTGATTGCATATATTCTGTAATCACATGGGAAATTTGCAGAGTTTAACCTATAGTACAATCTAAACATACTTACAGTACAGCTCGCCTCTTTTGAAGACTTGAATTTCGTGATCAATTATGACTTATTAACAACTAGCCTGAGTGGCCTTGTGATATATCGTACAAATATTGTGCAGATTTTTTTTGGTTTGAAACAGTAAAACCTTGAAAAATACATGTTCGATGATGAGGTTTCATGACTCATTGGATGAGTTTTTTGTGTTTTGGAAGAGGCGAGTGCTTTTGCAAATGCACCACAAAACTCATGCAAAAGTGGGGGTGGGTGCTAACAAGGTTAAATATGATGCATGAACTGAAAATCTGACAAATAACAATTCAGCTCATGCCTCTTTAACCGAGGCTATTCATTTACCAGGTTTGGTAATACATTTGTCATTATGTTATTGAGTCTAATGTCCATCTTGTCATTACAAGTCGTACTGTAGAACTGTTCTTGCATAGTATTGGCTTCTTGCTGCAATCAAAACATGAATTAAATATGAGGAAAAGATGATGTTGATCTGATCTCCTTTAAAATGTGTCTTCTTAGATGTTTTTTACTGACAATCAGTGGTATATAATTGTATCGGCAGGCGATCTGGTAATATAATGATTTGGACATTTAATTTTTTCATCAAGATATCCTTGCTCAATATTCATCGTATAAGCCATTTGATTGATTTTTTGGTTTGGTGCCCTTCGTTTATCACAGTTTTTGAGGCAGCCATATTGTCCGATAAGTGGCCATGTTTTGCATACATTTAATTACAAGCTTTTTTCTTGCATTGCAGCCATCTTGATTCCAAAAGCACGCAAGGATTCAGCACCGGAGGATATTTTTGTCCACAGGTAACACTTCTTTTCTACAAATTACTATTTCCTTTAATTAATTTAACTCGATTTTTGATAAAACAGTAATTTTTCGTTCCAGTATCAACAAAGTTGCTCTTCAAATGGTCTGAAATTTGGGTTGTATCATCTAGTTGCCACACAATATTAACTTAATATATTAACCCAAAATCAACCGTGATCGATTACATGGTTTGGCGGCCATGTTGGAATTAAGAAAACCAGAAAATGCAAGGGGGATGCTCAGTGATCTGTAACTTTTGTTGTACGATTACTTACATGTAAATACTTTCAACAACACCTATAAAATATATAGAATGTCACATTACTTTTCATGTTGTTGTTGTTGTATATTGTTACAGCTGATTGGTGTGCATTTATGAACAAATTCTTGAATCTCTGATATTAAAATTGTAATCTTATGGTGTTATTAAGGTTGAAGCCTACTCATGATTTCAAATTCCTAGAATTTATTCATTTTATAATAAATTGTACTTCCAGGCAATATAAGAATATTGACTTAAAAAAAAAGTTGAGGGTCACAAGGTTCATTTTCGAGAAAATCATGGTTGTATTTTAGTGGATAGCGGCCATTTTGGCAGTATTAATAGTGCTTTTACCATAGGTTCCTATGGCTCCACGATTTTACATAATAAACCAATGAACATTGTCATGTGATTTATGACCAACTTTCTCAAAAATGACGAGTAGGCTTCTATCCTACGTGACGTTTTTGAAAGTTTCAACATGCTTCAGTTGTTTGATACATGTCCTCAACATTTCATTTGCTGTTTGTATTTCATATGCTAAATCTTGCCAATTGTGTTTCAGTGCAGATGGATTGACAATTTGTGGTGTAGTGAATTTATATAGCTAATACGATTATTAGGTATAAAAATATGGGAAACAATGTTATTCTACATATATTTTAATGTAATCAATGTCACATAATAGTCCACAACACTAATACACTTATAAGTACCATCTCAGAATATGACTTTAAACAAGTTTCAACTTAATGACTTTTTTTTATCCATTCATCCAATATAATTTTGTTTTTTTTAGTGTAAAAGCAAATACTGTGAACTACCAATAGAATGTAAAGCCTGTGGTAAGTTGTTTTTGTTTCTTGTTGCCATGGTGATATGATGGTAGTACGATGTCATCAAGACCAATATCAGAGCTAATAATTTTCATTCATATATTTATTTGACAATGATGAGATGGGAAGGTCAATAGAAATTGTTGTGGCATTCGTATTTTATGAAAACCACAGCGTGGAGGATAGCTTCAGGAGGGAAAACAGGTTGAGTTTCCCTTTCTGTTGAAAAACCCTTCTTCTCAAAAACTACTGCTGCCTGTGGTTGGACTGAAACCCACACAAACCATCTGGCAAGGATTTCCGTCACTTTCATAAACAACAAAGCTGCAATACAAGACATGTACAGATTTTTCACCAGTTCAGTAGTGAAATATGTTAATTTGTTATTGTCACTCATATTTGTTGAAACTTTTATTTTTACTCATTCTAGCAGCATAACGAATAATCACATTTTGGTTATCCAGACAAACATTCTTGGTTATTTCCGACCGTCATAACCGAGAAAACAGATTAACAGCATAGAAACCCTGAGAACTTGAACTTCATCATTTGTAATGATGTACTGGTGTACACAGTTATAGTTTCTCTGTGTAGGTGATTGCAGAATATAATCAGGGAATGCAAATTTGAATTTGTATCGAGATCTGGCTGAAAATGAGAGAACACCTTCTGAATAGGTGATTTTCCGTTCAGCTGTAAGATCTTGTATATTGGATTAAAGGCGCGAATCAAGCGTCTGTCACAAAAATCGAATGATTTGATTTTGAACTTGTACATCTTTTTTTCATAGCTTGAAGTCAAATAGCTTATCTTTGACATCATCAAATGTGTATATATCCCCCAAAATATATTCGCGTTTGTCGAATCCCACTTGATGTTTGTCAATCACCATTACAACGCTTTGTTTGTCCTGTTTTTACTTTCGATTTCATGTATAGCGTTGGATCTTGCAGTGAACGGAAAATGGTCTACTCAAAAGTGCAATGTATTACTGTACTTTGACATCTATCTTGTTTTCTTATCTTTATCTCAGGTTTAACTCTTGTGTCAGCTCCACATTTAGCAAGATCATTCCATCATCTTTTTCCTTTGGAGTCATTCCAGGAAATCCAGCTGTCGGATCTACAGGAATCAGATAGCAGGTAAAATAAATGACTTTAAATTGTTGTAGTCGTTGCACCACACTATGTTCGATATGAGTCCCATATACAATGTGTGTAAAATATTAATAATTTAATAGTGAAGTTGTTTGGTGCCGAGTTTATAAAACATTCATATGAATTAGTGTTGTTTCTGAATACCTCTTCAATTGTATTCTCTTCTGCAGGGTGTGTTTGTCTTGCCTGAGTGAATTTAAAGATAAAACAGTAAGTTCTATTATTCTGTAAATAAGTTCACTGTTTTTCTAAATGTTAACTGCATCTTTTGATGCAAGGGAGAATATTGTCTTTGGCTTAGTCCAAAACAGGAACTTGTGTTTTGGGTTCTGTCAGTCTGACCGACCGGTATTATTTCTCTGTTATGTCTGGGTTAATTTGGTTCAAAGTTGGTACAATGACAATGTACAAATGTACATAGATTTTACACTTGGATTCCTTTTGTGAAGATTCAAGAATTTGATTTAAATGGCCAACTGGTAGCCATTTTGTTTATTTCCAATTGTTAAGTCTGTTTCTTGGAGACACTTTTACAGATTTTGTTTAAATTTGGTACAAATGCAAAACCTGATGGGTTGCATGTTATTTTGGGTTTGCGATGAAATTAACAGACTAGTGTAGTATTTTACACGTATTACGTAACTGCTTTTGTAGACAAGAACAACTGATGACCCATAGAAATAACACCTGATATACACATGTATCACAGTGAACTACTGGTACATGTATTTCATCATATGCCATGACTATTTCTCAGGTTTGTCTGCGCAGACTTTATTTAAATTTATTACCCACTTCACGCATCATATGTTAGTTTTTGTCATTTCATTTAAAATGGCCAACTGGCAGCCATGTTTTATTTTCATGTGTCTTTAGCCTTAGCACTTTGACAGACTTTATTCAGTTTTAGTGCAAAGACAAGACAGAATGGCAAACATTTCGATTTGCTTTTTGTGTTGATGATGTTTTATGATCTTTTCTTATCCCCCAGAATACCAAAAAACCCTTCTTCATGGTCAAGTTCATTCAAACTTGAAATTGACTTTAGTCATAGTGCTTTACTGATGCGCATCATTTGGTTTTTCATTTTGCTTTTAAATGACCGACTGGTGGCCATTTCTCAGATACACTTTTATGGCTTTTGAATAAATTTTGTACGAAAGCAAGGAACAGTGACATAAATAATGATTCTTTTTTTTTTAGTCAAGTTTTTCCCATAAACTTCAACTGAAATTTAATTGAATATATCATAAATTTCTCAGGCATGTCTTGGTCAATTGTATTCAAATTTGGTATAAATGACACCCATGTTTTAGGATTTGATTGAAAATAGCCAATTGGCGGCCAACTCTCATTTTTCTGTTTTACAGGTGTACAGATGTGCAAGATGCTTAAATCTGTTTTGTATAGACTGTGAACTATTCATCCATGATTCACTACATACCTGTCCTGGATGTACGAGTACAAGACCCAAAATGCTGTAATTCTCGTCTTAAGCGTAAAACCAAAACACCAAAATGCTCTGACAATGCTCTCCTCTATAGCTATCAAGTTATTGGATACAAAGCCTCCTACACCTCTCACTATGCATCATGGGAAATAAGTTTATTCAAAATGAATATGGGAATCAGAAGTAGACATTGATAACAACTGAGGAAGATTTTTATTTATTTGATTGTTTAGGGTGGTATTTCAATACATGGGATTAAAACCAAAAAGAAGTGCCTGCTTTACATTGACTGCGTAGTATAACTACTATGTGATTGCACAACACACAGACTCTTATCTTGCTATCATTGCTTGTCTTACAGTTGATTCCGATATAGGCAGTGTGTATTTCATATTATTGTTAAAAATGTAATTACGCCAAATTTTCACAGATTTCAGAAGGATATTGCAGCAGTGTAAATTTCATATATATATTTGACCAAAAAACCTGCTTGCTTATTTAGTGGTCGCACATTTCAAGCTCCATCAATGTTCTGAGTGAATGCACGCCCATTTTCCATGCACATGGTTATATTCTGTGGTACGCCTCATTGTATAAAAGAGAACACATCTATATAATCACTGTATAGATAAACAAACAGTAAACATGGCTGTAAAATTGAAAAAACTTATCTGCCATTGCATCTTAGAACGTCTCATGCATCAGTGCTGCGTACGTACTAACCTAGGCATTCTTACTTGATCAGAACTGGTAAAAAAAAACATGATAACTTCTATAAGCGATAAGCATATTTTGGCAGTTTTAGTTGCACACTCTTTTGAATGTCAAAATGCTGCAATGTTCATGGGAATTATAGTTTAATGATCTGATCACATGGTGGTAAATATGGCCATTCTAAGGGTCCAAAAATATTCTTTCGGTAAAAGTGTATAAGCATAAATTGCTGAAGATTTTTACCTCATTGTGGCTCCAAAACTGGTCATTAATTTCTGTTACCACACAAGTAGTGGTACAATAACTAAGTTATATTGCAAAATTTATGAATTCTTACTCTATCAGAACTGGTAAAAAAAAAAGATCACTTCTATAAGCAATAAGCGTATTTTGGCAGTTTTAGTTGCACACTCTTTTGAATGTCAAAATGCTGCAATGTTCATGGGAATTATAGTTTAATGATCTGATCACATGGTGGTAAATATGGCCATTCTAAGGGTCCAAAACTATTCTTTCGGTAAAAATGTATAAGCATAAATTGCTGAAGACTTTTACCTCATTGTGGCTCCAAAACTGGATAATAACTAAGTTATATTGCAAAATTTATAAATTTTAGGCAGTTTTCTACAGTTTCATCAAGGGTTGTGCATTAACTTAGCATAACTGATTTAGTATAGGAGGACAGTGGGCTAATCACACCGTATATGCTTATGTATATCACAGTGAACTGCATTCCATCACATATTGCCTGATTTGCTCATTTAGTAGAGTAACCATGCACCCACACTGTTCATACATCTGGCAATCATTGGTTTAAATCTAGGGTGTTTCTGCTCAAAACAAAAAAAACTAGTAAACATAGAAATTTTCAAACAAAGATGGAGTACTTTCCTAGTAAATGCTGGCGGGAAGCATCATGCATAAAACAATGGGCTTGTCGCTGGATTTTGCAAAATGTCCTCATTAAATGCTACATTGCAAAGTTTTCCAGTGGATACTGTGATGGGAAATAATTTGTGAAAGTATTTTATCAGTGTATCACGATCATGATTGTACATGTCATTGAACGAGCAGTTGAGCAATAGATGGCAATGTAGATAAGGGCAGTATTTATATTTTGTTGGATAACAAAACTCATCGTAGTTTTTCTACATGTATTTACACAACTTTGAATGGAAATGTGTACTTTGTAATAAAAGATTATAATTAAAACGACATGGTGTGGTGTGTGATTTAAAAAAAACTCTCAAATGTCAGTTTGAAAATATTTTGAAACCCCAATCAACACAACTTGTGGTCTAAGGTATACTGACATGATTACACACAAATCATATCCGTTGCTTATACTGATAACATCTAAAAAAAATGCAGCAGTCAAAAACACATTTACAAGTTCAAATAAACTTGCCCGAAGATCCTTGTGTGAGCCGCACAAGTTACTGGGCCCCTGCTGTGACCAACTTGGAAATAGTTTGAGTCCACTGGTGAGCAGTTGGTAAAGTTTCGTGGAAAGTCTGTAACACTACATGGAAAATCGACAAACTTTCATGCAAAATTAGTAAATTTACATGGTGGGTCTGTAATGCTCTATGGAGAATCGGCAAACTGTCATGCAAATTTGAGAATGCTACATGGAGAATTTCCAAAGGGATGTCTGAAGTGTGAAAAGTCGGAAATGATGCTCGGAAAGTAGCTAAACTTGCATGCAAAGGTGAAAAAATTATATAGGAAGTTTGTAGCGCTACGCGGAAAGTCTGTAAACATTCATGGACAATTTGAAAAATTACATGGAATGTAGATAAACTTGCGTGCAAAGTTGATCATGAAGTTAAGTTTACGCCATGAGAAATGTCGGTAAACTTGCGTGCAAAGTTTGTAAAGTTTCGTGACAAGTCTAACATTATCTGGTATGTTTGTAAATGTGCCTGTAAAGTTGGTAAATTTACTTGCAAAATCTGTAATTCACCGTGAAAGCTAGTAAGCGTACATCGTCAAGTAAAGATGAGATTTGTGGAAATTTGGCGTGTGAAATCACGGGGAAAATATGTAATATAGGTGAAAGCCTATAAAAACGCGTACAAAGTTGATAAAGGGAGTGTGTTACTGCATGAATAGTCTGCAAAGTCGCCTCCAAAGCTGGCCAAGGTACATGTATGTTGATAGTGTGTTATCCTATGCGGGACGTATTAAAAGTTGTCGTCAATGTTGACAAAATTACAAAGATGTGCGGCAAGCCTGTAAAGTAACGCGGAATATGTGTAATGCTACATGGAACGTCTGTAAAGTTACGTGCGAATTCAACAACATTGGATGCAACGTTGGTTATGAAAAACCTACGTGAAAAGTCTGTAATGTTACGTAAAATTTCCGTACCATTGCTGTTGTAATGATATAAAAAAATGTATGTACAATGTAATATTGCCATTCCTGGTAATGGAATGTTGTTATCGCGACCAGGACGACTAGCTTCGTAACGTTTCAAGTTCCGAACAAGCCCTTGGTACTCACTGAGTCGTATCATGCGTCTGATCATTGTAGACAGGACGCCAACCCGCGGTGACAATAAGAGAAGTTACCCTCACAAGGGCATGCCCCCCCGGCGGGGGAGGGGGGGACAGGGGGGTGTCTGAGAAGCCCGGGGGGGCTACTTTCATAGAAGTGCAATACGGGTATGTGCCGCCCGACTGGGGTGTCATTTCACGTTATTTTGTTTAGAAGTGGGTAGCTATTTATCAATGTTTTGGTTTAGAAGTGTGTAGCACTTATTTACTTTTTCACATATCCTTATATTCGAAGCCAAATACCGGAAAAGGCTGAATAAAATGCATTGCCCGGATGCGCTCACTGGTAGCGAAAGTTTATGAGCTGGGTGTTTTTTTCCCCTGAAAACACTTGTGTTTAGAAGTGGGTATATAAATAGAAAAAAAATGGTTTAGAAGTGAGTATGGTTTTTGAGAGGTGGGCTTCACACCCTTACCCACTTAATGTGGAAGTAGCCCCCCCCCCCCCGCTGAGAAGGGGGGACTGCCCTATGTTCCGACATCCCTATGTTCCGACACCACTATGTTCCGACACCCCTATGTTCCGACACACAGTATACTTGTGTCAAACTTTATCTGACTAGCCGTGCGTGACCTTTTACTACTATCGGGGGGAATATCCTTCTCTGATGGGTTCTCCACACTTGTCAGGGGGGAAACTCGTCTCGTCTCTCTATCGCGTCCCCTTGAGGTACGGGATCGGGGAAGTCACTTATACTTTACAGTCAAATAAGACACACACAACGAAATACGTTTCAGCTCTCGTCTTAGTCGGTCAATCGAGCACTCTACAAGACACAGCGCCCTGGGGAAAAAATCCCCAAGACTATCGCAAGGCTGACCCAAGACTCTCTTAGACTGCGTCAACACTCGCCCCAAGGCTCTCCAGGACTGGACTCGACTACGTCTATCCTAGAGTACTTGCCAAGACCGACTCAAACTCTCTTTATTCATTTTCACTATGGAAACCAACTGTCAGAATCGATAGAATAGCGACGGTTATCTCGTAATTAGTTCCAAATCACTGAGCCAAGTTCCGTCCAAAACTTCAAATAGGCCTAAACGATGACAGACATAACACAGCAATTCGCTAATAATCAGCTAATTAAGTCGGTCAACGGATACGCGAAAACAAATTCATGACACATCCCTTCACCCAAACTGAGATTGTGCCTCCTGGCATAACACGTTCACAAATCAAAGATACCGTCCCCTACTCATCGTCATAGGGTTAAATACAATACTAATAAAAGGTATAAATCAATTAGAGTAAAACACACTAATTAAGTACAATGATTATAAAGTCTAAATACAATGGTTGTAAAGTCACAAATAAAACAAGGGAAAGGCTACCATTCGACTCGCTTTTCTCAAACGGTCCGCCAAGGGTAACCCTTCGCTGCACTGTCTCCATTACTAAGGTTACAAACTCTATATCAAAAGGTCAAAAAAAACTAAGGCGTGGTAGTGTAACCATGCAATCTGCAAATCGCTGCAGTCGACAGCATGATCACGTGATTACCAGGGATGCGTTTCTCGGTTAAAGCATTGCAAAGCGGTAACTAATAAACAATGAATAAAAAGCTGTTAATCAAACTCCTGTCATATACGGTTATAAACTTCAACTGAACTCAAAAGTCGTTAATCTAAACACAAGTCATACGGCGTGGAAACAGAATGCAAAGACAATGTCGCTTTCATAACACATTACTCCTCTGGCAAAAAGACGGGGAAAAAGACTAAAACGATAGAAACTACTGAGTTACATATAATCCTGTCAATTATGAACAAAAGCTTGCGTTATCAAACAATACGTATATGAGCGCACCATACTCCTATCTCAAAAAGACATTAAAAAACGTTACAAAGGTGCTCTCCATTCAAAAAGCATCAGAAGTATTCCGGAAACAACACATAAACAAAAACAACTCTTAAAACGTCGATATCTCTGTACTCGACAAATCTCAAAACTCTTAAAAACTCATTGGGGCATTACTTTCCCCGTCATATTCCATACTCATAAACTCATTAAAACACCATAAAACTTCACAAAACTCAAAACACTGTGTTGCAAATACTTGTCCACTGAGGCGCGCTTTACAGCTTAAATCGTTATAAAGGACCTCGCACGTCACTAAATATCATTTCAAAACAAAAATCTGGGTGCTTACACACATACAATTCAATACCACAAAAAAACCGGTAAGAAAAAAGATAGGAAAAGCAAGCAATACATTACATTACTGAGCAATAGTGTTAGGATTGTGAAAAAGAGTTCAACGTCTTTGAGTTACACAGTGTCAGTTACAGTGTCCAGCGAGCAGTTCTCTAAGCATTACACAGATAGCTAAAGTTCTAATCAAAGTCTGTAAACGTCTCTTCTCTTGTCACGTTATTCCGGGTCGTTTTTTGTCATCTTCTTGTCTTTAATGTCGCTCAATTCTTAATTATTCAGTCCTATTCTCATCCTTTCGAAGGGGTTCTGAAGTCTTCATCTCTTCAGCGGTGTTAGTCGTCAAGCGCGGTTTCTGAGTCGTCTCTGCCATGGAGCTGTTAGTTCGGTTCACAAGAAAGACACACCTTCGCCATTTCACTTTTCTTCACTGGATGTCAATGTGTGTTAAACACCTGCCCGGGTTCATCCAAAACGTGTCAGGGGGAAAATTCTTCTCTGATGGGTTCTCCACACTTGTCAGGGGGGAAACTCGTCTCGTCTCTCTATCGCGTCCTCTTGAGGTACGGGATCGGGGAAGTCACTTATACTTTACAGTCAAATAAGACACACACAACGAAATACGTTTCAGCTCTCGTCTTAGTCGGTCAATCGAGCACTCTATAAGACACAGCGCCCTGGGGAAAAAATCCCCAAGACTATCGCAAGGCTGACCCAAGACTCTCTTAGACTGCGTCAACACTCGCCCCAAGGCTCTCCAGGACTGGACTCGACTCCCTCTATCCTAGAGTACTTGCCAAGACGGACTCAAACTCTTTATTCATTTTCACAACTCTAACCAATTACAAAGCAGTAAAAAGACTCTAGGGCGTAACCTTCAATCATAAAGCCAATCACACTAAGTACTGAATACGTCATATCTTTTGATTAATCGTTCACTACATTGATAACTATGGAAACCAACTGTCAGAATCGATAGAATAGCGACGGTTATCTCGTAATTAGTTCCAAATCACTGAGCCAAGTTCCGTCCAAAACTTCAAATAGGCCTAAACGATGACAGACATAACACAGCAATTCGCTAATAATCAGCTAATTAAGTCGGTCAACAGATACGCGAAAACAAATTCATGACACTACCTTGATATAACCAGGATGTCCTGTGGGTTAATCAATGATACTGGAAATCCAACTGTAGTGTAGTCCGGCCATGATGCTCGAAAGTCCGCGAAGGCGGGATATTGTTATCGGATAATTATCAAAGAAAGGTGTTGCCCATTGTATCATTCTAATACTTCGACAATTATTTGACAATATCCGTGTCTGTTGGATGTGGTTCCAACCTTAAATCCTCTGATTGCCTAAACTATCGAAGTTTTAGATCGATAATTATCGGAGAATTATTTTACCTTTTTTTATGAAAGTTGTACTTCGATATTCATCAGTCGCGGAATTGCAAGGTTGCCGTTTACATCCGGTAGCACCTTTCCAAGTTTATCTACATATTGATTAAAATCATTTATTTATTATGCGAGAGATGAACAGGCACTGCATTTAGCATTCCGTAGTGTTTGCATAAGTTTTTGAGATTGCCAAAAAATACAAAGGTTTCACACTATCTCTTTCCATTCCTATATTGTGTGTTTTCGGCCAACATTCTTTGTTTACCTCCACACGTTATACGTTTTCCTATCAATCTGTGACATTGATAGGTCTCAGAGAATTCCATGTTTAAAAAAATTAAACCACCACCCAGCTGTAGACCCTGTCTAATATCAATCTAAAACATCGAGAATTATCAGATATTTATCCGATAATTCAAATGTACAATAGGCCGGCTTCCTCTAATGTGAGGATATTGCACAAGTTTATACTACCTACAAATTTGATGCATAATTCATTGTTCAAGTTTAAGGTCCATATTAGACAGATTTCCTTAAGGAAGTCAGAAAGCACTATTCTAAAATTCTATTCTTCGTTGTTCCATTGCATTGTTCTGATGTTCCTCTTTATTCTGAAAATATTCCCATATGTTTCACTCATAAATTACAGTTGGTATAATACACAATTTAAATACTTATCCTTATATCTGCCAAAACATGTATATCCCGTATTTATACTTTACATTATTTCTTCAATATCCTTCGTGTTCTGCAGATGTATTTGAAACTGCCTATTAGCTCCATTGTGCAGTCGTCGATTTTGTATTTTACGTTTGTGTAAATTAATCAAACTTCTTTGCTACATATGTTTAATTTACTTATGTAAATCTTAGGCCAGGCAACGTTTCGCCATTTATTTGAATTCCATTTTTATCTATATATAATTTCTTGGCAGTGTAATAGCGTTCTCTTAAATAAATAAACAAACAACCAAAAAAACAACCAAAAAAACAAACAAACAAACAAACAAACAAACAAACAACCAAAAAAACAAACAAACAAATAAATGAATAAATAAACAAACAAATAAATAAACAAATAAACAAACAAATAAATAAATAAATAAACAAATAAATAAATAAATAAATAAATAAACAGATAAACAAACAAATAAACAAACAAATAAATAAATAAACAAATAAATAAAATAGAATATTGAGAAAGCATAAAAAGACCTATTTTCAAATACATGAATATGTCATGACTAATTCATTTTATCATAGACAGGATTTGCCCAGAAAATGCCATTTGATGATTTTGAATAACGTATAATAAAGTTAATGAATTCATAATGTCAATAAGTAATGGTTTATACGATGTAATATCCAACGTAATACTTGTACGCTACACCAAGCTTTAATTTGATATATAACATGATGGTGTTTGTCTGAGGTATTCCTATTTAATATGTGACAGGCTATTACGTAATTATATCTTTGTATAAGGTTGATCCCATAAAATTTCCTTTTTATTTGACGCTGTGTATAATTTTTTAAAGCTAACATATTTATCCTGATTTTCGGGGGCAAAACGGCTCAGATTCTACGGCCAAAATTGACCAAATTAATTCCCATGTTTCTATCTATTTTATGGCATGTAAATTTGACAGCCTTGTCTTAATTTTAATTGTACACTCAGTATTCTGTAACTAGACTGATCGCGCTGAACAGAGAAAAAACATGTTGCTTTGTTCTACCATGGGGAGAGGTATTTATCCAATTTTGGCTTTCGACCACTAGCGTACATATTTCCACTGAAAATATGGCACATTCTGGCCGGCTCAGAATTTATTGAATGATCGTCGAATATAAAAGTACTAAACAATGTTATTTAGGTCTCCCCGAGTACAAGTTGTCAGAGGCCCACATGAAGACTGTCAGGTGCATAGTTTATTGTTGATCTCAACGTTTGGCAATAATTAAAAAAAATATATATTTTGCGTCTGAAGCTTGATAGGATACATCGCGTCTGAGAATATTGCCGACGATGATCACAAAAACACCTCCATGAAAGCCCATGGCTAGAAGAGTGGCTAGTATTATAATCCGGCATAGTTATTTTTTAACGTAAAGAAATGTAACATTGTGTTAAAAAAGGTGGGCGTAGAATAATATTTGAAGAAGAATAATGATATTTTTTTTTATAGTAAAGAGATAAAAACGCAGTGAAATTTCAAAAATGTTTCTAAAATTTCGTAGGTGTCAGAACCTATTAGCATCTCAACATAGGGTTGTCGGAATATAGGGTTGTCGGAATATCGGAACATAGGGGTGTCGGAATATAGGGTTGTCGGAATATAGGGGTGTCGGAACATAGGTGTGTAACCCCGAGGAGGGATGTGCCCCCTCAGAAGGTAGAAATTTTTGAAAAATGCAACCAAAATAAAGTCATTTGGTGCATACTTTGGGATTTTCATTCTTGATCATTAAGAATACAGTACATGTACACAGAACCAAAGGCCTTACACAAACGCAGGCTTTGATATAAGCCTATTATTGATATTTGGATAAATCTGGAAAGTGGAGGGGACAGTTGATATTGTGTCCCCCACCCTTCAGAAAGTGGTTTATGAAATGCAATAAAGGTGTTAAAATAAACATAACAAACATAACATATATATGTGGTTTGCTTGGTTGCTATATTTCGAACTTTTTGGAGTGCGTTGCCTTGATACTAATATATTCCTCTAGAGGGCGGTGACTAGAGCACCTTCTCAAACTATGGTTTGTTTTATGGATAGAAAAAAAATAGAACTGACTGTTAAAATTATGCTTTGGCCCCATTTAACAGCATGTAAAATACAGCTTTCTCCTTTGAGGAGGAGACCCTTGTTCGTTGTCATTTTGATCAAACCAACTTTGTACTATTCTACCCATAAACCTCTGTCATTGGATCAAGCGGAAGGTAGTCATAAAATGACGTAAGGGGGTAAGAATTGGCCGTTCTGGTTGGGATGCACTTGCAATTAATTTCATCCCAGTGCGAAAATTTGTCCTATTTTTTTCACAGAGGATTCACAGTAAACCGGCAAAGAAGAGCTTTTTGTGGCCACTTTTTAAAGCAGGTGTGAAATGACCGTGTTTTTCATATTTTGAGACTTTGAGACTTTTAGTGGTGAAGAGCGCCGCCTGTGGTGACACAAAGTTACCCGGGTCAGCAAGAATAATCAAGATGGCTCTCCATGCAGTTGTTGGCGTGAGATTTCTCGCGTTGAAATTGTCAAAACAGTGCTGCATATCAACAACTTTGAGGTAAGTCAAAATCAGGCGTCAATATTGCGCCGTTTGCAAGCTCTGCTATTTTGTTGCACCGTGTTGCGTTTACTTGCTTGGGTAAAAACCGCACTGCTCGCGCTTGTTGATCAACAGCTCCAATATTATTGCTTGTTGTGCTGTAGTCCAACGTGTGTGTGTCGTCGTATGTACACAGAGCTAGTCGTGGTGCTGCGTCTACTCTAGTTAGCTGCGAAGGAAGTTATTAAACTGGATTTAGATGTAAATCTCACTTTAACCCTGTTAACTGACAATCAGATTGTACAGATTTGTGTGCGGTGGGAGAAAACTTACTCGTGAAGAAAGTGTCTTAGTTTCTATTCATTCAAGCACCACCCACTCGAAAGTTGCAATATGAGTCATCGATCTTTCCCATACTATAAATAACCCGTTTTCGCGGCAATGTTTTTTTTTAGTTTTAGAAAATGAGTAAAAAACAACAATGATGGAAAATCCTTTCTAGACAGTAATTAAGATCTATAGCAGAGGAAAAGTCAGGAAATGTGTGCCTTGGCATTAGGCTAGGTTTAGATGAATTAATATACAGTATTATACCCACCAATCCTTTCACACTAGTTCCAATTCTAAGACGCATTAAATTGTTATACCGGTATTATAAACAATATATTACAGTTCAGGCAGGACATTTATATCATTAGTTTAGCCTTTTTTTTTTCATGGCCATATTAGTTACATGGGTAATACTACAAAGAATAAATTGAAAATTATACAGTGAATTTCATAAAGGCATGAATAAATTTTATGGAAGATGTCTCATTCAAAGAATACGTTTTCTTTGGCTATAGAAACCATTTGTAGCACCCATTAACCATGAGTTTTGACTGTATCACCTGTGACAATTTTTACCTTGCCCGTACCATCAAAGATGGAAGGGAAAGGTATATTAAGGGAAAAATTTTGTCCGGCGTTGTCGTCGTTGTTGTTGTCGTCGTCGTTAATAATTGTTATTGTGTGCACAATAACTTTACTAATTCTATTCCAAACTTTATCAAACTTGGTCACCTTATTCATCAGTATAAAATCTTCCCTGAGTTTGAACAACAGATGTCCTGTATGAAAATATCATGCACAAATTGAGAAAATCTGATAAAATATTTTGACTGTTTCTACTTGACTGATCACTGGTGATACACATCAAAGGTCACTGATCTCAGTGGAAATATGCATTGTTGTATGTGTTCAATGAAGCAAATGATTTATCTTGTAATAATATCCTTGGTAATGTATCTCAGAATCCCATACTGGGTTTCAAAACCAACTCATGGAGAGATTGCACAGTCTGATACACATTTGCAAACCTACCAATAAAATCTTTACAGAAAACAAGATGTCAGAAAATCAATATAAGCACTCCTATGAACTGGGTGCCAAACTTTGATCAAGATCTGAAGCTAATAGAAAATCTGTTTAGTTCAAAGTTATCCAATCAAAAACAATACATAAAAAATACATAAAAAGCAAAACTTTTCATCCTCATTTTAAAAAGAAAATTATTCTAAAATATATGTATTCTGTATTTGACAAACAGTTCATTCGACAAATGAAAACTCATAGGAATATGTTTCAGCTATTAGAACAGAATGATAGAGTTTTTATAATACTAGTTTAAAAACGCATTTCAAAGATTGCAGTGTTTGAAGATGTAGATTCTCAGGAGGCAACAGTACTGTTGACTTCTCTCTCCACTGGACACCAACTAACTATTTAAGTTGATTTGCATACAAAGCAGAGCTTGCAACATGATAGCTATTCATAAAGGGTGTTTTTTTTTACTTTTCATATAATACAGTAGTCACACAATGAGGCAGTTCATATTTGTCTCAGTAAATCATTAATTTTTGACAGACACCTGTACAAAATACTTGGACTAAAGCCAGCTAAAATTTTCTGTTATCTTGCATGTTTTATGAATCTATTCACATCTAAATGCAGCACTTTTTTTTTTCAATGAGACATTTGTTTTTATACTAAAATATCTGAATTACTTTGAAAAAAGCTGGAAATTATGTCCCTTAAAATAATTAAACAAATAAGGCACCAATGTTTTTGTAAGATATTTACATCTTTTAAGGACATTCGGTAGACTGATTCCCCACTGTTGGTTCAACCCCAAAACTTGTTTGTATTCAAAATTAATTATGAAAATGCATATTTATATTGAACAAACTATGATAAAGGGAATTATATTATATAACAAAGGGCAAGGTCACCAGAGTTCAACTATGTTATTGCTTTTTTATGATAATCCTTTTTTTTTCTTGTAAATCGTTGTCAAACACGAAATTACCACAACTGGTCTATTCTGAAGTATATTAATTGTTATTAATTATTCATGATACAGGATGAAATTATGGAACCCAGGAGTTTAACATTTCCAAAAAAGGAAATTGTCTTGCACAAAGAACTTTACATGTCAGGGTTACACATGCATTAGAGTTGAGTAGAATAGGTTGAATCAAAAGCTGCTTTCTTATTGGTTGGCAGCTTAAAATTCTGTTGGGGCACAGGTCAACATGTGTGTTTGTTAGCCAGTTAAATGCATAAGAATATGTATCAATACATTTTACATTTAGATAGATTTATTTATCTAGTGTTATCTTTATAAACAGTTTAGATTATTCTAGTTTATTTATATTTCCCTATTACTGTAACTGAGGAAATTACCCTATTATTTCACTGTTAGATCGTTTACGTGTTTTCGTATATTAAGAGTTACCCCCTATGAGCAATGGAATCGACCTCAAATATGCTAATTATTATGCAGTGTTACCCATGATTCCTACGCTCGATGGATGTGGCGGTCTTCAACGGAGTCCACATTTGAATTTAGTTCATAGTTTTCAAGTTATTCACCTATTTGCCTCTCATCAGGGGCACTCACAGTTTAATACTGAAGTTTGTACTACTGCTGTAATTACTGGTTAAAATGTTCAGCGTTCTACCCATGAATAAAGAAGTCATTACGACTTTCTTTTGAACTCGATCGCTTGAGTCTGCTGTATGTTCTGTGGAGATTTATTAAACATGGCGATTTATTCGAACCGAATTCCCACAGCCACAAATTCATGTTCTCATTAACATAATTACCATCATGTAAACAAGGTAGTAACTTTAAAGCGCATAGCAGAATAGACCACTTGTGGAAATTTCACATCAATCCCAGATATTGTAATTCATTCCTAAAAGAAATTATCGTATAAAATAATATTTTTCATGACTTGGCAAGTCTATGTTTATGTTACCTTTTGTCAATGGCCGATTTACTGTCATGCATCTGTCAATAGTTAAATCTTAAATAGTTATTGATGAATTGTATTTTCATCTATTTTGTTTCCAAATACAGATTTAGAATTATAAATAGTTTCTGTCTGTCAATGACTTATACACATAAGTTTACTAGAATGGCAGGGCTGTGGACTAGACTAGTTCAGTAGAACTATTTTCACAGTTCTCTTGTATTTTTTTCTGATGAAATAAACATATATATATAATGCACTGTGATTGGTTAAGTTGTTTAAAATTATAAATATTTTATATAAATAAACATTTTTGCATCCATAAAATTCACTGTAGGTACTCGCATTAAATCTTATAAGTTTTCAAGAAAAAAAAAGAATCAGTCGATAGCCAGCTTGAGAATTATGTTGTAACCAGACTGTACAGTTTCATTGACAATGAGTTGTTATTTTGTCGAAGGTATGTGGAACCTGTTCATATACAGGCTGCAAGATGCTTATCACAAAATGAAGAACTGCCAAGAAAACCTAAAAGACCGACCACACCCTTTGTAGTGTTTGCAGAAAAAATGTTCAATTCAAGTCCAGGTATGAATAGACATTTTGGTAACTCTCGACTGATAAAGATTAAATCCATTTTTTCCACTAAACCAGTATGATGCACAATTGACGTGCAGAGATTTTCTGTGACACATCTTGTTATGCTAATTCATTGGTGAATCATCATTAGTTAATAGTGCGTATTTGGTGTGTATAATTTTTCATTCCTTTTCAAGTATAAATAATTTGAAACTATTTTCCCATCAGAACGAAATTATTCAAAGATATTGAAAGATGCAAGTAAGGAGTGGGCAAACATGTCGGATGAAGACAAAACGGTAAGAATTCGGTCCGGTGGATCTAAACAACCTGAAACTTGGGTATTTCTCGCGCCAAGTCCATCGCAAGATATTTCGTTTTACGCACAATGGAGGACGTGGATAACCGGATTTAGGCTCCGGTGCGAATCTCCCAATTTCATAAAAATAATCGTATTTGAATCTCAGGCTAGCTAATTTGGCGTGGTGAGGAGCATACAGGCATTTATACCGCCTGGGGGAACGAACAACTGATATCTAACAATATTTCACTTATATAAAATTGTAATGAGATGACATTGTGCCAAGGTCTGATGATTATGGCAGTGTCACAAGATCAGTGATTTTCCAGATCTGTTGTGTTTTATTAAAAATCATCACAGACCCAGTTTAACATAAAGAAGGGAGAATATTTTTTTTTTACTATTTTATGACAAAAAAAAAATTAAATGATTTTTATTTCATGTACCGGTAAACAACAAGCCATTGAGAATGTCACAGCCCCCCCCCCCCCCCCCTGTTCTTGTACATTCATTGATACATGATGACAAATGTAATGTCTACATTAATATGCTCTTTTTGTACATGTACCAGTACTACACTGAACTAATAACTTTGAACGCCAGACAATTTAACAGTTATGAGACTCTAATGTCTATGTTGGCAAAATGTAAAACATGTATTGCAATTTTAAAATCATAGTGTTTTGTGGGATAGTAATGTCAGATTGCCGGAGCAGACACGATGTATAATTGGCAGAGTTGTGTTTGGTTCTGTCACAATTGCCTGTAAACCAAGTTTGGATCTAATTAGACTGTGTGAATTATATATATTATATATAATCAAAAATGTGCAAAAGTGATGAAAATTGCCGTGTAAGGACATACAGACAGATGGGCAGACAAACAAAACCTAATCCATAAGCCCTTGGACTGTTCCAGTGGGGTTAATAACTAGAATATTGACAGAAAATGGTATGGTATAATTTTGTTAAGACTTGAGCAAAGTAATGACACAGCAAAGTAACATTACAACAAAGTGACACCACTGTGGCGTGATACCACAGCGAAGTAACATCACAGCGAAGTGACACGACAGCGAAGTGATAACACAGCAAAGTGACACTACAGTGAAGTGACACGACAGCGAAGTGATAACACAGCAAAGTGACACTACAGTGAAGTGACACGACAGCGAAGTGATAACACAGCAAAGTGACACTACAGTGAAGTGACACTACAGCAAAGTGACACTACAGCAAAGTCACACCATGCATTGTGACACCAAAATGAAGTGACACTACAGCAAAGTGACACTACAGCAAAGTCACACCATGCATTGTGACACCAAAATGAAGTGACACTACAGCAAAGTCACACCAAGCATTGTGACACCAAAATGAAGTGACATCACAGCAAAGTGACTCTGCTGGGGGTTAATGATCTTCATCGTCAGCGCATGTTGTCTATATTTGATCTATCACATGCACTGAACAATGCACTGTGGTTATGTCAGTTCTATTTATAATAAGGTCATGACGTTATAATATTACATTTTGTTTTTATTATAGCAATATTATGATACATATAAAGAAAGGTTTGCAAAATACAAAGAAGAAATGAAAACCTATCAACCAACAGAAGAGGAGACTGAGGCTCAAAGGAAAAAGAAAGCAAGAGAACAGCGACGATTAACATTAAAGGTAAGCGCATCAACATTGGTTACCTGTGACATAGTTATGCTATACCCACAATCACTGTTCACTAGATTCATTCACTATAAAATATAAGTGGTTCATATGCAAGTGTAATTATATCTAGATCCTTAGAATATATTTGTCCTGACATATTGAATATCATTGTCATCTCTCCTGACTCCTGACTGTGCATTTTATTACTTCAGAAAATCATGTTTGATTCTATGTAACAGTGCTGTATGACCATCTTCCCATCATAATTGCAATGGAATACATTATCTGCGGTCCACTAGCCCCAATTGAATGAATCTTTGCTAGTAGTGTTGGCCTCCCCATTGAGTCTGTAGCACACTCACCCAGGGTACAGTGGCATTGAACTCCCCATTGAGTCAGTGACACACTCACCCAGGGTACAGTGGCATTGAACTCCCCATTGAGTTTGTGGCACACTCACCCAGGGTACAGAGACATTGACCTCCCCCACTGAGTCTGTGGCACACTCACCCAGGGTACAGTGAAAGTCTGTTACATATTCATTCTGGGTAAAGTGGCTGTGGCTTCTCCATTGAATCTGTAGCACATTCACACAGGACCCAGGATATAGTGGAGTTGACCTTCCTATTGTGCTTGTAGCATGGCTGTGATCAATATCTTTTCAACCAAAAGTGAGATTTGATCACAGTCTGGCAGATAATTGGTCACCATAGTGCATTGCACATATACTCAGTTGGTGCCAAAATTACTTTTGACTGAATCTTAAGACAGTGATTTGTTTTGATTGCAGAAGCTTGCTAAGCTTGGTAAGCCCAAGCTACCTGGATCATCCTACAGTATGTATGTAAGAGAAAAGATGAAAAGTGCAGATTCCAAAGGGAGGCAGGTGAGTGTAATGTTCTTAAAAAATCATTATGGGATGGTTTATCTGAGGGAAAGAACTTGTTTGTTTATTTAACCAAAATGATGACTGAACTCCTGGTTGCTAGGCGCTACTGAGCATGCCTGCATAATTAATTACAAGACAAGACTAGACGCATGGAGGGGGAACAGCCACTGGTGGCGCTGTATACAATCAAGAGCTATTTCGCCCTCTGCAGCTCATTCAGATTGTATTGTAAAACGAGAAAGCAGTTGTTAAATTTGGTGACCAGTTTAGTATGAAAGAAAGAATTTACAGTTTCAAATAACCACAATAGACATAGTTGGGGTCAAGACCGAGTATACGTGATTCCGGCGTTTCATACTAAATGCTTTCTATTAATAATTTCACTTTCAAATAATATTCATGAGATATGTCTACGTCATAACTTCAGTAAAATTTATTAGCATATTGTGTACGCAGTGTACGTATTGTGTACTAGTTTAGCATACCGGGGGATTATATATAATTATATATTCAAATATTTTCAGAAAGAGGTTATGATTGAAGCTAGTACAGACTGGAAATTTCTAACTGAAGAAGAAAAGCAACCGTACAAAGACATCTTCCTCCAAGAGAAGAAAAGATATATGAACGAGATGGAAGTATGGGAAAAAAAGATGATAAAACTTGGCAACAATGACTTGGTTAGACGGAAAACAAAGCAGCCTGTCCAAGGTATCGATGTAATTAATGTAAATGTTTTCACCATGAAGAGTAAATAAAATTTGTATCTGTGTCCGTAGTCTGGAATTTTCCGAAACATTGCTAACTTATTTTTTATGATTTTCTGTTGTAACGCTGAAACAGCTATCAATATTTTTTTTTCACATTTTCTGTGTCATTAGCGTCAAGTTGTGCCAGTTGTGTCATTTTCCATAATAGTATTTATCATGCATCCTATCTTTCTACAGTGACTATCATGTGACTGATTCCAACGAAATTACGACTACTTGACCCTTGATTTTTACATCACATTTTGCTTTGTGTAGGGTCACTTTTTCCATACTATTGTGTGTAAAACAAAAAAAAATTGGCCATCTTTATGTGGTTATATTTGAAGTGAGGGAGTCGTCACCTGTGCATGCGTCAGATGGCCATAGCGTTTCAATGTTTACAAAGAATCGTCCACCCATGAGCCTTTGCATTTTCAGCGTGTATTGTTATCGTCGCTTGGGACTCGATTCCCACACGTGTGCAGGTGACAACCCTCCTGTTTTAAACCCAAATATGTTCAAAGTCACAGCTATTGTCATTTTGTATTCTGAGAAATTATGCAGTTATATTTTGTGAAAGGTGTTAGGAGTTGACTTTGGCATGCATGTTAAGGGACGACGTCAAAAGATCGATGTCGGATAAAAAACTTATTTCCTTTAGTTTGGGGGTAGGGGGTTTTGACCTCAAAAAGTTTCCATCCTTCAAAAGCAATTTTATTTTTCAATAAAGTCAAAAAAATCTTGGAGTATTTGTAGTTTGTTTTTTTTTCTATCCAATCATGGACAGAAATATCCGAAAAGGAAAAAAACATCCAAGACGAGAAAATACTTTGGTTCGAGTGTAAATCTGTGCGTCAAATGAGGTGCATTTGTAAAATCTTTTTACACCCACCCGACAACCAACTGCTACGCAATACTACTGTCCGATTATCAATTTGTATTTAATGGTGAATGTAGTCTGACGCCATGACCAATATTTATCAATTAAAGTTTCAGTGGGGGTAGGGAGGTTTGGAAAAAAAATAAAGGAATTAAGTTTTTTATCCGACATCGATCTTTTGACGTCGTCCCTAAGTAGGTGTTGTTAATCTATATCCGTTCTGTTTTTGTTTTTTTTCAGTGCTGGGAAATTGAAATTAACAAACAAGAAAGACTGAAGATGGGTCAACCAATTTGATTTAATTAGTAACAATAAAAAATTCTACGTTCATACTCATAATTGTAGATGACATATTTTTTTTACATTCTGTGAACTATTTTAATTTTAAGAGAGACAGATTTTTGAAAATTTGAAAGTCAAAGAAATTTTATGACAGTAAACTTTTCATTTGGGATCTTTAAGACAGCAAGGTGCAGTGACTTTCACTGTTGTCCCAGGGAGTCAGTGACTTTCACTGTTGTCCCAGGGAGTCAGTGACTTTCACTGTTGTCCCAGGGAGTCAGTGACTTTCACTGTTGTCCCAGGGTGTCAGTGACTTTCACTGTTGTCCCAGGGAGTCTGTGACTTTCACTGTTGTCCCAGAGAGTCAGTGATTTTCACTGGTGTCCCAGGGAGTCAGTGACTTTCACTGGTGTCCCAGGGAGTCAGTGACTTTCACTTGTGTCCCAGGGTGTCAGTGATATTCACTGGTGTCCCAGGGAGTCAGTGACTTTCACTGGTGTCCCAGTGAGTCAGTGACTTTCACTGTTATCCCAGGGAGTCAGTGACTATTACTGTTATCCCAGGGAGTTGGTGACTTTCACTGGTGTCCCTCCAGGAAGCCACCTTAATTTTTTTGTGGAGTCTTGGGAGTTACTTTGACTTTCACATGAGCTCTAGAGAGTCACAGTGATGTTCAACCATGGTCATGGATAGTCACAGTGACTCACTGTGACTTTAACTTCACAGAATCACAGTTAATCAAAATAAAACGGTTAACTGTAAGTAACAAGAACGGGATAGTGTAATCAAATTATAAAATCATGGTACTGAGCGAAAATTTAAGCAGAATATCAATTGAGAAGTGTGGGTTTCAGGTCATTTTTATATTGCCATCGTTACCTATGATCAGGTAACATCTCAAAATAGTTCTCAGTTACATTAGGTAACAAAATTATATATATCAGTAGTCTTCATATATTACTTTACAAGGTATTTGTTGATATCAAGCAGTATTTAAACATTATTTTTAAAGATAAAGTGTGTTTTCATGGTCTTCAGAAACTGCCGTTAAATTCTAATATAACGATTTACCATGAACGAAAAAAAAGAAACTTCATACTGTGCTCACATAATTAACTATACTCACACTTTGACATTAAAGATTGACACTTACTGCTATATAATGCTGTAATATGTGTACATGTCAAAAACATACAGGGTACCTCTTTGTGTGCATTCTAAATTTATGTAAACCATCAATGCATTCTACATGTGTTGTATACATCGCATGGGACTCATATCAAACCATAATATTTTACAGTGTTTGACTCAACAGTGTATTTACCCATCATATTGCTATGTGTATGAAATAGTGGTACTTTACCGGTATAACTTGTGATACTTTAAAATACTTGATTTTCGCTTGGAATTAATTTTTGCTATTTTCGCTGAAGGAATAATTCAGTGAAAATAAAATCCAGCAAATATACTGTTTTTCCTATATTTTACATTCAACTTGTTAAAAAACAGTGAAAACAAAATGTTTATTTAGCAAAAATTAATTCCAGCTAAAATAAAGTATTTTACAGTATAAGGTTTGAACATGTTGATTCTATGATATCATTTCTTGTAACTTTCTTGTATTTTCAGTGAATCATTCCTTCAGCAAAAATAGCGAAAATTAATTCCACGCGAAAATAAAGTGTTTGACAGTAGTTCATACAAGGAACCTTCACAGGTTTGCATCCACAGATCTCAACACATGTGACCATTACATTATTTGTATCGTATACCATTGATCTATGAAATTCAAGTGCACCTGAGAATGGAACACACATGTAACTAAAATTACCACATTCCTCTCACTACATCAGATTGATACTGGTCACATGTGATCTATACAATGTGTGTAACATCCATTGTGTGTTTACTTAAAATTACGACGCACACTGCTTGATAACTGATGCTTTAACTTATATAGCTCATATTGTTGTGTAGATGTTTCATGCAGTACAAATGTACACAGCATATCATGGGGCAAGTTACTTTGGTACTAGCCTGGTTACCTTCCTGTTTGGTGGACCCACAAATAAAACTTCTTAGATACATATCTAACAGTTGTATAAGAAACCAAGAGGTATTATTGAAATAAAGTTATTTTTTTGATATATTAGCTTGTGTTTTCAGTCTGTTTTTAACATGGAACTTCTTTGAATTGATTCCTTCTCCCCCCTAAGTTGTGTCCCGGGGGGTACATAGAACTTACCTAATTGGGACGTGCCCCTAAAACGGATGTGTTTTTTTGATTTAAGGTATAAGTATCTGTCTTATTCCTGGTCAAGATTTGGTATACTTGTTCAACCCCCAGTTTCTGATAGCGGACCCCTAAGGAGATCAAAGAGAAAGCGAACTGTTGTTTCTCATTTAACAACCTAAATAACCTGAACATTGTGTTAATAGTATGCTCATATGTAAGTGACAGAGGTGTTTCTATGGTCAAAATGTATATTTTAATAAATAAATATACAATGCAATTGTTGGTTTACATGTGCTTCTATTGGAGATGCTCTTCTAATAGAGCAAATACGGTAACGGTTTTATTTGGAATAAACAGTGATGACAGAAATGGTACTTCGGTATAAACACAGGGAGCCCAGGAACTACCGGTATAATCAACTGTAGTACGCAGACTCACAAGACTGGTTACGAACCACATCGAGGTCACGACTCGGTTAGCTTTGCTCAACTGGTTAGTAACCAGTCTTGTGATTGGTTGTTGACAAAATGCTGAACAGGCCACGCCTCCAACTGTGCCGTGCGTTCGGGCAAACCGTAAGGAATTCCTAAATGGAGTCAATTTGTGTAGTTTTCTTGATTTATTCTGCAGATATTGGTAAAATGTAGGTAAGGCTTTGGCGAAATTTGAAGGAGCAACTAATATTCTTCAACCTGGTATTTTTTTTAGATTTTATTTTTCATTCTTTTCGTCTGTTTTTTCAAGTTTAAAAAATGTGAGCTGGCTGGAGCCTTCATCCCTTGTCTATTTCTTACACAAGGTACCGGCCGATACCCACCCCCCACCCCCCCGCTCATAAGGAGTACGTACAGTTGATCATAGTTCCTGGGCTCCCTGTGGTATAAATATGGGTATAGATTTTGCCACTATCCAGGTATAAAAATTGTCACACTTTTGAGCACTCATTGGTTGAATCAGAGTCACATGACTACATCACAGTCCATGGCAACATGTAACAACTTTGACCTAATGATTGTCTTGAACAGCAGCAAAGCATTCAGTGCAAGAGAACCTGTTCAAAAACTAGTGTTTCTCCGATATCTTAAAGAGTGGTTGTGCTTGTTCTGTTCGATATATCGATGTATACAACTTGCGTAAAATACATTGTTTGTTTACATGAAACCTGAACAGGCACTGCGTGACGACCACCGCCCTTTAAAATAAAATGTCTGCTAAGCATGGGAGTTCTCACATGGTTTTCTAAACCAAACACAGATAAAATTTGTAAAGAACTGGACAATATCTATGAAATATTGAGTATAAAACTGAGATAAATATTTAAAAAGTAGTCTCAAACCATTGGTGAAAATTGAGTTGGGAAGGCAAGTAACCAATGCACAGGAAGCTGAACAATATATTTTTCAAGTTCTATTATTTTTAGCAGATTTTGGATTTCAAGAACATGCAAAAGATTGGTTATGCACCTTTTATGAAGGTGAACATAGTTGTATTGTCGGGAACATGCATCAAAAATCAAATTTATTGGATTTATTTCTTTACAGTGAAGATTTTAGTGTGTTGGACAGCTGATTGTAAGTCCCATAAATGTCCATATGTGGGGGTGCACTGGGGACCATATGTTTTAGTATTGATCACTGGAACCAATCTTCCACTGGCCTCTGAAGTCTGTTTCTGGAGAGGACAGATCATGATGACATAACCTGACTGCTTCAAACTAATTGGTGTGAACTGATATTAAAAGTTGTAATAGTAGGTTTTACATGGGTCAGGAAGTTCAACAATTATGACACCAGCTGTTCTACACCTGATGCAAAATACATACAGTTGCTATTTAGTAAACTCAGTTTCTGTTGAAAACTGAAGTCAGTGACACAAGGAAAAAACTGATTATTTAGAATTTAGTTTTAATGAGGGGCTTATAATTTACCCGTACATCAGGGTCATAGTATTTGCTGACAATAAACACTTTTCATATGACTGGCGCCCTCACAGTTTCCTGAACGAGAGCCTTTGAGTAGCCCAGCCTGTAGAGACATAGAATTGCTTTTAGAAGGTGGACATACTTTATTTTTATATTTTTTTTAAAATTAAACCTGTGTGTTCAATTATGATGTTGTCAGTTCGACTTGTACTTGTAGCTAATTTTCAGAAATGGAAACCACTTTAATAACAACTGATGAGTTACTTCACATTTATTGTTTAATTATTTCAAATTGAATTTAAACTATGCATGTTTTTATTGCGATTGACCAAGATGTCACTCTAGTTAACTATAATAGTAACTATATGGGTAATATTTGCAATGTCATGATTAAGTTATAATTGTCCCTTACATCCATCACTGCATAATTTCAGACTAGTGTTTCAATAACAGTTTTTACCACTATAAACTATGGGGTATAGATTATAAAAAAAATGAAAGGAGAAAATTTAAAAAGAAAATCATCTCCCCTCCCAGGGTTTATATTGGCCAATATTGATCTAAAAAACAATATTGTCCACCTATTCCCACAATCACATATGCTTGTACCAAACTGTCCTATCCTTTTCATTCACACTGACTTCGGGGTTGCAGTCACAAGTTTGGATGATTGATGATTTTTAGGGTCTATGTTTGGATACATGGTTTGGATATGCGTGTTTGTGATTGCGCCCTCGCCGACGGGTTCACTGCGCAATACGTCTAATTGTTGGTGAGGGCGTAACTCACATCGATCTTCTCTTGTCATCATGATTGATCGAATGTAGTTTCGAAGTTGCTAATTTAGTGGTTTGAGATACAAACTATCAGCAAGATAACAAATACTTTATGCTAATTAGCCATTCTTTTTGACTAATTCTGAACAACTTCAAAGGTTTTGCAAGGAATACAACGTCCTCTGGGAACGTACTATGCGCCCGTCTTAACCGTGATTTATCGCTGGTCTTCACTATACTCTCATTCCATTAAATAAATTCTATTACACTTCATTCATTCAATAATAATAATGATGTATGAAATGAGTCAGCTTTTTTTACAGACGTGGACAGAAAAAAAATGTTACATTGCACGTTCTACCAGGGTGGGCTGTTACTATTTGCGATATCCTTGTTATCCTATGTCCGCCACCCAGGACAAACCAGAGGTACAAACCCAAACCCTATACTTTTGCTGTTGTTGCTGACTAGACTGACTAACTTCCTACTGCTTCCCGCTATTCCATATCTGAATGCCCCACCCATCTCATCAATTACTGTCACCGTAACATTGAAGACCGTGATTTCCCTCTATACAATCGAACCGCGGGAACAGATATTTCTGTAGTTGCCCTATTGCAAAAAACATTACATGTGTCATAAGACTAATAGTGTTTTTAGATCTGTCACAGAGAAAGGCAAGATCTCTTAATATTATAAAATACATTTGTACATGTAAACTATTGTTCAGAACTTGTCGGATCCAATGTATTGGCCCATATATTGTTTGGTGTTTTTTGAGACTTGTGCAAATTAAACATTGCGGAGAAAACAGGCGGAGGCCGTGTGATATTGCAAATTCAAGAATGCTATTTGAAGGGAACATAAAGCGATGTAAAGTTTTGCAATAAATCTAATCTACAATGTCGTCCCTCTTTAATAAATTAATTACAACATTACTAGTATACGACAGTGATATTTGGGGAGACGACGGTTCTTGCAAGTCTGACGTGTTCAACTACACTTTTTACGATTCATCCAAGTGTGAGAAAAACATTCCTATAATTGGAATATACGGAGAATTGACTCAATTTTCAATAGATGTATTTATCAAACGACAAATGTCTTGATTAAATATTATACCCGAGCAACGAACACATCTTATGAACTTGTGAAATAACATATGACAATAAAAACTTTGCAATGAACATTGTCGTGACAAAATGTATAAACGAAAAAAACTTCTTTTTCTTACCACAGACAGATGTGTAAGCTCGCATTCTGTTATGATGTAGAATAGTACTTTATTGACACCGTAAAGAAAATATTACAATTTTTTATGAACATCAATGAAGTTGAAATATTGAAAACATTAGTAATGTATTAAGTAAAAATGTATAATAAAAATAGCAACATTAGACTAAACTACTAGTATTTTGATTGTGAAATTAGTCCTTTCACACGTACTTTGATAATACATTTTGACATTGTTAGTCAGTGTTTGACTCTTTACATTGAAACATATAGTTAGTTGTCTTTGTTTCTTAAAGGGCGGCAGACGTCGTGTCGCGTCCTGTTCGATATGGGACTCATAGTGACGTATACGTATACAACGCGTGTAAAATACTAGTACGCAGCTCATTCACATTTAATTCAAAACTCATTAGGTTAGGAGGTCTCAAATAAAAAACGTACACCACGCGTATTAGGTCCCTCTAGGTTAGTGCTTTTGTGTTCCAGTTCGGTATAGATTCACAGTGATTCGATTTCCCCCCCACAATAACGTATTTACATGTATAATTCTACCAACGGCGAATACCGATGTGATGGCATATTTGTACTATTCTTTTTACATATACTAGCAAAGGAAAGCCGATAAACATAGAATTTCATTCAGTCACACGAACGTACAAACGAATCCGAATCCACATTCGAAAGCGAGACTAACATCGGCGTCAGCGTTGTTTGAAAATGGCGGCTGGTCCGATATCCGAAAGAAACCAAGGTAAATATCCACTCACATTTTAACGAAGTCGTCCACATCTTTGAATTTTCCAGTGTTGAATGTTTGATCGTTAACCATGTGTAATTCGTCTAATTATCAGAAGTGTGTACACCGGGTCGAACGCTCCCGAACTCTCGACCCGGTCTTCAATGCTTTGCGATTTGCACATGTGTACACGACGAAAACCAACCATATCCCTTATGTATGAACTTTATAGAAATCGTATCCTCGTTTGCAACTGCTATAAACTGTATTTGTATTACTGGAATGTGAATTGGGATTAGGTGTGAATCTTGTAGCGACCCTTCCCAAGCTCACTGATGATGTGGTGGGCTTTGGGTTATTTTTAAACGTGTTTAAATACGAAATGTTATTGTCACTAGACTAATAATAAGGCACAGATCTAGAAGCAGTACCTACACACGAATTGGTGACGTCATAAAATACATGACCTTCAATCGGGGTCGTTTCCTCGGTATATACGAATTGGTATATACAAATTACAATAAAGATACTTAAGACATTACACATAAGGTAAAACAAATCACGTGACAATATAATGATAATAACGGTAATAAATCCTAGCTTAACAGTTGAACAGAACGCTCATATAGTCAGTCGGGTGACGCCGAGGGTCACGAACTGTGTTGCAAAATGGCCGTGTGGTTGAAACTGGGTCATGGCGTGACGGGTGAGGAAGACATCATTAAACACTCAAAATCACAATAAAACGGGGAACTGGTTGCATATTACGGCGTAGCCAACATGGGAAATAAAAAAACGCCCAATACAAACGACATGGGTTCGAATCACACTAGATACACACTCACCAGAACCGAAGCAATCAGAAACCAGCAATCGTTTTGGCTTTTCCGTTCAACTCATCGGAACACTGGAGTAGTTAGAAAAATGAACACCACTTAACGACCAACGTCGTGGCGTGGTACACAAGCGTGCCATCAAAATAAAACAAAATTAGCTTGAAAAGACAGTGGGTTCGAGTCCCGCTCAGAGCTACCGTAAAAACGTAAATCAAATAAACTGAAATCTCTCAAACCGTAAACAAGTAAACAAAGAACGTCGCAAAAAAATAATAAACCTCACAAAGCTCCACCATACAAAACTGAATGAATAAATAATAAAATAACTAACGTCTTAAACTGGACGACGCGCAATTTGTTCAACAGTTTCCAGATTGTGACAAGAGATAAACAAGACCCAAGTCAAGGTAAGTTTTGTTAAAGTGTCGATGGCGTTCCCTATATTACGAAAACAATTCAGGCAACAGACGAATATCTTCTGTGGTGTTGTGGAATTTATACCGTGTCTGCGGAATTGTTGATTGAGGGTTCGAAGCCAGCAGTTAACATTTTGTTAGAAAGTTTCACAATTAAATCAAATATCCAATGATACCAGTATATTTATTTCATTATTTTAACAACTTGCAATGGTGGAAGTTGGTCAAACACGAGTTCTTACACCTAAATAAGTATCAAATATTTGTCGACACATTTATTCTCTCAACCTTGTAGAGGTGGAAATTAATTAAACAACAGGTATTTACTCACAAATATAATGGTCAATATTTGTCCATACATTCATTCTGTCAATTTAAGAACTTGTAATTGTTGGAATTAATCAAATGAGAGTTGTCTACACCAAAATAAGTTTCAAATACTTGTCCATACATTTATTCTCTCAATTTAACAACTTGTAATGGTGTAAAATTATTAAACGAGAGTTGTCTACACCAAAATAAGTCTAAAATATTTGTCCGCACATTTATTCTCTCAATTTAACAACTTGTAATGGTGTAAAATAATTAAACGAGAGCTGTAGACACCAAAATAAGTCTAAAATATTTGTCCATACATTTATTCTCTCACGTTAACAACTTGTAATGGTGTAAAATAATTAAACGAGAGTTGTCTACACCAAAATAAGTCTAAAATATTTGTCCGCACATTTATTCTCTCATTTTAACAACTTGTAATGGTGTAAAATAATTAAACGATAGCTGTCTACACCAAAATAAGTCTAAAATATTTGTCCATACATTTATTCTCTCAATTTAACAACTTGGAATTGTGTAAAATAATTAAACGAGAGCTGTCTACACCAAAATAAGTCTAAAATATTTGTCCGCACATTTATTCTTTCAATTTAACAACCTGAAATTGTGGGAATTAATCAAACGTGAGTTGTTTACATCAAACTAAGTATTTAATATTTGTTGAGACATTTATTCTCTCAATTTAACAACTTGTAATGGTGTAAAATAATTAAACGAGAGTTGTCTACACCAAAATTAATCTCAAATATTTGTCCACACATTTATTGTCACAATTTAACCACTTGTTAATAGTGGAAATTACTTAAATGCGACTTGTTTAATCAGTTGACATCAATGCAACTTACTGTAAATGGGGTAATTATTCACTGGGTTTTAATTTAGCTTATTTCGCTGACTGGAAAATGCGCTAAATTAAAACACAGTGAATATGTACAATTTAGCATAGAACACATTATCTAAATGACGAAACCGTGAATTTAAAACCCACTTAATATGCCTGAAATGGTAAATCAGTGAAAATTAAACCCAATGAAAATTAGTCATTTTACAGTACCCGCAGACAGTGCACAACAGAGTATCATTATTGAGCAATTATAAACAGGAACGTGTCTTGGCATTAGGGTTAGGGTCGGGTCAGGTATGGGCAACGGAATTATTAACAGGAACGTGTCTTGACATTAGGGTTAGGGTCGGGTCAGGTATGGGCAACGCAAATGGCAAACACCCAATTGGCAAGATGTACACTAACGGGTTATGGCATGCATATAGTTTACACAAGTAAAAACACAAAATTGGCAATTTTTTTGGACAATTGTAACTCAATAATAGAAATATGTTGTATTTCTATATATATACACACTATATAGTCTTATCAAATGCAAACACATCCAGTTAATCCATTGTGGTCTTGTGGGTCAGTTCTTTACATAGTGATCAGGAGGACCTGGGTTCAATTCCCTTGCCTGCCCATCTTTTTCTCGCAAACACCATTTGGCAATAAAGCTAAATATGACAACAAATTATTTAATTTGCATGACTACCCACATAGCTCAGTTGATTTGTACTATGTCAGCAATGTGAGCGATCGCTGGTTCGAATCCAGTATGTTTAGTTAGATTTTTGAATGCTAGTGAAGACAGTGCTCCTATGAGTAGGACTTAAATCCAAACTCCTGTGTGAAGACACTCGTGGTACAGTGGACAAGACAGTGCGCTGGGAACTCAAAGATCGCAAGTTCGAATCACGGATTGGACGCTCCTACAAAAGACATGAAAGACGTTAAAAACATAAACAGCGGTTTCAAAAACTCAAGTCAGGAAAACAGAACACAAGAATACTACCCCACATGGAAGCCAGTCGAAGTCGTCGAAGAACGAACACAGTCGAAGAACGAACACTGTTGACAGCTGTAGGTCACGTGCAACAACAGACACGAGGAGCATGGCTGCTCTCCAAATGGGTCCCTTCTTTTGTATTGACCCCCTAAGGATTGCTAATCCCTCTTTCTAACTCTTCCCCCCAAAATAATATATCGCCCCTTTTAAAATGTATTGAGCCACAAATTAATGAATATTCATGAGCACAGAAACTGCTACGTCATGAATAAATTAGCATAATTTTAAAAAATTTGCATAAAGTGTAGGTACTCCTTCTGGAGCTCTGCCAATAATAATAATAATACAGGGCACAGATCTAGAAGCAGTACCTACACACGAATTGGTGACGTCATAAAATACATGACCTTCAATCGGGGTCGTTTCCTCGGTATATACGAATTGGTATATACAAATTACAATAAAGATACTTAAGACATTACACATAAGGTAAAACAAATCACGTGACAATATAATGATAATAACGGTAATAAATCCTAGCTTAACAGTTGAACAGAACGCTCATATAGTCAGTCGGGTGACGCCGAGGGTCACGAACTGTGTTGCAAAATGGCCGTGTGGTTGAAACTGGGTCATGGCGTGACGGGTGAGGAAGACATCATTAAACACTCAAAATCACAATAAAACGGGGAAGTGGTTGCATATTACGGCGTAGCTAACATGGGAAATAAAAAAACGCCCAATACAAACGACATGGGTTCGAATCACACTAGATACACACTCACCAGAACCGAAGCAATCAGAAACCAGCAATCGTTTTGGCTTTTCCGTTCAACTCATCGGAACACTGGAGTAGTTAGAAAAATGAACACCACTTAACGACCAACGTCGTGGCGTGGTACACAAGCGTGCCATCAAAATAAAACAAAATTAGCTTGAAAAGACAGTGGGTTCGAGTCCCGCTCAGAGCTACCGTAAAAACGTAAATCAAATAAACTGAAATCTCTCAAACCGTAAACAAGTAAACAAAGAACGTCGCAAAAAAATAATAAACCTCACAAAACTCCATCATACAAAACTGAATGAATAAATAATAAAATAACTAACGTCTTAAACTGGACGACGCGCAATTTGTTCAACAGTTTCCAGATTGTGACAAGAGATAAACAAGACCCAAGTCAAGGTAAGTTTTGTTAAAGTGTCGATGGCGTTCCCTATATTACGAAAACAATTCAGTCAACAGACGAATATCTTCTGTGGTGTTGTTGAATTTATACCGTGTCTGCGGAATTGTTGATTGAGAGTTCGAAGCCAGCAGTTAACATTTTGTTAGAAAGTTTCACAATTAAATCAAATATCCAATGATACCAGTATATTTATTTCATTATTTTAACAACTTGCAATGGTGGAAGTTGGTCAAACACGAGTTCTTACACCTAAATAAGTATCAAATATTTGTCGACACATTTATTCTCTCAACCTTGTAGAGGTGGAAATTAATTAAACAACAGGTATTTACTCACAAATATAATGGTCAATATTTGTCCATACATTCATTCTGTCAATTTAAGAACTTGTAATTGTTGGAATTAATCAAATGAGAGTTGTCTACACCAAAATAAGTTTCAAATACTTGTCCATACATTTATTCTCTCAATTTAACAACTTGTAATGGTGTAAAATTATTAAATGAGAGTTGTCTACACCAAAATAAGTCTAAAATATTTGTCCGCACATTTATTCTCTCAATTTAACAACTTGTAATTGTGTAAAATAATTAAACGAGAGCTGTCTACACCAAAATAAGTCTCAAATATTTGTCTATACATTTATTCTCTCAATTTAACAACTTGTAATGGTGTAAAATAATTAAACGAGAGCTGTCTACACCAAAATAAGTCTCAAATATTTGTCCGCACATTTATTCTCTCAATTTAACAACTTGTAATGGTGTAAAATAATTAAACGAGAGCTGTCTACACCAAAATAAGTCTAAAATATTTGTCCGCACATTTATTCTCTCAATTTAACAACTTGTAATGGTGTAAAATAATTAAACGAGAGCTGTCTACACCAAAATAAGTCTAAAATATTTGTCCGCACATTTATTCTCTCAATTTAACAACTTGTAATTGTGGGAATTAATCAAACGAGAGCTGTCTACACCAAAATAAGTCTAAAATATTTGTCCGCACACTTATTCTCTCAATTTAACAACTTGTAATGGTGTAAAATAATTAAACGAGAGCTGTCTACACCAAAATAAGTCTAAAATATTTGTCCATACATTTATTCTCTCAATTTAACAACATGGAATGGTGTAAAATAATTAAACGAGAGCTGTCTACACCAAAATAAGTCTAAAATATTTGTCCGCACATTTATTCTTTCAATTTAACAACTTGTAATGGTGTAAAATAATTAAACGAGAGTTGTCTACACCAAAATTAATCTCAAATATTTGTCCACACATTTATTGTCACAATTTAACCACTTGTTAATAGTGGAAATTACTTACCAGTAAATGCGACTTGTTTAATCAGTTGACATCAATGCAACTTACCCGCAGACAGTGCACAACAGAGTATCATTATTGAGCAATTATAAACAGGAACGTGTCTTGGCATTAGGTTTAGGGTCGGGTCAGGTATGGGCAACGGAATTATTAACAGGAACGTGTCTTGGCATTAGGGTTAGGGTCGGGTCAGGTATGGGCAACGCAAATGGCAAACACCCAATTGGCAAGATGTACACTAACGGGCTATGGCATGCATATAGTTTACACAAGTAAAAACACAAAATTGGCAATTTTTTGGACAATTGTAACTCAATAATAGAAATATGTTGTATTTCTATATATATACACACTATATAGTCTTATCAAATGCAAACACATCCAATCAATCCATTGTGGTCTTGTGGGTCAGTTCTCTACATAGTGATCCGGAGGACCTGGGTTCAATTCCCTTGCCTGCCCATCTTTTTCTCGCAAACACCATTTGACAATAAAGCTAAATATGACAACAAAATATTTAATTTGCATGACTATCCACATAGCTCAGTTGATTTGTACTATGTCAGCAATGTGAGCGATCGCTGGTTCGAATCCAGTATGTTTAGTTAGATTTTTGAATGCTAGTGAAGACAGTGCTCCTATGAATAGGACTTAAATCCTAACTCCTGTGTGAAGACACTCGTGGTACAGTGGACAAGACAGTGCGCTGGGAACTCAAAGATCGCAAGTTCAAATCACGGATTGGACACTCCTACAAAAGACATGAAAGACGTTAAAAACATAAACAGCGGATTCAAAAACTCAAGTCAGGAAAACAGAACGCAAAAATACTACCCCACATGGAAGCCAGTCGAAGGCGTTCGAAGAACAAACACAGTTGACAGCTGTAGGTCACGTGCAACAACAGACACGAGGAGCATGGCTGCTCTCCAAATGGGTCCCTTCTTTTGTATTGACCCCCTAAGAATTGCTAATCCCCCTTTCTAACTCTTCCCCCCAAAATAATATATCGCCCCTTTTAAAATGTATTGACCCACAAATTAATGAATATTCATGAGCACAGAAACTGCTACGTCATGAATAAATTAGCATAATTTTAAAAAAATTTGCATAGAGTGTAGGTACTCCTTCTGGAGCTCTGCCTAATACAGTGGCCCCTCGCTAAGTCGCGGGTGTTGGGATCCAAGCAAAAACCGCGACTTATCGGGGGCCGCGACTTACCGAGGGACGTCGTGAAAGAGGGAGGTCGTGCATTTAAAAACATATAAAAAGCACATATAAACCCTCGGTTTAGTTAATTGATGTATCATCACATGTGTCAGGCAGTATTCGAATAAAATCATGATTATGTTTGCTGTAAACATTGCGTTGATTATTTTGTTTGGGTCTGATATTATGTGGGCCGCTTGCTGTTGCTTGCGACTTCGACGGTAACAGCTTCCAAAATAAACCAGTTTCATCGCAATTATAAACATGTTCGTCAAAATAACCACCTTCATAGATAATTTCTCTCAGTTTTTCGGGAAAAGTTCCGACAGCGTCAATGTTCCCAGATCGAGCTTCGTCTTGGATTGAGACTGCGTGCGTCGATAGCGTGTCTTCTTTGCCATCGCAAGAACCACCCTGAACTGGCCTTAAATTCAAAGTCGTCATATCTGAGTTGTATGCTTTGCATTGGGTGATGGGACCAGATAGTGGAGTTCCGGCAGACCGTTCTTAAAGAAACGTAAACAGCTTTATCGGTGTCATCATTGTCGGACACTTTCGCTTGTTTTTCTGTTCAGTCCCGCCTCTTGGTCAACTTTGAAAACAAATTTACTTTTCATTTTTTACCCACCCACGAATAGTGGGCTCAACCACGTGCAACCCTTAACTTGGTTTGACACGGTCGATCGCCGTGAGTTTATGGCGTACGAACAGGCTGTATACATGTAGCTTTCGCTTTGACATGCTGCTCAATTGAGAAATAGAGATCAGAATTCTATGAATTCAACTCATTGTAGCGAGTTTTTGTAAAGGTATACCAAAATGGGACCGGCCAAGAAGTACGTACGGTCACTACTCGACACCCCTGTTGACACCTTGAGTAAGGCTGCCGTCACCCATTGCGTCTCAGCAATTGACGGACAGTAGGTGTTAAGTTGTCTCTTTAACGGTTAGTTAAAAATACTATGCCACGAAACATTAGTCTTTGTACTTCAAAACTGCTGTCAAAACACAATAGAAATTTTGGGAGCCATCCAAGTACCCGCGACTTAGCCGAATCGCGACTTACCGAGGCGCGACTTAGCGAGGGGCCACTGTAACTTTATTACACTACTATGCCATCAGAGGGCGCAGTATGGTAAATAAAATACAAATCTTAAGAAAAAATACAGAAGCTAGACTATAAGATAAAATTAAAAATAAAAGATGTTAAAAGCTTAATAGGAAAAACAAATTAAGGATAGTTACAGGATTCTACAGACTGTTATTTATTGTCAATCAATGACGAAACTCTTGGTTCTAATTAAATTTCATAAAAAGCAGAAAGAACAGTAGTCTCAATTAGTGACAGCCATCAAAGATTTTATTTCTGCCCAGTGCATGAAGGCGTGAACTTTGCGAATTCGCAAATCTTGCCGACGAGACATACTAGTACACTATTCTGTCAGGCATTAGTGAGGTCTGATGCCGTTTGGCCGGCGAGGGCCTACTCACACCTACATGTCAGACTATAATCTCAATGCGTATTATGAATGGCTAGAATGATTTTTTCTGATGAGTTGACAAACTAAAGCCATAAAGCAAACATACTGGACTGTCACAACACTGGCTACATCTGAACAGTGTTTTCCCCATGGAAAATGGGAGAGCATAATTTTGGAATATTTGGGCAGATTTGGCCACTTTTCGTGTTACCTGTGTACCTTGCATAAATAGTGAGGCGTTTTTGCTTGTGATCAATCAGTGAACAACTTTAAAAGACATGCGACATCACTGGTTGCCTTGAGAAGCTTCATTATTCCAGTAATTACTTTATAGGCAGAGCACTGATTGTTCCGAGTTGAAATACACCCCAAATTTCTGTGAGTTGTTATAGTTGTTGATCAGTGAGCTTGTGTTATTACTTTTAAATTTTGTGTCGAAATTTTTTCTCATCAGGCAATCATATATCGTATATGTCATATATTCATATAAATTTTCATCAATAACAAACTTCTTGATTTCTTTATTTTCTCAGATGCTACCGTTTATGTTGGTGGTTTAGATGAAAAAGTCTCTGAAGCACTATTATGGGAGCTGTTTTTACAGTCAGGTCCCGTCGGTGAGTCCACTTATCAATAGAAATATATTCACGTAAAACAAGGCACAAAATTTTAAAAAGTTTGCTGGGCTATCAATTTTAAAATCTGGTAGTGCCATAATAATATTGGTTGGTTCACTAAAATTAGTAGTCACTTTGAGCCATACAGAGAAGTGTTAATGAAAATAAATACTGTAAAATATTTTATTTTTGCTTGGAATGAATTTTCACTGAAGGAAAGATTCTGTGAAAATAAAATCCAGTGAATATACCTTTTTCTTTATATTTTACATTCAACTCGCCAAAAATCAGTGAAAATAAATTCCATACAAAACATCCAAAAAGCCTTTTCAGTGAAAATTAAATCCAGCTAAAATAAAGTATTTTACAGTACATTTAATTTGTGTACACCCATATTTTTGAAGATAAATTGGTTAATTTAAAAATTGAATTTCTAGTAGTTTGGTTGGGCTACCGATTTTGGAAAATAGTTGCTCTAGGACAAGATTTAGTAGTGTAGGGCTACTGCATTCTCCTTCCCAGAGTTCCTTGCAGCTAGAACACCAAACACATACTGCCATTTTGTGGTGAAATGCTACAAGACTTGGAGTGATTTCGTTGTTAGAGGACTCCCTTGTTGATTTATTCCAACCGGAAAACAAGTTTTAAAATATTTTATCAATAATTGATAATGATTTTTGTATAAACACACGTTAAAGAGTGAAATAGTTATAATTTACAAAAGAAAGTAATTTCATTGTATAATAGCGGTTACTAAGGTGTTACTTGGTTCATATAGCTGCTCATCCTGTCGATTGCCAGGTGATGAAATATAAACAAATAAAAGCTCTTTGTGGTATTGACAACTACATAATCCTACTGCCACACTGTTTGTGCTAAGGTAAAAAACGAGCTTCAAGCTTTGAAAACAGACAGATTCTACAAACAGCACGCACCCTTTCATCAGGTTCGAAAATCGAACGCCTACAGTGCAAAGTTTTGGTTGGCGTCTTTGAAAGTAGTACCACTGTGACAAATCGATCAATCAACGATGAGCATACGATCTCGTGGTGGCAGAGATATATTCGTAGAAATAGAACTCTGCCTGGGAGATTGAGGCTACTGTTAATATAGAGCACTATCCAGCACACTGAAAATGGGTAAATGTTTATTATTAGAACTTTTTGAGGTCACAGAGGTCACAGCTTAGCCTTGCTGATAACTTATCCTATGAAGCTTGTAATCCATATTGTTTTATCAGATGTGAACTTGAACCAAAATGCCCTCGTTTTGTCACCATGAGGCCACAATTGTATCATGACTCTGAACTGTCAAAAATAATGGGATTTGAAAATATAATTATTATAAACATGCTATATGTTGTTGTAATATAATTGTAAAACATGTGATTTTGGCTAATCTGTGAAATGTATCTACCGGTAATTTGAAAGAAAGTATATTCTCACTCTAAGACTTTAGCTAAATCAAGATTCTGTATTTCATGCATGGAATAAAATTCACTAAAATAACGTGTAGCTATTTCAAAGTTTTTAACATTATATCTACCCGTGCCTTTTTTTCTAAAATACAAAACATTTTGGTATCTTGTTTTTTTACCATTTGGTCCCAAAAGTAGGAATTTATTAGTTGTTATCTGGGTTAGTCAACTAATTTGAGATAATTATGTATGTATATTTCTTGTACATGAATGCATGTCATTAAGTTACTGCATTAATGTCATCCTGTGTGCGAGTTTTTTTATAATGGAAGTACTGTAGAATAGTTTATTTTTGCTTGGAATTTATTTTCGCTATTTTCAATGAAAAAAAATTCCATACAAAACGCCCAAAAAGCCTTTTCAGCAAAAATAAAGTATTCCACAGTACATAATTCAAATAATTGTTGAATCGTGGAAATATATTGTTGCATTAAAAGAGTTGCTGGCTGCCATAAATGCTGCGATATCCAATATAGAAAGTGTTTTACATGTAACTAAATTTTTAGTCCTTTGGACCAACGGTCCAACGGACTAATGCTATCACAATCTGTAAGCGTAGTCCGTGTGCTGTAGACAAAGATATCTCAAAAACCCTTCAGTCTATTTTTCTGAAACTTGGCATCATGATAGCTTGTGTGAATATCTCCAGGGCATTTTTTTTTTTATTTGGCTTGAATCATTTTAAAATTACTTTTTGGCCCAAAACCCCCCTAAAATCAGGCTTTTCTAGTGTAGGTAATCTCTGTCCAATTACCATACATGGTGAGTGGCACAATTTGCATAGTAAACATTTTGTGTTATTTTTCCTGATACACACTTCTCTTATCAAATTGTAGTTTCATAATAAAGAATGTATATTATTTGATGTGTTCATGTATGTTGTGATAGTTTATCACATAAATTATTCGTTTAATGATTAAATTAGATTAAATAGTACTAATTTGAATTTATCACGCATGCGCAGTTACGCATAAAACGACCATTCGACGATATGGCAGTGTGATTCGATGTTTCAAATTTCGCACTGAAAATTACAGTATAACAATTGTTTTGATAGAATACAATGCCTGATGTGTATTTGTGATTACATGGGCGCTGTCTTAATAAAGTAGTGTGTGTTATTGGACGAATTGAACACTTGCTGCGCTGTTTTATTGCACGAACTAGGCACTGACAGGCAACAACCAGTGGCTATATTCATAGCTGCGGTTCCATAGCTCTTTTGTACGACTGACAACTGATTTTTACATTTTTATTTATATTCGTAGTATGGTTTTGTATCTTGTCAGTCGCCTCTGCGGCCGACTAATACCGTCGAGCAATAAAAAAAGTCGGGCGGGGACAAGAGAGCTATGAATCACATACGGCTATTCATCGAATCATGATGGAATAAATACACGAGGTACAGGAACGTGTGTTCAAGGTTAACCTCGATACAATGCTAGTAATAACTCCTAGCGTATCCCGGGTGTCTTGCATCATGGAGTGCATTTAGAAGATAAGTATGTTTTACGGCGTGTCACTGAGAAAATATTAAACCGGTGCTGATAGTGCGACATTGCACTGATTACCGTCGCATCGCTTGAGCGTGGATGGTCTGTGCGAATGCACATGAAATCGTGTGAAATCGCGGTCAATCATGTTAGTCGTGTCTGAACGCAAACCTATTATTCAACATCATCGGAAGGTACTGACATGTTTTACGGAGTTTCACTGAGAGAATATTAAACCTGTACTAACAGTATGACATTTCACAGCCCTGTGTAAATGTTCCGGCCGCTAAAAACTGTAGGGTAGCGTACACATGGCTAGGCATATATTTCAACGAGTACCGTTCGCTTCACCTGAGCGTGGGTGGTCTGTGCCTGGAGTTTTTTTTTAGCTTCATGGTCTGTGCGAAGCACACGAAATCCTAATGCGGTCAATCATGTCAGTGGGTAAACACAACAATATTATTCAACATCATCGGTAGGTACTGACATTGTTTCCTTGGCCCTGTGAATCCTAAAAACCGGTCGAAACGCGACTCGATGTTGTCAACTTGTCGTTTTCAAATTAAACATTTTGAAGAAAAAAATGAACTCGAGCGTCGACGATAGCATTATGTTGATATATATCCAAAAGTTGTAAAGACTAATGTACTTTATTAAATACAGCCAAATCAAAGTCAGCTTGGACATTCAGTTGTGAGACATCACAAAATAAACGGTGCCAGCGATAGATTTCGCGAACGAAAGAACAAAATAAACGCAATCAAAGGCGCCGACCACGCGCGTTGGAAATAAATAGTACGCGTTGCGACGAGAAATCTCACCTGCATCTTTCACTCACGCAAACGCACACACATGCTATTTCCGTATATTGAATACGTTGACAACGGAAAGGACAAGTTTAAATCATCTTTGCATTAACACAACTTGAAAGCAACAGTCTCACACTGAATATATGTTTATCAATTATCAAACTAAACATTCAATGAAGCGGACTACGACGTTTAAGAGGAAAAGACAAGGCTAAGACAAAAAATGAATTGAATATCCATCTTTTGAAAAATCAGCTAAACAGTTTACCACCACGATTATGGTGAATTGGCGAATTATCAACGAAGACGACCGGACGTCTCTGGCCATGAGCTGGCTGGTTTGAATTTATCCACTTTTACAGTGATGACTATTGCGTTCGAGTTGAGTTACTAGTAATTACAAGCCTGATTTACATTTTTTTGGTGGTGTTTTTCGTCAATATAAATGCGTTGGGAAATAGCATAAGTATATTGCGTGAGTGAAAGAGGCTGGGGAGACTTTGTCACAACGCGTTCTATTTATTTGCAACGCGCGTGGTCGGCCCCTCTGATTGCGTTTATTTTGTATTTTTATTTTCGAAATGTATCACTGGCTGCGTTTTTGTATACGTCTCGCAACTGAACGTCCAAGCTGACCTTGTTTTGGCTGTAATGCCAGGGAGGGGGAAATTTCATTTCTTTTCGGAAAAACAGCTCCATCCAGCCACCTTTCATCGCATGTGATGTCATGACAGACTACTCACTGAACTCTTGAAGTACACGAAACGTGATTGTCGACAAGTTAAAATAGTCTATTTTGTGTGTAGCCGTCTTACCACCTACTTTATCAAAAAAAAGTTAGTTGAATAAATGTTAGCAGCCTTGCCTTCTATTTTGTTAAAAAAGTTGGTTGAATAAATGTTAGCTGCATTGCCTTCTACTTTGTTAAAAAAGTTTAGTTGAATAAATGTTTTAAGAGAAAAATAAAGCATTGCTATAAAAAAGGTTAAGTCAACTGTTATTTAAAAAAAAAACAGACTTTTGTTAAAATACCTGTAGCCATCCTGCCTTGTACTTTGTTAAAAAAGTTGAGTTGAATAAATGTATTGTAATTCTGACAAAAGAAAGGTTAATAAATATTTTAATGTTTAAATCAGTTGTCATTTTTGGCTCCAGTTGTGCTCTGCACAAAGGGGAGCTTATGTCAGCAATGTGCACAAAATGAGCGCTCGGTCTGTCTGTGTGGGAAACTTGTTCAAATGATATCTCAAGAAGCGATCATTATATTCAGATGAAACAAGTCTGATAATATGGAACATGCAAATTCTGGTAAGATTTTGGTCAAACCATGCATAACTAATTTGTATCAATTACCAGACCAAAGTTCTACTTAATTCCAAAGGACTCCGGTGCCCCTGGGCCCCATGTTAATAAATTTGCAGAGAATTCGGCAGTAAACAGGCAGGGGAGAGCCTTTTTGCGAAATCAAATTTGCAATCAAATCACTATCGACACATAAGCTTTCTCTTTTAATATTATATTTGTGTTTTCTTTCATATAGTTAATACCCATATGCCTAAAGACAGGGTAACACAACAGCACCAAGGCTATGGTTTTGTGGAGTTTTTAGGTGAAGAAGATGCCGACTATGCAATCAAAATTATGAATATGATAAAAATATATGGTAAACCGATACGAGTGAATAAGGTAGGAATAGCTTTTTATAATAATGAATTTCTTTTGTTGGTCATGGCAATGCACTGTGTTCAAGGGTGGTAGTCGTCGCGCCACACATGCGCGAGATATATGGGTCTCATATAAACAGAGATGACGACTTTGACTGTTGCGCAGACCAACGAGTACAAACTGAGACGTTACCAAGCTTCAATTGGCGAATTTTTACGTGATTGGAAGGTGTTGAAGGAGTCACCGGTGGTAATTAGTGAAAGTCACGTCCAGATCAAACCTCATACTTGTGATTTCCATTTGAAGAGTGCATTGGATTGTGGAAATGTTTTTCAACATAAATGTCGAACATGCAGCGCAACAACTACCGTGCTTTAAGATTGAAATTGTTGATGTCCACATAGGGTTATAATGCACATGGCTGGTTTTGTGACGCCGCAGTTTTGATCGTCAGTATATGCACTTTTGAAAATTAGTAAAACATTTACAAAAAATCTGACACCTGTTTTACCTAGATTAATGAAAATTTTGCTTTGACTATCGGTGGGAAATTCTCAATTATTTACTCCTAAATAAATGTGCAAGCAGTTATTGAAGTTCAAAACTATAAGAACATGTCAAAAATGGAAATAAATATTTATTTGATAATATTTGATAGAACGCAATAAAAAACTTGTTGTCATCAAAGTAAACTTTTGTCACCTTCCATGAGAGTTATAGACAAAAGTATGACATGAAAAATTATGATGCAAAATTTTACTTCAAAGGAACAATACACTGTTGAATTTGAGCTTTTCTTTTCTTTAACAGTAATCACTTTAATTAAGTAAAGTAAAAATTGTAATTGTAAAAATAAGTAATTCATTGTTTCCTTGCTATGTCTGTTAAGTTAAAACAAGTTAACTAGTGCAATTCCTCAACGCATTAAAATAACAAAATTAAATTGTATTACAGTAGATTGCTTACAAATATTGTTGATTCTTATTTTACAGGCATCAGCACATCAAAAGAATTTAGATGTTGGAGCGAATATATTTATTGGAAATTTAGACCCAGAAATAGACGAGAAGTTGTTGTACGATACATTTAGTGCATTTGGTGTAATATTACAGACGCCTAAGGTAGGTCAATTTGTATGGGCAGAAGTAAATGAAGAGATTAATAAGACCCCAAAAAAGTGCTGCTTTTCATCCTAGGGTATATTAAAAAAAAGTTATGCAATGACATAGTCCTTGTTCAGATGTAGTCCTAGTCCACAACAGGGACTTGCGTTTTGACCACTGTGTTGTTCGTCAACAATTGCATTTTTGACTTGACACCAGTCCATTGCTTTGATACTTGGTTGTGTAGGTATTTTGAATTTTTCTTGAACATTACCAGCCCGATTGTTTGATATTTGAGGTGTACATAATTTTTGACTCCCGTGTGCGAAGCACAAAAAGGAGTCTTTGCAGTTACCCTGTCTGTATGTCTGTATGTATGTATGTATGTCACTTTTTTTGTTCCACCATTATCTCAAGAACCACTAATCAAATTTTAGTGAAACTTGGTACATAGATGCTCTGGGATAATGCGCAGAGTTGATTAGGTTTTGGTAAAAATCCATGAATATTAATTACCTAATTTGCATGATAATTAGCTGATTTGTAGCTGTACCATGACTGTTCCACTGATATCTGAAGAACCACTCATTGGATTTTGATGAAACTTGGCACATGGATGCTCTAAACTAGTGCGCAGATTTGATAAGTTTGGGGTAAAAATTTATGAATAATAATTACCTAATTTGCATGATAATTAACTGATTTTAAGCTGTTCTATGACTTTTCCACTGATATTTGAAGAATCACTCATTGGATTTTGATGAAACTTGGCACATGGATGCTCTGAACTAATGCGCAGATTTGATTAATTTGGGGTAAAAATCTGTTTATATTAATTACCTAATTTGCATAATGATTAATCAATTTTCGGCTTTTCTCGAGTACTAATCATAACATTTCATTAAAAACTTGGTACATAGATGTCATATGACACTGCACAGACCTGATAGTTTTTAGGGTAATATCGGTACATATTAATTACCTAATTTGCATAATTAATTAATTGTCAGCTTTTGATCACGTTTCAATGAAACTTGGTATATAGTTACTTGAGGACTGTGCAGAGACTTAATTAGTTTTTGGGTAAATATTTGTGCATATTAATCACCTTATTAGCATAATTAGTTAATTTTCAGCTTTTCACCTGATATCTCAAGTACTAATCATCACATTTCAAAGAGACTTGCGACATAGATTTTCTAGGACTATGTAGAAACCTGATTAATTTTGGGATAAATAATTGTGCATATTAATTACCTAATTTGCACAATTAGGTATTTTTTTGCTGTTCTATGGCTGTTTGCACTGATTTCTAAAGAACCACTCACTGTATTTTAATGACACTTTTAAAGAGTACCCATCACATTTCAATGAACCTAGGACTATACACCATATTAGTTTTTGGTAAATATTTATGCTTCTTAATCACCTAATTAACATAATTAATTAATACTGATATCTCAAGTATTGATCATCACATTTGAATAAAACTTGGTACATAAATGCTCTAGGACAATAGACTGTCTTAATATTAAGGGACAACATGAAAAGTTCAATGTAGGATAAAAACATAATTCCTTTAGTTTTTTTCCAAACCCCCCACAGAAACGTAATTGATAATTATTTACCATGGCGTCAGACTACATTTACCATTAAATACAATCTGACAGTAGTATGGCATAGCAGTTGGTTGTCTGGTGGGTGTAAAAAGACTTTACACTCGGACCAAACCATTTTCTCGTCTTGGATGTGTTTTTTTTTCATTTTTGTCCATGATTGGATAGAGAAAAAAACGAATTACAAAATTAAAAAATAATAAAATCGTTTTTGTAGGATAGAAACTTTTTGAGGTCAAAACCCCCCACCCCTAAACTAAAGCAAATAAGTTTCGATCTTTTGACGTCGTCCCTAATTTTGGGTTAAAATCTGTTCATATTAATTTTCTAATTAGCATAATAATTAATATTTTTTTGGTTCTAATCATATTTCAATGAAACTTGGTACATTGTGCAGACCTTATTATTTTTACACTTAAATCTGTTCATATTAGTTACCTTATTTGCATAATTAGTTTTCTGCGTTTTCATCAATATCTCAAGTTCAAGTAATTTTGTGTCTCCAATACTCTCAGCACACGGAAGTTCTTTCTAAGCTATCTTTGATTTTGAACAATATGTTTGATGAAGTTAAGTTGACTTGTTCTCAACACCCAGAACCAAATAACTCTTTTTGGATTTAACAGCGTTTTGTTTTATAGGTGTTCATTTTTTTACTTGGCTACCGCAATGTTCTTGAGGGCAGTGGAGCTATTTCAACTGTCAGGTCACTTGTATTAAATAATGTTTCCATATACATGCATTAGAGAGAAAGAGGAAAGATAATATTCCCTCATTCTACCATATATGGTGCACTTTATAGGTACACAGAATTGAAAAAAAAAAAACGTATAAAGCACTGCTTTCGAACGTATGAGAAACAAAACGCATTGGGGGGGGGGGGGTGTACCATTTCATTCACAGATTTGCTTATCATTGCTTTAGTATTGTTAGATTTGTCTTGTGGTCAGTATGCTACCCAGCATATATTTAGTCCTCGTTCAGACGCGGTCCAAAAACGAGGACTTATGTTTTGACCTCCGTGTGTCCGTCCGTCCGTGCGTGCGTGTGTGTGTGTGTGTGTGTGTGTGTGCGTGCATCTGTGTGTGCGTTCGGACCTGTATCTTAGAAATGCCTTGACCAATCACAATCAAACTTCACACATACATCATACATGATATTATACATATGCACATCATTTTGTTTTACGATCTGATTCAAGATTGCCGAATGGCCGCCATTTTTGTGCTAAAAAATCCTAAAAATCAACCATTTCTCGGCTGTTTACAGATGGATTTTGTTCAAACTTGGTATATACATTAGACATTATGGGACCTTGATGCAAATAATTTTGTTTTTCAGATAAGAATCAAAATGGCCGACTGGCGGCCATTTTGTATTAATGAATGTGGTTCTTGTGCCATATCTCTGACTTGCTTTCACTGATTATGTTCAAATTTTAAATATTCATTATACATCATGTCATAGATAGACAGATATATTGGTTTGACGATCCTATTCAAAATGGCCAAATGGTGGCCTTTTTTGTGCTAAACAATCATCAAATATCAAGCATTTCTGGCATTTATGAATGGATTTCGTTCAAACTTGGTACATATCTTAGACATTACAGGTTCCTGATGCACATCTTTTATTTTTCAGATCAGATTCAAAATGGCTGTCTGGCGGCCATTTTGTTTTAATGATTGGGCTTCTAGAGCCATATCTCTTAAATGCTTTGACTTATTATATTTAAATTTTATATATTCATTATACATCATGTTATATATATACATGTATTCAAAATGGCTGATTTTGAATGCTGTTCCAGAGCAATTTCTCTCAATATGGACAAGTACTTGTTTGACGATCAGATACAAATGTCAATCATTTTAATGTTAAAAATATCATGTTCCTGACATGGTTATATTCCAGCTATATTACTATAAACAAAACTATATATCTTAAATTTGATTACTAATGGGGACTGTGCCATGCATGGCTTGTTTGCATATAACTTATCAGCAAATTACAATTACTGTAAAAACTTAACTAATTAATTAATTTAGTTTGCAGTTTCTATTAATTTGTGCACCCAATTCATTTTTATGTGCTCATTATTAGTTCCTGCTTGGACATAGTCCAAAAACAAGGACTTGTATTTTCATTCCTGTGTCCATCCCTGTATCTCAGACATGCCTGCACATGTGCACCTTAACCAAGCTTCCCCCGAAGACTCTGCTCTGGCCTAACCTTTGAGTATGAGGCCCCCTAACTCAATTAAATTAATCCCAGAGTGGAACTTACCGGTACTGTTCCAGTGCACCAACCATTATCAATGATAGGTACAGCCAAGCGTGCTTCGATTGACAACAAAGTGTCATGTCACTTGTTACAAAGTACACTGAATACATTTGTTTTACATGTATGTTTCTTAGATTATGAGAGACCCTGAGTCCGGTAACTCAAAGGGATATGCCTTTATTAATTTTGCAAGTTTTGATGCGTCTGACGCCGCCATTGAAGCCATGAATGGACAGTACTTGTGTAATCGACCAATCACAATCTCTTATGCTTTTAAAAAAGATTCCAAAGGAGAAAGACATGGCTCTGCTGCTGGTATGTATTAAATACGATATGGTTTTATTATGTTTATGTACTCAGTGATGGATTTAATGTTAAGATTAAAATGGGAATGCTATCTTTGATTATAGACCTTACAGTCTACTGGAGGGTCTAGGGTTTGATTAAACTGCTTTGTAGACAAGGTTACATAGGAATGGACACTGAGGGCGCTATACAACATATCCATATTGCTATTACCTTTTTGCATACTAGTTTGTATATGCATTGTCTATATGCTACAAACAACTTTCCAATTTGCATACTAACACGCCTCTCACTAAGCGTTCTAATCTTGCATGGATGATATGTAAATGTATTCATTTAGCAATGCGCCTATATTTAGGCCAAAATATTAATCTCAGCTGAACTAAGTAATGTTCCCTGTATAATGCAGGATCAGCTTTTAGAACAAACTTCACATTTTAGAATTTTTTTCATGATGTCACTCTCAATATGATTAAAATGAATAAATATTGGTGATATCAAATGGTATATGATTATCCCTACCCAATAATTCAGTCATAAAGCTGTCAAAATCAGTTCTCTAGAAACATTGAATGCAGTCTGCTCAGTAATGTCTTGATTTGTGATTGTTGAATTGATAATTATTTTTTTTTTTTGTCAGAGAGACTCCTGGCTGCACAGAATCCACTTTCACAAATGGATCGTCCTCATCAACTTTTTGCCGATGCACCACCATCGTCTCAACCAGACTCAGACTCTGTGCCGAGTACAACAACATCAATGCTGTCGCAACCCCCTCCTCCAGGTACTGGGCAATGTGAGATAGATGCCAAATAGTTGGCTAAAATCCACCATTTTTTTTTCTTAATGCTTTGTTGAATATCACCTATCTTTTCATCACCAGACGCACAAATTATTCTGTACTTTTTTCTTGTATTCTTCAACATTTCTGGAAATGAACCATTATTTTGGAGCCAACAGACAAAATTTAAGTCAACTCTCCATTTTTCTCAAAAAAATTTGCTATTTTGTGAAAAGGTTAATTGAGGCAAAAGTGTTAGTTTCATGTATCCTCAGTATACACCTACAATCCATACATTTTTTTGTGGTCATTAGCAATGAACTTTACACACTGACTCACAAAATGCAGCACAATTTCAGGCAAAATCAAAGATGGCCGCCATCAAAATATAACAAAGTGAATTGCATGCATGTCATATCACAAACAACAGTTTGAATAAGTTTGACAATTTATTGGCTTGAACACATTCAAAAAATCACATTAATTTAATCTGAGTGCATTTCACTCATCCAAAGGGACATATAAAAACTATCCCCAATTTCCCAGAACTATTTTTGAGGGTGATGAAATCCAAAATTTGATCTTCCATGTCATTCTGTCATTCTCTCTCTATATATATATATATATAGGTACAATATACTACATGTGGACCTCACTCATTTTTATTTTGTGATTATATCTTCAATATTTTTCAATGCTAACAGCGGAGCTATCTCAGCCGACAGGCTGCTTGTGTTCCTATATTTTACATTCAACTCATCAAAAATCAGTGAAAATATATTCCATACAAAACACCCAAGTCTTTTCAGCGAAAATTAATTATTTTACAGTAATTTATATGTAAATAAGGCACTACACAAAGGTGTGATATTGCTGCTTTGAACTGTATTGTAATTTTTTTATTTCTCCAAATAGGAATGCCTCATCGTCCAAGTGGACCACCAACCTCTATGCCACCAATGGGGATGCCCCCTCCACCTCCAGGTCATGGTGGTTTACCACCTCCTCCAGTACCCCCACCAGGTATGCCTCCTCCGGGTATGCCTCCACCACCCATGGGTCTTCCTCCTCTACCTCCGGCATTGATGCCGCCGGGCACCACCTCAGGATCAGACTTACAGACATCACAGGAACAAAGGATGATGTTTCCACCTCCAATGGGTAGGTACACTTTATTAGTGATAACGCCACATTTGGTCAGTCTTTGTGACGACAAACGTCGCGTGGGATTCCACAATCACAAAATTATTTTGGGGGATATTTCCATGCTTAATGATGATGGTCAATTTCAATGAAGTAAGAGTATTCAAATGTAATATTCCCCTGTCAAAGATCGGCCTTTCAAGTTCAAAATCAAATCGTTTCATCTTGCGACAGATGTTCGATGCAATAACATGTATTGATCGAAAGGTAATCCCGCCTTTGTACATGATTAGCCTTACAAAAACAGCGATAAAAACGGAAGTCTACAAGAAGTTACCAAGACTATCAAGGGTGCGGAGCTGACAAACCCAAAATACTAGGGTAGTAATAATTTGCCCATTGCGTCGAGACGGTCTATCCCGAGTTGCTGCACTGCGGTTAATTGCGTTTTTTACTACTCTATCGCCAGTGACACTAATTACCAAGAATTAAAAAAACAAGTGAAATTATGTCGCATTAGAAAGAAAACTGTAAATAAATCGAAGCAAAAATTATTCAACTGCAGACGAGACGGTCAAGGAAAAAACCCTGAGCTCTAGAAATACCTCTTTCATAGAGTGCCTCATTATCGAGGAATGCCACTGAAGCGACGTAATGCATGGTGTGACATCACAACCGATGCATGCTGGGTTACAATGGGAATTTTGATTGAGGTAACAAAGATGGCGGCGCAGAGTGCATGTTTTTCTGCGATGTTTAAAAACAACGATTCGTTGGCGATTTTGATATAATTTCTAAGATAATCGTCAATGAATCGTTTTAATTAACCAAACATCCTAAGTTTGTGTATTTTTAAACAAAAAAGTCAGGGACCGATGATCGCAACAGCAGCAGTGAATACCCGTTCAACGCAATGCCGTCAGCTGACAATGTTACGGTGATCGTAGCATTATGCATAGATCAATGAAAAATCGCTGATTTTAGTTTTGAAATGCTGTTGTAGAAAAAAAATGTCATTATTGATTTATTAATTTCTTCACATTTTGATAACCCGCAATCTTGCAGACTTTACATATTTAACAAAAAAATGTCTTTCCCCCAATATGAACTGACAGTAACATTAGCACTAAAACTGACTGTACTTGTTGTACACAAAATAATGATGAACCAGTTACCTCCATGGATAACATTATATTCACTGACTGGCTATAAGTATTTCCATTTCTTTCCTGTTCTATTTCAAAATTTATTTGACTTAATGCATGCATAAAATACAATGAATTTAAATGATATAATATACAAGATATGTATAAAACTATCTCTTCTTTATTGCAGTTATGTTTGTTGGGGAATTATTATGCAAATAAAATTATGCAAATAAAATTATGCAAATAAGATGTATTGTTATGTAAACTAGCTGTGATGCTTGGCTTGAAGTCTGGGGAGAACACTGGCCGATAACAATAATGTGAACAGTGCTACTTAAAAACAGTACACCACATTTGCTCTATTTGAAGTTCATACATGTATAAACCAAAAATGTTATTCATTGACTCCCATGTGCGAAGCACAAAATGGGAGTCTTTGCAGTTAGTGTGTCTGTATGTGTGTATGTGTGTATGTGTGTATGTGTGTGTGTATGTGTGTCCGACTGTTCCACTGCTATCTCAAGAATCATACATCGGTTTTTGATGAAACTTAGTGCATAGATGCTCTGGGCCAATGCGCAGATTTGATTAGGTTTTGGTAAAAATCCATGCTCGTTAATTACCTAATTTGCATGATAATTAGCTAATTTTTAGCTGTTCTATGACTGTTCCACTGATATCTAAAGAACCACTCATTGGATTTTGATGAAACTTGGTACATAGATGCTCTGAACATATGCGCAGATTTGATTAATTTTTGGTAAAAATCCGTGCATATTAATTACCTAATTTGCATGATAATTAGCTGTTTTTTAGTGGTTCCATGACTGTTCCACTGATATCTAAACAACCACTCATTGGATTTTGATGAAACTTGGTACATAGATGCTCTGAACTAATGCTAGGTTTTGATTAGTTTTTGGTAATAATCTGTGGATACTAATTACCTAATTTGCATAATGATTAGTCAATTTTCGGTTTTTCCACTGATATCTCAAGTACTAATCATCACATTTCAATGAAACTTGGTACATAGATGTCATACGACACTGCACAGACCTGATAGTTTTTATGGTAATATCAGTACATATTAATTACCTAATTTGCATAATTTTCAGCATTTGATATAAGTAGTTAGCATTACATTTCAATGAAACTTGGTACTTACATACTCGAAGGACTATGCAGAGATTGATTGTTTTCGATAAATATTTGTGCATATTAATCACCTAATTTGCATAATTAGTTAATTTTCAGCTTTTCCACGGGTATCTCAAGTACTAATCATCGCATTTCAATGAAACTTGGTACATAGATCCTTTAGGACTATGCAGAGAGACCTGATTAGTTTTAGGGTAAATAATTGTGCATATTAATTACCTAATTTGCATAATTATTTTTCAGCTTTTCTACTGATATCTAAAGTACTAACCATCACATATCAATGAATCTAGAATTATGCAGACCCAATTAGTTTCCGGTAAATATTTGTGCATATTAATCACCTAATTTGCATAATTAACCAACTTTCACACTGATATCTCAGGGTACTATACATCACATATCAATGAATGAACGTGGATGCTGTAGGACAATAGACAGACCTGAATAATTGTGGGTTAAAATCTGTACATATTAATTACCTAATTAGCATAATTAACCAATTTCAAGCTTTCACACTGATATCTAAAGTACCGTAAAAACTCCAAAATTTCGACCGGTTTTAAATAATTGGTGTTAGAAATGTGACGTGTTTTTAGAGTCAAAATTAAGGTGCATTTTCGGACGGTCGAATTTTTCAGAATAGAAATCAGCAAATGAAAAAATGGGGATGATAGACAGTGTGCTTCATTAGTTTTTAAAAAATGCAATGTCCGTCAATTGACGTAAACTTCCTCATGTTTCACGGTAAAAGCAAAGGTCGTGGCCGAGTTGTAACTCAAAATCTAAACAAAGTCATCAATCAGTGAGTATTATGACAAGCAAAACAAAACATCAAGACGCGGAGAAGAGGTCAGCACAAAACTAATAGGTCAAAAGACAAAGCTGTCTCGCACTACCTAGGAAAACTTGCGAATGTTCGAAGTACAGGTACCCATTGGACAAAAGATACATGGAAGTTTAGCAAACTATCTCCCCGACCCGGTGCAATGTATCCGGCTAGAATCAAAGCTCATGTGTCCCTTATTTGAGGGACCAAATTCTGCCGTAAATTCGCCCTTGGATTAAAAAATAAAATGGGATTTAAGAAAATAAAATGGGACTTTTAAGGTGTATTTTGGCGTCATTTTTCGGACATTTCAATCAATCCTGTCGGCTAAAATAGAGTAAGTTTTACCGTAGTCATTGACGTCTGTCTATTCAAGAGTACACGTGTATGATTTTTATCGTGACTAGCGTGAGCGGGTAAGCTTCCTTTCGAGAATGAGCTGTTATCACTGTGAACAATGTTAAATTATTCTTCAGATGACCAGTTTATTTTTTAAAAACAACTAATTTTTTTATTTAAAAAAAATCATGCCGTTTTCGCATCAAAATCCAAGCCAAAATATCGTACTACAACATCAATCTCTTCCGCATTGCGTTCAATAACATTAACATATTTAAATAAGCTATGGTAATTTGAACACGTTGGCATCATCCAGCTTTTTGATTGGTTAATTAGCGATTTGACCTATTTGACCTAAGAGAACATGGCGGATATCCTACAGCATCAAACGTTTATACGAGACCGGAATCATTCGCTTACGATGAAACTAAGTTGACTTTTATTTGTATTTCATAACCATTCAACAAATTTATTTTGTGTACATTATTATAATCACTACTGAGTACAGTAATAATCAACAATTCAGAAACGCAGCATGCCGAGATTTTTGTGTTCGTTTTTATTTGAAACTTCGTTTATTTAGAATATATTTTCGTTACCAATAAAATAAAAATCTCTCGGTCAATCAGAAACCCGGATTCATGCCTTCGAGGAAGGTCCCGTTTGAACGCTCACATCGTTTTTTTTTTCGTTTGGGGGAAAACTAAAACTGGTCGCAATTTTCGAATAAGAATGAGTCGGCAATTTTTAGTGGAGTCGAAAATTTGGAGGTAAATAAAACACCGAAACCCGGCAAATAAATAGGCGTACGAATTTTTAGAGGGGTCGAAATTTTGGAGTTTTCACGGTAGTAATTATTCCATTTCAATGAAACTTAGTACAAAGATGCTCTAGGACAATGTACAAACCTAATTAGTTTGGGGTAAAAATCTGTTCATATTAATTCCCTAATAAGCATAATAATTCATAATTTTTTGGTTCTAATCACATTTCAATTAAACTTGGAGACATAGATTTTCTGTTACATTACGCAGACCTCATTAGTTTTACACTCAAATCTGGTCATATTAATTTTCTGATTTGCATAATTAGTTTTCAGCTAAGTAATTTCGAATTATATTTAATGTGTCTCCAATACTCTCAGCACATGGGAGTTCTTTCTAAGCTTTCTTTGATTTTAAACTGTGTAATTAAAATATTGGTCATTTTGATACCTGTAATATACGCAAGTACCCCGGTATATATACGTTAATATACTAATAGAGCAAATACGGAAAAATGAAAGAAATTATTGTAATCATGTTCTACAGCTTTGTTAATTCATATCATGACATGATATGACATATAAATCAACTTGTTTTTGAGCAACAACAAACCCAGGCTAGGAGAATGACTCAATAGTTATAGATATATCGGCACAGATAGCACACTCAAGATTGTTACAGTGTTTTAAAATTCCTCAATATTTTGTACATGTACCGGTACCGTGGCAGGTAACTTTCAATTTTTCACCAGCACTTTAGTAGAAAGTGTTATTAGCCACTATTGCTATTGTATCTCAAGTGCATTCCTAGCTGTATCATTTAGAGAAAAAATGAATCTCCCACTTTCAGATCAGGTGACAATTTGTTTGTGGATGAAATAAGGAAAACTGGTGTTGTTGAATATCTCTTAAAAATAACCTTGACACTTGTTATTTCAGGACCACCACCTCCAGGTATGCCACCCCCGGGCATGTTTCCCCCTCCTCCTCACATGAGAGGACCGTTTGATGGATCAATGCCACCAAGACCTCCTCAATTCAATGGTGAGTATGTAAACATTGTCTTAGCACTTTACTGTATTGATACCATTATTAACCTGGCCAACAAGCGAGAATTGTTAGTGGTAGTCGCTGTCCCTACCACATTGTGTTTGATGCATGTAACGCATGTAAAACTGTTTATTTACACAAAAATCGAACACTCTGCATGATGAACACCACCCATTAGGTGTATTTATAAAGTATCCGCGATACCTTTTGATATTGTTGTGCTACAGAAGTATAGTTTATGATGTGATAGTTATGCAATAGCGTACAATGCGCAGGACAGTATTTTTAGTGAAACCGGTTGCCACACAGTGTGCGTTAGAATTTTGTGTAAACAATGTATTTTGTACCTTGTGACATGGGACTTGCATCCAACATGATACACAGCATGCTGACCGGCATACAGCTTTGGTGAGGAAAAAACACAAAAATCGGGGTATAATCACAGGTGCCATTGCCCTGAATGATAAAAGGCACTGTTTCTTTATACTTTCGTCAGAACAGTATTTGATTTATTTGTCGTTAATTCACTGGTGACGGATCACGTTTTATTTAAAAACTGACAGTACACAGTACCTTCGTAGGTACTTCTCAATTCGATGGAAAACTTTTGTTCAGTTTATCTGTGTAGTAGATCTTGGAATTCAAATGTGACCGTTGCAGAGAAACCCAATGTAGTGTAGTGTCCTTCATTGACGTTATTTACAAAACTTCAACAGACACGCAAAACCCTTCTGTAATTTGGTTTTATTGTGATTTTACAATTCTATTTGTGTTTTTGTATTTATACCCATCAAATGATTAGTTAAGCAGTATATATAGTAACATATAGGATGATTTTATATTGTTCAAGAAGCTCGGAAAGCGTAATTTCTTTATTTGGTAGGAGAGGGTCTTAGCTGATTTAATTTACTGAAATTCATGCTTGGTCGAAAATGTTCGAAAAGAAATTACAAAGCAACATGGATGAACATCAAAGAAAATACACAGCACGAACATTTCAGTTGAACACACATTAGTTACAATTAACAATGTTGTAATATCCATCAAGTCGCATATCAAATATGCAACATTGTGAGATTGTCCCCTGTCACTGGTCGAATGGAATACAATATTAAAAATTGTCGTACATGATGCACATTAAATGTATGATGTAATGTTTATGCTATGTACAACTTTTTTACCTTATTGCATTTTGCAGGACCTCCGCGTGGTGGAATGCGTCCAGGAATGAGACCCCCACCTCCACCTAGATCATTCCGACCAGCAGCGCCACCACCACCACCGCCAAGACAATGAAGATGACCATCAAGACAGGAGCCTTTCGCCACAAGAAAATCTGGATCCATGATATTTTACTGCCACCTACGTAAATCATATTTGGATGCGCTGACCTGTCACATGTAAACAATACCTAGACAGACACATGGAAATCATTTCTGGCAATATCAATATCCTTAAGCACTGTATCTATACTAATTCAAGCATTGGACTAAAGTGAAAGGCCAACATTTAGTTTTACTGTGGCTGTAAGAAAGAATGGATTGGCAATATTGCAGTATGAGACACTGTTTTTGGTAATGGTGTAGCTGTATTGCTTACAATGTAGCCATTGCGTCCTGGGGCGATACTTTGTGTAACCCAGCTATTTTGTTAGGAAAACAATTTCTCACACTGCGATGTTGGCGATCTTTCTTGCGGTCACAGTAAAATTGACGTCTCTAGCAGTTTAGCGATATTTCACCATGGTAACAAAAAATATACTTGGTAATGTGCTTTAGTTTTAATTTTGTAGAATTTTAAAGTTTATATATTAAACAGACTGGGAAATTCCATTTTTTTTGTTCTCACAACCAGGAAATTAATAATTTTGAAAAGTATGAAATACTTTTCATGGTGATAACAGGTTTTTCCCATTCACGCTTGTCACTATATGAACATAGTATTTTTATCAGCGCCAGCAACTAAAAAAAAATGTTTTAAAAATGACGCCTAAATACCAATCTTCACTGTATGCCATGTGATCTCACTTATTATTCCATGTTTACTTGGGTTGGTTTGTTTACTCGATATTCATTTTTGTCAGAAAATAATATGGCTTATGGCCCTTTAACTTTGAGTGAACTTTGGAAACGAAAACAGATTTCATTACTATTAAGAATATGTCAAGTTATTTAGTTTAAGTACAAATGTATTTAATAAATTTCACAATAAAAGAGTAACTTTGTTTATTCTGTGTTATTTCATGGCACTGCATACAACAATTGACCAAACTTCATGAAAACATGTGATATCTCACTGATATAATTGTGATTCCAGTTTTTCAATTCAATCGCTATAAATATACAAAGATATCACAGATTTTCCAGTCTTGATGTTGATTACCTCTCAACAGCGTGCCATCATTTTTACTGTATCTGCTTCCAACGATGTAAGGAAATGTGAATTTTTTTTTTAACCTCGCAACCCAGTGCACCATGTTGGGTTGCAAAATACTGTAAAATTACAAATTTTCACTGGGTTTAAATTTCACTGATTTCGCATTTCAGGCATATTCAGTGGGTTTTAAATTCACAAAATTCATTTAGATAATGCGTTCTATGCTCAGTTTTACATATTCACTAGGTTTTAATTTAGCGTTTTCCAAGTCAGCGAAATAAGCAAAATTAAAACCCAGTGAATGATAACCTTTTTACAGTAATATTACAGTGCCAGCAAGAAACCTTCGCTTTACCTTTAGAAAAACATTTATAAATAATTGCCCTCAGTTTTTATTAGCTCTCGTGAAACGGAGCTTATGTGTTACCGGTGTCTATGATGCTGTGATGCTGTGACTAAAATTTGTACCACTGATAACTCAAGATCTACAATTTCAATACAAATGAAATTTAGCACGCAGCTAATATATGATGAGTAGATATGCTGATTAGATTTTGGTGCAATTCCCATGCATATTAATTAGTTAATTATTGCATTAATTAACTTATAACTTAGTGGTCTTTGAAATTTCTGAACAAATATGGGTGAGTAGCCTAATTTGCACCCTGCTATAACATATTCTGTTGCAAAAATACTGGTAATATTTCATTGGAAGGTCTGAAAATTTGTGAGTTTTAGTATATAATGATTTAATATGTCATGATGGATGTTATTTGAGCAGATACAGCGACTAAAAACATCAAATGTATGCGAGTATGGGAGTACACATGCGCAGTTACAAGAATGACGCAGCCATTTCTTTAGTTTGAAGAAAAAGCAGGACCCTTTCTGATTTTCATAAACGCAAGTTTAATTTCACTTTGTGCGTCATATTCAACACCGGGACGAATGGTCTGGGGTATCATTAAACAAAATCAAAGTCAGAATCCCGTACAACTTTCTGCCTATGTTGATTTCGCAAATGTGCTCACTGTTAGCAAAAGCTAACACATACGTGACAACTGCTGCGATAAAAAACAACCAGGTGGTGTCACAAATATCACAAAATACTAGATGTAGCCCAAACCTCTGGAAAAATTAACTTGAAATGAATAAATTGTATGTTTTTCCGTAAAGAAAATGAGAGTATGGTATCTCTATACAAGCAGCTGTTTTTACAGTGATAGTGCCCTCACATGTTTATTTCAGATTTTGTCTATTACAGTTAACTTTCAGTGTCCTTTGTTTACAAGTATAGTGTCCTCACATGTTTTTCAAAATGCCCATATCAAAATCTAGTGTTTTCATATATGTCATAGTTTCTCTGACATCTTGATCAATTTTATTGATATTTGGTAAAAGTATCGACCTACATGCAATTCCATTCACTTATTATGCAAAGCCTATACTACCTATACTTGTTCTGATCACACAGAAGCTATTTACAGTTCAACTTTGATTAAAATATGTAATTATTCAAATTAAAGTGTTAGCTGATTGGATGATGTTTAAATTGCTCATTAATATTAATATTATGGTTCACCGAAACCTGAAATGTTTTGTCGTTCAATGACCCATGCATTGATGAAATTAGTCAATGCATGGTTTCACATTCTGCTTTGGGTACACGACCAAGTTACAATGTATGTTAGACTAAAAATAAATGTTTCAGCCTTCGCACCACCCTCAACAAATTGTAGGTTAATCTATTTTTCTACTTATTTCGCCACGGAACAGTGCCCTCTGTTAACGAATTGATGAAAACTGCAAAATTTATGTTCTATAAAATATTGTAGCAAAAAAAAAAAAAAAAAAATCCCCTCAACAACCAGAAACACCCCCCTATGCAGGAAACAAAAAAGAAACTGGTGTATTGTCAACTTCAAATCGCCATGTGTTTGAAGGATACCCAGATGCTGAAAACTCAATCTTTATATAGGTTTCTTAAATGCTGCATTTCAAATGCTAGAATTCAAATGGTATTGTGCCATCATTGGTTCTAATTATTTTTTTTTTTTGGTACCAGGTGACAGTTCCGGACATTGAATGTCACTGTTGTCTCTCCTGACTTTTATTTTTGTATGTGCAAATTTCAAGTGCTAGTGCTGACACATTCATGTTTGGGACTACATGACAGGGCTGCGTGGCCATCTTTCGATCAAATGGCAATTTTAATGCGCTATCCTGACATCAACCAGGCTTAGTTGAACACAAGCACCTGCAGACCTTAACCAAGGTTCCCCCAATGTCGTTAGTGAATGATGTTCAGCCCAAGGTAGGAATTGAACTTAGATCTACTGATCACAAGTTTTATGCAACAACCACTATGCTACCAAGTGACCAGTAGTTCTGATTATTCTACATTATTCAATCAACTCATTTTGAATTAATGGGCACATTATGGGTGTAGACGGTGTTTATCACTTTTGAGGCCAATGTTGAATTTTTCAAGAACGTGTTCAAGCTGTGCAATTCACTGTATGAAAAATCTTTCTTTCTGTGCAGTCTGTCTCTGATCATTAGCAACCCATTAAGACACATCAGTGGTCTGTTATGACCCTTGGCTATTGGATAATCAGATGGTGCTGCCTCAATTCGATCCCAATCAACATGTTGTGTACTTCACACAGGGGAGTCAAAAACTGAACTGTTGTATTCATACATATCAAATGAATAGTTAGTATGGCAGGCAGTCCTCTGTCAAACAGAAATCCTCAAGTCAATTTTTGATAAGACGCGTGTGAAACATGTAGATATCACTCTGTTAAAGCTGTCTAATCCTAGTAAAACATTAATAAATTTTATATTTAAATGCAGAGCGAGTGTTTTGGTCTTTATATTTGTTCTCATTAAATTCATAACTGAATGTTTATTAGAATCTGAAAAGCTCCACATGCAATATTTAAATTATCCATATTATACCTGCATTTCGAAGGAGTCATCCACATTCAAATAGATTTCCGCATTAACAGATAACAATGATAGTCCGAGAATTGTGCAACTAATCATAATCCCCAGATGAACAGATGTCATCTTGGAGAGTATTGAATAGTCTTGGGTTGGGTTGGGTTGGCGTGGCGTGGCGTGGTGTGGTGTGGCTGAAAGGAAAATCACTCTTTTTCTTTTTACAATTCACTTCATGTTTTATTTCCTATCAAAATATCAAGGTATTTTTTGTTGACAGAATGAAACCAAGTATCAGATTTTGTCTATTAAAGTATTTACAATCCCAGTTGACAAAAAAAAAAGATGTACAAAAAATCTGTTGTAAACATACACATTATTATTAACACATTGAGGGGGGAGTGAAATGTGAAAACTCTGTATTTTACAAGTTAAAAATAAAGACTATGTACTCAACATATAGTGTCTCATAAATATTTCCAATTTTGAGTCTGGCCATTTATGTTTCGGAAAAAGATGAGGGCATATAAACGTAACATTCAAAAAATACAGTGTTATCTTTCCACTGTTGTTGGTCAATGTGAATAAATATTGTCACAAACTGATGCCACGTTTCAGCAATGATTTATATACTATTTACACAACATTATACAAGCTCAAAAACACCACACTATGTCACACTGTTTGGCCAGACGTTTCATCACAAAAAAGAAAATACACCTTTTGTTTTCCCCCCTACCCTATATTCCTGTAACAAACTGCATCACAACTGTTTCTAGGAATGAGTTCACTTTTTAAAAAAAAAAGTTCTCAAAATGAAATCGCTTTTGATTTCATTGTTAACGTCATACACTGCATTAGCAGAATAAAAAGTCTACAATCAGTAGTTACATAACTGATGTGGCTGGTTAAAACCAAAACAAAGATGGCAGCCTTTTTTTAAAGCTGCATTTCCACTCTCTGTGGCAGCCACAATGCATGTAGGGTTTAAACCAACCAAGAAAATTGTATTTTTTTTTCAATATAGCAGTGTTTAAATCACTAGTGCTACATAGCAAAGTACACTCTCTCCAAAATTTGAAAATTTGTCTTCGAGAAAACGATACCTTGAAATTATTATTACACACGTTATATACGTCATTAGGGGCCCCATATGGACCATGACGTGGTGAGACAGATGCTATACACAATGATGTTACCTTTATAAAAGTTTTTGAAGCTTTTGACGAGCAGGTTAATTTGCGTCTAGAATATTGACAGCCGTAACACAACAATTCAACAAGACAGCAGACATGGCAGGTTTTGAACGACCAAATAACAGAAAATTAGAAGAGCTTTCAACCAATTGTTGTCGACAATACAACTTCAAAATGTGCTTCATTTCAGTATCACATGACCAGTTGTGATATCGCAGTTGATATAGCATGTTGAATATCACTTGATATAGGGTTCAGAACTGTAAACACATCATCCAACAGTGCTTTTTATTATTTAAATTTATCTCATTAACCAGATTTTGCCAAGATTGGGCAATAATTATGCCAATGATCAAAAAACAACGGCGGCAACTGCATGAATATATACAAGTATCGCAAATAAAGCACAATTTCAAATTGAATCGTTTTTGCAATTGGCCATGTGATTAAAAGCAGACATTCGGATATCACTTAATCATATTTATGACAGCTATATAAATAAGGCGAAAGCTTCGGCGGTGGTACCATCATTGACTCGCGTTGCTATTATCTGGGTATCTGCCCACAAATTTCCCCCACCCATAACATTGATTGCAGAGACAGAGAAATGCGTGGTTTTGCACCCATCCCAATTTTCCAGATATTTGAGGCAATCGTAAATATTAATTGTCTCCATGTGTGTAAAAAAGTGTGACTTACTTCAGAATGGTTTCAAAATTGTTATGAACAGAATATGGATAATGAATTCCTAAAATACACAGCACAGAGACATAAAAGCTAGAAATGCGTGCATTGGCATGTGATGTTCTGGCAAGTGTAATACCATATTTGCTCTATTAGAAGCGCATTTTCAATAAAAGCGAATTAGCCTGTACTGGATTTTTGAAATACGACTTTTTATGACAATAGACACACCTCTGTCATTTATGTAAGCACATGCACTATTAAAAAAACAAATATGATATTTCAGAAAAGAAGTTCATGTTCATTCCCCTGGATAGTTACCCAGATAAATATGGGTGAAAACAAAGTAATGCAAGTACAATGGATACTTGGGATTGACCACAATAAATATGTTATTCTTTGCAAGGTACAATTCTTAATAATAAACAATATGAACAGTAGAGACTGGCAAATAATACCAGAGATACTTTCACTTCAATAAGGTCACTTATTTTCAAATGTAAATTAAGTAGTGTCAGTGTACAGTTACAGTCGAGTTGTATCCCTCAGTAAGTGCAGCAAATTATATTCTATTTTAGACAGTGGACATGTGGATTTGCTGCCAAGGCTAACATCCTGAATATCCACTGCTTCCTTGTCTCTCTACATTGGATTATTCTATAGATTTTCCCAACAGAAGGTATTCCCAGGTTCATAGTGTCGGTATTCCCTGGTGTGTCAGGGTTATCCATAGTGGCGGCATTCCCAGGTATTCCAGGGATAACCAGTGTTGGTATTCCCAGGCATTCCAGGGTTATCCACAGCGTTGGCATTTCCAGGTATTCCAGGGTTTATCCACAGTGTTGATATTCCCTGGTATTCCAGGGTTTCCCATAGTGTAGCTACTCCCTAGTATTCCATATTTGTGATATTCCCTGGTATACAATTTTGGCAATACTCTTGGGTTATACACAATGTCAGTATTTCCTGCAATTCCAAAGTGGTGGTACTTCACGTTGGTGACATTCCCATTAGTCCATACAGGCATATTCCAAGGTCATCCCTAACTTCAATATTTCATGGCATTCCACGTCCGTGATATTCTCCCAAAGTCATACTGGCAGTATTCCAGAACCATCCATAACATCGCTATTTTGTGGTATTCCAAGTTGGCGATATTCTCCAATTGCCATACATACAGATATTCCTGAGTATTCAATATTCCTGAGTCACCATTATTCCCCGATGCCAGCGATATTCCTGATATCTACATGCGATACATGCATATCCAGGACGCACGTCTCCAAATAATCCTCACTTTCATATCTTTTTATTACTCATACAGTTGCTATGACAATCATAAGATGTGCTATGTCCTGTACACTTTCCAGCAGATCAGGGGCAACTCTTCTCAACTTATCTTGGGTAAAATCACACGGTGGAAATATATGTAGAACGTAGGCAGCCTGATTTGATCCTGGACCTGGACCAGGAATATTTATGATGCCAGCAGCATGCTTCTCTTGAAGATATTGTATTAATCCAGTCTGGAGTGTTTTTGTCTGTGCCATAACATCATACTGATCCCGACCACATGGAAGTGCAAGTAACAAACAATAAGTACCGTCAACCTGAAATACATAAACAATATATTCAATTCATTTTTAATTCAAGGTTTAGCAAGTTGTTTAAACACTGATAATAATTTTTTTTGTGCAGAGTTGCTGCACATTTTCACATTCTGTGAACAAGGTATTTATTTAAGAGTTGTACATGTCTGCATGGGGGACCCCCACCCCCAATATAAATCAGCACATCTAGTGTTGCTTTAACCTCAACCGAGTAAAAATAGCAGTGGCCAAAACTATGTTAAAGAGCAGTAGTCATGTAAACAAATGATGTATTTTACACATGCTGTGTACGTCGCTATGAGGACCACATCGAACAGGATGCAGCGTGATGACCACTGCGCTTAAATTATCTATTGCATGATTCAGCATTGGCAAGCTAAGACATGTTTAGCTCAACTCACAAATTGTAATCGATTTACATAGTTTGCATAATACTGACCTGCATATGTCTGGATACTCCATCTAACTGTGACGGTTCTAATCGCATTCTTTGTGCTATTCGTAGCAATGGTAATGGCAGTGTCCCTCCTGGCAGTAGTGATGGCAATGACTGCTGTGCTAAGTCCTTATTGCCAGATACATAATGCATCTCAACGGAACTGAATTCATTCTTCAATACTAACTGGCCCCACCACATAACTGGATACCGCTGTTGTGAATGAAATTGACAATTGGTAAATAAACATTATGCAAAATATTTCTGTGCATATTCACACTAATAAATGGTGCACAGTAACAGTACCAAAAACTTATATGACATCAGAGGGGAACTTTTTTTCACCTAGTTTTTTTACTATAACCCCAAAAATTGCATGTTGCCAAACCTTAACATGTAACTCAGGGAACAATACCTCAAATTTGCTTATAATGGCCATCCAGTGAATAGGTAGTTTGTCTATAAAGATCACACATGGTACAGTGAACTTGCATATAACGGTCACTCCAGAGACTGGGATCTTCCCTATAATGGTCACACCACCCCAACCACCAAAACGAAGATCTTGCGTATTACGGTCACCCATAATATGGCCACTCAAGTGAACAGCTTCTATCTCGTCTGAAACTTAAAGGCAAAGCTATCCAAACAAGCCACTATCTTAGAACTCAACCACATATAATTATGAGAAAGTTGTGTTCCCACTAAGGAGTTTGGATGTCATATGATTTACAAGAAATCTTATCCAAAAGAATACTGAAATCAAATTTAGAAGCCTCTCCTAAAATAAAGTAGCCTTGAGTGATTACAACTAAGAAAATTAAGTTTGATTTGTTGGGTAAAAGCAATGTTCTTGCAGGCTAGCTTCAGTGCTACAATATTTCAAGATTTGTTGCCATACCAACTGATTTAATAATTTGTCATGGTGATCACAATAATCAGTGGGGAGGTAAAACAATATCAAAAGCAATAATTGACACTGACCTGAAGTAATCTAGTTAAACTATCTGGTGTTTTAGATGCTGCTTGTTGATGTGTGCTTGGCTGCTGTACTGAAGACATTGTAGATATTGTACCCTGTATTGGACTTGTATGTTGCTGTGGCTGTGTCCCCATAGCTGCTACACCATGCACTGCAGCTACTGTGAGTGACTGGGATGACGACGTTGGCATCAACCCTTGAATACCAGACACTGAAATTGCCTGTGGAGCAGGAGTTACCACACGAATATCTCTCCCGTGGGCCTGCATCTGATGCATTGCGGGATCCATATTGACACTACGGAATGACTGCATAATTTCCCCTCCTGCATTTCTCTCTGCTGCATATCCCTGAAGATGTTGCATAGGGGTCTGCTTTCTAGCTGCATGTTTACTAAGTGCATCACCAGTACTGGGATCTTCTTGGTGAATTACAGCATGAGGTAAGGCATACGCAACACCAGTTATAGGAGTAACCTTGCTGCCAGCAGGTAAGTTGAGGCTGGTTGCAACTGACGCTTCCTTCAGTCGACTTTGATCAGTCAGGGCAGCATGTGAATATTCATTTAGTGTGAGCATAGGATATGCACCAACAGGCTGTTGTGAAACTACCGGATGAACTACATCTCGTAGATGGGCCTGAGGTGTTGGTGCCTGCATAAATGGAAAAGGTTGTATTATATCTTGTCTTCCAACAGATTGGTTCAGTATATATGCAGCTGGAACAGTTTCGGCAACAGATGTTGTGAATACATGTTGAGCCATACTAGATTGTGTGGATACAGTTGGTTGCGCCACTGACACGCCTTCTTTGCCTAGCTGAACTTCTTGTTTTTGTTGAGAATATAGCCAGGGTTGTTGCTGTTGATGAGGTGACAACAATCGCTGTGGATTTTGATACATTCGAGGACCCATGTTCCAAGAACCCTGCGGTGACTGCACTGAGAACATGCGTTCACTGTGAGAAGATTGAAGTTGGGGACTCCGACTTGGGGGTTGGAGTTGAGGACTTCGACTCGGGGGTTGGAGTTGGGGACTTTTACTTGGAGGTTGGAGTTGGGGACTTTTACTTGGAGGTTGTAGTTGAGGACTTCTACTTGGAGGCTGTAGTTGAGGACTCCTACTTGGTTGGTCAGATATGGTTGCTGGTGTCCTATGCTCTGTTGCAGCTACATGAGATGGTGAAGTAATTATTGGATGTCTTGGACTACTTCCTGGGAAATTGCCTGTTTGTGACGTGAGCGGATGTGGCAACACACGTTCCATTAATGGTGAAGTAATGGCTCTTGGCAATGGTACAACAGTAGCAGTTGATGTATGTGTTACAGATTCTGTTGCAGAAACGCTGATAGATGGTTTGGTAGTAACCTCGCTTTCCTTTGGCTGTTCTTGTGGATGATGTGCTTTTGAATATGGACGAGATACATGACTTTGCGTTTGGTGAGGTGGATTTGAAGACAATTGAGCTTGCTGTTGCTGGTGATGATGATGTTGTTGTTGTTGTTGTTGCATCTTCTGTAGCTGAAACTGTTGTTGAATTTCCTGTTGATGTTGAATTTGTTGCTGGTGAAGCTGCTGTTGCTGTTGCTGCTGTTGATGAAGTTGATGTAGTTTTTGTTGCTGTTGAAGCTGATGCTGTTGAATGTGCTGCTGTCGTTGTTGATGTGATTGCACTTGTGCTTGCTGTTGGAATTGTTTCAGAAGATGTTGCTGCTGTGGCGGTGGCGGCGGCTGCTGCTGCTGCTGTTGCTGCTTATGTTGTTGGAGAACAGGAGAAGGTAGCTGCTGTTGAAGTAGTAATGATGGAATTATTGGGGAGAGCTGCTGATTTTTTTGTTGTTGTTGTTGTTGTTGTGAGGGTGAATGTTCCTGTTGATGCTGTTGCTCCTGTTGTTGAGGGGTCAAAAGCCTCTGTTGGACCCGAGATGGTTGAACTTGAGAATTCTTCAGCACTATACTTGTATCAACATTCAATGGTGCAAGATGTACCTCTGGTTGTTGAATTTTAGCAGGAGTTTTATGCTGATCAGGTTGCACTGCAATTTCTTTTTCAACATCCCTTTGTGCAGATGCATGTAGTGCAGCTATTGTTGGTGTTCGTTTTGTGGGAGAAAGATGACTTCTAGCAACTGGTGAAGTATCTTGTCGGCTTGGGGAAGTTCGATTATGTTGTCTGCCCATTCTTCCACTGCCACTTACATTTCTGGTTCTACGCCCTCGCCTGGAAGGAGAAGGTTTTTGCAAAGATATCTCAGTTTCTGGAGAGTCTTCGAAATCATAGACATCTTTTGCAGGTGACTTTTGCGAGTCTTTATTTTCTGATGTCTCAGACTGTGTTTGTGAAAGCAGAGAAGTTGGAGAGATTTCAACAGCTGCTTGTTCTTGTTTATCAACACTAACTCTTCTATCACTAAATCTTCTACCAGATGACCGGGGCCGTCCACGGCCACGCCGTCCACGCTTGGATTTATCAGTATCTTTTGTTTCTGTTGGGACATGTCCACCTGGGAAGTTTGTTTCATGCTCTGTTTTGATTGTATCTTGAGTACAATTACTAACATCTTCAACTGGTTTGATTTCAACTGGTATAATAGGATAGGTAATACAAATCTTCTCTGCTTTCTCAACTTTCACAATGTCAACTTTTTGCTCTGTTTCATTTTTCTCACTTTTGGGCATTTCTGCTAATTTCTTCTCTTCAATTTCTGTTGCAGCATTTTGAGCAGATGCAACTGGTGGAGGAGACAATACGACTGGTGGTGCTGCATCCTCAGCTGGGGGAGTATCAAAATCTTCAGATAGCTCCTGAATTTTTTCAAGCTCCATTGCTGCCTCTCTTGCCTCCTCAACATTTTTTGCTTCTTCTGCCAACCTTTTTTCTTCAAGTACTAGTCTCTCTTCAGCTAGACGTCTTTCTTCAAGAGCCTCTGCAATCTTGAGTGCCTTTGGTTTTCTACCTCGTCTTTTTCCTTTAGTTACTGCACTGGGTGATTCAGGAGTTTCTGCAGGGGGTGTTGAAGGAACAGAAGGGATTACCTTCTCTGGACTGTCTTTCACTTTTTGTACATCTGTTTTGGGGTCTTTTCGCTTTCTGCCTCTTCGTTTTGGGGACTTCAGTGGTTCTGATATTTCTGGATTGGCAGGAGTTGCTGTTAATGCTAAAAGAAGTTGAGCATTTTCATTGTCTTCTGTTGTATCTTCTAACTTCTGTGCTGGTCCCTGATCACTGCCTGCACATTCCTTTTTAGCTGCAGAAGATTCATCCTCCTTTGGTACATCAGTTTCTAAACTGACTTCTTTGACAGCTCCAATACACTTGTTGGATTCTAAAGGCTTTTCAGGAATCTCTTCCAACTTTGTATGCTTTTCGTTTTGACTTTCCAAATCAAATGTAGAAGACTCATTGGCTTTTTCAGGTTCTCTTTTTTCCTTGTCAACATCCAGACTTTCACCCAACTCAATAACGAGTGGTCGACTCAGATCATCCATATCATTATCAATATGAATTTCCTCAGGTTTACGAGGGACAGGTGGCACTAACTGTTCCTCCTCATCATCGTCATCATCAGAATCATAAATCACAGCATATTTAGATCTAACCTTCCGACCTCTCTTGGGTGATTTTCTTTGACTTCTAACAAAACTCTCTAGTGTATCTCCTTTTTCAGTTTCATCTTCCTGGCTTTGCTTCTTTTTGGATTTCGATTGTTTGCGTTCAGGTTTGGATTTTGATTTGTCTTGTTTTTTGGACACTTTGACAGGTTCTTCAATAGGTACGTCCACACTTACTGTAGTTTCAGGGTTTTCATTTTCCTCCAGGGCTGATTTCTCTTCTAAAAATTCAACCAGTTCTCGTTCTTCTTTTTCTTTCTTTGTCTCTTTTTTAGTCTTCTCTTTTCCCTTCTTTGCTTTCTTCACTTTTTCTTCCGTTTTAGGAGGAAGCTTTTCCTCGAGTGAAGACTTGTCTAATTTCAAAGGGTTTTCTTTCTCAATTTTCTGAACGCTTTCAGACTCGGTAGTTTCAGAATTCTTGTTCTTTGTTTCTTTCTTGCTAGCCTTCTGTTTCATATTTTTTTCTTTTTTCAGTTGCTCCTTGCCAGCAGATTTACCCTTTTTAACCTTTTCCTGTTCTTTACCACCTGGTAATTCTTCTTCTGTGCTTTTCCTGGCACTAACTTCTTTTTTCACTGCTTTCTTTTTATCCTCTTCTTGTTTCTGACTAATATTTTTTGCATCTTTTCCTTCTTTGTCACTATCAGAAACATCTACACTTGGTAATTTTGATTTCCTTTTCCCGTCTTTATCATCTTTAACTTTTTTAACCTTCCCAGTGTCTTTTAACTTCTTACTTTTTGTTTCTTTTCCTTTCCCAGCATCCTCATTCTGAAAATTAGATGAAATACTCCCGTCTTGACTAGGTTCCCTTGACTTGGTCTTCCTTGCTTTTTTGTTATCAGTTTCCGCAAGATGGGCTCCAGTTTTAAGTTCTTCTGATTTGGGACTAGGTTTGTCAGTTGGTTCTACTACTTCTGCAGCTGTGTTTTTCTTATCAGATTCTGATTTTGCTGTACTGTTAAAATTTGGAGCAGAGACTATGACAGGATCTTTCGGTAAGTTAAGTTCAAGTGTAGGCTTTAACCCATTTTCAGATGCATTAACACATTCAGAATCCTTCTGCGACACATTTACATTGATATTTGAAACATTGTCCTCAACTGGTTTTGATTTTTCTTCTGATTTTTCAGTTTTGTCATCAGTGGAATGACTTTCATTTTTCCTCCTAACCTTATACATTGTCTTATAATATTCTCTCCTAGAAGCTAAAGATGTTCCTAGAGGCTGAATTTCTGTAACAGCCTCTGACTTTGATTTGTTTTCAGGTTTTTCCTTTTCCATTGTATGAGGATTAGATAGAGCTTTACTAATTGCTAGAATCCTACCAGAAGGTTCCTCAGTTTGACCAGGAGACTCCACTTTTTGAGGAGACAATTCTGGTGGGCTTGGTGAACGTTTTCGCTGGCTTGATGTGTCATTATCAGCCCCAGTATTTTCATTATCTAATGACATTGAAGTTCCACCTTGACTGACAAGAGCATAAGTGTCACAAGTGCTACTCAGTGATTCTCTCAATACAGACGAATTAAGTGGGATATGTGTACTGTTATTTGGAGACAATGAAGGTGGTTTAGTAGTGTCATCAGATTTTTCTGAAGGGGACACATCAACACTCAGAGAGTCTAACAACCTTGTTTGAGGATGTAATGAAGGCATTGTCCTTGCCACTAGTGAAGGATAATCCTTCGCTGCAGCTTTAGTCCTTATTTTTGAATCTGCTAATTTAGATTGTGAATCAAGTTCTGCACTAAAATGAAAATTGGCTTCATGATCTGGTTCAAATATTTTTGCAGTTTTTTCCAGTCTAGCAAGGTCTTGGTCAAAGATACTGCTCCGTATAACTCTAGGTTTAGGAATATCTTTCACTTCCTCTTCAGATTCACTTGGTTGTGTCTCTGAAGCACTTGATATCTGTTCAGTTTCAACACTGGATTTCTTTTTGATACGCCCAATTTTCTTTCTTTCCACAATCTCAATAGTTCTTGGTAAAAGAGCAATAGATGAGAGCCCAGATGTTGTTCCAACACCAGTTACTGAAACACATGTCCTATCAAAATCTGGACCCTCAGCACTACTATCTAAGGGTGTTGAGAGTTGTCGGAGCGAAGGCATCGGTGTTTCCTGAGCATGTTTTACTGGCTGTACTGGAGTGGTTACTTGCAAATGACATTTCTTTATTTCACTATTTTCCACCTTTTCTTCATCTTGACTATTGTGTACTTGCTGTAATCCAGCTTTTACACACGAGATTAGTTCCCAGTCGTCCATAGTTTCATATTTTTGTACAAAAGAAAGCAGTTTGCGTTCTTTAGGTCTTTCCGATGGTTTCTGTGGAATGCTTTTTGAATGTTCAGTAGACTCAGACATCCTATTATGGCTTTTAGAGTCTGATAAAGAAATGCGATCCACCTTTGTTTTCAGATCTGTAGTTTCTGAACTAAGCGGCTGTAGCTTCCAAGTTTTATCAGGGCTTCTCTCTACTTTCTTTGTTGAATTGGTCAATGAATGTGACACCTTCTCCTGTATCACTTGCTTTGGACTGTTTGATGAATTCTCTGGCGTAACCCTGAATTTTTCTTTTGTGACTTTTTCATCTTTAGGACTAGCAAGTTCATCACTAACTTGCCTTGTTCTATAACTTCTCTTCATAAATTCTTTTTCATTCCCTTGTGACATGTCTATTGTTCTGTATTTTCGCTTATGCGGAAAATTCTGTGGAAATTCAGGCCGGGTGTTGCCTTCCGGTGATTCAAATTCTGAAAACTTGGGTGTTTCTGAAGGTGTTTCATTTTCTGCCACTTTTTCCTTCTGCTGCTGCTTTTGTTGTTGCTGCTGCTGTTGCTGCTGTTGTTGTTGTTGTTGTTGTTGTTGTTGTTGCTGCTGTTGTTGTTGTTGCAGCTTTCTTCTTTGCTCCATCTGCTTTCTAAAACTCAAGCTTGTATCAATAAATCCAGCTCCCAACTTATCCTCAGGTTTCATGCTAATCTTTTTTCCGGTGCTTTCATCAGAACGTTTGTCAGCCGGACTGGCCAGACAGTTACCCGTTTCAAATAAATGTCCTATTCTCACTTTCTCCTGATGACTCACTGCTGTTTTACTATTGTTTTTTGTTTTAGTTTCCACTTCTGTTTTTTCACCTACATGAGTTGTTTCCACTGGTTCTACTTTAACATCATTATTAGTTTCTAAAATTCTTTTGTTAGACAATTCACCAGATATTTTAGACTCAGGTGGACTGGGTTCTCGCACATTTTCTTTTGACGTTGTTACCTCTCTTTTTCGTAGATGTTCAGGATCCATTTTAATAGGCTTTACTTGTATCAGTGTTCTTTCTGCCTTTTCTTTTTTAATTACTGACTCAATTAAACTGTATTTTCTTTCTGGTTTCTTCACAGGCTTGAAATCAGACGTTTCCAATGCCTGCCCAAGTTCATCATCTAATTTCCTCCTCTTGATGTGCTTGTCAACATCCTCCCCTTTATCCTTATCAGGGTCATGCCTGACTTTCAGTTTCTTATGTTCAGATTCAAATTCATGCCTGTCTATTGGCAAAACCCTTTCCCGTGGCGACATTTCATCATGTTTTTTCAACCGCGAGGGTCCTTGTCCTTTAACAGAAAACTCTTTCTGTTTTTTTATTTTTCCACCAAGTTTTTGGTCTCCTTTCTTTTTAGCATTAATGTCATTATCCATCCTTGTAGCAGGATCAATATCTACACATTTTGTGGGACTCACAGCCTCTTTCACTCTGGCTGGACTAACAGTTTGTTCTGGAGTAAGCCTGTGTAAGGGAAGCTCATTTTGGACACTATACAGAGGACTTGGAGGTTCTTTCTTTATACTGCGTGCAGGACTTCTAGTTGGGCTTATAAGCTCATTTTTTGCTGACACTTTCAAATCTTCTTCAATGACACTTTTCACTTTACTTCCATGTTTCTTAGACTTCTTTCTGACTTCATCCTTCCCGAGCAATTTCAACTTCTTCCTTTCTTTCTTTTTTTTACTTTTTGATACTGGTTCTTCAGGCTCTGACAACAAGCATGGAGTTACAGATCTACTACGTGAACAAATCTGCCGTGATGGACTATGTGCTTTTTCGGCTTTCAGCTTTTTGTGTGCCTTTGACTTTCGTTTGATATGCGGGCTAACACTTCTGCTTTGACACATCGGACTGGGACTTCGCCTTTTCATCTCTTGACTTTCAATACTATTCCGCCTACTCAGAGTAATTCCCCTGCAAAAAAACAAAAACAAAGCGTAACTATTACAACAAATAACAAATGAGAATTTGATTCTGAATGAATACAAACTAACTTGAAGGGTAAAAGTTAAAATAGAAGTCTTAAAACAATACAATAATACTTTATTAATTTTTTTCCTCAGAAAAATAATGGCTAAAATTTAGGTGGGAAATAATCCTGATGAAAAATTGACAAAAACGATGAGGTCATCATTATAACATGTAATATTCATTGTCGTCAATTAATACCACTGCAACAGTAAAAACTCTTTCACAACTAAAATTCTAACTTATTGGACACTAAATTCTGCATTGTGCTTTTTGGGGGGTTTCTCCAAAATTTCATCCATCTATAAACTATAAACATCAAATGAAACAAGTCATTGAAAATGACACAGTCCCTGTTAAATGTTTGAAAGTTCTCTTTGTGCTCATCATATTAAAGCGGAGGGGTTGTCGTGAGCGTGTTCTTGAAACTTGAGTTCCAAGTGGCGTATACAACAGATTGTTTATTTTCATCAAAACACGTGTTCTGTGTAGTAGTAATATGGCAAAAAATTAAAACAGCCGTAATTCGGCCATCTTTGATCTGATTATGAAACAAACTGATATGTATGATGTATGTGCCAAATATGAATGAAAATGGTACATAAATTGTGGAAATATAGTAGTAAGGCCAAAAAGTCAGATGGCTGTCAATCAGCCAGCTTTGACCAGATTTTGAAACAAATTGTCATGGACATGCATCCTAACATGTATAAACATGCATGTGCCAAATTTGAATGAAAACTGACAGAGCACGTCCAAGATACCGCATAAAAAAAAAAAAGATGCCTGCCAGTCAACTATCTTTGATCCAATTGCAAAATAAATCATCATGAACATGTATCCTAACATGTATAATCTATGTACCAAGTTTGAATGAAAACTGACAAAGCATGTCCAAAATACAACATTTTCAAAAAACAAGATGGCTGCCAGTCGGCCATTTTGAATCGAATCGCTCAACCACTGCATATGCATATGTCCCACATAAGGTGCTCGACACATGCAAAGAATGAAGGGAATTGGTCAACAGGATTCTGAAATATGACTCTGGACAGACAGACTGACGCATGGACATACGGACACACGGATGGACGGACAGACAGACTCAGGAACTCAGGGACGGTCAGGACATGTATGCTGACATGTATGATCTATGTACTAAATTTGAATGAAAACTGACAAAGCATGTCCAAAATATGAAATTTTCAAAAAACAAGATGGCTGCTAGTCGGCCATCTTTGATCCAATTGTGAAATAAATCGTCATGGACATGTATCCTAACATGTATAATCTATGTACCAAGTTTGAATGAAAATGGACAAAGCATGTCCAAAATACAACATTTTCAAAAAACAAGATGGCTGCCAGTCGGCCATTTTGAATCGAATCGCTGAACCATTGCATGTGCATATGTCCCACATAAAGTACTAGGCACATGCAAAGAATGAACAGAATCGGTCCAAGGGATTCTGAGATATGACTCCGGACGGACGCACGGACGCACAGACAGACGCACGGACACACGGACGGAGACCGAATTATAAGTCCCCGTTTTCGGACTTCGTCCGAACGGGGACTAATAATTAACACTCAGTTAAAACAGACAGTGAAAGAAACTTCTTATATTTGATAACTTTCTTCACACACACTATGGCTACATTACAAGTAAATTCAAGTGATTTTTTGCCAGCAGTACTAACTACATTTTTAACATAAAGTAGAAATTAACTATATCATAGATGCACATTGGCAGGGAAAACCTCCATTTTGCAATATATAACAAATTAAAGTAATTTGTGTATCAGTATGACTTCTCTGAGTACCAACTTTGAATAAAAAAAAAAATAATTTATTCAGACAAAATCTAAATCCTTGTCAAATAAAATTTACCAGTCTAAGAACACAAAACAAACAACCACCAACAGGGACAAAAACTGACAAATACATCACAATCTTAGTAAGAGAATCATATCTGAATGTCATGCTATACATAAAATGATGTCTGATAACATTCAGAGTCGTGATCAAATGGTTTTGGGTGAAAAGCTACGGTTCAACACCAGACACCAAGAAAAACAAAACAAGTTCTGAATGAATAAGACATGCACCAGTAACCTACTGGTACTATGCAAGTATGATCTTTATGTACAAATTGAAATTAGCCCAATCATGTACCAGAATGGTTTGATTTATTTTCGCTACCAGCGAAATAGGAAGACATTCTAAATATCAAAATACGGTCATACCTTTCTCGTGATGATACTGGACTTTGTTCTCGATGTAACTGCTCCCGCCTTTCCCTCTGCCGATATCCATATTCTCTAAGTTCTTGTTCATATGAATCTTCTACATCACGATAACTTGCGGCACTTCCTGTACTATATTCGTCTTCATAGTTCCTCCTCTGATTCCAATCATCGTAGTCGTAATCCTCAGGATATGGTGGTCTACTACTTGTCTGGTATTGATGGTAGTTTACATCTCTATTATAGTAATTATTATACTGTGCTGGAGGTGGATCTCTGTTAAACGAGCAAAAAATTGATTACTTTCACAAATATACTTGGTAAAACTGTGGAATTTTAATTGCTGTTGGACAACATCATTAACCAAAGTCAGAAAATACTGTAAACTATTTAATTTTCATTTTTAGAAATTGTTCATGAATTTAGGATTTCATGGAATTTGTGAAAACAAAATTTCGCAAAAGTCATCAACATTCACTGCTGCAGGATTTTCCAATTTTCAGTGACTTGTGAAATTTACGAAAAAGACAGCAGAAATTGAATCATAATGTTAGACAGAAACAAAGAAAGTTGGCATATGGTAAACAATTTCAATTTTTCTTTCAGTTTTCTCAAGTATTTAGAACAGATTTATCCTTCAATACGCTTAAACTAAACAGCAGTAACTTCATTTAATATTTGAATTTTTTTTCTTACCGAACTTCTCTGTACTTTGGATATGGTGTGACATCTCTTCTATCGACGAAAGTTTGACCAGTTTTTTTAAGATTTTCATAAAAGTTATTCTGTAATTCAACACTGGCAAAGTCGACCTGAAAAGAAGTAAACCTAGAATGAAGCATCTATTTGTAAAAGTGAAAAAAATATGACAATTTGCCTTTTTATACCATGGTACGGGAACTGGAGGGGATAAGGGGATAATGTTATAGTTATCTACAATGACCACCACAAAAATATCATTTCACATCTGATTCAATAGAAACTGTATGTTACTATTTTCAAATGTATGTGAATTTCCCATCCTGTGACATTCTAGTATTACGGGGTGTTCTAAAATTGTCAGAGATTGGCAGAAAATGAAATGTATTGGGGGTGGTGGTGTACCGTCTTGAAGTGAATAATAATTTTCAATTTTGGTGGTTTGGGGGGGAGGGGACTATTTTGTCTCGGTGTTAAACATTAAATTTGTATTTGAAAAAGATGTACTTATATACCACTTTCATGTACGGGAGAGGATGAAAACATGTAATTCCACATTATTTGCCTTTTGTTTTTTGGCAAACTGCCAAATTGCAAGCCTTCCCCCCTTAGTTAAAGGTTAGTTAGTTATTTTTAAGTCATTACTGCCAAAACCACAGAGAAGCGAGTTTTATTTGAAATAACATCACCTGTTACTGTATATTCATGTAAAACAGTTTTAAAAAACACAAAGTCATTGCAACTACCCCGGTAACCTAGTTCTGTACAGACACGACATAAATGAATGAACTTTGATAAACATGTGTAATTTGCCTTATTTATGCAAAAATATGTCTAATCTGCCAGGTTTATTCGTGTTCATACATGATTATCATATCAATAAAAACGTACTAGCAGGTCAACCAATGCATTTATTTGTCCGAGTTCACAGCGTTATAATTCTCTATGTGACACACACCATTAACCTTTACAACAACAGTTTCCTTTTTTCATCACAAATTCACAAAATAGTCCTGTTTATAGTTTCCTTCAGAAGATTGTGATAAAAATAGCCAAATTTTTTGAGTAAAAATTGAAAATTTACTTAAATTTTGTCTGTTGGCTCCAAAATAAGGGTTCATTTCCAGTAATATTGTTGAATATGCAGAAAAAAATGCTGAAAAATTTTGGCGAGAAAATCTGGTGGTGAAAAGGTTGATCGTATTGGTATCTAGTCCTAGGCCCTTTACTTCTGTGGAATACTTTATTTTCGCTGGAATTAATTTTCGCTGAATAGGCTTCTTGGGCGTTTTGTATGGAATTTATTTTCACTAGATTTTATTTTCACGGAATCATCCCATCAGCAAAAATAAATTCCAAGCAAAAATAAAGTATTCTACAGTATTTTAGTTCTACATTACTCATGTGATTCTTGGATTTATGAAACCTACAAACATATATTCTGATAACTAATGTGTGTGTGAAGTTTACCACTATTATTGCATGACTTACATCAGGTTTTAATAAAGACTTATTATTATTATTATTATTATTATTATTAAAACAATGTTGCCCTCAAGAACAAATAAGTGGCACATTCTATATGGAGAAATTAAAAGTAGACGATTACCTGCAACCTTTTCTTCGATAGTTTTCTTCCTTTTGTTTCATTCAAGGCAAACTGTGCACTTTCCACCTTATCAAAATATGCCAAAGCTAGTTCACTTTTCCTGTCAATATCGCAGTGCGTCACAGCGCCGTATCGACTAAAGAATCTACCCAGTGTACTTTCTGTTACAGTTGCCGCTATGCCTTCAATCCAAAGACAATTGTTTGCCATACTCTTTCCAAACCCAAGCTGAAATTAGAAAACACTGTAGCTATTACACATTTCCACAACGTTGAAAGATACTGGAGAAATAAATGTTACACCAATTGATGATAACTTTTTTTTTAACCAACAAGAAAGAAATTTACGACAGAGACGAAGGCAGACATTTTGCCTTTTACTATATCTTTGATGCAGACATAAACCCTTGAGTCATCGAAAAAATAATATTTCTCCCGAAACAGTTTATGCTGCAATAAAATCAGAATAACAGCGCATCCTTCTAACCTTAAATCTATTCTTGCCGATCGGTTCACCGTCCATCTTCTTCAGAGACTTGACGACACTCTTAATATTTGCGAACTGCATAAATGCATACGCTGGAACACCACCCTGCTTCTTGATGTCAATATCCTGCAGGAGATGATAAAAATCAAATTAGCATTTTCAAACCTGGAAAGGAAATTACACTTCTAGGATATTTTCTGAAAACTAAGCCGTGTTTATCACAGCGTGAGATGACAAAGGTCATTCTGTCAGTTTCAGATAAAAGACAATGCGTTATTTTGTTGGGCTGTCAGTGCGTATATAAAGTATTTTAAGCAATATATTTGTGTTTTGTAACAGATGCTCTGACAGAGGCAACAATGGACATTATTGATTTTACAGTAGATTGCATTGAACAGCAGATGCTAAATGATACCATTATTCATTCCACATAAACTACACATACAACCTTCAGATCATATTAGTTTTGCAATGATGAATCGAGAAAAGGTCACAAATCATGCAGCAGTGAATATTTCACATAGTTCATACAGCAGGAGCAAACAAGCTTCGTACGGCTAACTTGCAACTTCCCTGAGATAGTTAGTCTTCGCAAATAAGATTCGCACAGATAATTTATAACTTCCTTTGTATAATCACGCAATGTTGCAATATGAAAACAGACAATAACATAGTCACAGTATGTACCTAGAAAAAAATTAATTTGTGCCCGCTGTAAGACAGGGATTAAAAGTGAGCACAGCGAACATCCAAAATAACACAAATATCCCAGCAACATCAAGACTGCTACAATAAAATTAAATATTTTCTCCTACTACATAACATTTCAGTGCAACTTACCACAATTTCACCAAAAGCTTTAAATTTTTCTCTTAAGTCGCTGTACGTTGTATTTTTCTCCAGGTTTCCAATAAATAATGTCCTAGATGCTTTGGAATGGTATTCACTGATTGGTTCTTCATGTAATCGCAGATCGCCATCTACCTCCGTATCAACTATAAGAAGAAAAGAAGGTTCTAGTAATTCATTTTCATAAATAGATTTCCTTAGATATTCACATATACCGGTAAACTAAAAATGACTCTAAAAACACTGTAATTTATGTGGTGAGCGCATGCGCTACTACCACAATTGACCAAATATGGTATTTTTTTGTTGCCAATTTTTGTATTAGATATATCAGATCATTGGCAGCACAAACTAAAATTTAATAGAAAGATTTTTCCTGTTTGGATTCATTTCAAAGATTCAATATTAAAAATTTATATTTTCTGATAATATACACTAATAAAACAATAATTAAACTCATTAGATTATTTCCAAACGTAATATTAACACAGAAATAAAATTGACTCAACCCTTAGAATGTTCTAATTTTTTCCGCCAAATTTTAGTAAACATTTTACACATTATTTAAAAATTGTTTTGTTAATTTTGCACAGAGTAAACATAATTTTTTACTGTCAACAAGTCTTGATTAAAATTTTTGAACTTTTATGGAAAAAAATATGTGGGATATTTTGTAAAAGGTTGCAAGAGTTGAAAACGATATCTGAAATTTGGAACTACACGTCTTTAAATTATCAGATAGTGAAAACGACCTCTGAACTGGCAATATGGTGATGTCTGTAGTCTTTACACAATTTTTTTTGTTTTTCAACGTGAGGCCAAGCTTTTCAAGGTCTGGAAATCTGATTTTTGGAATTCCAGTACATTTTAGGAAGCATAGGAACCCAGCTTTTTCGTTGTGTGTACTAAGAACATGACTTGTCTACATAGTAGATGTTGAATATTACCATTTGAAAGACATCTGGCAAAGCCTTCTCCAGAACTACATTGACTTTCACCATATTGAATAGGTAAAGGTCAGCCTCAGTGTGGTCTTAATACAGTACAAAAGAATCAATACTGTACTAGTAAATCACTTTATTTTGACTTATTTTCACAATTTTAGCTTGAGTGATGAATCAGTGAAAATATCTTTTTTTCCCAATATTTTACATTCAACTCAAAAAACAGTGTAAACCTCATACCAAAATGTCTTTTAAGCAAAAATTGATTCCAACTAAAATGAAGTATTTTACAGTAATTGGACAGCTGTAGTTTCTCACTGAACATAGGTGTTCACACAGAAACACGTACAGGTATTCTAAAACATAGTAGTAGTGGCAATGAAAGCATCTTTCAGCTGTATTGTGTCTGTCAGGTTAGAAAAAAACACAAAGATCTAATTTCAACTGAATAAAAGAACCAACAGAACTGTCAAATTTGAATATCAATGCTGTCTCAAGTTAAAAGAAAATCAAGAGGTCTTTTTGAGATAGAAATGGTATTGAAACAGAATTATAGAAGACTACTGCGACCCATAACCTCGGCATACTTCAATACTCCCCTTAGAGGCCCCTACTGTACTAGAATAACCTTGAGACGAAAATCATAATCTGACATTTGACATCACACTCAGTTTTTATCATAGACTACCCCCCCCCTCGTACATACAAATTTATTACCCTTTTTAACATAACATTAGATTCTAGAAAGTTCTTCTGAATCACTGATTACAATAGTTTGTTGATTTTTACTACCAATACATTTAAAGTGATACCAATTGCATACTAAATTTAAATGTCATTTGGTACACAGTGCACAGTACAAGGGGGGGGGGGGGTTCATAGAAATATAATAATGTCGGAAGGACGTTTTTTTGAATAGAAAACGAGACAGATTGACAGTTACTCGATATTTTTAGATTAGATTTGAAATGTCATTGGCATTGGTGTTGTCATTGTAACTCTAGGGTAATGAAAATTGCACAAGACACAAGTGATGATCAGTTTTGAGAAAGAACTTATGGTTAGGGTGGGAGGTAGGTTAGGTGCAAAGCTTTCAGTTTCGACTTGGTTTGGGAATTGAAAATTGTTAAAATAATAATTATTTACGAGTCAAATAGTGACATATACCATAGTCCACACCCCTGTTGTACATCGATGCCCATGAACAACATTTGTTAAGACCATTTAAGTATCAGGAAGGTTATTTTTTCTTGCAGTTTATCTTATTCCATACAATGCGTTTTCAAATTAATGATAGCTGTATATACCGTACTCAACCGCGTTAGCGCCCAGGGGCCTCAACTCAGAAAATCATGATTTTTTTAGGGGTGGGCGCTTACCCGAGCACCCCCCTCGAAAAAGAGTGCAAATGAAAAATTTGATTCATCAAGTGACAGATTACGTCTTTGAGGGAAATCAAATTACGAAATTAGTTGAGTCGTCATTGATTTTCACAATGAAGAAACAGAAATGATCACAACAAATATGCACATTTTATTAAAATATTAATTACGTACCACCAGAATTTACGAAATTAAAAACATTTGAGTCTGTTGGAACACAGTCGAAGTCAAAATTGTCATATTATCTCCACTGACGAAGGTGTTGGATCGTACGCAAACTCTCGATGAAAATCACTTTCCGCCATGATGCATTTGCAGATTTCACCTGCAGCGGCGTCCTTTGACCTAATGGGTCAAAGTGGTTATTAACCAATCACAATGCTGTGTTGTACTGACGCAATTCTTCGGAAATTCTCGAAGACGTTCCGGTAACGCAATGCGGAAGTGAATTATCGATGTCGAAGTATGATCTGTTGGAATTGATTTCAGCGAATAAACGACATAGTTTTTCCAAAAAACTAGTAACTAGCCATTTTTGAGAGGTAAACTGTATATGGCATGAAATATTTACCGCATTTTACTTGTATTAACAGGTCATTGTCGAAGCGTAGTTTACGCTCGGTTACCGTGTTCTACGCATTCACAACATGTTCACAACGGTCGATATCCACGCTGTATCATATAAAAAACGATTACCAAGATTCGTTACGCAAGACCAAGTTTTAAATTAGTTGCATTTTGAAGGGGTGGGCGTTTTGCCGAATGTGACCCCAAATATAAAAATTGCGCAAAAGTGGGGGGTGGGCGCTTGCCCGGGCATGGGCGCTAACGCGGTCGAGTACGGTACATATATTTGCTCACCCTAATTTTGCTATATTACAAACAATGTTTAATTATCGACAAGCCCCCCCCCCTCCCTCTGACTGTTTTACCAGGAATTTTACCTACCTTCAGTGACTTTTTTCCTACATTCTGGTAAAAAGCAACAGAATCCCAAAGATTGTTTTCCGAGCTTACACTTTTAATACATGTTTGTTTTCTTTCCATTGTAATTTTAAATGGTTGAGTTCTCGTAAAATCTGTATCAAAAGTTGCACCACACCCATTTTTTTTTATCAATTGAGAAATAAAAACTAGATGCTATAAAAGCTGAATTCCCTCTGTTGCATTGTACAATTTAAACCGCAGCTTCTAATACAAATTTTACTGTATACATAGACTATCATTGGTATTCCCAATATTCATTGACTTCCCACCTAATTTAGATTTTTAAATTATAAAGCCACCTAAACATATTAAATTCTCATTTACACATCCCCTCCACAGAATACCAAAATCAATGGCAAGAAGGGGCAGGCGATGTGTAAATGATTTTAGGTGAAAAAACTTAGCGTAACTCAGTTCAATATTACATAGGATGGGGTCAGCATCAGTGTAAACTCAAATGTACATGCGTATCTTTTTATATGCTAGAGCTGAACCCAGTGTGCAAAGTACAAGGTACGCCATTTGTGTACAACCCCACTCAGTCATGTATTAACTGCCACCTGCCTCACTGTCTGCAAATATTGTAATTAATTATTGTTCATAGGTTATAAACTATATACATTGACTGTCAATAGAATATAAAACATACCATAAATTTAACCTTGACCTTGTTATGCAGAATATACATGTACTAATACTAATAGTACTAATAGGTTTCTTGATTAATAAATATTGATTTTACAAAAAGATATCAAAAGCAGGCTTTGTTTTATTGCTACAAACTAGATAATTAATTATAGTAATTGATTATTAAATTTGAAACATAAATTGACAACACAAATACAACTACTATTGAATCTGCATCAAGGATAAGTACCAATTTGCGGGAATAAAAAAATACTATTGGCATAACTACTTATGGAAATATTAATAAATGCCGCCCAATGTGATGTCATACATAGCTTTGACACCACTGATACATTGAATACAAGTCGGCAAGTTTGCCTTAAGGTAGAAGCCTGTTCATGAATTCAAAATTTATTTATTTTCCAATAAATTGTACTTATTGGCAGTATAAGGATATCAACATAAAAAAATGGGGGTCACCAGCTTAATTTTTACGAGAAAATGATGGTTGTATTTTAGTAGATAGTGGCCATTTTGGCAGTATTACAGTGCTTTTAACATAGGTTTGTATGGCACAGATATGCCACGTCTGAAATTGTAGGATATTGACATTTGCTGAAAAAATCTTATATTGTGAATGTCAAAAAAACTCAATTTTTCTTAACCATTGTATATAGCGATTTTAAAAAATATTAGGACAATTTTACAAAATCTGTCTCAAGCTCTGATAATGCCATTTTCGGTGTCTATCATGTTATAATATTACTACAAAAATATTACAGTACATATTTGTTCATGTTAACGATCCAACCACATCAGTGCATACGCAAACTTACCAGGACCAGTCCATATTGATACATCAATCTCTGATCCAAAGAACAATTTTCCTTTGGATTTATCAATCGCTTTATCAACATCCTCTGCTCGCTTGAAAAATATTAATCCAAATCGGTCAGCTGCAGCTCCTTGTACACGAACAGCAAGGATAGTACCGTGTTTTTTAAATTCATGAAATAAACCATCTTTGAGGCTGGTATCTGTGAGGGAAAAATTGGACTTTATTATTACATTTATATTATCCATACTACATTTATATTAAAAGCACATGTCTAATAGAATTACATTTATTGTACCATTCAAACATGACTTATGACCATGGACAAACTTCCATTATTTACCTAAGCACATATTCTATTAATAGAACAAATACAGTAGCTTTTTATTTAATGTATACGTACAAACACAAATTACTGGTAGCTTTCAAAAATTTATAATTAATAAGGGAATGCTATACAGTCAAACCTGCATACAATGACTACCCAGGGTGGTCTTAATTTTGAGGTAAGTTTATAATGAAAGAACATTTTATAATCATGTTTTCGGCTACGTAAGATTTCTTTATTTTATAATAGATTGTGATTCTGTATTATCATGTCACCTTTACTATTATTGATTGCTAAAAATCAAAACAATACCATCAAACCAAGTTTCAAAATATGATCATATTGTGTCTTCAAACTGTTTTTTTAAAATTAACAGTAAGTTTATATTCAGAGCTACAACTAAATTCAACACACAATGGACACACTTTAAAGCCTTGCGGTTTTTTATTTAAAAAAAAAGATAATAAAACCTTCAAGCTTATTGAACACTAACTAGTTGTCAGAGTATGGTTTTATAAGCACACAATTTAATTGGCAGAGAATGTCATTTTATTTTAAACTTGGCATTCAGCCATCTCATTAACATACATATTACCTGGCACTCATCCAATCTACAACCTATTGGTCATACCATTTTCTCTCACGCAATTGAATCTAAATTAGATCAACTACAGGAAAGTACTGTAACACAATTTTAAGATACAAGAAACCAATCGTGATATTTTTCAAGATGACAAGTTAGGCAAGGTGACAGTGAATTAATAAAAATTATTGAATCATAAAATCAAAATTGAAGCTTTTACAGCATAAAAACAAACATAGGAAAGGATGTATTATATCGAACAATATGGCTGCAAACATAACAATATAATCGAATAATGATGATGACAGATTGCAGCCAGCCAACTAAAATGAGTCGCGTACTATTAATAGTTACTACATAGAAGCCTGCCATTATTGAGTTGGAAGCTTCCAGAACCATTCAGTAACCAGCAGTGACGCCCTCTCAAATTACCAAATATTAATTTTTGTTTGTACTGCACAAATTTTTGTTGACTGTTATAATTTTTTTATTCATATAATCTTTAAAAAAATTACACTACTCCAACATAATCTTACATGACACAAACTTTACCAATGGTCGAAGCCAGCTTCTTTTTTCCTTCCAAAAAAAAAAAATTAACCAAGATCAGGCCACCAATGGAGAATTAAGTCCATTTGATATAAACAATATAAATATATAAAAATGAGTAAAATGTTATAACCAAATATTTACCATCATAAATTATGGTATTCAAATGAGTAACACTAACCTCTATAGCTATCCTTTACCCAACCCCATTTATTTGTTTAATAGTCTCTTATTTCACACTACTGACCTAGACAACTTGGCACCCATCCAACACCGATTTATAAATCCCTCTTTCACATTTCCCTGTGTGCTTAGACCAGTCTACTTGTACAGTGTTTACAGCCGGCTGGAACTGGTTCATTATATTATAATGTAACAGTTGTATTTGCAAGGTCGCCAGTGTTATGAATGTGAAAACAAACAAGTACTGCATCACATGCTCATTTGACAAAATATACACAAATTGACAACTATCGGGTAACCAAGAAGAAATGTTCTGTTTCTGTTTGACTGTCATTACAGTTTACTTTCCTAAAGATGGAGCTAAAAAAAGATCTTTTTTTTTCAGTGCCATGGCCTCCAAATGAACCTCAAAGGGCGGGGCGTAGGTTTTCAAATTTGAAGGCATACAATTTTGATGTAGCTAAAATTTCTCAAAATGCCTGATTTTAATTGTGAAGAAAATATTTAATTATTTTCAAAGGTGGGTATATCAACAATTGCTTCTCTTGCGAATTTTGAGCCTTGCCTTTGCTGTATTGTGCTGACGGTTTTAAAGGGTGTGGTTGCCACATAGCGCATGTTCAAATTTTGGTAACAAACAACGTAATATGCTCATATTGTGTATGTCACTATGGGTCCCATATGACCACCGTCCTTTACAGATCTACCAATGGTGAAAATACATACTGATTTTTCAATCAAAAATGAATTGGCTTCACACATCAATGTCTGGTAATATACAAAAAAACAATAGCTAACTACTAAGGATAGATTCACCCAAGAAAAACACAGCAATTTGGAGAACAGTGAACTGCATTAATTTCGAGAATTTTTGTAAATTTCACAGGACTTCAGAAAATGATAATATACTGTAGAAGGATTAATTATTCAATGGGTTTTAAATTTGCTTATTTTGCTGACTGGAAAATGCGCTAAATTAAAACCCAGTGAATATGTAAAATTTAGCATAGAACACATTATCTAAATGATAAAACCGTGACTTTAAAACCCACTGAATATGTCTGAAATGGTAAATCAGTGAAATATAAACCCAGTGAAAATTAGTCATTTTACAGTAGCAAACATTTTTAGTTGCAACAAATTTAACATTTCATAGTTAGACATGTTTCTACATGTAGACTTATTAATGCATTTATACAAGATGAGTACTGTAAAATGACTAATTTTCACGGGGTTTAAATTTCACTGATTTACCATTTCAGGCATATTCAGTGGGTTTTAAATTCACGGTTTCGTCATTTAGATAATGTGTTCTATGCTAAATTTTACATATTCACTGTGTTTTAATTTAGCGCATTTTTCCAGTCAGCGAAATAAGCTAAATTAAAACCCAGTGAATAATTACCCCCTTTACAGTATATTGCATTGAAATTCAATCCTTTCTATGACTCCTGAATAAATGCAGCTGCCAACAACCTTTACCAACCACAAGAAATTTGATTCGTTGATAGTTTTTTTTTTAACCAAGGTGCGAGAAGACAAAGTACATACTGAAAACATTTACGCGATAATTTGTATTGAAGCCCATGCTTGCAGTCTGTTATTCACTAATACATATTGCATAAACTGACATGATGTATGCCTTATCGCTTTAACAGATATTTAAGATACAGAAATTTTCATTTAAATTGAGTTATGAAGTGAAAAAGACATGAATGTTACATAACAAGAGCATAACCTTTGTGACAATTGATTGTGAATTTTCTTGACAGCCAGCATAATAAATATCAGAAATAGAAATTGCAGAAAATGCAGTGTAAGTCTTGTTAACTATGGTACACCCCCATAGATGGTCAACATCTAAGTTGACCTCTTAAATCTTGAAGTAAACAACTAGTGGACAGACCATGATAACAAATTGAGCACAAGAGGTTTTGTATTGTTATTGGATATAATTTTTAATTTCAAATCTGAAATCTAATCTCAAAATACTTCCCAAATTTTATATTTTTTAAAAAGGTCTGACTTTGATAAGACCTTTCGACATTCAAGACATTGCACAGAGCCAGAAATTATTTGTAAATGGAAGTGTTAAGTCTCTTTCATAGAACACATAAGTGGCTGTAAGTTAAAAGGCAGCCCTCCTTGCATGCAAGTTTGATTTTAACTAATGGATGTGATGTATGGGACCTGTAGTGAACATAGCATGTCACTTTGACCTCGCCCTTTGAAAAACATGAACTATGAGCTCAGGATTGTTTAATCCATGTCGTAACATTGTTGCAAAAAAACAAGCAAACTCCTCCACATACACCAGATCACCTCCAAGTCTTATGGCATCAACACCGAATTATAGCTGGTACAAATTCCAAAACAATGGCAAAATTTACAAGGTGACCATGAACATTGCCAGGATGCCCAATCTGATGCCTTGTTGAAAATCAAAATAGTCAAATATTATTTTCTTTCACACTTTTAGAAGTTTTAGCGTTACATTTATGTGTCCTCAGAAATCCAATCCTTATCTAGACTATGCATAGAGATAAATATACTAAAAAACAATGACAAACAAATGACTTATGTACATGTAACTATGTACATAACAGAAACAATAAGGTATCAGGTGTTATGGGTTGGAACTAATCAATTGTCTGAATAGTAATAAAACCTTTATTTGCACTCCGATTGAGCTTGAACAATAGAGAAACATTTGCAAACACATCAGTGGGATCATAAGGAGAACAATGGAATTACATTTGCATACACATCAGTAGGGTTAAGAGGACAAAGGGAAAAAAGACTTTCTGTGCTACGGAATACTGGAATTTATTTTTTCAGCATTAATAAAAGCCTGCTACATACATAATTAAGGGCAAATTAGCATGTGCTTACGTAAATAGACAACTTTCAGTACCTTGTAAGATCTGGTGTAATCCGAGTGAGTCATAGATCCTATTCTACAATCTAAACCAGGGTCATGTATCGCAGAGTGACCGTCTATTTACCTATATTAATATGCTTTCAGATGCAGGTCTCTAATAGAAGTATTTAGTGTGTGCTGACTGAATTAAATTATGACTTATTTTGATCCCAGATGCACCTCTACCATAAACAGAGCACACACTTCTAGCATAGTCAATACTTATGATTGAAACACAAAGCCAGGCACCACAGGCATCGTTTTACGTTTTCAGGCTTCAAGTAAAGCTTACTGAGAAAACAAATCTAGCTTGTATTGTATTACATTTATATACTCAGTTTTATCACAATAGCCCTCCATCCTCCTCCCTCCCATGCATTTCTACTAATCAAGTGCAACAATTCAATAGGGTACGCTGTTTGATCATGCTTGGGTCGATTTAGTGAAAACAGAAACAGTAACCACAGAACATTGCTCATCAAATGTGAAAAACATTAACAATAAAAGGATATTTTTAACAATACTACCATTATAAAAAAAATTGATTGCTTTTCTAGTTTTAACAAGAAATTACCTCATGAATATTTAATGATGTGCTAAATGACACAACTGAAATTAACTACTACCGCATTATTAATTCATAATTAATTAAGTTGTATTCCCACTTTGTATGATCTGCCAAACATATCTTAATGACCCTATTAAGCATCATAAGGGCATTGGCTTTTGTCCAATTTGTGAGAAATCTTATTCCAATTGGAACCTGAACTTGAATTTAGAACTCCCTGCTCGAATAAAGTATGAATGTATGCAAATGGCCAAGAGTAATTACAACAATGAAAATTATGTCAGACTTAATAATTGGACACTATGACCTATAATACAGGCTAGCTTCAGCACTCCTAAATTCAGGATTTGTTGCTGTGTCAACTGATTTTATCATTTCTCATGGTGACCACAATAGTCAATAGGAGGTGATCTACATTTAAGGTAGCGGGACTATTATTTGCATACTTGTTTTCATCTTCTAATTGTGACTAAATGACTACAAATAGACCCGGGAAAGTACATATTTTTAGAATCGCCAGACTTCAAGCTTTTCACAAGTGTATTTTGCATGCCCGTATCTGCAATCTACGACGCGTTACTCAATCAAAGGTGAAAAATTACTTTTTCTGTAAAAAGAATAATTACACATTTATGCTGGCGATAAGAAGTATTTTTTTCACTTTTCCTAGTTGTTCAATAGTCTGGTAAATTGAATGTGTCTGGTCAGTTTTATTCAAACAAGCGTTTTAAAAAATAGTGTCCTGAATTTCAATTACTGTTTTAGTCGCATTGCCCCCAACTCAAACCACAACTCGTTGGTAAATAATCGATGAAATAGTTTGTCTGGACACATTCAAGTTCCTCTCATTGTCACCTTAAAGCTGTAAAAATTTGGTGTTAATCCGACGACAATAAATATACGTTATTTTTTGTTAAAGACCTTGTATTTTGAAAAACATAAACTCCTAGAAAACGTCCATAAAGTAACAGCAAAGATTTTCAAGCTTGTTTATCGGCACAATCAATTTGTTTTCCCATCAAGGTCTGTTTTACCATGTGTAGGGACATCCAAATGTGTAAGGCTATTGGAAACCAAAAAATAAAGGAATGGGATAGCTATAATTGGATAAATTCGGCATATGAAAAGACCAAAATCAATGATTTTTTTTCAGTGGCTGTGTGACCTTATGTCTGACACATTCATATGCAAATGACTAATCTGTGAAACAAACAGGGGCGGAGACAAACCACTCAAATGTTTGGAAACACTCATTGTGTGTCAGATAGCTACTGATAACACATCCTAACATTGCTTTGTCTTGAGTTTATCTTTGAAACTTATAGGCACACAGATTAAACCTGTGTTGTTGATTTTGGAAAACACTACTGAGGCTGCCTTGCTTCCCTTCAGAAAATCTATATTTTAACCAACTTACATGACATTCTATGTTATATTGACTTTATCATATGAAAGTTTATGGTGCATTTCATCAATTAATAAATAAATGTGAAAATCGTAATTTTCAACACAAATAATACCTTAATACAGGCAGGAATGCAACTTAAAAAGAACAAAAAACAGATCATGTTACATTCGGGATTAATTACAGTGTGTTTGGATAAAAAGCTTGAAACTGCACATTGCTAGGAGGGGAGTTAGCAAACTAGAACAGTTCTTTTGTTACAATGAATGTCTGGGCAAACATCGAAGTAAACAAAAGGGGAACAAACGAACAGGGTGACTCCAATGATCATCCAGGTGTGGTGTGGTGTGAAGTATGAACAGCACTAGTAATTTATTACCACACACAAGTAGCACTAAATTCAATACTAGTAACCTACAAAAACAACTGCAGGAAGTACATGTGCAAACATGTTTCCATTTTTATTTTTGGACAAGCATCAAATTGGCTGGCTACACATTGACACAATCAAACAATGGAGTTTCCTAACAATCCTAGCAACTGTGACACAACCACCTACAATTTTAAAAAGTTCAATGCAAGCAATACAATATACAAGGTCATACTTAAATCACAACAAAGGATATTGCATTTATATAGTCAGTATAGTTTACATACAGACTGCCATGTGAGGTTTCAAAGAAAAAAACTTTGGCCACCAATATTAGCCACAGACCCACTTTTTTTATTTCTATAGTTACCATATTTGCTTTATTAGAGCCAAATCTCCAATGGAAATGCATATTAAAAAAAACACAATTATTTATTTTGACCATAGAGATACCTTTAATTTATGCAAGCATTACTAATAGAGAAAATATGGTACACCTAATTTAATTTCTTTATTAAATTCATTCAGTAATTATAGTAATTACTGTAAAAGAGAGATCACTTTGATCAAACAAAATAAAGAAAATTATCAACGTTGTAAGCGATTTAAAAAGTGAAGGCAATTCAGCAGAAAGGTAAAATTTTAAAATATTAGCTACAAAAAAACCAGGTTCTACTTTTAAAACTGGATTGACTGACAGCATTTTCACAGACCTTGAGGCAAAATTAGCTCTACAACTTTGGTAGCCATGGGAACTAGATTTTATATTTAAATGGCCATTGATAGATTGTATAGCTTGGTGTGTGTAATTCAGCTTCCAGTAGAATTGTATGCAAGTGTTTAATTGCGTCGACGGCTGCAATGCTATTGCGGTTGGTTAACATATTCAAGTCGGCTACCAAAGGGCTCTGGCTATGAAAGGAAGCTCCTTTCAATTCCAGAGACTGAAGAATTTAAGCAAAAGGCATAAAAAATGAGCCCATTTTAATTGTTTGTGACACGACGAAATTAGCCAGAATCGATGAGCGATAACATAACTACTGTCGACTTTATTCAGTTTGAGAGAGATGAAAATAAAAAGAACCTCTAGCCTGAATACCAGAGTTGTAGGACCAGTTAACTGGCTCATGATAAACAACTCACCTGTTGACCTGCTCGGCAAGTTTTTAACACACAGTGCCGTAGACCGCTTACATCCAGAATCAGTGTTTCTACTATCCCTGCTACTCCGACTACTGCCACTGTAACATATAAAATAAACATTTGCATTACCAACCCTGCAAGGAATAGAGACTACTAGAGGGTATTCGGTCTTTTGAAAAAGTGGAGGAGATTCATTTGACCAAGTATGCAACTATATCAGTAAATAAATCAAAAGCTAATTCCTATTTGGAAACTAAATATTGATTGATATGATAACTGTGGACATTGCTATGACTACCAACCAAAAAGACGATAAAAATGAGTCATTATTACACATAATTTTGAAATCTTAAGTTCAGTTGAATTCTGTTGGTAGTTACCAACTTGATCTTTTGTTGCACAATATGAATTAGTAACAGCCATAGTTTTAGTTGTCGTCTCTCACTTTGAATATGCAGATTAATAAATAGCTGAACTAGTTGTGGTATAAGCTGTGGTGTTTACAGTGCAACATCAATATGATGATTACCATCTTGAAAACTACACCATTGGTGTCATTTACAAGAAGGGTGTTACATTGAAACACCATGGCTACTGGCATGACTAAATATACCTTCCTGGCTCTATTGGTAATGCACACACAGCTTACGCAAGGTAAAACTCCCATGCAGGTAGGGTAGAGTCAGATTTACAATTCGTCTTCTTCATTTGACATAATTTTTCACACACACACTAGCTTGCTGATTACTGGTAGTTTGAAAAACACATGTTTGATGAAGATTACAGTAACTTATTTCAAATTATTTAAGTCTCATTGAAATATTGCGTGTTTATGCACTATTTTTTCGTAGTTGGGGAAAAAAAGTTAAGGGTAGGCATTAAATTTGAGGTATTGTAGAGTTATCGGAATCACATATTTTTTTTCATTATGCCTAATAGACATGTACTTCTCATAGAATAAATATGATACTAACTAATACAAAATCTAGCCAGGCAATCAGACATCTCAAAGACTATCAACTCTAGCCTTAAGCTACAGTAAACTCTTATTTTCTCTTAGTATTTATTTTCGCTCAAGGATGAATCAGTGAAAATAAAATCCAGTGAAAATTTCTCCCTATAATATACATTCAACTCGCCAAAAAAAGTGAAAATAAACTTCATGAAATATCATCAGCAAAAATTAGTTCCAGTTAAAAATTAAAATATTTGACAGTACATAATGTATATACAAACTATTTCTGTGAGTGCTTGTAATTTTTACACTAATGTGAAGAGCTATATGCAAATAAAAAATAGCGATGTAAAAACTTTAGGCGAGAAATACTGTAGAATACTTTATTTTCGCTTGGAATTTATTTTCGCTGAAGGGATGATTCCGTGAAAATAAAATCCAGCGAATATACTTTTTTTCCTATATTTCACATTAATCTCATCAAAAACTTAGTGAAAATAAATTCCAAGCAAAACGCCCAAAAAGCCTTTTCAGCGAAAATTAATTCCAGCGAAAATAAAGTATTCCACAGTAGTAGGTTTTTTTGTTTATTTTTTAATTTTCAGTTAATTAGCCAAATAAAGGAATCATGATAATAATGTATGCCTCAATCAAACTGCAGACAACTAGACAGTTATTAATTAATTAATTAATGATGGGAGTTCTCACCTGGGTGACTGACGTGAGGCACTGTCTCTGCTCGAACAACTGCTACTCCTAGAAACACTGCTATCAGAGCTCCGCGAACGGCTTCGTGACTCACTGCAACTCCGAGATCTTGACTGGGAATGTGATTTAGACGGCGATCGAGATCTCGACGCTGATGGTGACTGAGAACGCGAACCAGACCCTGAAAGTCCTTTACAATGCGACTGTTTATGCATTTTTTTATGCTTACGTCGTCCCCTAGTTTCCACATTTTGATCTAACTCTCCTGTCCGTCGTCGGTTCTCATATTTATTAAATTTAGAATATCCTTGCACGTTATAAGCACTGGGAGTCCTTTTCTGTTGCTGTGCATACGCTGTACGTCCGTAAGATTTTCGGCGACTATGAACAGGATAGTACATAGCGGCTGCAATGTCTTCATTTTCATAATATGATGCAGCTGGGTGTTGTTCATAGTGTCTGTCGTATAGACTCCTATCATAGGCAGCATATGCAGAGTGTTCGTAATTCCTATCATCAGCATACCTATCAAAGGAAAATAAAATTATTTTACAAAAAATAACCTATCTGTAAAGGTGAAGAGAGCATTAATAACAAATATGCATAGTCCTTGATGGGTGAGGATAAATTAATTTATTACAAAAAATAAAATAAAACTCCTGCACTAATTCATGTAGTTTCATTTAGAGACTGGAAAAGTAGCATATTATGGGATTGGGAAAAGGTCAACTCACTAATGCTAGGTGATTTCCATCTAGTGACATTTTACTGCACTGCAAGGCAGGGCCTCATTACAGGGAATTCAATGCCCACTCCACAATGAGGCCCAGGTAACCATTAATTTTATTAAAACTCCCCATTTACAGACAAACGTTATTAACAAAAAAATCATATTTCAGTTGTTTATTGACCAAGTATTTATTTGCTAATTTTCAGATTAAAAAAAAACAGTTATTTTAAAATTTTTATTTAATTTGAAAAAGTCTTGAGAAAATCACAGCTATCAAAAAGCCACTAATAAATTATACTCAACCCTGGGAAACTGTTTGGATCAATACTGAGAAATCAACCAATTAATGAGTACAGATTATTTCAAACTACATTTTGAATATAAACTATCCCAATTGTAGATTTTTAAAAGTAAGATTCGGTTTAATATAATGTTGCTAATTGGAGGAGTATTTGATCAGAAGAGGTCAAAGCACATCCTATTGGCCAAGAATTTAATTAATGGTTGCCAGAGATTAAATAAAACCAAGATAAAATTGATCAATATTACTTTAAAAAGAAATTCTATGAACAAGATAAATAAAAGAAAATCAAAATTCTGACAACCACAAATAAATTAGGTTTTTAAGATAATGTTTATTCATCACGTTTTTCTTTACAATAACACAGACGTTTCAATTATGATTTAAATACAAGGCAACAAAAGGACTGGCTACAAATTTTAAATTCGTTAATTACTATCATCTTCCAATGAATCAATTATAAAAATTAATTAGTAATATACATTTTCGAGCAGCTGAATACACTATATTACCATGAAGGTGGGGGGGGGGGGGGGGTACACATTAAAGCCATTATACGGTAATACCCAATATGCAAATTAGTAGAAGAATTATTCCCTATTCTTGGTGTCCACGGAGACCGGTCACTTGTTGTATTCACTACTAGCTATCACTACTTATTATCTATTAAGACACTTGCCATACACGTCAGTCAGTATCCATTATTATGAAAAATAACAATCCCCAGGGTTATTTTCTATGACAACTCTTCATTTGATGGGGCAGACGAGTTCCACTGTACCTACTTTATGCGCCAATGAATGTGTGTGAGGGTAGTGTTTTTGCTTTATTAGTCATCTTGATTTTATATATCTTTATTTTATTATTTGTCTTCAGAATAGTGTAACAGCAGCGAGCGGATGGAATGAGAAGCAAGATATACTCAGGGCTGCGACCAATATGATGCACATACGTGATACATTAAAATAATCAATTGTTTTCTCTACTGGAAATGGAACAAATTCAGCTTCCGTACTTGCCCCAGTATATGTGTGATCCAATAATAGCACATTGTGGGGACTAACGTACAACTCGCAGAATAACCAGATTGATTTTACACAATACAATGTTACATGGCAAATACTGTAGAAAAAACATGGCACAATGACAATTGCATGCTGTTAGTGAAAAAAATGCATGGTTTAGTTAACTGTAATGAAATGGAACTGGACGGAGAGAGAGAGAGAGCTAAAGTTCTTGACACACAACACAAAATTAATGAAATACCAACCTTTTCAAGGCTTTGAATCTAATAGTAATACTCCTGGCTGTTAAATATCCAGGGGTATGCATAAATAAGCCAAGGTCTGACATTCACCCAATATTCACAATTATTTTTATTTCAACAGAACCAAAACGCATGGAAAAATAGGAGTGCATATTAGATCCAGGGAATATAAGAAAGAGATACCCCAAGATAGAACTCGGCAATTACAAAATCCTACAATAGGTATTGCATAGATAAATTAAGTTATCCAGGAGGCGCGACTGTATCCATCAGGGTGTGAATTGTCTATATGTGTCCGTGTCCGAAAAATAGCTAGAAATAAAATCCAACCTCTCAGTAATAAAGTTCCAACGATTTGAACTGCCGGCAGTTCCTTCAGAGCAGCAAGTACCATATATTTCTTTGTCCGATTGTGATATAATAGCTAAGAATATTACTGTTAATCACACAGCAAGTGAGTCTACGATAGTGTGACCTGCAACTCCAGCTAAATTTATTCCAACATTGGATTAACATAGTTCGCCAAGTCTCAAATAATCTGCTAAAAGTAGTTCAGTCCTGGATGATAAACGGCTGCTGTGTAATACTCCTATAACACTGCTATGTACATCCAAAATGGCTTCTCTGCTGGGAATACATTGGAACAGCTAGCTGGTATGTTAAGTCAATTTCCTGGCATCAGAGCCTCCAATATGCTGCATACATTCATCATGTTACTACATCCAAGTTGGACCTGGATTTATATCGTATATAGACTCCATAGAAATAAAAGTAAATCCAGTTTAACGAGACTGTAGACAGCTGGAGAAGGGAGTTGTAATTGATGAAGCTTGACAAGTCGTTAATCCACCATAGGTACCATGGTAGGTCAGCCTTAGGACATTAAATATTTCCAAGTGCTTATCCAAGTGTCAACTAAAAGTCAGATACTGCCAAATAGTTCCCAGCGTCTGGCACCAACAGTGTTGTATTGGTACAACATATTGAGTATTCCAAATTCAGGGTAGCGCAAAGTCACGGACGGCCACAGATATTACCATACTGAAAATAACTAACTGTTTCTTAAGTCCATTATTAAATCCTAGATAGTTTCCAGCTCCATTACGGCATATCTGATAAATTCAACCTTTATATTATATCCCAATGGTTGAATTGACAGGCGCGGATAAGCTTCCTTTTTTTTGGCGATGACAACAGGAAAATAAACATTTGTACGGGGATCTTTACCCTGCATTAATTCCATATGGGGCTACCACGGATATGAATGGGCTACAAACACGAGACAAACGGAGCACATCATGCATCCCAGTGTGCAGGCAGACAATGTGTAGCACATTTTTACTAAGACAGACATAACCTACCCTTGTTTTGTAATAGAACTTACCCTTCCCTGACATATCGCGACTGGCGAGCATATGTACCACCAAAGTCCCTGGCAGACATCATAGACATGTGTTGTGTTGGAGAATCCTCACATTCGTGTATATGCACAACCGTGCCTGGTGGCCGATCCGGTTCGTTGTAGTCGGTCCTCAGTTCATGATCTCCGAGTTTATTCACAGATTCGTGAGCTTTTGTTGCACATTTTATATCAACAAAATCCACAAATGCTGAGAGTGTACCATCCGATGATCTTTTGGATAAAATTTTAACGTTTTCAACACGCCCAAATCTGTGGAAGAGAATAGAAATGAGGTTGAGTCAGACAATTTCACAAGCACAAATTAATAATAAATAGCAATAAAGCCAAGCTGTATAAATTTCAGGTTTGCTAAACCATCCCCACTCATGATGGAATAGTTTTCTTCAAGTGTCATTGGAATAAGCTTGATACTGCACAAGAACTGTATTTAATGATTACTCTAGTATTAGGTTACTGGTATGGGAACTCGTTTATCAAACGACGTCACGTCATGAATTGTTTCTAATTTCAGTCAGTTTTTATGTATATTTTTAACTAAGCAAAAAATTTATCTCATATCGATTAATGGCCGTAATTTGATGGAAATCAATAAAGATACGGCCGATGCCGGCGATCAATTCATCGGGCCTACTGACATGGTAAAAATCAGCTTCAAAGCTAGCGTGGCCCATCTTCAACCACGCGAATTCCCACGAAAAACTGTCGATTGTCATTCTCAAAAAAAACAAAAAAAAAAAACATGTTCAGCTGGATCCTGGTTTCTGTTTTCCACGAGGTGTTCATGTGATAACGAGGACTAAAGGTCTATTTTACCAGAAATTTCTTTTTACTAAGGATCCAGATGTAGAGGTACGCGTACAAAACCTCCAGATATAGCATAAAGCAGTCATGTTTTGTTGACCGTTTTGTTTAACAGTGCGACTGGGACATGTTTAATTCAAATCAGGACACACACCGTACTATTAATAAATTGTATTTTAACAAAATACAGCAACCTTTACGGGCCAAGTGCGTGCTTTCATATGCTATTCTACTTGAGGTTCCAGGCACCTATTAACGTACCAATAACAACACGTGCAGTAAGACGTTTTTTTACTACATACTTTTTAGCGTTGTCAGAAATGGCGGAGTAGACTCGCTCAAACCTCTCCTGCCAAAACTACGCATACTCACCGCTTAAAATGCTCCACCAGTTTTTCCTCGCGTATATTTTCCGGAAGATTTCCCACCCACAGATGTCTAGTTTCCCGCGCCATGGCAATGCGTGGTAACTGTCCGAAGGAGATTCAAAATTGTTAGTATTTTCCGTTTTAAAAAAATCCCAGGGTCAACACTGCAACATGATTATTGTCCACCAGCAGCTCGTAATAGCTTCCCTCTCTCTCATGACGTCATCAGTTACAAAGCACACTGGGATATAATCATGTGATACTTATCACGTGACTACAATCCACAAACAACACCGTGACGAGCTGCTGAAAAAAAAGCTGATTTACTCTTGTCTTCAGGAAAGAATGGAACGGCAGTATGTGACAATGTTTTCCTAACAAAATAGCTACATTATACAAAGGGTTGCCACGGGAAGCAATATAGCTTATCATTAGCAAAACAGTGGACTATACTGCAATATTTCCGTTCCCTTATTTCTTGCGGTCACAGTAAAACTGCCACGTCACTTGATGTTTTTTTTAGCAAGGAAGTAAACAACCGAGTTATATTTATAATCTAAAATGACTGAGCTCAACGAATGTATTGGATGGCGAAATTTTGCTACAAGCTAACAATGTTAGTATATCATGCAACTGTGGTATAATCATAAACGGTCCCGTACAGACTAGCCCTGAGTACAGTCCTGTAGGTTGGCCTCCTTCCGTTGATCATTCGGCCCTCACAGTCCTGAGAAGTCGCATAGACCGGGGATTCGACACTATTGTGAAAGAGTGTATCGGGCGATTTAAGAGGCATTCAGCTTTGCAGTTAAAAAATAAGCAGGTCGATACGTCTAACTATTCTAAATACCTTAACTGGAAGCGAAATTACATAAGATTTCCCACTAGGGTCGATAGAATCGACATTTTCCAACGTCAACCGAAAATATACGCCGCCATCTTGTTCTTGACGCATTCATAAACAAAACGTTGTTTCGTTGCGTAAAACTTGCTTTCGCCAACGTTCCAGTGCTGTAGGTTCATTTTTCGGCCACAAAAAAGGTATTTGTAATCGCTAGATTAGTCGATAGATGTTTTAGCTGGTTACAATCATGAAAACTGCAGAACGGTTCTCCGCCATAAATTTGTAGGCGGGTGTCGAATCCCCGGTCTATGCGACTTCTCAGGACTGTGGGGGCCGAATGATCAACGGAAGGAGGCCAACCTACAGGACTGTACTCAGGGCTACGTACAGACCAAAGAGGTTCACGTGCAAACCACGGAGCAAAAAAAAAATCCCACCAGCGATTGTTTTCAGTGATTGTTAGGAAACCATTTAGTATACGTTATATTATATATAAGGGTAATGACGTAGACTTTATTTCATTTCTTTCCTCCATTTCTGACGTAATACGCGTTTGGTCACAGACCATATGGTACAAATCGCTTCACTTTTATTACGTGGGCGTATAGCCTGCAAGACATTGCACATGTATCTGTTCAGTCTAATTGAAATCGTAATTTGGGCGTGTTCTTTTATTTATTCGTTATTTATATATTAGTCGCTTGTACTAATATTCTTACTGCATATTTGTTAAATATTAAAACTAATTAATGTAACAAAATAATTATTTAATTAATATTTGAATAATTATATTTTTTGATTATTTGTACAATATTTTGGCAGAATTCAGAAAATAAGTTGCGAGTTTTTATTTGAACTAATGATTACGCTGACAAAACCAATTGCTTTTGTTTTATATTAAAATGTGTGTTGGTGCAATACCATGCTATTTTGTATTACGTATTGTAAAAATTAAAGAATTGATTTTTTTTTAGATACCCATACATTGTTAGTATAATATATTGTGAAATGTCTATTAAGCCTGTGGTACAAAGGTAGGATTTGTATGATGGAAATATCTAATCAGGGTGTTACTATCATTGTATAAGCTAATATAAAATTTTATCTATTGGACCATTCAACATTGTTTATACAGGCAGTTTCCGGGGGGGGGGGGGGGCAGTTGATACATAGCTGGGTAGGGAGGTGCCCCTGAGTGTTCAAAACTGTAACCATTTTTATACCTGGATAGTGGCAAAATCTATACTCATATTTATACCATTTCTGTCATCACTGTTTGTTCCAAATATAACAAATCGGAAAAATATTACTGATATTTATACCTAACCTAAAATCCAAAAAACACGACCCATTTCAGGACACGTCCCCATTAGGGCAGTTGTCATCTCTCAAAACGAATGATTAAGTTTCCTTGAAGTTCTTATCAACCTATCACTGGGGTTGGTAGGGGGTGTAGTATGCAGCAACGAGAAAATGACTACAAAATGCTACAAATAGTCACACAGTGGGAATTTAGATAGAGGTTGTGTCGCTGTATACAAGAAAAATTTGATGGCAGGGATTGCTATAATGTCGTCAGTTTATCCCCCAAACTGTGATTATTGGCATTTTGTCATGTCCCTTGAATGAGTGAGGAGTTTGATAAGCTAAGCCAAAAAAAAATATCTCAAATTCACCTATTCAGCCCACACACCTCCCTACTAATGGAAAACATTGATAGGAGCGTTATGCTGTTGTTCATAGAAGGTAAATGAAAAAAATAATGATCATCAAACTTCCTTACGCACAAGACTCAAGTAAATACCCATTAAAATGAAGATTTTGAGCCAATGAGTTCAGGTATAAAATTCTCACAATATCTTAAAACATGGGGGGGGGGGGGGGGGCGCTTGTATTGCATATTTCAGTGTCATTACATTACTTTTATGTATATCATGTTTTGGACAGAGCTCTGCGACAATTTTCTTTGCATTAACAGCTATTTGATGTGATACATCTCAGCACAACCACTCCCGGTTGAACATGCGCAGATGTGAATCTTAATTAATCAATTTTCTCCCACAATCACATCCGTTAGTGAATGAATCTCTACATGTGGCTTTGGCTTCCCCAGTAGGATTTGACTCTGGTCTATCGATATGAGGATGCAACAATCACTTATACCTACCGTTGATCATTCCACACACAAACCCTTTGATGAATGAAAACAGATTACATTGCATGTGTTAACCCTTACACTCGCCACAAATAATTTTAGAGAAAGCCTTATTTTTCTTTTAAATGTATACCAATATTTTTAATTCATATTTTAATAAAAAGGAAGATTCTCGACAAACAGTACTGTACATTACACCATATACATATCACTGGAAATTAATCAAATTAATAAAATGTATGATAGAAAAACTGTGAGTGAGACAATATGGTCATGTTCATTATTTGTTTATGAAATACAGACAGACTGAGGCATTCTAAAATAATTCCATATACCGACCTCTCATGACTCATACTCTCGTCATTTGTCGTTAGTGAACAACAAATCTGATGCAACAATGTCATTAAAAATCACAAATATTATAAAACCACTTTAATTTCGCAAGTGACATATTTTCGCAGATTTGCAACATACATCCATTGTTTGGATTGATTTTCGCGAACTAGGATCTCATGAACACCCTCATACTGTAATAATTTCAGGCATTGAAAACGCAGCAGTTTACATTATTAACATAAATGCTAGTGTATATTTCACTCAATAGAATACAGAGTCTATGATTTCCATGAATTCATGTTGCTGGAGTCACTCATTTGCATACAATAAATGCAAAACCCACGTACAATATTCTTGAATTTACTTATTTTCACGTAATTGACACTCAGTCAGGAATTCAAAAACAGATCAAATATTTCTTACACACTCCATATCTTGCTGATTATCAGTGAACGTCATCAAAGGTCAAAGTGCACCAAGGGCGGAATAACATATGCAAATCATTTTATTCAGTTGATCAAGCTATTCCAAATTTAATATTATGATAAAAAATGTTTGTTTTTTTTCCCCTACAAATTTTCTATTGCAAAATAATTTAAACATAAATAATTCTGAGACTAACAACAACTGTGTTCACAGATTCAAATATAAGTATGACACATGTAAATGAGAAAGGAAAATTATAATACGTATGTTTTACAGACTGCGTTATTTACAAATATTAATGACACATTACATATAATATACATCTCTGTAAATAAAACCAAATATGAAGTTGACTTTCAGTTTGTATGTTTGTGATGATGGAAATTAAGTACACAATAACAACTGAATCTAATCAGTGGAAATACCCCGAGTACTCGTACTTGTTCAATCCTTTGAACACCATTAATTTCGAGCCAGAATTTGGGTACACTGTTTTGCAAATTATTATGTGTTTTTCTACTATTTCTTTGTTGATTTGGAACCAAATAAATATACCATATTTTCTTCAATAGAAGCGCATCTCCAAAAAAGTGCACATAATATCAAAATTGCATTCATTGTATACTGGATTTTTAAAAAGTGACTTTTTTTTTTTAACCATGGATATCTCTGTCACATATGTGCACTGCTATTAACAGAGAAAATACGATAATAATTTCCCATCATTTCTTTACATCTTGATCAATATATTTGAAATAATATTGAAAAAAATAATGCTGGCATAATTTGTCAAAAGCTGAGTTTGGCGACAAAGGTTATTATTAAATTGTGACAAAAATGTGTGAGCCTTTTAGAAAATCAATATTAAGTTAAAAATTATCCCACATATGGAAATGTATATCTTCTTAACCAGCATGCAACTACCACAGATCAATTTAAAATATATCAATATATTCCAGAGATTGTATTAAAACTAATTTATATACATATGTGTATTTACATCACTGCCATGGAGAAAATCGGCTAAGGTGCATCAGAAAAATGTCCGACCAAATAAACATTTTTCTAAGTATTATTGTCTCATAGTTGTATCAGGTCTGACCAAAATACATAGATACCTTTTGTGCATTGCTATCTTTTAATGAAATTAATAACAATAATAATAATGCATAATCATTATTTTTCCCGCAATGTAATTTTTTTTATAATTTCTTTGTTAATTTCCCAATGGCTACAAACAGTCTTGATAACCTTTGTTGAGAAAATTTGAATATTTTTTTGATTTCTCAGATTTATTCAGAATTATTCTATAAAAGGTAATAAGATTTAAAGTTGGCATTCAAAGGGTTTAATATTACTACATGCTATCACTTTCACAACATCAGAAAAGCAACATCAGTGGTTTTTAGCTCCAGTAAAGATAGTACTGACCATTGCTACCTGTACAGGCCATGCTACACAGAGTACAAGATGGCGGCATTCACAAAAGTTTGAGTGGATTTTGTTAACCGGTGATGTATGTGATTGTTCTAGAAATTAAAATGTATGTTTATCTTCCGAGAGACATGTATTACAAAATATTACAGCCCTAATATGGGTGTTTGTGTCCTTGCGTTGTATCAATTTTTAACAGAGATATGATCCAAATGATTTTAGAAAGATGAACAAGGACGGAAATCAAATTAATATTCGCTGAATGAAATTATAAGTATGAATATATAAAAAAACAATTTGTAACAAAAAGAAGCATTCATAAAAAAAAATAAAATAATTTTTGAATTACTCCACTACACCTGTTGTATGTGATATCTGTAGCTTACACTGACTCCAGTGTGCTTGCTATTCAATTGACCTTCTACCCACAATAGATTCAATGTACTAAGAATGATACCCGAATGTCATGTTTTATGTTTTCATGAAGGACGCTCCCATATCTACAGACACAGCGAACTATCTTTTCTTTGGAATTCACTTTTCAATTCACTTTTTTTTTTTAACCATGGATATCTCTGTCACATATGTGCACTGCTATTAACAGAGAAAATACGATAATAATTTCCCATCATTTCTTTACATCTTGATCAATATATTTGAAATAATATGGAAAAAAATAATGCTGGCATAATTTGTCAAAAGCTGAGTTTGGCGACAAAGGTTATTATTAAATTGTGACAAAAATGTGTGAGCCTTTTAGAAAATCAATATTAAGTTAAAAATTATCCCACATATGGAAATGTATATCTTCTTAGCCAGCATGCAACTACCACAGATCAATTTAAAATATATCAATATATTCCAAAGATTGTATTAAAACTAATTTATATACATATGTGTATTTACATCACTGCCATGGAGAAAATCGGCTAAGGTGCATCAGAAAAATGTCCGACCAAATAAACATTTTTCTAAGTATTATTGTCTCATAGTTGTATCAGGTCTGACCAAAATACATAGATACCTTTTGTGCATTGCTATCTTTTAATGAAATTAATAACAATAATAATAATGCATAATCATTATTTTTCCCGCAATGTAATTTTTTTTATAATTTCTTTGTTAATTTCCCAATGGCTACAAACAGTCTTGATAACCTTTGTTGAGAAAATTTGAATATTTTTTTGATTTCTCAGATTTATTCAGAATTATTCTATAAAAGGTAATAAGATTTAAAGTTGGCATTCAAAGGGTTTAATATTACTACATGCTATCACTTTCACAACATCAGAAAAGCAACATCAGTGGTTTTTAGCTCCAGTAAAGATAGTACTGACCATTGCTACCTGTACAGGCCATGCTACACAGAGTACAAGATGCGGCATTCACAAAAGTTTGAGTGGATTTTGTTAACCGGTGATGTATGTGATTGTTCTAGAAATTAAAATGTATGTTTATCTTCCGAGAGACATGTATTACAAAATATTACAGCCCTAATATGGGTGTTTGTGTCCTTGCGTTGTATCAATTTTTAACAGAGATATGATCCAAATGATTTTAGAAAGATGAACAGAACGGAAATCAAATTAATATTCGCTGAATGAAATTATAAGTATGAATATATAAAAAAACAATTTGTAACAAAAAGAAGCATTCATAAAAAAAAAAAAAATAATTTTTGAATTACTCCACTACACCTGTTGTATGTGATATCTGTAGCTTACACTGACTCCAGTGTGCTTGCTATTCAATTGACCTTCTACCCACAATAGATTCAATGTACTAAGAATGATACCTGAATGTCATGTTTTATGTTTTCATGAAGGACGCTCCCATATCTACAGACACAGCGAACTATCTTTTCTTTGGAATTCACTTTTCAATTAAGTTACAAGGCAAGAGGCTTAACAAATTTAAGTAGTTTACATCATATGGCCAAAAATCAGGGAAGCATCGTCCATGTCAAAATCTCAAGATGGCGCAGATTTGAAAACTACCCCCATCCGAATTGCTCACGTCAGAGCGTCAGCTAAGTAAATACATAAGAAAACATCCTATTATTAAAAACTGCAAGTATAAAACTTATTTTGTTTTAGATGAGCCTCTTCTAGATGGTGGTTGAGAAGAAGATGATTTTTTACTCGTTGCTGAGGAAGGTGGCTTCATTCCGGGTTGACTGACTGGACGACTTCCAACTTGACCTCGACTTGAAGGTCTATTACTGCCTTGACTTGAAGGACGAATACTACCATGACTGGTTGGCCTACCATCACCATTACCACCTGAATAAAGACATTACATTTATTTAGATTTGGATTGTAAAGAAATTAATCAGGACACAGTTGTTTAGTTGAACAAATTAATCACTAGCATTCTTTCTAAGCAATTTCAGCACTTAGAAATGTTGTGACTTCATATCAAAAACACCTCGCAGCAGACGTATTTGAATACAAACGCACAAACATAAAAGAAATTGTTTCTCAGATTGCCTCATTCACCGAAAACTGGGCCTTCTCACTGAGAATATTTCATGAAAGTATCTTGGCTTCATCACTGGAAATGTTCTGATGCATTTCATCGAACAAACAAATATAAAACGTTTTTACAATTACGCTTTTCTAACCTTGTTCTTAGAACCTCGCTTTTGATTCTAAATTGATTCTATGTTGAGTTGCATTTATACCGAATAAAGTAGCCATCTTTTAGCTCTCAAGAATCCTGTACCCCACACTTCTCCTCCCCAAATAATAAAAATAACAATCGACGTGTTTGTAAGTGATCATGTATCCCTACATGCACCTCTGACGAAATGAAGCGAATGAATAAACCAAAGGTCACAACTATATTCATTATCATCAATATTAGACCAATAAATCAGTAGAGAACATGGACTAAAACAATACAAAAAAATAAGTAATACAATATCTTTTCACTTTTATTCAGTACTAACATAAGTCAAGATCAAAGACACTGGTGTGTGAAGAATGACAAATACATACTTTGCCTGCCAGCACTGGTGGGTCTCGATAGTGGTGGAGAGGCTGATACTCTCGGTTGGGGTGGTGGGGTTTTTAGGCCACCTCTGCTAGTTGGTCGACTGCTCACATCTGGAGTACGAGGTAGTTTAGGTTTCGATACGAATGCCTCGGCCGCGCTATATGGAAGAAAGAATATGTCGATATTGAGTGCAACACATCTGATTATGTCATCACTTTTTCACCACTGTGCATGCTACTGTAATTTATTAATTTTGGAGCAATAACAAATAATTCACCAGATTTGTACAGTTATTTTGTCATCACATGTAGTATACAATTATTTAGTGTCTATGTAACATGTTATTTATTTACGTGTTATCTGTGATTCTCATTATCTGAAGTCAGCTTGTCATCTGCAATTCATATTACTAAACCAGTCAGTCTCCACAGGGTTAACTGTGGCAACCAAGCAAATATTTCAAACATGTTTCCCACAATTTGTGCACATTCAGAGTATTTGAAAACATGTCACATAATTGGACCTAAACAACAACAACTCTAAGAGTATCATCTCAAAGTGATGTGCAGCAGCATTGTGTTCTAAATATTTTTCTGCCAGGTGACAGTTCTGGACATTCATCCTTTTTTTTTGAGAGCAAATATATTTTGCCACAGGAACTACATCCCTTTATTGAGAGTTAATACTCTATCCCAGCATCAACCATGTAATACAAACCAGTACACCACACTTTTAGTGAATGGAATCAAGTAGACTTTGGTCTCCCCATTGAGCATGTGAAACACCCACGCAAGATATGTATGTGGCTTTTACCTCCCCGCAAAGTCTGTGATACACAGTGGCTTTGGCCTCCCAACCGAGTCTGTGACACACTAATCTAGGGTACAGTGTATTGGCCTTCCCATTGAGTCTGTGACACAGTTATCCAGGGTATAGTGGTATTAGCCTCCCCACTGAGTCTGTGACACAGTCATCCAGGGTACAGTCACTCTGGCCTCTCCTCCAAGTCCGTGATACATTTACAGTGATGTTGGCCTCCCCATTGAGTCTGTGACACACTCATCCAGGGTACAGTGATGTTGGTTTTCCCACTGAGTTTGTGATATGCTCATCTAGGGTACAGTGGTATTGACCTCTCCATTGAGTCTGCAACACAGTCATCCAGGGTAAAGTCGCTTTGGCCTCTCCACCAAGTCTGTGATACACTTACAGTGGCTTGGCCTTCCCACTGAGTCTGTGACACGCTCATCCTGGGTTCAGTAGTATTGGCCTCCCCATTGAGTCTGTGACATGCTCATCCTGGATATAATGGCTTTCTCGATGAGTTTTTGGCACACCCATCCAGTGTCCAGTGGCTTTGACCTCTCCATTGATTCTGTGACACACTCACCCAGGGTACAGTGGCAATAACATCCCCATTGAGTTTGTGGCACACACAAACGGGATATAGTGACTTTGGCCTTCCCATTGAGTCTGTGGCACACTAACCAAGGGTACAGTGGCCTTGGCCTTCTCATTTAGTCTGTTGCACACTCACCCAGTGTATAAGGGCTTTGACCTCCCCATTGCGTCTGTTGCACACTCACCCAAGAGACAGTGGCTTTGGCCTCCCCATTGAGTCAGGGAAACACTCACCCAGGGTACAGTGGCTTTGGCCTCCCCATTGAGTCAGTGGCACACTCACCCAAGAGACAGTGGCTTTGGCCTCCCCATTGAGTCAGTGACACACTCACCCAGGGTACAGTAGCTTTGGCCTCCCCATTGAGTCAGTGACACACTCACCCAGGGTACAGTGGCTTTGGCCTCCCCATTGAGTCTGTGACACACTCACCCAGGGTACAGTGGCTTTGGCCTCCCCATTGAGTCAGTGACACACTCACCCAGGGTACAGTGGCTTTGGCCTCCCCATTGAGTCAGTGACACACTCACCCAGGGTACAGTGGCTTTGGCCTCCCCATTGAGTCAGTGACACACTCACCCAGGGTACAGTGGCTTTGGCCTCCCCATTGAGTCAGTGACACACTCACCCAGGGTACAGTGGCTTTGGCCTCCCCATTGAGTCTGTGAAACACTCACCCAGGGTACAGTGGCTTTGGCCTCCCCATTGAGTCAGTGACACACTCACCCAGGGTACAGTGGCTTTGGCCTCCCCATTGAGTCTGTGACACACTCACCCAGGGTACAGTGGCTTTGGCCTCCCCATTGAGTCAGTGACACACTCACCCAGGGTACAGTGGCTTTGACCTCCCCATTGAGTCTGTTGCACACTCACCCAAGAGACAGTGGCTTTGGCCTCCCCATTGAGTCAGTGACACACTCACCCAGGGTACAGTGGCTTTGGCCTCCCCACTGAGTCAGTGACACACTCACCCAGGGTACAGTGGCTTTGGCCTCCCCATTGAGTCAGTGACACACTCACCCAGGGTACAGTGGCTTTGGCCTCCCCATTGAGTCTGTGACACACTCACCCAGGGTACAGTGGCTTTGGCCTCCCCATTGAGTCAGTGACACACTCACCCAGGGTACAGTGGCTTTGACCTCCCCATTGAGTCTGTTGCACACTCACCCAAGAGACAGTGGCTTTGGCCTCCCCATTGAGTCAGTGACACACTCACCCAGGGTACAGTGGCTTTGGCCTCCCCATTGAGTCAGTGACACACTCACCCAGGGTACAGTGGCTTTGGCCTCCCCATTGAGTCTGTGACACACTCACCCAGGGTACAGTGGCTTTGGCCTCCCCATTGAGTCAGTGACACACTCACCCAGGGTACAGTGGCTTTGGCCTCCCCATTGAGTCAGTGACACACTCACCCAGGGTACAGTGGCTTTGGCCTCCCCATTGAGTCAGTGACACACTCACCCAGGGTACAGTGGCTTTGGCCTCCCCATTGAGTCAGTGACACACTCACCCAGGGTACAGTGGCTTTGGCCTCCCCATTGAGTCAGTGACACACTCACCCAGGGTACAGTGGCTTTGGCCTCCCCATTGAGTCTGTGACACACTCACCCAGGGTACAGTGGCTTTGGCCTCCCCATTGAGTCAGTGACACACTCACCCAGGGTACAGTGGCTTTGGCCTCCCCATTGAGTCAGTGACACACTCACCCAGGGTACAGTGGCTTTGACCTCCCCATTGAGTCTGTTGCACACTCACCCAAGAGACAGTGGCTTTGGCCTCCCCATTGAGTCAGTGACACACTCACCCAGGGTACAGTGGCTTTGGCCTCCCCATTGAGTCAGTGACACACTCACCCAGGGTACAGTGGCTTTGGCCTCCCCATTGAGTCTGTGACACACTCACCCAGGGTACAGTGGCTTTGGCCTCCCCATTGAGTCAGTGACACACTCACCCAGGGTACAGTGGCTTTGGCCTCCCCATTGAGTCTGTGACACACTCACCCAGGGTACAGTGGCTTTGGCCTCCCCATTGAGTCAGTGACACACTCACCCAGGGTACAGTGGCTTTGGCCTCCCCATTGAGTCAGTGACACACTCACCCAGGGTACAGTGGCTTTGGCCTCCCCATTGAGTCAGTGACACACTCACCCAGGGTACAGTGGCTTTGGCCTCCCCATTGAGTCTGTGACACACTCACCCAGGGTACAGTGGCTTTGGCCTCCCCATTGAGTCAGTGACACACTCACCCAAGGTATAATGGCATTGAGTAGTAACTTACCTCACAGGTCGACTACCATTCACATTTGATAACGATTTGTTAGAAGCTCTCATTTTACCCTCCTCAGATTGCTGTGAAATGAAATCACAATATTTGTATTAGGTTGCTTAACCAATTAGACTTCTAGACATATAAGGTAACAGTAGACAACTTTACTTCACTTCATTTCTCTATTCTGTTGTAATCAGTGCCTTGTTCATAGTAAAATACTCATCCTTCATATATCAATCTATCAAACAACTGCATGACAAGTGATTTAAGTCTCAGAAGTCGTGGAGCAGCAGCAAACTCACCAAATCTCTGACAACTTTGATTTTGACTAAAGCAGTTTTGGCCAACATAAACTTATATTTAAAATACTGTTTCTTTAGATATTACTAGCATTTGATGGTGACCGAATGAAGGGTAATATTGACTATTTTTAGTCAAAACCAAAGTAGTTGGTGGATTAGTGAACATATTAGCTAACTTGCTGCCTAAAGAATTGCTGCAAACACCACAAAATTTACCATTGTCCATTCACTGCGAGAATCACGCGTTATGCGTGAAACCGAATGTAAAAACAGGACAAACAAAGGTCATAGCGTTGTAGTGGCGTCAAACGTCGCGTGGGATTCGACAAACGCGAAAATATTTTGGGGGCATTCCCATGCTTAATAATGTGCTGTACAAATTTGATGATAAGCAATTTTGATTAAGTAAGGGTATTCGGAAGCAATATTCCTCTGTCGAAGATCGGCCGGTCGATGTGTGCTACAAAATTAAGAAATTCGAGTTCAAAATCAAATCGTTCGTTTTTTGCGGCAGATGTTCGACGCACGTCTTTCATGCTTCTCACGAGATCTCACAATTGTACGGAAAATCACCTATTATAAAGAATTTGTTTAGCTCATTCTATATGTATGTATATTGAGACGTTGTCCGTGCACGTCATGAAGCAACTTCGAATGAGTCTACATGTTGCTGACGTACACAATCATACACAATATCTAACACACCAGAAACCCATAAAATTATACAATATCATGTGTTATCACAAATAATCAATGTCTAGCCATACTTCATGTATGTTCAGAAAGTAAAAAGAGAAAAATTGTAGAGGAGGTGCTTATCATATCAATACATTTTAGACCAAGTAACAACATCATGTAATGACACTATATTAAAATTATTGTATCAAACCAGCTCTGATATCTGGCAATAACATCATAGTATTTTTTATGACCAATACTATGACAAAAACATAAACTGTCATAACACCTGTCAATTGAAAAAGCTCCACTATCTTTGAGGCTGATACATTCACACATAAGAAATGGATGTACTAATACAACTAACAATTGACTAGTTTTAGAAAAGAAATGGTTACAAAACGCAACCACCTTGCTTTGTGTTTTGAAACATGCCACTCTTTATAACAAATATATTTCTTCAATTCGGTTAGAATGTTAGTAAAAATGATGTCATTATGGTGATAAAATAAATGCCTTTTCTGTTCATATTTAAGTCCAGTAGATGTGAAGATCAATGTGCATGGATCACAGAATCTGGATATTGATACTAAAATGTACGTAAAAGCATCCCACGAGAAGACCACACCAGGTGTTCTACAGGTTACAATCTGAGCGATGGTTTTAGAGAAGATGTTGAAAACTTGTTTGAATGGAGCTGTGCATTAACTGTCATAGGATTAGTGCAACAATTATAGGCCTATCGCGAAACATCCAATTGTTTGTGTCATACGTTTGGTAAAAATGAAAACAGTGTCACAATAGGTGAATACATTGAGGTATATAGTAAACAATTGATATTATCAACTTACCACTGCAGACATTTTGTCAGCTTCAGAGTCACCTCCTAAAATAGAAATAACAAGTCATTTTTATACCCGTTTGTGACACCTTGTATGAATGTGTTCGAAAGTGTCACTGACACACTGGAATGTGTTTGGGATGTCTTCCTTATTTGAAAAATGTGCGTCATATTTCATCACATTTGGACGATTTCTTTTGTTCACATCGGACACAAAGTAATGCGTGACAGAAAGAGTCACATTCTTACTGCAAAGTATGAACTCAAGCGCAGTATGGAATCGAATCAACCTCTGCTACACGACGGTCGATACAATATGAAAACATTTCTATTTAAAAAATGAGCATATAAACCTTAAAATGTGTTTGGTGGGATATACACATCAAACACTAAATAAATTGTTCACACTGATTTACGTTTGCACATAAATGTGCTGTAATAGAGAAAATATGATACTGTAACCCATGAACATGTCAGAGCCAGAAATATATTTCTATATATGTATATTGGTATATATCTCCTGTTTTATAATCACAGAGCCAATTCATATGGCATTACAAAGTGCCATGCATAAATCATAAATGAGCATAACAATTTGTTCAACTATATTGTATGCGAGTTGAGACGAAAGCAAATTGCATTAAAATGATATTTTCAAGATCAATAATGGCTAACAGTTTATCTCAACCTTTTCACCACCAGTTCCATCTTTTCATCACAAATTCACAAAATAGTCCTGTTTATAGTTTCCACTATCCTTCAGAAGATTGAGACAAAAAATAGCCACATTTTTTGTGTAAAAACTGAAAATTTACTAAATTTTCAAATATAATTTACATAATATAAATATAATTTACAAATTTGAGCGAGAAAGTCTAGCGGTGAAGAAGTTAAATTAGATTATAAAACAAAATGCACACTGGCAATACTAATTGGTAACGATGATTTTTTATGACAGCAGAGCCAACAAATATTGTCACAAATAAATTACAAAAACTTGAAGTACCGGTACAGTGAGGACTCTATAGTTCACTTACTAATAGGTGGAGGAAGAGGTTGCTGTGAAGATGGCCGACTTCGAATTGATGGTGAATATCGCTGACTGTCCCTTGACCTTGGCCGTGATTCTTGTGTGACAGGGCGACTACCAGTACTAGTAGCAGGTCTTGATAACTAATATAATTCAGGATAGATTATATTATTTTGGCGATAGACACAATCAACTATAACATCAAATGATTAACTTCATGTACAAAACAGAACTTTGAAAGACAGTATGTTGATAGAAAACTCCAGACATATGAATGTGAGCAATGATACAAACAAACTGTCTTTGTTGAGGTGCCATGTTTTTATTGGTCTTTCTTTACCACCAGTTCCTCTTTTCATCACAAAATCACAAATCTTCAGAAGATTGGGACAAAAGTAGCCATTTTTTTTAACAATAAACTGAAAATTTACTCAAATTTCGTCTGTTGGCTCCAAAATTAGGGTTTATTTCCAGAAATATTCAAGAATATAAGAAAAAAGTGCAGATAAATTTGGGCGAGTAATTCTGGTGGTGAAAAAGCTAAACCATGTGTAATTCATTTCCGACGTACCGACGTAATTCATTTCCGACGTAACTTTACAAAAATGATTCATACTTGTTCATTTATAACACAATAAAGATGATTCTCAGAAATTTGATCATTTTTAATTTGATCTGAAAAACATTATGGTCCCATTATGTACCAAGATCCAAGTCTGGAATGGCAGAATGGTTGATTTTTATGGATTCTTAAGTCCCAGTTATGACGTTGTTCAAACTTGAAGTAATAATATCTGAGTGATCAAAGCCCTGGCATGTCACCCTAACAAGGAGATCAGCCATGTATAAACTTGAAGCCTGCTATTGGATTTTTACTGAAGGCGATCCAATTTATTGGGACCAGGCAGTGTGTGGAAAGTGATGATTTGACACCGGTCGGCAATTTAGAATCAGATCGTCAACCAATACATCTGTATATCTATGACATGACGTATAATGAATATATAAAATTTGAACATCAGTCAAAGCATGTCAGAGATATGGCTCTTAAACCTCATTCATTAAAACAAAGTCGCAACCAGTCAGCCCTTTAGAATCCGACCTTGAAAACAAAATGACGTGCATCAGAAACTCATGATGTCTTATGTATGTACCAAATCGAAATCCATCCATAGAAAAACAAGATCCAGTTTCGAAATGCCAGAAATGCTTGATTTTTAATGTTTTTTTTAGCATAAAAATTACCACCATTCAGCCATTTTGAATCTGATCACCAAACCAATATATCTGTATATCTATGAGATCATGTACATTTAATATTTGAACATAATCAGTCAAAGCATGTCGGAGATATGGTTCTAGAAATGCATTCATTTTGAATTTGATCTGAAAAACAAAATGATGTGCATCAAAGTCCTATAATATCCAATGTATGTACCAAGTTTGAAAAAAAATTCATCTGTGAACAGCTAAGAAATGCTTGATTTCAATGGTTTTTCAGCACAAAAATGGCCACCATTCGGCCATCTTGACTGAGAACGTGAAACAAATTGATTTGCATATGTATAATATTTTGTATGAAGTTTGAATGTAATCGTGTAAAATGTAATGTAAAATGTGAATGTAACACAGGCCTGCCTCAGATCTTCATAGGTCCAGATGCACACACACATACACAGAGGTGTTCGAATGGGAACTAATTACAATGTACTACAATTAGAAATATGATAACAAGACACAGATAATTTGTATCAATGTTTACATCAACATGTCTGAAGTTGTCAAAAAAAAGTTCGCCAATGTGTTTCTTGCTTGTATCGCATGAAATTAATCATTTTATGCTACAGTGGATTGATTGAAATCAGCATAGAAGTTAACTTCTGTCGCATTGATCATTGTTGCTAAGATATATAGCGACCATCATGAAATCTAACGCAGAATTTATGTGTGTTACGCCTCGTGCCAGAGGCAATGTAAATTAACATTTTACACCTCTATTAAAATTACACCTCTATTGTATTGAAGTTAATCTGAGCCTTCCTTTTGTCACTGCCAGCGTAACACTGGCTATCCATCTCACAGTTATTACTACTACAGGTAGAAGTCAAATTGTCATTCCCAAACTATCAAATATTATCTGGTAAAGATGTTTTTCTGGTCCAAATATGTTTTATTGATTTCCCTTTTACAATATTTTGGCAGAATACGCCCTCAAAAAAACCTGCACTTTTCAAACTGACATGCTGAACAGAAACGATCTTTTTGGCTCAATCAATCATGTATGAAAAACTCTTTCTTGTACAGCGCCCTCTGTTGGTCTTATTTACTCACCATTCCATTAACATGGCTGTGAGGCGTACTGCAATGAAAACATAGTATACAGAAATTATTTTATTTGAAACATACCAAAGCATGAACATTAATTCTGAATTTCACTGCACACATTATTATCAGTTCTACGGAGGTGAAAAACTGACCTTATTCTTGATGTGTTATCGACTACAGCTATCTTTCTTACTCCAGGTGTAACAGGCCTCTGCAATGGTTCATCTAATAGGGCAGCATCTAACTGCTACAATCAGAAAAAAAAAATATCGATTTCAATGTCAAAGCTACAATTCTAGACATGAAAACAATTCTCAATCTTTCTTATCCAAATGTAGTCTGTATTCGTGACTTTGGAACGTTCTGACTTCCTTTCGTGTACTGCATCGAAGAAGAAGATCGAACAGATATAACTTTGATAATGTATAATTTTAGAATGGTAGAAAAAACTCCACTTGTATTATGGTCTATGATTATCTTTTCTGCATTTTCTCTTACACAACACCTTGAATCTGTTGAATTCAGAAGTTTGATCACACCGAACAGAACAGACGAGCTGTATTCAAGGTGCTGAGATTTCAAATAGTCCTAATATGTTGTTGACTTTAAATCACAGCAAGATATAAAACTTCTACTTGCTCATTCCAGTATATGGATGTGTTTTATCACAGTATACCGGAAAATACACAGTGCCTTCCTTAGCCTTCACATGCCATGCATTTTACTAACATTATAAGGTCATGGCAGCACTGGATGATTCAATGTCAGTGAGGACTGTCTCAACTTGTTCACAAGTGGACAATACACTTCAACACAAGAAATATAATTCTTAATTTAATAATTTTACACAAAACTTTGAATCAGATCAGACTGTTCATAATATAATGTTCATAAGTTCATAAATATTGATCAACATAAATTCAGGAATGGTGCTAGACCATGATTTTTATCATAATAAACAAATTTCATAATTGGTTTATCATTTAAGTATGTGCATGTCAAACTTTATAACTTCAATGCTTAGATTTTTAGGGCCAAAACCTTCCCCACACCCAAACTAAAGAAATTAAGTTTTTTATGAGACATCATTCAACGTTGTTCCTACGTATGAGTGAAATGAATGGTGACAATCTATTTGATTGGCTGCTGTGATCAGGTGAGAGAAATAAATAAATAAATAAATACAGCACTCAAACACACAGAGAGATGAACTACAAACAGTGTGGAACAGAAGACTTGATATAGTCAATGAATCTTACTGAGGTGAAACAAACATCACACCACTTAAAGTAATGAAATGAACACAGAGGCAACATGCACACGTGGATCAAACAATAATTTCATTAGTGGTTAGTGTATAATGACTAAGTGAGAGGAAGTCTATATGTGGAACAACTCACAAAAATGAAATATTACAATTTTGCAGATATATTCATAGATTCAAAAGATCAAATTATAAACAATTTTAATATACAAATGAAATTTAAATAAGTGAGTGAGTGGATGGATGGATGGATAAATGGATAAATGGATAAATAAATAAATAAATAAATAAATAAATAAATAAATAAATAAATAAATAAATAAATAAATAAATAAATAAATAAACTTTGAGTTTTTTCATAGACTATTAGCTATTAGCTATTGCTAAAACATAGGTGTGTACTTTTCAAGCCATGTACCTTGTTTTTCTTTGGCTTTCCATTGTGTGTCAGTATCTGTAACATAAATAAGCCAAAATAACATACATGCAAGTATCATGCATTATACATCATAGACACTGGATATGGGAGGAAAAGAACACAATCACTGAAAAACGATTACTGGTACATCATTGTTTGTAGACATTTTATGAGGAGCTAATTTATTGTCACTGTCACATAAAACATCCCCAGTACAATTTTTTTTCAAATTTCCATGAATGAAATTAGAAAAAATTACAGTTGTATTGTTTCTAAAATTTCCACAAGTTTTCCATTGGTGAAGTTAGAACAATTCACAGTTGTTGTGTTCCTATATATAAAGCATACAATTAGAAATGATGGTATAATAAGAAACAATAACAATGTGCTGTCCTTGGTACTGACATTTCATGCTTGACACACAATGTTAACATAAAAATAAATACAATGACAATGTTGGGAAGAGGACATTTCACGCTAACACATAATACAATGACAAAATTGGGAAACTGACATTTCACGCGAACACATAATCTAGTATGTTTTGAGTGAGTCATTGCTAACATAATACAATGACAATGTTGGGGAGCTGACATTTAACGCTAACACATAATCTAGTATGTTTTGAGTAAGTCATTGCTAACATAAATACATTGACGAAGTTGGAAAGTTGACATTTCATGCTACCGGTAACACATAATCTAGTACGTTTTAAGTGAGTCATTGCTAACATAATACAATGACAATGTTGAAGAACTGACATTTCAGGCATTGCTAACAAAAATACAATGACAAAGTTGGGGAGCTGACATTTAACGCTAACACATAATCCAGTATGTTTTGAGTAAGTCATTGCTAACATAAATACATTGACGAAGTTGGAAAGTTGACATTTCATGCTACCGGTAACACATAATCTAGTACGTTTTAAGTGAGTCATTGCTAACATAATACAATGACAATGTTGAAGAACTGACATTTCAGGCATTGCTAACAAAAATACAATGACAAAGTTGGGGAGCTGATATTTCACGCTAACACATAATCTAGTATGTTTTGAGGGATATTCAATGCTAAATTAATACAATGACAAAGTTGGGGAGCTGACAATTCATGCTAAAACATAATCTAGCATGTTTTGAGTGAGTCATTGCTAACATAAATACAATTGAGGAACTGACATTTAACCTGAAATTCAAGCTATTGCAGCGTAAACTTACCCCCAGATACTCTGTTTGCAACAACTGTTCACCAACAATTTCTCCGCGTTCAGGTTTTACAACTTCAGCCTTATCAAGATCAGCTTCCATGGCATCTTGTTCTTCCTGAAAAACAACAAATAATAACACTTTCATTACAACCTCCCGTAAAATCTGTATTAGAAACCAAGTGTCGGAAAATGTGTTATTCCTTTGACGGCATAGATGAGAAGAACAGATGCCTTCATAGAGAGAAATACTCAGCAGAGATCGATACCTGAAGCAAGCTCAACGCATGATACCTCCATGACATCGTCTACAACAAGACAGACGGTCAAACTCCCTAAATCGCAGTTGCCGTAACATTCTAAAAAGGACTACGTTCATGGACACTTTCACATCGTCAGTAGATAAGGACCTTAAGCTGGAAGAGGTCCAGAAATTCTAATACTTGACTGCTCAACTAGGCGGTGAAGCAACGCGAACGATCGAGGGCCTCCAGTTAACCAATGCAACTATCCAGAAGCGATAGCCACCTTGAAACAATGGTATGATCAGCCCCACGAAATTATTTCAAGCTACACGAAGGCACCGCCACCAGTTAATTTGTTATCCAGCATGACAAACTCGTACGACAATCTCAAAACGCACATCGGTAAAAGTAAGGATTCGTATGGTGATTTACTTGCGCCAATCATTTTTGATAAATTTCCGGCAAACGTCAAAACCAAGATTTCCCGCGAGCACGGCAACACAGCGTGGTCACTACACGAGTTAAAGGAAGCGGTCCATAAGGAAATTCAAGCCAGACAAGCAGGTACCTCCATAGAGTACTTCAATGATAATTTCTCCAGTGAAAGGTGTCTACCCTCTATAACATCCTTTCATGTTGGACACAAATCTTCTCGATCTACGGTCGCTAAACCCACAAGATCCTTCAAGTGCACCTACTGCAAAGGGCCACACTCTACACACGTCTGTGAAACCGTTGTCGGACATAATGCACGTAATGCATTTGTGAAAAGATACAGATTGTGTTTCAACTGCTTAGGACATCATACGTTATATGACCGCAAATCCAAATTTCATTGTAGAATAACCTGATATGTAATCATAGACTTATATCATGTTCATGTTTTATAGTATTGTGTTTATAATATTCGTAATTGTATGTAATATTCAAATTGCAATTCGTTCAAGTTGTGCTATTCGTTTAATTAGAGTGTTCACGCCGCGTCACAGTTTTCGTTAATTCATATTGTATCAATATATTTTTATATTTCTGTTTATAACCTTATTTGTTAAACTATTATTTTCGATTATCTATCTGCTCAACCGGCCGGCCGGCCCGGAGTGTCGGAAAATGTGTTATTTCTTTGACGGCATAGATGAGAAGAACAGATGCCTAACCATATGTAGTCTCTACGACTTAAGTATTATGCAACATCTTGCTACCCTACAATTTCTGTTTACACAAATATTGACATGTAACAGTATATAGATGCTTAGTTTTAACGATTAAATCAGTTGTTACTTTGTGTTCTAACTAGACACACACCTCGTCTTAGTCTCCCCTACTCCACGACCCGAACCTTTCCCTACACCAAGACCAAGGTACAATGCAGCAAAGGAGATGCAGCTTCTGTTAGAGCATCTATACATAAGACAATTGGTGAATTTTTGGTTCTCAGTTTTTCAAAGAGAATGGGTAAGGCTTTTATTAAGGACGAGGCTTCTAAGGTACTCCACTTTACTTTACCATATTTCCAATGTTAGAATAGCATTCAAATGCCAAAAAGCTCATTAAAAGTATATCAACTTGAAACCCATTTTTATTTTGTTCAAACTCTCTTGCTCAAAAACTCATTACAACAAATGAAGCTGATCAAACCTGTGAATAATTATTCCTGCACATGTTTATGAATATTTCTATTTCTTGTGTTGAACCAAATTTAATTACCCATTGTGTAAAGTGAAAGAATAGGACCTAAGCTCACACATGTGAAGTATTGTCAGAAAATACAAAATATTTTTATAAAACATTTTAATAAAACAACAAAACCTCTTCATTTCTATGTAATTAGTGCTAATCAAATGTGATTGATTGCCTCTATGTTACCTCATCATCATCTTCATCCTCATCATCGGATTCTGCATCTTCATCTGGAATATCAGCTATGAAGATAACGACAAAGGTGTCAAGGTTAAAATAGACCCTAATTATTCGAATATATCGTCTTTGCTCTATTAGTAGCACATGTGCTACAGATGTGTTAAAAAAAGTCACATTTCAACGATTCAGTAAACAGCATATGTTTTTTTGGTTTATTTTATTGCTTTTAAAAGAGACAATATGGTAGAGAGATAATCGAGATTAAATAGATAATTGGTACCCTAATTAGAAATACAAAATACAAAAGTCAGTCAGTCGCCCTCCCTCCATGCACCAATTTGCAGATGAAGTGGATGGCAGGACAATTTGAAAAAGAATTACTTTTTCAACATAAAATATATCTGATATATGTATACAATGGCTAATTTCTGGTCAGTTGTCTGTTAAAACACAATGTATGTTTTGTCTTTTTAGACAGGATGTTTAGGGACAATAACCAATCCCCATCTTCAATAATAACTTTACCAAGATGTTTAGGTTTGGAACTATTTCAATAGATACATGGCCTCTAGTCAGCCATACTGAATGTAAATATATAGACAAAACATTACAGACAATGGAGTTTAAAAGTTACCATCAAGGCCTGCACACACATACACACAGTTAGACTGGGCATCAAAGTCATCCCCAATTCCAGTCTACATGTGTAACAATATATACAAAGACAGAGGAGAATGTGTTCAGTTCTCTAAACTAAATTAAGTGCTTATGTGTCCCATTAGTATACTGTCAAGGAGTTTATGTGCACCTGCACACAGTGCAATTCTTGATTCCCTGAATTACTGAGAGATGCAATGTAATTATTTTTGCACATATGTAACCTATTTAGCAACAGGCAAGGGTAGGATAGAAATATAAAAAGTCAAAAAAGAACAATGTACAGACAACCCTGGAAGAAGACAGCAGCATATTTGAAACATTTTTTAAAAGACCATGGAGTGGGCGGGTTTAAAAATGGTCAGCTAGGACTATATAAGACAGATGAAGAAACTAATTTTTGTTATTTAGACTGAAACGAGTTAGTTAAAATATGATGGCACCTTTATTTTATTATTGTCTATTATAGTTTTTTTGAGCTGTGAGTTGGAAACACGGACGAACTATGTACCTTTGACTCTGCACATTTAGAATGTTGGTGAAATCTATCCTACTTCAGGTTCGATGATCCTAGGTCACACACTATACTCAAGTACACAAATACACAAATGCTATCAATTCAAGAAGCAGGAATTTAACATGAACTTGAGCCCTCCTAATAAAATCTCCTAAGACTTACTTGAGTTGAGTTGTTTGATAATGAATTGGATTTGGCGACTCATATCAGGATTATCATCTTTCAAGAAACATCTTAAAATTTCTTCTAAGCCCTAGAAATTATAAAGTAAACAAATAAGTAAGTAAATATGTTTTTAAATGAATAAATAAATAAATAAATTAATTAATTTTAAAATATGAAATGACATGGTAGTCTAGAGTGAACTACTTGGTTACATTCAACAGTTAGGCCAGACTTTTTTATTTCTTGTTTCTTGAGTTTTTATAAGGCAATTTGTTTGAGGAGGGCAGAAAATAAATAAAATTAATACTTTTTTTCCATTAGATTTGTGTGATTCTCAAAGAATTGTAAGTGAGATCATTGATCAGAGAGAAGAAATGAAATCAAATTTTATTCCATGTATAACCTTGTTTCTCATCTGCGCGAGACATTGGTACTTTGATCATGCTACTCCCACGAAAATGCAACTTGGATTTGTTATGCGGCGGGCTTTAAAAAAATGAAGATAAAAATAATATTTTTTTAGCAATTTTTGTGCTACAATTTAATTTTTATTTCATTTTCGGGTTCGCGAAACAAGGGATAATAAAAGTCTGGCCTTACAAAGTACAACATACCATTGCTTTTGCTTCCTCTCTGATTACTGGAATAGATAATATACTGTACAGTGCTCCATTCACGTAAGGTCGAATCTGTTAAACAAATAAGTTACTACTACATGTATTCACAATCTCTTTTTAATTGATACATATAAAAATTTACAAAGACTCCAGTAGCATTCATCAACAGCTCCTTAGCGTGACATAAAACGTTAAAAACGTTAGCCCATACTAAGAAAGACTTGCAAAAATGCTTAGTACGAGTCAGTAATTACGAGCTACATCTGACCTGTTTTTAAAACCAGATACAGTAAATTAGTATGGGCTGTCGAATACGAAGCTTAGGGCATGTTGGCTAGCAACTAAATACCATTGTAATTGTTGCACTTTGTGTATGGTAGAACTCACACAACACTCTGTACAATACTGCTGTTACACAACTCACCTCCTGGTTTTCATGTCCTAGTAAATCACTTAATACTTTCAATATGTGAGCAGCATCTTCACAGCATTTATGCTTACCTGGTATAATATATAAAGGAAATATTTTTTGAGGAAAAAAAAATCATGAAACAGTTTTTTAACAGGATGAACTACTTCTGGTCTGCACCAAATTCTGTGTTTGCTTTCTTACATTCACTTGAGCAACTTAAGACATGAAATATGATTAGTGTTGTATCCTCTTATGTTGCTATAGTCACACGATAAATTGCATTAACTACATGGAAATTATTTATGAATTATAGATTTTTAATTTTCATGAATTGTAACTGAGATCTCATTGAGAACGAGAAAGCCACGGGAATGTTTTTTGTCCTTCAAATAGAGCTTTACTCGCTTCTGTCATCAAGTGACCATACGCGACTATGATCTATTCTCGATTTGATAATGATCACATAATTTTATAACTTTGAGGTTCAAATGATTTGGTGTTCTGCAAAACGCACAAAGGGTACAAAACAAATGGTATTCTCTGGCGCTTACATCCAGGCATTTTCATCCCCTGGCAACCGCCACAGTGGAAACAAAGGCCGAAAACTCATAGGAAACTCACAGACTAGTTGTTGAGACTCTCCTGAAAAGACTGTCCCTACACATGTGCAACATATGTAAATTTGGTTGGTCAGGATTACTTCAAACTTGAATATGTTTTCATCGGCTCTTTGAGGTGTTCCACAGCAGCTTGTGCATAGAAATACAATGTACAGTGGTGCACATGTCAGCAACATAGAATGTTATGTGGCGTAGCCCTGCCCCCTGAGAATTTTTTTTTTTTTTAGCAAATCGAAAATGAACCCGAGATATTTTTCAAGTTTGCTGTCAAATGTGTCATCCATATGTTCAACCTTCTCCCAGGATGCAATGCAATGTGTTTGTATCAGAGTGTCACTAGATATTACCTGTTGTTCTAAGACATAAATTCATAAGTAGTGCTACTGAATACTCCAATGTGTAATCTGACAAGGCATCGCTGTCCACAAGCACCGATACCAACCATGATATCATACCACCTTCTATCATCTGAGATTGGAGTGGTCGCCTAGATAAAATAAAAATAAAGACTCACAATTATAATAAGCTGCTTTAATTTCGCGACATAAACTAAGAAAAAAAGCCTAATTTTGTAGCAGTGAATATTTTAATAAATACATGTACATAAAACATAACTCTCAGAACAAGCTGTAAATATAAAATGTGTTCAAATGATGTTGTTATTCCTCAGCCATATATATCTACAAGCTAACTGACCTTCAGACAAAACAAAGTATCCTAACTCGGTGAGTGACACTGTCTATTGTTTCAAAATCTAACTTAATTTAAGAGGGCAGCTTAAATTCCTATTCAGCAGTTATTTTTAAATTACAAATACACAATCTCTAGGTATGGTATCTCATAAATTTGCCAAGTGGGAATGCAACCCTGAGGCAGTTCACAGCAAATTAAAATTTCACAATTCTGAATATGTTACTGTGCATAATATGCCAAACAACTTCAAATTGTGTGTAATGAAAATCTGTTATGACACTGGAAACACACACAATGTTAGGATGCATAATATCAATAATAATATAAGTGTAGTTACTTTAAACTCAGTTTTTGTAGAGCTCCTAGAATATTTTCTCTTGTAATGGAATCTTTGTCTTCTGACTGTAAAGTTTCTTGTAATACAGGTAACAACTGTGAGTTTTTTGCAAGGTATGTACGACCTAAAATATTATCAGAATGAGAAAAAATCACAATTATATCACAAATATGTCTAAGATATTTATTTGGATGACTCAGTTCAATTGTGAGACTAATGTTTTAAACAGTATTACTAAGATCCAACTACATGCATATTTGAGAGCTACAATGCTATAAGAGTCCTTTTAGTATTTGACATAACACCAAGGGTTTGCAGGTGAACGTTTGACTCTTGGGAATGTGTAGTTGCTGTGTACAAATTCAGTTAAACACAAGTCGTTGACAGTGCCGGGCACGCACGAACTTCGAATAAGGCTGGAGCATTACTGATGCAATCAAACAACATATCACATGTACTTGAAACTTAAAATCAAAGAAAGCTTAGAAAGAACTCCCATGTGCTGAGAGTATTGGAGACACATTAAATATAATTTGAAATTACTTAGCTGAAAACTAATTATGCAAATCAGAAAATTAACATGAACAGATTTGATTGTAAAACTAATAAGGTCTGCGCAATGTAACAAAAACTCTATGTACCAAGTTTAATTGAAATGTGACTAGAACCAAAAAATCATGAATTATTATGCTAATTGGGGAAATAATATGAACAGAGTTTTACCCCAAACTAATTAGGTTTGTACATTGTCCTAGAGCATCTTTGTACTAAGTTTCATTAAAATGGAAATTAGTACTTCAGATATCAGTGTGAAAGCTTAAAATTGGTTAATTATGCAAATTGGGTAATTAATATGTACAGATTTTAACCCACAATTATCCAGGTCTGTCTCTTGTCCTACAGCATCCATGTATGAACATTCATTGATATGTGATGATTACCGTAGTACCTGAGATATCAGTGTGAAAGTTGGAAATTGGTTAATTATGCAAATTAGGTGATTAATATGCACAAATATTTACCAAAAACTAATTGGGTCTCTGCATAATTTTAGATTCATTGAAATGTGATGATTAGTACTTTAGATATCAGTAGAAAAGCTGAAAAATAATTATGCAAATTAGGTAATTAATATGCACAATTATTTACCCTGAAACTAATCAGGTCTCTGCATAGTCCTAAAGGATCTATGTACCAAGTTTCATTGGAATGCGATGATTAGTACTTGAGATACCCGTGGAAAAGCTGAAAATTAACTAATTATGCAAATTAGGTGATTAATATGCACAAATATTTATCCGAAACAATCAATCTCTGCATAGTCCTTGAGTATGTAAGTACCAAGTTTCATTGAAATGTAATGCTCACTACTTATATCAAAAGCTGAAAATTAATTAATTATGCATGTACTGATATTACCATAAAAACTATCAGGTCTGTGCAGTGTCATATGACATCTATGTACCAAGTTTCATTGAAATGTGATGATTAGTACTTGAGATATCAGTGGAAAAACCGAAAATTGACTAATCATTATGCAAATTAGGTAATTAGTGTCCACGGATTATTACCAAAAACTAATCAAAACCTAGCATTAGTTCAGAAAATCTATGTACCAAGTTTCATCAAAATCCAATGAGTGGTTGTTTAGATATCAGTGGAACAGTCATGGAACCACTAAAAAATAGCTAATTATCATGCAAATTAGGTAATTAATATGCACGGATTTTTACCAAAAACTAATCAAATCTGCGCCTATGTTCAGAGCATCTATGTACCAAGTTTCATCAAAATCCAATGAGTGATTCTTTAGATATCAGTGGAACAGTCATAGAACAGCTAAAAATTAGCTAATTATCATGCAAATTAGGTAATTAACGAGCATGGATTTTAACCAAAACCTAATCAAAACCTAGCATTAGTTCAGAGCATCTATGTACCAAGTTTCATCAAAATCCAATGAGTGGTTCTTTAGATATCAGTGGAACAGTCATAGAACAGCTAAAAATTAGCTAATTATCATGCAAATTAGGTAATTAACGAGCATGGATTTTTACCAAAACCTAATCAAATCTGCGCATTGGCCCAGAGCATCTATGCACCAAGTTTCATCAAAAACCGATGTATGGTTCTTGAGATAGCAGTGGAACAGTCGGACACACATACACACATACACACACACACACACACACACACACACACACACACACACACACACACACACACACACACACATACAGACACACTAACAGCAAAGACTCCCATTTTGTGCTTCCCACATGGGAGTCAAAAATCATCTATTATTACAGTTAAACTTGAGCTTGGTAAGAAAATAACTTGACACATTTACCATTTTATATTTAACCAAAATTTTAAATATTAACATATTGCCTACTGATGTCATTTTATACCATTCATATCGACTATCTGTGGAGGATTCCAGCAGGTGATGTAACTGTTATCGCCATGTTGTAACCGCCATATTGTCCCGAACACCAAAACAGCAAATAGGTGATTTTCCGAACAATTGCGAGATCTCGCGAGATGCATGAAAGACGCGCGTTGAACGACTGCCGCAAAAATCGAACGATTTGATTTTGAACTAGAATTTCTTTATTTCGCAGCTTACATTGACCGGCCGATCTTCGACAGAGGAATATTGCTTCCGAATACCCTTACTTAATCGAAATTGCCTATCATCAAATGTGGACAGCACATTATTAAGCATGGAAATGTCCCCGAAATACTTTCGCGTTTGTCGAATCCCACGCGATGTTTGACGCGACTACGAAGCTATGACCTTTGTTTGTCCTGTTTTTATGTTCGATTTCACGCATAACGCGCGATTCTCGCAGTGAACGGAAAATGGTCTATTGATAGCTAAGTTTCTGTATGTGCATGCCTGGAAATCGGTACGTGACTAGAACCAACCTCAACAGGATATGTCAAACTAATAGTGGGGGACTCGGACATGTTGAATATAAATGGACGATCACAATTCGATTGCGTTTCTATTTATTTCATTCAATCGTATAAATTCCTATATAATAAATGGCAAAGTTATCCAAACAAAATGTATGTACTGACACAGTATGAAACGTCAGGACACAGTCGCTGGAGTGTCTGGTGCGTGTCACAACACTCATGAATGAGTGCATGTAGCCAAACGTCACACCCTTCGTAAACGTGGTTTGAATAACCAGTTCTAATCATTTTGAGACATGCTTAACAAACCATTCAGCAACTTAACAGAACAATATAGCAATGACAGTGATATTAACTACTGTACCTTCAGCTAGAGATGCAAATGCATTAAACAATCTTGCAGTATACTGTCTTACCACTTCTACATCTGAACCCAACAATCCTAAAACATTCGTCTGTAATAGCAAAACAAGTAGAAAGTATGTGAATAATATTTAAATATTTGATGAGATTAACAAGAACGGCACATAATTACAATTCTGGAAGCCACAACTCTCATGAGGAATGACATGAAGATAGAAGCCTATCAAACAGCAAAAATCTTTGTTACGCAGATGCCTGAAATACATTCCCACTTCCCACACCGACCCTTGTAAGCATCTTAAGGACTTGGGATTTTGTACAGTTTAGGAGAACTCTTATGCAACAGAAACCTGAAACCAAATTTAGAAGTACCTACTAAAAAAGGAAACCACGCAAACATCAAAATGCACAAATACAAATGGCCTTTAGTGATTAGAGGAAAGGGATGTTTGATTTGGAGGTGAGACACAACAACCTTGTTCAAATATAGGCCAGCCCCAGTGCTCCAATATGACAGGAATTGTCATCAAACCAACTCATTTTATTTTTTCAAATGGATCACGATAATCAATGAGAGGTGTCTGTTCTGCATATAGTATCAATACAAAGATGGAATGCAACTTTAAGGTATAGATCGTATCGTTCCCACACACTAACCACAACTTATCTAAACCAAAGTGAACAAACTAACCACAACTTATCTAAACCAAAGTGAACACACTAACCACAACTTATCTAAACCAAAGTGAACACACTAACCACAACTTATCTAAACCAAAGTGAACACACTAACCACAACTTATCTAAACCAAAGTGAACACACTAACCACAACTTATCTAAACCAAAGTGAACACACTAACCACAACTTATCTAAACCAAAGTGAACACACTAACCACAACTTATCTAAACCGAAGTGAACACACTAACCACAACTTATCTAAACCAAAGTGAACACACTAACCACAACTTATCTAAATCGAAGTGAACACACTAACCACAACTTATCTAAACCAAAGTGAACACACTAACCACAACTTATCTAAACAAAAGTGAACACACGAACCACAACTTATCTAAAGCAAAGTGAACACACTAACCACAACTTATCTAAACCAAAGTGAACACACTAACCACAACTTATCTAAATCGAAGTGAACACACTAACCACAACTTATCTAAACCAAAGTGAACACACTAACCACAACTTATCTAAACAAAAGTGAACACACGAACCACAACTTATCTAAAGCAAAGTGAACACACTAACCACAACTTATCTAAACAAAAGTGAACACACTAACCACAACTTATCTAAACAAAAGTGAACACACTAACCACAACTTATCTAAACAAAAGGGAACACACTAACCACAACTTATCTAAACCGAAGTGAACACACTAACCACAACTTATATAAACCGAAGTGAACACACTAACCACAACTTATATAAACCGAAGTGAACACACTAACCACAACTTATCTAAACCGAAGTGAACACACTAACCACAACTTATATAAACCGAAGTGAACACACTAACCACAACTTATCTAAACCAAAGTGAACAAACTAACCACAACTTATTTAAACCGAAATGAACACACTAACCACAACTTATCTAAACCAAAGTGAACACACTAACCACAACTTATATAAACCAAAGTGAACACACTAACCACAACTTATCCAAACCGAAGTGAACACACTAACTACAACTTATCTAAACCGAAGTGAACACACTAACCACAACTTATCCAAACTGAAGTGAACACACTAACTACAACTTATCTAAACCGAAGTGAACACACTAACCACAACTTATATAAACCGAAGTGAACACACTAACCACAACTTATCTAAACCAAAGTGAACACACTAACCACAACTTATATAAACCGAAGTGAACACACTAACCACAACTTATCTAAACCAAAGTGAACACACTAACCACAACTTATATAAACTGAAGTGAACACACTAACTACAACTTATCTAAACCGAAGTGGACACACTAACCACAACTTATCTAAACCGAAGTGAACACACTAACCACAACTTATCTAAAGCAAAGTGAACACACTAACCACAACTTATCTAAACCGAAGTGAACACACTAACCACAACTTATATAAGCCGAAGTGAACACACTAACCACAACGTATCTAAACCGAAGTGAACACACTAACCACAACTTATCTAAAGCAAAGTGAACAAACTAACCACAACTTATCTAAACCAAAGTGAACAAACTAACCACAACTTATCTAAACCGAAGTGGACACACTAACCACAACTTATCTAAACCAAAGTGAACACACTAACCACAACTTATCTAAACAAAAGTGAACACACTAACCACAACTTATCTAAACAAAAGTGAACACACTAACCACAACTTATCTAAACCAAAGTGAACAAACTAACCACAACTTATCTAAATCGAAATGAACACACTAACCACAACTTATCTAAACCAAAGTGAACACACTAACCACAACTTATATAAACTAAAGTGAACACACTAACCACAACTTATCCAAACCGAAGTGAACACACTAACTACAACTTATCTAAACCGAAGTGAACACACTAACCACAACTTATCCAAACCGAAGTGAACACACTAACTACAACTTATCTAAACCGAAGTGAACACACTAACCACAACTTATATAAACCGAAGTGAACACACTAACCACAACTTATCTAAACCAAAGTGAACACACTAACCACAACTTATATAAACCGAAGTGAACACACTAACCACAACTTATCTAAACCAAAGTGAACACACTAACCACAACTTATATAAACTGAAGTGAACACACTAACTACAACTTATCTAAACCGAAGTGGACACACTAACCACAACTTATCTAAACCGAAGTGGACACACTAACCACAACTTATCTAAACCAAAGTGAACACACTAACCACAACTTATATAAACTGAAGTGAACACACTAACTACAACTTATCTAAACCGAAGTGGACACACTAACCACAACTTATCTAAACCGAAGTGAACACACTAACCACAACTTATCTAAAGCAAAGTGAACACACTAACCACAACTTATCTAAACCGAAGTGAACACACTAACCACAACTTATATAAACCGAAGTGAACACACTAACCACAACTTATCTAAACCGAAGTGAACACACTAACCACAACTTATCTAAAGCAAAGTGAACAAACTAACCACAACTTATCTAAACCAAAGTGAACAAACTAACCACAACTTATCTAAACCGAAGTGAACACACTAACCACAACTTATCTAAACCAAAGTGAACAAACCACTGTACTGTGTGTCCAGGTAAACAAATCACAGTGAAAATCATGATAAGAGTTATTATTATACATCTGTCACCATAACAGCGTAAGTTACAGTGTACCATAATTTTGCGGTATTTTCATGCTACCATATGGAAATGCGAATTCCAAAGAAGGAATGATTATGTGCATAAACATACACTAATAATAAAAACAAACATGGCTGCCACCAGGGTTTGACCGGACTCCACACAAAGAAGTTCGCTGATACGGTTCTAAACTTTTTGGATTTCAGCATTCTCATGATGTATACATGGAAGGAAAAGATGTATAATAATAAGGTTATTACGAGGATACTTCAAAGTGTGCACTCAGACAGTATGCTGTCGCATCGACCTCAGCTGCACGTCGGTCAATACACCCGCTGTACTGTCTTCGTGCATACTTTGAGATATCCTCGTAATAATCTCATAGTATCATATCAAGTATAGGAATGGAAGGTGAAAAAACACTTGGGTGTATGATCCGGTATATGCGAGACATGCGGACGTACGAGGCAGGATAGATGGACTGCCCCACCACACTTGTCACCATACAGTTCTTACCTGATACTCTCCAGAACGATTACAACCCAGTAAATCATTAGAACAATAGGATGACAGTATTGCAGTGCGTTGTTCACCAGCTTGACACCGTGTTAGTCGCTGCAAAGAAAAAACACTGTCTTAAATACATGTATGTATATATATATATATATATATATATATATATATAAATAATGTAATATGAATCAATTACTTATATTATATTTACACATGTACTATAGATAATCAGGTGTGTATCTTTTTCTCTCACTTTGCCATAACTCCCGGCTATAAGGTATATTGATGACTTGAACAATTATGCAACACACTTGATGCTCGCTGCCTTTTTGGGATACAAAATACGAAGCAATGTTAAATTTTGTTTCTTTGGTCCAAAATCGAAATTAAATTAAGTGAAAATTATAGAATATGTGAAAAAATTTACTCAAATTTAAGCAGGAAAGAATAAGCACTCAAAGGGTTGAGTAATGCGTTACTTACCCATCTTAATGCTTGTAAGAGAAATATTTGTCTTCTATCATCAGCATGTATCAAATCATTTTTAACTTTGATATAGTCTAATGGTGGCAATGCATTACTTGCCTCACTGGGTTCCCTGACAACATAATACAACAGCAGGGTGAGATCATATGTGAATACTTTTTCAACAAACAGTATTTCTAGCCAATGAATTGTTGCCTCATGCAAAACACATAGAACTTTTTTCCAAATAGAAAATGTCAGCCTATGGGGTAAAAGTCGGCAATGCATTATGGGTTTATGGGTGTCAGATGTTGGCGGCAAATAGTGTTTTTTTGGAAGGTTTATCTCTCATTACACAAGAATTTGGTATTGCAATGCATAACATTTTTTAACTAATGCATTTGAAAGCTGATTATTTTATTTCCAACAAAGATTAATAAGAGAAACTTAGATTTATTCATATTATCTGTTATATTGGCAATGTTTAGCTAATTTCAAAATGGAGAAAAAAGCACACGCTACCTTGATTCCTCCACTATTGGGCTGAAAATGGAAATGGATTATTTATGTTAGTAGAAAAATAAAGCACTACAATGGATGAGGCACCACAACAAAGCGTTAATTTATAATACAGAGTTGATAGAGTAATAGTACTGAAAGAAAGTTATAGCTCTACAACCACACTGTGATAAGATTCCTAATCCCAGGGCAGAATTATTTGATATACATGTAATAAGAACGTATATTTTAACCTGCTTTACATTTTATGAGTAAAAGAAAATCATAAAAAATTGTGGCGATAAACAACTACTTTTGACAAATTTTATTAACTTAAAACTGGTGAATCCTACTTGTATGTTTTTGGCATATACGAGTATTTCATAAACCATGACACATTTCATCATTAAAATCCCACTAAAAATAACAAAAGTTTAACAATACTTTTAGACATGAACAAGTACATTCTGAACATTTATTTAAATTATGTAAATAACATGTTAAATTTACCAAAAAACAGAGTATTTTAGCCTTGGGTGTGCTTCTATTGGAGAGCAAACAAAGCAAATATATCTATAATATCCATCGTTTTTTTTTAACATATGTCATTGACTCAAATTTTGAGATATTCAAATATATTCATGCCATAGGAAATAATGGTAAATATACCCTAAAACAGAAAAAAATTACAATTTTACTCCATTTTGGAAATCAATATTCTGCGAACTAATTACGATGACCCCTTAATTTTTTTTTTGTAACATGAATTAAAAAAAATAATAAATCTAAGGTTTACATTCATAGAAATGAAAATGACTAAGGTTTCAGAAACAGAAAAGGCAGAAAATACGGAGAAAAAAACAACCATCCACACTTTTAACTAATTAACATAATAACTAAAAGAGAGCTAATTAGTGTCAATTCCTAATTATCACAGAGGTTCTACCTGAGTTCTACTGGTGATGGTGAGAGACTGTGAAAAAATCATTGTAGTTGTGTTAATTGCAGTATACCATGTAAATGATGACATTTTCAAACTCAACCGACTGAATGCTATAATTTTTCTCACCAAAATGCGTTCCTTAATAATAACCTTAATAAAATTTGAAGAAAAAAAATTTACAAGATACTGCTTCTTACAAAACAGCAAAATAATCCTCAACTTTCCCAGCAAAATTAAATTCCGAGTTGAATAAATTCAGCCAAAAAACAAGTTATTCTCCAATAAACATAAAAAAATTTCGGATGTATTTGGAATTAAAATCAACATCCAACTGCAGAGGAATCACCAACAGAACCTATACATGTTTTTTATCAAGATATTTTCCACATAAATAAAAAAAATGGCTGATATTTTCTGAACATTACTACCAGAGTTTATTTTCCATAAACAAACTATAAATTATTCATACAAATAAGGAACAGTAAAGTCACACAATAAACAGGTCAGATGGATATCAAACTGTCTCAATAAGGACCAGATTTTGAAAAAGAAGCCAAAAAGATAATACTTGTTACTGAAGGCAGTCAATATGAATAGAAGCAGAGCTAACAACATGGTTAGAGAAAATACACTGTAAGGCAAATTAAGGTAGGGTAGGAATTAGTGGTTAGTTCAGAGTAATCCCTCATTTGGATTACACACCCTTCAATCTCACAAGGGTAGATTTGTACAATAAAGCAAATATGTGAGTGTTTTCAAAACATGTTAAATATATCATACCTGTGTGGAAGAACTGATGCTCGGAGTAACGAACCAGCCTGCAAGATGTTAGGAAATGGAATTATGTGAATAATTAAAATGAAACAGGTTTACCATAACAACACAAATATCAGACGTACCAGTCAGTGTACCATGATTGACTCTCTAGTGCAACCCCAGTGGTTGAGAGGACCAGACACTCTTCGTAAGTCTGGTGCCCTCACAGTTTCCTGGGGGAGAGGTCTGTCAGAAAGAGGCTCCTGGGGGGAAGCCATGTTTTTGCTGCATGTACAGACATAGGAGGCCACTATTCCAAACACTATAAATTTCTTGTTTCTTTTTAATTTAACCCATCAATATTTCATAATACTTTTCAATAAGATATTTAATTGCAATTTACCAATTTGCTGCATGATAGGCATGGTGTTTTAACAGGCCACTCACAATAAATGTTTAATACAGCCATGGGACAATTAATAAAACATTACAGCAAATTGAGAAGAACTTAGATGAAGAATTTGACTCACAGTTCCTGGTCTGCTGATGTCCATTGATTCCCGTACTTGACTACTGAATAATTTTATACACACAGTTTGGAGATATTCTGGAGTAACCTGAAAATTCAGAGATGAGTTGTTAGTTAATAATTATTAATTTTTCTATAATTTTATTATTACTTGTGAACCCATTATGTTCAATGTATATACAAAGCTTTAATGAAATATGATCTGGTTCCAGAACAACCAAAATTTTTGTTTTTGATGCATTTTTAATGTTAAATTGGACACCAATCGGCCATTTTGAATTTGGATCATGAAACAAATGCATGTGCACATGTATGACATGATGTGTGATTTGTGTATGAAGTTTGAAGGTACTCAGACCAGGCATGTCTGAGATACAGGGATTGACGCACTGACGCACAGCAATGAAAATACAAGTTCTTGTTTTTGGACTATGTCCAAGCAGGAACTAATAATGAGCGCATAAAAATGAATCAGGTGCACAAATTAATAGAAACTGCAAACTAAATTAATTAATTAGTTAAGTTTTTACAGTAATTGTAATTTAATAGTAAGTATACCAGTAAATATAAATATAAAAATAGAAACCATTTTTTTTTTAGTTTTACAGAATTTAATATATTTTACAATATATTGCAAAGCAAATTTTTCCCTGATTCCAAAAGATGGTTGTTGAGAGAGTAGTCTGAATTGAGTTATAGCATATCTGCTACCTCACAAATCGGACTCAAAGTTGCTAGCAATGGGACTACTTTCAACTATAGCACAATTACATGATGTCCACCTCCAGCCAGTAATGACTGAGGGTTTCTTGCATCGAATCTGCAATTTGCCAAGACCAGTTGCTGGGGTCCCACCTATCCAAGCTAGGACAGTTTCCATCTCAGAAATTTGCTGCTTGTGTCTCAGACCTTCCCAAGGGTAGGTTTTAAAGGCAACTGCATGCCTGTGTGTAACCCCTAGAGTGAGCATTCTCAACAACACATGCTTAAAAGAAACACTGAGTGGTAGATATACACAAGAAGACATGACAAAAAATTAACCCTGGTGAGAGATATTCAAATTTTTACAAGATTTGGTATAAATTACCATGTTTCCATTAATACAGCTTTCAAGGGAGTCAACAAGTTCAGCAGTAATTCCAATCAAATTATGGTAGTCACCCTGAAACAAAAAAAAACATGCAACACATAGATAAGCTCAAGAAAACTAGTTTTTGAATATATAATTACCAAAACGTGATGCATTCTGGGTATTTTCAAAAAACAAATTTCTTAGACGTATGCAAATTTTATTACATCATATTGCACAGTCACTATACCAATAAACGCATTTATTTTTTATTTCCACTATGTAATTGTGCAATAAAAACAATGTACTGTAAAATACTTGCCATTTTTGCTGAAGGGATGATTTAGTGAAAATATAATCCATCGAGTATACATTTTTGTCATTATATTTTACAATGTCCTTCTGAACATGTAGATGAAATGAGGATTGTGATTTACCTGTAATTTATTATATCTTTTCATATATGTCATGGTCCTCTTTTCTGCGTCTACTATACTTTGCTGAAATCCCTGGATTTGTTGTGCACTCACTACAAATAAAGAAAAACAATTGTTACCTCACATGATAGTAGATATACATATAAATGATATATATATTAATAAATTTTAATAGATACGCTGACAATGGTTGTCAGCCACGTGACACAGGTCATGCTTTGGTTCAAAATGGCGTCCTAGTTTAACGTTGCGAGTTGTTTGTTGCCCCAATTTCCACTCTTGCGTTTCGTTTGTTTTATCGTCCTTTTTACTTTTATATGATGGATGATGTCGACAAACACACGACTCAACAGCCTTTTACATGAATTTGGTGTTTCAACATCAAATTCTACACCCTAACAGGTAAACCACAGCAACTGTATTTAAAGTAGGTCACTGAGGTTTAATCTTTGCACAGATCTATGACTGACAGAGAGCATGATATGAACGCTCCCAAAGGAAGCTATTGAGAATGTTTGGAAGGTTTTTAGCATTGGTGAAGACTCCTATCACAAATACAATAAATATAAAAACTTTGTTGCCTTAAATTATTCTTAATATTTGTTTTTATCATTGTCTTCAAAATATGAAATTTTGTAAAATATTTGGCCCATTTTGGCCCAAAATCTTGTTTAGTCATACACTAATCTATCCACAAATCAGATTATCTAAACGACTGTACAGGATAATTAAAAAAACAGGTAGATCTTACCTGAATTCATGTCTTGCTGTAAGTTTAAATACCATCTTAAAGAAAATAACTGCATTTATTAAACATTACTATTCATAGTAAACAGAATTTTTTTTTGCACTGTGAAATACTTTATTTTTGCTTGGAATTAACTTTCGCTATTTTCGCTGAAAGAGTGATTCCGTGAAAATAAAATCCAGCGAATATATTCTTTTTCCCATATTTTATATTTAACTCATCAAAAATTAGTGAAAATAAATTCCATACAAAACACCCAAAAAGTCATTTTCAGCGAAAATTAATTCCAGCTAAAATAAAGTTTGGTTTGGCTGATTTTATTGGTAATGAATTAAAAATAGTCCCAGTATGGTAGTCAGATTTATGATATGAATCATACTACAGATTGTTACATGTATAAAATGAATGACTCAGCAGTGATGAATGAAACAGTAGATGATTTCCAATCAATGCAATCCAGATCAACATACAAACCAAACTTTTGTCAATGTATAGGGCCTGAGCATCAAAACTCTTAGACAAGCCACTCGTTTCTGCTGATGTCAAATTAAGAGAAGCCAGTGATACAAATAATGAAATTAGGCGAGGGTTCTCCGAACCCGCCTATTCACATAGTTCATACCCACCATAGACTCCGGTCAGTCAAAATGACTATTTTGAACTGTAGGCATTAATCAGCGATTCTGCCAGTGACGGAGAGATAGAATCTAGGTCAGGGGAAGCCCCATGACCTCAAGATTCTTTTACCTCTTACGTCACGAACCCACGTGACCGAGGCCACATGGCAACGCCATAGGTAGCCGTCCATCACTCTGGTTCCTTTCTCTCCGCCTTGAGGACTTAGACCAACGTGACGGAAAGAGTGGGGAGGTTGGGGGGGACCCGGAGTCTATGGTGGGTATGAACTATGTGAATAGGTGGGTTCGGAGAACCCTCGCCTAAATTCACTACGTTCAATTACCCACCATAGACTCCGGTCAGTCAAAATGACTATTTTGAACTGTAGGCAGAGTCAGACACCGATAGGTGGCGGGTTTTTCCGAGCAAACAGAAAAAAAAGGATGATGAAAGTCTTTTCCCAGTACGGGATGAAAACAAACTCAAAAACCTAAGTTAAGACCCAAGAAGGGTGGTGTCTTACCTTGCCTGTGCTGTCCCCGAAGCAAGAAAACCAATGCTGCTGTGGTGACAGGGTTCGCCCGAGAAAGCTAGACCCAAGCCGAATTCGGGGGTGATAAGCTTGAAGTAGGACCGAAACAGTTCGCATGAGGGCGTAGGTCGAAAGAAGCAAAACCTGGGAGCTTCCAGGAAGTGCTAGTGGAACCGACAATCTGCCTGCAAAAATGCGGAGACTGACTTATCGCCTATGCGCAGAGGCCCCTGCAGTCGTTCGGGCTAGGTCAGCAAAGAAGGCCTGACCCGCTACGACGGGGCCTAACCTGAAGAGACCCTGCTCAATACCCCGGCTCAGCTTGTCGGCGAAAACACGTGCGTCTAAGGCCGCGTCTAGTAGCACGGTAGTGGCCCTGGCCAAGAGAGCCAGGCGACACTAGGGGGTGTCGCATGTAGATGTGTGGTGGCCCACCAGTAAAAATGTCGCCTGGTCTAGGAGGCTGGTGCGTTCTGCCTCCAAGGTCTCCAGAGCATAATAATGTGCTCAAGCAACTCTGCCCTCAGGGCTGGATGGGTCGTCTTCAATTGGCAAAGACACCCATGGAACGCGGCTATCCCCCTTTGCCCGGTTTGCCAAATTCGTGGTACTGGGGTCTGGGGAAGGAGCCTTGGAATCCGGTTGGGGGTGTTTTGGTCTCATCCCACGCTATGGGGTCTGATCCCGAAACCACACCGACCGGGTAGCGTTTGGTCCAGTGGGAAGCGTTGCCTAATGTTATCCCCACCCGGGGGCCTTAAGCATTACATCCTCCACGGCTGACCAATGCCGCCCATCAACACCATTTGCGTGCTCTGCGCCCCACTCCGCACTTAGGCGGACAGGGAGAGACTTGCCGACGGGGTTGCTTTGGATCCCGACGCCTGTGATCCCACAAGCGTTGAAGCAACCTTGGGTGGTCGCTTTAGGATCAAGAGTGGGGGTATATACATCGTACCACTGGGATCGATGATACTCCGCCTCACCCCAAAAGCGTGGCTCACCGAGTCATACAGATGGAAGACTCTGAGGGACCGCCCGGTGTACCGGCTGTATCCGACGCGAGCGAACTGCATCTCCTTTCACTTTAAATATGTGAGAGGGAGCGTGTTTGACTGTGCGTCTCATGACAGGGTCGGTTCCCTCTGGGAACGCCCGTGGGTCGGTAAGGAAGGAGTCAAAACCCACAGCGGAGACCGGACACAAGGAAAAATTCGTTACCATTGTACCGTTACTGCGTGACGAACCCTAGCTGGCTGAAAGTAGGGGGGGTCAACGTGTGCCCTGCCCTGAAAGCCCTGCCCCGAGATCGGAGACTTGGCTGCCAGCACCCCGTTGGCATTCAGTGCCCGAGGATCCAGAGAAGGACCGGTGCAATTAGCCTGAGCCTCGGCCACCCCCCAAAATAGTGGGAGAGCCGTGCCTGGGAACGGGAGTTCCCCCGGAAGGGACGTGTTTGAATGCAAACATGCTTTCGTGTCTCTTCCTGCTTGCCCACCGAGGGACACAGTGGAGACAGCTCGCTCCGACTGCGTCTGATCTACCCGGCCTGCCAGGGACGCAATTGCCCCGACAGTCCTTCGACCAAAGCCCTCAACTCATAGGCAAACCCGGCGCCGTGCGAGGAAGGGTCCACAAAGAGACCCGCAACGAGCCCCATAGGAGGAAAGCCTCCAGGGGCACAGCCTCGCTGCAGCCGGTGAAATCGGGTAAAAACACCGCCTGAAAAAACAGACTGTGAGGATGCCCTCCAATCAGCGGGGGAGACCGAGAAAAATATCGGTACCTCTGCCGTCGGGCCCTTTACTCGACGTCCCGGTACATGAAGTACCGGTAGCCGAGCGTGAGGACTTTCCACTCATGCAAAACACGCAACTCACTTTAACCGATTTGTTTACTGGACGCGCGACCTTGCTGTGACACGGTCAGTCTCAGCGATCTTGATGGCTCTGAAAGAAAATCTCAGGCCTCAGAACTCCAGTGAAACAACACGCTTTCACGCAAAAACCACGAAACCCGCACGTAGCTACGACAAAGTATCTCGGATGCGGGTTCTATGCTGGTAAATTCTGAATATAACCACTGCATGGTCGACTTGAAACACGAGGAGACCGGAAAGAAAACTGCAGCGAGCCCTGGTGCTGTCATTACATCTATATACTGCTAAATACATTGAAAATAAAAGACGACATGCATGAGGGAAACGAATTACAGTTGTAAAAGGTGCCGCCATGAAAACCAACTGGTTACGTAGTGGCGCCGGATTTTGATTTCTTTGCTGTGAAAAATACTACACACAAAGGGGAAAACGACACGAGGGTAAAAAAGACAAGGAAAACTTATCCTACCAGCTACAATGTCGGATGCCGAGCAGCGGCAACAACCTAAGCTATAAATCCGGACAGGAAAAAAAGCAGGCGATCCAGCAGAGCTCGCTAAATTTCATCTCCACTCAGGGCGGAGAGAAGTTAAGAGTGATGGACGGCTACCTATGGCGTTGCCATGTGGCCTCAGTCACGTGGGTTCGTGACGTAAGGGGTAAAAGAATCTTGAGGTCATGGGGCTTTCCCTGACCTAGATTCTATCTCTCCGTCACCGGCAGAATCGCTGATTAATGCCTACAGTTCAAAATAGTCATTTTGACTGACCGGAGTCTATGGTGGGTAATTGAACGTAGTGAATTGACATAGTCCCTGTACGTTGTCACTGTAAGATGATTGCTATAGAAATATGTACACTTTAAAAGTTGCATTCCTACTTTGTATAACATGTAGACCACCTACTTTTATACCAATGAGGAACATGGGAAATGATATAATGAATTTGTTTGGCAACAAATCCTGAAATATTGGAACACTGGGGATAGATTTAGATTCACAGAAACATCACGTTTAATTGGTAACAGTGTCTAGGTATTCCTTAAAGGGCGGTAGTCGTCGCACCACGCATGGGCCAGATATGGGTCTGATATAAACGAAGATGGCGACTTTGACTGTTGCGCAGACCAACGAGTACAAACTAAGAGGTTACCAAGCTTTAATTTGATTTTATAGGAATCAAAGGAGTCGTCAGTGGTAATTAGTGCAAGTGGCGCCCATGGCAAAGTGTGGGAAAATCAATGTTTATCAACACAAATGTCGCACATGCACGATGACTATCGCCCTTTAAATTAAACATACGTTTTATTATTGTAATCACTCTAGATTATTTGCATGTAGACATTTTGATGTATTCAGAACTTACTCTATTGTAGGAGTGCAACCCAAATTAATCTGTTGGATATGATTTCTCAAGAATTGTACAAAACCAAAAACACAGAGGTATTCTGCAGATCATACAAAGTGGGAGCGCAACTTTGAAATACAATGTTTTTTTCAAAGGATACATAAATTTCAAATAACTTTGGCTGTGGATGAGATTTCAATGCCAAGGTGAGAAATTTCTCCAATCTCATCTGTAAATCTGGCACCCAGCTGTCTTGAAATAGCTCTTTGAATGACGGATGATGAGCAGGATTTGGTACAAACGGTAATGCATAAAAAGGAAGAAATTCTGTAGTTTGGCTCAAAGACGCTCCTCTTGTTTCTAAAAATGTCTTGAATTCCTGCATGGCCTCTTCTGTCTTTGTTTTATTTGGCTGTAACACAACGAAGACATCGAAAAACAATGATTCAGAAACAATAACAAATAGTTCAGATGTCAGGAATTGGGGTTTCACAGCAATTTTTACATAATATTATCCTTTTTTTAACTTGTACACTCACCTCATTTCCAGTAATTAATGAATATTTGATGGGATATATAGCAAAGTATATACTAATATAAAACTCTAGTTTCTTGCAAACAGGGTCATTATTCCGGATCTTCTCAGGCACATTGTCATCCCAAAGTTTGAAGAATTCCCTCCTCGCACCAAGTTGAAACATATTGAGGATATCAGACTAGAAAATAAAATTAATCAAAGTTAAACATACAATATTTAGGTCACCAATGTAATGAGTATTAAAAGTAATCACCCTCTAGACGTTATTGTATCCAGTGAAAATGACACAAAAGGGAAAAAGGACATCAGCACACCAACAAACCACTGATTTTCACATTAAGATAGAAGCCTAGTCAAAATTTTTGATAAAATTGGTCATAAATCGCATGACAATGTTCATTAGTTTATTATGTACAATCATGAAAGTAATATCCCATGGTACAATAAAATAGCATTATTTTGTGTGTTACAGTTAAGCTTTTTGAGAAATGTGTCCTATATCTTGAAAATTGCTATATTTAGAACAATTCCATAGAACACAATGTTGAAGAAAAATTGCATTTTTTGACACTTTTTAAAACCCAGATTTTTTAAATAATTCAGAATAACAAAACATACTCCATCATTAACAATATATGATTTTTTTCAGCCTATGTCACCAGGCTAGATTTTGAGATATTTCTCTGCCATAGAAACATGTGGTAAAAGTGTTATAATAGTGTCAAAATGGAGACTTTCTACTAAAATACAACCATCAATTTCTCGAAAAAAAGGCTCGTGACCCCAAACTTTTTTTAGGTCAATATTCTTATATTGCCTTGGAGTACAGTTTATTGAAAAATGAATAAATTCTGGGTATTATAATTCATGAGTGGGCTTCTACCTTAACAAACTGTCTAAGGTTGACTTCTTTTCCCATTTATTTTGTTTATCTACAGAATTTTTCAGCAGGCATAAAAGATGAAGCATTAATACCATGAATTCTCTTATTTTAACTGAAAATCATTATGCTAAAAACAGCAATTCGGGTAGACTAAAGTAATTTATTTTCATAAAATGACCTGGAAACAAGTGGGGAATATGTATTTTTCGCTGACTTTCCCCTTCAGCAAAAATAAATTCCATCAAAAAGTAATTCTAAATCTATTATACCTGAATGTCAAGTTTCTGTTTGTTCCATTGTGGTCTTGGGCGACTTTTCACTATCTTTCCTCTTTCCTTGGTTTCAGTATCAAATGAGTTAACAGTTCTACCATAATTACAAAATTCAAGATACTGCAAGAAAACATTATTAGTATTGTTAACTATAAACATGTAAATGTTGTGATGAAATGAGTCAAATGTTGTTTCAGTTCTTGAATCAATTTTTCACTTTATCATCATTACGCCATTCATACAAATGTTGAATAATAGTCATACAGTCTGCTGCATTGTAGGAGTTCCTTCTAAAAAGAGAATCGTTTAAAAAAAATTAAAAATTTGAAACAAAACAACTTAATGACTATGTAATTGCACCAAACCTTGATCAAATATTCAGTTGACTGAAAAGATTCTCCATGCCAAGTTTCATCAACATTGGTCAAAGGATTTTTAAGATGTAACCAAAAGAAATAAGTACAATGCACATAGGAGCAAGAACCATTTCTCAATGGATCGCTGTGATGCCCCAAAAACCTGCGAAATATAATTTTCTTCACTGTGATGCTTCGAGAAGCAAACCAACAAACCAACGTGAGAGCAATAGCTATCTTGGTGTGCTAGAAATCTAAATGATTAAAGTGGAGAAATTCTCATTATGACATATCTTTATTGTTTGAGCATTTAATCATGATTCATGCACAGAGCATTTTTCTATGTCAGTTCTATATTTAAACAAGCAGCCTGTCGGCTGAAATAGCTCCGCTGTTAGCAATGCACATTTCAATTAGAACTGAAGATATCATTAAAAAATGAACAATAGGTATAGGTAGTACCGAAGCAATCAGACTTGCTGTTTTAAACAAGAATTCGAAAATATCTCTTTTTACCAAAAATGACAAAAGTATTCATCAAAATTAGAGAATTGAAGATATCATCACAAAATGAACAGATCAGAGAGAGGTCCATCTGAGGTACCTATATGTATAGTATCAAAGCAATCAGACTTGCAGATTTTTACATCAAATAGAAAATATCACTTTTTACCAAAAATGACAAAAATATTCATGAAATTAGAGAATTGAAAATATCACAAAATGAACAAATCTGAGAGAGGTCTACCTGAGGTACTTATATATGTAATATCAAAGCAATTGGACAATCTACCCAAGGTACAAATATACATTTGTACCAAGTTTTCAAGAAGAAGTCAAAGGAGTAAAAAGTTGACAACAATTTTTTTCAACCCTGATACATGTATTATGATTGTTGACATATAAATCATAAGCTTTGACTCAATTCCAGATACCTTTGGTGTCCAGTGAGCCACTTGCAGTGAGGGACAAGACAAACTTGGGCAAGAAGTGAAGATCAACGATATTACTGCAAATAACTTTTAGCAGTGTTTTGTTGGCTACACAGATGCATCAACTATTTATATATTATTTGACACTGGAAGTTCAAATTTCTCCAGCACATGTCCAGTGTATATTTCAAACAAATACCATTGAGGGCAATATTCATAAACTGGACAATGAACAGTACAGCAAAAGTGAAAACACAGACTGGAAACCAAGCCTATCATAACATGCATGTATGGACACATTTCTTAAATTTGCATTCCTACTGTAGAAAATCTCTCACTAACCCCTGTAATTATCATAAGGACTTTGGATTTTGAACGATTGGTGATAAATCTTATCAAACAGAACTTAGAATGCCATGTACCGGTAATTGTTAAACACCACAACTTTCAGTGCAGACCAGCTTTAGTGCTCCATAATTTTAGGATTCAGTGGGAGGTGTTCTGTATATAACACAAAGGGGAAATGCAAGTTTAAGTTTAATATCGTTGTGTATTAAGGAAGATCAAAATTTGGTTAATGATTATTTTTCCTGCCTAATTGTTATATATCTACAGCATAACAAGTTTGGACACATTTCTTTTAATTACGTTTATCGGATGGGATGAAATTAGATTTGTGGCTATTAACTAGATTCACACTAGGAAAAGAGTCGTGATTCAAATTCTGCCCCTCCCATTCAAAATGACTAAATGTAACTTAAAAAAGTGTGAAACTCCGATTCAACAACTTTTGAGTCAAACAAAACATGTGCATTCAACTGACTTAGACGACACATTGGTGTAAATAAAATGATAGTGTTTTCACAAACTGAAACTACTTACTTCTTTAACAATGCTATTCAATTCATCTTCAAATGCAACAACAGAATCCGTCACTCCTGTCTTTTTAGAAGCCATATTCAGATTCCTCAACAACAACAACAACAGCACAGCATTATATGGACAATTAGATACAAAACTGAAATATAAATGAAAGACAAATACAATAGAACTAAAAACAAAGATAGACAATGTCACAAATCATTCGTCTATTACATGCACTGAAATGAGACATCCATGTGTATAAAGTGTGTTGAAATACTAATGTTATATGAAACCCCAAAATACTGTGTGATTCATTAATAACAAGTTTAGCTTTCACTCAAAGATTATACTTTAAGAGTGATTGGCATTTTAGAACAGAAAAGTACATGTAATGTTATATTCAGGGCTTGAAATAAACTTTAAATTCACTTGTCCAAAATACATGTAGATTTTATATTTACTATAGTCTGTTAAGGCAAGTGAGTTACTATTTGTCAGAATGGCTATTTTTTCACGTCCCGGGCTATTGGACTACCCTTACCGGTAGTGTCAAGCCTTGAATATTATGACGTTATTACAAGGATACTGCAAATAATGCACAAAGACAGTACAGCGAGAGTATTGACTGAAACATAGCGAAAGTTGAGGCAATCACTTCTTGAAAGAAAGCTCTGAATTGACTGACCAAAATAGTGAAAACTTTCTCGATATGAACTTTATGTTTTTCATATGGAAATACTGCATAAACTTTCATTATTTAGGGTTAGTATTTCCTAATTAAGTAGGATCAAGATACCCTGTGCTATACTCAAAAAAAATTATGACATTTTGTAATTAATGGAGATACAGCAACAGATGTGTAATAATAGATGATATAAAAAGGTGTGATAATATTTAAAGAATCACACTGACTTGACTTTTGATTCAATTTACGAGTACGCTGAAACAAACAATTCACAAGCGTAGGAAAGACAGCTGATCTAACAAAAATACTCATCTCTACTGACAAAATCTTTACTTCAACTGCAAGATTGAGAAAGTAGTGACAGTTGTTGTTACCGGTATATATATATTCGTATTCAGGACCCCAGCCCATATACTAAATATTAACATTTACACAGTATACTATGTATTCAAAGTCATTGGTCCAATAACGAAGAATACCATATAAGATATGACCTATCTTTGATTTTGAATGTAATAAAACAAAATAAAACTATACTTTCAATATCTATTTTTATATGTTTATATTTTATTTGATGACATGACTCTATGGAAATCATCTTTGATGTGTTTTTATTTTCGTTTTTTTTTAAGCGATTGTAAATGAAACTTAAGTGCTGTTGTGAATTCAAATATATAATATTAATTTTTTTCACTCGAAACTTGCGCTCAATAGGAAAATCAGACATCTAGCTAGAAGGTAAAATTGTGGTGAAACAGTAACTTTACAGTTAAGAACAAGTATATGATTCGTGTTTATCCGTGATTCGCCTGTCTATTTCGCCTGTACGACAGGGTCCCGGTATGTTGTATGGAACTTACGAAAACAACAAAAATATTTAAAGTACATGTACATTATTCACTCGATCGTCCTTCAATTAGAAATTATTAATCAAAAATATAAATTCTTGGCTACTCACACAGCTATTAATTTCCGGTGGATCTAAGATTATGAACTTACTGGGCTACTTTTAACGACCACCTTCCCTCTCAGGAGTAAACAGTTTCCGCTACCAAAAACAACGTCGACCTTTCGGCAAATAAAATATGTTGTTATGGTCAATGAAAGCTTGATGCTGAATGGCCAATGGCTGTAGCCGTTATGTGAGCTTACTGTTAAGTTAGTATATGTTTAAGCAAGTTTTGCTACTTAAAAATACAATTGTCATCTGTTATAAGCAATGCATCGATATGTGTCTGTGTTCATACTGCTATTTTGAGAGATATGTACAACGGGTAAGACAAACTCTCTGAACACTATCAATTCGTAATCATCCAATCAAATTACTCGTTTTTTAGCTACAGTGAGTACCGACTGCGCATGTCACGACATTTAAAATGGCAGCGCCCGGTCATACGAATCCTGATAACCCAGTCATATTTTTTGACGTGTCTGTTGGTGGTCAGGTATGTATACCGTAACTCTGATAACTTCCGTGAATTGGTCACTATTCGTGACATCAATTGCGACCTCTGAGTACGTATCGCTGTTTCGAAAGCTTATAATAACAAGCACGTGTGTGTGTCGATCGACTCGACGAGTGGCTTGGCTTTGTGATAGTTACCGCCAGCTATAGACTTATTTGGGAAAACGGATTTGATGCCTTGGTACAGTGTTAGAGGCTCCCAATAGCTGACAAAGGTTATTATACTGCAGCAATTTTGATGGCGTATATAAGAGAAAGCGTGACCATGCCGAAGTATTTAACCACTACAAGTTGTCATTTCAAGGCATCTCAATCCAAAATCATCGGTCCACGTTCTGTGTACACTCCCCGGCCCGGTTATCAGACGCTTATGTGAAATTCACAAATTATGGGTAAATAGCGACGGGCATTATGGCAAATACGGTATCAAACAAAAGCAAAAACACTCTTCTTTCGAATTTTTACTAAGTGTCTAACGGTGGGAGGTCGGGTGAGCTATGACCATGACGTTATACTTGCCTAGTATTCCGACAGCTTGCCTAAAATTCGAAGTTGATTTTATTCGCCAGTAATTGCTACATTTCTGCCATTTTGAACAAGTGCACGCTCAAATATAATTCTGAGACCCAAAATCTCACAAAGTCGCACGCAATTTGCATCTACCGTCATTACAACCTCGTTCTAGGGCTCTAGTTTTTAGGACGAAAATACCACTTTTAAATACATCGTTCAGCTAACAAAAAAAATTATTTATTTCTCCCAGTGTTAAGTGTCGGACTACATTTATATAATATGTACATATTCACATGTACATCAGCTCATGGTACAGAAAAAAGATTTTTGCAACCTTGTTCAAGAACAGTTATTTCAGACTGACTCTTTAGCACCCATTGACACCTGGCAAACATTTATCATTTCGGTTGTTATTCAAATTTATCAATATTATTTTGGGCAAGGATGAAGTCAGATATTCACCAGTTCGAAAAAAAAAACCTTTCTATCAACAGTTTTATCAACTACAGACAATCCACAACAAGATAAGAATGCATTTTTTATTAGCAATGGAATTTGAGATACAGATTTTTCATCCAATTGTTGCTCATTTATATCATTTTAGGAAGTGTCCTTGTGTATGTATTTGATAATTCAATGTGTTTAGTACTTGCCATTTAAAACCAATCTGACCAAAATGTAATGCCTTTGTTTCAAGTTATGACAAACATTTAAATGGGCATACACATTGTTTTTTGACTGGGCAGGAGTAAATAATAGTGAAAAGGTTGATGTTCCATACTGGGTTGCACTCACAAACTTTCACTTGCACATGCTAAAACACTTTATTTATTTGTATTTTCAATGAACATTAATTGACACAATACTACATCAGGTTGAAGAATAGTCACTGACAGATTCTTTAACCTCCTGTAGTAGTGTGTCAATTGATGGTCAATGTCTATGGATATTCTATACCGGAGTAATTTTTCTTCTATCATTTGAAATGGGCACACAGGCATTGTTTTTGAACAGGGAAGAAGTCCATAATAGTGGGAGGGTTATGTTCCATACTGGGGTGACTCACACACTTTCACTTACACATACAAGACTCGTACCTCGACCGGCGCCAATGATGACCCTGATCTGACATCCTGATCTCACTGACCTGGTTATCAGTGTGCCATCGAACAGCATTGATTTATGTAGTCACAATGGAATTCCAAAAATCAAACTGGTTCACCTTGGTGAGACTTCTCCCAAAGAGAAACTGAAATTAAGGTGTTGGTTCACAATTCCTTGTCGCACTTGCTTTTTATATAATGATTGCACTGACAATATTTTTTATTCACAGGAAATAGGAAGAATAAAAATTGAACTGTTTGCTGATTTAGTGCCGAGAACAGCTGAAAATTTTAGACAGTTCTGCACAGGAGAGTATAGGTCAGTATTTGCTCATACATTCAATGATCACTAACATGATGGTTGAGTGAACTGAGGGTTGGGGATCAGAAAGCAATAAACCTCTTGTCAGAAGATTTAAGTATCACTGCCAGTCAGTGCAAGTCTTCGAGGATGAAATACCGTACTCGACCGCGTTAGCGCCCAGGGGCCTCAACTCAGAAAATCACGATTTTGTAGGGGTGGGCGCTTACCCGAGCACCCCCCTCGAAAAAGAGTGCAAATGAAAATTTTGATTCATCAAGTGACAGATTGCGTCTTTGAGGGAAAATCAAATTCCTAAATTAGTTGCGTCGTCATTGATTTTCACAATAAAGAAACAGAAATGATCACAAAAAATACGCACATTTTGTTACAATATTAATTACGTACCACCATAATTTCCGGAATTAAAAACATTTGAGTCTGTTGGAACACAGTCGAAGTCAAAATTGTCATATTATTTCCACTGACGAAGTTGTTGGATCGTACGCAAACTCTCGATGAAAATCACTTTCCGGCATGATGCAATTGCAGATTTGACCTACAGCAGCGTCCTTTGACCTAATGGGTCAAGTTGGTTATTAACTAATCAGAATGATTCCCGAAGACTTTCCGGTAACGCAATGCGGAAGTGAATTATCGATGTCGAAGTACGATCTGTTGAAATTGATTTCAGCGAATAAACGACATGGTTTTTCCAAAAAACTAGTAACTAGCCATTTTTGAGAGGTAAACTGAATATGGCATGAAATATTTATCGCATTTTACTTGTATTAACTGGTCATTGTCGAAGCGTAGTTTACGCACGGTTACTGTGTTCTACGCATTCATAACATGTTCACAGCGATCGATATCCATGCTGTATCATATAAAAACGATTACCAAGATTCGTTATGCAAGACCAAGTTTTAAATTAGTTTCATTTTGCCGAATGTGACCCCCAAATATAAAAATTGCGCAAAAGTGGGGGGTGGGCGCTTGCCCGGGCATGGGCGCTAACGCGGTCGAGTACGGTATGTAGGTATAAAATTAAAAGTGTTCTGCGATCTATTGCGATCTTGAACAAAGTCCAAGAAACTGGCATACACACACACACAAAATATGTTTTGTCTGGTTGCCAACGTCTATGAAAAGAATCTGTCGATGTCTGTATCTCTTTTTGCTACAGTCTATCAACTGTTTTTAGTCCCCGTACAGATGTAGTCCGAAAACGGGGACTTATGTTTTGCCCTGTGTGCGTCCGTGATCACCTGTATCTCGAACATGTATGGACCGATTAAGTTCAAACTTTACTCATACATCACACATTATATGGGACATATGCACATGCATTTTTTTCATGATCCGATTAACGATAGCCGAATAGCGGCCATTTTAAGGCCGAAAATGCATCAAAATTGCACATTTTCACCATTCCGGACCCGGATTTCAGTTATGCATGAACGGATTTTGTTCAAATTTGGTACATACATTAAACATAATAGGACCTTGATGCACGTCTTTTTTTGGGGGGGGGGCATCGGGTTTGAAATGGCCGACTGGCGGCCATTTTGTTTTAAAAAATTCAGTTCTGGATCCATATCTCGAGTTCAAACTTCACACACACAAGGTACATCATGTCACAAATTTGTATGTGCATTTGTTTCATGATCTCATTAACGATAGCCAAATGGCGGTCACTTTAAAGCCGAAAATGCATTGAAATCGCACATTTTCACCATTCCGGACCCGGATCTCAGTTATGCATGGACGGATTTTGTTCAAATTTGGTACATACATTAAACATAATAGGACCTTGATGCACGTCATTTTTTTATTCGGATCAAGTTCGAAATGGCCGACTGGCGTTCATTTTGTTTTAAAAATTTCAATTCTGGATCCGTATCTGAGACATGCCTGGATTGATCGAGTTCAAACTTCACACACACAAGGTACATCATGTCACAAATTTGTATGTGCATTTGTTTCATGATCTCATTAACGATGGCCAAATGGCGGTCGCTTTAAGGCCGAAAATGCATTGAAATCGCACATTTTCACCATTCCAGACCCGGATCTCAGTTATGCATGGACGGATTTTGTTGAAATTTGGTACATACATTAAACATAATAAGACCTTGATGCACGTCATTTTTTTTGGGCATCTAGTTCGAAATGGTCAACTGGCGGCCATTTTGTTTTAAAGAATTCAGTTCTGGATCTGTATCCGAGACATGTCTGGATTGATCAAGTTCAAACTTCACACACACATGGTACATCATGTCACAAATAGATATGTGCATTTGTTTCATGATCTGCTTAACAATAGCTGAATGATGGCCATTTTAAGGCCGAAAATGCATCAAAATCGCGTATTTTCACAATTCCGGAACCGGATCTCAGTCATGAATGGATGGATTTTGTTCAGATTTAGTACAATGTGTTGTACATATGCAGGTGCATTTCGGATCAGACCACTGAAAGTGGTTTCAGATTTCGGTCATGATCTGCTTTGAATGTATATGTCACTCAAATATGAACTGAATGGGGACGTGTCATTGACAATGACTTGTTTTCTTCAAACTTGCTCATGAAATGTAGTTTTTAATAACATACTTAATGTTCTGATCTGATTGTCTGTTGTGTTATATAATTTTTTACAGGAAAGATGGAGTTCCTATAGGGTATAAAAAATCGTTTTTTCATCGTGTTATAAAAGATTTTATGATTCAAGGTGGTGATTTTGTTAACGTGAGTACGAGAACTTTATACAAAGTAATTCTCACACTATATCGTTAATATTTATTGGGTACAATAGGGTTGACTTCACTGTCCATATAAACTATAACTCTTTTACATGATATACTTTGAATGATTCATTCAAACCTATTGTAAACGAATAACATGGTTTACATACACACACTACTTTGGTAAGTCAATAAAATCCCACTATATACAGCAAGTCTCGGAAGTATTGGGGCAGCCAATTTGCAAACTCGCTAGCGAATTGACTAACTGCTTGGGTTTTGACTAAACGGTTGGCTTTCGAATCTCGCTGGCGTTGTCTTGTGGTCACGCCCACTTAAAGTGAATCTATATAACAGTAGGGGACGATTTTGCTTTCAAATATACCAGGGAAATTGTTCTATGTTCTTCATGTCCACACAAAAACGACGAATGAGGTCGATTTTTCAGTGGTTGGCTTAGTGTTACCCCAACAGATCGTTTGGATGTGAAAGTTTGTTATTTTTCCCTGGTTTGTAGGAAACTGTTTCTCAACAACTTGTCTATTTAGTTTCAAGCAGTGTTCAAGACGGTTACCCTCATATAGTAAATATCGGTGGATTAATCGCATTTATCATAATATCACTTGTACGCCAGCTGACTGTGGCCATTTTCGAGCTCAAATCATTCAGGGGAATCCAGACATATACCAGGCTACGTAAAAACAGTCTGAGTGGACGTGATCCATGCCGGCGCCAGCGAGATTCAAAAGCCAATTGTTTAGTCAAAACCAAAGCAGTTGGCCAAATTCGCAAGCCAGTTTGCAAATTGGCTGCCCCAATACTTCAAAGACTTGCTGTAAATCTTTCGATGTACGTTTCAAACTTTATTGCATAGTTATTAATGGCTATCGGTGTCTTGCCAAAAGTTCCTCTATTATATACTACATCTCATTATCATAACATTCCATACAAAGAATATATTTCTGTAGTTCTAGAACTGAGTCCTCATGAATCAATTTCATTCTAACTTGTCAAATTGACAAGACTTGCTGAGTACCACACTGTTGACTTAGTACTAAGTAGTTGTGTCGGCTCATAATAATTTTTTTTCAGTTCGGTCTGAATTGCCTCATTCATTATGACTTAATTAATCTTTTTACCACCGGACTTTCTCTCCAAAGTTTTCTGTACTTTTTTTCTTAATAATTTCTTCAATATTTCCAAAAATGAACCCTAATTTTGGAGCCAACAGTAAAAATTTGAGTCAATTATCAGTTTTTACTCAAAAAATTTGGCTATTTTTGTCTCAATCTTCTGAAAAATAGTGCAGACTACAAGTCTTGACTATTTTGTGAATTTGTGATGAAAGAGGGAACTGGTGGTGAAAAAGATAAAAACATTCTCCAAGGCTTCACTGATGATGCATCCTGAATCAGTCATGGTCACATTTCAAACCCAAATCCAAAGGATTGTGCATTTTATGACCAAATATGCTATATTCATAATTTAGTATTTTTTGAACATATATTGATATAGAAAAAATAATATGAAGTAAAAAGTCAGCAAATGTCATAAATAGCCACAGAAATTTTGCCAAATACTAAAAATTAGGTCCACTTGAGTACAATGGCGTACTGGTGCCATAGCAACTCTTTTTGTGGAATGTTCAGTGTGAAAAATGTGATTAGAAATGCAATTTTCGTTAACAAAGTACAGAAAATAAAGCCAAATAAACATTTTCTGGATCAGTGAGGTCATAAATGATTTGTTAGTCTTTCTAGTGTTTTGAGTAGCACTGTAGATGTTCACACATACACTGTATGCATGCATGCATAAAAAATATTTGAATATTCACCTGTGGCAGAAACTGATTAGGTACTCTCAGCTGCTTGAACAATGGACTTGAAAAGTCCCCTTACTCTAGGAATGTGGAACTTGCTGATTACCATGGGATGAGTAGAATGAAATAAGAACATGTTTGAAACATGTTATTTATGGTTAATTCCCATAGGCGTGTCTGGGCATCTGTTTTGAGCTGCATCTCAGAATTTACCTTGACTGATTCTCTTCAAACTTAGTAATGCATATTCGCATGCGATGATCAAGTCAATGCCTACTAGCATGTGATGAGTAGAATCAAACAAAAATATGGAGACTTGAAACACCTTGACAATAATATGAATACTGTACATATCATGTGCTGTGGCTTCATTTGATTTGATTTTCAGTTCAAACTTTCATTTCTATTTTATACTAGGGTGATGGTACGGGGTTGATGAGTATATATGGAGGAGCGTACGGTGATGAGAACTTTCAAATGAAACACATAGGTCCTGGTATGATGTCAATGGTAAGTACATCAAAGTTTGTAACTTCAGTTTGGTCTATGATTATAATGCACCAGTAATTTTCAACCCTGGTTCCCCCAAGCAACTGCTTTGTTCAACCGTCATTTAATACCTGCTCCCCAGGGATAGGAAATATGTATTTGGATGTAACATGGGTGCCAGGGATGAAGAAATTTATCAAGATGAGGTACTTTGCAAAAGAAGCAAAATTTCTTGGAAATCCCCCAGTGTTATGAACGTTCAGAACTAAAGTTTTAATAGTGTGCATAGAGTATCCACGACACTACATAATTTTATAACTTAATAATGCATGCATGGTATCTTGATACATTTTCAAATCAGATGAATAAATAAAGCCCTGGTAACAAAATAGCTAACTATAAACAAAGACGACATGTTCTCATGCTATGCATATGTATACACTGGGCTAGGTAAATATTGCATTGACAAATATCATAGTAGTGAAGCAAAGTCATGAATACCATAGTGGTGGAATGGAGACACCAAGCATTGTCTTCGAAGAACTCCAAGATGGAATTATTCTTATTCTCGTGTGAAAAGTATGCTGTATTTGCTGTAAGGGGCGTCAATTCTTCCCCACAGCCACCCTCTGAGTCAAAACTGCACCAATAAGTGCTACCACACACACTCAGTTCTACCAGTCCTAGAATTATCCACCATGTAGTTAGAAGGTAAAAATATGTTGCCACGCCTACTTCTAATTATTAGGGTAGGCAAGTACAAAAATACACTTTGTGACAAATCTCCCATTGAACAAAGATGGTTGAATGGCAACCATTGTAATATTATAATTCATTAAAATCAAGCATTTCTGCCATTTTTGGACCCAGATCTTGGTTATACAGGATATATATTGTTTATCTTAATACATACATTAAACATATATATATATATATATATATACATATACATATACAACGTTTTTTTCAGATTGCATTGAAATTGTTGAATGCAAATGCTGTTCTGTTCTGGAAATGCCTTGTCTCTGAAATACATTGACTGATTGTTATAAAACTTTACATTCATTTCATTTTTGTTTACTATTGAACCAACAGGATGTTATGACACACATTGTTTTTTGTCAATTTCTAAACGAAACGAAAATGGGCAGTCTTGCGCCTTTGGCTACTATTAATTTTGAGCCATGATTTGCAATGTTTATATCCCATGATCTGACCCAAGACAATTGAGAAACCCAATTTTGCTCCTTCTGTATTTATGCAGGATCAACTCAACGTTGTCATGCCTGCTATGCTGGACAACATTTCTTATTACATCCACAAAACACCTTGCCATATTTAGGTCAGTGCAAAATTATGTGTTTGGGTGCCAAGTTTCAAATGCTTGAAACATTTGACCAATACACACTTTGACATTGGACGTATGACAAATACATAGCATTGACAGTAACATGTTGTCTTGCAGGCTAACAGTGGTCCAAATACAAATGGTTGCCAGTTTTTTATCACATGTGCCAAATGTGATTTTTTAGATGGAAAACATGTTGTTTTTGGTAGAGTTGTAGATGGTATGCTGGTTGTAAGGAAAATAGAGGCAAGTAAATGTGTTCATGCCATTGTCTTTTATTTTCTTTTGTTATTCACACAGTCTGTACCAATATCTACACACAGACTGTACCAAGATCTACACACAGACTGTACCAATATCTACACACAGACTGTAGCAATATCTACTCACACAGATTGTACCAATATCTACTCACACAGACTGTAGCAATATCTACTCGCACAGACTGTAGCAATATCTACTCGCACAGACTGTACCAATATCTACTCACACAGACTGTAGCAATATCTACTTACACAGACTGTACCAATATCTACTCACACAGACTGTGCCAATATCTACTCACACAGACTGTAGCAATATCTACTCACACAGACTGTAGCAATATCTACTCACACAGACTGTAGCAATATCTACTCACACAGACTGTTGCAATATCTACTCACACAGACTGTAGCAATATCTACACACACAGACTGTACCAATATCTACACTCACAGACTGTACCAATATCTACACTCACACAGACTGTACCAATATCTACACTCACACAGACTGTACCAATATCTACACTCACACAGACTGTACCAATATCTACACTCACACAGACTGTACCAATATCTACACTCACACAGACTGTACCAATATCTACACTCACAGACTGTACCAATATCTACTCACACAGACTGTACCAATATCTACACACACAGACTGTACTAATATCTACACACACACAGACTGTACCAATATCTACACACACACAGACTGTACCAATATCTACACACACAGTCTGTACCAATATCTACACTCACACAGACTGTACCAATATCTACACTCACACAGACTGTACCAATATCTACACTCACACAGACTGTACCAATATCTACACTCACACAGACTGTACCAATATCTACACTCACACAGACTGTACCAATATCTACACTCACACAGACTGTACCAATATCTACACTCACACAGACTGTACCAATATCTACATGCACAGACTGTACCAATATCTACACACAGACTGTACCAATATCTACATGCACAGACTGTACCAATATCTACACACACACACACACACACAGACTGTACCAATATCTACACACACAGACTGTACCAATATCTACACACACAGACTGTACCAATATCTACATGCACAGACTGTACCAATATCTACTCACACAGACTGTACCAATATCTACACACACAGACTGTACCAATATCTACACACACAGACTGTACCAATATCTACTCACACAGACTGTACCAATATCTACACACACAGACTGTACCAATATCTACACACACAGACTGTACCAATATCTACACACACAGACTGTACCAATATCTACACACACAGACTGTACCAATATCTACACACACAGACTGTACCAATATCTACACACACAGACTGTACCAATATCTACATGCACAGACTGTACCAATATCTACTCACACAGACTGTACCAATATCTACACACACAGACTGTACCAATATCTACTCACACAGACTGTACCAATATCTACACACACAGACTGTACCAATATCTACACACACAGACTGTACCAATATCTACTCACACAGACTGTACCAATATCTGCACACACAGACTGTACCAATATCTACTCACACAGACTGTACCAATATCTACACACACAGACTGTACCAATATCTACATGCACAGACTGTACCAATATCTACTCACACAGACTGTACCAATATCTACACACACAGACTGTACCAATATCTACTCACACAGACTGTACCAATATCTACACACACAGACTGTACCAATATCTACACACACAGACTGTACCAATATCTACACACACAGACTGTACCAATATCTACACACACAGACTGTACCAATATCTACACACACAGACTGTACCAATATCTACATGCACAGACTGTACCAATATCTACTCACACAGACTGTACCAATATCTACTCACACAGACTGTACCAATATCTACTCAGACTGTACCAATATCTACATGCAGACTGTACCAATATCTACACACACACACACACACACACACAGACTGTACCAATATCTACTCACACAGACTGTACCAATATCTACACACACAGACTGTACCAATATCTACACACACAGACTGTACCAATATCTACACACACAGACTGTACCAATATCTACACACACAGACTGTACCAATATCTACACACACAGACTGTACCAATATCTACTCACACAGACTGTACCAATATCTACTCACACAGACTGTACCAATATCTACTCACACAGACTGTACCAATATCTACACACACAGACTGTACCAATATCTACTCACACAGACTGTACCAATATCTACTCACACAGACTGTACCAATATCTACTCACACAGACTGTACCAATATCTACACACACAGACTGTACCAATATCTACTCACACAGACTGTACCAATATCTACTCACACAGACTGTACCAATATCTGCACACACAGACTGTACCAATATCTACTCACACAGACTGTACCAATATCTACTCACACAGACTGTACCAATATCTACACACACAGACTGTACCAATATCTACACACACAGACTGTACCAATATCTACTCACACAGACTGTACCAATATCTGCACACACAGACTGTACCAATATCTGCACACACAGACTGTACCAATATCTACTCACACAGACTGTACCAATATCTACTCACACAGACTGTACCAATATCTACACACACAGACTGTACCAATATCTACTCACACAGACTGTACCAATATCTACTCACACAGACTGTACCAATATCTACTCACACAGACTGTACCAATATCTACTCACACAGACTATACCTGATTGGTTTGGTCATTCACCTGATTATTCACCTCATATTCTTCTTTGATTTGTCTTTATAGAACGTTCCAACAGGACCCAATAATAAACCAAAGATACCTGTGGTGATATCTCAATGTGGAGAAATGTGATAGACATGCAAACAAAACTGTATTACCTGTAGCATACAAGTCTTAAGTCAGAGAAAATAAACATGGAGAAAATGACATATTTTAAATACATGATACGACACAAATGTGGATGGCCTTGCCTGAACCTTTGAATTTGAACCTGCTATCCTGGATTACCCTGGAAGACTATGTATTCAAGAGGAAAAAGCTGTTTTTGAGATAAACACACTACAACAGGCAATTGTGGTCTTACAATGTATGAAACACAGTCCCTCCGTTGATGTGGTGGGACGGTACTAAGACCAGTACTCACCAAAGTGGAAATTGTCTGTGGGTCAGTTTTCTGTAGTGGCTGAGACAGAACATCAATCACTGACAATGAATGAATTCAAAATTGGTGGTGAATGTGACATTCACTGCTTTATGGGTAAAAATGTTTCCACCTAAATTTCTTAGATTACTTGACCATGCATTTTCTGTCAACAGTGAATGTGAAACGAGGATGGCAGCAGTGGTCATTCTCACTGCTTCGTTGGGTATGTGTCGCAAATTAAATTTATTTTGTTTATAATAAATAAATAACAGGAAAAAAATATTATCTAAATCTATATTAAGTTGAAGAGAAAGTCATTGATGCAATGGATTAGCGCGTGTGTGTGCGTGTGCACATACGCATACGTGCGTGCGTGGTGATTACACCCTGGAGTCAGTACTGCAATTGCATGCAGAGATTGTTTTAAAAAGGGAACAGGGACGCAGCGCACTCTTGGGAGCAGATCCTCTGGCAACCATCAAATTTGGATTGACCAGGAATCATATGTGGAGACAGTCTTCAACTGTGACCTGTCTGATAGTAATTTTGGTCCCAGGGAAGCCATAGAATGCTCAATTTTAATTATCAAAAACTCCACACCCTGGTAGGGAGAACCCTATCTCCCCCACTTGGTGGCGCCGCTGAATTGCAGTGCTCCCTCTTGCAGTTTTTTTTTCTAGAAAAACCCCTGGTATGTGTAAGTAATTAACACTGAATTCAGTGCCTAATTGTGTGTGCAGGTGATTGCACCTATAACTGCATGTGTAAAATAATAAAAAAAAAACAATATTTCAATAAATTCTCAGATGCATTGTTTACTTCCATGGTGCATCTCACTTGGAAGGTGTATAACATTCGCTGTGGTCTATAATCTCATGTCCGAATTTTCTGTGTTGGTGGTTCATCCCACTACAACTTGCAACAACATTACAAAATCGGGTACACATAATTGATCTAGTTCTTGAATAGTTACAGGATTGGGGGGGGAGATAAATGTAAATGAGATTATGTAGATTATGTAGATTTTGTTCGAGCGCCTGCAAGTAATATAAATTGCAGTCTAAATATATGCAAGTTTACTAACCCCCAACCGTTTTCATTTTAAATCAATGTCTTTCAAATTTTGTTCATTTTTTAGCTCCGTTGTCGACAAAGTCGAGCGGAGCTTATAGTATTACTGATTGTCCGTCGCTGGCGTCGTCAACTTTACATTTTCGACTTCTTCTTAAAAACAACAAACTGTATAGCTGTGAAACTTTCTAGGAAGGTACCTTGGGTGCTTCTCTCTCAGATTTGTTCATTTCGTGATAACTTTAATTCTCTAATTTTGGTGAATATTTTTGGTAAAAAGTGATATTTTCGACTTCTTGTTAAAAACCGCAAGTCCGATTGCTTAGATATTACATACCGTTGTAAGTACTACATGTGGACCGGTCTCAGATTTGTTCATTTCGTGATGATACCTTTAATTCTCTAATTTTCATGAATATTTTTGTCATTTTTGGTAAAAAGTGATATTTTCGTCTTTTTGTTAAAAACCGCAAGTCTGATTGCTTTGATATTACATATATAGGTACTACATGTGGACCTCTCTCAGATTTGTTCATTTTGTGATGATTTTGTTCTTCAATTATCTAATTTTAAGTCTGATTGCTTTAATACTATACATACTGTTCATTTTCTATCATGTTCTTTAATTGCAATGTGCATTGATAACAGCGGAGCTATCTCAGCCGACAGGCTGCTAGTTTTTTAAAATCGCTCATGCATAAATTAAAGCATGTTAGAAAAACCTGACTTGGGAACCTACATCACTGCACGCACTCGTACAGTGTGAATAGTTTATAATGAACCCGCCTTAATTGACTCCACTGTTTTTAGTAGTCACTCAACAGAATATTCAATACAAATACTGTACACATGTACTTTTAAATTGTCTGCGGCATTTTTACTCGTTATTCGCCATGGCAACTGTGTGCAGGAGAGACAAATGCAGCTGTTTTCTACAAGTGGTGAACGAAGACGTTGACCAGAATATTTGACTTTGTAAACAACACAACTGAATCAACAGTTTACATCCCAATGTTGGGAACTCTGTATTGAATCGAGCAAATAATCTATGAATCCTAGAAATTCTAATTGGTGCAAAATCAGACCAACTATGAATCGTGTTCTCAAAATATAAACCATAGAATAATATGTGAACCACATAAAACTGTAGGTTAAATTAAAAATTTAAAAAGTTTGCCCATTTGAAAACTGGGAAGTTGTTTACAAATGTTTTATTCATTCCTCTGTGGCAACAATTACCCCCCCCCCCCCCGAGTTTGTGCACTCTTTTTACTCTTCACCCCAGTCAATTTTATCTCGCAAAATAAACCCTGCACTTCCTACTCTCTTTTTAAGCTGGGAACCTTTAATCGACAATTTTCAAAGGCCAAGGAATGTCTAGAAATTAAAAAATATGTCTGAACAAATATCCAGTTTAATTTGTATTCAAATGAGATGTCATGACCCATTTTATTATTTCCTGAGATATATACCCACTCACAGATTTTTAATTAAGTACACTCCACCAGGTTGTAACTGTAATTGGGCAATAGCTAGTTTCTTCAAGAAATAAATAAAATATGGAAATGTCTCATTTTTGTCAATTTACCATGCAGGTTGGTAACCTTCTTAAATGCAGACCAACTATTTGTTATCGAACATGTATTTTTAATTCGTGTGTTTAAATGTAAGACCTGCATACAACTCTTCTTATAAAATCACTTGTGATGTCGCACTTTTGTCCCTCGCAGTGTGCATTTCCCATAACTCCCTCCACTGCAGTTCTTCCATGAGAACCAACAGGTGATTTTAACAGCCCCTCTCTATTACAACTATTTTCATGGTTCATCAGGTGCTCTCGTAATCAAAACGTGCAATTTCCTCTTCAATTGTGCAAGAGCTGGTTTTCTCCAGTGGCAAGACTTGGAAATGTGAGCCTGATTCTTCCAATCAGCCAATAGTGGTTACTCTACTGGCTGCGCGAAGCAGGTGATTGGTGAAGGAATTCAATCCAAAAAGTTACTCGGGGTTATACACATGTATCCGATGTAATGTACATTTTATCAGTTACATAATAGGTATATCGCAATGACCACTTTGGGCAATATGTAGAATAGTTTTAAACAAAGAGCTTACAGTTGTGACAATCATTGTCTGTTTGACAGGTGAATTGGCAATGATGGTCGATTGAGAGTCATGGTTGAAGTCGGGTGTTCCCCCTTAGTGATTCTAAGATAGAAACGCTGTTTATTACATAACCTCAGAATTAAAATTTGCATACACTCTGTGAAAATTCTTTGAAAATGTAACTGCAAAATAGTGCATCACATTGGAAATTTTTTTCATAATTATGTACCCATGTTTATCCCGCCATTCCATTTTCTGTATACACCATGAATAGGGCTCAAGGTTGTTTTTTTAGCCTATTCTAATGACACCTGAATGCACTAAATTAAAACTGCAAATATGTAAATTCAACAGTGGAATGTATTTTTTCCTTCACAATAATCTGGCGAGTTTTCCTACATCAAATTCTTTAAATTATCGAAGGGAATATTTTCCCATTCTTCAGTATCAAACGGGTATAAATATCCAAACTATAATGGTGACCATTGTTCAGACCAGTTACCTATTTTATCATTGAATTTAAATTGAAGTTGTACAGTATTACAAAAGGTTCCAAAATAAATTGATCACGTAAACTATCTTTCTGTTGGATATTTCTTTGAAGATTCTTAGCAACATTTGGTACTTCTAATCCTAAAAGCAGGCATCCCTGGAAACAAACATTTGTAGTGAAAATCCTGTACAGAACACACTGGGCTTTTTTTTTAACGTTACCCATGTGGGTAACTCGAGTGGTGAGGATGAAAATTAAAATTGTGGTTGTAAATATGGCTGAATATCATTGGATGTTGTCATCCGTATCTAAATTACAACTGTTGACTAGCACTGTTTTTGAATCGCATTACAGATGGTGCTTGTGGACGATTGATTTTGCGGGGGATATTTTTTGTGAAAACCATTTTCAATCAGATTTCGAACAAAGGATTTGGGTATTTGAAATATTACTAAAATGAAAAACATATTTGCAGAAGAGTTTTACACTTTCATAACCAATTATTATGGGATATCAATTGGAGAATTTATTTTCTAATTCAAACACACCAATCAAATACTACCGGTAGTATAGTTTGTACTTTCAATATGCAAGTTTCCAACAGTTGAATGCTAAAGTCAAGATTTTTACAAGGGATATTTCAATCTTCCAAGAGAGATTGACAGAGAGGTGAAAAATTTCATTATCAATTTATTGGGGCACCCACTGTATTAGAGTTGCAAACCTCAGAGACTGTGTGTGAGAATTATTTATAATGTGCAGTCATAATTTCCCACACTAGATACTGTAAAATATTTTATTTTCACTGAAAAGACTTGTTGGGTGTTTTGTATGGAATTTTATTTTCACTAGTTGTTGAATATAAAATAACTGTATAGGAAGAAAAAGGTAAATTTACTGGATTGTATTTTCACTGAATCAGCCCTTCAGTGAAAATAGCGAAAAATAAAATCCAAGTGAAAATAACGTATTTTACAATAGGGGATTTGTGCAAATTATTAAAAGTAAACCATGTGGTCTTGATCTTTTCACTAAGATGCAACATTTATATGAATGTTGAGGCAAGTATTTGGTAGCACACCATATGAAAGTTTGATTGGATTTGGAGTATGAATTATTCGGAACTATAAGCAGGGTTTTTACCAGGATTAATCATACGTACCATGAAATGGATTGTGGCAGTATTCACAATGGATTAGCATTTATATCACATGCAATAAAATTACATTTCCCAGCATGTGTATTTGTTTCTTTAATCTATAATCATTATGGGTGATAATTTCTAATTTAATTTATTGGGTTTGATATTTCAGGAATATTCACTAGGTTTTAATTTGAGCACATTTATCGGCAAGATAAACCCAAGCAAATAATCAAGTCCTATTCTCGGGGGGGGGGGGGGGGGTCGCTGACATCCGGGCATTTTCACTACCTGGCAACCATCATGGTGAAAACAAAGGCCAAAAACTCCTACATGTACACAACACATATAAATTTGGTTGATCAAGGTTACTTCAAAGTTGAGTTTGTGCTGTTTTCACCTGCATTCCACAGCAGCTTGTGCAGTGTTCATTGAAATGCATGGTACAGTGGTGCGCGTCTTAGCAACATAAAACATTTTGTAACGAAGCTCCATTCCCGCAATTACAGTAGCTAGGCACACAACAAAACGGAATGTTACTAAGGTTTTGATACATGTGCAAAGCCTGTTTTAGCTAAATTAAGAATCTGCTAACTTGTGCATTGAGCCAAATTTGCTTTAATGGCTGGAATGCAATCTATTAACCAAAATGAACCAGTTACTGCATGCGACAAAATATATTGATTAAAAACATTATATACATGCAATGCAGGAAATTGAATATTTCCCCCCATCGATTCATAAACATTATGAATGGTATTTGGGCATCTGTACAACCACAGCAAGATTTCATACTTTTCGCGTTGCACACTTTTCCAATTTTTTTACAATAACATATTAAAACCAAACTGAAAGCAACTCAGAACTGTGGTGCATGAAAATATCACATCACTATAAATTACCCAGAACTCTCAAACATTTGTACTATCTGACATCGATTTCTTTAAAACTTGTTGCCTTAATATTTATTATAGGCTCAATGGTATGTTTCACAATGTGACCAGAATGTCAAATTCACCAACTTTAATGAAAAACATTTACAACAGTGATGATTCTGATCTTCGGAAAATACAAAATGTACAATTACCGACACAAGTACTTGTCTCACAACCACATGGCACTAATATGCATATTTGTTTTCTCTATTGAAAGATTCTGCTGGAGATTCCTTCGTCATCTAAGTGTTGTATAGTACGGTTTATCAAGTTTGGTTTACCGTTGACAAAATTAACCCTTCTGTATACACGTTTTCAGTATGCTAAATCACATCCACAGCTGGCCTTGTACTGCCGATATTCACAAAACTTCTCAATATCTTAGTACAACTCACAAAGGATTGTGGGTAATCACAGGCACTGTACAGCAACAGATGGATCATCAGAAGCAGGTGTTGCATAGACCTATTTACATGCACCTATTAATTCCAGCTTAAGGCTAACACTAGTCAGGAACTGCCATTTTTTGCCCATTTATAAAATGTGGATACCTTAATTTTTAATTAATTTTGGACAATCAACAAGTAGGGTATAACGCCAAGGAAATCTGTTTCTATGAAAAAGTTTGGTTCACCTTTCAATTGATTAAAATAGTTTAAATTCCCTTGAACTGTTGTCTGTAAACTTGGTTTCATGACCTTCCAAATTCTGCTTAGAGTACATGCTTAACACAGCCGTGAGTAGTTAAAAACTGTCCTATAAAAGAAACATGGCATGCATCTCCGACTCTACATCAATTGAAAAATTTTCACGTGAAATTGATTTCTTTTAATTAGTTCATTAGTAACTGGATGCAATCACAACTGAATTCGTTGACTGATCAGCTGCTGGCAAAACAGTTAATTTGTGAATACTATAGCTGCTGTACATTGTGTCAAAGGTTCAACAAAAATGTTGGCAAAACTTTAAAATACTCGCCCATGGAAAGAATTCCTGCACAAGGCATGCACTAAGAGCAAATAAGGTATATGCGTGACCATCTTTTCGAGACTTGCACCCACATCATATTATGAACATAAATAGGGGCAGGGTCATGACAAGGACACTGAGGGGGGATGGGAAGAAAAAAATCAGAAACATCTTGTGCTGCTCAACCCTTTATTCATGCTTTATTATGCACATGTTGCATGTTTTTTTCACACAAGGTTTTACACAAGAGGATGTATTCCAACTCTCTTATTAGTAAGGTATTAAACAAGTAGGAAATAATATTTTCTAGAAAATAGGTTTTTAAGTAATGACATGTCTGCATTTTTTTTCGCTGTCTACAACTACCAATTTTAAGAGCACTTCCATGTCATTTTTTTTCATGGTGCCGTTTTTTCAAAAGCTGGTAAAAATTCTTAGCAAGCTCAACAGACATGTCATGACTGTATCCCCCTTTAAAATGCGCAACATGTGCCTGTCCCAAGTTACTACAGTTTGTTTATGCTTGGGTTTCTTCAGGTTTTTGAGTCTCTGTTTGTGTTGGTGTCTGCGTTGGTTGTGATGGTGGGCTGTTCTCATTCTGTAAACAAAAAATGAAAACAATCAATATGGTTTCAAGAGTAAGTTTTGAATATAAATGCATAAATATTAACTATCAGGTTAAATTCATTTCCAAATTGGCAGACAATCAGATTGAATGGCAGCTGCTATTCACGAAATTGTGTCTTCACCTCTAATCTCCGGGATCAAAATTGAGGCCTGTCCACCTGCCCAAGACTGGCATATTTCAGCTAAGATGGGTAAATATACAAACTACTTGTTCCTGTGTACAAGGGAAAAATGATATCGCGTTTTACTAACTGTCCAAATCAGGTTGTTTGAAGTTGCCATGTCCAGAAAATTGCACACATTTTTAAACTTTACTCTCCGACCGGCCCAATTGACAGGAAGCTTTAATTTTAAATTTCAACCACCAAATGTAAAAAATTCTAAACGGTGAAAGTGTTATCAAAGACACAGTATGAATTACCATAACAAATTGTTACATTATAGATGCCTACCTCTCCAGCTGAATCACTTTTTTGCTGGTCATCTTTATCTTTGCCCCTTCTGGTCCCATCTCTATCTCCTTGATAACGACGCCTGAAAAAAAAAATGCATAAACAGCTATTTAATACAATCTTTGCACAGCTTCATTGAAATCACGATGAAATTCTAGTATAGAATATAGGTTTTTTGGTGTTTTTCTTTTGTCAGTACAGGCTGTTTTTTATTCAACTATGACATTGATTTAGAATTTTCAAATTTGGGATATCTTTTATTAGTACTTATAAAAGTTGTATCAATCCAGCCATTCACAACAAGTAAAATCTTCAAGTTACCTCCTATATCCTCTGTATCCTCCTCTGAATCTGCGATATGGGCGGCGACGATTTTGATCCTGGCCGTGATCTTGGCCATCATTTTCCTTTTCACCCTGAAAATTATATAAATACAGAGTTTCTTTATTAACAATGCTTGAAATAAAACCATGATCAAATTCTGAAAAAGTTCAGTGTTTTAAATGACAACTATCATCACACACAAAATGCAATGATTAGTGTAATCTGGTAAATTTAGACTTACCTCTCCACCACTGTCGTCAGATCTTAGTTGGTCTCTGTCACGATTACGCCCTGGGCCGCCTCCTCTCCCTCCTCCCCTGTAGCGTGGATTATACCGGCGATAGAAGTACGGACGACGGCGCCTCTGTCTATCTTTTTGTAGGTTTTGGCCACCTTCGCCACTATCTGAACCTTCATTTTCGTTTCCATCACCATCCTGATCTTCATTGTCTTGTCGTCTGCCTTGTGGGGCACCGTCACGACGTCTGGGATAGTATCGGCGCCTGAATCGGCGTCTATCTGCAGCATATTTACTACCCTGTACTGGTGCCCCCTCTGGCCCTGTCACATTGGCAGCCTCATTACCCTTTTCACCTTCGACCACATCAAACTCTACCGTTTCGCCATCTCCCACACTTCTCAAATACTTCCTTGGATTGTTCTTTTTGATGGCTGTCTGAAATATCGAAAGAACATGGCACATCAATTTATGGTCATCCAAAAAAAAATTTAACATGTAGGAGTTTTTACAGCAAGTCTTCGAAGTTAACTCTTAATTCAATGACAACTTCGGTTTTGGCAAACCTACAACTTTAATATAATCATTCTGTCACAATCAAAAGCCAGTAATATCTTAAAAACAGTACTTTATACAAGATTACAGGGATTTAACAAGAATAAAAAGTATGTAAAATGGTTTGTGATGGTCGAATCTGCTTTGTAGACCCAAGTTGTTAATGAATTAGTGAGCAAGTTTGATACTTCGCTGCCTCAATACTTCTGAGACATGCAGCCAAACATGACTACAATATGAATGTACTTCATTACAAATGCCTCATGTTATTTCCTGTTGTATGGTATAAAAGGTAATCTGAAAACTGCCCCTAGCTTTTTTAGAAAATGTGCCAAAAAACACTCTTCCTTCCATTTCATTACAAAGCATAAAGGTTTGTAAATTTGAGATGCATGGTTTCATTTAGCAAAAGTCCTACGGAATTACTTCAAACTCAATTGAAATGCAACTACACCAATATTTAAATAGATCTGCAAAGTTCACAACACGAATGGTAAGGCAAACTAGTTTCTACATTAAGAAATAAAAACATACTTACTTGGTGCACAAACACATCTTCATTTGTATCATTCCTAAGTGAAGCAAAAAAAGAAAAAACCTTAACTCAAGAAAATGCTTCAGACACAAAAAAACCAAAAGATAACAGAACGACATTATCAAAGACAATTCAGCAACATACAACGTTCAAGTTTAAATAATAAACACAAACTTGGCTGGGTCAAAGAGCACCCGAAACATAAACTTGCACTTGTGTCCAAGTCAAGAATAAACAAAAGAAATCAGTACGGTAGTTCGGTTACAATGAAAATTAGTCACTTATCTTTTTTTACACGAACCGAGTTAAAATGGCAAAACTATTCTAGCAAAGTATTACTGTGGAAGGGTTTCTTACCTATTGATGAAGCCATAACCATTTTTCACGTTAAACCATTTCACAGTACCAGATACTTTCTCGGCTGCAAATTAAAAACAAAGCTTAAGTGAAAAGTGCACTTTATTTCCACAAAACCGTACACATTAAACTTGTTCTACACATGACTCATATTTTTGCAATTACTCATCGTTTAACTGTGCGGGCTTATTCAATTACATTGAATATGTAGTAAAATGCCAAGCATGGCAGCTACGACCAGGCGCGCTGGTGACTGCAATGTGAATTTTCAACAACTTTCATTGTCGAATATCTCAGCCGGTTTTACATATACAGACATAATTTTTTGACCAACTTACCTAAGATCTTTTTTTCCAAGGCTACACTTTTCTCGGGTTGTTGTTCCGAGCTGTCGGACATGGTGTTTTCCGCTGTTTCTGGGTGGTGCCAAACTCGTGATGTTCCCTCACAGCTTTGTTCTATCTGCTGCAAAGATGGCCGCGTGATGCGCGGGGTATTATGGGACCACGCCACGCTATTTAGGAACAGTACCATTTTGAAAATGGGGTACTCATAACCACAGTATGTTTAATAAAACTAGTACTTCGAGAATCAAACTATTTGAAATAAATCAACTTCAATATATAACAATAATTTGTATATGTTTCTATAAAAATTGAATTATTGATGGTGCAACTTGCGTTCTAAATGTCAATAACGTGAAATGGTTCCTATTAATTAATGGTGAAGTCGAGAGGACTGTCGACCAATGAAAACAAACACTTCATACGTGCAAAAGCCTAACCCAATTCACAACTTCATGCACATGCACAATGGTCACATTAGCACTCAAACAATGAACCACGATGACTAAACGTATTATGGTAGCAATAGTACAATTACTAGAAATGCGGAAACTCTGTGTGATATTTAACGTTCAAGGTCGTACTTTAAAAAATAGCAGCATTCTGGGCCATAAAGGGAATATCAGTGACGAAAATGATGACGCTGTAAAGAATATTTGATTGCAGGCCAAAGAATGCAATGAATTACGTACTATAAATACTTAACGCTTGTGTTGGCGAAATGCCAAGATTGCGACGATCTGTGATTTAGACACAGTACGTAAGTGTTATGTTATAAAGCAGGCTTATATTCAGTTTATATTTATATATTGATTTTATTACTCGTTTTTTTTATTATTATTTCTCACAGTGAAAAACAAATACATACATTGTTTTTTTGTTCCCCTTTATTAAACTAAACGTGTACCCGAAGATACCTAAATCGCGTCTTTTTCACTGCAGTCTCAGACACCGTCCCTCAACGGACGGTGTCTCAGACAAGCTGCAGTTTATAATATAACCACAGTCCCGGTAGAGGGACTATGGTATATAACCAGATATTTCTAACTGAACACTTTGTAAACGGTGACGCGTGGCAGATTCGTGGTATCGACAAGGTCAGTTTATAAAGATGATAATACTCCCTAGATTATGAAGATGTTCAAAGTTTACACCAACTCAATGCCCGTCCTATCACACACTGCTGGTGTATCGCAAATAAGGAATGCAAGAATTATACAGTGAAGACAGCCTGGTGCTATTCTGCACTATTTAACTTGAAGTGTCAATAAAATTCTCACTAACTATGATAATACTTTGGGGCCTCATTTAAACTGCACTCGGGTTTTGGCAGGCATCATTTGACCTACATTTAATGCATCGCTAAATGCATATAGATTTGATAAATTGAACACTACCTTTACATGTATTAGTATTAGTATTTATGATATACATTTTATTTTTATGAAATTTGTGGAGGGACTGTGGTTGATCTACGTAAAGCCGAGCTCATTCTGAATTGTTGAAGCAAAAAACGAAGAAAAAATTGACAATTCACTGACAATAATTAAACGTTATGTTTCTCTTTTGTTAGAAATAGCGTTGGAACCAGTTAGCAAGTTTAATTGTAAATCCATTATCTCACAATTTTTTTTTGGTCCCGTTGCCTGCAATTATTTATTTGTTATATATTATTTGTTTTTTCTGGTTTCGCTTTGCTTTGTAAGTGTTTATAAGATTATCATTACTTAAAAATGCATGTAAAATACAACCACACATGGAGCATATTTTGTCTGTGGTGTAGTTTTATCGATCTACCAATCAGTAAAGGTATGTGTAACCATAGCAGCTGCATAATTAACGTAAGCGCGAATGAGCAATTGCCATGGGAAACGAAGGGTAGGCTAAATTGCCGAGTTTTGAAAATAGTATGTGATCTATGATATCTGTACGATAATTCAGAATGTATAACTGATTTTCAAATTTGTTTTTATCAAATTAAATTGTGTGGGGAAACAATTCTATGATATGAACACAATTAATTACTAGTAATCAAACAACTTACACCAAACACGCAAACAGGGTCGACAAAACGACATCAAAACAAGGATGTGAAGAATAGAAAATATGCAATAAGAAAATAACAGGTTTGAAAATGTCAACAAAATGGACTCGTGTATGTGATGAGTAATCTTCACCATCTGAACAATAGCCTGATTATTTTTATCAGCATAAAACCATATTGAAGAACTCAACAACTTTGAATCTGATAATTTTTTTAAAAGATTGCCAATTAATTTTTACTTGAAAAAACAATGTAGAAACCCCCAAAACGCCGAACAATATAAACACCACTTCCCAACTGCTCAGTCACCTTATTTTGATCACGGAGGTGATCGAATTATGAATCATCAAACAAGCAACCATACCACTGTTACCACGTTTGTATACATATTGGTCGCACAGGGTCCCGTGTTGCACGACTGTCATTTGATATCTGTGTCGCTGTCCTTTCTAATTTAAGTACTTATTCGAAACAAGTACACCAACAGTTTCAACCAACTTGACGATTTGACACCATTGGCCCTGGAACACACACACATTTCTATAAATTCACAGTCTTAATACTAGTACCCTGATAGGGCGCACAACACCAAAATGATTTAATGAAAATGCTAGATATTTCCTAAAAACTAGAAAAGTTTTTACGTGAAAATTATCTGCGGACTTTTCGCTACATCAGAGAATTTATAAATTACGGCTTAACATATGTTTCTACTTGTAAGTTACATGTAAATGTAACACATATAGTAACCTATAGCGGGCGCCCGGGTCAGATATGCGTTAACTGCCCGTCCTGCGCCAAGCAGGAATGTTGCTAACTACTCGGGTACTCGTCTTATGATTAGAGGGCGATGTAGACACGTATAGTGAGACATAGTATCACTTGAAAACAGCGCATAATAATAATCCAACATACCACGTGTCACTTACATGATGTAAATTACTTCTGAAAATTTGTTATAAAAAAAAATTACAATATTTGGATTCACATGAATAATAATATTGCAGTAAATCCTAATATTGTCATTTTTCAAAATTAACATTTAATTTATTGAGCTCAATACTGTTTTCTATTATATTGAATGAATAGTGCTTTCCCACAATGCATTTAAATTGCATCTAAGTATGTCCAGTACCGTGCAAGGTGATGGCACATTGTAATAAAAGTTTTAAAAAAATACAGTATTCTTTTATATTGCGAGTTGCATTTTCATTTGAGTGGGGTCGTTAGGTTTTTGGTATTTCCTCAGGACCCGATTTTGCAAAAACAATTTTGTTAGCGGCAGCTTCCCCAATCCCGATAACTCCCGAAGTTTTATGTTTGGTATAGACACACTAAGTTTTCAGAAACAAATTTGTTTATAGAATTTGTTTTCATAGTTTAGAAATAATTCAAATAATTTTGTCTTGTACGTTTACGTTTACTCAATTGTTCTATATTTTATTCCATTTTGTTTAAAATATATAATCTCTATTCTATTCGATTGTTCTCTCATTGTTCTATTTATTTATTTTTTTTATTTTCCGATTTTTTTTCTCATTTATATTATGCCTTGTCCGATCCATACGGACTATTTTTGATGTTCGGTCTGACCATATCTACGTCAAGTTTTGATTATTATTTTGATCTCACGTGTGTTTGTCAGTACCCCCGCGCAAATGACCGTCGCACTTTGAGCAGACTTGGAGATATCAGTGTTTGCACGATAACAATAGTGGGAATCAGCATTGTTACAGGTGAAAATATATGTACTAGTACGTGGGATAATTCTCTTATTATATTAAGCGAACGAACAATCATGAGTTTCGCTTTCATTCTGCGATACTCAGTTTTGTGAACGGAAGAATGAACACCAAAACTTCAATGTCAATAGAGTAATTATTATGCATAATAAGTATAATATTATGTTAAACTAATGTTGATGTTTTTTTATTTGAGTTACTAATCTCTGTTACCACACGGGTGTGTCCTGCTCAATGCGAGACGGGTGGTAACTTCATTGCGTATTGGAGGGGTCTTTGCTAATGGTGCAATTACACTATCCCTCTAGAAACCAATAACCATTGGTCGGTTAACGTGGTGCGCATGCCCAGTCGTCCATTCTTTTTCCTAGCGAAGGCAAGGCACATGTAAGTTCTAATTTTGTTCATTTTCGGCGACACATTGGTAACTATCAGTCGAATTAACACCTTTCTCGACACTTTTTTTTGAATATTTTTTCACACACCTTGTTTTATTTGCTATCGATTCGATAACAATTACAGTAATGTCCATGGAATAGTTGGTTTTCAAATAACTCGTGCAGCCAGTCTCAAAGCTGGTGGCCGCCATGTTGTTTCACCGAAATAGTCAAATCGATGGTTGCGCTACTTAAGACAATATCCTTGGTTCTTAGACAGTAATCGTGTTTCGGTTATCACCATTTCGTAGTAGACTTAGTTTTCAATATCTCGTTAACGTCAAATCCCACGTTTTCTTCCGGAACGTCTTCAAATAAGCCCACGTGTGTAAGTTTAAAAAAAATATTGAACTTCGATAAATTGAAGTTTAGCAACGTTTTTGCTTGTTATGTTCTTCAGTCTGCCACATCGTTTAGTATATAACGTCATTACTTTGTAGAGTTAGCCCTCTTTCAGAATAACTGGGTTGAAAATTAGTCGTAACATTCTCATTTGGTATCTGTCATTTGATCCAAAGTTAAGTAATTAATGCCTGTTGAAATATAAATTAGGAAATATAATGTTCAAAAATTCTGTGTAAAATGTTGGCTTTACCACTGAAAATACTTGTTAATGACATTGTTCTCCACATTGTAATTCTTTCAATGGTCAACATATGGCTTAATTTGATTACCAACAATTGTCTTACTGACGTACCATTTTTACTTGATTCTTGGGTTTTCAACATGGTCGTAGGGGAGTTCTTAAAGTTTATTGTAGGTTAAATTTAGTTTGAAGTCTTAGTTATTCCAAGTAATATGTACTGTATTGAACGCAACTGCTATAGTATTTGCAAGATCTGCATCAACAGTTTCTTGTGAATAGCTACGTCACTGAGGAGTTGCACAGAAACTATTACGTGTGTATTTTCCTAGTATTACAAGAGTCCTTATGTACTACCTCGTTGTGTTGGCGTGCATACAAAACAGTATTTGAACACTATATCGATATTTATTGTAGCAAAGATGGACAGACTTGAATGGTTGATAAAATTGCCTGGACTATCACTAACTTTTTAGTTATTGTACAATACCCAGATGTCCTAAAGTCTTTAGGTACCTGACTATTAAAATTTTTTTCAAGTAACTTCTTCTACCAAGGGTCGAATATAGATAAGAATGTGTAACATTCATGAATTAAACCATGCTAGAAATCATGCCATTGAAAAACTTGTACTGGGACGGGATTTATATTTCTGTGCCAGTTGCAAACTTGTCTTCATTGCTGATATCATGATATGCAATTCTATTCAACGCAGAAACTACTAAACTGAGTTTTCAGCTGCCACAACTGCCAGGCCCCAACTAATCACTAGCTGTCCTCAAACTTTGAAAATGAAAAATCAATTTGCCAAAAAAATGTGAGCAAACTACGTCTACACATGTCACTAAAAAACGCTCACTGATTTGACATGACCTGGAAACCCCAACCAATCAATACTTAAGTGTGCATATCCGACAATTGAGGTTTAAAAGTGGCTTTGATGCTTGAACACCCATTTAAAATATTTATTGGTGCTGAGGATGCCTATGATACTAATGTTCGGGCATTAGCAATTTTAACTGAGGATTGTGGTATTTATGATTTCTGATTTAAATGTACTACTGGGACACGGACGTTTAATTTTGCAGGACTTTCCTGACATTCTCATTGATGTTGGCGATCAATGTGCAAAGTTAATAATTTCCAAAAAATTGTATTCCTAAGCAAAGCACATGGTTACTCGTAGTAATGTTACAAGAAACAACAATACTATACTGAACAAGATAAATTTCTCTAACTACAGAAACAGAAATTGCATACTTAAATTTACTTCATAGGGAGGTGGTATGCAGGGTTGTTGCTTATGGGGTGTAGTTAAGCAAGCTTGTGAGGAACGCACATCACATCAGACATTACATTACACAATTCAAGATTAAAATTAAAAAATGGCTGTAATTACAACCCCCCCCCCCCCAAGAATGTGGTTCTAATAAACCTAATCCTCCATAAAATTGATTGCCCATCCTTTATACTTTTTTGGAAAAAAATAAAAAGTTGAAAACGCACAAGATTGGAAAAAAGACATGAATAAAACCAGTGTTGCGGGCCGCGACGCTATCAGATTTGCCCGCATCGCTACGAGATTCTTCTGTGATGCTATTATTTATCCCGTGATCTGATTTCTTCAGTCCCTCACGGACTGTAAAGTTTCCTGGTTAACTAGTTAAATCTACAAATGCATGGTATTAATGCCAATTTCCTGGGATAATCCCCTGTTTTTTCTTATTGGTTAGATATCGTTTTAAGGTAGAGATGCAGGTTTGTGGGCATTTTTCATGATTTTTTTTTTTTTGCTTTTTCTCACCCAGACAGTCTTGGCTAGATAGTGTTAAAATTTCGGAGCATTGTCATTGTTGGAACATACTCAAAAATCAATTTTAAAATATAGGAAACCGAGGCACGCGTATGTGATTAAAAGTCCTGAAAGTTTGTTTGCGTTGCTCTTTGACAAGTCACTGTTGATGTTATATGCAAATGATTGCTGGCCCCAGTTACGGAGCAGGCGGTGTGCGACTTCCTGTTCTGGCTCTCTGTTTACTTACCTCAAGCGCAATCAACTAGCAAACTACAAAAACAGACAAGACGTAGACGCTTCCAGCATGCAAGCGGAATGAAACAAAACATACACTTGTAACTGATAAGTAAACGGTTTCACCCTTAAATAAATTGTTTTTTCATTTATTTTCATGTAGGAGGTAGCGTCGATAGGGCGATTTAATTTTTGCGCAAAACAAGGCCACAATTTGTTTTGTTTTCTTGGTGCATAGATTTCAAGCTTTTTAGCATTGTGGGCGAAACTAAAAAATGTTTAAACAAATTTTTACTCCAACGGCATTTTAAAACTGAAGTAAACATTTTTCGTTTCGATGTAATGATTATCGTGCTGAAAGAATTGTGATGCAATTGACAAACAACACTGCTGTTGCTGTCATCGATAACTAACTTTTCAGTGCCAAAATACACAAACATAAAATGCTTGGTTAATTAAAAATAAAAAAAAATACCCTGGAAATTACCGAAAAATCGGCAATGAGATGCTGTTTTTAAACACCGCAGAAAAATCATGCACTCTGCGATGCCATCTTGGTTACCTTAATCGGAAACCCCCTTGTCAGCTAGCATGCACCGGTAGCGATGTCGCAAACTACGTTGTATGGTCGTGATCGGCGACCTCTGGTACTAAGGAACTCTATGAATGAGGTATTTCCAGAGGTCAGAGTTCGCTTAATTTGCATCGACCTGTCTCGTCTGTAGTTGAATGAAACCTGCATCGATTTACAATAGTTCCCTTTCCAATGTGACTTTATTTCGAATTTGTTTCACCGGCGTTTGCGAATAGTCGTTGTGTAGTAAAATATTAGGGCCCTTTTCAACCTGGTCGTCTAACTTCGCACGGTCCACGGAAACTGCGTCATACAAAGTATTTTTTAAAGGTTTGAGCGAAGGTAAATTTAGACTCAACCCACCCAATGGCGATCGCTATGTTTATATAACTGTATGAATAAGTCATCAGTTTTACGTAATCCATTGTGTCCCTCCCTCAGTGGAATTGATAACACGACGCCATGACAGTTTTCATGCTAGGTTGAGACTTCGCGGATGATTTTTTGTCCGTTTCCCTCGAATTGTAAATGTTTTTATTTTATTTTTTTTACCTGACGATTTAACATCGGCAAATTACGCTGTATGGTGTATTTCTAGGAGTTTGTTACACAAATGAAGCGAATGATTCGTTTTAAAACTTTTTTTTTACAAAATGGCGATTATCTCAGTTTCATTTTTTACTCCAAATTTCAACTTTAAAACTATTTAACTTCTAGAAGGTTCATTTGTTTTTGATGAAATTTTCAGGGGTCATTATTCAGGTCTATCCTAAGTAAATGGCTTCGTATGGTTTCACTGTCTTTACTGGAACAGAAACAATAGAGCTGCCAATTAGCGGCTCTGTTAACTGTGGACGATTTATAAAATGTGAATGTTTCAAAGAGCACTGTGTAAAAACTTTTCAATGGAAGCACTAATAAATAAGCCATTATGTTCCTAGTAAACATAACTTTTAAATAAGTGTTCTTAAATTAAAATCAGGGTATGCATTCAAAAGTTAAATAGTTTTAAGTGCACTTTCACCTAAAATGCATGATTTTAACCTAAAATCAACACCACTGAATATGGTATCATAGTACATTATTGTAAACCATAAAACTCAACAGTTTAAATAAAATTCTTTCAAATGATATATAACTTGATTGGTAAAAAGGATATTTTACTCATGTAATTACAGTAATTAAAGGCAATTAGAAATATAGTCTCCCAACCTGCATCTCTACCTTAAAAAAACAAAGCAGTTCCATAAAGACAAAGCTGCAAGCCCCGGTGTCGAACGCTCCTTGCCAAACGTATATTCACATGCAAATGATATGGTCACAATTTGGGGTCAAAAGCCACATGTTTCAATCGTGTACGAAACGTATTTTCATTATTATTTTTAGAAATGTAGGTGTACTATTCTAGATTTAGATTTTTATCAGTATTTGTTTTTTGAGATCAAATTGTGAAAACGTGTATTTATGAAGTAAACAATTTTGACCTCATGATCGTGAATCCAAGATGGCGTCACCCACGGAAGATCCAGCGAGCACTCGGATTGCATATCATGGTTAGATCTGGATGAATTAAGTGAAGCATAATGGAAAATAATTATCAAGAAATCAGGAATTCTAATCAAAAAACGTGTGGAAATTGGAGTGACACTTTTTTCTTGGAGGAAAAGCCTCAATTTTTATGTGGTATAACAATAGCGACGATTCGTAATTCAGACCTCCGTTGTCTCGACTTGTTCACAATTGTGTTGAACTAACAACATCGATGATTTAAAAAAATACATAAAGATGGATAATTTCATCCAAAACTATTATTATTGCTCGAACATACAAGTAGTAGCACAAGTATCGTGACTCGTAACAGTTGTTGTACTTAACTGGAAAACAACAAAAGCGGAAGATAAGCACGGAGAATCATCAACCCAATGTTTAAATTTACCTGGACCAAACAGGGTTTTATGTAGTTGTGGATTGCTGGGCCAAGCAAAGAAACAGAAAACTCAGTATTTCTGCAGGACATTTGCTATACTAAACACGCAGTGCACTTTTATTGTGTACGATAATTGTCTACAGATTGTACATACAATAAATAAAAGGAAAAAACTGGTCTTGTTTTATTTCCCCATCTTCTTTTTATGACAATGTTAATTTATGCTAATTATTATGCAAATTAGCCGCGACTCTATGGAAAATTTCTGGAGAGAACACTGATAAAACTGAATCTATTCAAGAATCCTGTTTTTGAAGTGAATGTTCACAGAATTGGGCAATTAATTTTAGCCTGATGAATGTGAATTGTAAGCTGCCAACCAATAAGAAAAGCTGCTTTTGATCTGACCTGTTCTGTGCAACTATAACGCACACAAGACCAAGGCATGTAGAATTCTTTGCACAAGAATACACCTACTTTATCGTTTTTGGAAGTGTTGTACTCCCAGGTTTTATAACATAACTTCATTTTGTGAATTAAAACTAGTAAATGTGCTTAAAATAGACCAGTCAATGTGTTGGCCAAATAGATTACAATTTAAAAAAAAAAGAATTGTAGTGCCAGGCCACAAGTGTTGTGGATTTTTTACAGTGCATGAGAAATCTTATCCAACAGAATCCTGAAATGAAACTTAAAAGAACATGCAAATGTCTTTGAGTGATTACTACAATAAAAATGGGCACCTTTAGTGCAGGCTAGCTTCTGTGCTTCACTATTTCAGGATTTGTGTAAAAAAGAATTTTGTCATTTCTGCATACAATAAAGTGGAAGCCAACTTTGTCATCAAATTACAGGTAGTATCTCCTGTTGTCATGGGAATGCCGAAATCCAAAAAATTTAGAACAGAATCAGCTAACTTCTTTGTGTGGAGTCTGGTCAAACCCTGGTGGCAGCCAGGTTTGTTTTTATTAATAGATGACGCTTACCTGTGTAATAATTGGAATTCGCATTTCCTAATATGGTAGGATGAAAATGCCCTGTGAAATGACGTAAAATTACGGCACGTTATGGTGACAGATGTATGATACGTATTCTTCAAGTTATAATGAACCATATTTTTATATTGTTTATTTGTTTTGTTACAGCTGATTATTTTTTTAAAAATATGGCTGATGACCACGATTTCCACAGTGGAGAATCAGGTGCGTCTGAGACCTATCCTGCTCAGTGTTCTTCTCTTCGCAAAAATGGTCACGTTTTATTGAAAGGTCGTCCCTGTAAAATTGTAGAAATGTCAACATCAAAAACAGGCAAGCACGGGCATGCCAAGGTAAGTGTAAATCACTTGAATTTTGTAAGACTAGTCAAGCCAGATATTTTGAAGTGTTGAAAAAGATGTCTTATTGTGACATATTGATCTCACAAATAGTTTGCTTCAGACTAGCGTTGAATCTGGGCCTAATTTCTCTAACGATGCAAATCAATTTTTTGCACATGTTTTTCCCAACTATATTAATGAGACATCAGTGTAACTGATACTGTTATTTTGAATGAAAATGTTATTCATTTAACTGCAAGTGATGGGTATATCCTCCTTGCTCCGTTATCACACAATATTTGGCAGTGCAGCATCCTTTATTCCCCAACGTCGAACGAATGCCCAAAGTGTTTCAGGATAAAACATGAGCAACTGTAAATATAATGCATCATAGGTCTGTCAGTTCATGGAAGAACACTGGTGTTTAAATTAATGAAAAAAAAACAAAATAAATTTTCTGGTTAAGTTCTTAGCATTTGTTTACAATCGTTTTCACTAAACATTGGACAATCAGATTGTGGTAAATGTTGATACATCAGAGCAAGTACCTAATGAAATTGCCACTGATTTTATCACTACTAATCAAAACATTATAACTGTAGCCTAAACATTTTTGATACAATGTATACCTGTCTGAGTCCAAGGCGCCATTCTCTCTTTTATTGTTTGCGCAAGACATTTCGTTTTTTAGCGTGAGCAGTGTGAATTCTGACCAGCATTGCTGATTTACAATGCTCTTTGGACAATGGCTGAATATCTTTTCAAGCTACATTTTACTTATTACACGGAGGACAGAATTGTTCCCACCTATGTTAAAAAAGACGAGTTTATGTGCATGTCATATCAAAATTTTGTTGAATATCCATGCGAACAGATTGCTTTTTTAAGGCGAATGCAGGCTATTCGTCTGCAAATCATCAAGGAAATACAAGTGAATATATATTGTTTTAATACTGGTACAAGTTGACTTCCATTTCAGTTCGTATTGACCAGTTTTTGGCGGAAAGCAAATCACACTTTCTCTATCAAAAATTTGACATGCCCTGGGCGTGATGTGACCAATGGCGTCTGCTATAGCAAACTCAGTAAATCTATAAGAAAATTCCTGGTTTCCCCCCAAATACGATTTTATAGACCGAACACATTGTTCACAGATTATACTGGGGACTGTATGGTGGTTGAAAAATTAGGTGCACTCCTTGCTGTTGTAATAAATGTACCAAATTAGGTTCGACAATCCTGGCGGAATGAAAACCACAATTATCCTTGATTACACAATATCCCGGTGCCAAACAACGATTTCCAACATGGTCTTCTACATTGACTGCTTCAAAGAAAAAGTTCATCATTTCTATAGCATTGGAAGGTCCAACAATGATATCAGATTGTTCGACACCAAATATACTTGTAAGCAGGTTTATTGTGTAATTAATATTAGACGCAAACCGCTGTATTTCTGTCGCCGGTGTACCAATTTCTGCATGCCCGTAACGCCGGTTTCCAGTAGACTAAAAATATATACGAATGACAGACGCCTCGTCAAACCAGTGCAGCTGTTCTGGTCTAAAATCAGAAATGTTATCGATAAAATCAAGCATTCGTTGTTCGTTAATGTCAGTCGTTGACTTTGCAGCAATTACAAGGTCGTAAGAAGCAAAAAATACAAGTATTTGGTCTGGCCATCCATCGAGGGCCGTAGGTCCGAGGCGTATGTTGACGTGGGCCTAAGGACCACGTCTGCTAGGGGGATCCGTGGTGGCACACATTATCTTGGCGTAACTTTGACCGAATTTCACGCCGATAAATACTAGGCTGTAGCCGTTTATAAAATTCAATATGCTGTAAAATATTGCCAGTCAAGCATGTTCTGTTACCACGTTTTCGTCCGTGCTTCCCAGCTGAAACATCACTGCTAGTAATAAGTTTAGTGCATATATTATTCGCAGTACTTTTTGACACCCTAGTTTGTTGTGCAAAACTGCAAATTGACAATTTTCTGTCGTACACTAAATTGTGTGTCGAATTATGAGACTGCATTTTTTCACCAAATTACATGTACTCCCGACTTTCCCGCGTTATATGCTCTGGGTGTCTGGACACACTACTGGCACACACACAAACGTAACATTTTATGTAAATGAGTTGAGTACAGACAGTTATACATTGTATCAAACATGTTTAGGCTACAGTTATGATGTTTTGAATAGTAGTGATAAAATCACTGGCAATTTCATTAGGTACTTGCTCTGATGTATCAACATTTACCACAATCTGATTGTCCAATGTTTAGTGAAAACGATTGTAAATGCTTTTGTGTTGTATAATAGAACATTTTTCTCTGCTGGATAGAGCTTGTAAAAATGCAGAAAAGATCGTATTCTGCGGAGCCAGAATTTGGTTTACCATTTTGTGTATTGTTTCGCAGTGTTCTCAGAAATTTAAGCCACCGTGGTGTTAAAAATTTATGTACTGATTATTGGCATAACTATTCAAAATAGAAATATTGGTGATCAACCTACTGAATTAGAAAATTGACTCCATTTCTATCCATTTGACAGTGTTCTCCCCAGGATGTAAACAGCGTGGCGGTGCCGCCACAGTGCTTCGATTTGCTGCCACACCGGTCTGACACCGCCACGGTGATTAGCAAGACCGCCACAGTGCTTTTTTCATTGGGGATCTCGTCACGACTGGCACTCAAAATTAGCAACCATCACAGAAACGCTTCTGACCAGGACTATTGTCATATTGTTATTATACTTGCGTACCGACCGACAAGCATCCTGCCAGTCGTGAATAATAATTTGTAAACAATAGACATAGTCGTGCGATGTGGTAGCGGCTTTAAACAATACAAGTCAATTTTGTAAAATTAGCACCTTTTGTTTGTAAGTAAGTAAATATTTTCTGACGATAGACGCAGTCTTTAGATTGAAAGCTAAAATTCTTTCAAAATCAATTCCGCTTCGATGTAACATGGGCAAAGCGGAGTTCACGATCAGTTTACGCTGCTCAAGAAAAAACGTGTTTATTGCGTGATTTGGTAAAATACATTTGAACTGTTAACGTGAATCATGTAAAACCTCTTCTTTCAAGACTTCTTTTACATTTTAAAAATTGCTAATCACCTCTTTCGAAAACCATCATGCAGTTTTTATCTGAAATCCATACCAACACATCATGCTACGACATCGCTTTACTTCCGCAGTGTAGTTTTTATGATCACGATCATTTGGAAAACTTCGGGTTCTACCGGCATTACCATGCGGCATTCTGATTGGTTAATGGCGTTTTTGACCCACCGGGTCAAAGGACACATGCGGTCAACTGACGCGTCACAGCTATCATGGCAGGTCTGTGTTTTTCACCGAAGTGATCAAAAATAATTTCTCCCGATAAAATTAGTTCAAATTTTACGTTTTTTTCATATAAAGAAAAGTATTTAATTTTTGCATGGCATGACTGGGTAAGAGGAATTATTGGTATAACTGGTGTATAACATCGCAAAGTAAGTTATGTCACGTCGTAACTTGATGATCGTTCGGAAGTGTTATTTGTTCGTTCATTTACTGTAAATGTAAACGTTGTAGAAGCTGATGGGCGGAATAACCAGCAATCCGCCAAATAATTACGTGGTCGATTTTTTGAAGGAGAATTTTGTAGTAAATAAGATCATGAAAGTCGTGAACATAATCCTGGCTGAAACGTTTCAGATGCGTTTCATTCATTCAACCTGTTTTTTTAGTCTGCAGCATTTGCATTTTGAGAATGTTTCATTTTTAAATTCAAACTCTTCTAAGTTGTGAAACGTAATTTTCTGACTGCAGAAAACTAAATATTTGCACTGTGACGGAGCTCATTAATATTACAAAAGTGTCCCAAAAAGTGTTTATAACACTGAAGCAAATAAATATCTGCCACTTTGTTTTTGTTAATATGTTTATTGTGTGGTTGTAAATGTGCTTTGGTCAATTTCTATTATTATGCAAATGATATGCAAATTATGTCGCCACAGTGGTTTAAATTCCTGGGGAGAACACTGATTTGATTTAAAGGGCAGTGGTCGTTGCGCATCGAGTGTTCAAATTTAATGTAAAAAATGTATTTTACGCGCGTTTTCGTAACTATGAGTCAATATTGATGACTGTCGCCCTTTAAGTCCGCAATGACACAGTGGTGGAAATGGTACTGGCAGTCAAACCAGTGTGGCAGTAAAAAAGGTATATTTGCAGGATTTCATTGAATTATTTTCCCTGTTGAAGATTATGAAGATAGTGAAAATAAAGTAAATTTACATTAACTGGCATGTTTTTTTGTAGGTTCATATGGTTGGAATAGATCTTTTCACTCAGAAGAAATATGAGGATATATGCCCTTCCACTCATAATATGAATGTACCAATTGTCAACAGAAAAGATTTCCAGGTAACTTGCATAGTGAAGTTGTCCAGTCAAATTTTCTCATGACCAATGAAATGAAATGACATTCAGAACTTATTAATGTACTTGTGCTGTTGCTTGTTTGGTGAGGTACTTCCTTAGATCCTGCCAGAGTGCTCTCTGAATGTAGTGTAGCTACGAAATGTCTAGAGTACAGCTGTATCCGATTAACCACTTAACCATTGCACAACTGTATTAGTCCCCGTTCGATATTCAGTTTGGAACTACTATGGTTTGTTGTCCGTTATACATTTTGGCCATTTTTAAACAATTCAATATTGGTGCAAACCTAGTCAATCAAACTAGTACTACTCAATAGGTGCTCATCGGATCTCTTCACTTTTTTCAGTGATTGTCGATGCGGTATTGACTTTAAGTCTGGGCTTTCATAAAATATATAGCACTTTTCTCCCCAAGCCTCTGAAGCGTCACGATACAGTGATGCTTGGACACTCGCCCATAATGCTTGCCCGTTGTTCGCGACACTTGGTCACTCGTTTACAAGTGTCGGTCTCGTCTTGCCCAAATTAAAAAAAAAATAACATGTATTGATCGAACGATCATCCTGCCTTTGTTAGCATAGACGATGATAAAAACAAAAGTCTGCAAGAAGTAACCAAATCATTCACGGGTGCGGCGCCTCTAAATCCAAAAAACAAATACTGGACGGTAGTAATAATTTGCCCATTGCACATAACGGCAACGATGTGACAACTCAAGTCTCACAAACACAGCCTATGTCTGGAAGATGTATACCGATTTTCTGCACTGCTGTTATTTGCAGTTTTTACTACTCAATTTCCGGTGACGCTAATTGGCTAAAAATGTAAAAAAGTGAAACAAATTTAAGTTGCATTGAAAAAAAAAACTGTAAATAAATCAAAGAAAAAATTATTCAACCCTGACCCATGGAAATACTTACTCATAATAAGAGTGCCTTAGTACCGGAATGCTGCCCTAAGACTACATGCACTTTATGACATTGCGGTCGATGCATGTTGGGTTACGAGAGGCATTCCAATTGAGGTAACAAAGATGGCGGTGCAAAGAACGCGTTTTTTCGAATGTTTAAAAGCATCTCATTGGCGACTTTGATGTTAATGTCTAAGATAATCATCAATGAATCATTTTAATTAACAAAACATTCTAAATTTGTATATTTTTAAACCAAAAAGTCCGGGACTGATGGTCGCAACAGCAGTGGTGAATATCCAATGCAGTCAGCTGACAATGTTAGTGATCTAGCATTACGCATAAGGTATAGATGAATCAATGAAAAATCGCTGACTTTAGTTTTGAAATGCCGTCATTGATTTATTAATTTCTTCATATTCTGATAACCCGCAATCTGGTAGACTTTTACAAATTTAACCAAAAAATGTTTTCCCGATGTCATGAATTTATAGTGACATGGGCACTAAAACTGACTGTACACTAAATAATGAACCAGTTACTCCATGGATAACAATATTTTTACTGACTGGCTGGCTATAACATAAATATTTGCATTGTTATATTTCACTTGATATGAACATCAAATACAATGGAGTAAGTGATATAAAAAATATCAGACTATCTCGTCTTTAATTAATTGCAGATAGGTTGACAATTTTTTTTATAACAAGTTATTGTATCGCAATGTTTGTTGGGGTAACTGATTATTATGCAAATACAATTATGCAAATTAGGTGCATTATTATGCAAATTTGCCTTTGCCCTTAACAATGAAGTCTGGGGAAAACACTGTATATGTTGAAATTGTTTAAAGAAACTCTTCTGGGAATATAATTGAAATGCATTTTACTTCCGGGGGAAACTACTACATTCTTGAAATTGTGTTCTTTCGAATTGTTCTAAAAATTCTAATTTTTAAAAAAATATTAGAACAAGTTTCTCAAAATGTCACTAATGCACAGAATTGCAATTGGATGATGCTATGGAACAATAATAAACCAATGAGCAAATGTCGTGCGATTTACAGCAAGTCTCAGAAGTATTGGGGCAGCCAATTTGCAAACTCGCTAGCGAATTGGCTAACTGCTTCGGTTTTGACGAAACAGTTGGCTTTCGCATCTCGCTGGCGCCGTCTTATGATCACGCCCACTTACGGCACTTATATAACACTAGGGGGACGATCGTCATACTTGAGGAGCTAATCAGCGACAGTTTTACAGTTGGGTGGCGATTTCGCTTTCAAATACTAGTATACTAGGGAAAGTGTTCTATTTCTTTTGTATTCACATAAAATGACGAATGACTTTTTAGCGGTCGGCTTAATTTTACCCCAACGGATCTTTTGTATGTGAAAGTTTGTTATTTTCTCCCTGATTTGTAGGAAAATGTTTCTCAACTTGACTATTTCCATTTTGTAGTTTCAAGCAGTGTTCAAGATGGCTACCCCCATATAATATCGATAATAATCGCATTTATCATATCACATGTACGCCAGCTGACTGGTTATTTTCAGGCTCAAACCGAGGGCTCAAATTACTCGGGGGAATCCAGACATGTACCAGGCTGCGTAAAAAAGCATTCATTGTCTCCTACTGCAAAATAGACTCACCCAGAGTGGACGCGATCACAAGTCGGCGCCAGCGAGATGCGAAAGCCAATCGTTTAGTCAAAACCCAAGCAATTAGCCAATTCGCAAGCGAGTTTGCAAATTGGCTGCCTCAATACTTCTGAGACTTGCTGTAGGACCTACTTTCTCAAAATTGAGTGGTCTTCTATCTTGAATAAACATTCATTTCTCTCTGTCTATGTGGTGTGGGTTGTGTCAGTGCATGAACCTTATTAACAGTGATTTGTGTTGTTAGTTGTTGGATATAGTGGACGGATATTTGTCTCTACTGGAAGATGATAGCTCTGTGCGTGATGATATAAAAAATCCTTCTAATGAGCTGGGAAAAGAAATTGCTGACCGTTTTGCAAATGAGGAACAGCTATTGGCAAGTAGTATTTATTAATAATTATCAACCAAATTAATCTTGAATGTTTCCTTTCAATTTATAACTTTTTAGTCCCCGTTCGGACACAGTCCGAAAACGGGGACTTGTGTTTTGACCTCCGTCTGTGTGTGCGTCCGGACCTGTATCTTAAAAATGCCTGGACCAATCACAATCAAACTTCACACATGCATCATATATGATATTATACATATGCACGTCAATTTGTTTCACGTTCTGATTCAAGATGGCCAAATGGCGGCCATTTTGTGCTAAAAATCATCAAAATCAAGCATTTCTCGGGTGCTTACAGATGGATTTTGTTCAAATTTAGTATACATATTAGAAATTATAGTACCTTGATGCACATCATTTTGTTTTATGATCTGATTCAAGATGGCCGAATGGCGGCCATTTTTGTGCTGAATTTCCTAAAAATCAAGCATTTCTCGGCTGTTTACAAATGAATTTTGTTCAAACTCGATATATACATTAGACATTATGGGACCTTGATGCAAATAATTTTGTTTTTCAGAGAAGATTCAAAATGACCAACTGGCGGCCATTTTGTTTCAATGAATGTGGTTCTCGTGCTATATCTCTGACTTGCTTTCACTGATTATGTTCAAATTATAAATATTCATTATACATCATGTCATAGATAAACAGTTACATTGGTTTGACAATCCTATTCAAAATGGCCGAATGGTGGTCATTTTTGTGCAAAAAAATCATCAAATATCAAGCATTTCTGGCATTTATGGATGGATTTCGTTCAAACTTGGTACATTAGACATTACGGGTTCCTGATGCACGGCATTTTTTTTTCCTGATTGGATTGAAAATGGCTGACTGGCGGCCATTCTGTTTTAATGATTGGGCTTATAGAGCCTACTCTTAAATGCTTTGACTGATTATATTCAAATTTTATTTATTCGTTATACATCATGTGATATATATACATGTATTCAAAATGGCTGATTTTGAATGCTGTTCCAGAGCAATTTCTCTCAATTATGGACAAGTACTTGTTTGATGATCAGATACAAATGTCAATCATTTTAATGTTAAAAAACCATATTCCTGACATGGTTATATTCCAGCTATATTACTATAAACAAAACTATATTTCTTAAATTTAATAACTGACGGGGACTGTGCCATGCATGGCTTGTTAATCTATATTTAAAGCAAAAAACAAGTTTAAAACAATGCTTCAATTACAATGGTGGTGTATTTTATGTCGGTGTGGTACCTAACAGTCTGACTAATCAGAGCAGCTTAGCTTAACAAGTTTTTTAGCTCTGCTGTCGACTTTGTCGAGCGGAGCTTATCATATGAGTGATTGTCCGTCGTCCGTGTCAATGTTTTACTTTTTCGACTTCTTCTTGAAAACTACAAGCCTGAATGCTTTGATATTTGGTGTATATGTACCTTGGGTGGACCTCTCTCAGATTTGTTCATTTAATGATCATATCTTCAATTCTCTAATTTTGGTGAATATTATTGTCATTTTTTGTCCAATTGCTTTTATATTACATATATAGGTACTACATGTAGACCTCTCAGATTTGTTCATTTTGTAATGATATCTTTAATTCTCTAATTTTGATGAATATTTTTGGTAAAAAGTGATATTTTCAACTTCTTGTTAAAAACCACAAGTCCAATTGCTTTGATGTTACATATATAGGTACTACATGTGGACCACTCTCAGATTTGTTCATTTCATGATGATATCTTTAATTTTCTATTTTTGGTGAATATTTTTGGTAAAAGTGATATTTTCTTGTTAAAAACCACAATCATTTATGGTGAAAAATAATATTTTTGAATTCTTGTTAAAAACAGCAAGTCCCATTGCATTGATACTATGCATGTTGTTCATTTTTAGCTCCGCTGTCGACTTTGTCGAGCGGAGCTTATCATATGAGTGATCGTCCGTCGTCGTCGTCCGTGTCAATGTTTTACTTTCTCGACTTCTTCTTGAAAACTACAAGCCTAAATGCTTTGATACTTGGTGTATATGTACCTTGGGTAGACCTCTCTTAGGTTTGTTCATTTCATGTTGATATCTTTAATTCTCTAATTTTGGTGAATATTTTTGTCATTTTTGGTAAAAACTGATATTTTCGACTTCTTGTTAAAAACCGCAAGTGCAATTGCTTTGATATTACATCTATAGGTACTACATGTGGACCTCTCTCAGATTTGTTAATTTTGTAATGATATCTTTAATTCTTTAATTTTGGTGAATATTTTTGTCATTTTTGGTAAAAACTGATATTTTCGACTTCCTGTTAAAAACCACAAGTCCAATTGCTTTGATACTACATATATAGGTACTACATGTGGACCTCTCTCAGATTTGTTTATTTCGTGATGATATCTTCAATTCTCTAATTTTGGTGAATATTTTTGTCATTTTTGGTAAAAACTGATATTTTCGACTTCTTGTTAAAAACCGCAAGTCCGATTGCTTTGATATTACATATATAGGTACTACATGTGGACCTCTCTCAGATTTGTTCATTTTGTGATGATATCTTCAATTCTCTAATTAATTTATTTTGGTGAATATTTTTGTAATTTTTGGTAAAAATTGATATTTTCGACTTCTTGTTGAAAACTGTAAGTCCGATTGCTTTGATACTATTCATATTGTTCATTTTCTAATGATGTCTTCAGTTCTTTAATTGAAATGTGCCTTGCTAACAGCGGAGCTATCTCGGCCGATAGGCTGCTTGTCTAATGATATCTTCTGTTCTTTAATTGAAATGTGCATTGCTAACAGCGGAGCTATCTCAGCCGAGAGGCTGCTTGTTAAATTTTCAAATTGTGCCGTGTGTGTATATATATATATATATATATATATATATTGAATGGAATTTGCATGCTATGCATGTAAATAACTTGAGGGCAAGTTGCATTCTCTATCATTCATAATCTTTTTTTTTTTACAGGTTACAGTTCTCTCTGCAATGGGCCACGAGTGTGCTATTTCAGTCAAGAACTGTCCAAAATAAGGCCAGTGTTGTATTCCTGATATTGAAGATTTGAAACATCCATGCATTAGTCAACACCAACATGACTTGACAGCGGCATTTACATTTTGTTTCTTTTAAAAATTAAAATTGTAATTGTTAAACATGGTTATTATCAAATGTTTTGACTTCCAAAAACAATAGCATCTCACAGGTGGTTGTTGTACCATTATTGGTGGGGGATCTCGTTGCAATACTCATTCATGTGGGATTATCTTTGTCTTGTTCTCAATGCTCGTTTGTTTGGAATATCATGACTATTTAATTTACACTGGTTGGTGCTGATTGTCAAGTCATTGGATCAGTCTTATTAACAAAATAGAAATCTAGACTTTATTTTTTGTCGTTAAGTTTGTGTTCAATCAGGAAACAAATTTTGGTTTCTTAATTTTCGCTATTGAAAAAACAAAATGTCCTATTGTCAATGTTTAAATTTCAAAAAACTTGAATTTATAGCGCTGCAAAGTGCATGGATGTTATTGGTATGCAATAATACTTCAACCAGGAAAGATAACGTGCATCTCCTGATTGTGACTTGGTTATTTCTCAGTAAACTAAAACTTTTATTCAACACAGTTATTGTCACGGTAGTTTTACCCCATCAAAAAATATCCAGTCCACTTTATTCTTATCTCTTGACATTTCTTAATAATACCATCTTCAATTATGAATTGCTTGATAGCAAGTTACTTGTATGTATCTACTTCTAATGGCGACAAATATACAGTCTTCAAACCAATGCAATTATCCTTGTCATTATTATCAAATTAGTCATTTGAATAGGTGATTTTCCATACAATTGCGAGAAGCATGAAAGACGCACGTCGAACGTCTGCCGCAAAAATCGAACGATTTGATTTTGAACTCTAATTTCTTTATTTCGTAGCTCACACCGATCTTCGACAGAGGAATATTGCTTCCGAATACCCTTACTTAATCGAAATTGCCTATCATCAAATGTGTACAGCACATTATTAAGCATGGAAATGCCCCCAAAATATTTTCGCGTTTGTTGAATCCCACGCGACGTTTGACGCCACTATGACGCTATGACCTTTGTTTGTCCTGTTTTTACGTTCGATTTCACGCATAACACAGGATTCTCGCAGTGAACGGAAAATGGTCAATTGCTTGATGTGCTATGTTATGAGGGGGGAGAGGTAGAATAAATTAATAGTGAAGGATCAAGACTGTCGACAGTCCTTGGGCATATTTTGTTAGTACACTGTCTGTGAACATCAAAGGTGTCGGTAAGAAATGCCGTAGACATTTCAACGGAGGACTGTAAACGCCCTCGCACGAAATTGGGAGAGTTTTGTCGTAATGTCATGTGTTTACAAGCAATAACAGGCCTCAGTCTTCGCTGAAATGTCTTGGGAGTTTGCCGATTCAGTATAATAACAAATTAGGGCTGAGGACTGTTGAGTCTATGGAGGATTTTAATTTAAAGCGCAGTGGTCATCGAGTTGTGTATGTGCGACGTTTGTGTTGATAAACATTGATTTTCCCACAATCCAATATGGTTTGACCTGGGCATGTTTTGCTGATTACCGTCGAGGACTCCTTAGATACCTTACAATCACTTGAAAAATGCCTAATTAAGTCAAAGTCGCAATCTTTGTTTATACGAGACCTGGTTATCTCGCACATGCGTGGCATGACTACTGCCCTTTAAAGCGCTTGTTGCTTAGCAATGGTAGTAGTGAATGCTGGACATTCTCGGTGATTTTTTTTTTTTTAAATAATTGCTAATTTGCATATATTCAAAATGGCCGCAAAATTAGGCAAATTTACACCAGAACAAGTAGATAGCTTTGCATTCTAAATTTAATTTTGACATGTGTACAGTCGCGTGGATGTGGTGATGCATTTTTTACACAATTGTAGGATGAGTGCCTTGATAAATGATGTCAATTTACTAAAATAGCCGCCATTTTGAATAGAACATACCGGAAACGGAACAGTGCCACCATTAAGTATTCACTCACTCGTATACATCAAATTACATTTTAGCATAACACGTAATAACGTAAACATGGTGGTGTTTTAAATAAATGTAATCATATATTCATGAACTAAACTTGTCTTACACATAAAAGAAATATGAGAATGACAATGAATTAATTTCCACCAATCATCAATGATAGCAATTGTGCTCAACAAATATTAGGTAAAACAGTCGTATTATCTCTAATCGTGCAAGTGTTATCACAGCGTATTTACATCAATACATGCTCACAACCAGTTCTTTAGGATTATATTTCTTCTACAGCTAACACCCTTACATTCGCCACATGCTAAGGAACATTCTAGACCATGGTTCTTGCAAGTGCATCTTCTGGTATGACAATCTGATTTGCAGTTACATTAATCATCTTTAGAAGATATTCTGGAGCAGCTGCCAATTCAGTTGTTTTCGCTTCATAATGACCTTCGACTTTAACCCATCCAGTCTTGAGGATTTAAGTTGTCAGTTTCCTATCGATTGCTGAATTTGAAAATAAACACTAGCACTGTGATAGCAAGCAGCAGCAGCTGTTGGTGGAATATTCTGAACCTGTACTGTATTGATACGAGTATATACTTTTGCACAAAATCGCATGTATCGCAGTTTATCCAACCCCTCTCCTGGATCACCACCATACAAAGAACATAGAGCTCTCTCACCAGCTACATAGATTTCTTCCATAGATGATTCTCCAGTAAATACATAAGCCTGCTTTTTGTAATTTTCGTAGTGCTACTCCTTTTCCAATGCCAAATAACCGTGACGTTGTATCGCATCCAGAAATAGCATGGACAAATGGCAACAACTGACACATCTCAGGTCCAAGTACATTCTTAAGCCAATTTATATTCCATACTCTTGATTTCTTTGTCTGTCTACCTTCTGTTCTAAAAATAATAGAGAAAGTCTTTACATTAGCATGTACACACAGTAGGACTAACAGATCTGTATCTTCTCCTATGAGAGTTGTGGCACATTTGGTGGCCGAGGATATTGCTGTCTGAGCAATAAGTAAGTCAGCATCCTCTTCTGCATGGATCGTTTTAAAGCCATTTTCCTGCAATTTTTCACTGAGCATGTTGATGAACTTCTTGTTTTGGCAGTTTGATGAGGTTTCCTCCTTAGTCTTAATTGGCATGCTTCCAACAAAGTTCACTTGAGCACCCACAATATGCCCTTTGAACGACGCACATGTGTACTATCTTTAGTAGAATGCCCTGCTCCATATCCATCAAAGACAATAGTGGTGTTGGTATACTTTTGATGCACGTAATCTACATAACTTGTGCAGATGGAATCGAAGGTTTGCTCTCGTTTCCATGGAATGCGTTGGATTAGTGATCCACCATCGAGCACATAATGCATTTCTGCCTCTTCTGGTATAGGCATATCAATTCCCCTACCAATTGTCCAAATAGCATCAGCAAGTTGTGGTTTGTTTGCCTCTTGGAGGAGACCACAATGGTCAAATAAGGATGATGGGTAATTACAGAGCTCATACTTGAATATTTCTTCAACATTATCAGTCACATTTGGTGCAACTGATATCAAACGCTGAAAAAGCAGCTGAGGGTCGATCTCTATGGAATCACCAGCACATTTTTACCTTGCCCGTACCAGCAAAGATGGAAGGGAAAGGTATATTAAGGGAAAAATTTTGTCTGGCGTTGTCGTCGTTAATAATTGTTATTGTGTGCATAATAACTTTACTAATTCTATTCCAAACTTTATCAAACTAGGTCACCTTATTCATCAGTATAAAGTCTTCCCTGAGTTTGAACAACAGATGTCCTGTATGAAAATATCATGCAAAAATTGAGAAAATCTGATAAAATATTTTGACTGTTTCTACTTGACTGATCACTGGTGATACACATCAAAGGTCACTGATCTCAGTGGAAATATGCATTGTTGTATGTGTTCAATGAAGCAAATGATTTATCTTGTAATAATACCCTTGGTAATGTATCTCAGAATCCCATACTGAGTTTCAAAACCAACTCGTGGAGAGATTGCACAGTCTGATACACATTTGCAAACCTACCAATAAAATCTTTACAGAAAACAAGTAACCTGTAGAATGCTGTGTGGGTTATATTTTTATATTGATTTTTGTTGCATTTGCAGCAAATAGTTACCAATGAGAAATCTATAGGATTGAATACCTCTCGGCTGGCTTCACATGCATAGTTCAAGCCTGCCTAACCGGTGCTTATTCAAGGATTTAATTACATCACCTGGACGATCTGTGGTTGCAGCTTCATGGTCGGAGTAATCGCAAAATTGATATTACAATAGAAAATCATGAAAGACTGGCAGTCCCATGCAATTAATAGCAAGTGTAATTCCTGGGATTGAAACATGTATTTTGAAGTCACTGAAGTAGGCAATGAATGATAACTTCAAGTTGGCATGAAGATGGGGTAGTTTATTTAATCAGTGCTGAACTAGAGGCTGAAATTATAATTAAGTGCGTTGTCATATAATTTGTTTATTTCAATTTCTTCTGAAGTCAAATAGAATGCACTGGTGAAACTGTGAGTGAAAGGATGTCTTGGTGGGGGTATAGTCTACATTGTGTATGAAGTGGTAGGGTCTGGCGTCACATAATTTGTTAATTTCCAACTCTTATGTAGTCACATAGAATTTCACTTAATTTATTTTTGCTGAAACGTTTTCAAGCATTACGTGGGAATCCGATTTTCCCTGTGCTGTGTCTCAATAGAGTATGAGGTAAATGGCATTTTCACTGGAATTTATTTCAGGGGAAAAATGTTTTCAGTGAAAATGAAGTATACCATTACATATGTACTGCAGTTTATTTTTATTCGTCTTATGAAATTGGTATTTCCACACCCCATATAGTAGTCCTTTCAAGAGTAGCGTTTTCCAAACATAGCAGAAATAAACAATATTTAGAAATGCGATATTTTACTTTTGGGGTACATGAATATACTTGCCGAGTGAAATGAAAATGGCAGTCACTTATTTTGACTAAAACTAATTTGCATATCACCCATGCAATAATGTTTTCGGTATTTTCAAGGTCAATATGCTAATGAACATGGTATTGGCGATCCGCTCCTTAAGGATTGCCCCTCAAATCATTTGTGAGTGATTTCCAGTGTTTTCACGTATTAGTTCTGTGATTTTTTTTGCTTGGTCGATTTTGCTAAAACGTGGAAGGTGGGTCACACCTTCACCCTAGTTATTAGGAAAAGTCTGCAAAAAAATGTTCGTCCATCGTTGCCATAGCAACAGTAAAAAAATGATTTTTGGATAGCTTCGAGCTAAATGTATCTCCTACAAATTTAGGATACAACACCTCAGACATAGCTCATTGTACTCGGCTTGAGTGGGGGCACAATGATACTATTTGAATTTTTGATATCTTTTTTCATCACTGAGAAAGTTGACCCCAAATTTAGAGTAACTGTTCACCAGGTATGGCTTTTTAACTAACTCTTCTGTGATTTTTTTTGTGTGGCTTGGCTGATTTTGTTCATACTTGACAGGTAGGTCGTACCATCACTAATTGGAAAAACAATCCTGACCCACCACTACCATGGCAACAGCTAAAATCTGTTTTTTTTTCAATACTTTCGTCCCAAATTTATTACTTCCTACCAGTCTTGTAATAGCAGTGTTCAAATGATCAAAATAACCAATGAATCATCTCAATTCTACAGCTGTGAATGCTCTAACATGTACAATTCGTTTTACTTTGCATTTACTCTGCATTTTCGACATGTTAAAAACAAAATAAACGTATTTTGCCGTATATAAAGTGAAGGAGTGAAACATTCTCTTAGTACATGAAAATGGAGTCCATGTAAACAAAGTATCGGGTTGGAGATGTCACTTTTGAAATGGGCTTGTCGCAATCTCTAAATTGATGTCACACTCACAAAACCTAGATTTTTGTCCATTAAAATATATATTTTTTCAAATTATGAGTGACAGATATGCCAGAAAGTTCTAAGTCGATACGAAAATTGCCGTTTAACTTTTGTTTTTATTGCAGTTTTGTAAATTTTCGGCCGATTCTCGCCTATCACCTCTCATTCTATAGCTGTCATCCCCTACTTGATTTGAGTGGCATTTTCAAAATTCAGATGCGGGGGAAATGCAGCAAACTTCTCGCGTTCACTGCGCTTGCCAGGATTTTCAAATGTTTCAATTTTTATTCTACCGTGTTGTCAAAACAGCTACTCGCAATGGGTTGCAATTTTCAGAAAATGACCATAAGATGTATAGCTAGAATTCATGGTAATTTTTATTTTTTTTTTGCTTTTAGTTTTGCTCACGTATTTTATAGTTTTTGAAAGGGTAGCTGCCCACACCCACTTCTTCCGAGGCGGAGTTAATTACCCATGAGCACTTGGTGCAATCCAAGGGATTGAGCGGTTCCCCTTTAACCAAGTGACTGAAATCTCTAATATTAGCTGTACACCACATGGTATACTATGATTTGATGTATGTTGAATGAGCTTTATCATAGACCATCAACATCAAAGTACCAGGAGGTTTCTGCTGGCGAAGTTGCGGCGTTACCCAGTTCCAAATAAAGATACCAACGCCAAATGAGCGACATTTTTACCGGAAATCAAGATTCATTCAATCCACAGCTAGCAAGCAACATCACAAGCGAAGTTGTAGCGTGCAGCTCATCAACGACCGCTGTCGACGAAAGTCATCCGTCAGTAGAGTACCGCAGTTGTGACGGCATGTTTGCCAATGCACAATTCTGTGGAGGAACTTTTAACTCAATTTAAACTACATATGACTGATTCGAAACATTCCATCGAGATCGGACGGTGCCCTATCGTGCCAACCCTTCACCATTGTATTCAAACGAACCACGTGGTGTGCTGTTACATTCTCCTTCAAACCCGGGATTCAACCATTGGGGTCGTTTTAATAAAAAAAAAACATTGCAAATCATGCAAATATAGCATTTTTAAACAAGTATACTAAAAAAGAAATGCTCAGTGATGCAAAAGAAGGATAGAGATTACTTTTCAGTATACACATCTCTGTTTATACAATCCTCCACATATTCTACTCCCAATTATTCCTGTGTAAAATGGAATAGCCTCTTTCCATGTTGACATTCTGAGTAAAATCACGTGATAGGCTGTTACAATTGGCTGTTACATGCTCTTTCGCTGGTCTGGAAAATGTGTTTAATTAGCTCTCATTCAAGCGACAATGTACATTTCCCAGTGGGAGTGAACCTTGTTCGAATCTGCCATTAAAAAATAGGGGTCTTTTCAGCAAAAAAAGAATAACCCTTGAGTGCACACAATACACTGAATTTCAGAACAAATCTTGCATTAGTTACAGCAGCAGAATACCACAGAAATATCAGACGAAACATGAAAACACTATATATTGTATTTTGGCCTGAACCCTCTCTATTGCAATTCCAGGAATTACCCCCATATGTGCAACCATTTTCCACCTTGGTATCACCCAACCCTGAAAACAAATTCTTAATACCACGCTGAAGCGTTTGGTAACAAGATGTCAGAAAATCAATATAAGCACTCCTATGAACTGGGTGCCTAACTTTGATTAAGATCTGAAGCTAATAGAAAATCTGTTTAGTTCAAAGTTATCAAATCAAAAACAATACATAAAAAATACATTAAAAGCAAAACATTTCATCCACATTTTAAAAAGAAAATTATTCTAAAATATATTTATTCTGTATTTGACAAACAGTTCATTCGACAAATGAAAACTCACAGGAATATGTTTCAGCTATTAGAACAGAATGATAGTTTTTATAATACTAGTTTAAAAACGCACTTCAAAGATTGCAGTGTTTGAAGATGTAGATTCTCAGGAGGCAACAGTACTGTTGACTTCTCCCGCCACTGGACACCAACTAACTATTTAAGTTGATTTGCATACAAAGCTCTCAGAGCTTGCAACATGATAGCTATTCATAAAGGGTGTTTTTTTAATTTTCATATAATACAGTAGTCACACAATGAGGCAGTTCATATTTGTCTCAGTAAATCATTAATTTTTGACAGACACCTGTACAAAATACTTGGACTAAAGCCAGCTAAAATTTTCTGTTATCTTGCATGTTTTATGAATCTATTCACATCTAAATGCAGCACTTTTTTTTTGCAATGAGACATTTGTTTTTATACTAAAATATCTGAATTACTTTGAATAAAGCTTGAAATTATGTCCCTTAAAATAATTACACAAATAAGGCACCAATGCTTTTGTAAGATATTTACATCTTTAAAGGACATTCGGTAGACTGATTCCCCACTGTTAGTTCAACCCCAAAACTTGTTTGTATTCAAAATTAATTATGACAATGCATATTTATATTGAAACTATGATAAAGGGAATTATATTATATAACAAAGGGCAAGGTCACCAGAGTTCAACTATGTTATAGAATTTTTCTGAGCCATTGTAACTAGTTGCTGCTTCTTTTTGAACGTATAATCTTGGACGTCATTTCCCACCATTGACTGCAAAATGTTGTATCCAACTTCCTTTGCATTATTTGCATTCATAGTAGTATCAGCTGTTACACCATTAGCAATGCTTCGCAGAGATGCATCTGGACAAAATGGGTTGCGTTCTTGAAGAAATTCGAGTATGTTACGTGTGTCCTTGTCGTCTTTGTTTTGTCGAGCTGCAGTTGTGTCTTTATGTTGTTCACTGGTCAAATAATTAACATCTGTGAGGTCTTGCATAGCAGAATTAATGTCCGAGCATGCTGGCATAGACAGTAACCATTGTGTACGCTGGGAGTCAGCCATTCCACGACCCCTGGTCAATCCACCTGTTGTTTTCATGCTTCTCATGAGCACCTGCTCAATTACAAGTTCAGATGACAATCCAGCCCAATACCTATCACTCCGCCGAATGACATGGTAACCATTTCTGAACAAATTCACGACATCTGGATGTTTAGATTCAAACTGAAGCATTTGCTGTAAATAAATGTGGACAGATTTGGCATATAAATTATGCCCAGTAGCAGCATAATATGGCAGCATGTCTTTGAGTGACTGTAGGGGAAGGCTCCAGTTTCCTGTCCGCTCTGCTTTAATAAATTGGCGTAGAAGATCAACCATATCCATATACTGTAACCATAGGCGTGCTGTTGGTTGAATGGACAGTTCTTTCTTTTTGTCATCTATCCTTTGCTTAATTTCATCAAGTAGACTTTCTGAGCAGACATTATCCACTGTTATCTCTCCACTCATAAGCTTATCATAGAGTTCCACTGTGTTTTGGAGTTCTCTCTGTTGTTCATTCCCTATTGGAGCAGCATCACCTGGTTGGAGACTGTACCTTTCAATTGGTTCATTTTGTGCCTGATTCACGACCAATGTAGCTTCATCTCCAGTGACTTCCTGCTCTATATCTTCAGTATTATGTTTATTAGGTAGACATACTCCAAATGTGTCTGCTGTAACTATTGCATTCAGCGCAGTATCAACAAGCATATGTCCTCTCACTGCTCTTGCTACAGCTTTGCCACTCAGCATGTGCCCAATAGTGTTTGGAGCATACACAACTTCTAGCACTTCCTCAAGACCTGATCCAGACATCACATTGCCAATGCATCCCAGAAAACTCATTTCTGCATGGAATCCACCTAGTCGCCAATATCAGTGAATGAAGTCCACTACTTCGTGGTTCTTTGTCAATGATTATCTGGGCTTTCCACCACAATGGCTGATCAAATGTGAGAATTGGCTTCACTTGTTGACGTCTACATTCTGATTCCACAAACTTGAGTGTTGAGTAGACGCAACTCATATCGTTAGGATCCATATCTATCATTGGTAATAATGTGATTGATGACTTTCCTGGATACATCCCCTGATGAACAGTGTGCATCATCCCTGACCAGTTCGGCCTTGGTGAACGGATTGGCCACACCACTTTCCAAAGAAGGTCTACCTTCCATGTTTTGGCGTTTTCCCTAAGTTCTTGTAATTCTTCATACATCAAGGTAATCCTACTGTTACTGGCCTTGTAATAGTGTATGTCCACCATTCCTAAATTAGCTACTTCTGCTGCGGTTGTAGACAGTCTTGGTACAGGTTTGTGTACGTTGCTTCCAGGTGTGGCAGTAGCAATAATACCCATCCCATGGAATGTGTTCTGACCATCAAGTGTTCTCACATTATGGTCCGCATTGTCTGCAATATATTGCACAAAGTGTCCAGGTGTAACACAAGAAATATCTGTTCCTTGTGATTCTGCTGCACTCATCTCAAACCTCTTCACTTCGAAATAAGACGAGCAAAACCCATGGTTATGCAGTGAATCAATGGCGAACTTGGATCCAAAATGGTGATGCATTTGAACTGCTAGACCAATAAGATTTGCAATAAGACTAATAGCTTGACCAATTGAAGCAATCTTTAATTCAGCATTCTTCTCACTAAATATTGTCTCCAGAAAAATGCGTAGTGTATCAGGTATAAAATCAATGTTCTTTTCCAAAGACGCGATATCATCAGGAGTGGGGTATATCATTTTGGATGCATTCCTATTTTTTTATATATGGGCGGCAACCTTAACTGTTCTAATTTTCTCAGATTCAGCATCTGAACATTTAGGCATTTCATAAAAATCATGTAGGATAGTTGATGCAGTTGTCTTGAATGTAACTATATCAGACTTTCCACTGACATTAGCAATGACGATGTTTTCACCAAAGTGCTCTTCTAATTTTGCTTTCATGTATTTAACTGTGTAAGGATCTCGGATGCAGCAACTCTTCATTTTATTCACAAGATCATGAATAGTTATCTGCTCATCATCATTTTCCTTCAAATAATTTGCCACCTCAAGAAACGCTTCTTCCCTTGTCTTGTCAATTGGTCTGCCTGCGGTGTGCTCTTTACTTCGACCTGACTGGTACATCAGTGGTATTTCCTTTCTTGTTCTGAAGTTTGTACTGCAAATCTGATGATAAACTGCATCTGCAGCCATGAGGTCATGAACAAAGGCAATTCTCCCATGAACCTTCTTAGCCCAACTATCACCACGCTTATTACATATGCGTACTATTGTGGTTTGAAAGTCTAAAGTTCGAACAGGGAAAACATCACGCCCTCGTTTCTTCCCAGAGTGCTTTGCAGGCTGGCTACAAAATAAACAGTGTTCTCTAAAATTGAAAACTTGCTCAGATGAACACAGAGTACAGCTAGTCGCAGCTAATTCTGTAGTTTGTTTCTTCAGGTCACGACTAATACAATTCTTATTACAGTATTGTGATCTGCATACTTGGTGGACAACCTGTCCCGCAGAGATGTGAAGAGTGTCACCTCTCAAAGCACTTGCTCTATTAATACCACTACTCCCCTTCTCTCCAAGAACCACAGTCTGTAGTCCATCGTTAAGAGTGTCTCGACAGATAACGCAGTTTTCCATTGCCTGAAACACAAAAACAAAGTAAAGGTGTAATCGCTGAAAATAGCGTTTATGTATTATATGGATTATAATGCAATAAATTTCATTATCTTACCTGTGATCTGTTTTAAGTTTTAAGTATAAATGCAGGTTCCACGTAAAAACTATGACTTGATAGGCTCTCATTAATTTCTGAAAGAAAATACCAAATATATTGAACTTGAAAGACTCCAAATTCAGATCAACGGACATAAGTTTTCTAGAATCTACAATCGTCTTTTTGATCACTTTAGGCAATATTCACCATTATTTACCAGTGTATCTTGCGTGTGTGTTATTGCAATTAATCAATGAGTAGTTTTCATAAACAATTTTAGAAAACATGTCGCAAATCTACACATACACTAATATTTCTAAAATAAGGAGCCTCCAATAATTAATACTTGCTTTGAAATACGGCGGCCATCTTGGAAAAAGGCCTCAGTTAAAAATGATCACCTACTAATTGTACAATTTAATTACTGTATTGTTTACTATACATCAAAATGTAATTTTTCGAAGTCAACTGAACGCTCAAAACAATTTGCATGAATTATTTTAGGTATAAAATAGGAGAAAATAAATGCATATCGGCGCCATTTTGAATTTATGCAAATTAACTATTTTCCCCATCTTACATTTTTCTACATTTTTGATATGTTGTTCTATACTTGTTTTTGTTCAAATTGCCACAAACAGACCTTCTGTTGCAATTTGTTCTAGGTTTGCCCATTTTTTTTGCTAGATTGACTGGACTACAGCGCTATACCCTCTTGGCAATACAACAGATTTGCTGGGCAAATAAAAATGCCTATGTTTGTTTCTCCTTGTAACAAAGTGACACGGGCAGAATAATTTTATCTTGCCCGTATCATCAAAGATGGAAGGAAAAAGTTATACCGGTATTGAGGGAAAAATTTCTGTCCGGCGTTGTCATCAATAATTGTTGTGTGCACAATAACTTTACTAATTCTATTCTAAACTTTATCAAACTTGGTCACCTTATTCATTATTATAAAGGCTTTCCTTAGTATGAATGACAGATGTCCTGTTTGAAAATATAATGCAGAAATTGAGAAACTGATAAAATATTTTGACTGTTTCTACTTTGGCGATACACATTCAAAGGTCGCTGATCTCAGTGAGAATATGCATTGTACGTGTTCAATAAAGCAAATCAGTTATCTTGTAATATCTTAGTAATGCATCTCCTAAATCCCATGGGAATACTAGACTGGGTTTTAAAACCAAATCATGGAGAAAGTTGTTGCACAGTCTGATGCACATTTGCAAACCTACTAATAACATTTTTACAGAAAACAAGATGTCAGAAAACCAAAGCAAAACATTGCATCCACATTTTGAAAAGAAAATTGTACTCAAAAATATGTATTCTGTGAAAATACAATACAAATGAAAATTTAAATTCACCTGTACTTGGGTAAAAGCCAGCTAAGATTTTCTGTTATCTTGCATGTTTTATGATCTTATTCACGTCTAAATGCAGCACTTTTTTTCAGAGATGAGGCATTTGTTTTTATACTAAAATATCTGAATTACTTTGAATAAAGCTGCAAATAATTGTCCCTTAAAATCATTAAACAAATTAGGCACCAATGTTTTTGTAAGATATTTACATCGATCAAGGACATTCAGTAGACTGCTTCCCCACTGTTTCAATCCCCAAAACATCTTTGTATTCAAAATTATGACAATGCATATTCATATTGAAACAAATTATAATAAAGGGAATGTTATATAACAAAGGGCAAGGTCACCAGGGTTCAACTATGTTCTTTATTATAAAATTTAATAATGTCAATCATTGTTTTCATGTTGTGCATCTCAAACAGCACACAAATATTAGTTGCCAAGCTTCTTGTTTGAAAGGCAAATCTTGATTTTGATTAAATGCTGTACATGCTGTAATAGAAGCACTTATGCTAACTTCATGCCTGCAATACAGCACACAGGAGTTCTTTCTAAGCTTTCTTTGATTATTTGTGATTCAATTCAAAATAGCTGACTGGTGGTCATTTTGTTTTCTTATGAGTGTACTGTAAATCCTAATTAACCAATCAGTGAAAGTAATGGGAATTTGATGGCACCACAGTGTGCATGTTGATGGTTGATCAAGCATTGTGTTCTATGAATCCTAATTAACCAATCAGTAAAAGTAAAGTAAACTTGATGGCACCACAGTGTGCATGTTGATTATTGATCAAGCATTGTTTTATGAATTCTAATTCGCCAATCAGTGAAAGTAATGTGAACTTGATGGCACCACAGTGTCCATGATCAGTGAAAGTAATGGAAACTTGTGGCACCACAGTGTCCATGATCAGTGAAAGTAATGTGATCTTGATGGCACCACAATGTGCGCGTTGATGATTGATCAAGCATCATGTTCTATGAATCCTAATTAACCAATCAGTGAAAGTAAAGTAAACTTGATGGCACCACAGTGTGCATGTTGATTATTGATCAAGCATTGTGTTTTATGAATTCTAATTAGCCAATCAGTGAAAGTAATGTGAACTTGATGGCACCAGTGTCCATGATCAGTGAAAGTAATGGAAACTTGTGGCACCACAGTGTCCATGATCAGTGAAAGTAATGTGAACTTGATGGCACCAGTGTCCATGATCAGTGAAAGTAATGTGAACTTGATGGCACCACAGTGTCCATGATCAGTGAAAGTAATGTGAACTTGATGGCATCAGTGTGCATGATCAGTGAAAGTAATGTGAACTTGATGGCACCAGTGTGCATAATCAGTGAAAGTAATGTGAACTTGATGGCACCAGTGTGCATGATCAGTGAAAGTAATGTGAACTTGATGGCACCAGTGTGCATGATCAGTGAAAGTAATGTTGACTTGATGGCACCAGTGTGCATAATCAGTGAAAGTAATGTAAACTTGATGGCACCAGTGTGCATAATCAGTGAAAGTAATGTGAACTTGATGGCACCAGTGTGCATAATCAGTGAAAGTAATGTGAACTTGATGGCACCAGTGTGCATAATCAGTGAAAGTAATGTGAACTTGATGGCACCAGTGTGCATAATCAGTGAAAGTAATGTGAACTTGATGGCACCAGTGTGCATAATCAGTGAAAGTAATGTGAACTTGATGGCACCAGTGTGCATAATCAGTGAAAGTAATGTGAACTTGATGGCACCAGTGTGCATAATCAGTGAAAGTAATGTGAACTTGATGGCACCAGTGTGCATAATCAGTGAAAGTAATGTGAACTTGATGGCACCAGTGTGCATGATCAGTGAAAGTAATGTGAACTTGATGGCACCAGTGTGCATGATCAGTGAAAGTAATGTTGACTTGATGGCACCAGTGTGCATAATCAGTGAAAGTAATGTGAACTTGATGGCACCAGTGTGCATGATCAGTGAAAGTAATGTTGACTTGATGGCACCAGTGTGCATAATCAGTGAAAGTAATGTGAACTTGATGGCACCAGTGTGCATAATCAGTGAAAGTAATGTGAACTTGATGGCACCAGTGTGCATAATCAGTGAAAGTAATGTGAACTTGATGGCACCAGTGTGCATGATCAGTGAAAGTAATGTTGACTTGATGGCACCAGTGTGCATAATCAGTGAAAGTAATGTAAACTTGATGGCACCAGTGTGCATAATCAGTGAAAGTAATGTGAACTTGATGGCACCAGTGTGCATAATCAGTGAAAGTAATGTGAACTTGATGGCACCAGTGTGCATAATCAGTGAAAGTAATGTGAACTTGATGGCACCAGTGTGCATAATCAGTGAAAGTAATGTGAACTTGATGGCACCAGTGTGCATGATCAGTGAAAGTAATGTTGACTTGATGGCACCAGTGTGCATAATCAGTGAAAGTAATGTGAACTTGATGGCACCAGTGTGCATGATCAGTGAAAGTAATGTTGACTTGATGGCACCAGTGTGCATAATCAGTGAAAGTAATGTGAACTTGATGGCACCAGTGTGCATAATCAGTGAAAGTAATGTGAACTTGATGGCACCAGTGTGCATAATCAGTGAAAGTAATGTGAACTTGATGGCACCAGTGTGCATAATCAGTGAAAGTAATGTTGACTTGATGGCATCAGTGTGCATAATCAGTGAAAGTAATGTTGACTTGATGGCACCAGTGTGCATAATCAGTGAAAGTAATGTGAATTTGATGGCACCAGTGTGCATAATCAGTGAAAGTAATGTTGACTTGATGGCATCAGTGTGCATAATCAGTGAAAGTAATGTGAACTTGATGGCACCAGTGTGCATAATCAGTGAAAGTAGTGTGAACTTGATGGCACCAGTGTGCATAATCAGTGAAAGTAATGTTGACTTGATGGCACCAGTGTGCATAATCAGTGAAAGTAATGTGAACTTGATGGCACCAGTGTGCATGATCAGTGAAAGTAATGTTGACTTGATGGCACCAGTGTGCATAATCAGTGAAAGTAATGTTGACTTGATGGCACCAGTGTGCATAATCAGTGAAAGTAATGTTGACTTGATGGCATCAGTGTGCATAATCAGTGAAAGTAATGTGAACTTGATGGCATCAGTGTGCATGATCAGTGAAAGTAATGTGAACTTGATGGCACCAGTGTGCATGATCAGTGAAAGTAATGTTGACATGATGGCACCAGTGTGCATAATCAGTGAAAGTAATGTGAACTTGATGGCACCAGTGTGCATAATCAGTGAAAGTAATGTTGACTTGATGGCACCAGTGTGCATAATCAGTGAAAGTAATGTAAACTTGATGGCATCAGTGTGCATGATCAGTTAAAGTAATGTGAACTTGATGGCATCAGTGTGCATAATCAGTGAAAGTAATGTGAACTTGATGGCTCCACAGTGTGCATGATCAGTGAAAGTAATGTGAACTTGATGGCACCAGTGTGCATGATCAGTGAACGTAATGTGAACTTGATGGCACCAGTGTGCATGATCAGTGAAAGTAATGTGAACTTGATGGCACCAGTGTGCATAATCAGTGAAAGTAATGTGAACTTGATGGCACCAGTGTGCATGATCAGTTAAAGTAATGTGAACTTGATGGCACCAGTGTGCATGATCAGTGAAAGTAATGTGAACTTGATGGCACCAGTGTGCATGATCGGTGAAAGTAATGTGAACTTGATGGCACCAGTGTGCATGATCAGTTAAAGTAATGTGAACTTGATGGCACCAGTGTGCATGATCAGTGAAAGTAATGTGAACTTGATGGCACCAGTGTGCATGATCAGTGAAAGTAATGTGAACTTGATGGCACCAGTGTGCATGATCAGTGAAAGTAATGTGAACTTGATGGCACCAGTGTGCATAATCAGTGAAAGTAATGTGAACTTGATGGCACCAGTGTGCATAATCAGTGAAAGTAATGTGAACTTGATGGCACCAGTGTGCATAATCAGTGAAAGTAATGTGAACTTGATGGCACCAGTGTGCATAATCAGTGAAAGTAATGTGAACTTGATGGCACCAGTGTGCATGATCAGTGAAAGTAATGTGAACTTGATGGCACCAGTGTGCATGATCAGTGAAAGTAATGTTGACTTGATGGCACCAGTGTGCATAATCAGTGAAAGTAATGTGAACTTGATGGCACCAGTGTGCATGATCAGTGAAAGTAATGTTGACTTGATGGCACCAGTGTGCATAATCAGTGAAAGTAATGTGAACTTGATGGCACCAGTGTGCATAATCAGTGAAAGTAATGTGAACTTGATGGCACCAGTGTGCATAATCAGTGAAAGTAATGTGAACTTGATGGCACCAGTGTGCATGATCAGTGAAAGTAATGTTGACTTGATGGCACCAGTGTGCATAATCAGTGAAAGTAATGTAAACTTGATGGCACCAGTGTGCATAATCAGTGAAAGTAATGTGAACTTGATGGCACCAGTGTGCATAATCAGTGAAAGTAATGTGAACTTGATGGCACCAGTGTGCATAATCAGTGAAAGTAATGTGAACTTGATGGCACCAGTGTGCATAATCAGTGAAAGTAATGTGAACTTGATGGCACCAGTGTGCATGATCAGTGAAAGTAATGTTGACTTGATGGCACCAGTGTGCATAATCAGTGAAAGTAATGTGAACTTGATGGCACCAGTGTGCATGATCAGTGAAAGTAATGTTGACTTGATGGCACCAGTGTGCATAATCAGTGAAAGTAATGTGAACTTGATGGCACCAGTGTGCATAATCAGTGAAAGTAATGTGAACTTGATGGCACCAGTGTGCATAATCAGTGAAAGTAATGTGAACTTGATGGCACCAGTGTGCATAATCAGTGAAAGTAATGTTGACTTGATGGCATCAGTGTGCATAATCAGTGAAAGTAATGTTGACTTGATGGCACCAGTGTGCATAATCAGTGAAAGTAATGTGAATTTGATGGCACCAGTGTGCATAATCAGTGAAAGTAATGTTGACTTGATGGCATCAGTGTGCATAATCAGTGAAAGTAATGTGAACTTGATGGCACCAGTGTGCATAATCAGTGAAAGTAGTGTGAACTTGATGGCACCAGTGTGCATAATCAGTGAAAGTAATGTTGACTTGATGGCACCAGTGTGCATAATCAGTGAAAGTAATGTGAACTTGATGGCACCAGTGTGCATAATCAGTGAAAGTAATGTTGACTTGATGGCACCAGTGTGCATAATCAGTGAAAGTAATGTTGACTTGATGGCACCAGTGTGCATAATCAGTGAAAGTAATGTTGACTTGATGGCACCAGTGTGCATAATCAGTGAAAGTAATGTGAACTTGATGGCATCAGTGTGCATGATCAGTGAAAGTAATGTGAACTTGATGGCACCAGTGTGCATGATCAGTGAAAGTAATGTTGACATGATGGCACCAGTGTGCATAATCAGTGAAAGTAATGTGAACTTGATGGCACCAGTGTGCATAATCAGTGAAAGTAATGTTGACTTGATGGCACCAGTGTGCATAATCAGTGAAAGTAATGTAAACTTGATGGCATCAGTGTGCATGATCAGTTAAAGTAATGTGAACTTGATGGCATCAGTGTGCATAATCAGTGAAAGTAATGTGAACTTGATGGCTCCACAGTGTGCATGATCAGTGAAAGTAATGTGAACTTGATGGCACCAGTGTGCATGATCAGTGAACGTAATGTGAACTTGATGGCACCAGTGTGCATGATCAGTGAAAGTAATGTGAACTTGATGGCACCAGTGTGCATAATCAGTGAAAGTAATGTGAACTTGATGGCACCAGTGTGCATGATCAGTTAAAGTAATGTGAACTTGATGGCACCAGTGTGCATGATCAGTGAAAGTAATGTGAACTTGATGGCACCAGTGTGCATGATCGGTGAAAGTAATGTGAACTTGATGGCACCAGTGTGCATGATCAGTTAAAGTAATGTGAACTTGATGGCACCAGTGTGCATGATCAGTGAAAGTAATGTGAACTTGATGGCACCAGTGTGCATGATCAGTGAAAGTAATGTGAACTTGATGGCACCAGTGTGCATGATCAGTGAAAGTAATGTGAACTTGATGGCACCAGTGTGCATGATCAGTGAAAGTAATGTGAACTTGGTGGCACCAGTGTGCATAATCAGTGAAAGTAATGTGAACTTGATGGCACCAGTGTGCATAATCAGTGAAAGTAATGTGAACTTGATGGCACCAGTGTGCATAATCAGTGAAAGTAATGTGAACTTGATGGCACCAGTGTGCAAAATCAGTGAAAGTAATGTGAACTTGATGGCACCAGTGTGCATGATCAGTGAAAGTAATGTGAACTTGATGGCACCAGTGTGCATGATCAGTGAAAGTAATGTTGACTTGATGGCACCAGTGTGCATAATCAGTGAAAGTAATGTGAACTTGATGGCACCAGTGTGCATGATCAGTGAAAGTAATGTTGACTTGATGGCACCAGTGTGCATAATCAGTGAAAGTAATGTGAACTTGATGGCACCAGTGTGCATAATCAGTGAAAGTAATGTGAACTTGATGGCACCAGTGTGCATAATCAGTGAAAGTAATGTGAACTTGATGGCACCAGTGTGCATGATCAGTGAAAGTAATGTTGACTTGATGGCACCAGTGTGCATAATCAGTGAAAGTAATGTAAACTTGATGGCACCAGTGTGCATAATCAGTGAAAGTAATGTGAACTTGATGGCACCAGTGTGCATAATCAGTGAAAGTAATGTGAACTTGATGGCACCAGTGTGCATAATCAGTGAAAGTAATGTGAACTTGATGGCACCAGTGTGCATAATCAGTGAAAGTAATGTGAACTTGATGGCACCAGTGTGCATGATCAGTGAAAGTAATGTTGACTTGATGGCACCAGTGTGCATAATCAGTGAAAGTAATGTGAACTTGATGGCACCAGTGTGCATGATCAGTGAAAGTAATGTTGACTTGATGGCACCAGTGTGCATAATCAGTGAAAGTAATGTGAACTTGATGGCACCAGTGTGCATAATCAGTGAAAGTAATGTGAACTTGATGGCACCAGTGTGCATAATCAGTGAAAGTAATGTTGACTTGATGGCATCAGTGTGCATAATCAGTGAAAGTAATGTTGACTTGATGGCACCAGTGTGCATAATCAGTGAAAGTAATGTGAATTTGATGGCACCAGTGTGCATAATCAGTGAAAGTAATGTTGACTTGATGGCATCAGTGTGCATAATCAGTGAAAGTAATGTGAACTTGATGGCACCAGTGTGCATAATCAGTGAAAGTAGTGTGAACTTGATGGCACCAGTGTGCATAATCAGTGAAAGTAATGTTGACTTGATGGCACCAGTGTGCATAATCAGTGAAAGTAATGTGAACTTGATGGCACCAGTGTGCATAATCAGTGAAAGTAATGTTGACTTGATGGCACCAGTGTGCATAATCAGTGAAAGTAATGTTGACTTGATGGCACCAGTGTGCATAATCAGTGAAAGTAATGTTGACTTGATGGCACCAGTGTGCATAATCAGTAAAAGTAATGTTGACTTGATGGCACCAGTGTGCATAATCAGTGAAAGTAATGTGAACTTGATGGCATCAGTGTGCATGATCAGTGAAAGTAATGTGAACTTGATGGCACCAGTGTGCATGATCAGTGAAAGTAATGTTGACATGATGGCACCAGTGTGCATAATCAGTGAAAGTAATGTGAACTTGATGGCACCAGTGTGCATAATCAGTGAAAGTAATGTTGACTTGATGGCACCAGTGTGCATAATCAGTGAAAGTAATGTAAACTTGATGGCATCAGTGTGCATGATCAGTTAAAGTAATGTGAACTTGATGGCATCAGTGTGCATAATCAGTGAAAGTAATGTGAACTTGATGGCTCCACAGTGTGCATGATCAGTGAAAGTAATGTGAACTTGATGGCACCAGTGTGCATGATCAGTGAACGTAATGTGAACTTGATGGCACCAGTGTGCATGATCAGTGAAAGTAATGTGAACTTGATGGCACCAGTGTGCATAATCAGTGAAAGTAATGTGAACTTGATGGCACCAGTGTGCATGATCAGTTAAAGTAATGTGAACTTGATGGCACCAGTGTGCATGATCAGTGAAAGTAATGTGAACTTGATGGCACCAGTGTGCATGATCGGTGAAAGTAATGTGAACTTGATGGCACCAGTGTGCATGATCAGTTAAAGTAATGTGAACTTGATGGCACCAGTGTGCATGATCAGTGAAAGTAATGTGAACTTGATGGCACCAGTGTGCATGATCAGTGAAAGTAATGTGAACTTGATGGCACCAGTGTGCATGATCAGTGAAAGTAATGTGAACTTGATGGCACCAGTGTGCATGATCAGTGAAAGTAATGTGAACTTGATGGCACCAGTGTGCATGATCAGTTAAAGTAATGTAAACTTGATGGCACCAGTGTGCATGATCAGTGAAAGTAATGTGAACTTGATGGCACCAGTGTGCATGATCAGTTAAAGTAATGTAAACTTGATGGCACCAGTGTGCATGATCAGTGAAAGTAATGTGAACTTGATGGCACCAGTGTGCATGATCAGTTAAAGTAATGTAAACTTGATGGCACCAGTGTGCATGATCAGTGAAAGTAATGTTGACTTGATGGCACCAGTGTGCATAATCAGTGAAAGTAATGTGAACTTGATGGCACCAGTGTGCATGATCAGTGAAAGTAATGTTGACTTGATGGCACCAGTGTGCATAATCAGTGAAAGTAATGTGAACTTGATGGCACCAGTGTGCATAATCAGTGAAAGTAATGTGAACTTGATGGCACCAGTGTGCATAATCAGTGAAAGTAATGTGAACTTGATGGCACCAGTGTGCATGATCAGTGAAAGTAATGTTGACTTGATGGCACCAGTGTGCATAATCAGTGAAAGTAATGTAAACTTGATGGCACCAGTGTGCATAATCAGTGAAAGTAATGTGAACTTGATGGCACCAGTGTGCATAATCAGTGAAAGTAATGTGAACTTGATGGCACCAGTGTGCATAATCAGTGAAAGTAATGTGAACTTGATGGCACCAGTGTGCATAATCAGTGAAAGTAATGTGAACTTGATGGCACCAGTGTGCATGATCAGTGAAAGTAATGTTGACTTGATGGCACCAGTGTGCATAATCAGTGAAAGTAATGTGAACTTGATGGCACCAGTGTGCATGATCAGTGAAAGTAATGTTGACTTGATGGCACCAGTGTGCATAATCAGTGAAAGTAATGTGAACTTGATGGCACCAGTGTGCATAATCAGTGAAAGTAATGTGAACTTGATGGCACCAGTGTGCATAATCAGTGAAAGTAATGTTGACTTGATGGCATCAGTGTGCATAATCAGTGAAAGTAATGTTGACTTGATGGCACCAGTGTGCATAATCAGTGAAAGTAATGTGAATTTGATGGCACCAGTGTGCATAATCAGTGAAAGTAATGTTGACTTGATGGCATCAGTGTGCATAATCAGTGAAAGTAATGTGAACTTGATGGCACCAGTGTGCATAATCAGTGAAAGTAGTGTGAACTTGATGGCACCAGTGTGCATAATCAGTGAAAGTAATGTTGACTTGATGGCACCAGTGTGCATAATCAGTGAAAGTAATGTGAACTTGATGGCACCAGTGTGCATAATCAGTGAAAGTAATGTTGACTTGATGGCACCAGTGTGCATAATCAGTGAAAGTAATGTTGACTTGATGGCACCAGTGTGCATAATCAGTGAAAGTAATGTTGACTTGATGGCACCAGTGTGCATAATCAGTAAAAGTAATGTTGACTTGATGGCACCAGTGTGCATAATCAGTGAAAGTAATGTGAACTTGATGGCATCAGTGTGCATGATCAGTGAAAGTAATGTGAACTTGATGGCACCAGTGTGCATGATCAGTGAAAGTAATGTTGACATGATGGCACCAGTGTGCATAATCAGTGAAAGTAATGTGAACTTGATGGCACCAGTGTGCATAATCAGTGAAAGTAATGTTGACTTGATGGCACCAGTGTGCATAATCAGTGAAAGTAATGTAAACTTGATGGCATCAGTGTGCATGATCAGTTAAAGTAATGTGAACTTGATGGCATCAGTGTGCATAATCAGTGAAAGTAATGTGAACTTGATGGCTCCACAGTGTGCATGATCAGTGAAAGTAATGTGAACTTGATGGCACCAGTGTGCATGATCAGTGAACGTAATGTGAACTTGATGGCACCAGTGTGCATGATCAGTGAAAGTAATGTGAACTTGATGGCACCAGTGTGCATAATCAGTGAAAGTAATGTGAACTTGATGGCACCAGTGTGCATGATCAGTTAAAGTAATGTGAACTTGATGGCACCAGTGTGCATGATCAGTGAAAGTAATGTGAACTTGATGGCACCAGTGTGCATGATCGGTGAAAGTAATGTGAACTTGATGGCACCAGTGTGCATGATCAGTTAAAGTAATGTGAACTTGATGGCACCAGTGTGCATGATCAGTGAAAGTAATGTGAACTTGATGGCACCAGTGTGCATGATCAGTGAAAGTAATGTGAACTTGATGGCACCAGTGTGCATGATCAGTGAAAGTAATGTGAACTTGATGGCACCAGTGTGCATGATCAGTGAAAGTAATGTGAACTTGATGGCACCAGTGTGCATGATCAGTTAAAGTAATGTAAACTTGATGGCACCAGTGTGCATGATCAGTGAAAGTAATGTGAACTTGATGGCACCAGTGTGCATGATCAGTTAAAGTAATGTAAACTTGATGGCACCAGTGTGCATGATCAGTGAAAGTAATGTGAACTTGATGGCACCAGTGTGCATGATCAGTTAAAGTAATGTAAACTTGATGGCACCAGTGTGCATGATCAGTTAAAGTAGTGTGAACTTGATGGCACCAGTGTGCATGATCAGTGAAAGTAATGTTGACTTTATTTCAGCCATGCTTTATGAATCCCAATACTGTGGAATACTTTATTTTCGCTGGAATTAATTTTCGCTGAAAAGGCATTTTGGGCGTTTTGTATGGAATTTATTTTCACTGATTTTTGATGAGTTTGATGTGAAATATAGGAAAAAAAGTATATTCGCTGGATTTTATTTTCACGGAATCATCCCTTCAGCGAAAATAGCGAAAATTAATTCCGAGCGAAAATAAAGTATTCTACAGTAATCTGTATAACTGAAGTTGGTATGGATTTGTTGATATGTAATGGTATTACTAAGAAACACTTTCAATTGTACTCTGGTTTGTTTTCATTTTTTTTTAAATATAAAAGTACAGTTCATCAATTCCTATAAAAAGCAGTTGTAAATAATTTGCCAACAAATTTCAGTTAAACTTACAACATGCTCTTCATATTGGCAAACATGGTCGAAATTTTCCCTTAGTTGATCTCTGCATGCCTCCCTAAATGAACCTTGTAAAGGTTCATTAGTAAATAGAAAAAGTTGTGCCGGCTCATTTTTTAAGTTTTCTGTAAAATGTATGCAGTAGATGCAATGCATTGTGAATGCAAGTACATGAATGAAGCCTTTATACTCTATGGAATGAACAATGGAATGAGAACTTGTGTTCAGGGTCTTGTCTGTCAATATCATTTCTTGATATGCCAAGACAAAGTGTCAGACCTTGTGCTAAAATGAGCCATAAAACTGCTGTGCATATTCACATCCATTTGTTTTCAACGGCTTTTGTTTTAATCAATTTTGTCTTCCAAACAGTTGTTGTTTGTCTGTATTATTTCTCGAGCACGTTTACCGAGCATATAAACATCACATCTGATGCGCGACTGCTGCAAATCAGTTTTGCAAATTGATAAAAAATTGCCGACTTTTGACTGTCATGTGCATCCTTCTGTCCGTCATTTCTTTTGCATGCCTTGATCAATTTTTTTTTCAAAGTTGTTACATCACAAGTCATGATACATGTGAATATGGGCTTTGTTTTATTTTGTTGACCTTCAACTGACAGCCATTAATTGCCCCAAAAATCACCATTTGAACATGTCATTAACAGTTTCTGGAGCATGCCTCGACCAATTTCATTCAAACTTAGTCTTTATACCTGTTTCATGCACATTTGTAGTTAATTTGCTAAATACTATCCCAATATTTAAACATAATCTTACTGTGCTTTTCATTGTTTGACAAAGTCACTAAAAACATGACGGGGACTATGTCCATTGACAATGTCATGTAATTATCTTATTTGCATAATAATTAGTCAGTGCCCAGCTTTTCCATCAATATCAAAAATTCAGATTCAATTGAATTTGTACCAGAGGAATTAATTAAACTGAAAACCACAAATGTAAAATCAAATGTATTTTCTGTGAGTACTATACATTTTGATAATGTGGATCACTTTGTTTTCATGTTGTGCATCTCAAATAGCAGACAAATATTAGTTGCCAAACTTCTTGTTTGAAAGGCAAATCTAATTAATTGTAATGTGTTTCTAATACTCGCAGACAGGAGTTCTTTGTAAGCTTTCTTTGATCGATAAATGCTTTTACCAATTCACTTGAAATTGTGTATGTGAATCTATGGCCTAACTTACTCACGAAAAAATAGAAACAAATAAAATAATTCTCATGGTTGTCACATAGATTTACTGCAAATTGGCGCGGCAAATTTTAAGTCAGAAACTAATGTCCCCATTATATATTAAAGCAGAGGGGTTGTCACCTGCGCATGCCCAGGAATTGAGTCCTAATCGATGATAAAAACGCAAAGGCTAATGGGTAAATGCTTGTTTGTAAACAACAACAAGCTATGACCGTTTGCCGCATACGTAGGTGGCGACTCTCCTGGCTTTAATTTACACAAAATTGGGGACAAAATTTATATAAATTGAACTGTTTTAGATGAGACAATCGCCACCAACGGCAAAGTGTTGCAGTTCTTGCATAGAACATATGCAATTTTATTTATTGTTGAAAGAATATACATGAAACGAAATGGTGCAGTATGATGTTGGCAACACACTGAATGCTATTTGGGGAATAAAGGGTTGCTCATTGCACATCATTGCGCTATAGCAGGACAAGGATGGAGACGTGCGCAACAGTTGGAGAGACAGAGAGTAAAACTGTTATATAAGTATGCAGATTAGAATAAAAGGCGCACTAGTATTATATACATAATTAGATAGAGATGATCAGTAAATTCTTTTAATCACCAGATTAAACAGTTGGTCCCAAATAATATGTATGTGGTCTTTCGAAACCCAAGATAGATATACTAGTAGTCGCCGCGCTTGTCTATCGTTGTTATGCGGCTATACTTAGAGGGCGGTGGTCGTCACGCTGCGCATGTGCGAAATTTGTGTTAATAAACATAGCTTTTCCCACAATCCAATGCGCTCTTTCAATGGAAATCACGAGTACGAGTTTTAATCTGGGCGCGACGTGCATTAATTACCGTCGATGACTGCTTCGATACCTTCCAATCACCAAACAAATTATCTGGTTAAAGCTTGGTAACGTCTCAATTTGTACTCGTTGGTCTGCGCAACAGTCAAAGTCGCCATCTTTGTTCATATGAGACCCATTATTAATAAACGCAATCATACCCGATACTTCGTGTTATGCTAAGACATATACTAGTATTCCCCACGTAACAACTCCCTGCAAACTCCCTAGTTTGTAAGATTTTGTAAAAGGAGAGAAGGAGGCAGCGTGGCGTTACCTCAGCTATCTGTTTGTATCTATCAGCCAAGCGAGCCAAAGTTCCCTGAACACAACGTCCTGTTAACAACACATGTTTGGCTTTCAATATTACAGACTAAGTTGAAAAAACATGCAGTAAGAGTATTGCATTATCAAATCATTTTTGGAATATAATTGCGAGATATACTTTTGCGAGAGGCTTATTTTTGAAATTTATTTTCTTGATTTTTTTTTATATAATTTTCCGACTGCAAACAACTTCCACAGATCTCGTTTGAGCAATCCGAGGAAGCCTTGTCAAATACAGTGATCATGATATTCTTTTGCAAGCGTCGAAGTCCAATCATGGCTATAAGAAATTCACACACTGTTACTTTGTTTGTATTGCTAATGCGGTTATTTCGTCGGCTGTAGGGCGAGCAACTTTCTCGGACGGACAATAATCATCAAATATAACATAAAACTAAGAAACTTTGATTAGACAGCAACATCTAACTAGTGCGTAGTGGGTATTTTATCTGTGCCTTTTTGTTCCAACCAACAACAACATTCCACATTTCGCCTTTCAACAATCGGATCATAAAAACAGAAACAAATATTTCTTATAATATCAGACTAAACTTCATTTTCAATATTTCCAGTCCACAACACTACCTACATCCCCACACGGAGCGCTCAGTCGGGAACAAACTAGAATATTCCATTTTAATATTGGGGGTTGTTATAATCCTCTGATACGAGAATGCTTCATGAAACAACTACAGATAGATGTACAATATTGTGTTTTGGAGTTGAGAGGTGAATTTCATGCGGGGGGGGTAAACAAATCATTTTTAGGCCAATATTCCTTTATCGTTTTAGCACTTTTCAGATGAAACGCCCCTGCAAATAAATGAGCGCGTGTCTGAAAACAACACGCGTCTATGTCCATTGGTGACGTCATAACCGCGCGTCATTTGTAGAACGTAACAAAGCGCGCGATTGTACGAACGAGCCATTATGATACAACAGTAATTGTATTAACTGTTTATATAACTTCACCAACAGTATACATTGTTTATTTAGTGAAGTGCATAGACACGTTCAACACATATTTTTTCAGTTCTCCTGTGATTAGTTTAACATTTTAGTGACTTTTACCATGGCTGGCAACGAATTGGCCGACAGACTTCAGCGTCGAATGAACATTGATGATGGCGCTGAGGAGAAATATATGAGAGAATACGTCGATCCGATGCAAGAGTTTGCTCATCCATATCCCGAATTTAGTGAGTTTAGTAGAGAACAATGTAAGAAATTTGAAGAAGATTTTGCCGAGTGAGTATCAATTTGGCAATTATTCGTACTTAGTCTGTGTAGTTTGCGTAAGACCTATTTCCTGAATAAAACAAATCAGAAAGTTAAATTTCCCATCCTGATTGTCTCGTTTTATACTAGATTATAATAAATAAAATAACTATAAGTATAAGCACTATCTTTATGTTTACCGTTATCGTTCTTCAAGTATAAACAAATCAATAATATTAATATTAACAATGTATTGTCCACAGATACGATTTGAATAAAGACGAATTTCTTTGTTATGACGACATTAAAGCAATGATGGAAACACGTGGTCAGCCATTAACCCATCTGGAAATTAAAAAAACGATTGAGTTATGCGACGAGGACAAGGACGATAAACTTAACTTCAGAGAGGTGAGTTAGATCATCATGTAGTGGATATGACAATTAAAGACAACTTAATAAAAAAAATGCTTTGTCAGAAAACATGCTTTAGCAGTATTCATCTGAAAAAATGATGACAATTGTGGAATGAGTGCACATGCGCTTTAAAATACATGTACGTATAAATAATTCATGGAAACATACATAGTTTTCTTTTAGAACACTTAACAATTCTTAGGTTAAATAGACAAATGTTTCTGGTTTGCTGTTTTTTATTTATTATTTTATTTTATTTTTTGATCTAAGATTGTCATTGATGCAATTTTGCTTTAATTTAGATTTCTCGTGAATATTAAATATTTCCTTGATGTTTTCTAAAATGCTCTTGATACGCACATTTTCAACTGACACAAAAACATTAATATTTTATCTATTGTGACTTGTGAACAGTCTTTCACCTTTTTTAAATTTTCTAATATTCTAAACTGTTGTTTTAATATCCTGATTCATTGTCATGTATTTCATTTTTTTAATTATTTCAGTTCATGTTGATTTGGAAGAAATGTTTGAATGATGTCATTCCCGAGGGTTCTTCATTGGCTAAGTTTGTTAAGATCAATGCTGAAGTGCTGGCTGAAGCTAGGCCTGTGGAAAAGAGTGGACTTAGTGGAGCCGCTCGTTTCTTTGAAGCACAGGTACATTTTTTTAGTTTTTATTTAGAATTGCCTTACATTAGATATTATAATAGGGGTTGCTGATACAGTCAATATATTTGAATGAAGAAAGTAAATGTGTGTCGCCCATGTCCGGTGAGGGGATTATCTAATGTCTGTACTATTGATTTAACATTAGTTGTTGTCATTACGCGATTTACACTTGTCAATAGAAGTGGGCTTTACACGAGTTTCATTCATTTATTTGATTTATTCATTTATTTATTTATTATCAAATGGATAAAGTCGTTTGTATCCTAATTTCTATATTTTTTTTTTGTTTAACAGAAAGACGTGCACAAGAACAGTGAGGATCATGCCGCAGAAATCCAAGCGGAACAACGTAGGAAGTACCAGGCAAAGCGTGATGCGCAGGCTAAGAAGGAAGCAGAAGAGAAGAAGAAAGCTGCGTTCGCTGCCCGGGCTTCACAATTCAGCTAATTTCACTTTCGGTTCACTTCCAAGTATTGTCTATCGACGTTTAACAGTGGAATAAAAAAGAGAAACTTGTTTCCAAATACTTTAGTCACGTGTTTTTGGGTTATGTATCTTAAGCTCAGTTTTTTTGGAGTCCCTGTTTGACGAGCAGAAAAAGTTTTCCTAAGTGCGTAGTGCAACGTTGGTGTGTGGCCCAGTTGCAAGTCCCTAATCCCCAATAATAAATACGACGATTCGTGTTGTAGTCTATAATACGTATATAAAGGGAATAATTTACGATCAAATGTGTTCTAATACATTGGAAAAGTTTCAGTGGTTTTCATAATTCCAACATGTGTATTATGTAACTGTCGCACCCATAGTTTTCTCTTGTAAACTTTGGGGCAACAGTCGCTTCCTGTCCCTTGTTGTGAGATTGTGTAAGTTGTTGCCACATTGTTTGTAAGTTTGTATGCTGTGCTCAACCTTGTGTGATAGTGACATCCCCCGTTTTCATGAATGGTCTCGCCCATCATCGGTTGTTTACTTCTAGAACACTGTCATGTGATCATGGCGAACCTCGTAGGAAACAGTGGAATCTGTACAAAGTTGTTATGAATGATGTGACTCGCGCATAGCAATGGGCTGAGTACGCTTCAACGCTAGATCAGAACTTAGCGAGAGGGACGAACAGCGCGAGAATGAAGGAACGAACATCGCGAGGAGGAGGAAACAGGAGAAACAGCGCGAGGACGGGGGGAACGGGTACAAAAACAGTGGAAGGACGGGTAGCAACGGAAAGGCTGTGGGGAAGAGTGAGTGTTGGACAGGCTTATCGTGACACGAACACTGCGCAGTACATGATTTGTATTGTTTGCGACAAGTGCTTGTAGGAAATTGAGTCGGACTTGGTTGTAATACAGCGCAACGTATGTACAGTACGTGTGTATGAAGTCTAGTGTGTGAAATCTTGCTGTTCCTGTGGTGCCGTATATTGTTGTTTTGCCTCGCTGTGACAGAAATCCCCCAGGAAATCGCCGTTTATGTGTTCTGACGTGGAAAAGCAGCTAAAGACCGAATAGTGAACATTGACTTGTGAGTTATTTATCAGTGCACTTATTTCTGTTTATTCAGACTTTTCTTGGGTTATTTCCCCTTTTTTATTTGTCACTGTGTGTATCTGTGTATGCGCGTGAGAGACGTCAGTGTCTTGTTAGCTCAAATGTCAGTTTGTTGTTTCTTATTGCTTGCATTTAGACGTTGTACTAATATTTGGGGTCACTTGTGTTAGGTGGTGACAGTATTTGAGGAAATTTTACCCATTTGTGTTTAGTTGGGTTTCTCTTAATATATTTCTGTGCCGCGCGAATTTCCTTTTGCGTTTATCGATTCCACTTTTAGCCAGCTGACATTATACGTAGCAAGACTACCCGTATGTGTGAGTGAGTGGCAACAGGTTGCACGCTATTCTAAATAGTGTGATTTCCTTTATTTATTGACACAAAAGTAATTGTATTTCATTCGAGTGTGGCAAGTTTACTAGTCTGAACATAGCCTATTTATGTGTACCTTGCCTACATTGATATTATTGAATATAGCCAATTTATTGTGTACCTTTAGTGTGTATTTCTCATTATATTGTCACCTGTGTTATGTACTTATAGCAGTGCAAGGCTTGTTGAAGTGCATTTACGGTGATATTGAACTTGGATAGTTGTTATATTGTTATATTATATTGCCAACATAGTTATTATTGACTGCTGCATAGTATCTAGCTATGAGCTGAGTTTTGCTGTGCATTTTTATACAATGTTTGTGTACTATTGTGTATGAAATTTAACATATTTTGTTGATATTTTGCCTTATTTATTAAATGCTCATGTTGACTTGTAACTGAGATTTTGTTGTCAGCCTATTGCTTCCTGTGCTGTCCTGTATCTGTTTTGAGTCATCACCTCAACCCATCAAAGCATTTTTGAATACCGACTCGTGACACCACGAATCGCCCCTGAAGATAAAATTCTATCGTATACTCTCACCAGTGGGGTCCCAGAGCTAGCTGGCCCTACACCAACAGCAGAGGAAAGAAACGAGAGGTGCGACAGTGGCGCCCAACGTGGGGCGGCGTGTTACGATTACGAAGTACGTGTCGGTGACGCTTTGATTTGTGATATACTTTGTACAGTGGAGGTTTCAATTGTGGTCCCTTGCGGCTTGTTTTTTTGGCTCAGTAACCAGTGGTTCAGCAATCAGTAGACATGGCTTCTAGTGGCAGTGATGACGAAGTTCCTAAACTTGATGGAACTCCTGCTTCAGGAGTGTCTGAGTTGCATACTGTGGCTCATCAACGTGAGTTAGAAGAAGAGATTGAGCGGTCACGTAAGTTGGTACAGGAGCTGAGAGAGAGTAATGAGCGACTGCGTCAGCGAGAGTCAGAGAACCTGTTCCTGTCTGAACGTGGTGTCCAGATGGACAATGCAGGCAAGATCAGGAGTAGAGGGTTTGGTGATAGCCTTCCTGTGAGAGCACCAGAAGTTCAACCTGAGCACTATGGTAAGCGTGAGTGGACTAGGCCGACATATGTGCAGCAGAGGCCTAGGTTGTCTTCATTCTCAGGTGACCCTGGTCGAAAAGGAGATGTAGTCTTTGAGGTATGGAAGTATGAAGCTCAACTACTGCGGGAAACAAACTGGCAGGTTCCAGAGATAGTGCTACAAGCTATTCGAGCCTCTCTACATGGTAGTGCAGCTCGATTGGTGATGTATATGGACATGGGTGTAACCGCTGATGAGATCATAGCGAAGTTAGAAGGCAGGTTTGGCGAAGTTGAGACTGGAGAGACCCTGCTGGCCCAGTTCTACAGTAACAGTCAGCAGAAGGAGAGTGAATCCATAGTTGAGTATGGGAACCGATTGGAACTTGCATTGGAGACTGTTAGGAAGCGGGGTGGCATTGACTCTAGTCAGTTAGACAAGACATTGAGAACAGTGTTCTGGCGCAACATTTCTGATGCAAAAGTGAAGTCCATAGCTCGCCATGGCTACCATGGGGCCAGCACTTACGATGAGTTGTTGCGTGTGACCCGAGAAGCTGAGCAAGAAGTGAGAGAACAGGTTCAGGCTTTGGCCAAGCCAAAGCGTTTGATTGGTGCCAAATCGCAACAATTGTCTGGTGAGGATGTGTGCGATGAGGATAGTCCAGCTGGTTCTGCACATGTCAAAGCATTACAGAAAGTGCTGACACCACTTGAGTCATTGGTGGCTCGCATTGAGGCAGTTGAAACCCGACTGAAGCAGTGTGAGGTTGCAGACAAAGAGCAACCAATCAGAGGCGCTGACACCAAGCCTCGAGGCAATGCATGCTACTCGTGTGGAGAGGTTGGACACTACTCAAGAGATTGTCCACGCAAGATAAAGTGTGATAAACGGAACATACAGTGCCGTGAGTGTGATAAATTTGGCCACATAGCCAGAAACTGCCCTGAAAGAAAGGACAAAGAGAAGGATGGGTCTGGTGGGAGATCAGGTTCTCGCTGTGCAACAAGTAGAATATCTAGAGGACACAGGAGGTCTGGGAAGCCCAATGCAAAACCTTGTTCTTCAGAAGATGCACACATGGCTCAAGATGGAGGCAAGCCAATGATGCTGCAGTCTGTGGTGTGGAGCAGAATGGTTGGATCTGCCCGTGAGGAGACTGTCTTTATTGAGGGCAAACAAAGCAAATGTTTGATGGACACTGGTTCACAAGTGACAACAGTTGGGCAACGTTTTTATAAGGAGCACCTTAAGTCTTGCCCAATGCTGAGAATGGAGGAGGATTTTATTGTTACTGGTGCTGGTGGCCAAGAAGTACCTTTTCTGGGGCACATTGAGGTGACTGTCAAGTTTCCAGCTAGGGTGTTTGGTAGAACAGAGAATCATGATGCAGTAGCTCTCGTTGTGCCAGACAATGACTACACTCTAAAGACTCCTGTGACCATTGGCACAAATGTCTTAGATCAATGTCACCGCTCATATGAAAACAGTGGCAGTGGTCATGGATACAGTGGTGCTGCTAGATACATGAGGTCAACAGCGGCTAGACTGGTGCAGCGTGACTTGGATGCACGAGACAAGTTCCTAGGGCCGAAAGGTCAAGTAGGAGAAGTGAGGGCTGATATAAACAAGCCAGTGATGATTCGTCCTGATGACTGCCAAATCATATGGGGCAAGGTTAAAGGTGGCACTAGAAGGGACAGATATGTGGTGGCTGTAGAGCCAACTGGAAACTCATGGGCGCCCATAGAAGCAGAGCCTGCAGTAGCTGTGTTGGAATGTGAGGGAAAGAAGTCAAGGGTTCCAGTGAGAATATCTAACACTTCACTGAAAAGTATCACTGTCAAGCCAGGATGTGTGATTGGGAGAGCAACCGCAGTGATTGAAGTGAGTAGTACTGGGGAGAAGTCACATTTTTCTGGGACAGATTTTGCTGACAATGAACCACATTGTTTAGAAATAGATGGAGTCCAGTTTGATCTGCATGGTGCACCTATTGATGAGCACGAGTTGAAGATGGCTGAGAACTTTTTCAGAGATCATGTTGATTCCTTCTCTAAGCATGAAAATGATCTAGGCAAGTGTGATTTAGTGAAACATCGGATACGTCTTACTGATGATATTCCAGTTAGAGAGAGACACAGGAGGGTGCCACCTTCAATGTACAGTGAGCTAAAGAGAATCCTCCAGGGGATGCTAGATGGTGGAATCATCAGAGAATCAAACAGCCCTTATGCTGCTCCCATTGTGTTGGTTGCGAAGAAGGATGGGAGTAAGCGACTCTGCATCGACTATCGCAAATTGAACTCGAAAACCATCCGAGATGCCTATGCACTGCCCAGAATAGAGGAAAGCATGGACGCATTGAAGGGAGCAGAGTGGTTCTCAACCATAGACTTGAAGAGTGGGTACTGGCAAATGAGCATGGATGAACGTGACATAGAGAAGACTGCTTTTGTGACACCAGTTGGTCACTATGAGTGCAATAGGCTTCCTATGGGGCTCTCTGGTAGTGCCAGCTCATTTCAGAGAGTTATGGAGAGATGTCTAGGCGACTTAGCCATTAAGACCTGTTTGGTTTATCAGGATGATGTGATTGTCTACTCTGTTTCATTTCGTGAAAACCTTGAGAGGCTAGGAGAAGTGCTGAAGAAGCTGCGTGACAATGGGTTGAAGGTCACTGCCAAAAAGTGCCAGTTCTTCAGACAGGAAGTGAGATACTTAGGACACATTGTTTCTAAAGATGGAGTACGCACAGACCCTGCCAAAACAGAAGCCCTGCGTATGTGGCCAGTTCCACGAAGTGCCAAGGAAGTGAAGACTTTCTTGGGAGTTGCTGGGTATTATCGTCGCTATGTAAAGGATTTTGCAAAGATAGCAAAACCACTGAATGAACTGACCGTGGGTTTGTATGTAAGAAAGAACAATAAGAAGAAATATTGTGGCAGAAAAGAACTTCCTGAGTTCAAATGGACTGCGGAATGTCAAGCTGCTTTTGAAATATTGATTGATCGTCTAACAACACCGCCAGTGTTGGCCTATATTGACTACGAGAAACCATTTGAGTTGCACACAGATGCTAGTCAAATAGGACTGGGTGCGGCCCTGTATCAAGACCATGACGGAGTGAAGAGAGTAGTGGCATATGCCAGCAGGGGGCTTTCCAAGAGTGAAAAGAATTATCCAGCTCACAAGCTGGAGTTTTTAGCACTGAAATGGGCAGTCAGTGATAAATTTAGGGATGTGTTGTATGGAAACAAATTCAAAGTGGTCACAGACAACAATCCTCTGACCTACATCCTGACATCAGCACGTTTGGATGCCACGGGGCATCGGTGGTTGGCGCGTCTTGCAGAGCATGATTTCACACTTGAGTACAGACCAGGAAAATTGAATGGTGATGCTGATGCCTTGTCACGTCGACCGCAGCAGGGGTACTCAACAGACAGGAAGGAGAAACCTCATTGGTTAGACTGGTGCCCACCTACAAAACGTGATAGTGAAGTCATGACATCTGAAGAAGTATCAGCTGTTTGTCGAGCTCAAATGGCTGACACAATTCCCTGTGTAGAGGTGATTGGTGCTGCATCAACGGCTGTGCCTTTGGCACTAGGTGAACCAAGTGTTGACGTATGTCAAGGGACACTTCCAGAAATGACACCTGAGATGTGGCGAGAAGAGCAATTAAAGGATCCAGTCGTTGGAAGAGTGCATGAGCTTTTTCTGAGAGGACATAAACCCAACAAGAGGGAACGCGAAACTGAGTCTGTTGAGGTGCTAGATGCCCTCAAGGAGTGGAGTCGACTGTGTGTGAGGAAGGGCGTTCTGTACAGACAGAGGAAAGATGCTGACGGCCATATGATGTATCAGTTGTTCTTGCCAAAAAGGTTTCGCGGCACTGCCCTTGAAGCACTGCATGATGATGTTGGGCATCTGGGACAAGACAGGACACTTGAGTTGATGAGAGCCAGGTTTTATTGGCCAAAGATGGCAGGTGATGTAGTAAAGAAAGTACAGTCCTGTGACAACTGTATCAGACGCAAGGTGACTGCTGAGGGGAGAACCAAGGTTCCATTGGTTAGTATCAAAACTACACGGCCACTGGAGTTGTTGTGCATTGACTATCTTACACTTGAAGCATCTAAAGGGGGATATAAAGATATATTGGTTGCAACTGACCACTTCACTAGATATGCATTAGCTATCCCCACAAGAAATCAGACAGCAAAGGTCACTGCAGAAGCCCTTGTAGATCATTTTATGAATCACTATGGTTTCCCGGCTAGGCTTCATTCAGATCAAGGTCGCAACTTTGAAAGTGGAGTGATACGCCATCTGTGTGAAATGACAGGTGTTATCAAGTCTCGGACAACACCTTATCATCCGCAAGGGAATGGACAGTGTGAGCGATTCAATCAGACATTGCTTGGAATGTTAGGCTCACTTACTGAGGAACAGAAACAGAATTGGAGGCAACATGTTGGACCAGTTGTGCATGCCTACAATTGCACGAGAAGTGATGCTACGGGGTACTCTCCATATTTTTTGATGTATGGGAGGCACCCCAAATTGCCTGTTGATGTGTACCTGGGGCTTGAGACTAAGGAGGATGCTGTAGAGAGCGCTGCAGAGTATGCTGTCCATCTACGCAAGCGTCTGGCAGAGGCATACAAGTTAGCATCTGAGCATGCAGACAAGAAAGCAGCTCAACATAAGAAGCGATATGATAAACACACAAGAACAGCTGATTTGGAACCAGGAGATAGGGTCTTGGTCAGGAATTTGTCGGTGCGAGGAAAACATAAGATTGCAGACCGATGGGAGAAAGAACCCTACATAGTCATTAGACAGACAAGTCCAAACATTCCTGTGTATGAACTGCGACCCGAGGGTAGTGGTAACCATAGAACTCTACATCGTAATATGTTGCTCCCGTGTCACTCCTTGCCAGTTCAGTATCCTGATAGACCCATGCGTCAGTCAAAACAGAAGTTACCCAGGCAAAGAGTAGTGAGAACCCGCTCAAGGCAGAAAGACAGCAGTTCTAGTGATGGAGATGAAACTGATTCTGACTCAGTCGAGTGGGTGGTGGTTCCAAATAGAGTGCATGCCCGGGAGAACTATCCCAATAAAGCAGCAGAAGGACAAATCCAGCTGGCAGAATCTGAAGCTTGTAGAGGTATGGCCGAGTCTGAACCATTGTCATGTGAAACTGAGGAGATTGGTCTGATCCAGTCAAGTGGTAGTAGGGAGGAGCCCACTGCTGAAGAACCTGCACCTGATGGAGATTTAGCCAGTGATGTACCATTTGTGGGTCAGAGTGTGAGGAGATCAAAGAGAGCACCTAGACCACCTGTGAGATATGGGTATGATGAGTTTATAGCCAGTACACAGCGGTGTGATGGTGCGCCGAAGCCATCTGAGACAGAGAAATATGCGGTTATTAAAGGTGAACTTGAGGACTGTAAGAAGCAAGTTTGTAAGCTGATGTCTGAATTGGAGGCATGTCGTAAGACCAAAGTTGGAGATGTAGTTCCAAGCGCAACTGAATCCATCATGCATGTGCCAGTGTTGGAATCTAGTCATAGGAATGTATTGTCGCAAGTGAGTCAGTGGTTTGGTGTCACTACTCAGTGAGTCAAAGGCTAAGGCTCTCATCATGCTTCTAGTTGAGACACCATAGTTGTCGTTTGGCATCTGCTCTTTATGTGAGAGAAGAGGATAAAGGATGTTCTGGAAGTAGATGGGATAAAGGATGTTCTGGAAGTAGATGGAAGTGGAACTTCGGAGAAGCAAGATGAAGAAGGGGGTCCCAGTTCCTTTTACTTTAAAATACCAAATTTAGCACACTTGGAAGTATATGGTGTTGATATTTGCATTTTTGTTGTATGTAAATTAGCTTCTGTTGGGGAGATATTGTTAGTTTTTTTTATATAATTAAGTCAAAAGGTCTAGCCGTCAGTGTGAAGATGAAGTTGACATGAAGATAACTAGTCAATGGCAAAATGAGAAGATAGTGGTGATGAAGAACAAAGTTGTTTTCTCTGTGAGAGTTGTCGATCGATGGTCTTTGACTTTTTTTGTCAAAGATTAATGCGGTCGGGGACGACCTTGGGTTTGGAGGAGGAGAGTGTCGCACCCATAGTTTTCTCTTGTAAACTTTGGGGCAACAGTCGCTTCCTGTCCCTTGTTGTGAGATTGTGTAAGTTGTTGCCACATTGTTTGTAAGTTTGTATGCTGTGCTCAACCTTGTGTGATAGTGACATCCCCCGTTTTCATGAATGGTCTCGCCCATCATCGGTTGTTTACTTCTAGAACACTGTCATGTGATCATGGCGAACCTCGTAGGAAACAGTGGAATCTGTACAAAGTTGTTATGAATGATGTGACTCGCGCATAGCAATGGGCTGAGTACGCTTCAACGCTAGATCAGAACTTAGCGAGAGGGACGAACAGCGCGAGAATGAAGGAACGAACATCGCGAGGAGGAGGAAACAGGAGAAACAGCGCGAGGACGGGGGGAACGGGTACAAAAACAGTGGAAGGACGGGTAGCAACGGAAAGGCTGTGGGGAAGAGTGAGTGTTGGACAGGCTTATCGTGACACGAACACTGCGCAGTACATGATTTGTATTGTTTGCGACAAGTGCTTGTAGGAAATTGAGTCGGACTTGGTTGTAATACAGCGCAACGTATGTACAGTACGTGTGTATGAAGTCTAGTGTGTGAAATCTTGCTGTTCCTGTGGTGCCGTATATTGTTGTTTTGCCTCGCTGTGACAGAAATCCCCCAGGAAATCGCCGTTTATGTGTTCTGACGTGGAAAAGCAGCTAAAGACCGAATAGTGAACATTGACTTGTGAGTTATTTATCAGTGCACTTATTTCTGTTTATTCAGACTTTTCTTGGGTTATTTCCCCTTTTTTATTTGTCACTGTGTGTATCTGTGTATGCGCGTGAGAGACGTCAGTGTCTTGTTAGCTCAAATGTCAGTTTGTTGTTTCTTATTGCTTGCATTTAGACGTTGTACTAATATTTGGGGTCACTTGTGTTAGGTGGTGACAGTATTTGAGGAAATTTTACCCATTTGTGTTTAGTTGGGTTTCTCTTAATATATTTCTGTGCCGCGCGAATTTCCTTTTGCGTTTATCGATTCCACTTTTAGCCAGCTGACATTATACGTAGCAAGACTACCCGTATGTGTGAGTGAGTGGCAACAGGTTGCACGCTATTCTAAATAGTGTGATTTCCTTTATTTATTGACACAAAAGTAATTGTATTTCATTCGAGTGTGGCAAGTTTACTAGTCTGAACATAGCCTATTTATGTGTACCTTGCCTACATTGATATTATTGAATATAGCCAATTTATTGTGTACCTTTAGTGTGTATTTCTCATTATATTGTCACCTGTGTTATGTACTTATAGCAGTGCAAGGCTTGTTGAAGTGCATTTACGGTGATATTGAACTTGGATAGTTGTTATATTGTTATATTATATTGCCAACATAGTTATTATTGACTGCTGCATAGTATCTAGCTATGAGCTGAGTTTTGCTGTGCATTTTTATACAATGTTTGTGTACTATTGTGTATGAAATTTAACATATTTTGTTGATATTTTGCCTTATTTATTAAATGCTCATGTTGACTTGTAACTGAGATTTTGTTGTCAGCCTATTGCTTCCTGTGCTGTCCTGTATCTGTTTTGAGTCATCACCTCAACCCATCAAAGCATTTTTGAATACCGACTCGTGACACCACGAATCGCCCCTGAAGATAAAATTCTATCGTATACTCTCACCAGTGGGGTCCCAGAGCTAGCTGGCCCTACACCAACAGCAGAGGAAAGAAACGAGAGGTGCGACATAACCATGATATTGTTGTTATAATTTACTGTTTCAATAGTAGCGTTCATGCACAGCTCCTTAGCACGGGCTCTTAGCCGAGATCAAGAGATCAATAAATAGACTAAGGCCCCCATGTTAATAAAACGTGCGTGAACGGGCTAAGAAACGCTAAGACGGATTTTAATCATGATCTGCACAGTTTTTAAGACCCGGTCCCAGATCTATATAGCACGGGATAGCGAAGTGTGCAGAACGCTTAGCGCCCAAACATCAATCATTGTATTCAACCAATGTTCATTTGGAAGATTTACTATTTATATTTATAACTATTCGTTTCGGTATGTCATTTTCGACATTTCGATTTTTTTTTTTTAATTTGCTTTGACATTGTTTTATGACCGTATAGAACTAACATGTATATGTTAGTTAGTTAGTTAGTTAATGTACTAGTACGTATTGAGTAATCATAGTTGAAATGGCTGAAAATTTGTGTATATTTTGGCGATCCTTAGCTAACCACTGTTTCCTCTCGTGCGTGAACATAATTTGGTCTATCTGATATACAGACATAAGCTAATCAGCTTAAATCTTAAATCTAAGGCCCATTAAAATTAAAATCTGGAAGGATGATGTCTCCAACAGATTAAAGGTATAGGCAGGCATTGGCGGCGGCACAGGGAAGACAGAGGGGGCGATTGCCCGCTCGAAAAAATGTTGGGGGTGTCGCCCCTTCAAAATCAAGCTGAAACCCTTTGTGTCAGCAAAATTTGCCCCTCAAAATGCAGGAAATGGCGTTTCACAGAGGGTCTAGATTTCCAAATTTTTAAGGGGAAGTATGTCTACGGGGTCCGCCCCGTAGTAAGATCGCGCCTTCGGCGCAAGATTGGTGAGCAAATCTTTGCCCCAGGCAAAATTTCGTGCCGGCGCCTCTGATATAGGTAGGTCAAGATTTGTTTGTAGTAAACTAAGTTTACGTTTAAACTCATAGTTGCTGTCGACATAGGAAGTAAAGTAAGCAAATAACACCGAATAAAACGGCAAGGTAAAGACTATGTCTAATTATAGTAAATACGTACTGCGTATCGTGTGGACGGGTTTCATGTTCTCTGCACTTAATAAGCTCGGTTATTAAGCATCCTTTTTTGGGGATGCCCGGTGGCCGAGGGGAAGACGTGTAGTGGCGTGAAGCTAGGCGATTAGGTGCCGTACGCGAGCGCCGGTTCGAGTCACGCACGCAGTACGTGTTTACTATAATTAGACATAGTCTTTACCTTGCCGTTAATGCGGTGTTATTTGCTAAGTTTACGTTTATGCTTGTTCTGGTGGCATGCCATGCATACGATGTATGGGAAAGATGTATATAATAAGATTACCGGCAGTTCAAAATGAATGAATCTATAGATAAAATATGATAATGTCGAAAAGTGGAAAGAAATCATAAGTGCGAAAAAAGAAGTTCGCATGTTCGCAGACCAGAAAGCAGTTCAATTTGTTTCAATGTACCTTTTTAGGATTCATGCATTATTCGAGTATAAACAGTCGGAAATTTGTTGTATTTGTTAATCTTACTTATTCCGTACTGTTTTGCTTTATGTGTGTGTATATAATATATACATATGTATCATATAATGTATATCAAGATATCCGGGATGTACAAACAAAACACGCAGTGTTTGACTTCACTTGAAAAGCAATGAAAGCAAACACCGTTCATTCTGAAAGTGAGAACCATAAAAAGAAAAAAGAGGGGTGTGGCTTATCTATCTTGTTTGAAAAATAACTCGAGTACAAGCAAACACATAACACAAATAATGTTTTTTGGTGTAAAATTGACAAAACTCAGTTTGCTACAAAATATGCACTGGACGTACTTATAAATTCCCCATTCTATTATTTCACAACATATCTCGACTTATTTCAATTCTTTAAAAATATGTTACAAAACCTTTTATCTGACGCAGTAAATGATAACTCCAACACACGCCACACAGTTACTTTGATTATATAATCGGTTTTCCTAATACTAAAATTATAATTTTAGTATTAGGAAAACCGATTATAGTACAGACTGTAAAATACTTTATTTTTGCTTAGATTTTTTTCCGCTATTTTCGCTTAAGAATCATTATTCAGTAAAAATAAAATCCACCGAGTATACCCTTTTTCATATATTTAACATTCAACTGGTCAAAAATTAGTGAAAATAAATTCCATACAAAATACCCAACATGTATTTTCAGTGAAAATTAATTCCAGCTACAATAAAATATTCTACAGTATATTTTTGTTCTGGAACTTCAATATCAATAAATTTTGACGAAAATTATTCCATTTATGTCAAGACTGTAGTCAACAACCTAATACAACCTAACCAATCCCGAATGGCCGAATGGGTGTGGTCTTACCCACAATGCTTCATTCACTGTGTGTGTTTGTGAAACCATTTTCTGTTCGTCAAACAGTGACGCCAACAACTGAACTTTAGCAACATATATATATACATGTATATTTATATATATTTAGGAATAAAACACACGTCACTAAAGTGTTTGATAACAAGTTTCTCTGTTTTATTCCACTGTTAAACGTCGACAGACAATACTTGGAAGTGAACCGAAAGTGAAATTAGCTGAATTGTGAAGCCCGGGCAGCGAACGCAGCTTTCTTCTTCTCTTCTGCTTCCTTCTTAGCCTGCGCATCACGCTTTGCCTGGTACTTCTTACGTTGTTCCGCTTGGATTTCTGCGGCATGATCCTCACTGTTCTTGTGTACGTCTTTCTGTTAACAAAAAAAATATAGAAATTATGATACAAACGACTTTGTCCATTTGATAATAAATAAATAAATGAATGAAACTCGTGTAAAGCCCACTTCTATTGACAAGTGTAAATCGCGTAATGACAACAACTAATGTTAAATCAATAGTACAGACATTAGATAATCCCCTCACCGGACATGGGCGACACACATTTACTTTCTTCATTCAAATATATTGACTGTATCAGCAACCCCTATTATAATATCTAATGTAAGGCAATTCTAAATAAAAACTAAAAAAATGTACCTGTGCTTCAAAGAAACGAGCGGTTCCACTAAGGCCACTCTTTTCCACAGGCCTAGCTTCAGCCAGCACTTCAGTATTGATCTTAACAAACTTAGCCAATGAAGAACCCTCGGGAATGACATCATTCAAACATTTCTTCCAAATCAACATGAACTGAAATAATTAAAAAAGGAAATACATGACAATGAATAAGGATATTAAAACAACAGTTTAGAATATTAGAAAATTTAAAAAAGGTGAAAGACTGTTCACAAGTCACAATAGATAAAATATTAATGTTTTTGTGTCAGTTGAAAATGTGCGTATCAAGAGAGAGTATTTTAGAAAACATCAAGGAAATATTTAATATTCACGAGAAATCTGAATTAAAGCAAAATTGCATCAATGACAATTTTAGATCAAAAAAATAAAATAATAAATAAAAACAGCAAACCAGAAACATTTGTCTATTTAACCTAAGAGTTGTTAAGTGTTCTAAAAGAAAACTGTGTATGTTTCCATGAATTATTTATACGTACATGTATTTTAAAGCGCATGTGCACTCATTCCACAGTTGTCATCATTTTTTCAGATGAATACTGCTAAAGCATGTTTTCTGACAAAGCATTTTTTTTATTAAGTTGTCTTTAATTGTCATATCCACTACATGATGATCTAACTCACCTCTCTGAAGTTAAGTTTATCGTCCTTGTCCTCGTCGCATAACTCAATCGTTTTTTTAATTTCCAGATGGGTTAATGGCTGACCACGTGTTTCCATCATTGCTTTAATGTCGTCATAACAAAGAAATTCGTCTTTATTCAAATCGTATCTGTGGACAATACATTGTTAATATTAATATTATTGATTTGTTTATACTTGAAGAACGATAACGGTAAACATAAAGATAGTGCTTATACTTATAGTTATTTTATTTATTATAATCTAGTATAAAACGAGACAATCAGGATGGGAAATTTAACTTTCTGATTTGTTTTATTCAGGAAATAGGTCTTACGCAAACTACACAGACTAAGTACGAATAATTGCCAAATTGATACTCACTCGGCAAAATCTTCTTCAAATTTCTTACATTGTTCTCTACTAAACTCACTAAATTCGGGATATGGATGAGCAAACTCTTGCATCGGATCGACGTATTCTCTCATATATTTCTCCTCAGCGCCATCATCAATGTTCATTCGACGCTGAAGTCTGTCGGCCAATTCGTTGCCAGCCATGGTAAAAGTCACTAAAATGTTAAACTAATCACAGGAGAACTGAAAAAAAAATGTGTTGATCGTGTCTATGCTAAATAAACAATGTATACTGTTGGTGAAGTTATATAAACAGTTAATACAATTACTGTTGTATCATAATGGCTATTTCGTACAATCGCGCGGTCCACATGTGATGTTCTACAAATGACGCGCGGTTATGACGTCACCAATGGAAGACGTCGACGCGTCCACTACTGCTCTGAAAACAGCACGCGCTTCAATAGACCACTTTCCGGGAGGTTGAATTTACGGCGTTCCGCGTATATCGTTTTGGGGATGTGCCGTAAACATGTACGTTTGATATTGTGCTTCTGGGTGTACCAAACGACGTCACAAACATGAAATTCCCTTTTATCGACTCTCAGCACACTGACATGTTTGAATTTATAATCATTTCGTTGTCACGTTGTTTCAATTAAGAATGTATCTCAGATGATAACAGCCCCTATATCAAAATGGACTATTCTAGTATTACGAATTAGCATTCGCTGTACTTGTAATATTATGGGTTGGATGAGAAATATTTACGATGAAGTAGAGTCTGGTATTATGTGCAATATTTTATCTGTTTGTGTGACACTATTGCTGTGGTATATCAGTAAAATAAAACGCTCCTCGTATGTTAAACACTTCTAGTGACAACATTCTCGTATGTTAAATACTTCTAGTGACAACATTCTCGTATGTTAAATACTTCTAGTGACAACGGTCTCGTATGTTAAACACTTCTAGTGATAACGGTCTCGTATGTTAAACACTTCTAGTGACAACATTCTCGTATGTTAAATACTTCTAGTGACAACGGTCTCGTATGTTAAACACTTCTAGTGACAGCGGTCTCGTATGTTAAACACTTCTAGTGATAACGGTCTCGTATGTTAAACACTTCTAGTGACAACGGTCTCGTATGTTAAACACTTCTCGTGATAACGGTCTCGTATGTTAAACACGTTTAGTGATAACGGTCTCGTAGGTTAAACACTTCTAGTGACAACGGTATCGTATGTTAAACACTTCTAGTGACAACGGTCTCGTATGTTAAACACTTCTAGTGACAACGGTATCGTATGTTAAACACTCCTAGTATAAACAACGGTCTCGTATGTTAAACACTCCTAGTGACAACTGTCTCGTATGTTAAACACTTCTAGTGACAACGGTCTCATATGTTAAACACTCCTAGTGACAACAGTCTCGTATGTTAAACACTCCTAGTGACAACGGTCTCATATGTTAAACACTCCAAGTGACAACAGTCTCATATGTTAAACACTCCTAGTGACAACAGTTTCGTATGTTAAACACTCCTATTGACAACAGTCTTGTATGTTAAACACTCCTAGTGACAACAGTCTCGTATGTTAAACACTCCTAGTGACAACAGTCTTGTATGTTAAACACTCCTAGTGACAACAGTCTCATATGTTAAACACTCCTAGTGACAACAGTCTCATATGTTAAACATTTATAGTGATAGACATTGCATTTGGTCATTGATTGACAACAGTCTTGTATGTTAAACACTCCTAGTGACAAAAGTCTTGTATGTTAAACACTCCTAGTGACAACAGTCTCATATGTTAAACACTCCTAGTGACAACGGTCTCATATGTTAAACATTTATAGTGATAGACATTGCATTTGGTCATTGATTGCACGGTTACGATAACCGTGTTGATTGTGAATCTTGTTGATAGATACTCTGGTAAAGATAGGTCTAAATATCGATAATATTTTTCTGATATGAGCGAATATCTCCACTTCAGATTCCCGCCTCAGATCCATATAGACAATAAACATTTAAACGGAGATTTAACATGGAATAGAAGAGGGCGCACATTCCTCAGTGAATTCACTGGCTTACATTGGCTTTTATTGGAGATGCTTTTCTAATAGAGCAAATACGGTAACTGTTTTATTTAGAATAAACAGTGATGACAGAAATGGTACTTTGGTATAAATATGGGTATAGATTTTGCCACTATCCAAGTATAAAAATGGTAACATTTTTTAGGAATTCATGGGGCACCTTCCGACCCAGCTATGTATCAACTGGGGGGGGGGGGGTGATGGCACATTTTCTAATGTCACCATGAATGCTACGCTGTACTTCATTCTGTGAAGTTCCTCCCTGCTTGATCAATAGCCGTGCCATCAGCGTACGATATACATGAATGCCAATCAAACATACAGGTGCAGATCAAGGATGGTCTCATATCTACATATGGGGTGAGTAATAGAAAACAAAACACGGACAAAGAGTTCTCCAATTGTATTGTTCGTTGCGGTGGGGTTAATGAACACCGTATTATATTTAATTTCAGCGGGAAAGAAACTTTTTTTGTCGAATGTCACATGCATATGATCTTCAATTGTATATTTCTGTATCTCAGAATAAAAATAACAAATCGTATTTTAATTAGATTGGGCACTTTCCAAACATGTCGTGTTTCAATAATTGTTCATAAAATCAGTAATTTCAGTACGTATCTCGACGCCACGTGAAATTATGTTCGATTAGCAACGAGGTCAATTATTAATGATATAAAATGTTAGCCCGGCGTCAAAGCAGTCAACCACAGTAAATCAATAATCACAGACTGTTCTCTCTCATTTTAATTCCTCGCTTCAACTGCTAGCTGAATTCATCGCTTTCATCCCGAGGATGCAAAGTGGCACGGAATTACTATTTATGTTGACTATTTATTGCACACACAGTAATATTTGACACAGCGCGCATGCCCATTGAATTATTGATACGTACTGTTAATTCAACAAGCATGCGCATATAAGTAGTTCTCATGGAATCATTCCTTTATAAAACAAAAAGAAAAGAAAAAAGAAGTGATATATGGTATGTAGTTGTTGATATTAAGATGTCTTCAATATATGGTTGAAACCAAAAAAAAAACACTAAATTTTAAAATAGTAAAAAAATTGTGGCAGCTCGAAATATTAAAATACGTCTTTTTAGTGTTTAACATTTTCTAAATGATGTCGTTGCTATAACGACGGAATCAAGAGAGAGTTGATCACGATACTAATAATGGAAATGACATAACCATACCACATGACGTGGTTCAACGTCTGAAACAGATTAAACAACGTGCTCCAGACATTAATCATCATGCCGCTTTTGAGGAGTTTGAGTCAAACCCTTGCAAAATGTTTCGACGCCAAGACAGTAATAATAATGTTTCAGACATGGTTTGTGTATGACTTGAGTCCACGCATTCGTAAAATTAATTCTTAATTTAATCTCAAGTGAACCCCCTAAGTAAGTTGTGCAAATGAGATACTGGTAAACAATACCATCATATGCTGTTCCATTAAATTTCTTAATAAAGGCCCGTTCACACTCCAAGTCATTTTTAAGTAAGGAATAATATTGTTATCACATCGAAGTTGTCGGGTATTGTTTTTGGTTTCTGCAAAAGAATTAGGAATTTTTTCATGTGTTTTCTCATTACTTTTGGGAATTTGTTTCAAAGACATATTCACGCACACATTCATGCGTCTGATCGGTGTCACGAAATTTGTGGTATCCAACCGCACAAAAATGATTTAGAATTCGAAGTACACATAATAACTTAGTATAGATATCGTTTTTAGGAATATTCTATATGGCGTGGGTATTTTACAGTGATTTTCGTTCGTCTATTTGACGATCTAACGATAATATCTAACAACTGGGACTCAGTTAAAATAGTTCCGTCTTTGCAGAAATAATATCGAAATGGGCGGGTTCAATGACTTTGAAGAACTTTGATCTAGGCATACGTGTTCACGTAAATTATTTTTATTTTCTCAACGCTGTGGGACTGAGCATAGATAAGACCCGGACAGCGCCAATATAAAATCGCTTCCTCTGACGAACAGAGGATCGCATATCGTATAAAGAAATGGTTTTGTCGGCGTTGTTAGAAAGGTTTCTTAAGTTATTTCTGTTATCATAGCTTACTTCAATAGCTCAATGTTCCCACTGTTCGAACATAGGTGGTTATGGGACTGTTAAATAAAACAAAAAACAACATTGAAAATGATTCTGTAAATCACTTTATATTATACAAAATTGTGTGTTAGAACATTGTGTAATAACGTACATTTTAGGCCATTGATTAAAACACAAACTTTGAACGGAACTTAATAGACCTTTAGCGAATAATGGCCGCCGAGATCTCATGGAGAGCAAGATAGTTACGAGACTTATTTTTTGCTCATTATATAGTGTTCCATTATCTTCCGTCACCACGTCTACAGTTACACTGAACACGCAAGTCTCGTGGTTCTCTCGGCTTCAGTGAGATCTCAGCGGCCATTTTCCTCTAAGGTCTGTTCTGAAAAGAATTTTATGGTACAAATGGGCCACTGATCTTTGAATTTGGTGGTCCTCAATATGTCACCTAGTGGTCTGTGGACGCAAGTTAAGATCACCATTAATTTCGAATCGTGGACGTGACGTCGGGAAGAGAGTTGGAAGACGACCTAAGACATGACATTTGTGGCTGGAGAACACGGGTACTGGGAGTTTTGTAATCTAACAACAACAGCATTTCTTCATTGGAAGCCAATATAAATTCTGTTGTCATGACTGTCACATTTTTACATATTTAACAAATATCTGTATACAATATAATTTAATGTTTGTCTAATACTAGAATGACATACAAAAACATATATCAGAAATATGTAGTAATACTAAATAAGTAACAAATATGTTCGGATTTTGAAAGTTACATGGAGATCAAAGACTGGTAAAACAAATTTATGTAAAAATACTGTATCATACACAATCAAGTAATACTGTTTTAATACTGGTAATACTGTAAAATGACTAATTTTCACTGGGTTTAAATTTCACCGATTTACCATTTCAGGCATATTCGTGGGTTTTAAATTCACGGGTTCGTCATTTAGATAATGTGTTCTATGCTAAATTTTACATATTCACTGGGTTTTAATTTAGCGTATTTTCCAGTCAGCGAAATAAGCTAAATTAAAACCCAGTGAATAATTACCGCCTTTACAGTAGTCTACAGTGCTCATAGAGGGCGCTGTCCATTGGGTGTTGCTTTATACCTGGAAGACTCCATGACGAGCAATTGTGTTCTCGCAACAAAATACGTAAGTGAAGGAGCGCCCTCTTTCAGTAAATTATTAAATAATACCAATGTCATAAATTGATCAACCAGACAGAGAAAGTTGGAATAGTTCAGTAATTTAAAAAATGAATACAGGTATTGGATAATACTGATTATTCTCTTCTCAAATTGAGAAGAGAACCGTTTACTATGATGAGAGGAGGACAAAGTATCGAAGCATAAATCCTTTCAAGTTAATACTTTGAAATTCTAAGATGGCAAGTATTATTCTACCATCGAAACCGTCGAAGTACTGAGTCATCAGCGTTTTTTTTTTCAATCTAGTATTAGATATCAGTAGCTTAGATTTTTGGGAATGTTTGGAGACATCGTCATCTTGTCTGCACAGTTTCAATGACAGCTGGCGCACAAGTGATAATAAAATAAATACGATACTAGTATTTACTATATGGGGCCGCCATCATGAATACGGCATGAAACTAAACTCTCTTTCTTTAGTTTCATGCCGTATTCAATCTGGCGGCCACATATAGTAAATATCGTATTTATTGTATTATCACTTGTACGCCAGCTGACTGTGGTTATTAGATTAGATTAGATTAGATTTGAAAACTTTTTCGACGAATGACATGGAAAATATTACCGTACATGGTATGAATGGATGGGCTTGAATAATGAATGATAAGTTTTCTATGGCAAGACGAATCAATGCATTATGATTGGTCAGCTACCCGAATTCAAATGAGGCTGAATTCTAAAATAAGGGGCGTATTGTAGGTATTGCTGGCGCCGGAAAAAAAACTCATACAGACATATCACTACTGCTCCAGGACTTCTTAGGTGTAATTAATTTGACCCCCTAGGGTATAGGTTGTATTTCACCACATCAATCAATCACGTTGCCATTTCAGTGAAAGCTCATATCACATTTTATCGTTTGAGTTAATTAGGGCAAAATTTGTACGAAAATAATCGATCCAACAAAAAATAACGAACGCATTATTTTGTGACTATTGCTATGACAACCACGTAATTCCATACCAAACACATCTGTTCGGTGTGTATCACAACACACAGTACATGTCTTCTCTACTTTACAGTTTCGTTGGATTCTCTAGTCTTCTCTACTTCCGTTGATTTTGTTAGATCTTCTGTTTCCTGGTCACTTGTCGTCTGCGAACAAGAATAACGATAATTAATTTTTATTACCCGAGGTCTCGTGAAAGATCTGATGACGATACTCTGACGCAATGACGTCATTATCACAGTACTGTAACGTATACGGTTTTATCCACTGACATGATACTTCATAGGCAGGTCGATGCGAGTGATGGTCGTGAATTATCAAAGAATCGAACTTGAAGGTGAATGGATAATACAGTCTATGACGTCACGGGCATACAGACATCACTTAGTTACATGAGAACCATAATGTAATTGTAACAGTTAATGTAGATTTACTGCCCACCACCGCCGGATGCAAACACCTCCACGAGAACAAACAAAACAATTGCGTGTTAAATATGGATGGTCACGTTAATTACAAGTTTACGATTACAGGATAGTTTAACATATATGATAAATTTACTTAAAATATTTAAAAAATGGAACGTTTTTTATAGCAATCTATGTTAAAATATTATTTCTTTTTAAAAAATAGTATTTATCAAAATTTTACCCATCGTATGACACTAAATGTACCCGAATGGGATTTCTAAATGGGGTGAAACTTTATTTTCCTTTTTTTTTTACTTTTTTGCGCAAAAGGTAGTCCAATTACCGTATATTTTTATCATTACCGTATATTTTTATCTGGGTTTGGTGAACAACAACATCAAATAATACTATGTTTGTGCATATGTGTTATTTTGAAGATTTGGGTGTGTACGACTAATTTGCGTTACATCGATCACTGTTATATACAACCAATTTGCTAAAAGCTAAGTGTCACTTGCTGCCAGGTGCCGCGAAGCATTGAAGTATTGACACACGGAACAGTATTTCCGGAGATAGCAGCCGTGGAGAAGACTGTTTGAGGTGTGCAAACACAAAACAACCGATAGACATTCAATTTTAAAGATGGGCGCGGCCAACTAGTAAAAATTAGAGAAAAAAAACTCTATAAATTCTCGAGTGAAAGGTTCCATCAAATAAAATGAAAAAGAGAAATTAACAAGCCATGTATGGCACAGTCCCCTTTAGTTATCAAATTTAAGATATATAGTCGTGTCGCTTGATTATGATTTTTTAACATTAAAATGAATGACATTCAGTCATATTGTATCTGATTGTCAAACGAGATATTGCTTTGGAACAGTATTGATTAAAACAGAATGGCCATCGGTCGGCCATTTTGAATCGGTTAGTCAAACCTGAATCTGTATATCTATGACATGATGTATAATAAACATATAAAATTTGAACATGATGAGTCAAAGCATGTAAGAACCACATTCATTAAATCAAAATGGCCGCTAATCAACTATTTTGACACCCGTCTGAAAAACAAAATGACGTGCATCAAGGTCCCATAATGTCCTACGTATGTACCAAGTTTCAAAAAATCCATCTGTAAAAATCCAAGATCCGGTTTCGGATGCCAGAAATGTTTTATTTTGATTTTACAGCACAGAAATGGCCACCATTCGGCCATCAACACATTGATGTACATATGTATATTATTATGTATGATGTATGTTTGAAGTTTGAATGTAATCAGTCTAGGCATGTCAGCACAAAACACCACAACACAAATCAGCACAACACAAAACAGCACAGTACTGTACAGTACAACACAACACAGCACATGGTGACGTAAGGGGCGCGCTCCTGTTGACGTGGCTCCGCGCACCTCCGGTCATTTTTTTTGCGGGTTGACGAGGGAGGCGCACGCGCGTGCGCCTCCATCTGAATCCGCGCGTGAACACAACACAGCATAACACAGGTATTCATTGCACGCACACTCAGGTCGTGATGTTGTTTGTAGACGGACGTTGACGAACATGACAGGCGTACAAATTATAATAAATTAATTGGACACATGATAAGAATTATGATGGTTGGCGAATAAATATAAGATATATAATCGTTAGTGGGATCAACAGAGAGAGACAGAGAAACAAATTACAATTCTGGAAGCCTCGGGGCTGACATGAAAGAAAGAGAAAAATAATCACACGATAATCCTCTGCTATGTGTCGAACCCTTAGCGTCGAACACTGCATATAAAGTGAGACAATATTGACATACTTGAAAATCATCTAGAATTATCTCCAGTCACGAAACTCGTCAAGACTTGCCACTATTTGGCAAAACATATTCAGCTGTAATATGCTACAAATACATCCATGGTATGTCTACGCAGATAATTAAATTCGATACATAACACATCAGCGTAAATGGTTGTTCAAGTAATTCGGGAGTCATTTTTTTATGAAAAAATAAACAACAATGAAAACACGCACACACAGTATTACTAGGTACTATACTCACTCGGGCTTTGAATTGAAATTTAATTTTTAGAATATTTGCAGAGAATGAAAATGAGATTGAAATTGACGTGAAATAAAACGTGCATCCGCAATTAGACAATATATGATTCTAAACGTGAAAAACGAAAGAATGGAAAAGAATACAAAAAAAAAACACTAAACAGAATTAAGTCTGTGTGCTTTGAATAATTACGGAGATGTTTTACATCAATTCATTCTGACATCGATGAGCAAGACAGTCACTGGAACTGACCTATTTGACGGATTGCTGATATCCCCGACTTTATTACAAAAAGTGCAAAGTCGATTCGGTGTCAAGCAACATTTATCTTACATATATTCGAATCGATCATGTAAACACACGTTATTTGAGCTACACGTCATTTCCGGCAGCTTGAAGCAGTCCTGAATCTGTCTGTTTAATTAAAATCTGACTCAGATATTGGCTCCAATAATGACGCAAAGCAGAAAAATGGCAAGTAAATCCAAAATTTAGACATATATCAACATTAGATTTTAGTCTAATCATTTAGTATATAAACATTCGCGGACTGTTTTTACTGCTACAGCTAAAAGTTGAGTTACGCGCTTGTCCCGAACGCCAATTTGATTTTATGTTTTCTAATAAATATTGTTTATAGCGTTTATCAATTATTCACGACACGGCACATTATCTGTATGCTGCGCAACTAGTTTCATGTACTGTATTACTAGTAGTATGTACTGGCGTGGAAGCGGGGTTTTAGCAACTCTGGGAAGGGGGATGCGAGAAATACTATGCAAATATTTTCTTTTTCAGCTAGATTTCTTTGCCGGATGCTGCTGTACACCTTTTATATTGTTGCTTTCCTTAAGGAAATATGTGTTTTTTATATTTAGTTTCATTTTGATTAGTCTCTGTATTTTTTTCAGTTTTCCCGTGGTGCCTGTACAGAATGTTTATCTCAAAATACACCATCAGTGGAACCCCTAAGTTAGTGATCTAATGATCACGCTGTAAATGGATTTGAACAAAAAAGATTTTCTACTATCTCTCGTCACCAGAAGCAGGTAGGCCAGAATTAAGTACACAATCGAGATAAAGTGCTGATTGTTCATATCCACTACCTGAGTATAACAGATAATATCAAATTATTAATTAATTTATAAAAAAGGAATTTCATGACGTATTAATTACTCATAAATATCCCAATTCTTTGTGAAGTGTTCTTATCTGAAGGTATTCCTTCGGATTACAATGATCACATTAATCCGTTTACCAGATTCGTTTCTGAGAAAGGGAAAAAAAACAAATTAATTTTCATGCAAGAAATCGCATTTGACTTTTATATTAAACATGCAATTAAAAAATTAATAACCGGGTAGAACATTATCACAACTATTACGAGACACGACCTATTCCACGGATCCAGAAGTGAGGTACAGTACGGGGCACAGTTCATGTTAATTCTTGTCATGTGATACCGCTTGTCATCACGCAATGCCCGTTCGAATTTCGTATAAACGAACAATGCAATTTACACGACTTGTATACGTCGGATGGGACCGACCGGCGTGGCGCGACAACTGTAGCATTTTAAAATGCGAGTGTACGAGATAGCATTCACCAGACGATGGAATTAGAGAATGGGAGATAAGAAATTGAGAATTAAGAAAATACCAGCCACCGAACCTGACTGCTAAATAAAATTTCGTAATTTCTCAAAAGCTGGCCGTTCTTTTAAAAACACATCTTTCCAATTAGTCATGCCCTCCAGCGACAAAGCGCACCTATGACGTTAAAATGACGTAGACACGTCAAAGCAATGCTGATCAAAGCGGTAACAGTGTCGCGTAGTCCGCCATTCAGAATACAGAAATTCTCTCCAAGACATTAGTGGCGTTCAAGTTAAAGATCTCGGCACGTGCTGAAACTCGGGACCGAGTCGTCACGTGCCAAAAACATATCGATCTCGGTCCCGATAGATGCTTGGGACCGAAACTCGGCACATGCTGAGATTTGCTGCTTGAACGCTTGGCACGAGCCGAAATCACGCCCTCGGTGGTAAATTTAAGAGAACATATGTTGATTCATATTAGTATAAAATGACGATATTGCAGATATACTAGTATATGGTTGGATGCTGTAGTAATGAATGAAATGAATGCAAACCATCGTCAACGACGCATATTCATGTGCTGCTGCAACTGCTATTTTCTTGCAATGTTACATTGACGTGAAAAAGAAATGCACGATGACTCATAATAAATATCACAACAAGAAATGGATATAATTTCAATATAGCAATTATTATTATCATCGTATGGTATCGTTTTCCATGTTTGAGCCAAATAACAGATCGACGAATGAGAGCGTGATTTCGGCACGAGCCGAGTCGGTCTAAGTGGGTCCTGAATAATGTAAACGCAACTGTTGTAATCCCTCTGCAAACACAAAGGATTAAAAATTTCGTCACGTGCCGAGATCCCGAAATGTGAACGTAGTAATTATTTTTTTTTTGTTCACAAGACGACAACAGACAAAAACATTATGGACGCTTCCAACGACTTTTATTTCATCACGCATTTTCATCACTTTCTCGGGAAATTGCAAAGTGAATTTCCAAACGAGCGCGAAACTCATCGCCTATTTTCATTTCCTGAAGCAGGAAGGTTTCACCATATTGATACTTATGATTCATCTATATTTGTTGATTATTTAGGTAACAAGGGACTCCATGTCTAGTTTTCCAACATCTCACCAAAATACCATCCTGTCACAAGCCGACATAATTGTGTATAGGATCTTTCCGCATCGCCCAGTCCAGGTTTTCACGTCTAACCTAATTACCAAGTAACGTCTTTTTTTTCTATGTAGTATATCCGTTTCAGACATTGGTGATAATGGTCTTACATACATTTCAGTATTTGTCTTCCATGCTTTTTCGATGCTAATGCCTTCTTTTAGCTGGTTAGTCTTAGAGATTTCGCGACAGGTCCCTGCTATCCCACTGTAATACTCGATGCGACACGAGCAAACATGAATACATAAGTCTTCTATTATGAGAACACTGGTAATATTTATACAGTTTAGGGAAAGATTTCTGCGTAAAACGGCTGTGTATGTTCTGTCACATGAAAAACAGGACACCAAGTATTTTGCGTATAGAGCTATTCAGCGTTATGTCACAATGCGGACATCCCGTTATGTTCATGTTTCGTGCATCAGTGTTCACCCCAGAAATGTGTAGCATTTGTTTATCACTTATCACACACCAACGTGCTAAATAAAACACTCAGGCCAAATGCACGCACAATTTTAAAAGCATAATTATTTACAAATAAATCACTGCTATTTAATCTGTGTACAATGTTGCATCACAGTCACTCTACTCCTAGTAAAGTGGCGGCTGTGGTTGCATACTAATTTTCAGCGGACGTTTGTCAAATGACAGATTACGAGGTTCTAACTGACGTACTACGACGTACAAAATGACGCATTACGACGTTCTAAATGGCGTACAGGAACGTTCAAAATGACGTATTACGACATTCTAACTGACGTACAGCAACGTTCAAATTGACGTATTACGACATTCTAACTAGCGTACTACGACGTTCAAAATTACTGATTTCGACGTTCAAAATGACGTATTAGGACGTTCAAAATGACGTATTACGACGTTCAAAATGACGTACTGCGACTTTCAAAATGACATACAACGACGTTCAAAATGATGTATTACGACGTTTAAAAATGACGTACTACGACGTTCTAACTGACATACTACGACGTTCAAACGACGGATTTCGACGTTCAAAATGACGTATTACGACGTTCTAACTGACGTGCTACGACGTTTAAAATGACGTATTACGACGTTCTAACTGACGGACTACGACGTTCAAAATGACGGATTTCGACGTTCGAAATGACGTACTTGATATTGGCTGGTCACAGTTAACGTTTTTGCGTGATTTGAAATTTGACAGGACACCGCTACAGCAAATCCTACAAAGGCTAATTTTGGCGAGTGTTTAATAATATGTTGTAATATTAGAATATATAATAATATTAGAATAGAGTAAATTTCTTTAACACATTTAGTAACGAAAATATGGCAATACCTTTTCAATTGAAATGTAATAAGGCTAAAGAAATTCTAAAATGTGTCTAAATACTAAGATTACTTCAACTTCCAGTATCTAAGCAACGACGTTCGAATTACCGAAAGCGCAAAGGGCACGCGAATACGAGTCACATCCGGGGTATATTACCTGTGTATAAAGATTAGCAATTTGGTGGAATATGAGTGTATGTGTTTACGAAGATTATTTCACAATTCGTTATTAATCGTTACAACAATGAATTGAATATTTATTTATTATTCAAACCATATTCACGTGAGTATTATAATATTATAGTAGAACAATTTATTCTAGTAAAGGTGAGAAAACTAAACACAATGTAAACAACAGTATCGTATTATGCACCGGAGGCTAATGTTCGGATTATATGGCTTGATTAGTTTAAGTAACCATTACAGTGAAAAAAACAACGATTAGCCCATTTGCGTCTACACTAAGATCGTATCAATATTTCATAAAACGAATATCACGACTCAGGACATTCTTGTTACAAAAACACAGCATATTAATGTAAAATATAAACAGCTTCAGTGCCACAGCGGGAAAAAACCCATGTAACCCAAGATGGCGCCGTACCTAGTCATATGTTAAGAAAATACATTTTCACATCATTTCAAAGAAAAACTATATTAGAAGTTACAAAACTAGTGAGGAGAAAACATCATATTTTAGTACAAAAAAAAACGATAATATGCTAGAAAAACACAATTTTAGTGACATATTGGGTTTTGAAGTTGTCTTGATACCAAATCGAACGTAAAACCTCAGACTAGTAATACAAGTATTACTAGTAATACAAGTATTACTAGTCTGAGGTAAAACCGAACCTAACTTTATTTTGAAAACACCGTGGATTACACGTTGTATTTTTTTTCATTGGATCCACGAATTGGAGTGGCGCGTAATAATTAATTTTAACAATTTATCATTAATTAAAAACAAGTAAGAGATAATTAGTTTGACTGGATGTTATTTTTTCAGTGTTACCCTATGAGCTCGTCAAAACTTAGACAATGATTATTCATGAATAATGATGACATGTCTAAGTTCAGCTCGCTAGGTTCGTACATGGAATACAACCATGGTTCGTATGCATGATTGCACTAACCACAAAGCTTTATAACACAACACGCTGACATCAAAAATACAACATACAGAGATATAGAACATGGAAAACGAAATTTCATATACTAGTATTCCCCGATCATTTCTCCAAAGAAAACACTTCTGTTCTATGACCTGTCTTCCACTCTTACATGTAATAATCAATTTGGGTACAATTTACTTAAATTTCTCTAATGGTAGCTAGTAACCATGGAAACTACCCCAGAGAATCGTTTGCGCTGATGGCAAGATAGGAAATGCATGCAAGTCTATTTAACCGCGATCACCCTTCGTATCTATTTTGCATAGTAATGGCTGTATGCGTACGCTAACAATATCACTTCCACCGAAACTGTTCCATGGCGTTGTTCGGCCTACAGTATAGGTGTTCGGATATTGGATTAAAATTGAATCATAAAATGTTGACAGTCGAATGACGTTAATTAGCCTTCTGTCACGCACTGTTTATCACGTCTTCATACGGTATATAATGTGTATTAACACTCACCGCGTTTTCGAGATACCTTTCGCCGATCAATACATATCTCGTTCGTGGGCTTTCATCTCCTTTTGTGGTGACTTCCGCAGTGCCTTCCGCGCTGTTCTGTTGCGATCGACACCAGTATCCTTTCTTACGAGGTGATGGCGATCTGGACGAGATTTTCTTGTCTTTTCCATTAAAAGGACCGATAGTCGGCGTTATGGTGGTTTTCCATGACGATTTACGATAGAACTTATTAACCGAAGTGGCTACCGATGGCAACATGCCACTCATCTGTAGTGTGAGCGTTGGAGACAGTCGCCGATATATAGATAGATGTAACACTAAAGACGCTAGTGAAGAAAAGAGAAGACAACACTTTTAAATGCGTAGATATTAACATAATCACCTTCCCCGTCTACGCATGCTCCAAATTTGACGTCAGATTGACGAAATAGCACGAGTCTAATCAATGACGTTAAATAGTTCTCCACAAAACGCGTAATTCCCAGGACAAGGGGGGGGGGATTGAAAACTAACACCCGCCGTGATTCTACCCTTACTATAAGGCACACCCGTTAAATAAATGTTTCTCACAATTAAACTGAGAGCTTTTGATTTGCTCTATCATCCGCTCGCTTTCATATACAATACTTGTCATATATGCTTCCTGTATCATTGACGTTGTCTGAATGAAGGTTAATGACCCATTCATTGAGCGAATATCAAACACGTGTATCAGATTTGCATATTACACAGTATTCCCGATACTCAACGTTGAGTGACAGAGATAATGACAATGTCATCGTATACACTTAGTGTGGACTGTTCAGTAGCAAATATATCTCATTACACCACGGAAACGATTACGACTTGAGAAAAGTTTACTTACAGTAATGGGCTAAAAAGTGGAATTTAATATTCACGTAGCTGACACTTCCTGTTCTACTATACTTATGTCTATATCACAGAAACGCATTTAAATTGCACACCAAACTCATCAACTTAATGGAGTTGTTATTGAAAACACATCCTCATTTCCCAATCTATTCATTCCGAAATCAGTCGGGTTTATTTTATTTTCGTTTTAACATCCATCAATGACTGCTTATTCTGAAACGAGTCATTATGATTTTATGTTTCAGATTACATATGAGCAAATATGGTTCAAAAGTGTACGAGTCTTTAAACTTTATATACGTTCTCAGTTTTCTATTGTCATTTGTTACACTCAACTTACAGAACTCTACATACCTTTGTCGGATGTTTTTTCGCATGTTTGTTTTTTTACGGTGTGGTAATTTTCGAGGTAAGACAGACGAGGTATGAAGGACTGCGATATGAGGTATGTGTCATCACAGTGGAGTACTGTGATATGAGGTATGTGTCAACACAGTGGAGTACTGTGATATGAGGTATATGTCAACACAGTGGAGTACTGTGATATGAGGTATATGTCAACACAGTGGAGTACTGTGATATGAGGTATATGTCAACACAGTGGAGTACTGTGATATGAGGTATGTGTCAACACAGTGGAGTACTGTGATATGAGGTATATGTCAACACAGTGGAGTACTGTGATATGAGGTATGTGTCAACACAGTGGAGTACTGTGATATGAGGAATATGTCAACACAGTGGAATACGGTCATATGAAGTATGTGTCAACACAGTGGAGTACTGTGATATGAGGTATGTGTCAACACAGTGGAGTACTGTGATATGAGGTATGTGTCAATACAGTGGAGTACTGTGATAGGAGGAATATGTCAACACAGTGGAATACGGTCATATGAGGTATATGTCAACACAGTGGAGTACTGTGATATGAGGTATGTGTCAACACAGTGGAGTACTGTGATATGAGGAATATGTCAACACAGTGGAATACGGTCATATGAGGTATGTGTCAACAAAGTGGAGTACTGTGATATGAGGTATGTGTCAACACAGTGGAGTACTGTGATATGAGGTATGTGTCAATACAGTGGAGTACTGTGATAGGAGGAATATGTCAACACAGTGGAATACGGTCATATGAGGTATGTGTCAACACAGTGGAGTACTGTGATATGAGGTATGTGTCAACACAGTGGAGTACTGTGATATGAGGTATGTGTCAATACAGTGGAGTACTGTGATATAAGGTATGTGTCACCACAGTGGAATACTGTGATATGAGGTATGTGTCAACACAGTGGAATACTGTGATATGAGGTATGTGTCAACACAGTGGAATACTGTGATAGGAGGTATGTGTCAATACAGTGGAGTACTGTGATAGGAGGTATGTGTCAACACAGTGGAGTACTGTGATATAAGGTATGTGTCACCACAGTTGAGTACTGTGATATAAGGTATGTGTCAACACAGTTGAGTACTGTGATATGAGGTATGTGTCAACACAGTTGAGTACTGTGATATAAGGTATGTGTCACCACAGTGGAATACTGTGATAGGAGGTATGTGTCAACACAGTGGAATACTGTGATAGGAGGTATGTGTCATCACAGTGGAGTACTGTGATATAAGGTATGTGTCAACACAATTGAGTACTGTGATATAAGGTATGTGTCAACACAGTTGAGTACTGTGATATGAGGTATGTGTCAACACAGTTGAGTACTGTAATATAAGGTATGTGTCAACACAGTTGAGTACTGTGATATACGGTATGTGTCAACACAGTTGAGTACTGTGATATAAGGTATGTGTCAACACAGTTGAGTACTGTGATATAAGATATGTGTCAACACAGTGGAATACTTTGATATGAGGTATGTGTCATCACAGTGGAGTACTGTGATATGAGGTATGTGTCAACACAGTGGAGTACTGTGATATGAGGTATATGTCAACACAGTGGAGTACTGTGATATGAGGTATATGTCAACACAGTGGAGTACTGTGATATGAGGTATATATCAACACAGTGGAGTACTGTGATATGAGGTATGTGTCAACACAGTGGAGTACTGTGATATGAGGTATATGTCAACACAGTGGAGTACTGTGATATGAGGTATGTGTCAACACAGTGGAGTACTGTGATATGAGGAATATGTCAACACAGTGGAATACGGTCATATGAAGTATGTGTCAACACAGTGGAGTACTGTGATATGAGGTATGTGTCAACACAGTGGAGTACTGTGATATGAGGTATGTGTCAATACAGTGGAGTACTGTGATAGGAGGAATATGTCAACACAGTGGAATACGGTCATATGAGGTATATGTCAACACAGTGGAGTACTGTGATATGAGGTATGTGTCAACACAGTGGAGTACTGTGATATGAGGAATATGTCAACACAGTGGAATACGGTCATATGAGGTATGTGTCAACAAAGTGGAGTACTGTGATATGAGGTATGTGTCAACACAGTGGAGTACTGTGATATGAGGTATGTGTCAATAAAGTGGAGTACTGTGATAGGAGGAATATGTCAACACAGTGGAATACGGTCATATGAGGTATGTGTCAACACAGTGGAGTACTGTGATATGAGGTATGTGTCAACACAGTGGAGTACTGAGATATGAGGTATGTGTCAATATAGTGGAGTTCTGTGATATAAGGTATGTGTCACCACAGTGGAATACTGTGATATGAGGTATGTGTCAACACAGTGGAATACTGTGATATGAGGTATGTGTCAACACAGTGGAATACTGTGATAGGAGGTATGTGTCAATACAGTGGAGTACTGTGATAGGAGGTATGTGTCAACACAGTGGAGTACTGTGATATAAGGTATGTGTCACCACAGTTGAGTACTGTGATATAAGGTATGTGTCAACACAGTTGAGTACTGTGATATGAGGTATGTGTCAACACAGTTGAGTACTGTGATATAAGGTATGTGTCACCACAGTGGAATACTGTGATAGGAGGTATGTGTCAACACAGTGGAATACTGTGATAGGAGGTATGTGTCATCACAGTGGAGTACTGTGATATAAGGTATGTGTCAACACAATTGAGTACTGTGATATAAGGTATGTGTCAACACAGTTGAGTACTGTGATATGAGGTATGTGTCAACACAGTTGAGTACTGTAATATAAGGTATGTGTCAACACAGTTGAGTACTGTGATATACGGTATGTGTCAACACAGTTGAGTACTGTGATATAAGGTATGTGTCAACACAGTTGAGTACTGTGATATAAGATATGTGTCAACACAGTGGAATACTTTGATATGAGGTATGTGTCATCACAGTGGAGTACTGTGATATGAGGTATGTGTCAACACAGTGGAGTACTGTGATATTAGGTATATGTCAACACAGTGGAGTACTGTGATATGAGGTATATGTCAACACAGTGGAGTACTGTGATATGAGGTATATATCAACACAGTGGAGTACTGTGATATGAGGTATGTGTCAACACAGTGGAGTACTGTGATATGAGGTATATGTCAACACAGTGGAGTACTGTGATATGAGGTATGTGTCAACACAGTGGAGTATTGTGATATGAGGAATATGTCAACACAGTGGAATACGGTCATATGAAGTATGTGTCAACACAGTGGAGTACTGTGATATGAGGTATGTGTCAACACAGTGGAGTACTGTGATATGAGGTATGTGTCAATACAGTGGAGTACTGTGATAGGAGGAATATGTCAACACAGTGGAATACGGTCATATGAGGTATATGTCAACACAGTGGAGTACTGTGATATGAGGTATGTGTCAACACAGTGGAGTACTGTGATATGAGGAATATGTCAACACAGTGGAATACGGTCATATGAGGTATGTGTCAACAAAGTGGAGTACTGTGATATGAGGTATGTGTCAACACAGTGGAGTACTGTGATATGAGGTATGTGTCAATAAAGTGGAGTACTGTGATAGGAGGAATATGTCAACACAGTGGAATACGGTCATATGAGGTATGTGTCAACACAGTGGAGTACTGTGATATGAGGTATGTGTCAACACAGTGGAGTACTGTGATATGAGGTATGTGTCAATACAGTGGAGTACTGTGATATAAGGTATGTGTCACCACAGTGGAATACTGTGATATGAGGTATGTGTCAACACAGTGGAATACTGTGATATGAGGTATGTGTCAACACAGTGGAATACTGTGATAGGAGGTATGTGTCAATACAGTGGAGTACTGTGATAGGAGGTATGTGTCAACACAGTGGAGTACTGTGATATAAGGTATGTGTCACCACAGTTGAGTACTGTGATATAAGGTATGTGTCAACACAGTTGAGTACTGTGATATGAGGTATGTGTCAACACAGTTGAGTACTGTGATATAAGGTATGTGTCACCACAGTGGAATGCTGTGATAGGAGGTATGTGTCAACACAGTGGAATACTGTGATAGGAGGTATGTGTCATCACAGTGGAGTACTGTGATATAAGGTATGTGTCAACACAATTGAGTACTGTGATATAAGGTATGTGTCAACACAGTTGAGTACTGTGATATGAGGTATGTGTCAACACAGTTGAGTACTGTAATATAAGGTATGTGTCAACACAGTTGAGTACTGTGATATACGGTATGTGTCAAAACAGTTGAGTACTGTGATATAAGGTATGTGTCAACACAGTTGAGTACTGTGATATAAGATATGTGTCAACACAGTGGAATACTTTGATATGAGGTATGTGTCAACACAGTGGAGGACTGTGATATGAGGTATGTGTCAACACAGTGGAGTACTGTTATGTGAGGTATGTGTCAACACAATTGAGTACTGTGATATGAGGTATGTGTCATCACAGTGGAGTACTTTGATATGAGGTATGTGTCAACGCAGTGGAGTACTATAATATAAGGTATGTGTCAACACAGTTGAGTACTGTGATATGAGGTATGTGTCAACACAGTTGAGTACTGTGATATGAGGTATGTGTCAACACAGTGGAATACTGTGATATGAGGCATGTGTCAACACAGTGGAGTACTGTGATATGAGGTATTTGTCAACACAGTGGAGTACTGCGATATAAGGTATGTGTCAACATAGTCGAGTACTGTGATATGAGGTACGTGTCAACCCAGTGAAGTACTGTGATATGAGGTATATGTCAACACAGTGGAGTACTGTGATATAAGATATGTGTCAACACAGTTGAGTACTGTGATATAAGGTATGTGTCAACACAGTTGAGTACTGTGATAGGAGGTATGTGTCAACACAGTCGAGTACTGTGATATGAGGTATGTGTCAACACAGTGGAATACTGTGATATGAGGTATGTGTCAACACAGTCGAGTACTGTGATATAAGGTATGTGTCAACACAGTTGAGTACTGTGATATAAGGTATGTGTCAACACAGTGGAATACTGTGATATGAGGTATGTGTCAACACAGCCGAGTACTGTGATATGAGGTATGTGTCAACACAGTGGAGTACTGTGATATAAGGTATGTGTCAACACAGTTGAGTAATGCGATATGAGGTATGTGTCAACACAGTGGAGTACTGCGATATAAGGTATGTGTCAACATAGTTGAGTACTGTGATATGAGGTACGTGTCAACCCAGTGAAGTACTGTGATATGAGGTATATGTCAACACAGTGGAGTACTGTGATATAAGGTATGTGTCAACACAGTTGAGTACTGTGATATAAGGTATGTGTCAACACAGTTGAGTACTGTGATAGGAGGTATGTGTCAACACAGTCGAGTACTGTGATATGAGGTATGTGTCAACACAGTGGAATACTGTGATATGACGTATGTGTCAACACAGTCGAGTACTGTGATATAAGGTATGTGTCAACACAGTTGAGTACTGTGATATAAGGCATGTGTCAACACAGTGGAATACTGTGATATGAGGTATGTGTCAACACAGTCGAGTACTGTGATATGAGGTATGTGTCAACACAGTGGAGTACTGTGATATAAGGTATGTGTCAACACAGTTGAGTAATGCGATATGAGGTACGTGTCAACACAGTGGAATACTGTGATATGAGGTATGTGTCAACACAGTCGAGTACTGTGATATAAGGTATGTGTTAACACAGAGGAGTACTGTCATATGAGGTATGTGTAAACACAGTGGAGTATTGTGATATGAGGTATGTGTCATCTCAGTGGAGTACTGTGATATGAGGTATGTGTCTACACAGTGAAGTACTGTGATATGAGGTATGTGTCAACACAGTCGAGAACTGTGATATAAGGTATGTGTCAACACAGTGGAATACTGTCATATGAGGTATGTGTCAACACAGTCGAGTACTGTGATATAAGGCATGTGTCAACACAGTTGAGTACTGTGATATAAGGTATGTGTCAACACAGTGGAATACTGTGATATGAGGTATGTGTCAACACAGCCGAGTACTGTGATATAAGGTATGTGTCAACACAGTGGAATACTGTGATATGAGGTATGTGTCAACACAGTCGAGTACTGTGATATGAGGTATGTGTCAACACAATGGAGTACTGTGATATAAGGTATGTGTCAACATAGTCGAGTACTGTGATATGAGGTACGTGTCAACCCAGTGAAGTACTGTGATATGAGGTATATGTCAACACAGTGGAGTACTGTGATATAAGATATGTGTCAACACAGTTGAGTACTGTGATATAAGGTATGTGTCAACACAGTTGAGTACTGTGATAGGAGGTATGTGTCAACACAGTCGAGTACTGTGATATGAGGTATGTGTCAACACAGTGGAATACTGTGATATGAGGTATGTGTCAACACAGTCGAGTACTGTGATATAAGGTATGTGTCAACACAGTTGAGTACTGTGATATAAGGTATGTGTCAACACAGTGGAATACTGTGATATGAGGTATGTGTCAACACAGCCGAGTACTGTGATATGAGGTATGTGTCAACACAGTGGAGTACTGTGATATAAGGTATGTGTCAACACAGTTAAGTAATGCGATATGAGGTATGTGTCAACACAGTGGAGTACTGCGATATAAGGTATGTGTCAACATAGTTGAGTACTGTGATATGAGGTACGTGTCAACCCAGTGAAGTACTGTGATATGAGGTATATGTCAACACAGTGGAGTACTGTGATATAAGGTATGTGTCAACACAGTTGAGTACTGTGATATAAGGTATGTGTCAACACAGTTGAGTACTGTGATAGGAGGTATGTGTCAACACAGTCGAGTACTGTGATATGAGGTATGTGTCAACACAGTGGAATACTGTGATATGAGGTATGTGTCAACACAGTCGAGTACTGTGATATAAGGTATGTGTCAACACAGTTGAGTACTGTGATATAAGGTATGTGTCAACACAGTGGAATACTGTGATATGAGGTATGTGTCAACACAGTCGAGTACTGTGATATGAGGTATGTGTCAACACAGTGGAGTACTGTGATATAAGGTATGTGTCAACACAGTTGAGTAATGCGATATGAGGTACGTGTCAACACAGTGGAATACTGTGATATGAGGTATGTGTCAACACAGTCGAGTACTGTGATATAAGGTATGTGTTAACACAGAGGAGTACTGTCATATGAGGTATGTGTAAACACAGTGGAGTATTGTGATATGAGGTATGTGTCATCTCAGTGGAGTACTGTGATATGAGGTATGTGTCTACACAGTGAAGTACTGTGATATGAGGTATGTGTCAACACAGTCGAGAACTGTGATATAAGGTATGTGTCAACACAGTGGAATACTGTCATATGAGGTATGTCTCAACACAGCGAAGTACTGTGATATAAGGTATGTGTCAACACAGTGGAATACTGTGATATGAGGTATGTGTCAACACAGTCGAGTACTGTGATATAAGGTATGTGTCAACACAGAGGAGTACTGTCATATGAGGTATGTGTAAACACAGTGTAGTACTGTGATATAAGGTATGTGTCATCACAGTGGAGTACTGTGATATAAGGTATGTGTCAACACAGTGAAGTACTGTGATATAAGGTATGTGTCAACACAGTGGAGTACTGTGATATAAGGTATGTGTCAACACAGTGAAGTACTGTGATATAAGGTATGTGTAGTCACAGTGGAGCACTGTGATATGAGGCATGTGTCATCACAGTGGAGTACTGTGATATGTGGTATGTGTCAACACAGTGGAATACTGTGACATGAGGTATGTGTAAACACAGTGGAGTACTGCGATATAAGGTATGTGTCAACACAGTTGAGTACTGTGATATGAGGTATGTGTCAACACAGTTGAGTACTGTGATATGAGGTATGTGTCAACACAGTGGAATACTGTGATATGAGGTATATGTCAACACAGTGGAGTACTGTGATATGAGGTATGTGTCAATACAGTGGAGTACTGTGATAGGAGGAATATGTCAACACAGTGGAATACGGTCATATGAGGTATATGTCAACACAGTGGAGTACTGTGATATGAGGTATGTGTCAACACAGTGGAGTACTGTGATATGAGGAATATGTCAACACAGTGGAATACGGTCATATGAGGTATGTGTCAACAAAGTGGAGTACTGTGATATGAGGTATGTGTCAACACAGTGGAGTACTGTGATATGAGGTATGTGTCAATAAAGTGGAGTACTGTGATAGGAGGAATATGTCAACACAGTGGAATACGGTCATATGAGGTATGTGTCAACACAGTGGAGTACTGTGATGTGAGGTATGTGTCAACACAGTGGAGTACTGTGATATGAGGTATGTGTCAATATAGTGGAGTACTGTGATATAAGGTATGTGTCACCACAGTGGAATACTGTGATATGAGGTATGTGTCAACACAGTGGAATACTGTGATATGAGGTATGTGTCAACACAGTGGAATACTGTGATAGGAGGTATGTGTCAATACAGTGGAGTACTGTGATAGGAGGTATGTGTCAACACAGTGGAGTACTGTGATATAAGGTATGTGTCACCACAGTTGAGTACTGTGATATAAGGTATGTGTCAACACAGTTGAGTACTGTGATATGAGGTATGTGTCAACACAGTTGAGTACTGTGATATAAGGTATGTGTCACCACAGTGGAATACTGTGATAGGAGGTATGTGTCAACACAGTGGAATACTGTGATAGGAGGTATGTGTCATCACAGTGGAGTACTGTGATATAAGGTATGTGTCAACACAATTGAGTACTGTGATATAAGGTATGTGTCAACACAGTTGAGTACTGTGATATGAGGTATGTGTCAACACAGTTGAGTACTGTAATATAAGGTATGTGTCAACACAGTTGAGTACTGTGATATACGGTATGTGTCAACACAGTTGAGTACTGTGATATAAGGTATGTGTCAACACAGTTGAGTACTGTGATATAAGATATGTGTCAACACAGTGGAATACTTTGATATGAGGTATGTGTCAACACAGTGGAGTACTGTGATATGAGGTATGTGTCAACACAGTGGAGTACTGTTATGTGAGGTATGTGTCAACACAGTTGAGTACTGTAATATAAGGTATGTGTCAACACAGTTGAGTACTGTGATATACGGTATGTGTCAACACAGTTGAGTACTGTGTTATAAGGTATGTGTCAACACAGTTGAGTACTGTGATATAAGATATGTGTCAACACAGTGGAATACTTTGATATGAGGTATGTGTCAACACAGTGGAGGACTGTGATATGAGGTATGTGTCAACACAGTGGAGTACTGTTATGTGAGGTATGTGTCAACACAATTGAGTACTGTGATATGAGGTATGTGTCATCACAGTGGAGTACTTTGATATGAGGTATGTGTCAACGCAGTGGAGTACTATAATATAAGGTATGTGTCAACACAGTTGAGTACTGTGATATGAGGTATGTGTCAACACAGTTGAGTACTGTGATATGAGGTATGTGTCAACACAGTGGAATACTGTGATATGAGGCATGTGTCAACACAGTGGAGTACTGTAATATAAGGTATGTGTCAACACAGTTGAGTACTGTGATATACGGTATGTGTCAACACAGTTGAGTACTGTGATATAAGGTATGTGTCAACACAGTTGAGTACTGTGATATAAGATATGTGTCAACACAGTGGAATACTTTGATATGAGGTATGTGTCAACACAGTGGAGTACTGTGATATGAGGTATGTGTCAACACAGTGGAGTACTGTTATGTGAGGTATGTGTCAACACAGTTGAGTACTGTAATATAAGGTATGTGTCAACACAGTTGAGTACTGTGATATACGGTATGTGTCAACACAGTTGAGTACTGTGATATAAGGTATGTGTCAACACAGTTGAGTACTGTGATATAAGATATGTGTCAACACAGTGGAATACTTTGATATGAGGTATGTGTCAACACAGTGGAGGACTGTGATATGAGGTATGTGTCAACACAGTGGAGTACTGTTATGTGAGGTATGTGTCAACACAATTGAGTACTGTGATATGAGTTATGTGTCATCACAGTGGAGTACTTTGATATGAGGTATGTGTCAACGCAGTGGAGTACTATAATATAAGGTATGTGTCAACACAGTTGAGTACTGTGATATGAGGTATGTGTCAACAAAGTTGAGTACTGTGATATGAGGTATGTGTCAACACAGTGGAATACTGTGATATGAGGCATGTGTCAACACAGTGGAGTACTGTGATATGAGGTATGTGTCAACACAGTGGAGTACTGCGATATAAGGTATGTGTCAACATAGTCGAGTACTGTGATATGAGGTACGTGTCAACCCAGTGAAGTACTGTGATATGAGGTATATGTCAACACAGTGGAGTACTGTGATATAAGATATGTGTCAACACAGTTGAGTACTGTGATATAAGGTATGTGTCAACACAGTTGAGTACTGTGATAGGAGGTATGTGTCAACACAGTCGAGTACTGTGATATGAGGTATGTGTCAACACAGTGGAATACTGTGATATGAGGTATGTGTCAACACAGTCGAGTACTGTGATATAAGGTATGTGTCAACACAGTTGAGTACTGTGATATAAGGTATGTGTCAACACAGTGGAATACTATGATATGAGGTATGTGTCAACACAGTCGAGTACTGTGATATGAGGTATGTGTCAACACAGTGGAGTACTGTGATGTAAGGTATGTGTCAACACAGTTGAGTAATGCGATATGAGGTATGTGTCAACACAGTGGAGTACTGCGATATAAGGTATGTGTCAACATAGTTGAGTACTGTGATATGAGGTACGTGTCAACCCAGTGAAGTACTGTGATATGAGGTATATGTCAACACAGTGGAGTACTGTGATATAAGGTATGTGTCAACACAGTTGAGTACTGTGATATAAGGTATGTGTCAACACAGTTGAGTACTGTGATAGGAGGTATGTGTCAACACAGTCGAGTACTGTGATATGAGGTATGTGTCAACACAGTGGAATACTGTGATATGAGGTATGTGTCAACACAGTCGAGTACTGTGATATAAGGTATGTGTCAACACAGTTGAGTACTGTGATATAAGGTATGTGTCAACACAGTGGAATACTGTGATATGAGGTATGTGTCAACACAGTCGAGTACTGTGATATGAGGTATGTGTCAACACAGTGGAGTACTGTGATATAAGGTATGTGTCAACACAGTTGAGTAATGCGATATGAGGTACGTGTCAACACAGTGGAATACTGTGATATGAGGTATGTGTCAACACAGTCGAGTACTGTGATATAAGGTATATGTTAACACAGAGGAGTACTGTCATATGAGGTATGTGTAAACACAGTGGAGTATTGTGATATGAGGTATGTGTCATCTCAGTGGAGTACTGTGATATGAGGTATGTGTCTACACAGTGAAGTACTGTGATATGAGGTATGTGTCAACACAGTCGAGAACTGTGATATAAGGTATGTGTCAACACAGTGGAATACTGTCATATGAGGTATGTGTCAACACAGCGAAGTACTGTGATATAAGGTATGTGTCATCACAGTGGAGTACTGTCATATGAGGTATGTGTCATCTCAGTGGAGTACTGCGATATGAAGTATGTGTAAACACAGTGGAGTATTGTGATATGAGGTATGTGTCATCTCAGTGGAGTACTGTGATATGAGGTATGTGTCAACACAGTGAAGTACTGTGATATGAGGTATGTGTCAACACAGTCGAGAACTGTGATATAAGGTATGTGTGAACACAGTGGAATACTGTCATATGAGGTATGTGTCAACACAGTGAAGTACTGTGATGTAAGGTATGTGTCATCACAGTGGAGTACTGTGATATGAGGTATGTGTCAACACAGTGAAGTACTGTGATATAAGGTATGTGTCATCACAGTGGAGTACTGTGATATGAGGTATGTGTCAACACAGTGAAGTACTGTGATATAAGGTATGTGTAGTCACAGTGGAGCACTGTGATATGAGGTATGTGTCATCACAGTGGAGTACTGTGATATGTGGTATGTGTCAACACAGTGGAATACTGTGATATGAGGTATGTGTAAACACAGTGGAGTACTGCGATATAAGGTATGTGTCAACACAGTTGAGTACTGTGATAGGAGGTATATGTCAACACAGTGGAATACTGTGATATGAGGTATGTGTCAACACCGTCGAGTACTGTGATATGAGGTATGTGTCAACACAGTGGAGTACTGTGATATAAGGTATGTGTCAACACAGTTGAGTAATGCGATATGAGGTATGTGTCAACACAGTGGAATACTGTGATATGAGGTATGTGTCAACACAGTCGAGTACTGTGATATAAGGTATGTGTCAACACAGAGGAGTACTGTCATATGAGGTATGTGTAAACACAGTGTAGTATTGTGATATGAGGTATGTGTCATCTCAGTGGAGTACTGTGATATGAGGTATGTGTCAACACAGTGAAGTACTGTGATATGAAGTATGTGTCAACACAGTCGAGAACTGTGATATAAGGTTCGTGTCAACACAGTAGAATACTGTCATATGAGGTATGTGTCAACACAGCGAAGTACTGTGATATGAGGTATGTGTCATCACAGTGGAGTACTGTGATATAAGGTATGTGTCATCACAGTGGAGTACTGTGATATAAGGTATGTGTCAACACAGTGAAGTACTGTGATATAAGGTATGTGTCATCACAGTGGAGTACTGTGATATAAGGTATGTGTCAACACAGTGAAGTACTGTGATATAAGGTATGTGTAGTCACAGTGGAGCACTGTGATATGAGGCATGTGTCATCAAAGTGGAGTACTGTGATATGTGGCATGTGTCAACACAGTGGAATACTGTGACATGAGGTATGTGTAAACACAGTGGAGTACTGCGATATAAGGTATGTGTCAACACAGTTGAGTACTGTGATATGTGGTATGTGTCAACACAGTTGAGTACTGTGATATGAGGTATGTGTCAACACAGTGGAATACTGTGATATGAGGTATATGTCAACACAGTGGAGTACTGTGATATGAGGTATGTGTCAACACAGTGGGGTACTGTGATATGAGGTATGTGTCATCACAGTGGAATACGGTCATATGAGGTATGTGTCAACACAGTGAAGTACTGTGATATGAGGTATATGTCAACACAGTGGAGTACTGTGATATGAGGTATGTTTCAACACAGTGGAGTACTGTGATATGAGGTATATGTCAACACAGTGGAGTACTGTGATATGAGGTATGTGTCAACACAGTGGAGTACTGTCATATGAGGTATGTGTCAACACAGTGAAGTACTGTGATATGAGGTATGTGTCAACACAGTGGAATACGGTCATATGAGGTATGTGTCAACACAGTGGAGTACTGTGATATGAGGTATGTTTCAACACAGTGGAGTACTGTGATATGAGGTATGTATCAACACAGTGACGTACTGTGATATGAGGTATGTGTCAACACAGTGGAGTACTGTGATATGAGATATGTGTCATAACAGTAGAGTACTGTGATATGAGGTATGTGTCATCACAGTAGAGTACTGCGATAAGAGGTATGTGTCAACACAATGGAGTACTGTGATATGATGTATGTGTCAGCTCAGTGGAGTACTGCGATATGAAGTATGTGTCAACACAGTGACGTACTGTGATATGAGGTATGTGTCAACACAGTGGAGTACTGTGATATGAGGTATGTGTCATCACAGTGGAATACTGTGATATGAAGTATATGTCAGCACAGTGAAGTACTGTGATAGGAGGAATGTGTCAACACAGTGGAGTACTGTGATATAAGGTATGTGTCAACACAGTGGAGTACTGTTATCTGAGGTATGTGTCAACACAGTCGAGTACTGTGATATGAGGTATGTGTCAACACAGTCGAGTACTGTGATATGACGTATGTGTCATCACAGTGGAGTACTGTGGTGTGAGGTATGTGTCAACACAATGAAGTACTGTGATATAAGGTATGTGTCATCACAGTGGAGTACTGTGATTTGAGGTATGTGTCAACACAGTGGAATACTTTGATATGAGGTATGTGTCATCACGGTGGAATACTGTGATATGGGGAATATGTCAACACAATGGAGTGCTGTAATACGAGGTATGTGTCAACACAATGGAGTACTGTGATATGGGGTATGTGTCAACACAGTGGCGTACTGTGATATTAGGTATATGTCAACACAGTGGAATACGGTCATATGAGGTATGTGTTAACACAGTGGAGCACTGTGATATGAGATATGTGTCAACACAGTGAAGTACTATGATATGAGGTATGTGTCAACACAGCGGAATACTGTGATATGAGGTATGTGTCACCACAGTGGAGTACTGTGATATGAGGTATGTGTCAACACAGTGGAGTACTGTGATATGAGGTATGTGTCATAACAGTGAAGTACTGTGATATGAGGTATGTGTCAACACAGCGGAATACTGTGATATGAGGTATGTGTCACCACAGTGGAGTACTGTGATATGAGGTATGTGTCAACACAGTGGAGTACTGTGATATGAGATATGTGTCATAACAGTGGAGTACTGTGATATGAGGTATGTGTCATCACAGTAGAGTACTGCGATAAGAGGTATGTGTCAACACAATGGAGTACTGTGATATGATGTATGTGTCATCTCAGTGGAGTACTGTGATATGAGGTATGTGTCAACACAGTGAAGTACTGTGATATGAGGTATGTGTCAACACTGTCGAGAACTGTGATATAAGGTATGTGTCAACACAGTGGAATACTGTCATATGAGGTATGTGTCGACACAGTGGAGTACTGTGGTGTGAGATATGTGTCAACACTGTGAAGTACTGTGATATAAGGTATGTGTCATCACAGTGGAGTACTGTGATATGAGGTATGTGTCAACACAGTGAAGTACTGTGATATAAGGTATGTGTAGTCACAGTGGAGCACTGTGATATGAGGTATGTGTCATCACAGTGGAGTACTGTGATATGTGGTATGTGTCAACACAGTGGAATACTGTGATATGAGGTATGTGTCAACACAGTGGAATACTGTGATATGAGGTATGTGTCAACACAGTGGAGTACTGTGATATGAGGTATATGTCAACACAGTGGAGCACTGTGATAGGAGGTATGTGTCAACACAGTGGAGTACAGTGATGTGAAGTATATGTCAACACAGTGGAGTACTGTGATATGAGGTATATGTCAACACAGTGGAGTTCTGTGATAGGAGGTATGTGTCAACACAGTGGATTACTGTGATATGAGGTATGTGTAAACACAGTGGAGTACTGTGATATAAAGTATGTGTCAACACAGTGGAGTACCGTGATAGGAGGTATGTGTCAACACAGCGGAGTACTGTGATATGAGGTATATGTCAACACAGTGGAATACGGTCATATGAGGTATGTGTCAACACATTGGAGTACTGTGATATGAGGTGTATGTCAACACAGCGGAGTACTGTGATAGGAGGTATGTGTCAACACAGTGGAGTACTGTGGTGTGAGGTATGTGTCAATACAGTGAAGTACTGTGATATAAGGTATGTGTCATCAAAGTGGAGTACTGTGATATGTGGCATGTGTCAACACAGTGAAGTACTGTGATATAAGGTATGTATAGTCACAGTGGAGTACTGTGATATGAGGTATGTGTCATCACAGTGGAGTACTGTGATATGAGGTATGTGTCAACACAGTGGAGTACTGTGATATGATGTATGTGTCATCACAGTGGAATACTGTGATATGAGCTATATGTCAACACAGTGGAATACTGTGATATGAGGTATATGTCAACACAGTGAAGTACTGTGATAGGAGGTATGTGTCAACACAGTGGAGAACTGTGATATAAGGTATGTGTCAACACAGTGGAGTACTGTGATATGAGGTATGTGTCAACACAGTGGAGTACTGTGATATGTGGTATATGTCAACACAGTGGAGCACTGTGATAGGAGGTATATGTCAACACAGTGGGGTACTGTGATATGAGGTAGGTGTCAACACAGTGAAGTACTGTGATATGAGGAATATGTCAACACAGTGGAATACGGTCATATGAGGTATGTGTCAACACAGTGGAGTACTGTGATTTAATGTATGTGTCAACACAGTGAAGTACTGTGATATGAGGTATGTGTCAACACAGTGGAGTACTGTGATATGATGTATGTGTCATCACAGTGGAATACTGTGATATGAGCTATATGTCAACACAGTGGAATACTGTGATATGAGGTATATGTCAACACAGTGAAGTACTGTGATAGGAGGTATGTGTCAACACAGTGGAGAACTGTGATATAAGGTATGAGTCAACACAGTGGAGTACTGTGATATGAGGTATGTGTCAACACAGTGGAGTACTGTGATATGAGGTATATGTCAACACAGTGGAGCACTGTAATAGGAGGTATATGTCAACACAGTGGGGTACTGTGATATGAGGTATGTGTCATCACAGTGGAATACTGTGATATTAGGTATGTGTCAACACAGTGGAGTACTGTGATATAAAGTGTGTGTCAACACAGTGGAGTACTGTGATAGGAGGTATGTGTCAACACAGTGAAGTACTGTGATATGAGGAATATGTCAACACAGTGGAATACGGTCATATGAGGAATGTGTCAACACAGTGGAGTACTGTGATATGAGGTATGTGTCAACACAGTGAAGTACTGTGATATGAGGTATGTGTCAACACAGTGGAATACGGTCATGTGAGGTATGTGTCAACACTGGAGTACTGTGACATGAGGTATATGTCAACACAGCGGAGTACTGTGATATGAGGTATGTGTCAACACAGTGGAATACTGTGATATGAGGTATGTGTCATCACAGTGGAATACTGTGATATGAGGTATGTGTCAACACAGTGGAGTACTGTGATTTGAGGTATGTGTCATCGCAGTGGAATAGTGTGATATGAAGTATATGTCATCACAGTGAAGTACTGTGATATAAGGTATGTGTCATCACAGTGGAGTACTGTGATATGAGGTATGTGTCAACACAGTGAAGTACTGTGATATGAGGTATGTGTCAACACAGTGGAGTACTGTGATATGAGGTATGTATCAACACAGTGACGTACTGTGATATGAGGTATGTGTCAACACAGTGGAGTACTGTGATATGAGATATGTGTCATAACAGTAGAGTACTGTGATATGAGGTATGTGTCATCACAGTAGAGTACTGCGATAAGAGGTATGTGTCAACACAATGGAATACTGTGATATGATGTATGTGTCATCTCAGTGGAGTACTGCGATATGAAGTATGTGTCAACACAGTGGAGTACTGCGATATGAAGTATGTGTCAACACAGTGACGTACTGTGACATGAGGTATGTGTCAACACAGTGGAGTACTGTGATATGAGGTATGTGTCATCACAGTGGAATACTGTGATATGAAGTATATGTCAGCACAGTGAAGTACTGTGATAGGAGGTATGTGTCAACACAGTGGAGTACTGTGATATGAGGTATGTGTCAACACAGTGAAGTACTGTGATATAAGGTATGTGTAGTCACAGTGGAGCACTGTGATATGAGGTATATGTTATCACAGTGGAGTACTGTGATATGTGGTATGTGTCAACATAGTGGAATACTGTGATATGAGGTATGTGTAAACACAGTGGAATACTGTGATATGAGGTATGTGTCAACACAGTGGAGTACTGTGATATGAGGTATATGACAACACAGTGAAGTACTGTGATAGGAGGTACGTGTCAACACAGTGGAGTACTGTGATATAAGGTATGTGTCAACACAGTGGAGTACTGTGATATGAGGTATATGTCAACACAGTGGAGCACTGCGATAGGAGGTATATGTCAACACAGTGGGGTACTGTGATATGAGGTATGATATTTTGATATTTGATATTTTTTTTATTAGACGCATAAAATCCTTAGGAAAGGATAAAAAGGGTCTTACAGAAAGAAATAAAAACAAACAAACTACAATCTAAAAAATAAAACAAAAAATAAAAACTTTTCTAAAAAATAAATAAAACAAGTCAAAAACAAAAAAAGACAATTTGCAGCCAATGGTGAATACAGAATATAGAATGAACACAGAATGTGGCCTAATACACTGATAGTTGTTGCTGTTTTGTTCCATAGCTGTTTTTTAAGAAGACAGCTAAGGCTGGTGCTAGAGTATGGTTTGCCATAATCAAAATGAATTTATTCTGACTATTTTCTTTATCAAAATTTGGAATTTTATTTTGTGCAGTCAGGAATAATTTGTCCCTATGGTGACTGTAAGCTGGACATTTCATTACAAAATGTTGCTCATCCTCAACTATATTTTGGCTGCACATATCACATGTTCTTTTATCCAGCGGCACATTATTATGTCTGCCTTTCTCAATTTTAAGGTCATGGTTGCTTGTCCTGAATTTTGCAATTAACCTTCTAAGACCATGGTTCTGCATATTAATTAGGTAATTTTCAATTTTTAGATCTTGTTTGAAAAGTCTGTATGTTCTTAGTTTGTTTTTAGCCAAGGTTTGTTTTCTATTATCATTATGCATGTCTAAGATCCATTGGTTCTCAAATGATTTGTTTATTTTTTTATGAATAAAGTCTAAGTTTTTCTTAATTATTTTTTCACTTGAGTTTACAATGGTGACAACATCTAAATGTGTCATCACAGTGGAATACTGTGATATGAGGTATGTGTCAACACAGTGAAGTACTGTGATATGAGGTATATGTCAACACAGTGGAGTACTGTGATATGAGGTATGTGTCAACACAGTGGGGTACTGTGATATGAGGTATGTGTCATCACAGTGGGATACGGTCATATGAGGTATGTGTCAACACAGTGAAGTACTGTGATATGAGGTATATGTCAACACAGTGGAGTACTGTGATATGAGGTATGTTTCAACACAGTGGAGTGTTGTGATATGAGGTATATGTCAACACAGTGGAGTACTGTGATATGAGGTATGTGTCAACACAGTGGAGTACTGTGATATGAGGTATGTGTCACCACAGTGGAGTACTGTGATATGAGGTATGTGTCAACACAGTGGAGTACTGTGATATGAGATATGTGTCATAACAGTGGAGTACTGTGATATGAGGTATGTGTCATCACAGTAGAGTACTGCGATAAGAGGTATGTGTCAACACAATGGAGTACTGTGATATGATGTATGTGTCATCTCAGTGGAGTACTGTGATATGAGGTATGTGTCAACACAGTGAAGTACTGTGATATGAGGTATGTGTCAACACTGTCGAGAACTGTGATATAAGGTATGTGTCAACACAGTGGAATACTGTCATATGAGGTATGTGTCGACACAGTGGAGTACTGTGGTGTGAGATATGTGTCAACACAGTGAAGTACTGTGATATAAGGTATGTGTCATCACAGTGGAGTACTGTGATATGAGGTATGTGTCAACACAGTGAAGTACTGTGATATAAGGTATGTGTAGTCACAGTGGAGCACTGTGATATGAGGTATGTGTCATCACAGTGGAGTACTGTGATATGTGGTATGTGTCAACACAGTGGAATACTGTGATATGAGGTATGTGTCAACACAGTGGAATACTGTGATATGAGGTATGTGTCAACACAGTGGAGTACTGTGATATGAGGTATATGTCAACACAGTGGAGCACTGTGATAGGAGGTATGTGTCAACACAGTGGAGTACTGTGATGTGAAGTATATGTCAACACAGTGGAGTACTGTGATATGAGGTATATGTCAACACAGTGGAGTTCTGTGATAGGAGGTATGTGTCAACACAGTGGATTACTGTGATATGAGGTATGTGTAAACACAGTGGAGTACTGTGATATAAAGTATGTGTCAACACAGTGGAGTACCGTGATAGGAGGTATGTGTCAACACAGCGGAGTACTGTGATATGAGGTATATGTCAACACAGTGGAATACGGTCATATGAGGTATGTGTCAACACATTGGAGTACTGTGATATGAGGTATATGTCAACACAGCGGAGTACTGTGATAGGAGGTATGTGTCAACACAGTGGAGTACTGTGGTGTGAGGTATGTGTCAATACAGTGAAGTACTGTGATATAAGGTATGTGTCATCACAGTGGAGTACTGTAATATGAGGTATGTGTCAACACAGTGAAGTACTGTGATATAAGGTATGTATAGTCACAGTGGAGTACTGTGATATGAGGTATGTGTCATCACAGTGGAGTACTGTGATATGAGGTATGAGTCAACACAGTGGAGTACTGTGATATGATGTATGTGTCATCACAGTGGAATACTGTGATATGAGCTATATGTCAACACAGTGGAATACTGTGATATGAGGTATATGTCAACACAGTGAAGTACTGTGATAGGAGGTATGTGTCAACACAGTGGAGAACTGTGATATAAGGTATGTGTCAACACAGTGGAGTACTGTGATATGAGGTATGTGCCAACACAGTGGAGTACTGTGATATGTGGTATATGTCAACACAGTGGAGCACTGTGATAGGAGGTATATGTCAACACAGTGGGGTACTGTGATATGAGGTAGGTGTCAACACAGTGAAGTACTGTGATATGAGGAATATGTCAACACAGTGGAATACGGTCATATGAGGTATGTGTCAACACAGTGGAGTACTGTGATTTAATGTATGTGTCAACACAGTGAAGTACTGTGATATGAGGTATGTGTCAACACAGTGGAGTACTGTGATATGATGTATGTGTCATCACAGTGGAATACTGTGATATGAGCTATATGTCAACACAGTGGAATACTGTGATATGAGGTATATGTCAACACAGTGAAGTACTGTGATAGGAGGTATGTGTCAACACAGTGGAGAATTGTGATATAAGGTATGAGTCAACACAGTGGAGTACTGTGATATGAGGTATGTGTCAACACAGTGGAGTACTGTGATATGAGGTATATGTCAACACAGTGGAGCACTGTAATAGGAGGTATATGTCAACACAGTGGGGTACTGTGATATGAGGTATGTGTCATCACAGTGGAATACTGTGATATTAGGTATGTGTCAACACAGTGGAGTACTGTGATATAAAGTGTGTGTCAACACAGTGGAGTACTGTGATAGGAGGTATGTGTCAACACAGTGAAGTACTGTGATATGAGGAATATGTCAACACAGTGGAATACGGTCATATGAGGAATGTGTCAACACAGTGGAGTACTGTGATATGAGGTATGTGTCAACACAGTGAAGTACTGTGATATGAGGTATGTGTCAACACAGTGGAATACGGTCATGTGAGGTATGTGTCAACACTGGAGTACTGTGACATGAGGTATATGTCAACACAGCGGAGTACTGTGATATGAGGTATGTGTCAACACAGTGGAATACTGTGATATGAGGTATGTGTCATCACAGTGGAATACTGTGATATGAGGTATGTGTCAACACAGTGGAGTACTGTGATTTGAGGTATGTGTCATCGCAGTGGAATAGTGTGATATGAAGTATATGTCATCACAGTGAAGTACTGTGATATAAGGTATGTGTCATCACAGTGGAGTACTGTGATATGAGGTATGTGTCAACACAGTGAAGTACTGTGATATGAGGTATGTGTCAACACAGTGGAGTACTGTGATATGAGGTATGTATCAACACAGTGACGTACTGTGATATGAGGTATGTGTCAACACAGTGGAGTACTGTGATATGAGATATGTGTCATAACAGTAGAGTACTGTGATATGAGGTATGTGTCATCACAGTAGAGTACTGCGATAAGAGGTATGTGTCAACACAATGGAATACTGTGATATGATGTATGTGTCATCTCAGTGGAGTACTGCGATATGAAGTATGTGTCAACACAGTGGAGTACTGCGATATGAAGTATGTGTCAACACAGTGACGTACTGTGACATGAGGTATGTGTCAACACAGTGGAGTACTGTGATATGAGGTATGTGTCATCACAGTGGAATACTGTGATATGAAGTATATGTCAGCACAGTGAAGTACTGTGATAGGAGGTATGTGTCAACACAGTGGAGTACTGTGATATGAGGTATGTGTCAACACAGTGAAGTACTGTGATATAAGGTATGTGTAGTCACAGTGGAGCACTGTGATATGAGGTATGTGTTATCACAGTGGAGTACTGTGATATGTGGTATGTGTCAACATAGTGGAATACTGTGATATGAGGTATGTGTAAACACAGTGGAATACTGTGATATGAGGTATGTGTCAACACAGTGGAGTACTGTGATATGAGGTATATGACAACACAGTGAAGTACTGTGATAGGAGGTACGTGTCAACACAGTGGAGTACTGTGATATAAGGTATGTGTCAACACAGTGGAGTACTGTGATATGAGGTATATGTCAACACAGTGGAGCACTGCGATAGGAGGTATATGTCAACACAGTGGGGTACTGTGATATGAGGTATGATATTTTGATATTTGATATTTTTTTTATTAGACGCATAAAATCCTTAGGAAAGGATAAAAAGGGTCTTACAGAAAGAAATAAAAACAAACAAACTACAATCTAAAAAATAAAACAAAAAATAAAAACTTTTCTAAAAAATAAATAAAACAAGTCAAAAACAAAAAAGACAATTTGCAGCCAATGGTGAATACAGAATATAGAATGAACACAGAATGTGGCCTAATACACTGATAGTTGTTGCTGTTTTGTTCCATAGCTGTTTTTTAAGAAGACAGCTAAGGCTGGTGCTAGAGTATGGTTTGCCATAATCAAAATGAATTTATTCTGACTATTTTCTTTATCAAAATTTGGAATTTTATTTTGTGCAGTCAGGAATAATTTGTCCCTATGGTGACTGTAAGCTGGACATTTCATTACAAAATGTTGCTCATCCTCAACTATATTTTGGCTGCACATATCACATGTTCTTTTATCCAGCGGCACATTATTATGTCTGCCTTTCTCAATTTTAAGGTCATGGTTGCTTGTCCTGAATTTTGCAATTAACCTTCTAAGACCATGGTTCTGCATATTAATTAGGTAATTTTCAATTTTTAGATCTTGTTTGAAAAGTCTGTATGTTCTTAGTTTGTTTTTAGCCAAGGTTTGTTTTCTATTATCATTATGCATGTCTAAGATCCATTGGTTCTCAAATGATTTGTTTATTTTTTTATGAATAAAGTCTAAGTTTTTCTTAATTATTTTTTCACTTGAGTTTACAATGGTGACAACATCTAAATGTGTCATCACAGTGGAATACTGTGATATGAGGTATGTGTCAACACAGTGAAGTACTGTGATATGAGGTATATGTCAACACAGTGGAGTACTGTGATATGAGGTATGTGTCAACACAGTGGGGTACTGTGATATGAGGTATGTGTCATCACAGTGGGATACGGTCATATGAGGTATGTGTCAACACAGTGAAGTACTGTGATATGAGGTATATGTCAACACAGTGGAGTACTGTGATATGAGGTATGTTTCAACACAGTGGAGTGTTGTGATATGAGGTATATGTCAACACAGTGGAGTACTGTGATATGAGGTATGTGTCAACACAGTGGAGTACTGTCATATGAGGTATGTGTCAACACAGTGAAGTACTGTGATATGAGGTATGTGTCAACACAGTGGAGTACGGTCATATGAGGTATGTGTCAACACAGTGGAGTACTGTGATATGAGGTATATGTCAACACAGCGGAGTACTGTGATATTAGGTATGTGTCAACACTGTGGAGTAATGTGATATGAGGAATATATCAACACAGTGGAATACGGTCATATGAGGTATGTGTCAACACAGTGGAGTACTGTGATATGAGGTATGTGTCAACACAGTGGAGTACTTTTATATGAGGTATGTGTCAACGCAGTGGAGTACTGTAATATAAGGTGTGTGTCAACACAGTTGAGTACTGTGATATAAGGTATGTGTCAACACAGTGAAGTACTGTGATATAAGGTATGTGTCAACACAGTGGAGTACTGTGATATGAGGTATGTGTCATAACAGTGGAGTACTGTGATATGAGGTATGTGTCATCACAGTGGGAGTACTGCGATAAGAGGTATGTGTCAACACAGTGGAGTACTGTGATATAATGTATATGTCAACACAGTGGAGTACTGTGATATGAGGTATATGTCAACACAGTGGAGTTCTGTGATAGGAGGTATGTGTCAACACAGTGGATTACTGTGATATGAGGTATGTGTAAACACAGTGGAGTACTGTGATATAAAGTATGTGTCAACACAGTGGAGTACCGTGATAGGAGGTATGTGTCAACACAGTGGAGTACTGTGATATGAGGTATATGTCAACACAGTGGAATACGGTCATATGAGGTATGTGTCAACACATTGGAGTACTGTGATATGAGGTATATGTCAACACAGCGGAGTACTGTGATAGGAGGTATGTGTCAACACAGTGGAGTACTGTGGTGTGAGGTATGTGTCAATACAGTGAAGTACTGTGATATAAGGTATGTGTCATCACAGTGGAGTACTGTAATATGAGGTATGTGTCATCACAGTGGAGTACTGTGATATGAGATATGTGTCAACACAGTGGAGTACTGTGATATGATGTATGTGTCATCACAGTGGAATACTGTGATATGAGCTATATGTCAACACAGTGGATACTGTGATATGAGGTATATGTCAACACAGTGAAGTACTGTGATAGGAGGTATGTGTCAACACAGTGGAGAACTGTGATATAAGGTATGTGTCAACACAGTGGAGTACTGTGATATGAGGTATGTGTCAACACAGTGGAGTACTGTGATATGTGGTATATGTCAACACAGTGGAGCACTGTGATAGGAGGTATATGTCAACACAGTGGGGTACTGTGATATGAGGTAGGTGTCAACACAGTGAAGTACTGTGATATGAGGAATATGTCAACACAGTGGAATACGGTCATATGAGGTATGTGTCAACACAGTGGAGCACTGTGATTTAATGTATGTGTCAACACAGTGAAGTACTGTGATATGAGGTATGTGTCAACACAGTGGAGTACTGTGATATGATGTATGTGTCATCACAGTGGAATACTGTGATATGAGCTATATGTCAACACAGTGGAATACTGTGATATGAGGTATATGTCAACACAGTGAAGTACTGTGATAGGAGGTATGTGTCAACACAGTGGAGAACTGTGATATAAGGTATGAGTCAACACAGTGGAGTACTGTGATATGAGGTATGTGTCAACACAGTGGAGTACTGTGATATAAGGTATATGTCAACACAGTGGAGCACTGTAATAGGAGGTATATGTCAACACAGTGGGGTACTGTGATATGAGGTATGTGTCATCACAGTGGAATACTGTGATATTAGGTATGTGTCAACACAGTGGAGTACTGTGATATAAAGTGTGTGTCAACACAGTGGAGTACTGTGATAGGAGGTATGTGTCAACACAGTGAAGTACTGTGATATGAGGAATATGTCAACACAGTGGAATACGGTCATATGAGGAATGTGTCAACACAGTGGAGTACGGTGATATGAGGTATGTGTCAACACAGTGAAGTACTGTGATATGAGGTATGTGTCAACACAGTGGAATACGGTCATGTGAGGTATGTGTCAACACTGGAGTACTGTGACATGAGGTATATGTCAACACAGCGGAGTACTGTGATATGAGGTATGTGTCAACACAGTGGAATACTGTAATATGAGGTATGTGTCATCACAGTGGAATACTGTGATATGAGGTATGTGTCAACACAGTGGAGTACTGTGATTTGAGGTATGTGTCATCGCAGTGGAATAGTGTGATATGAAGTATATGTCATCACAGTGAAGTACTGTGGTATAAGGTATGTGTCATCACAGTGGAGTACTGTGATATGAGGTATGTGTCAACACAGTGAAGTACTGTGATATGAGGTATGTGTCAACACAGTGGAATACTGTGATATGAGGTATGTATCAACACAGTGACGTACTGTGATATGAGGTATGTGTCAACACAGTGGAGTACTGTGATATGAGATATGTGTCATAACAGTAGAGTACTGTGATATGAGGTATGTGTCATCACAGTAGAGTACTGCGATAAGAGGTATGTGTCAACACAATGGAATACTGTGATATGATGTATGTGTCATCTCAGTGGAGTACTGCGATATGAAGTATGTGTCAACACAGTGACGTACTGTGACATGAGGTATGTGTCAACACAGTGGAGTACTGTGATATGAGGTATGTGTCATCACAGTGGAATACTGTGATATGAAGTATATGTCAGCACAGTGAAGTACTGTGATAGGAGGTATGTGTCAACACAGTGGAGTACTGTGATATAAGGTATGTGTCAACACAGTGGAGTACTGTTATATGAGGTATGTGTCAACACAGTCGAGTACTGTGATATGACGTATGTGTCATCACAATGGAGTACTGTGGTGTGAGGTATGTGTCAACACAATGAAGTACTGTGATATAAGGTATGTGTCATCACAGTGGAGTACTGTGATTTGAGGTATGTGTCAACACAGTGGAATACTGTGATATGAGGTATGTGTCATCACGGTGGAATACTGTGATATGGGGAATATGTCAACACAATGGAGTGCTGTGATACGAGGTATGTGTCAACACAATGGAGTACTGTGATATGGGGTATGTGTCAACACAGTGGCGTACTGTGATATTAGGTATATGTCAACACAGTGGAATACGGTCATATGAGGTATGTGTCAACACAGTGGAGCACTGTGATATGAGATATGTGTCAACACAGTGAAGTACTGTGATATGAGGTATGTGTCAACACAGCGGAATACTGTGATATGAGGTATGTGTCACCACAGTGGAGTACTGTGATATGAGGTATGTGTCAACACAGTGGAGTACTGTGATATGAGGTATGTGTTATAACAGTGAAGTACTGTGATATGAGGTATGTGTCAACACAGCGGAATACTGTGATATGAGGTATGTGTCACCACAGTGGAGTACTGTGATATGGGGTATGTGTCAACACAGTGGAGTACTGTGATATGAGATATGTGTCATAACAGTGGAGTGCTGTGATATGAGGTATGTGTCATCACAGTAGAGTACTGCGATAAGAGGTATGTGTCAACACAATGGAGTACTGTGATATGATGTATGTGTCATCTCAGTGGAGTACTGTGATATGAGGTATGTGTCAACACAGTGGAATACTTTGATATGAGGTATGTGTCAACACAGTGGAATACTGTGATATGAGGTATGTGTCAACACAGTGGAGTACTGTGATATGAGGTATATGTCAACACAGTGGAGCACTGTGATAGGAGGTATGTGTCAACACAGTGGAGTACTGTGATGTGAAGTATATGTTAACACAGTGGAGTACTGTGATATGAGGTATATGTCAACACAGTGGAGTTCTGTGATAGGAGGTATGTGTCAACACAGTGGATTACTGTGATATGAGGTATGTGTAAACACAGTGGAGTACTGTGATATGAGGTATGTGTCACCACAGTGGAATACTGTGATATGAGGTATGTGTCATCACAGTGGAATACTGTGATATGAGGTATGTGTCAACACAGTGGAGTACTGTGATTTGAGGTATGTGTCATCGCAGTGGAATAGTGTGATATGAAGTATATGTCATCACAGTGAAGTACTGTGATATAAGGTATGTGTCATCACAGTGGAGTACTGTGATATGAGGTATGTGTCAACACAGTGAAGTACTGTGATATGAGGTATGTGTCAACACAGTGGAATACTGTGATATGAGGTATGTATCAACACAGTGACGTACTGTGATATGAGGTATGTGTCAACACAGTGGAGTACTGTGATATGAGATATGTGTCATAACAGTAGAGTACTGTGATATGAGGTATGTGTCATCACAGTAGAGTACTGCGATAAGAGGTATGTGTCAACACAATGGAATACTGTGATATGATGTATGTGTTATCTCAGTGGAGTACTGCGATATGAAGTATGTGTCAACACAGTGACGTACTGTGACATGAGGTATGTGTCAACACAGTGGAGTACTGTGATATGAGGTATGTGTCATCACAGTGGAATACTGTGATATGAAGTATATGTCAGCACAGTGAAGTACTGTGATAGGAGGTATGTGTCAACACAGTGGAGTACTGTGATATAAGGTATGTGTCAACACAGTGGAGTACTGTTATATGAGGTATGTGTCAACACAGTCGAGTACTGTGATATGACGTATGTGTCATCACAATGGAGTACTGTGGTGTGAGGTATGTGTCAACACAATGAAGTACTGTGATATAAGGTATGTGTCATCACAGTGGAGTACTGTGATTTGAGGTATGTGTCAACACAGTGGAATACTGTGATATGAGGTATGTGTCATCACGGTGGAATACTGTGATATGGGGAATATGTCAACACAATGGAGTGCTGTGATACGAGGTATGTGTCAACACAATGGAGTACTGTGATATGGGGTATGTGTCAACACAGTGGCGTACTGTGATATTAGGTATATGTCAACCCAGTGGAATACGGTCATATGAGGTATGTGTCAACACAGTGGAGCACTGTGATATGAGATATGTGTCAACACAGTGAAGTACTGTGATATGAGGTATGTGTCAACACAGCGGAATACTGTGATATGAGGTATGTGTCACCACAGTGGAGTACTGTGATATGAGGTATGTGTCAACACAGTGGAGTACTGTGATATGAGGTATGTGTTATAACAGTGAAGTACTGTGATATGAGGTATGTGTCAACACAGCGGAATACTGTGATATGAGGTATGTGTCACCACAGTGGAGTACAGTGATATGAGGTATGTGTCAACACAGTGGAGTACTGTGATATGAGATATGTGTCATAACAGTGGAGTGCTGTGATATGAGGTATGTGTCATCACAGTAGAGTACTGCGATAAGAGGTATGTGTCAACACAATGGAGTACTGTGATATGATGTATGTGTCATCTCAGTGGAGTACTGTGATATGAGGTATGTGTCAACACAGTGGAATACTTTGATATGAGGTATGTGTCAACACAGTGGAATACTGTGATATGAGGTATGTGTCAACACAGTGGAGTACTGTGATATGAGGTATATGTCAACACAGTGGAGCACTGTGATAGGAGGTATGTGTCAACACAGTGGAGTACTGTGATGTGAAGTATATGTTAACACAGTGGAGTACTGTGATATGAGGTATATGTCAACACAGTGGAGTTCTGTGATAGGAGGTATGTGTCAACACAGTGGATTACTGTGATATGAGGTATGTGTAAACACAGTGGAGTACTGTGATATAAAGTATGTGTCAACACAGTGGAGTACCGTGATAGGAGCTATGTGTCAACACAGTGGAGTACTGTGATATGAGGTATATGTCAACACAGTGGAATACGGTCATATGAGGTATGTGTCAACACATTGGAGTACTGTGATATGAGGTATATGTCAACACAGCGGAGTACTGTGATAGGAGGTATGTGTCAACACAGTGGAGTACTGTGGTGTGAGGTATGTGTCAATACAGTGAAGTACTGTGATATAAGGTATGTGTCATCACAGTGGAGTACTGTAATATGAGGTATGTGTCAACACAGTGAAGTACTGTGATATAAGGTATGTATAGTCACAGTGGAGTACTGTGATATGAGGTATGTGTCATCACAGTGGAGTACTGTGATATGAAGTATGTGTCAACACAGTGGAGTACTGTGATATGATGTATGTGTCATCACAGTGGAATACTGTGATATGAGCTATATGTCAACACAGTGGAATACTGTGATATGAGGTATATGTCAACACAGTGAAGTACTGTGATAGGAGGTATGTGTCAACACAGTGGAGAACTGTGATATAAGGTATGTGTCAACACAGTGGAGTACTGTGATATGAGGTATGTGTCAACACAGTGGAGTACTGTGATATGTGGTATATGTCAACACAGTGGAGCACTGTGATAGGAGGTATATGTCAACACAGTGGGGTACTGTGATATGAGGTAGGTGTCAACACAGTGAAGTACTGTGATATGAGGAATATGTCAACACAGTGGAATACGGTCATATGATGTATGTGTCAACACAGTGGAGTACTGTGATTTAATGTATGTGTCAACACAGTGAAGTACTGTGATATGAGGTATGTGTCAACACAGTGGAGTACTGTGATATGATGTATGTGTCATCACAGTGGAATACTGCGATATGAGCTATATGTCAACACAGTGGAATACTGTGATATGAAGTATATGTCAACACAGTGAAGTACTGTGATAGGAGGTATGTGTCAACACAGTGGAGAACTGTGATATAAGGTATGAGTCAACACAGTGGAGTACTGTGATATGAGGTATGTGTCAACACAGTGGAATACTGTGATATGAGGTATGTGTCAACACAGTGGAGTACTGTGATATGATGTATGTGTCATCACAGTGGAATACTGTGATATGAGCTATATGTCAACACAGTGGAATACTGTGATATGAGGTATATGTCAACACAGTGAAGTACTGTGATAGGAGGTATGTGTCAACACAGTGGAGAACTGTGATATAAGGTATGAGTCAACACAGTGGAGTACTGTGATATGAGGTATGTGTCAACACAGTGGAGTACTGTGATATGAGGTATATGTCAACACAGTGGAGCACTGTAATAGGAGGTATATGTCAACACAGTGGGGTACTGTGATATAAGGTATGTGTCACCACAGTGGAATACTGTGATATGAGGTATGTGTCAACACAGTGGAATACTGTGATATGAGGTATGTGTCATCAAAGTGGAATACTGTGATATTAGGTATGTGTCAACACAGTGGAGTACTGTGATATAAAGTGTGTGTCAAAACAGTGGAGTACTGTGATAGGAGGTATGTGTCAACACAGTGAAGTACTGTGATATGAGGAATATGTCAACACAGTGGAATACGGTCATATGAGGAATGTGTCAACACAGTGGAGTACTGTGACATGAGGTATATGTCAACACAGCGGAGTACTGTGATATGAGGTATGTGTCAACACAGTGGAATACTGTGATATGAGGTATGTGTCATCACAGTGGAATACTGTGATATGTGGTATGTGTCAACACAGTGAAGTACTGTGATTTGAGGTATGTGTCATCGCAGTGGAATACTGTGATATGAAGTATATGTCATCACAGTGAAGTACTGTGATATAAGGTATGTGTCATCACAGTGGAGTACTGTGATATGAGGTATGTGTCAACACAGTGAAGTTCTGTGATATAAGGTATGTGTAGTCATAGTGGAGTACAGTGATATGTGGTATGTGTCATCACAGTGGAGTACTGTGATATGAGGTATGTGTGAACACAGTGGAATACTGTGATATGAGGTATGTGTCAACACAGTGGAATACTGTGATATGAGGTATGTGTCAACACAGTGGAGTACTGTGATATGATGTATGTGTCATCACAGTGGAATACTGTGATATGAGCTATATGTCAACACAGTGGAATACTGTGATATGAGGTATATGTCAACACAGTGAAGTACTGTGATAGGAGGTATGTGTCAACACAGGGGAAAACTGTGATATAAGGTATGAGTCAACACAGTGGAGTACTGTGTTATGAGGTATATGTCAACACAGTGGAGTACTGTGATATAAAGTATGTATCAACACAGTGGAGTACTGTGATAGGAGGTATGTGTCAACACAGTGGAGTACTGTGATATGAGGTATATGTCAACACAGTGGAATACGGTCATATGAGGTATGTGTCAACACAGTGGAGTACTGTGATATGAGGTATATGTCAACACAGCGGAGTACTGTGATATGAGGTATGTGTCATCACAGTGGAATATTGTGATATGAGGTATGTGTCAACACAGTGAAGTACTGTGATATGAGGTATATGTCAACACAGTGGAGTACTGTGATATGAGGTATGTGTCAACACAATGAAGTACTGTGATATGAGGTATATGTCAACACAGTGGAGTACTGTGATCTGAGGTATGTGTCAACACAGTGGAGTACTGTGATATGAGGTATGTGTCATCACAGTGGAATACTGTGATATGAGGTATGTGTCAACACAGTGGAGTACTGTGATATGATGTATGTGTCATCACAGTGGAATACTGTGATATGAGGTATATGTCAACACAGTGGAATAATGTGATATGAGGTATATGTCAACACAGTGAAGTACTGTGATAGGAGGTATGTGTCAACACAGTGGAGTACTGTGATATAAGGTATGTGTCAACACAGTGGAGTACTGTGATATGAGGTATGTGTCAACACAGTGATGTACTGTGATATGGGGTATATGTCAACACAGTGGAGTACTGTGATATGTGGTATATGTCAACACAGTGGAGTACTGTGATATGAGGTATGTGTCATCACAGTGGAATACTGTGATATAAGGTATGTGTCAACACAGTGAAGTACTGTGATATGAGGTATATGTCAACACAGCGGAGTACTGTGATATGAGGTATGTGTCAACACAGTGGAGTACTGTGATATGAGGTATATGTCAACACAGTGGAGCACTGTAATAGGAGGTATATGTCAACACAGTGGGGTACTGTGATATGAGGTATGTGTCATCACAGTGGAATACTGTGATATTAGGTATGTGTCAACACAGTGGAGTACTGTGATATAAAGTGTGTGTCAACACAGTGGAGTACTGTGATAGGAGGTATGTGTCAACACAGTGAAGTACTGTGATATGAGGAATATGTCAACACAGTGGAATATGGTCATATGAGGAATGTGTCAACACAGTGGAGTACTGTGATATGAGGTATGTGTCAACACAGTGGAATACGGTCATGTGAGGTATGTGTCAACACTGGAGTACTGTGACATGAGGTATATGTCAAAACAGCGGAGTACTGTGATACGAGGTATGTGTCAACACAGTGGAATACTGTGATATGAGGTATGTGTCATCGCAGTGGAATAGTGTGATATGAAGTATATGTCATCACAGTGAAGTACTGTGATATAAGGTATGTGTCATCACAGTGGAGTACTGTGATATGAGGTATGTGTCAACACAGTGAAGTACTGTGATATGAGGTATGTGTCAACACAGTGGAATACTGTGATATGAGGTATGTATCAACACAGTGACGTACTATGATATGAGGTACGTGTCAACACAGTGGAGTACTGTGATATGAGATATGTGTCATAACAGTAGAGTACTGTGATATGAGGTATGTGTCATCACAGTAGAGTACTGCGATAAGAGGTATGTGTCAACACAATGGAATACTGTGATATGATGTATGTGTCATCTCAGTGGAGTACTGCGATATGAAGTATGTGTCAACACAGTGACGTACTGTGACATGAGGTATGTGTCAACACAGTGGAGTACTGTGATATGAGGTATGTGTCATCACAGTGGAATACTGTGATATGAAGTATATGTCAGCACAGTGAAGTACTGTGATAGGAGGTATGTGTCAACACAGTGGAGTACTGTGATATAAGGTATGTGTCAACACAGTGGAGTACTGTTATATGAGGTATGTGTCAACACAGTCGAGTACTGTGATATGACGTATGTGTCATCACAATGGAGTACTGTGGTGTGAGGTATGTGTCAACACAATGAAGTACTGTGATATAAGGTATGTGTCATCACAGTGGAATACTGTGATTTGAGGTATGTGTCAACACAGTGGAATACTGTGATATGAGGTATGTGTCATCACGGTGGAATACTGTGATATGGGGAATATGTCAACACAATGGAGTGCTGTGATACGAGGTATGTGTCAACACAGTGGAGTACTGTGATATGAGGTATATGTCAACACAGTGGAGCACTGTAATAGGAGGTATATGTCAACACAGTGGGGTACTGTGATATGAGGTATGTGTCATCACAGTGGAATACTGTGATATTAGGTATGTGTCAACACAGTGGAGTACTGTGATATAAAGTGTGTGTCAACACAGTGGAGTACTGTGATAGGAGGTATGTGTCAACACAGTGAAGTACTGTGATATGAGGAATATGTCAACACAGTGGAATATGGTCATATGAGGAATGTGTCAACACAGTGGAGTACTGTGATATGAGGTATGTGTCAACACAGTGGAATACGGTCATGTGAGGTATGTGTCAACACTGGAGTACTGTGACATGAGGTATATGTCAAAACAGCGGAGTACTGTGATACGAGGTATGTGTCAACACAGTGGAATACTGTGATATGAGGTATGTGTCATCACAGTGGAATACTGTGATATGAGGTATGTGTCAACACAGTGGAGTACTGTGATTTGAGGTATGTGTCATCGCAGTGGAATAGTGTGATATGAAGTATATGTCATCACAGTGAAGTACTGTGATATAAGGTATGTGTCATCACAGTGGAGTACTGTGATATGAGGTATGTGTCAACACAGTGAAGTACTGTGATATGAGGTATGTGTCAACACAGTGGAATACTGTGATATGAGGTATGTATCAACACAGTGACGTACTGTGATATGAGGTACGTGTCAACACAGTGGAGTACTGTGATATGAGATATGTGTCATAACAGTAGAGTACTGTGATATGAGGTATGTGTCATCACAGTAGAGTACTGCGATAAGAGGTATGTGTCAACACAATGGAATACTGTGATATGATGTATGTGTCATCTCAGTGGAGTACTGCGATATGAAGTATGTGTCAACACAGTGACGTACTGTGACATGAGGTATGTGTCAACACAGTGGAGTACTGTGATATGAGGTATGTGTCATCACAGTGGAATACTGTGATATGAAGTATATGTCAGCACAGTGAAGTACTGTGATAGGAGGTATGTGTCAACACAGTGGAGTACTGTGATATAAGGTATGTGTCAACACAGTGGAGTACTGTTATATGAGGTATGTGTCAACACAGTCGAGTACTGTGATATGACGTATGTGTCATCACAATGGAGTACTGTGGTGTGAGGTATGTGTCAACACAATGAAGTACTGTGATATAAGGTATGTGTCATCACAGTGGAATACTGTGATTTGAGGTATGTGTCAACACAGTGGAATACTGTGATATGAGGTATGTGTCATCACGGTGGAATACTGTGATATGGGGAATATGTCAACACAATGGAGTGCTGTGATACGAGGTATGTGTCAACACAATGGAGTACTGTGATATGGGGTATGTGTCAACACAGTGGCGTACTGTGATATTAGGTATATGTCAACACAGTGGAATACGGTCATATGAGGTATGTGTCAACACAGTGGAGCACTGTGATATGAGATATGTGTCAACACAGTGAAGTACTGTGATATGAGGTATGTGTCAACACAGCGGAATACTGTGATATGAGGTATGTGTCACCACAGTGGAGTACTGTGATATGAGGTATGTGTCAACACAGTGGAGTACTGTGATATGAGGTATGTGTTATAACAGTGAAGTACTGTGATATGAGGTATGTGTCAACACAGCGGAATACTGTGATATGAGGTATGTGTCACCACAGTGGAGTACTGTGATATGAGGTATGTGTCAACACAGTGGAGTACTGTGATATGAGATATGTGTCATAACAGTGGAGTGCTGTGATATGAGGTATGTGTCATCACAGTAGAGTACTGCGATAAGAGGTATGTGTCAACACAATGGAGTACTGTGATATGATGTATGTGTCATCTCAGTGGAGTACTGTGATATGAGGTATGTGTCAACACAGTGAAGTACTGTGATATGAGGTATGTGTCAACACAGTCGAGAACTGTGATATAAGGTATGTGTCAACACAGTGGAATACTGTCATATGAGGTATGTGTCAACACAGTGAAGTACTGTGATATAAGGTATGTGTAGTCACAGTGGAGCACTGTGATATGAGGTATGTGTCATCACAGTGGAGTACTGTGACATGTGGTATGTGTCAACACAGTGGAATACTTTGATATGAGGTATGTGTCAACACAGTGGAATACTGTGATATGAGGTATGTGTCAACACAGTGGAGTACTGTGATATGAGGTATATGTCAACACAGTGGAGCACTGTGATAGGAGGTATGTGTCAACACAGTGGAGTACTGTGATGTGAAGTATATGTTAACACAGTGGAGTACTGTGATATGAGGTATATGTCAACACAGTGGAGTTCTGTGATAGGAGGTATGTGTCAACACAGTGGATTACTGTGATATTTGTTATGTGTAAACACAGTGGAGTACTGTGATATAAAGTATGTGTCAACACAGTGGAGTACCGTGATAGGAGGTATGTGTCAACACAGTGGAGTACTGTGATATGAGGTATATGTCAACACAGTGGAGTTCTGTGATAGGAGGTATGTGTCAACACAGTGGATTACTGTGATATGAGGTATGTGTCAACACATTGGAGTACTGTGATATGAGGTATATGTCAACACAGCGGAGTACTGTGATAGGAGGTATGTGTCAACACAGTGGAGTACTGTGGTGTGAGGTATGTGTCAATACAGTGAAGTACTGTGATATAAGGTATGTGTCATCACAGTGGAGTACTGTAATATGAGGTATGTGTCAACACAGTGAAGTACTGTGATATAAGGTATGTATAGTCACAGTGGAGTACTGTGATATGAGGTATGTGTCATCACAGTGGAGTACTGTGATATGAAGTATGTGTCAACACAGTGAAGTACTGTGATATGATGTATGTGTCATCACAGTGGAATACTGTGATATGAGCTATATGTCAACACAGTGGAATACTGTGATATGAGGTATATGTCAACACAGTGAAGTACTGTGATATGAGGTATGTGTCAACACAGTGGAGAACTGTGATATAAGGTATGTGTCAACACAGTGGAGTACTGTGATATGAGGTATGTGTCAACACAGTGGAGTACTGTGATATGTGGTATATGTCAACACAGTGGAGCACTGTGATAGGAGGTATATGTCAACACAGTGGGGTACTGTGATATGAGGTAGGTGTCAACACAGTGAAGTACTGTGATATGAGGAATATGTCAACACAGTGGAATACGGTCATATGATGCATGTGTCAACACAGTGGAGTACTGTGATTTAATGTATGTTTCAACACAGTGAAGTACTGTGATATGAGGTATGTGTCAACACAGTGGAGTACTGTGATATGATGTATGTGTCATCACAGTGGAATACTCCGATATGAGCTATATGTCAACACAGTGGAATACTGTGATATGAGGTATATGTCAACACAGTGAAGTACTGTGATAGGAGGTATGTGTCAACACAGTGGAGAACTGTGATATAAGGTATGAGTCAACACAGTGGAGTACTGTGATATGAGGTATGTGTCAACACAGTGGAATACTGTGATATGAGGTATGTGTCAACACAGTGGAGTACTGTGATATGATGTATGTGTCATCACAGTGGAATACTGTGATATGAGCTATATGTCAACACAGTGGAATACTGTGATATGAGGTATATGTCAACACAGTGAAGTACTGTGATAGGAGGTATGTGTCAACACAGTGGAGAACTGTGATATAAGGTTTGAGTCAACACAGTGGAGTACTGTGATATGAGGTATGTGTCAACACAGTGGAGTACTGTGATATGAGGTATATGTCAACACAGTGGAGCACTGTAATAGGAGGTATATGTCAACACAGTGGGGTACTGTGATATAAGGTATTTGTCACCACAGTGGAATACTGTGATATGAGGTATGTGTCAACACAGTGGAATACTGTGATATGAGGTATGTGTCATCAAAGTGGAATACTGTGATATTAGGTATGTGTCAACACAGTGGAGTACTGTGATATAAAGTGTGTGTCAACACAGTGGAGTACTGTGATAGGAGGTATGTGTCAACACAGTGAAGTACTGTGATATGAGGAATATGTCAACACAGTGGAATACGGTCATATGAGGAATGTGTCAACACAGTGGAGTACTGTGACATGAGGTATATGTCAACACAGCGGAGTACTGTGATATGAGGTATGTGTCAACACAGTGGAATACTGTGATATGAGGTATGTGTCATCACAGTGGAATACTGTGATATGTGGTATGTGTCAACACAGTGAAGTACTGTGATTTGAGGTATGTGTCATCGCAGTGGAATACTGTGATATGAAGTATATGTCATCACAGTGAAGTACTGTGATATAAGGTATGTGTCATCACAGTGGAGTACTGTGATATGAGGTATGTGTCAACACAGTGAAGTACTGTGATATAAGGTATGTGTAGTCATAGTGGAGTACAGTGATATGAGGTATGTGTCATCACAGTGGAGTACTGTGATATGAGGTATGTGTGAACACAGTGGAATACTGTGATATGAGTTATGTGTCAACACAGTGGAATACTGTGATATGAGGTATGTGTCAACACAGTGGAGTACTGTGATATGATGTATGTGTCATCACAGTGGAATACTGTGATATGAGCTATATGTCAACACAGTGGAATACTGTGATATGAGGTATATGTCAACACAGTGAAGTACTGTGATAGGAGGTATGTGTCAACACAGGGGAAAACTGTGATATAAGGTATGAGTCAACACAGTGGAGTACTGTGTTATGAGGTATATGTCAACACAGTGGAGTACTGTGATATAAAGTATGTGTCAACACAGTGGAGTACTGTGATAGGAGGTATGTGTCAACACAGTGGAGTACTGTGATCTGAGGTATGTGTCAACACAGTGGAGTACTGTGATATGAGGTATGTGTCATCACAGTGGAATACTGTGATATGAGGTATGTGTCAACACAGTGGAGTACTGTGATATGATGTATGTGTCATCACAGTGGAATACTGTGATATGAGGTATATGTCAACACAGTGGAATAATGTGATATGAGGTATATGTCAACACAGTGAAGTACTGTGATAGGAGGTATGTGTCAACACAGTGGAGTACTGTGATATAAGGTATGTGTCAACACAGTGGAGTACTGTGATATGAGGTATGTGTCAACACAGTGATGTACTGTGATATGGGGTATATGTCAACACAGTGGAGTACTGTGATATGTGGTATATGTCAACACAGTGGAGTACTGTGATATGAGGTATGTGTCATCACAGTGGAATACTGTGATATAAGGTATGTGTCAACACAGTGAAGTACTGTGATATGAGGTATATGTCAACACAGCGGAGTACTGTTATATGAGGTATGTGTCAACACAGTGGAGTACTGTGATATGAGGTATATGTCAACACAGTGGAGCACTGCTATAGGAGGTATGTGTCAACACAGTTGAGTACTGTGATATGAGGTGTATGTCAACACAGTGGAGTACTGTGATATGAGGTATATGTCAACACAGCGGAATACTGTGATATGAGGTATGTGTCACCACAGTGGAGTACTGTGATATGAGGCATGTGTCAACACAGTGGAGTACTGTGATATGAGGTATGTGTCAACACAGTGGAGTACTGTGATATGAGGTATGTGTCAACACAGTGTAGTACTGTGATATGAGTTATGTGTCAACACAGTGGAATACTGTGATATGAGGTATGTGTCATCACAGTGGAATACTGTGATATGAGGTATGTGTCAACACAGTGGAGTACTGTGATATGAGGTATGTGTCATCACAGTGGAATACTGTGATATGAAGTATATGTCAACACAGTGAAGTTCTGTGATAGGAGGTATGTGTCATCACAGTGGAATACTGTGATATGAAGTATGTGTCATCACTGTGGAGTACTGTGATATGAGGTATGTGTCAACACAGTGAAGTACTGTGATATGAGGTATGTGGCAACACAGTGGAGTACTGTGATATGAGGTATGTGTCAACAAAGTGGAGTACTGTGATATGAGGTCTATGTCAACATAGTGGAATACGGTCATATGAGGTATGTGTCAACACAGTGGAGTATGTGTCACTATATTTAAATACACGACAGTGACAAGGATATAGAGGTCAGGGTGTGGAAGATGACTTGACGACGAAAGGAAGTCGTAGTGATTTTTTTGGTGATGTAGATTTTTGTTGTGGACTAAGATGAGTGAACTTAGTATAGTGAGTTCTAGCTTATCAGATTTTTATAAATGCATAAACTCTTCACTTATTTTTGTTAAAGGTAAAACAGTAGCATGCGACTTATTTACCACTTCCGTGTCACTGAGAATGTTCTAGAACCGTACTGTGTCTGGGTGGAATATTCTAGATTTTTTTTAGAAACTGGTTGAATAGGTAATAGGACACTGTAGAAGGCAATAGAAGGTAATGGAACATTCTAGAAATTTGTAGTAAGTGCCAGATTCATTATGTATGCTGATGTAATGGTCTATTTATAGACAGTGTGGGTATATATAGGGGAGTTGTTCAGCACTGAGTTCAGATCGGAGATCTCGTTGTATTGTATTGGAGTTTAAGTATCTAGTTATTGGAGTAGTGGAGTTTTACAGCGTTATTGTACTTGATGTTTGCAGAGTAAAATAATACCAGTACCAGTTGAAACCTCATCTGTTGGCTCCGTGTTTGTATTTTATCATCGCCGCCAGGGAAGTCTTTCTGTTACTGTTGCCATTTTGGTATTTGAACCATCACACCTGTACTATACCATTTACGGTAATATTACGTTGCGTGTGACATCGCCTTTTAGTCAGAGTCTTGTCGATTACTTTTTCGTCGTGCAATACGTGTTGATCAACATAATTCATTTCAAAATTGAGAATAGGAAATATTATTACCACTTTCCGCTTGAATTTTATATTAAATTCAAAATTCCCATTAGCGTTGAATACATTAAACTTACGTGTGGATACTCTTGGGACTACGATCTATTTGTTGATAGATAACGATATGCAAATTTGTGCAGAGGAATTTAATCAATCCGTAAATTTAGCGGTCTCGACTCGGAAATTAAACCTATTATTCCGAAAATTGGCCAAAATATATTCCAATTCTATCAAGAGACATATTCCTGTAAATAATTGGTTTGACTAAAAGTGTAGATGGTATCGTGGAAATGTGAACACTTTACTGAATTCTCACCGTAAAACAAAACAAAACAAAACAGCAAGCTCTCAATAATCACAAAACCGGAAAATTAGCATGTAAACACATTCTGTTAAAACAAACTAAATTCAGAGTACAACCGAACGCCAGGGAATCTCAACAATTTCCGGATTATGTCAAGGCTTTTCTAATGCAAAATTTCAATAATGTTTGGTTCTCTATTTTAGTTCTCGATTCAACCCGCCTAAGAGAAACAACGTCAGTATATAATTAAGGAAGCCATTTCAAGCGCGGTGGTCGTCGTGCAGCGCGTGGTCGAATATCATGTAAATAAACAATGTACTTTACACGCGCTGTGTGCGTCGCGACGCGACGACCATCGCCCTTTAAACTTCACAATTCACACACGTTAATGGCCCTGAGTGACTATAAAAATATAAATTACGTTTGATTTTGTGATTAGACAGCACTACCTCAAGAGTCGGATTGCTTCCGTGTTCCAATATTTTAGAATTTGCCAAACCAACTGATTTTATAAATTGTATAAATTGGGACTACAGTACAATAAACAACGGGAAGTGTTCAGCATGTATTACATAGTGGGAGTTCCACCTTACCGAAAGCACAGTATCATAAGGGTTTTTAAACTCTGAACAAATGCTGTGTTTCTTATTGTCAACATATATTGATGATTACACACATACTACTGCGACCTCCCCACGCAGATTATTCTAACCTTTCTTGTGATGCTTTCACCAACATTGGCGACCCCTTGTTAGCCTTGTACTTTCTGTGCACTTCGTTCCTGACTCAGTTTTGGTGCACTGCCGAATAAATCACATTTACAACTGGCGCTAAATTGTTAATACATGTAACGAAAATAATATAAACAGATTATTTGATAAAAATGCAATCATTCTTCTCTAAATTGCTCATTCCTGCGGCAATTTCAATTATTAATTCCCTCCCTCCGAAGTGTTCGTGATTGTTCAAGTAATCGTCAGCTATCCATTCATTTCAATTGCAGTGTCAAATGTCGTCACCGACAAAATGAATTTATGTTAGCATTGCATGTCACTCCTGGGGACACTGTTACCTTTGATAGGGAAGATATTTCACACGCGTAGATATAATAAAGGGAAACAGCCTTATAAATACGACTCTCTTATCGGAACACATTTTCCGGCTGATGTCGGCGAGGCGGCTTTTAGAGTATTCTATTATCGCTAATTGAATACATACGAGGTGCAGGTGATACTAGTTGTTTCCATGACAACCTAATCCAAATGTACGCCAGTGAATCGGGTGGGGGTTGAGATGTAACCACTGTTTTTATTCGCTTTGGTGTAAGTGAGCACGTTCTAAATACAAACACAAAGAAAGCCGTTGAACGTGACGCCGTTAAAATAGTGATAAATTACATGTTTGACGTACCAGATGTATAGTAAATGATGTCACGTTACATGATCTGGGGCGAGGTCACCCCGCGATCATCGTTCTGGTAATCATCAACTAATCCTATACTAGCGGGGATAGCTGGTCTAATTTGACGGAAATGAATCTGTCATTTTCATAATTTCGAAAACGGTGGACGAGGAAACAATAATACACGACGGTTTGATTGAGATAGAAATAGCAGTCAAATAATTTTGTAATTTCCTTTGTGTCACATTAAAAAAGAAAATATTTTTTTTTTCTCATAAAAATGTAATGTTAAAATTTGTACACACCGTTGTGTTATTGGTTTCTAAATACTGAAAATGTCTTCGCTGGAAGCGAAGAATTGACATGAGGGATAAGACCTTTAGCTGTTTTCTTTTGAAAATGTCAACCCCATTTACACAACACAATTTCGCGAATTCTGCTGAAACAAAGAGATTCATGCACCATACATGTATTGACATGACTAAGTGTGGTTGGTTGATAAGCAGATTTATGCAAGTACGCTACTTCTGATTGGTTGATGGGTAGATATATAAAAATATGTATTGCCGTTGCTAAGCCTGGTTGGATAGGTAGAAGTATATGCAAATAAATATTGTACGAATACGTAATGACGTGACTAAGTCTGTTTGGTTGGTTGATAGTAGGTATATACTAATATGTATTGACGTGGCTACGTCTGGCTGGTTGATAGTAGGTATATACTAATATGTATTGACGTGGCTACGTCTGGCTGGTTGATAATAAGTATATACGAATACGTATTGATGTGACTAAGTCTGTTTGGTTGGTTGATAGTCGGCCTATACGAATACGTATTGACGTAGCTAAGTCTGGTTGGTAGTAGTTATATACGAATACGTATTGACGTGGCTAAGTCTGGCTGGTTGATAGTAGGTATATACGAATACGTATTGACGTGAATAAGTCTGGTTGGTAGTAGTTATATACGAATACGTATTGACGTGGCTAAGTCTGGTTGGTTGATAGTAGGTATATACGAATACGTATTGACGTAGCTAAGTCTGGTTGATAGTAGGCATATACGAATACGTATTGACGTGACCAAGTCTGGTTGGTTGATAGTAAGCATATACGAATACGTATTGACGTGACTAATTCTGGTTGTTTGATAGTAGGTATATACAAATACGTATTGACGTGGATAAGTCTGGTTGGTTGATAGTAGGTATATACGAATACGTATTGACGTAGCTAAGTCTGGTTGATAGTAGGTATATACGAATACGTATTGACGTGGCTAAGTCTGGATGGATGGATGGATGGTTGGTTGATAGTAGGTATATACGAATATGTATTGACGTAGCTAAGTCTGGTTGATAGTAGGCATATACGAATACGTATTGACGTGGCTAAGTCTGGTTGGTTGATAGTAGGTATATACGAATACGTATTGACGTAGCTAAGTCTGGTTGGTTGATAGTAGGTATATACGAATACGTATTGACGTAGCTAAGTCTGGTTGTTTGTTTGATAGTAGGCATATACAAATACGTATTGACGTAGCTAAGTCTGGTTGTTTGTTTGATAGTAGGCATATGAGAATACGTATTGACGTAGCTAAGTCTGGTTGGTTGATAGTAGGTATATACGAATGCGTATTGACGTAGCTAAGTCTGGTTGTTTGTTTGATAGTAGACATATGCGAATACGTATTGACGTGAATAAGTCCGGTTGGCTGATAGTAGGTATATACGAATACGTATTGACGTGACCAAGTCTGGTTGGTTGATAGTAGGTATATACGTATACGTATTGACGTAGCTAAGTCTGGTTGATAGTAGGCATATACGAATACGTATTGACGTAGCTAAGTCTGGTTGATAGTAGGTATATACGAATACGTATTTACGTAGCTAAGTCTGGTTGGTTGATAGTAGGCATATACGAATACGTATCGACGTGACTAAGTCTGGTTGGTTGATAGTAGGTATATACGAATACGTATTGACGTGACTAAGTCTGGTTGGTTTATAGTAGGTATATACGAATACGTATTGACGTGACCAAGTCTGGTTGGTTTATAGTAGGTATATATGAATACGTATTGACTGGCCAAGTCTGGTTAGTTACTACCTTATACTAAAATACGTTTGGATAATTAGATTACCAACAAAATCTCACTTCCGGTCTGGTTAGAGGTAAAATACACCACGAATATTCACTTTTGAGATAATTTTTTTGTATGTGTTGGTTCTTGGATATTTATGCTTTGTCGTCCTGTACTTCGTTTAGTAATTCGAACTTCCCAGTTTGCGTAAAAAGGGCGAGTTTTGCGATTTCGACATCGAAAATTCCTTTGCTTCATTATTTGCTGAGAGACGGCCGCTTTGGTATGTGCTCTGTAACTTGCAGCACATGGACCTAAAAACCTTAGGTAATCAAACAAAAATGACGTTGTAAAATGTCAAAAAAGTACGTTCAATGTCTGCATTTTTTTGTAGCATTAAAACGATTTACTCCCTTGCTTATTGTGACACCCTCAAATCAACTGATTTCCATTCCCCTCAAGAGTCAAAATGGTATGTGCCTCCATTTTACACAACGACTTGATGACAGCCAAAAACTGATTTTTGAATACTTTTGCCCCAAATCTGTTGAGAGACTGTGAATGAAGGCAGCATTTACAGTTCATTCAAAGTTGCTTAGGATTATGTTGATACAGTGTAACAACGCCGGCGTCGGTGATCTCTTACCAGTGCGCAACCACAGTCAGCCGGCGCACACGTGATAATAAAATAAATACGATATTTACTATATGGGGGCCGCCATCTTTAATGCAGCGAAAACTAAATAAGAGACAAGTTGTGAAACGCGTTTTTCAGATTCCTACAAATCAGGACAAAAATACCAATCTTTCACAAAAATACGGTCCGTTGGGGTTATATTAAGCCAACCGATAACAAAATTCGGCCTAATTCGTCGTTTTTGCGTGGAAAAATCCCTTGCATACGAACACCTAATTACGCGAAGAACATAGAACACTAAGCCGGGGTATTTGAAACTAAAAATTTGCATTCCAGCTCAGCAGCCAATCAGCGACGGCCTAACGCTTAGATGACAATTTCGGTTTCAAATACCCCGGCTTAGTATTTTTGTGAAAGATTGGTATTTTTGTCCTGATTTGTAGGAATCTGAAAAACGCGTTTCACAACTTGTCTCTTATTTAGTTTTCGCTGCATTCAAGATGGCGGCCCCCATATAGTAAATATCGTATTTATTTTATTATCACGTGTGCGCCAGCTGACTGTGTGCGCAACGTAGCCAAAATAAAAAGCATGATCATCTAAGCCAAAATAAAAAAGCATGATCATCTGAACACTGCTATTACAAAACTGGTAGGAGGTAATACATTTGGGGCGAAAGTATTCAAAAATCAGTTTTTGGCTGTTGCAATGGCAGTGGTGAGCCAGGAATTAGTGACGGTACGACCTACCTGTGAAGTATGAACAAAATCAGCCGAGCCAAAAAAATCACAGAGGAGTTAAAAGCCGTTGCTGGTGAAAAGTTACCCCAACTTTGGGGTCGAATTTCTTGGTAATGAAAAAAGATATCAAAAATTCAAATAGTAACTTTTTATCCACACTTAAGCTGAGTAGAATAAGCTATGTCTGAGGTGTTTTATCCCAAATTTGTAGAAGGAGATACATTTGGCACGAAGCTATAAAAAAAACACAGTTTTTGACTTCCCGTGTGCGAAGCACACAATGGGAGTCTTTGCAGTTAGTGTGTCTGTGTGTGTGTGTCCGTCTGTTCCACTGATATCTCAAGAAACATACATTGATTTTTAATGAAACTTGGTGCATAGATGCTCTGGGCCAATGCGCAGATTTAATTAGGTTTTGGTTAAAATCCATCCATATTAATTACCCAGTTTGCATGATAATTAGCTGATTTTTAGCTACTCCATGACTGTTCCACCGATATCTAAAGAACCACTCATTGGATTTCGATGAAACTTGGCACATGGATGCTCCAAACAAATGTGCAGATTTGATTAGTTTTGGGTAAAAGTCTGTGCAATATTAATAACCTAATTTGCATAATGATTAATCAATTTTCGGCTTTTTCACTGATATCTCAAGTACTAATCATCACATTTCAATAAAACTTGGTACATAGATGTCATAGGATACTGCACAAACCTGATAGTTTTTAGGGTAATATCAGTACATATTAATTACCTAATTTGCATAATTAATTAATTTTCAGCTTTTGATATTTCAAGTAGTAATCATCACATTTCAATAAAACTTGGTACATAGATGCCATAGAACATTCACAGACCTGATAGTTTTTAGGGTAATATCATTAGATATTAATTACCTAATTTGCATAATTAATTAATTTTCAGCTTTTGATATATCAAGTAGTAATCATCACATTTCAATGAAATTTGGTACATAGTTACTGTGCAGACCCCTGATTAGTTTTTGGATAAATATTTGTGCATATTCATTAGTTAATTTTCAGCAGTACGGATTGCCAATAATTAATATTTCATTTTTGTTAGTGTATCTTTAATTTTATTTGTTAAAATATGTACACATTATATCTAATTGGGGTGGAAATTGCCAAGCTAATTTATAAAATTATAAACAAATAGTTTCGTTCATAACACTGACCGTGGAATACGCCCTTAATTTAATTAGTTGTATTGCAATGCATTAGTAATAATGTAAATATATATATACAATTTTTTATTACATTGTTGAGACTGAGTTATATATTTGTTACGTACTATTTATCTATATTGGAAAACGGTTATGGGGATTATTAATTTTAATAAACAATATTCAACTATACTTTGCAACATCAATAAGATCATAATGATAATGTTTCTTGGGTTTTGAAACTATGGGCATTATCAGAGCATGGGTCTTATTTTGGAACTCCTGCCAGAGCAACTGCACAAATCATAAGGGCAAATCAATAGCTTCTAAGGATGGTATTCCCAGAATAGTGCAAGTTGTTAAAGAAACATAAAACTTTAATTCTCAACAACGATGAAAGGACCAGTTACTGCGACAAAGCCCTACTCCCCGCGAGACCCACTCAATACGAAATCCACTTACCGCGAAAGCCACTTACCATGAAGCTACTAGTTGATAGATAGAATATGCAAATATATATTGAGGTGGCTGAGTCATCCAACAGACGCAAGGTGACGAAACAGAGCAAAACATGCTACAATTAAAACGACAACGGCACAAGTGTGTAAGGTTGTTTTATTTCAAGGCTGAGTTTGACACAATGACGATTCTGACAATAAATAAATGCTTTGAACACGTTTAAAGCGCGATGGTCGTCGCGCACCGCATGTTCGAATTTCATGTAAATAAACAATGTATTTGACATGCGTTGTATACGTCGCTACGAGTACCATATCGAACAGGACGCGGCACGACGACTGCTGCCCTTTAAATTCCCGTACATTGAACAATGAGAACATCTTCATCTATTGACATCATAGTACACAGCACAGTCCCTGGAGGGACTGTGTACAGTTACTCAGCATAATCTAACTCATGGGTTTATTTTATACGTCACAGAAAATGTGATGTATATCATTTCATAGCAAGAGTTTCTTGACCTTAGACTCAATTGCTGGTCTGTATCTCACCTCGCCCGTTGTTCAGAATTGCATTTTGTGTATGCCGCCATCAACGGTATTTGTTTGAAATGTCAGCGGGATACGAACTGGACTCGAACGCTCTGGATAGGTGTGTGACGATCGATCCCGGCTGTACAATTTAATTAGCTCTAATACTTACGTAAAAACCCGCGTCATATAACAGTTAGCTCAATAATGTCAATAAACACAGTTTCAAAACATAATTTTCTTCAATACGTTCATAAAATCTTATTATCATAATTATTGTTTAACTGAAATCCGTGCATAATATTTACATAATTTTCAGCTTTACTATGGATATCCCAAAACCACTCAACAGATTTCAATGAACCTTGGTTCATTAATATATTTGGATCTGATAGGTTAAGATTGAAATTCATACATATTAAAGCGGGAGGGTCGTCATCTGCGCACGCACGGGAATTGAGTCCCAAGCGACGATAAAAACACATGCTAAAAACGCAAAGGCCCATGGGTAGGCGCTTGTTTGTAAACAATGACGGTGCTATCTGACGCATGCGCAGGTGACGACTCCCTCGCTTTAATTACCTAATTTAAATAATAATTAGCTGTTTTCCAACTTACAAAAGTGTGGTTTACAATTTCCACATAAATACAAAAGTGTGGTTTACAATTTCCACATGAATACAAATGTACAAATGTGTGGTTTACAATTTCCACATGAATACAAGTGTGTAGTTTACAATTTCCATATGAATACAAATGTGTGGTTTACAGTCTCCATATGAATACAAGTGTAGTTTACAATTTCCATATGAACACAAATGTGTGATTTACAAATTCCATATGAATACAAGTGTGGTTTAAAATTTCCATATGAATACAAGTGTGCTGTTTACAGTTTCCATATGAACGCAAATTTGTGATTTACAATTTCCATATGAATACAAATGTGTGATTTACAATTTCCATATGAACACAAATGTGTGGTTTACAATTTCCACACGAATACAAATGTGTGGTTAACAATTTCCACATGAAAGCAAAAGTGTGGTTTACAATTTCCACATGAATATAAATGTGTGCTTTACAATTTCCATATGAACACAAATGTGGCAACTATAAATTTATCATCCCAAGAATAATCATATAGCTAAAACAATGGCTGCATGATGCAAGTACTGCAACATGACAATATGCCAAGACAGTTTTGTAGTGTTAAGGTACAGCACACAGCTATTCCATATTTTAAATAGGGGCAAACAGTTTATCATAATTAGTTTTTTTTCAAAAGTGTTGCATAATTATATATTTTGACAACATGTCATCAACTTTCCGGATTTTATTCCAAGTACAAAATATTAGTTTGGAAAGAAACTAAAAAATGCAAAAATATATACGTTTTGGAACAACCCACATTCGAAAGTCTAATAGTAATCATAACAAGGATGTGGAAACTTTCTACCTGAACAAATGACCTGTAGTTTGCGTGAAAAGGAGTTTATTTGGGTTTTACAAACAACATCAAATAAAACTATAACGTAAACATTAAAAAGTCTGATCATTTGTTTTAATCGTAGGCAATGTAAACTCAATAGAAGTGTAAGACTGGTCTCCATCGGAACTGGCCCATCGGATCTGATTAAAAAAATGTCTATGTAATCTGCTCTGGATGACACAGGGCATCATAAAAAGTATCAGAAATGAATGCTTTTAAGTTAAAAATAAATATAATAATTTAGTTTCACTTTATACGTTGATAACAATACAAACATAATCAAAAATTGCAAATAGCTCCTCTTCAACTGTTACCTGTCTGATAGTAATTTTGGCCCCAAGGAAGCCATAGAATGCTCCATTGTAACTTAGAATTATCAAAAACTCCACACCCTGGTAGGGAGAACCCTATCTCCCCTACTTGGTGGCATGGCTGAATTGCAGTGCTCCCTCTTGCAGTTTTTTTTATAGAAAAAACCCTGATGTGCACAGTGGCACCAGTGATACATGTATAAGCATCAGAGCTCTCAAATATCAGTTACATGTAATGTAATGTGATGTAATGTAATGTGATGTAATGTAATGTAATGTAATGTAATGTATTATATTACTGTCACATTTTTTATTCAGTTTCTTATAAAATTATGCACTGTACAAAAATAAAGTTATAAATATTTTCTTGAGTCTCCATAGATGCTTGTCGCTATGGAAACTGATCACTATGGATGCTGGCTGATGATATGGTCAGTTACAGCTCATCACGTGATGAAAGGACTGGAATTTTTTTCTCCAGAAATGTTGTTATTTCTTGTGGTAATAGACCTTTCTTGACTGACAGGAATTCTTTGATATCCTCTTTCGTCTTGTGTTCTCTGAGGAGGAACTCTTCCACATCAGGTGGTTGCCGACGACTACCCAGAGATGCCAAAAGTTCTTCAACATCAACTTGCTTCACTCTGGATTGTCCGAAAATGTTAATTGCTCCTGAGAATTGTAAGAAGAAAAATAATTATTTAAAATAAAAAACAAGCAGCCTCTCGGCTGAGATATATGTAGCTCCGCTGTTAGCAATGCACATTTCAATTAAGAACTGAAGATATCATTAGAAAATGAGCAATATGTATAGTATCAAAGCAAGAAGTCGAAAATATCACTTTTTACCAAAAATGACAAAAATATTCATCAAAATTAGAGAATTGAAGATATCATCACGAAATGAACAAATCTGAGAGAGGACCACATGTAGTACCTATATATGTAATATCAAAGCAATTGGACTTGCGGTTTCTAACAAGAAGTCAAAAATATCACTTTTTACCAAAAATATTCACCAAAATTAGAGAATTGAAGATGTACCCAAGGTACATACACACCAAGTATCAAAGCATTCAGGCTTGTAGTTTTCAAGAAGAAGTCGAAAAAGTAAAACATTGACACGGACGACGATGGACAACGATGACGGGCAATCACTCATATGATAAGCTCTGCTCGACAAAGTCGACAGCGGAGCTAAAAATATATAAAATTACAGTGGCTTAGCCAGTCTATTCTATCACCAAAACTGCATGATGACAAAAAAGTGTTTATATAAATAATATATACCCGTATCATAGCATGAACAATTTTTAAAAACATAGAAATAAAATTCATATCAAATTTCTGAAAAGATTAACATCTAGCAGCTGAAATGAGCTCAAGACTTATTTCTTCAATTACAATTGTCAGGGGTGAATCTAGACATATACCCACTTATAAACACTCATGCGGTTGTCAAATTCATCAGAATGTACCAAAAATGGTAGGAATTCTCCAGAATTCTAATGGCGTGACAAATATATCTTGGATGTTAATAGATGAGAAGAGAGTTCCCCATTCTTCTTCCCGTTTTCCATGATAGCTTTGATTTATTTACTTATAAAACATTCCTGTAATGCGATTACGTGAAGAAGTAGTCTATTGTTTTCTTGTGCTGGAAAACAACTAAAAAGTATTTCATTTCCAGTGGCAGAACTCGTCAATGACCTATGATGTCATATGAGCCATTCTGCCCATGTTACTGTCGCCTCTTTTCTCATACACATAACAAGTTGTAGTTTTTTCAAATGTTATTTTGTTATTTTGAAAAGAAACAAGCAGCCTGGCGGCTGAGATAGCTCCGCTGTTAGCAATGCACATGGCAATTAAAGAACAGAAGATATCATTAGAAAATGAACAAATCTGAGAGAGGTCCACATGTAGTACCTATATATGTAATATCAAAGCAATTGCACTTGCGGTTTTCAACAAGAAGTCGAAAATATCACTTTTTACCAAAAATGACAAAAATATTCACCAAAATTAGAGAATTAAAGATATCATTACAAAATGAACAAATCTGAGAGAGGTTCACATGGAGTATCTATATATGTAAATATAAAAGCAATTGGACTTGCGGTTTTCAACAAGAAGTCAAAAAAATCACTTTTTACCAAAAATTATTCACTAAAATTAGAGAATAAAAGATATCATTACAAAATGAACAAATCTAAGAGAGGTCCACATGTAGTACCTATATATGTAATATCAAAGCAATTGGACTTGCGGTTTTTAAGAAGAAGTCAAAAATATCACTTTTTACCAAAAATTACAAAAATATTCACCGAAATTAGAGAATTAAAGATATCATTACAAAATGAACAAATCTGAGAGAGGTCCACATGTAGTACCTATATATGTAATATCAAAGCAATTGGACTTGCGGTTTTCAACAAGAAGTCGAAAATATCACTTTTTACCAAAAATGACAAAAATATTCACCAAAATTAGAGAATTAAAGATATCATTACAAAATGAACAAATCTGAGAGAGGTCCACATGTAGTACCTATATAAGTAATATCAAAGCAATTGCACTTGCTGATTTCAACAAGAAGTCGAAAATATCACTTTTTACTAAAAATGACAAAAATATTCACCAAAATTAGAGAATTGAAGATATCATCATGAAATGAACAAATCTGAGAGAGGTCTACCCAAGGTACATATACACCAAGTATCAAAGCATTCAGGCTTGTAGTTTTCAAGAAGAAGTCGAAAAAGTAAAACATTGACACGGACGACGACGACGGACGACGACGACGGACAATCACTCATATGATAAGCTCCGCTCGACAAAGTCGACAGCGGAGCTAAAAATAGACAATGATGATAAGGCTTAAAACAAAAGAAACAACCCATGCATGGCACAGTCCCTGCTAGTTACCAAATTTAAGATATATACTATAATAGTAATATAGTTGGAAAATAAAAATGTCAGAGATATGAATCCAGAAATTAACCCTTAATTATGATTACAGGGATAAAAGATATAAATCTGATTAAAACTCATGCTCTCTCGTCTCTTATGAGTGATACTCAGTGTCAAACTTTGAGTCGTTCCCGATCACCACAGGGAATGCAATGTCAAGAAAGTGTATTTCCACATGATGTGTTTATGTAACCTCAAGAAGACTCATTACTCAATATATCACACATGACACATTGACTGAATGCAATATAACTAAAACAGTAAAACTCACCGGGTTCAAAATCTTCAAATTCTTCATGAAAGACTTCTGCAGGTAACACCTTCAAATCATCAACTGTAATCCAACCATCTTTGTTGACATCAAATTTAGAAAATATCCTTTCATCTACCATTGTTATTCCTTTATGTTCTGACTGTAATGTGACACATTAAAATGTACAGATTTACCTGAACTTTTAAACACCATGGTCAACTATTGTTAACTATCATAAAATAAAATCTCACAACTTTTTTCAATAATATGCAAATCAACATGCACATTTCTTTCATATTCAATAATATGCAAATTATCTAATTAACATGCACATTTCTTTCATATTCAATAATATGCAAATTATCTAATTAATATTTTTTTTAACTCTGAGAAACTGCCAAGAAAAACTCAAAATCTTTACAGAAAGTAACACAAATTTACCAACATACACTGGATTTCAAAATTGAATTAAACATAATAATATTTTACTTAAAACTCATGTAAGCAACAGCAGAGTTACACAATAAATAGCAAAAGTGACAGCACATCGTTTTCAGCAAAGGAAATACCACAAAATGTTCCCCTTAATTAATATACCTTTCTCTTCCATCTTTGGTGTTACGGGCAAGGTAAAAATGAACCAAAATGAAAGGGAAACATGTTCAACAACATACCAAAAATATATACTTGTTTTTTATCAACAAAATCAATTTTTAAATGTTCTATTACAAGAAGCTAATTGTTTTTCCTTCTTTTGACAAATACAACATTCAAGGTCGTGGCATTGTCCCAACAAGTTCATTTGTTATACATGTACCTGCATTCAGTAGAAAGGGTGTTGTGATGTGATCATCGTAAATAAGTCTTTATCTCGTGTAGAATTAAGTTATCAGAAGTACTGCTGCTTGAATTAGTAGAATAATGGTTTTGAGAAACGTTTGCATCGATTGATTTCCGCCCTAATCTATATTGACATTTTATCACAATTCAAGCAACACCATTTCAAACATTAAACTAACCAACACGTTCTGCACAAACTACACTGTCAAGGTCAAAGTCAAGGTCAACAAGCAATATATGAACTTGAACTTACCACCAACAGGTTCTGTATTTGTTCCAAGTTCACTTGACCAGAATTATTTTCGACAAGTTTAATCATCATAAATCTGAATAATTGGAAAAAATACAAATAACGACATTACTCAATAACAGATAATGACTCACACAGATCCCATGCAGCGTAAATAAAGAATAAATGCAAGATTGGGCATATAAAGAGTACGAACATCATTTATTTATTCCTTAACACTAAGGAACACTAGTATATATACATGTAGGCCTAGTATATACACCGGTACCTACAATTTAGGTATACAAAATAATGAAAGTATACATGTATACTGTAAAAACATTTATTTTTACTATTTTGAGCATATTCATTGTGCTTTAATTTCACAAATTTGTCAAGGAAACAACAAGTTTTATTGTGGATAGTGAAATTAAAACCCAGTGCATAATTAATGCATTTACAGTACTGTAGTTTCTCTATTGAGTTTATATGTGTTTGTCAATAATTAGTTGATAGCATCAACCTATTTGCATCAAAATTCGTGTGGTTCAGAATGGTTCTCCAAACTTTTAAAAAAAAACCTAAGTCAGTGTGTGTGCTACTCGGTCGGAGGCTGAATCTGATATGACATGAATGACAATTTGGTCCATTTTTCGGTTTATTATCAACAATATATTTTAAACACATTATAATCTATTATTCTTTTCAATGAAACAACTTTCCCGCCAACATTTTTCTATTCTTATGTATTTTTCTGAAAAAAATTTAGATAATTTTGGACCAAATGAAAATAATTGGAAGTATTTTCAGGTCTTGATCAAAATTTGGGAAAAATTACCAGATTTTTATTTTGTGAATAGTGATCAAATTTGGCTTTGGTGCTCAAAGAGTCAAAGGTTAACTACCCCAGACCATTCGTCCCGGTGTTATCGCTATCGCCACACGAGACTCCAGCTTGTCTCCTATACAATTTTCCTTCCGCCCACTTAATTTTAATATTCATATGACCTTTGCACTGACATCGATAGCCAATCGCATTCGACCGCGGACGTCACTCTAAATAAACAACTGAATAAATTAATATACCATATTTGGAAGATAGCGGGTAAATTCAACGTTGTTGGTGTGTTCCTTCGGGTTCCGAAGTCGCACGAAACGAGTTCATGTTCCGTTATCTTTCGCAAGTAAAACAGGTCGATATGTATTAAACATGGCATTTGTTTTCTTGTTTTAACCCCCTTATTACGCAAGCTTCCGTCGAAGTGGTGTTTTTTTCGACGATTTGTGGCATGTTGCAAAACGAACGAAACATTGCGGCATTCTTAGCGGTGGATAAGGGATCGACTATGTCGTCACATTTATGTCTCGTTTGAAAGAGAATAAACAACCGCTCAGAAAAATATGTTGCTAATATTTAAGTGCGGTGCCTTGAAATCGCCTGCCCGACGTCCAAATTTCAAAAGGATGTTCGATTTGCAATGACGACCGTTCATATGTACTAGGTGACGTTACTAATTACTACTAGGGTCGGTGTTTGCATTAAGAATTATAGAACAAAAGATCAGCAAAGCGGTGCTTTTGTCGGCGATTTTGTCAAAGGGAATATTGATAAAATGTTGCAAAACAGAATCGCGAGTTGGGTGAAAAATTGCGCCGGCGGCATTCTCAGCGATGGCGACACCCGAGAAACACCGTGTCACGGTGCATTCGTTCATCAGTACACCGAATAAATACATACATATTGTTGCGGACGACTATTGTAGACTGTGTTCGTGTAGTCTTCGAGTTTGTGGACAGTTAAAGTCGTGTGTGAATTTATTCAAGCCAGGAAAAGCAGGAGGGATAACTTATGGAAATCGTCTTTCCAATTTGATCCAGTGCGACGTTGTGAAAGGAGCGATTCTGTCGTCTCATCTATGTCTAGTTTGTAAGAGAAAGATTGATAGCGCAGAAAAATCCGCCAATAATGTAAAACAGTGGCGTGAAATTGTCAGTCATTCTAATATCTCCCAACCTGTGAACGAAAGGGTTAAGCGTGCTGCCTTGAAATCGCCTGCCAAAACGAAAATGGCGCGTGTCACGTGACTTTGTTTACTAAAGATAGCGTGGGCGTTTGATTGACACTCAACTCATTAGTATTCCACCAATCACAGCTACATCTACTTTCTGGATGTGCGCAGTCAAATTGTATAGGAGACAAGCTGGAGTCTCGTGTGGCGATAGCGATAACACCGGGACGAATGGTCTGGGGTAAAGGTTAACCATTCTGAATCCAAAACAAAGAACTGTAGTAGCCAAGTTCTGAACAAACAGCCATACTACCCAAAACAATTTTAAAAAATAGTTGTGTCAAATGGCGGACATGAATCCTCACTTAAGAAATAGTAGATGAACTACACACTCATGGAATGCCCCAAATATCTATCATTTTGAAAATATTCAACCACGGTGATGTTAACCATTGAAATACAAAACAATCTCCAAAAATTCATTTGTTGAAAAGCACAGATAAAAATATTAACAAATCATGAGGGGAATTTATAAATAATACCTCCTCAGAAGGAAATAAAAAAAAAACAGTAAATGGAATCTTATGCAATTTTATTTCATTGTTTTTTTTTATTGCTACATACTGATAGAAAAAACACATTAAAGTTATTATTATTAAGGTCAAAAGGCTAATTTATACATTACCTGAACTGTTCAGCTGGTGTGAAATTGAAGTGACTGAGAGAAGCTGCACCCAAACTACCAGAATCTACTGCAGCCTGGCAGTCGCTTATATTAAACTGTTCAATTGGAGTCCACCAAATGTTGACAGCAATGTTTCGAGATATTGACGTTACTTGATGACTCCATCTATAGGAACAAATACCAAACTATTTCACATTAACTGTAACACAAATATCAATTCAACATGAAAATAGACAAGCATCCTCTCGGCTGAGATAGATCGGCTGTCAGCAATGCACATTGCAATTAAAGAATTAAAGATATCATCACAAAATGAACAAATCTGAGAGAGGACCACATGTAGTACCTATATATGTAATATCAAAGCAATTGGACTTGCGGTTTTTAACAAGAAGTCAAAAATATCACTTTTTACCAAAAATGACAAAAATATTCACCAAAATTAGAGAATTAAAGATATCATTACAAAATGAACAAATCTGAGAGAGGTTCACATGGAGTATCTATATATGTAAATATAAAAGCAATTGGACTTGCGGTTTTCAACAAGAAGTCGAAAAAATCACTTTTTACCAAAAATTATTCACTAAAATTAGAGAATAAAAGATATCATTACAAAATGAACAAATCTGAGAGAGGTCCACATGTAGTACCTATATATGTAATATCAAAGCAATTGGACTTGCGGTTTTTAACAAGAAGTCGAAAATATCACATTTTACCAAAAATGACAAAAATATTCACCAAAATTAGAGAACTAAAGATATCATTACAAAATGAACAAATCTGAGAGAGGTCTACCCAAGGTACATATACACCAAGTATCAAAGCATTCAGGCTTGTAGTTTTCAAGAAGAAGTTGAAAAAGTAAAACATTTACACGGTCGACAAACGCCGGACGAGACAGACAATCACTCATATGATAAGCTCTGCTCGACAAAGTCGACAGCAGAGCTAAAAAAGGTAGACACACAGAACCAAAAACTACAGTAAAAGACAGAATAAGCCAACACTTTCTATTGACTTGTCAGAAGTATGATACAGAATGAAAAATATTCTTTAATAAAATCAAAATTTAATTAGTGAAATGCTGCAAGGTAGACCTAATTTCCTCATACACAGTCACATCTTTATGCAAAAAAAATGATGACATTTTCCATCAAAAGATATCAACTGTTATAACTGGGAAATCACACACAGCATTGAGTTTATAGAAACTTTCAGTACCACGAGCACACAGTGTCTGTTAAAATCAGCAATGACCAAGTGATTTAAGAACTTCCAAGGTTAACATGATTGGTGTTAGTTGTTTGAATATTGAGTGTATTATGTGTAGCATAGACTTACCCGTAAGGTACATACATACAGTCCCCCGGTGCAAGATCTGCAGACCACCATGGAACGTCTTGAAGACCAGGATAGCGATACATATCAACTTTATCAACATCAACCGCACAGTAATCACCTTCTTTGTGATCAAAATCGACATGATCGATATATTTCTATGAACAGAAAATCAAATCCCAGTCTGGTTATAGTGCAAGCACATTACCATGTGTACCAGATCTGGCCAGTGAATCACCAGCAAGATCTGACCAGTGAATCACCAGCCAGATCTGGCCAGTGAATCGTCAGAATGACCATTTGACCTTGATCTGACCAGTAAGAGTGCTGGTCAGTGATGGCAACCAATAGCCATTTCTTTTAGATCTGACTATTACAGAAACAACTCTGAATCAATGGTGTCAAATTATTAACTACATTTTTTTTTATTTTAATTTTTTTTTTTCAATGAAATTACAAAACAAGGCAATTATTACAAAAATATATTTTAATATACATTTAATCCCAGCAAAAACACACCACCACAAATTTGGAACAAGACAGACCAAAAGCAAATGATATTACTTAGTCAAAGTCATCAAATATACTCAAATATGTTGATCATGCCATGCCACGTTGAATAATCAATACTCAATGGAAACAAATTAAGACATTCACATCCACTAAGTTAGGACATATCGCATCCAAACTGAGCACTTATGACGACTATGAAATTAAAATCTTGTGTAGCTGTAGGCTTCAATTTTTTTTTCAATTTCCATTTTTAATTTAATGTTATTTTTGTTTATTTATGACTATTTCTTATAGTTTTACTTGCTGTTATCAATCTTTAAAAATATCAATGACAATTGAATCCAACCATCCAATCAATGAGCACAGTATGCAATGACCTCATTTGCAAACGTTCTTAACGTTATTCAATTGGCCAATTAAACTGTTTGTTTCAGTTTGAATAGTGACTATAAGTACAAATATTTATAAAGATGAAGAAAATGCCTTTGTTGCAATGAGAGTATTGTCAAATTTGCATACTGTAAAATACTTTATTATCGCTTGGAAACAATTTTCGCTACTTTCGATGAAGGAATGATTCAGTGAAAATAAAATCCAGTGAATATATCTGTTTTCCTATATTTTACATTCAACTTGTCAAAAATCAGTGAAAATATTTTCCATACAAAACACCAAAAAGTCATTTCAGCGAAAATTAATTCCAGCTAAAATTAAGTAATTTTACAGTAATATGATAAAATACATGTGTCTTGCGAGTAAAAGAATGAAATACTTACAATATCAACATAGAACCATTTTTTATGTCCACTAATCATACAAATAATATTGTCCACTGTGTCCATGTGTAGAAAAGATTTAGTTCCACCATTGCTGAACCACAACACAGCATCCTAAACAAAGTACCACAAAATTGACTGTCACTGCATTTATATATCAAGAATTATGTCAGCATATCAAGCACTCACAAGAATGAGATGTACCGGTATTCCTATTTACACTAGCTGATTGGTAATGTAGATGGTACTCAGATGCAAATAGGTCAGTATGAAAATGTTTTCATAAAATATGACTTCTACCTTAGCTACTAGAGTGCCATCCACTCTAACCTAAGCTTTACCAGTGTCACCCACTTTCACCTAAGCTTCCCTAGTGTCACCCACTCCCACCTAAGTATCCCCAGTGTCACCCACTCCACCTTAAGCTTCCCTGGTGTCACCCACGTACTCACACCTAGAATCCCCAGTGTCACCCACTCCAACCTGAGCTTCCCTAGTGTCAAACACTCCCACCTAAGAATATCCAGTGTCACCCACTCCAACCTAAGTTTCCTAAGTGTCCCCAATTCCAACCTAAGCTTCCCCAGTGTCACCCATTCCAACCTAATCCTCCCCAGTATCGCCCACTCCAACCTAAGGTCCCTTAGTGTACCTACTTCCACCTAAGCTTCTCCAGTGTCACCCATTCCAACCTAAACATCCCCAGTGTCACCCATTCCAACCTAAGCTTCCGCAGTGACAACAATTCCAACCTAAGCTTCCCCAGTGCCCCAATTCCAACCTAAGCTACCCCAGTGTTACTCATTCCAACTTAAGCCTCCCAGTGTCACCCATTCCAACCTAAGCTTCCCCAGTGCCCCAATTCCAGCCTAAGTTTCCCCTAGTGTATCCCATTCCAATCTAAGCTTCCCAGTGTCACCCATTCCAATCTAAGCTTCCCCAGTGTCCCCGATTTCAACCTAAGCTTCCCAGTGTCACCCATTCCAATCTAAGCTTCCCAGTGTCACCCATTCCAACCTAAGCTTCCCAGTGTCACCCATTCCAACCTAAACTTCCCCCAGTGTCACCCATTCCTACCTAAACTTCCCCAGTGTCACCCATTCCTACCTAAACTTCCCCAGTGTCACCCATTCCAACCTAAACTTCCCCAGTGTCACCCATTCCTACCTAAACTTCCCCAGTGTCACCCATTCCAACCTAAACTTCCCCAGTGTCACCCATTCCTACCTAAACTTCCCCAGTGTCACCCATTCCAACCTAAACTTCCCCAGTGTCACCCATTCCAACCTAAACTTCCCCAGTGTCACCCATTCCTACCTAAACTTCCCCAGTGTCACCCATTCCAACCTAAACTTCCCCAGTGTCACCCATTCCTACCTAAACTTCCCCAGTGTCACCCATTCTAACCTAAGCTTCCCCACTTCCTTACCTGTAATCTTTTAGTGAATCCCCCACATATAATGCAAGGCAATAACATAAACTCTTTCCACATTGGTTCTGGTAATGTATCCACCAAATATCGATCAGATGATTTGTAAATGTCCAAAAATTCAGCTAATGGCATAGGGTCTGCTGAGTGTGCTCGGTTTTCTTTCTTGCCAAAATCAACCCTTACAATGTTGTCACCATACTCTGTCCTATGAATATCAAAATCAAAAAAAGCTTAGAAAAGCTTTGGAGACACATTAAAAATTAATTAAAAATTACATGTACTTGAGATCTTGATGGAAAAGCTGAAAACTAATTATGCAAATCAGGTAATTAATATGAACAAATTTGAGTGTAAAACTAACAAGGTCTGCGCAATGTAACAGACCATCTATGTACCAAGTTTCATTGAAATGTGATTAAAATTATGAATTATTATGCTAATTAAAGAACTTCAACCCAAAACTAATCAGTTTTGTACATTGTCCTAGTTCATCTATGTACCAAGTTGCATTGAAATGGAATAATCAATACTTTAGATATCAGTGTGAAGGCTAAAAATTGAATAATTATGCAAATTAGGTAATTAATATATACAGATGTTAACCCAAAACTAATCAGGTCTGTCTATTGTCCTAGAGCATATATGTACCAAGTTTCATTGAAATGAAATATCAGTGTGAAAGCTGAAAATTGGTTAATGATGCAAATTAGGGGAGTAATATGCATGAATAATTATTCCAAAACTAGTCAGGTCTCTGCATATCCTAGAGGATCTATGTACCAAATTTCATTGAATTCTGATGATTAGTACTTGAGATATCAGTGGAAAAGCTGAAAAATAATTAATTATGCAAATTAGGTGATTAATATGCACTAATATTACCCCCGAAACAATCAGGTCTCTTCATAGTCCTTGAGTATCTATAACAAGTTTCATTGAAATGTAACGGTTACTACTTGAAATATCAAAAGCTGAAAATTAATTAATTATGCAAATTAAGTAATCAATATGTACTGATATTAACCTAAAAACTATCAGGTCTGTGCAGTGTCCAATGACATCTATGTATCCAGTTTCATAGAAATGTGATGATTAGTATTTGAGATATCAGTTCAGAGTTAGTTCTTGAGATATTAGTTCAGAGCAACTATGTACCAAGTTATCATTAAAATCCTATGAGTGGGTCTTTATATGTCTTTTGTATAAAGTTTATTTTCACTGATTTTTTATGAGTTGAATGTAAAATGCAGAAAAAAAGGTATTTTACTTAAACAGTAAGGTACCTGAGATAATCATCATTCCAGAGAGAAAATCCAGGCAATGCTTTAGCTGCATCTTTAAATATAACAGGTTTGCTTCTTTTGATATATTTATTATAAAATACATCAGGAGGTGGTATAACGTCTATCTTCTCAATGTCCCCCTCTGGTGGCTGGTGTGAACCAAGCGGCTGTAAATGACCTCTAGGATGCTCCGTGCTATGGCAGAATTGGACGGCTAGAAGCACCACAGTAATAATAAATAAAAACTTCATCTTTTGGTCAAAATATTGCTACATACAAGATACTTGGTAGTAGAAACACTAAATAAATAAAATGAAATAAAAAATATTTAAAAAATAAATACAAATTTGTTCCACTGTTTCAAAAAACTTATATTCAAGGGTGAATATATTATAAAATTTTGATTAAAGATAAATTATGGAAATTAAACAGATTAACTATATGCCAAATGCTGAATTTATTGATAAGAGACTGAACAAACAAAAAATTGTAACAGTGATATATGGTAGACTGGAATTTCATGAAAAATAGTGACTTTTAAACCAGTCTGGCTGAAAAATTGTACAACGTAGAGAGGTAATCTCCAACTTACGTCACCAATGATAAGAGAAAACTTCTCTTCTTACAGAGTACTATGCGGCACTTATTTTTTGCTGCTAGAAATTTTCATTATTTGCTTTCTGGTTAAAATATGGTCTTTTGTGACAGCATGTATTTTTTAAATTTGATTTCTTTTGTACTAGTTTGTTATTATGTTGTAATTTTTGTTATCATTGTTTACTGTAAATCACTTGATTTTAGCTGGAATTAATTTTTGCTGAAAAGACTTTTTGCATGTTTTGCAGGGACTTTTTTGTCACTCATTTTTGATGAGTTGAATTTAAAATATAGAAAAAAAGGTATATTCACTGAATTTTATTTTCACTGAATCAGTACTTCAGCAAAAACAGTGAAAATAAATTTCAAGAAAAAATAAAGTACTTATATTTTTTTTGCATTATTTTAATTATGTGGACTTTCGCGATTACCAAAACTTAAAAAACTGTTAGCAAATAAATAATATAAAATATATGAACAATAAATAAGAAATTACATATTTAAAAAGAAACTCTGACTGATCATTAAAAAGGTTCACAGACTCAACGGGAAGGCTCAATCCATTGGCCGGGATTCATGATTCAATTTCAGGGAAAATATATGTCAGCACTGGCACCAATCTGATTAGTATGCAATATACCGTAGCTATAGGCAACAATTTCTTTTTTTTTTCTTTTTTTTAATTTATATATATATTTTTTCATTGATATTTTTGTTTATTCGTGACTATTGTTTTGTTTACTATGAGCTTATCGACAAAAATAATGGAATTTACCTCCAAGTGCATTGTACTGCGAATGTAATGTCCAAGACACAGTATTATTATACATCTGTCATCATAACACTGTAATTTTGTGGTATTGCAATGGGTATTTGCATCCTACCATATTAGGAAATGTGAATTTCAAATATGGAATGATTATGCAAAATAACAAATATGGCAGCCCCATTGACTGGACCAAACACAAAGAAGTTTGCTAAATCTGTTCGAAACTTTTTGGATTTCAGTCTTCCAGTGATGTATCCTTGGGAAGAAAAGATGTATAATAATAAAGTTATTACGAGGAGACAGCAAAGTATGCACTAATACAGTATGTGGTCACATTGACCTCCGCTGTATGTCGGTCGATACTCCTGCTGTACTGTCTTCATGCATACTTAGCGATACCCTCATAATAACCTTATATTATTACCTATATTATTGTGGCATTACACTAAAATACATTTAGAATGATGCACACATGAAATCATGAGATCCTCATCGCTGATCACTGTACATATTTATTAAAGTTTCATACTATAAAACCATTTATCTTCAATGGGTTTTAAATTCACAAACTTGGTGGAGAAACAATGTTCACATGGATTGAATTGCGCAGAATTTACTTATTAGCGAGAATAGCGAAACTGGCGAATAATTAAAGCATTTACAGTTGCCTTAAATCATGTAAATCAAGTTGAACCATCTAGGAAAGAAAGTTGATAGTTACTACCCCGTTCCCAAATGTTAATTCAAAACATTTAAAAACAAAACCCCTAACTAAAGAACACTCAGTTCTTACTCCGAGATGAACAGCGCCATCACCGATCAAACAACTTTTTGTTTTCCTTCTCATTTACAACTCGAATAAACGTCAAGCATGAATTGCTAAAATTGTATTACATGTAAACACATGAGTTTCGAACAACTAGCACTTTCATGACTGGTAGAATTTTTCTTGACTTGACCTTGGTATGCACAAGAACATTGCGTAGGTCCACGACCAGTACTGAATTTGAAATAGATATGACATGAACCCGGAAGCAAATTCTATTTCCATTTTTAGTTCAGTTTAAATTACTGCAAGACTTGATCGTTCATTGTTTTTGGGCATAAATTATGACATGTGGCCCGGGTATGTTGACATAATTTGACATACGTATACGTTGCTATGGGTTTATATCGAGCAAGGCGCGGCGTGACGACAAACGCCCTTCAAACACATCTCGACACTGGAGAGTTTTGAAACTTCACGCCGTGTCCTGCATTTACCTACCCTGCTAGCATTGGAAATGCATACCGATTGTCAGTCCAGTAATAGTCAAGTCAAGGAAAATATCCGAAAAAACAAAAATACCCGCTATGACAAGAGTGGCACCAAGACGCTATGTCGTGAATCTTCCAACTTGTAAACACAACTAAGATCTGACGTCACGAACCATTTTATATGTCGACCAATCACACGACCTGTACTAAAATGTTTTGATTGACGTTGGTAATCAGCTGTTTCCGTGACGAACCATCGTTGTGCGATTTGGCCAGTGTTTTAGATGATGAATTGGCGCTCCAATTTATAACCCCTGGAAATTGTGAGTACGGTTTTTGAATTGTTTGCACTCGATAACAATGTATTATCATGAAATGACGTTCAGATAGCCAAGATAATGTACTGTCAATCTACAACGAGACTCGGCAAATATGCATAGAAATAATCGCCAAGTCCGATATTTGTATTATTAGTGCTTTAGAATAGAATAGAATAGAATAGAATAGAATAGAATAGAATAGAATAGAATAGAATAGGAAGATCAACTCGAATAATGACATGTTAATTTATGATGTAATGTGGTTGCCACACCTAAGCCACTGTCACTCAATATCAGATAGATTTACCAAATAAATTATTGATGGGGAGCTGTACAATTTTTTTCCAACATTTAGATTTGCGCTTTTTTTCTCTTCAGGATGATGTTAGTGCATGTAAACAATTTGTTTGGCTTTCCATATTTAAGCAGTGCTTCCTGAAAAGCAGTTTCCGATATTTCTGCTTTATAAACATAAATATTGGCATAGTCTTTTCCACGAAACGAAATGAAACAAAATAAAACGAAACGAAACAAAACAAAACCCTAACCCTAACCCTAACCTTAGATTTTGAACGACCTCAAACATCGTCACGTTCGTATTTCACAGTGTGAAATTTTCTCAGATATTATTGGGCCAATGAAAAAAAAAATGCGGGTTAGGGTTTGGGTTTGGGTTTCGTTTCGTTTCGTTTCGTTTCGTTTCGTGGAAAAGACTAAGCCATAAATATTTATAAATTTGAAAACTGCCATTGACCAATCAGAATGATATCTCTAACAAAAACGTCATATTAGTGTTTTTGTTAGAGATAAGACTGACAAATAAACTGATGAGTATTCAAAAAAAATGATAAACATACGTTTTAGTAGTGCAAATTTTGAATGAGTCATCCAAAACTAATAGGGTCAGATTTATACAACTTTGAGACTCAAACCCTGTTAAGAGATGAATGAGAGGGCTTATGCTAATTACTGTACCATCGCCCAGAGAGTGAAATATTACTGCGTATTATTTGCATAAACTGGGTGGTTCATTTCAATGCATTTCATGTGACCATCACTCATCCAATCAGTTTGTTTTTATCGCTACATAAAAGATGACAATAATGAATATTTTCACAAGTTCTTACATTCTTGCGTGACGATATAGATCCACACATTAAAACAAACTGTGCAGCTTTGAGGATCATCAAAAATCTAGATCAAAAGTGAATGAAAATATATTAAAGCCAGGGAGTCGTCATCTGCGCATGTGTCAGATGGCCATAGCGTGTCATTGTTTACAAACAAGTGCCTATATACCCATGAGCCATTGCATTTTTAGCGTGTGTTGTTATTATCGCTTGGGACTCAATTCCCGTGCGTGAGCTTGTGACTACCCTCCTGCTTTTAAATAGCCATGACAGTGAAGTTACGTGTATTCTTTCATATGAATGTCAAAAATACACATAAGAGGCATTGTGCTACAATGGATATATTGAATTTTTGTTTGTTTGTAAAACTCTTGAATTTTGTTCTGTTTGTTGCATTTGCTGGTCTACATTTTCACTGTTTACCTATGCTGTATTTTCAAGTGTGCAGAATTCTCATGATATTATTATTTTTAGACAACTTTTTCTGCTTGCATTTATTTAATTTGAGACTAGAAATAGCAGAAAAATAATTTTACACAAATTGTGCCACTATGCAGAAACAAAACAAAATGTATGATGTTTTGTTTGTGACACAGTAATTTACATTTTTTTTACATATTTTTTTCAGTTTTGCAATGGAATCCAGTGAAGGGGATATTGAAAAGCCTGAAGAAACCAGCAATTACGTAAAATTAAAAACAGCAGAAACGACTAAGCATGATGAAAGAGAAAATGTGGCGAGTGAGAATGTGAAAGTAAGCAACAAAATAAAACGTTTCCTCCCCAGGACGTTGAGCCAAGAGAAGTATGGTATCGGTTCGACTTTGAGGCTGGAAGAGGAGGAGGATGACAATGGGGAGGGTGTGAAAGATAATGAAGCTGTTAATAGAGAACAGGAAGAAAGAGAAGAAAGGAAAGAGGCTGATCATGTCTACGGTGAATCGGTGGAAAACGCTGTAGCTGAATTGTGCAATGAGTTTGATGGATGTTCACAAGATAGAATTACCGAAAATACTGAATTACTTATACACGTAATGGAAGAATCAAAACGAAAGAGACGAAGTAGTTGGAAAAGTGCTTGGGATGATGACGATGATCAATTCAATGAAAATGCCGAAATGAATGATGGTGAAAAACTTCTGTGGGCAGCGGAAAACAATCATATTGATATTATTGAGGAACTGTATGAGCAAAATCCAAATCTCATAAATGTAAGTGATAATGATGGTTATACTCCACTCCATCGTGCATCGTATAACGACCATACGCAAGCCATTGAAATGCTATTAAAACTTGGTGCCAATGTCAAAGCCAAGACTGCTGATGGTTGGCAGCCGATCCATTCAGCGTGTAAATGGAACAATGCGCAAGTAGCCTCTTTGCTGCTTCAGAACGGTGCTGATATTAATAGCCAAACTAATGGTGGGCAAACGCCCTTGCATCTGGCGTCGACAAACTCTGATGGCAAGGAGACTTTGGAACTGCTACTCACGAATCGTTTCATTAACGTTGAGTTGAAGAACGCTGCGCAGGAGACCGCATTTGAAATAGCCAAACGTAGTGGAAGATATGGGTACTTGTTTGATATTCATGCGCAGCAACTGAATGATTTCACTAAGTATGATTGAAACGTCATCAATTTTATGTAAAATGATAATTGGTCTACACGAAAATCATTGTTTTAATACCATAGATGTTATACCACATTGTGTTCGATATGTGTTCCATGTGAAGTACACAATGCATGTACCGAGGTAAAATGCATTGTTTTTTTTACACAATTGAATGTATGATTCATGGCGGCCATTGCTTCCATGCATTTTTATGCTGTGATTATTGTCAAAAAAGCATCGTTTCTCACTTACATCTCAGATTCACACAAAACTAATTCAGTAATTGTTATGTCCGCTGACGTCAAACTGACAGTAAATATCTTAAAATTATATTATTTTACATGTATTCAGGTTGAAATGATGAACCGTTGAATATGGAATTATCGTAAAAATTGTATATCTATGTGCAATTATTATGCGGTTTGTTTATGTACGTAAATGTCTTCTATTGTTCGTGTTATGTTCTCAAGAATTTTCAAAAATATTAACAGACTTTTTTGAACGATTTTCAACGTAAACCTGTGAGCTTGTCAGTATGTACAGTGACCCCCTAAGTCGCATCTAAGTTGCGATTTCGACTATATCGTGGGTAGTTGGCCAGCACCCAACAAATTCTGATGCGTTTTGCCAGCAGTTTTGAAATAAAAGAACTAATGTTTTGTTGTATCTAGTATGTAATTGGTCGTTAAAGGGCTGGAGGAGAAAACTTAACACTTTCTGTTCGTCAATTACTGAGACACATAGGGTGACAGCCATCTGTCTAAAGGTGTTGACAGGGTTTCAAGTCGCGACATTACAAACTTCTTGGCCGGTCTGCCTTTTATTATAGCTCTATAAAACTCACTACAATGAGTTGAATCCATGCGGACATGCAAGCTCTGGTGTTTTTCAATAGAGAAAACTTACTACAAACCCATGTGTGTATATGTGCTTTTATCTGTTTTCAACGCATGAACCCCCCTTTACGAGGCCCCTCAGTAAGTTGCTATCGCCGATAAATCATGGTTTTTGTTTGGATTTGGACACCCATTATTTAGTGAAGGGTCACTATGCCATGTGTGTTGTCAAGCTCCAATTAGCTTCTTGGTAGTGCATACACTATGAAGACCTTTGAAGTATGTAACACCAACAGTGATATTTTTTTTTATCTGTTCTGTATGATGTGGTGGCATTGTGATATTCTTGTATACAAAGCTATCAAAATTATCACTGTTTTGTTTTTTTGGAAACAATTTCATTCCAATTCAGAAATGAATTTTAAACTTTCTTTAAAATAAATTATACCTTGCAAAATGATGTGTGCTGTCTGATACACTATTGTTAATGAATTCACTAACTAAAGAGAAAAATATGGTACATACCAGTATGTCTATTTAGCTATTTTTGACTTCTGTGTGTGCAATTTTGAAATAAAAGGTATTGTTGTGGCAGGTATTGTTTTGGTCTGTCTGTCTGTCTGTCTGTCTGGGTGGGTGCTTGTGTATCTCAAATCATGTTCCACCAATATCTCACTGGCTGGATACTCCATGATAAACTCCAGAGCTGGTTTTTTTTTGGTACAAATTCATGCATGTTAATTAGGTAATTTGCATAATAATTGAATAATGTTAGCGTGTACCTTATTCACACAAATGCAATGATACATAGTTCATACACAGTTTGTTTATACAAATTATCTGATGAGATTTGCTTATTGCTTATTATTAAAATACCATCAAGCAATGTGATTGGTCACCTACTACATTAAGTATTTTCACAACATTTCTTCAGGAGCAGCAGAGTATTGTCTTTGCTGTGGCAATGTAGCACTTGGTGTCTAAGCACCTACAAGGAGCCTTGAAAGGGAGACATGTTTTTCATCTTATGTGAGTGTAAGTTCGTGGCAGGGTGTGTGTGTGTCTGTCACCACCCTCAGACCCTCATAAAAAACACTTTCCCTCACCCATTACTAGATGTGTCAACTGATTGGGATCAACATTCTTGCGTCTGAAGAATCATGAGTGAGTGGTTGTAAAGAACCACTCATTCACAACTTAACTATAAGTAGAATAACCACATTTTGTTTAGTGAACTGTTGAATATAGTTTAGTTCAGAATCAAACTAAAACGTAGGGTCCCAGGGGGGAACTAGTAGATTCCATAAAGGAAAGAAGTTACAACCATTCTTGTCAGATATCTGGGTTATAGGTTGCTCTTTATCTGTGCATTGATTAAACAGAGTGTTTGGCTACACCTGGAGACTGACTGTCCAAGACCATTGCTGTGTTTAGCTCTTTTCGAAACAAGTGAGATTTCAATATGTGTTGAGATAATATTTCAAAATTAAGATAACAGAATTCTACACAAGTCTAACTACGAAGGTCAGGAAGTTTCAAATATAAAGACTGTTTTGGTCTTCGCATGACCAAGCACATAACAGCACTTCAATACATTCATGGGTGACTCATAATGTATAAATGAGTGTTACAAAAGATTGTTACATTGATCAGTTCATACAAAGATGCAAGGGATGGGTTCAATCTTTTTTCAATGAATCAGCATTGTGATTTGCTACCTTAGGAAAACCTGCATAGCATAGCATATACGCTACCATGTAGGTACTATCCAAAGATACACCTATTTTTATACGTGTCCATGTTTAATCAGGTTGTGTGCATGTTTAATCAGGTTGTGTGCCAAGCGTGTCGCAAGGTGAATTCTTTTCGTAGGTTTAATGAGAATTCCATCCATGCATTTTTCATATAAGTCTTAGGTTTTATATTGTTGAATTTTGTCCAGCATCAAATCTGTACATCTTAAAGTCTGTTTAGTATTCCTAAAACCTTCTTAACAAAGACCCCTGCAGCAAAAGCAGCTAGGTTTGCTGCTCAATCACACTCAATAGGTAGGTGCTAATTAGTGTGTATTAGCATAACCACGTACTACCAACGCAAGCACCATATGGGCAGTGATTAGATTGTCAATACTTACAAGACTAATTCACACTCCTAATGAACTTGGAGCCATTGAAATATACCTGCAGTAATTCAGTAAAATTCTGATTAACGACATTGTGGAAATGTTATAGCAACAAAATCATTGAATATACCCCATTGCAAGTTCTAGCACATTTGCAATTGGACTATAAAATAATACTAAGAGGCAAACATGGTTGTTCGACTATGTTGGCAACTAGAGGGCACATATGAACTACATGTGTGCCAAGTTTCATGCTTGTGCATGACACAAGAGGGCGAAAATAAGGTTAAGGTCGTTGGGTACATGTACCACGTCATACTGAAATTAAGGTTCCAGATACAGTGTCTCCTCATGGGCAGATGTAGATGGATGGATTGTAGTGACACATATCAGGATTGCTTTGTCTCCTTTTTCTGTGGGATTTTCGGAAACTGAGTACACTATATAGTATTCATTGCAGTTAATATACTCGATTATAATTAGATTACATATAACATATGTCCATGGGAGACTTCTTAGAGGGGTTTGATTATTGGTAATTGGCGAACTTAACATCAAAGTCATACCTGATGATGGTGTAGTCTACTTTATAGAAATGTTTTGTCTAACAGTGTTTGCAGCCACCAAGAAAATGAGTACAGTTGGTAGACAGGTTAGTTAGCAGTTACATTGTAAGACATTTGCAGACTGTTTTTGAAATATGTTGCGATTGAAGTTTTTTCTCATGTTGATAAATGCCAGACTTGATCATGAAGGAAACCTCTTTGGTACAGATCTACAGCTGATGTACAAAGGTGGAAGAAAGATTATACACCTATCTTGAGAAAGGGGAAGGTTTGTAGCACTTTCATCAATAAATTGAGTTGCAAGAGCAACTGGTAATAGAATATACTTAGCTTAATATAACAGCTTCAAAGTAAACAGCAGCACATACTTGAAGTAAACTCTGGTACCAAGCTGGCCACTAAAGCTATGTACCTTAATATCCTGATTCATGTTGAAGAAGTGTAGGTAAGGGTTCCTTCACAAGGCTTGAACTCATGGATGTATTCCCTCCAGTTGCACCTGGAGCCTTGCTGCTTCACCTGAAAGATTATTGGTTTTTCTTTCTAGCTAACGAAAATAATCCTTGATTTTCCAGTTTCCAAGAATAAAGCATAGCCCATTCATTTTATTAAAATTATATGACTTTATACTATCAACCTTCTTTTTCTTTAAGATTATCCACCTAGTAAACCATAATACTGTCAGCAATTGTATTCAGTACAGCTTCTCACTTTAGAAGGTCCTGCAAACAATTGGGTCTGAGTAAAACAAATGTGATAATAAAAATCTCCTCTATTCTGAACTTTATATATCTTCACCAAATGAATAACAAACTTTGATTGTCCATGGAGCACATTTGTGATCATAGAGCACATTTAGGTAACTTCTCGTGGCTTCATCTTGATGTGAGTCTGTTGTGTCGTGAAATACTTGAATATCATTCTTTTCAATTTTCCATGCTGTAGTAAGGAGGGATGCAAATTATGTCCTCTCATCTGTGGCTTCTCGAGATGAGAGTTGTGTGACATCATGATTAGATTTTGATTTGAGGATCTGGATGGCCCGAGCGAGAATGTGAATAACTGTAAGTAAGTACTTAATGCCTCTGTTAGCTGCTAAATAGTCTAGCATGTTTACCAATTCTGTCTGTCATCTCTTTAAAGGGCGATAGTCGTCGCGCCACGCATGCGCGCGATATATGGGCCTAATATAAACAAAAATAGGACTTTACCAAGCTTTAATTAGGTATTTTTAGGGGATTGGAAGGTATCGAAGGAGTCACCGGAGATAAATAGTGCAAGTCGCGCCAAGGTGAAACCTCATACTTGTGATTTCCATTAGAAGAGCGCATTGGATTATGGTTTATCAACACAAATGTCACACATGCTCAGCGCGATGACCACCGCCTTTTAAAGCAAACGAGATAGATTAATAAACGAACCTGAATGATGGTTCAATTGCTAGCAAGTTCACCTTGATTGTTGGTTTGATTCCAGAAGCTGACTGCTATGGCTAGTGTTTCTACCAGGTTTGGGGTACTCAGCAATCAACGATTAGTCTCATATGTTGGTAGGCTATATGTTTGTTTGTGAATTGTTACCACGTGGTATTGACGTAGACAATGAAGAGATACAGTAACACTTATTCTTACTCGCCAGAACGCCCAATCCACAACTATCAATCAATAACAATCTATAATCTAATCACTATAAAAGAGTTCATGATGATGACTTAAAGCGTAAGGGTCGTCACCTGCACACGCGCAGGAATTGAGTATCAAGCGACGATAACAACACACGCTAAAAACGCAAAAGCTCATGGGTAGACGCTTGTCAGTAAACAACGACACGCTATGGCCATCTGACGCATGCGCAGATGACGACTCTCCCGCTTTAGACATAATGGAGCTGGTGTTATTATCTACTCACTTGTTGTTGCTTTGATGTTCTTTTCTACTCGTAAACAGTTTTTACTTTTTATAAACACAAGCCAACACACTGCGTAGTTTCTAATCTAGGCACTTTGTCTTGGATAGGGCATAATTCAAACTTATTGTCAGTTCAAGTAATGTTTTGATTGAGCAGTCAATAGCAGGCGGCATATATACATGTTTGCGTATATCTAAGGCCAATCCTGTTGTCCCACAGGAGCATTTTCCGCTGGAAGTGTGTTCCTAGAACAAAGCCAAACGTTACACAAGTACAAGATAATGTCATATTTTTATTGCTACAAAGTACATTATTAATATATTAAAATACAATAATAACATTATATATATATTACACACTATACAGTCAATAGTGGTGATGCAATTCAGATAAATAGATAATATATAGTTAATGCACTAAGAGGAAATGGATACTAAATAAATACATAAATTAATTAATTGAAAATAATGAATTGGAAATAATAAAATAAAATAAATAAATAAATTAGCTAAAATGTTGGTTCAGTTTCATTTTAAACAATTATTGTTCGTAATGAGTTGGCAGATCATTGCAAAGTCCGTAGACCAAGATTAGTAGTTTTTGGGTGCTCTATGATATGATAGGTTTGACTTCTTATTGCTATACTAGTCAGAAGTGAAAATAATGGAGGTACAGACCTAATTTGTAGATAAACGTGATATTAAAGTATGTGGATTTCGGAGTTTATACATGATGGGACGTCATTAGGAAAGCAGTAAAACACTACCCGTTCAATTCGAAAAAAACAACAACACAAAACATTTGTTTAGACCCGTAATGAAACAATGTGTTTGAAACTACATTATGAAAATAAAAATAAAAATGGGTATTCAAACATATTTGTAAAAATACTGCAGTTTAACTAATTTGCCCAATGTTAACATATGGGCGATAGAGTGCGTTCACACGAGAAAACTTCACCACGGTCGGGAAACTGTCATTCTTCTCCGTAGAAACTATGGGTATTTTATCACTAAGCTAGGTAGTCGCCAGGGAACGTCCTGTGACTTCCTAGATCAGGTCATAAGCTGAATTGAGCAACGTTAATTTAAAGTCATAATGGGGTTTCCAAGTAAGAGTGCAATCCATGATTAAACAAAGTTATGATGTTGTTATTTACTTCATTTAAGTTTGTTTCATACATATGTAACACAGGTTTATTATTTTTTGTATATACTGAAGAAACACACATATAATTAGATGTATTAGCATTAATTGTGAGTTTGTTTGCCCCATACCATGAATTGACGTGAATATTAGTAGTAATGATTAATTTGAATGAAAAGGATTTGATTCATCAGCAACTACCATAGATGTTTTATTGACGACAGTACACATATTATTATTTGACAGGTCAAGAGTATCAAACATTAATATCGATATTAGCAGCTTGTCACATTGCAAGCTATTATCCATGATACACATATTAGCATTGGCCCATCCCATCCAGCGCATGGCATAAACATATTCTACATTTATTTATTTGAAATCAAACAACATATGTATTATGTAGTATCTAGTCTGCCATGTTAAATTTACCATAGCAACGAAGGTAATGTAAAAAAAATGTGTACGGTTGTGAGAGTACATTTTATTGAAAAGTGACATTTTACTGAAACCACACCAACATACATTTTTTATCTAAAACTCATACGTATGCTAGACTGCAGTCATTCTTTTACAACGTTATATGCATATATTATACATATAATTAGTGTAAAGATAAGATTTCCTTAAAAATTATCTCGGTTTAACTTGTGTGTTGATATCAATTGCAAAATAATAGGAAAGCCAAATTCTCGTGTACACATGCAAATAAATATACACACCATAGACAAATTGTCATTGACCGTGAAACATTCGCTATTGACCATACACAAATTGCCACTGACCGTGAAACATTCGCTTTTGACCATACACAAATTGTCATTGACCGTGAAACATTCGCTATTGACCATACACAAAATGTACACTTTGGTCACTGGTAGATTAGACGTTGTCGTTTCAGACTCATGATCAGCAGACCCAAGTTCAAATCCTACCTTAGGCTGAACATCAAGGGTCCACCCCTACCCTGGGTGAGTGTGCCAAAGACTCAATGGGAAGGCCAATTCTACTGGCCGAGATTCATTCACTAACGAATGCGACTTTAGGGGAACCTTGGTTAAGGTCCGCAGGTGCTTGTGTTCGGCCGAGCCTGGTTGACACCAGGATAGCGCATTAAAATTGCCATTTGACAGAGAGATGGCCACACAGCCCTGTCATGTAGTCCCAAACATGAATATGACTTCTGTGGCAAAAATGCACTATGTGTCAGCACTAACACTTGCAATTTGCACATACAAAAAAGAAAAAGTCAGGAGAGACAACAGTGACACTCAATGTCCAGAACTGTCGCCTGGCACAAAAACATTAAAAAAAAATGTACACATTGCTACTTACCGTGCAACATTTGCTATTGACCATACACAATTTGCCACTGAACGTGCAACATTCGCTATTGGCAATGTACAAATTGTCACTAACTGTGCAACATTTGCATTTGACCATACACACTTTGCCACTGACCGTGCAACATTTGCATTTGACCATACACAATTTGCCACTGACCGTGCAACTTTTGCTTTTGACCATACACAATTTGCCACTGACCGTGCAACATTTGCATTTGACCATACACAATTTGCTAATGACCATGCAACATTTGCATTTGACCATACACAATTTGCCACTGACCTAGCAACATTTGCATTTGACAATACACAATTTGCCACCGACCGTGCAACATTTGCATTTGACCATATACAATTTGCCACTGGCCGTGCAACTTTCGCTTTTGACACAATTACACAATTTGCCACTATCCGTGCAACATTAGCATTTGACCATACACAATTTGCCACTGACCGTGCAACATTTGCATTTGACCATATACAATTTGCCACTGGCCGTGCAACTTTCGCTTTTGACACAATTACACAATTTGCCACTATCCGTGCAACATTAGCATTTGACCATACACAATTTGCCACTGACCTAGCAACATTTGCATTTGACAATACACAATTTGCCACTGACCGTGCAACATTTGCATTTGACCATATACAATTTGCCACTGGCCGTGCAACTTTCGCTTTTGACACAATTACACAATTTGCCACTGACCTAGCAACATTTGCATTTGACAATACACAATTTGCCACTGACCGTGCAACATTTGCATTTGACCATATGCAATTTGCCACTGGCCGTGCAACATTTGCATTTGACCATATACAATTTGCCACTGACCGTGCAACACTCGCATTTGACCATACACAATTTGCTAATGACCATGCAACATTTGCATTTGACCATACACAATTTGCCACTAACCGTGCAACACTCGCATTTGACCATAGACAATTTGCTAATGACCATGCAACATTTGCATTTGACCATACACAATTTGCCACTAACCGTGCAACACTCGCATTTGACCATAGACAATTTGCTAATGACCATGCAACATTTGCATTTGACCATACACAATTTGCCACTAACCGTGCAACTTTCGCTTTTCACCATATACAATTTGCCACTGACCATGCAACATTCGCTATTGACTGTGCAACAGTCACTATTTACCGTACAACATTCGCCATTGACCGTACAACAGTTGCCATTGACCGTACAACATTCGCTATTGACCGTACAACATTCACTATTGACCGTACATTAACCAATGACCGTACAATATTCGCCATTGATCGTACAACATTCGCCCTTGACTGTACAACATTCGCTATTGACCGTACAACATTAGCAAATGACCTGTAATATTCGCTATTTGACCATGTTCGTACAATTTGCCACTGTTCGTGCTCGATTTGCTTTTGACTATGCTCTTTGAAATTGGTTACCATGTTTTTAATTCTAAAATTAATGATAAATAGTTTTTCAAACTGAGCATTTCACTATCACTACACATTGATACGATCTCCAAGGCAACACTTATACACCTTTTTAAATGATGCCTCAACCAAACGTCGCACATGAGTGTTACCGTATCCGATGATGTAAGGGCACGCAGCAGTTGCTAGGTAACCAAGAGTCAGTGAGAAATGATAAAGTAATTTTAGACGCTTCGTGTAGCCGTTAAAGCTTGTGACTGTGATGATGGCAACCCATGGCAACCAAGAGAGCAGACACAAAACAATCGCTAAAACACAAAAACGTGTTAGAAGTAACTCTCGTCGGAATCGTGCAGATGTCACGGAATTGCAGAGACTGGAAGAAGTTGACCGTGAGCGTCTATTTTCCAATTTGGCGCAACTACCCGGGGTCATCTCCACATCTGCGGTGTTATCGCGGCTACTCGCGCTGACACTTGATGAAGAAAACAATTGAAATGTTGCCTTTGATTCGTTGCTCGTATTTTCCATTTCTTTGTTAAACCCAGTCCCATTAGTTGATCCCCCTTCTGCTGATAATGTGTAATTTTGGTAATTAATATCATTTGTGTCGTCATATCCTGTAGGACTACTAATGTCAAAGTCGTTCATCTTGAAATGAAAACACGAGGGCGTTCGCATACGGTATTGGCGCAAACTTCGACCAACAACATCTCCACTGGTGCCACTGAATTGTTTGCTACTATCCACGTCTGGGTCGTGCATTTTTAATCTTACGCACATAGGTGTATTTGTAGATGTATCACCTTGCGATTCACCGCAGACAAAGCTGGCATTGGTACATCCTCCCAATTCCACATTTTCGGTTCTGGAACTGATTGGGCTTGACACGTCATTGTCCCGCATCTGGAAGTGGTAGCATACCGGTGTAGGGAAGTTGCATCGACAATAAATCGATGCACGATTCGGTGGGCTGTTTGAATCACCCGAAACGTGCGTAGACCCAATACTTGGATTTGAAGTCGTCTGTATTAATTTGCTTTTTGTCGAATTCAATCTTATATTATCTGTATCGTTGCTAAGCATGTGATTAAAACAGACGGGAACTTTGCTATCCTCTGCCACAGTTGTATTATCAGAAACTGTTTTATCAGAGAAGCAGCACTCCCGAACATTGCTGTGGTCGTTCATATGTAAGTTCAGACATGTCCCTGTGACTGTACCTGTTTTTCTTTTACTATCCAACGCAGCCAGCTGCTCGCCCTTGAGACTATCCACGTCCCCCTCGTTCATTTTGACATTGAAACACGCTGGTGTATTACTGAAACGCTCCACTTTATCGAACCCTCCCCTGTCTACCAAAGATTGCGATGAACCGATTGAATCTTCGCGGTTGAAAACGCTACCAGTGGAGGTACTCCACGATCCCCATGCCGTTATGTTGCGCATGCGGTGTTTGACTATGGCGCCGTCGCTACCCACCCTACATATCACACTCAGTCTGCTCAAATGGCATTCCGGCTGATGGTTACTAACACTTCCACATATAGACAGGTTTAATGATATTGAGTCATCGGTAAATAGCGAACCAAATGATTCACTTGTATATCGTCGTTTATCTTCCATGTCGCTGATAATTGAAGTTGCCGACAAATCTTTCTGGAGCTTCATCGCTTCGCGGCGTTCGGGGGGAACAACATCCATTGCAGACGGCGCAACCGTTAATTCTCCGCTATTAGACGAGTTCTCTGTATTGGCGGTCGTGTTGGTAGACATCACTGATTCGCTGTCGGCGATTGACGCTAAAGTCAATGATTTAGTCAAATAATGTCGTGTAAGTCGTCGTTTTGAATCGGTTTGTTGACTTGATTGCGTGGAGCGGATGGATCCCGTACCCACCACCAAAGACGCGTCAGAAAAATCGGAATCGTCAGGCTGATGTATTGACGATATTCGCCCCTGTCTTGAGAGGTATTTTCTTTTATTACAACGCGAAAAGCTTCTGTTCTGACACACGTCACTAGCATTGCTATCATCACTGTCAGAATCGTCGGATATTGAGGATAATGCGATGGAAGCTAGCGACATGTTGGACCTTTTTCTTTGTAGATTTCTATTGCGTTTCCCCCTGAGAACCTTACCACCCCTTTCATCGCCCACCACAACTCCGGTCAAAGTGTTTTCATCTACATAGTCAATCGAAGAAGAACTATCAGCGAAAGTCCGAGAGAGACGCCGGGACAGGCGACGAATTCTTTCTCGTCTGTGGCATTCTTCATCCGCGATTGACGATAGAGAACTGGTCGGCATAGAAACGCGCGAGTGTCGTCGACCACCAATCAGGTTGTTCGATGACCGTCTTCGAAAAAAATGACGTCGATTTACGCTAAAGGAACTTTTTCGTTTGCTTCGTTGATGTTTCACAAGTTTTCCAATTGTGTCTCGGTCAACTAAATTGGACGTTGGGGAAACAGAGAATTCCGATGACGTGAATGTCTCTCCTAAATTACTCAATGGCGAAGACACTGCCACATTCGTTATAAATGAATTACTGGTCGATTTCGGCAATGTGTTCTCCTCCATAATAGTAGTTTCATTTTTTTCAACATCATTGACCTGGTTACTTAAAGATGACAGGCGTACCGGGATCTGCACCAAACAGTAGATACAAACAATACTTGCACACGCATAATAGCAGCACAGTAAAACAGTCTTAACTGGGCTAAGGTACAAAGACTCCGATTTGGAATAATTGCAAAGTTCGACAGCTACAATGGAAAACGATGACAAGGCTGACATTACGGATAACAAGAAGGAAAACATCCACATGGATGCAATAACAAGAGCATGACGTTTTCGCTGTAATGTTCGATTCTTGTTAAATAAATCGTTCTTTCTTTCACTCGTCAATACACCGAAGTTGGAAAACAACGACATTATTAACCAAATGAAAAGTACTTCGCCAGCTTCGCATAGCGGATTGAGACTATCGGGCACATACAGCGCCGCAGCGCTGACCGGTGCACACAGACCGCATATTAAGCCGCTGCTGAGAACCAAAGACACTACAGGTATATTGGATACGTTACGAAGAACTCGTTGTTTAGACGGCCAAAGGCACGCAACGACAAATGCGCTTCCGCTGACACCAAATATAAAAATGAGCATGTGACACAGAGCAAGTATGGCTTTTCCCATGTCTTGAATGACGAGGGCAACGTCATTGTCTTCCACACATATCGTGCTATTTGTGGCTGAGTAGTTAGTGCAGGTACACATCGTTTCCATTTTGGAAAGTCTGTCATCTCTGAAATGCATACAAACAGTGCACATCTTAAAACCCCGGTTATGGTAAACAGAAAAAGTATGATGCAAATGATTCCACACCCGTATATAAACATCTGCACGATAATAAATTTTCAATTAGAAATGAATAAATACATTAAATTAATGACCATAAATACAACACTGATATGCTGACAAAGCAGTGTTTTTTTTATTTAATGAGGTGTTTTCTTTCTGAAAAGATGCGTGATGACAATGATATGGAAACTACTACTTACATACGTTCCAATTAATATGGCGGCAAGACAGACTTCATCCCATAACACGTCTACGTAGGTTCTTATCAGATCACAATATCAGCTTCACATATGATCTCTCTCCGTAATCTGTATCTGTACTGCTCTAAGTGGAGTTTGTCACATGCGATTGCGAACAACGACATCGCAGTGGTCCCATGCGTCATGCCTTGTTAGTACGCTCATTAACAATGCATCATTCACTTCGTGTTCACCCCAACGAATATCCAATATCATTTGTTTCCTAGCAACCAGCGATGTCTTCTCAGCAAGTCCAGATTCATAACTGATAGCATAGTTCTTTCAATTACCCACGCTTAACAACGGGGGACATGTCATCCCGTGAACAAACGCCATGTAACTGTTATGCTGCTCTATGCATTTTAGATTATAATCATCGTTACCAAGAAACATTTTAAATAGTTCTTTCGATGCTGAATATTGATATACAGCTGCTATGGAATGATGATTTGTTTTAAACGATGAATACATATATTCCATACTAAACTAAGCCAATCATGACGTCATTCCACTAAGATTTAACAGTATCTATACTATGCGCTTTGGCAAAAGACAATATCGAACACATACAGAGTTACCTCATAATGTTTCACTTGAATATAGTATGTCCATCAAATCACCCTAAGTATGTAAGATGCATCTTGATGGCGCCATTGTCATGCGCAATTGACCTTTGTTCGTGATTCGAGTTAGCAAATACAGAATCTCTGTTTCAAGTGTAAAACATCACGTACTGCATAGCATGACAATGAGTGATTACACTCTAGGGCTGTAATTGAAAATAGAGTAAATTGTAGATACTAAATAAACACAAATCTGTCAAGATTTTACCCGTTATTGTCGCCTTGATTACAGTGTATGTAGTGAGTTGTATTTTACTGTCCCCACTACTATATATCTACATTATTGATTGTATTTATTAACAGTTTGTATTTTATTTTTCCTGTAGCTATGATTTGATAACAGGGTGTTATCTACCCGACACGATACGTAATAACATTCGCTAATTAGACGTTGTAGCAATCTGTACTCTATATGAGTTATCAACTACACAAGGCTCTGTCTACATCTTTAAAGCGGGGGAGTCGTCACCTGCGCATGCGTCAGATAGCCATAGCATGTCATTGTTTACAAACAAGCGTCTACACATGAGCGTTTTTTGCGTGTGTTGTTATCGTCGCTTGGGAGTCAATTCCCGCGCGTGCGCAGGTGACGACTCTCCCGCTTTAACACACAGTCGACGTGTAGCTGTCACCCACTTCACTTTTTTTGTCACAATGTAGTAATCAGGAAAATATACATCTCAAATAAAGTCACTCTCTGTCAGTTACAGTAATGTAACGAACGACAATGTATGTACTGAAACATCGAATACCAGAGAAGACAGTAAATGCGTGTATCGATGACAATGCATATATATTCTGAAAGCTTGGACACAGAAGAACACAGTCACGCTGTTATTTACTGTACAAGTTACTATGACAATGTATGCTTATTGTGAATATATGTTTCCGTAGTGGAGAACATGTATTATTCTCCAATTAATTTCTCTTTCACATTTTGTACACACATCCGTAATACCCGGCAAGTAGCATGTGTATTTCTTCTTGCATTAATAACTCGGATTGACTATGCTAATTTTATATTATTAAACAAATAATAATATGTGTTGTGTAACTTTCGTCGTAAGACTGAAAAAAATTCTTAACGAGCGATCAAAATGACCCAAAACTCAAAAATGAAGCGTAACCGTAATTTTGTTCCAAATTCATGATAATTAGAACCTTATATAAATTAAACGTGCTTTCCCCAACTGTAAAAATATTATACTGGACATCACACCGATTAAAAAAAAATGAGATTATGACAATAATTTACATTATCAATATTGTTATTCATTGTAATAACTGCCACTTATGCCTCATCAGTACGTAAATAAACAGAGTGATACACACTAAAGAGCAGTGTAAGATTCCCTTGCGGAGCTTGTTAGCATTGCTATGGAAACAAACACGGATAATTACGCTGATTCACTATAGTCCATTCTGTGGTTTTGTTTTTCATCTGATTTAATGACCATCCACGATAATAATCGTAATGCAAGATTAATATGAAAATAGGGATATAACTTTTGTTGCTTGTTCCTGACTACACTAGCGTATCAATCATTGCATATCAATTATTTTTTGTACTATTTTTGTCTCTGTGTAGTCTCCTTATATGACGCCGCGTCCTGTTCGATATGGGACTCATAGCGACGTATACAACGCGTGTAAAATACATTGTTTGTTTACATGAAATTCGAACACGCGCTGTGCGACGACCACCGCGCTTTAAATGACAATTATGTCGTTCTTGTAAGAGGGTTCACATCAGTGTATTGCCATGGAAAAACTGGGACGATGACGATTTTTTCGCAAGATTAAAAATGAAATTGGAGAATACTGAACACGTTAAATAATCCGAGAATGGAAAACGGGTACCCACAAAATAACCACAGGCTAGTCTTATATTCAATCTATTTACTGGAACACCGCGACGCTGTCACCGTTATCATGATGGAACGCGAGAGCAGCGGTTGTGTCTGAGAAACATAATGTTTTATTCACTTGGAAGAACCGGGTAATCCTTTTCAAGACATTTGGTCTAACGCAGATACAAACAATAAAACCTTGCCTCGCGTTGGTGGGAACAACGAACCTCGGCGTTGGCACGACACGACAGATGTCCCGGTAGGAGAGCAGTAATGCTGTGAAGTCATGGAAACAGCAAACGACCACGACAGAAAAAAATCATCTGTGTGGTAGCCTCTTATTGTGTTGTTCGACATGTTTGCAATTAAAACAGTGATTGACAAATTGTCCCCTGCTTTCTACATGGGTAATTACAGATCTAATAAAACGGGAACACCTCAAGGGAACCCACGGATTCAGAGATGGTGTCACGCATCGTAATGTAGCAATTAACAATTGTAATATGACGATACACACTGCAGTACTGCAAATACGGAGTTGTATCCGGAAGTAGTGCAAATACGGAGTTGTATCCGGAAGTAGTGCAAAATACGGAGTTGTATCAGGAAGTAGCCTAAATACGGAGTTGTATCAGGGAGTAGTGTAAATACATAATTGCATACAGAAATAATAATAATTTAATACGGAATTGCATCAGAGAATACTAAGTTTTTGTTTTTATATACTTTTTATTAGGCGCTTCATTGATACATAACATTGTTATGAAATTACATTGGATTGTTCTATTCCTGTAGTCTATTATACATATATAGTAGTACCTCTTTTTTATCTTACATATGGTAACAAAGAAGACCACTTTTTTTAGAATACTAAGTTATATCAGAGAATATTGTAAATATAAAGTTGTGTCAGTGAATAGTCTAAATACGGAGTTGTATCAGGAAGTGGTGTAAATACATAGTTGCATACAGAAATAAAAATAGTTTAATACGGAATTGCATCAGAGAATTATACTAATTTATATCAGAGAATATTGTAAATATAAAGTTGTGCCAGTGAATAGTCTAAATACGGAATTGTATCAGGAAGTAGTGTAAAACATAATTGCATACAGAAATAATAATGCTTTAACTGAGATACCAGTGATCCTGTGCAACCAAATTTATATATGTTGTACGTACCGGCAGGGGATGTCTTGTTACACTGTTCGGGAAAGTCTGAACAACTATCCCAAAGTATAGGTTTCTGAGTTTTAGCCTTAGTTTTCTCCGATGATGCCGGTTACCAGGCGGTGAAATTGCCCGGATGTCCGCTTCCGAAAATAATACAAAATGTCTGAAAAACTAATTTATGGTCACCATGGCTTTAAATTTATAACTTACATTTTGTCAAAAGATATTTTGGGGCCCTCGGTGTTTTTACGTCATAATCCTTGTACATCATAATGTCATTTAGACAAATTCTGTATGTTTGCAATCACGAGGAAGCTCATAATTTGAAACATTCTGGAGACTCTCATTATCGCTGTGGTGTATAGGCAACATATTTCACCAGCGTTGTATACATCGTACTGTAGACACCATTAACACACGACGCGTGCGATGACTGAGTTGATTTAAACTTCAATGCTTCCAAGAAAAAAACGGCCCCCTTATCGTCACATGGATAAACAGATTTAAATAAAAACAGATGATAATAGTAAGATTTGTATTGCAGAGGTAATTACAGCAAAAGTGTGGCGCACATGGAAGACGGCGGCAAGGATCTAATTGGGATACTTCTCAATAACATTTCTATCCGTAACAGGAGTACTTTTCTTACATAATAGCTCGAAATATTCCAGTTCCTGGAATAATCCAAATTGATTTGTCTGCAAACTATTCAAACATTTTTTGTATTTAAAGATCGCACCGCAAATAAGCACGATGCATAAGCGAAAACTCCAATTACCATTGTCGAGACGTAACCACCACAGTCATTCAGGAAGGAATTCATAGGGTATGGCACCCAGCGATCATTATGGTAACTTTACATGTACGTATAAGCTTTAGAAATCATTGACCTTTAGATGGCGTACATTTACCGGTGATTAAATACGTAACAGCAGTGTAGCAGATTGTGTCATTGTTGTTATCTAATATAGTAACATCAGATTTTCCAACGCCGTCATCCCTACTTGACATATCCGTACGTCAGATACAACTATACCCGAAGACATAAGTGTATACAATGTACACGCACTTCCAGATGATGTCTAACACGAATTACAATAAATAAAAATTGAACACCAAATATAAAATCACTCCATTATAAATTTCATGATGTCATTTTAATAAATATATAAATCGCTGCCACTGGTTGATGAAGTGGGATACCAAAAAATAATTTCAATCACGACGATACTTTTAGATGACTTTTAATCGGCGAACATTTCACCTAATTCGTGATACATACATAGCTCATTACACGTCTAAAATATCAATATCAAATTACCCATTCATAACAATGATGTTTGATATTGCTTATTGTATGAAGATGCAACGAGTTAGGATACACAAACTTAACATACTAGCAAACGGGGATTGTTTATGATTTTAGTTGAGCCTCGAGCTTGTCACGATGTACGCGTAAAAAATGTATTTTTCTTTTAAAAAATACACCCGACATCGTCTCCAGATCTCCAGCTATTGATAAATCCAGCTATTGTTAAATCAAATGTGGAAAAAGATGTTTTTAATACATAAGGTACTTCAATGTAGCACAATCGTGTTAGCGACAAGCATGTGATGTGTGTGTAGCTGTTTGGGCGCTGCTAGAAAATCAAAATCGAAAAAGGAAATAAACAAGACGCTATCGTCTAGCCGACAGCGTTAGGAACGCCCTAGGCAATTTACAGATCATTTGCGGAACTGAATATCCCATATAGAAAAAAAGGCCCAAGAGCAAAGTTGCCCGTCAGCTAATCCGGTAATAAAATACACTACCGTGTTGGCCTATGTCTAAGCTTTCAGAAGATGTATAGGTTAGTACCATTCTTAGTAACTTTTAGAGAATGTCTGAATTACATATCAATTATGGTTTTTTCCCCGCTTGCTACCGTAATAACTCGCTGAATGTCTTCTACGCGATCGAGAATAACGCGAGATTCGCCAACAATCCATATTTATACAAGGTTTCGGTGAGAACTTTTATCGTTTAATTGTATTCACCAGAAACATGAAGCCATCAAAATTTGCATTATAAACAATTATTTTATTCATAATGGGGTAAGCAGGATAGGGGTGCTCATTATATATGTTTATTAGTTCGACTACTAAGTTTCCTTTTCACAGTGATATACACAAATGCTACAGGCAATGTCAGACTTGACTTTCTTATCCATAGTGTGGCATTCAGAAATACGTGTTGTGACATGTGGCAAATGTCCCGTCCCCTTGACTGATAAGATCGGGTGAATTTTCACCAAAAACAAGCAAACCCTTATACATGTATGTATGTATGAGACCAGTGAATTTGAATCCAACACAGTCCCAGGGACTGTGATTTCAGCAAAGGAAACTGCATACACAGGAAATGTGTTCTTAGAATCTTTAAAGGGTGGTGATCGTCGCGCCGCGTCCTGTTCGATATGGGACTCGTAGCGACGTATACAACGGGGTGTATGGAAAACGAAGACCCTGGAAAACGAAGACCGAAGACCTAAGACCCTGGAAAACGAAGACCCTGGAAAACGAAGACTCCGGAAAACGAAGACCATGGAAAACGAAGACCCTGGAAAACGAAGACCCTGGAAAACGAAGACCTTGGAAAACGAAGACCCTGGAATGTTCCTATGACGCAAATGATACACGAATTCGCCCAATATCGGGCATTTACTTTCATTGTGAACTAACTGCCCGTACGAAATTCTTCATAATAAATTAAGCTAACTACTTTTAATTGTGAAATTACAACGTGAAGTACTTATTTTCGTTGTGAACTCACAACGTGCGTATATTGAATGCGAAATAATACGTATAAAATTATGTATAATTGCATTACTTAATGTACTTAATTTAATTCCGAAGACAATAGCAATACCTTCCCGGTTCCAATACGTATACTGGTATTTGGTGCTTATTAGAAGTACTTGCACTTTGAATATATTCGCATGTATTGTTACAAAGTTTAATCACGCACTTTATTTATAGATTACAATTTCATACAGACAACCAAAGACATTTAAGGATAAGATGCAGTTTTTTTTCTCATTTTTGACCGTTTTTGCTTTTTTGGCTTTCCTGTACGATGGGTTTCATATCTATATTTTGTTAAAAATAATTTAAAAATAATTATTAAAACCAACTTTAAGGTAGAGATGCAGTTTATTTGTGAATTTCAATCAAAAATATTTTTTTTCGTTTTTTATATAGATTTTTATCTAAAGAACATTCTGTGAAAATTTGACCAATGAATTCTTATTAGAACACCGTTAAAATTGCTGGTTATTTTCTGATTAAAAATAAAAAACACTCACACGTGGCAATGTTTATGTCCAATTGCCTAATTTGCATGAGTAATCAAATAACAGGACCTTTGATTGACAATATGCAAATCGAGATTGTACGGGTCATAGTTCATTCAATTCACGCGCATGTGCAATTATTCTCAAATCAGTTATCGCTCGCTAGCAAACCAAACATTATATTTCCTCAGCGTTTTTTCCTAATTTTTATCATTACATTATGCGTGGTGTGAAAAGAAAGAGAGGTAGAAAGAAGATTCAGATGATTTCTATGTCGGAAGAGGCAAAAGCTACACTGAAGGCATCAGCCCGCCGAACGAAAAACAAAATCGATGTGAGCGTCCAAACGTGACTTTCCCTGAAGGCGTGAATCCGAGTTTCTGATTGACTGAGAGATTTTATTTTTAAATAATTGTTCTCAAAAAATAAACTGAGCATGTGAAGAATAATTTAACATTGTTTACAGTGATAACAGCTCATTGTCGAAACGAAGCTTACCCATTCACGCTAGTCATAATAAACATCATACTCTTGAATAGGCGTCAATGACTACGGTAAAACTTAGACTCTATTTTAGACATCAGGAATGATTGAAATGTCCGAAAATGACGCCAAAATACACCTTAAAAGTCCTATTTTATTTTTTTCTAAATCCCATCCCGAATTTACGGCAGAATCTGGTCCCTAAAATAAGGGACACGTGAGCTTTGATTCTAACCGGATATATTGCACTGGGTCGGGAAGATACAAACTTTCCGATCATTCGCAAGTTTTGCTAGGTGGTGCGAGACAACTTTGTTTGCAACCGGACGAACTCCGTTTAATTCAATGAAGCAAACAACTGACAATGCTAAATTAAATTGAAGAGGTACGCTAAAATTAATTGAAAACAAGCAAATAATTTCAATGAAAAATAAATCACAGAGAGAGGTAACTTGATACATTAACAACTCTTTTGACGCGCTGACCGCTTCTCCGCGTCTGATGTTTTGTTTTCCTTGTCAGAATACTTACTGATTGATGATTTTTTAGCCTGCAACTCGGCCACGACCTTTGCTTTTTCCGTGAAAAATGGGGAAGTTTACGTCAATTTGACGGACATTCCATTTTTTTTAAACTAACGAACACACTGTTTAGCACTCCTATTTTTTTCATTTGCTGATTTCTATTCAGAAAAATTCGACCGCTCGAAAATGCACCTTAATTTTGCACTCTTAAAACATGTCAAATTTCCAACACAAATTATTTAAAACTGGTCGAAATTTTAAAACTTTTACGTTAGGAGCTGGAGCTCTCTTCTTGCAGGCGACCGTCGCCGGTAGTACAAAAGCATGTTTTGTACGTACATCCGTGCGCTGATTGTATGCGACTTAGAAAATCCCTGAATAAGGCGTTACCAAAATGGAAAAAATAAAAAAATTGCCTTCTTAAAAAACGAACAGAATTCAAATATTTCTTTTAACAAATATGTTGCAGTGGGAAAAATGGGATTGGAGACGCTGAACAAAACTTCTGTGCCTCGCGTTTCGATTCTAGGATTACGCGATTATTCATTATTGTGCGTTCGCTTCCTGGAGTTGGTTCTCAATACTACATAAAAATCATCGAGGATAAATAATTTAATATCCCACTTTGTACTCTTCACGGTAAACCACAGGCTCTGAAATACTCGTAGATTTTTTATTGAAAATACATCGAAGAAAAGCCATGATGTTTTGATCGTGATAAAAGGTCACCTTCCTAGGACCGCCCCCTGTTTAATAATTCATGAGATGACGTAATGTTTACTGGGCATTGACACGTGTTTTTACCGACCCCACCAAAACACTGGTATGAATGACGTGTTTCTGATTTATATCTTCAAGAGCAGTTGTTTTGGTCCAACGATTTTACATAAAATGTCTATGTCTATACATTAACTTTCAATTTCAATAGTCTAGAAAGTATGACAAAGTATGACAAAGCAGTAATTCCCGGTTTAACGCGCAAATATGCAAATTAGCCTTTTTCTCGTCTTCTATTTTTGGTGAATTCTTGGGTTTTAATTTAAAATAGCTGATAGACGCTTTGGCCAATTGCCTCGAAAATTTCACACATTATTGACAAGGTGTTCCCCCTTCAAAATGCGTCCGGACAGTTTACTACGGCGAGTGGAACAAAAATAACAAGTCCGCAATTAACATGGATATATAAATTATGCAAAAATAGAAAAGAGTGAACTTTGAGGTCATGCTGTGCGACTTTGAAAGCCGTTAGAGAGATGAGTGGACGCATTTGAATTAGTAGTATACCAAGGTATCCAGTGATGTAATTTTACCCACAACCGGACTTGAAGTTTTTAAGCTAATTTTTTTTAAACCACTTTTGTCCAAAAAAGCATATTTTTGACCCAAAATCAAAAACGCATTCTGGATATTTAAAATAAAGACAAGTTTTACAAAGTTTGTATAATAAGCTTTCAGAAAATATATAACATGTTGGATATATAATACCATCTTCATTGTCTAATTACTCAATTAAAAAGCAAGCCAAATAAACTGCATCTCTCACAGTTAAACTATTATTATGAAGCGCTGTTTACGTTTTGTTTATGTTTATGTTTGAGGGATGATTTGCATATTCACGCCACTTAGCGGTTCCTGATTGACAGATGATATGTAAATTAAATAAGAGTCAAAAGTTTCATAACAGTACTATTTCCGGTGGTAGGGGTCGCGTGTTGTAATTTTGTGCACAGTTTACCGCGGTTTTGTAACACTAGTTGTAATATAAATAACCCAATACATTTTCCGATTTGGAGCAGTGTCTTCGATATTATGGATGAGAATGTAAATGCGTTGTACCCTGGCTTCGAGGTCACTTTCGCACAACATATAATTTATAATGTATGCAAGTACCGCCCCCTTTTTGTTCATGCATTGATTACGTCAATATAACGGGTACATTCAGAGTGCCGCTGAATGATACTTCTCGGAACGCACTTTCAAGTGCGACTATTCTCATATTATCCGTACATTTGTCTAATTTGTCAGTTATCCTTCATAATGTCATAGTTATCATGTGAGCTGGTAAATATTGTAACAGCGACTGTGAAAGTGACCGCAATTTGGCATGTTCCCACAACGACGTGCCGATTATGCAAACCGGCCATTATCTCCGTTTCTTTTGAAGCACTTTTTTGAAACTTCAATTTGAAATAGCGTCTGAACCGCATGTGGGATAGTTCTAAAATTTCACACAGTGTTGTTAGTACTTTGAACATCAAAACGGGGTCGGTTCGTTCAGACACCGCTATGTATTAAACGAAACCAAGATGAAATTAGGCATACTACTGGGTTTTACATTGATTATATCCGCAAATGTGCATGAAAACAATTTATTATGAAGAATTCGCAATGAAATTCGTACGGGAAGTTAGTTAACGAGTTCACAATGAAAGTAAATGCCCGATATTGGGCGAATTCGTGTATCATTGGCGTCATAGGAACATTCCGGGGTCTTCGTTTTCCATGGTCTTCGTTTTCCAGGGTCTTCGTTTTCCATGGTCTTCGTTTTCCAGGGTCTTCGTTTTCCAGGGTCTTCGTTTTCCAGGGTCTTCGTTTTCCAGAGTCTTCGTTTTCCAGGGTCTTCGTTTTCCATACGTTGTAATTTCACAATTAAAAGTAGTTAGTTTAATTTATTATGAGGAATTTCGTACGGGAAGTTAGTTCACAATGAAAGTAAATGCCCGATATTGGGCGAATTCGTGTATCATTGACGTCATAGGAACATTCCAGGGTCTTTGTTTTCCAGGGTCTTCGTTTTCCAGGGTCTTCGTTTTCCATGGTCTTCGTTTTCCAGAGTCTTCGTTTTCCAGGGTCTTCGTTTTCCAGGGTCTTAGGTCTTCGGTCTTTGTTTTCAAGGGTCTTCGTTTTCCATACACCCGTATACAACGCGTGTAAAATACAATGTTTGTTTACATGACATTCGAACACGCGCCGCGCCACCGCACATTAAATGTGGCAAGGAGGTGGATGATGTGAAGAGGGACTGAATAGTTTGCGACAAGCTGAAGACTAACACCAAAAACCCACAAGCACACTAATACAGTCATTATTGTCGGAGATTCATAATATATATTTGTATTCGTTTTTATATTGCTATTATTATTCTTATTTCATGTCATTTCGCTATAGTTAATTCGTTTACCTTTCGCATGAAGGATTCCTCTGATTAATTCTCGACCAATAAGATTCATTTAATTTCAGCCAATCATTTTATTCTGTATTGTATCTTTTTCTCCCGCGTACTTACATTTTGTATTTCCCGCTTACGTGTTTTCTCTCACGTTCGATACGCAGCTATATAAAGGGCTAGTTTCTGAGTTTCGGGGCTCCTTATTCATGTGTTACATGTTTCTATGCCAGTTTATCCAGCAATAAACCATACCGTGTTTTGCATCCTCATTGACTGTTTATTCTGCCACCAAGTTCAACTGAAGCGTATTATTATACCCCACAATTATGCAAAACAAGGAATATGCACAAACCATTGGAAATGTCTTTGCAGAAGACCCTGCAAATACCCACACAACATATAAATATAACTTGCTAGCATCTTTATTTTCTCCAAGTAATCTAGAACGACATAAATCAACGCTACAGTCCGCCATCTATTTTTTTCTAATTTGGTCATAACTTGGGGGGGAGTTAACCCTCCCCCGATTTTAAAAACGCATGTACAGTACATGTCTTAATTACAGGGTAAAACTTGAATTTAGATTTCTACGAGGCCGAGGCAATTAAAACAGCTTGCTTCATTATAAATATCCCATCCCAATCAAATTAGTGGTCCATGCTTATTTAAATCCCAATTCTATCACGCCTTGCTAGTTTCAAACTCCCATACAAATTGATGATTCCCCAACGAATGCTAAAAAGCTCTGTAGCCAAGCATTTAATTCCTCGCTTATTTAAAGTTGATATACTCAGACGATGTCGAAAAACGATGTGTAGGTTAATGTACGAGTTGGAGTGCATTCGATGATACATTCAGGATATTGAGCGACCCGGAGGCCGCGTCTGAACCACTGCACTCCCAGTCGTACATTATCCAGCTTACGAGAGGTGAAGTAGGCCGAGTGATGAACGTTCGGAATCCATACCTACAGGATGTTGGTAATAGATTAATGAGCAGCTGGTGGACTGATTACTGATCGATCGATACATATAGTGTGGCATTATACTTGTTTTTCTATATCCAATATACGCGAATCTCAACAAAAGTAAACATTGCAGAAAGATGATATTGATCAAATGACTCATTCCATGTAAACGAGGATCCCAAGCAGATTTTCACTGAGAAAGAGAGAACCACGAAGATATGTTTACCATTGAAACTTGCACCTGGAAATGTTCGACTTCCTAGTAAAACTTCATAGAAAAGTTAACCAAATTAAATATGAACATTATTCTTTGTTGAATATTTGACAGCAACATTAGAATTATACTTCTGAGTTACAGGTGGCTGTTTGTACAATCGGTGCGGTTCTCAGCTGATAGTATTTGTTCGCTGCGAAATACTGCACAGACAAGTCTGTCCTATAAATGTAATGAATTTTGATGAGTTATTATGTTACATGTTTAGTCCGTTTTTGTTTACTGGGTGGATTGGCCCCAACATTCCAGCAACTGAAGCATTTTTGGCGTACAACTCTAACCCATCAACTGTTGGTTGAATTCTTGAATTCATAATTTTCGCTATTTTGATACTGAGAATCTAAATATAAATTAATATTTGTCTGCGTTATTGTGCTGATGTCGTGAATGTTTTCGTTATGTATGTAGGTACATTTTAACCAAGAAATTACACTTTCAAATTTCAAATATTTACCGGTATTTCAAACATATATTATAGATTCTCTGAGTCATTACACCAAATTTATTGCCGAACAAATATTTGCTTGTTTAAAGAAATTAAATTACAATTATATTTTGTTCGATTTCTTGACTTTTATTCAGTACAAGTATTGCAATTATTCAACTACCAGAAAATATTTATAAGTTCCTTGGTGGCGTTGTTCTAATCGAGTAGGGATGGGGTACGCCACAAGATGGCGCTATTTACCAACGCATCTCCAATATATTAATACTAGTACTCTACTCATGCAGATGTTTTACTATAGCAGTTTCAGATTTTACATATCATGATAAAATTATGACTTGTTTCGAACCTTTTTCAAATTTGTGATAGTTTATGCGCAAAGAACGTAAAGGAAACACAAGACTACATTGCATAACAACCTTCTGGTTCCCCTTCCTAGTGGTGCTATCTAATTCGACTTTTCAAAAGTGTCAAAGCTGATATATGTGTGATATACAATTATATATAATATGAATACATAAATACATAAATTTGAATACTCTAGTACAACTATTAAGTTCCTCTAAAAGCCAAATCATTAACTCTTTGGCTCTATTTATTTATAAGTGTTTTTTAATCAAAGATCAAATGAGAATAACCTAATAAGCTTGTATGTATATATATATATTAATATCCCCATCACATTATTATATAGGGCTTATATTATGTATTGACACACTCTTCATCTATATTTTCATACATATTTTGTAATGTAAATTTATTTCTTGTCAATAATTAATTTGCATGATTGTAATGGGCCGGAGGCCATTATACAATTAATAACATTATTATTATAATACACTTTTGAAAGTCGGTATGTGGCCTAGTACTGAAAAAATAGAGCTGGTCGAACTATTTAAGCCGACTATCACTTGGTCCTTTAGCAGAGCCTACTTGACGAAGACACCACTCCACTGATTTTTATTCCATGCACCCGTTCCTTTGACATGCCAAACAGAGCGTCCGTCTAAAGCATGGATCGGTCTATTGAAATCGAAATATTGAAATCATTATTTTTACTATTAAAATATTACTAGTTAAAATCTTACTAATGGCCCCAATTCATAGATGTGTTTCTTTAATGTACTATACCAAGAGATAGCGGAAAACAGATTAATGAACCCTCAATTTTAGAAAATACAGTTATGTTCGTTAGACAGCTATAACGAGCAATTTGACTGGACATTGAAGTATATATCTCTAGTATTGCCAGGGAGAGCGCACTTGAAAATAAGTCTACTTTATAGAATCTCCAGGGTGTACTAGTCAAGCGATGGCCAAATAAACGAACATTGGCTGATGAAGATGGAAATGACTATGTGAATACAACTTTAAAAAAATCAGTCTATTTGGTTTAATTAAAAAAAAAAAAACTGTTGCTAACATAAAACAATTGATTTCTGTTTTTTTATTTTAATGATACTATGGGTACTCATATAATTTATACTTATTAACAACAAATGAAACATATTTATTATTTGGCATATTTATATAATTTTGTTTGAACATGCATGTTCAGATAATAATTTTGTTAAAGGGCGGTAAACATAATTTACCATTAACTCATTTCAAAATTTACACACATGTAAACTTACTAAAGGAAATACATATTAGTGCACAGCTCCTTAGCACGGGCTAAGAGGTCAAATTCTTTAGCCCATGCTAAGAAAACTTAGCTTGGCACGGTATATTTGTCAATTTAATGTGTATTTTTCTAATTGTGAAATAATCGAGATAGAAACAATTGTTCATGTTGCTTACGTGTATTCTTACATGAATGTAAAATCATTTTCTTGCCGTTGTTCTGCTGCGGTTCAGCCTCGGGTGTAATTACAGCTGTCGCATTAAAAACTGGCGGATTAAGTTAGGAATAATAACAGAATGATAAACTGTCATTGTATTTATATGTGAAAAATGTTATCAAGTTATCGATCAGACCATCGTGCTCCGTGATTGAGTGTACATTTTTTTTCTCATTTATTGTTGTGGAAGTGTTGTCATTTATTGAAAGCCAAACTGTACAGTTATTGACACATTTACATTAATTGTTCAGTGGGTAATGTCAACAGTCAATCGAAAATAAATGTGTGAACTGAACAAAGACAGACAAGTCGCATTTGGGCGATTACTTAAAATTCGGAACTTATAGTGGAAATAGCTGAAATTAATTAATTTGCTTCGATTTACAGTCGTAAATATAATTATCAAAATCTGTCTGAAATTATTTCTTAGCACGAAGGTTTCAATCTATCTCAATAACCCGCATACATTCTATATGGAATTTAACAATATACATTTTAAGCAGGCAGATAGTATTAAAATTAATGCATTTGTATATTCCTTTCACGTTTTTTCGAGCTAGATTCTTTTCAGGATTATATTTTCGGAAATTGTGTTTGCTTTACTCTATTTTGTTACTGCAGATGTTCTCCAGAATTTACCCCCACAGAGTTACTAATGCTTACCCCCAATTGCTGTTTTCAGAACCTGAAGAGACAGCGCCGCGACCGCCAAACCTATAACACATTTTTGCCGTTGGTGGCGATAACATGCAAGGCATCGTTTTAATTCATACACTTTGTGTTGCAGCCAATCACAACAATAACCTCACGAGTATAAATTAGTGTGATTACCTCCTCCCAAATGATGCTCATTATTGATAATATTTGTAGCTACTATTGTGCAATGAATAAATCCATATTGTACCAAAGTACGATTTTATATTCAATGTGTATATATCAGATTTATATCAAATAAATGATTAATATAAGCATCATACAGAAAAATAATTGACAGTACACTGTATAAAATAACAGAACGCGATATTTGTTATTAATCATCAAATGTCTTAAACTGATAAACTATTATTGATATTTCTACCTATATTAAACAAAAAGTGCTAGCCATAATGAACTAAAAACCTAAATATTGGACTTATACGATGGGCACGTCTCCAGTATGGTAGTTTGTACGTTATTACCCTGGAATACTTGCATGGGGGGGGGGTAGTTTAATTCCAACATGTGCATGTATTTCATTAAGATTTCATTTGTAGTCTGCTCGCAACATTAAAAATGTTGTATTATTTGTAGTAGTTCTTTTTGTAGTTAACTTTTCGTCAGGTATTCCACACGGTGTAACCATGGAGGTAACTTAAAGCTCCATGGTGTAACCTGAACGGCGGTGGTCGTCACACTGCGTCCTGCTCGATATGGGACTCATGGCGACGTATACAACGCGTGTAAAATACATTGTTTGTTTAGTACATTAAATTCGAACATAAACAAACGATAAACGCGCAAACGCCATCAATTCGGGAATTGTGAATTGCCTGCAATATCCACTGATGGCCATCGAAAGATCTTGCGGTAAACATAATAACGCCAACTGTGAATATTGTCATGTATATCAAATGACTTGGCCGGCTAATTCACTAGTTAATTGATGTCGTTAGTGCGACGCTTACTGTTCCACAGTTTAAACTAAATCCGCAAAGCACAACAATGTAAAAGAACTACGTTTTTTTCACGTATTGTACGCGTTACATGAAGCAAAAAATACACACACTTACAAACAATGTCTGATGGTAGATTAGCGAACACCAGATGTATTTTCAATGCTGATTTACGGGTATCGTAATTTACATCTGTTACACTAACAGCTGGTGAAAAAAAGTTAGAAAAAAATAAAAGAACTGTCAACTGTCATTGCATTTATATGCCAGAAATGTTACCGACACCGAAGGTCATCGAGATATCGATCAGACCGTTGTGCTCCGTGATTGAATATGTAGTATATTTCTTTCTTCAATTATTGTCATGTAACAAGAGTTGTCAATTATTCAAAGCCAATCTGTATAGCTACTGACACATTTAAATTAATTGTTCAGCGGAATACTGTCAACAGTCAATCACAAATATAGACTAAATGGACGATATGAACAAAGACAAACACGATGCATTCCCGGAGCGCCCAAATATGACTCCAGTGATATCATTGAGGTAGACTCACTGTGTCTAGCGGGATTTTCCTGCATTATACGATCCGCAAAATGGCGCGGGTGCAATAATAGGTATGTCATTCTCGTCTGACTTTTCGCACTGCACTACAAACATACTCTGGCAAAATACGACGACAAGACCTTTATTTAGGAACTATGATTTAAATATTCATGAGTAAACGTCGTGAACGGCAAATGACCGAACATTCCAATGTTTTAGAAAGGAAGTACCCAAACGTCTGCTTCTACGATTAGAATGATTGGCTCTCTGTAATGGAAAGCATTCACGTTGATTGGTGCATTTACAAGCTCCTGCTACATTGTAGGCGTAATTTTACAGCAACTTTCTTGTGGTAACGAATGCTCTCAAATGATTGATTCAAAAAATTGTCGCAGAAGTGTAATGCTTATACTCAGCAACTTGCAACTTAAGGCATATAAACAGCAAGCGTGTTTTTGAAAATTAACAGTGTCAGATATAATTGTAGATATATACCCTAAGGACGATTTTTCACTGATTAAAACAATGTGCGTACTGAGCGCACATGACAGGATAAAACTAATGTCAAGGACATTCGCGACAACCGTGGTACAACTTGATAAATCAAGGTCACGGGATGGTACGGCACATGCACCCCGAAAACGGTAAATATTTTTCACCGAAACCGTCGTTTTCATGTTAGAAGAAACTCGTGTCATTTCATCTGGCCCACTGGTTTCGAATCTCATGCAGCAGAACACTTCGCTAGCGCAGCGTACGGACGTGATTAATGTACAAAACTGACAACTGGACAACCTCAATATATTGTTTGCATATGGAGAAATTACGAGTTACAATAACATACTATACTGTATTGTATTTATATAATTTGTAAGTACCAGGATGAATGCATTGATTTATACCAACCGCAATCGCAATCTCGAGAAAAATAAAATGTAATACAGTACAGTACATCAGTTCTCTTAAATCAGGTGAAAATGGTTGATGCATTCTGAATCGGTATCAATTCAGACATGCATCGCACACTTGATATTTTATAGCCTCAATAAAAAATGAAGGCTGGAACGGATATACGGCTAGGTTATCCGAATATATACGAGTATTGTCAACAACACACGACAAAAACATCACCGCCGGATGGGCTATTGAACTGAATCATTAATATTGTTGTCTATTGGCCCCGTACTAAACATTGTATGTTTGCAAGATATATGTTACCGATCATAGTAATGTGACATTGAAAATAAGGGAAATAGAATAGAATACTTTATTATCACCGTACAGAAAGTTGAACATTTCCTTTTTGGCATATACATCTATAATAATGATTTAGTTAGAAAGCAACTTAAATGTCAGCAGAAAAATGCCAAAGAAATGGATGGTGAAATAATACAATTACTATGAATTTCAAAATAAATTCAATATATTTACTCTGAAAGAAACTGTTAAGCAGCATGTATGTAGTTAATTAATTAAGCCCACATAGCAAGTTTGTTGTCATAGCTTCTCATTATAAGTATAAATTTCTCTTCATCAGATGAGGATATGATGTCATATTTCACCCATAATCCTTTGCTGAAGAATCAAGATGGCGGACTACATCGATAAATTGATGAAAATGAAAAATGATATAAAAAACATGATAAAATGAACTTCATCTTCAAGTAAGGTACATGAAGACGTTTTCCCTCGCTGATTTCTGTTTTTGGTCTAGTTTGTATGGTCGGCATTTGAACTAATTTGCATCAGTATTTCTCATGTTATAGATGAAATCATTTTCTCAATTTCTGACAACAGAGTCTATGATGTCATACTTTACCCATAATTCTTTGCTTGAAAATCAAGATGGCTGACTACATAATACTGATATAAAGTTGAATATCTAGAGAATGAAAAGTGATATTAAAAAACTGTCAATTGCATTCTCCTACATTTGTGGAGCATTTTCTTTAGAGGTCATTATGTTGTTTGGATTGATGTTTCCTTTAATTTCGGTCACGACAAAACAACATTTTATTTTTCGGCGTTTGAGTGGTTTATCACATATTATAGTCATTGCTCTCAAGGCTAAGATCGATGGCCGGTACATATTTTAGTAGCCATGAAATGAAAACGAAGCTACAATTTGTGTTGTAAACAGACTATGTCAAAAAATCTGGCATTCTACATACATTAAAGCGGGAGAGTCGTCACCTACGCGCGGGAATTGAGTCCCAAGCGACGATAACAACGACACTAAAAACACAAAGGCTCATGGTAGACGCTTGTTTGTAAACAATGACACGCTATAGCCATTTTACGCATGCGCAGGTGACGTCTCTCCCGCTTTAAGTTATTTCCAAATCTCTCATCCGTTTCCTGGACAAATGATAGATGTATCTCCCAGCCCTCGGTATTCTATATTTATATAATGTAAGTAGATGTACCCACGCTGTATTCCATTACAATGAATCTGTGTGAGATTTTTCATATTAATTACCTAATATGCACAATTAGCCAATTTTCGGCTTTCACACCAATATCTCTTATATTTTTGTGGTTCAAATCACATTTCAAAAAAATTGAGTACATGGATGGCCTGTGACATTTCGCTGACCTTATTAGTGTTACATTAAAATGTGTGCATATTAATTAACTAATTTGCATAATAATCAGTCAGTTTTCAGTTTTGGGATCATTATCTCAAGTACTTATCATTTACAATGAATCTCAGTGTATATATATACTTTAAGACAATGCGACCATCTATAATAATTACCTAACTTGCATAATAATTTACTTTCCGCTTTCCACCATTTTTTAGGATAAATAACCCTTGACAATACATACCTAACCATACCAATTGCCTAATTTGCATAATAATTCATTTGGTTCATTGGGGTAATCCACAGACATTATTATTTTAATGTTGAAAAACATGCATATTGATTATTTAATTATTATTAGCCTTTTTTAGTATTAAAAAAAATCTGATTGAAATTGAATTTGTGGTAGAGGTGCTCTGGAATTATTTAAACTGAGAAACCATTATGTAAAATGAAATGCCTTTCTGTAAGTATTTTCTGTGGGTTACATTGTTTTCACGTTATACAAATAGCAGACAATATTAGTTGCCAAGCTCCTTGTTTGAAAGGCCAATCTTAAATTATGAATTAATTTTAATGTGTCTCCAACACATGGGAGTTCTTTCCAAGCTTTCTTTGATTAAATTCTTGAAACGTACACATCAATGTAAATATGCAATACAAATTTGAACTCTCTATTTTCAGTGTGACAAACCCCCAAAGTGTGTCTAAGTATAATCCTTTTATGAAAAATTGTTATTTTTGTAGGACTTTATTTACATAGCTTTATTTGATTGACATACGTACATAACCCTATCTAAATGTCTCCGAGCTATCTAATATACATAATTTCCCCCTAGACATTGAAAAAGTAATTCAATGGATTTAAGGGCCAAGCCAATTCAGTCATTGGCATTAGTTCATGACAATTTTGTCACAAATTGTTTGACTTTGTAAATTAACAAATATCTCTGTTTATTTATCGGTATTCATCGAGAAATTTAATTTGAAAAAGCTTCAACACCATTTGTCCGATTGTCTTGAGATTCTCAGATAACCATCACCTTACGTTATTCATTATAATCTTATAGGATTGAACGCAAAACCGACATACAAATGTAATTCACCCTTTTTATTTTCGTGAAAAGGTGTTTTGACAGTTTGCATTCGGAAAAAAAAAGTGTAAACAAATGCTGTGTTTAACCATAACCACAGTTTATATACAGATATCATCTTCAACTTTTAAAAGAGTGGTTAAAAATGTGCATCTCATCCTTCAAGTTATTGCGTACACTAAGTTAGGTAACAAGATTGGACGTTGTGCGGACAGTGGCGGCGATCCCTCCGAAAAATGGGGGGGGGGGTGTCACCCCTCTAAAATCAAGCTGAAGCCCATTGTGTCAGCACAATATGCTCATCAAAATGCAGGAAATAGCGATTCAGGGAGTCTAGATTTCAAATATTTTAAGGGAGAGCATGCCCCGGACCCCCTAGTAAGGTCGCGCCTTAGGCAATATTCGTACTCGTTTTATCCGGGTGCACGTATTGCGCACACATTTCTCTCTCTATCGCAATACTAGTAGTTGTTCATTTCCCGGTCAGGTCGTTTGCTCAGCGTTGATTCCACCGAAAACAATAAGTGCACATTTAATTGCCATTGAATGAATACTTAGCTGTGTTTGAAGAACAATGTTTTTAGTTTATGATAAAATATTATCCAATTAATATTCATGAACTTGTAGTAATTAACAAAAACAGCATGTTCTCAACCACATAGCTCTGATAACAAATGTGACATAGGTTCACTGAAGACTAGCGCCATCAATAGGGCTAATTCATACATCATATCTACGTGTAGACGTACAGGTGTGAAAATAATACTCTAATTAAAAAAAATATATATAAAATATATATTTTATTTAAAAAATAGATTTTCATAATTTTTGTTCGATACAATTTAATTTTAGCGAACCTTTCCTTCCCGATAATAACAAGCTCTCTGGCAGGCGTTGAGCACGCCATGCGGCTTCACGTCTTCAAATTTCGTGTATACAAACACATTGCTTACACCCGTTGCATATTGCAAACACGATACACGGTGTTCCAACTTGCACTGGTAATGTCCTTCAGATAAAAATATACGAACGGCAACGCTGTAGTGACGGGAATTACATTGTGGAATCGTAACGGAATGTGTCACATAAGCTTGTAAAAAACTTCGATTGTTTACATAAACCCTGTTGTATACGTAACTTTAAATGGCTGTAATACAGAGAGGAATGATGCAATCCCTTGACGCAATGCAAAAACGTCATTTGCGAGAAATGAAATGATTGCATTGGTTACATTTGTCGGTACGTCGATTGGGGTCATACTAGAAATAGATCACTCTGACTGGAGATGATACCATTGATATCAACAGCACTCCGTCTCCACATGTATGGTGCGGCATCTGCGGTATCATGTCATTCTATAGAAGTATTCTATTTGTAAAAGACGCTTGTTTGACTTCATATGCTAAAAATCACATTACGATTGATAATAATTGAATATTATCGCCAGTTAAAACGAGGGAAGTCGTCACTTACGCATGCGTCAGATGTCCATAGCGTGTCATTGTTTACAAACAAGCGTCTACCCATGAGCTTTTGCATTCTCAGCATGTGTTGTTATCATCGCGACTTGGGACTCAATTCCTGCGCGTGCGCACGTGACGACCCTCCCGCTTTAACATACAACTAGCATCGCATTTATATAATGAAGTTTGTGTCAAGCGACAGTTCCTAGTATTGAATGTCACAGTTGTCTTTCTTGGTTTTTGTTTGTGCAAATACAGTAAAACACGTTTTTGTTTTTGTTTTTATTTTAGCTAGCATGTCATTTTAGCTAATTTATCTAACCTGTGATTTCGCTAATTCAAGATGTCGCTAATTTAACATAAAGTATATTCTCGCAATGAGATTGTTGGCATTTTAGCTAAATAAAGATTTTGTTAATTCATGTATTGAGCCAAACTCGCTAAAACGGCATGTAGCTATTTCAGTGTGTTTTACAGTACATAACCCAAATTTCGTCACAGAACTTCGTTGTATGTACTAGCTGGCGCCAACCAAGCAAGGTTGAACATTAGCTCCGGGAACCTTAACTAAATTCATTGTCGCATCTGATGGTAGAATAGTGAGCATGGATACACACAATGAGTTGGATGTAATAACCACCGCTTCCGTTTGCAATATGACAATAACCAGCTCCCTCTTGTGGATCGTAGCTACTAGGCCAGGAATACACAAATGAGTTCATTAAAGCAGAGACGGTCAACATTCAAGTTGTATACCAACAATTTCCCGACGAAAATTACTTGATTCCGAGCTGACAGTCTTGCTCACTAAGATACTCCCGATAAACAGACGTAAAGATGAAAGGTGGCGAATTAAAATTCCTCGCACTGAACAAAGTGGATCGAAAGATGTGTTTTAGCGATGACAAGTCGAAGCTGTATTTAAAAAAAAAAAACGTTGGAAGTTGTCTGGCTAATTCAATTGTTCTGACTAACTCGACAGATGCAGTTGACGCAAAAAAAATGACGTGTTATGACCGGACCATTATCTCTCATGGGGGTAACTAGCTCATAGTGTTGCTGCGCACATTATGTATGTTCTGTTTTTGAATATTATACATTGAGTCACGAGAACAACCGTTTTCAATGCTGCAGTTTCTTTCTGTAAATTATTCCCAACTTGTTGGTGCGCATTATTTTGGAAAAGTTTTTAAAAATGTATTCACTACCTGTTATTGCCATGACAGCAATACCGTTATAACAAATCGTAGTGAGCGTTGTGCTCGATTCACTGGTGTCGCTGATTATAATTACAATGACACGACAAAATATGGTTTGAAAAAATGTGTCAGTGACAGTCCGTACGCGTGTTGCTTTGCTTGCTCAATTTACACGACATGAGATGGTAAAAACAATCTTTCCCGCATCTGCATGTCGGCTTACGTGACTGGTTATTCATCAACCAATGAGAAACGCGCAGCAATGTAATTAAAATATGTAAATTCATTATAGATAAAACGCTGTTGTACATTTACCATGGCAGATTGATTTCAAAAAACAGGTCTACCCTGGTAATTCATCAAATGTAGTGATAACCTTACTGCCACGCATAACAAGATTAAGAAAACCAGCAAAACTAAATACAATTAAACGGAAAAATGAATAGAATTATAAAAGTAATACATCGTACTACGTTAAAAACGCAGCTGTACGACAGGATGAAAAAGAACTGCAATAAGCAAAACGCAAAATACATGCTTTTTTGGATAGACCCGAGTGACTAATAATATACTAACGACTTCATGCATTGCAATTCTGAATCAATGATTAATTTGAAAATGCGATACAATATATTTATTTCAGTAGAACCGTGCAAGAAGGGGGAATGCTTAGTATATGCGCCCGTAATCACCGACATCACGTTGTGGCCGCACCATTGTGACGTGCTTATACCAATACTTCCAGAGTAGAAAAGTACAAATCGTCAATGTCACGAGATTGTGACGCGCCTGAAAACCGTGAACTAACAATTCTAATAGACAGTTGAAGCTTGAGCAGTGTTGCTAGGGTAAAAATGTAAACAGAATAGGAAATGGGTTTTTAAACGGGCGGAATATCGGCAGGCATTCTTTTTGCCCGAGAAGGTAAATGGAGTCGGTTTCTATTGGGAACCATTATAGCTCGGCATGTGAATGTAGCAAGCTGCACTCAGCGCTGGTAAATTGTCGCAATTATATGCACATGTTATATAGGCAGTTTATATGCAGTCATGAGTGAGTGAACCGGCGCTGCTACACTAGCTTTCAGGTAGAACGTTATTTTAATTGCGGGCGGAAGTTTGCCCTTACATTTACAAGACTCGCGTAGGAAGCAATAGTGGCCTTGTAAAAAGAACAACTGCGCAGCCTGTCGCGTAATAGCCCTCTTTATAGCCCAGAGTGGCGTAAAACAAACAGAAAGATTGATATTTAGACTACGCTGAGGGAACTGACAGATTGAGCTATCTTTTCGAATATTGGAAAAGGACTAGTACATATCGTTTTTGACGTTTGACTCTTCGATCAGTACGTATCTGATCTGAAGTAAAGTGGATTTTAATATGACTTTGTACGTTTTCTGGGCCACCATTAACGGCATATAGTATACATCCCGACGCAGGTGAGTTTTTTTCAAGAATCTATTCCCGATGCATATAGCACACAGACGCAGATAATATGTAAAGTCAGTAAACGTAGAGCTATCATGTACACCATAACGAAATCTCGTTTTACAGCATATACCCGAAGAATACATTTTGTCGAATTCATGTAATAGATAGATATACTTAGATAAACAGTATTGTGGTTAATTAGGTGTGGTTGTGATGGGTAATTAAAACTAAAAGTAAATGCAAAATATACGACTACATGTTAACAAATGTATCATGTTAAGAATTGAGGGCACCGTGATTTGTGTCGTACACCCCCATATTAGGTTGTCATACAATGAGCTGATAAGACGGCTGTTCGGAAGAATTTGTAAATTAGGTTATCTTTTCAAACATTGGAAAAGACTAATACGTATCATATGCATCAAGTTAGACCACGTTGTGTCACTTTTATGTCAGATGATTGGAACTGTTTGTGACGTTTGTGTAAAAAGTAATCACATATCATGTTAAGAATTGAGGGCACCGTGATTTGTGTCGTACACCCCCATATTAGGTTGTCATACAATGAGCTAATAAGACGGCTGTTCGGAAGAATTTGTAAATTAGGTTATCTTTTCAAACATTGGAAAAGACTAATACGTATCATATGCATCAAGTTAGACCACGTTGTGTCACTTTTATGTCAGATGATTGGAACTGTTTGTGACGTTTGTGTAAAAAGTAATCACATATGTCAAACAGACCGCAAAAAACTGGTACTGCTATATGCGTTGAAACCCCACACAAAATGGCACTGACAGGTATGTAACCATAGAAACCGGTAATGCACGCACTGATATCGGCATTTATGTCCAACAATTCAAACAATTGTAACCGACAAGGACTGCTCGCAAGCACCATGAGTTGATAGAAGCAAATTTGTGTCAAACGTTTAAGTTACCCTCAAAAGAACTGAATCAGTAATGCCATTTCTTGTCAAGCGAAACACGAGAACCGGTAATGCCCTTTGTAACAGACATTCGGCGTACACATTTGTGTCGAACAACTATCCTGCATTTGGGAGGGGTGGGGGTAAAAAAAATAAAGGAAAAAAAATAAAAAAATAAAAATCGCGGAAGCTAGTTACTGCCACTCGTATCAATCCAACTATGTAGACGGTACTATTATTTATTGAAATAAACCGCTGCTGACATGTATGTCGAACAACCCGTAAAACTGAAACTGAAACATTTAGAGAACTGTAACCAACATTTGCGTTAAACAAAACCCACACGATACTGACATTTGTGTCAAACAAACCACGGGAGATGGTACTGACATTTGTGTCAAACAAACCACGGAACAGGGTAATGACTCTGTGTCATAATCATATACCATTTACACCACGGGAAATGGTTTTTTCATTTTTGTTAAACAATCTACAGGACCCAGTAATGATCTTGTGATAGCCTAGAATTAATACTAAAGTCCAAGTTAGTTGTTTTTGAGTCTTTGACCTTCATTGGAAGAGTATTCCTATACTCAGTAACGCGATAGGGAACTAATTACATCTTCAGTGTAGTTCTAGGTCTAGTTGCCCTTTTTGTCGGCCTTTGACAACAACGTCAATTTGACGTTGACCTTGTGTATCGAACGTACTACTAACCCCACACATATCTACAGTTAATCTACGTTCATAAGTGTTTTTCATTGTTGTTCTGTGCAATGTCAGCTGCATCATCATAATCCTTCCAAAGTGTCTCATACATTATGGCACACAGAACCAGTTTTGTTTTATTGAAATAATAATACAACGGTAACAGCAGCTACTTTATATTTCAAAGAACATCAAGCATTGCATGTGTATCTATGTATTATAAATATGTGTATCTGTATTATAAATCAATTACATTCATGGGAGTGTTGTATGGGATTTATAACGATATCTAAACACTTCTATTGGAGTAGCGTACAAATTGATGCATTTACCTCGGTTTACCAGTATTTGTGGATCGTTCATTTTCCAACCAAAATTAAGAAATTTCTAAATATTGCAACGGTATTCATCTCATTTTCTGTAAGTTAGAACAAACTACTTAATTGTGACCAATAGGTTATTGGAACCTCAAATATTTCACCCTTTGTTGACTTTTATTGAATGTTTTTATATCCAGAAACATTGTATATTCATTAACATGGCATTTGCCTAACTATTTCGGGTTATCGCCCTCACAGGTAACATGCATTGTCTTGCCTGTGTGACCTCTCCCCTCTCTATGACCTGTCGTTATATAGGTAAGATTTGTGTGTTGACTCAGATTATCTATCGTAATCCTATCATTTAATATTGCCATCCTTAGTTAATTTATATCTTTTTAGAAACATGAGCACCTTGGCCTTATGCACGTATAGTTTTTGTTAGGATTAATTGTTTCTTAGGTATTATTTTTCAAGGATTTGAATTTGATACAAGTTATAGATAAATGCGCATAGTATTTTTTATCTTTAGTTCGAAATTTCTATGTATGAGAAAGTTATGCATCCCTATTGAAAGTTTTACCTTCCACCTCTCAATGATCTGTTGTTATTTAGGCCGAAAGAAAAAAGAGATCCAAAATTATCATCAACCCAATGACTCGAACACTGGTTGTGTTTTCGCGTACATTGAGGAAAGACTCTACACTCAAATACACAATTCACTGTTCTGGCCCACGCCGCCAGTGAGACCTATGACATAATAATCATCAGTCCCAATTGTGATCTTTTTAAAAAGGTTTTTAGTAATAATATCATTGAGCACGTTCATACAACTGTTGCTTTTAAAGAATCGTACTGCGACTGAAACAATGCATTGTGTTTTTCTTTTAATAAAAAAAATGTATGTAGTTACGTGTTCCAATTACTTTCAATTACCTCAGTTCTCATGTCAATGATTCAGAAATGTACCAACAAGATATTATTTGTTTGGTTTTCTGTTTTAATTAGTGTTTTAATACACCAATTCAAAATTGCCTAAATTGTTTTAATTATATTATTATACATTTTATAATATTTTTAGATCATTGCTATACTTTATAAGTTAGATTGGATTCACATATTGACATATTGACAATTTACATAGGAAAACCATATTTACCTTAGACCAATCAACATATCGATTGAACTCTTGAGCATGACTCGACCTTGACTGGAAATTTTTATAATAAATTTTGCCTAAGAGTAGCCAGAACCCGGCATTTGAAAGAACATAACAGAGCCTAGGCAGGTCCCATAGCTCACCAGCTTCACACTTCTAGACAAGTGCTGCAGAGAGATGAATTGACAGGAGGCAGGCACTGTAAGGTATGGTTTTCCTATATCATAGAATATCACTAGATGAATCTGATCTAATTCACTACCTAAAACCATATGGACCGTACATAAAACGATATTGAGTATCGATTTAAACTCTTAGATACAAAAGCAAACCAATGAGGTGGGTAATCTGTCTGTTCTGAAGCAAAGAAAATGTCTACTCCAAAAACCCTAGTAGGAAGAAGAGTACAACCTATAGCACATAATTAATTAAAATAATATAGATGAGACAGTATTCACTGTTAAGATTTCGGTCCTGCTTTTTCTTCTCATTGGAGAGTAATATAATAATTACACTAATGACAAACTAGCTAAAAACAGGTTTCATCAGTCTAGTAAGTTGAGAAATACTTAATTTCACTTGAAACTTTGAAAACTTGGTGGGACTATGTCCAAAACACATGTCCAAAACAAGGGAATAAATGAAAAGTGTAAAAAGAGATCCATGGGCATAAAGGTTTTTTAAAACCAAACAAAATTATTCTATATAACCCCGGGCTAATGAACACACTCACTACACTACCTTATGTCACAGTGACTTATCTATTTGTAATGACGGATGAAGATGTGTTATCAACAGATGCATCAGCCTGGAAGGCCATTAAATTAGACAGTGCTATGACCTGATCCATATGCCAGGCAAGTCTTTCTTTAGTTGGTATATGCTAAGGCGATTGTGTGTTTCAACCAAGGAGCAATGGTCGTGTTAAGTTAAAGTCAAACACCTGCTTGGTATCGCTCCTGTTCTCCTTATTTCTGTAGTAATAAAAGCGCATGACTCTGATGACTGGGCAAAGCAAATTGGTTTCAGTCCTCGTACCAACAAAGTAGAAGGGGGAGAGGGGGAATAATAATTGCATTTGCGTTAAATTCATCTTTTGATTTGCTGCCGTGAACTCAAGGCTGCCATGGTAACACTAACTAAGTGTTTTTATTTTCACAGAAAGCAGCGATCAAGAAATGTTAATTCTGCCTTTTCGCTGCTCTGTCAGCCAATGAAAATTTTGAGCAGAAAATGTTCTTATACATCAATTACCCAAATGTCGCTGGTTCCAGTGGTTCAAAAGAAGGTTACGTAACATGTGTAGTATTAGACTGATGCTTTGATCAATGGACCCTTAGCGGGACGTTTTTTTTCTAGGCTGCTTTTAGTAAAACAAAGACACAATCTGTGGATCTGATCTAAGCTCTGATCTTATTACGGGGCTATAGCCTTTATGTAGTCCTGTTCCTCAAGAACAGCTTGATTGGATGTCCAGTTGTCATAAAATATTTTTAATGGTGATGCCGCATGTTTACCCATAATTAGTCGTCCATATCCCTTAAATGCTCACTACCAATGCTTCAAAATTAATTTGGGTGTCTCATCATCACAGTGTACATCACTTGTAAATACTACCTCGGTACTAGTTCCCAGTACAGCTAATTTTTGTTTCAAGTGTTGGGCCGAACAATTCTCTTGCCCCCATTTTTCTTTTTCCTGTTCAGTGAACAACTTATCTGAGTAACTACATCATTTAATTGGAAAGTAGCTGTCTGTCCTACAGCTTGACTTCATTGGTAAAATCTCTATGATTGTTCTGTCCTGCATGTAATGAAGCTACCATATCCACAGAAAGGTAGTGCCCTGAGAGAATCCCAGGAACATTCCTCCAAAATCATCAATTAATGGTCTGTAGGAAACAACCGCACTTCTTTGTTCATCAATAGGATACTAACATGAGGTCCAGCTGTACCTCTGCTCTTAGCAGTGGTGTCATCAATTTTAATAGGTTAGATCGATTTTCATCTATTTGCCATTTTTTGGCTGGACCACTTTTAACAGAACCTGAGTTTGATCTGAGGGAAATTGGATCTATTTACCCGTCCTTAAACACCTTTGAAAGATTCTTTGATCAGCAGGACTCATGGGTGGCAGGTTCAATATTTTGTCTATCATAATCTGGCAGAGACAGCGCTTGGTGTATAGCAACAGATCTTTTTCAACCTCAGAGTGAGTCAAATTTGGCCATGCAACTCAGCTCTATTTAGTGATATCACATACTCTCAAAACTATCACGTAGTGATTCTTTGTACCAGTAGGATAATAATACTCCAAACTTCCATCATATTACAAAGCCATGGACATGACGAATAAAATTTGTTGCCGATACGTTTGGTGGGAATACTAGTATACGTTATAAATTCCTTGTTTCAGTTAGTATTATTATCGTTGTTACTAGTGTGCTTAGTTCAATGTACGTTACAGAAGTGTCTGTCTCGTCCTTGATAATTTGCAAGATTTATATTTCAGCACACGTCTCTCTTCACACGACACCGAGGTATGAAAACAAATCTTCATATACTACATGGTTGTGATCACTTGTACTGAGTGTCTCAGTTATTACAAATGATGAAACAGTCTACATCACCGTGTTCAAAATACTATTGTCACAATGTCATGGGTGCTTAGATCTATCGCCATATAGAACCATCAATGAATTTCTGCCCGGTCATGTTCACTTATTATAATATAATAATTGTTTATTCCGTAGTTATTGAATCAAAAATTAATACCAGTGATATATTTCTTCTATATAGTCTGACATTGTTTGCCTTTTCTGACATTAATCCATAATTTCTCAATGTAGATGTGTAGAGATGTTTCGGAAACGGGAAGCAACGTTTTTGTTATAAACATAACACCACCACCACCTTCTTGCCCGACGCAAGATATATATCTATATGCACAGACAGTCACATTATAGTAATTATAATTCTGTCCGCCTCATCAATGACCATAATTAATCGTCGTCGCTTTCAGAGCTTGTATACTTGTACAGGTTTACCACGTTCGATGTCTGACATAATTTGGGTCAATCGTCAATTGCACTGCGTGAGTGGGCGCATCTGTTCCTAGCGAGTCAGTCCGACTGCATTTCGTGGGTGTATACAAATGTGTACATTTAATTGTGAGAGTTACGAGGTCAAGTCGGTAGAAAATAGGGGTTGACAAGATTAGAGGTATACCTGTGGTGATGATCTGTAGCGAGTACAATGTCTATATTTGCATTGTGGCCATTCGGAACACGTGGCTCTGTATAAAAGCTGGGCGATTTCAATTCCGACATAGGTACTTAGTAATAACGGAGTTATTTGTCTAACAAATTACACGTCTAAAACGCCGGGATGCGTGATTTGGGTATGGATGTTGGACGTGAAAGCAATAGGACGAGTCGTGCGGTGACGAACACAATTACTGCAAAATTCACAATGCCGCAATCAATGGAGGATGGCAGTCAATGCCTTCTGACTTGGCGCAACAAAGAGAGTATTGCGATATTTTCAAGATGACGATACACGCGACTTTCTTATGAATATGCTAATGCAATGCGGCCGAATAAGCTGATCAATGATCGCCGAATATGTGGACCTATGGCGGCCGAATAGGTTGATCAATAGTGGCCGAATAAGTTGACCAATAACGACCGAATATGTTGACCGATGGCGGCCGACTATGTAGTACGATGGCAGCCGAATATTTTGACTGGGCGCGAAGCAAATCACAGCAAATTTAGCCATGGTATACAGGAAGACAGCAACGTTTTATTGTAACTTTCATTTTAGTAATATTCGTCATTTTCACGGTAAAAGGGGAAACAATCAAATATAATTTTTGTCACCACTCTGGTTCATACTTATATAATTAGAATATTACTTTTCAAGTGTGCCATATATACCAAATCAAGCTTGTGAATAGTTATAACCAGACCAGGGGTGGAGTAGGAACCTGGAGACAGCAATCTAATTAGTTCATAGTCAGCTTTATTTTTTTTCATAACTTTTCATTTTCATAACCTTGCACCACATTTATGAATTATTTAAACTTGGTGGTTTTAATATCCAACAACTTACAGTCAAGCAATTCAATGAATGGGTTTTATTTAATTAGCACATCCCAGGCTCTGGGGCGGGGAGTCTACAATATATTTTCTTTTGCGCAGAATCACTAGTGTTGTGATAATTCAACAAATTAATAGAACCACGCTAATTTGTTGAATTAGCTACAAATTCTAGATACTGTGCGATTCAAACTCTGATTTGATAGTGTATGTTCATAGTGTGGTACAGGTTGGAGAGCAGGTCTATTTATATACATACGTATGTGTGCAGATCGTTTAGGTATGTTATTTGTTTACAACTCTAGTCAAGTTTGAGTCATATCTTGAAGTTTCAAAAGTAAAGATGATGAAATTCACTGCAATCATGTTTTATTGTTATCAGGGCGTTGAAAAAGAGGACACAATTGTTCTTTCAAGTGTTGTCATGGGGACGTCCTGTTTTGGTCTTTTACGTGAGAGAGTGATTGCAATTTGGTTGCTGAGTAACAAAATATCCACCCCTTCTAGGCAAGGGACAATGCCCGGCCACAAGAACACATACGCGTGTATTTAATAACAGCGGCCATCAACGCCATTATTTTATCTTCGGGCGAACGACCGGTTCTTTCAAGCCAGTCAATACGCTCGCGCATGCGCGCAAAGTGCGATGGCCTATAATTCAGCAAAGACGCGTGTTTTAAACTGTATAAATACATGCCTGGAATTTATGCCATGTAAAATAACAGACGCTTTACATAAATGAAACCCAAATTTAATAAAACGGAGTTTAATTACATCATCCTTTTTACAACGAGGAAAAGCAATATCGTCGACAAATATGCCGTCCTGTTCGAAGACTGACATTCACTCACCGCGTGGCATGCATATTAATTACGCAGCTCAGAGTGACGACTGCCGATTAAATTTTCCAGACTTATTATCTGTCCACAAAGGGCAATAAGCTTCAATATGCTGCCCTCCTCCGCACACGGATGGATATTATGTTTTCATCTTCCGAGAATATATTAAAGATTTATGCATTATACACGAGTTAATAAAGGAAACATCGTCATGGTCTGTGTATTTGCTTGTAGTGATAGGTCGTGTATCAACGATATACTAGCATCATTTTATGGGATAATGACGAGAGATAATATGAGATATTAATGATTTATAGCTGTGTCGCCAGTATATGTAAGGGGTTGGTTAATTGAAATCATGGGAGAGGGGTAGCCGGATGATTGGTTGAACATTTGAAGCTAAACACCGAGAACAAGGTTTTAGAGAGAAAAAATGTCGGTGCATGTAAAAAAAATCGTACAGATAAAACGCAACGGAAAAATGCACCCCTCTATAATGTCAAATGGTTGACCCAATGAACCCATGAATATTTAGAATAAGACAACACCAATATGCTGCCCAATTATACAACAATTAACAAACCAGAATATTTCATTTTGTAAATTGTATAAAGCTCATCACTAAATCAAATAATTTTATTTGACCTGGCTCAACTAATATTTAAAGATAAAGAGGAGACTTACGGGAGAAACAAACCCTAAACCTGAACCTGGTCAAAACCGGAAGTTGGTTAACGGTCTTGTTCCATTCTATATATGGTTGGTTTTACACGTACACTTATATTTTGCATTTTCACGGGAGTGGTAGCCTCTTCAAGCAACCGCCACAACAGAATTATTATAAAGCATGCTCGGTCAAGGCAATTAATTCAATCTTAATATACAGCCTATCCAGACGAGAGACAAATAAGACTATTTTATTCAGAATGATGCGCTGAGAGGTTGGAACAGGTAAACTACATAGCAGTTGATTAACGACCTTATGGAATACGTATGAATCTGAACTCAACGACACGGATGAACATGGATCACTGAGCGGAGACCGTTGGCGTATATTTGATTTTGTTTGCCATAATGTTCTTCGCATTATGCTATTGTAACGTATGAACTCGGGATGACCCTCTGAACTATATCGCGCGATGGAAAGTGCATACACACGACTGAGATGTGGATATGTTTTGTACTGTGATAAGCCAGTGAGAATATTTCACTGAAAAAATATACACATATACTTCTATTTCATATGCATGTTACAATTTCATACATCTGAGACACAGTGTAGAATAAAACCCATTGAATGTATAAGGTAGATCATAACTACAACTTCGGATATATGTTTGTCGGCGATGATACACGAGAGTTGACGATGATATATACGAGAGTCGACGATGATATACGAATGTCGGTGATGATATGCGAGTGTCGTCGACATAGATTATTATGCGTTTATCAGCGATTTTATAAACATAAAATAATATATATGAACTCATAGTAGTTGCTGACTTAGGAAGTAAATAACACTGAGTACATGGCAAGGTAAATACTATGAAAAATCAAGGCTAACATATGTAATCGTGTTGTCGGTATCGGCAAGTGTGATAAATACTCCCCCGATGCAAATCATCAAAAAAGAATGCGTTACATTTTCTATTGAAGTACATCACTCATATGTATGTATAAACCCGGCAATTAGTTTCTTAAAATCGATTCTGCGCATGCGTGAACAAGATATTGCGCCACCGACGGCAGTTGGCCTTCGGCGTGAACATTGTTTGTAAAATAATGGAAATTAGTACGAATTTACGTACCATCATTAGGAACGCGTCACTCATTGTTCTGCTGAACGCATGTTTTTTTCTGAATATAAATATGGTATCACGAAAGATATGCAAATCAACACATGCAGTTTTCTGCTGTCTGAGTATCTCAAGATTATCCGTGTGTTTGTTCGGTTTTTCTGGTCTCCAATGGTTTATTTTGTTGCTGAACTAGCGGAAAAGGTATAATGTTCGAACTTTACAAGATTATCCGTTTCTTTGTTCGGTAATTCTGGTCTCCAATGGTTCATTTTGTTGCCGAATTTGGCTGGTTCCCGCCTCAAGTGTCATGGCGTACCAAGCCACAAGAGGCCGGTAACTAGTAACGAATCCGGCATTCTGATTGGTCCATCACTTTCTCGTCGACCAACATAATGAGTACTCAATCCCAATACCTGGCAGCTAATATGCACATTTTTTTTCATTCATTCAAGTACAAAAAGGGGTCCTTATTGGCCGAGAAGCACCTGGTGTGTTGAGCATGACTGCTGACTGTATTTTACCTTGGTAATGCATTGGATGCCAGTTCGATTGGGATAACAAATCTGTATCTGAATCTGTTTAATCTATATTTGCACCTTACTACTGCATTTCATTCACATGACTACATGTCTTAACTATTAGTTCACAAGTTTTTTTTGTCAAGAAATCTACGAATTCTCCAAATAGTGCAAAGTTAATCATCTTTCCATTATCATCTAAATTCAGGAACTGATTCAAAATAACTGTTTAACGTTATTAACAACGTGAATGCTGTAATTATTACAGAGGCGGCGGCACAAACTTTTGCACGGGGAGGGGGGTCTGCTCAGCAACTTCAAGTTTGCGCTGAAGGCGCCACCTTACTAGGAGGTCCGAAAGCATGCTTTCCTTAAAAAAATGAAACCTAGACCCTCTGAAACGCTGCATTTTGAGGGGAAAATTTTGCTGACACAAAGGGTTTCAGCTTAATTTTGGAGGGGCGACGTCCCCAGCATTTTTTCTCTGCCCCCCTGTGTCCACCGCCATTGTATTAGTCTGAATAAAAAATGTTAATTAAAATGTTCAATTTGCGATCTAAGACGTATTGACGTATTTACCTTCCCTTCACTGATTTGTAAAAAGAACCTTTAGACCTTTTAGCATTCCGATTCGCACAGGGAATGTGGTGGACAGACTGACATTTACACTAGTACACTGAGTACGACCTGTCGGATAATTAAACTCGTGCCGACTAGCACGAACCAAGAGCACTCGTCTGAACGCAGTAAGTATAACAATACAGCTAGTCATACCTATTCTATTTAATTGTTAATTTGTGTAGATTGCATTCTAGAGATGTTTTGAAAATGGAATAGTGCTCTTTACAATTTTACTGGAAATTGCTTCTAAATCATTCTTTAGTTATTCCCCATTCCTGTAATAATTTTTATCTTTCCGCGTGAAAGAATGTACACACTAAAAGAAAACGAAACACTAAACCTCACTAGTTCCACACTTTCAGTTTATTCTGTTTTCAGCTTCAATTTTCGGTGGTCTCATTCTCTTTAGTTAAATTTCTTGTGATCACTTAGAGGAAATGTTGACAATTTTTTTTTTCAAGATGAAATTTACATTTAAGTGCCCATTATCGTAGTATCGAAACTAAGATTAGAATTTAGAACAAATTAAACAAACGAACAAATATATATATATTAATAAATAAACGACTCATGAATATAATTTCATGGCAACGTGTGACACGTGCGTGTTTCACTGCCAGCAACTGATAACTATAATACCAGTACGTATGACACATGCCAAGTCAAGTCAGTCAGGCGTGATAACCGTGGGGGCGTACACCTACACGTCAATTAAATTAGAAAGGTTCATGACGAATTTGAGGGTATGTGTTACTTTCTCCATAATTTCACAGCATTATTGATGGATGCACTAAAGAATAATGATAATGTAAACTTTCATAGAAACAAGTGTTAACAATTCAGTAAAGTTAACGTTGGTTTCCAGTGTGACATGTGAGAAAGAATGAAGTTATTGTTATTGGTATAAATCTTAATACATTGCACACATTGGCAATTAATTGAATAAGTTTTCAGTGTGATAAATGTTTTCATTACGTCCAATGGAAAGTTCTCCCCCATAATGCATCGCACATATGTGCTCAGTAGTTCAACATTTGAATCGGGTTCGATGTGGAACTTGTGATGTGAAAATAACCTAATAATAGTAACATAGTAGTAATGTCACGGCGTATGTCCTAGTTTAGAAAATCGATAAACAACAGCTCCCGATAATATGCTCTTTAATGATTTATTGCTTTCATTACTTACTGGTTTTATTTTATTTTATGGTACTGGGCTTAAAATCCAGAGAATAAAAATGGCGACTTCCGGACCGTTTATCTCAACATTTTGTTCCGGTACATATATTGAAACCATAATATGTAGTTATAGGATTAATGATAATATAACTTGCATACCCGCATCTCCCAAATTAGTGGTATTATCAATAATAAGGTTAATGACAAACAACATTTTGTTAATTACTGATAATCAATGATAATTGTTGGACAACAATTATTTAGTTTATTTCGGAAGATTCGTCTAGATTTCATGATTCGTTGGGTAAGATTTCTCATGAATCGTACTGCATCGAACACCCTTTCGATACTGACAGGCAACAGAAAGCTAGGATTTCTACATATTAGACGAATGCGAATGCAACGTTAATATGCGAAAATAGAAGTCAACAATAGTTTTATCTGAAATGAAAACACTTGATTCACTAAAGTCTGTGGAAAATGAAGGCATTAATCTTTTTGGAAATATCAGGGGAAATATCCGAATCGTATTAACCGTTCAATTTATATGCCTCAATTACGCCCGTTTGATTATTGTAATGATCCGAGGTGTATTATTAAACTAATATTGATTAGTTTGGTATGAAAAACATTATACCCCAAATTACCGGCAATGAAAACTTACAAAGTGCCATGTCTTTTTATCCTATAGGGCCTTTAGCTTCCTTATTTTTATAATAATAAATGTTGATCTCAGCGCCAATTACATATGCACTGCACTTTTACTTTGTTGCATCCATGAAAACATACCCGGTATTTCCACTGTTGATATTTAAAAAAAAGAAGAATGTGGTTCTGTCATATTATTCCACCCTAATATGGTAATCTATATCCATTTCCATATTTAACCTCGCCATTGTAAGAATTCGGCGTAAACTGACGTAATTTGACCAACTTTCAATGTATCGATGATTTGTATGATTTGCGAACAAGTAATTCAATTCAATGGAATGGTCTTATGCTATCTATATTAAAAACCGTTCAAATAATGTTTTATCAAATGTCACCAATGTATAAATACAACATCATATTATCTGTCTTCATGTACGCAGAATCAACATGCCACTACAATATGCGCGATATCATTGAACTAAGTTCCAAGGCTATAGCTACAAATCACATAATTATAGTACGGTAATAAAAAAAATTAGGGTTATGCTCGTGCTCAGCTGGATCCTGCCCACTGCGGACCACAGTTAGTGCAGACACCATGACGCCGCAATATACCTAAGCTTACGTGACCTTGGCGTGCAACAACGGTGTATATCGTAGTCCTCGCATCAGTTATTTAATAGTTTGTATAATGCCGTAAGGCAAAGTAGACTACATAATAAAATAAATAATTTATTATACTTCAGTATGCTCGTTTCACAAAACGAAATGAACAAGAGCGCAAGGCAACACTTATTATATACACGTGGCGAAACATTCCATCAAATAAAGGTAACATTATTAAGCAATAAAAATAACTTAATATTAGATTAATAAAGTGTAATGAATAACACTTATTTACATTGTTAATTTGAAAGGACTTCACGAATAAACACGTGGACGATGATTTTAGACTATCAGTTGATGGAAAACATTGTTCAACATTGTAGAAATATACACTGATGATATGCATTGAAAACAACCGGCATTTTGAATTCAATCCTACATTCGTCTGGAAGCATGTGAAATTTAATTAGATTTGGCGTGATGCAACCATATACCTAACGTTTTCCATGTTTTCGTCTCCAAATTATTCTCTCTCCCATCCCTTTATTATATTGTTTTTGACAATATTTTCACTCTAAAATTTTCCAAAACATTGGAAGAAGAAATTTGACATTTTTGTTCGCATTCACGTCGAATTCCTTACCCACATAATATTATTACACAAGAGTGAGCGGGCATAAGCTTAATTAAAGTACTAGACCTGAATAATTTGAGACTCACGCAAATCCCCCTCCTCTCGCCGAGAATATGAAAGTAATCAAAATAGCCGGTCAATTTCCCTTGTTGTTCCACAATGCTCTAGAGAACACTTCTAAATGTTAATGGCGTTCGTACAAATGTGACGTAGAACTCACTGTTTTTTTTTTTTGCAGAAATACGTAAATTATGTTATAGTCTCGTCTTTTGATGTCACTGTCAACAAAAAAATCCAAGAAACAAACACCAGTGCGTCTGCACACAATAACACTGGTAGTTTATTGTACCTTATTAATATATAGATTATTTTAGATAGATAGCAAATATAATTAAAACCGTTTCCAAATCGTATAGGGTAGTAATTCTCCGATAATATCGGATAAAATTCGATAATAAATCTAATGTGTCTATTAGATTTAATAACAGATGTTATTAGAACCATCTTCCACGTCGCCTAGGGTGATTATTCTTCGATAATATCTGATAAAATTCGGTAATAAATCTAATGGTTCTATTAGATCTAATAGAGGCTATTATTAGAGCCATCTTCTAAGTTGCCTAGGTGCAGCTATTCTCCGAAAATATCGGATAACATTCGATAATAATTCTAATGGGTTCTATTAGATCTAATAGAGGTTTTTATTAGAGCAATATTCCAAGTGGACAATGTCTATCTAGTAGAAACCATTAAACTCATTATCGATTTTTATTGGTTACTATCGGTGAATACAAACATAGACGATAATAAACTTATTAGATCTAATCACATATCTTTTAATATACTTTCTTATTAGAGAATAGTAGATTATACATTATCCGATAATAATTCCAATGACAATGACTAAAACTTAGTTAGTTTTTGTTATCACAGTTCGGATTCCTTTTTTATTATAAAACTTATTTATCACAACAACAGATTTAAAGACGTAATAATAGTACGGTAACAAGAGAACAAATTTTACTGTTGATTATATACATACAAAAAAACATTTCGATGTGAGCGTTCTTTCTTTCATCTATTGACGTCACAGGACTAATTCGTCACTAGAGGGCGCGATATGAGCGTTCTTTCTTTCATCTATTGACGTCACAGAACTAATTCGTCACTAGAGGGCGCGATGTGAGCGTTCTTTCTTTCATCTATTGACGTCACAGAACTAATTCGTCACTAGAGGGCGCGATTAAACCACAACTAAACTTTACCCTTTGCCATCTATAATAATAATTTAATAATAATTTATTTATATATGTGCTGTACAGAGAAAATTAACAGAAATAAAAATAAAATAAAACTGATTACTAAATACAAATAAATAAGTACATAAACAGCTAAATGAGTAAGTAAGTGAATAATTAAACAAATAAACAAACAAACAAACAGACAAACAAATAATTTACCAACTAACTAATCAATCAATTAAAAAAAAAACCAACCAAGCAATCAATTAACCAACCAACCAATTAACTAATTATCGACCATCAACCAATCAAGTAACCAACCAACTAACCAACCAATTAATAATCAACCAGCTAAGCAATTAAATAACTGATCAACTAACCAACCAACCAACCAAGAACCAATTAGTTAATTAATTAACCTTGGCGTAAAACAGCCAGATATATTATGAAAACCATCACATGCACAGTGTACCCTCAACTGGATCAAAATTTACCAAAGTGCCGTCGTGGTAGAATCAGCATCAGTAATCTAATGACTGTGACATATACAGGAATCCTTGTCTTTATATGTTTTCAAACTGTTATATTATCGTCTAGGGTTAGACCTAAATTGACTAGTCTGTCGCTGAGGGCGTTTTGAGGCAAGTCACTGCCGTTATTCTGATCTGGATCGTGTGTACACACAAATTAAACATTTATTCCGGAGTAACACTACGCATTCACAATCACGAAAAAACGGGTATGTATTGCACAAACATCGTCATTTGAGTGACCAGGCTTTCCGGCGCATCTGGGGGTGCTTTGTTCCCACGAGGCATATTAAAACACTGACAAGCACCATTATCATTGAAATTCCCCGCGGTTTGTTCAATCTATTTTGTTGTAATACTATATCACTGACTTTGTACATCCGTGAACGCTTAGTAAGATAGTTATTAGGTATAGCTGTTGATGTCACGCTGCTCATGCGTGTATTATCCTAATGGCAACCACATATGTGTATTTTTACTCTACAGCTGACATCGCTGACATTGGGCGGTATATATCAACAACCATCATCACTGGAGAGCTGTACGCGCCACGATGTTATAGGTAGAAAGTTTCCGCTGTGGAATGTCTTTAATGAAATCATCATCGACAGTGCTCACACGTTTATAGCGCCTACTAGTCAGTGTCGCCGTGGATTGCATGGTCTAGGTACGGACATACACGTTCTGCGCTGATTTGTGATTTCGCGTATCCTGGCTCCTGTTGTACATGTGTGATAGAGGCGTGTCGCATGTGTGTGTGTGGTCGAAGCTGGCGTTCAACGAGGGACTATACTCATCACGCAGGTAGCCTTTTGTGTGGATTCAATTTCCGGGATACTATCATCGCTTCATCAGTTGCTTCTGTGAGTATTTAACGGAATCTCTACACCGAAAATAGCCGGCACTAGTATATGTGGTTGTTACCTGTGTATCCTCAGGCTATCAGTGATTGGCCGTATGGTTGTGCCTATGTTTTGCTAAGCGGAGTACATTCTCTGTCCGGGAGCGACCTTACTAGAAATGGTGTGATACTTGAAGCTTGTTAGTACCATTCTCATCATTTAATTTGACAGTAATGTATTATCAATAGACTCGGTGTTATTTTATTAGTATTTGATCTCATATAATGGGAGGATTCGCGTATAGTTTCCAGTGACCTGAATCGGTGTCAATACGCACAGGCCATCGTGTTATTCTATTGGCATTTAAATTAAATTCGCATCACATTTCACAAGCGGCCATCTATCATCGCCGTTTCCCAGTTTCGTGTCTTTGTTATCTTCCATGGGTGGAGTGGACCGGGGCGGTTCAGGACACCGCGACCACGTCCAACGTTGTGTGCCAATACGTCAACGTCGGGAAACACCGCACAATATAGGAACATGATACACGACGAGATGCGGTCCTGCATGTGCTGGTTGACGCTCACCTTGTTATTATTGACGAAGTGCGTTCTGGTGTCAACTACAGTACCCGCTAAAGTACCAGCCACGATAAACATAGGTACGTACCTCTTTAAACAAACTTATGACATCACACTATATATAGTATAATAGTAGCGCTGTGCAATTTGAAATTCATTTAATTGTATGACATGATCATCGCTTATAGCGAAGTTTTAACGCGAAGTATCTTTTCCGACACTCCATTAACAAAGTCGGCTGTTTCCCAGTTTATCGGTATCACGAATAACATAATGAAATAGCCGTTCACTTGTAACGCTTCCTACTCGCGGTAATTGGGCCGTTATTGCCTGCCGAGGTTTTTCCTTTTTATTATTTAAAATAGCCAATCGATAGGAGAAAAGCGCGAGGCAGCTGCATTTTTCGGAACACTCTATTTCGCTCTGGCATTTTCAAATTAATTTTAGCGCCGATATGAGTACTACGAGCCTATATGTGATTCCTTTTGCAGGCACCCGTGCCTCGATCAGTTCACTGCTCGAGCTGCCTATCTTTTACTCGCTATCGTTTCGGTCTATTTACGTTCTTTGTCGTTGCTGCCTGATTTCATGAACGACTCATTTCCGTAATATTTCACTTACATGTTGGTGCATTGTGGGAATACAATTCCGTCAACTATCGTAGTTTATTGTAATTATTTGATGGTCTTGTTGACTAGCGTGAACCGGTCATGGTATACTCCGTAAATGTGTAAGACTGGATGTACTGCATCTAAACAGGGGACAGTGATTCAACTCTTGTGGCTTGAAATATTTTATTTGAAAGTAATAACTCTATGTAGTCATTGCCATGGTAACACGTGTCTTTTTGCATTCTGCAAATATCGATGCGATGCTAAAAACGGCATTTGACATAATCTATCAACCCCACATCATACATTAATGTTTTTACATTGCACGTAATGATACTGAAGTGGTGTATTATAGGGTTACCATGTCTGTCTTTTTCGTCGTCGTCCGTGTCGTTAACACTTTCTTTCAGTCATGATAACCCAAATAATGATTGTCCAATGTTTTTCAGACTTTACCAAGTTATCAATTTTATTTAAAAACAAATACTGAGAATGTGTAGAGACAATGAGCACTCATCATTTTTTTAATCATTTTGTATGAGGAATGATACCAACCTCCGATCATTATTATTTGTTTAGTAAAATACAGTGAGACAGTGTGTAAGTAGACAACGTTATGCAGTAATAAAACTCTGACATGTCTTGACCAATCACGTTCAAACTTCACTCATTTTTAAAATTTCGAAACCTGCATCAAAATCGAACATAGCTGTCATTGTGGGACCGGATATTACGTTGTGTATGAACGGATTTCGTTCATTCTTGGTATGAATATTATTGAACTTTGATGCATGTTTCGACGGTCGGATTCAAAATGCGCTGGAGGTTGTAATGCTTGTTTGTGTAGCATTATCCGACCGGGCGGGCGGAACATTACAACCTCCAGCGCCTGGGGTACAACATGGCCGACTGGCAGTCATTTTGTTGTCTTTAATTCACACTACATTCATCACATTTCAGTTACAAAATCAGTTTTATCGTTGTTGCAGTAATACATCAATTACTTTCTCTTATAGTTCACTAGTTATCATGGGCAAGGTGCTCTATAGTTTACGTTTATTGAAGGGCGGCAGTCATCGTGCCGCGTCCTGTTCGATATGGGACTCATAGCGACGTATACAACGCGTGTAAAATACATTGTTTATTTACGTGAAATTCGAACACGCGCTGCGCGACGGCCAACGGGCTTTAACATGGTTCGAAACGCATGACTGAAAGAGCGAAACTTGGTATTGTGCATTTAACTCCAACTCCATTTAAAACAAATTACAAAGAGAAGGTCAAGCGATATGATCTCTGTGGCATAGCATGTCAGTCAATTCAAAATCCCACGTACTTGACGTCCTTGTGGAAATCGATAGAAGCAATAAAGGCAGTTTTAAATAGTGTATATCTCGAACTGACATCACATGAGATGTCACGCTATATGTCAACTCCCGCTAATGCTGCACGGTGTTTCTAGCGTGACGTGGTCCCCTATTTGTGCAACAGCATTTATAAATCATCGTATATATTTCTATATATTAGTGCGTATCGTTTTAGTTTGACCGTGTAACCCTATTAAGACTTGTCAAATGCCCCGGAATGTATCAATCCGCCAAGAGAGTCGTACACCAAAGTGTCGTCTGACGTATGGAAATAACCGCATTGATCGAGAGGTGTTAATATCGCATTTAGTAGCAGAAATAGCTGAAATTTCAGTTTTAAAAAGGCGGGGAAAGGGAGTTTACTATCAGAGTCAATGGATAGAATTGATTTAATTTTACGCCTTTATGGATTAATCGCAGACATATGCTTTCATCACATTCCGCGTGTCATCCACAAATCCAGATTGGAAGCGGTGACATCGACATGGCGACGCTTTCACCTCCAATGAATAATGCATTGTTTACGAATGAATGGGTTAATATGGTTTACCAATAAATAATGAAAATAAATATAACAAATAAATACAATACCTTATGACGAGTCATGAACAGTTCGCAGGTGAAATCTGGCGACAGTTACCATGGTAGCGGGCTCAGTAAGTATGACGATTTTTCGTCTGGAACGCGAGTCGCACATTGGCTATTGATTTTGAACTTATATTCGTACTTCTTCAATCGAGACACTCCTAGTAAAGTGACTGTGATCGAGATGACGTTATGATATTTTGCTTGGAATTTGAAGGATCGTATTATTGATGAGATTAACATCAGATTAATATGCACCATAACAAAAGTCTGGTAAATATGTACATAATATAACGGCGTGGATTAGGCTGTCACAGTGGGTACGAACTCAGCTCTCAGTGCTCACTGTAATACGGGCTGTTTCCGGTATTTAAAATTACTGATAGACAAGCACACACCATGCATATAATTTACTAGTATTCAAACAAAAGCATTTAAACGTTTGTCGGACCTTTGTAACGGTAGCATGGTGCTACTCGTATGTGTGTGTGTTTGACACAACGCATATATATCACTTACAAAATTTATGTCTCAATGTGTCTAAAAATATAACGTGTTATTAGTATTATTTTGTTCATTGCCATGAGTCCGTCATACTCTACGCAACAATGAAACCAACTAAAACATTGACAATTTTGAAATATTTCTTGACCGCGACATACTAGTAAACAAGTCACCTTTTTAACGCTCTTTTGAACGGGTTCGAAAATGGTGAAGATGACAAGTAAGGCATGTCATGCTGTATGAATTCCGACAGCTGGGCATGCCAGCTTTTCACAAATGTTCTTTATTGTCGCGATTCGTGACTTTTACCAAAGAAGCAGCATTTTTGGTAAACAACCATCGATCATAAAGTAGCCTGAACAATTTGCATCCGATTTTGAGATAATTGAATGACGTCATTTAAACTACCTTTTCACGAAAATAAGATTGGGTTCGGGATTACTAGTAGTTTGTATTGGCCGTCTTTTCGACACAACAATAAATCAAAAATTGATTATTCAGATTTTTGGCATGAATTACACTTTTATTCACAATTTATAAGAAATTAATAATGCAATGTGATAGTTATCTGAACATTTACAAAATGAATAAGCTACAAGGTACTACGCTCCTTTGCACGGCATATTACCCAATTTGCGCCAAAATTGACATATACTATTTTCAAAATTAGTCTGATGTCTGATAATTTTTATCATCGAAACAGAATGTAAAAAAATAACAGTGATGTAAAATGTATAAATAATTTATAACTCGAACGTATGTAAATTTGCATAGTGCGGTGTACGTCATCCGCGCAGTCAGACATCAAAGATGAAGCTGTCAAGCTAAACGGTACATGTATTCGGCGATGTAAATAAGTCGCAGTACAGGTTTGCGATAATATCGTTCCTTTTTACAGCAATATATTCTAAATTGTTCCTATATAACCCTTCCCTTCATACACACACACACACACACACATATATATATATATATATATATATATATATATAGTCTACTGTACTGTGACCTATAATCCCGAATATACTGTGTGCTGTGGTCTATAACTCGTATATAGTACAGTGTACAACAACAATTGTAGCATTTGTAGTTTGAAAACAACTTTATGCAAGGAATTTCACACTGAGTTATTGTTTTGTGTTAACAGAATAACCAACCATTTTTGTATGTGCCACACATGTATAGCCAGCTGTTTCCAGCATTGTGAGCACCAGAGTGGTTGAACCGGTTTCAATTCTATTCTTCATGTGATAAAACTGTGAAATTAATTACACAGACAAACCACTGTTTTCACATTTTAAAAATGTTAGTACGAGACTAATTTATCTTAAAAATACATTGTAATATAGTATTATATATCATAAATAAAAAAATCCAGTGTTCTTGCATATAAGCCAAATTAACTGATAAACGACATGTGCTGATGCCATATTGCGTTTGATCGATGACTTTGATCAATTGAATTAATTACTTCGATCACAAACCCAGCTTTCTGTTAGTAGTAGCCGTGCTGTCATCGCCGATGACCACTCACTGGCTGACTGTTGTTTTGTTGTCGTCAGGCAGTGTTTATTTCAGAGCAAGATACATCTGCTTTTCATTTTTAGCCAATATGTTTTTATTCTGGTCAACAGATACATTTTCAAATTATTAAATCTCCGACAGTCTGAATACTTTCTTATATGCATAAATTATGCAAATATTTTCATCATTAATTCTCACACCCATGGGAAAATAATTACCTAGAAAGTAACGAAATCTACAGTTTTTGGAAGAGTTTCAATAGGAAACTTTTGCCAACATACGACTGAAATGTCTTTCATAGACTCCAGATTTGTTTTGTATCATGAATGAACATTTTCATGGTTTTGTGTCACGTGGTTATTTTTGACCAAAATATGTTATAATTAACCGCCATTTTATCGTCCCTGTCATAAAACAACTAAAGATAATCCCCCAAGAATCCATTTGATATTGCAGTTTCGGTTTATAGTACCGAAAACTCCCGAAAATGTGTAGTCGCTTCGTACAAATTCGGGTGAGTATGGGCCGTTGACGTTGCGCAACATCACGCTCGAATTTCAAACGAGCCTCGAGCGTTATTGACGTAATCGAAGAACATAGCATGCGCAGCCGCAGATCTGTTTTTGTATCATACACGCCGACATTCTGCCTGTTTAATGCTATAGATATATGCAATATGGAATGAACTAGGAGGTTTGGTAGCCATTTGCGGTATTTAGTCATAAATGTGGTCGATGGTAGAACTAGAATGGAGAATGCGAAAACACACACGGGCGATGGGGCTGAATCGGTCTGCGACTGGCATTTTGAACAGATACTCCCATGCTTGTTTAGATTGAGCGACACATCCACAAGAGAACAATGCGACAGAACGAAATTTGGACGTAATCCCGCGCGAAATTACACGCTCATTACAAATCATCACCCCCGGGATAACGAGAGCGAATGCCACCCTAGTAGTGTAAACCGTTTGCACGCTATGATGACATTTGACCTCGGAAACACAATTGGGTTCACAGAAAACACGCTCTATGCTTTGTACACAAACAGACCGTATGAGTTTAGGACTAGGAGGTGAGGAACGAACAACTTTAGAACACGCGTGTCTTGTCTACCTCTCGGCAAATTATCACGCACTAGTACATCTCACGACGAATTCAGTGAATATTATAATTACAGACGATACACCCTCAAACCTAGTATTGACTGAGAGTGGAATTTACGTCACGCAAGCTCAGCATTCCTAAAGATTCTATCTGAACAGATCTAATTAAAATTCAAATTCACTTTTATTAATTCAACTCAGCATCGCCCAAAATTCGGTACATTTCTAACATTCGTCACATTAATGTGCCAGCAACGTAAAACAAGTTAATATATTATGGAAAAGAAAAGTCAGGTTCGTGGTTTAAAAGTTGAAAGTCGTGTCGAAAGTGATACGATACGAAGTATATTGACAAACTACCTAAAGTGATTTCAACTGCCCACAATAATAGTGATACTATTACATGGTAACCGATATTGTGTTTACGTTAGAAGTATTACATTCTTAGCACATTCTGTGCAGTCAACTGATCGCTCTGTCAAGTAAGTCAGCTGGTGAATCCGTGAGTACATTTCTACCTCGCCAGCTAATAAAGTCAAGCCATGGGTGTGGTATAAGTGCGGAAGAGGGGATAGAGCAATAACAACGCAACTGAAAATATATAGTCGAATGCAATAAATCGCCAGTGTTGTAAAAGAGGTCTATTACCGCAGAACATGGCAGCCTAGCAAGCCATACGATATGATGTATCGTGTTCATTTCATGTCATTGTTTTCGTAAGGCGTAAGTTCGACGCGTAGACACACGTGAACCGCACACTTTGAGGTACTAAGATCATTTATTTGTACGTGCTATGTGTCAGTTGTTCACATAGTCGGCCCGAGACGCCGATAATTGGAGAGATCTGAACCCAAGTCACCGACGTCATAATGATGTTATCTTTCAAAAAAAAAAAAAAAAAAAAAAAATAGCATCACGAATCAGCTAATTAAAAGAACTTCGAACTTAAAATAGAAGCACCTTGTTACATAAAATGTCACGCCATATAGATGCCACTGTACATGTATGTATGAGTCTGTCGCTATACAACACGTGGCTATTGTACATCTACAGTAGATCTATATCTTATTTGACCCTTAACCTCTGCTTGACGTACAACGCTGACGAGTCGACATTTAACCAACACTGTGTAGTGTAGACTGTAAGAACCAGGGCGTAGCTGTCTAGTCGGAGTCGATTGTTTCTAATGATGGAAGTTAATGGTCGTACAAGATGACCGAACGTGGACATAATTCACGGTTATAAAAGCTTTCTAGTCACGTTCACACTTTACTTTAATTAACTTGGCGATATTCTAAGATTTCCATCTTTTTCATTTTGGGAAGACTTTAATCTGTATATTCTATGTTAAGTTACCCGCTTTAAATTCCTTGGATCTACATTGGAAGGCTAAGGACAAATATGCTCATGTAATGGGTAGCTCTGATTAACTCTGTCTTGTTCTACGGTTGTGAGAGTTGGACAGTAAGTAAGAAAATGGAAAAGATGCTTGCACCTTTTAAGAATAAATCATTGGGAAGGTTGCTTGAGTTGAAGGTTGAGGTTGAAGGAGAGTTTGTGTAGACTAAAGTAAAAGAATCATCCAAGAAGAACCAGAGAACACAATGAGAAGGAAGTATTTGTGGACTTGCAAAGACCTTAATCCAATGCAAAGTTGAAGGTGCAAGACCAAGAGAAAAACATCAGGCAGCCTGGCTTGACGATATACATGATTAAAGTAGTCTTGATTTGAAAACTTCTTCGGAGAAAACTGGAAAAATGTCAAGTTATGATAAAGTGCACGTACGGTCACATGACTATAGTTAATGATGTAATGCAAGTAGTACCTAAAACACGGTAAAATTAGTATTGCATTTTTTGAACGGATTGCGTTGGAGGCAATTAGGTACAATATTTAGACATTGTCCGAAGAACAAATCAAATATAGTGGATGATCTTGTATATGTGATTGTCCGGTCAACGTTCGAAAAATAGACAATTGTACTATTTTGATAATAGGTATGTCCATGCCTTGGGATGACCTCTTTCATATGTGTTGTATTTAATAATTATAATTGTATATTTTGGTGAATATCGCAGTATTCTACTTGGAAATCACTGGCATCCGGCGGAATGCACACTAATTTATTTGCGGGCTGACACTGCACGTGTAAGGCACTGAATGTGAGTGGAATATTGCAATGCATCACGGGATCGCATAAGTTGCCTTCGCATACGTGATTTGGTTACGCTGAACTGGATATGTACATCGTGGACGAGGGGAGTTTCGCCGGAGGGAAGTAATGCGAGCGTATAAATAACAACCAGAATTACCGTGTCCATAATAAACCACACATAGTACAAGATTTTTGCAGTTCGCTACACCGCAGTTTCAGTCTGCAGTTTCATTGGACCGGCAGCTATACATGTACATGCGAGTGACAGATACTTTGAATCGAGCTGAGCGCAAACATGAGTAGAAACTGTTAGTTTAATTAGATCGACACCTCACTTTACCCCAGCTACACGAAACTATTTGTTGCAGACATGTTTTGGCAACCACTCCATCACCACGACAATCATATGTATGCGATGTGAAAATTTGGTTGTACACTAATGTCGCTTGTTTCGCGCCTTTGGGCGAGTTTAGCGGTGTTTAGCTGTACGTGTATATACGTGACTATGCGGTTAACATCGATTCTGTGCAACGTGATGCGTGGAAATCGATACATTGATCTTCAGATAATATGCCATTAAACCAGGTTAGTTCTGGATCCAGTGATCGCGGGAACCACTGTCTGCGAAGACCAATAACTTTTGAAACTACTTGCCGTGAGACTTTATAACAGCGCAGTGAACTGTCAGATGTGTCATACAGCCACACATACAAACACATTAACATGGCACCTAACAGGTCAGAATTAGTTGCCGTGTCAGTACAAATCACCAATCGAACTTGAAAACGTTTTATATTACATGTATGTGCATCTGAAATATTCAGACAACACAGCCTATTGTTGATGCAGTCATGCTGAGTGATAGCTGGACACAAAAATCGCAGACCAAACGACAATGTAATGTAAACATCACAATATGTCGCAACAACTTAGTATGCGACCATCCTAATTGTTCGACGTTATTTTTCAATTCACCTCGCCTCACCGAGTGATTACGCATTCTCCAAATGACATGGATGAACTCCAGTGACGACTATATATCATGAAATATACTACCCCCGGCATGTTCACTCATCTCTATTTGGGCTCCGCGGCAGCACAATGGTTAGCGTCTTCGCCTTACATCAGGAAGGCTAACCCCTCGATGAATGTTCTCGTAAAAAAAATCATTATAAAAAGTACTTTTCACCTACACCATCAAATACGTGGTACTAGGTTTGGGAGACAGAATTTATTTCATGCATCATGTCTGATCCATGTGATGCAGCCCATGTTTAATATCCTCCAGCATCGATATCCAATGGGCTATCTGATTGTCGACGAAGATCGAAATTTTGACGTCATCTACAAAGATGTCTAATCATGCGTCAATTTGCAAATACTTGTTTGAAATATGCCGAATATTAATGCCATATACCGGTGATTTAAGATCTGCGTTTTGGTGTTAAAATCCCATAATATAAAATTTGCCTTTTCTGATTCTGCCAACCTTAGCTTAGCGCACGTGATTCGTTTCCCCAGTTACCAATCACAGGCTTCTCATAGAATGTGCAAAAACTGCTTATAGAATTACTTACAAAAGTTCGAAAAAATGTCACCACTGTGTCTCTAAAAGCGTAAATAGATTGACTTCCCGGTGAAAATCAGCAAATTCGTGTAGCTGTGGCTATAAACTGTTTCAAGAAAGGGTTTTCATGTTTGCAAACGACGTACGGAACGCGCTTATAGTGGTTACGTTTCCGATGACGTATTTATGGCGACAAAAAGCTGCAAAATGGATAACAAGTTAACATGATCTCCAATTCACAACCCTCACAGGATTCATTAAACTCGTACAGTGATACGTTTAATGCCAAAAGCTCGAAACATACGAAAATCACTTCACTCATCGATTCCAATAAATCCGATATCACATTGGACATCCTCTTTGTATTGGGAGATGATGTGAGGTCGCAGCCCGAAACAACCTTTCGAGGATGAGCACGGTTCTGAGTACTAACACACTGGCTGCCTCAATTTTATTTAAAATAGCATGCAAGGCCAACACAATTCCCCATCATCAACGAATCTCCATTATATGTTGACACTAACCACACAGCAGTCAGAACCACAACTTCTTCATAGCTCTACCTTTTCAACAACATCACTGGAACTTTCAGACCAGCTGCTTCACAGTTTTCAGCAATTATAGTCAATAACAATGCAACAGCGACGTATCTCTCTCAAACTGTAATACTAGATCAAACGACATGTCTCTTGTTCATACAATTGTAATTTATTTTAAACTTTTCCATTATCTATTTCATGCCTCACGCACAAAAGGAGTTTTTATAAGCTTCCTTTGATTCTACTAAAATTTAGGCTAATTTGCTGGTATGATTGCATAGCTTTGGGCCTTGTATATTGAATTCATAAAATATTTATTTATTTATTTGTGGACTTGTGTATGGTGCTTTGTTCTGTTCGCAATTATAATGCTTCTATTTATGGGTTCCCCTGCCGTTCTGTAAACACTATGTATTCCATACTTGTCTGTATGTTGCTGGTAGTATGGGGGACACTGAAGGTAATTTCTAATGTACTCTTTGGGTTTCTAAGCGAACTGCCTTGAAATGAACAGAACCCATGTTGGGTTTTGGACTTACAGCCATGTAGTATATGTTAAAGTACATATTTCTAGCTATTAATGCAATGGCTAACGAGATATTACAAACTAATGACATATTACATGTCCAGCTTGCAAAAAAATGTAGCATTTACATTTTAAAAAGTGAAAACTGGAAGTCGACAATCTTAATTCCAAAACAAAAATCAGTATAAAGTACATATTTCTGGGTATTAATGCTATGGCTACCTCACACAGCTTAAGATTAAAATGTCGCAGCGAATGTATTGTCCAGAGATGAATGTTTAGTGACAAATAAAACCATAATATAAGAAATAATACAATGTCGATATTTGAGGCTGAAGTTGCTAACGAGATAGTACAAACATGTCCTAATGTCCAGCTTACAAAAATTGTTTAATTGCTGGAAGTCGACAATCTTAATTCCAAAACAAAAATCAGTTGCGAAATCAGATGCAACTACCCACAAAGCAATTGCACTGTCAAGTTGTCTATCAAAATCATTCCTCAGTATTCTAAATAGTAGACTCACAAACCAGGGGAAAAACAATTAACTGAATTATAATTTGTTCTTTGAAAAGATTTTAGAAAAGATACATAAGTTATGTCATTTTTTCCCTAAAATTGGCCATTAACAAAAATCTTTATGGAAAAGTGAAAACAGTGGTAAAGAAAAACAAACGTACATATATTTGTTTAAACAAAAAATGACAATGTATGGAGGAAATGTTTGAAATAAAACATAAATGGAATTGTTTATGAGAACACTACGAAAAAGACTTTCCGTTTTCGACATGGAAACATAACGAAAACAGATCACGAATATACAAATTATTTAAAACAGACTTTGGAATGAAAAAAATACCTAACTGAAATAAAAATAAAATACTGCAATTATGAATAATTTTACTAATTTTGAGTAGGCATTTATCTCGTAAACTTGAAATGTTATATTAAATTTTTCATTTGAATTAAAGAAAAAGATAATTGTATTGATGTTAATGTTCCGAATATGCAAACTCAAATGTGGTTTCTTCCAGCATTTAAAAATATGATCTTAGATTTTTGATAATGACTTTGGAATGTCCACTTCCACAACGGTTTTCAGTTGGGTCCTCAACCATAACTCATATGTTTAAATGTCCGTATCAGTCACATTTTGACAAGGTTGTATGTTATATTTGCTAGGTGCATCTCTCTCACGCATATCCAGGTGCATTCCCCGTAGAACACTATATAATACTACATCCTGTGAAACCAACGAATTCAACAACTTGTCTTTTTCAATTTTAACTTTTTGTTTTTTTCAAAACAATGTTATCAGGCTTCGTACTAAAAGCAAGTCGTCTTCATGGGGTATCATCCCGACAGTGCAACACAATTGCGAGCAGCAGGCACGTTGTTTAAAATTGTTCACACACTTCCCGCTGTGCCCAGACATAATCTCTATAGAAATGCTGGTAATTACGGATCTCTATCGCATTGCTACGTTCGAGCCGTCATGTTGTGCAGGTCATGTACTCTAGTGTAGGCTACATGGCCTACAAGTTCAATGCACCCTAGAATTGATTAGAACGTGATCGATAATCGAGACGTACAATGTTCAAACACTCTTGCCGGAAATGTTTGTTTTGTTAGTAACATCATGTACTATCGTAGGCTACTATCGTGGTACAGTTGGTTTGAGTAATTTGAAGCACTGTGCGAATATGGAGCATCCAATCAAGTAATCTCAGAAAATATTGTACAGGGTGATACTAAGCAACTATGGTGGCACATGTCTGTTATGACGACACACGGCGATTATTTTAGTATCAGTTGATAGACTTGACCGCAACACGAACACACATACAACAGGAAGTATTACATCCATTTAAACAACAGTTCCTCAACACCACACAGTCTCTCAACACCTAGCTGTGTAGGGACTATGTTTTAACTAAGTCATTTGTTTAAGTATCACTTGTAACGACCCTTATTTTAAACAAACCTCCACCTAATTAAAATGTGTTACACGCCGACCTGCACCAATCTTGACAATATATGGACCAAAGCAATACTTCTTACATCAACTGACACCCATTTCAGCCAAGCTGGTAATATAAGGACCACCAGATAAAGTTACCGAGACCTATTTCAACCAACTCACTACATAAGCAATACACGTTACAGAAACAATGACACTTATGTTAACAAAGTCTCCCACATAGATGACACACGTTAAAATCATACCCATGTTAAGTAACACATGTTACAACCACTTAATTTCGGATTCAAGTATGTGCTCAAAATGTTCTGAAGTCACTGGATGAAAATTGATACTAGAGAAGAGCTATATTGAAATGTACTATGAAATGGGCAGATTTGAAATTGGGGATGTATATTACATCACTTGAAATGTGAGCTATATAAATTTTAAGGTAGAGATGCAGTTTACCTGACATGTGTTTTAATTAGTTAATTAGGAAACCAAGATGACCTCCCTTGTCCACAAAACTATATATTTTCGGAAAGCTTATTGTATGAATTTTAAAATTTTGTTAGTATTTTTTTATTGACACTGTAGTTTGAAATATGCACAAACATGTGCTTTTTTTGGTCAAAGGTGATTTAAAAAAAATAGCTCCTAAACCATGCTTCTGTTTCCTGTCAACATTGGTTTACGGGTACATTTGTTTACTATGAAGAAAGTGCCGTCTTGAAAACTGTCTCCCAGTTGTCAATTTTGCAGGGTAGCAGCCCAAATTTCACTACTTCAAGTTTATGCATAAATTAACACACAGACTAGTTGTCTGTACGATTGTTGTAACACTGTTCAACCAAAAACAATGCCCAGACGGCGTTTTGAAGATAAACACATTGTCAATCATTTGTGAAAATTTCAAAACAAAAGGTCAAAGCGTCTAGGAGCTACTTTTTTAAAGTTCTGGGATGTGCACTAAAAATAAGCTGAGATAATTGCTAATTTGCATAACAATTCACTCAGTAAGAAGTTTGCTAATGCTCATAATTAAAATGGCTGTAACAGTTCCAAATTTAAATGTATTAACGTTTTGTTAAAAGCTAAATATAGTGTATAATATGGAGATCCCGTCATTTCTTTTTTTTACCATGTTTCTTTTTTATTATTATGTACAGCCTTGCTAAATCGTGCTAAGCATTCAAAAGAGAGAATGTTTGCACCTGTTATCTATATTTTAAAATCGTTTTTTGAGTATGTTCCACTATTCACAATTCTACAAAATTTTAACAGTCTATAGCCAAGAGTGTTTGGATAATAAAAAGCAAAAAAAAAAAAAAAGAAAAATTCACTTCCAAGTGCCCACGAACCTGCATCTCTACCTTAATATAAACAGTAACGGTTCCTACACAGTTGGATCCAAGATAGATCGCCACAAACACGGACAGTTAATTTCACCACAGCATTAGCATGTGTGTGAGGCGGCGTACCAATGTATATGTTTTACTACAATCAATTTAAAATAACACGATAGCGCATACACATTTTTCTGATTGGAATTCCCATCGTCATATACACCTTTTCTCTGAAGATAGATTTTTGTTATATGTTTGAGCCAGGTGACAGTCCCGCGCATGATTGAATGTCACTTTTGTTTCTCTTGACTTTCTATGTGCATTTTGCAAGTGCGAGTGATTTTTTCGAATGAGGCCATACCCCAGTATGAAACTACGAGACAGGCTACATGGCCATCTTCCTATCATAGTGGCATTCTGGTAATTTAATGCACTATCTTGAAGGGCCAGTCAAACACAAGTACATGCGGATCGTAACGGAGGTTCCCCAAAGTCAAAATTCTTAGTGAACTAATCTTGCCCAATAAATCCAGCCTTTCGATGGGGTCTGCGGCGCACTCACCCAGGGTAGGGAGTTTACCCTATTTAGTGTCAAGCCATATGTAGGATATGAGCCCGGATATACAGATGCTAATACCACTATACTACTGGTGACCGAGTAGAACCTTTAGTGGAACGATGGCTCATTCTCACATTCAAACACCAATCTGTCATAGACCACTTTAACCTTACGTTTTGCCAAATAACGCTACAATATAGTCAGATACAATTGATGAAGAACCAAAGCCTAAAACGTTGGGTTTATTGAATAATTACCAAGGACTCAATTATCAACTTTCCCCTGCTATATTTTTCTTATCGTTTCCTGCAGTTATTACCCATTTCCAATGTTTACATTGCCACCAAGTGCGTGTATCAACAACGCCTTCACGGCGTTATCATATCACCCGATCGATTTCAAAGAAAGAAACTGCCGAGCGAACAATGCATGCATGCGAACACCGCAACTATTTCGTCAAGGTTGTATACATGTGATGTAGATCATACCAACGCGAATAAACAATTGTGGACTGTTATCTTGTCAATTTCACTTTCTCCCCTTGAAAGTATAAAATATAAAAGATACCACGAGCAGCCGTTGCATTGGAGGCCATGAGTGAATGAACGACACTCTCTTATCATTCGACTCTCGCTGCAATCGACTCATCCGTGAATGAGCTTGACAGTACAAGATCTGACAAATCCTAGGATAATGAACAAACTCGCGTTTAATATGATTGTATCGCAATTCAATGTCACGTCGGACAAATAACACTCCTATCTAACTTGTTTTTTTTATTTCAGTGATTGAAATGTAATTATGAGTGAGGATGACGTCATAGTGACGTCTTTTAAACATACACTTTGTTGCCATCTGTCTTTGTATAAATTGTACGCTCGTGATTCAGATGATTGAAGTCAGCGAAAAACAAAACAAACAAAAAAAGGAAAAAAAAACAACTTATAAATGGGACTTTATTTTGTCTTGGCGATAATTCCATCCAAATTGTCGTAACCACGCAACTACTACAAATACATTCAGCAGGCGTTCAAATGGAAACATTATGTGAATTCGTTGGCTACGAAAAACTGTTTAAGGGCTGTAGTCGTCGCGCCGCCCACTGTTAGATACGGGACTCATAGCGACGTATACAGCACGTGTAAAATACGTTGTTTATTTACATGAAATTCGAACACGCGCTGCGCGACGACCACCGCGCTTTAACTTTGATTTCTCCGATGAGATAAGAAGCGCCAATTTCGCTGTAGTCCAGTCGATGCGTGTTGCTTGGGAAAATTAAACCCACGCTGCGATGTACCAAGGTTGTAGTTTTGATTTCGTGTTCACAACATATGCTTGAACCTTGAAAATTGCCATCCTTATATAGTCTTTGTTTTTTACAGTGCTCAGGGTAGACCATTTTTTTCATTTAGTTGATTGAAAGTGATATTCACGTTCACGGGCACGGTGAAACCTATTCGCCGAACAAGGTCTGATGAGTAGTCGGTGTAATCATAACCCTCAGAAAAGGTCTATGATGTAATCAATCGTCGTCGATCTGGTCGAAGGCGTACATAGGCACGTGAAAACAACCTCGCTGTCGAAGTTTCTGCTGGCTAAAACGTAAAGCCTTCAGAAATTCCCCGTGTTATTGCAATTCGCGCTCTCAAATTAAGTTAACCACGGATATTGTTACTCACTGAAACAATGTCTTCATACGTAATAATTAACACCAACCAAGTCATCTTCAATTTTAAATGTTAAACGGAAATGTTGATTTTTTTATTTTTAAAACGATCAAATGACTAACGCGTAAATTCTTGCTGGGGAGTCTGTGTTTTTGTACTGATCGTAACGAAAATAAAACCATTGAAATTGCAAATTCCAGCGTTTGTGCCGTTTGTATGAGAATGTTCTAAATGTAACATCAATGCATTGTCTGCAACGGCTTTGTTTGTATCGCAATTGACACAGAAAGTGAAATTGGCACAGATGGGACGGGTAGTGTCGCTTTTTGTTGTTACAGAAAAGGCAAATCGCACTGACATACGGCATCTATTTATTTGATAACAACTTATATGCCACGTTTGGTATCAGAGTTCTATCAAATCTTATCAAACCATTAAGTATGCAAATTAGCTTGACTTCACTATCTGGTAATATGACGTCATCGCAGGCTAAGTTAACAAAGAGAAATGGTATCATATCTGTGCAATAACATGACAAATGTTGTGGCTATTTAAGATAATATGAAAACAGTTACGAGCAGTAAGTGACCCCGCAGTAGTACAACATCATTCTCAGCTGCTCGCTACGCGGAAGCAGCAAAACTTAAACGATAACATCACTATGCGCCTTATCGCCGTTTCTCTTGGTTGCAATTGTCAAAAGAGCTAATCTTTCATAGGTTATACAGCGTTACACTGTTTGTTAATTTACTTTTTAAAGGGCGGTGGTCGTCGCGCTCCGCATGTACGAAATTTGTGTTGATAAACATTGATTTTCCCGTAATCCAATGCGCTCTTCTAATGAAAATCACAAGTATGAGGTTTGACCTGGGTGCGACTTGCAATAATTACCGCCGGTGAATCCTTCGATACCTTCCAATCACCTAAACAATACCCAATTAAAGCTTGGTAATGTCTCAGTTCGCACTCGTTGATCTGCGCAACAGCTAATGTCGCCATCTTTGTTTATATGAGAACCATTTTTCTCGCGCATGCGTGGCGCGACGACTACCGCCCTTTAAGTCTACAAACAACACATCAGTTTCAGTGTGAATTTAACAAGGCAAAGATGTTTGTTGTGATTGTTTGAACAGAAACGGATGTTCGACGATGCGCGAGCGCGTGTGCCCGACGTTTTATTGTTCACTTAAATTCTCGGAGACCCAAGCAATCAAATTCACCAGCACTTGACACTATTCTGCTGAACTTTGACCAACGCCTCCATCTTGAATAAATTACCACCGTATAATAGACAACGACCCGTACAAACAGCAAATGATGTTACTAATTTAGAACATGTATAAAGTTCGTGTGAACTGTCTGACTTACACTGACAGATCAACAGAATACTAACAGTAAAAGATAATAATAATAATAATGTTAACACCTTATCTCAAAGAAATGGTTGCAGAACATTGAAATAACTCTCAATATCTAATTCAGACACACAGTTATTTGAGTGAAGTGTATATTACAAGACCGGTCACAAATGGCACGAATGAAATATGCGGCTTGTAATGAGTCGAAAACAACTTTTAAATGGCAAACAATTGATCGTAAATTGTCACCACCTATCATTTTATTTATAGTCTCAATCATGTGTAATTAATTATAGCGGAGATATAGCTGTTATAGCCATCGCATTTAAAGCCGTCAATCAGTGCGTTGTAAAGCACACCTAAACTCAAGTACAGTCGTGAACTAATTAATGAGATGGCTGCGTGACTTTCAGCTTATTGGCATCGTTTATGCGCTGCGCGTACGCGGTCAAGGCTTATCTATTATCTGTCTGGAAATAATTTCCAATGGTTTGGTTTTCTCTACGCGCACGCCTCTTGTAACTCTCGTAGTTCCGGCGATCACACAATTTCGCTTGTGTTGTAAACGTAAACAGATTCAGTGAAAAGTTATTTTCAAATAAAAACGATCGAGGAATTGCATTTCATGAATCTTTCATCAAAGACTATGTGTACACATTAATGTGTATTTCTTTTTCGCCCCAATGTGCGTTTTCATTAGCTCATTAAAACTAGCTTCGCAGTCGATGTTTGTCCGTCGTGTGGGAATCTTTACAAAAGAGCATGACTTTTCGCGCTTTTATGAATTAGTCAATATTGATACTGACAATCAACAACCACTCGGACTGCAAACAGTGTTCGCTGTCAAAACTGTTAAATTAACGCCAAGCTACGATCACGGCTAGAAAAATACGCAATTGCACGCACTAGCACCGATTGGCAGTTTACGAATAGTTATGAAATTATTTTTACACGTTTATGTAAACTTTCAATAACGCGTTACAGTGAGATTTAAAATTACGCACACACGGGGAACCACTATATTAATTTGCGTTAATTTTGACCTATGTTTGCCAGACAAGTCAGCTTCCCAGTAGTTACCCAAACGTGATGGTATCTGAGAGAAGCCCCACGGATCCACGCTGTTTATGATAGCGTTGCTGTGTGTTTCCGCTTTGCCGTGACATTTATTGATTCGAAGTGCCGGGTACCTTAATACCGCAAGCTCATTCTTCCCCCAATAAAACAAAATTTCATTTCATCATTATACTGTCGTTCCGTTTCAATACCAACTTTATCCACGAAACACAATTAGTGTGCAGTGACTTGTGAAGGCAGTACATGCGGCAGATACTGCGCATGGTACTCGGCTAATGAGCTCCAGATCTGTTTCAGTACCAGTAAAGATTTCTCTGTTGACCTAGCCACACGTAGTCTTTGAAATATTCATTTCATAATTTGTCTTCAAGGCAATTAATTTATTTATAGAATAGGTACTAATGCTATAGTCATTTGTGTTATTACTTAATAATAATAATTGGACACAGAACTCAATATAAGTAATGGTATGAGGAGTTCCAATTAACAGTACTTTGTGAAACGGAACTGATCGATTCTGGGAGGTTTATCATAGCTTTAATCTTGTCGATTTCGTTCTCCCGTCACGGTATATAAAATATCACGTGATCGCATCAAAGCATTTTATGTCGTATTTTTTTTTACAATATATGTTTATTGAGATACTCGGGAAAACAGTGTACGTTGATTTATTGCAGACTATTTTCTCGATAACTGTAGGTCTACGTGATTCCAAGCATGTGTTTTAATTAATTTGATGTTTGGCTTTGTTACGAAGGTTTTCCATTGTCGAGTCAATAAAACGCCCTGTCTGTCACTATATACGCACATTGCACGCAGAATTTCGATCCTCCGAATTCCAATCGATGATAACATATCAGCAATGTCCACGATGTTCACGAATTCAATACATTATTTTCAATAAAGTCCCCATATTTCATTATCTTTTTTATTTGTTTATAATGTAAACTGTGGTTAATTGACTATTCAAAATAATTACCTCCACCTTTGATCTTTCGATTAAATGACGACAGACTTCAAAGAAGTGGACAAGATGCAAACGTATTAGCATAAATGTTGCACGGCCCTGTCGCCATGGGAATACGGTACTAGCTAAAGAGAATTAACTCTAGATATAGTGACTTTGATCTTTACACGAACAAACATTAACGGAAATTACATGCATAACAAATTAAATATAAACTTGGATAATTTAACTAAAACGAAAACTCCACTCTATTATTCCATGAATAACATTTACATAATAGGATGTTGTTCCATTTAGAACCCATTACGGAACAAGGTAATCGAATCTATGCCAAGGGACAAATGAGCCATCACCGAGGCGATTCTGTTTAAAAAATGCACCCAGTTCTAAACGAGATATTTATTTGTCAACGGTGCGTAAGCGCTACTGTAAAATTTGATTTTGATTTGATTTGAGCTGTGTAATTTTGTAATTTTCGCTAAAAAAGACATTTTTGCTGCTTTGTAAGAAGTTTATATATATTTTATTTATAAAAAAAAAATCAGTAGATTTTAATATTAGTGACTCATTCGTTCAGCTAAAATATTAACAATGATATATTCCAAGTGAAAATAAAATAGACTACAGTATTCAAAGAAGGAGACGAGCCGAGACAATGTTTTATTCTTCATGGGGTTGTAAATTGTTTTGAAAGTTTTGTTTTCTCTAAACTAAACTAAAGGTTGAGAATGGACATTTTCTTGGTCGATAAAACGATAGTGAATTGCACACGTGTGATTATGTCATCCAGCTAATCTTGTAATACCACCACTACTACTACTTATTTGTTAAAAGTGGCTAATTAACCATTTGATAAATGTGCTTATTCCAAAGGTTGCGATGTAATTCGCTGTAACTACGTCATCATCCAATCCTTGATCCCATTATTGTTTCTAACACATAGCTTCGAAGGATTTCGTCTCTAGTAACAATTATATAAGCATCAAGTCAGTTTGAGGGTTATTTTAATCTCCGAGTGCCGGAAATTAGGCCTAGAGCTGTCTAAGACAAGGGAAAATTGCTTCCTCTAGTCTGTCTGTATGTATTTTGCAAAGGAGCACGGTGATTGGACAATGTTTTGATTTGAGCAAGTTGTAGAGAGATTAGTCGACCTAAACCTTACAAATAATGCGTGAGCGCGCGACAGTGAAATGATGGAAGCAATCATGCGTTGCCTGTTATAAAACAGAACATTGCATACAATAATTGAACTAATGCACGCTTGGAAGAGAGAATCGTTTTTTAAACATGATGCGAGATTTCCTTCTCCCATGTGTGAATACAGGGTCCAATTGATGGTGCTCCATAGGGAAATCACCCATCGATCTACTTATGCCAAGTGTGCCACCGCTTAGTAAGCAGCGACGCTAATGTACCATAGAGGCTACAATAGTATGATAATTGGGCCGGGTAAACAACCGTGATCTCTGTTAAATCTAAGACATCAAATAATTTAATCAGAGAAATATTTTATTCCTATTTTCGTCGCCTTAAGCACACTTACATTTGAACAACTATAGCGACATTGTCAGTATAATTCTTACTTTGCGATCGTGTAAAACGATGTTCAATAATGAGAGGATACTATACTACTCGTATTTTTATTATTAGTTTAATATACTATGGGATTATTACAAGGACACAGCAACATATGCACAAAACGAGTTAAGCGGATCGATGCGATGGAATAAGTTGCGCCCTCTAGCTTCCGTGACGTAAACGGATGAAAGGAAGGCCGCTCATGTCTTCTAAATTGTTTTGATCTGTAGTTCTTCCGGTAAAAATAATGTTAATCAGAGATTTCACCATATATATAAGTGACGATCGACCACACAACCAAACACAGTTGTCAATTGCAACGACATTGCGTTACCCGTTTACGTCATCTTGACGTCACACGGGCGCTTTGTCGTTAGAGGGCGCGGTAAATCTTAGAAAAAGATGGTTAATAACAACTAACAAATATTACAAATCAACGCCTACAACGTATCGCTCTGCGTCCGACACAGTTTTGACTCGAAAGTTCTTGATATTATTATTATGACATTGACCTTCGAGCTGACCACAATAACTTACCGATATCAAACGATTCTCTTGGTAACTTTGTAGCTCGGCCGTCGCGACTGTGTATTCATCAAACCACAGTGTCGGTAGTCACTCGTTCTTGAAATCATGGCACTGGTAATTACGTCAACACCGTGCCATAATTACCGATATCAGTGATATTAGCTATGTGGTTTTATTTAGTACAATTCCCTTTAACCTCCTATGTCTTATGATTTCTATAAATGTCACGCTGCCACTCCGTGCCGGGACTACCAGTCTATAACGGTCTGTCTTTAATGCAATCGCATTAATTGTTGCCCTGGGAAACAAACTCGTGTCAGCCCGTTAAAACGCTGCTACGTTGAATATTAATGCATCGTGCCATATTTCAAACTACAGTATTATGACTTTTATCTTTCGTATCATAAAATGAAAACATACTGTTTTTCTGACTGATAATATCGCAAAGCCGTTCATTCACGTTATATCCTTCTCTGTCTGGAGTAATTACCGTGTATAGCATTCTGCGTAACATCATGTGGTTAGATTTGACACTGTAAGCTTTGCTACTACGCTAGCGCTACCGTTCTAGTAATTCGTTTAAAAGGCTTATATGCACGTTTCATATTTTTTTCAAAAGTCAAATATTCTGTTGAAAATTAAAATCAAAATGTTTGCCCAATAGTAAAGCCCATAAATGTGTGCACGTATACACCGATAACTAGGTTCTCAGAGTGAAACATATTTTGATATATCTGAAATATATCAGAATCGAAATCCTTCTGGTGTATCTATTTATAATACCGCCATTTTTTTCTTCTAGATTAGATTACAATTTTTGATTGATTAGTGAAATAAAAGAGGATGGAAACATGGGGGGAAAACTGCTTTTATTGGAAGTGGTTTCCTTTTCTTTACAATTATATTTCAAAATCCAGGGTTTTAGCGTTTTTCGCAACGTTACAAGTGATCTAAGCTTACAACTACAAGTCCAAGAGCGAACATTTCATCCTCGGTTTTCTAATCTTGTCACGTTTTTTAATATTCATAAGTTGATTATGACGTGTTACGGTATTCACCTGCGACATATTTAACGTATAAATGTTATGCAAACAATGAAAACAACACTCGAAACACGTCGCAACACAATCTGTTGAACGCGATTGGCCATTAAAAACTCCAGGTGGTTGACGTGTTCTGCATCGTTCACATATTTGGCATCCACTCGGGGCTGTGCTCGTGTCGGTTAACGTTAATTACCGGTTATACGGTTAATTACTCCAAGCGGGTTTTGTGTCAGTTTCAATAACTGACGCAAGCAATGACACTAAATAATTTAATATGGTTATTATATTATAGTAATTTCTCAGGTGATGGAGATGTATTCATTACCCGTGTGACGGGACCGAATCAGCTGATAAATCAAAACGTCATCATGACATATCCAAATTGAAATCACCACTAAGACATAATTAATAATGCTTTCTTTTATATTCAACTGATTAAAAACAAAATATGACGTTTATAATTATACTTATGTGTTGTTATAACCACGTGCAATAAACGCATGGCGTAGAAAATTAACAATACAACGTATATTACTACTATGTTGTGTATAACAAAATAGAAAAACAAGGTCTTCCAAAGTCATCCTCAAAATATTGATCTTGTAGCAATATTACGTTCAAATATTGTTTTTCCCAAAATCATATAAAAAGACATACATGTATTTATTGAAATGTTTAAACAGTTATATTTGTTTTTCAAACTCATAAAGTTATTATAACGTAATTTAATAATGGTGACCACAATGTCCTCCCTTATGTGTAAATACATAATTCTGTATCAGTATAAATCAGTATAGTCATAAAATCAGGTACATTATTTGCTGAAATTCAAAATGGATATCAAGGAGAAATTTCATATGATGCTTATCTCATAGTAAATATCACAACTGGGTTAAAGTACGAAGCAGAAAAAATGACGCAAAAAAATAAACTTCTGAAACTACATTTTTTATATCTAAATACTCATCTAAATTTTGACACAGGTGGTACATTTTTAGTGACAATCACACCGGCTATTATAGCAACATTTATGGTTCCCAGAATTGAAAAGCAATATTCTGGTGTATATATATACTTCAGGTCATTCGCTACATTGACAGTCGTAGGTTTTCTCTAACAAACATATGAATTCCTATTCAATACTACTTTCTAATTAGATTAGTACACGGTGAATGCCGCGTATTTTACGAAATGCCAGACACACATATCTACCAGCTATGCAGTCTGCTGTTTTTCATCATGTGAACGTGAAAGCTTTCCGCTAGAGTTAAGTTTCACTTCTATTTTTTTTAAAAAACAAACTTTGTAAATGATGAAACAATACGAATCTGCGATAGCGATAGTATTTTATCTATTTATTATTTAAATTATCTTTCGTTCATATAATGACCATCTTACTTTGTACAAAAGAAATTTATTGTAAAGTTCTCATAATGGAAAGCAATCCACCGAGCATATCAGTACATGCCATCGCAGGAAAACGTAAAGGCATGCCTAGCAACCGGCTTAGCAACCGGCTCTGTGTGCCACAGATGTAATAAAAAAGCATTGTTTAGAATAAAGCCATAGCAGAAAGATCACTGATATTTTAAAAGTCGCATCGCAATATTGCATCTCTTTGAGACGTCTCGTCGTTATATTGTTATACAGATATTGCCATGGTTACGCGATGTTATGAGAAAATATTTTATGTTTTGTGATATTGTCAAATTCAATGGATGATTGCATCTTTTCAAAAAAACTAGAATTCTCCAATGTACACACCATAGTCGCTCACCAAACCAATATGAAATCGTGTCACTCTGTGGTATTGCGTAATTCAAATTTAAAGAAGTATTGCTTTTAATTCAATAAATGCACAACGCAATCTTTAATATGTTATATGCTATATATATCTTCTATATTTTCTATTGTTCTGGGCGGATACTTTTATAACGCTGTTTGTATGTCGGGATGACGGAACTTAGATTTGCACAATCTGTCAACAGAATATTCATTGCTGCGTAACATTACAAGCATGACTGAAAAAAAACTCCATCGCCATTTTTTGTCTGACTTATATAATTATGAACTATATAGATATAAGGTGTTTGTTTTGAACAAAGTTTACGTTATTTCAAAAAATATATTATTGTTTTGGCGACATTCCCTAGGACATTAAAAAAACTAATGGACTATAAGTGCATTTTTTTAGTAAATGAATAACACGCATATTACGAGGTACGCAGAATTCGAACTGTCGGCTACGGCAAACGCCTTGCCGCCTGAGAGCAGACGCGCACCTCCTTACGCCATACTAACATGCGCAAGCAACATTTTTGACGCTACATTTAAATGCGAGTATTTATGACCAGTACGTCTTATATCCTATATATTCGAATACAAGTTTAAAACATGTAAAACCGCAGGTACGCTTCTTTAATTTTTCACAGTTTATCTTTATTAGTTCTTAAAGGCCACCGGCCCATTTCACAATATACATGAAAAAATAAATACATAACTAATACTTTCTTGAGGTCAAAAGTCACCTTATGTTAATACATTCTTGTCTCAGAATGTGTGCTTTATGTACAAACATTGCTAGTTTTGTAATTATTTGGTCAGATTTATTTGACATAATGGAATAAAAATTTTCTAATGTTGGATAAGTATATGACCATGAGGGTAACGGGGACTTATGTTTTGCCCTGTGTGCGTCCGTCCGTCCGTCCGTCCGTGCGTCCGTGATCACCTGTATCTCGAACATGCATGGACCGATTAAGTTCAAACTTCACTCATACATCACACATTATATGGGACATATGCACATGCATTTTTTTCATGATCCGATTAACGATAGCCGAATAGCGGCCATTTTAAGGCCGAAAATGCATCAAAATCGCACATTTTCACCATTCCGGACCCGGATCTCAGTTATGCATGGACGGATTTTGTTCAAATTTGGTACATACATTAAACATAATAGGACCTTGATGCACGTCTTTTTTCTTTCGGATCAAGTTCGAAATGGCCGATTTCATCCTCTATTTCAAGGGATTGACAAATTTTACATATTCTCTGTTCTACATCCAGTCCCACAAATCTACCCTGTTCTATTTCTAGCCTATGACTAGAGCACCTGATACAAGCAAGAATCTTTTTTAATTTATCAGTTTCTAGACAATACAAATATACTTCTGGGTGAAATGAAGTTTTGATATTTCGATATGTCCGCAGCTTTTCCTTAGAGACACCCCCCCCCCCATCACTCTTGCTTAAATATATCAGATGCTCAGGTCATAAATAGGCGTAAAAATGCACCAAAGTCTCCTGGTCCCTGTCATAGCCATACCTCCCCGAACCCATGCACAGATAATAGATATTTTACTTTTGTTGCCCAAGATTCCCTATCATTATTATCAAGTGAAATAGCCAAATCATATGCTTGTCTAGTGACTCTATTTTGAGACATTTTTAGTAGTTTAAACCAGTATTTGAGACATTTATTATATGTATGCTCATTCAATTGACACTCTGACAGTCGAAGCTATAATATATTAACCAACCCAAATTCGATTCTCGTTACGATAATAATTCGAAAGCCAAAGATCCAATACATTCATTATAAACATTTTAGTCTACTACACAGAACGTCGCACGTAGAGAAACAATATATCTCTCAAACAATCACAGGAGTCCATTAAGTTATTACTGAAAGTTCAGACGTTATACAAGCACAGTGAACCGACATTATGCAACTATCTGTTTTCAATCAAGCGAAGGCTGACACACAGCACCAGTGAAATACACATGGGTCGTGGTCATAGCGCATTGAAACATGGTCCGCGTTAAAATGTTATAACTGCAGATCAGCTGGTCACACGCACATGTGGTGTTAAAATAATCCAAGCATTCATTCGTAGTATATAAATCGTATCCCCACTAAAATGCGGAACCCAGAGTGCCGAATATTGTGCACGTATGTACATCTATGTAGTTTTGTTTACTGTTATTAAATTCGATCGTTAGAAGAAACTGGAAATGTTTGATATCAAGATAACACTGTTGGACATCCGAGTCCGGTAAATGTTGGAGTCAATGATTACTCGGATTATATATAACCAACCACTGTACCCTGAGACGTAACCATGATTTTACTTGTCTCTCTGCCTCGACTCTATTGTTCTAAGTGTGATTTTTTTCGATAGCAAACAGTTTCTCTAGAAATGGACAGTATGTCGATTAAAACTGACAAAAAAGCGCTTTCTCGGTCTAACAGGCTCTACTCCGAAAATTGCAGTTACTCCACGTTAGTTTACTCTTATAGACACGATAAATATCAATCTAAACAACTTTGGAAGTCCGCACGGGTTAAAAAACATTCACCAACATGTGCTGGGTGACTCTGTTCGAACTCAGACAACTCCTTATCGCCTGAGGATTGAAACATAGGTTGCCACCGAACATCTGACTGTAGACACATGGGACATGGTGAGATGATGTGCAATGTACATGGCACGGCCCGCTAGAGAACACGTGAGAATACCACTAAGCTTCTCACTTCATGACTTTTTGAACAACTTGTGTTCCAACTGTCAAACTCATAGTGATAGCAGACCAAGTAATATTTACATATTAATACAAGTTATATACTTTTAATGATTTATTTGAAAACATTCGACACAACTGTTAAACCCCACTCTGTTATACTGATCTGGTGACATTGTTATGCAACAACAAAACTTAATCAACACATCAAATATTGTGAATTTTTTGTGAAGTTAATGGGAGAGGAACAAACCTAGCTATTTTGTTTGAACTATGGAGGCTTCTAGTGGTTTTGTAAGGTGTCAAACACATGATGAAATATTGGCTAAGAATGAACATATTTCAGAAAATCACATTGACTCAAGAAGTTTTATCAAGTAGGTATTCAACTCGCCTAAACATTGTTAGAAACTTGGCATAACATGTGCTAAATATAATGTTTTTTGGAAGAGGAAAAATCTGAAAAAGTCTAATTAAAACAATATTCGAAAAATTGAAAAATTAAGTTCCCAGAAAATATCACATAATCTTTAAATGATAACAACAAATGAATACTCATGAAGAAACTGATTACATATGAGCAGTTTAATTAAATAAACGACATAATTTGAAACTTACACCACAGCTCTTCGTTAATCAAATTAGGAATTAGTGCAAATATCATACAAATTGAAAGGAAATATTACAACTGTGTTGATATATTTCCCTTAGTTAAAAATCAAGACATCGGAGACCATGTACATTTTTTGCTCAATTATTTTTTACAAAGTACATGAACGAAACATCGCCATAAACTAGCCTATAATTTCTTAAAACAACAAAACAGATGAAGAAAAACGGACAGCCATTCCGGGAAATTGGGATGACGAAATCCTGATTGGGTTATATAAAAAATGTTTTATAAAAAGAGAGAAGATAATTAAAATCACGTAGTCCAAACTACGAAATAAAAATTACTTATAATTTAATTTCAATTTATTTTTTGTTCTATTTTGACTATTTTTCTTGTTGTTTATAGTTTATTGCTCCTTCACATTGATATTCTAAAGTGAATTTGATTGCAATAAAGATTCTTATCATAATTCATATTCACTCCCCGCTGTCAAAAAATATAAGAGTATTCAAAGGTTATGTCGATTACACGATTCAGTTCCAGTGACATATTGGTCTGAGTACGTCACCGGATAAAATTCGCCATCTTGTTAATTCTCGTTTGTATACTAGTTGTGTAATAGTCACTAAGTACCCGCGTATTGTTATAAATTGAGTAATTCTGGTGGAGTAATGCTGGCAGTGTGTCAATCATTGTTATTTTGTCTTCTAATTTTAGAATTGTGTTATTGTGTAATTTCAATTGAAATAAAGTTTGACACGAACAACCTAAAGGCTCGGCGTTGTTGCGCTTAGCAGGTAGCTATGTTAAAGCAAGAATACTATTCTGATCGTGAATGCATATGTTGTAAAGAAAGAAAGTAATTATAGGACGATGCCATTTCAAGAACATCCATGTATTTTAGTGATAGAAGTACCCAATGAATTACAATTGCAGTAAATATAGTTACAATGACCAGATCGCCATTATACAGTGAAACAGCCGATGGCACGAAGCAATTACAGGAACAGGACGCCAATTGGAAATTGTCTCAAATTGTTCCGAAAATGCGGGTGCTATGCATACCGATCATGTGGCGTCTCTGCCAAAGTCTGGCATACCGATCATGTGGCGTCTCTGCCAAAGTCTGGCATAGCAATTAGGTAGATACATTTACATAGGCCTAGCATACGTTATATAATAGTACATATGACGAGGTATGGTGCATGTATTCAAATAACACACATTTGTGATATCTGACATAGTCGACATAAACGCTTATGACTTATTTCCTCACTCGAACTCAAAACACATTTGTCGGAAGCGCAAATTTATGGCGTGCCAAACAGAAATGCCAGTGCTTACTAACTGTAAACATCAGCGAGCCGTCTTATTATAGCTTAGACACAGCTCGACTGGCTGAGCCGCTCAATACGAAATGCTCTTAATAATCTCAAATTGATGATGGAAGACGAGTAAATTGCTACGTGTACGCGAATGAGATGAGACGGCATTCATAACTTAGTCTGATCGCAGCGCTGGTTATTAATTTATTCATGATTAACTTGTCGCTACACGTCATACGTTTCTTCTATTTTATTTTCTTTCATTCCGATTTTATTCGTTGTTGGAGTAGAACTAATACGATTGATTGAAAGGTCTGTCTTTGCCAATCATATAAACAGTAACTACATTGTCGTCTTTGTGCATTTTACATTCCCAGTGACATCATTGCAGTTGTAAGACTGATGTAAATACTGATAATCTGGATTGAATTAGAGTTAATAGTATCTGAGAAGATGATTGATGTTTTATTTAAAAAGATACTCTATCATCTTCAGTAAAAATAAATAAATTGTCGACATACTATCATTACAGTGAATACGTTTGAAACGGAATTTGCGGTTTCTTTTTATAAAGCTTACCCAGTGTTACTATTTAGCAGTCTGAAAAAAATAACAGACTGCTGGCTTACAAGAAATGTTTAAAAATAGTCTTTCACCAATTTTCAATTCAAAATGGCCACCAAATCAGAGCTTAGCGCTGTGGAGGTAATCACAAAATTGTTATTTTCACAGAAACACAATCAGGTAAACACTCTTTTTAAACACATATTGTCGTTTATTTCATGCTCAGATAAATTCGATGAGTGTTTAGTTCGTTCAATCTTTTTAAATTTGCCAGGTAATTCGTTAATTAGTGATTTTGATTTTTTAAATGTTGTTATTTGAGTTAGAATAACAAGTTGAAAACAATATCGCACAATAGCGCTGTATTACTGTGGTGTCAAATCTTCTATTTCTTGTGTGTTACAGGTGGCATATTCAGCAAAGGGCGAGACGGAACACGAGATCTTGCTGAAGCAGCCTTTCACTTAGCAATAGAGAAGATTAACAACGACCCAACGATCCTGCCCAACACAAATCTCACAGCCCTGGTTCGGAATTCCGAGTATTTAGTGTACCCCTTCGGTAACATCCAACATGGTGAGTTATCTGTAATATTAAATCTGCGCACAATATTATATTATGTGAATATCGAACAAGCATAATTACTATACGCGCCGTATTATATGCAAACTGGGAGTAGGACATAGTACTACGGGAGATTGACAGAGACATCAAATCCACTACTCTGAACTAGCTGAACATATACTTATTTGAAAATTGCTAACTGATTGTCACAAATAACTGGGGTATGGGGTATGGTGTTATGTCTTAATGACCAGATGTAGTAAGGAATATCCCTAAATATTGCGCTTTAGTTGACCTCATCTTCGTTGCATTACGTTTTATCAACAATCTCCTTCGTCCTAACTAACTATTGTATTGTATTAATACTACAACCGCTCAGGTACCACTCAGGTATTGATTTTCGAACCCAGCATAGACGGACGTATCGAGAACAGTAATAATCAGTGGCGTTCACAATTTTTGCGCGAAACATCCTAAATCGTGTAGTACTACGTATGTTCTTTCCACCGTATGAACGTATAGTCGCCTGTCAAAATATATTTGTGTATAATGAACTCGTACTGTACTCCTGTACTGCACCGATGCGAGGTGCCTTTGTGCTTTTGGATTTTTGTCAGTTACGACGTTCCATGTTGCAAAACGCTGCGTGGGAGAATCAATACCTGCATGGCACCGATAGTAAATTTAAAACAAAAGTACTATATTGAAAAAAACTGTTGTGGGAATTACACAGATGTTTTATGAAGAAAATATATTTAGTATAGGATTAACCGTTAGTGAAGTATGTAAATCAAAGTACAGGTAAATTCATCATATAATACTATGTATTATACATTCGATTCTAACGCTATGCAATGAATTATGCGTTTATTTCTAAAATTCGTATAGTTTTTTTTTTCTGCTACTACTGCCTTCGAACAAACACGCGAACTACCTCTGGTATATCTAGTATACGGCAATCAAGGTATTTTTATTTACCATACGACTATTTAAATGGGCATTATGCAAATATGGCATCAACACGTTCTCTCGTGGAAAGTCTCGCGAGACTGTTTTTATATGATTTGGTGCTTTTAAATCACAAGTGATGACATCACATCATTTACCGTGCTTTAAATCAGTATGTAGCTGTGAAATCATGTTTGTCGATTCTAACAGTAAATATTTATTTATATGTTAGACTGGTTTCAGTCAAGCATTATCGCGGCAGTGTCAAAGTCAAGTTTGCCACTTTTCGCAACTAAATCAACATTACGTTTACCACATCTTTTCATTAATTTTAATTAACAACGAGATTATATGAAAAAAATACATGAAATTATGCGAAGTAGTACACCAAATGTGGCGTTCAAAAGGTAGATGAAATGAACATATATTATGAATGTTGTCCGCTATAATGCGCATGCATGTGATTGTATATGATGTATACGCGCGGTTTTGAATACCTTGGTGAAAATGACACGAATTTTCACGTGTACATTTAATTAGATAAAGAAACATTTTTAGAACGAGATGTGTAATGCATTTGGTGAATCGCCTGAACAAGACGAACATAATAGACTATATAATTTCCAAAACCGTCATACACGCCAGGTGTGTATCAAGCGAGAGATAGATTTGTTTTTATCGATTTGACTGTGGAAACTGAGATTGACCTTTATTCCACGTGACAAGAATAACGTAACATATCAATCAGACGAGTTTTTTCAAACATTCTTCATGAGGTAAAACATGTGGATAAAGAAACCGTCTGAGCTAGTGAAGTGGGCAGAATAATTCCCGTATCTATGGTTCTACGACCAGTAATTATTCCGATTGTCTGGTTCGCTGACGTACATTATTTTCCACAAAAGGAAATGATTACACTTAAGCAAAAACATTAAAGCCAATTGATTTTTAAAGTACCTTCACGTTAGGAAACACAGTTATAGTTATGTGGTAGCGTGTTCAGGCAATTTCTCCATTTGTTGGTTAATTTGGTACTACAAGTTACTTGCAATTATGCAATGCGTTGGTAAAAACACTGTCACGTACGTGCAAGCTGTTTAAGATGAACTTTTTCATTTTCACTGAATTTTAGCATCTTATAATATTATTACCCCAATTCACCCACAACTCAAGATAATTGTAGATTACATAAAATATGACATCATGTCAGTTTAACGCGTAGACCCACGACTGTTTACAATAGTAATTATTTACAATCGTATCTGGCCTACAAAAGAACTACATGCTAACTACAACTGCTGTCACTGAACTCTATCTTCCACAATCTCGTGTCTACAAAATACAAAGCATCTATGTATATGCAGCTGGTATAACGATATCTAACTACTGCCTAAATTTCCCCCTGATATGGTGATTTCTAAATGTAAAATAACGTGATCATAATGTCAATGATTAGAATACTAAGATCACATGAACACGTGGTGAGTTCGATGAGCCATATTGCAAAAAGGAATCTCGTTATAAGAGTAATTGCACCGTAAATATATACTAACTGGTTCTCAGATTACAGTACGTCGCATGATATAAACTGTATTGTATGTAATGGTCCATTGAAACATCCTCTCCTTTCTCTGACCAGTGGTTATGATATTGAATGAGTATTATGGAGAAACTATCTTTTTGTTATTATTCATTAATACAGAAACATACAATGCTTATGTGATTGCGTTACGATTGATCATCATTCAATCCATGCAGTAAAATCATCGAAACGCGAGTTCCGTTTGAAATTACTATTGTTGTTGTCGTTTACAGTTGTGCGCATGTGCATAACAGCAGCACGCGTGACAATGGTATGATAAAATGGCCGTCGTAATAGATACAGATAAAAACGGGCGAAGCTTCATTTTATTCTAATCTAACGTGTCCATCAATCATATGATTGACTGCCTTGAGAGCAGGAAGCTGTGTGAAATTTAACGAGAATCATGAAACAGCAACATAAACGAGTTGTTACACGTACAGCGTATGTTTTAGACCTAATAGATTATATTACAATATAGTTGTAAATAATATACTCATTAGTCGTAAATAACTATATAACAGCCGAAGTTCACACGTTCATATGGTGTCTTTAACACGCGACAGTATAACAATGTTATTTATGTAAAGTCCGAGTGCCTTCAACTTTCCAAACCCATTTATGTACTGTTTACCCAAAACGTGCCATTTTGACTAAAACTAACCCGTAATGGTTAAGATGCACAGTGACATTAAGTCATCATTCGATTTTGCAAACTATTATTGTCAATTGTCGTTTTCTCAATAGCATTAACACTTCGACTGTGTACAGTACATAGCATTCGTAATAACATGTAATCTTTCATTCAAAACTAACGAAATCTGCAAGTCTATTGACTAACTCCAGCTGCTGTATTTTTTTTGAAGTAATGACTGCATTGATGTTTAATCGTAGATGAATTGGTAAGATCAAAGTAACTGTGTACAGCGTGGTACAAGGTACTAATTTACAGTTGCTGAACGCAAAAACATGTTTTCAGACCAAATATTTTCATGTCAAGTTGGCAAATGTATAATGTAGTGATGTATATATCCATAAGTGATATACAACAAAAAGCAACAAACCATTATGTACACTATTATGTGCCCATTTTTCAAGTGTCTAACTATACAGCATACACACAGCTCATAGGCTGTTTGTTCAAATTGCATTCCATGATCATTTCACGAATAATGTTAAATATAGTCAAATTAATGTATGAGGATGTGGGATATAGATTGTGTGATTAAGGTCGTAAGCATAAATATTTAGGACTTATTTTATCACGTAGGAAAAACTGGTATAAAGACGCGGGTAATTTGGTCGTCAAGCAAACAAGGAAATGTCTGTTTCGAAGGGTGTAGTTTTTTGCCAGTTAATACTGCCAAAACATTCTGTACATTGCCAAGATTTGGGGTTACAGACAATATACCGTAGCATATGCCGTAGGGAGAGTACAGCTTAAGTTTTGTAAACATTGGCTTTGACATTGGCAACTACGAAAACAGTGCTTTGAGAATGTGGAAAGATGCCAATTTCCGTTAATTCCGTTTCAAAGTGTATTAAATGTTAAAATGTAGAATAGTGAAACATGCATATATATTGGTGTACACCATCAATGAGATATTCTTCGGCAACAGAAGTGAAGCATATATTATTTCGATATGGTTTTAGTACGGCCTGGATAACACAGAGGGTTGGAAATTCAGATGTATTCATGGTATTATCAAAACATCGTATTGCATCATATTGCAACTTCAAAAGTATGTTATTGCTCACTGTAAGAGATATTGCTCACTGTAAGACATTGCTCACTGTAATAGACATTGCTCACTTTAAGAGACATTCCTCACTGTAAAAGACATTGCTCACTGTAAGAGATATTGCTCACTGTAAGAGATATTGCTCACTGTAAGAGGTATTGCTCACTGTAAGAGACATTGCTCACTGTAAGAGACATTGCTCACTAAGAGATATTGCTCACTGTAAGATACATTGCTCACTGTAAAAGATATTGCTCACTGTAAGAGACATTACTCACTGTAAGAGACATTGCTTACTGTAAGAGACATTGCTCACTGTAAGACATTGCTCACGGTAAGAAACATTGCTCACTGTAAGAAACATTGCTCACTGTAAGAGATATTGCTCACTGTAAGACATTGCTCATTGTAAGAGACATTGCTCACTGTAAGAGATATTGCTCACTGTAAGAAACATTGCAAACTGTAAGAGACATTGCTCACTGTAAGAGACATTGCTCAGTGTAAGAGACATTACTCACTGTAAGAAACATTGCTTACTGTAAGAGACATTTCTCACTGTAAGATACATTTCTCACTGTAAGAGACATTGCCCACTGTAAGAGACATTGCTTACTGTAAAAGACATTGCTCACTGTAAGAGACATTGCTCACTGTAAGAGACATTTCTCACTGTGAATAGTGAAACATGCATATATATTGGTGTACACCATCGATGAGATATTCTTCGGCAACAGAAGTGAAGCATATATTATTTCGATATGGTTTTAGTACGACCTGGATAGCGCAGAGGGTTGGAAATTCAGATGTATTCATGGTATTATCAAAACATCGCGTAGTGATATGTATAACAAGATTGGTTTGGTAAAGTATGAACGCGGGACTCTTAAATGTTATATTGCTACTTCAAAAGTATGTTATTGCTCACTGTAGGAGATATTGCTCACTGTAAGAGATATTGCCCGCTTTAAGAGATATTGCTCACTGTAAGACATTGCTCACTATAAGAGACATTGCTCACTGTAAGAGACATTGCTCACTGTAAGAGACATTGCTCACTGTAAAAGACATTGCTCACTGTAAGAGACATTGCTCACTGTAAGAGACATTACTCACTGTAAGAGACATTGCTCACTGTAAGAGACATTGCTCACTGTAAAAGACATTGCTCACTGTAAGAGACATTGCTCACTGTAAGACATTGCTCACTGCAATAGACATTGCTCACTGTAAGAGATATTGCTCACTGTAAGACATTGCTCACTGTAAGAGACATTGCTTACTGTAAAAAACATTGCTCACTGTAATAGACATTGCTCACTGTAATAGACATTGCTCACTGTAAGAGACATTGCTCACTGTAATAGACATTGCTCACTGTAATAGACATTGCTCACTTTAAGAGACATTTCTCACTGTAAGACATTGCTCACTGTAATAGACATTGCTTACTATAATAGACATTGCTCACTGTATGAGACATTGCTCACTGTAAGAGACATTGCTCACTGTAAGACATTGCTCACTTTAAGAGACATTTCTCACTGTAAGACATTGCTCACTGTAAGAGACATTGCTCACTATAAGAGACATTGCTCACTGTATGAGACATTGCTCACTATAAGAGACATTGCTCGCTGTAAGAGACATTGCTCGCTGTAAGAGACATTACTCGCTGTAAGAGACATTACTCACTGTAAGAGACATTGCTCACTGTAAGAGACATTGCTCACTGTAATAGACATTGCTTACTTTAAGAGACATTTCTCACTGTAAGACATTGCTCACTGTAAGAGACATTGCTCACTGTAAGACATTGCTCACTATAAGAGACATTGCTCACTGTATGAGACATTGCTCACTGTAAGAGACATTGCTCACTGTAAGACATTGCTCACTGTAAGACATTGCTTACTGTAAGAGACATTGCTTACTGTAAAAGACATTGCTCATTGTAAGAGACATTGCTCACTGTAAGAGACATTGCTCACTGTAAGACATTGCTTACTGTAAGAGACATTGCTTACTGTAAAAGACATTGCTCACTGTAAGAGACATTGCTCACTGTAAGACATTGCTTACTGTAAGAGACATTGCTTACTGTAAAAGACATTGCTCATTGTAAGAGACATTGCTCACTGTAATAGACATTGCTCACTGTAATAGACATTGCTCACTGTAAGAGACATTGCTCACTGTAATAGACATTGCTCACTGTAATAGACATTGCTCACTTTAAGAGACATTTCTCACTGTAAGACATTGCTCACTGTAATAGACATTGCTTACTATAAGAGACATTGCTCACTGTATGAGACATTGCTCACTGTAAGAGACATTGCTCACTGTAAGACATTGCTCACTGTAAGACATTGCTCACTGTAAGAGACATTGCTCACTATAAGAGACATTGCTCACTGTATGAGACATTGCTCACTATAAGAGACATTGCTCGCTGTAAGAGACATTGCTCGCTGTAAGAGACATTACTCGCTGTAAGAGACATTACTCACTGTAAGAGACATTGCTCACTGTAAGAGACATTGCTCACTGTAATAGACATTGCTCACTTTAAGAGACATTTCTCACTGTAAGACATTGCTCACTGTAAGAGACATTGCTCACTGTAAGACATTGCTCACTATAAGAGACATTGCTCACTGTATGAGACATTGCTCACTGTATGAGACATTGCTCACTGTAAGAGACATTGCTCACTGTAAGACATTGCTCACTGTAAGACATTGCTTACTGTAAGAGACATTGCTCACTGTAAGAGACATTGCTCACTATAAGAGACATTGCTCAATGTAATAGACATTGCTCACTGTAATAGACATTGCTCACTTTAAGAGACATTGCTCACTTTAAGAGACATTGCTCACTATAAGAGACATTGCTCACTGTAAAAGACATTGCTCATTGTAAGAGACATTGCTCACTGTAAAAGACATTGCTCAATGTAAGAGACATTGCTCACTGTAAGACATTGCTCACTGTAATAGACATTGCTCACTGTAATAGACATTGCTCACTATAAGAGACATTGCTCAATGTAAGAGACATTGCTCACTGTAATAGACATTGCTCACTGCAATAGACATTGCTCACTGTAAGAGACATTGCTCACTGTAAGACATTGCTCACTATAAGAGACATTGCTCACTGTAATAGACATTGCTCACTGTAAGGGATGTTTCTTACTGTAAGAAACAGTGCAATCTGCAAGATACATAAATGTAAATTTAAAATGACATTATACAAAATGATTAGTTTGCTCTTATTAAGGCTGACACTGTATCTGTCACCCGATGCAATCTACCATATCTTTTAAACTTCTTAACCGATATATGTTACATTTGATAAGATCACGCAGACTGGGATCAACATATCTACTTTCTGAATGTGGTGTTTTAACAATCTTCTGTTAGATTCACTCGCGCGATAAAACTGACCACCCCTGCAACCCAAATTGTAATCAACCCCCCTTTACATTCACTTAATGCGAACAAAGCACACATAATGAAGCGCGATTCGTCTTTCTAATATTGCGACAACAGGATAAATTAATTTAAAATAAAATATTCTATCACTTAGGAATTATTCACAGACAAAGTACTTCGTGCCATATGCCAAAAGGATTAGTTTAAAACCTCATACACGCCATGAATTGACCCCTTTTTTTAAAAGATCCAAATATGGCCAAATACGGACAATTGAACACATTAGCAATGCAGTATAGAATAGACTACCAATAAAGGCACATTCGTGAAGTAAAGGACCTTATTCAAGGCTGCGTGTGTACAAGCCAAAAATGAATTGGCGAGACGCCAGCTCATTACGGTCGAAGCAGCTGGTACACAATATTAGGTCACAGCTTGGTGAACTACTTGTCGTTAGGACTTTCTCAATCACGCGACAATATAGGCATGTGGGCGAAGAAACAAAACTGCCTGCTAAATCTCACCTGATGTCAAATAAGATCTGATTTGCGCCATGCATCTGTCTTATAAATAGCGCTCTCTATCAATTGAGCGCTTCTGTGTCGTAAAATGGTTGTACGAGACACCGTCCACATTGTCGACATTGTTTTCATGTGTGGTCGCCCGTTACTTAAAAATATAGTTGTTTCGTTTCTATATTCTGAATAAACTAAGACAACACAAGCTAACAGAGTTGTCCACTATCAAACGCTTTTACAAATACGCCATTTCGACGTCACAGATGCGCTTTGTCGCTTGAGGGCGCTGTATATATTAATGCGCAGCATGTATCCGCCTCAATAGTGAATGATAAAGTCATGATAGCATTTCGCTTTATCACACTATGTAGCAATTAGTAACGCCGTTGTGTATCAAAACGTATATCGTACGTTCTGTTAAGATAAAAGAAAAATAATCATTTGTAGATTTATGTCACTGGCTGCATTTTGCCAAAACAGCAACAATTCGACGACCAGGTCAGTGCAATACAAAACTCCGTATAACAACCTGAAAATATTTGTAAAAAATGTCATTTTGCTTTCTTTTTATTTAGTTTTATTATTATACATATGTATGTTAACTTTTGTCGCATTTATTGTTCCTTCGACATTAAAGCGGGGAGCCGTCACCTGCGCATGCGTCAGATAACCATAACGTGTCATTGTTTACGAACAAGCGTCTACCCATGAGCCTTTGCGTATTGAGCGTGTGTTGTTATCGTCGCTTGGGACTAAATTTCCGCGCGTGCGCAGGTGACGACCCTTCCGCTTTAAACGATAATTATAAAACGTTACAAACACCAGATATATGGCAGACGTGCACTTTGTAACTTAATGAACCAGAATTCGTTACTACAGGATTTTTGTTATAATCAAACTTGAGTATTTTTAAATTAATGAAAAACATTAGGGCCTATTTATTTTCAGATCCATGCGAGAGAAGGGGTGGGGTGGGGGGTATTCAGCGCTTTCAGGTTAAACATTTTTCGTATATTAAATTAATTGATTGGTAAATTGATTGATTGGTAAATTGATTGACATAATATGATGCACTGTAATTCGTAAAGCAGTCAGAAACGTGATGAGTCATTTGGCGATTTACTCAAATTAATCTCACGATGATTAGTATATGCATAATGAAGCCCGGATACTCGGGCTCATTCTTTATAGTAAAGTCCGACACGAAATAACGATTCGAGACCACATGTATTAAAAAATGTCACATGTCACCCAAACCATGTCGTTTACCACATTCAGCGAGTCGTGTTAGCAGCCCAGCATAACAATTACACTGTGGAAATGCAATAGTTGATCCATTTCCAATTGAATTACGCTATAAAAGCCCGGAATCTCGTGTGATATATGTGGATCGGGAACATGTGAGATCGTGTAGTCAGAGTTAATGAATGTGTTTCTATTGATCGCACTCAATTTGCATTTTGAAATGTGACAGACAGATACTACGTTCAATGTTACATAAAAATCAACTGGTGAATTTCCATGATCTAACTCTGAACATGACAACGTCCGAACACCATTAATCGACATTGAATTCCAGGTAGAAAAAGAAGGTTCGAGTTCGAATCCAGCTATGTTCATCTCTTTTAAAAATTACTAATCTTGGTCGTTAACGGAAAGTCAAAATTGTCACATGATGTGTATAAAACACCCTGGGCATTGTATAGTGTGACATTCCTAAAAAGGACTCGAAACATTATCATTTGTTGTGTATTTAAAATTAGACAGTGAAACATTTTGATTTACAGAGAAACTCACATAAGCAAATTTTAAACATTTTTATAGGTGCCAGTATCCTAATATATAATATGTAATTAAAACACATTTGAGCGGATTCCTAACATGGTGAATAATAATATAAGAAATACATAATTTCCTCGTGAACACTAATTCCTGAGTTATTCTGTTATATGTTAGAATATTCAGTAATTTAACGACAGCTGTTACACTAACCCCTGTTATTCTTTGCTCTGTTATCTCATGACCTGACCAGTCTATGTAAGCTTATTCAAGGTTCAATAGAATTAAAAAGTCATTCCTTTTTGTATCACCTCACATACACAATTCCAATCAAGTAGCTATTGTAGCTTGTTTGACATGCAGTACATTGCGGGAACGAGACCAGTAACTATTCAGGCCGATAACGTGTGGGGTCTGTCTATGTTGGATCTGTCTGTATGCTTGTGATGTGACCTGCATGTCATCCACCTCCCCGGTGGCTCTCTGTTAACGCACAGAACCGGGACTAATATTATCACAGTAACTGCGTAACTGGTAAATTAATATTGAAGTCAATTTAACGAAATATGTGTATCGGCATAGATTTATGCATAAATTCAGGTTAATATAAGGTACATCCACCCAATCGTAATGCCTAGACTCATTAGGCTGAATGTAACTTAAGTTCAATTTAAATTTCATTGAATTTTAAAAATTCTATATATATACAGTTAAATTCAATTTCATTTCTATCTATATATTTCATTTTGTGTTAATTTTTAAAAAAATCGCATTTTTATACGGTTACAATTTATTTGAGTTGCTCAACAAAATCCAATTCCAGGTCTGGTTTGTGTTTCATAAGTAGCCCTATGCGTTGGCAATGTGGTGGCGGCCATCTTGGATTTTTGCCCAAATCACGAATTTATGATGGATTCCTTGTAATTCTTAGGCTATGGTAATAAACCATATTCGCCCCTGAATGATTAATGTAGATCCAAACGTTAATACTGGAGTCAATGCAAATATACATATAAGATTGTGCCTGATTGGCTACCCAACTCTAACATCTAACAGTTAGACCAATAAGAGAGCACCTTGTTCGTTGACAGTTTTTTTTCGACGTATCAAATGCTGCCTTGTATATATGCTTTATCCCGTCTGCAACACTGTAGCCCTTGTGAATCACATTAGCGGCCTTGTACATTGAAAATGTCTTAGAGTGATGTAGTGGTTTAAACGAGACTAACGCCAGACAGTACGAATAATTTGGTGGCGTGACAATTGTCAACCAATAGTGACTTGATTAGGTTGGAACGTAATCAATTTCGACCAATAGAACTGGGTCATGGGAACAGTTGACATAGTACCCACAATACACTGTTTTAAGTGGCATATAATATTATTCCGTTATAATCTGCTGGTAAAAAAAGTCGTTGTATGATATTGTCTTGTCTTTTTATGTCGTATTTTGTGATTTACCACAAAAACATTTTTTACAAACTCCCAGTTTGCGCAATTAATTACACATAATTGCATGTAGATTGTAAAAATACATAATTGTATTTATCAAATAGACTTTTTTTATCAGCTGGATGTGACGTCACCTTATGCAATTGAACATATCTATATCAGCTCATGCACGTGGATCATACGTGAGCAGACTACGTCCAGCGCTCACATATGGTACTGTTCAATTTGGCGCCAAGATATACAAATGAGCATGCATCACGTGACTATAGTGTGAGATAAGAAAAAACAGATCAACAAACCACATTGCATTTTTCATTGCATGTGTGACACAGAAATATTGTTTGAAGCTTTCGGGTTCCCATGTGGGTTTACTTTCTGAATTTAAAACAAATGTTTAAGATTCTAGTGTGTTTTTTTAAATTCTACATCCAGCAATTGATCGATATCAGTCAATGTTTTCATGATTTGGTGGGAGAAAACTTGCGACCGGGTCTAAATTCGATATTCGAACAATTACATATATCACTGATAAATTAAAAAATAAATGAGAAATGTTTTAGTTTTTTCATAAATAAGACGCCCAAACTTGTCCATCGGCTAGAGGACAGCCACAATGAAAATTAAGACGAAAATAAATCACTTTTTGCGCAGTTCTTTAAATTTACATTTTCACCGATGTAGGTAAACACGTTTAAATTCTAATCTTGACGGGATTTCAACTGGAAGCTTTGATATTAAAGAATGTAGTCAAGTGAATGTTATATTGACAATCGGCGAGATTTGAACTTCTCGATCATTATACACTAAGAATTTCTTCAAAATCATTTTCCTCTTGCATACTTTATTAGCGAAAATTGACTGATTACTGAACTATATTTTTTCTACGGACTATATTGTGTTCAGCTGATTGTCACGGACGATGAAACGGCAATTTATACATATGCATTTGTACGTGTGTGTATATGAAATTTAATAAACAACCTAACGATATCGACATATTTTACATTACAACATACATATATACGTAAATTAAAACCAATTAATGTTCACGAATTCCTTTTCGCTATTTTAATTCATCAGATTAGTGTGTGTCTTTATTTCTTAACAATAATTGTACAGTTCAAAACTAATCATAATATACAACGCACTGAAATTGATATTCATTATTTTCCTCAATTATATAAAACGAGCAAGCATGTTACATGTTGAACCTTTTGGATAGTCCAAAGATATTTTCTGGTTCGATAAAGCTAAGATACGTCAGCACTCGTCGCTATGGTAATTTGCAACACAGTCTATCTCCAAGTTAAAAACGAACGTAACAGTGAACAAATTAATGTTCACAAATTCCTTTGCGCTATTGCAATTCCTCAGATTAGTGTGTGTCATTATTTCTTAACAATAATTGTACAGTTCAAAACTAATCATAATATACAACGCACTGAAATTGATATTCATTATTTTACTCAATTATATAAAACGAGCAAGCATGTTACATGTTGAACCTTTTGGATAGTCCAAAGATATTTTCTGGTTCGATAAAGCTAAGATACGTCAGCACTCGTCGCTATGGTAATTTGCAACACAGTCTATCTCCAAGTTAAAAACAAACGTAACAGTGAACAAATCTTGTTAATGTCTTGAAATATCATGTTATCAAAATTATAATACGAAAGACGCAGTGACTGCGTCGTGTTCAATACGGTTCCCACGCGACGTACTTGGTGCGTGTTTAATACGCTGTTTACACGAACGCGCGCGCTACGCGCTATCTTGATAATGGAATATAACTCCGTCAACAATTTCATTATTTAAGATCAACTCATTTACACTGTGTTCATATGTTTTCTGACATCTACCGCAGAGGAAACAATTGGCAATCATACCGTGTCTTGAAAATCTACTGCAGTAACCCGAGCATGATTTAGTTGTATAATAGACAGACTTACACACACTTAACATCAACGTCAGCTGTTCAGTAATACTTTAAAGTCGGAGGTATCGGGCATCAGCTATCGGATCGTGTCCCTAAGCATTTCTGTTTTGATAATTGTAAATAACGACGACTATTTCTTTTTTTACTTAGGAATTCTCATCACGCCGATGAATATTTTTCACATAACTAGATTAAACACATCTAGTCATACGAAACTTGTCTGATGAAATATAATGTATGGAGCGTTAACTAGAATAATAACAGCCTTACTACTATTTCCATTACGTCATTTGACTTGCTACTATGTCACTGGATATCGTATCAAGATTTATTTGGAAAGTGAATTAATTCAATCTGGGATATGAATATTCGTTAATTAGAGATAATGTATAATCAACGACACTTCTTCCTCCGCGTCACACACATTTTTGCACGTTGCATCGTCACATGTTATGCAAATGACATACACCACAGTGAGATTGCACTCTACAAACGAGTTATCTCCATCTTTAGAAACGCGAGGCATGTCACCATTACTTGTCCGAAGTATGAGTGATTAAGTACATATGTTACTCATGGAAATGAGAAAATCCTTTTCCACAAGTTTGGTTTCGCATATTGTGATGACAACGTAATATTACCGTAATTGGTATAGTACAGGTGTGATGGTTCAAATACCAAAATGGCAACAGTAACAGAAAGACTTCCATGGCGGCGATGATAAAATACGAACACGGAACCAACAGATGAGGTTTCAACTGGTACTGGTATTATTATACTCTGCAAACATCAGCATACATAATGAGTCTGGAATTTACTATAAATTTCTAGAATGTTCCATTACCTTCTATTGCCTCCTGCAGTGTTCTATTACCTATTCAACCAGTTACTAAAAAAAAAATCTAGAATATTCCACCCAGACACAGTACGGTTCTAGAACATTCTCAGTGACACGGAAGTGGTAAATAAGTCGTATGCGACATGGAGGATGTTTTGAAGTATTGTGGAAGTTTGACAAGAATAATTCTACATTTGGTGGTTTGCTGAATTGTATAATATAAATATATATCAATCATGATGCAAAAATATTTGCATGCCAATCCTAATATGGCAATACGTACTTCGTCTGTGCGCAACTATTTGTTTCCGTTATCTATCCCTCATTTCGAGGTTGTTTGCGGAGAGTCTATATGTTTTGTGATACCCTGTGCGAGTTAAGTGGGTTAACGACCAATTTACAGTGTTATTTTACGTGTACATGCTACGCGCACGGTAGTGAGTAAGTACTAGTACACATACCACAGGGCGTCATCGCCTGACTATATCCATGTGTGGCGGTCGTTCAAAAGTCAATACGCTCAAAGTATCAAATGAATGGTTTCATCGGATGGTATAAATTGTTGCAGTGCGTGCTTGTGACTGTCATGTTAAGGCATGTGTGTTATATATCCGCGGCATCTGAGTTTTCTCATCACGTGACATCTTGATCATTTACGTCAGTGTAGCAGAAATAATTACAAACTTGAATTCAATCACGATAACTTGAAACTAGCGTAGATGAGCAATGATGTACACCCCACACACGTACAAGGTATGCCCCTCGTCGGAAGGGGAGGGGAGGCTTGTACGTGTCATATACTAGTATATACCGACGACTTAACAAAACAATCGACATGTATAGAGCAAAGCAAAATTGTCAATAGCAGACATTATTTTGCCTTCTAGCGCCTTCTCGCCCACTTTATAATCAAAATCGAAGTGGATAGTGTAACAATGTTAATTTCCTGGCCACGTGATCCCACTTGTATCGATCTCTTCCTCCATAAATGTATTCACGTCCGATAAAACTCCGATTTGTAATTAAACATTTACCATGACAACTACAATAACTGTCACAGGAATGTAAATACGATCGGATGACAAAACAGATATTATTCGACCAGGACTACTCGACTGATAAGATAAGCTATGATGTGGACTTTTGTAAAACGCATACACGCTTGGACGGTGAGTTATGTCTCCGGTGCTCGTTTCACTGTTTTAATGCCATTCCAACTGACATTATCGCAACGTACATCAGTCAGACTATTGCTTGTTTGCCAAGACATAGACCCCATTTCTAGATAACGCTGGCATTTACATACCCCCGCTTATATCTTAAAGGTGTGTGCTCTACGCGCTTAGTAAATACGATACCCATCTTTTTTTGTTTGGCAATTACTTGTGACACGATAATAGAAATACTGTATACACATTAAAGGTCATCGGCATTTACATTTACACCGTCTGATTTTCGAAAAACATTCCTAGTTCTATTATAAGCGTAAAAAAATTGTCGATTTGATAACAAGGTTTTCTAAAAAGCGTGTCACACAGTGCATGTTTTGATGCATATCTGTTTTGCGTAAAAGCACATTATGGACGAAAACCTTATTTTCTGTAAAATGTTGTATGATACTGTATTTTGATGAGCACATTGCTTTAGGAGCTGTTCATGCAGTAGACAGCGTCGTACTGGTTCGATGTATTGAACAAATAATAACGCGCATGCGCATAAATTTCAGTATATCATAGAAAGAATCTTTAGCTATACCCTGAAAAAAAACACTGTTTTACGTTCATGGTAGTTCCTAATAAAACAGCATTAAAGCGGGAGAGTCGTCACCTGCGCATGCGTCAGATGGTCATAGCGTGTCATTGTTTACAAACAAGCGTCTACCCATGAGCCTTTACGTTTTTGCCTGTGTTGTTATCGTTGCTTGGAACTCAATTCCCGCGCTTGCGCAGGTAACGACCCTCCCGCTTTAAAAAAACATGCAAATCGATGCGAAGCTATTTACAAGATTGTATTTGATTGGCTACCCGACCCTAATATCTAACATTCAGACCAATCAGAAAGCAGCTTGTTTGTCGGCAGTTTTTTTTGTATAAATTCTTTGTTTCAAATAAAACATGAATGGTCTCATCATATTGCATCTATACGTAAAATATTTAGCCAGATTTATTATTTTCATCAACTGAATAATCAATATATGGATAATAATTTCTTATCATAAATTATGGAACTTAAATGAATGTATTTCTAAAAAGTTTGATACGATCAGCTTCATTTCGCTACAATAATTGATTTGTTCATTAAAAAAATTCAAAAGTTAAAATACAGAAAAACATATCACAACACGAATCTACAACATTCAAGCCATGGGGCCATTGGGAAATCATTTCCATTCGACGACGACCCCAAAATAACAAAAGGTCTACATCAATCATAAAGTGGGACGTTTGAAAATCAAGTCCGGCATATAATTTGTATACATTTAATACCTCCAACAAATCACGCTGAATGTGCGTTTAGTGGAGCAAATGAGTAACAAACAACTATAATACACAGGTCAAAGTACGGAACTAATTAGCAAACATCGTGTAAGATGTCGCATTTCATTTTGAATTAATTTCCGAAGTTTCAATTACATGTTTCGTATGAACTTTGATAAGTTCACAATAGGTCTACACTCTAGTATGACGTTTACCGTTTTCTGTACGGCGTACTGCTGCTTTCCCATGTCTCTTTCTCACACACTTTCCCATAACAATAGCTACGGGGAAAAGTCTTAATTGCCGGTGAACCCCGCAGACTTCAAACGAACGCGCCACAAATCATCCAAATTGTTGTCGCAGTCAACAGTCGTATGAATGTACTGCATACTGCAAATCCAAAGTAATTTTAGTTGTATACAGGTGTGAACATTTAACAAAAGTAAGAAGCTATTAAAATGAACAGGTGCGAGGAAAACGCTACGCATAGCATATCGACTACGTCGGCTATGCGGCTATGTACTGGCCCTATTCATAGTTTGATACATGTATTCACTGCAATTTACACAAGTTCCTTCAGGAAATTCTGCATTTTTGACACACACAATTCATTAGAAGGGGGGGGGGCATCACACTACAGCCACCAGAACCAAAAGGTCGTCAGGTGGTTCCACTCGAATTGCTGAAATTTTACGCACCCCTAGATAAATAAAAAAGTAATAACTTCAGTGCCGCGATATCCAGATTTGTCCTTATCTGACTAGTTATCTAACGATAAATACATAAATAATGATTAACGGATGGAAGCTAGCGATATTTCAAATAAAATAATATATTTATTCGCCCCACGGCTGTATTTATTTAGACAAAATCACAATGACATTTATTTTACGCAAGTCATCAAGTTTTAGTTGTATTACTTAATCTCACGACCGTTCATGCTACGAGACATGCCTGCATTGTGAGACTTTTTAATTGTGATGTAATTGTACTAAACACAACTATATATGGAGTGAATTTAAATTAAAGTAAATATAAGGTAATCAATTGATTGGCTTGTTAATATAGTATAAGGATTATTTAATAAAATGTCAATCAAAGGAACGGAAGCAGGACTGAATATAAAAATATACCGATCGTGTCTACGTTCGCAGACTGTGTCGTAAAAGAGATTATTTTGGTTGGCAAGAGATTCATTGTATGCAATTGTAATGTTGTACGTAATCTACAGGAAACATTCACGGCTTATTGCCAGACTTGATCGTCGTCTTATAATTGGCATATATGACTACGAACTTGTAATTGCTCGTAATGCGGCGTCACTCATGTCTCATCGGTCACACTATTGGTCTGCGTTCAGGAATACGATTGGGATCTTAGATTTGTATCAGAAACCACATTAGAAAAAAACAACACACGAGACGTCCACCATATATACATATTTGTGTGTGGATGGTCTCGAATGACCAATGTCGTTACAGATTCCCCTGGCCCAGAAACATGTAGACTATTTACTGGACCATTATTCCACCCCACCCAACAAAACATGCCAGTTTGACCGAGCTTACCTTCGTCCTATAATTACTTGACTGTGATGGTAGATGATAACGAGAAAGGCTTCAACCGAACTACACGAAGCGATGTGCATCGATACCATACTTCATATTACACAATCTATACATACCCACGTGAGATGTGGATATATCACATCAGATAAACAACATTACTAGATATATCTGCCAAATAAGACAAATTATAAAAACAACATTAGATATACCACATCAGATATTAGATAGTATACTACTTTTGATATACCATACTACACAGACATGTATAGCATCAGATATACCACAATAAATATATCGTATCAAAAAAACTATATTAGATATAAAACATAAGATATATCGTACTAGATCGGTGTCATTAGATATACAATATTGTAATAATGTTCCCCGTCAGACATACCGTATTAGATATATCGTGTCAGATGTACTATTATTAGATATACAAAATTAGATAAATCGTGTCAGATGTACTATATTAGATATATAAATTTAGATATATCGTGTCAGATATACTGTATTAGATATACAACATTAGATATAACGTGTCATATGTACTATATTAAATATACAACATTAGATATATCGTGGCATATGTACTATATTAGATATACAACATTAGATATATCGTGTCAGATGTACTATATTAGATATATAAATTTAGATATATCGTGTCATATGTACTATATTAGATATACAACATTAGATATATCGTGTCAGATATACTATATTAGATATACAACGTTAGATATATCGTTTCAGATGTACTATATTATATATACAACATTAGATATATCGTGTCAGATGTACTATTATTAAATATACAAAATTAGATAAATCGTGTCAGATGTACTATATTAGATACACAACATTAGATATATCGTGTCAGATGTACTATATTAGATTCACAACATTAGGTATATCGTGTCAGATGTACTATATTAGAAATACAACATTAGATAAATCGTGTCAGATGTACTATATTAGATATATAAATTTAGATATATCGTGTCAGATATACTGTATTAGATATACAACATTAGATATATCGTGTCATATGTACTATATTAAATATACAACATTAGATATATCGTGTCAGATATACTATATTAGATATACAACATTAGATATATCGTGTCAGATGTACTATATTAGATATACAACATTAGATATATCGTGTCAGATGTACTATATTAGATATACAACATTAGGTATATCGTGTCAGATGTACTATTTTAGATATACAACATTAGATATGTCGTGTCAGATGTACAATATTAGATATACAACATTAGATATATCGTGTCAGATGTACTATATTAGATATACAACATTAGATATAGCGTGTCAGATGTACTATATTAGATATACAACATTAGATATATCGTGTCAGATGTACTATATTAGATATACAACATTAGATATATCGTGTCAGATGTACTTTATTAGATATACAACATTAGATATAGCGTGTCAGATGTACTATATTAGATATACAACATTAGATATATCGTGTCAGATGTACTATATTAGATATACAACATTATATATATCGTGTCAGATGTACTATATTAGATATACAAAATTAGATATATCATGTCAGATGTACTATATTAGATATACAACATTAGATATATCGTGTCAGATGTACTATATTAGATATACAACATTAGATATATCGTGTCAGATGTACTATATTAGATATACAACATTAGGTATATCGTGTCAGATGTACTATATTAGATATACAACATTAGATATATCGTGTCAGATGTACTATATTAGATATACAACATTAGGTATACCGTGTCAGATGTACTATATTAGATATACAACATTAGATATACCGTGTCAGATGTACTATATTAGATATACAACATTAGATATATCGTGTCAGATGTACTATATTAGATATACAACATTAGATATATCGTGTCAGATGTACTATATTAGACATACCATAATAGATATATCATGTCAGATGTACTATATTAGATATACAACATTAGATATATCGTGTTAGATGGACTATATTAGATATACAACATTAGATATATCGTGTCAGATGTACTATATTAGATATACAACATTAGGTATACCGTGTCAGATGTACTATATTAGATATACAACATTAGATATACCGTGTCAGATGTACTATATTAGATATACAACATTAGATATATCGTGTCAGATGTACTATATTAGATATACAACATTAGATATATCGTGTCAGATGTACTATATTAGACATACCATAATAGATATATCATGTCAGATGTACTATATTAGATATACAACATTAGATATATCGTGTCAGATGTACTATATTAGATATACAACATTAGGTATATCGTGTCAGATGGACTATATTAGATACACAACATTAGATATATCGTGTCAGATGTACTATATTAGATATACAACATTAGATGTATCGTATCAGATATACTATATTAGATATCCAACATTAGATATATCGTGTCAGATGTACTATATTAGATATACAACATTAGATATATCGTGTCAGATGTACTATATTAGATATACAACATTAGATATATCGTATCAGATATACTATATTAGATATACAACATTATATATATCGTGTCAGATGTACTATATTAGATATACAACATTAGGTATATCGTGTCAGATGTACTATATTAGATACACAACATTAGATATATCGTGTCAGATGTACTATATTAGATATACAACATTAGATATATCGTATCAGATATACTATATTAGATATACAACATTATATATATCGTGTTAGATGTACTATATTAGATATACAACATTAGGTATATCGTGTCAGATGTACTATATTAGATACACAACATTAGATATATCGTGTCAGATGTACTATATTAGAGATACAACATTAGATATATCGTATCAGATATACTATATTAGATATACAACATTATATATATCGTGTTAGATGTACTATATTAGGTATACAACATTAGGTATATCGTGTCAGATGTACTATATTAGATATACAACATTATATATATATCGTGTTAGATGTACTATATTAGATATACAACATTAGATATATCGTGTCAGATGTACCATATTAGATATACAACATTATATATATCGTGTTAGATGTACTATATTAGATATACAACATTAGGTACATCGTGTTAGATGTACTATATTAGATATACAACATTAGATATATCGTGTCAGATGGACTATATTAGATATACAACATTAGATATATCGTGTCAGATGGACTATATTAGATATACAACTTTAGATATATCGTGTCAGATGGACTATATTAGATATACAACATTAGATATATCGTGTCAGGTGTACTATATTAGATATACAACATTAGATATATCGTGTCAGATGGACTATATTAGATATACAACATTAGATATATCGTGTCAGATGGACTATATTAGATATACAACATTAGATATATCGTGTCAGATGGACTATATTAGATATACAACATTAGATATATCGTGTGAGATGGACTATATTAGATATACAACATTAGATATATCGTGTGAGATGTACTTTATTAGATATACAACATTTGATATATCGTGTCAGATGGACTATATTAGATATACAACATTAGATATATCGTGTGGGATGGACTATATTAGATATACAACATTAGGTATATCGTGTCAGATGGACTATATTAGATATACAACGTTATATATATCGTGTCAGATGGACTATATTAGATATACAACATTAGATATATCGTGTCAGATGGACTATATTAGATATACAACATTAGATATATCGTGTCAGATGTACTATATTAGATATACAACATTAGATATATCGTGTCAGATGTACTATATTAGATATACAACATTAGATATATCGTGTCAGATGGACTATATTAGATATACAACATTAGATATATCGTGTCAGATGTACTATATTAGATATACAACATTAGATATATCGTGTCAGATGAACTATATTAGATATACAACATTAGATATGTCGTGTGAGATGTACTATATTAGATATACAACATTAGATATATCGTGTCAGATGGACTATATTAGATATACAACATTAGATATATCGTGTCAGATGTACTATATTAGATATACAACATTAGATATATCGTGTCAGATGGACTATATTAGATATACAACATTAGATATATCGTGTCAGATGGACTATATTAGATATACAACATTAGATATATCGTGTCAGATGGACTATATTAGATATACAACATTAGATATATCGTGTCAGCTGGACTATATTAGATATACAACATTAGATATATCGTGTGAGATGTACTTTATTAGATATACAACATTAGATATATCGTGTCAGATGGACTATATTAGATATACAACATTAGATATATCGTGTGGGATGTACTATATTAGATATACAACATTAGATATATCGTGTCAGATGGACTATATTAGATATACAACGTTATATATATCGTGTCAGATGGACTATATTAGATATACAACATTAGATATATCGTGTCAGATGGACTATATTAGATATACAACATTAGATATATCGTGTCAGATGTACTATATTAGATATACAACATTAGATATATCGTGTCAGATGTACTATATTCGATATACAACATTAGATATATCGTGTCAGATGGACTATATTAGATATACAACATTAGATATATCGTGTCAGATGTACTATATTAGATATACAACATTAAATATATCGTGTCAGATGAACTATATTAGATATACAACATTAGATATATCGTGTGAGATGTTCTATATTAGATATACAACATTAGATATATCGTGTCAGATGTACTATATTAGATATACAACATTAGATATATCGTGTGAGATGTACTATATTTGATATACAACATTAGATATATCGTATAAGATATATCGTGTCAGATGGACTATATTAGATATACAACATTAGATATATCGTGTCAGATGAACTATATTAGATATACAACATTAGATATGTCGTGTGAGATGTACTATATTAGATATACAACATTAGATATATCGTGTCAGATGGACTATATTAGATATACAACATTAGATATATCGTGTGAGATGTACTTTATTAGATATACAACATTTGATATATCGTGTCAGATGGACTATATTAGATATACAACATTAGATATATCGTGTGGGATGGACTATATTAGATATACAACATTAGGTATATCGTGTCAGATGGACTATATTAGATATACAACGTTATATATATCGTGTCAGATGGACTATATTAGATATACAACATTAGATATATCGTGTCAGATGGACTATATTAGATATACAACATTAGATATATCGTGTCAGATGTACTATATTAGATATACAACATTAGATATATCGTGTCAGATGTACTATATTAGATATACAACATTAGATATATCGTGTCAGATGGACTATATTAGATATACAACATTAGATATATCGTGTCAGATGTACTATATTAGATATACAACATTAGATATATCGTGTCAGATGAACTATATTAGATATACAACATTAGATATGTCGTGTGAGATGTACTATATTAGATATACAACATTAGATATATCGTGTCAGATGGACTATATTAGATATACAACATTAGATATATCGTGTCAGATGTACTATATTAGATATACAACATTAGATATATCGTGTCAGATGGACTATATTAGATATACAACATTAGATATATCGTGTCAGATGGACTATATTAGATATACAACATTAGATATATCGTGTCAGATGGACTATATTAGATATACAACATTAGATATATCGTGTCAGCTGGACTATATTAGATATACAACATTAGATATATCGTGTGAGATGTACTTTATTAGATATACAACATTAGATATATCGTGTCAGATGGACTATATTAGATATACAACATTAGATATATCGTGTGGGATGTACTATATTAGATATACAACATTAGATATATCGTGTCAGATGGACTATATTAGATATACAACGTTATATATATCGTGTCAGATGGACTATATTAGATATACAACATTAGATATATCGTGTCAGATGGACTATATTAGATATACAACATTAGATATATCGTGTCAGATGTACTATATTAGATATACAACATTAGATATATCGTGTCAGATGTACTATATTCGATATACAACATTAGATATATCGTGTCAGATGGACTATATTAGATATACAACATTAGATATATCGTGTCAGATGTACTATATTAGATATACAACATTAAATATATCGTGTCAGATGAACTATATTAGATATACAACATTAGATATATCGTGTGAGATGTTCTATATTAGATATACAACATTAGATATATCGTGTCAGATGTACTATATTAGATATACAACATTAGATATATCGTGTGAGATGTACTATATTTGATATACAACATTAGATATATCGTATAAGATATATCGTGTCAGATGGACTATATTAGATATACAACAACATTAAATCCGTTGATAATAGATATTGTTGGTTTACTGATACAGCATCAATTCATGCCCAACCATTGCTGTGTCAGTTATTGAGTACATCATTCGACTTATACATAGATAAATCACGTGCAGTGTTGGCCGAATAGACAGCGACACGTGTGGGGGTCAGTACACATCCAGGCTGTACTATTGACACCATATTGCCACCTGACGAATCCCGCGTCTTCGCGAAGTAATAACTACGAATTCGTCGACAATGTGATGTCAATTTTAAGTGGTGCAAATTCAAAGATGTGAAAGTACAGAAAGCCATTCTAAAGTAGACTGAAAAAGAAAAAAAAAAAGAATGTGTCGCCGGCACTGATCTTTCTCCGTCGTTTAAGTTTCAACACGCGGTTATTACTGTTTACGAGTTCATTATTTTCTACTTTCAACGTTTGTTAACACCCCCGGGAGAAATGCTCTGTCCATATCATCCACATTCAAATCTGAGTGCCAATTACTTTGACAATTTGTTTGCAGATCACGACTTTTCTATAATATCATTAATATTTTAAACATTTAAAGTAAGATGGCGTGAATATTAAACAGCTTATTAAAGAGCTAAGATATGCAAATGGAGGATTTATACAACCATGATTCAATTATGACTGTACTTGATGAATCCTTATCTAATTGTCTTATCCTTATACAATATTTATATAAAATACAGATGTTCTCAAAAAGCGATGAGTCAGATATATGGCATTACGTTACATCATTTGTGTTTTCAATTGTTATTTAGTGCTATCAAGTATAGTTGTGGACAGACACGCAATATTGTAGTGTGTGTCTATTAGGTACTAACAGTGCACACGCACCTTCTGTTTAAGGGTAACAGCCCTCTGTTGAAAAGGTACTTTGATCACAATCCTCTTCTGTTTGTCTAAAGACGCATGTTTCACGCTGCAGATATAGAACATGATTATACATAACGCCATAATTTACAGCGTGCCGTAATTTTGCGGTATTTTAGGGGGTATTTTCATCCTACCATGTTAGGAAATGCGAATTCCAAATATGGAATAATCACGCACGTAAGCGTCCTCTGATAATAAAAACAAACATGGCTGCCACCAGAATTTGACCGGACTACACACAAAGAAGTTCGCTGATTCTGTTCTAAACATTTTGAATTTCGGCATTCCCATGATGTATCCTTGGAAGGAAAAGATGTATAGTAATAAGGTTATTACGAGGATACCTCAAAGTATGCACTCAGACAGTACACCGCGCATCGACCCCTTCTGCTCGTCGGTCGATACTCCAATTGTACTGTCTCCGTGCATACTTTGGGGTATTCTCGTATTAACCTTAAAATGTCACTGGATCCGAATGTATTCCATGCCGTCATCATGGCACGCTGATTTCTTAACTTGCCAGTACGCACATGTTGATGTGATTGATATTAATCATTACGTCACTCAACTAGCGCGCGCATTAGTATACATACACCGTCACCTGTGTGAGAGTATCGTTCTGATTAAGTCAGAATCGCGAATATATAGTCTTGAATATTAATTATATGATGTACTGTTGTCCTAAATTATAATTATAATCAATTTGAAAACATCTACCTATGCGAACTACTGATTCAAGGTCATCATCTCCTTGAACTCGGCAAAAAGTTGAATTTTTTCGACAATATGACCCCAATCTCTCATATTTTTTGTTTTTATTTTGAAACACATGTTGCACACATTCGTAATGACATTATGGTTCAGTAAAGCACTAACTGGCGTCAATTTTCGAATCTTAACCAAGGCCCCCAAACTTGAAGCCGCATTCGTGACTGACTCAATCAGCTTTGACCCGTCTGTGTCATACTCAGTCAGGATATAGTGGCTTTGCCCTTCCCATTTAGTCTGCAGTACACTTGCCCCAAGGTAAAGAGGCTTAGGCGCACCGGCCAGTTGAGACTGTGACACATTCGCCTAGGGTTGGCTTATGCCTCCCTGTTGAGACTATGGCACATTCAGCCAGGGTGCATTGGCTTTGGCCTCTCCATTTGTGTTTATGACCGGGTGGAGTTTAAACTCTGGATCTGCAACCACTTTACCGATGATCTACTCTACCGATGATCAGTCCTATCCATAAAAACCCAAAACTGGTAAGATGTGACGACAATTCCAGCATAGCTATGACCTTCAGAAAAAAATCAAACGCTAAATCTGTGCAATCTTTATTCAAATTAATGGGCATTAAGTCTTGAATTATCTAGTAGGAGAATTAGCCAGACATATTCTATCAATCAGTCGCCAGGGTGCCGTCACGCATTCACGCCTCGGTAGCATATGGTGCGTTGCAGATGCAGACATTTAGAAGTTAACACGTGGCAAAGTGGCCATCACTGAGGGAAATCTTCCTAATGGTTCGTTGATGATGGATTCTACGATGTATTAACTCAGTCGAGAGAATACTCACAACTAATCTTGGGATTTCAGTGGCGTCCATTATCCCGATAGAGAAAAAACGAACCTTTTAATACGATTCTTTGAGTTTAATACCGGTTCTTTTATAGCACTGTATTTATTGAAAACTTATACATTATTAGTAATATAGAATTAAAGTTATTCAATAATTCGAGGTTGGACACAATTGATTGATGTAACCATAGCAATCAAGTAAATCCACATCACACGTTGATGAATAAGCCGACTATTAGACTGGCTTATTAAAATAACGGAAGATGCAATCACCTGAGTATATGAAATGTTACTACGAAGTGACGATGTCCGTGTATTTGTTCTGAATTCAATTGTCAAGATCTCGGAGCAGATCATAATATCGCAGAAAGGCTTCGTTGGCATCATACCTAGAGGAATGGTTATAATATTTCAGATACATGCATATGTAAATGTTCCGAAGCACCTGTCGAATCTCGCGTGACCTTGGACGTCAAATCCAGCAGATGTGCATACCGATGTGATTACAGAGAGTGACATTTTATTGCACCCCAGCAACTTCTGACTATCTCACCTGCTCAGTAAAGGGGCCAACATTTCGGACATACACAGTTGAGGCGGGAGGGGGGGGGGGGTAAATTAATTTCTGAGGTTCAAACGCCCTGTTTGTTTGTTGAATTACGATGCTTAATTGAATTGAAATAATACGATGAAGAGGAAGTGAGCGGATGCATTATTGCACTACGTTAAAATGTCACCACAGGATTTATTCTGTCGTATATTAACACTTTACAACTTTTTAAAAACAGGATATAGATTACTTCCCTATTACGATTTACAAAAAAGTGCATTAAAAATTGGAGTGGGAGGGTTTGGATCATTTTCTAGTGTGGTAACACCGCCTTTTATTAATCTCATTTCCTGCAATGAAATATTATGTCAAACTACTGTACATTTCCCAACCTAGCAGCTGCCGCGATTTCTCGAATGAAATGTTTGTAGAGTTATTATTACACGACGTGATGCACGTGCTGCGTGGAGGCACAGTCGAGGCGAACACCAAAAAAAAAAAAAAAATACAAAAAAAATACAAAAACGACGCAACCCATGCACGCAGTAGACAATTTGAATTTCCGATATGTAATTGTTTTAAACTAAAATAAAATATAACTTTGCATTCTATTTAATTTTATCAAGTTATCAATCCTCTATTTTATTGCGAGTTGAATTTAAAACGTAACGAAGTCGTGACGCAGTGCTTTTACGTACAGCATATACAGTTCATAACGAATAGAGTATGTCCTCGTAAGATTTGGAAAATTGAACATTCCATTGTCATATGCGCTAATATTAAACCCTGTGAATATGACGGATTATAACACTATTATGTTAGTCACTATAAAAACTCTGAGATATCCCCGAAATGGGGTTCCAGTCATAAGAACATAACAGTTATTGCATTTTTAGTATGGTAATAAGCATGAACGTTCGAGCCTGTATTTAAAACTTTAAACAACATGATGATAAAGTCTACAAGTTCAATTAAAGCATATTAACCTCTGTCGATCACAGTCACGTGATGAGTAGTCATGGAAATAAACAGTGCATTGTAACTTGAATGTAGACAGAGCTTTAATATATAATTCATAACGACCAACAAAAACTGACGAGTGTTCATTAGTCTGTCACGTGGCTCTAGATGGAATGACTCAGTCACCTGTCACGTGCCGGGTCTCAATATACTGACTTCGCCCTCAGGCGTGCTGACCGTGAACACGGCCCAACTCGTACAGTAGTATTTATTACAACGTGTGTATGTTATATTCTATTTTATATGCAAATACAGTATACACCTGCTCGGACTTCCGGTCTGTTACAGAGTCCATAGTTTAATATTTGACTCTACGACCTCAATATTGTGTTGAGTGATTTCGAATCAGGGTGGAATGTAACAATGTCTACACGCACTCGTTCATTTACAATTGATTTATTCGTGTCTTGTTATTTAAACCTTTTAAAACCCTAAACCAAATATACCAGCAGAGAGATCACATCCCTAATGTATTAGTCTAAACGTGCACTTAAATTGAGATACGCAATACTTATACGAAGTGTATTCTTTTATTGAGACGTGCTTCCACTGTTATTGTTCTTAATTATAAGTTATAATACGGTATTAACCTTTCATGTTGACCCTGTTGATAGAATCTGTTTCAAATGATTACCGAGTAATGTTCATTTGTCTCAAGGAACGCGATCTTTGACATGTGTTTTCCTACATTAATGTTGAAACTTGCCAGTGTATTTGTATTTGTGCTTGTGTCGTAGCACCCGATGGTAATAGATTCGTGATTATTGACGGCATCTAGAGATTCCCAAATAAGATAAATATTCGTCTCCCATATGACAACGGGCGTGCAAGTAACCTGTAGAAACGAAGTGAAACAAACAACTAACTTATCTTAAAAGTCGGTGCAAAATTAAATATTTGCTGTTAAATAAATGAATCTGCCCTAAATGTTTCTAGACGGCCAACCAATGTCAGTAACATTTGTTTAATATACTAGTAATTCGGCAACTTGAATGAGAGCGTGTAGATATTATGTAGAAATATTCCGTTCGGTACAACCATCTTTTCCAGAGCGGTAATAATAATAATTATTAATTTGTCTACTTATCATAATACGTCATCGATCTTTGAGATCATTAATTTTATTTAAAAATAAATTTGAAGGTGACCTTGATCCCATATTATAAATGAACGTGGATATCTGGATTCCACAGATTAACGGATAACAGAGTTATTGTAGAATGTGGAACTTAATAAACAGGGTGTTGGTTATATTTGGCCTGCCCGAGATTTGACGCTATGATGGTGATGACTGCACTGGCTGGGTGTCAATCACTTCGCACCACTAATCAGTTGCGTTCTTTGTGAAAACGCCGACAAATAAACAAATCCTTACGCTTGAATAGATCAGTACAGCTGATAACTATTCTGCTATGTACACACCGCGTACACATGAATAGGCAGATCGATCAGTATTATGGAAAGAGCAAATCAAAACCAATAGCAATACGGATGATATAGTTCACATCACTCAGTACAGCTATGACTTCCACTTCCACTTCAAAACGTAGAGGGAGCTGTTTCACCTGAAGTAGACCTGCATGTATTCAGACCGTGATTGACAATTGTTGATAACATAAATTATTTCTGCAATTATTTGAATTATCAAAATCGTACACTGAAATCATTAACTGAAGCATGACTTGTGTAATGTACACATTTAATGGCAAGGGCATGTGACTAGGAAAAAAAACGTATAAGGCATCAATTCTACTCTCTGAAGGCTTTGCACAATGACGATTTCTAAGATCTCAACAGCAAAAACATATTAATAAGTACGAAAGACTTCGGTAACGCATCCCGAATGGTAAACACATTTATTTAGTTAGAAGACATGTTTTTCATAGGAATATCAAGTATTCGTAGTAAAAATGACTATTTTTTCATTCAGTTTGAAGATACGCCTTAATAATATAATATCGCTTGGATATCATTTTACGTATTCCCGTCAAAAATCGCAATTCTTTTGTTTAGTTTGAGGAGTCGTGCATATAATACCACCTTCATAGGGTGTCATTGGTTATCTGGTCTTACATTATTGTATTCATTATATATAGATGTGTACACAAACTAATATGCATCTATAATTTTACATAGAAACATACAATATCGCACATGTGTAACTATATTAGGACTTAGGACCGCTAATGTACGTTAAGCTGAACGAATATTATCAGATCGGCTACTACCCCCGACATTTATTTAATTAAAAAAAAAAGCCAACCTAATAGCTGTTTGTTGTCATTGTCAATATGACGTTTCGATTGTACACCCTAATATACGATATATTAATTACAACGCTCCATTGCTGGTACATATTGGATGTGGTTCACTTTGTATGGCTCATATTAATCAGTATTGTGCCCTGTGACGTCACCGGTCGTGTTTGACTCCGTGTACAGCAAGATGACCTATTTGTATTTTCCGGTTATCACAAAAAAAACACAAAAAAACAAAACATTTGATCGTTCATACATGTGCCGATTCCATTTAAACGCTATCGTTGCAATCTCTACTCCACAGCCTGAGTACAGATATCCTATTGTTGGGGTAACAGGGAAACGTGTTTTTCTTCTTCTAATCGCCGTGGAATCGTCGACACAGTGCCGTGCATATCAAAATAAAACATGTACGATGTATTAGTTGTGTAAGCTTTATCTTGACCTGGATGATTAAACTCATTAATAACGTAAATATTGCTATCTCGCTGGAGGCAAAAAATGGATTAGCGAAATAAGCCTGAAAGCAACGTGTGGCGTACTAGTAAGTAGAAGCGAGCAGACAGAAATAGTGCATAATTTTATGGATTGAAATGCAGTGGATGCGTTATTCAAATTAGAACGATGTTGGTTATTGCCTTTGAAACAATTTCATGAATAACATCTAACATTTAATTTTAGCATTTTACTGATTCATATTAGTGCAAGCATAGATCTTAAAAGACAAGGTCTATGGTGCAAGTCTCATTCATTAAAAATTATATTTATTATATTGTGATGTTAACTAGGTTGTTTTGTAAAGGCCGCCATATTAAAATTCCGAAGAGTCGTCACCTGCGTATGTGGAAGATGGCCATAGCGTGTCGTTGTTTACAAACAAGCGTCTACCCATGAGCCTTTGCTTTTTGACATGTGCTGTTGTCGCTTAGAACTCAGTTCCCACTGGTGACGACCTTTCCGCTTTAATTGCTGCCATTGTCTGAATCTCACGAGATCATCATTTGAATGAGACTTATTATAAGCGGACATTGACAACGTCAGGCAATTGGGCGACAATCCCAAACGTTAAAAATAACCCTTTTTTACCCATGATGCATTTCGTTTACACAATTTTTAAAACACGTCGTCAATAGATATGCCAGTCAGTATGCAATTTAGTGATCAAAAAATGTTAATTCGGGGATACAAATGTATTCTAACTTTTGTACAAAACAATATAATCACGAAATAGATCTCCACGTTTCATCTCGATGCGCATGTCTGAAAGCAGAAATTAACGCATTCTCGTGAGCCAAATCGGTGTCACCAACAAAATAAATGTTCTATTTATTTATGGCAAGTCGTCAGAGAAGAGTTCTCGGAGTGAATAGTAGTTGGGAGACTTTACATATAAGTGTAATATCATTATTATTTGAAAATCGTCGTTTTAATATGCACGTGACACAATACACTGACTAGAATAACATGCCTTCTTGCTGGTACTCTCCCATGTCATATCATGTATTGATGTTCTCAAAGCCACTGATCGAGCTAACAGCATTAAGCGCGGTTTATTAAGATTTAAAGCACGGTGGTCGTCCCGCAGCGCGTGTTCGAATTTCATGTAAATAAACAATGTATCGAACAGGACGCGGCACGACGACCGCCGCCCTTTAGCAATCGAGTTCAACGATGACGTACTACCTGTAGTCTGTATAAATTCTGAACCTGCCGGATACTACGCTACGCTACTTCTCTCAGGGGTTACGTACAGGCCAGTTATTTATAATTGTTCATGTCGTTTGACAATCGTGAACCGTTAGCGGAATCACAATGGTGAAATAAATAGGTTTCGAGAATTTCACATTGTACGGCCAGTAGGAATAAACTTTTTCAGTTTACTGTGATGTTCTCTCTCAATTAACTGTTCTAAAAATTTGATGATATTGATAACGTAAGAGTATAGCTAAATTAACACACTCCCCACCAAGCTTTGCTTGCGCTAATCATGGGTTGGTGGATCGTTCATTATTGTTCAAATGATATAGCGTATAAGTCACATAATCAAACCGGCGATATTTATGTGTTTGATCAAATTCGCGGCGCTCATTCAGAAAAAAAAATCACCTCAGTCTGTATACTATACAAATATAAAACCATTACATGTTTGTTGTTTTGGGGAGCTAGGATAAATGCTGGGTCGTAGATTCGATAAACTGTTTTTTGTGTATGGCAAACACGTTCATAAACGAAAGGAATATGTTGAAAATGTGGTACACACCGTTAGAAATGTCGCACGACGTTTGCCAAGTATCTCTTATATGTCACTCCGACACCTAGACAGAGTTTTACACGACTAGTGATGTAACTTGTTTGATGTAATGTTTATGACGAGTTTAATATTTGGGTTGCCGTCGTGACGCGACTTGGGACTCATAGTGACCTACACAACGCGTGTAAAATACATTGTTTGTATGAAATGCGAACAAGCGCTGGGCGACGACCCTTTAACTTCGTGGGAAAAATCGACGGCCGTATCACAGAATGAGTTTATAATGACCTATCTTTAACGCATTGCTCTACTCAGTTGTATGTCACGATATCATGCAGACATAAACCCATATTATTTATGTGAATCACGTATCAATCTTTGTCTAGTTCGTGAATAAGGGCGTGCTTTGAACCATGTGCATAATGGGGTCTGTCTAGTTTGCCTCTCTGAGGTTCGTGCCTCACTCCAAATTTAATGAACTGTATCGTGATATAACACACAAGTAATTCGAAAAATTTGTAAACAGGAAATGCGTTAATTGGGTTCATAGATCGATACTAACATATGTGAAATTAAATGTTGTCTGTTCCCGCAAAATGAAGCGCGGTACAGTCTTTTTAGTCCCCGTTCGGACGCAGTCCGAAAACGGGGACTTATGTTTTGCCCTGTGTGCGTCCGTCCGTCCGTCCGTGCGTCCGTCCGTCCGTCCGTGATCACCTGTATCTCGAACATGCATGGACCGATTAAGTTCAAACTTCACTCATACATCACACATTATATGGGACATATGCACATGCATTTTTTTCATGATCCGATTAACGATAGCCGAATAGCGGCCATTTTAAGGCCGAAAATGCATCAAAATCGCACATTTTCACCATTCCGGACCCGGATCTCGATTATGCATGGACGGATTTTGTTCAAATTTGGTACATACATTAAACATAATAGGACCTTGATGCACGTCATTTTTTTTTTGGATCGGGTTTGAAATGGCCGACTGGCGGCCATTTTGTTTTAAAGAATTCAGTTCTGGATCCGTATCCGAGACATGTCTGGATTGATCAAGTTCAAACTTAACACACACAAGGTACATCATGTCACAAATATGTATGTGCATTTGTTTCATGATCTCATTAACGATAGCCAAATGGCGGCCGCTTTAAGGCCGAAAATGCATTGAAATCGCACATTTTCACTATTCCGGACCCGGATCTCAGTTATGCATGGACGGATTTTGTTCAAATTTGGTACATACATTAAACATAATAGGACCTTGATGCACGTCATTTTTTTGGGGGGATCGGGTTCGAAATGGCCGACTGGCGGCCATTTTGTTTTAAAGAATTCAGTTCTGGATCCGTATCTGAGACATGCTTGGATTGATCGAGTTCAAACTTAACACACACAAGGTACATCATGTCACAAATATGTATGTGCATTTGTTTCATGATCTCATTAACGATAGCCAAATGGCGGCCGCTTTAAGGCCGAAAATGCATTGAAATCGCACATTTTCACTATTCCGGACCCGGATCTCAGTTATGCATGGACGGATTTCATTCAAATTTGGTACATACATTAAACATAATAGGACCTTGATGCACGTCTTTTTTTTCGGATCAAGTTCGAAATGGCCGACTGGCGGCCATTTTGTTAAAGAATTCAGTTCTGGATCCGTATCCAAGACATGTCTGGATTGATCAAGTTCAAACTTCACACACACATGGTACATCATGTCACAAATAGATATGTGCATTTGTTTCATGATCTGCTTAACAATAGCGGAATGATGGCCATTTTAAGGCCGAAAATGCATCAAAATCACGTATTTTCACAATTCCAGAACCGGATCTCAGTCATGCATGGATGGATTTTGTTCAGATTTAGCACAATGTGTTGTACATATGCAGGTGCATTTCGGTCATGATCTGCTTTGAATGTATATGTCACTCAAATATGAACGGAACGGGGACGTGTCATTGACAATGACTTGTAAGTCATTGATATACAGTTATAGGTGCCTTTCATTAAAATTGAAAACGTCTGATTAGTTGGCCTAGGGAGGCTCTCCTATTTTATTTAATTGAATATTGGGTAACAAGTATTAAACAAGAAATATTCATAAGTAAATCGTAGTATAATTTAAAATAAATTCAACTACGTTTTACTGTAAAATACTTTATTTTCCCTTGAAAATAATTTTCGCTATTTTCGCTGAAGGACTGGTTCAGTGAAAATAAAATCCAGCAAATATATCTTTTTTCCTATATTTTACATTCAACTCATCAAAAGTCAGTGAAATAAATTCCATACAAAACACCCAAAAAGTCTTTTCAGTGAAAATTAATTCCAGCTAAAATAAAGTATTTTACGGCATATAAATCACAAATACAAAACCTTAGACAATATAAGTTCCGTCGTTTTGGCTGATCAGATAGTTATGAATATGTTATTTTATGTACATGTCGCTGTGACTGCCGTGCGGGCCAGTTCCTTCTGGCGACCCCGTCCAAGACGAAATTTCCTATACATTCAGTATCTTACTCTGTGTGGACTAAGCCTCCAACAGAACTAGTCAAAAATATTGGCAATGGGGGGGGGGGGGCAAGGAAACCGGGAAGTAAGCTGGTACAGACTACAGGAAATAATTACGGCATTTTACAGGAAATAAAATGAAAGTTCCATTTGCAGTAAAAAATAGGTTTTTACACTTTACAGATAAAGCGAATTCCTAATTACATTTTAAGTTTTTTTTATAATATTTTGGATGATTGGAGTTTAAGAATAAAAATTGGAAATTAAGACATTTAATTTGAAAATGCTTTATACACTTAGTACAATAATTAATATCTTTGTAAAAATTACGGACGAATAAAATAGCTGATTACATTTTACACCTTGGCCATGTCTACGAATTTACGTTTTTTTATTTATTTAAATTACATCATCACGAAAATAAAAACAATTGATTACAACTTACGAAAATACTCACTTGGTTGATCTGTTAAAAAACGAAATATGTCACGGTTGTGAGTAAAAAATGAATTATTTTTTAATAAGCCAAACTAAGACACAATATATACATTTGGGCAACAGGGGGAAATTCTAATTTGTGACAAGTTAGTCATATAACACTGAAATTTGCATTTTTCAGTTTTGAATGTGAAAATAAAAGTTTCTAGTGCTTGTTTTAGGGAGAAAACGTGACTGTGTTACACTTAACAAAAAATGTTGAAATACGCTTGATTAATTAAAACGGGGGAGTCGTCACCTGCGCATGCGTCAGATGGCCATAGAATAAACGGCAAGGTAAAGACTATGTCTAATTATAGTAAATACGTACTGCGTGCGTGACTCGAACCGGCGCTCGCGTACGGCACCTAATCGGTGGGGATGCCCGGTGGCCGAGGGGAAGACGTGTAGTGGCGTGAAGCTAGGCGATTAGGTGCCGTACGCGAGCGCCGGTTCGAGTCACGCACGCAGTACGTATTTACTATAATTAGACATAGTCTTTACCTTGCCGTTTATTCGGTGTTATTTGCTTACTTTACTTCCTATGTCGACAGCAACTATGAGTTCAGATGGCCATAGCGTGTCATTGTTTACAAACAAGCGTCTGCCCATGAGCCTTTGCGTTTTTAGCGTGTGTTGTTATCGTCGCCTGGGACTCAATTCCCGCACGTGCGCAGTTGGCGACCCTCCCGCTTTAAAAAAATGTGTGCGTATGTACATATACAACTGCGATCTTTATACAGAGAATGAGCACTGAATGAGGGACTGTGTCTTAACATATGCTAAGAAGCTGTGTTTGAATTCTACTAATCTCGGAAATGAAACATTAATTTGTACCGGAAACACTACATAAGAAAGTGTTAGTATCCGTTGGCGGCGCTATGCTTGCTTGCACTCAGAGTTCGGTGAATTTGCTGTAATAACATCGCCTGTTAGTATTGTCGCAGCAGGCCGTGCTACACTTAGCCGTGATTGAATACGTCTAAGATTACATAGATAAAATGATAGCAACTTTCAATGACAACTGAATAAATAACTTAATAACCAAACTTGTATTTGAATCAATAAACAATTCATGTGTCAGATTCTTTTGCACTGACTAACCGGGCCAATATAAATACACTTCAATTTAAAGAAAATGAAATGTTTCCATTGGCAATAGTTCTCTTCTTGGATTCCAAAGTCCACATGCGGTTCGTCCGTCTGCTTGATGATTCCCAGTGACGTCACTTATGTGTATACAGTGAGATGTGTGGTAAATTTAATACATACATGTGACATACTTGTGATACACAATTTAAAAAAAATAAATAAATCATTAATGTCGACACTGAGTTTCGGGTGACTCGGTTACTAGAGACTTATTTTCAACGGTAACAGCGTGGCGAAATTATTCGAATAAAAGAACTTTGCCACACACACTGATACAATGACACCGGAATCGCACTTGAATTACATCAGTCATTGTGAACTTTTGAAACACGATTTACATTCTAGGGGAACGTAGACATAGTTATGACGTCGTGAGCTAACCAAATATATTATGATACATATTAAACGCTGTCGTATAACTAAATGCACTAATATAGAAAACATACCGTATATATGCAGAGCCGTCCCTTTGGTTATTCCAATTCAACATATGACATACAGGAACTGACAATAATGTGTAACAATAATAGTAAAAAACAATACAAAACAAAGAATAAACCTACTACCATAACGTGATATATGCATGCACTATATCTCATTATAAATGTTCATAATGAAATCGAAATTGCTTAATATAACAGAACACCTATGTCTCCAATTCTGCTAACACGCCATGTTCATTTCCTAATATAATCAATTCGATTTGTTGGTGTTAGCGTAATAACTAAACATTTATTACCATGTCGCACGATAATTGCATATAATTCAAAATTTGCTAATTCTTTTCATTACAGCTTGTAACTTAATATCCCGTGGAGTAGTAGCGATAGTTGGACCCACGACGTCTTCAGACGTTAAGGCTGTATACCCAATTGCCGAAGGTCTGCACATCCCACAATTTGCGCCGTTTGCAACGGATCCCACCTTATCCCAGAATCCTAATACGTATGGGTATTTGTTCAAGATGAGCGCTCCAGACAGTTGGCAGAGCCGCGCGCTGATCGATATTATTGCACATTTCCGTTGGTCCAGAATGGCCATCCTGACTTCGTTGACAGACTATGGTGAGTTCCTTAAGCATTTTCTGATCACGTGTCGTAGTCATGATCACGTGCACTGCTGGATACAAATTGCACTACTATGTTAGGCTTGCAAATAGATGCAAGTTTTTAAGATAGATACATAAGATAGATACATGTAGAAAATATTTAGTAATCATTGTTCCAAGCACTATTTAACAGTTTCGACCTGATATACCCGAAATAGGGTCATTGCTTAAATAGCTACATGACATTTTTAATTAGCGAATTTGAATCCATACATGAATTAACTGAATCTTAATTTAGTTAATGTGAAAATGTACTTTATTTTAAATTAGCGACATCTTGAATTAGCGACATTACAGATTAGCTAAATTAGCTAAAATAACATGCTAGCTAAAAGACTTGTTTTACAGTATTTACTTTGAACAACGATTACCAAATTAAGTGATACTATATACGTTTTAAAAATTGACATCTCATAACACTGTGACTCAGTCTGAATTTTGTTTTATATATTTAATTCTCACTCAAACCGAAAACAACTGAATATCAAATATCATAATTCTCACATGAAATCGATAATTTCGTTCCATTTCTTATATCGACCTATCTTTTGAATTTTTGAGATTTAATGCGATTAATTCTTTAAATGTGCTTACGCCAACGCTCAGAATTCAAATATACAGTATTACGTCACAGCTGGATTAGAATCTATTATTAAGTTTAAACTCAGAAAAACATTTCATATGATATACTAGTTGTCAACAGAATCATTTTCGGCCATACGCACTGAACAAAACTACTTGGTCGCCAACATACGGCAAACGTCCAGAGAAATAAAGAGTTTGGCCGTGTTCTATGACCCTATGAAATTTGTTTCACAGGAATAAATGGACTTCAAGAATTTCAACGGATAGCAATATTAAAGAACTGGGTGATCTCGCACGTTGGTCGATTTCTGCCAACCCAAAATGCTTCCAGCGTAGACGCGAGGGAACAGCTGCTCACAATTCGCAGTAAAGGGGTACGACTGGTGATACTGAACTGCTTAGCGATACACGCCAGATATGTGCTGAGACAGGCTGGGGAACTAGGAATGACTCAGTCAGGCTGGGCGTGGGTGGTTACGGATGGAGTCACAGCGCTGGTAATTACGATCGTACATTAGTCATCGTTAGTTACGATTTATCGATCAATAAATTAATCAATCAATGAAAAAAATCAATCAGTCATGTGTCTACCTGTTCGATTATATTTATACGTACGAAATTCTATCAAAGAAAATGTGTTCAGCGTCGACATAGATTTGATCTTTCGTCGCCCGACACTTAAAAATAATATGCCCAGAATCGAAATTACCGACCAAACACCGTCGTCAGTTTTTAAATAAATATGACTTTTTGTCGACCTCGTTCTGCAGGAAGGACTATATGAAGACTGTCTCGAAATACCGCCACATTTGATAGGAGTGATAGGAACGAGGCCTACCGTCGGTGAGGGCATGCTGTTCACCAACTTTCTTGAAGCCTGGAATACGGACCCAACTTCCAGTGGGAGTCGAGGATTCGAGGTCAATCACCATTGTACTGATCAGTTCAATGTACGCACTCATTCATTCATTTTCTCTCTTTCTGATCTGCATACCTAATTCATGCATGTCATAATCCTATTTTAATCATATTATAACTCCATTTTTGGTGATGGCGGGAGTACATTCCCTGAGGTGAAACACTTGTTTGTATTTTCAGTTATTTCAGTTAAGTTCAATTGCATGCATCACGCATGTATTTAGCCTTCCCGACGATTTTTTGGTGATTTCTGTTTACGTTACGTTACTTCCTCATAATTTCTTGTTTGAGATATTACGTCACTTCCTCTGTCGTCATCACACCAAGCGAGTTAAAGTTGGCCATTCATTCAGCAGCATTCTGCTCTGACTCTCTTACTAATGTATGTCTGTCTGTTCGTCCTACTGTAAGTGACATACACACATATATGTAAACAGGTTTAAACCGGTTGGTATGTATAACACGTTTAATGTATGCCAATTACACGTTGCTGTATATTGCCATGTCGGTGTGTAATATATTTACTCCAGTTGCACCTTCCTGTCCCTTTCCTTCGCGCTAGTCCCTGTCGTTTGGGTTTTCCTTATCTACGAATGAAATTGGCAAACTAATTTAGACCAAATCGAACTGTATTCACTCATGGATTATATTGTTGTACGTTTCAGTCAGTATCCAATCTGTTCACCCCCAGGCACGTATTCCTAGAAATAGTTTCCTGACTAGCACAGTTACTGGAACACTTCACCGCAAGGTTTGGCTAATAACAATATAGCACTACACTATAATATTCACTGATTTTCCAAATTCAGCGAACATAAAGTTGCATGTGGTCAGGGGTGAATGCAACATGTTTAGCACATCTAGTGACAATGACTTCAACCAGGTCAAGCAGAGCCACATTAATAGCAGCTGCGAGAAGTGTCCACGCGGACTATGAGGGCGCAACTCTATTCTCAGTGTTCATCATCGTATCCTTCCTCTCACCCAAACTCTTCCGCAGATATGTGTGGCCATCGATCGTTTGCCGTGCGTGCAATGTTTTATTACTTATGTATGTTCTTATATGTTAAAGTTGTCTTCTGTCACGTCAAGGCGCGTAGGAGGCGTCAGTTTTGTCTGTGCCCCAAAATATGTCGCATTGTAAGCATGGGCTTTTACAGCATGACTCAAAGCGGTGGACATGAAATTAATTTAAAAAGGGCAATGTCAATAAGATTGAAATATACTATACTTGCGCATTGCATAACTAATTAAAAGCGCATGCGCAGTTGCATTGTTATTTCACTAAATGTATACTGTTATGTGTGCTGCAACAACATAAACTCAAAGGTACCCATAATGCACCTGTAAATAACGCTTGTCATTGTTTATAGTAACAATTGTTTGTTTGAATTTAATATCGGTATTACCGTTTATGCACTGTTTATTCATTTCCACTGTTTTGTTAGGTATTTATTTCCCGGAGAGATATGGGCCCAATGATATGTAAATAATATAATGCACTAGTCGTAACTGTGAAAGGAAGTCTCCTTTCAAGGTCATGACCTCCGACTCGAGATTTCAGCTGAATTAAAGTGTTTGTCATACTTAATCTGTTTCTCGAATATTTTTTCTTCTAAGCCACCATATTTTCTAAAACAGATGGCGTCCGTATTGCGAACGTACGACTCAGTAATTGCTATAGGACATGCTCTGCATAACTACCTGACAGACGGACACAATCTTAGCATACCCGCTTATCCAGCTAGAACGTGTTCGAAGAGAGACATCGAGAAATGGCGAGATGGAGAAAAACTAAAGCAATATATACGAAAAGTAAGTCTTTCTGTCGTGTTTTGAGTAGGTATTATAGATTTAGTATTTTTCAGTAGTAAATAGTACGTGTTAATATTACAAAAAATCGGCCAAGTGATTGGCAGTGCGAATAGCCAATCAGTGTTAGCGTCACAACTGGAGACTTTATACAGTGATTAAAGTCAAACCATGCTGATTGCGAGTTAATAATAATAATAATAGGGTTAATAGATGACACAACAACAAACAAGAGGGACGTTTAAAATAAGTATACACAAGTGTTACAGTACTATGCAGTGTACAAGTTAGGTCCTGCTAGTTTGCGAAACTAATACGCAATGACCGAAGCCTGGGTGTATGTACATCGCACGAAGGAGTAATATATACGGCATGTTCTAATTACAGGTGCAATGCAATGGCACAATGAATTATGTCAATTTCACAGACTTCAACGCGCCCGATGTGGCTCACTATGATATCGTGAATTTGAGAAACCGTGGTTTTGAAAAAGTAAGTCTGTGATAATTCTCTGTATTTATAGTAGTCGTTCGAATTTCATTTAAACACAAAAAATGTATATCAAACGACGCACCGCGTTTACCGCCACTTCTTTTTATTACGTAATCTACGGTAACTTAATATATGTAATCACGTGGTGGAACGATTTTCGTAATTGCAGGTGGGCGGATGGTATGGCGAAGGTGACATGGAGATATCGACACGTGTGTTCTTCCCCGGAAATACCCGAACAGTTCCGACTGATAGTAATCTTGATCTCAGTAACTATACTTTGAAAATCACTACCATATTGGTAAGTCGACTTTTCCTTCAGGTAGCTGGTCATCTATATATGTATTTCACGTAGAATAGATCGTTGACTGAGGACACAGAACGCGGTTTAAATCTTGTAATTTTACGCTTCTACGTGTTCCATTGCCCCTTGACTCTATGCAAAAGAATTTTACCCAGAATGCTATTTCTATCTACAAACGTATTTGCTTTTGGTACATTATTTGACTTTATTCTATATTCTTTTCCATGAACTATTCCAATTTTACAATTTTTACTTCAATTTAGTTATTTGTTAGATTGTTCCAGAGGAATCTCGTGTTTTAGGGTGAAACATTGTACAACAAACATGTGTTAAAGCGGGGGAGTCGTCGACTGCGCATGCGTCAGGTGGCCATAGCGTGTCATTGTTTATAAACAAGCGTCAACCCATGAGCCTTTGCGTTTTTAGCGTGTGTTGTTATCGTCGCATGAGACTCGCGCGTGCGCAGGTGACGACCCCCCCCTGCTTTAAGACAACGAGGATTAGCAACGTAGAATTCTTTCATATTTTACATATTAAAATACTGAACGCCACGAGTTTTCACCCCTAAATGTTGAGGGATTTTCCCCACGTTTTAATCATGAATTTTTCTATAAGGTACTAGTATTTTAGTTTTGGACCAGATGAACTTGATATTTAAAGCGACAGGTCAATATTTCTTGGAGAAAAAATATTAAAATATTTACGCGTTTTTTTTTTGTTTCGTTTTTTTTTGTTTTTTTTTCGCGAAAGATGGCAAAAGTTTACTTCGGCGTTCAAAGTTTTGATAAACAACAACGTTACCATAGTGATACAAAGGGGTTACACTGATCAGACATTGGAAAACCACACTGTATACTCCATAGTAATATGCAAGCTTGGTTTGATTTCTTTGCTTATAGGATGAGCCGTTTGTTATGATGTCTGACGATCCTACAAAAAAGGGCAACGATAGATATAAAGGCTTTTGCAAAGATTTATTGGACAAATTGCAGAGTAGTTTAGATTTCAAATACGAGATGACCCTTGTTCCCGATGGCCAGTATGGCGCAAAAGACGAGGACTCAGACAGGGTTAGATGGAATGGCATGGTTGGTCAGCTCATCCAGGGAGTAAGTGTATCACAAAACTATGGTATAGATGCATTTTCGTGGTTATAATCCAGATTCAAAAAATGATGACGAAATCGATATCTCTTTGTCATTTACTAAACGTAACTGTTTACACTGAATCAATCATAAACCCGCGCGTGATTTGGCCTCAAACGCGTCGCGCCACGCATGCGCGAGATATATGGTTCTCATATACTAGTAAACAGAGATGGCGACTTTGACTGTTGCGCAGATCAACGAGTACACACTGAGGCGTTACGAAACTTTAATTAGGTAGTTGTGAGGTGGTTGGAAGGTATCGAAGGATATAGCTATAGTGCAAGTCGCGCCCAGGCAAAACCTCATACTTGTGATTTCCATTAAAAGAGCGCATTGGACTGTGGGAAAATCAAAGTTTGTCAATACAAATGTCGCACATGCGCACGTCTGCCGCGCTTGAAAACAGTATGCATTACAAGCCATCATTCAAGCCTCGACTAATTTCTGCCGTTGATGGCGTGGTTCAGTCGATACTTGGAGAATGCATTACACGCGTTGCATATGTCATATGGGACTTATATCGAACAGTTTAAACAACTTATTTTTCGTTCACAGAAAGCCGATGTGGCAGTGGCACCGTTCACAATAAGTTACGAAAGGCAACAGTACATCGCATTCACCAAACCATACTTGGACCTCGGATTGACCATTCTAATGAAAGTCAAGGAGCCAGAACGCAGCCTGTTCGCATTTCTCGACCCATTCAGCTATGATTTGTGGATGGCTATTCTGCTTGCCATGTTGTTTGCCGGCATGTGTGTTTCAGTCTGCAGTTATCTCAGTCCCTATGGCTATTATGGTGCATACGTCCAGCGTCCCGATTCAAGTGATACCTCTACGTACGATGCACGAAATTCTATGAATCTTTATAACGCTCTGTGGTTTTCATTCGCTTCCTGGATGCAACAAGTAAGTGACAGCGAGTGCGTGGTTATTTCGCTGGAAATAGGGTTTTCTATAAAACGCAGAACCGGAACCAGAATCAGAATCGATGGTGGAACTATACAGGAATGCCATTAAAATACAATAATTTAATTCAACTCAATTGCATTGCAATCCTGTATAAGAATGCATTCCAAATACAATTTAATTAAACTAGATTAAATCACAATCCTTTATAGAAAGGCATTTTAAATGTAATTTAATTCGACTCAATTAAATTGCAGTCCTTTATAGAAATGCAATTTTAAGAGGTGATATGGGCAAAAACATATGTTTTTAATACTGGAACACATACTTTTTTATAATGATTTTAATACTAATTTTCCAGTTACGCGATTACGGTTCCGTGTTTCATAGGAATTCGGATATTCAGCATATTCGCAACGACATAAGAATAAAACAAAATATTGTATTGTGCTTATAACCATTCATTTTCAACGCATATTAATATTAGACTAAAATGTATTCAAATATTTGAAATGTACATATCCGAATTAACAATAGATTAGAAATCTGACACGATACTTATTTGAATAACAATATATTTACATTCTGACATGCCAGAATACTAATCATTTATCGGTGTTTCACCAGGGAGCTGATTTCAATCCAAGGTCGATATCTGGTAGAATAGTTGGTGGATTTTGGTGGATGGCAGTCATTATCATCACAGCAAACTACACAGCCAACCTAGCTGCTTTTCTCACTGTTGCTAGAATGAGTACCGGTAAGCACACGTTTAAAGCGCGGTGGTCGTCGCGCAGCGCGTGTTCGAATTTCAGGGCGCGGCGTGACGACAAACGCCCTTTAAAATATGACATGTACCAGGTATATTCATTAATTAATAGAAATTATGAAATCTACTTTTTTGCCGCGATGGATCGATTTTGATAAATCTAAATTCAATTCAATCCACATGGGCTGGATAGACACGTCGTCAGATAAGACACTGGTATGGGTCCCATGCGACGACAACAAAGTGTGTAAAATACATTATTTGTTTGCATGAAATTCGAAGGTTCACCGCGTGACCACTGTAATGCACTGAGCGACGACTGTTAGGAGTTCAAAGGGTCCTTACGTTCAAAAGGCGCCCATGTTCCAATGAACAGAAAGTTAGGTGGTACTGCATACGTACTGTCTGCTAGCATATGTAATTCATGTTACTGCTGCTCACCACACTTGAAATGCAGGCGTTTTACACCTAAATATTACTATTCGTTAATTTACATATGTAAATTAGACAATTTGCATTTTTTCACTAAGTTTGGATTCACTCATCAACAGCTCAACAGATTTGAACTAAATTTAGTGGGGATATACATTGATATCATTTATATGCCCCTGCTATTAGGGATAATTTGCATATGTAAATTACCTCATTTACACATTACTGAATATGGATTATCTCAACTCAATATATTTGGATGAAATATGATAGGCACATACATTGATGCAGTCTGCATCCATATTACCAGTGGTAATTATCTGAATATGCAAATTAGAATACTAATGAGTGTGTAATTTCATGAAAAATGGTGAATGATAAATGTTTCCCCAATTTCTACAGATAAACTATGCATGAAAAACATATCTGATTATTTTATTTGAAGTATATCGATGAGCTAGCTAGAACAATCTTGAGTTTTGACATATTTGGTACAACTGTAATTTTTTTGAGCTTTAGCCCAAGATTATTTTTATTTCTGGTCATAAACTTAGCCCCATAAAATATGAACATGTCAGTCAACCTGAACGACACCAGGAATATACCTGTACGATCAGGTTCAGTAAATCCTTGATGTTCCTCCCGGATGAGAAATCACATTTTAAACTCTTCTCTGTTCCCAATACCCTTTCTAAGATTCTTAAACTTGCGATATTACGAGGTTTTAGAAAGCAAAAATATAATGCTTTTTAACTTCGTTAAAAAATAGGAATGTTCTAAGAAATTCAATGTAAACTGCTATCAACCAACTGTAGTTTATTACAGCTTTGAATGTAAATAGGATACGTTTGAACTTCCATTTATTTATTATTAATATAAGTAGCCATTTACTGAAATCTTATATTACCTAACTGTAAGATATTACCAGTATACTTTTGAACGTAAATAGGATACTTTTGAAGTTCCATTTATTTATTATCAATATTAGTAGACATTTACTGAAATCTTCTATTACCTGACTGTAAGATCATAAATCATAAACACGTCTGTTGATATGATTAATAACTGTGATGTGATTTCAAGTTGTCAAACCTATTAATGACAAATGAAATTGTTTTGTTTTATACCAGCACGCAACCCTGTACCTGCGACCACATATATTTAAACAAATTATTATAATACAGGGTGTTAATCGGCAGTAATTTCTAGACATAATAATATAAAGGGGAGCCAGTTGACAGCGGCACCGTCTCGCACGGCACTATTCTCATATTCAGTTTTTCACAAAATAAATCATCACAGATACATCCAGTGTGCGTTACGTTCATGAGAGTAAATGTGTATATATCGTAGCACAGTGCATATTTCCGTGCACTGTGAAACTAGAATCACACAGGTTCTAAGGCATAAACATTTATACATTACAGGAATTAGTTCCGTGGATGACTTGGCAAAACAAAGCAGCATCCCATACGGGACTGTGCATAACAGTCAGCCGGAATCGTACTTCGAACAAGCCGGCGTAGAGCCTTACAAAAAAATCTCAAACTCCATGATAAACGTGGACAACACGACGGAGGGGATAAAAAAAGTGAAAGAAGGCAATTACGCATTCATTTGGGATTCGGCTATATTGGAGTACGCGGCGAATAAGGAGCCATGTGACGTACAGACCGTTGGCAGACTATTTGGCAAAATGGGTTATGGACTTGGTTTGCCGCTTCACTCACAGCTCACAGACATTTTTAGTTTAGAAATTTTAAAGCTACGGCAAAGTGGATACATAGAGCAACTCTCGAATAATTATTTCACGGGAATCTGTGACAAAGGTGAGTTATCTAGAAACTATATTATACTTTTTCTTCACGTGCGTTTTTATAGTTGACAGTATTTCATTACTGTATTATGCCGGTTTCTGCGCGTGATGATAAATGATAAGATATATATATATATATATATATATTTGGAGAAAAGTTTTACTGATTATTGCGCTACTAAATCCAAACTATCGAGAACAAAATAATACTACTGATAACTTAGATGAACGGTATTTATATTAATTAAATAATGCTAATGATTCACAAGTCATTCAAGACTTGTATACAAATTTCTATCAAGGAGGTAACAAATGACTTGGTACCCAGACTGCATACAAAGCTTGAATGATTGCTGGGTCATCTGAATCTCCTAACTAAAGAGCTGAATTTTTTAACCTCAACTTTGTCAACTATCAAGGGAAGTAATTATGATGCAACTCATTTCGAAGACATTATTAGTGTGCTAACATTTATATTTGCCAACTAATTTGTTTGTCAAGTTTGGAGGAGCTGGCAACAAACTCTGCGCACTTGCTGACTGATTTCTTTCTTCATTCGTAAGAGTATATTGATGATGTAATTTCTATATTAATTTAGTGATTAGATTCCAAATATATAATAAACCTTGGATGAATGGGAGATTTGCTATTTCTGCTTCATATTTAGGACTGTGCTTTGAAATTTGGTGTTTTACTAGATTTTATGAGAAAAGAGATGATTTCAATTTCACACATCTCCACAGCAATATTTCACTCCCTCCTGCCTTAGGGGTTTACAACTTATACACCAGCCCAGGACACGTAGTGCTTATGTCGATGTTTTAAAGAAACGTTCTCTTCTGTAGTAAAAATGATATTAACCATGGTTAACATCATTCAATGGTTTGTTTTTAGCAGATATTACAGTTTAATATGGTAATGATGTTCACAGATAATGATGTCATCAATGTTACTTGTCTGATATAAACCAAGGAATTATGATATTAACCATTTGATTATGAATCAGAATGAGCACTTGAGAAGCAGGATAATCTCACTTGTTTTAAAATCACCTGACACCACTTCATGTTTACCATGATATTCGTATAAATGTTTATATCTTAGTGTTCAAATTCCGTGTTGCCTCTGTAGATTATTTTATCAGTTATTGTTTTATCGCCCAATTCAATGATTGTGAACTGTAACATTTTGGAAGTAGATAAAAGTATATATTTCCTTTTTCAGATAAGAAAACTAGCACAGAGAAAGCCGGCAGCCAAATGAGTATTAACAACATGGCGGGTGTGTTTTATTTTATGTTTGCCGGTTTTGGGTTCGGTTTCATTATAATGTTGGTGGAGTGGTGCTGGGCGTCATATAAAGAAACCACGTCGGTCAAGATAGAGCCGGCTAAAAAGGTATGTATTGCCTAACGCCTACTATGTGTTCTGCGGTCGAAGTGTGGTATATGTGAACGAAGACGGCTTCAAGAATGTTAAAGCGGGGGAGTCGTCACATGCGCATGCGTTAGATGGCCATAGCGTGTCATTGTTTACAAACAAGCGTCTACCCATGAGCCTTTGCGTTTTTGGCGTGTGTTGTTATCGTCGCTTGAGATTCAATTCCAGGGCGTGCGCAGGTGACGACCCTCCCTCTTTAAAGCTATTGGTTATCGTTATACCTTTTATTGATACTGTGTTGTAGCGTGCAAATTCGATGGTCGACCATCATTTTTACGCGAAAATGATGACATTCTCTACAGAAATATGCCTCTTTTTTGACAATTTCACTGGAAAGCGACTAGAATTACATTAGAAGATGGAGATTAAAAATTCTGTTGGGGAAGATGGTTTAACTCCAGTGTAAATTTATAATTTCCTTCTCATGTGTGTTTTTTGGCTTTCCTCTGTCAATTGTTTTTTTTTTATAATCTGATATTTCTTGTTCACGGAGTTGGGCGATTGACGTTATGGATTAGTACTGTGCACGAACGGAAAGTGATAATACAGCCCATGACGCCACGATTATTGTATTACCTATTTCGCGTGCCGAAAAAACTAGAAAGTTCGTAATTTTATGAAACTACATTTACAAATGCTAATTTATTTTAAAAAGACTAAGTCTATCGACGCGCATGTTTAGTTACGACCGCCGATGGTTATCGATCATTTATCTATCAATTTTTTTCGAAATAAATTATCAGTCGAAATTATTTCAAGTTAGTGTCGATGCATCGTTCGAGTAATCAGAGGTTAATAAAAAAAAATAATAGATAAATGAACCCATGTCATGAACTGATTCAAGAGGACCGTATTGCAGCCATTTTAGTACTAGAGATGTGTCAAAATTAAACATTTTCGCTATTCCGTAACCAGTTCATGTCAAAATGTGTACACAAGTATACAAGTTTCCGTCAAGTTCTGATTCAAAATGATTGATTAGATTCGGTTTTGTTTAACGTAATAATTACACTAAGAACTGTACTATGGGGTGAGATCAGTGCCAAAAACATTGTTATTAGCATCATACCATTATGTTCACATTTTTTTTGTCATTTTGAAATAATGTAAAAATGCTAACAAAATGATAAAAGAATGTTAACATAATTGTAAAATGCTAAGAGAAATGTTTTTGGCACAGATCTAACCCCATACTGTCCATGTAAATGACTTTTTTTGCTTAATATTTTCTTTTTTTTGTATACGCTTCACAGCCTTCGTGGTGCCAAGCACTAAGAAGACGAATACGAGCTACTAGCAAGAACTTAAAACAGTGTGGTCGGCGAACAAGGGACGATGATTGCATCGATTACGATAATTTGAGACCACGGGTCTCCATAAATCAACATTTCTTAGCAAATCGTGACTTTCCACGAGCGCGATACGAAGTAGTTCCCTTAGAGGACTACAGAACACAGGATGTTAGAAGGCATGAGTTGAATAACCAGCGATTAAACCCCACCAACGTGAGGGCAAATGGACCAAACGAGGTGTCTAACACGGTCTCAGTCTACTGACGGGCATGACGTATCACGTAACACGGAATGTTGCCATGATGTAGCACGTTTGGTCTTGACAAACCTTGCACCTAATCTAACCCGTTAATACAACCCCATTAACCAGGATGTCTTCCCAACACTGACACACATTAATTTGCCATTATGTTATTTGCACCTGCATTTTTAAGTATTACTTGTCTTGACCACACATGTTCATCGGTAGGTATTAAACGAACTCTTGAAGATGGACAAGTTGTCGAATAATTTAAGCAAAATTGTGCGCCCTTTGTCCCAGTCAGTTTACTCCACGTGCGTTACATAATTCGTGTGATTGTTCACACAGCAATAAAGAACTATAAAAAATGAATGTGTACAAGACATAGACCAAGAAAGGACTACTTATTGCTTACTCTACCTCAGTTAGCGGATGCCATAATCTTATATATAAATGGCATAGAACACATAATTCTTATTCCAAAAACAAAACGTAAATAATATAACTTTCCTCACTGCCACGCACTCACACCAATGTATAAATGAAATAGAAAGAAAGAACTTGTTTACACTCGCTACATTGCATCGCAGTTAACTTATTCCAGTGCATCAATGGCATAATGCACATCACACCTTTTCTAAACAAGGACTAGTGTAAATTAGAATCACTGCATCACATTACAATGTCCAGTGTGTAGATATCATCACCTGTTACCTGTATCAATAAATGTTAGCAATGCATGTCGCATGGTTTGAATTAGTTTGTCCATCATTGAGAAATAACTCACGTTTTACTTGTATGTTTTAGCGTTATCCTGCTAAATTGATTTGCATTTGTTATAATGACAATTGTTCATCTTTGAGAGTTTGCCCACTAGTCTTCCCACGTGATATCGATCATGCAGGTTAGCAGATGTTACCTTGTCAACACCTCCTAAATCGCAGTTTGGAGCATCGTACAATGTGTTCGTGCAAATATCATATATATATATATATATATATAGGAATACGTAAGTGTATGATGTGCATATAAGTGGATATAATTGGTGACGTCACAAATCAAAATTGCTGAATGAATGCAGATGTCTGGAGTTAAACGTATCAACGAGGAATGCATGGAATGCAGTTATGTTCTGGCTATTGCGATGTCAGAGTCGTATTCCCGGACAACCGCCTGTATGTTGATCACACAGAAATGGAATATAACCGGCCTCAAATAACCTGGATTCCTCCGTGTGCCTGGGATTTTAAACAGATTGTCTGCAAGCCTTTCTAATTTACGCTGACTGTAATCACTACAGGCGTGTTCTCGAAGCAATAGTTGATAATATACACGATATTTCTACCACACCATATATGTACAGTCATAAACAACACTCGGAGGTTCTGTTGTATCAAGAAAAAAAAACTATTTTAACAAAAAACTTTATGAGGGACAGTTCCCTACTACTGTACTTTTTGTGATTTAAGCTTTAAAACATTTCAGTATTTCAGAATAAACTTATTAAATTATGTTTAAAAACAGATATATGAAAACAGTGTATTGTGTATATTTACAGCAGGCGCAAAATATTTACTTTGACCTCACCTGTTAGGCAACTACCCAGTAACTTTGAGATATATGATGGGCCATAAACTAAGGGGTCAGGCAATTATTATCGATAATAACAAGTTTCAAATAATTCCTACTAGAGATGGGACAGAGATTGATGACCGTCACATTAAGTTAAGCTTTCATTGCAATTACTTCGCTGATTGCAGCTACTTAGCAGACAAAAAATACCAAACTACAAGTTAATCAGACAATTTCCTAGATCCTTCAGTGATCGATGTAACGCCACATGATTACGTACTTGCCTACGTGACAGTTAATCAGAACAACGAATCTTGTTTTCAGGTGGGTTCAACAAAAATAAATAACTCATGCATCCAAACGCTCGTTAATTTAATAAGTTGATTCTATTTTGAACGTTTTACGAAAACCTCGTCGATACAATCGTTGATTGTTTTTAAAACCCGAATTATCTGCATCTGAACATTTTTGTTTTGAATGCAGTTTTTGATTTTGTACTCATCATTTACTAAACATATACATTTATTGCATTAATGTGCGACATTTCCGCCGAACTGGTCGGATACGTTCCAGCAAGAGTAGCGGTCGACTTCAGCTAGCTGTGTCACGTTACTTTTGATAAAACGCGACAAATTCACTGTACTTTGTCACACATCGTTGCACAAACTCGTACATGATGACGTTATTGATGTGGAGTTAAATAGTAGAAGATTGCAAATTGGGAAAGATTGACTGAGTGACGCGTGTTCTGGCAAATAAACTGGCAATGGAACATCCATTATACGACGCCATCCCATACGATCATATGTCAAGGGCATAAAGTGTTTTGATAATCTCTAAATAACTTCTTGGGAAAGTGTCTGGGAATGTTTCGAAACCTCCTCGGTAACTGCCTGCAGCCTTGTGTAATTGGAGGCGCTTTATCACCGTGTACTCTTTTGTATAATTGTAAAATATTGGGATTCCTATTGAACTGGTCCTGTGTTATTGTTGCTCAATATTACTACTATACTTAACCACGATATTTGTGGAAACTGTCCATGATGGTATGATCATGTGATTACGTGTGTATTATATTATGTATTGACTTCCGAAGGTTACTGACGATTGACTTCTGAAAGGTTGCAGAACTTATTGAATGAATTTTAATAATTGATTAAAAGTTGCATGAAAGGTGTGTAAAATTGTACGGACTTATTTTTTGATAACTACCACTCCTACTCGTACTTTCCAAGCGACATTCGATCTTGTAAATGAATTAAAATTTTTCAGAAACGTTTCTAGCCAATTATTGAAATTTGCATATGACATACTTATTTTATGAACCAGACTTTTTTTTTATTTTTAAACCATTTTCAGAAATGGTATACAATTTTTCCATCCAATGCAATGCAGATGACTGGTCCATTCCATCAAACGTTTCAAATAACTTCGCTCCCTTACAAAACCCCTTCTTGAATTTTCAAATTCATTGTTTTCACGAACTAATCCACAGACAACTATCACACCTGCCATAGCAACTTTGCAAACAATTACCTTGTCTTCTCTGACAACATTTCAGGACTTTACTGCTTTGCAAGCAACACTTCCGACGTTGTTGACATCCCGCTATCCTTTTTCGGCCTTGCGGACAATTGGATGTCTTCAAAAACCACGTTTCAAACGCTCCAGACACTATTCTTTTCTTTTCTTCCAAATTAAGTTTGTAAAGTTTTCATACAAATATCTATTTATATCGACTTTGAAGATACTACTCCTGTTTTCTCAAACCGCTTTCCTATTTTACCAAACCACACATAGAACTTTTTCAGACAACTGACCGGACTTTTAAGGGACAGATTTCCCGTCTTTTCAAAATAATTGACAGTAAAAGGGTATGTTTTCCCCAACATTTACAGATAATATGTTTTCATATGAACTTTCCGAACTTTACAACAAATTTCAGTCTTCTCAAACTACTTTTCGGACATACAGCTATTCAAATTCCAAAGCTAGTTTTCAAACTTTAACTTGATTTTGAAAATTTGTTTGAGAAGTCCATGCATATATTCAAGAGTCATGAAGTGTAGGTATATCAATGGCTTTGTCAAGTAATCGCTTTGATGTGGGCAGTGGCTTACATAGGCTGCAGTTACAATTTTGAAGTAATCTACAGGTATGTATAGATTAGGTTTCTTAAGTCTATGATTGGGCACATCTTTCCACCAAATACATGAAGAGGGAGGGAGTCGGACACCACTGTGACCACCACAATATTCGCCAACAAATCTCCTTCTTCCTGAATATGTCAGTAACACTTTCCAGATCTTTCAACATAGTCTGATAGTTGATTAGTTGTGCTGGGAAGCTGTTAGGTGTGCCGCCACAGTAAATGGAAGTGGTTAACCATTCAGATGGCCCACCTTTACCACGATATTTCAACTCCCACGACCAGATTACCAATAATAACGCCGTTGTGGAGATGACTACTGTTTATAGTATAGTATATTTTATTTGACTCAAATTAATGAATTGGAAATACATTAACCATGATCAATAATCATACACAAAAATGAGAATACACCATAATGAAAACACTCCCTGTCTATATATAAACTTGTGTGCATGAGTGACTACTTGCTTTGTTGACAACAAAGTTCTTGTTCAATACTTCATTGAGTGTGTACTTTGATCCATAAACAAAAGAATAAACATGTCAGCTTAAATAAGCCGTATCTTTTCACAATGCTTTTTAACACATTACTTATGAAAGCTACAGCATCTTTGAAAAGCGTATTCATCAGCGCCCTCTAGGAGTTCCGAGTACTGTCATTCAATTTTCTGAATGCGGAATCGGGAATTCTTTCCAGGTAGGTGGAATTAGTTCTGGATTCGACATCTTATAACTAGCTGGTTCGTCAAACATTAAAACAGAGGCTAGGGGTGCTGGGCCCTTCCAGTGACTAATTTGTTAGCACCTGAGGTGCTATTTTAGATGATGGAGTAGTGTCGACTGGAAAGTCAATTTTAAAGGGGTGAAAATTGTTTGAAAAATCCAAAAGCAGCTCTAAATGCAGAATGACCGAAATCTCGTCTGCAAGTTGGAAATGCTACATTAGAAAGAGGTTGTGTCAAAAGTCTAAAACATATAATTAGAGGGAACGAAAACGCGATCAGCAAAGTTGAAGAAGTTTGCGAGATTGGCTGTAACTGTCCGTGAAGTAGTTTCAAAAGAGGGAAAAGTTTTTTTACAAGACTAAAAAGTTGCAGTAAAATTTCTTGGAATGTTGTCTATAAGTAGAAATAAATGCTTTGAAAGATGGGAGAGAACAGAACGTAGTTGTGTTCATTGGCAGAAAAAAAGTTGCTTTGAAAGGTTGACGGGAACAAAACATTCGTCTCCGAGGATAAAATAGTTGATTGGAAGGGGCAAAAATTGCTTGGCAGTTTTGGGAAAAAATAAAAAAGATCTACAGTCCGAAATTGTTTTTTAGGGGGGGGATTTGCATTAGTAGTATTGAACGTTGTTTGGGAAGGTAGAAATATTGCCTGCCAAGTCAGAAACTTTGCTTTGGAAGGCGGAAATGTCAGAAGAGTCGTGATTTCAGACGACAAGAATGTAGATGTTGGCAAAATTGATTTTAAATTCTAGAAAGTGATCTGAAAAGTTATGAAGCATTTTAGATGATTCTGAAGTCATTTGCAAGGTAGATTATGAATGGGAAAAGATTTTGGGAGTCAAAAAGTGGTCTGAGAAGAGGAAAGATCATGTTACAAGACCGAAAATTTGCATCTATTAGACAGTAAATTTGAAAAGTTCAAATAGTATCCTGAAACGGAAATGTTGCCTGAAAGTCACAAAAGTTTTTTTGAAATGCAAAAAAAGTTGACTAAACAATTCTGGAAAATAGTTTGAAGAGAACAGAACATAGTGAGAATACAAGATTCACGTCTGGATAGTCAGAAAAATGGCTTTGGTAAGCAGGAAAATTGTATTAAAAGTTCAAAAATAGTTATAACCACAACGATTCACCTGCACAATAATTATAATTTAATAATTTATAAGATTACTTTGGAAGGTGAAAAAGTTCTTGTTAAAAACTTGTTAAGAAACAACTTTATCGTCGAAACAGTAATTTTCATAGAAAGTAAATTGTCTGGTATGGCTGAGACAATGTACAAGCACTGACATCCTTTGCCAAGGTTATATGGAATGTGAGAATGTGGTTGAAAGTCCAAGACTTATAAATCGATAAAGTAGTTTCCAAGTGCTTTCTGGAATGTCTGTCAAATGTCATCTATGATATCAAAAATGGTGTTTAGAAGTTGGAAAAAGTTACAAGTTTTCAAAAATCATTCTCAGAAATGAGAAAGCTGTCTGAAATGTTCACAAATTTGTGAAGTTGAAACATTTGTTGGAAACGATTAAAACAGTATGTGTACAACAGTAGTAGGTCATATCGAATTAACAGCACACGCAATTGAAATTAGTTAAATGTGAAGGTAATTTTGCTTTGATAAAATAATATTTTTTTATACAGGTTCCAGAGCCATTTGACAAATATTTCTGCTACACAATTATACGATAGTACAGAAATGTGACTTCTCGTCACTAACCAGTAAAAATCAGACGGAATGTTTCCAAGTTCTATTTAAGTACACCTTACCACTTTGAATGCAAAAAATATTGCTGCAACGAATTACAAAACGTAGCGTAACTATTAGAACCTTGCCCACTGAGAATATAGATTAAATAACTGGATGAATGAATATAAACTAATGATATGATGTTAATCGATTAGTATGATTTTTTTCTTTGCATGTTAAATGTGACTATAAAATACCTGACAATGCAATAATATATCTGAGCATTTTGCGTGGAAAAGACTGTCAAAAATGTAGCTGTGAACAAATCTGAACAATGAATAATTATAATTAATATTCATATTCCGTAATTAATATATTCTAGATGTCCTTGTAGAATAAGATAACATGAATTATATGAAAGTTTCAAAATAGAACAAAGTAAAATATGACAAGAAAAATATATTAGCCACATTTGTGAATGTGTTCCTCAATTATTCCTACATGTAATATATCATTTTCAATGTTCTTTATATAATAATATATGAAATTAATCTTATGAAAATTACCAAATAAGGAACATATATGAGCAACATTTGGCAAAAGTTATACAAGCCAGATTTGCTAGGAAAATTACAAATCACGTTTTTGCTTTATACTACATATAATCCAATAAATTTCGACAGGGAGGAGTAATGTCCCCAGAACTGTCTAGTATTTATATGGATAATCTTAGTGTAACACTCAATAGCATGCCATGTGGTTGTCTTATTGGTGGTAAGTTATAAACAATTTGAGCTATGCAGATGATATGTGTGTAATTGTGCCCTCTATTAAAGGTTTGCACAAAATGTTACATATTTGTGAGTTACACGCTGAAGAGCATGACATTACCTACAACTCAAATAAGTCTATGCATTTCTATGGTCGTAATTGCATGAACAATTACCCACCATTGTATTTATATAATAATAATGATGACTTTGTTGACCAGTTTAATTATCTGGAACATAACATAACTTGTGACTTGAAAGACAATGTGAACATAGATTGTCAGAAACATTTGTTCTTTGTTCATACTGTAGCCGTGAAGTCAAACTTTTGTTATTAAAACATTTTGTTCTAGCCTGCATTACTGCCAGTTATTGTGTATGTATAAAAAGTCAACTGTTAATGCCCTTCGGGTCAGTTATAATAAATGCTTTTCATAAACTGTTAGGGTACGCCCATGACTTTAGGGCAGGAACTTTTGTTCGTTCGTACAAATACATTTACCGATTTATATAGAAAGCTAATTTCTGCTTTTCAAGATTTACTACAAACATCAAGCAATACGCTTGTCTGTGCAATACTCAATAGTGATGTAAGATGGAAGCCTGCTTTAGTGAAGCATTGGACGAAGTCTACTGAGTTTAGTCATAGTTTTCAAATCTGTATAGTCTGTAATTTCATCTTTTTACATATTTGTTTGTCACTTTTTTGTATTTATATATGAACTATGTTTGAAATAAAACCATAATAATAAGAAGAATACTGTAAAATACTTTATTTTCGCTCAGAATTAATTTTCGCTACTTTCGAGTGAAAATAAATTCATACAAAACACCTAAAAAGTCTTTTCAGCGAAATTTGATTCCAGCTAAAATAAAGTATTTCAAAATATTGAAAATGATCAAATAAAAATTGAAACCAAAAGAAAAGTTTCAAGTGAATTTTCACCAATATCCTGAAAAATGTACAAATACTGAAATTAAACTTGACCAAGATCCCAAACTAGTTAATGTAATACCAAGTTTGAATAAGATTGGATAAAAACTGTAAAAAAAGTAAATGTAACCACAAAAACGTTTGACAAACGAGTCAATGACAACTACAACAAGGACACAAATGCCCCCCTCCCCCATTTTTATTTGAATGTCGAAAAATTAAATTATCAATTACTAAATTAACCAATTCTAATTATGACAACAGTGATATTATCAGCACTTCCTCTTCTGACAGCTTCATTAGCAATCTTGTTGCATGCCATCTCATACTTGGAGTCTTCTACTGTCTTCAGTTCAGTTCTCTCATGTGACTCACCCTACAAACACAATACAACATGACTTCTACTTAATTATAGCAGAGGGGTTGTCACGTGCGCACGCGCGGGGAATTGAGTCCCAATCGACGATAACAACACATGCTAGAAACGCAAAAGCTCATGGGTAGATGCTTGTTTATAAAAAATGACACACTATGGCCATCTGACGCATGTCCCCCGCTTTAAGATGTTTATGTTTTTCACATAAAAATTTCTAATACATTTTTTCTCACCAACATTTTAGTGCAATATTCAGCCTACCTTCTTGGAAAATAAAATACAATTTTGTTATCTTCGACAATGGTTTGTACAACAACTTTTCAAAAACAAATTTATAGAGCTATAGTGTACTTGTTCTGGATGAGATTCTTTTCTTGTTTACATATAACACCTTTCAACTGTCTTGGGGTTGTTATGCATTGATATGCAAATAAAGATAAATTAATTACCTGTAATATTGTATCTATGTATTGCAATGCCTCTTCAGAGTTGAATGACCTCCACAGCCCATCACAAGCTATGACAATATACCTGAAATGTATATCATTAGTTTAACAGATACCCAGTCACACCACAAACAACCATACTATTTGCCACCTACCTAGCTCAGACTGGCATAATGTACAAAACCATTAAGGTCTACCTGGCGGCCATTATCCATCTAAACACCGACTCAGGTCAACCAGACAACATTTCGGACAACGTACAGTTACAACGTACACTACTTGGCATCAAAAGGTCATTAGGGGACACCAAGAAACCACGACTCCCTATCACTATGAACATTCTAAGACGCCTGAAAGAATCACTCCGAACGCACCCGTCCATCCACACAAATGACAACTCATGCTATGGTCAGCATTTACGGTCACGTTCTTTGGATTCCTAGAGTCAGTGAATTTACTCTCGCCCCAGCATTTCGACAAAACCCGTACTTTACTGCAATCGAGCTACACCTCCAGTTGCGTGCCTCCAAAACAGATCCATTTCGTCATGGCTGCATCATCAAAATTGCGCCTACATTCACCTCAGTCTGTGCTGTTCGTGCGTACACCAAGTATCGCAGCATCTGTGCCCCATCACTCCAAACGCTAGCCATCCAGTTCCACTCAGGGAGTTGGCTTACACGTCAAAGCCTCACCACCCACTTGCGTGACCTGCTGACTAGAGCTGGGATCCAAAATCCATGCCTGTACACAACCCACAGCTTCAGACGAGGGGCAGCAACAACCGCAGCAGAAGCGAACGTGCCAGATTGGTTAATCAAGACTCTAGGAAGATGGCGAAGCAACGCATAGTGTATATCGACACACCTTCTTCAAAGCTACAAGCCTTGAATCCTCAGCGGTCATTCATCTTAGGCGCCTCCTACTACCTGTGGATTCTCAACTTCACGCGACTCTCACACTGGCATCTTGTTTGCCACATCCAGGTACTTGGTGCTACCTTCGACCATCCAACTTTGTACCCGCTCGTTATTACCTCGTTACATTCATTTACATGAACTATATTTCGCTTTAGACATTTGCCTTGACATGTTCGTATCAACTATTTAACTTTCAGTCATGTCGACCACCTCTTGCATTTTATATATCACGAGCAACATCACCGTTATGTACTTTAATGCCACAACATGTATTTATACCGATTCCTCGGCTTGCTTGTCGCTGCGTCATTCCCGGCTATCTCATAATTTGGGGGTTGTCATCGCAGTGCATGCGGGCACCACTCAATTAACACGTTGCCATTCTTCATGAATAGAGTCAAACTTGCGACTCTGTGCACGGAAATGGTATCTGCAGCGACGGTTGGGTGGTGACCCCTGGGTTGACTGGCCTCGATCAAGTACCATGCTAATCTCTCCGTGATGTGAATCAAATCTGCGACTCACATCACAGAGCAGGTTTCGGCGACGACGCGTGATGACGCTTGGCCGTGGCTCACACCCCTTCTGCTCTCAGCCAAGACTTGGTCTCTAGCGTCGTTTCTTAGCATTAATAGTATGATTATGCGACAGCATAGTCTGTGTTAATGCCGGGCAACGATGCTTCTATCTTAATCTCCTACACATGACTTAAGCAACACACGCCAGCCGTAATGCCCCTCACATGACATCAACGTGTACCCCCATTCATAGGTACGTGACCTTTCATCTTGCGCACGCCTCGCCCATGCTATTTCAATTCACATGCATATTCTAAGCACGTACTCTCGTGACGGTCATTCGCCTAATCTCATTTGCCATGCAATCATTAAGCTTTCCTGTATCCTGCTTTGCCTTAGCATAGTCATTCCACATTCAGAAAGTGACCTGAACCCGTCTATAAGCTATCCCACCCACACGCCACCTCATAATTTAAGCATTCAACTTTTGCATCAACCTGTATTACATTTCAACATTGTTTCAATAAAGTTAAGGGGGGGGGGGGGTTGTCATCGCAGTGAATGCGGGCAACCACTTGATTAACACACTGCCATTCTTCGTGAATAGAGTCAAACATGCAACTCTGTGCACGGAAATGGTATCCGCAACGGCGGTCAGGTGGTAACCCCTGCGTTGACTGGCCTCCATCGAGTACCATGCTAATCTCTCCGTGATGTGAATCAAATCTGCGACTCATATCACGGAGCTGGTTTCGGTGACGACGCTTGGCCGTGGCTCACACCCCTTCTGCTCTCAGCCAAGACTTGGTCTCTAATGTCGTTTCTTAGCATTAAGCTACAATAACCATGCGCAGTGGAGAAATGAAACAAATGAACAAAGCATATGCAAATGAAAAGTATGCAAATGAATAATTAACAATTTTGAACTGCTTACAAAATATAACAATTTCAAGTCCCAATTTTCTGACTACTAGTACAATGTATTTTCAAACACGGACTTACAATGTTGGTAGAATATGATACATGTAATTGATGAATGATAAGTAGGTCTTACCTGTCATTTTCTGTTAACTGACATCGTTTAATTTCAGGAATGCATGAAACACCGCAATGTTTAAATCTACCATCACCTATTGACCTGGAAACTTCAAGAACTCCCATCACCCTACCATCTCTGATGCAGAAAATACAGCAATGATTAAAATTATTAAATAATCTGGACATCACTTTTACTTTATATATGCAGATTAGAACTTTTCCTTAAAAAATTACTTTGTCCAAAAATTGAATCTGAAAGTTACGGCATTTGTTGAAACCTGACACCATTTATCAATTACAATAAGTTATTTTTTGGTTCACTACAATACATCCCATCATGTATTGCTGTTTATTGTGTTTCAGGTGCTTGATGCAACTAACTTAGTGAGTACATAGGTTCATACGAACACAGTGGCATTATGGGTAAAACATAAATTGAAAAGGAACAAAATTGCTATATACAGGAAACTCCTGAAGAATCTGGTGTGCATCTCAGACTAGTCCTAATAAAAAGTCAAATACATCAAATCATGATTTTGTGATGCTGCTCTATTTTCGATTGTCAAGCTGAAAAACCTGTGTGTCATTTAATATTTGGATGACACCCTAAGATGCTGAAAAATCAATCAACTGAATCTACAGATCTGCTCTGTGGTATACGTCAAATGACAATACATTCCTAGCATAGCTAACTTGAGAATACCATAATTTTACCATTTCTTATATTATACCTATTACTTGACATGCCATCGCCTTCAAACTATTTTCTCAGACAATACAACTTTAAGCCACAACTTTTGTTTAACTTTATGTAAAACTTATTATCACAGAATACAAATTAATTTCTTAACGTTCTTGTAAGAGAATATTAAGAAATTATTTGAAAATGATACTGTGGATCTTTAAAGCAGTTAGAGTCATATTCAAAGTTAGCATGATACTATGCATACATGCAATGCATTATAGGAGAGGACTCCCATTGTATGTTATTACAAACTATTATTATACATCTGTTACTAGTACTGTATCGCCATAACTAACCATGTGCGGTAATTTTGTGGTATTGCACTGGGTATTTGCATCCAACCATATTAGGAAATGCGAATTTCAAATATGGCATAAGTATCCTATAATCATAAAAACAAACATGGCAGCCCCCGGGTTTGACTGAACCCCATATAAAGAAGTTTGCTAAATCTGTTCTAAACATTTTGGATTTCGGCATTCTCATGATATATTCCTGGTAGGAAAAGATGTATAAAAAACTCAGACAGTATGTGGTCGCATTGACTTCTGCTGTGCGTCAGTCGATACTCCCGCTGTACTGTCTTCGTGCATACTTTGCAGTATCCTCATAATAACCTCATATTATCAGTCACTACAATAAATGTCAAGTGTTTTAACAATACTAAGATCAATAGTATGCAATTTTGTTATTGACACTGAGCAAAACTCTTCACCACAAGAAGTCTAGTGGTCTCTATTTTTGTTTTATTTTGAGTATTTTTTGGCATTGACCAATAATAAGGAAAGCATGAAAATGATGACATTCAATTTGACTCAAACCTTACTAAACCATCATAATTAGAGGAAGTGTGGTACATATATAATGGTTAACAGTATTTGGACTGCTTGAAATCACGCACCATTGACTCCCAGTGAAATGATAAAGGCAATGGACTGAGACAAAGTAAAAACCAATATTTACCTCACTGTTCCTCCAGCTTTCTGTATTCGCTGTCTCTCTTCATACAGTGTAGGTGAATGTTCCTTTGATAGCGATATTCCCATATTCTTATCACTCTCTTTGTTGTACCGACAGAGCACAGCCTGCAACAATAGAATAATACGAAATCAAAAATATTAGCTACAATATATTCTCAGCATAAATCATGGGTCGTTTCCTTCTTAGAGAAATAGCGCGGCAGGATAGTAAAAAATATTTCAGTTAATGATACAAGCACCAAACTTGGCATGATTGCAGTTTAACTATATTTTTAACAAAAAAGCACATTAGCCATGGAAAAAAATAAAATGGAGACCATTTTGATTTTTTTTGGTGGCTAATGTGCTTTTTTGTTGAAGGTATGGTTCAACATGCAACATACAAAATTTGGTGCTTGTATCACAAAGTGAAAGATTCTAGTGATATTTTGGGTTAACCTACTACGCTAAAACTATACCATCCATTCTAAACACACTCCCCCCTACAGAAATCATGATTCAATCCCTGCCTCTAGTTACCCATCTGTCAATCCATGCCCTTATATTAGAGCCAGTCAGTCCATGCCATGCAATCGACACCACCAGACGATCGATGGTCAAAGCACACCAGTCACACCATGCCAATACAAACCACCAGTCAATTCCTCCCCACAGAGACTACTAGTCAATCCCTGTTGCTTGTCTGTTTCCTTGATAACCATATTGCATTTTAGATAATCCTTCATACACACAATGCAATAGGGACATCCATGACGTCATTCACTGAGTACCCATAATGCACTGTTTTAATCTAATACCATACTAAACAATGCCTACTAGTGTACAAGTTGCAAATTGTTATGAAAATATGATAATGAAGGAAAATGTGTAAACCTTACTATCACCTAAGTTGGCAATATAGAGGATGTCATTGATAACAAGTATTGATAAGGCAGTGGAACCATCCTTCCAAACTGGTTTACTGAAATAAACAAACAAACAATACATGAACATAGTAACATAAAAACCTTTGACACTATAAACACATTGACATAGTATTAAACATAAAAACCTTTGACACTATAAACACATTGACATAGTAGTAAACATAAAAACCTTTGACACTATAAACACATTGACATAGAATTAAACATAAAAACCTTTGACACTATAAACACATTGACATAGTAGTAAACATAAAAACCTTTGACATTATAAACACATTGACATAGTAGTAAACATAAAAACCTTTGACACTATAAACACATTGACATAGTAGTAGACATAAAAACCTTTGACACTATAAACACATTGACATAGTAGTAAACATAAAAACCTTTGACACTATAAACTCATCGACATAGTAGTAAACATAAAAACCTTTGACACTATAAATACATTGACATAGTAGTAAACATAAAAACCTTTGACATTATTAACACATTGACATAGTAGTAAACATAAAAACCTTTGACACTATAAACACATTGACATAGTAGTAAACATAAAAACCTTTGACACTATAAACTCATCGACATAGTAGTAAACATAAAAACATTTGACACTATAAACACATTGACATAGTATTAAACATAACAACCTTTGACACTATAAACACATTGACATAGTAGTAAACATAAAAACCTTTGACACTATAAACACATTGACATAGCAGTAAACATAAAAACGATGAAATGACACATACATTTATTCATGACATGACAGTTACTATGGTTACACTAGAGCAGACATCATAGTTGTGTCATTCAACATCACAAGTCATTGAACTTGAGTTGTTCTGACTCAAAAAGTGTGTAGCCACAAATGACACATATGAGCATTTTCAATGAAGAACTTTTGTAGTTAAGTTGAGTCATACTTGATTAAAACATCATCTAAATGTGGGGCTCCGCAAAAACACACTTTCAATTAAACATTTTGGCAAATTCTGCTTCGCAATGATAGGAAGAGCCGACATCGAAGGATCAAAAAGCGACGTCATCTCACCAGGATTTAAAAGGCTACCACTAGAGGGCGCACATGCGACATGGCATTTGAGATATTTGAAGGGCGGTAGTCATCCCGCCACTCATGTGCAACATTTGTGTTCATAAACATTGATTTTCCCACAATGCAATGCACTCTTCTAATGGCAATCAAGAGTATGAATTTTGAACTGGGTGCTACTTGTACTAATTACCGTTGATCGATACCTTCCAATCACCAACAAAATTAGCTAGTTAAAGCGCGGTAGTTGTCGTGCGACATTTGTGTTGATAAACATTGATTTACCCACAATCCAATGCACTTTTTTAATGGAAATCTGTGAGTATGAGGTTTTACCTGGGCGCGGCTTGTACTAATCACCACCTGTGACTCCTTCGTTACCTTTCAACCACATAAAAGACCTAATTAAAGTTTCAGTTTGTACTCGTTGATCTGCGCAACAGTCAAAGTTGCCATCTTTGTTCATATGAGACCCATACATCGCGCATGTCATCGCCATTTAATGTCTACTGAAACATAGAAGTACCCCTCTCAACAAATTACATACAGTATGTGTTCACTCTAATGTTACCATAGCAACAAATAATGTGAGAATAACGAAGGAAGTACAGCACCTACAATGTACTCTTAACAGATACCAGCATTGTTGTATACATCACGTTAAAGAAACTAACAACATGACTATGCACACTTACTGAGTCGACGCTTCTTTCAAGAAGTCATCATCTGTCTTTTTAAAACTTTCAATTAAACATTTTTTAATTTCCTTATCTCTGTTGGAGACTTCTGCTTTGTGGTACTTGGATATAATATTGAGGTGAAGATTCTGAGAAGCATGCGTCGATGCTCGGGCCCCTGCATGGCCATCATATACTCCGTAAAAGGCCATCCTTGATCTGCGGGACAAAGATGAAAACAAATGAGTGTAACCCTGGTGACAGAATACCTGGATTATTACATTAGATTATAGTATTTCTCCATTCATAGACATACAAGTTGAGATGCTAAAATATTCCTTCCAATGGTTATAATTATCATCCTAAATATGTAGTACTGTAGACAACCCATACTAGTAGTTTGTTATTTTTGTACATCAAAAGAGAGACATTTTAACTTTTTGTAAATTTCTGATAGTCCAAATTGACAGTCATTATGATTTGGTCTATGTTAATTTTAAGCCCTGCTTTCTATAACATTGAGAAAGGGCAACGAGAATTTTTCATGGGGTCAGTTATTAAAGGGCGACAGTCGTCGCGCCGCGTCCTGTTCGATATGGGACTCATAGCGACGTATACAACGCGTGTAAAATACATTGTTTATTTACATGACCACCACGCTTTAAACACTGAGTCTGATTACAATTTAGCTAATTCCAAAGCACTCAATAGGCCACTAAATTATCAGCTAAGGAAAGAGCTTGTGACTCTACATCTGCCTGAAGCCGAGGTGACCATAAAAAGTGTATTTCCCGACCAATCAGCAAGTGATACAGCATAATTCAACACTTGGGCCGCTTGCTGATGTGTTACATCAGCGAATAAAATAATTATTTTATTTTCGAGTATGAGCGACCGATTATTCTCAATCAGTCACTGCAATGGTCTATAGCGTTGCTGTGCATCCAATGTTAAAAAAAGTGTTTGCGTGTGCATCAATAAATTTGAATGCGATAATATTAATGTGATGATGCATTTTAAAAAGAATGCTGACACAGTTTTTTACAGAGCAGTGTGCAGAGTATGATGTGATACAGTAGTGCCTTGGTACGGTCTTTCCAGTATTATTATAATAACTATTGTTATACATATAGATACCAAACTAAATATTTTCTGCTTGTAGAAATTTAATTAATGAGACATAACAGCCAAAATAAGAAAATAAATATTTTACATCGTGATCAGTGAGCGATTCTATTACCATCACATGCTAATATAAGTGTTTCTGCGTCAAATGTAAAAAAAGTCATTAACCTGGATCATTTTCAATGTTAGTGACGTAGTTTATCCCATATAAGGGAAAATACAGACATTGAAACAAATTTAGATACACTTTAGAAGAAATGCAGATACAGAGTCTTACAAAAATGATAAACTATTGTTTTAAGTGAGAGATTTATATTACTGTAAATAGGTACATACACATCAGTAGGAGAGAGAAAACTCTGGGTAAAGTCGTCTATGAGTGTGTGCTTATCTTGCATTTCATTTCGTTCGCCTTTTCTCTCAGCTACAAATGCTTTCAAAGGTAAACATTCTGTTGAAGTAAGAGACAAGAAATTATTAGATAAAATCTGCATGGATCATTGGTTCGAATGATAATATACATTTACTTGTATGTTCAGGGAGATTCATGTTAAAGAACACTACCTGATTTGGTTGCAACATTTCAGAGTAAGTCTCCAGCTGGCTAGTGAAAATTCATGAATATAAGTATTTGCATGTTTTTATTCATGCATGTGAAGCTCGGGTATTTCTCGCATCAAGTCCACCGCGAGATATTTCGTTTTACGCACAATGGAGAATTTAGGTTTCGGTGCGAATCTCCCAACTTCATTAAAATAATTGTATCCTATTCAAATCTAATTTGGCGTGGTGAGGAGCGTAAAGGCATTTATACCGCCTGGGGGAACAAACAACTAACTTGTCAAATAAAAATAAATAAAATACAAATGTAAGTATTAAACAAATAATTCATTCAATATAAGGATGCCATAGCAACAACAGTTTCTGAACAGAAAACATGCGGCAATGTCAATCCCACAAAAAGTCCACTCAAATCTGTCCAAGTTTAATTCACCGGCAATCGTCACACAAACCTCGTCGCCTCTGCCTTGCAAGTTTGGCTGCAATACAATCCGCAAAGCGTTCCTGGTGTCTTCTGGGTTGTTTTTCTGATCTGCAGGAAATCAAAGGAGTGCCTCTAACGAGTGTGCGACGTGCATGTACGCCGACTTGATGCTCTCCAAACATGTTCCTGTTCACGGTCCCAACAGAATCTCGCTTTCAGCTCCTGTCATTTTCACGGGTTACCATAATAAATAACGCACGGGCCCGTAATAACAAGGAATATAAAGAAAACTACATAGATTTAAAGAAACAGTAAAATTACCCTGGTGTCACGTGATCACTGCACCAATTGAAGAAAAGCATCTACCTGGCATCTTCATGTCTTACCTGACTTTGGTGTAGTTGGACATGTCATTAAGTAGTAACAACTGTTTTACCTTGTGTTGATCTAGAGAGGACTTTATCTTCTTCCTCAAGTTTCCTTCGCTTTGGAGGTATGTAACCAAGTACATCTGTAACTTCTTTGCTAGCAATCTTCAGAGTAGTCTCAGCTGGAAGATCATCAAATAATGATGGCCCTGTATTTTGCAACTTTGGTTGGGTAGTGGTGGCTGTAAGAATAGTTTCTTTGGTTTGATTGTCTATTGGAATGAATGACAAGTACATTTTACATGTCAATTGCAATGAGATACAACGTACACACAGACGCACTATTCCCACTATCCTCGGGGCGGACATCTGGGTATTTTCACCTCCTGGCAACCACCACAATGAAAACAAAGGCCGAAAACTTTCAGAAAACTGTACTTTGGGATAGTTGTTGAGATTCTATTGAACAGTGTAACAAGATTACCCCTGGATGTTTAACATATATACATTTGGTTATACATGATTACATCAAAGTTGAGTTTGTGCTGTTTCCTTTTCCACGGACTCTTCGACCGGCGTTGCACAGCAGCTCGCACAGAGCCAATAGAAATAGATGGTACAGTGGTGAACGTCTTGTGAAATTGCTCCGCCTCGAGGATACCAAGGTTTTGGACACTTGGTAATAATCAGACAGCTAACAATCAAATAAACTAAAACTTGTTTAAACAGGACTTATTCGTATTTTTGATTATTACATTAATTATTACATTTCTGTTATTTACATTCACAGTGCCAATATAGTAGACCAATTTCTGCTGCAGTGTTGCAGTGTGATACTTTAAGTTAGTTTTTTTGGGAACGCATAAAATTTCCCAGTAGGAATTAAACTGGTTACGTAGCAAAAATATAAAAAAAACAGAATATGGCACAATATAAAAAAAAAAAAAGAAAGAAAGTAAACACTATAAAATATATTATCTCTGAAATGAAGTTATATCTCTGATTTGCTGTCTTGTAGTAGTAGTAGTAGCTCCACATAATAGTCAATAATTCAAAAGGGGTTCAACAATTTGAAATCTCGGGGTATGACTAGAAGAGTGAGACCAGTACAATTTTTTGAACGGTTTCTTATCTGTTATTATTATTTGATGTGCCAACATTTATTCACTGCAAAACCTGCAAGTTTTTTTTAACAAATCCCCCCCCCCCCCAAGGATTCTAATGGTCGCCCTTTAATGTTCTTATCAGCAAGAAAATCAAATTAAGCTACCATTAGTTTGGCTAATGTTTAAAACGTTGTGCACGCCATAGCAAGTGTTTTGCTCAAATATCAGATGTATTTGTATTGGGAGGGGGACTTGAATTTGAAATTGGTTCACATGATGCAACATACACTGGCCAGTCGTGGCAATTTTATATATATATATTTTAATTTTGGTCCAATGTGAAATACCACATAAATTCACATCAACACAAGAGATTCTACTAAACATTCTGGATAGTATGTATTGTATAAAACAATAAAATTGCCATGACTTGGCCAATTTAGCTGGAACACAAAAAATGCATAGTATATGGGTGGTCTTTGCATGTATGATGTTTAGGGTTATTAATAAAATTAAAAAAAATAATAAAACAATTAAGGGTATATTTTCCAATCTCCATGTCTTAATTTTGTTCGTGAATCTCTTTTTGGAACACCGACGATGATTCTTGAGAATAAATTTGTCTCCCAACATACATCACATTCCAAAAATTTCCCCGGCAAATTAGGTTTGCTTTTGATGATTTTGTACTTGTAATGTATTTTTTGTTGTTGCAAATGTTATTTTGCGTGGGTACCATAGCTCCAATTTAAATGCCTCCCCCAGAGTGTTGGTCAACTGAACGAATTCAATATCATTCATACCTTCCAAATAAAAAAAATGAAACCACACCTGATACCCTGATGTCAGGGTTATTCATTTCCCCAATAAATAAAAAAAAAAATAGTTTGATCCAATCTTATTTTTGCTAAAAAAAAAGAAACATCACAAATTCACATAATAGCCTGTTTCCTTCAAAAGATTGGGAAAAAAAAGTAGCCAAATTTATTGAGTAAAAACTGAAAATTTACTCAAATTTTGTATGTTGGCTCCACAATCATTAGGGTTCTGCGGAGAATGTTAGTCTGACCTAATTAGACACCCACTGTTGTTGCCACACCCACAGTTCTTTCAACCAATCACATCCCGGTGTTACTATTTGTAGTTTGTTTGTTGTTTAAGTGTAACTTGCTTGTAATCGAGTGAAGCGAATAAACAGTCTCGATTTCTCTATAGCCCATGAGTACAGGTTCATTTCCAGAAATATTGAAGAATATAAGAAAAAAATATGATGAGAAAGTCTGGTGCTGAAAAGGTTAAGAAGGTCACGACTTTAGATGTGTAGAATGCTATTTAAGCAGTATTTGAGTGCAAAGGACTGCCTACATACACTGTGCACATACTGCAGGTAGCTTGTCAGGAATCAAGGTGTTTGGGCCAGTATCATTACAAAGCTGCAATCCACAACCTGTAATTATACGTTTCTCTTCAAATTTAGCATGTATCCACCTGACAGCATTTGAGTTTGTATTGTAATAACTCAATTAATTTAGCAAGGTAAGTGACTGGAAATGTGATTTTGAATCTTACAGGAAGTATGTATTTTTTTCTTTTTTGGTTGCCAAATGTTACAAAGATTTCTTGTGGAGAGGAGATAGCAGACTCGGATATATTTTGTGGATATTGCCAAAAATTGACAATTGTGGATTTTTTCTTCTATTTTTCTTTCCCCCAGATTTCACCCTAGCCATAATTTTTTTCTACATCCTCCAGCTCTCGACTCAGACTTTAAATGTGTTATCCTAATCAGTGATACTGACATGATATTTGCGTGACACTTTCACGGAATCTCCTTTCTCTTTTCGTTACCTGCTTCTGGTATATCTGCAAACAGATCCATAATAACGCACTGATGACTTCTTGTACCAACCAGTTAACGCTTAGTTTTTAAAAGATGCATATCATAATGGTAAAGACATTTTTTTTTTGAATCGCTTGCCTAAACTAGTGACCTCGATCAGTAGATATCTACCTACGACCTCTGACTTTCAACCCTGGTTTTAAACGCCCACCAGAGGGCGCACGTCGTTAACAACACGATTCAGTGCTCCATTTCTGGTTACCTGCAACTTGGACTGGCTTTCCAACGGCTATGTGCAAATTAATATAGCATTTACAAGTCCAAAACACCCTGGATGCTTGTTCTGGGTGTCATAAATATTAAATTTTTTTAAAGCGAGAGGTCGTCACCAGCGCACGCAAAGGAATTAGTGTGAAGAGATGTTGTAAGATGCCCTACTTCGACGACACTATCTGTTCATTCGACGACACTATCTCCGATTTCCTTTTGTGCGTTCAGTCTTTTAACATGTTCTTGTTACGACTTAGTGCCATAACGTATGCTATTGTAAACTAAACAATGGCGTTTTATATAAAATCTATAATACAGCAGAACTCCATTGTAGTTATTTCACAAATGCTAAACATCATAAGCGAGACGGACGCACAAGATAGCCCCCCCCCCCTGGGGGGGGGGTACTTGCATAGAAGTGCAATACGGGTATGTGCCGCCCGAATGGGGTGCCATTTCACGTTATTTTGTTTAGAAGTGGGTAGCCATTTATCAATGTTTTGGTTAGAAGTGTGTAGCACTTTACTTTTTCACAGATCCTTATATTCAAAGCCATATACTGGAAAAGGCTGAATAAAATGCATTGCCGGGTGCGCTCACTGGTTGCGAAAGTTGTGAGCTGGGTGTTTTTTTTCGTTGAATACACTTGTGTTTAGAAGTGGGTATATAAATAGAAAACAAATGGTTTAGAAGTGAGCATGGTTCACGAGAGGTGGGCTTCACACCCTTACCCACTTAATGTGGAAGTAGCCCCCCCCCCCCCCCGGGATAGCCCATAACAACTTATGTGACATACATTCAAGTAGGATACGTATTTATTAAAATCATATCTCTATGACTGCATATAATCGATTTTAATATTTGTTTTTCTATTTTTTGGATATTTGAAGTCGCCAGTAGGTCATTTTTTAATAAAGTGCGCCATCACGCGGTCGCTAACAGTTGCGGGTACTGCTTTCTTGATAGGTAATCTCTTCACAGTTCTGTGATACTAAGCTCAGCAAAATGCAAAAAAAAAAAAAAAAAAAAAATGTTTGTTTACGTAAACACTTCAGTCACATATACTATAATAATAATACCAAATAAGTTTTACATAATATAACGATGTTTTGGCCTGAACAGCAATATTAGAGTTCCCTGTCAGGAAAAAAGCACGGCTGATCTGCACTGGCTTGGAAGATGAATTCTGATTGGCTAAAAAAACAAAAAAACTTGTGGCGTTGAATGCACGTTCATTGTCAGTATTGTTATGCAAATTCAAACTAGCTAATCATTTACAACCTTCCGAGCCAGTGCAGATTAGCCCAAAAAGCAGAGAGAAGTGTACTTGATGGCGCCCTAGTACTGGTGATACTACATCTCAGATCCTTAAATCTCAAAAAACCTATATGTGGTTTCTAACACTATTGGCCATCACTTGCTATCATACTCGTGATATTGAACAGCAGTGTGACTGAGAACTTTCAAATAAAAGCTGAATACGTTTACTTTAAAACTGGAGGGTCGTCACCTGCGCACGCGCGGGAATTAAGCCCCAAGCGACGATAACAACACACGAAAAAAAATGCAAAGGCTCATGGGTAGACGCTTGTTTGTAAACAATGACACGCTATGGCCATCTGACGCATGCGCAGGTGACGACTCCCTCACTTTAATGATATCCTTGATCAAGACTTGGCGACATGGCGAGTATGTTATTGCTCTAGTTCGATAACTAATAACTGATAATCAGTTTGGCACGGATTGCACTCAACGCTAAATACACACATGCCAAAAGAGCACTCTACCGAAGCTGCGAAAACTTTGGTCTGTTTACAAATTTTAAATTTACAAATGTAAATTTTACTACATTGCCATTTTTGTTTACGTAATTTTAACTTTTTTTAAAGCTGACAGGAATACGGGGTTTATTGATTTAAAAAAAACAAAGGTTCATTATTTTTTTCAACAAACTTCAGCAGTTGTCATCTCGAAATTATATAATCATTTGATTTGATAGTTCTACTGTTTAGTTAATGTATTGTATGACAATACATGTGTAGGCTGTTTTGCATACAACAAACCGATTTGCACTAAAATGGGTAAAGTGGAGTGAACAGATTTCATAACAAAGCTCTCTGTTATAAATACAATACAGTGTACATATTTTGTATTACCAAATGAATTATTTAACGTTAGCAAACATAATCACTTTTGGCCAATGACGTAATATTCAAATACAATAATTCTATGTATATATTATTGTGACTTATATTTTGTAAATGCTGAATATATAATAACAGTATTTATATTTCTTCTGAAACTTTGGAAATATATTATATAATGAATCCTAAATCTATCTGTGTATTAAACCGTAAGAACGGGGAGGGGGCTTGTTACATTATAGATTGTGTGATACTATTGATTCACAACCAATAGACATGTTGTTGTAGACATGAGTCGTCTTGTTATTTATGAGTAAATCGAAATTCTTTTGGTGGAAAAAAAAATGATTATACTCAACATCTCCCACACTGAGAAAAAAAGTGTGTTTGCAGGAAAAAACAATTTGCAATTTAATCGTTTCCCCCCAGAACCCCTCTTTCCAATTTTCAAATGGTTAACTTCCTAATGGATTTAATGATTCATTCATTCATGGTATAATATGATATGATGTAATTCCTGTAAGCAGATTGTGGTCCGTTTTTTCTGAAGGATAAAATCTTCGGAAACTGACTCCGCCAAAATGATATTGCTTCTTAGATTTTGTTTGCCTCTTTACCTGTCTGACTGTGAGTAAGATATCTCGAAAATTCTACGATTAAAGGATTTAATTGTTGAAAATAAAATTGAACAATTCGTGAAAGCTGCTAAAACCGATATGTAATATAAGTTTTTGTGGTACTTGGTAAGAGCGATATAGATATTGTTGCACTGCGAAAGAGTAATTGCATTGTTTTCAACGTCTTGTTATATTTAAATAATTTACCAAGTAGTACAATTACGAACTACAATTTTCTACATATTAGATATTGGGAGAAATTTGGGCTTGATTACCATTAAAACATAATTTCTTGCAACTAAGCTATATCGCCAGGTAACTCGAAACGTTATGGGTGATTTTTGTCATGAAATTTTAAGGAGTTGCTCTCATTAAACGACAAATCAACAACTCAAAAAAATATGAACCAATTTTCATAAAACTTATAGGAATTGTTACCCTTCAGACAAGAATAAGACGATTAAGCTTCTATTAGAGTATGACTTTTTGCAAGGATTCTTCATTACTGTTAACTAAACACGTTAAAGATGAATTGTTATGAAATATTTAGGAGAAGTTGGCCTTTAAAACAGAAGCGCGATTGTTTAGATTTTGAAGGAAATCTGGAAACGGCAGGTGTTAAAGGATTCCATTACTATTACAAGATAATTAAAGAAGGCAGTGGACGAATGGTGTGAGGGGATTTCCATAAAAAAAGGGGTCCAGTGTACTCGATTCTGTTAGAATCATGACTCGATGCCATGATGGAGACAGTAATCATTGTCGAATAATTTGTTTTCTGATTCATTAAGTGAACAAAATATTCACGAGTCAAAACTAGAAAATAATGAAATCGTTTTGCACATTAAAGACGTATATAAGATATAATAATACACCAGGCCTAGGGTGGAGATATTAGTAAGAAACAGTATTTATTTCTGTATTTATTTCCTTAAGTTCTGTATTTTTTTGTTTATGAGTAATAAAAAAACAAAAAACAAAAAAACAGTACTTTGCAGCTGTAGCAAACGTTTACTGAATTATCATATGTCACCATAGCAAACTACATTCTATAAAGACAACACATTTAATTGTTGTGACGTCACTTTCCATACATCATTGACAGTATAAATACTCATATACATAGCGACATAATCGTCCATTCATTAAAGTAAAGTACCATGGTCAATTATTTAAAATATTCATAAATTTATTTGCGAATATATCTAGAAATAACATTGAAAAAAAACCTCCAAAAAAGTGTTCATTCATTTGTTTATATTCAATATGTTTATATACAAGAATGTCACAAATATGCCAAAAAAAACCTCAAAGCACGACGGAATGAGCAGTGCTTATCCAGCCCAAGTATTGCTTTGTATGTGTTGCTATGGAATCAATATTAGCGGCATGACGGACTTTACTCACTTCACTTACATGATCTGTTAAAAACTACACTCTCACTTCATATACAAGCTTAAATTACTTCTGGATATTTCAAAAAGATTCGACAAATAATCGATTTTTTTTTGCGTGCTTACAAATCACCATTTTATAATATATCCCAATATTCTGTGGAATGACATGAATACGAACGAACACATATTGTTGCAAGCTTTAGAACTTGCTTGGAGTCATTAATCATAATGGTTCTCCCAGCTGAAGAGTGGACAAGAGGATAGCTTTAATCAAAGACTGCGTCTATTTGATACTAGGTTATGGTCTAGAATGTACGCGGTGCTGTATTTGTTGTACGCTACTCCAATAACTTGAACGCCTGGTTAGGACGCTAGTGATATCTCACCATCCATTGGAAACCAGATTTATGCAACGCGTTCGGGAAATGAAATACCCTTTATCACCTCACAATCCCCTCCAATCACACAGACGATTGGCAGTGTTTATTATGACGAGATGTTATTCAACAAATCAAATCTACAGAAATAGGTGAGAGGAGATATCACTAGCGACGCGTCTAGGCGTTCGTGTAGTGACGTATACAGTCATTTAGCATTTCAGCAAGTTTGATACTCAAGAACTCGAACTAAAGACATCCTCCTACATTTATTTTTTTGTCGAACGCATTGACATTTCCCCTTCCACAATGGAGTTCTAACGATCAGCTGATGGTACAAGACACAGGTGTACATAAACAATATTATATTATCAGCATACAAGTCAAATTAAATGAACGTTTGACGCTATTTGAAGACATTATAAAAACAGTTTGTGCATATTGAAATACAAGGTAGGATAGCGGTCAACGAAAACGTAGGCCTTTATTTATTCATTCATCACGTTATATTCGTCGTATTTTGGTTCATGTAGGCGTATGGAGATATTCACGAGGCGTATATAGTTACGCGTGTAAGGTGCATCGTCTCCTACAATGAATTGCACGTAACCGTTACAGATCTAGAGTATCGGTGCCTGACACAAACTGGTCACATCACCTGTCACAACAACTAGTCCCAAATGGCGACACTGACAATTCAACATTTCTGCGGAATTCCTCGGTGGGTAACCACATCCACATGGGCTAGTGACTGCGTCGAGGACACGGGTTGGAGGCCTGTAGTTCGAATTTATGTTGGAAGCAATTACTTGCTAACATTGTCTGCGTAATAAGTCAGTATCATAGTCTGACTTCTCCCGCATCTTCTGGTCTCAAGGTGTTTCCTCGGTAGAAATGCCTACTTCCCCTTGTTATTTCCACATCTACTAAACAGGTTTAGAAATGAGAAGGGATTCAATTACTTGCAAATATTGTGGTCATATTGCATCAATATTGTTTATTATTATTATACATCTGTCGTCGTAACGCCATAAGTTACAGCGTGCCGTAATTTTGCGGTTTTGCACTGGGTATTTGCATCCTATCATATTAGGAAATGCGAATTCCAAATATGGAACGATTACGCGCGTAAGCGTCCTCTAATAATAAAAACAAACATGGCTGCCACCAGGGTTTGGCAGGAACCCACACAAAGAAGTTCGCGAAATCTGTTCTAAACCTTTTGGATTTCGTCATTCCCATGATGTATCATTGGAAGGAAAAGATGTATAATAATTAGGTTAATATGATGATACCGCAAAGTATGTACTCAGACAGTACGCGGTCGCATCGACCTCCACTGCGGGTCGGTCGAAACTCCCGCTGTACTGTCTTCGTGCATACTTTGCGGCATCCTCGTAGTAACCTCTCAATATAATCTTGTAACTTGCAGAATAATAATAATAATAATAATAATAATAATAACTTTATTTAATTAAGCGCAACAATTCCAACATATGAAGATCAAAGGCGCTGATACAATAAACAATCAGTCAAATATTAAAAGCACATTTAAATAAGTGCGTTTTCAGTCTGGATTTAAAAATGTGATAATGATGGTTATGTGTACATAAATTATAGTGCCATTAATGGTGTCAAATTACTAGGTCGCTTGGTGGCGCCCTTTATGCATTGACCGCATTTTGGCGAGCAGGACTTTTACAGTCACGGTCTGTATCATATATTACATTACATAGACTACGGATTATCGTGTTTGTCCTTTCATGTTCAGCTAACCTTATCATGTAACCGATTACGCTGCCTGGTATCCTTAAATTTGCATTTTGTGAAGATACGTATGATGTTTATGAGACGATGTGCGAATGACAGAATAATGATGATGAATGGTCCAGGTTTACTCTTTTTCCGGCAAAAAATAAATAACAATTGAATTATGTAAATAACAAATTAAACGTAAAGCCGAAACAAACATCAGCATGCAAACTCGCTGACTATTGTCGATATATCAATGTTTAGAACATATTAATATTTGTGCATAATTATACACTAATATATGTCAATCCGAGAACCATTCATAACATGACAGTATGTAAATGTAATGATGACCCATAACCATTCAGCGCTGTTCGCCAGATAACTGGCAACTTATCTGTCGCACACACCAAATGAAAGGCATGCGTGTTGCCATGTAATCTAACAAAGATCCACTGGATAATAATTAGCAAGACTGGGCAAGAGGAATATTTTCAGGTCAATTTAAAAAAAGGGCGCCACCATTGAAAAATTGAGCAAGTTATGAACTCAGGAAAAATCATGGATAGAAAAGCTTAGGGAAACAGACCATAGACGCCAATGGTCGCCGAAATCTCGAGAACGAGAAACCACGTGACTAGTTGCGTTGTTCGGTCGCCCGACGAGATCTTGGCCGGCGGCCATTTGCGTATGAGGTGTATTTGGCAGACAGTGGATGAACATGAATGTAACTCTTCCCACAATGCATCACATCGAATACTGTAAAACATATTCAAATAGCTACATGCCATTTTGGCATAAATGCAGAAATTAAGAATCTTAATATAGCTGACGTGTCAACAATCTCATTGCGAGAATATATATTTTTTTAAATTTGTTACTTTTTGAAATAGCAAAATTGCAGATTAGCTGATTTAGCGGCTAAACTAACATGCTCGCTAAAAAACATGTTTTACAGTACACTCTAAATAAACCGCTACAAATAGTTTATACGTCACGCATTTTTACCATTAGAGAACAAGTAACAGGTGCTCATTTGACGCATGCGCAGTGTTCATAGAAAGTTGCATTTCGGCTAGAGGCCCGGGCTTTAGATATTATTATTCCCTGATTTTGATTTCGGTATTATATTTGGGTGTCACGAATTGGCCATACATGTGCCTCCATCACTCCGTACGTCATTTATTTATTGTCTCGTTCTCTCCACGGTATTTATTTTAAATGAAATATAAACACGAAATCTTCTCCACAATGTGTCCAGTTGTTATAATTATTTTATTTCATTAATATGTTCAAAATGTTTTGAATCTGTTAATTGGAATGTTAATTAAAGTTGATATTCACCATCAACATTGTTCTTTATTAGATACCTTGTACCCTTAAACTTTCTTTACTTGTCGATTTTATTAAGTACAGATAATAACTGTTGGATTTGTCCGAAAGCTGCAAAATGTACCATTGCTTGATGGTTATGGAAGCTGATATCTGAAAGCATTGTTCTGAAGGATGTTTTCAGTCATAATGTAGTGTATACATAAAATAACAAAGACATGGATTGAATTATATACGGTCAAATAGGTAACACATCTAGAAAGTATATGTAATTCTGTTGTTTTCTTCAGAGAATCATCGATGAAATGGTGAAAGTAAAACGGAATATATCAGCATTGTAAAATTTATGCGAATAAACGAAAAAGGAAACGACATAAAACTGATATGTCCTATAAACGCGAATTTAAAATACTAAGTGAATAGTAAGTACTTTATTAGTATTAGTATTATCGTTAAATTCAAGTTAATCAGGCTTTGAATTGCATTGCGGGAAATGTTACGAATTTTGCAATCATACCCACTATACATAACCAGTGGGGGCGTCTGTTTATTGACATTGTTGGTCGAGTCTGGTCTGGTCATTGACAGCGTGGTTGTACATGTGCGAAGTGCTGGCAACGTAACAAATTAGGGTAAAATAGGGAGAGAATTGATATTGAAACGGGTATACTTAACTGTAACCATAGTTACGTATTAGAGCATGCTCTTACTTTCTGTACAAGTTGCCCCTGATGACGTATTGCAGGATGAACTTGGCCTTGCCTGAGGCGTTTTCCTCTTGTTTGTCAGCATCTTTGACTGGGGTTTATTTCGTTCGGGTCGGAAAACAACTATGTAGACTTTTGGTGAAAAAAGACACGCTAATACAACAAAGCCACTCAGACTGATGGCAAATGATGTTGTTGTTATTCGAACTTGTATGTTATTGGCTGTGGTAAGGTAAATAGGTATAAACGCTAGCCATATGATACACGTAGTGTACATAGTGAAGCCAATAAACTTGGCTTCGTTAAATGCTTCCGGGATTTTACGAGTTTTTATGGCGTATAGAGTACAAAGAACCATCAGAAATATTGGATAAGCAAGTCCGAGCATATACGAAGTGTCCACTGTGGCTCGGCAGACAAGTTGCGCTTCATCCCTCGTTGGGTAGTGACGTATAGCTTTCGGAGGTGACGCTACAATGAACGCTGACGATATGACCACCTGTATACTAACCAGCACGGCAGTGAAAACCAACTGCGATTGCGGACTAATATAGCTCGGTCTCTTCGCTGAGGTTTTCCCGCTGTTGAAAATTCTCGCGATTCGGTTTGTTTTAATCATGAGCGCAGCGTAACAGGTGGCAAAGGCGATGCCGATCATGAATTTCTGAGCACCGCAGATAATGTCATTTGGTTTGGTGATCATCAGAAACGTCATGCAGAAACAGAGGAATACGCCGAGTAATAGTACGTAGCTTAGTTCGCGCCCGGATGCTTTCACCACGGGTGTGTCGTTATACCTGATGAATAATACTACCGTGGCAGTAGTCAGCATAATGCCGATGGTTGCGAAGGCTATCGAAGATATAGCCCATACACTGCTGTATTCCATGTGCACAGCCTCGATCTCAAAACATCCTGTTAGAGTCTCGTTGGGCAGGGTTCCGTCAGGACACTCTGCGCATGTCAGATCGTCTTCAAGATAAGCATATTTTCCACACGGCACACAAACCCAACAACATTTTTCCCCTTCTATCATTGACATTTTTTCTCCTGGACCGCAAGGTAGACTGCATATAGACTGGGGATAGTCGGGTTCCTCCAAACGATACTGTAAGACAGACAGGTCCAGTTCAAGAGTGTGGTCTGCATACTGACCTGCATCCACATAACCGTATTTGCCTGGTTGCTTTTGCTGGTAGTTCATTATTTTATACCTAGCCGGGCCATCTCCTCCTTTCATAAACTCAAAGGTGTCACCAGTAATTCCTGAAAAATTAATAATAACAATTACGTAATCCAGGTGTACTAAAAACAAGAAAACACTCAAGATTTTATAATATTTGGCAATATTATTCAAATATGCCATATAAAAGAAAAATAGGAACGGTACTTTGCTCGTGATTTAAATATAGTGTGAAGATCTTGTTTCCCTCTCTGTTACTCTCCGTTTGTCTGCATAGAGTGCAACACATTGCGCTGTTCAAATGTTTAATACAAAGGCGGACCCAGGATCGTAAGCACAGTGAAGGGCAACTCACAAATCGCTGACGTCACATGTTTGTGTGTACGCACCTAAGACGAAAATGGTTTTGGTCAACCAGGAACTATGGTTTAATTGACGACATCGAAAAGAGGCTAGACTTATATATATGCAAATACATTAACGTTTTGAGGTAACCAGCAAATGCTCATCTGGTATTATTGTTTTGTTGTTTTCTGCAGAGTAGTATTAGTAGCTGGCGTGGTAATATGATAAAATCAGTCATCTTGAATCCTCGTCGAACACAAACACATAATGTTAGATGCAATTTGTCAGACTCTCAATCGAAACAATCAACTTATAATTAGGTAATTTTAATTCGGCGTTATGATAAACGCATTCCGTTCATGCGAGATCCCGCGTTATGCGTGAAATCGAACGTAAAAACAGGACAAACAAAGGTCATAGCGTCGTCGTGGCGACAAATTAAACATCGCGTCGGATTCGACAAACGCAAAAGTATTTTGGGATATATTTCCATGCTTAATAATGTGCTGTACACATTTGATGATAGGCAATTTCGATGGAGTAAGGGTATTCAAACCCAATACCCCCCTGACAAAGATCGGCTATTCGATGCGAGCTACGAAATAAAGAAATTCGAGTTCAAAATCAAATCATTTGAGTTTTGCGGCAGACGTTCGACGCGCGTTCTTCATGCAACTCGCGAGATTGAAACCGAAATTGTCACCAGCCAATCAACGTTGTTGAGCGACAATTTCTTTTTTTTTCAAATACGCACAAGTGTTCAGGTTTGTAGGTAATAAGATATTCACATGCGAGATATTTGTTCACAAAAGAATGCCGAATCTGGCCGAAGAACTCCGAATCTGACCGATGAATGCCGAATTTGGTAGAATTTCGTTAGCGGATGGATTTAAAAAATGACTTCCTGTATTGATAACAACGAAAAAGGTTCGCCAAATGTCATAATTTGCAGAAAACCCTCCCACACAAATCAAAGCACAACTTAGAACGCATGCGACTAGTTCTACGTTCAATAGTAACAAAGCGTTACATGCACTGGCAGTTAGTAATCAAAACGATATAAATATTAAAAAGCAAATAATTACAGTGAATTGCATAAAGGCATGAATGTTTTTATATAAAATATCAATAAATGTTTTTTAAATTTCAAATGTTAATTGAAGACAACTTGACCATTCATCACGTGGCACTACAGTAAGAATGGACCAATGATTGAAATCCGCAAAGAATCATGGGTAATGGGCGTCAATGGAAGGACATTCTTTGGATTCGAATGAAGCAGAAGGGTCGTCCAGGGTAAATGTGTTATATCTTATAAATTGTCATTAAAACATTAATGCCTTTATTCATTTTACTGTACTCAAATTAGATTTCGAATATCTCCCAGTCTAAGAATTAATATAATCATATCAACAACAGTAGAGTGGAAAAAATGATTTTAGTTCTCTTAGTATGTATCTTGAGAATTTGGGAGAAAATTACTTTGAAGGGAAATGATTTGCAATATAACGCACTACAATCTCAAACGGCGAACCCAAAGGACCATACACACAAGAAGCCTGAGCTTTCATCAATTTAAATTGAGCGCTTGTCGTATGACCTTTGACCTACGTCTACCCGTTGTCACGTGATGTATCAAACGTCACTTCACGATGCTGAAGATGATTTTGTGGACACCAAAAGATTCTTAAAGCTGACTCTGAAGGTAACTTTGAGCTCTGACTAACGAAGTCTTTAGAAAGGTTTTTGCTTTGCGTTTCATATCTTGTATTTTGTTTGGGGTGAATTCAAGATGTCTGCCCCGGATGTCTGCCTAACACGATATCGGCAAATTCGCTGTTTCTATGACATTACCATTTGTTGACTGTGGATTTCTGATACTTTGACGCAACATTCGAATCACTATGATGTATCGATCGCTTGTAAGTGCGCCCGCCGATGTACATCGTATCCGACCATCGCGGAGTCTCGTATGATCGCTAACCGAAGTGTGGGTTTGCCCCGGAAACACAAACATTTTAAGGCGAGGTATTCGTCACCTGCGCATGCGTCAGATGGCCATAGCATGCCATTGTAAGTAAGTCATTCTTTATTGCTATCGTATCCCATTTGAGATCTTGACATAAAATACAATAAAGTCAAAAACATGTAATAATAAAAAAAAATGAAAATTAAAAGGAAATACTAAAAATACTGTAAATGAATTGTTTACAAACAAGAGTCTACCCATGAGCCTTTGCGTTTTTAGCGTGTGTTGTTATCGTCGCTTGAGACTCAATTGCAGGTGACGACCCTCCCGCTTTAAACCTAACCCTAACCCGATTTGTGTACCCTAAATTTGGCGGTTTTAAATGTTTCCGAGGTTTCCGTGACTACTTTCCTGTCACAGAAGAACGTGATTTGCTCCTCAGTCACTTGGTCAGAAGACTGCGATAAAGACTTGTTGTTTTTGACATTGTTAAACTTTTTCGTTTTTTTGGGGGGGGGGGGGCGGGGGCGGAACCCTGAAAAAGTATTTTTACCAAGTAAAATCATATTTATGAGTTGTTGAACACACTACATAGTTTGTAATTTCATCCAGCTTCTTTCAGTCATAATTCAAGACAAATAAAAGGCAAAAATATAAAGAATATAGCAAATTATCTTTTTTCTGCAATATTCTTGTGTAATATGAAAATTATTCATGGGTGTATATGGAATACATTTCGTTATGATTTATTCTTAATAAAAAACATCGTTAATTATATTTTTCAGGTTTTTTTTCTCTATAAAAAAGGAAAGAATTCCACAATGTCAAAAACGGTAAGTGTTTCAGATGTGGTTGGAGGCGATGTGCACAGGACATCGGGAATCAATTGATTGCAACCACATCCGATTTTAATCAGACTCGGAACTATATATATATTGCGCCACCTACGACGCGTTGGATGCTTGCACTAAGTAACTACGATTGCAAACTATTCTATAGTAAGCATTCACAACAGTAATACTTCCATGCTTTTATTTGGTTACGCCTTTACTTTACTACGAACCGAACAATACACGTGTCATGCATTTGAAACAAGCCCACATGCACTCACACGTTGACTCAATATGGGGGGGGGGGTTAACATGGCATCATGCTCAACATTGTTATGACGTAGTACAATATGGTAATTTTATTACCATAACGAAATTGAAGCATAATGGTTACGAGGACGCAGACAAACACAGATGGAGCAAAAAGAGAAATAAAAGACCATAAAATGCACGAAAGAAAGATGCTCTGGACAATTACCCCGACCAAACAGCTTACCACTGAAGGACACCTTCCGTAAGTACTCCAATAGTTCATTGCCTTTTATTGGTTGCATTTTTTTGCAAAGCCCTAAACCGCCGCATTTATCGGCGTGCATGTCCTTAAGAGCGTACGCGAACGCCAACACAGCGTCCGCTACGAACTGTAGCTGCCCGTCCTGTTCGTAGTCTTTCCCCTTTTGCAACTTCTCGTCACCGGTGCATTCTTTGCCTCTAAAGCCAACATTATTCGGTGTTATTGTTGAGTTTGGAAGCATGCATTTGAAATGCGTTTCCCAGAACTCTTGGAACCACGGATTGCGTTCGTTGTCGTTTGGATCTAGGCCTAGGAAATAGTCGTCGAAACCTGAAACAACATTAATATGGAATATGTAAAAGATATTTGAAGTACAGTTGAATAAATATAGTTTAAACGAATAAATGTTTCTAGCGTTTTTACGAATTGGTTGTTAACCAAAAGAGCGCCAATATACATGTACTGTTAAAAGAATAGGCTATTTGTGGACTTCCGGGTCACGTGGTATTTTCGTCCGGGTAAGTCATACACTTTGCCATCTTACCCAGTCTTCTTCGTCACGGTAGCTAGTCTAATCACTGAAATATACCTCTAAATATATATCCAATATATAGTTTTAATTACAGGAAAGCCTTTTCAATTTTGAAACACCGTGATATACTGCTCTTGGCTCGATCTTTTTTTCCCCAACAACCGACGACCTTATCAGTCAAGAACAATCTTCAAACGCGCTTACTGGCGTAAACGAACCCTTGACACTCCTACCTTGAATTGGTTCTGCTAATGGTTGAACCGTAATAGCGCCCTCTAGTATACTCTCTTTGCCTTGTTCTGCGGGCAGTTGTCTATTACTCCATCCATCACTTCCCACCCATACAAAGTGTCCAGGACCTTTCATTTTCTTGGCTGCTCCCATGAGGCCAGCAGCATCCTGCTCCGATCCATACACTATGACAACTTGAATAAACAAAACAACAACATAACGTTATTATAAGAACCCAGTTGGATATAACATGCTCAGCGTTGACAGTGCCCTCAGTGTTCCAAAAATGTGTAATATTTTAATTCAAAAATAATAATTTTTAATCTGTATTGTACGGTAAATATAAAGACATAATTATTGGTATCCGCTTACACGTCATCAGATATTTGCAGATTTATTCAATTACACTTTGATTTGCATTAATACGGTTATCATGCTTACATGACCAAATCGCCAATAACAATTTTATTTAATCTATTGACATTTGTGTGTCAATATATAAATATTTTTTTTATATATTTTTTTTTTATTTTGAAATTATTAAATGAATGAAAAAAATGTGTACGTATGATAAAACAGAGAATCTACAAGTCTCCGAGAGCTGTTAAAGGCGTGGTTGAGGATCTAGAACCACTGATCTCGCGAGTTCAAGTCAGTTCTTAGAGAATAAAAACAGGGCGAACGCTAACAGCACGGTGTATGTGGGTGACATGCATTGTCTAAGCTAGTCGCCTGTCATGAAAATCGAAAGAAGACGTCCAGGATATACACCGGATTAACTTGGCAAAATCAATACTTGGAGATGAACATCTGTTTGCAGCCGCTGTTTGTCGGTGCGTCAGCGATCTATTTTTGATCCAACCGATAAATTGAGCTTTCCATGCTCGTTCAGTCAACTGTATTGACAGTGAGTTTGAGAGTGCCTGACTTGCAGTGGCTCTGTATCGGCGACTGACAGCATAAACGTTCATATTTGATCAGACTTACGCACACTGCCACGACACGTTTTTTTTTATATTATTTTTAATATTATATACGTGGTCTGGGCAACGCTAGTATCTCGTTTTATCGTACGATAGCGCGATATACAATGATTTAATCATGTCATAACACAATTTTGACGCAAATCTGCTTTTTCTAGCAAATCACAATGCTGCAAAAATATACGTCAGTGACAAATTAGTTGGTGACATTTTCAAAGACATTTTGTTTGTTAAGAAGTGAGTGACATTTAGGCTAAGATTTATATAATGCAGCGGGGAAGTAAAATTATGACCAAAAGAGTTTGGGTAACTAGGTATTTTGAAAACGTACTCCATTTTTAGAGATTTCACGTCTAAGCTTTTTGTTAAAATGGATGAGTATTTCAACAGAAATAATCTAATACCGTCTGTTTATATATAATTTCACTTTGCTCGACCTTCACATTTCGCTCCTTAAATATTGAATGGCCACCATGGTGTTTAATTGCAAGCACTTCAAATGCCTATCCAGTTATAATAAAATTAAAATTAAACCACTGCAATATTATTTCGAATACAGTTTAGAATATACACAACTATAAATTAAGGCCGCATTTAGGTTCGCTTTAAACAAAAATAATCTTGCTATTTAATTTCAGAAAAATGCCTAATAACAATATGTTTTCACAAACAAAAAAAAAAAAAAAAAATACCAACGGAGCATTAAGTAAACCACTATTATATAATAATAAAATGAATGAATGGTATAATTGTTAAATAAAGTGACGAAATATAGGACTACCAGTCAAGTTATTTTAATAAAATCACAACTTTTTGTATGTAAAGGGCGCCATAGTGACCAGTCTCCACGGTAACCAGTCGCTGTATCACTGCTCAATGTATATATATTGTGTGTATATTTTGTAACACTGGGACAGCTATATAATGATATCGGACCTCAATTATACTTGAGCAGAAATGACGTTTTTTATCATTTTATTTTAGTGAGGGCTCTGTGCCATCTAGACAGAGAGTAATATATCTCGTGTACAACAAACTGTTGTTACGATATACATCGTGTATAGATTTTGATTGGTTTTAGTGCATGTATATTTTAAAGATTTCTATTCCCATTGCTGTAATTTCCTTCAACGGTTGAGGGAAATTGGCACCGGGTCACGCCTTTACTGGCTTGACACGGATCAAGACATACAACGGTTACTTAAAAGCAAAGCTACCTTTGGGGAAAATGTGGTGAAACATTTTGATAACCTAATTTTTTAATGTTACATTATTAATCATGCTTCTAAAAATATCTTTGGCAAATATACAGCATTATTTCTCGTCGTGAGAGTGAAAGTAGATTACAATCTCAAGGGCTTTAGTCATTTCAAACAATTTATAGTTTCCTATCGTACCTGAACCAGAACACATAGAAAGCTTAACATTGGACACCTTGATATCATCCCCAACATGTTAGAAATATGTTTTCATTTTCACTATTTTTTTTCAATTTCTTAAGGGCTTAAAATAAATTAAAAAATAATTATCTACAAACTTATGCATGTTTATTTTGTGAAATATAACAAAGATGACTTCTTGGTTTTATTAACTTAGTCGCATTAATTTTATAATTACATATATCCTCAAAGTCAGTTCTTGATTCTTTCAAAATAAGTGCACCAAATTAATGTCATATTAATATACATTCTAATTATTTGTTAAGATTCGATAATTCACGAATATTTTTTATAACCGTACTAGTAATCGTTTTTTTTTTAATTAAGTGTGGTTGCTAATAAAACCGGTAAAGACCCAGTTTTTAAATATTTATTATCACGTGCAGAGGAAAACTATATAGAGATTTCTTGAACAGTTTTTTTTAATCAGAAACAAGACACTTCGCGATGAGCGTCTTTTGCGGTCAATAATATTTACGAACATTTTTGTTCACTATTGGCGATCCGTTCTGCTAGGATTGCCCTTAAAATCAATTTTGTGTTTCTGAGTGTGTGGTTTCCGGTGTTTTCACGTATTAATTCTTCTGTGATTGTTTTGGCTTGGCCTATTTCCCTCAAACTTGACAGGCAGGTTACACCATCACCCTAGTTATTAGGTAAAATCTGAAGAAAAATATTGGCCTATCGTTGCCATAGTAACAGCCAAAAAACTGGATAGCTTCGTGCTAAATGAATCTCCTCCTACAAATTTAGGATAAAACTCTTCAGACATAGCTCATTCTACTGAGCTTGAGTGTGGGCACTAAGTTACTATTTGAATTTTTGATATATGTTTTCATTACCGACAAATTTGACTCTTCTGTGATTTTTTTTTGGCTGGGCCGTTTGGTTCAAACTTGGCGGGCAAGTCACACCTTCACTTTAGTTAGGTTGTAAAATCTGAAAACAAATTTTCGCGCACCGCTGCCATAGCAACAGCCAAAAACTGATTTTTGAATACTTTCGCCCCAAATTTATTACCTCCTACCATTCTTTATATTATTATAAATAGCAGTGTTTATATGATCATGTTTTTGTTTTTTTATTTTGGCTACGTTGCGCACTGGTAAGAGATCACCGGCGCCAACATTGTTACACTCTATCAACGTAATCCCAACGCAACTTTGAACTATGAATGAACTGTAAATGCTGCCTTCAATCATGGAGTTTTTTGCCTCTATGTTTCAATCTAGAATATACTATCGCAAAACGGTTGGAAATAATAAATTTAACAGCAGAATACGTCCTAGCAATAAAATAAAGTGACTTCTAAAGACTGAACGTTTTTTTGCGAACCTTGTATACGGGGCCCGGTTTTAGTTATAAACCGACGTTAGCTGCACGTTCATGTCCTACCATGGCAACAGCCGAAAACATGATACTTGTTTTTGAGCGGAGCGGATGCCAACCAGCCTACCGGCTTGTTTTATAAACTGGCTTGGTAATTCCCACCACCAATAGTAGACCATGTCACAGCATTTCAAGTACTTTTCCAACAAATCCAAAATCACTCGATAATTTTGTTTACTTTACATTTGTACTATGATTACATTTTAAGTTTTGATAATTGTATGGATACATGTACACTCACAAAAATACACCCAAAACAAGTGAATTTAGTATATAGCCTTGACAAAAAAAGCATAATTTTTCTTGTCTTAATATTGCATTTTTTTTTCTATCTGTGTAACTTCATGTGGATTGTGGGGTTATGATTCGTGACGGGGTTATATCCAAAATAAGTAAGAAATGCCAGGCTATGCAAACAAATCAATCACAGGAAACGAATACGTAAGTAATAAACGCGTAAAAGTAGTTTATTACATCAATACAGTATATCCACTGATACACCGGAGAATTTACCATAAAGAGCTATGTAAACAAATGTTGAACACAACAACGCGGTAAAGACTAGCGCTAAAACACTTGCGCGTCCTATTTATAGGCTCGGTGGGATTCTGAACCCTAGGCGGGAATGTCCCTCATTGGTCGAAAGTTACCATTATAGAAATGCGTAATAAAGTGGTGTTTTCTATCACGTTCGCACTTGTGTCACCAACATTTCTATTTATAGACGTGGTTTAAGACAAAAATGGTGCATGTAATCAAATATATAAAAGTACTCAAACACAGTATCTAAGAAACTTCGATAATACAATAATCAGTGTTTTCAATAATAACGATCAAATGCTTAACACGACATGGATATCCTGATGAGATTTAAAGTTCAGTTCACAACTAACGGTTTTGCAATATTAGAGGCTGTGAACTTGTCCATGGAGGCTGCAAATTATTAAATATTGTATTCACTGACATTTATTTTGTATTTACATTTGCAATGAGTTCCACAGTATCTTTTTCTTACTGGTGTTTCTACAGTCACTGTGTAGTGTTTTTGTTTTGTCGATTGTTGTCAGTTGTTTGTTTTGTGTTCTTGGAATTTTGTACAAAAATCAACAGCGGTTAGATAGGTATGTTATTTCCATTATGCAGTATATCGTAGACAGTACTTGTATACTTTGTTATCCAGCATAAATATCAGATTGTTCGGAAGCATGAAATTGTAACGTAAATTTCGTTCATTAATGTTGTAAGATGGCGCTTTCTCCGGGGCCTTCAGAGTCCCACTGGCATGTTGACTATGTTCCGACCCGTTTACTTACTTGTTGTCAGTGTCTGAGTGGTATATACGTATACATGTATACAAAATACGACCAAGTGAACGTCAGAATATCAAAAAAACAGAAACCTAAAAATCAGTTGCCCATGCCAAGAGAGCCGCAGAACCAAAACAATCTGTCAGCCGTCGCCGTCCACAGCAGCGATATGATTTTACACATCGAAATTGAGAATCGCAGGTGTAGACAATATGCATAGAAATGAACACTAAATACATCTATCCCGGCCAGCAATCGAATCATCAATCATCATGAGTGACGTAACTGGCATTTCCATCTATTTGCTTCTATTCCCACTATCCTAAAACGCTCAAGTGAATGTTGTCAAATTCGCGAGTGTGCGTATTTTCGTACAGTGGCGTAAACATTGCTACAATCAAAGACGCGCTGAACAGAAAGTCAATTCTGGGCTAGTACCATTGTCAAATTCTGGGGAGTACAGGACTATTTATATGGGAGACGTTACAATAAGGAACTATTAAAATTGTTTGATTTGCATATCAAAATCCTTTATTGGAACAGAGCATGTTCTATATTTACCAAAAAACAAAGTTATTATGTTTCTAGACACACAACAGACTGGAAACAATAGAAACCGTCCGATCCGAGCGACCTGCGTTCTTGAAAATCGAGTCTTATCGCCCTTGCGTTTGCGAGCAAAAAAATGTTTAGGCCAAAAACGACGATTTTCGCCCAATCTTCTATGAATTTTTCATAATTCAGCTAATTCAGTCCAGCGGTTAGATAGAGTATTTATTAGAGACGCCCAGAGAACCAAAATTTGGGACGTGAATCGCTCCGGCGACGAAAAATCTGCGAAAACAGCCAAGGGGGTGAGGGACTGCATTTCAAAAACATATTTTATGTATAGGGTATATAATAACGCGTCATGAGATCAAGACAACAATCGGTGTTTTAACGTAGTATGTGCGCTAGTTCGAATCGAGTTGTTTATTGTATCTGACGTCACGCGTCCTTGCATATATAATAATAATATACCGGGACATTGATAGCTATTTCTGAATATCCAAAGATAAGGTTATCTCAAACATATAGTGGATATTGATAGCCAATATTCTATCAATATCACCGATATCATTCTACTGTATATGTATAAGCGTAGAAATTAATGCAACTATCACATGTTCATTTCCCCCGTGGGCACATTAAAGTAATACCCACACAGTACTGACATCGTTTGGTGTATGCTCATGTTGAACTGTTGCACATACGCAATCCTTTAATTTGCTGATATTTTTGGTTCGTTTCGAATTCATACCCTTCCCCAAATGTGCTAAATTCCCCCACCTAACGGACATTGTTAACGTGCAAATAATAAGTCGTTCGTTTAGACACTTAAAGCCAAACCTTGCGTGTTGATTTGAGATTTGTGACATCTCGGTCATATGGGCGGGCGCCATGGTAACTCGCTCAACTACAATTTCGATATTAAATACATAACCTGGCAACTTGCATATCTTGCATATGTGTGTTGGTGGCTTGATAGATACGTATTTGTACATACGGCATCAAACTAATGAAATATAATTAAACTGTGTTCTATAAAAACTGTACATGTGTGAAGGAGACATCGAAACAAGAAATGGGTTTCTTGCATACCTTAGCTCCTCAGACAGCATTGTAAAACACTAAATTGTCCTTGTATTTATGCTAATGGAGAAAGTACTCCCGAATTCAATTAAACGTTATCTGTTTCAGACAACTATCCCAATTCCGTTGGTATTACAGAGAGCGTGGAGAATAAATACATACATGAACGTATGGTGATAATACAATACTCACATACGTTCCGCCCAATTCCTCTCTCATGGGCAGAAAAAAACAAATCAATGTTACTATGGAAACGGGAAGCGTCAGAAACATGCAGATTGTCTCTGTTGGTCTATATTTTGACGCGTAATCAACAGGGACTGCAACGTGTTTCCTTGATATAACCAGATTGGAAAACTGGTAAATAATTAATTGCCATATTTATTCCGTGCATATCAGAGATAAGGGGAAAGATACCTGAGGCCAATGCTGTCTCATCCCGACGCCATATCCATATCAATGTAATGTGAGGTTTCAATCATTTGACTGTTTATCACTAATACATTTGTTTCTCATTGCGATGTTTGCACAATTTGATGAACTATTATTGACCATACAGGTTTTAGGCGAGTTTTATCAAGTAATTATGGTGAAAGTGTTTCTTCGCATCAAATGCAAGGGGGATTACAGTGGTCTTAGTGTATGTGGGCGTATTTTGTATTCGGAAAATGTAGTGCAATGAAACATTTGACAAATACATTTAAACCCAAACTTTGATAAATAACGCCCGATGGGACTAGGACTCCGAATGCGTATACTATATTAACAGTGATTTAGGTACTACACGGTAAAGCATATATATTAGCAATATTCTCACCCACAGGGAAATGGCTAATGAAAATAAAAGGGATAGTCAAAAAGGAAAAGTTTCAATTGAGACTAATGTTCAAGTTATTAGCGTTAGAACATACCCCACTATGATTTGCATAATATGCTAATGACTATGACTCGAATGAACAACTCTTAAATGTTACACACTCCTCGTGAGAACATATTCGAATTTTAAATCTATGGTGTGTTCTGTAATTTGTTTATTGTCAGAAAACCTGGACTGAAGGTGAGAATAAATGAGAATATTCGTAGAAGTATGGAATAAAAGCGAAAATATACAGAAATGCGTGGGATCAAAGATTGTTTTCACATGCGCCGTTGTGACGTAGCATGTACATGGACCAACATTAAAAGGCGGTGGTCGTCGCGCAGCGCGTGTTGAAATTTCATGTAAACAAACAATGTATTTCCCACGCGTTCTGTGCGTCGCTATGAGACCCATATCGAACAGGACGCGATGCGACGACCACCGCCCTTTAAATTGTATCGATTGAGAGCAACAAAAGAATATATATCTATTAGTCTAGAGACTTTGATGTTAATATTTTTTTTTGTATTTTTTTGTTATTATTTGTGTGCCATTGATGACCTCATCACTACATGTGTGCCCATCACTACCGGACTTTTTATCACCTTTCCTTTGTGTTTCCCACCAAGTAATTGAGTATGTACAAATCAAGGTGCGTCATGTCATATCACTGGTAATTGGGCTTGACATCACACTACGTTACTATCGTTACGTTAACACCATTTCAAAATGTTTTTACCATCTACATTTCCTAACCGCACAAGATCAGATACATTTTTCGAGCCTTATTTCGTCCCGCCCCATGCCGAATAGCCTCAGTATCCAAGTTATTGCTCTATTCGTATTTGGCCACATACATTTAATAACAAAAATGACGAATGATATAAACAAATTCTAAAGTAAAAGCTAGATTTACGGTCAAAACAAAATTAGGACAACACTTCTTGAAACACCTGTACTACAAATACCACAAACTGAATCAAGAAGAAAATTCTGAAATGACTATTATTATTATTATTATTATTATTATTATTATTATTATTATTATTATTATTACTTTGCCTTTTTTCTAACTCTTATTTAAATTCAATTAGATTTGATACCGTCATTTTTGGAGGATGTCTTTAAATATGTGGTAAGCGTCGATTCGTATTTGACTTGATCTGCTACGAAGTTAGCGTCTGTGGGACATACATCGGGATACCTCACGAGGTTGTCGGAGGGGGGGGGGCGTTATACACATATGATTGTCGGCTACCCGCTCAAAACACCGCCATGTATCGGACGATAGGACGGAACACACAGAATGTGCATGCGTATATGAGTACATTTCTCGAAAACATCTTAGAGGTTGGCATGGCAGTTACAAGTTTATGTCTGGGTCATCCGTTTGCGCATCAGAGCTCTGTCATTTACCTCATTTTCTATGGCGGTGTAAATATCCCTGCAAATGTAAATTACGCCAACTTCGACAACGCCGTGGGTCTAGGGATACCCCCGGGATACCATGTACTTGTATTACGTACGTCGCACGAATATATAATTGATTGTAAACTCGATACAAGCATACGTTTCCGACTATTTGCCAAATATTGGTCTCAGTCGTATCATCCTACTATACAGTCGTTATTAAAACTATTCGTATTTCCTTTTGACTCGAAAAAGTATCCGTAGGTAGCTACACATTTCCACAATCCATGGATTGATTGTCAAATAGTTTCACTAATCATTGAAAACGTATTCTTACTAATTGACAAGGTCACAATAGACACGTCATTTCGATAGGTAAGCATTGTCTTTCGTTTGAAACAAAAAAACATATTTGCGATAAAAAACATATGCAGTGTCTGAATTGTATGTTATCCACCTGGAATATAATAATGGCGTGGGTATTGTTGTTGTGTAATGCAAGTACCGGTGTATGATGTAATCCCATGTAAGAATGCAGTGCGTTGCGTGTGGAGAGAGCACTTGAAGCAATCATACATGCAATATTGAAAAGACCGTATCGACATTGTAATCATTGTCCGCAACCGATGGTAACAATTCTCATGGTATGTTTAGTGTAAATAGTTATTCTCGCTGTTAACTATTGAGACGTTAGGCTGCTTATGTAGAATAATATTATAGTAGTATTTGTTGAGCACGTAGTTCTGGTTGACCTACATACACACTGTGTAAATATACAAAAAAAATGTTATCTACTTTAATTTACTCGAGCATTGTGTTAATATGTACGAAGATGTTCGGCAACTAACATTGCGACTGTTAGTACTCAGGTGACACTTGGCGTATTTCAAATATGCAAATTGTTGTAACCCTATCCTATCTCATTTTATCTTAGACTAATCCAGTACTACATAGCGACTGCGGTTTCCTCTATTTCGGGTGTATAGTATTGTAATATATTATTTATTGTTTTTGACTCCCGTGTGCGAAGCACAAAAAGGGAGTCTTTGCAGTTAGTTTGTCTGTATGTGTGTGTGTGTGTATGTGTGTCCGTCTGTTCCACTGATATCTCAAGAACCATACAGCAGTTTTTGATGAAACTTGGTGCATAGATGCTCTGGACCAATGCGCAGATTTGATTAGGTTTTGGTAAAAATTCATGCATATTAATTACCTAATTTGCATGATAATTAGCTGATTTTTTGCTGTTTCATGACTGTTCCACTGATATCTAAAGAACCACTCATTGGATTTTGATGAAACTTGGCACACAGATGCTCCAAACTAATGCGCAGATTTGATTAGTTTTGGGTAAAAATCTGTGCAATATTAATTACCTAATTTGCATAATGATTAATCAATTTTTGGCTTTTCCACTGATATCTCAAGTACTAATCATCACATTTCAATAAAACTTGGTACATAGATGTCATAGGACACTGCACAAACCTGAAAGTTTTTAGGGTAATATCAGTAGATATTAATTACCTAATTAGCATAATTAATTAATTTTCAGCTTTTGATATTTCAAGTAGTAATTGTCACATTTCAATGAAACTTGGTACATAGATGTCATAGGACACTGCACAGACCTGATAGTTTTTAGGGTAATATGAGTACATATTAATTACCTAATTTGCATAATTAATTAATTTTCAGCTTTTGATATTTCAAGTACTAATCATCACATTTCAACGACACTTGGTACATAGATGTCATAGGACACTGCACAGACCTGATAGTTTTTAGGGTAATACGAGTACATATTAATTACCTAATTAGCATAATTAATTATATTTCAGCTTTTGATATTTCAAGTAGTAATCATCACATTTCAATGAAATTTGGTACATAGATGTCATAGGACACTGCACAGACCTGATAGTTTTTCGGGTAATATCAGTAGATATTAATTACCTAATTAACATAATTAATTAATTTTCAGCTTTTGATATTTCAAGTAGTAATCATCACATTTCAATGACACTTGGTACATAGATGTCATAGGACACTGCACAGACCTGATAGTTTTTAGGGTAATATGAGTACATATTAATTACCTAATTTGCATAATTAATTAATTTTAAGCTTTTGATATTTCAAGTACTAATCATCACATTTCAATGACACTTGGTACATAGATGTCATAGGACACTGCACAGACCTGATAGTTTTTAGGGTAATACGAGTACATATTAATTACCTAATTAGCATAATTAATTATATTTCAGATTTTGATATTTCAAGTAGTAATCATCACATTTCAATGAAATTTGGTACATAGATGTCATAGGACACTGCACAGACCTGATAGTTTTTCGGGTAATATCAGTAGATATTAATTACCTAATTAGCATAATTAATTAATTTTCAGCTTTTGATATTTCAAGTAGTAATCATCACATTTCAATGACACTTGGTACATAGATGTCATAGGACACTGCACAGACCTGATAGTTTTTCGGGTAATATCAGTAGATATTAATTACCTAATTAGCATAATTAATTAATTTTCAGCTTTTGATATTTCAAGTAGTAATCATCACATTTCAATGAAACTTGGTACATAGATGTCATAGGACACTGCACAGACCTGATAGTTTTTAAGGTAATATGAGTACATATTAATTACCTAATTTGCATAATTAATTAATTTTCAGCTTTTGATATTTCAAGTAGTAATCATCACATTTCAATGACACTTGGTACATAGATGTCATAGGACACTGCACAGACCTGATAGTTTTTAAGGTAATACGAGTACATATTAATTACCTAATTTGCATAATTAATTAATTTTCAGCTTCTGATATTTCAAGTAGTAATCATCACATTTCAATGAAATTTGGTACATAGACATCATAGGACACTGCACAAACCTGAAAGTTTTTAGGGTAATATCAGTAGATATTAATTACCTAATTAGCATAATTAATTAATTTTCAGCTTTTGATATTTCAAGTAGTAATTGTCACATTTCAATGAAACTTGGTACATAGATGTCATAGGACACTGCACAGACCTGATAGTTTTTAGGGTAATGTGAGTACATATTAATTACCTAATTTGCATAATTAATTAATTTTCAGCTTTTGATATTTCAAGTACTAATCATCACATTTCAATGACACTTGGTACATAGATGTCATAGGACACTGCACAGACCTAATAGTTTTTAGGGTAATACGAGTACATATTAATTACCTAATTAGCATAATTAATTATATTTCAGCTTTTGATATTTCAAGTAGTAATCATCACATTTCAATGAAATTTGGTACATAGATGTCATAGGACACTGCACAGACCTGATAGTTTTTCGGGTAATATCAGTAGATATTAATTACCTAATTAGCATAATTAATTAATTTTCAGCTTTTGATATTTCAAGTAGTAATCATCACATTTCAATGAAACTTGGTACATAGATGTCATAGGACACTGCACAGACCTGATAGTTTTTAAGGTAATATGAGTACATATTAATTACCTAATTTGCATAATTAATTAATTTTCAGCTTTTGATATTTCAAGTAGTAATCATCACATTTCAATGACACTTGGTACATAGATATCATAGGACACTGCACAGACCTGATAGTTTTTAAGGTAATATCAGTAGATATTAATTACCTAATTAGCATAATTAATTAATTTTCAGCTTTTGATATTTCAAGTAGTAATCATCACATTTCAGTGAAACTTGGTACATAGATGTCATAGGACACTGCACAGACCTGATAGTTTTTAAGGTAATATGAGTACATATTAATTACCTAATTTGCATAATTAATTAATTTTCAGCTTTTGATATTTCAAGTAGTAATCATCACATTTCAATGACACTTGGTACATAGATGTCATAGGACACTGCACAGACCTGATAGTTTTTAAGGTAATACGAGTACATATTAATTACCTAATTTGCATAATTAATTAATTTTCAGCTTCTGATATTTCAAGTAGTAATCATCACATTTCAATGAAATTTGGTACAGAGACATCATAGGACACTGCACAGACCTGATAGTTTTAGGCTAATATCAGTATATATTAATTAGCTAATTTGCATAATTAATTAATTTTCAGCTTTTGATATTTCAAGTAGTAATCATCACATTTCAATGACACTTGGTACATAGATGTCATAGGACACTGCACAAACCTGATAGTTTTTAAGGTAATATGAGTACATATTAATTATCTAATTTGCATAATTAATTAATTTTCAGCTTTTGATATATCAAGTAGTAATCATAATATTTCAATGAGACTTGCTACATAGATCTTCTAGGATTATGCAGAGACCTAATTAGTTTTAATTGGATATTAATTACCTAATTTGCATAATGTTCCACTGATATATAAAGAACCACAAATTGGATTTTAATGAAACTTTTAAAGAGAACTATGCAGAAACCCAATTAGTTTTTGGTAAATATTTATGCTTGTTAATCTCCTAATTAACATAATTAATTAACACTGATATCTCAATTACTGATCATCACATTTGAATAAAATTTGGTACATAAATGCTCTAGGACAATATACAGGCCTGATTAATTTTGGGTTAAAATTTGTTCATATTAATTCTCTAATTAGCATAATAATTCCTAATTTTTTTGTTCTGTTCTGTTCATATTAGTTACCTGATGTACATAATTAGTTTTCAACTTTTCTATCAATATCTCATGTACAAGTAATTTTGAAGTAATTTTTAATGTGTCTTCAATACTCTCAGCACACGGGAGTTCTTTCTAAGCTTTCTTTGATTAATTAAATATGGTAGAATTAACACAACGCCGGTCACGTGTACTCTTAATATCACACGACAGAATTTTATGCACAATTCCGTTTTTTCTTATATGGTGTGTTTCATTGAAAAGTATCATGGGCCAGGCTATGGTTTGACAGAACATGGTCGCTTTGTCGGGAATATTGTGTTAATACGTATTTTTTCAGTTTTACGCGTTAATAGATTTTCTTATGTACAAACCTCTGGCGCTTTGTTTCTCTAACAAATTCTTCACAATTTTGTCGTACGTGTCTTCGTTTCCTTGACCCTGGTCTTTTGGAAACTTCTCAGTCAGTGCAATACATATGCCATATTCTCTGGCCAGCTCAGTAAACGCAGATATGCCCTGTACTCCGTAGTTGGAATCCTCGTGCACAATTGAAATGTACGTCCAGTTGAAGTGGAGAATAATTTCAATCATCGCACCGGCTTGGTAAAAGTCAGACGGAACTGTTCGGGAAAAATACTCGAAGCGTTCCCTATTACTCAAATCGGGACTTGTTGACCAGTAACTAATCTGTTGAGTAAGAAAACGATGATTATTATTATTATTGAAATGGATGACATAGCATCAATCGGATTTTTAAAAATGAATCGCCATATTTTTTTTGGGTACATCGACATCTTTTGTTATCCCCACTCTTCGAAAAACAAATGAAGTATCCCAATTAAAAAAAGGATAAACAAAATTAGATTTTATTTTTCGCATCGGATTTTAATCAGTTTCAGACAAATGTTGAATAATATTTCAATATTTTTCACTGGAAAAATATCACACAACAAAGATAGTTAGAATGAATATTCAAATTTGCTGCGTGTACACTCAGGCTATAAGGACAAGAACGAACAGAGTTTCAGTCGGTTTTGCCTGTTTTGATATCGAGCAATTTTGTGAATAAATTCACACATATATTAATATTGTTTGTAAAAGTACAATACACGATTTTTTTAAAGCCAGAAGTAAATTCTTTCTAACCACGATATTCGATCATAGATATATAATTATGCCTGTGTCAAAATACCCGAGTACAATGTGGGTTCTCCAACTTAGTGACTTTGTGTTTCTTTCTGTTTTTACAATATTATTATATGATGTGAATAATTTATGTCGTCACGAGACAGTCCACGACCCAGTATCAACGATTCTTTAAAAGTTGCTCACGATCCGTACACACGGGAGATGTATATAAATTGTATTACTAAATGGGATCGAGAGATAAGACCGCTGATTACAATCAAAACATGTTTCAGTTCTCTATACATAAAACACCATTCACTTAAACTTGTATTAACATCTCGCATCGCCTGATTTATCGTCACCGTAGCATGTCGGATGAAATAAGCTGTTATTTTGTACCTTGAAACGACTGATGTTTTTTGAAATCACATGCACGAAAAGCGTGATGAAAATGAATACACACCGCCCTCCAGTGACGAGTCTCGCATGTGACGTCTAAATGACGTAGTAGCTGGGTGTAAGTGATTTGGTTTAAATTGGCAACTCTGGTTGGTTGTGTGGTCGTTCGCTATTTACAGTAGATGAAATAAGACCAGGACGCTTTATTTACGGGCGACTGGATATCAGAATAATATCAACGAAATCAACGGCGTACCGTCCATCTAGTTACGTCATAGAAAAAAACTCGTTTTCAGAGGGCGTGATTTATAGAAAGGTACGGTGTATTGCAGTGTTGCTATCCACTCATTATGCACACTTGTATTCAAGCGGCCCTTTTATTCTTACAGCGAACACTGGTAAACATATGTGTACTACAAGTTATTTCAATCACTACGCGTGTGTTTGAATTGTCCATACTATTTTCAAGTGTTTTGTGAAGTTATGTACAGACACCAGTGTAGATTAGTTCATGTTTATCTTTTGCGCTCGGAGTTCATCAATCGACTGAATCGGTGTAATCAAACGAAAAACGTGACAGTTCGCGTAGGTGGAAAACTGATTAGTGAAAACGACCGACTTATTCACTTTGTATATATACACCTATTTCCTGGAAAGAAATTTTCAGACAACTTTGATCTATTCTAAAACTGATTCTAATCTAATACTGGTTTAATTGTGATGTAAAGAGAAATTACCATATCTCTTGTTGAATAAAAATCCTTCCTGTTAAAAGTACGAACAACAAACTGAGACTGTGCGTATCGGGAGAGTGTAGAAGGATTGCATGACATTTATATCGGTAATAATCAATACATGATTAATGGTCACCTTGTCAGTATATGTCTGTGGTTAGAAACTGCATAAATTATAGTCTGAAATGGATTTAATCTTATTTTCATGCTAAATTCAAAACTTACTGTACAAACTAACCAACAAATGTACGATAACTATAGTGTGAAGTCAGTTTACGCATTTCGTAATCACGGAATAAAAATGTTGGCGGACGAGGATGAGGGGGCATTATTTCAATTTGGGTGAAACGAATGTATAATCTTTCCTTTACACAAGCAATGCGTGGTCACTGAAACTCCCAGTTAAATGAATATTGAGTTGAACAAAATAAAAAAAGCACGAGTACGAGAACACAAGGATACGTTGACAATATAAATGTTTGCGGGCGTGTTTAAAGTACTTGCTTATCCGTGTAAATGTTTTAATGTCAATTTTATCGGTATTTTCTAATCTCTTTTGTCCCATCTTTGTTAAAGACAGAATTCTTATGAATTACTTGTTATTAGTTTCAAGCCATGGGGTTTATTATTTTTAATTTAATTTAATTTAATTTTATTATGATTTTATGGACACAATATGTTTTCGAGTTTTAAAATAAACATCGGAATTTCAATCAATGCGTAGCCTCCCAGAAATCATGGAAAACACGACGTTTGGACTGCGTGTTATAGACGTTTTCTCCTTGACGCTACGGTAACAATAATCAATCGATCGCCAGCTGCACAGTCGTTATAGCACATAAACGGTAGATAGCGCACCAGTCGGAGTTCTGCCCGGGGTGACCACCCAAAAAAGGCCCGATATACCGACACGGAGACCTTTAAACCATTTAGATTATTCGAGAATTACGACTTTGGTTGAACCTCTGTTAAGGCCCATATGTGCTTGTGTTATACCGAACCTTTGGAGCTAGGAAAGCAGACTGAATTTACACGCTGTTAGTATGATATGAAAATGGTTACGCAAACTTGTCACGTAGTCCAAGCGTGGCGTATGTGTCAGTGGTAACATGCACTGGTATACACCATCGCAACTCGTGCTTGCAATTTATACTTAGACAATCCGGAAGAGACAGATGTCGGAGCTGTCGCTTTGAATGCAAATATTACAAACATACGTATCCACTTATTAAGTGTTTATGATGAATAATATCTTATTTAAAATATGTGCGACATTCAAATTGTAATCAACAATGTTATTGTACAGCCGAATTTAGATCTTTCACATTTAAAAAAAAAAGACATAGACTCTACAACACGTAAGTGGAACATATTGTCAAACTATTTCAATGTAATAGTTGTATGACGTAGACACTATTTTATATTACTCGTAACAACGAATTTATTCATTATTTGTGTAATTTACATGCCTCTGTCAATTCTGCAATATATATGTAATAATTAATACTATATGCAATATACAACTAATACTACTTATTTCATTACTTATTCGAATCTGGTAATCGAAATGTGTCCACTGGAACAATATAGTACGATAAACAGCAAACACATCAATGTTGCGTCACATTGGTTATTCAAATTTTCTATAACGTACTGTTCAAATTTAAGAATAGGACAATTTCCCATCTGCACACTCAGCAAACAGTTAACCCAGCGGTTCATACGGTACACAAAAGTACCGACCTTATCAGACACACGTTGTTACAACATAGATGCGCACATTCTATTCGGAGTCGCTTATAGTAACACGGATAACACCATTGTTGCTAGGGGTTACTGTTCCATAATTATAAGGCAGCCACACAAATGTGTGTTCGTTATTTTGGGTTCCAACTGTGATTTGATGTCAATGCAAATTGTTGTTCTGATAATGCTTAACGGGGGAGATATATGCTGACCTAGACTTTGGGGCGTGTGCGCAATGCGGGTCACACAGAGCCCCTGTGAGTTTGCACATTTACATGCCAGTGCCATTGACTCTGTTACTCGGAAGCAGATGTTGATGTTTCCAATTATTAAACCTGTCACGTGTATCAATGGACAAGGACACCATGATAATTAGTTACAAGCAGCCATTAGGCTGATGAACCATGTTGCTATGAATATGCCAATAATTACTATGGCTACACCCCAAAACATATTGTTACTATAGATTAGATTCATTGGTCAACAAAATATGAAAATATGTGATTCTAAACTGGCTTCTATAGTTTGATAGGCATCAAACTAGCATCTTAACACTAGTGTAGTTTCAGTTATGTTTTTGTTCTCCCAAAATGTTTTTTGGTTGGTTGCTAAGGACGTTGCCTTGTTTTCTATGGATACGACTACCTTGCCCGACAGATAAGTGTTGATCCTTCGCACGTTGGTACGATACCTGTATCTCAAAAAGTTTATTTATGATCACTGGTATTGAATAGATTCCCAGGAAAGGCAGAAACACTATTGCGCATTTTCAAGACGTTGCATTTTTAGAATACATGAATGAAAAGTTATGTATTTAACCGACATTTAAATAACTTTACTCTTTTTATGAAAACTATTTTTTTGAAACTGTATACATATCAACAAATTTCTAACCAAATGTTTGATTAACACATTTATTGTTACATTATATATTTCGAAAAAACAAATAGTCCAAAGCTGAGTTTCCACCAATATGGACTTAAATTGCTCAACCAACTTGACTACGTGATATACATCAGAATTCATTGATCAGAATGCGTTACACACTTACTCAATTCTGTTCACAACACACTAAACTTGTGGTATTATTTAACGAAAGTATTCCATATAGTTATTCAAATCTACAGTTTAAAACACCCCATAACTTGTCACATCAATCAATATTATAGTAGTTGTATGTGTACAAATCACACGTTTCATAATTAAATCGCGAGTTCTACAGCAACAACACTCGCACAACTTTATGTAAATGTAATTTTAATCCTTATGTATCAATTAAGACGTATTACGAACACATAACACGCAAGGCAAGATTCGAAATCACGGCCACTATAATACGCATTTTCACGGTAAACAGACGGGCACCTAACTAATCTACCAATCTACTGTGAAATATCAGACAATGTACCGCGCACTCCACTGTCATACTGTCACGGGACTCTAGAACAAAATGGTCAATGACAACTGTGAAGTGTAAGTGCTTTATCTGTGACCACATTTCCTATGCGCAGTCAATTGTATATTTATGAAGTTTGTAGCATTGTTTTAATTAATTTGTTATTAAGAAAATACTTTCATAAAAATGTTTTCATTATTGTTTTTGCAAATTTCAAAGAAATAGAAATGTTCAATACATATACAACAGAATTGATATCATGCTCATTTCTTTCGTTAACAATTTAAGTGTTAATTAACGAAAGTATTGCGATGTAATGAGATATTACAAAATACGCCAGTGATTTAGTTGAATAGAATAGTTGTCATGGTGAAAGCCCAAAACAATCGCAAATGAACACCGGCTATATTATCCATAAACATGTGAGCACATACGCACTAAAACCGTCAAATCGAACGCTATGAGGAACATGTGTATCTTGTTTTAAAAGAAGCATTGAAAACATGCACAGATTTGGCAGAGATTAATTAAAGACCAGTCACATGACTTTTTATCTGGCTATTTATTTTTCCAATACTACCAGGACTTAAAAATCTAAGAAGTTATAATAACTAACCAACCTGTCTGAATGTACACAAATACAGCACTATACAAGCACTCGATCGTGAAACACAATTGTGAAAGACTGACATATTGTGCCGTGACTGTTTTGGGCGGAACTACCTGGCCACATGATGTAATTAATGATTAGACGAATTTATACTATTCATAATTACATCGCTAAATACAAAAATAATCTCCAATATTTAGAGTTAGATTCAAAGTACTCCATCTCTTTATAGAATAAGATCGTATTGTTTTGCTTTTTTATTTTCCAAATGTTTCTATAGTGACTATGCTTGAGTGGTTTACTTTTAAAGAAAAACTATATTTTCCTTTTCTATTTACAATTACATTGCTAATTAACTAATGTTACATTTGAAACACCCCAGTGATTATATTAATTACACGTCTACCTATTTCCTCATGCCATACGATCTTATTGTTAGACTATTTTTTACCTAAATTTTCTATAGTGACAATGCTTGACAAGTTTTATATAAATGTCATATTAATTATTCTTTTAATTAATATAAAACTCTAACTTGTACGTATTACATATCCAACTGTAATTTTATGAGAAACGTGCTGTAAATAAAATACCTTTGTATGAACACGATTCATGGGTACATTCCCCATTTTTGAATGTTGTCGATCCGTTTTAGTTGCTATTTTCTGGGATGTAACTAAACTGTAGTATGCCGTTGAATCGAATATTTTTCTTATGAAGACACTCTCTGCTGATTGCCTTTCGACAAAATGTATATTCAATTCCTCAAATTCAATGTGTAACCTCTGAGTTTGCTTTACGTTTAATATAATTTACACAGTTCGTCACATACTAACAAAATAAAACAGAAACAAAAACAAAAACGCGCAGCACATATGACACACAAAGGCAGTGCTATCATGCTGGAGCATGTTCCACGTAAACTTTGCAAAAACATTATACCACACTCTGAAATACACAAACGGCGTACAATTTGTATTGAAACTAAAGAAAAATACCTGGATGCCGATCAGAGTTAATCGTTAGCACTTATTGCACTTGAAGCATTACTGCCTTGTTATGAGTCACAGAAATGACAGGAAAAAAAAACTTAAGATCTAATATTATCACTAAGTACATGGGCCACGCGACCATCTAATAGTCAATCCGAATTTGTTCATCCGTGTGGACAATAACAAATTAGTAGAAAATTAGATGAATAATTGATAAGATCACGCGACAAGCTAATAGTTTATTTAAATCTCTTCATGGATGTTCTCGGAATAACTCAGTATCGATTTCTTGGAATTAGATAATCACATAATTAGCAAGATCACATTTCAAGCTAATAATCTACCAAATTCACGCGGACACTTTCCAGTTAGCAGAAATAGCAGAAATAGCGTAACCCCAATATATCCATGGGAATTATATTCAAGTTTGTGTGTAATTAAGAAGGTCACATGACTTGGTCATAATTTATCTATGTGAGCAATATCCAGTTTTTTCACGTAATGGTATTTTTATCTTCATATCGAGAAATAAAATTCTTCTTTTGAGAATGGTTGATATGGCCGTAGTCTCGGTTGTTGGGGGATGCTGTCAGGTGAAAAAGATTGCTCAAGTAACATGTAGACACAAGATATGTAGGTAATCGGTCTATTTTTAAAACGCCTCTTATGAATATATTAAGTGTTGTAATTTATGTATGTTCGTTCGTTATCACATTCATGAAAAAAGATCAATTTGTTACCAAGAATCTTAATTTTGTAATCCAAATTCTGTCGTTATTTAAGAAAATCGCATGTGACTCACTAGTGCACCAGATATTTCTATGGACTCATGCGCTAGCTGCTGTGGATCGCCGATCGAAGAGCCGGTGAAACCAGCTAAAGTCGCTTTGCGGCTTTCCTGAGCGACCAAATTTATATATGTTGCACAATTTCCCGAGAGTTTTCGGCCTTTGTTTTCACCATGACAGTTGGCAGGCGGTAAAAATACTCGGATGTCCGTCCCTAAGAATTTGGTAACTATGCTGTTTTCCGTTGCCGAATGTGTCTCGCCGCTTCAACGTGATAGCTCCGTTTTTTTGCTAGTGGCATATCAAACATAATGTATGAGGGCAACCTATATAATCACGTATTCAACGCCATGGATATTGCAGACTGTTATTTTGCGTGATTGTGTCAAGTTTTGGGGGGATTTGCCTTTCATTTGTTGCAGTGTTGAAGACACTGGCATTCACGTTAAGTTACTTCTAATTTAAACCGTGGATTGAGCATTACAAGATTCGCCCTCAGTAACAAGGAATCATTCCACGTGTACGAACAGATTTAAGCTTTCTAACCTTCATATGATGAAACCCCCGAATTAAAGCGATGTATAATTGCTTAGGGAATAGCGGTTAACCAGAGGACGCCAATTACATGCATATTTTCCCTATTTCAGATTACCACTGTATTACCCGTATTACAATTTATTTGGGTCGTTTCCACAGAGGCGATAGGGACTTAATGAAGAATCGGGCACTGCTGAATTAATTTGCCGAGTGCACCGTTCGCAGTGATTTGGACGTTTTTTAAGAATGAAACGGATGTACTAAAAATTAAGACGAATTGCTTGACTATATTATGTGGAGTGTTCTCTAATAAGACAAGTAAGGAAGAATCTACTGAGCATTAGGATCGCCATTAAGGTAAATGGGGGGATTAATTTGGCAGATTGGATCACATATTTCTAATGCACAACAATATTCAATTCTTTCTACACAGGATTAAATTAATAGCATTCCTTAATTCCCCTCTTTCGGGAATAAAAAAGCAATTGTGTGATAATATAGCCAAGATTTATCACCCACACAATGAACTCATTTTTCTAGAGAAAAAAAGGCTTTTATTGGAAGAGGATGATAAGATTAAAAAAAGCTAAAAATATTATTAAAGAAATGATTTATTCGACGGGAGAAATTATTGCTACAGGGAGAAAATAATGTTATTATGTTCATACAGCCGCAAGTTGTACAAAACATGAACGTGCATACAGTTTTTTACATACAAATGTATGAGGATAAGGATAGAGTGACAACGACACACGACACGGTGTATCAACGGAGAAAATACGCATGCAATCAGCCGAATCATAATTACCAAGTTCAAATTTTATAGATGACCTTGAGACCGTTTTCTTCTAGCCAATAGTAATATCGCATGAAGCTACGCTCTGATGAAAAGACTACTTAGCATGCATGCCTGGAAATCGGGCAACGGATATTAAGGCGACAACTGGATTAGTGTAGTTATATCGGGCTTACCGCTCCACGCGTCATTAAACACTCTAAAGGAATAATCCTAGTACGTGAACATCCCCCGAATCTAGAATGCTAAAATCTTATATTCTCCCTAATTATACGTTTAAGATCTGCACGACTTCTCGAAGTTTACTATAAATGAGCAAGATGATATAAGTATCGAGTGTTCTCCTCTGACCGACATCTATCGAAGACAGCTGCGACCATCGCCTTAAAATACGACTGTGTATAACGGGACAGAAATATACACGTGTCGCTAATTAGTGTAAAACAAGCTTTGCCCCGAGCAATAATATGGAAGTGATACTACTCGTTCGCGTGACCGGCGTAAGCAGAAGTTTCAATTTGGAAAATCGCGGATTGTGAATATTTGCTCGGACTGTTCGAATAATACTGAACAAATGGAGAAACGGAAATTGGCGACTGAATGAATTTATATACTTTACAGGGATACATACTAGTATAGAAACACAAAGCATCTGATCCGTGCAGCAACCACATAAACAATTGATATCTCTCCTACGAATAACGTGCTACAACTGAAAATGCTAAGACCTATGTATCTACACACGAGCCTCTCACAAAACACATGTAACAAGCACACGGGTATGAACCTCATATGCACATGACTGTTAAATAAATCTGCACACAGGAACCAATTAGACAAACATACATGGAACAACCAACCATACAAACACACATCTACCAACCATACTGTCACATATATATCAACCATACAATTACACATCTATCAACCATACAATTACACATCTACCAACCATACAATTACACATCTACCAACCATACAGTCACATATATATCAACCATACAAACACATATCTACCAACCACACAAACACAAATCTATCAACCATTATATCACACATCTATCAACCATACAATTACACAATTATCAACCATACCATTACACATTTATCAACCATACCATTACACATTTATCAACCATACCTCTACACATCTATCAACCATACCATTACATATCTATCAACCATTCTATCACACATCTATCAACCATACCGTCGCATATCTATTGACCATACAATTACATATCTATCAACCATACCATTACACATTTATCAACCATACCATCACAAATCTATTAACCATACCATCACATATCTATCAACCATATAATCGCACATCTATTAACCATACCATTACATATCTATCAACCATTCTATCACACATCTATCAACCATCACGTCACACATCTATTAACCACACCATCACATATATATATCAACCATACAATTACATATTCATCAACCATACCATTACACATTTATCAACCATACCATCACCCATCTATTAACATACAATCACATATCTATCCATCATGTAATCACACATCTATCAACCATATATTCACACATCTACCAACCATACCGTCACACATCTATTAACCATACAATTACATATCTATCAATCATGTAATCGCATATCTATCAACCATACCATTACACATCTATCAACCATACAATCACACATTAACAATACCATCACATATCTATCAACCATGTAATCACAGATCTATTAACCATACCATCACACCAATCATGTAATCACATATCTATCAACCATACAATTACACATTTATCAACCATACCATTACATATCTATCAACCATTCTATCACACATCTATCAACCATACAATTCACATTCACACGTCTATTGACCATACAGTCAGTATGTATCAACCATACAAGTACACAGGTAACAATCATACACGCAGGGACACATACGTTCATATTACTGGGGAATGATGGGATATACCTACTTCATCACGCTTTCTTTAGAAAACTTCCGACGTGAAGACGATAATTGTAGCAACGTTCAGAATTATCATAAATATATATATTTATGCGCATGCGTATGAGGTTTGTCATTCTTTTTTTTCTTGCACACATGCATCTAAATACATTCTAATAAATGAAAGACGTGCCGGGGTTTTGGTTAGACTTTGAACTCATTATAGTCAGACATTTGTGTCAGGAGAAAAGTGTTCATTATCGCAGCATGTGGCAACAATTAAGCAATAGAAATTATCTATCATCTGTAGTAAGTTTGATTGCTGCCATGGCAACTGGAGTTGACTTGTAGTCATTACCATGTTGATATACAAAGCTAGCTGAGTTATAATGAGTAATTAGCCTTTGGTTTATGTTAGTGTGTATTATAATGGCTGTAATACGAATGCAATATTAAATGTATATCATTGTAACATCGGGTGATCTTGTACTGGCAATCACATCTATGTTATTACAAAATGATTACTAAATAAAGAGTAAGGACGGAAACAAACTGAAAATAGTAGTTGTAGTACCAGGTTGGTTTATCCGACTTAGCACAGATCTTACGGCAAAGTGTGAGCCGCGATGTTCAACGAGCCACTCGGCTCACGTTCGCAAACTATACATATATTGTTTAACACCCTCATTGTATTGCGAGTGGGAAAATGTAGACAACTTGATGACGTCACAGTACTTAGATGGAATTTGAGTGAGGAAGTGAATCTGTTTTGATATTATTATGTGCATGACGGGCAAATAATCCCGTCAGAAAGTAATATACAAAGGGCATAACCCCATTAAATGTATAACTTATAACGGCTATTAATAACAATTCAATCTCCGTATCACTGTGTAAAGTTGTAACTCGATGCCGATACATTGTATGGGAGAAAGACACACCATTATGTTGTACTAAGCTGTAATAACCAGAAATGCGAGGAACACGATCTTTTGTTGCTTACACGATGGGTTTCAAGCAAGTACGAATTTACAAGGAAGATTCTTTGCACGATGCAAAAGGAGAAAAGTGTTGACCTTATATTTAAAGGGTACACTTTGGAACCAAATGAAGTCTTCTAGTAATGCGCACAGCTATGATCCGCTTTATTCTCGCGATTAAATGCGATACAAAGAGTTTTTTTTATGATTGCGTTTTCTATGGCAAGAACTTTGTAGATGGAGTCTTTGGTGAGGAAGCCGAGACGCTAACATAGGTACATCAATACATATGTTGATACACTTCAGTCGTATTTTTGTTTATGGCCTTAGATTCAATATTGTGATATTGGTGTGTTGAAATTAGACTTAACTGTTTAGTCAGATAACTCCCCCCGATGTTTTGATTTTTAAATGGATTTTAGTTGGTCATTAAAACAAACAAAACGCACTCAAAGTGTCACGTTGACAAATCGCAGTCCCAACACTGAAGCGTAGTGTGAATTATACAGTTGAACTCTATAATCATCTCGAAGATTGTGGTACTGTGTTTATTTTTGCATGATCCAATTAGTATCGAAAGTAATAATAATGATGAGGTTTTTCGTCGTCACTTGGTGGGGGAGCGGGGGGGAGCAGCTTCTACTAAATGATTTGTCTATGTCAATATATATATTAAGGAAAACAGCATATGTGCAAGCGATGACCAATTGCAATCATATTTGGCACAACTATGTGCGTGATATATGCTGATAATAATAATTAAAATGTATCTTATGTATCATAATTAGACAAAATATAATGTTTGAATGAAAATAGGGTCCAAATTGTTAAATGCATCATATATCAATTTAATTCGAATGTTGTCACTATATGCGCCGCACAATGGATTGTCTATGTCTATTCAAAATGCATATATCATTTCGTGTGAAATAAAGAAACTGTCTGCCACTACTGTCAATGACATGACCATGGTGATTGTTATTCAAACAATATACTTCACAATGTGTGTTTGATCAAACCATACTATGTTTAGTTTATGCATTGAAGTATACATATGATATTTCAAGATCCAGGCCTCCAAGATTCAAGCACTGAAGTGTGTGCCCGGGGATTATAATTTCAACAGATCATTCTGTTTACTTCATCTCGCATACGATGCGTTGATGAAAGAAGCTTCGTACGATTCCCGCCTTGTGATCATATGCTTACCATTATTGACTGAAATGACCATGTAAAGAGCTTATTTTGAAAGTCCCAAATAAGTGAGCAAAAATATCAATATTTTCGACTACATATAAACACGACCACATTTTTGTTGATCTACAAAACAACAGTTACCAAACACATTCTTAGCAATCTTTATTCTGTTACATATATTACATATTCTATTTATTTTTGCATATAATTGTAATGCAACTATTTGACCACACTCAAATAAGCTAAGATGATAAATGGAGTACATATAACACTTGAATATGTTTTACTTTTCAACCAAGTTTGAATAAAAATATTAATGAAAATATCATTTTGTTTCTATTTATTGACTAAATGTGCGTAAATATGAGTTTAACGACTTTGGTGTTACATTAAAAGTGAAGTACAAGCAATATGTTAAAAGAAAAACAGTCGCCATTTTTTACACCATTTTTTATATTGATTCGTGGACTGTAATACAAACAGTTTCATTGCACTGGAATGTCGTTGCATAATAACTTTTAAACTGCTCAAGATGTCATTCTGTACATCTAATTATATCACTAAACTAAACAACAAATAATTAAATATAACCAGCGCTGTTATGGTAACGCAGTTGTAATTATTAGTCAGGGTGATTTATTTTCATAATCCTGACAACTAAACAAAGAATGATATATAACAACTTTTAATATTTTTTTTTCCATTTTAGGATGTATCTTATGTTGCAATCTCTGCTGCAGCACTAATTCAGTGATCACTGAACTGTTTTTCAGAACATCGTTCTTTTATGTTTATATTTATTGTGTCCTGAGAAACATCCGATCATCCAGGTTATCTAAGTATGTTCAAAGAAATGCATTTTGTGACAAACCCTCGATGACTTTGTAGTAACTTGGTGCAGCATTGTTTGTATAAACAAACCGTTAACTATGTACGCTATTAACCAACTTCATACACCAGGCCGCCCGGCGCAATCAAACAGAATATAATAATGCGCGCGCTAGAGAAAAGAAAATATATATTCCAACAGACTTTAACTTCAGAATCGTGATTTATTTGATTCACGCCCTTTTTCCAAGCAGCTGCGCTTATTGATACCCACTCAATAAACTTATGACTTTCTACTAGACATGTTATTTATATACGCATATATTAGGCTGTGTGACTGGTTAATGGTTTCACCGAGAAACGGAAATTGGAATAAATTTTACGTAACCTTTATGCGAAAGAAGTAATTGATGTCATAGTGGTTGGCTCTTCAGTTGCACTCTCTAGGTCTGTCTGTACAACATAATCTTACAAATGCAATACATATTACTTATCTTAGAATAGTGTTATTATCACTCTTTTCGTCAGTGAAATCGACAAATTACTAAAAGCTTTAATAGAAAGGATCCTTATCACATTCCGCGGTTCCATAACCAATCGCTATTCAGGTGGAGTGTCCTTAAAATTGACTGCAGTTGTGCACATGTTTGACGTGTGACATTCAATGCAGTCTTTCGGTGGTGGTGGTGGGGGGGGGGGTCAACACTCGTAATACAAAAGAGTTTTCTGTTGCTGCAATGTTATCAGCGACGACCATGCATACAAATGAATAATATCGTGTATCCCGGATGTTTAATTGGAGACCATAGGGTATTAACGGTTGAGTTGAGAGCACCTTTGTAATATACACACTCAGACTAAATCTCGGATGAAAGGGATACAATTTCAAAGCATACGCTGATTGCGGCAGCGAGGAGGTCTAACAAAAGACGCACGCTTTTAGTTGGCGTGATTGGCATATACGAAAATAATTCAGTAAATCATGTTATTGCGAATGTTTGCACATGTTATCAGCACAGCGGTTTAGTCATGCAACAATTGTAAATGTATGATATGACAGAGAATATAGTGTAAGCCAAGCCGTAGTGAAATTAAAAACAAACATCCAGCATTGTAGAAAAGAACATATGTTAATATGAGAAGACTTTTCAATCTCATGGGCTACATTTTATTGCTGTTGGTAAGTTAAAAGTATTGACTTGACATCTACATTATGGCGTAGTACCATGAGCACTATACAAATACAAACGCAAGTTTATAGGCACTTGTGTTTAAAATTCATGTTTAAAGTGCCTGTGCAATGCCCACCCTCACGTTTCCCATTTTAGATCTGTGTCCCAGTGAAATGGGCTGTTATTGATTTTTTTGCTGAAAATGATTACTTGTCTTTAAATAAATTTGAGATATTTCTCGTGTTGTAGCCACGCTCATTATATTCAGAGAATTTGTTACGATTTTGGCACTCTACCTCAAAACAATGATTAAAACGAATTGATCAAAGGAATTCACACGTAATTAGAGTTCATTTGTTTCCTGTGAAATACACACACATTATATATATATATATATGTTTCTATATAGTATTTGTTCTCTAACAATGGCGTCACACATGTCAATACACCCCAGTCGCAACACGGTATAGGAGAACAAAAAACACACAATTGATCTTTGAATTTTTTCCAGTTGTGCTAAAGCTCGCTGATTTCATCTGTGTTCAGTCACAACTGTCTGAATATAACAAAACAGATGTTTGCGATCATTTATCTTCACAGTAAGTTGCTTCGCATGGTTACTATATTATACTTTCGAGTCTGTCAACAGCTTTGCGACTCGACACAAGCAACATGTGAAGAAAGTGAAAGAGAAGTGTCCGTCTAGACGTTTAAGTCTAGTTAGCGCTGATTTTAACTCGTTCGTACATTTTAGAACATTAAATGGCAATATTCTAATGCCGTCATTATACCGCAAAACATGTTTTTCACTTGCGTCAATCTCGTAGGCACGAGAGTCGAGTTACCGTAATGCATTGCATTTCCTCATTCCCATAATTTTCTAATACATTACCGACAGCACGTTTCCTATTATAATCGCGTTATAAACTTCTTCTATTACAACACGAATCATTTCCATTTGATTATGTACGATTTGTAGTCGAATGTGGCTGACGTTGTGAACTGAGTCATCATGTGCCAGTAGCAGTTTGCCAACAGTATATTTAACTCTGAAGTTTGACAGATAAATGCCCATGTCCAATTAGTATTTGAATGGTTGCTTGAAGCGACTTCACGGTAATGAAATTACGTAACGTTTTGCTGTGCCGATCTGTCATCGAACAGTTAAGCATTAAGTATCTGTGAAAGCAATAGTTTAAACTGCGTTTTGTGCATAAAAGTTCACATTGGAATGCTGTGTACATGGCCCTCCACCCGTCCCCGCTATCTATATAGGTACAACATTATATAGGTGGGCAATAACATATTGTTCATAAAGGTATTGCGTATATATATATATATATATATATATATATATATATATATATATATATATATATATATATATATATATATATATATATATATATACACATACATATATATATATATATATATATATATATATATATATATATATATATATATATATATATATATATATATATATATATATATATATATATATATATATATATACATATCGTGCGTAATAATTACGTGACCGGGATGTAATTAATTTATACCACGGTAGTATTTATATAGCCACGAAAATTGTCGATCATATGTATATGTACGTATGTCACGTGATTTAGAAAAATTCAAGATATATAAACACACGAGATATATGCTTTATTATAATGTCAATATTATGGTACCAAACTGTTTAGTATATTGAGAAAAACAAAATCAATTCGAAAAACAACTTTCCTGGAATGAATATGCTATGAATAATGCAGATGAGCGCTAATTTCACGTTGTCTGTATCTCCTATCATGTTGAATAATCTAGATTAATTCTATCATTTTAAATAATCTGCCTAATTCGGACAACAGTGGCTTAGTAGTTAATAATAAACAATATTGAACCATGGAGGTAAATGACTTTATTGGACCGACATGGCAATGTTCTGGTTGTCATCGCACTCGCTTCATCGAACGGAACTGATTTAGACTATTCTTTAAAATCTAATAATATAATATCTCCGCCAATGTGTAAACATAGGGCGTTAATGTGGAGTTATCACGAACTCGAACATTTACTTCGAGTCAGTCAGCCCTGTCATCTCGACTTAAAGATTCGTTTTGTAATAACAAGCAAATAACGAATAGTTCGTCGGTCGGAAAAGGTTGGAATTATGTAACAGACACTTAAAACAAACATGATAACTGAAATGCATCACCTGCGGCAAATCTGCCCTTTATAACGAGTTAGGTGTATAATTAACTACCCGGACGGTCGTGTACACAAATAGCTTTTTGCCACAGACATAATCAGATACACACTCGTATATCGCATCGTCCAATGGCTGCTAATCCAATATAATGATCATAATGGATATATGACAGTTTTGATTATGATAGCGATTAATTAATACAATACAATTATTGATTGATTACGCTCTCTTAACAGACACATTTCATTGCTTAAATGCCACGATGTTACCAACAGCGCGTGTTACTACATGTGTATGAACAATCAATCATCGTAGCACAGTTGTACATGCACAATAATCTATCTTGACCGACATGGTATCTCAGCTAAGTTAGTCTACGTTTCACTGCATACTGATGAACACTTTAAAAAAAACGGAACTTTAAAACTGCACTATTGAATCAATATTTGTATGGCATGTCGTTTTCGTTGTCCGTGATTGTCATTCACCTGTCTATGACCCATTCATTCATTGACCTCAACATCAACGAAATAGTCAATAACATTCAAAACCAATAATCGATATCCTCATTAAAGAACATACATGACTATCAACCAGGTGTGCCCCGTTTTTACAGAATTCGTATCAAATAGTTTAATATGCTAATAAGTGACTGTTATCGATCAATGCAATTATGTTATGTTTTACAAATAACCGCTCCCTTAACAAGGGTTCAGGGTAAATTAGTTTAGAAGTGATGGAAGAATCTGTTATATTTGACAGATGGAGAATAACAGTGCCCTTGATATGTTGTGATGAATTTAGATTGATTCACTGGTTTTCAAGTGTACAGATAAACAACTGAAGCGATGCTCTACTCGGTGGCTAGCTGGAATTCACCGACATTAATTTATGACGTCACAAATTACTGTATTTATTCTTCAGTCGGCATCATCGTGAATGTTTTTTTTTAATTGCAATTTTATAGCATATAAATATTGCAACGTATGAGTCCCACAGAATATTATATTTTCAAATGTGAATTAATAGCAATGTTTTAATGGATGATTGTCACTTCCCTTCGTATTTGAAGGTAACACGAATTTACGTCATATTTAAAAAAAAACTTTATCCATCATGTATAACATGTCAGTTCAAATAGGAAGTCGGTTTGAAGGTTCTGTCATTTATTGCGTACATAAATGCCGTGATTGAATAATGATTTATTTATGAATTATAATGAAAAAATCACAATAACTGATTAATATTCCTCTCATAGAGATTTGAAAATTTAAAACATTATTATATCAAATCGAGATATCCTTGCAAGCAAATAAAACATTCACATTCAGATTTATATTTTAAATAGTGCAAACTTCACACAATCACAAAGTACATCGGAATAGTTTGATTAATTCAATGTTTTTCACAGGTCATTCTCAGCAGCGTTAATTCACACCTCCGGCGCCACTTTCAGCTGCGCTTGATGCCTTTTACTCTAAATGATGTAATTCAATCGGTACGTTGAATAATAAACGCGTTATATTCAGTTGAATCACACTTGCCTGCCCGTTACAGGGTAATGATTTCTCGTTAGTGAGCAATTAAACAGGAGAGCCATGCAATAACACGACACCCACGAAGTAGGTGTTAATGCCGGGAGTGAAGATAACAACCTCAATTACCTAATATTAAAACACTAGAAATTTGCTTTGCTTTGCCAGTAAAAAAGACATGACAATTTGAGTTAAGGTCCTCTAAACATTAAGAATGAACTATACAACATATGAATTGTTGGTGTATGCAAATTTGTTGACAACAATCATCTTAATTCTTTCCGCACCAATTTACACATAATGAGTTTAAATACCAAACACAGATATCATTGTTGCTAAGCTCCTCTATCTCACCACATGCGTTATACGTATTCTGCTCGGACGAGTTTTTTTTTCATCCCGACGAGCCATCATTTATGTTGATTTAGCATTTCAATGGACTGCAGATACTCGCACTTAGCAATAATTGGCGATGAATGTACTTGTATAATTGATATCTTTACATACCAGGCCCCACGTTCAGTTTAACCACTACATGTTCACAACCGTGGAAGACATACAGTGCGTGGTTTGTTTGAACAGTAGTAGGTTGGATAACATGCACTTAAACACTCTACCTATTGAAATAGCACCATCATGGAAAAAAAACGTTTGTGCAAACCATGTTCATTTGCCTAGCACTCATCAAACAGTAATTATCACAGGCAAGCTGCGTTAGCTTTCACAGTAGCTATTGGCATATATTTGACGTTGACAAATACCGCTTGCTATTACCATGACGTCAATCATAACCTTCGGTGGAATATTATGCGTATTAGTTTTTTGTAGTTGCATTCAAAAAAAAAAAAAAAAACGTTTGTCATAGGCTGCAGAATTGATGGTTTATTTGATATAAATAAGAGACAAATTAGAAAATCGAATCATAATGATTACTTATCTACTCCAATAATTTGTTTTTCAATCAGCGTGACCACATGAGTGACATTGCACCTTTTCATTGCCACGGTTAGACAGCTCCTCTACGCTCTGATTCTCATTTTTATGTACCATTCAATTAATCATATATACACTGTCCCCGAACACTCGAGATACAATATTGATAATTTGTATTGACAAGATGAAATGATGATCACTGTCATATTATACGTCGTACACACAATACTAAGGAGTGTGGCAAATTGAGAAATACTGTGACGTCATTTTTTTAATTTAAATCTCCTTTGGGCAGAGATACTGTTTAGAAAACGTTTCACTCATCACTTTCCGATTAGACTTAATGCGCATGACCAGGAGGGGAGAGATAATTCCCGTAAAGAGGATGCAGTTTGGAAAATATTGTACGCACACACGGTCGTTGAATAAGGCTCTAAATAATCTAAACCTCTTTAAGATATACACGAATGTCATTGCGACATTAAAGGATGATGCTCCAAGGGAACGATGTATATTTAATAGACTGAAATTGTCATTTTACTTAACTGTAATGAGTTTTGATGGTGTACGGTTACATTTTACAGGCTCTTGTGTGCCAACCATTAATGGAGCATGCACTTTCGCTTGACATTATTATCTTCATAAAAGTAAGAAAACTCAAATGCTCCGGATCGTTGACAAGGTTGTTGCTGGATTTGCTAAGGGGCAGATTGAGTCTTAATCAGCCATTCTATTAATCCGCTGATAATAACAAAGGAATTCTAAAAAAACATTACAGTCACAGTGTACTGGTCTTTCACCGAATGATCACCAGACGTTGGCTCATCAATTTGACCTAGGTGTATCTCAACACGACAGTCAAAATAATGCGCAGAATCACGAAACGAATAATGTGTAGAATGTAAAACGTAGTTCGCCATCGCCGTATAAGTCGTTTATATCACTCCAGTGCGAAACCTCACAAAGCACTGCGAAACTCTATGGCACAAATTGAGCAGCGTCACCAAAATACCGCAATCAAATGATTCTTAGTAAGTGCGTAATGTCTCGCCCATGGTTACTTGGTATGGTACCACGCCATACACATATTGAATCGGAGGATCGTGTATATGATATCCCCCCCAGTCATCATTAGACATTTCACGTAAACTTCAAGGTGATCCGCAAAAATCTCGAAACGAGAACATTGGCATTTTTTAGTTCCAATCAAGATAGACATTCTAATCTAAACTTTTTTTTCTGCGGAGTCGAGTACAGTTATTAGACATCGACAATAACTGTCCACATCATGTTTCATCACAAGCAGCTCATTTCCACTTTAATTGTCATTGGAAGGTTTCGACTTCAATGTGCCTATCACGAGCAGAGAATATCACCTCAGTTGACACATTAAAAAAAAAATCAAAAATCATTTATTTACATCGATTTTAGATTATTAAAGACATTCACATCCTACCATATCTGCCACAACATATCAAGGTGCAATCCATCATGCCACCAGGTCACGTGTATTGGTTGTAGATAATGGACATGTCTCTCTTGTTGTCACATTTCGTTTACTGTGTGGTCTTACGGAGAATTGACAGATTATACGATGTATGCACAAAATTGCAGGAGCTTTTTTTAAAAAAAAAACTCGTTGTAAACTAACCATCCAGGTCAATCACGTGATACGCAACGTCAACGCGTTATAGGTTACGAGCTATTTGGAGAATAATCCTCATCGAAATCAACACGATTTTAAATAGACCATTGTTGTTACCTCCATACCTTTATCAGTTAAACAAACAACCATACGTGACGGTGAATACAATTTAACAAATGGGCCTAGTCGAGGTCACCGATTGGTGCTAAAACGTCGCCTGAGAGACTCGAGATTAGTATATCATCCCTAATTTGCAAGATATATAATAATCATATTAAACTCCTAACACATACATGTCAGTTTATATTATAGATTGGTATTATGTAATTATAAATTACCGCTCATCATTCTTAAAAACACACACACAACAACAACAACAACAGATAGATGGCTAATGGTGTTTCCGTTTTAGTTTCCGATGCATGGGTGTATTATATCACTGTGCGTTACTATATCCATATTACATATATTAACATATGATATATAACAGATAGCACAACAAAAATTACGATATATAACAGAAGGCACGTACCAACGGCTCGATGGCACTATAGTGTCAGTACAAACAACCACCGCATTCGTCATCTACGTCTAGCGGTTTTAACAATATGCAAGTATTGATCCAAGTCAATCCGGATTCTGATAGCGTTTGGGCATTGTTAAAACTGGCAGAAAATAAACTTGATAGCTATAGAAAACTTTGTATTCTCGCTCTTTGGAAATAGCAAGTAAATATTCAGAGTATAACAGTTTAGTGTGTTTATTTTTCGACAAATATAAATACCACTTGAAATTCAAATATAATTTGAAATACAAGGTCAATACTTATTTTAAATTATTCAACTTATAAATAAGTGATAATTCTTTCATCGTGCAAAATAGGATAGAGACCCAAAGCAAACAACACGGGGGTTGTTAATTGCCGCAATTAGCGTTTTCAACGTGTGTGGCATAATTATGAAATAGTCAACTATATTCAATATTTGCTGATTCTAAATAACTTGATCATTAAAACGATGATTAACAGAATGATAATTATGTCAATTATTGTAGATGTTAATTTAGCTCTGAATTTGCATTTAATCTTATGTGAGTATTTATGTGACATATGTTTAAAAAAAGAGAAATTTAAATTTACCATGGTTATGAAGGCCAATGTGTAAGTTCAAACCGAAACAAATACGTACAGCCTTTCTTGTCAAAACAAAATTTCGCCAATTTGTGTGGACGTTTCTAAAAATGAATGTTTTTGATAATGTTTAAAGAAATTTGCGTAATTCCTTATCGACTACAGGTCTTGCTCAAAATTTGTGAAATGTTAAAAAAGTTGACTTTGACGTTGAAGTCACGAGCACCTAGACGCTTTGACCTAGCATCCACTGATGCTGAAAGGTAAAATCTTTTAGTTTGCGTAAGAAGGAATCTCTCGAAATATCCTATGATTTCGAAAGCTTATCCGATATGGTCTTGCGTTGTTGAATTCGACGAACGCTCGTCAATAGATGTCATATCGCAACCATCACATGTAATGACTAAACTCGGGGCGGGGTGCTCAAGTTACTCGGCTAAGACCCGCTTTTTTAGAACAGAACAGAGATTGCTATTTTTCAACAATGTCATCTAAAAATGTCGAGGTTTGACACTCAAGTTTTAGTTAAAATGCAGAATGTAGAACATTAAAATCTACCAAAAATAATCACATTACCATCCTTTCAAATGAAAGATTTTTGATGAACTTTTATTAAAAATCGTAGAACTACAATGTTAAATTATAAAAACGTGTTGGCAAGGTTATCCGTTTCGTTGATTACTCTGTCTTTAATGGGTCATGTTTCGGAGGCTGAGATGATGTTATTTTTTAAGCGCCTAGAATTACATAAAATTGTGCTTTCTTATAAGACGCCTTTCTCCTCCCTATATTTCTCCTCCTGAAATTCTGGAATGTTGTACGTCGGGACAAACAAGATTATTGTCGAGGGTTGACCTGGTGTAATCGCGACCAAAATTAAAAAAAACAACAACTGTTATTATAAAGATTTTAAATTTGCCACATTCAAGTACATTTTTTTAAACACCATTTTAAAACATTGTTTAAATTTATATATATATGAAATATTTAATTTAAGTGTTAACTTTTACTTTACCGTATTGCATTGGGTTTTATATATGATTATTTTAATGGTATAGTCTGGGCCATGTGTTTAACTGAATTCATGCTAAGAATAATTGTGTATAATAATAATAATAATAAAAGTGTTCAGTATATTAATAATAAATATATGCATCACATCGCTAATGAATATCAAATTTCAGTATGCATGTCACGTACCTGCGGAATTTTGAACAGCTTTAGCAAGTTTGCGGTCTGTATGGAATTAATGCTGGACGCCGCACCCACCACGCCAGTGATCTGTTTGTAGTTCACTACGGGGATGGAATTGTCCCGGCAAGTTATCTCAGTGCCGCCAATGTTACTGATGGATCCTCGAATAAAGTCGACGGACTGTTCAAGCCCGTATGTGTCTTTGTCACAGTCATCCAGAGCATGTACTCCGAGTCTAAAACCAGGTAGAAAGGTGTCGTTCATGTTTATACGGTCGACCGTATACAGCATAGCCTCCAATGCCTGGATACCGGGCTGTTCTAATATGCTGCCACAGACGTAGACTTCGTGTCGTTCATGGGCCATGAACAAGCCACCTAAAATGACGTCACCTTCACCTTGCTCGATAGTCGCTGCTTTATAGACTGGCCAGGTAATATTGACGCCGTGCTCGTAATACATAAGAACAGACTCCTCTGCAATGTACTTGTAGGCGATGGTGTCGACTTCGCTGCCGGCTTTGTTTGTATTTGCCGTAGGTTCGGCGGCATGCGTGCAGCCGACCAGTAACATCAATATACACGTGTCAACCACAAGGATTCGAGCGGCGAATACATAGCAGGAGAGAGCCATAACTAAATTTAAAAATCGGTAGAATGCTGAAAATAGGGTTGTCAGCACTGTTGCATTGCCAGTCTATCTCTGCAAGCTACCGATATGTCGCGAAAGGTGATCTGATCCGCAGTTGTGTATAATACAGGGCGCAGAGCAATATCACCGGTTGCGTCGACTGGCGTCTCACATCAGTTCTGTATACTCACATACAATTCACCGCACACTGGAGCTACAATAATCAATATCGCTTTACAAATAGAAAAGGCGCAGAGTTCCCTATTAAACGCAGAGGACGTGTTGCTCTGCAATGCAACCAATGAGTTCCCATTATCTACGCATGCTCCCACAGTTCATTCATTTCGTGAACACGGTGATAATCGCAGCACGCTGTCAGAACTAATTTCGAACTTGTATTATCATTATAATAAATTAGTATATTCGCTAAGAAAGTGTCATTGATGAAATCAATTATATAAATTGTTGTCCGTCGCGCGAAATAGCCACAAAGTCATCTAGTAGTTAAATCCTCGTTCCGCAAATAGATTCTCGGACACTAGCGGGAAACATCGATCCGTATAAATCCAATAATTTAAGACCGTGATAGTTAACACTGTTACATTGACACAGCCAAAAAGCGTAAATACGTTTATTATACTCCGTTGGGAAAAGATAAATCGCAGGAAATCTTTACACCGTAAAACCACTGTCGAATCAGAGACGTTTGAAGTAGTGGTTCGCTTCATTAAAGAAACGTCCCAATTGTCTCTTACTCCCGTAAAACAGTGCTCGATAAATCATACGACCACCTCATTCGTCAAGTTTTGTGTCATGGTTACTATCCAATTATCTGTAAATGTGGGGAAAACTGTAAATAAATAAAACAGAATTATAAAAAGGGTTAGTACACTCCTAAATGTGAACAACAAATATTGGCGAAGACATTAAACGTAAAGCATAGTATTCACGTAATTGTTCTGAAATGAGACGATTGGCGCGTCTCTGTGATCAGTGTCTGATATTACCAACTTTTGCTGAAACAATGTGAGCCTGCGGATCAGCTTTGAATCTAACATCTCTTTTGTGAAAAAAAAATACAACTAATGAGAACGATATTTTCCTCACCAAAGTTTATATTGACATTACGATACGGTATATGTGAACTTAAGAACGTACTGACTGCCTATCTATATGCAACTAATGCCGTATGTTGTGTGTATTTTTTCGGTTGTTGTGCCTTACTGTAAATGCATTAATCAAGCATGGCGAGTTACCCTGTAACCGCGATATAACAACCATTCCGGGGAGGTACATTTTGTTTCATATAGTGAAGTGTTCACTATAATGAAGCACATTGGTTTTGTTAAAAGTTGGTGAGTGTTCATTATATCCGGGGAGGTGTTCGTTATAACGAAGTTATAATGTATTGGTTCAATTGGATGTATTACGTCACCACTACACTACGAATTTATGCTGAATATCAAAAGACAATTTTCTCACACTGTCATTCAATTTAGCAACGCGGACATTGCAATATACACAAGAAGTGGCGCAGAAAGACCAGTTTTAACTTGAACATGGTTGTGCGCGTAGTTCTCATCGCATACAAACTTAACAACATTGGAATATTGCAATATTTCTATTTACATTAGACCGACAGACCAACCCAAACATGGATATGTATTATACCATAAACGTTTGCGTTTTGGCTAAACTATTTGACTTCGCGATGAAAATAATTCATGTTTCACAACAAAGAAGTGTGACAGTAGTTCTGTATGTAATGTAAGTTCCCTTGATTGCGTACAGCGAGGCCAGGCAAACTACTTGCTCAACGCGAAGCGCGTTTGACAATCTGCCAATAAGTTAAACCTCAAATAGCCGTTAATAATAAACATTCCCATGTTCTTGTAAGCAGAGAGCTATCACTCTTCCCGTCCACGGGACTGGGAGTGCCGCAATGACTTCTCATATTAGTACAATTTGAAAACTTCAATAATTTAGAATGCCATAATAGCTAGAGATTTTAATATATTATCCAATCGTGACGGTGTGATATTTATAGCACACTTCCGTGTTGTACGGTGATTGGCACCCACGGTTGTCCAATTTAAGTGCCTGAGTTGTCGCGTAATGTCGTTTCAGTTGTACGACCAGAAATGCTATAATTGCTGTGAATAATCGTTACCAGCAAATGTCGTGTCATGTATTGTACCCGAGTTGTACTTTTTTATTTCTTTCCTAGTACTTATAAATTTTAATTAGAACATAGTCATCAGTGAATGTGGTTGAACATTCCGTCGCAACGTGGAAATAGCTCACTCCCAACTCACCCGGCCGGATAACAATGCGACTAGTTGTCCGCTATAGGGTTCAATGTCAGTACTGTTCATTTCAATCTGCAATGCAGACACCGTGTCATCTATGACAATCGACGATCTAGGCGTCATTTTTTTGTCTGTCTGCCCATAAGCTGGATAATTCCAAATATATAGACGAATGTTTATGAACTGTTTTGCCCCAGAGGCAACCCCAATCGATTGCATTTCGGCGATAAATCTTGATCCGGTTGTCAAGAAAACAACAGTTTCGGGTATGTAGGTTTGTCTGTGATCAAATCTAGCATGTATATTTAGAACCAAATGCGTCGTTTCATAATCAGGTACAGTCACGGAGTCGGTGTACAAGAGATATAATTTGTGCGATAATAAACCCGTGACTCACATCCATTGCAAGTAATCATAGCCCCCATCGTTGATTTGAAAATAACACATTATAAAGTGACAAACTACGTGCTATTTCAATTTTGTCTCAACTGATGAGAAGTTGAAGCTATTGGTGACGTCACGGTCAATTCTCAATCTAATTGAAGACACGGTCGCATCGAGTTATAGAAAATACTTCGGGGAGTTAAATCAATGTAAAGGTACTGTTACGTGAGGAAAACCTTGTCTGAAATCTACTCATCGCTTCAGTTAGATAACACTGATTGGATATTAGTGCCCCTGTTTTACACCCGAACGAGAAAATAATGTAATCGCGACGGAAATAGAGGCTATCATTGTAAATGCATTAAGAAAATTGCATCGTAAAGTACGCCGTTACCCGCATATATTGCCAATATTGTCGATTCCCTTGGGACGGCCCATTGCCACGACGAGCAGCATATCCTATTTCAAGGTGCTTACAGAGAAGAGTAATTAAATAATGTCACGTGATCATAAGAACAGTGCGCATTTGCCGCACTATGCATTTAGTAGGTTGGGGGTATTAAAACATTTGCCGAACTCCATAAAACTGACACTCGCATGAATGGTTCCAGTGTCGCCGTCAGTGACATGTGGTGATAGGTCATTTGCTGTATGAGCACCACGTACGTGAAAATGACAAGCTACGTCATATAACGAACTGGGTCGATATTAAAAAGTATAAGGTTTATTTGAAATTTTGTTTAAAAAAATGCGTATAATCTTCAATTGTTCTTCTTTTGATACATTTGTAATTTATATCATATGTTATTTATACGAGCACTGGTATTGGTGACCAACGAGCAGAGAATACTTTTATGCTTCCATTCAATTTGTCCGTACCAATGTAAGGAGCTGTGGTTGTGTCAACGATATGCGGAACTGTGTCTGTGGCTGGAGATCGATCGAGGGTCACTACATAATAACAATTATTAGATGTAAATCAGAATTTAATTGATTTAAAAATGCAATTTAGTTTTCAGGGTACAATTATATCACTTATTATCAATAAATTAGATAACCCAATAGAGTAATTTATTAAGATGTGAACTACTGAATAAAAAGGCACTCAATTTGGCAACTCCGATAACATCCAAATCTGTTTTTGTAAATCTATGATAAAATGAAATTCTATCTTCAATTCACACCTATATACTAAGTAATGAATAATAGTTTTGCCAACTGATCCCTGGCGACATGCACCTATGGTTATACCCGCATGTAATATTTTTCAGTTTGTTGCACTTTTAGGTTTGTTGGGTTTAGTAAAATGTAGGCATCGGTATATGCATAGAATGGTAGTCAATAGGTCCTAAGAATGTCGCGAGTCACAAATTACCCCCAAATACCCAATTTGTCGTCACAATTTCAGAAATCATACTATATCGAAATTTAGAATAACATACCTATATGCTGACCCTTCAGAAGGCTTATATGCCGTTGTATGTTCATTCTGTGTAACGAACGACGAGTTTAACACCCACAGGGGAGTATATAAAAATTGATTTCGTGGTTAAATAACACGAGCTTAATTTCAACCGATTGTTCCAAAATCCGCACCGCAGCTGACACCGGTTTTTGAACAAAAGTCCTTATTACTACCGCTTGACATACTACTGAACTATATTCATCGGAGGTTTAGAAAATCGTGGCGCCATTTACATATAAACCCTCGTGTAAATGATGACAACATATCCGAACATATATTCTCTGTATATTCTTAGCGCCTATTCAGACGTAACATGTTGCGTGTGTTAATACGTTACGTAATATACAGTGTTTTCATAGTGTCCCATCACATGTAACGAGTAATTATACCTTGTTACTCATTAGTCATTAATCATAAAAGTATTACTTTTAGTACATGTTGTCAATGTGATTTGTTGTTTATCAGTAAGTTATATATATATATATATATATATATATATATATTGTTGTAAGTTTTGTGAATTATTTTGTGAATAAAATCATTTATGAACATTTCTCATTTCAATGCAGTCAGAGAAAGTATTTTAACTATAAAGGCAATGAACCGTAAAATGAATATGCCGCCTTTGTTGTGCGAACCGTTTTGTGATCTCTGATTGTATTTTACCGTCAATGCCAAACCAACCAATTTCCACTATATTTAACTTAATCGTTTGCCATTTTGCTAACGACTGTGTAACTGTTCGTACAGTTCACGTAGTTCTGAACTCTTTGATTCTGACCGAACTTACATATCCCAAAACGTGGACTGCAAGACAAACGTTATCTCGTATGCGATTCCAATATTACAGTGTGCATAAATCGTACCGTATTTTTTCACGCCAATGAATATGGCAATACTAGATACATATGGCAGACACTGTAAAAGTAATGCTCGTCTTCTACACAACACTGCGACAAAACAGTGGAGCATGCATCCGGTTGAAATGAACGCATCGCATACTGGTCGCATGCGTCATATTTACACATTGTAGAAACGCATCTATATCAAATGGTATAATTGAAGTTTAAGTGGAATATGTTTTTCACATACATTTCACACTCGCAAACTTTCGTTTACAAGAGATGGGAGGGGGTCAACGAAGATATTTCGTGCTATAATTACCCACAGCCTCTTACGTACTCAAACAATCGTTTGAACAATTAAATTGATGCCAAAAAATCTTTGACGCAAATGGTTGACAGATTTTGCTGAGACTTGTTTTGCCTCTGAAATTCGCTCCGAGCTATTTAAAGAAGCCGCCAGAACCCGCGACCACCGTTACACCGATTTATAATCACGGCATTTTGGACAGTCTACCTGATGACTATGAACAGATTCGAACTCTATTTGGAGCGGCAAAAACAAGTCTCATATAGCTTTCTCGCTCTCAACGAGATCTCAACGGCCATTCGTGTCTACGGCATAGTACCTAATATTCATATATGCAACATGCATAATAATGAAATGTGCTTCAATAATGTGTAGTAACGTCATTCAGACGACCCGACTCGCACCGACGCAGAGCTGATCACAACAACGAGAAAGGAATGAATGAACATTTTGCCACAGAATAGAGGGACTGTGATTTCACAATTTTACGTCGCTTTTCATTTTTATTCACCGGATCTCATGTCTACTGTTCATGCTCCGAGGCCAAATACATACGACTTTCCAATTACAACATTGTCATGATTAGTAGAAAACCGGCAAAACAGTTTACTACTTCTTCAATTGACAATGTAATCAGGAACAAGGCTCGGGGTATGGTTTACAGTGTACTTGAATTAAATCCTTCGTTTCAATTTGTTATATCCTGTGCAGTTAATAACCCACAAAGCTTTTGCAAATTCGTCGAAGACAGTCGCATTCTTTTTCTTCGGATCGCCTTATAATCTTTCAGAATTTAATCATCTGCAGAAAATAAAAAACATCTCCCGCTTCCAATTTATTACACACCCCATCACACTGCCAATTTGGTTATAATCTGCAAAACTGAGTAATAAGCAAAGTTATTAAATGCTTGCCTTTGTGGCATTCTAGCGAGTAATCTCACAATGTTAAACTAATATAATCATGTCATTATTACACTAATGGCGTTTTAATTCGTTCCATCTGTGCAGGTCGAAATCTGACAAGTACTTATCGCAGCGTTGGAAACCATGCTGGCCCCCGTATGTAGCCTCGCTGTACGATCATTACACTACGCGCGAACGAAATAATACGGGTACCCTGCGAAGATTCGCCTTTGTTACAATTTGCGTCTTTCCCATTGATAAGGCTTCCATTTATGTTATTTATATCGGGACCCTTACAACGATTTCTTGTTAAACTTGTGTGCAGTGAGCCGCTATGAATTGAACCGATCATTATCGATCACAGTTGGATGAAAAGTAAAGGTGACAAAAATGCTTCAACACCGATATTCAAAATGACTTAATTTATGCAATATGGCATTGTCAATCTATTAGATAAGCCACGACGGGTAAAATTTCTATAATTGCAAATATCGCCAGCCTTAGACTGTTGAAAATTAAGTGACTGTGACGATACGTCTGTGGGGCTATGATGCATTATATTCTCCCCGTACAACTAACTAGTTTTCAGTTGGACAACATGTCTGACAATACGTATTAGTGTCATGTACATATTTCACCTACGTTGTCAATTTCGTCTGTCGTATTTCAGGGCATATCAATTTCAGCTTCGTATATAACATAAGGGTATGAATTCAGAAGCGTGAAGTGATTGTCAATGTTGGGATATTATGTCCATGGATGATATAATATTTGACTAGTCTCTCTGTTTGTCCATGTGTCCGTCTGTCCGTCCGTTCGTTCCTGCTATATAATTATATATCCTGTTTGTCAAACTGAGCACGTATAATATATAATATATACGTATAATATATAATAGCGTATAATAGCGTGAAGTGATTGTCAATGTTGGGATATTATGTCCATGGATGATATAATATTTTACCAGTCTCTCTGTTTGTCCATGTGTCCGTCCGTCCGTTCGTTTGGCTATATAATTGTATATCCTGTTTGTCAAACTGAGCACGTATAATATATAATAGGTGGCATTCATATGCAGACACATTATTAGGTTTAATACCATTTTAGTCTATATTTGACAGACATAACATATATTTAAACGTCTCATACCGAGTTACGTGAATGTATTTCATCTAACAGTCTAACATCTGGCAATGTTTATTCATGTAACATTTTGTGAGCTTTTTCTATTTCCCTTTTCATATTTTCTAGAATTTTACTGTCTGCGTGGTTTTATTTTAGGACGATGTAAATAACCAGATATATACAGCAAACAATTTATTTGCACAGAAATGAATAATATACCGTTCGTGTGGTGAAAATACATATTTTAAATATTGTGCTTTATATTGGGACCCAAAACGATAGTTTGTGGTTGCTTGACTAAACACAATTTATATATACGACTTATGTGAAAATCAATAATTATATGAACATTTTTATTCAACGAAATTGAATATATTTTGCCTCTGTACGGTAGGTGGAATGACCTCACTCTGACATGAAATAGGTAATTGTGTTCTTTGCGGGATGCATATCAGTGGTATGTTTGCCATAATGTCGTTGATGTATTAAATCACATATATGTATATTGTTGATATGCCATGATTTCCGTGATACATATCACATATATGTATATGGTTGATATGCCATGATTTCCGTGATACATATCACATATATGTATATGGTTGATATGCCATGATTTCCGTGATATATATCACATATATGTATATTGTTGATATGCCATGATTTTCGTGATGCATGTCACATATATGTATATCATTCATATGTCATGATATCGGTAATACATATCACATATATGTATATCGTTGATATGCCATGATATCGGTAATACATATCACATGGATGTATAGCGTTGATGTTGTGTCGTGATATCGGCGTCAAATATAACATATATTAATCTCGGGGAAAAGTGTACAAACCTTCACGGCTTTGTAGTCAATATTGTACTACCCTGTATATTGATGACGTGTCGTTTACGAAAGAAGCTCAGCTTACATAAAGTGGTGTGTTGACAAACTAATGGAAGCTCGAAGCTTTATTTAAGAATGATAACGTGATGTGAAACATCAATAATTTATAATGTTTACCGTGGAAAAATTACACTAATACTCTTGGATGGTAGCGTAAATTCAGGGGTGTTTCTAGAAAAAAATGCAAGAGAAAGCACTGCAATTTTGCCGCGCCACCAAGTGGGGGAAATAGGGTTCTCCCAATCAAGATGTGGAGTTTTTAATAATTCTAAGTTAAAATGTAGCATTCTATTGCGTTCTTGGGGCCAAAATTACTATCAGACAGGTCACAGTTGAAGACAATCAGGATAAGGCGGCGCATGGCCATGGTATGAGGGCGTTGCGCCCCTGTTCCCTTGTTTAAACAAATCCCTGGCGTAAATAATACATTTTATTGTCGGTTATGCAGAGATGTATACGTGATAAGCTATCAAAGGTTATATGGTAGCCAAACACAAACATTGAGAAATCCATTTAAAATATTTTTTATCGCATGGTGGCATTTCACATGAATTAATTTATGAAAAATGATTAAAATTTAAGGCCTAAAACACATATATAATGTATATAATGTCACGGTAAATCACGCATTGCCTACACTGAAACACAGTAAGGAGGAGCAAACAGTGTCTTGAAGGTAGTTCTTTCGGATCTCAAAGGGGAAAATTAAAAAATTAGTTATATTTCACATGGAGTTTCACCAATATCATATTCCATTGGGTTACGTATTACCTCTAAAAATTATACGTATACTGCTGTCCCAAATCTAGAATAAATTAATACATTTAAATTACAAGAAGAATCTAAATTAACTAACTTGAATAACTAATTTATGCAATCGATTTACTATAATATTGCAAAATATTTTCTTTAATTATAACCATCATTAACTACAACCATCCTAATGATATACTTGCGACTGCTTATCTTGTCCATTTGTCTATGCTCCCATTGGTCACATACTCTCAGGTGATCTGAATATTGTGCAGAATGCTGGTCGTCGAAAGATACAATGGCATTTGAGTCAAAATTTAGTGAGTTTCGTAAAATAAATTGGCGATATAATTTACACAATGCACTCTGTTGATAAGTACGCCAATAAACGGGCTGAAAGGCAGATGGCTGAACATGACACACTGTTAGAATAGATCAGCGCTGTTATAGGTGCAGCTACTGTATTCACAAACTTAATCGCGACCCAAATGTATATTCGGCGACGTGGAAGCACGCGAGTATTATACTTCTGTCCATGACAAATATTTTTTCGCCGCTGCTGATAAATCTCCCAATAATATTGTGTTTGTTTCTAGGAGACATTATAATTAATATTTGATTAATAAACTTCTCCGCGTTTCTCTGCTAATGCATCTGGTAACTCAAACACTCTACATTCAACAAGGATGAAATTATGGCTAACCACAAATAATTCATGACAATATTAGGGATTTCCACTCCGGAAAATGCCAACGCCTTGCTCAACTTACAGTGTATACATGAGCTGCACAACACACCACATTTGTAGCAGATTCGTCTACAAATGCTCAATCGAAGAACTTTCTAAGACCTGAATATCTGTTATTTCTACCGTCAAAGATGGACTACAAAAATACTGCATTGTTATATTTCCAATGAGTGATATTAATCAAATGCATATATTGAAGAATTCCAAACAACTTCTGGAAAACGTAAAAGCATGATCTCTCGAACATTCCTGCTATCAAAACTTGGCCGATTTATTTGTTTATTTATAGAGGCAGAAGTTTTTTTAGAAAGTTATAAATAAATAAGACACAGGGAGGAAAAATCATTCAATTTCACCTTCGGGAATATCGATGTTGTGCTTCCATTATCAATAATTATCATTCTGTGATATATCCACCTGAACTTGAATTTAAAGAAATTACAGAATCTGTCTCTTATCTTGATGTTCTTTTTAAATTTGACTCTAGGGAACCATTGTACTTCGTTGGAATCCCTATATGACTATTGAGTTTAGATCAATCGATTGGTATATTAATGATTCCTATTTTGGTTATAATTGTATCGCATATTGTAAATGCGTGTTAGAAAATCTGTTCCAAGTACACACGTTATCTAAATTGATCAAATCGAGTGCGAGACTTTTGTACACGTACATGACCTTGCAAATATTATATTTACAAATGCGTACTGCACTTATTGCATTTATGAAGAAAGGACACGGGCACACATCTGAAGAAGAAAGAAACAAAATATCGCCACAAATGTTATAAATAAATGTGAATGACAAAATATATGGTATCAATTTTCGTGATATCGGTATGGGTACAAACTAGAGAAATTAACTAGTTTTAAGTTTACTACAAGATTCTCTTCTTTTAACGACAGTCAGCAAATGAAACAATTTTCGTTTAAACCCCGACCTTAATGACGTTGATTTTGCTTGATTTGTGAAATAATGTTGTACGTTATCTAACTTAAACTATTGTGCTAGTGCTTGTTACTTCATATGTGGTGTTTCTAAAACATTAATAATCTCACAGTCATACAAGTCATACAAGATAACGTACATTTCAGCAATGTTACATTCAAGATCATATATTTTGACCACTCCCGAGCGTCTGGAAATGGACTTTTATATTCAATTACCAATTGATTTCACATTCTTTGATTATGCATAATTCAGCTCAGCTCAGTATAGCAGATTGGAATCTGATAATATTTTGACGTCATGCATTATTTATATATGTCCATTAGTAAAATATATTCGGCCCTAAGTAATTATTTTCTGTGCATGAATATACCACTTTGATAGTGAGCTAATATTAAGGTATGGTTTATTTAGTAGAAATAAAACAAAAGTGACGAAAATTACTTTACGCGTACCCTTTAAGCAATAGCAAGATTCAGAATCTTATATTGGATGGGAAATTAGTGGATTAGTCCAAGGAAGTCCAGAAAAAATAAAAAAAGAACACCATACTTTATATTCTAGTCTTCAATGTATGTACATTGTATTACGAACGAAGTAAACATTGCGCAGAGTTATGAATTGAGTATTGTTACTAATATTAATAATCTCTTAACCATGCTACGTGTTATTGTGTTGTCGACATGATTACTTAGCAGTCTATCGAATATTTTTCCTAAAATCCAATAGTATTTTTGACCTTAAGTTTTGAAATGTACCTTACATATTCAGTTGATACGTATATAAAGCATTGGATATCTGAATGAGCATGGTCAGTAATTTCAGCCGAAAATTGACACTTAAATAGTAAAAACCAGCTCCGCTCAATGTTTGATGTCGCAATCATTATATGTACAAACATGATATCAGTCATGTTAACTGCAAACCAGTTGATCGATTTTGTATCATAAAATCACTATATATAAACAAATCGTACAAAAGTAACTTTCAATGATGTTTTAATCAATTACATATAAATATTTACGAACCCATATGAGCAGTTCTAAACCATTTATCTTTGAACGTTTTTGGATTTATGTATTTTTTACACATATAATGTCTTAAGACGTCTGGTGAAATGTTTATACTTTTATTTTCCGGATTTTCTATACGTCAGTATGACATTTTATTATGTTTGGGTGACACACACAATCATATATCTTTCCCAGCAATCATATGTTGCATTCACCGGAACGGTATTTTAGTATCAAACCATTTCTTTTTAATATATACTATCTAGAAACGACGAATTCGCAAAGTGAATGGTGATGATTTGATATATTGCTGCATAAAAATGATGCAACAAATAGCCTATTCATACTACTTCATTATGAACTTGGATACTGAATAAATGTACTGTATATATTTCTTTTATATTATTATTAATATGTATACCAACATTCAAATTCAAATTTTACAATTAAGACAGTAGAAAGTGTAAATGTTCATTATCTACATCGTATAACAATATACATGTATATATGAATCTGTATACCAAACACGTGGCGTGTATTTGATTCGCTTCAAGACAATTATTCTATTTGCGAGCTATATAGCTAAAACTCTTCCAATCATAATAACATTAATAGTGTTTTTTTATCAGAAATTTTGAATTAAAATCAACAATTGTAATTGCTATATCACAGGCGTACCGAACATTTAAGCAAAATGGGTTGGGGGACTAATGTCAAAAATAAAGCAATACAATATAACCGGATCAGAATTATCGCTTCCATGTCGAATACAATATATGATATGACATGAGTCAAAGTGTAACGTTATTCGGTAATGATCCACTGTGGTACCGCAAGAACAAGACACAATAGTCGGTCCCTACCAGAGCACTATGCGGTTATCAACTGATATCACTTGTTCGTAGAAGGTGATAATCTCTTAATCATATGAGTGTCAAAAGGCAGAAAAATGTAATGAAATATATGACTAATTATTAGCGATAAATATACATTTTTTAAATAAACTCACAGTCGGAATAATTATGAGTAATTGTCAGTTTACCATCATTTGAATAAAAACGGTACTGTCGCACAATTTAGTGATCTCTATGTACTATATGGTTATTCACTGTATCGTATGAGCAGTTCATGATATTTACTGGAGATATATAGTAATCCTAAACGTCACAACTGCGAATGATACATAATAACGCATTATAGACGTTGTGAAAAAAGTATAGCTAAACTGCATTCATCTCTTTCAGAGGTTGCCTCCAGGCACTGTCATTGGAGCATTAGTCATACGCATAAAGAAACGCGACAATCGCGCCAGTGTATTGACACATTTAAATTCTGGTGGTTCATTTCGTACACGAGAATGGCCGTAACCGCTCTTTAATGATTTAACATATGCTAAAAAGACAGATAAACTTTCACAGTTATGTTACAGCCACCTTAACGAACATCTCAAGAAAGGGTTTATGGATTTCTGTGGGAGAAAAAAACGTATTTTGCCAGTAATAATAATAATAATAAAAGTGAAATAAAAAAATGTCACGAATTGCTTGCTCGCAACTGACTTAACTTGAACAGGCCTAATTGCGTCATGCAGAATCGTGTACCGCTTACCACACTGCAACATAGGCCAGATGTATAAGTTCCGAGTATTATACAATGTAGGTTTGGGTATGCAAGGAACGTTTCTTATTCCACGAATTATTGAATTTCTAATTAAACATTTCTCGCAATAATGAAATAAATTGATGTAATTTAAAAAACCCAGGTCGTTTCACAAAAGATGCCAGAAAAATGATAAAGAGAATGTTTTACATAATAACATAAACCGTGTCACGTGATTAAGGATTGTTGTGATGACTTATCCAGATTACAAAACAGTATTAGTACTCTTTTAATGCCACCATTGTAAGATATATAATTTCATTTTCATTTTCATTACAAATTACGTATCCGAGTAAATCGATGTCTACGCCAAACATAATAATCGCTCTACAAACATCGACCAGACGACACATCGGTCAGACGAAATAGGAAATCTCAATCATTCAGTTACTTCGACTTTCCTGGAGTAGCGCGAGAGAGTTAACAACGAAAGGGGTTTCATTGAATTGATCATTTACTCTGATTTACAAGTTGATGAGAATTACTCTCGGTTAAATTGAATTCATTGGTTATAAATGAAGTTCTACGTCTATATAAATGTTGCCTGACGTGTAAAAGTGGGATTTTGTTTTTAACCTTATTATGCCGAATATTGAGAAGAAAACTTAACCCTTCGAGCACCAAATTTGTATCTTACCTTCCATCAATTTATTCCGCATTTGTTGTTCAAATATTTTTCAAAACAAGGAAGTGGGAAATTATGACTATATTTTGCGGCAACATTTTCGCTGAAAAATATGACTTTGGAAGAATTACAATCAAATGGAAATCGATATGTTCATTATTTTATTCTGACATTTCTGTATAACACTAAGATAAAGATATTCCGTTTTCGACATTGGGAAATTCGAACAATTGATTTTGACAAGTGAAAAAATTGATTCTATATACATGTCAATAATAATTTTAATATTAATTAGGGACAAAACCTAATTTTATTATATTTTCGATATTTTTGTAATTTCACTTGTCCCGAACTATGACTGAAACAGCTGAATAAAATTATAAAATATGTAGTGTGTTCAACAACACATGTATGAACAAAAACTTTAATACATATGAAAATATTGTTTTTCCTCCATAAAAACGAAAGAATTCAACAATTTTAGTCTGACATTTCAGTATGTTTCTTTTTTGTATTACACACAGGTTGATGTATAAATACTGCCGCATACTGCGATAGTATGAGGTTATTACGAGGATATCGACCGGCGCGCAGTGGAGGACGATACGACCGTGTACTGTCTGGGTGCATACTTTTCTGTATCCTCGTAATAACCTTACTATTATACACCTTTTCCTCTCAAGGATACATCATGGGAATGCTGAAATACAAACAGTCTAGAACAGAATCAGCGTGCCTCTTTGTTTGGAGTCATATCCGGTCAAACCCTGGTGGCAGCCATGTTTGTTATTATTAGAGGACGCTTACGCGTCCAAATTCCATATTTGGAATTCGCATTTCCTAATATGGTAGGATGAAAATACCCCGTAAAATACCGCAAAATTACCGCATACTCTTTCTGTATCTTAATTACATTACAATGGAATGTCGAAAAAATTAAATATATTTGCAGTGGTAGCTGGTGAAAAAATGCAATAGACAGTGTGATTAGCGCGTCGTGGTCACGTACAAGAGAAAAAGAAAATATTAAATTTCTAGATAAAAATTACCTGGATGTTGAACCCAAGGAATTTCAAATCACTTTTTAGTTTCAAGCCTAAATTGACAAAAAAGGGTATGTTTTGATTTATAATATTTATACAAATACGAGGAAACATTGAATGCAGGCGAGTCGCACATACACGCAATCTTTCTGCTATGTTCGTGCATTGATCTCAAGTGATGACATGATATTGTCTGACATCGTGAATGCACGTGGCACATATCGACCAATGAGAATACAGCGTTTCAATGACGATATCGCACGATATATAATTAAAGAAATATATTTATCATAATGATATGTTCAAAACTGAACAGACTTATGTACGTTTATTACCAAATCATTCACTTATCATACATGAAACGTGCGGTCGTTTTAATCATTCAGCAAATATGACCTCAAATATTCGACGACCCTTCAGTTGTGGAAGATAATTTCATTGTTCCGCCTGAACCATTTATTTGTTATCGATACGCACGTTAACAATTCGGCCACAGCGTGTTTAATTGTTGCTGTTTGTGACCCGTTGTTGAAAACTATATATTTTGTGCAGTTAATACTTTTTAACTGGCGTTTCACGGTCGGCTAAGAACGAGTAATCAAACAAAGTTGAAAGTTGAACAGCGAAAACTAACTCATCAACGCCTTATGCTATTACTTATATTATTATTCACGTTCACCCAGACTCTCCAATCCTCATATTTTATTATTAGTTATTTTGTTTCAGACCCATTTTACGCTTTTAAATATCTTTTTTTTAAATAATTTACTAAAACGTAATAAGGATTTAACGTCAACGACATTGTATTTCTAGTTTTAAATTGAACGTATGTATTGCCATGATTTCCCTATCAACTTTGAGGTCTTCTATGGTATTTTTGTTTTCCGACCAGTCTCGGTCAGTCTGTGTGTAATGCACTCGCTCCAAGGTTCCACATGTTATCTTGATCGTCAAGATATTACATACACATTAAATCCGTCGTCGCACTACCAATATCATTCTTATCCAGTAGAAATATATTACTAATACATTTATGATCTTCGTTTTACACCGCAAAACATATATTAAATGCATCTTTTCAAATCTTAATGCATTGGAAACGCGTTGGAAATGTAATTAAAGCCCCTTTCACAATTGGCGCCTCACTCGTGCGATAATTTTTTTTTTCGAAAATATTTTTTCCGTCCTGTTGTAGAAGTGTTGTCTTTGAGTCGCAAGCAATATATAAAATCGTACGAAAGGTGAACGACCACTGCACCAGGATACAACAGTCGTGAGACGTAATCGTGCGATTATTTTCATGTTTCCGGGTGCAACAGTCGTACAACGGCTGCAACGCGTACGGTTGAACGATGATGCGACCAAGTCGCACGACATATGCGTTTTGTAGCGCCATATGTCGCGCGACCTAGCGACCCGTTGTACGACTACTACAACCGATCGTACAAGGCTACGACCCATTGTGCGACACACCGCACCACCTGTCGCGCGAGGTGTTGGCCTATAAATACGACACGCGATGCGACTTTCTTCATTACAGGGTTTGACCCACCACCTTCTTCTTTGCCTTGCATGTCTTTGACGTCTACGGATTAGTAAGGTCATCAATATGACATGTTTGTCTTGAACGTTTTGGATTTGCCTTCTCAGACTTAGCAAATGCAAGAGCCTCCCAGGAGCTATTGGTCGAGCAGCAGCCATGTTTACAGTATGGATGGTCCAGACATTTGGGATGAAAGCTCAGGAGTTCTCGAGCTTATATTGGGAGTGAAAAAAAATCGTACAACGTTGCAAAGGGGGCAAGACAGGTCTTCCAATAGTCTTAGGGTGGTACAACGGACTCGTACGACAGGACGCATCATCGTACGACATGAAAATACTCGTGTAACACTCGTTCGGGGTTTTACGAGTGCGTGCAAAGTCGCACAACACTCGTACTGCCTGTCGTGCAATTATTTTTCATCGCGTCAGTCGCTCAAAATATCGGAGAAGTACGGTTTTTTTTCCCGACCGAGATGCGACCATTTTGTCGCATCTGGATCGTACAATAAGTGGTACAACGGCTACAACGAGTCGTACAACGGGAAACATTTCGAGTCGCAAGCCGTTGTAGTCTGTTTGGCAACAATTGTGAAAGGGGCTTTAGATACGTTTGACTGTGCGATGAATAAATATGTTTGATATTAGTTTTCAGACGTGTTTAAAATATTTATTTACTTTCAATTATAGTTTACTCAACCCACAAACACGAGGATTCCTCGGTAGATCTTTGAATCGTTATGTATCTATATCTTGCTCGAATTGATAACACGATTCCACTTCCATATGATGATTGTTTTGTCGTGGAAATGCGACCATCAACAAAACGCGAATAAATTGAGTTATTCAGTTACTTTCCTGAGTTACGCAACAAATCTCACAGGAAGATTTATAGCAAACTAGTATGTTGACACTTTCGGAAGATAAGAAGATAAACCTGTTATATCAAGAGACAGTGCACGTAAACGACGATATCCCATTCCACAGAGTACGGGAATAGCTCATCACACTGATAGTATAGAATTAAAGCGGGAGAGTCGTCACCTAGCATGCGTCAGGTGGCCATAGCGTGTCAATGTTTACAAATAAGCGTCTACCCATGAGCCTTTTCGTTCTTAGCGTGTGTTGTTATCATCGCTTAGGATTTTCTTGCGTGCGCAGGTGACGACCCTCCCCGCTTTAACTCCAATTACTAGTTCCAGCTTTCAAACCACGTGCATACCATACAGCCGCCATCTTGGATAATACTTCCAAAAGCATTACCCATCATGCAGCTTAATGAATTATAACAGAGGGCGCTGTAGCAATCAAATTAGCGCATTTGAAATTTGTTTTTCAATACATCATTTTAGGCTTGGGTATAAAATTCACAATGTGTTTAGTATACGTATATTTTTGATTTAGGAATTGTGTCAAAGGTATACTTGAGTTAGTGTGTATTTGATGTAATGGGAATATAATTCCCACACTAAACACTGTACCATTTAAATTAATCTGTTTGAAATACGTTTAAATATACCAAATCAAATCTTTTGTCAAAGCAAGAAAGTCACGTGACTTGTTTTACCCGTCAAATAATGTTCATTCTTTCGCTGATATTGCGTCTACTGTGGTGTCTTATTCTAGAGTGCATGTAAAGAACCTCGTGATTATAAGGTATAACTCTACGAATTGTGTTAACGCGGGGGAGTCGTCACCTGCGCATGCGTCAGATGGCCACAGCGTGTTATTGTTTACAAACAAGCGTATACCCATGAGCCTTTGCGTTTTTTAGCGTGTGTTGGGGCTCAATTCCCGCGCGTGCGCAGGTGACGAGCCTCCCGCTTTAAATTACAGTTATTTTAGATAGTATGATGATGTGAGCTTTGGCTGTGGTGCGAAAAATGCGGAAATATAGTCTATCTTGCTATCACACCACTTGTGGTCGGCTGGTGGCGCACTTCATACTTTGAGCGTCAGTTGGATTGCGCAATAATTTTGTTTTGTAATATTGCGAGGTAATGTCTTTACTTAGAGAACTATAGTTGTGTTGATGAAACTCACTCACCTAAACACTTACATGCAAAATGAGTGAGACATTGATATAAATAAGTCAGAAACGGAGATGTTTCGAAGGAAAATTTCTTTTGAATCACCGGCGAATGAGATTGCCTAATGGAACACAAGTAACGACAATCCCATGTATCATTTCGGCGTCTCTTAAGAAGTTTCAGTGGAATATTGTTCATCAGAAATTGATCTGTCAAAGATTATGTAAACTAGCTAACGAGGGCTATTAACATCTTTTTAGCTTATATATGACTTTTTGTCTGACAGAGTTTGCCTACAGTGATGTATTCGTTGTGACGATGCCTCAAGACAGACCTCTTTCAAGACTTGTTTATTTTGGGACGATACATTTTTAAGAAGTTTTTTTTTCATTTCTGTTAAAAAAAAACATAATATTTCTGAGGAGAACAATGCGCCAAATGCCCCTAATATGTTATAGGCTGGTCACATCTTTGGGTGGATATCCTTAGATTAACATATATCCGATTTTCAAATTTTAGTGTATATTTTTTAATTTTTGGTTACAAATTGTTGTATTTTTATTGAAAACGGTTAACCCTATCTGATATCTGATATGTACATTAGGTTGACCTCTATCAGATTAGTTTTTTTTTTCTTGGCGATGAATTCAATTCCTTAATCGCGATTTTTTGAAACAAATGTTAATTTCAATTTCTTCTTGAAAACTGTTAACCCTATTGATTTGATACTTGGTGTGTTGATATTTGCCCTATCAGGTTAGTAATATATCGACAATATCTCCAGTTGTTTTTATTTCCGCATTTGTGTGTACTCAAAGTTTTCGTTGGATTTCCTAAACATTTGATATATGCCCTATTTGCTCATGCGAATGCCTAATCACATAGCATATACACCAAAACAATGCATTTAATGTGTCCATCATTTAATAATTCAATTGAATACGGACTACTAATGAATACGGCACACCTTTGATCGCCATCTAAAGTATTTGTGTAACTTATTATTTTTAGAATATTTAATTTTGATTTTCTGTTTTTCATTTTAATTAATACCTAAATAATATACTAAAAAGACGGCAGTAATAAAGTATCTTATTATTATTATTATTATTATTATTATTATTATTATTATTATTATTATTATTATTATTATTATTATTATTATTATTATTATTATAGGTAACAAATCTTTTGTTAAAAACCGTTGAGCGACAGATCGTTGGCCTAATTTCCGTAGTCGGGTTTATGGCGGGAAACATGGTTATGACCGTATTATGTATTGAAATCTATATTTAAGGTGTTTTGATATTGGCGTTAATCTGGCTTGTAAATTTATCAACTCAAATGTAGTACATTATGAATGTGGTTGGGAATGTGCTTGGATTTCTGCTGTTTTGATCTTAAAATATCCAGTTATGTTCCAAATTACGCTGTAAATGGCAGGCTTAGACGATTTGCACGTCACTTATAGACTCGCCGTCGTTTCTGTAATCGTATGGTGGTTACCGGGGAAATATGGGGAAACAACATGCTGCGAGGCAATAGTAGTATATCCGATATTTATATCAGATCTCGGTAAAAGCATGGAAGCCACAGTATTTGATTTTGCTCCCCAAAATATGTTCCATTCTCTATTTCCATCGCGTCTACTACTCCAAATCCCATGGAGCAAAACAAGTCCCGTGGCCCTCTCGTTCTCAACGAGATTTTGGCGGCCATTTGCGGGTAAGGTCTGTTAGTCCCCAGTACTGTACTATTTCGAGTTACGCTTAGACGATACATCCAATGCACGAATTACACAATATAACTCGCGACTGAATGTTAATAGATTGTACGATGCATATTTACTGAACACTTAGGTGATAATTCACACACGTCTACTGTTCTTACGTTTTTAGGCTTCAAGATGAACACCTGATTACGTCTTAACAGGAACAATAACCTTTTCAATAAACACTTCGCAACATAGATTTCGTGACTTGAAAGTTAAAAACACCGTCAATACACATGTACAAGTAAATATAACTATCCGGTTGTCTGTAGAGTACATAGGTACATCTCGATGTGAACACAACCAACGTACTAGTATATCACATAGTTTTACAGAAGTGTACCCGATTACAGTCCATGAATCACGCTTGCTTCCCTATATCCCTATAGCGAATGACTCAATCGCGGCTTATGCTCATGAATATATGGAAATTACATAGCCCGTTGAACGGTATTTCCCAGCATAGCTCATACAGAATCGAAATGCTTTGTTCACAGGAATAACTGCAGTCCCACGGTTGATCGTGTATGCATCACTGTGTCTAGGAAGCCGGGACAATGACCGTAGTTACCGTATTTCATTAAAAAAGTCGATATCAAAATACAGGTGATCACAAATAAGCTATTTGTCTCCGTAAATAAGATGGTAATCAAAGCCGAATTAGATTCGTCTTCAATAGATTAACCCAATTTAAGAAGAGAAAATGTGGATATGAAGCAGACATCATATGCATCTGACTGACTGTAATCCCATCTAATGATCTTCATCCAAGATTGACCGGATATCACGTGACTCATTTCTCTTTCGGACAGGTTTATATATTAGGTAATTGAGAAAAAAGATTTAAAGATCTGTCTCTATGTATGTCTGTCCGCCCGTCCGCACGTCTGCTCGTCCGTATGTCATCCGTTCGTTTGTTTGTTTGTTAGTTTGTCTGTTTCAATACAAACAGATGCTATGGATTAACGTTATTAAAGTTGCATTACAATGTTATTTTACACGCAAAATCTCTACCTCATTATTGTGATAACCATGAGAAATTATAAAATCTACTGGTTTTGTATAAAAAAAAATACCGAAATATTTTACCACCTGCACCTGGCAGGAACAAGGTATCTAAATTGCAAATCAAACGTAATTTTTTTCCACTGTTGTAATCACTCAAGGCCATCTGAATATGTTTATTTGTGATGGTTGCCTGGCTTCCTTTATTATCGTATAGGAGTTATTCTAAATTCAATTTCAGGATTCTAAGGTATATCATGAATTTTACACAACCAACATTTCCCATGATGCTTCAGTGAGTGTTTTTCTCCCTATAACACAAAGTACAACTTTCGGCGACTCTATAAATTGCTTTCAAATATTGTTACAAATCACGTGACTATCCTCAAATGGCAAACACCAATCAATATCATCATAACAATAATCGTCAATAATATATATTCGCAGCCGGAGAGGTGGTAATGTCGGTGCCCCCCCGGAACCACCGAATTCACGCCTTTTTCCAAGCAGCCAAAATACGAAATGAGTAGCAAGTTCAGACAATTTCGCGGAACAAAACCCCATCTCAGACTATAGTTCATTTTGACACAAGTGATGTAATATATGAACCGCTTCCCGCCGAATTAATGATTTCCATTGTTTGACCAACGCTTTTTGATCAATTTCACACAAAGAAGAAATGATTTCAGCAAAGCAAAATATGAAATATGCTTAAGTGTCCTTGTTGCTCCATATTGGGATTAGAACACCCACTTGATTGTTGATTAACGCGTATAGCCCACATGTAAAATGTCTATTTTAATTTCTAAATATCGAGGCAATTACTGTAAAAGGCGTCCATTGTAATATTCATGAGAGAATGCTTACTTTACAGTACTGTATGTCCCATGCCCAACTATAAATAGCAATTTTGTATATGACCCAACATACTTTGGTCTGAACCAGGTCAGGGTCATTCACAGCTACTATCGTAATGCATCTACGTATCTGTAGTATTGAATAATTTATTACAGCAAAGATGCCAATCATCAGTATTTTTTTATTAACAACATCATTTACATGTTCTCACAAAGCTATTACCTAAATATGTTGCTTTATCTGTTGTCTGCGTGTAAAGAGACCAGCCATTGTCCATGTGGGTCTACGTGACAGAGCTCAGCCAGACTCGCTCGGGAGCAAGCTGATGTACGTGTGTGTCTTAGAGTTGACTCAAAATTGAATCCGTTGATGAGTGAATCGTCAGTGGCCTTGGTTTCCAAAATGAATCAATGGTTACGCCCGCACAAGGGTAGAGTGACTTGTTCCCCTCCCCAGACACTTACTGCTATGGCACAATCTCCAAATGGTAACATGAGTGATCGTACGCATTGAGTCTGTGACACGCTAGCCCGGTATGAAGTAGGCTTGGCCTCATCATTTAATCTGTGACGCACTCAACCAGTGTACAGTGGCAAATTAACGATACAGATTATTAACGTATTGCTCATTTCCTGTATCAAAGACAGTTTTTGCATACAAAAATGAATTTTATTTAAAACGATGTCTCAAATCTAAAATAAAACTACGTAGAATTTGCAGCGTTTTTTTAATTTGCGCAATATCACAGTTGATGTCTAGCATTGCATGCGTAGAGGGCGCTGCATTGTGCAAACAATCCTTTTTCTGAACATTATTCATGTCTGGTTTATAAATTTATTTGAGCAAACACAAACATAAATTTGTACGTATTCTCGGGCGGACATCCGGGCATTTTCACCGCCTGGCAACCATCACGGTGAAAATAAAGGCCGCAAACTTTCAGAAAACGGTACTTTGGGATGGTTGTTGAGACAAGATCACCACTGCATGTCCAACATATATAAATTTGGTTGCCCAGGATTACTTCAAAGTTGATTTTGTGCTGTTTTCTCGATTTTAGCTATTTTCATCGGCTCCACACCAACTCTCGCAGAGCCCATAGAAATACATGGTACAGTGGTGTGCGTCTTAGCAACGTGGAACGTCTTGTGACGTAGCTCCGCCCCGAAGATACCTTACTTTTAAATCTGATATTGTTTGCTAATAGGATTCATAATGTACAACCTTCTCACATTGCCTCAAGATAGTGAACTATTTATACCTTTTGATCAAATACATACTATGAATATATCATGTTGCATAAAGTTTGTACCACACCCACGTGTTCGTTTACTAACACTACATACGTGTCGTAAGGTGAAACCATGCTTGCTCATAGAAGGTGCTATGATGAGACGATGAATTAGTATTCTGCACGAAAACAGAGACATATGTTATCAGGGAGCAATTAAAACAACATATATGACTAAAAACGTGTCACACTTTTTCAAAGGCTCTGCATGGCTGTTTCGTGAACGCATTACTGTCAACATTAACATTGATTTGAGCTTTAGAAATCACGACTCACTCAGCGAAATCAATACCCAACCACTGGCTTACAATGCTACGCTAGTTTTCCTGGTATTGATCGCGTAGGGACGTTTGATTTCTGTTGAGATAACAGCTTTACGCAATATGATGACTATAAAAAAGCGCGTAAGGGGAATAAACAAATAATTGATGATGAATCCTATTTTAATCGGTATATATCGACACGCATACTCATTATGCGTCGCTTTTAAAATTTACATATTTAATACTACAATATTGTATTGTATTATTACTCATCACATCATTTTCCTTAATATAAGTATATAAGTAATATAAACACTGTACACTTTAAATTGATGCCATAAGATTAAACGAGATTTGGATACTTGTCACATGAAGTTACCGAGGTTATACGTTAGAGGTTTCCTCTTCTTAATAACCCTGTCCAAAGCAACGAGTAGCAGTACACACGGGTTAATAGACTCTCACTGCACTCAATCTTATACTGTCTCTTCTCCGCAGCTGTTATTTTTACCTCCATGCAAATCTAGCTCTAAGGAGATTAGGGGGCGTATAACTATGGCAACGGGACAGATGATGAGATGTAGCATCTCGCAAAATTATTCAGGTCTTCAATAATATACATTATCATCATAACTAATACGTTAAGTTGTGTATGGTATATTTTTTGTTACCAAACCAATTCTAACGATACACTAATATATTCAAACAATACCCTGATATATTCTAACAATACTCTGATATATTCTAACAATACTCTGATATATTCTAACAATACTCTGATATATTCTAATAATACTCTGATATATTCTAACAATACTCTGATATATTCTAACAATACTTCGATATATTCTAACAATACTCTGATATATTCTAACATTACCCTGATATATTCTAACAATACTCTGATATATTCAGACAATACTCTGATATATTCTAACAATACTCTGATATATTCTAACAATACTCTGATATATTCTAACAATACTCTGATATATTCTGACAATACTCTGATATATTCTAACATTACTCTGATATATTCTGACAATACTCTGATATATTCTAACATTACCCTGATATATTCTAACAATACTCTGATATATTCTAACAATACTCTGATATATTTTAACATTACTCTGCTGTAATATCACAATATCCTGATTTTTAGTTATTCATACATTATATTTTTAGACATAGTCTCACACTATCATTAGATATATTCTTCTTCTCTCAGTGTGCATTCCATTACCAGATCAACTCGGGGCTGCTGAGACTGATCTACTTTAATTTCGATATATCGACCAATACTGTCATGTGCAAATTTTAAGCGGAGACCTCATTGAAATCGATTTAAATATATATATATATATATATATATATATTAATATCTATTATTAATATTAAGACAACTGGAATTGAGTGAAAATGTCTTGACATGCAGCTTCACATACCTAGTTTTTTTCTTGTTAACTGCTGCTGTAACGAACGGTCGATTTTTGTATTTTGTGCAATATAAGATTGGCAAATGATATGCCAAACCACGATAGCTGCGATAAAAATCATTGACTTATGAGCACATAACGACTGATAACACAGTCAATATATATATTTCGGTCAATATAATCTGTTACATTGTGTACAGCTAGGAAATGTTACACACTAACAAACCCTCAGGCTTCGCGTTGAATAACCTCAACGTTCAGTTGTCGAGCAGAGACCATATATTGATTTTAATAATTTAGGTAACAGACAATGGGCATGTTTGCAGGATATCTGACATCATGACAGGATAAGAAACTACGTCATTTCCTTTACAGGTATTTTACGAAGCAATGTTTATTAATCGTGTATTCTCATTGGAGGTAATGATTTTCGAACAGACATACGTTTAGTTTTTATTTGGATTAAACAAACCTTTGTGTGTTGTGAATATAAAGGTAGTGAATATCATGGTTTTCATGACAATTAATAATTGAGTATAAAATCTGTACAATGTTCACCATATTTACACCCTGAAACGTTATAAAATAAAACACAGAAGAACACAGACATGCGCAGAACACTGTGGTTATATCACAAACTTATAATTTGCACAACGTGCAGAGTAAAGTTTCCGTGACATCATACTAAGCTACCTACTCCCAAACATTCGAATTTCCGAATTTGTTGCGTCATAAATTGTTAGCGTCTCAGCGGCCACACAAAATCAGCATAATATACAATCAGAATGTTTAAACTGATAGAGAATGGCGCATGTTTAGATTATTGAATATCAAATTGTTATTACACATCTGTCTCTGGGGCAAACAATTTTATAAATTGTTACATCTTTTGTAGAGAATTTGGTACATTTTTATTACTCGGATGATTCTTCTTCAAACTATACTATATTCCAATTTCCCAATTTAATTTATTTATTTATTCATCTGATTAAACAGTTATACCCACCCATGGTGTTAGATTGTTGGGTAGTGGGATTCCACATATACAAGCAACGATCGTCCATTTTTTGAAATGACACACTTCTTGGATTTCTCAATGAAGTTTTATGTATGTATTCTGTATGTATATGTCAACACTACCCTAATATATCCCATACTGTCCTAATATATCTCCATAATGTCTTGATGTATCTTCACACGGTCCTGATATATCCATAATATCCTGATATATACCACACTATCTTGATATATTCTAATATTCTCTTGATATATCCATAATATCTTGATATATTACTCGCGACATCCTGATATATCTCTTTGATATTCTGTTTCCATATATCAGTGTAATAAAGTAGTGTAATAATTACCTATAACTCCATATTATGTTATAACAATCCCGGTAATCTGATTGGACCATATAAGCAGACTTTTGACAGTAAGACTGAGTCAATATCTCAAGGTTTTACACAATATTTCTCGAATTATTAAGAATTATCTTAATTCGAATATGTCTGGTAATTTCGGAACTCGGCTAAAACGCATGTCTGTTGATATAAAGCTGCATATATTTGCGATGTAATTTGTTATTTTAACAACCTCGAGAATTCCACACACAAAAATGTGTTTCATCCATGACTAATTACAATACATTTGCAATTGTGAAACGGCTACAATTTGTAATAACTCAAAATATAGTAAATTATGTTACCAATTCATCACCGAAATAGATATAGTGATGGCTCCAAAAATAACTATATTCCTTAATCAAAATACGGTGAGCTAACGGTGTTCATGACATTCTACGATGTGCTGAATGCGCGCTCACAAATTATGATCACTGCGTTAATTTTAGTCTTTAGAAACTGCAAAATTAATATAAAAAATAAACAGGATATCAAATTCGTAACCCTGCAATATCAGTCTTCTGTAGTATTTTTTATTTGTTCTTTTCAATTAGTGCACTTGTTTAATAAATCGTAGCTCATTCGGTAAATATCCTCTATATATCCCAGATACTATCCTGATATATACCCACACTATTCTGATATATCCCAGCACTATCCTGAAACATCCTAGCACTATCCTGATATATCCTAGCACTATCCTGATATATTCCAGCATTATCCTGATATATCCCAGCACTATCCTGATACATCCTAGCACTATCCTGATATATCCTAGCACTATCCTGAAACATCCTAGCACTATCCTGATATATCCTAGCACTATCCTGATATATTCCAGCATTATCCTGATATATCCCAGCACTATCCTGATACATCCTAGCACTATCCTGATATATCCTAGCACTATCCTGATATATTCCAGCATTATCCTGATATATCCCAGCACTATCCTGATATATCCCAGCACTATCCTGATATATCCCAGCACTATCCTGATACATCCTAGCACTATCCTGATATATCCTAGCACTATCCTGATATATCCAGCACTATCCTGATATATTCCAGCATTATCCTGATATATCCCAGCACTATCCTGATATATCCCAGCACTATCCTGATACATCCTAGCACTATCCTGATATATCCTAGCACTATCCTGATATATTCCAGCATTATCCTGATATATCCCAGCACTATCCTGATATATCCCAGCACTATCCTGATATATCCCAGCACTATCCTGATACATCTTAGCACTATCCTGATATATCCTAGCACTATCCTGATATATCCAGCACTATCCTGATATATTCCAGCATTATCCTGATATATCCCAGCACTATCCTGATATATCCCAGCACTATCCTGATATATCCCAGCACTATCCTGATACATCCTAGCACTATCCTGATATATCCCAGCACTATCCTGATATATCCCAGCACTATCCTGATACATCCTAGCACTATCCTGATACATCCTAGCACTATCCTGATATATCCTAGCACTATCCTGATATATCCCAACACTATCCTGATATATCCCAGCACTATCCTGATATATCCTAGCACTATCCTGATATATCCCAACACTATTCTGATATATCCTAGCACTATCCTGATATATCCCAACACTATTCTGATATATTCTAACACTATCCTGATATATCCCAGCACTATCCTGATATATCCCAACACTATTTTGATATATCCCAACACTATTTTGATATATTCCAACACAATCCTGATATATCCCAGCACTATTCTGATATATCCCAGCACTATCCTGATATATCCCAACACTATCCTAATATATTCCAGCACTATCCTGATATATCCCAGCACTATCCTGATATATCCCAGCACTATCCTGATATATCCCAGCGCTATTCTGATACATCCCAGCGCTATTCTGATAAATCCCAGCACTATTCTGATATATATCCCAGCACTATCGTGATATATCCCAGCACTATCCTGATATATCCCAGCACTATCCTGATACATCCCAGCACTATCCTGATACATCCCAGCACTATTCTGATATATCCCAGCACTATCCTGATATATCCCAGCACTATCCTGATATATCCCAGCACAATCCTGATATATTTCAGCACTATCCTGATATATCCCAGCACTATCCTGATATATGCCAGCACTATCCTGATATATCCCAGCACTATTTTGATATATCCCAACACTATTCTGATGTATTCCAACACAATCCTGATATATCTCAGCACTATTATGATATATCCCAGCACTATCCTGATATATCCCAACACTATCCTGATATATCCCAGCACAATCCTGATATATTCCAGCACTATCCTGATATATCCCAGCACTATCCTGATATATCCCAGCACTATCCTGATATATCCCAGCACTATCCTGATATATCCCAGCACTATTCTAATACATCCCAGCACTATTCGGATATATCCCAGCACTATCCTGATATATCCCAGCACTATCCTGGTATATCCCAGCACTATCCTGATACATCCCAGCACTATCCTGATACATCCCAGCACTATTCAGATATATCCCAGCACTATTCTGACACATCTCAGCACTATCCTGATACATCCCAGCACTATTCTGATACATCCCGGCACTATCCTGAAACATCCCAGCACTATCCTGATACATCCCAGCACTATTCTGATACATCCCAGCACTATTCTGATATATCCCAGCACTATTCTGATATATCCCAACACTATCCTGATATATCCCAGCACTATTCTGATATATTCCAGCACTATCCTGATATATACCATCACTATGCTGATATATCCCAACACTATCCTGATACATCCCAGCACTATTCTGATACATCCAATCACTATTCTGATATATCCCAACACTATTCTGATATATTCCTATCACTATCCTGATATATTCCAGCACTATCCTGATATATCCCAGCACTATCCTGATATATCCCAGAACAATCCTGATATATCCCAGCACAATCCTGATATATCCCAGCACTATCCTGAAACATCCCAGCACTATGCTGATATATCCCAGCACTATTCTGATATATCCCAGCACTATTCTGATATATGCCAGCACTATCCTGATATATTCCAACACTATCCTGATATATCCCAGCACTATTCTGTTATATCACAGCACTATTCTGATATATACCAGCACTATTCTGATATATCCCGGCACTATCCTGATATATCCCAACACTATCCTGATATATCTCAGCACAATCCTGATATATTCCAGCACTATCCTGATATATCCCAGCACTATCCTAATATATTCCAGTACTATCCTGATACATCCCAGTACTATTCTGATACATCCTAGCACTATTCTGATATATCCCAGCACTATCCTGATCCATCCCAGCACTATCCTGATACATCCCAGCACTATTCTGATACATCCCAGCACTATTCTGATATATCCCAACACTATCCTGATACATCCCAGCACTATTCTGACACATCCCAGCACTATCCTGATACATCCCAGCACTATTCTGATACATCCCAGCACTATCCTGATATATCCCAACACTATCCTGATACATCCCAGCACTATTCTGATACATCGCAGCACTATTCTGATACATCCCAGCACTATCCTGAAACATCCCAGCACTATCCTGATATATCCCAGCATTATTCTGATATAATCCAGCACTATCCTGATATATTCCAGCATTATCCTGATATATCCCAGCACTATTCTGATATATCCCAACACTATCCTGATATATCCCAACACTATCCTGATATATCCCAGCACTATTCTGATATATCCCAGCACTTTTCTGATATATCCCAGCACTATCCTGATATATCCCAACACTATCCTGATATATCCCAGCACAATCCTGATATATTCCAGCACTATCCTGATATATCCCAGCACTATCCTAATATATCCCATTACTATCCTGATACATCCCAGTACTATTCTGATACATCCTAGCACTATTCTGATATATCCCAGCACTATCCTGATACATCCCAGCACTATTCTGATACCTCCCAGCACTATTCTGATATATCCCAACACTATCCTGATACATCCCAGCACTATTCTGATACATCCCAGCACTATTCTGATACATCCCAGCACTATCCTGATATATCCCAATACTATCCTGAAACATCCCAGCACTATTCTGATATATCCCAGCACTATTCTGATATAATCCAGCACTATCCTGATATATTCCAGCACTATCCTGATATATCCCAGCACTATCCTGAAACATCCCAGCACTATCCTGATATATCCCAACACTATTCTGATATATTCCAACACAATCCTGATATATCCCAGCACTATCCTGATATATCCCAACACTATTCTGATACATCCCAACACTATTCTGATATATCCCAGCACTATTCTGATATATTCCAGCACTATCCTGATATATACCATCACTATGCTGATATATCCCAACACTATCCTGATACATCCCAGCACTATTCTGATATATCCCAGCACAATCCTGATATATCCCAACACTATCCTGATATATCCCAACACTATTCTGATATATTCCAACACAATCCTGATATATCCCAGCACTATTCTGATATATCCCAACACTATCCTGATATATCCCAACACTATCCTGATATATCCCAACACTATTCTGATATATTCCAACACAATCCTGATATATCCCAGCACTATTCTGATATATCCCAGCACTATTCTGATATATTCCAGCACTATCCTGATATATACCATCACTATGCTGATATATCCCAACACTATCCTAATACATCCCAGCACTATTCTGATATATCCCAGCACTATCCTGATATATCCCAACACAATCCTGATATATCCCAACACTATTCTGATATATCCCAACACTATTCTGATATATTTTTATCACTATCCTGATATATTCCAGCACTATCCTGATATATCCTAGCACTATCCTGATATATCCCAGCACTATCCTGATACATCCCAGCACAATCCTGATATATCCCAGCACTATTCTGATATATCCCAGCACTATCCTGATATATCCCAGCACTATTCTGATATATCCCAGCACTATCCTGATATATCCCAGCACTATCCTGATATATCCCAGCACTATTCTGATATATTCCAGCACTATCCTGATATATCCCAGCCCTATTCTGATACATCCCAGCACTATTCTGATATATCCCAGCACTATCCTGATATATCCCATCACTATTCTGATATATCCCAACACTATTCTGATATATCCCAACACTATTCTGATATATTTTTATCACTATCCTGATATATTCCAGCACTATCCTGATATATCCTAGCACTATCCTGATATATCCCAGCACTATCCTGATATATCCCAGCACAATCCTGATATATCCCAGCACTATCCTGAAACATCCCAGCACTATGCTGATATATCGCAGCACTATCCTGATATATCCCAGCACTATCCTGATACATCCTACACACTTTTCTGAATACAATTTGAAAATTCAATGTTGTATTACACAATCCCTGTTGAGCATCTAACAATTAGTATCTTCATGTACAGCGAAGATTTATCTACAGTGTGGGGTTCTTGTAATACATCATTGTTTATTTATTCATCTATATTTTACGCTTCCCAGTAAACTATTTCCGTCCCGTCGGCTAACACACTTTAATCTTTACTCTGACATATCGAGTTTTAGTTTGGTGTGCAGCACCTCTGGGTGTTTCCGGTAGTTTCGCGTGTTCCATCGAAATAAGTACTTCGCCAAGAGAATTCGGTATATTGTCTCTAAATCAAACGTGAACTGCAAACCATAGTGAAATTACTATGGAATCAAGACGTACATATATTTAGTGCTCTGTCAGTGTCAATTCGTGATACTCAATTAAGTAAGTATTCCCTCACCGAAAACATTGGCTGCTTGGTGGTTTGATATCGCCTGTCAGCAGCACTACATTGCCTCATGACGTAATTCAGTGAATTGCATACGATTTGTTTTATAGACTTAATAAATTTCACGCCCATAGGTTTATTCGAAAAAAACAAAGAAAGATAGTACGTTATTGTCTAATTCAAATATAATATCTCCATACTCGGATACGAGTTTTATTATAATTTATGCAAATAATATTCAGTCGACAGCATTTAATTCACAGCATTGACAGAAAGAGTCGATACATTGTATGTAATTATATTTAAGATGTGCGCCCTCAGTCACTAAAGGAGTTTTAGAAAATACATTTTATTTCACCATCATTTATCCGTTATTACGTGTTGTTGATTAGTATTTATAATGAATAGATATGGATTAAATGAGCGAGCTTTAGGCAGTTTGAGTCGAATTGAAGATTACATTCATGAAGATTACATCTTCCTCATACATGTACTTTCATTATCATGAGTAAATGTCAATGTGATACTGGAAATTAAAATCAATTTGGGTCATCTGATAATTTCTCAAAGAACTATACCCTAAATGTCACAAAAACGGTTCAAAAATGTACCTTTATTGCACCGGTTCATGTAGTAAAATTATTTTCTCGTATCTCAAAGTTTTGTCGATGACTGTATTGGACCATTCATATATTATCATTATTTCTACGAATCATAATAATGTTAAAACATTTCATGAAAATATGCATTTAATTTTCCATTGTATGCGGATGGAAGTTTCTTTGCATAATGATTTGTTTTTATAATATGATAGACAGTAACAAATTTGATTTCGGCTTGAACCGTCTTAAGCGCCATGGCAATAACACAATGCGTTAAGTATCCAAAATTCGTTGCGAAAACACACACACACACAGTACACAAACTAAAGCACAAAGCAAGCGCCATGCAATAGGCAAATACCTGGGAAGTATGCTAACATTCATTCTTTTACATACATGCTTAAACTCGATGAAAATGATGTATAGTCCTATCAAGGCACAGAGACAAGAAGTAATGTCATGTGTTCCGAAAAGAATTAGCACAACCTGCTCCACGTGTGCCACCGATCCTATAGAGAGAGCGATCCTAAATCAATTCATGATCGTATATATATATATATATCACGTGACATGGGTTACCTCTGAATTCATTCGTGTACAGGAGTTGTAAACAAACATGAACTTCCCACCACGATTAAAGGTATATATTCAGTACTCGACAAATTAAATAAAACAAAACAAAAAGAAGGTTACGACAACACAGTTACAATGCACATAAGTTAGGTTATGTTACGTTCTATTGTTCCCTATATCACGGTTATATATTATTATATATATATACAGTACGCACGCAGACAATTTCAACCTTTGAGCCTATCAGTTAGTTACCATGGCAATGCTACGTTCGAAGACTCACATGCTCCAAGCCCTGAGAGAAACGTCGATTTCTGATTACGATAACTGTCAATATTTTACACGTATTTTTCTAGGTGTTTTCGTTTTCCTGTAATTGCATTATTTCTACACAGTGTTGGCTGGTGGACATAACCGTCCTCGAGGACTATCTTAACTCTGTGGGGTTCATATTGAGCCGTGAATACCTCGCTTATATGTGTATAGCTATATATGTCCCTGTTTGTCTGAATTCCAAGTCGTGTTCAAACATTGCCAAAGATTGATGCCAGCGATGTGCAATTATCAACTGACGCCGAAAACGAATGCGAATACGAACCCCGCAGGACAATTAAAAGGTGTCAACGAACGTTAATATTTAAGAAGTGCCTTGTTCTACAGCACTTTAGTCAATAGCTATAAACTAATGGACCTTCATAAAAGCGACACTTTGAGTTGCATTAAGCCAACCGAGATATGTCATGGCTAGCCTATTTCCGATATTCCAATTTTAATGCATTATATACAACATAGGCGATCCATATCAGTCAAATGCCATGACAGAAAATAGATATGACCCCTTGAACCGTTCGTTTGTTTTGGCTAATACCTTTTTCTTCTAAAACATGCAGAAGATCAATATCGCAATACTTTTAAAACATAGTCTGAAAATTCATCTTTAACTCTTAGTTAGGTTCTAATGGTTTGAAATCGAACCAATCAATGGTGTTGATCATTGTAATATTAGACGAACGTGCCTAATGTTTTCCCTTTCGGAGGGAGTATCAATTGGGAAAAAATACATGAATATATGAAGATTGTAGACATTGTTAGTAAAATCAACTACGACGCGTTATTTTGACAATGATGTAAATCTATATTAGGAAAAAAAGATCATTATAATTATGTGAGTGTGGCACTGACTTACTAGAGAGGCAAAACTTACTGTATCTTGGGTTCGAGGGGCAGAAACCTAACTAACATGCACAATCTAATCGACAATAACAAATTGTTCAGAAAATAAGATGTTTTATGAATATTCTTAAAACACTGTGATAATCAGAAAATTTTAACAAAAGATTCGATCAAATGGGGGAAATTCAAATTGTAAGATTCCATCGTCATTTGAGGAATGTGTTACAGTAATTATATTGTTAGTCAGGCGATACAATATATGGACACCTGCACTTGGGGGATTTCAATAAATCTTTTGTTGGATAGTGTTTGCAATGGTTGAAGAGTTATTTATTATTTTCGTGAGTAGGACCAATCAATATACATTCTTATTTCACATGTTGCGCACTTCATGTCTGTCAAACTATCAACTGAAGTGCACTGAGATGCTCCTTACGATCATACGTGCAACAACAGTATAAACTTATATGGGCCCCATTTGGTATCCCATTCATTCGAATGACTATCACATAGTTGCAAGGTATATATGTGACGAGGAAGATTCGATCAGCAGGGTAAATAAAAGCGTTATTAGCCAATTTAATAATCATCCCTAGATACCACTGAAGATTCCATCGTCATCAACTGAGTAGCATGTCTAAGCAAAAATCATCCAGTTTGTCTGTCCTCGATAAGTCACGACCCTTGATAAATCTTGTACCAAGCTCTTTTACACACGCGTCTTATCAAGTGTTCACTGTATATGGTTAGATAGTATTACATATATAAACCATACTACTGATTGCCTCACACTAAATTCATGGTTATGTTGAATTCACAATTACATTCGATATTTCGAGAAGAGTCAGTCAAAACAAATATTTATGTATGTGTATTCACTATAGCACACGTCCGATAACAAATGTTGTACTCCTTCCTTAAAATCTCTTTTTAAATTAAATTTTTAGAAACACCGTCAAAATCACCACACATGTGACATAGAATGCCTATTATATATCTGCTACATTTGTTAATTTGCGGCGTGATCAATCAGTAAAAACGGATATATCAACAATCCAGCATGGTCGTTGTTATTGAAAACGTGTCTCAAATGACCAACAACGCTATGTAAGGCGGTATTCCCTGTGTAGGCGATACTGTTTGCTTTGATTATTTTTGATTGCCATGCAAGACACGTACGCAACGTACATATTGAGACAATATTCGGCTTGTTCATCATTGACAGCATCATATTATCGGTATGCCCACAATAATAAAATGAGGTGCCAGGTTACGTAACCTATCTACTGATAATGATATAAATCGTGGGTGTCTTAAGATTGACTGAAATTTGTGTTCTGTGTCACACACGCGCGTCACCTAATATGTGAATGGTAAGCAAAACTGATATGTACTTCAATCGCAATATGGAGGTTGTTAGCGTGCTCGCAATAACGCTACATTTTAGTTAACACCGAAAGACGCTTTTACTCGCCCCGAGCGACATCTTTACTACTATTTACCATAAACTGTGATAGGTTTGTTTTCAACAAGTATGGTACTTAGACATTGTTTACTATAGAATGGCTCCTATTCAGCGTATACGTCACAATTACAATATTTTATTCTCTACCAGTCACAGGCAGTAAAGTGGTTGTCATATCGAACTCATAATCGGCATACCCGAGTCCAAATGCTACCCGCTGGGTTGACCAAAACTGATCGAACCCCGAACCCGAGCGAGTGTGGCACAAACTCAATAGAAAGGCTAAATACACAGACCGAAGTTCACCACTGCCTGATCATTCAACTTTTGGGGAACATTGGTTTAGGTTTGCAGGTGCTTTAGTTTGACTGGTCCTGATTGACGTCAGGATAGTACATTAACTTGCCATGGCATCAATATTGGAAGAAGGTCACACAATCCTTGCCACGTATTCCCAAACATGGAATATAGTTTTGTGGCAAAATGCACTATATAATAGTATTCGCACTTGCATTTTAAACATACAAAAAACAGGGGCGTGTCAACACTCTATACGAAAAGCACATGCAAGTTCATTTAAACACATTATAATCTGGCTTTCGCACTACCAAAAAGACGATGGGATTATTTCGTGATATCGCCACCCTCCTATTAATTAATGCTCCATTAATCAGTCGTGCGCATATGCTGTATGGGGGAACTTAGAAAACACTAATCTAAATATAATCAAAATACATCTCTCCTCCAATTATACACGACTGTCATTTAGATATTTACAATTTCGCGTTAAAGGTAAAATAACAAGAGGAGTAATAATAGAAACTTGGTTATCAATCACTGTATAATGGGTATTAAGTTTGTTAGCATTCATGCGTTACAGGTTAACTACAAAATAATGATACGTAATGCTAGTCTCTGTTGGTTATCGACATTGGCGTCATGTATTGGTCATTATTGGGTGTTTGTTTTTCGAGGATTATTCTTATTAGCCAGCTTGCAACTGCTTTCTGTTCGAGTCTCGTCACAGCCATACGCTCTATTGCGAACCTAATATGCGAAATTATGTTATATTAATATAATGGGGCTATTATCTCATTGTCAATGTACCGATTATAATTAATTGAAATTTAAATAGACATCTTCCGTGCTACCTAATGTAGAAATAATTGCACAGACTGGAGTATACAGTTAGTGTAATTATGACGTTCGATTGTTACTAGAAGTAGCATGGTGATGGGGGAATCAAGCGACGCTTAATTTAAACGGGTGATTGACACGGTCGCTGTATAAAAACACGCCTCGTTAGCTGTCGTTATGTAATCGAGGAAACAGAAAATTGCATTATTGGGGTAATGGGTTGGAATATCATTTTCATTCATATGATTCCCATACCACGACTGGAGTGGTTCGCAAGACTACTGTCTTACTACGACATACTTAATAAATTATTTCTGACGACCCAATTTGTGAACAGCTGTAAAGATGTAAAGTTCGGTTAATTAAAACAATATCTTACTCCAATGTGCATTGGAAAATACATTTTTATTTCAAGGTCAGTCGTATATTTTTCTGTCTGATAAATCGATAACACTAGTTTGAGAAATCGTTCACGTAATAAATAATATGTTTGGAGGAAGCTCTACAAATTACCATGTTTTAACGTTAACTATACATGTTTAGACCCCTGAATATGAATATTATATGAACTGAAGATCAATTTAACATAAATTTAACATGAATATCTTGAGTGTCGATTGTTAAAATCTTTTTAAATCAAAGATATTCAGACAATTGGTTAATTTGACGTAAAAGGAAATGGTACTCGTTTTTGAATATCACAAATGACGGCTTTTAGTCGACTGTCGTCTGCGCAATTAGATCGAATGAGCGCCATCGTCGCTCGTATATGTGTCATGTAGTTAATGGGTCATTTGTTCACAGGTTGTATATTAATATTGTTTTGTATTTATTAATGTTTTCAGACTAAACAAAATATATAAAATCTATATGGACATGATTTCAAATAAACCATGGCATTTTTCTGTAAATTTTGAACAAAACGTGTCGTTTTTAGTTCATCGCGCACTCTAGAACGGGTTGCAGCCTGTTACTGGAAACATGTCTTCTGTAGTTGTCAACGCGCTAGCAGATACTGCCTAGGGAGCCTTCGTTCGAATGTTGTTTTTTTCATGTCAAGACCCTTCTTAGTCTCTATGTTAACTTTTTATTATCTGTCACTGGCAGACAAATGAAATAATATCCCTTATTTTTAGTAGTGGCTGTATGTATATATCGGTATATGTGGTGCATAGCCACGCGTAGTAATTGAACAACTAGGACATCCACTAGAACGCGATTACCGTCTGTCTGGCATAGACTATACTAATACCATCTAATGAACACGACTTAGTTTATTGCTAATAAGGCTGGATTAAGATGTCACTTGTGGAGCAGCATGTGTGATATTGTTTGAAAACACATGACACCCGTCTCTGGTGGTGTATTTTTGAGTTCCTCTGCTACGTTTACTGAGTCAAGCATTCATTGCATGTTTTTTCAAATTGTATTTTATTTGCTTTTCGTCGTTTCGGAGTGAATATTTCTTATCAGACACCCATAAACATGGCGACTATGAGCCGTTTACCATTGATTTGTATGGTATAAATGTTTCGTCACCCCCCCCCCCCCACCCCCACCCAAATGTCGTTCAGGTACACGTGGTTATTAAATGGGTATTTATGGTTGCCGCTAATTATCGGGAAATTCCGAGGAACTCCTATGGAGTTAATAAGTATCGAATTTTGCATGTTTTCATACTGGGAAAGACGTTCCAAAAGTCGATGTGTCGTGTCTAAATCTATAATAATGTAACATTTTTGGAAAAAACAAAAACATGATAATTAAAAATAAATTGCCCAATACAGTTTCACAAACGTCTTTTTCACTAATGGATTGCTTGTTGCTATATAAGTCATATGTGGAAAAAAATGGGGATACGGAACTATTTTTGTTTTTATAAATGTGTATTAAAGTGGAATTCGGATGTAACAAATATGACTATATAGGGAAAAGAACTATACGGAGAAATGGTAAAATACGACCCGTTCAATTTGAGAAAAAATCTTTTAATTTTAAATTTTTTAGAACACAAGGAAATGTAAAAATGTGTCTGGAACTACATTATGAAAAAAATAAAAATAAATATGGGGCGGACAACTATGTGAAGACGGGTCAATTAGAGTAATTTGCCCTATGCTGACACATGGGCATTATGACTAGCTCTCACGAGAAAACGCCTGCGCGTCTACTTCGAACCCACCACGTTCGGGAAACCGTATTGTGCAACATTAATCGGTCGAATGCCCGCAAACGACTTCAAGAAAACAAATAGAGCCGAAATCACAGGGGGAAACGGGGTTGTTTGTTTGCGCTTTCTGCCTGATCTAGAATCTTGGCAATATGCACACTGTTCAGTACATATAATCCTGCAAAGTAATTTAGGTTATAACAGAAATCGATTTTGTTAATGTGTTTGTGGTCCAATACAAACAGCTGTGTTCTACAAATGCATCGTCCGACCTCCAGATTCGAGATTGATTTCGTTTGTGCGTGTCTGCCAAGGGCGTGAGGCTCAATTCGTGTTAACAGTTGCCTATTACGATAATGTTTAATATCTTGGTCTCATTGCCCTTTGTGGAGAATGATAGATTGATTGTTTTACTGATACCAGTCAGTAAACAGCTAGTCTCTGCTTATACCTGTATATATATGATGGACATGATACGACGTGTGTATCCAGTTCCATACACTACATGAATGGATTGTACTTCCTGTAGTTACTGTAGTTTTTATTGCGTATTTCTAACGTGTTCGTTCATAAGTTTGTTTTGTTATTTTCTTTTATCAATTTTAGGCGATATGATGATGCGATATACAGACGTTCCAATCTCAATATGTTTGTCGTTTGTTTCCCGTGCATAGAACATGTCATTCCAACTGGAATGCAACACTTACGCGAATGCTTCACGCTGATGAGGTCAGATGAGGTTTTCTGCTCGCTGTTGTGCTCACACAAGTATTGTCAACTACGATTATGTTGTCATGTGGTACGATTACTAATTAAAGTAGAGTATACAATCGTTGTTCAGCGTATTTATAATAATTTGTATGTATTGGAACTTTCGATAACAACTATAAAAGAGCGTCTTCTATCAAGTACAACCAATCATAAACGAATGTCCACAGTCAATAAGATGTATAGGAGAATTGGATTTCCATAGAAATGATGGATTAATACAACCAAGAATGTTGTCTTTTAATGTATACCTGTTGTGCATCGACTATGTTAACAAACGATTGTATTATGCATATACTGCAGGTTGATATTAATTTCTGCTTGCTAGTTCTTTCGTCTTCAATGCCAACATGTTCTTATGATTGCACTAAATATCGAGGTTTACAATCAAACGTTCATTCACGAGTTGTAATTTGAAATGGTATCATGCGGATATGTACTCGTGTATTTTAAAGATAGTTTACATTTTGTAATTAAACACTTGCTACCAACGAGACGATCATGTAAACTCTGATATTGCGCTACACATGACTAAAATTTGGAAGTGAACTAAACACTACTGAATTAGTAAGTTAACACTACTAGATAATAGATAAAAATAACTGCTAAATCGGTAAAAGAAACTGAACATTGCTAAATCCTACATATAATTAAATGCTGCTGAATCAAACACTTATAAATTAGACAGATAACTAAACACTGATAAATTAGACAGATAACTAAACACTGATAAATTAGACAGATAACTAAACACTAATAAAATAGACAGATAACTAAACACTGATAAATTAGACAGATAACTAAACACTGATAAATTAGACAAATAATTATACACTGATAAATTAGACAGATAACTAAACACTTATAAATTAGACAGATAACTAAACACTAATAAATTAGACAGATAACTAAACACTAATAAATTAGACAGATAACTAAACACTGATAAATTAGACGGATAACTAAACAGGCTGATAAATTAGACAGATAACTAAACACTGATAAATTAGACAGATAACTAAACACTGGTAAATTAGACATATAACTAAACACTGATAAATTAGACGGATAACTAAACACTGATAAATTAGACAGATAACTAAACACTGATAAATTAGACAGATAACTAAACACTGATAAATTAGACAGATAACTAAACATTAGTAAATTAGACAGATAACTAAACACTGATAAATTAGACAGGTAACTAAACACTGATAAATTAGACAGAAAACTAAACACTGGTAAATTAGACATATAACTAAACACTGATAATTTAGACGGATAACCAAACACTGATAAATTAGACAGATAACTAAACACTGATAAATTAGACAGATAACTAAACACTAATAAATTCGACAGATAACTAAACACTGATAAATTAGACATATAACTAAACACTGATAAATTAGACGGATAACTAAACACTGATAAATTAGACGGATAACTAAACACTGATAAATTCGACAGATAACTAAACACTTATAAATTAGACAGATAACTAAACACTTATAAATTAGACAGATAACTAAACACTAATAAATTAGACAGATAACTAAACACTGGTAAATTAGACATATAACTAAACACTGATAAATTAGACGGATAACTAAACACTGATAAATTAGACAGATAACTAAACACTAATAAATTCGACAGATAACTAAACACTGATAAATTAGACATATAACTAAACACTGATAAATTAGACGGATAACTAAACACTGATAAATTAGACAGATAACTAAACACTGATAAATTAAACAGATAACTAAACACTGATAAATTAGACGGATAACTAAACACTGATAAATTAGACAGATAACTAAACACTGATAAATTAGACAGATAACTAAACACTGGTAAATTAGACATATAACTAAACACTGATAAATTAGACGGATAACTAAACACTGATAAATTAGACAGATAACTAAACACTGATAAATTAGACGGATAACTAAACACTGATAAATTAGACAGATAACTAAACACTGATAAATTAGACAGATAACTAAACACTGATAAATTAGACAGAAAACACTGCAAGTGTCTCTTTTACGAATGTCTCTTTTATAAGTATACAATTCCCAGTACTTTTTTTATTTGTTATCAGGCCTGTCATTTTCCAAATGATAGATGTTATCGGTCGTGCGTTTAAAATAAGTACTCTGTATGTTTGTTCCCAGACATTAAATCAATATTACTATCCTTACGCCCGGGAACAAATTACACACACAGTGGAAGATCATCCGTATTTGGAAAATTGGAAATGTTTGCAAGTTTTCATTATCGTAATTAAGTGTATAAATGACATTGCATTCGTCTCGTCGGCGCCTTGGTTAATCAGTCGAAGAGCGCAAAAAATCATAACTCAACGCCTTGCAGAGTAGCCTCGTTTAAAACCGTCTTAGAGTTTGGCGTCGATCAGCTCCCACCGGGATTACATTAATTGAGCTGTCTTTTCAATTTAGTGTCCATTTTGTTAAATTGAATATTACATCACCGCCACCACCACCAAAAGAATTATTTGCTCGACTGTGATGATGCTCGGCTGCTGTACTTTAGATATATTTGCCACGTCTGTGTGGATATATGTTAGCGCGACACACATGTTGAAAGAACGACTGTGAATTAAACGCAAGCCTGGGGCGATAGAAAAAGGAATAGAGGAATTAACGCCTCGCCCACTTCCCTTAATGGCCAGCTATCAGAGTTCCAAACATTGTTACTTTAATCGTCAGTTTTCAGAACGACGACATATTTAAGTGATTTTTTACGTCTACTTGCCTATGGAACACGTGAGTTTATTCGTTTATACATTGCTCAAAGTACTTGTTCTGGATGAGATACATTTTGTAACGTCATCGTCAATGTCAGCACTCTGTCGCTTTCATAATTGCATCAGTGTTAGTGTGACTGTATATACCCACAGTGTCCCTTAACTTGTCTGTTCAACTTTAACGTTTAATCATGCTATATGAACGAAAATATATATGTTTAATATTGCATATCGATGATCAAATTGGACTATGATTTATCGTAAATCCAAAATGCTTGTTTCACATAAAATAGTGTACTTTCCAAGACAAATATGTTAGAAAGTATTTAATACACATGCGCAGTACGTACCGAAAACATTAGTTCATATGCATATTCGAGAATTTCAGTGTTTTATCGAGCGAGTACCAAGTTTTGTGCTATAAAAAAACTACGTTAATATTAAATCATAAATGTTTTCATCACCATAAAGTATCAAACATCAATATTAAAAATGACATGTGCTCATCCATATTGCATATTTTACATTTAATTAGTTCAATGAACGCCTCCATCTGACCGTGTCCCCGTTGGTGTAATCTTATGATCTGATTAGAACAGTCGGTACTCTGCAATTCTGCAATTCTCAATAAGTAATAGCTAAGTTAATACTCCATAGACCGGATCTTCGAATTTGTCCGGTGTATTATCATCTTGTATCCAACGTTTGCAGAACTTATTACTCAATATTTGGCTGTCAATCCTCGATGCGTTTTGCCCATTGGCAATGAAATATATCCGGTTTTATCAATAATGCAGATCAGGTTACGGGGTAAAATCTGTGAAGCATATATGATTGTACATAGGTTACGAGTTTTAACTTTGAGTTTGCATAAATTAGTGATGCATCCATTAATTAAACATCATTTATAATAAATAAAACGTGCGGACCCTTTGATCTTGCAGTGAAAAATTCATCCCATATTCATCGGCTCGTCAAATATTTTTAACCGCACGGCCTGACTTACTTTCACTCAGGTGTTCTATTATTATATATTAAAACCGCACGTACAGACAGAGTTATTTTGTTTCAGGCCAATGTAAGACTTATACTGAATGTCATAAAAAGGCAATATGTTGTGTATTCATCTTCATGTGTTTCACAGCACATATGGATCGCGAAATCATGTTAATCAGCAAAATACCGAGATCAATAGTGTTAATTACAAATGACGTTAATAAACATTACGCTCTGTGATTAATTATTCATAAATACATTCGACATGGACAAACAATGCGTAGACACAAACTGGAGTTGTCTATTTGTGTCTTTATTGTGGATTTGTAAAAAAAATCCAGGACTTGTAATTGTTTCAGGCAATACGTTTTCCTAACATTCACAATACATAACCAGAAAGCTTCATCCAAGTAACGCAGTTAGAGATGAAAATGTTGTTACCGTCTTCTCATTTGATCTGCACCATGTTTTGTGATTACGTCATTCTATTTTTCGTAACATCTTCATAGTCGTAACATACGCTATACAACACGATATAATGGGGAATGTCGTAAAACAACCTCTAAATATTGTCATTGTGAAAAAGCTAAAGGTAATGATAATGACATTTGTTCATATAATAATGAAACAGTGGTACACTGTTCATATGCTCTTAGTACGAGCTGTAAATAAAGAACACGACACGATGATTACCATCTAAAAGCAATGTTTCACTACCAGTATGACTTTATAACAAAATAATACAATGTCATAGTATGTTGGCAAATCGATCTATGTTGATGAAGTATTAAAGTATAATGCGGCAATGAAAATGCGACAGTTGTCATACCAACCAAGTTGCCCGGCTGGCGATTATGGTTGTTTTGTCGCCTACCTCGAATCAAAATAGACATTGTTGAGACGTATTAATAATAGGTGAATTTAATAGTGAATCACGTTATTGGTTATTTTTAAATTTTTAAAACTTGTTCTCTTTATCGTTTTTTATAAGTGCAAACGGTTTATATATATTTATATAGGTCTCAGTGTTAGGTAATTTAAGTGTGTCTCCTTCTAATATATATATATATATAGGTTGCCCTACATAAATGGCATATGGTGTATATTTCGATTACATTCCATAAAACCAAGGTCACATCATTACCAAACACGACATTACTAAAGACTGGTTCGCACACGCACTTGAAATTAGCAACAGAAGGGAAATGAGCGACAGCAGTGACATAAATGTCTGAAAATGTCGCCTGGACCGAAAATGTTTTTAACAAATCACTGGTAGTACGAAAAGACTATGACAGTTACACAGTGAACAAACAACAACTAATTCAATTAGCTCTTTCCAAAAAATAGACTAGTCAAAAGATTACTAACAGAAATATTTTCAGTCGATATATGTTGAAGATATTGCGTGGAAAATCTCCTAAACACATTTCGAAAAAAACAACTTTAAATTCGTTGTATCCACTTACAACACTAACGTGGGTACATTACAGAAAAATACAACATAGAAAATACACTTTTCTGTCTCCTCGTTGCGGTAATCAACTATTTCTCATGATGTATACATGGGAATCGTTATGAAGGACACAACACACCTAGTTACATGTCACATGCAACGTAATATTACCGTAATTGGTATACTACAGGTGTGATGGTTCAAATACCAAAATGGAAAAAGTAACAGAAAGACTTCCCTGGCGGCGATGATAAAATACGAACACGGAAACAATAAATGAGGTTTCAACTGGTACTGGTATTATTATACTCTGCAAACATCAAGTACAATAACGCGGTAAACTCCACTACTCCAATGACTAGATACTTAAACTCCAATACAATTCAACGAGATCTCCGATCTGACCTCAGTGCTGAACAACTCCCCTATATATACTACCACTGTCTATAAATAGACCATTACATCAGCATACATAATGAGTCTGAAACTTACTACAAATTTCTAGAATGTTCCATTACCTTCTATTGCCTCCTACAGTGCTCTATTACCTATTCAACCAGTTTCTAAAAAAAATCTAGAATATTCCACCCAGCCACAGTACGGTTCTAGAACGCTCTCAGTGACACGGAAGTGGTAAATAAATCGTATGCGACATTGCATTTATAAGAAGCACTCGACATAAACATTATACTGCGGTTGCTTATCCAATGATGCCAGAGGCAACCAACCTACCTACCTACCTACATAATTAATTTCATATACATTACGAGGTATATTGCCCTATTTTGTATTGTATTTGTGTATATAGCCCTGGGTTATATGCCCTATGTGTATATTACTCCGGGGTATAAGCCCGAGACTACATGGTTGTAAGTTTCGTCGGGAAATTAAAACACGGTATTGATTTCATGCTGCTACAACACATAACATATATGCCGCGCTTTCACCGGCACGTTTTGTTTTCTGGAGATATACAGTTGAAAAATACCAGATTGTTCAATTGGCTATATACCAAGTTACAATCAAATCTGTCATCAGTGCATGAATTAGATAAGACAAACGCATTCATTTAATAATTAAGATATGTAACCTCCTTGATGCAAGAACTTTTTTTTTTGCGAATCTTCAAACTAATACTTCAGTGCCGCGGCGACGGCTAAGTGATAGTGCAGACACGGTGCCTTTTCTTTGCTTGTACCGTCGCCGATGGCACAATGAGGTTTCTGGAATGCGCTATGGATATTCGTCATGGAAATCAAAATTACAACTTCCCCCAAGCAATGGACGTAGAAAGAAACATACGTGCGAGTCTAGTGAGGGTCGTAACCCTGTACTCCAGGTTTTCCTCAGAACCAAAAAGGGCAAATTTGTAATGTGCATGTTTTAGAAGCTTTTAGCATGGGGGGCAGAGTGTTCATTCTATGACAGCCATCAATCACGATGTATAATGAACGGTGTAGACACAACCATCATGTACCTATGCTCAAAATACACATTTTCGTTTACGCGATGTGTTATTTTCGGAAATTCAATCTAGTAATTCTAGATGCAATACAGCTGTGTAACACCAATATGTCATTTTTAGAGGGTCTACTGTCCTGAGTCAAAAATCGACTTGGTTCTAGTTACGGCACTGTTTAACTCAACGTTTTTGTGTATTCGGTCATTCACATTTGGTTTGGCATTTCCCCCGTCACCGGAAATCACGTTTCCGCGTCCTCTTTGAAACGCATAGAAAGCGATAAGCTAGTATATATATCCCAGTGCGTTTGTTGAACCGTACGTCTTGTTTACCACGTAGGTACTCTTACGTGTTCAACAAGTAACTAACGTAGTATGTATGTTTTGTCGTACGTGCTTATAATTATTCATTTATGCATATGGCATAAATTTGTCTCATCACATCACGTACTTTATGTTTATGCGTATTGATTGTTTATAAAATATGAGTTTGTACGTTGGCGAAGTGTTTTATGGCGCGTTTCCGTTTACAGTCGTACTTCTATGTAGAATTGTTTGGTGAATTTAATTGCATATCACAGCATCGTACAATATTGACAAATGCCTACCTTGTCACAGAAACTCCAAGCTCCTATTCGTCGAATTTTATAATTGTATAATATCCTCCAATTCTAGCATTGAATGAGCACATCCTGTAATAAATCAAAGAATGGTTGTTTGTATTGTAATATCACATTTGGGAAAACCAGTTCGTAGTGTAAGAAGCAATAAGATCTCTACACATATCACCAAAAGCAATATCAACCAATTTCACATTCATTGGCGCTGCTGACTCGCTCGTTTGAGATAACGACACGGGGTAATGTATCAAGACCGTATTCGTTTGAGGTACACGTCTGCATTGTTTTTTTTACTTACGAAACCATCGCCAAATTAATGCTGTCATGGATTGAAAACTGCGTCACCATGACTTACCGATCTCACACACAATGATATACAGACAGTTCTGGACTAGCATCGATCCTTTGCAATGCGTCGGTCGATACACATACTGTGCCGGTTTCATACATATATCGCTTTAGTGGCATTCAAACTAACTGTACATGGATGCGGAAATCCAGATGATACCGATAGGCATACTAATGGAATGTGTGAATATTATCGATTGCCATTATCTGTGTTGATGTGCAGTGTTTTATGATCGCAAAATACTTAACCTTGGCATGTAGTGACGTCATTAAACAGTTTCAGCATGCTGAGCATGAGAAGTGAGTTTTATATAAACGTCACAAAAAAAAGCAAATTTAAATTTTATTGTAAAAAGATAAACGATGAATTGTAAATCCTTTTTCCCAACATATTCAAGCTTTTCAATTTTCTAACTGATTTTTTGTTCAATTAGCACCGCCAAAGTGTACGCGACGCTTAGTGTCTTAGCTAATAATTTTGAAAATCTACACAAATTCATCGAAGTCAAATCCCCCCTAACGTTACGTAAGTCTACATCGTCAACACGTGTTGTAATACAGAACGTATTGCGCATGCTCAATGGCGTCAATTTCTTCAATTCTACTGCATATGATATGTCACACATTTAAATTAAAGAAAAAGATTTGTTTATTTCAGTCACCATTTGACCTGTATGTGCCTCATATTATAGTCAATTACCGGAGCAATTTAGATGTAATATTTATGTTTAATTTGTTTCTGTCAAGTGCTATCACATCACTGTAAGAACATGTGATGTGAATATCGTAGTAGGGAAGTAACTGAGAAGTAACTCATACATGATTTCCCCGGATTGCACAAGCTGATCTTCGATTATTAAATATGACACGACTGGTAGAATTAGGCTTCATATACACTATAATTAAAATTCAGTGGAATTAGTCACAGGAATCCGTTACTACCACGCATCTTTACTATAAATCGGCCTCAAGCGTCGAAGCGCTTCTCTCACTTGGGAGCGCCCACCCACAGCGTTCACATTGTTTTGATCCGTGGTTCTACGTTAATAAAAAGTCCTATAATAATAAATTCTAAATGATAAACAACTTCACAACCACACCAACCAATTCTACGTCAGTTTAGAGTTTAGTCGCCAGTGAACGCGAGTTATATGAAACGTATGTCGTCCCACAAAACTTAAACGTTATTGTATTTCAGTCGTTCGATGCAACATACAGTTTGTGTATTTCTATGGTACATTCCACGAAGCGATGTCACGCACACATGTTGCCACTAGTTCTTTATTCGCTGTTTCCCGTGCGCGTACTATTTGATGATCTCGATAGCTTATTTATTATCACTCCCATGTAATAAAGACATCGCAAACGTGAGTGTGACGCAGCCCACATAGAGGAGCATAGTTTATCGCCGATACATAAACTTTCGAAAGGTTCATTTTGATATTAACCAAGCCTTTATCGCCATTAGCCCGGGGGCTTGCGTCTGTATCCAGCCGCGACGGCCCGGGAGCCATCAAACTGCCTGTGTTTTAACAAATGAGTCATCAGCTTGGTAAAACATGATATGGTAACGCTTGTTTCCTATCATTAGATTATTATTGAATTTTATCATATCTTCCTTTGTTTATTACAAAGAAAGGTATTACTACTGATATTTCAGTCATTGCTACGTATGGGTTTTCAGATACAGACAGCAGAATGCACTCTGTAATGGAACAAGTTAATAGACTTTTTACCATAAATAAAAATTTACGGCATCTCGTGATTGCATCGCAATAATATGTCCACATAAATTTAAATACTATTTCATAGTATGATACCAAGTACATAAATCATTCAACACAAACGTTTTCCCATACGGCATTCCTATAAGTTGAACCCCTCTATAAACGACGTGCTTTCGTCGCGTCAAAATGACATAGACTAAGTAAGCATTGTAGTAAAAATATACAAATTTGTTCGACTGTGTTGCAAATCGTCATATAGAAAACAGCGATTCTTTCAGCGCAGAGCAGAGCACTATCCACGATGTGAATACGAGATACGGCTCACAGATATAGGTGTAATCCACTATGCGTTTGTAACGTATTGACGCAATGGGATATCGTATTGCGGTCGAAGTCTCGCCCTTAGCTATGACGGCACTGTGACTTGATACAGATCTTGAATAAAACTAGTTTGCCAACTACATGGCAATAAAAACCTTCTCATGAAAGAAAGCACGTAGAATGTATTTAAAAGTCAATAAGAAATTTTTTGGGGAACGGAACATCGCTACCAAAATAGCAATATTTGCATAACATTTAGTTTAAGATTGTTCACTGTTAATTGATACAGCTGTTATGAACCAACGTCAACATAATATCAATTTTCTCAGTGGGCTTTGACATTTTCTTGTGGTTTTAATGGTGTTGGAAAAGCAGGCCCTGTCACGCGCTGCTTCTTCGTGTGAGAAGGGTGTATGTTGTACGAGGATGACAAGTGAATTATCTAATACATAAACACTAACCAACAAGAATCGCCGCATGTATTCGCTGTCATTCAACGCTACAAGAGTTGTACACTAGTATATTTTGTATAATGCACACGAAAATATACACATTTAGAACGAGAAGGAGGTGGAGAAGGTCGTTGTTTATCTATTCGTTGATAGCGTGATGAGTTGTCTCCTTGAAGACGGATGCGCTCAAGGGTGTATTGTCTATAAGGTTATTATTTATCAACATCCATCCACCGACTTACCGACCTTCTATTGATGTGCACAACTGACGATGTACTCATTAGTCGAGGGGTACCAGCTGAATTGATAGACAAAGTCAATTTCTTTCAAATTATCATGCGATGGTGCGGGAAAAATAGCGTATTCGTTACCGTTATCGTTTCAGTATATCGCTAAACACTGAGTGCTTTATGTAGTCTAACCTCGCGTGATTCATATGTCGTAATTCTTTTGTTAACGCAGACTAACAGAGTGAGCAAATGCTGCCCCTGTAGATGTACGTGTGGTCGCTTAGTGACATTGTGAACTCTTCATATTGAAATATAATTGCTGGGCAGACGTTGAGGAGATTAAATGAACCGCGTTCATTTGTACGTTGCTTACATTCTTTGAACCACGACACTGTGCCTGTCAAATGTACACATTGTTAAGTTAAACGATCAACATTCTTATCAAAGTGACATCAAATATAATAATTAGAACACAACTTCAGCGTTTTTACCTGTTTTGAATATAACATGAAGTTGTATTATCGGATATGTTGTGTTAGTAGCATTTGACGTGTGAAGTGGCGAGTCCAAGCGTTAAGGGTTACGGTATTCGTAAGATATCTGGATCATACAATGTTAGCAAACGGCGAACATAGCCGAGCATTCATGTATATCCGACTATAAACGAGTTTTCAGCATAATATGGCGTCATCAAGTCCATCGAATCGATGAGAAGCAAGTCAAGGGTTTTGTTTGATTAATACTCGCTTCTTGTGTTCTGTTCTTTTCAGCTTTATATGTGTTATATAAAACGAGTAACATATCTGGCAACTACGTCCAAGCGAACTTTGAACATGGAACATTTCATACTTTCCAGGCTAGTCCGAAATCCGAACTGTTCAATATGCGCTGCTTATCATGGCCAGACAAGGCAAATTTGCATACGACTCATTTGAATATTCGAATAAGTTCGAACTTTAAGTTCTTGTCTGTTAACACAGTTATGTTTCAAATCATCTGGTTAATTTAATCAGTTTGATAACACGTGTTCACGACATAAATCTGATTTAAATATACGGTTAATTAGATTAAAATATGCATGATGTGCGTTAGAAAAGTGCTATATCATACGTTTCTACAAATAGGTTGGTTTTTGCAAATATTTTGTTTTACCCTCCGTATTTCGTTTTCGGGTAACACTCTGTTGAAAAATTTACCTTGCGTAGACACGATTTGAATATTGCATGAGAGCAGACTGAATGTTGCGTAAAGCGCAAAGACGCATAGGAAGATGCTCGAGGCTCGTTATGTTCCGAAGCAGAACTGGGTTTTCTCCATTGCTCATTTTGCTACCTGTGATAAAGACCTCGAATAAGTTTAACAGATAATACAAATTCAACAGTTTTAGAATTTAAAAAGCAAATTTTTGTAAAAAAAAAAACGAAAGCGTAGTGATGTCAATCATATTTCCGTTGTTCAATTCTGTATCATATGCATGCAACCAATACACCCCCCCCCATTCCGTTATGTTTATTCTGAAACACAGTCAATAATACGACAACATTCTGGGTATTTACGTGTCACGATAGTGCTTCTGCAATATGCGGTTCAGTCACATCTACTGCGTACGTGACTATGATCAAGTTGCAGGTAGTCACGTGACGCATAAAAGTTGTAGACAGACACGTGACACGAACTAACTCCAGGCCAGTTCAAGCAAAATCGCGTAATCAATGTGCAAGAACTGCGCAGAATGTAGAATATATAGTACTACCACGCCCGTAGTGCCAGTCGTACTTTAAGTGTATGAATGTTGTACATGTGACATTTGAGACAAAGAGCAATTACGCGCAATTTGTGACGACTAACATTATTAGTGTCCTACATATCGATTACATACCTGTATCCATGCATACAGTCTGTTCATTACGATACCTGTCCCCTAAGACATAGCGTCCTTGGGAAACACGTGGCCGTGCATGTTAAATCAGAGGACCTGGTCATAATTATCTGCTATCTACCACATTTATGTATCAGCTAATTCATTTGTAGCTAAGTACATATATATAAAACAATCTTTGCTCACTTTTAACAGTTTTTAAAACGCATATTTCTTTTGTCTGTACTATTATCACTTTGGGGCGGGAATATAACGGCAAATATACATCTTTCAACAAATACGTTCACTTGTATTCCCCCGTAATACTACATTCACGTTTCCACAGAAAATCCGTGTGTACATAGTACGAGCGTGAAAAACCAAACATAATTATGGTTAGCCTTCACAGAAGTCACCAAATAAACACAAAGAAAAAGGTATGATAGATAGCATTAAACATCCGCTTTTCACTTATGTCACCTTATCGTTTCAATCATTATGATCACCAATTCACGTGCTGTTGGTCGCAGACAATATACATACCCAGATGTGACCAGACAACTGTACATTAGAAAATTGCATGTAGTATAATAGCATACACTAATTATGCACGGCCCATTATACGCATAACCTACCAGTAACATCATTAACCTTGCTGCCACGTACTTTATTTTAAACCTATATCAAATAACAACGCACAAAAGCAGTAATGGTAGTGCAATCAACTCATCGTGTTGATTTGATCGCCAAGCCTCTATTTTTTTCCCCAGTTCTAAAGATACACACGTTAACTGCTTCGTGGCAATCGCCGCCTGCTATTATAGAATCGAGTGTCGTTGTGAGTCTAAATTGTACAATTTACTGTTCTCAGCTTGACTTCTGTCAAAAACAAAAGATCAAATGTTGGCGGGGATTCATTATACTGATCCGAGGGGGATTATGGCATCTTATGGTGCTGTCACCTGAACATCAAACCGCCCGATGTGACAAAAACACTTGTCTAGCATAACCATTTATCAAATACTAGTTGTGGTTGTCTGGCATGGCAACATTTACAGATTAGCTACTCTGAGTGGAGTGAATAACTACGATTGAGGGTACTGACCTAATAGTCACGTGATTCTTCTTAGCCTACTTTCACTGTCAAATACACATATGCTAATTTGTTTGTTTAACTTTCGTTTGTCTTTTAAAATACGTATATTTCACCACACACCCTCAAAACACATTAATTATAATAGTTTACATCAGTATAATGGAAATCGATAAGTTATACATTATATGACGAATTCTTATTTCCAACATTCCAATTATGTATCAACATTTACGTACTCACATTATTGTACAGCGATTTAACAAGATATGAGTTTCTTATATACTTAGCACATTGGAAATGAAACACGGTCATTGTATTTTCAACGCAATGAATTCATTTGCGCAGTAAGTAAAGGTGAAACGCTGTCTCCAGTTTCTCGCATAATTAACTTATATAGTATATTAGACGTGAAACGTATTCATTAGTTTTTAATATATCAAGTTCACTTGATATGGCTAGTAGAATTACTTGTGGGGAACTCAATTGCCCGATGATAAAACCAAAGTGTTTATTCAATTCAACGTGTTGTTTTACAGTAAAGTGAAGCGCTGTTTTTATGGGTTCAATTTTACAGTGGTTTGAACAGAGACACGCAACTAACTTATTTTATTCTAGTAGCGTTTCGTTTTATCTCTGTCTTGTTGTGATTTGAGTTTACTCAAATAGATACTCGGATGACATTTTTCTTTAATTGTGTTAATTGGCCACACTTATTGCTAGTCTTACATGACATCCAATATATCCGCACTAATCATTGTTGTACAGATGATAGCTCGTAATTTACTAGAAATGGGGTGTGTTTACTTAAACAAAACTAGTACAATTTTTATTTTTTACTGTAAACATACCAAAACGAAGATCTTTTTTTTAATGTATAGAGATTTTTTAAAACACAAAACAAACGACTGGCAGCAGTTGACTAAGCAATTCACAAGAACAAAACATAACACTGACAAGTACTCTTCATCACATAGTCATATCACTTAATTAATTGCGGGATTTCAGTTATCTGCCTTCAAATTTTATTCGAGTGTTTACATTATTCAGATAACTTGTTGAGAACAATGCGTTCACCTCGTTTGACCGCAAGTATCTATGATATTAATGCGCGGTCAAGGTCACAGAGTTAATTTTGTTAACATTAATTGATTTCGACAATTGAATATGTTTTTATCCACCAACAAGCAAGCATTACATACATACATACATACACATACATGAATGACTATATAACACGCTTCCTATGCAACGAATCACATGCATATAAAAGTAAACATTGTCACAATAAGAACTATCCAATTCATCGGTTCAAGTGTTAATGATATTTTTCCTAAATGTAGCAGCAACTTACGTCATCATTGCTTTTATCTCATTACCAGAAAGAGACGAAAATGTAACTCGCAGCTCGTTTATTTGTAGAATCATTATTCATCAGTCACAAGGTTATACAATGGTCACATACGTAGGTCTTGTTAAACGTTTTCGGTTATGACACTGACGGATGATGTGTATTGATTGCACGTATCATCAAAAATTCCCATACCTGTCTTTATCGGGAAGTCGTCTACTATCACATGCTATACAATTCCATTAGTTGGTGCAAGAAAAACAATACAATGCTTATTTTTGGCAACAAACTAATCAAATATTTTCTAATCAAATGAAAATTACTTATTCATTAGGGGGTTATCTGTGATGGTATATACATACTACCTATCGGAACTACCGCTGATTTCGCACGGTCCAATTAATGACCGTATACTCACATGTTTATATTACCACGATTGCACTCAGGAACTTCGAACAAAATGTACGTTTCAAAGGCAAGTGCAAAACATGGCACGAATCTGCTTTAACAGAGATTCGGGTATCGGCTTTACATTGTCACGTGAATATACCAGTGAGTTGGTTAAGACTAATTATAAAGGGGAGAGGCTATATGTTTAACCATACTGTTACTTTAATAGCTACGGTATACTTTCACTAACATACCGTGCTTAGAGCCTATGCAAGAACACTAGTACTGAGAAGACGACGATACACCGCTAACACCAACGTTAAAAGTCGTACGATTGAGTTTGAACAACTACTAATGGAACACATACAATTATTTAAGACTGCGTAAAAATCAGTATTGACAGAAAATGTTACTCCGCACGCTACGACTATTCGTACAATACACTTCAGTAAATGCATCCACCGATCAAACATAACAAAAATTAACTCACGTTCCTGAGAACTGCAAATATTACCGACATCAGTTCGTGTATACGGCGCTCTGTTCAGGCCGTGTCGTGGAATAAATCAAACTCAACTGCTATTTGCTTGTAGCATTTCCAATATAATACGGGCACCAATTTGTGATACTTGAAAGGGAACTGTCGATTCTGCAATATCCATAAAGCCCACCCAAGTGTAGTGCAAAACGTAGTATGGCCGCGCGCTTTTAAAGGATGCGCGTGGGAGGAACATTCAAAAAGAACGGATATAATTAAGTAATATATAACTGTATATAATTATTTGCTTGTTATCCGTCACAAACACGGTAAAAATTTAAATATGACTGTGAACACGTACATGTATACTACCCATTCAGGTTGAAATCAGGAAATAAATATATGGTACTCTTTAAAATGCTTCCCACATTGATCAAGATCTCAATCGATCAGAACTAGAGCGCACTGAGGTTTCATCTCTAAATGTTTGAACGATACGGTTTTACACGTTTTCAATTCACATGCTTTATACTCTTATTATGTATAAGATCGAATTCAAACGAACAATTGAAGCCCAATTTATATGCTTTGCCACTTAACTGACGTATGACAATGCTTTCTCTTTAAAATTTTTTTTTCTTCACGATTTGAAATCCAGCCTTTTATCTCGCATAGTCGATGGCAGTATTCAAAAGATCAATACGTAGGTACTTGTTTGTGCATTATTGTACGTCAAATGATGCAATCAAAACCGTTCCCTAAGGCGTGGACGATTGCATGCACCAATTAATTCGGCTACGATGCAAGCAGTGTCCTTCAACGTCCCTGTTAAAAATATCAGTATGTGACACTATTACAGAAGTATGGCTGATTTAATATTTCATCTTTATTTTGTGCGTCTAATCGCATCACCCGTGAAGTTTGTTGCGTTGTTGAGGTAGAAAGAAATACATAGTGTCTGCATTGTTAAATTAGACAAGGGTATCATATAAATGTTTTGCGTTGACGAATGCACAATTGTATACAAAATAAAATACTTTGCTGAATGAACAATACCCTGATTATGATATTGCGGCAGATTTGACGAACTTATGTCTATTATAAATCAGCAGATCTGTAAACATAAATGTAACTCTGTGCGAATCAGAAAATCAGTTTCATTTGTTGAATATCAAAATACATATAGAAAATTAGTCAATTTATTTCTCCACGCACGGTACTTTTGCCGACGGTTCTGATGATTGCCCCCATAGACAATAAATTGCATCGTGCTACGAACAAATAACTGATTCACATAATGAATTGAAATTGGGAGGTCTTCTTTATAAAATATATATTTTAAATAATACATTACAGAGAAGTCTGGCATCAATTTGCAAGCACGACTTTTGTCCCCAAAACAGCCTAAAGGAGAATTGTGACTTTAAAATATTGTCATACAATATATCGTAGTGATGCTGATTATCAGTCCTGTACTAAGCCTTATTCTGGATAAGAAACTAGTTATCATTATATGCGTGTTGCGTGAACACGGTTCATCACGACTTTATTGTCCTCGGGGGGTGTTACGTTATCGCACAGGCTTTATAATCCATGAGTCGAGATGCACGATAGTCGCTACAATGATACCAACGTAACTACCACACACCAATTTTGCACATATAACGATGTTTTTTTTCATTCACACAAGAAGGGTACGGATGCAATATAAATAATATTATGTCAGTGTATGAGTTTCGTGAATACATCATTCTGATAAAATTCAGGTCTAAGTAATAAATATCTGACTGAACAAACTGTCAACCTGGTTTTCAAAATTAGGCCCTGGAATATGAATATCAAATATTAATACTGATTGTTGCTGGACAGAATGACAGATGGGCAGTTGTTACAAAAGGGAAATACTTATTTTCCAAAGGCATGACTTGTACCAATACTAATGTCATAAAAACAAACTTTCATTAACATCTTCTAATGAGAGCCAGTGTCTTGGTTACAAAACATGTGATTGGTCAGCAAGTAGTGGTGCCATACATTCATAACGCAATGCATCCGATTGGTTAGGAATTGTCTGCACTGATTCGCTTGAGCGACCATCAAATTGGACATGCTTGTATGATGTAGTAGGAAAGGCGGTGTTTCTTCAGCAACTGATATTTTTCGGTTTATTACGGTAGAATAAAATCTATCGATGTGAAAATGTTAAATTTGAAACTCGTTTTTGAGCAATCCACTTTTCATATGCAACCGCCTACGACTCGTTCATAATATGTCGTGAATATTGCATTATCTCGTGGTATAATCGCGGGAGAATTGTTAAGGATATTTCGTCGATAAATGTAGAATGTTATCAAATAAAAACGGTTTGAAATATTAATCACACTCATGGCTGGAACGATATACACTATAGGTGAACTGACTGCAATATCAGTGGCGGCGGAACAACGGGGGCAAAGGGGCGGTCGCCCCCTGGAAAATAATGTTGGGGGCGTTGTCCCTCTAAAATCGATGTAAAACCCTTTGTGTCACCAAGCAACGATCTTTTCTACGGGAAACCGACAAACACACAGCATAAATTGCACACTCTACTGCTGTCAGTGTAAAAGTATAGTTGCACAATCACAGACTATTCTATTCAGTGCATTGTCGTGACAACGAATGTATTGATCATACCTCTGTATAGAGATCCCAACCAAATCCCTCATAGAGTAGAAGTGTACTGACTACCTATACGAAAGTAGAACACAGATTGGAAAATTGTTTCAATAGTTGAAAAAAAACTCACCCTTCTCAATAATTCCTCACCTGGGCTCCTAACCAATATTCAGAAATATGTGCAATTAAAATCTGTGCGAATTGTCATTCTACGTATACACGAACCGAAACTGTGGTTATTGCTAATATGATTATGAATTAAGTCTCGGCGATTACTACATGTGAAAACAACTGTGACTGATTACACATAATACATATGAGACAAATAATCAAGTGTAGAGTGACAGAAATGAACACACGATAAGTACAATTGGCCACCGGAGCATGAGTAGTGTAAACGTATGCAAGTACACCGTGTATTACACAGAGTGTTTATACGGTATATAAGTCGTATTACAGTGTATTTGAATTGAAATATGCAAAAGCCTAGAAAGCAGATTAAAATTTCAAGCAAAAGTCAATAAATCTATACTGCAACAGTACATGTTTATTCGCACGTAGAGTCATTGTGAAGATAATTACTATATTCAGTGTATCTATTGGTATGCTTTGCATGTACAACCTGATATTCCAATCATTTGTATTACACATAATTTAGTTACATAATACTGGAATACTTCCTGGTATTCTACGCGTAATTCATGTAGATTACTGTTGTTAGGTATTATAATACTGTGCGATGACCGTTATTAAAATCCCGCATCATCATTGGTCGATCGGTACCAAGTCCAGCCCTTTATTAGACTTTTACTAACTGTCAATGTACGAACATACAAAAATAATTGTGTGTGTCATTCATCAACATTTAATGTTTCTCCACATTTGTATGGATCGTCCACACAAACAAACCCACTATTAATATTTCAGGTTAAACAATTCTGTCATTGCTTATGCAAGCGTCGCCGACGCGCTGGTCAAACTGTAAATTTGCTACTTCTAAAGCTACCACTGCAAGTATATTCATCTTTTTCGACGTATCACGTCTTATAATTGAAATAAAGGTCTCCACACAGCGAGTAATATCGGCGCTCGGGCGGACAATTGTCATGACTGCGTTTCATTAATTGTTGCGTACATCTCCATTCAGACCCGTTACCATGGATTTTTGAAAACGCATCGTTCGTTTTTTTCCAAGTAACAATTTCAATAAATACAACTAATCCGTAGATCGTCCATTGAACGTAAAGAGCATGATATTTCTAAATGTTTTTCCTTTTTGCTGTTTTCATCAATTTAACTACTAATTGCGCTGAAGTCAAATTAATGAATAAATAATTACGGTGAATGGCGCCTCTACTCCCTGTAGCAGAGGTTATACAAAGTTTACTGCATACTTATTGAGAATATAAATTCAGTTATTGATCGTGGAAGCATAAAAAATAGATAATTTCCAACGGAACCAAACATGAGATTAATAGCAACTGACACGTTATCAATAATTTGTTATGAGGGATTGAGTTATGCTTAATGACTCTACCATTTTGAGTATTTCATGTTTTTTCGACTTTAAAATCTGGACAAGTTGTAGCTACGTGAATATACTCACAATCCGTTGTGGCAGTCATGTTGTCATGATAATCATAACTTTCCAGGCTGCATTAACAATGGTACGTCTAACAGGTTTGTGTTTAAATATTTTGGGATTGACTAAACTTTCTGCCAGTTCATATTTTGTATATGATAAGGCATGTACAATGTTTAAAATGCGATGGTGGGTATAATCGGTCATTGCATAGAATGAATTTTCGGTTTGGCCGACACCATCTGATTTTAGGTGAAATGTCCGTTTAATTGAGTCGAGGTGTGAAAAATACACTACTGACTTCACGACAGTTTAATTAGGCTAAGTAAACGGGAGTCGTCTGGCGAAATGACACAGTTGAATCGAAACATTTAGACATGATTTGATTTGATGAACGAAACCTGTCAACAAAAAACTGCTTTTTGATTGGCTTGTCTTGTTAGGTGTTTGGGTTGTGTGGCCAATCAGGCACAATCATTTCGACTCGCAAGATGAATTAGTAATTTTCAACCAATTGTTCGAGCTGTTTTATATGGAAATGAGATTTATATGTGTGCCCATCTTGTTCCTAGACCACAGTAAATAATACACGGAACGAAGAGTGCGCTAGCTTTGATCAGATCATATGTCATGAGCAGAAGTCGGCATGTTTTAATCAGCGAGTCAAAAATGTGGTGTTACCAAGAATTCGGTGATAGGACCACTATTGTTTATTGTTTATTGTGGTACTACACAGCATCAACGACTATCATACTGCATCTATGATGATATCAAGTGTATATATTTTACTTCAGCCAATTGAAACTCAGCAGATGATTCAGGTGGCTCAGCAATGACTAATCTTAAAGATTACGTCAATGAATACAAAAATTTGATGCACAGCAATAAACTAAATCCAACCCCTTAAGTAGTATTTAGAAGTCTTCGACAAATTAATAAATTGAATTTGATTTCCCTCGAAGCTGATAATACTTTAATTTCTGTCGGATGTAATGTTCAGTAAATATTTAAATATTGCAAGACAGGTCACAAAATCATCATTTCATCATTAATATAAGATTTCCCAAATCGGAAAATGTAATGTGTTTTAAGAACAATCACCGAGATCATCGTTTATGCTCTTGAGGGATTACAGTTAGATTATTGCAATAGTTAATTGTATGACAAAACGAATGTTCAATTATCGTAATTGAAAAGGGTACATAAGGGTGTTATTGAAGAAAAAATATTACCATATTTCACCTGCTGTATTATGATTACTCTTTTTTGGCTTTTAGTAAAGAATCTAATTATATATTAAATATTATTGTTAGTATATAAAGCCCTTACCATACCGAAATGGTTCATGCACATACACACACTTTCATTTTTGTTCACCCTAGCGTCATTTTCAGGCTTTTTACTCGTAGTTACGATGTCACGTTTACAAACGTACGGTGATAGGCCATTTGGTACACGCGGACCATATATGTAAAAATGAAACCATATTAACGATTCCAAAGTTTATTTGAAAACTTTTAGTTTGAGAAAGTCTGTAATCTGTAACTATTATCTCTTTGTTAGAGTTCTACAAGTAATACAAGTAAGGTAATCATTTTTTTTAGTATTATCATTACCTCTGACGTCACCATGCATTTCATTTTCTTCCTGAAATTATTTTGGTTTTTGAAGCTATTAATTATTCGCCTTCAACATTTGATATACGTCACCGACCATTATATGAATCAAAAATAGTTACAATAAACCTTGCTGTGAATACATACCTTACAAATTACTTTACAAACTATTGCATTGTTTCAGTGATCTTACTGACATAGCGGGAAATCATGAAATGATTCTCATCTGAAATTCAGCATTAATGACTTAAATGGCACACAGATATTCCCTTGTCACTAAAGATTTGAATAACTATCAACAGCATTTCACATTAAGACACATAATCTCTAAGTTATGCCCGCTTTATCTACACTTTATGTTATTTTTTTTTCAGTCCAATGCCCTCTGGGGACTCGTTACAGTGAATGCCTTTAATCTTTCAACTCATCAGTAGCAAGTTTTAATTATTAATCGAAAGTGAAACAGATCTTAACTGGTGTTTCCGGAAAACTTACAAGAAGCTTTCGCAAGATGGTGATTTAGACAACTGTAATGACTTGTTCTGATCTTATCAACTAACCTTCTACAAGTTTGTGTATTACCAATCACATATAGTTGTTTAATGATAGTGACCATTTCAATATGTATGTGTTTCTTATCACACCGTGTCTACGTGTTATAGTGGCGAAACATGTAACGTATACAATCCGTTGGTCTGAATCAATTCATCGCTCGTCTGTACTTAAGGGAGACTTGAGTGGAGATGAAACTAAGCTGGCCTAAAGGAAACAACCTTTGATATACAGCAATACGAGGATTGCAGAATGGTTATACAAATCTAGGTTAAAATAACACCAAGCTGTCGAAGGCTTAATTCGGATTTATACTGACGTTTACGCCACATGAATTTACTGTCTCGCAGTGCAATTCCAGAGTTCAAAAGAAAACTAATTGTCAAATAAGTGTCGACTATTTGAAAGTCTACAAGCTATTTCAAATTATATCCAAAATTGAACTGTTATTCTTTGGTATGTTTTAATCTCGCGGATTTAATGCGGAACACACATTCACGTACTACGTGATCACATGACTAGGCTGGAATGTCGTATTAGGGAGATCTAAATGAATGAATAGCCTCATTATGGATTGAAAGCGCAGCTCTTAAATACATTATTGATAGAACATTTAATCTTTAATATTTGTATAAGAAGTCAAATTAATGTTTGTCTATTTGCATGTATGATCTCATTATAGCATGTCACATTAGTCACAAATGTAATGTAATTATTACCATTAAATAATTAATATCGTTTCAATAATGAGTATAATTAAGCCCAACTTATCGGAGTCCCATCAGATTATTTTTTTATAATAGCTTCCACTGGATGTTTAAACAACAGCAATGACTTAGATATAAGGGAGTAGATGGGAAGAAAACTTGACTTGCAATCTTTGAGAGTAAAAATTATGACTGATTATCGATTTTATTTTCGTGGATTGAATAAACTTATACAACGCGAGAAACTCTGTGATAAAATCAACAATTTCTTTAAAGAACGCAATTCGGAATTCAGAGTATTGATTGAATATTATTCCCGGGCGATGATTAAGCAATTACTTTAACTAATTTATTATGATTTTCCATAGACCCTTGAGAATGTTCTATTTAAATATGGATTTGTTTTAAGCTGTTTCAGCTTCATAAATAATATATTATTGTGTGACGTAATCCTCTTTAAATATATTAAAACACACAAGCTGGATTTATGTATACAACACGGACTGCACGTGTACTCTCAAATGGTATTTCTGAATATTAGAAGAATCTCTGTGTAATGTTTGTCAGACTACTTGAATAGTAATGTCGTGTATTAATTAAATTAAAACATCATTTACCCTTCTGATACACACCACGACGAGACATCAAAAGTACACCTTCGGTGGTTTATACCTATCCAGGCCCCATTTCCTATATTACGGTTTTATGAATTAGATAAACGGATTAGGAATTAGCCAAGGTTTACAATGCCAATGGCGTTACCTTGTGAAACGAGGTTTGCTATACAACAAGACAAATATATCCGTGAGGTTATTATAGGTATTCAGACTTGCTAACAGTGTCTTTAATGGAATACAAATCCCTACATAAGCATATGAATACTCAGAAGCATTATTTCGGATGAAAGGAAAGGTCATCAACAATCGATCTTAAAAAGTAAGAACTATCGCCGCTAGTGTATTAGTCGATTTTACAAGGACGTAGAATGTATACAATTTATTAGGCTGTGGCCGAGTGATCGTATGGCAAGGATGTTCGCTCCAATTAAGAAAAGCATATTTCGAATCCTGTATTCCAAGTTTATATGCTTGTATTGCGTCTGTATTTCCAATAGACCATACTCCGTTCACTGCGAGATCCCGCGTGTAAAATCGAACTTAAAAACAGAACGAAATGTCATTACGTGGGAAACGAAACGAAAATATTTGTTGCGTTTGTTCCGCTTTATAATGTACTTTGAACGTTTGATGATGGTCGGTTCTTATGAAGTAAAGATATCTCAAAGTCATATACCAATAGGCTTTAATTGAGTGCAGAAATATATCATGCAAGTTCATTTTATGATTCTAAATGCGCATGCTCATCTAGTATTTGTAAGTACGCATTTATTTTTTCAGGTCAGTGCGGCTAGGTGGAGCGAAGAGCGCGTCTGCTATATGCATTCGCTTAGTTGCGAGTTCGAATTTTGGGTTTTATGTTTATATATTCGTATATGATTTTGTAATTTTGATTTATCTAAGTAATATATTAAACTGTGTATTAGATTTCTAATTCTGGTAATTTGGGAATAACATATAAATACGTACAATTATGTGCAGTTCGCGGATTCAACGAGTGCAGTCAACGGATGGATACTATTTTGCTCATATTGAAATGTTTAAGTTTATTAGGTTTGTCGTTTTTATGCGACCTGCTTGTCGCGAACATTATACATACATCTATTGCTTAGTTATTGTATAATTTGTTTGGATGATAAAATACCGCAAATTAAGAAAATGTCAGCGACACAATAATAAATGACCCACTTGAACTTCAAAAAGGTTTACAATGATGCATATTAGAAACATGTTTAGGACAAAGGGACAATTTCACCAGAGTATTCAAACAAGGATAACTTTAAAACACGTACATAGGTGTTACTTATACTTAATGCCACAGCCTAAACGCAGCAACCGTTCTGATGTTTTACGCGAGTTGTATACTTCGTATGATATATGTATCGAACACATCGACTGTGGCGTTTTAACGATCGAATAATTAGTGATTCTCGGGAGAAATGACCGTGAAATAAAGTTATTTTAAATACAGACATTCAGACAAAGGCGTTTGGATAACATCAGTAACTAGTTCATTATTAGGAATTGATTTTTAATGAGTTTCTATAAAAGGTTAAATCAAACTTTTCCGGAGTGTATCAGCAGTGCACGCATCAGTCGTTCCATTATTGTCGACTCTTCCTGGTCTAATGATGTCACGAGTCACAATATATCTCACGGCGACAGTCCTTATGTAGGTCAACTATGAAATGTCAAAGGGCAAAATAACTGCTATGATTGATCTGGCAACTTAGATCGTTTTGAGCATTGGACCATGATATTCCCTGTGGAATTCGGGACGCATGTTCAATTAAAGTCACGGCATTTCATCAACCACTATTGCAAAAGTTGAATTAATTTTGTGACACGACTTCAGGTCGTTGCATTTCAGAATGGCTTTGTGCAGTCTACGACCAATGTGTCAATTTCGTGTCGTCTAACCTGGGCTTGGTACAGTGCGCGTGGTTAACGTACTCGCATCACAACATGTGCAGATATACCACTCTATAACACTAGACTTTCACATTGATTGTTTTTACCATGTTTGTGCATCTACACAGAATCGCAATTGTGGTAATTTGTGCTATGTTTAGATCCGGTGCGTTAATGGACCATTGCAGTATCAAGTAAACGCGAACATCGAATTACAGGAAGGCTGTGTCTAGAGCATTGTTAATAGAAACTAACATATTCTGGTAAAATCTGTCTGATTAATATTGTGGAATGTTAGAGCTCTATTAAAAGTGAGAAGAATGCACAGCAGTTGACTTATTTGCATATATTTTGCAAACAAATAATTGCAATACAAAATCCAGTACAGCACTCACTAGGAAAATAGTACGAAGCAATGCTCATTGTTGCGCGATAACAGGGAAAAACGAGTATGTGCGCAACAATTAACATGACGCAGTCAAACTCATTATTTAAGCGAACTTCCCATGAGAACCCTGATATCGCGCAATAACAAGCAGTGCAGAATCACAATTATATTACCCTAAAATATAAAAAAAATGAAAATATGAGCAGCAGTACGTCGAGCAGAAAAAAAATCGACGGTGTGTGTCAGAGGTTACCGATGCTCACGAGCAAATTACACGCGATAACACGCTTATTAGTGACGTTGCATATGCAAATGATCTGAAACTAATAACATGCACAGTTTATAATTAGTTTCTTATTTAAACAAGTATTAAAAATTAAACACTGTACACGACCGTGACATTGGAGTAAACTGAAGTAAAAGAAGAGTCGATCTTTGTGTCGATTTATGGTTTTTTTGTGCGTATGATATATTTTACGCTCACTTCAAGCAAAGTTGAGATATTGTCTACGATTCATGTGTAACAAAATCTAGGGAGTACGAATGACATACAAGTTGTGACGTTTAGTCAGTGGTGTACTCCTAGATGTTGTTAATTTGCATAAAATGCGTTCATTCATTTGATCTCGTGGATTTGAGCATTGTTATAGGGAATATTGTTAGAAAAACTTAAATCTTAGGGCTGCACTATTAGTTATCTTTGCTACTGCAAAATCATCACAAATCAGTCAGTGAACATGTTCCAAAGAAAACTTCCTTGAAAAAAGTTTGGTTTTATTCCTTTGTTTACTCTGCCTGATCAATGCGGTCGTTAAATTGTTGTGTCATTTAACAGATTGGGTGAATTATCTGTGTGTGGTACAACTTAGAGCTGGGTTTAAATAGGTTACTGATGGCGATGATCATTAATAATGCATTGCGTTAACATCTCCGGATTTGCCATCCTGAACTCAGAACTCAGTAAAATCAAAATATACACACGGATTTAGCAAAAAAATATACGCGAGGGCATCTACACCTATGAAATTAGTCTCTGTATTTTTATCTATAACGAGTCTCAGCGGATTAAACATCGCACGTATAATTTAGAGTTCTACGATATGAATTAAAAGCGGCTATTATAAATCGCACTCATAAAACGAGTGGGGTTGTTTAAACTATGTTGATGTTCTAAAAGGGTATCAAATACTAGTAATGGACACTCTGTAGCAAAACACATACTGACTATAGCCTTATTTCAAATACTCAGCTGCCTGAAAAGTGTCGATATCCATGGTAGTGGATTGAATAATCGATACGTAAGGGGGATTGTATAGTAAGATCGCTGCGCTGTATTGCCACTATTGTAAAATAAAAATGCCATTATAATGCTTTTGTAAATATATAAATGTCAAGCCTTGTTTAATGGATGTTTTGGTAATAGCACCGCATTTCCAAGACAGCCCAAAGGCGTGTAAATAACTTTGCTACCGTAAAAAACAAAGATCACAGTCCAAGACGGGTACAAACATTTAACCAACAGAGATTGCGGCGGTATGTCGAGTTTCAGTGAGCGCGCGCGTTTGCATATGCAGACAGATCAACTTTCTGTTATTGTGTAATTGTATTCACAGTACGTGCATTTGATGTTTATTTAATATCCTGTTATTTACATATTCTGCGGATTCTCATAAAGAATCTCAGGATGTGTACTGAATAGTTTATATCCCGCAGTCCGGTAACGACAGAGAAGACACTGTTCAGTGTGGTGCATTAGAATACGTTATGGTATACCTAGGGGACATCTCAGAACAATCATGAATTACTGTTTAATTAAATTAGCCCCATATGTTACACAGCATGCACACATGGCAATACATATATTTCCCGGAAGGCACAATACAGATAAAAGACACATATTTTGGTAGTCGTTGATTGCTTACGGTATGATGCGACGGAGAATTGTATATGCAATTGTGGAACACATGTCATTTCACTGCACGTCAACCTGACATGGTCGGTACAAGAACTGCAAAATAAAAACGGGAGTGTAAACTGCCACAGCTTTCACTTGGAAAATAAGAGTCTGTTAATTCGTTATAATGTGAAACAGCTAAGGTACAAACAGTAGATCTATGCACAAAAACATTCGTGATATAATCCGTTAAGCAAACATTGCAACAAAACGTGCCCGTATGTGGTCGTTATATGGAAGGTGTATACTTGTACGAGCGTTTTGTGATATCTGTGGTCCCTTTCATCCCACACCGGGACATAAGGCTGCAATCAGGTTCTTCCATTCCTGTGTATCCTTGGCCACTATCTCTACTCTACTCCAGGTCAGGTGCGCTTGAGCAAGTTCTTTGGTAATGGTTCTTCTCCATGCGGTTTTTGGCCTTCTTCTGTTTCTTTGACACTGTGGCGTCCAGCGAAGTGCTGTTTTAAAGACTGAGTTTTGTGGCATTACCGAGACATTGTGTCTCATATAATAGTTGCAAATATCGGGTAATATCATCATAACTTCATTTAAGATTACAACAATACGGGTGGATGGCGTGACTTTTCTTCCCCTCCCAATTTTGATCAAAGTATATCTGAATTATATTCACAGATGATCTATATAGGTGTCCATATTATACTACATTCATACTTGCTGTAGAAGCTACAAAAAACAACACATTAGAGTGTAGCAGGTGCGAAATAACCCGATACACGTCGTGTGACGCATCAAGTGCGTGTTACGGGAATAGTTGAACTCCAATTACACGTGGTGACATATGGTTTCTATTACTTTTTTGTTCAAATAAACACCCGAGGTCAACATACAACTCGTACATAATTGACATCCAATACTCTTTTATTCGCTTTGCATCGATTTCAACGGAATATTTCCGAGGCCGGTACAATTGATGGCAACCCATCAATGTATCGAGTCACAGTCAGTTGTGCTAAACCTCTGGGCGTTTGTCTAGACATCCCTGCGTTGAATCTGCCGAGACAACAATATGCCTCTCAGTATTAATGATTAGATTCGTTTTACACCCAAGTAGCAAGCTATATCTAAATACTTACGTACGCAACTTTGATTGTTGATGAATTTCAACTAGAAGACTAGCCTAGAAAAGTGTGACACGTGTCCGAGCTTATAGATATAATCATTCTATAATTTTTTGGGTTTATTTTTTTAACATAAGAAAATCAGGCCACACATAATATTCAGCAAAAAATAGTCCATATGATTATATATACTTTCAATAAATATACAACCAAAAAAAAACTGTTGCTGAGAAACTTAGGCAAAATATATAATATTTGAGTAGTTGTTGTAGTGATTAAAGTTCCTGTTAAAGATACGGTTACATTTTATCATTTGTCAAGAGGATCTTAGGTTCAATCGAAATCTGTAGCCAGGAGCATAACCAACAGTAGATGTGTTTTCGAAATGCTAGTTGACATGCCAACACCGTGCATCAACTCGATTTCGCACTTAATATTTTAAAGATCGATTTGGCAGTAAATAACACTGAGAAGAGATACAACATGATTGATGGAACCTGTTCCCATCTATACCATGATGTAATAAAAAGACGTCTCCCACAGCCAAGACCGAGTAAATTTCGTCTCATAATCGTCAGGTTATGACGCACCTTCTTTTCAAATTCATACGCCAGTGACGTAGGTGACACATTTCAAAATTGTTAATTTCCGGTAGTAAATGTGTTACAGACAACTGCATTGTATATTCGAAGTAGCCAAGTCTCAACATGATATATGAAACATTTCATGCAAATGTTCTTAACTTCAATCATTAATCATCTGTACAATGGATGTTTCTGATGGTGCAGTTTAGTCATATTTAGTACTTATTTATCCTCAGTTCCACAAAAATAAATTTGACGTGATATTAGAAGAATAATTAATCACACAGTGACCCGCAGTCGGAGCAATATATTTAAATGCATTTGCCTTTCAGTCGCTGTAAACCAACAAGTAAAGCTGCTTTAAATTGCTTATAATAGGCATAAACTTTATTTAATAGCCATACTGAGCATACTTAACTTGGACATCGTTCACGTAATGGCTGTTACCGTTCGTCGGAAATTACATCGACGGAATTAATTATTTAAAAACTCGTTCGATAAAATTCGATAGAATTGAACAGACACAGAATTGAATAGCAACAGGCACATGTATAACCAGCGTAAAAAGTGATGGCGCAAGAATTTTGTGCTGACATACCCCCCTCCTCAAAAAACCGAAGTAACACAGCTGGGATTTAGACCTTTATCGTATGTCCATTTTGTCTGCTTTTATATAATTACGTCAGTTCCGGCACCTACTATTACATTTACTACTATGTGTACATAGTTTTAATTACATATTTTCAAGATTTTGATGATGCTAAGTCGAAAAATCGTTGAAAAATTTTGAGATATAATTTGTATAATATCATTTTTTGCCATTAGACATGTGAACTTGTCGTCAGGCATAAGGCCAGTGTTGTCGTGGTTACATGTCACCCAACATTGCGCAGGGTTAAGTGACTTAAAGCTGGTCTCAAGTACACACAATATTGTTGTATCTATCGCTATCTGATGGAAACGGTCGACGCTTATGGCTTTGATGCTACAATTAATCAACTAGTGTTTAACAAAAAACTACGTGTATACCTCAAAAGTTCATTGTCATTGTGAATAGGTAAAGGCAATTACAATTTATTTATTCAAAATGTTTAAATTTTCTGTACAAATCAAAATGTTCCAAATAACGTAGTAATTTTATAATTCATCTATCGACCTCGTAAGCACCGTGTAACTACAGCATCTGAACCAGTTTAAAATGTGAATGTACACTACGACCCATACTAGCTACACTATTAAGACATGCTTCATCGTATAATGTCGTGTGACCTCAGATAACCTTTAATCTGTTTTCGAAAGGAAAAGTGTTCATCGGGGAGATGTGTATGTCTGTTATGATAATTACTAAGGAAACTACGTGATTGACTGCCATTGTAATGTGAATAGGGATTCACAAATTCCCAGATATATCGCAAACTACATGAGTCACACATATCTGTTTAAGGGTTGATGCTCCTTTTTTGCACACTCTTGGACACGTTACACGTTAGGATGCACACGAATCTGTGACTGTTGAGCTGCCTCCGTTTTAATTTTAGTGTTTATAATACAAAATCAATGTTGTTTATTTCAAAAGTGCTCCAACACATAGTGCACTGATCAAATATTAAAGTACATTTATTTACATATTTCTTCGATTGATGAACAGAGAGCTGGCAAGCAAATGGAGAACCTCGTCCCGCGGCGGAAATATGCTGCTCCTTTAAGCGTGCAAGGTGTATTAACAAGGACTGAGCACAGAAACGAATTACACACGGGGCAATCGATCAGATGGGATGATAGTCCCCGAAATGTAATATCTCGTGATTGTTGAGTAGGGTAGATTGTCGCCAAGTGTATACTGCAAAAAATCAGCTATGGAAATCGAATGAACAAAGCCCCTGATAGGAGGCAAACACGAAAACCCCTGTGCCATACCCAGATACCGCTATGTACATGGTAATCACAGCCATATCGGAAATACATGTGACATGGTGCATTTTTCCAAGTTTAGCATATATTTTAATTTGCATGCACTTTTAACCAATCGTTCACATGGAGTAGCGTTTGCTGAATATCTTAACGGACTGGCCGGGGAAGAAAGGGTCGCTAACATCGACACCTGGGTGTTCAGATTTGGTGTTATAATAAGAAACCCAAATATACACATAATTACCATGACTGAATGACAAAGTGCATATAGCACTAGGATCATCTCCCGCCCGACTGGACACATTATTGATGCTTTTGACATGGTGAAAATTAGTTAGCCTCCAACGATCCTTTTAACATCGTGGCTTGATATAAGTAAACCAACGTGGCTACCTTTGTGCGTCATGTTACGAACTGTAACCATAGCGATCACTGAGATACCAATTACGGCAATTGTTATTTTCACAGGCTCGCTGAACACAAATCACACCACCTTCAGCAAAATTAAAAACTGTTAAAAATACCAGAATACACATGAGTGGTGTGCAGTGAATAGCCTGTCAATATATCACTTATGCTCAATTGCAGTCACTGTATTCTTATTTCACGAACATAAACACAAAGTGACATTTTACCTGACCTTTTCAGAGCATTTAATATTTATAATAGACATATACGATTCATCTATTGTTAACGATATTTTCAATTTCCGTTAAGCTGTTAAGAGATTGAAATAATTTATTGCCTTTGCCCCTGATGATAAACACGCTACAAAAGGTTTGGTTAATTAGTCAGTCCCCGAACAAAGATACATCGTATAGTCTTGTGGTGTTGTTATACACGTGCGTGATAGACTTAAACAAATCTAAAATCGTCCCCGCACGAAATAAAGTTCGTATTCGGCATTAGTTCTACTACCCAGTGTTAAGCCTAAGAGCAGATACCCAAGGCGACATAGACAATATGGTGCCGCGTGATAGACGATTATTTAAGAGTTGATTAGAACTACAGGTTCGTAATGATCAAATGCATTCAATCTAAGTATATTAGTATATTAGTCGAATAACGTTTATTAAAAGCATTACAGTGACTTTGGGTGTAACACTGTTGTAAATACTGGCGTTATATAAATATGTTTGATTAATTGATCGATTGATCGATTTCTCTCTGCAGAGTAATTAAGAACAACGTTATGTTTAATAGATAATGGCATCAGTAATACAGCAAGCCAGAGCATGGCTGCCAATAGCCCCCCTACTAAATTGTACAAGAAATTGTTAACTTTCGTTATTTCTTGCAATGCGTGTTTCTTAACTGAATGTTAGCAGATGATATGCCATATGGTATACATCTTCTGCGAATATAGCCCTCAATATTATGTGAGAAGCGTTGGCTCTTGATCACTACAATGGCGACACGGACACACTCTAAATCGCCAAGCTGTCAGATTGGTAAGCACTAGAGTGGTTCATTGCAAACAGGGAGGCAGCCGTTAGGACATAACACTAGACAACTAATCATCGTACTTAGTATTATAGCAGTAGATACTCATCGATATTTTCTTTGTGTGAGACCTGCTAGATTTAGAGAATCGGAAAATTATATTATAAATGACAAAGAATACATGACATACAAGTAATTTCTTATTACCTACTGCAATACTAATTACAATCCTTTAGTGTCCAAAGACAATCCATACAATATAAACCTATAATCAACAATTGATGGTATAAAAAGATAACCAATCATATATCAGTCTTTTTCATGTAACCCATGTAATTTGTCACATTATTTGAAAGAAAAAAATTGAATATGAGGTGTATTTTCAATTGTTGAGAACAAGTGTTCATTGCATGATATTTTTAAAATCGAAGAACATTCTCCAATTGCTATTGTGCAAACGTATGAAGGAGAGTAAAATAACGTGTAGAACATCTTAACCATGCAAATGGCATGATTATATTTTCAAGTCAGTTCGTTCTGTTTATGGCGTTCGTCCAGATGAATTTATGTTATCTGACTTCACTTTCCAAGATACACAACTACTGACTAACCTATTACAAATAATTTATATACATCTACAATATTGCCGTTAAAATGAGAATGTTTTGTCTTTTATTTATGTCCGTATATTATTTACTCTTTCCCTGGAGCCTGGAAGTATGCAATTTATATACTACGCACGAGTGATCTTAAAAACAATATCTTTCTCGCCATTTGTCGTGGTATTGTGAATTACGTATGCTTACGATGCGTAATAATTAATTATTTAATTGTGATATGTATGACATTGATATTATTTGGCGGAATTTGAAAAAATATGCGTGTTTATGTTGTTTCTGCGAAAGTGTTGTTGTTCAAACGCCGACGTTCTGAACTGTTCGCTTCCTTGCAGTCGGAAACAACAATGTGTATCGTATCATCGTTTCACAGTAACCCCAAACGACATTGTATAGTATGTATGTGTGTATGCTGGTGCATTTATAAGCTTAAATCCGTAATATGAGACGTTGTTAGGCTTCTCAAGTTTGTTTCACACTCACTCAGAGTTAGAGTCGACACATTTTTGAGGAGTTTCCAACTCACGTTTGGATTTGAATTTGGGGCATACGGATCACAATACCGGTGCAACAACCATCAACACCTTAATATCGAATTGAATTTATTTTGCGATCCCAATGATGAACACAATATACTATGATTTGTATGTACACATTCTATATGTTAATTATTGTTACTTTTAATACGACACACACTAGAGTATGTATGCAAAGAATGATTCAGTGGCGTCATCCTCTGTTTTGTTTAGGATTACAGAACATTTTTATAGCACGCTGTGGTGACATATATCATGGTTCTTGTAAATGTATATTCGACTTCGTGATCAATGGTTATCTCAGTGGAGATCTACGACTTAAAATAAATCTTGACGCGTTCAATAAAAACTGACACTTGATTGGAGATAATAAATCTGATAGTTGAAATACTGATTTACTGTGACAAGTCTAATGACATGTCACTGATTTTCAAGATACCTCTCTCTCTATCTCAAAGCAAAATGTTAATATGTACTCATACTTCGGTATATGAACCCAGTGCGAATACGAATGCGCATGTCCTAACGTATATAACTATGTCTATTTATGAATTTCATTTGAATACAATGCTACGTTACAATATTTGCTTAAATACGATGGTTGTATATCGGCCCATAGACAAAGTCTTTCGGTTTTATAATTGTATCCCTATACAATACGAATACAAATAAATTTCGAGCTCTGCACAGAAAAAAATACATGACATAGTCTAACTGAAAAAAGCTCAAAACTTATCTAGACAGTCAGCTGGAATGTTGATAAACTACACATAATTTACTTTGCTTCTGACAAAAACTGGGAGTAATTTTTTTATCAGAAGTATTGTGTTATCTGTATAGCACGCATTTTTATGTTTTATCACATGCAGTACTTGAGTATATACTTACTCGGGAAAGCCCTGATTGTAAGGCGAAGCGTCCTGGCGTAGACCTTGTTAGATAAACAACCCGAAGCAGTCGTGTGTTCTTGTATGTAATATTTCTTTTTTTATCTCACGCTACAATATACTCTCTGGGGAATATTCGATTCGTCTGTTCATTATATTATTATTTTATCACTGTTGTATTTAACAATTTACGATTTTTTTATCATATCAAAATATGACTGTAATGAACTGTGTCATCCCACTGTAATCCTTACGTTTAGATGCAAGGATTTTAAATATTCATGAAACTTGTCTGTCGAATTACAATATTTAGAATAAAAGCTTATAGACACGAAAGGTCGGACTACTTTGGTATAAAACAAAATACAATGATTTTGATAATCCTCTGACTAGAATTACAAAATTATAGTGAATGTTGAGAAAAAGGATGTAACAAAAAACAGTTCTGCTTACTCAAAAAAAACATATATAAAGAAGAAGGGTCGTCACCTGCGCACGCGCGGGAATTGAGTCCCGAGCGACGATAACAACACACGCTAATAACGCAAAGGTTCATGGGTAGACGCTTGTTTGTAAACAATGACACGCTATGCCCATCTGACGTACGCATGCGCAGGTGACGACACCCCCGCTTTAACCGTCATAGAACCTTTGTTATGGAGACGCTGACGTATTTTGTGATTCGTGATTTGTTTCATAACGATGTATTACTTGGTTGTTGTTACAATATCTCGGTATCGATTATAAATAAATGAACCATCATCTGGTAGCATACGTATCATGTACAAACTGAATTGGATATTTAATTGTAATGTCTAAAGGCGTCATTCTGGCAGGGCACTGATTATGCACAGAGCTTTAGGTGTTCTACAAACCTGAACGTTAGGCTAAACGTTTGTTAAATAACGCAATCTATATGCAACGGGTCACGTAGAACTAATAATGGGGTTTGTCGCGCTGGTCTATTCCTGATGAACCCAGGATGCATATTACATGTGCGTTGGTAACCAGTGATCCACACGAGAGTTGGGTTTAGAAGAACTCGTGGAAATTACGATCTCGCTTTATAGCTCAAATCATTTCTAGTGATTAATATGTATGGGCGATTTACACAAGGCATCGTACTATCAAACGAAACAATGTATCTCATGTGTTCAGTTCAGGAAGTTTGCATAATATGCAGTTTTTATAACTAGGTAAGTAACATTGTTATCGCAATAGCAGTAGTTAGTTGTAAACGAATTAGAAATATACATACATATAAATACATACATACAAATCACACGGACCCCCCAGCTAGAGTCTAATCTGTAGTAACCCTGCAGCTTAGTAACTATTTACCAATGTAAAGAACCCTTGCATTATTATATATCTATAGGTCAATGAGGAGGCTTAAGGATTAATTTAAAATGTCTGATATAATTGTGAGGTAATATCCGAATGCCTTAAAGTGATTATGGGAATTTCACTAATGACGCATTGATACATTTCCAATGATATACATTGTCAAATGCTTGTTTGTATAGAAAAATCTCCAGTATAAGGTGGAGATATATATGTACAATTTGTGTATATTATAGTTTACCTATTGTAACGAGATAATATTTTCTCCGATTAGATGTGATGCTGGACTTCAGGCCCATGTTTACTGCGAAATAAATGAATTGTGTTGATTTCGGAATTTGGAATTACTATACTCATAAAATGTGTAAACCTAAATTGTGGCAGGTGCACCCTATACTAGTGTGGTAATTGTATTGGATTTGGGATTCATGCGCGCCACAAAGTGCAACCCATATTATTTTCATTCTCAATGTATTTTTAATAGATATTTAGAACAACGCATAACAAAGTCCTCAGGGAAACATTGCTGCTGACATTCATGGATACATAATTCTTGGTCATACTTGTGTGACAATTTATTTTTTTGCATGTTTAGTGATTTCAAAATTTGAAATATATTTCTTGAGCAATTGGAACATTTTATAACATTCGTGAATTTGTTTGGTCATACAACACATATTAAGTCCTATAAATAATTCTAAAGTTTAAATGTATTTCCTGAACATAGAAAATCCTTTTCCTTCAAGGAAATGCATTATTTTACCATAACAAACCTTTGCGTGAACCTGATACTTTGTTTCAAGCTAAATATTATACTTTGAGATAACTTACTCGTAGACATATACACTGATAACAAAAGTTTGAATAATGTATTGTCTGATAACTGATCACAGAGACCGTTTGACTACTAGTATAATGTTAATGCATAACATGATATTTGTATAATTATTATATCTCTATTTGTTAAAAAATATTGATGTTATATACATATGTGAATGAATTCGATATGGCACCCATTCATGAACACCATGCGGGAACCTAATCAATAATATACGGTTCATTAATACACATGCTACAGACTACTGTCTTGATACAGCTGGAAATGGCACGCACATTGGTGCTCTTCAATACACAAAGGGAAAAAAATGAGATCTACCTTGTTACAGAAGCACTTCTCAAAAGCATAAGAAGTCTGTCTTACAGGATCGTCCGATGTCTGTCAGCAAGGCCTTTAGAGTAACGTGTGTGTATATAGTTACTAGAGTGAGGTTTAAGCCAGACACGTTAAGATCCTCGTCATTTCTGTTCTTAGTGGTAAACTATAAAACTGTGGGTCTTGGTAGCTTTAGATGTTGAAAGTAATGTAATGGCTAAACACTCTTGTATCTACTTTCTGTTTGGTCAAATGTAACACTGGCTCTGTCCTCAGCAGAAAGAAACATTTTGCAGTCAGAAAGGACGAGTGAATCCAAGTGTTCGTACTGGGGTTGTATATTTATGTTTGTTATCCATGACCTATAGAGAACGTTGTCGACCACAATGCAGGAGTGATCAACAACGCACATGCTACACCTGGAGAAAGTGGTAAGCCGAAGAAAAGACACATTAGACAAATAGGTAGGTACTAGCGATTACAGTGTTTATCTGCAGCAACCCAGAACAAAGACATCAAAGTTTACCGCCACATAAAGATAAGTTGATCTACCTTCCAATGATGGATGTGGTGGTGGTTTATTTGACATCTTAGCTGAAGTTGTGTAAATGTTTATTCCCATAGCGTGAGCTATACATTGTTCACTTTTTTTAGATATGTGTATTAACTGATCATAACATTACTGTCAGAATATTTACTTAATGTCTGTCTTTTCTTTCCTAACACGTTATCACTATAGATATTATAACATCAGGTGACATAACATTTCTATATATATGACCTATGTTTCTGAAGTGACATTTACAGTAATCTCGCATCCACATAGTGTCCTGAAGTATTGTTTGACTGGTTAAGTAAACTTCCTGCGTGTAGCTGATTGTTCCAAGTATACCGCCAACATTCTCTAATTAAAATGTAAATAAATATACTTTTATCACAAGAGAAATGTTTTACATTGAAATAGGATTAATAAGCTAATTCCCTGCGGTTAGGTATTTGCCAATAACATTCACTAGTCACTAAACAGTCACACACTTGTCTCCAAAGCATACACTTGATCTTAAAAACCGAAAATTGGGCATATATCTAATACGCATTTTCAGGAAGCTAACCCAGTCAAATGTGGTTTATGTGAATTAAAGAAGTAAAATGTAAAATGCTATATTTAAAATGTTTCCCATGCTCACGGAAATGTTTAACTCTGAAATCACATAAGTATCTTGCTATTAAACCTCTGTTATATGACCTAAAATATATATTTAAAGTACAAAAAGGTGCATTTTTAATATGTTGTTCCAGAGATTTTGCCGTAATGCAATTTGTAGTAGGATGGCACTAATATTGACTAGAGTATGCGCACAACCTGCATATATATCAACTTTTGAATATTCACGATATACCCAAAATCATCAAATAGCCTAAAAACCAATGACCTACATTGTTTTTTGAACCCAAATGTAATTATTCTTTCCTTTGTCGGTGTCGCGTAACCAATATATGAGTTCTACGATGATGAATTGAGCCAAAGGCATATGAAAGACCTAAAACAACACAAATGGAAGTAGCAGAACTACATATTAAAACACACTGCAAACACACTGGCACATTAAAAACATTGAGATGGGCACTAAAGTATCAAAGTTATTTTAGTCTGGGTGAACTTTAATATTTTTTTCTCACTCGCTTGATATCGATGCATGTAAAAATCATCATATGAGTATTTTAAGCGTAGCTATCGTGTGAATATATAATTAGGGCCTTATTAAATGTGATTTTATTCAGCTGTGTGCATTATATTTGGAATATTCAATAACAAGTCGGATACCGAATGCAGAGTATTAATGCACATTCCCAAGTAACTTGAAAATACGACCGTTACACGTGGAGATGACGTGTTTGAGCAGTCTAATGGCTCTAATTGAACAGATGCAATTATATAACAAGTAATTAGCATATTATGTGATGTGGTTGATAAATATGTGTCACATAATGTTACGAAATTAACAAATAGTGTGTATGCCCTATAACCTCTTTGTAGAGATGTCTCCTACCCATGGTAACACTAGTTTTGTGTTGGTTCTTTTGTAGCTTGGGAGTTCGCGCATCCACTTGTTCCTATGACGATACTTAGGAACGGATATTTCAGATGTGGATACATGGTTCATCGCATATCAACGTATATATTTTCTAATTACGATGAACCATTACATTGAATTCTTGTTAAATAATAAAGCTGCAATTGAATAGATGTTACATATACTGTTATTTGTAGTAGATTAACACATACACTCTCAGTCTGTCGTACATGTGTATCATTTTATCCGTTGCTGTGAATTGAAATTTGTTGACTTAATAAACTTTTAATCTTAATAAATTTTGAATTGCCACTAAACTATATAACCACCATTCGAAGTACATGTACGCAGAATACACTCAACTAAGAGTGATTGGTAACCGACTCGAGCTTTCTCAAAATCAAACAAGCTTCTGTAGTTCTTCACGACTTGGGGCAAGATGATTCAAGCAGCTGTTAAAAAAAATCCTGAATTTACTCAATCTACAAATTAGGGAATGAAACAAATAATCATCTCAGCTCAAGTCTTAACACTCTGGTATACATAACTGGAATACAACTGAAAATCATTGTTAAGATGTTGCAGCCACGAATTGTGAGTTGAACATTCACTTGAAACTCAGACAGTATATGATTGCTCGAGTCTTAAACGAGCGTCTAATTACATGGTTACAAACGTACGGTTGCTTTTGATGTCGAGTGATATTCAATTACCGTTTACATCCACGGCACTCCCAGGGGGTTTACAGTATCCCCTCTCCAGCACGTTTACTGTACCCAGAGGATGATGGATATTTACTTATTATCTCCATCGAACTAGGAACCTGGTATAAACACGCGCAGCTGGGTATTATTGATTAGATCGATGACTGTTATTTATAGCTGATTGTATATGTAGGGCATTGTGTCACAGGAAACATATTCCATGTTTGAAACTATGTGACGTGACTGTGCAACCATCTTTTTAGCATATTGGCATTATCGAAATTTAAACACTAAACTTTAATAAACAAACACCGACAACAATTGAATGGGTGAATTAGTGAATGAATGCGCACGTTGTTTATTCCCTCGTGGTTGCACATAAATATTTCCCAGTCAGGTCCGGTCTTTTGAGTCATACGACACGTGATGGCCCTTAAGACAGAACTTGACTTTCCTACGTGCGAGCCGCGTACGAGCCACTAGAACCACCCGAGATTCGTACTTGGCCTGAATGAGACACTTGATCAAACTCTCCGGGCTTGACCTTTTGGGCGACGCTCAGAGAAAAGCTGTGTTTTCTACGATATGTATTGCCATCATCTGAAAGAAGTTTTAAAATAAATATATGTATGTACAACCAATGTCAAATCGTATCCAAGAAAATCTATTATACAAAATGACAAAAAGTTAACTGTTTTGCCACGGTTAACCTCTTTGGTAATTATTTTAAACAATTATATTAATACAAGTTATGTAATAATGAATAAATTTTTGTTCACAAAACGGAGTCATTTAGAATTTGTTCCATATACGCATGCGCAAAATAACAGTATACGTGGATAACTGACATTCACATTTTGTTTTTATGAAGGGTTTATATTCAAGGCAAAAATTAATTGTGTTCATCTCACTGCTGTGTCACGCTAAGGAAAACAGTCCCGATATTCTACACAAGCTCCACGCGCAGCTAGCAATTGTTCAATATTTATTTATTTAGTGTGTCAACATAAGCAGAACAAGGGTGTGGTGTGCAATAAAACACACATTGACTTGCATAGTGGTAAAGGTAGCACTTTGACGTCGTTGTCAGTCAATTGTTACATGCCGCATTGCGCAGTGGGGTGATATCGCAAATATCTTGTGGTACAGACTAGTAGAATTAGAGGCTTTTGATGGCAACCACCGTCAACGCTGGTTTGCCTTATGAACCACGCCATCTACAGGTCAAACGCCGCAAACTTGATGGGCGTCGACATACGTTTTTTACATAACATTGATAGTTTTATTCTCGAAATCATCATATATTGATAGTTGTAGACAATCCGTTGGATAAGTGTCATTATTCAGTTCATCCAGTTACCGAACTAAAATATTACCATAAACATTAATTACATTTGTAGTTTGCACAGATTAATTTACTGACGATTTTTAACCTATGATGTTGACCGTGTATTATAATAATATGTGCGCGTTTACATGTTGCTGCCAGTGGTATTCAGTCTAACATCGGTTAATATAGCATACTGTGACATTTTGTTTTTAAAATACCCAACGATTTGTCTCTAATCCCATTATAGGCGTTGTCGTAGTTTAGAATAATTTTGAAAATATTGATTGAAATTATTATGTGAATGACAAGAAAACGAATGCGAATGATATGGGTCATGGTACGTATTCTAAAACGTTTTATTTTATATGAATGCCATTTATTTTTGCAAAGTCAGCAAATTAATAGTGAGTTATTTATAAAGGTGGTTTTAAAATGTGAATTATCCTTTGACGTATTATGATATAGTAATACCCTCTTGATACGTGAACTCTGACCTCTCATGAGGGCGTGGTCTTTAGAGTAGCTGCCATCTTTAATACTGTGATGTGATCGTCATACTACACACAGCACATTTTCAGTCGTAATTCCCTCAAACACTGCAGAGTTAAATCGATCTGTCTACTCGCTGAAACCGCAATGAATCTCTAATGTCACTCCGGCAATATATTGAAATTTGATGACTACTTTTTAGCGTCATTCATTAGATTTGAACGTTTATTTCCCACACATTCTTTCATGGCGATTACAGGTACGCAGCGGGTCATTGTGTGCACTGGGAGTCTCCCGTTGGATGGGTCTCCGGCTCGTTATATCCTGATCTAATTCTGGTAATTTCGCAGGAATATTCGACACTGAACATATATCACTATATATCGAGATGTATAAGTTTAATCTTTCCTAGATTGCGCTCCAAAATGCAAATGAATTTATAATCTCGAATTTAGAGGATTGTTCCATACTTTATTCAGAACAGGCTTTGTCGTCATGATATAATACATTGAAATAACAGCTTAAATGCAAGATGCCCGGGTACCGCGATGTATACCTTAACGACGAAGCAATTGAGTTTTCCACCGATATGTGTTCACGATCTCGCGTTTACAATGCTACAAACGTAAAAATGCTTTAGTAATCTGAAGTTACTTACGTAATAAATGAAAATAATCGGACCTCTCGGTGATTTGTATGGAGTTTTATTATTGTGCGTGATATATCTTGAAACATTAATACTTCTGAACCCAAACATTTGCCGCAGGTCCGGGAATACATTAAAGAAAAAATAACTGGCGGTATTACGCATCTAGTAAGATTTAAATCAGTATTACAGTTGGTTCCAGTAGCCGCACTGCTCAGAAATGAACAAGTATCCTTGTATCTGGGTGTCCTAGACCTACGGCCAAAATAATCTCTACCAGGCGTTCGTATGCCCACGGCCCAGGCCAATACTGAAGCTGCTCTGTATAGTGGTAGGCTTGCGATCCAGTCCCAATGCGAGCTTCAATTACTAGACCCCGGGAGCTTAAAATCTGATGATACTAGACTATATTCTCATTGGCACCCAGCGTGAAATAACTTCATGGCCCAGATGAGGGACGGGGTATGCAACAGAACAGTGAAACTAATATAATGCTACACACAATACACACATTATGGTAATCACCGCGTTTCATCGCGTTCGTATCATCAACAGTATAACCACATAGCTAAATACAGGGGGGTAAAGTAGATAATGCATTTGCTGTAATCTACATGTCACGCATTCCATGACAAAGAAAAGTAATAAATTACAATTATATATAAGCTGACTGGATTTTATTCATCACCAAGCATAGCCTATAAATGTGTAAATACTTCTTGTATTAAGTATTATATTTTGACATGAGCTCGCATGCGTACTTCGCCCAGTGCTGTTGCAAATAAATAAGTATATTGCACTTAATAAATATGCTTTGTTTGTACTGATAAAACAATAACGTAAACACGTCGCCTCTCTCTATATATATTTTGTTGGGTTCAGGTTGCCCTATTTGGCATTACACCAGATAGTGACATTCATGTTAATTTCCGGTAAACATATATGTACCGTTTTGATACAAAAGCTTCATACTAAAGATATGCTGAGATATGCTTTCTACATAATATCCTAAACGGCAACGAAACTACGTACACTATACATTTTGGCCTACCGGGGTATTTAGCTTGTACACATACGTAAGGTGTGTTCGTTCGACCACGCCCAATTAATATTTAATTCCCGAACACGTTTTTAGTTGCATTTCTTATTGTAATGCCACGGGGATACATGAGATATCCTGACAGAACTTTCTAATGCAACAGTTCTTTCCGTAATCGTAATCGGCAAACTGTTACAGGGTGGTCACATGTCGAGCATTACGAATCAGACGTTTTGTAAACTGGAACATGTTTGGATACTTTATAATGTACAACTTGGATGAAAACGGGAGCTTAACCGGCTCTTAGATCCGTATTATAACCACCTTAGAGCGAACGTTTGCAAGCAAATCACCATTTGTACGTGCAGTGAACAACACTGACACCTCGTCCAGCGGGCGGGAACAGATATCGCGAGATTAGATAAGATTGTAATTGAAATAACTCACCCAATATTTATGCTTTAAATGTCAGGTAATACTAATCACAGCGACAAACACACTATGGCGCACTTGTCTTCTGAACTGTAAACCACGAGTTGTGATTCAATCAAATGCCGAGTCTTCTCTGCCTTTATCATATGCTGGTCGTCGGCTCCAAACAACGCGGTACAACTACGCATGCGCAATTGTGACCCGGTTGCCCACACAAACGAGTGAGTGAAATTGAAACACGGTCAGATATTACTCACAGTCTGTTACTGTTCTTTACTCTAAGACAGATAGAAAATACGAACACTCAGTTACATATACAGTAATTACAGAAAGTAATTTCAAGCAATGGCGCATATCCATTTGCTATACTGTTCTGGTTAAATATCTATTTCATAATACGTGCTGCAAGTGTATCGTTATCAATGGAATATTAATTGGCAACTAACTTGTAATGAGTGGCCGGTAATCCATAATTAATTGTGTATGTTTTCATAATCTCAATATGGTTTCGAGATCATAAACTACACTAGCGGAATTTCAATTTGTTATAATATTATACTGATATTCTATTCTGTATCCGATCTATAATTGTGTTCGTTCGATCATGAATTACGCTTGGCGTAGAATAGAGTATTGGCAATACGACCAGCGGTATTTTTAATATTAAATATAACAGAATGCTGGTAGTCGAACTCGTCAGCGATGGGTAATCTACACGTCACAATCCATCAACATATCTGGTTGAGCTATGACCCCCATCTGACAGAGCGATCCAATAGAAAATTGGAAGATTTGGTGTAGTGTTTTCTTCAAATTTCTGCTTGCGACTGGTAGCTGAACGTTGATCGAGACGATGACAGAAGTAGAGACGAGTTTAAAAGTGTCAACGACTGTAATATGATATTATATCAAAAACTAAAACCTTAGTGACGCATAAACACAATTTTTGCAAAAAACATAAAGCATGTACCCCCATCCCAACTACCCCCACCCAAATAAGGTTGTATAGTAATTCATGCATGCAATTTGATGGTAAAAACGTGTTCAATGCAAATATAGTATGACATGATATCATTTATAATGCAAAGCAGCGACAAGGAAGTCAAGTGCGCCACGAACGTCGACAGTAGAACCATTCATGATTCAGTCACTATCGGCCGTGGACATCCAGAAATAATCACCAAACAAACAAACAAACATTTGTTGATGCCATTACATATGATGAAATAATAGCCCCATAATACGTTGTTTTCAAAATACTAATAAAATATTAATATAATAACAAAAATTAATATTTCCGCGATCAATAGGTCACAAATTACTCATTATTTAGTTTATTTTGCGTCTCATTTGCATACCAAAATGGTTGAAATTATCAAAATCATGATATATTAACTTTAGCTTTGTTTTTAGTACAACTTTTTGTTTTTCAATTTGCGGAGTACACTTATTATTCACTCATTATCGAATGTCACCTTCTTCATTATTTGCATAATTGCATCAATTGGTTGATTGCGGAATCTCAAAAAAAATATTAAACTGACGTAATCATAGAACGTTATTCAGCGCGTGAAACAGACTAAATGTTGTAAACGTGCGCAGACGACAACTACAATTTATCACACTAGGTAATGCTTTATGACGTCAAATGAAATATACTATTTTGAATAATGGTATTATTGTGAACTCCGTTGTAACGCAATTGTAACACAATGACCTGTAACATACAAATATTCTAACTAATCCACGAGTGACCTCATTTATTCCGACACATTACCCAGGCTAAAGCGTTGCGTATCGCAAATAGACATACTGAATACAGAGTAAAACTAGCCACTTTTATTATAATAATAATATTATTATTACGATATTCCCTAATATCTTGCATTACAACATGCAAGTAATATAGTGCATCTAATTGAATAAACACATATCAGCTACTGGCATAAAGATAAAGATAATTCACAACTTATATTATGACTGAAGTTACATATAGAAATATTTCTATATTAAATTTTCAGAATTACGCATTATATTGTTTTACATATTAATGCGAGCTTCATGTAGTAAACAACTTAATATATATAAAAATAGAATTATCATCAACATCTTTACTTTGGAAGTATGCTGCCGCCGTAGCGTACGCTCAAAACATACTCCTAAATTTTAAAATGCAGTGTAATTTATTAATGTTCGAAAATGGTCGACCGCATATTCTAATCGAAAGCAGCCTGAGAGTAAAAACGTGCCTGCGTAAAATAGGTATTATCTGATTAACCAAATAATGCACACGTAATCTGCGTGTTCGATAGTCATCAAATACTACCCAATTGGGACATTAAGACGCACACATTGTGATCGGAATGCGGCAACAAAAACACGTTTGAAACGCTCCATTAATCACACTCATTCATTTTACATGGTACTGTTTTTTTATTATTTCATAAACATGTTACACCGTACTAACTATTCGCAATATAATCTCCTTTGACACGATTTTGCATTATCCTTTCGTCAAAACGAGTCAACGATTATCAAAGTGTTATTTTCTTTTGTTGCCTTCAATAATTAATCGTCTATCACTCTTCTCTAACCAGTCACATGTTTTGCACTCAATTGATCTTTTAAAGTACTTTTTAAATTTATAAACTCGGAAAAAAAATTATAATGTTTCATTGGAAGATTGTTACTTATATTTACAATTGAATACAGTGTAAAGAATCAGGGCAGCATAGTGTGGTCACGTGACATCTTGATTGCTTTAAATGCGCTCATGCTATCTATGCTAATTTAAATTTTCCATTGACGTCACTTTGTACACCTTATACATGATGTAAACTGGTCGCTTTACTACATTAGTAAATATATCACACCGCCACGTTTTTTTTGATATGCGCATATCTCGGCAACGCTGTTAGTAAGTCAAACACATATTCGAAGGATTCACATACGGCGGTAAAGTATGCATTTAACATTACGCACTGTTATGCGGTTGGTGTTACACTCTAATGTTCTCGCGAGACCTTTAAATCATTGTGATCAGTGGTTTGTGAAATTGCAGTTCATTGCCCAACTAAAGTTTTTAAACACTTTTTATGACCACAGACTCATCAATGTCACGTGAACGTGATGTTTTATTAAAGTTAACATGGCAGACGCTGCATAGATGCTAGGCGAATGCAATTTACAAGCATTTGCTATTAGGTGTACCCAGGTACAGGATGTACCGTCTATTCTAACGAGAGATTAGTGGAGTAATATGTGTCCACTTACGATCTGCACTCATCCATATAGACCCTTATCGGGCTTAACTGCGAAGCTTAACAAACTCATTAGAGGTGCTTAGATGACTTATTTGGGGCTTTCATGAGACTTGCGTAACGACACATAAGGTAATTGTTCTCATAACAATATGTCATCGAACCTTTTTTGTCGCCGTTATTTTTACTGGGTGAAAACACAATAACAACCTCTCACAACAAAATATCTTGTTTTGGATTTACTGAATTTTCTAATGGGTCACTTTAGTGTTATTGGAAATAACACTCGATTTGAACTTAGATCATCGTACTTTGTATGTGAGTTCGACATTTTGCAAAATATCAAGTTTAAATTAGAGATAGCTTCATCAGAATGTTCATTTTAGGTAGAAATAGGAAGTAATGTGCCAACTCACCTTCCACGCATACCATTTAGGAAAACCATTTTTTAAACATTATATTATTCATCGTTACGAAATACTGTAGAATACATTATTTTCGCTTGGAATTTATTTTCGCTGAAGGGATGATTCCGTGAAAATAAAATCCAGCGAATATACTTTTTTCCTATATTTCACATTACATTCATCAAAAATCAGTGAAAAATAAGTTACTAGTAATACGGCATAATAAACATAACATTAAGTCAACTAATAAAATTTCGATTTTGATGGTTTTGAGGACAAATCATTGATTTGCTGTTATTCAGTCGAGAATATATATGCACATCCGCACCCGACATAAACAATGAAAGGAATTTCGAAAGACATAAATTCATGGGTTGATGTTTGATTGAAGCAAGTCTCAGTGACAAAACAAAATATAAACAAAATAATAGATTGTCTGCTATGCAATCAGATATCTTGACAGTACCTAGCAATAAAGTAGTGTGATAATTTTCTATATTTCAATATTATGTAATAAAAATCTCTCGCAATCTGATGGAACTTTTGACCTCATGGCTGACCCTAACAAAATACTCCATTACTGCAATATGTAGGTGGTTTTACATACTTGATTTGTTTTTAGGTAATGTATTAGTTCAGATATTTATAGTAGTCCCAGGTGTTAGCTAAAACGTGTGTATGTGCTGTGATATAAAGCCGCCTATATTTGTGATGTCATCTCAAATTCTCGCAACCTCAGCTGTATTCAGCTTTATCAACGAGTGGTGAAGCCGTTCGTATATGTGTGCTGTATCTCTGAACTGTTAAATAATAAGTGTTTATAAAACACGTCAAACGTATTATAAATGTGTAGCCGAGAAGCAAGAATACAGTGTGTATAATTAATAATATGTTCTGCTCAAGACAAGTTATGAAGAAGTTCATGTGATGATTGAATTGAAGTTTTTTGGACAGATTTCTACCAATTAGGCTCTGTTACGCCGGAAGGTGCTCATATACATTTTATATCTATGGTGTTAAAAGTGGCGAACGCTCACATTTCATAGAGCAAGGTAATTCAAATAATCATTTCCAGGAAGAGATATCGAATCAACGACAAATGACACACCAGAAAAAGCAAGCGGACTATGATTGTGATATGATTGTAGTTTTTGATCAACTTGACTTTTATGTTCTTTTCTATAATCTGAAATCAATATTTAATATCTGTCGAAGTAATTTGATACAAATCTAAATACTAAGATCCAATAGTTGAATGCTATATTTTCCCTGTAATATGTTGGTACAAATACAGTAAAGATTAGTGCCTATTGGTATTGATTAAAACGTTTGATAATAATCTCGAAAATATCACAAAACCAGACTGTCGAGCTCGATTCAGGGAACCAGTCACACTTAAACAGATCACAACGTTTAAATTCAGCTGTGACATATATTAAACCAGCTAATTGTATATTTAATTTCTCTTAAATTTCTATGGGAATTAATAATTAAAATTGAATGCAATTTATAAAGCATTTCCTGTATGCTATTTCCAACTGTTCTCGGCATTTATGATTTTGCTTAGCAATGCTGCCAGCGAGTTACAATTTGAGCTATTCCATCAAGTGTACCATCGAATCAGACACTTGTATCTCCCTTCAGTTAACAATTAAAACAGCGTCCAAGATAATCATATTACATTATTCATTAGCATAACTGAATATTCAAATGTACTTGACTGAGTATTCGCATACAAGTATGTTAGTTCCTGTTTCTCGTGCAAGCAAGCAAGTGGGTGTGATCTTCGATCGTCCAATGTTATCAATTTCAGTTTGTTTATTTCCCTTAGAGAAATTCTACAACACATCCATTCACTCTCGACGTCAAATTGCGTTCTTTTAATGCATAACCAATCATATTTTTATAAGACATTATGTAAAGTCATGTTGTTGTATACTATATATACAGGATGATGGTGATTTTCGAAATGATTCAGCAATTTTGAACATATACAAAGCCTTGAATTGAATGGTGCAATTATTGCACAATAACAACCTAATCGTAAATGAGAGCAATTCCGAAATCTGACTATATTATGTGCATATTTTATAATTCCATTTTAAATTAGTGTGCACAACAATAATGCAATTGTGATGGCGCGCGTATAGTCTGGGGCACATCATGCACTATTCATTGTCGGAAATAAATCCTGAATTTTCTGAAATGATAATGGTCTTCCGAGTCACAGAAACAGATTTCCTAATAAGCTGCCCGATGGCTAGTCATATTATTTAATCCGTATATCTGGATTAAATAAAAAAAAACGTTAGTATTTGCACATAACCATCTTAATGGCACACTGTACCAGGGTTGAAATCTTCCATTTTTGTAGGTACAACGCTAACGCTGCAGACTGCAATACTATTTTTAGATTATCGGAAACCTATTACCTAAGTGTATATTAAAGTTGGATTCATGACGCCATGACGAGACGCCCACATTAACTGACTAAATTGCGAGCAGCGAGATATGCTTTACTTTATTTATTTATACGCACTATTTCATTTCTTCATCCTTTCTCGCTCAAATCGAGATGTTTTAGTGATATATCTCATATTACGTCACTTTTATAGCCTAGACAGGTTGAAGCTACTAATTAGCTTAGCTGCACCCAATCACGTACGTAGGTGACAGTTTTCACTGCATTCCCTAACGTAAAACGACGCATGTGGTATTAGGACCTGCGCGACACAGACTAACCTAAATCAATATTGCGCACTACAAGTCCGCCGTTCGCACAAGTGATGCATGTATCTTATTACTTTTACGACTCGTTTATAGATAAATACAAATAATTGCCAACGACTGGAATGAGATTGAGTGGAGTTAGTTTCTCGCGTAAATAACGGGTGTTATGTTAAATCAGAGTTAACATTTACCGTGTGCGTGACCCAAACACGTGTAGCACCAAATCGTCTAGGTATTGCCCCTTGTCCAACGGGCATCTCAGTCAAAAAAGAGTGCTCAATAACCGAGCATGACACGTAATGACCATACCATTTACGCCGGTGTAAATAACACAGTGTAGCCAAATATTGGGGAGAAGGGAGTCCGATCTGCTTCTACAAATAATGATGTTATTTACTTCCATCACGTATGGCAGCAGCTATAATAAGTTTACGTTATTTTCTTCTGATTGACTCTTGTACCTTAGAAGATATTTCGATGACAGAAACCAATAAAAAAATTCATCGATACAATTCATTTCAATTGCACATACATGTGAAAATAACCGCCTACGACGTGTCTGCATGTAGACCGGTGAATAATTTGTCAAACGTACGGACTATTGCACGCGACGGTTTGGGTGGCTGTGTCAATATATTTTTTCTCATTCAAGAGAAAATCGTACATGCATTGATTGCAAACGAACACTCCAGTTAACAATACATCATGGACGTTAATTCTATGGCGACTCAAAGGAGTTAGCTCTTTCAAAGTTTGTGTTAAAATTAATCAATAATTTCTTACAAACATCTTTTTTCAGTTCATTATTTAAGAACATTAAACGTATCAATTAACAGAATCGACAATACTATTGCGATATCAAAATACAATAAATATTATAACTATAAAATTACTAACAATACATCAGCATAACTAAATATGGCAACCTTATCTCCATTGCTACTCATGTTATAGTATTGACTTAAAATTTATATTGACAAGATTACCTGCGATGTAGTGATTGCAGCTCTGTCTGTTCCCAATTAATAACGCCAGCAAAAACATACACGCGACTCCAGCAAGTAATTAGTCATAATATGTTACTCGCCGTGGTATTCAGCGCCAGCAATGCAATCATGATAGAGAAATGCCAAACACATATTTTCTGCGCATGAGCAAGACAATATATCTGGGCATGCGTAATTAACCATTAATTTGGGGCTTGTGCGAGAAAAGGGCTGTATCTATAGTGGGTGTTTCTTTTTTTAAATCGTTCTTTTTCTCTAACATCATACAAACAAGGGAAGAAATCAAAAGGAAATAATGAAGTAATATCGGATATGTCGCCATTATATGTGTGTTGAAACATTGCCTACAACACAGGTAAAACACAGTGAATTACATTCATATGGTTTCATATTATGACATTCATTTTTCTTTGCCGTCCAAATTCCAAATCATAAAATGTGTGATTGATTGACGTTATTACCCACTGTCACAGGCCTACTTATTGTAATTGAGAGGGTTACCTACAGAACTCACACTGGACAGAGCGTTAACGTTCTTTCACTGCTAGAATGGGGTAGACAAGCAATAGTACTGGAAATTAAATACACATACACCAAAATATCGAGTTAAAGCTCATGGCTTTAATATATTTCAAAATAATTACAAGAAACAAAGCACAGAGAAATACAATGAATAAAGTTACCAAAACAGGGGATTGCCTAGGAAAGTGTACATTGGTGTTATTTAATGTTAATGTATTAATTACGTATACGCAGTGTATTGCGCACTGTATATATGTATAAATATATGATAAAACTGTCTAATCTATTGCAAATAAAGCAAGATTTGAATCAGCGTAGCTCCAGTTACTCTCCAACATTTTTATGACTCTAGTCTAGACTGCATTGCGAACGGCCGAGTTACACTCCTTTCGATTGCATCATTAGAAAATGTCGCCCCTGAAATTCGACCTTCGAGCAGTAATTAGCAGTTAATTAAGTGTCGTTTGATGTCCCATAAATTACCCCTCTTTTATCATATCTGTCTGCGAGGGCAAGTAGGAAAACGTCATTGCAAGCGCATAACTACTTAGTTACTTCCTGGTACCAATTTACAAACAATATTGTTAATTATACTGAAGCATGTACACTCAGTTACTAAATGTAAGTACGATCACTTGAACACTGTATTATGTCACGTGGGGCTAGATTGCATCACAAAAAACATTAAAGAAAAACAACGTTAGGAAGGTCGCGCACGTACGCATTTGCATTTTCATATTTTGTACACCTTAACAGTGTCAGGCAAAAAACAAATAGAACATTAGGGCATATTGCTGGGATGATTATGCTTTCCATCTGTTGAGATATGTATGTTTTTATTGATCTAATCTACGTATATATATATAGAGTTGTTTTATAGATTGATGTGCAATGAAGCAGCAACTGGAATGTCGCCTTCAAGGTGGTCAATGCACTAGAATATTTTCTTTCTGGTTTGCGATGCACTTAAAACGATGGAAGTTTCTTGTATTTTCTTATCTACTGTTCGCAATTACCTTGTCTGCATAATGCCTCGGCTATGGTTTTAAAGTGTGGCCGTTATAAAATCAGTTTGATTAAGACATTCGACGCTAAGCTCTCACTTTATAATTCTCTAAGGAATCCCCTGAAGAATTTATGTAAACCATTAAACGTGGGGGAAACGATGATTGTGTTTGATTCTACAAACTCATCCACGGTGGCTGCGCTTTTGAATATGCACGGTAAGGCGTTTTGTCAACTAAAGTTATACGCTTAAGCATTCATTCGGTGAACATTACGTGTGACACTAAACCTTCCCCGCTTACTACATCTCCAATTTACTTCATTCACGCTGTCTAACTCATTTAATTACTTTAATACATTGATCCGTTGTCACATATTCAATTCAATAGATGTAAACGATTACACATAGATATCTTGTTAGGTAATATATTAAACGTGTTCAGGATAAATAGTCTTCGTGACAGTAATCGCATTGCATTTTTTTTTTCAATCGCTACTTTCAATTTATAGAATGCACACTTGTATACGGGCACTCAAGTTTTTCTTGTGTGTAGCAAACGGCGATGTCATAAGAATGGCGAGACGAGCTGAAATAGTTAATTTACCAGAATAGAATCATTTGCAGCTAATAGAGGGATAGTACCAGCAGAATTTAGTCTTGATGTGAATCTCCTATGTGACCCACATTTACCGTGTCATATAGGGTTCTCTCAGAATTCTTACATTAGCGGATTGCGATTAAAATAGTTGTTCAATGTCATTGTAAGGTGAAAGGAAACATGTTTCACGTAGCTCGCATTTTACACGACGCTGGACGATTATTTGAAAGCCCGAAGCTTGAAATCTCGCATATTACGTAATTATAATTACAAGTACAAGTTGTCTTGTAAAGATTCGCTCTATAGCTCATACTATAGGTACGATGTAATATTCTTGGATGTCTCCATGCTCTGTAATATCAATCGCGGTAAACCGATTGGTTCATGCAAATTATATTAAACTTTGACATTATAACTAACAATTTCAAAATACACAAATATCTTAATATGCAGATTTTACACTATACTTTATAACATTTCGAATAATTCTCGTACCTTCGGGATTGCCGATGAGTCTATGTGTTCTATTGGTTGTTTCACGCAAAATGTGATGATCCACGGATAGAATTCACTCCATCATATTTGAGCTAGATCAACCGCCCTACATATCGACACTAAGTGAACAGGTGACATTTAGCACCGTTATAAAAGTATGTGTTCTGGCGCATGAAATAAAGTAATCCCAAAAAACGTCATAGATGCACAGATATCACTTTTTGCCGTACAAAGCATTTTCTCAATCAATCATGCACCCTGAGCTAATTATTATGATCTAGATCGCCGAGTCTGAGTGACATCTAAGCTAATTGAAATAATTGAGGACACCCTAACCGCTTCAAATATTTTACCACCCACAAAATATTAGAGTTGAAATTGACCATACAATACAATACTGGCGAAATTGACACGTATCTTTATGTCAGTCAAATAATGTTCGTGAACTTGATACTAACTTTACGACGGCGCTTAGAAAAGATCTCTTATTTCAGCTTCACTGTACAACCAAAATTATTTGAGGTGCTTGACTCACAGCAGCAGCGATTACAACTTTCCGTGTTCATATTTTTAAATTCAACATTGTTTCAAAACATGGCACCATGAAACGTGACTACCAGTACTACTAGAGATTCAGACACAGTCAACTGTGCATTCAGAGTAATCCGCGGTTTCGCGACCCGTATTCATTAAAAGGAGCAACAACTGTGGGATTTCACGCTTGACACCTGACCAGTCGTTGCGTTGTATGCGCATTCATCACAATCACTCACGTTTTGGATTAATTATAATGTAATTATATGATTTTTTTCTTCTATAACTCGGGCGTGTTTTGATGTAGCACTGGGTAGTACAATATTAGGGATTGGTCAGTTACTTCGGCCTAGGGGGGTCGGCAGATTCCATTTTGCCAGCTGTAAATCTCAGTTGACCCACCCCTTATCAAATAAAAAAGTGGGTGACCCCCCAACATTATATTTTAAAACATGCTGGACCCCCCCTCCCACAAAAAAAAAACATTAACAGTTTTGGCTCTGACATGATTACAAAATATATTATATGTGCATTAAAAATATCATGGTTTGCCATAATTTTGACATAATTTTTAATGTTTGCATTTAATAGTCCATATGAGGGGAGGGGAAGCATAAAGCCAAAAAACGACTACAAAAAAAGCTGCAGGAAGGAGGGAAATCTATCGCACATAGCTAACCATCTCAATGTGGTTAGTATGACTGTTGAATACCGTTACTCCACCACCACCACCACCACACCCCCACTGATCGATGACACCCTTCCATGTCTTCTCGTCACACAAGTGGTTGTAATACGCCATAGATTTACATGAATTATTGGATTAACTGCATTAATTTATACTCGTCTTGTGGACCCACTTTCAAAAAGATGGATTGTTGGGAAACAGACAGTTGTCAGGGTATTTCAAATACGATGGTTTAGTGTCATTTTTTTGCCATAAAATAATAAAAATAATTTGTTGAGTAATCTTTTTAAAATTTTAATGGTATGGTTTTAATAATAATTCTAACTTATTAGCATTAGAAGAAATATTCAAATGCAGGTCAACACATTGGATATATATATGTATGTTTAGGTAAACTACAAACGTGGTAGTATATATATTCCACAGCTTTATGCAAGTTGAAATACTAAAGGCGGAAACATCAATCAAACCCAACAATAACTCGACGAAAATAGAGTTTGATGATGTCCGTTTTTCACAGTGGGAAATGGGATCGTTAAAAAACTCAAATTATAAACTAAGCTGCCCGGGTGACTATTATTTTCTAATGATTACATTTTAACAATAAGCAATGGAATATTTTGTATTGGATGAATACGATTTCACGTGGAGCATATTTAATGATGTCAAGTGATGCATTTGAAGTACAGATCATGTGAAAACGCGTATGTTCTATTGAAAAGCATTGTTGAAAAACAATTATATAGCGAAATCGACATGATTTAATGATCTTTGTAAATTTCAGCAAACAATTGACCTCGCGTAAGTAATTTGGCAATAAGTGACGGCACCGCTACAGCGTTTGAACTTGTATTGGTTGTGATTATTAGTTGCAAATATGACTGGCGGTACCTCCGTGCATTAATCGATTGCGGTGTAATGTCGGTACCTTTAAAACTCTGTTTTCTTTTCATTTTGCAAATATGTTTCAGCTTAGGATTGATGTGCGCGCCATATGTAATTTGCTCAAAAACAGTGATTTGGTAAGTTTAAGCACCACTTGATATTTAATAGGGATTATAACAGTAATACACGATTGGATAGTAAATATGTATAGCCGCTGAGTGATTAATATCTTTGAGTACTGCATGTCTTTCGGGTGGCGTGTGAAGTTGTGATATGAGTTGTCACTTTGCTGTGAATCATGTGGTCGTTGTGATATGTTGTATTATCACTTATAACTGAATGTACGATACTGATCTATTTTTTTGTATTTTTTTATGATATGTCTAATATAACTTAAAATTAAAAGAACCCCGAATGCCTTCAAGGAATCTGCCAATGACAGCCAGCATCCAACACTGACACGTGGCTTAGATTGGTAATCAACACATTACGCATCAAATGCAACACTAACCTACAGTAATACCCTTAAACATGTTGCCATTCTCAGTAGATACGTGTCAATATCAGACAACTTACTTCAATCGATAACGGTACCGCCTCACATAGGGGATTTACACGAAAAAAATATAAACCGACTTGTTCAACAAAATGAATAAAATCTTGCGAGAAATTGAATGGAAAAGTAAATTTAGTTATACACTATAGTAAACATACGAGAAACAATGCTACAATTTTTACAAAGACGAACGCATATTGCATTTTTTTTGTAATAAATCTATTCAACACAGTAATGTATTGCACGAGTATTAGTGCCGTATTAGTGCCATTGCGTTTTAGTGTGTATACATGATCTAAGTTGGTTTCATATTGTAGCTCTTGTAAAGAGAAGTTATAATCATTGTTAACAGCCAAAGTAATACTACACATATTCCTACCTTACAGTTTGCCATTTCTCGGTACAGCAGTGACCATATGTAGTACCATCAAACACCGACACTTCATACTAGCCGGTGCATATACGAGTTCTCTATTTTATACATTCACTGGTTTCTGCCTCGCTTAGCTAATAATTTCATATTTTGTTGGGCTAAATCGGTTTAAACGCCCTGAAATGTAATTTTCATTAGCGCCAAAGTGAAAATTACAAGTTTCATCTGCGATACGAAAATCTCAATCAGTGTCGCTAGCATTCCGCCTAGTTTCCTTATATAATGGTACGACATTATGGGATGTATTATAATGCGTTACCAAGGCAACACAATCAATATTTGAAAAGTGTCTGTGTATATGAAATATAAGTTCACCTATCTACTTCTCAGCACAAAACATGGTAAAATATAGAAGAAAATGTTGATCTTTCAGCCGTTTGCTATCAGTTTCAACTGTATAAAGATATTTTGTAAAATGGGGTTTTAACATGTGTTCATAGGATCGTTGTATGCCGTTTGTCAACAATTTTTCTTTAAAAATATATTTCTTCTTGCGTAAACTAACTTTTCAAAGCATCTTTTCGCGACATGAGCCTGATTTTAAGACTGTTGTATAATGTTTATTTAATTAACAAAGCTTAAACATGATAAATCCGGTGATATAAACATACATACTGTTCTGTTTTGCGTATTAATTATATATCAGGGTCAAATTATAATGTATTTCAATGTTGAGTTAGCTTTTACTAATTGCCCAATTCTGAAGTTTCGTATACCAAGTCTACAGCGTGGATTAATTCAATTCGAAGCACGAAGGACTCGTAATGAACATTGACATTTTACAAGTGCTGAACAGAACTGTGAGTATGTCTTTGTAATTGTAATTGTACTTCCAGGAAGACTGCAAATAATTACAGGCAAGCGAACGTGCGCATAATGAGATTCGAACCCACGCATGTGGCGTAGCGCCTCACCACTGTAGGGCTAACCACTCAATTACGCAAGCCAAATGTCGGACAATACAAACAACGTATAGTATTTTAACAATACACACAGAAAATGTAAATGATTTCTTAAATAGACCATTTTCCGTACACTGCGAGAATCACGCGTTATGCGTGAAATCGAACGTAAAAACAGGACAAACAAAGGTCATAGCGTCGTAGTCGCGTCAAACATCGCGTGGGATTCGACAAACGCGAAAGTATTTCGGGGACATTTCCATGCTTAATAATGTGCTGTCCACATTTGATGATAGGCAATTTCGATTAAGTGAGGGTATCCGGGAGCAATATTCCTCTGTCGAAGATCGGCCGGTCAATGTAAGCTGCGAAATAAAGAAATTCTAGTTCAAAATCAAATCGTTCGATTTTTGCGGCAGACGTTCGACGCGCGTCTTTCATGCATCTCGCGAGATCTCGCAATTGTTCGGAAAATCACCTATTGCTGCTATGTGATTTTGTACATTTTCAAATGAAGTGTTCAATCTCAGCTTTTTTTTACACACTACACTCATCGTAATTCGGTAACGCGCAGTGTCGGATGACAACCTCATATAGTTTGATTTTATATTTTGTGGAACTTTTCAAAGGTGGCATGTTGGAAAATGTATTATATCCCTGGGAGAGAGTCATTCGCCTTCCATGTGACCTCATATACATTGTTCGCCAGTTTTATCGAATTAATTACGTGGCTTAGAATGAATAAAATACATATTGCAATGACAAGAAACGAACAACCTTTGACTTGAAGATCACCCATTTCATTGCGTCCGAGAAGTCATTCAGTCTGATTAATTAGAATGAAGGTATTCAATCATTCCTTATGAATTATTGAGAACTAGAATTATTTCAGATTTTATTATTATATTTCATTACTTTTGTAATATTTAGCTATGATAATATTACTTAAATGTATGCGTCTTATATTCCTGAGTCGACTATTTTGATTACGTGGCAAATTGAAATAAGCCCGAGCGCAAGGTGTGATGAATCCCCGCAGAGCAAAGCGCTTAGTGTTCCATAAAACTGCATACAAATATAGTATATTCACAAAAGGTTGTATCATATCAGACGGTTTAAATCACGTATCCATTCGTGGCAACTGAATTCAATTTAATATCATACTGACACAAAACATCATTACATTGTAATATTCGCGACAGTTTTCAATCAGGTTATTTGGACATTCCCTGATACGCGCAGCGTCAAATGAGCGAGGCATAACTGATTGATTAATTGATCAATTGATTCAAGTCAAGTTACTCATACGTGATTTTGTAAATTGTGAAAAAACTAAATGCAAAAATTGTGCAACGCAAGCCAGAATAGAACCCACAACTAACTTCGACTTAGATAAGGGGCGATGGGCGTCACTCCGCGTCCAGTTCGATGTGAAACTTATATCGGCGTATACAATGCGTGTAAATACATTGTTTGTTTCACAGGAAATTCGAACACACGATGCGCGACGACCACCGCCCTTTACACTAAACTATGTTTAATATATATATATATATATATATCATTTATGTCATTTATATCAATCAATCATTTATATAAAGACAAACCCCATGCGTGTTGTGTGTGACATTATTACAACAGCGAATCAAATAATGACAGTGACGAGTCTATATGGTAAAAACGACACATATGTAATTGCGCTGATTTGCAGCTCAGAATGAATAAACAAATCATAATGACTGACCTGAAGATCAGTTATTACACCGTGTCCATGAACATATTCATTCGGATTAATTAGAATGAAAGTATTCAATCAACTTCTATGAATAACTTTTAACGTTTCAAATTTTATTATTGTATTCATTACTTTTGGCGAGTGTAACATTTTACTGTGACAATGTTACTCAAATGAATTCGTTTAGTAAAAGTGATATAACTTTATATATATGTTTCTGGGTACACTCTTTTAATTAGGTAGAATCCACGTGTATACGTGTCCAATTATAGTGATAGTGACCATCATACTATATATATCCCTGACTTCAATCGAATAAATAATTAGAAAAACAGTTTTAATAGGAATACGTTGGTTGTATGATCTGTGTAGGACGTAAGGAGACATTGTCAGAAATGTTCATTGATTTTATTTGTGTTTTTAATATATTATATCATAACGTGTGCATGTATGCGTGTTTGTGTCCTGTGGGGAGGAGGGGTTTTCATGTATATATGTGCTCCTAATACATTTATATTGGAGAAAACAAATTATACTTGTTTGAGCAGTGTGCAGTGAGTGATTGTAGATCTGTACTAACTATATATTTACACTTTAAACTTCTTTTAAAGATTTTAATCTTTTATTGCTATTTATATGTTATTTTACCTATGCAAAATATTAATTAAATTAAAGACAACTTCGGATTACCTATTGATCGTGGCTAAAACATATGTATAAAGGCTATTAATTCATCCCATCAGTTTAGTAGGTGTTGGCGATCATTCCAGTAACTTGTAATATCCTATTCATCTCACGTAATGTTCGCGCTAAATACATCACAATATTCGCTATATTAGTTATTCTGTTCGTGATGTTACCATAAATCTTTCTTTTTTTCGTCCAAATAACTATTTGTCTCACATGGTCCGGTGATGCTGCTGGCGTAGCACAACATGTGTAAATAATCTAATTAGAACAAGTGGCGTCATGCAAGTGGCTTGACATTTTTCTTAAATTTAATTTGATAAAGAAAATCCGAATAGGAGCTAGTCTACTTCAAACGGTACATGTACACTTTATTTACTATTCAAATCTTAATTTCCACATAGGCGGCTGCCGAGAAAGTCTGACAGTGAAACAGGATAATAATTATTTATGTTCGGATTTAGGTAACTGATGCATATCAAACGCATTAGCATATGCGAAAATATCGTATAAATACAGATATTACTCTTTAAAACTTATTCCACCAGCGTTTGTTCTTTTTTCAACAATATAATTTTGTTATGATACTGTAAATTAATTAATACAAGCACAGCGGTATGTATATTTCAATTGGTGTAGGCATTTTGAAATTAATATATACATTTCAACGATAGATTTGCTGTGGTACATGTAGATGTATTACATGACTGTTAATGGTACTCTGACATTCGTCGAAATTGTTCATCGCAACGATTGGATTCAATAATGTCATATCGCCACTGCACAGAGCGAAATAATGACATGAGTAATTTTCACATAGCCCGTGCCTGATTAAATGCAATCATTCCTTGCGAAGTTTGCTGGTGCACTCCAATGGGTTTAATTTCAATATAATTTTAAGAGCGTTGCCGTTATTTTTTGAAGAGACTCACGCCATTTTCTCTGGTTGCCTTGATTGCCGTTTGATCCTTTGCAGTATATATCACAGCGTGCACCACAAGACAAAACATGCCGACATTTCGACGAGTTTACGACATCGACAACAAAAATAAATATTTTCTATTTGACACATGTAAACTGAATATGAAAGTATGGTAACGAAACCAATCTACTTACATTCATTTTAATCAGTTGGAAATATTTTCTGTTTAATAAAATTAAATACTGCCTGAATTACAGATTCAGATGACGGTGGTTCTAATTATATGACACGCAACTATATTTGTCAGTTGAACCAAATTCTCGTGATAGTCAGAATAATAATCTAGTTGAATGCATTGATGTCATTGAATCTTAGATGTATGACAACAAACTTATATTGAATACTACTAAACTGACGTAACTTTGATAGGTAAGGCTCAACAGCTGCGTAAACTTAGTTCACTTAGTGTTCACAAATAAATGTATCTGTCTTAGTGATGTTTGCGACATTGACATGAATTTGACAGGTCACGTCATATATTAGTGATGTGTTGAATTAGTATATCCATAATAAATCATATCTTATTCAGAATGCTACTAATCGTGCCCAGGGCAAACTTGTGGAGTTCGTGCGTTTTTTTGTTGCGGCACCTCGATTATGAAATTATTTACCGCACAGCCGCACACACTACTCTGATTTCAACAAAACTAAGATTATGCTCAAAACATATCCATTAAAAAAAGTATATATAATGTAATAATGTCTATAATTTGTTGTTATTATTATTTTTGTTATTATTGTCAGAAATGTTATGTAATTCTCATCTTTTTTTGGTATAATATAATGTGCAATTAATCAGTTAAAAATCGCAGTATAAGTAAATAAATTAGCGGAGGTCGAAGCGCGGCGTACTGTCTGAGTGTATACTTTGAGGTATTCTCGCAATTACCTTATTAATATACATCTTGTCCTTCCAATGATACATTATAAGAATGCCGAAATCGAAAAAGTTTAGAACAGAATCAGCGAACTGATGGCAGCCATGTTTGTGTTTATTATTAGAGGACGCTTAAGCGCGTAATCATTCATATTTGGAATTCGTATTTCCACTCTTGATATGTTTATGATTTATTAAACAACCAAAATATTTCTCTGTTGGTTTCAATGACAAAGGGTTAAAATGTTTTCATCGTGGTTTATAATTACTGTGTTCGCTATAGAAATAAACATCCAGCAATATTTGAAACTGGTAGCTACGTATACATTACTGTTAATACGTAATGATAATATTTAAGAGACGTTAGCCCCGCTCCCTGTACCATATACGTTGGTGCCTCACATCTACTGAAGAAGAATAAATGTTCCTTTCAGTATTAACTAGGTGGAACAAACATTTATTAGCATTGCATATTCGATTGTGGGCAGCTGCTTTGATATGGCACGTTACAATTGTAGGTAGAACATGAATTTACATCACCATCGGCTTAATATAGAATATCTAAAGATTTTTAAGCCTACTGCAATCGAAGTGATATCCTTACTTCTACGTACAAGATGGCGTTCACCATCCCAAAGCATATTTTATATATGCTGCCGCGATTTAAATTACGCATAAATATTTTTCATGGAAATATGAAAGCATTCAAATAGTAGATTTACGTGAGATTAAGTCTGAAAATCCAAGTAGTTTAATCGGTCCCATTTATTCTGTTTGTTTCAAATTTGTTTTTTTTACATCACATCAATGCAAAATTAGGTCAAAATAGCAATTAATGTGGTAGGGTGGAGTCACCGGAACCGGAAGGGGTTTAATGGAATATAACATGTCAGTATCATGGTTAAAAGTATATAAACAATGTATATCGCTACAGCATTATAATTGGCAGTTACTTTAAAATATTGGCAGATTTTGTTTTATGGCAGCCACTGTAAATAGTAATTTGCCTGCAGTTTTCAACAGTTGTTCTTCAATTACAAATAGGAAATGGATTCATTCTTTTTTCATTATTAACTAATACGAGAATCCCCAAAGCTTCCACTGAAGCCATGTTTAACTAATAGTTATATCGTATTAGAGTGTGGAGCAGAGGAACCATGCAATAAGTACTGTACTGGGAAATCTGTGGTTAATTGCATAACCTTTAGGGGCTAATAACGAGTAACTGCAATTCATTTTTGGGAGGTAATAACAGTTACTACAGAGCTGATTACTATAATGTCGTAGTTATGGTTCAGTAATTATTAATATAAAAATTACACCATGGAGTCCTATCGGATGCTGATGAGGCGATTATAATTATGTGAGCGATGAGTACATTGTTGAGTGTTGAATCGTCTTCGAACTAAATAGGGGCTCATTTTTTGTGATAGCAAGGTGTGTATTACTATCAAAGAGTACGAGGTGTAAATTCATGCTGTGGCCACGTATTGTCAGTTGACTTTACGACCGATAACACCAGCGTGATTCACACATTGAATAGAAGGTTATCGTCATTAATGCTTGTCGCGCTATGCCTACACATTCATAGAAAGACACGTGGAACACATTGAGACTTTGTGATAATAATATCAAAATTGAACCTATTTGCGCCGTGCTTTGTTATATTGAATACTTGTTCCATGGCGAATTTAAAGTCTCGACGTTATTTACGGTTACAAGCAAATGCATGCTGTCTGATTATCCACATTAGTAAAACATTTGGTAAAACTAACGAGTTCACACATACATTTCTTATCATCGTTGTGACGACACGCATTGGCTTAACTTTTAATATAGTAACGTTATGATTGGTTTAAAAGGAGACTCTACATAGGGTTGCGTTATAATTGGAGTTTAATTAAACTCAATTACAATGCAAACCAACATACAATTGCGTTTTAATTCAAGTTTAATTAAATAAAAGTTGAATATCCTGTGCTTAACATAGACATGTTTGCGAAGGTCAGGTTTAGTAAAAGGGGTAGGTATTGCACAATTATATGAATATTAATATCAATTTTACCATACCTTTCTTCTTCACTAACCTTAAATTCGATTAAATATTAATATTAATGGTGATGGTCGTGACTTGGTAGGTGTAAAATTGAATAAAAATCATCACAACGTTGACGCCAAAAACGTACTCAGTCAGACAAACATTTAAACATTTGTTGTATCTATGGAAAAATAGATGGTTTAGGTTAGATTAAAATTATTATTATTATTATTATTATTATTATTATTATTATTATTATTATTATTATTATTATTATTATTATTGCCATCAAAAAATACAAAATGTTGCTGTAAAAAAAAGCCCTACAGACTACGGAAATTACCTCGACATGCACTCAAATATATGTGCCAAGATATTCACGCCCTGACTGACTGACTGACTGACTGACTGACTGACTGACTGACTGACTGACTGACTGACTGACTGACTGACTGACTGACTGACTGACTGACTGACTGACTGACTGACTGACTGACTGACTGACTGTCTGTCTGACCAATGTTTGTTATAAAGGTGTTTTTTTAATACTCAAAATATTATCAATATTGTGTGTAGTATTTGCAATAACAAAACTCGATGAGAATATTTTACAATTCATTTGTAACGAATTCAGAAGTGGGAAACCTCCCCAGAGCCTTCATTAGTTTTGAAATTTTCTTACGTGCATTATGGACATACATAGAAAGTTATATTATTGTCATAAAACAACCAACACGAAAACAGTTTCAATATGATGCAGTATTTCCACTGTAATCGTAGTTTATACGTTTTAGTTATTACATACACTGGTCGAATCAGAGTAGATGGCGTTTCAGTAACTCGTCATCATTAATGGTTTTGTAGAACAACACTTTAACTGTATCCAATCCAAAAGTTATAAAATGTTATGGCGCTAGCTTCTTTTATTTTCAATGGGTGCATATTACGCAACACATGCATCACGAACCATTAAATCAAATCGATAAAGTGAGTTAATGACTCGTAGAAGCGTTTCCAGTGGCCTAATCAGTGATGATGTTATTTCAACTATGTCTTAGCATCGATGCGTCAATCTGTGGAAATATAGCATGTGTTAACTCGAAAAGCTTATGGCGCCAGACTCAGTGAAACATACATCATAAAGTCATTAAACCCAAGAGGTTTAATGATTCAGAAAGAAGTGTTCAATGATCACACCAGTGGAGATGGCGTGCTAGTAGCTCCTCGCTGTCAATTATTCTGTACAACGATAGTTTCAATTTATCAAATACAAAAGTCATAAAATAGTGTGGCGCCAGTAGTTGCTTTGTACTTGTTACCTATTACGTAAATCATATATCCAAAAGGTATAACGAAATGTACAAGTAATATGGATTTGGGTGACCTAGACGTATTATTGAACATTTGTACATGTTTTGAATTGATCCTCAGTTAATAAGTAAACCACATGCAAAAGCAAAAGTTTTTTCAGTCACCGTTCTTCTCCACAATGTTCTAATTCACATAGAAGTTACATAAGCTGCGCGACTTTTTTGATATGGCCATCAAGATTAGGACAAGTATTTTTAAGACAAAACTGGAAATCAATAATTACATAAACTGACTGGCAGGATAGAAAGATGACGTCATGCGATGTTATTGTTTATCGAATGGTGTTTATGTAAATGTGTTCACCTGTCACAGTTACTCTATAGGCTGAAGCAGCAATTGATTCTTTTTGACTGAAAAAAAGCAGAATCGAAATCAGGGTGTCGCATACGACTTATTTACCACTTCCGTGTCACTGAGAATGTTCTAGAACCGTACTGTGTCTGGGTGGAATATTCTAGATTTTTTTTAGAAACTGGTTGAATAGGAAATAGAACACTGTAGGAGGCAATAGAAGGTAATGGAACATTCTAGAAATTTGTAGTAAGTGCCAGACTCATTATGTATGCTGATTTAATGGTCTATTTATAGACAGTGTGGGTATATATATATGGGAGTTGTTCAGCACTGAGTTCAGATCGGAGATCTCGTTGAATTGTATTGGAGTTTAAGTATCTAGTTATTGGAGTAGTGGAGTTTTACCGCGTTATTGTTCTTGATGTTTGCAGAGTATAATAATATCAGTACCAGTTGAAACCTCATCTGTTGGCTCCGTGTTCGTGTTTTATCATCGCCGCCAGGGAAGACTTTCTGTAACTGTTGCCATTTTGGTATTTGAACCATCACACCTGTACTATACCAATTACGGTAATATTACGTTGCGTGTGACACAGGGAAATATATAAAAGACAATGATACGATGTCCGTGCCTAACAAATTCAACATTTATGGAAGCAATTTGTAAAGTTTTAATATATGGGTTTTCTTGTAGGTAGAAAATTAAAACGCAAAGAAAAACACCTAACATGATTGCGTCGACTGAATATGTAAATAAGTTCAACTGTCCTATCAAATCAACTGCAAGCTGTATTGGACAAATTTGCATACAAGATTATTTATCGCAAGCGGCAAATGATCAGACGCTCATACTTAAACTGTGTTGTTATCACACATACATGTGTGTGTTATTGTATGACCCGCGCTGTGTAATGCTGAGTGCGTTATCAAATGATTGTTAGCAGTGACTCACAGCGACTAATACCGTATAATGAGATAACAACCCCATCAGTATTACAGAAACCCAACGTCGCCCTTACGCTCTGACTCCGAGTAAAGAGGATTAAATGATTATATGCCCATTGCTCAGAGTAATAAGAACGTATTTATCAAAGTTTAAAGGTAGTAGATTTAGTTGTCTAGTTAGCCAAGTACTCGTCGGTACATAGGCGTTTTATTGGTGTTGAACTAAATTGTTTTTTCCAACTTGGCATGGCATTATTATGTGATAATTTTACATCTCTATACCACGTGATGTAAAATGTAAAACAGTGACATGTTTCACGAAAAATATATGGCACTGACAGTAGTATCATTAGTCAGAATAAGTACAATGTACCTGTCAATACTAATATTAATTAGCACTACGGAGTGAAAGTTTCATCAGTCAGTACTATATTAACAATAGTAATGATTAGCACTGAATTTAATAGTTTGCACTTAATGTAAATATAAAAATGTCATAGTCATGTAGTCAACACTGCTGTGGCTTTATATATGTAAATACGCTTCGTATAGTTGTTCCATTGCCAATGTTCAATCAGCTGTAGTATACGTGGTCACAGTATGTTACCTCTCGTTAAACTAAACAAATATTTCACATAGCATTCCCGAACGCAAGCTTATAACTGTCGCTAGCCGATGATAAAGCGTAGATTTGGTCACATATTAGTACCAAGTGCTAATCTCTAGATAATTCCCATAGTAAATAGAAATGTGTATTGGGATACCGATGCCATAATAATGGGAAAAGTACAGCAAATGTTCTTTTTACTAATGCTTCATTTACGACAGATGAAAATAAAATCACAATGCCCTCTGAAAATAGTTCCTGTGTGACTTTCTCAATTCCCATTTACATAACTGACTTACCTAATATTGCAATTAATTTATTTCATGTACTATTTCCTTTTTTAAATGCTGTTTGAACACAACAGTATTTATGAATACGCAACAACAAGCAGTAAACATCGCATGCGCAATTCATTCCAAATCATTTGAATATAGATTGACTGTCATTTTCATTTACAGTTTTCATGTCAATTGCAGTTCAAAGTGTCGTTGTCCAGGCGCATACAACCGTCTGCCAGACATCAGAACATTGTAGATTTCATTTGAGATATAACTCCAAACTACTACTTTCAAACAAAGTAACGACATTGGTCAATAACAGGATCCAACATATTTGCGGTGATTAGTACCATCTTGAGAAAGTGTTTCATAGCAACAGTACGTACAAGCATAACATTTCCCGGATGTTCAAACGACTTCTGCATGGAAGGTAGTATTGGTGTGTAGACAATAGATGGAAGCGCTATAAATATTTAATATGTACTAGTCCATCAGAATAATCACTATGCTCGATTAAATATGTTTAAACCCGAAGGGATCGGTGTCATTTAATACCAAATGCCGATTAAATGCAGGTAAAAATAATCGAAAACTGCCGCAAGATGTAAATATGATTAGAACATTGTGTTTTGCATGGTTACATTTTGTTGTTGTTGTTTGAAAGGGCACTGGCCTCACTTGCATTGGGATGATGTATGTTAAATCAAGTATCGAGCTTAACACATATTATTGGATCGCCGTAAAAAATAAAAGAAAATAGGTAACGGCTTAGTAAAGGGGTTCATGCAATGATAACTGTGGTGTTATGGCGAAAAGCGAACGTATCTTATTATTTTGCCTAGTATTGTGTCATTTTGGCTTGGCAATTCACCAATCCACGAATCAGTACAAGTGATGCTGCTACTGATTTGCTCGCATAGAAAAGTTTCATTTGCCGGAATAAATACAAGGCCGAAATACATGTACTTGGTCGAGTTCTGAGAAATGAAATTCATCGATATTGAAATTGTGCATGTATACCAGGGGTCATCAGCATCAGCGTTGGTTACATACGTTATCTACGGTCATTGTATATGGAACTGCTTGATGTTGTTGTTTTTTTTTGTGTGTTTTTTGGCGCTACATCTGACACACCTGATGTAAAGGGGAATTCACTAGGGATACTTATCGTGCGAAATACAATAAGAATGTTGTAATTATCAGAACACAGCTTATTATTGAAATCCATACTACGGGTATTATTTACTAATGACACTGTATGTACTATATGTGCGTAAAATATCTAGTTCAGACGTCAAGGGAGTATGTATTTGCTCCATTTCAAGAAAATAATAGCGTTATCTTCCGCTACGTGGTATAGGTGAAAATGGACGTTTGCCGGTCCCCAGAGGGCGCTTCTGATGTTATACAGCAGTGGGGGATTACGTATTTGTTCTGGTTTGCATTAGTCTGCGCGTTGCCATGCCTGGGATAGGTTCAGCTGTGTGTCATTAGTTTAAAGTATTTCCACACGTGTATTTTTCTTATTTGGTGGGTCTGGGTTCAGTCATTATTTCTATACGGGTTGTGCTGTGTTTTCCAAAAGATCTGATTTATTTATTTATTTATTTATTTATTTATTTATTTATTTATTTATTTATTTATTTATTTATTTATTTATTTATTTATTTATTTATTTATTTATTTATTTATTTATTTATTTATTTATTTATTGCATTAGTTTTTAACACTTTCGCATTCATGTGTTATTACAGATTTGTCGTTAAATCGTTCGGTCTGTTCGTAACGGCGTGATTACGCAATATGATTATTCCTTCGTCGTGTTATATGGAGACAGTATCGTGTATTTATCACACCTAAGTTTAATAGATCACTATGCCCAAAGTTGCCGTTAATATGTTACGCTGAAAGTATTTAAAGTAATTAAATACATGTATTGAATGGTTAACTTCCACTCACGAGATCAGTGAGAATGCCCGCGTGAACACGTGCTAAGACCATAATCGATAAATGAATGAATGAATAACAATTATTGTTGCTGAAAGCTTCTAATGAATTAAATTGCACATGCGCATTTCGATAAGTTGGAAATGCGCACGTATAAATCAAGTAGCAATAATGCATACATTTAATCACAAAGGATCAATATGAAATGAGATGTATAACAGTCACATGACAAAAATAAAACAAGTTTTAAGGTAGAGATGCAGTTTACCGGACAGGTATTTTAATTAGTTAATTAGGAAACCAAGATGACCTCCCTTGTCCACAAAACTATATATTTTCGGAAAGCTTATTGTACGAATTTTAAAATTTTGTTATAAGATTTTTTTATAGACACTGTAGTTTGAAATATGCACAAAAATGTGATATTTTGGTCAAAAGTGATTTAAAAAAATTAGCTTCTAAACCATGCTTCTGTTTCCTGTCAAAATCTGTTTACTATGAAGAAAGTGCCTTCTTGAAAACTGTCTACCAGTTGTCAATTTTGCAGGGCAGCAGCTCAAATTTCACTACTTCAAGTTTATGCATAAATTAACACCCAGGCTAGTTGTCTGTACGATTGTTGTAACACTGTTCAACCAAAAACAATGCCCAGACGGCGTTTTGAAGATAAACACATTGTCAATCATTTGTGAGAATTTCAAAACAAAAGGTCAAAGCGTCTAGGAGCTATTTTTTTAAGTTCTGGGATGTGCACTAAAAAGAAGCTGAGATAATTGCTAATTTGCATAACAATTCACTCAGTAAGAAGTTTGATAATGCTCATAATTAAAATGGCTGTGACAGTTCCAAATTTAAATGTATTATCGTTTTGTAAAAAGTTAAATATAGTGCATAATATGGAGATCCCGTCATTTCTTTGTTTCACCATGTTTCCTTTTTTATTATTTATGTACAGCCTTACTAAATCTTTCTAAGCATTCAAAAGAGAGAATGTTTGCACCTGTTATCTATATTTTAAAATCGTTTTTTGAGTATGTTCCACTATTCACAAGTCTACAAAATTTTAACAGTCTATAGCCACGACCGTTTGGATAATAAAAAGCAAAACAAAAATTTCAGTCCCAAGTGCTCTCGAACCTGCATCTCTACCTTAAGAAACGAATACCGAACAAATTTCAGACCATACTTAACACTCGTATGATTATATTTTCGCGAATTGGTTCGGTACAATCCGTGTCAGCACGTACAATTCTATGATTGTGAATTACGCCAAACGCCCGCCCACCCAACATACACACACCTGTATGAAAGCGAACCTTAACCTGACGCATAACAATCACACACCCTTATAATTACACACCTTACTCTGGATCATAACACCCATACACCCATATAATTACACAATTTAACCTAGATCATTACACCACACACACATTTATGATTTCACACCTTACCCGGTATAATGAAATCCTAAATTCTATATAATTGCACTGGTTCATAACACCACACACTCCAATATAATTTCATACCTTACCCTGGGTCATAACACCAAACACTCCAATATAATTTCACACCTTACCCTGGATCAGAATACACTAATCACCTCTATCATTGCATACCTTACCCTCGATCATAACACCACAAACACCCTTCTAATTGTACATCTTACCCTGGATCATAACACCACAAACACCCTTATAATTGTACATCTTACCCTGGATTATAACACCACAAGCACCCTTATAATTGCACACCTTACCCTGGATCACAACACCACAAGCACCCTTATAATTGTACATCTTACCCTGGATCATAACACCACAAACACCCTTATAATTGTACATCTTACCCTGGATCATAACACCACAAGCACTCTTATAATTGTACATCTTACCCTGGATCATAACACCACAAACACCCTTCTAATTGTACATCTTACCATGGATCATAACACCACAAACACCCTTCTAATTGCACATCTTACCCTGGATCATAACACCACAAACACCCTTATAATTGTACATCTTACCCTGGATTATAACACAACAAATACCCTTATAATTGTACATCTTACCCTGGATCATAACACCTCAAACACCCTTATAATTGTACATCTTACCCTGGATCATAACACCACAAACACCCTTCTAATTGTACATCTTATCCTGGATCATAACACCACAAACACCCTTATAATTGTACATCTTACCCTGGATCATAACACCACAAACACCCTTCTAATTGCACATCTTACCCTGGATCATAACACCACAAACACCCTTATAATTGTACATCTTACCCTGGATCATAACACCACAAACACCCTTATAATTGTACATCTTACCCTGGATTATAACACAACAAACACCCTTATAATTGTACATCTTACCCTGGATCATAACACCACAAACACCCTTATAATTGTACATCTTACCCTGGATCATAACACCACAAACAACCTTATAATTGTACATCTTACCCTGGATCATAACACCACAAACACCCTTATAATTGTACATCTTACCCTGGATCATAACACCACAAACACCCTTCTAATTGTACATCTTACCCTGGATCATAACACCACAAACAACCTTATAATTGTACATCTTACCCTGGATTATAACACAACAAACACCCATCTAATTGTACATCTTACCCTGGATCATAACACCACAAACACCCTTATAATTGTACATCTTACCCTGGATCATAACACCACAAACACCCTTCTAATTGTACATCTTACCCTGGATCATAACACCACAAACAACCTTATAATTGTACATCTTACCCTGCATTATAACACAACAAACACCCATCTAATCGTACATCTTACCCTGGATCATAACATCACAAACACCCTTATAATTGTACATCTTACCCTGGATTATAACACCACAAACACCCTTATAATTGTACATCTTACCCTGAATTATAACACCACAAACACCCTTCTAATTGTACATCTTACCCTGGATCATAACACCACAAACACCCTTATAATTGTACATTTTACCCTGGATCATAACACCACAACACTCTTCTAATTGTACATTTTACACTGGATCATAACACCACAAACACCCTTATAATTGTACATCTTACCCTGGATCATAACACCACAACACTCTTCAAATTGTACATTTTACCCTGGATCATAACACCACAAACACCCTTATAATTGTACATCTTACCCTGGATCATAACACCACAACACTCTTCTAATTGTACATTTTACCCTGGATCATAACACCACAAACACCCTTATAATTGTACATCTTACCCTGGATCATAACACCACAACACCCTTCTAATTGTACATTTTACCCTGGATCATAACACCACAAACACCCTTATAATTGTACATTTTACCCTGGATCATAACACCACAACACTCTTCTAATTGTACATTTTACCCTGGATTATAACACCACAAACACCCTTATAATTGTACATCTTACCCTGGATCATAACACCACAACACCCTTCTAATTGTACATTTTACCCTGGATCATAACACCACAAACACCCTTATAATTGTACATTTTACCCTGGATCATAACACCACAACACTCTTCTAATTGTACATTTTACCCTGGATCATAACACCACAAACACCCTTATAATTGTACATCTTACCCTGGATCATAACACCACAACACTCTTCTAATTGTACATTTTACCCTGGATCATAACACCACAAACACCCTTATAATTGTACATCTTACCCTGGATCATAACACCACAACACCCTTCTAATTGTACATTTTACCCTGGATCATAACACCACAAACACCCTTATAATTGTACATTTTACCCTGGATCATAACACCACAACACTCTTCTAATTGTACATTTTACCCTGGATTATAACATCACAAACACCCTTATAATTGTACATCTTACCCTGGATCATAACATCACAAACACCCTTATAATTGTACATCTTACCCTGGATTATAACACCACAAACACCCTTATAATTGTACATCTTACCCTGAATTATAACACCACAAACACCCTTCTAATTGTACATCTTACCCTGGATCATAACACCACAAACACCCTTATAATTGTACATTTTACCCTGGATCATAACACCACAACACTCTTCTAATTGTACATTTTACCCTGGATCATAACACCACAAACACCCTTATAATTGTACATCTTACCCTGGATCATAACACCACAAACACCCTTATAATTGTACATTTTACCCTGGATCATAACACCACAACACTCTTCTAATTGTACATTTTACCCTGGATCATAACACCACAAACACCCTTATAATTGTACATCTTACCCTGGATCATAACACCACAACACTCTTCTAATTGTACATTTTACCCTGGATTATAACACCACAAACACCCTTATAATTGTACATCTTACCCTGGATCATAACACCACAACACCCTTCTAATTGTACATTTTACCCTGGATCATAACACCACAAACACCCTTATAATTGTACATCTTACCCTGGATCATAACACCACAACAACCTTCTAATTGTACATTTTAACCTGGATTATAACATCACAAACACCCTTATAATTGTACATCTTACCCTGGATCATAACATCACAAACACCCTTATAATTGTACATCTTACCCTGGATTATAACACCACAAACACCCTTATAATTGTACATCTTACCCTGAATTATAACACCACAAACACCCTTCTAATTGTACATCTTACCCTGGATCATAACACCACAAACACCCTTATAATTGTACATTTTACCCTGGATCATAACACCACAACACTCTTCTAATTGTACATTTTACACTGGATCATAACACCACAAACACCCTTATAATTGTACATCTTACCCTGGATCATAACACCACAACACTCTTCAAATTGTACATTTTACCCTGGATCATAACACCACAAACACCCTTATAATTGTACATCTTACCCTGGATCATAACACCACAACACTCTTCTAATTGTACATTTTACCCTGGATCATAACACCACAAACACCCTTATAATTGTACATCTTACCCTGGATCATAACACCACAACACCCTTCTAATTGTACATTTTACCCTGGATCATAACACCACAAACACCCTTATAATTGTACATTTTACCCTGGATCATAACACCACAACACTCTTCTAATTGTACATTTTACCCTGGATTATAACATCACAAACACCCTTATAATTGTACATCTTACCCTGGATCATAACATCACAAACACCCTTATAATTGTACATCTTACCCTGGATTATAACACCACAAACACCCTTATAATTGTACATCTTACCCTGAATTATAACACCACAAACACCCTTCTAATTGTACATCTTACCCTGGATCATAACACCACAAACACCCTTATAATTGTACATTTTACCCTGGATCATAACACCACAACACTCTTCTAATTGTACATTTTACCCTGGATCATAACACCACAAACACCCTTATAATTGTACATCTTACCCTGGATCATAACACCACAACACTCTTCAAATTGTACATTTTACCCTGGATCATAACACCACAAACACCCTTATAATTGTACATCTTACCCTGGATCATAACACCACAACACCCTTCTAATTGTACATCTTACCCTGGATCATAACACCACAAACACCCTTATAATTGTACATTTTACCCTGGATCATAACACCACAACACTCTTCTAATTGTACATTTTACCCTGGATCATAACATCACAAACACCCTTATAATTGTACATCTTACCCTGGATCATAACATCACAAACACCCTTATAATTGTACATCTTACCCTGGATTATAACACCACAAACACCCTTATAATTGTACATCTTACCCTGAATTATAACACCACAAACACCCTTCTAATTGTACATCTTACCCTGGATCATAACACCACAAACACCCTTATAATTGTACATTTTACCCTGGATCATAACACCACAACACTCTTCTAATTGTACATTTTACCCTGGATCATAACACCACAAACACCCTTATAATTGTACATCTTACCCTGGATCATAACACCACAAACACCCTTATAATTGTACATTTTACCCTGGATCATAACACCACAACACTCTTCTAATTGTACATTTTACCCTGGATCATAACACCACAAACACCCTTATAATTGTACATCTTACCCTGGATCATAACACCACAACACTCTTCTAATTGTACATTTTACCCTGGATCATAACACCACAAACACCCTTATAATTGTACATCTTACCCTGGATCATAACACCACAACACCCTTCTAATTGTACATTTTACCCTGGATCATAACACCACAAACACCCTTATAATTGTACATTTTACCCTGGATCATAACACCACAACACTCTTCTAATTGTACATTTTACCCTGGATCATAACATCACAAACACCCTTATAATTGTACATCTTACCCTGGATCATAACATCACAAACACCATTATAATTGTACATCTTACCCTGGATTATAACACCACAACACCCTTATAATTGTACATCTTACCCTGAATTATAACACCACAAACACCCTTCTAATTGTACATCTTACCCTGGATCATAACACCACAAACACCCTTATAATTGTACATCTTACCCTGGACCATAATACCCTAAACACCTCTACAATTGCACACCTTACCCTGGATCATAATACCCCATATCGTAAATGTTGGGCTTCGATCGATTTTGGATGTGAAAAATATTTGCATTTAATAAAAGACAACAAGTTACGTTCTGCGCTATGTAGGCTAAGAACATTATCCCACAACATTCGGGTTGAATCTGATCGTAAACTAAACATACCGAGGAATACGAGAATCTGTAAATTATGTAATTTAGGGTTGGTTGAGGATGAATACCATTTTTGCCTTGTATGTCCACGTTATGTAAATCTTAGGAAAAAATATTTACCTATATTTTATCTGTCAAATCAGACTTATGAAAAATGTCTTCGTTTAATGCAGTTTGACAACCTTTCTGTACTTAAAATTGCGAAATTTGTATTCTACGCTTCTAAACACAGAGTCAATCTACTTAACCAGTTGTGACTAGTAGATCCAACAATTATTTATGTATGTATTTTTCTATTTTTTGATTTATTGTACCATAGGCCTGAGGCCATTGTACTGAATAAAATTCATATCATATCATAATACCCCATACACCCATATAATTGTACACTTAACCCTAGATCATAACACCACACACACACCCTTATAATTGCATACCTTACCCTCTATCATAACACCACACACACACCCATATAATTGCATACCTTACCCTGGATCATAACACCACACACACACCCATATAATTGCATACCTTACCCTGGATTATAACACCGCACACACACACCCTTATAATTGCATACCTTACCCTGGATTATAACACCACACACACCCTTATAATTGCATACCTTACCCTGGATCATAACACCACACACACACCCTTATAATTGCATACCTTACCCTGGATCATAACACCACACACACACCCTTATAATTGCATACCTTACCCTGGATCATAACACCACACACACACCCTTATAATTGCATACCTTACCCTGGATCATAACACCACACACACACACCCTTATAATTGCATACCTTACCCTGGATCATAACACCACACACACACCCTTATAATTGCATACCTTACCCTGGATCATAACACCACACACACACCCTTATAATTGCATACCTTACCCTGGATCATAACACCACACACAACCACACAGCGTAAAGATTAATTTTGTGCCGGTACCAAAATAGTGTCCTAACGAGCATCTGCTTCTCATATACTCCATACCACTTTGCTACACAACAGCAGTACACACGTAACTGAAACATAGCAATCTATGTGAAAATTTTGCAGTGTTAGATACTCCGAATCAAAATGCTGTGACAGTGGCCAAATTCCAACAACAGTTATTGTGAGTCAATGACTTTATAAATGCGTGCACTTACTTATGTTGGAGTTGATGCTATACTCTTGATAAAACACAGATAGTGATCAGTAGACAAACATGTTCGCCGAGTGATGGCGTAGATAACCTTTAAATAATGTTCCATTCTTTCCCGTCATTCTGACCCCTGAACTACGCAACTATGGGTATTGGGACAACAGACGCGATGACGTAGGAGAATTGAATTGAACAGTAGTAAATGAGGTTAAAACGTGCCTCTCTCAGTCTTAACGAGAAATTGACGGCTAGCTTCTAAGTTTTACAGCCCTGGTGGATCTGCGTCGAATCTGCTGGTATTTTAACATCATTCAATTGAAACAAAAAGTACAACCGCGAAGGTCGAAGATAATTGAGCTCGGGTTATTTTAAACATAGCTGATTTTTTAACAATTAGTTGTTTTAGATATTATCATGATTCTAACTGCGGCCAACCGGAAGTGTTAATATTATGTAGACTTTTTCTAAATAATGCCAAGTTTTACTTTCCATACCGTTGACACATTGTGTTGATGAAATAAAATTGTTTCCAAATCGCAGATGTTTCATTATTTCCCCGGTATTCATATCACCTACCTTGCCTCGAACACCTTTGCACGTTATAAGAAGCGTCAACCAAGTCTGGGGAGAAGGTAATCTGAACCAGCACAAGGAGTTTCAACTATGTTGTAACGAATTCGCATTGCATCCTCATCTTTCGGGCTACTGGATACAAGTAAGATTCAGTGCTATAGGCCATGGCGTGTTCATGCCGCTGTCATGGAAACGACATGCAAAAGAACCCGTATTCGTGATTCTGCAGGCAGTGCAATTTCGTCGTGATCGTTTTTTTTCCCGTCGTGATCAGTCATGTAAAGTGTCTAATATACACAACTGTGTCGTATACCTGGCACGTGTGTGATTACATCATATAATGGACCACGATTTTTTTAATATCTTGATGTCTGGCAATGATATAATGTCAATTTGAAGAAACAATTCGCCGATACGTATTACACATTATGACCAATGCTGAAAAGTAAGAATTCGAAGTCATATTCACTAGAACTAATCTGTCACGAACATTGTCATAATGTATCATACGTTATTTATCTAACTCGGACATATTGGGGTCATTGTCTCAGCTGGAATTATCTGTCTAGTCATAACGTGTCAGAGTGAGAGGTTAATTACATTTATTTTGTCGAATCCACCGCGAACACTGGGTTGTGTGAGATTTATTTCACGGTAATAACGGTCTTTAAAAGTTTGTAAAGTTCATGTTTCACTTTCTGTGTCACTTTCATGTGATCAATAACTGGTGTGATTGGCTGCGCTTTGATGACGTATTTAGAAATTAAATGATGTTTTTTTCGAGATGCTGATCACATGACACGATATCGCATTTTAAAGATTTTGTCAAATAAAAATTCAGATACAAAAATCAAATTGATATGATGTAAGTAACAATAATAAATGGATAGAGCAAGCACTTGTTGATTGTTTTGTTTGTTTTTTGAATTTTTATTCAAGTTGTATTCCAGTTTTATTACATCATTTGCAGAACACAACTCACGTAATATTGTTACCGCTATGAAAAAAAAATGCTAAAATCCATATGGAATATCACCAAATGTTGAAGCACTGAAGCTAATTTGCATACGAGTATGTATAATCAGCAAATCAAACGTAATGTTCATTGTTGTATTAAAGCGGGGGAGTCGTCACCTGCGCATGCGTCAGATGGCCATCGCGTGTCAGGTAAACAAACGTCTATCCATGAGCCTTTGCGTTTTTAGCGTGTGTTGTTATCGGCGCTTGGCACTCAATTCTCGCGCGTGCGCAGGTGACGACCCTCCCGCTTTAACTCAAAGTCATTTGCATGTATTTTAGAAGGGGGATTCTAGTTTTTGATTTCCGAACTCTGCTTGACAAGATTTGTCATGAACTGTACACACCCCAAATCGATTACGACGTAGATCATATAGAGCGTGAGTGCAAATTTAAATGTAAAGTAATGTGGCTTCTTTTGAATTTTGTAGTAGTAATTTGTTCAAAATTGTAGATTTCACACGAGTTACGTTCATCAAATATAATCATGACATACTGCATGTTGGGTAGATCATATTTGATTATTTGAATACACTAAATTTTACTATCGTGTAAAATCGTTAGACAGCTGAACGTGTCACTGTGCTACCTCCAGTGAAAGATTAATTTGTGTTGTACAATACGGTTGACATGCTGTAGCACTATCATAAAAAATATACACGATTCTTCGCTCTAAATCACAAATGTACCCTTACATATTTCACAAAGACTAATGTTTTCTGTAATAAGTCAATGGCGTTCCATGGCGCCAAAGCATGAAACCATCTTCTCGTATTTTATACCACTCGTAAACGGCACGTCGTCGAATAATTATGTTGCTCTGTGTGCACGTGACACTGTCACACGATTCAAGGACACGCCATGCATTGCTACCTGCGAAGATAGGTCGATGTAATTTCTTGCACTTGTTATACCGGTGATATATTTGTTGACAGTGTGACGTTCGCGCCTATTTGTGATGCGTGAAACTGAATTTATAACACTGTTATTAGACCCACCTGAATTTTAATCCCGCTGCGAATTATACGACCTAAGCAATGCAATTCAGTATGCACAGTGCTGCAATTAAATCAACTTGGAGTCTCGAGGAAAATGAAAAGTTTATAAATCCTCCGTCCGTAGACCGCATTTGTATTGTTCAGAAACTACGAAGGTTGGCTTATCAAAAAATACATCTCACTAATTTGACTGGCATATGGCAATTATTTACGAGAGATTTGTTGGTTCTTTTTTTTTCTTCTATTTGGTATTAGATCTTTCATGAGTTATAAAATGTATTGTTTATGGAGTATTTATAACAAGGATTTGGTTGTTTTTTTGTTTTGTTTTTATCATGGACTATATTCGTCTCATTGTGTTATTAGATCAACACCAATCATGGCACTGTATATATATGAAACCGTAATTACCGATAAAATGTAAAAGGGTATTACTGCGTTAAACAGAGCATATTGACCCGCCTATCCAACGCGTGCATGAAGTTAGTTTCAAATAAAATCTTGAATACCACCAATAATTCATGAAATCTACACCCATTCTGTGACACGTACATGCATAAAAACGAACATCTATTATATATGAATAATATAGTATTGATTCACGCCCTCACACGACTTTTCAAACTCAGATGGTAGATCTACAGCGGCATATGCGTAGTTTAAAGCGGGGGAGTCGTCGCCTGTACATGCGTCAGATGGCCATAGCGTGTCATTGTTTACAAACAAGCGTCTACCCATGAGCCTTTGCGCTTTTAGCGTGTGCTGTTATCGTCGCGTGGGACTCAATTCCCGCGCGTGCGCAGGTGACGACCCTCCCACTTTAATGTTGTATTTCAATATTAAGTAAACAAGTCGTAGATGGTGGACGCAGAGCACATATTCAAACGTTTAACGGTAATTGTCGCAATTCCACTCTCTTCATAAACCCGTAAGCATTATATCCTATAGAATATATCCAGAATGTCTCTGATTACGGAGTAAAGCTAGTGTGATGAAGATTTCAATACTAGGTCACGCGATTTGCAGAATGGTCTAGAAAGTCTAGAAATCATGTTGCTAATAAGTGAGTCAGTGAAGCGGAAATAACAAACACACAACCGTTAGTCTATTAATAAGAAGGCGTTTGGAAGATTTACTTGTAAGTTAATGAGCATAACAAACGACTGAAAACTATCGTCAAAACAACACTGCACTGCACTACACTACACTACACTACACTACAAATCCCATATATTGTCAACAGTCGTATTTTGCTTGTCGCTGGACACCGAGGCACAACTGCTGCGTCGGAAGTAACGCTTGACGCTTTTATCAACGTCATTGTTACCGAGGAGGGATCTTCGACAACGTTACGCTATGGCCGTCTGTCGCTTTTGCAGGTGACGTCACCCCCGCATTAAAGTTAATATCGTGCCTATGCCAGCTGAGTTTTGTCAGTTTTTCATTCATATCCCCCTGTACTTTCATGCAAAATCGTTATTAACAGTACTAATACAGCATATTTCATACGCATCAATCATAATTATCGCCGTTTTGGGTTCTTTGTAATGTTAAAATTAAACGATTTTTTTTTGTTTTGGCTTCTACAACCCAGGCATGGTTTCTTTTACAATTGACACCAAAACTAAAATTTTAACTTCTAAATACATTTTATTGAATAAATATTGTAACTGGTCAACACAAGCAATATACCCAATTCGGTACTAAAATATTATTGTTAGCCATATTCGGCATCACTCAAAACGGCTCAAATTGTAACGTCTAGTACATGGCGGGGCGATACAAATGAAGTCATCCAGTTTGTAGAAACGTGACCGACGAGACCAAATATATACTTCGTGGTGAGTATTCGTTAGATGATTTTGATTGATTTACAAGATTAAAATGTTAGGAACTTGATTGAACGAAAGAAGTGTTTGCGTTAAACAATATTCAATACTCGGTATTTATATTCAATATACTGTGTCCGATACGGGGTCGGTATAAGAGGCTGACCATTTGAAATGCAAGGGGTGGCCAAAAAAATAGTTCAAAAAAATAACCAAAAGGGTGAACGAATAAAGATATACAGACAAGACAGGCTAAAATACACAGCTCATATTCTTCCAGCCATCCCACAATTTCAAAAATTGACCCCAAATTTTACAAAGGGCCGACTGGGCGTAATTTTTCGCCACGAACGATTATGACTGTTGACACTCTCACACCACAGCGTTTAAAATAAGTGTTCAACCCAACAAGTCAACTTCGAATGAAAGTAATTATAAAAGAATTCATAAACAAATCACGAGACTGGAAAAGTTCGATATGGCTCACCATGAATTGGCGGGGTCGAAGGAGACTTCTAAAACTATTAGGAAAGTGTGTTTGTTTCATTCTTGATGATATGGATTTGGAATACACTCATTGAACCGACCATGCGTCTAGACTCAATGAGACCGTCTGTGTTCATTGCGTCAGACATGATGCCTGCGTCGGTTGGCGTTACGAAGTACAGTACAGTAGTCATAAATAAAACAACAGTCGTGAACATTTCTTTCACGCAGCTCAATTGATTTTGATTGTATATACATTAATGTCTATAATCCTTCATTATATATATGCACACTGAGATTATAATAATACCGTTCACCTTTTTTTTTTACTTTGCATATCACGCAGAGTGATCGCCACGGAAGGCTCCCATGCTGGTCTATATCTATAGTGGCAATAATTCCAACTTGTCTAAGGATTCTACGTATAGAGTAAACAAACGATATTGCGTGCAAAGGTGAATCTAAGTAATTGTGTTTTCAAAAGCGACGATGAACCTTTAGATTAACTGACAGCAAATGGTAGAAGCTCAAACTAAAAATTACGCCACCTTTGAAAAATACGAAAATGAAATTCGCCGATTTAAGATTTCAAATAGTTCTCATAATTTCAATCTTAGTCATTGTTTGTTTACCAATGATCATAAATAACCCGACTCGAAATGACCCGAAATTAACCGAAATGTTGTACACCCGATCACGTGTTTTTTTAGTTGCTGTGTTAAAAATCTATAATAATTCGAACCTACTTATCTTTTTGCTGAAGTAGCAGCATTATCGATACTGGTTTGTTGAATCAGTTTGTTATATACTCAGGTAGTCGTGATTCATTATATGAAAACTTCCCATCTGTGAACATATGATGCCTACTTTCTAAAGGGCTATAGCACATATTTTCTTGTCCAGGAAAGAAGTTGGCGTGTCGTCAATGTGATTAAAATCCGATGTAGGATTTTTGTTTATTAATTAATTTTGTTACTTACCGTTAGTAGGTACTTGGTCTTAATCCAAACGACCGAGATACGATATGAACAAATAATAATAGCAGCAAAACCAGAAATTTAATTAAATTTACAAACATGTAAACAAAATGATGAAAAGTAAAAAGGACAATTGGAGGCTATAGCTACATTATATTTTAATTAAATTGGTTTGTCATGTAAATCAAGGAAGTTGTCATTGCACATTATATTATTCTCATCTTCAAAAACATATTTTCAAATTGACAGTTTACTGTCTCGACCTTCGTGTAATAGGTTTTTCGTGTAATTAGGTGTTCGTATGCAAGGGATTTTTCCACACAAAAACGACGGATTTGGCCGAATTTTGTTATCGGTTGGCTTAATATAACCCCAACGGACCGCAGTTTTGTGAAAGATTGGTATTTTTGTCCTGATTTGTAGGAATCTGAAAAACGCGTTTCACAACTTGTCTCTTATTTAGTTTTGTGCATCATTCAAGATGGCGGCCCCCATATAGTAAATATATCGTATTTACTTTATTATCACGTGTGCGCCAGCTGACTGTGGGTTAATAATGGGCTTTGAATACTAGGCTTGTATGTGTGTTATATATACTAAACGTCGGTAGTATTCGTTCATGACGTGGCTTGTGCAATAACAACTAGTCACTTCGTTTGCCAGTTATTGCATTATTATGTTATATCTTTATTGGTTGGTCCTTCTTTATCTGCAACCAGTTATCGTTGTTTTTTCATCTCTGTCTTAGTGGGCTTTTAATCTGCCGTTACCTATTCCTTCTCTTTTCTTTCCACTGTTTTCTGTCTCATAATCTTGCTATTCGGTGCTACAACCTATCCACATAATTACATTTTTCTTTTATTCTAAACTCATTTCCATTCTCGTTTTTTTTTTCTATTATCTTCGACCTCCTTTTCAGTTCTCTTCAGTTCAGTTTACCAGTCCTTTATCGTCCATGTCCATGTCATTTTTGTCACAACCCCTTCCCGTATATTCCATATTGAGTTAATAATACATTTGCTATGCTATAAAAATAGTAGTATCACGCTGTTTAACAAATGTGCGGCTGTGGGTCATTAGAAGAACAATCCGTTCCCCCTATACATAAACGCAATGGCATTACATTACATTAGCAACTAAAATGCGACATTAATGACTTGGTGTCATTGTTCCCACACTATAGGTGTGTTACACATTAATTCTGTCTACGTATTACAACGTTCATATAAGTATACAACCCGCGTGTAATGTTCTGGTCGGTGAATCGATTCTGTACCAACGTAAGAATAATCTCTCTGCAAAGTAATTTCCGATCCAAGGATGGATTCCTCAGAAGCAGACGCAACTACTCTGGTATATCGCTTTCCATGGCGCCATTTAATGAAGCCAGGCTTGCCAAATCCCCGGTCATTAAATTTAGTCCTAGAAAAAGAAAATCATACTACTAAACAGTCGAATTGGAACCGACTGCGTTTTTCATGGTAAAACATGTTACTGATTAATAGCCATCGATATTTCAAAGCGCTTAACATGTTTGTATTTAGTAACAAATTGCCTTTTCTTTTTCTTTTGTTTCCGTTTTACAAAACTCAAGTATTTGAAAACAATCAGAATATCAAGCTGATTACTACACACAAATAGTACACATTTTACTCTTGTTACTAATTGCATACTAATGAATCTATAGTATTTTTTTTCCACGACCATCTCTTTTATCTTTTTATGAATTCGTTGCAGATTAAATTGCACCTTAATTAGATTGCGTTCCCGAATGTATAACAAAAAGCATCTCAACATATGTAATAAAACACTGATTAGACGACGTGGAGGCTTTGATATCTCGCATCACAACTATCCGCAGAATCATTCACGATATAATATACTGAAATTACTGTGTATTTTCCATGGCAACTAAGATTGTTTTCGTTCCTCGGGCAAAGTGTAGGTGTGTGGGCGGTATGTGATTTGCCCATTGCTGAAGTTGTTTTGCATAATACCAAACAAAACATAGTATCGTTTATGACCAGGTGTGTGTTTTTTTCCGTATTTACATCATATATAACTTTGTACATGTTTATCGTGTCGACAATCGAGTATTGGTTTGATAATTCGGGATGCTTTTATCAGAATGGAAATTAAAACGAAGAATGTGAATCACTTGGATCAAATTGGATGGCATTCGATAATGTGCAGCAAAATGTAGCACTCAAATGATTTAACAGTCAGGGTTTATACAAGTCATGAATCGCGGTAATAGATCTGAGAATTACATAAATATTTGTTATCTCCTCATTATTTTCAATTCTAACTGCGTGGTAACGATTTATGTACGTAACTCTAGTGTACCACCGATGAAGCAGACTAACACTACGATAAAGACTGTCCGTTTCCAACATTTTGAAAACAACTGATTTTGACAAAACATTAAGAAATATATTAAGTATAGTTTACAACTAAATGTATTTCATATTCAAATTAATAATATTTTTTACAATAACCGATTACACGTGAATATTAGAGTACAAATTAAACATAACTTGCTATACTTCCTATATTTTTGCATATGACCTGAAGGCGCTGAATGAAAATGTATGAACTTTAATAAATACAATTTTACTTTGTGATAATACTCTATTGTTGTTTGAAAAAAAACTGAATGCCCCCAAACTCAGCAGACCCTCAGACTACACATTAATATTCTCAGCTAATAAAAACGAAAGTATTCAATGAACTGTTATTTATTCTACCTTTTGCTTTCATTATATTACATGTTATGTTTCACTTGACGAATTTGGCCGCGCATCATTAATCAAGAAAACAGGAAGCAAACGTCTACTTATGATGGTAAATAGTTGGCCAAGATTATTTGATGCATAGCAACGTGGTCTCTGCATAAAATTAGTTATATATTAACAATAAGAAACAATTAACTTGATGATTATAGACTCACATGATATTCCAGTTGAGCGACAAAAAACTGTTATTGCGGCCAGTTCACATTAATTATTACACCATGGCATATACGATATGCTATGAATATTGTTTCAAATGGCAATATTAAACAAATTGCTTCAAGTGAAAATATTACACTTTTAAAAGCCTTGCTACTATAATGAAACATTTTGAGGGAAGCTGAATGTAAATTCACTCGTGCCTTTTATTTCTTAGGATAATCCATGCCCAGTTTCTTGCTGTGACTTAACTCATTCGTTTTTGTGCGGGGTTGCTGATTTCCGTTGAAGGGAAATCGATCTTCAGTTTGCGGAAATTGAATGCTCCCTGTAGTGCGTCGTAAGCAAACATATTTTGATACGGATTAGTCACATCGTTCGTCCGTCCCGATGTGTTTAGAAGGAAAACAAGTTTTTTTTTTGCAGATACAAATTACTTTATTTACTGACCTAACTTGATTACTAGTCAATGTGTTTATGGAATTGGGCCGCAAGTAATTGTAACGTGGTTTAGTATTATCACTATACAATAAACGTTGCATCATTTGTGATGACTAAAATCAATCTTGACTTGGCAAACAAAAAAGCAAGAAAACTTTAAAAAAAAAAAAAAAAGATTTTTTTAGGGAGTCACATCTAGTGCCGGTAATGCAGTTACCAAAATGTTCACATTGTACGAATTGAAATAACGCTAACGACTTTAAACTAGAATTGTATTAGGTAAAGTACACCGACATCCTGTAAAGGTTCAATTGAAATTATTTATTGTATGATTACCCAAATATTAAAGACCTTATATATTTATTTCTACCATCATTCCATGTCAGACAATACTCCATAAATGAAGCGATACAACAGTGACATGTAGCACTAGTTGTATATTAAATATTTCTTTTAAATAGTTAAAAAAATCAATATATATATTTATAGAACAAAACACATGTTAAATTAATATTTTTTTCATCTGTTTTAAATGCAGTGTTCTAGTAGCCATCCAACTAATTAATTGATTGACATGAATAATTCCTCTTATTTCATTAAACACACATTTAATGTTTCTAATACTTGACTTATAAGAGCTACTTTCTCTACTTGGCGAAGCCTCTACTTGTATTGAGTTAACGCATTTTAGTGTCACTTCACTGAATCAAGGGGTATTACGACAGTCTAAATATGGAGGGTCATAATGCGCATTTGTTTGAGACAACACATGATGATACGTGGTGCGTACTGGGCATCAACCCACCGAGCGTTGTGGATGTAGATCTTGCTAGTTTATTTCTAAAAGATATGGTTATCATCTGATGTCGCTTGTTCATATGGTTGTAGGGCTGGTTTCCGCGAGGGGATGGGTTTTAATGAGGCCCCTCCCACCTATAACCTAAATCAAAACACCAAAACTCACGGAATAATCGTAATTTAAGTTAACTACGCTCACAAAGGAAATGTATGCCAGGTAAGAGACGTAGTACTCGCATGGTGCCCACTGCATTAAACAGTTGAAGACAACGACGAAAAAAACCATTAATTTAGGTGCAAATACAAGTTTTGTCGGTTTCTCCCTCCAAAACGTCCCCGGTAGGCTGTTTGCATCTACGGTCAATTGAACAAGTACGTCCTGATTTTTAAAAATGATTCTAGAAGATTTTGTATCTTCGCCTTTACTTAGACTCAATCTTAAGGGGAGATTACCTTAATGCACAACTTTGAACATGATTGCATTTAAACCTTGGTACATCAGATAATTCCATGAACCTAGTCTTGTTAGTTGCCTTATCGTGAAATTTATAATAGCTGTTTCCAACCGCCAACGTCAATAACACATTTGATTTTTAATCACAGTGATTGCCTGAGGGGAGAGTTTATCGCAGCTATAATTTACACTTGTATATTGTACAATTCACATCATAGTAACGGTCGCAGCATCGTGTAGCTTTCAGAGAATAAACACGACTCTGCAGGTCATATCATTGGCTGACATCACAGCAACATCACAGCGAAAACTCTCTCTGTGCAATATTTAAATCTTGCGGTAACATTAAATTTATTCATTGAGCAGCTTTTTAATTTGTTGCATTCGCATTCTCAAAGCAATTCGGTTATTGATATACCCCGCAATGAGGAACCGCATGGCAGCAACGTTAATGCATTTCATTTTGCAAAATTCAATCACGAAGCCAATGTCACATTAAAGATTTAATGGTTTGGAAGCTAACGCATCAACGGCCATATGTTCCAATTTTGAATTGTGGTTGGCTTGTGCGAGATTTTGAGTAAATCTAATTAGTTAATCGAGGTGTGTTTTGTTGATCATAGCTTGCATAATAAACTTAATAATAAATGTAAGTGACACGAAATTTGTGTTTTCTAGAAAATCGTGATCCACTTTTATACAAATATTATTTTGTAGGTGAACGCATTATTGCAATATAACAAAAATGAGTTAAATTGCTGTATTTGTAAATCGGGTATTCAATGTTCAATATCAATTGGTTTACTTTTCAGCTCATTAGTATGCGTGAATCTAATTGTGAACTTTTCAATGTAACGCAAGGAATATTACATGAATAAGAATAAACGTCGTTATACCAATCAATTATTCTCCAACAATATATTTTAAATCATTGTAAATCTGCAAGGTGGCCTGTCTGATTTTTTAAAGGGCGGTGGTCATCGCGCCGCGCATGTGCGAGGTTTGTGTTGATAAATATCGTTCTAACCACAAATTAATGCAAATTAAACCGGTCACTGGTAGCCTAGTTGTGGTCGCATCAGACTCATGACCGGTAGACTCAACAGTCAAAGTCGCCATCATTGTTCATAAAAGACCCATATCTCGCGCATGCGTGGCGTGGCGACCACCTCCCTTAACGTGTGTGTTATATTGAAGTCGTATAGTTTTACCCCAGGTTATTCATATCCAGGGCAGTGGCATATAACTATTCGTAAACCGTGTTCATTGGTATTACTCGATATATTCTTCATTTTCAATTTGTATGAATGCGAACACACTGACAACCCTCCTGTAATCAGGCCCGACATTGTAATTACACGATCATGACGTAAAACGCAGTTGCGGTTATGTGTTCTAGAACCAAGCATCTGCACCGTCTGGTCATGGTTTATAACGTGCACATATATTCCAATGGGAGTTGTCGGCGTAACAATGTGATATTTGTTCATACAAAATATTCTGTTTTCATATATTAAGGCGATATTTGAATTTAAATCAGTTTCAACAATACTAGTCTAAATTGCATGGTTACATTTAAATGACCTTTATGATAGAATCACATGATTTACTAGTTATAGTTAGCACATCGACTTTCTGTGTTTCAGACAATGTTTCTCCCTTCTCCATGAACATCTCTCAGCTTAATCTGCGATGTTGGGTCGTACAGTGACGAGCCTATGTTTTACAAAGGTTTAATTTCCCTTGTGAACATCCATTCAATTAGGAGATTTCAAAACAACGTACAGTGACAATTCTAAGATTTTCCCTGTGAATATTATGATATTATTAATATTTTCAGTCATTTGTACAAATGGACAAAGATGAACTGATTTCTAACTGTCGAATACAGACTTCTTCATCAGAGCATAGTGAGATCTATGACAGGCACTACACGGGGAGCAGATTTTGTGAACCATATTTGCAGTGATAACGCTTTGTCTAGATGCCTTGAATGTCGACATCCGGAATCGATTCTTTGTGTCGCTGTCATTTATCGGGTCATTTATCGTGTAATGCTGCGTCTGCTGTGTTTTTTTACAATGGAGTCTGGCTCCGTTAATGTCACTTTATATTACTTCTACTTTCATGAACGCAGATTGATACCAATAAGCGAACTACGTTTTCCCCCTTAACAAGGTATACTGCTGTTTTGATAATCTGGCAGGGTGGATCAGTCTCGACGCATCAAAATAAAAATGTCCACAGCACAAATATATAAATTGCTAATTTAGAAAACGTCGATGTAAGAGTTCAGGAAATACTACTTTAGATTGCAGTAACACGTACATACTACTTACCACCGCCTCCTCGGTTTTGAACGCTGTAAACCAATTTTGAAATGTTCATGGAAATCAAACACGTTAGAAACGCCTTCTGTCAGCAAAGCGCCCATGTGATGTAAATGGCTGACAGGAAGGCCGTTCACAATGTCTGTATGTTTGGCTTGTGGGCGTTTCTTTGATCGATCTTTAGAGATTTTAAATGGCGAAGGCTTTTGACGTCACGGTCGTCAGAGGGCGCAACAAGTTGGGAAAATTTGCTTTCTTTACTAATCAACATTTCGCAATCATGGTTTATGCATTAGAACTTGTTGCACGAGTTCACAGGTTAGTTAGTGTAACATTAAAGATAGTGAGTAATTACGTTCTTAATGAATTCAGCTGCCTAGACACAGTTTTCACGATGTTTGTTAATTTACCGATACGCAACTAAAGGCTTCAAGTTATTGCGATTGCAATTCAATATAACGCGCCAATTATATGTCAATATGAAAAGTAATACAAACTGAGCCGTGGCCATTACACCTTTATAACACGTATTTAAGATTTCCAGAAATTACAAAATTTGTTTTACTATGAGACCCAAAGTACAACACAATCATGCACACATTATTAAAATAATATTCAAATCATTTTTAAATCTTAATTACAAAACATGATTCAAAAGTGATTATAATTGTTCATAAACGTTATACTCAACTTGCTTTCAAAATATTTCAATATTCTGCACACCCTTCCCGCACTTGTTAAACAAATTTGTTATCAATTGAACTCTTCAATATTTTCATATCAGTAAAATCCCACACTTCACATGGGATAAGTGTTTTAAATCTAATTCGTTAATTCGCTCAACATGTCCAAAATATGAATTTGAAAGATTAAATTTACCGATTTTAATTGAGAACTTTTTTCAATTTGTTGGCGTTGGCACCGTGATATTTACATTATGATGACCATAACAAGGAGCGTTTCATCAGGAAACTATATCACTGTGCAGAGCCAAGACAATGGATCGCTCAACATGTCCAACAAAACAATACAAAAATATGAATTTGATTTACAAAATTAGAAAAACATTCATTCGCTTACAAGTTAGGCCTTTCAAAGATGCAATATAGGTTGGAAAATGTTATTTGCAGTCATTTTCTTTTTCATATTTTCATACATGTAGTATCAAACAGTATGCTAGCTCATCCATATTTCACTGCTTTCCATGATAGGATGGTATCACTTGAGATCACGTTGGACACAATGTTCCTGTGATTCGGCTAATAGAGATATAATAACTCATCTGCAGATAAATTTCGCAAAAATATTACTTTTCATCAATATGGTGCTGAATGAACGAGTTTTTGGGTACCATGGGTAATTTGTTGTCATGTGCGCGAGGGGCGTCGACGTTAATTTACTTCCGGTCAGCAGAATGTTATATGTTTAGGTAAAACTTTTCCTATACTAATTACAGTTTTGTTACGAAAATGTTTGTCATGTATTCCAGGTATTCACATCACATTTTAAAAGTTACGAAATGTTCGTGAAATACAGAAACACGTCTTTCAGTCATACACATTCAACACAAAAGTATGTATATTCAACTGGTGAAAAAAAAGGCAAACAGATTCACGAACGATTGTCACCACACTCCCTGTGCCCCCTCTGTCCACGAACACGCCCAGTAACGAAACAACCAACAAAACTGGTCGATTGTTAAATGTTAAAATTTTGGTTAACACGCTACGTAACCATCGGACCTACCAGGAACAAATTAGACCCAATCACACTAAAAGAATTGATGTAAACAATTTATCTCCAATGAAATTAATGATTGGTTTAATTTCCAGATAAATGGGTGATGAAATCAATTTGATTAAATAAATAAATAAATAAAATGTTCACCATACAACAACAACAAATATTGAATATTGAGTGTTCAGATTTTCGGCTCATCAACAGTGTGTATGCTAGAATACCTATGTTGCCTTGGTCAAATAACGTTGCTGTTATTTGACCTGCAAAAAGATTAAAGGTGAAACCCCTCAGAGAAACCACAGCTTGACAGTCTTCATTCTTACCTTTGCATGACGTCTGTACATGGTGATTTATAATTGATCACTGCCAACCGGTCTATAAATGAATATATTGTCTAGCAAATGCGTGAATCTGATTGGCTGGTGGGCAGTAGTGTACAATAATAATTACACGTAAATTATGGACATACAAATACGCAACAAGCAATTTTATTATATTATATTATTATACATCTTTCACCGTAACGCCATACGTTACAGCGTGTCGTAATTTTAGGTATTTCCATCCTACCATATTAGGAAACGCGAATTCCAAATATGGAACGATTACGCGCGTAAGCGTCCTCTAGTAATAAAAATCAAACATCACTGTCCCCGTGGGTATGACCGAACCCCACACAAAATGGTTCATTAAATCTGTTCTAAACGTTTTGTGATTTCGGCATTTCCATGATGTATTCCTGGGAGAAAAAGATGTATAATAATAAGGTTATTATATATATTTCAATGTCAACTTCCAGCATGTTCTCCATTCACAAGTAGTTGTTTCATCAAACTTCCAATTGCTCGTATGTATTTAAATTCTATAATCGCTTCCAAAATTACTGTCACATTCAGGATTTTTTGTAGGTATCAACTTGACGGACGACTGTTTATACATGACGCGTGCGCAAACACAGACAAAAACAGAACACAACACTGGGGTCAATCGTACCCTGGTCGGACTTAAATAAATATAACAACTTATTTCCGGTTAAATGAATAACTCAATGAAACTCATACGTATGCAGGATATACGACGAATAATAAAATTACCATAATGAAATAAATAGAAGCACTAAACGCCGGTATACGACGTCAAAAAATTCTGAGCTGTCGGGCGAAATTCAAGTAATCAACGCTAGCTAAGTACACGGTGCGGCGACTACGGTCGGACCGACCGATATATTTGTGTTGTTCGGTGATTATCTCATGGTTACAAGTATTCACAACGAATATAATTTGGCCCAAGTAATACAAGATAGCTTGTTGAGCCGAAAATGTTAGACAATGTAGTTCTTCGACCCGTGATTCTCCGAGAAAACGCCGTCAAATCTCAACGGTAAATCAACGCAAGCACTGAAACCGAATATTACGTACTATGAGGTTATTACGAGGATACCTCAAAGTATGCACGAAGACAGTACAGCGGGAGTATCGAGCAACGCGCAGCGGAGGTCGATCCGGCGGTGTACTGTCTGAAATCCAAAAATGCCGTTCAGAACAGAATCAGCGAACTTTTTTGTGTGGGGACGGGTCACACTCTGGTGGCAGCCATGTTTGTTTTTATTATTATAATAATAACATAATAACTTTATTACACTACTAACAACCTTCAGAAGGGTTTTATATAGTAAGAACATAAATACAAAGAAATACAAATGCCATACAATTAGAGGATGCGCGTAATCATTCCATATTTGGAATTCGCATTTCCTAATATGGTAGGATGAAATTACCCCGTAAAATACAGCAAAATTACCCCCCCCCCGCGCGCGCTGTAACTTGTGGCGTTACGGTGACAGATGTATAATAATATATTATATTATATTTATATAACGTTGTGAATTTATTCCAGACCCAGAATGGAAACACACATTTGTATCCTACGCGAATATTTCAGACTACGTGAATTGAATATTTAAATCCTAGTCCGGATGACTTCTATTACACAATACTAAAATAATTCAATTAAATTACTATCCCTTATCGACGGAATGATATTAGATTAAAACGTTCTCAAGGGCCATTATACGTCCGACTATATGGAATATACAGCGAAAATCTGATGTTAGCGTATGATATAATTGAATGAAATGAACAAGGCTGAGACTGAAGATTGAAAGTGTTTCATCTTGGCGGTTCTGCTAGAAGTTACGTTCACACTGCACATGATTTAGCCACCGCCCCGGATTGGCGAGGTGCCAGATTAATACAAATGTGAAAATACATATTTAATTTTTATGACAATTAAGATAATTACAAATCAATCGTTTCATAATAGTGCAAACTCCCAAGCTACCGTGTTTGAATTGTGTACAACCACGTTTTATCATCACGGCAATCTAATATATTCTTGTACGTGCATTAGAAAACACCAATTTCAAACCATCAACATCATTAATATCGCTACTAATTCCCTTAGGGGGATATTGTACACTGCCGAATACAAGGGAATACAAGGAAACACAACGTACGTTAAATAATTGAATACGTTGGTACTTGTGATACAGTCTGCTTCTGCTTCTCGTCAAATTCAAATGCGAATCGCGCAAAATGCGCGGACTGTGTCCGAGGCGCTTAACAACGCCACGTTTATTGCAGTAAGACTTGTTACTTCTATATGCCCAGTGTCTAAAAAACTTTACAGGTCTTGCACAATGCAGGACATTTTCAAATAAATCGGGGTAACAGAAATATAGTCTTACACATTATTCAAAACGTTTCAATTAGTAACTGCAGTACCGATACATAACTAACGCTGTGGTGGCGTATGTTATTATTGTAATAGTCGGACGATATTTGAAATTTCACCACACCATATGCTGTCATGAATCATACGACTCAATTAGCATCGTTCCCAAAATTCCCATAAATCGGCGTTTACACTGACAAAGTAAAACATATTCAAGGTTTCAGTTTTACAAATGATAAGATTAAAATGTGGATTACAGATGAAATTATTTTACAGCTGTCAAGATGTTTCGTGAGTATTATCAAGGGGAGCGTATTGGTGTTTTGAAGAGATGAAGCCGCCATAATTGACCTCGTTAAAAATACTGTAAAACTAGTAAACTTATTCAGCGAATTCGTTATCGTGCTTAACATAAACGCAGATGGAATGTTCAGTGCGCCATTTCCAAAGTGGCGTGAGTCGGGAAACTGTCGAACGTGACATCTTATGATTTGCATGATTTGCATGTGGTGTGTTATGATGACAATTTAGCAGTTTGGGGGGGGGGGATTTAAACATGTGTATTGGTAGTTGTAATAACCATCACCCAGTTACTTATTAAATTGAAAGTCAATTGGCGGGTTATTGTCAATAGGAATCCCAATCTTGTAAGGCAAGTATCAATGAAGGCAAACGCGACATACACGGTGACGGATATATCCAGTCTAGACAATACTAATTTAAAATGATATATAGAGTACCACATCACTTTACAGTTGCAGCGATGATAGCAATTTTGTTTGAAGTCATTACCCATTTTTACAAATGAGAAAAAATACAGCGTAAATAGCAAATAAATAAATAAATAAATAAATAAATAAATAAATAAATAAATAAATAAATAAATTAATTAATTAATTAATATTTTATATACGAGCTGTGACAATCCAATACGACAATCAAACTAAGGCTCCTAGGTGAATCAAGAACACATTATCAGTATTCGTAAACCGATTTCAATTTAATTTAATTTAATTTAATATTTCTTTAAGGTTTACTTGTCATCAGTATACATCGAAGCAACTTGGCAATCCTCAAAGAAAAAAAGTAGCGGATTTCCCTGGGATCGTTAGTTTCTTTCTCATGCTAGTTCTATCTGTAATTGGGTTCGTTGGCCGGTGATCTGAACGAATAAATACATAAATTACAAGTACGTTTTTCTTATTTCCTTCCGGCATGCTCATAGCTAAAAGAGAGTGACGAACGAGACTTGTTTTTGTTTTTTTGTTTCTCAAATAGTGTTTTCATCGTTTATGTCCACTGCTTTCTTGGCCTATGTAATATGGTTATCCGGATCGCTGTTTTAGGAAGAAAAAACGAGTGGATTTCTCGAGATCTAGGCGTCTAAAACCTATTGCGATCGTCACTTTTGAATAAACTCATACGTTTGTTTTTATATATATATATATATATGTAAATTTATGTAAATATATTGTGGGTAGACATATTTGAAGTACGAATTTTCCGTTTCATGTACTTCAGTTTTAATTACAAATGCTATCACCGTGAACTTGATTATAATCTACTGAAATCTGAAAACTAATTATCAAGAAGTGTATGCGTGGACGATAGCCAAAGGCACAACTTCAAAGTACATTTGGCATACAACCTTCGTATATGAATATTTGGAGAGATTGTATCATAATAATGCGACGTGTCGGCTAGTTCGCATTCACGCGGCATTATTTATTAAGCGTATAAAGTGTCATCTTGAAAAAAAACTCAAGTATGTGGCGTACATAATACGAATGAACTTACATTGATGAGGTGCGAGCCGCGAGCTACTGAGTAACGCAAATGTCAGCGTTCTGAAATGCTGACAAATGGTAGTTGCACTTTTGTTCAAAGCTGGTGGAACACTCATGTTTAGACAAGTGTTTAATGAATAACTAACAAATAGGCAATTAATATTTTACCAAGTGCATCGCATCAGCAATGCATCAAAGTAAGATGGTCAAATTTGCATAACTACAAGTTTGAATGATCATTGATGTGATTTTGACAATTTCGATACGATATAGTAAACAATTCGTTATCATTGTCGGTTCTGTGCACACTCCCAGGAGCGCGTTCGCTCTGTCGCGAAGTTATAAACCACACGCACTTTGAAGCGGCTATTATAGACATATTCTTCGTGATATTAACCTGGACTCGGAAATGACGTAACGAATTCAATAATTTACATTGAGATCTTATCAAATAAACCATCAATTGTAGAAGACCACTTCAGCTCAGCTCAGAAAATAAATATTCAATTGGAGGTTTGAAAGGAACAACGCAACTAGAACAAACAGATGAAAGCAAAACAGAAATCCATTCTAGCCCTACATGAAACATCGTATGCTACAGACGTAGATGCCGTATGTATCATTGATTGCGCAGATGGAGTGCGCAGTGAAGCGAATGCCCCTATATAGATCGGCACGACTTCCGTTGAAATGTAGAGTGTGTCATTATATCAATCCGATATTGAGTTTATTGAGTTTGTTATCAATATGTAAATAAATAGACTGATGTCTTTTATTTACTGACATGTGTGAGTTGTTGGTTATTTCAGTGTGTGGGTAAATCCTTATCAAAGGAGACAATGGCGTAATCCGACAAGGTTTTTTTTTGTAGTATGCGATACTTGGGCATATGTCGTGATTCGACTATGTACGTTTGCGGATCGCAGTTAATGTTCATCTGCTATTATCAGCCAACATTGTATACATTCGCATAAAAGACATTGACATGAATAGAATTCATTTCGGTTCTCGTAAAGTTTACCTACTGGAGCGTGTCCTACGTCTTATAGCGGATATTGCTGACATGACATAATATGATGTTAGCCAATTTTACAATTCTAAAGAATTTTCTTGATGTAATATCAATATCTGATACGGACATCACTAAACACGGTGTAACTAAATCATACCACATTGGCAATTCCCGTTTGTTTACTGCAGTAGCGAATGTGTTGAATTACTTAAAACTCACTTATGCTGTTTTTTGTGTGTGTGAATATTACACTGTCCGGGCTGTAAGGCCGTGGTAGCAAGTTTCGATTTCAATCATCCTTTATTGGTGTTCCAATTTTGAAATAATCCCTCTATCTTTGATCAACCAAATGTATGCGCCTTCAGTGATTCCAATAACACTTACCAGATTAACACCACGAAAACGGTAACTTTATTGGATTCCCATAGCAACAAAAGAAACTAATCCGTTACCCGGGGGCGTGCTATAATTAACAGAAATGAACTTGATCATATATTGGCTTCAACCGTGATGATGATAAATTCGAAATCATTCGATAACCTTAAATGAACTTGACATTGTAACTGATTGAATACAACATAACGTAGTGATTCGTGATGTTGAAAAAAATATAAGAAAAGTATCAGTGTTTTTTTTTTTGTCTATTGTTTGTATTTTCACATATCTTTGTAGTCACAATATGCACTTAAAATAATTTCATGTTTATACAATGATACAAACACGTCAGGTTTCTGTATTCAAACATTACAGTTTGTATATTCAATCTATTATCACCATGGTGATGTATCACGCTCTAATAAGGTTGCCATATAAACTGATATTAAGTGATGAAGAGAACCAGTAGCCATGAGATGAATTTTGACCAACACGCAGTTTTTAATGACTAACGCATCAATTTCAATTTCGAGGAGTATTGTTTGTTTACCTAAAAAACGAATTTACATATTCAAATTCAATGTTGACACAGCACGCTGTTCTATTTCTGATATAAGGTAATATATGTTCTATGCGTTTTGCAGCGTATTCGTGAACGCGCTCTTAACATGTGTTTTTAAATGAAACACTAGCACACTAGTTGTCATCCGTTCGTCGGAAGTGTGAGTCATTCACAATTTTATGAAGTCATAGTTGGAGGGGAGGTGCATGCTATTTCTCAATGGTGTGGACTAAATTATCTTTCAAATTTGATGAAACACGTCTTAATGTACATTGAGGAAATATAAGACAATTTGTGAAAATTAAAGATTCAAACGTCTTTATTGTACTCAAGTTTTCCATCAAAGATAGAAGATATTTCGTTTTTGTTTTCTACACGATGTCCCCTTCGACCTGTTAAGTTAAATTGTCTGTTATCACTCGTGCAAATATTTAATAATGCACCTTGCAGCGTTTAATATTTAATCGAAAATTATCCCTATTTTATTGGTGCCTGGAACGAATTAAAATAGCTTAAGGATGTAGTAGATGTTTTATCTTTGAAAATATCAAATTTACTTTTTTTCACATTCTCTTATAAGAATTCATAAAGCATGCCACTAGAAATTTTTTTTAAAAAATGTTGCCATGGTTTAAGAGGGTGATACATTTTGAGTAAATCTGAGATACAGTGTGTTTTATGTGTGTTTTTTTTTGTGATTGTTCATGCAGAAGAAAACATCGGTATTTGGGATTAGTCGAGAGAATTGATCTCGACTCCCAGCTGCTCCACGATGGTGATTTTTGGTATAGGTATTCTCTGATAGCTGCTAATGAAATCTGGCAAAGATTTGTCTACCACTTTGACTTTAGAAAACACGACACAGCTCTCCCCTTTGTGAACTGTGACATAGGGTATCATATATTAAAACAACGTTGACGATGTTTTTAAAAAGTGTTATTAGGTTAAAATCTAGGTCACGCAACAGTAAACGAACTGAGAAATTCAATTCTAACCTTTTTTAGTGTCTCTAAGTACCGCGAACATCATTTCTGTGGCCTTGTTTCGGTTCCTTCGAAAATAACACCTTTTTAGTTCCACAGTGATCACGTGATTACATGGTTCCAAAATTTCTAAAAAATATATAACTTGATAGAATTCAAGGAATATGTTACTTAAGAAATGTGCTATGCAATAGCAATAGCAATAACCTCATAGACTACTACATCAGCAAGCAAGCAAAAGAAGCGAATAAAGAGTTTTTCTCGAATTAAAACGCACTTATGGTAATTTTTGTTTCACATGACTAGCTAAAAATCAAGTAGAATGCATATATACTGACCCGGCCAAGGTCGATATATTGATTTGTCGATCCGAAGTGAGCGCATTGTTGAATGAGGTGAAGCTATGTCAGCTATGCTCTATAATCTATTTTGTCCTAGTCTCCAATGACAACAGCTAAATTATTTTCATGCACGCTATTCATGGTTCATTTGTATTTTATAAGCCGTAACTCCTTCCAAAATTCATATTCTTTAGGTATTCGAAATCACGAAATTGTACTCATGAATTTCGAATTACAATTTTATTTGTTCACCCCCCCCCCCAAATGAGGTGAAAGTGGGTGTGGTCTTGTGAAAACGGGTGTGGTCGGGCTTAATAAAAATAACTCGAGAGTGGGCGTGGCCAATAATTCAAAGTTCTAGCTTGAACCTTAGCTGAACCCTCTTCAATACACCTTTGACGCAAACACTCAAGATCGTTTTAAGTCCGGGAGTCGCGAAATGTGTTCTTGTCCCTCAAATAGTGCTCCGATTTAGATGAGAAAGAATGAAACGCTCTTTGAGGGGGCGAGAACAAGTCACGTGGTTTTCTCGACCAATTGCGTCTAAGAATTACTAGTATTTGCCGACAGCGTAATATGTACTAATAATTGTCCTTACAATATATTTCGACAATTAGACAACTACATACGAAATGATACCTACGAAACATATGAACAGATTGCGTCTACCAAAAAATAATATGGCACCATGATAATATTTTTTGAAGTCGAAGGCGCAAAAGCTATCATATCATGATCATTAAAGCGGAGTTACATATATGTATTGACTCGCGAATGCCTGAAATACAAACGAAAGTGTGTTTTTACCGGAGGCCTGCGTTGTACTGCTTCCGCGAATACTTCTACTATTGTCAGAAACGACGTTAATATCTGCTGACTTCTCTTGGGCATGCATCAATGTGTAATGTAAAACCACCTTCTCAAGTTAATGACTTACGACACAGCAATTCGACTGTCGTTTCACACGTCTTTAAAGCGACAGAAAAGTTATTTTTAGGGCATATTGAACGAAGTCCAATAACCTATATATCTCGGTACACGTGGGTTACTCACTAATAAAGAGTTCTAGATAAACATGGAGGGATCAAAGTCAGGGTTACTGCTAAGCCACAATGACGTATTGATTCAAACGTTAATCCTAAAATATTCGTTTCTCGTACAAGTGTAATTAACATGCCAATCACGACCTTTGAAAAAGTACTCAATCAAAAGATAGGAAAACATGCGCTAATTGAACAACGGAATTCAAAGGTTTTTTTTACACATACACATACACATAATCAGAATGTTGATAAGAAGTATCTGCTGGGAACGGGATTATTTATTTCAAATTCCCATGACGAATACTTTTATTTTGTACGAATAAACCACAATCGACGTAAAGCCGTCGCCTACTTATAGCATCACCTTTAATCGTTTGTTCATATCGCAAGTATCGTCATTGGTTGTCATCCGAATTTCACGTCACCTATAAACTGTTCTTTTTTTTATCGGTGAGTTGCTGTTTTATGAACGTGTATGTTTATGCATTGATATGATTATACTGGCGGTTATTTTCAGGTTAACAGTTTATCTACAATCTACGGAACTGTGGACTTATTCAGTGCCGAACGAATGCCTAATGACTTACTCAAATTTAGTGTAATATTGATATTTTTAGATAACATATATAATATTAGATAATATTCATGGTCATAATAATTCCATGCTGCTAGAAAACACTGTTATATACATAATGGAGAAAATATGGAAGAAATCTGGAAGAGTTTGATTTTCAGTCGTGGGCGGCGCCATTTTGTTTTTCGCACATTGCTCAGAACGAAAATCTTTTATGGAAAAAAATCTCAAGAAATGTTCTTCATAAGAAGGCAAATGAATCTTTTTCTGATATAATTCAAGCCAGTGTGTTTTTTGGTCATTTTGAGCAGCGGCGACAGTCATTGACAAATAGTTCTTATCCCCATCTCGAATTCCTTTTTGTATTAGGGGAAAAATATTGCACATCATGATATTTAGTAGATAATATTTGGTAATAGTTGTCCTAGGTAACTATTCAAAATAGCCAGACGTTTCGATCAATGGATCTTTAACGATAACATAGAAGAAAAATTGTGTACATTGTGTTTTCTTAATCGTATCTACACATCGGATCTATTCATTTTCACCGATGTCTTAAACACGTTTGTTTATATAATCAAATGCATTATTCAGTTACGGAATGGTCTTATATTCGGTTTTCTACAACTTTGACCTTTTCGCGGTGTATGGGGAAAACATGTATTGATTACCTGACACAGTATCTGATACGCTTTTTGATGAAACTCTTTGCTTGTTGTGTGGTATATTCTATGCTTCACAGTTTAATCAGTGTAACTATAACCTTTAGAACTATCGAGAAGATATAGTCGTATCGATCCATGTTTGTTGCATGAAAAATCTTTGCCAATTACCCGGGGTAACCCATGCGTACTGCTTGTTGTATCAGTTCACATTGATGAGATAACAAGACAGCTTGCATAACATAGTTGTAAACCATTGTGCAACAGCTGTAAAATCGCATAATTTTTGTATAATTGGAATCTATTCACAGGATCGAATTTAAAATAACCATAGCATATGACTAATCAACCCATGTACACTTGTTTATTGTTCTTGCCCCGTCGTGTTTAGAAAAACAACACAATCGGTGTTGTTGCTGTCTGGCACCAATGTACGGGTATCGTTTTAATTAGATCTCCCGGTAAGCAAAATTATTGTACGCGGCATGGTGCACATAAAATTACTACCGTTACAACCAAATTACGTTAAAGCAGCACTCAAGTAGATATTCTGAGACAGATATAATTGCAGTGAGTGTAAGAGAGTAAGGTGGAATATCATTACTTTACCTGTGTACCTTTACAAAGTTTTCAGGAAAGTGAATTGACTGCAAGGGCAGATAAGTTGCTTGTCAATAGCGGAAGTTGTCTAGGAAAATGTGACAGATGTTTCGGAGGACAAAAACGGTGTCTCAGTCTGTTGTCAGAATATGGTTCGACTGTTTTCGTTAACGCTGAAACAAATGAACTACTAGTATTGAAAATGTTTCTTCCCGCGTTTTCCGATATTTAGATTAAAGTAACAATCTGAAACCATGTTCCAGATTTGTAATTATGCATTTTCTGATTTTGATATCTATATATTCGATATAACAAAACTAATACACGTTGCATACATGTACAGCAAACCTATAAAATAATATAAACATGTTAGGGCTACAACTGTTTACAAGCTACTTAAAAGATTGTGCCTCATTGGCTACCCAACGCCATCATCTAACAATCAGACCAATCAGAATGCAGTTTGTATATATGCTTCAACTCAATTGCTGCATTGATTGTATCGTTAGTTATCCTAGTCCCCGGTAGATGATATTTTCACCACCATTTTATTGACATAACTATTTTTTCGTACTTGATTGATGCTATCAGTGAAAGCGGGAGGGTCGTCACCTGCGCACGCGCGGGAATTGGGTCCCGAGCGACGATAATAACACGCGCGTAAAACGCAAATACTCGTGGATAGACGCTTGTTTGTAAACAATGACACGCTATGGCCATCTAACGCATGCGCAGGTAACGACCCCCCCCCCCCGCTTTTGGTAAAGTGTGGTTTTCATTAGATGTTAGCGATGGTTTATCTACACCCCGTGTCAACCCGTATTCTGTATGTGTACGATGGTGTTACATACAATGCCTGTCTATCCTTGTATACATTAATATCTTCGTCGCTATGCTTGACGTGTGTACATCGCGGATAATCAATACCCTGACTTTTAATTCCCCTAAAGCATTCTACGGAATTCCAAATATGATAGAGCGCTCTTTTTAATGTATCTCGTCTTGTAAGAATAAGAACCATAATTAACTCGCAGTTTTTATTTCTATGACTCCGGATAATCACGATGTCGCCCGCAGAAAATTCGCACACATTTTAAAGTTGTCAATCAGAAATAGTACCGCACTTAGTTACATGAAAGCAGCTTCATTGCAAGCACAAATAATTATTATTAACAGCAATAGAAAGTGACGTCCGTTGTTGAATGATGAAAATGTAGACATATTGAGGATTCAGTTACAATGGAACATGCGCATATTACAGTTGCTATATGAACATGATAAAACATGTATGTTACAGAGGCCATTGAACTAGTACATTACAGTGGTCATATTACCATATAACTAGTATATCACAGAGACCATATAACTAGTATATTACAGGGGCCATATAACTAGTATATTACAGTGGCCATATTACCATATATCTAGTATATCACAGAGACCATATAACTAGTATATTCCAGGGGCCATATAACTAGTATATTACAGTGGCCATATTACCATATAACTAGTATATCACAGAGACGATATAACTAGTATATTCCAGGGGCTATATAACTAGTATATTACAGTGGCCATATTACCATATAATTGGTACATCACAGAGACCATATAACTAGTATATTACAGGGCCATATAATTAGTATATTACAGTGGCCATATTACCATATAACTAGTATATCACAGAGACCGTGTAACTAGTATATTACAGGGGCCATATAACTAGTATATTACAGGGGCCATATACCCAGTATAGTACAGTGGACATACAACATTTACATTACATTTGCCATATAACTAGTATATTACAGAGGCCATATTACCACATATAACTAGTATATTACAGGGACCATATAACTAGTATAGTACAGTGGACATATACCCAGTATAGTACAGTGGACATACAACATGTACATTACATTTGCCATATAACTAGTATATTACAAGGGCCATATTACCATATATAACTAGTATATTACAGGGGCCATATAACTAGTATAGTACAGTGGACATACAACATGTACATTACTATTGCCATATAACTAGTATATTACAGGGGCCATAGTACCATATATAACTAGTATATTACAGGGACCATATTACCATATAACTAGTATATTACAGAGGCCATATAACTAGTATAGTGCAGTGGACATACAACATGTACATTACATTTGCCATATAACTAGTATATTACAAGGGCCATATTACCATATATAACTAGTATAGTATAGGGATCATATTACCATATAACTAGTATATTACAGAGGCCATATAATTAGTATATTGCAGTGGCCATATTACCACATGACTAGTATATTACAGTGGCTTTTTTACTAGTATATTACATTTGCCATATAACTAGTATATTACATTTGCCATATAACTAGTATATTACAGAGACCATATAACTAGTATAGTACAGTGGACATATACCCAGTATAGTACAGTGGACATACAACATGTACATTAATGTTGCCATATAACTAGTATATTACAGGGACCATATTACCATATAACTAGTATAGTACAGTGGACATATACCCAGTATAGTACAGTGGACATACAACATGTACATTACTGTTGCCATATAACTAGTATATTACAGGGGCCATATTACCATATAACTAGTATAGTACAGTGGACATATACCCAGTATAGTACAGTGGACATACAACATGTACATTACTGTTGCCATATAACTAGTATATTACAGGGGCCATATAACTGGTATATTACAGTGGTCTTACAACACGTATTACATTACAAATATTACATTTGCTCATGAAACATATAGATTAGGGTGGCCATATAATATGTAGATTGCATTTGCCATAGAACCTATATATTACAATTACAATAGAAATATATATATATAAGTACTCTTAAAACATGAATATAACAGTTATCATAGAGCATGTATATTACGTGTAGTTCTCCGTTGATTTAGAACGTGAAGTTTAACATGTATTACCATAAAGCATTTAGAACAACGTTACTATAGTACATGGTATTTTCCACAGAGCATATAGGTTGAGCTGCCACAGATTACAGTTACCATAGAAAATATCAGTTACTATGGAAATGCATATAACTGGTTCTATGGCAAGTATAAATTTAGCTGTTGTAGAATATACATTGAATATGCCAGTAAATATGTGTATTCAAAATAAATATCTCTAATTACTCGTTATATCACGACTGCTATTGACGCCGTATAAATATGTTCATTTGCAAAATCGATGTGTGTTCGTCCTTCCTTGTTCCAATTGTTGCGGTTACATTTAAATACATGCCGTGTAGCTATGCGAGAATTCGTGATATTTTGCTTAAATATAATTAGTATAAATTAATTAATATAAATCATATGACAAGAGGCAATGACGTAATATACCGTGTAATTGTCAAACAGCACGCTGTGCGGATTGAAATTAGTCCGCATAAATATAAATATGTTGTCGTTTCAGCATCTCTAATCAATTCTTGCTTAGTTTATTCGACGCGTATATTCATATCAAATATCAATATACCACCGCTTGGCACGTTGGCAACGATTTCACTACTACTCGCTCAAACAATCGATCGTGTGCCATTGTGATGCTCAAAATTTCAGCGTTGTTCCACTTGTAGCGGGCCAAATCACACAAAGACACTTACTGCATCATTCATAGTAATTCAAAACCATGTACGGCTTAATATGCGCAATTTCAAAACGTACTTGAGAAATAAAATGTGAAATATACGAGCAAAATCACGTGATTGGTAAATTTATCATTATTGGCCATGTACTTGTGTTTCTGTGTGAAACCTGCGTACTAAAGATGCATAATGGCTGCGTGATACCCAATAATAAACACTTTAAAAAATCAGATATACTTCAGAACGATTTCGCCACGATTAATTTCTATATTTGACACAGGTCCGCTCTTCTTGTGTACATCGGAGTGTGTGGTGCGATTGCATGTAATCACGGCGTATGAATACGATTACTTACGATTGCTTATTGTCATCGTTTACCACAATTATTAATTCGGTAATCCTCGCTAAGCCATATGAATTAAACATTCGATTCGGTTCACACACTATTATACATTATGCCGAGACTTAGCATTCATATGTGAAATCAATTAGCTTTGCGTAATGTTATACAGCATATAGTAGCCAATAACCATTGCTACATCATTTAAGTTTATGAATAAATCCAGGTCGATGATAAAATAAGACAGAGGGGATTCGCGCATGCGCGCATAACCTTTATTGTGATGCCGCAGACACCGATTTAGCTCAGATGACCAATTCAGGAACTGGTGCACCCTGGCTCGTATACACCCCATCCCCTCCCTTCGTCATCACACCGATTCGTATGTACGAACACTGAGAAAGGGCGGCGGTCGTCGTGCCGCGTTCTGTTCGATACGGGACTCATAGCGACGTATACAACGCGTGTAAAATACATTGTTTATTTACATGAAATTCGAACTCGCGCTGCACGACGATTACCGCGCTTTGAATTTGGTAGTTTAAAAGAAATTAAATATCATTTTAAATGTTATGAATACTAATAATGCCCTAATATTTTGATTATTGATACATATAATAGTATGTTTGTAAAGCTGTATGACCGTTACATCAAATAGCATGGAGCACGTTTCTCGGCGTGTTCGCGGGTTTCCATAGAAACCGCCGAGTGGGATTTGCAGGAAAGAAGCACGTATACATAGAGTTAAGGTCCGGGTAGATAATTCGACCGTGCTTCGCTGGAAGGCGCGGTATTCTCGTTTCTATCGAATTATTTAATTACTTTGACATTACCACACTTTAATTTAGAAAACATACTGATTAAGAATGAAGAAATGAAAAAAACAGAAAAGCACGTAATTAGTGGTACACCTTTGGCGAATATACAGCACCGCCTGATTACGGTATACCGTTGCACAACGAACATGGTACACGTGACTTTTGCAAAGCGAACGTGGGCTGGACATGTTTTTCGTTTAACAAACAATTAGGAGAGAGTAAAATGGAAAAATAAATATTGTCATATTGACATATGTCCGTTTTGTGTGAAATGAACAATGCTATAACCGATGGGTATTTTAGATAACAATATCCAGGTACTAACTAGTTTAACTTGGGAATAAGATGGAAACAAGTCATAGAAAGGTCACGCTTAGGCGCAGCGCATGAATTCAGTGGGCGTGATGGGAACAGTTCTTACCTTAGGCAAAACGTGATTTCCTAACATATAGAAAGGAATCGAATCAAGAAATCTAGAAAAAAACGGCGTACTGAACCATATATAACATGTCTTTTTCAGTGATTTGTTTACGCTTGCTGAATTCTCAAATGTTCGCAGTTTTGGAGATGTTTTCGCAAAAACAGTCTCCAGCGAAGCGACTCGGTAATAAAGCCAGACAGAGCTCCAGGAAGTAACGGCGGCGTTTATTGAGTACTTTTCGCGCAATAAGACTCTAAATTGTCAACGTTATGAAATTCGCTCTGATGGGACTTGTACCCACTGCATCAAGGCAAAACATTATGCGTTTTACTTTTGTTTTATGTGCTTCGAATACAAAGCCTGCGTATTCTAATCATTATGGGATTATGGGAAATAATTGCACATTCTAGGAATCAACCAGGCCCGGAAGAATGCAATCGCGCACGGTAGGATGGGATTTTATCTCAGCGCCGCGCAATCATTTCTGTGCAGCAATCAATAAGAAACCAGTGTTAACTACATTTTCTAACGAGGAAATGCAATATAAAAATATATAGAACGGTATAAAGTGTAATCTTCTCAAGAAATTATTTGTAGTTTTATTTATTTGCTTTAAAAGATGCTGTCGACAGTTTTATTGTCCGGGTTAGGTTTTAATCGAAGGGTAGATTACCCATCAATTAAACATTCCTTGATAGAGTTTGCGACTCTTGCTTCAGAGGCGGCGAATTGATCCTATACTGCATCGTTCAGCACATGCGGCGTATGTGGAATGGTCTGACTAAAATTAGGCTATGTAACCTCATTGATTTATACTAGTATGCGCCTAGAATACACGGATAGTGCTGCTCATTGACCTCTACAATAGCATTTGCGGCGTGTCCTACATTTCCAGCGTATTTTCATGTAAATTCCAAACAGTATATGCCAATTACCATTGCCTAAGTCAATATAATTATCCAAAATCTTGCGTCTGAAAGTTACTGGATAGTTCTGAGAACATGCGCAGTACATAACATGCTTCATGACGACATACAGAACGGGACATGCGCAATCGACAATGCGCAACAACTCGGTGCGCGCCTTGTTGTGCGCACGATTGAGTGATGCATTCTGTACCGTACAGGAATGTGTTTATGTCACAGTCATGCTAGCATCCATATTTATTTAATGCATTGGAGACACAACATGATAATCAAAAAGTTTGTAGAATATGCATACACATGTCATTGAAGACATTATCTGAATTCCAAAGCGAACAAAATATGGATATCTAAGAAAAGAATCTAGCAGTACCCTGGGCGATGTGTGAGACGTTGACTAAGATTTAATAAATAACGGTTATGGTTGTGGAGAACGTTGGTTCGAGTTAGACCGGGTCTGTTTATCACATTAAACTGCTATTTGATAGGTATATGACCGCACAGACTTTTCATCTATTCCCAAACACAAAAAATGTGTCGTATCTGACAAATTCACTGTATTTCTTTTTACAAAATACAAAAAACACCAGGCGAGACCAACATCAGCGTCTGCAACAAGTTTTTAAGCAAACATCTAATATTCGTTTCGGCGAAACAACACTTTCAAAGTACAAGAGAATACCTAAACGATCTCACCAAACTAATAGATAGAATACTGTTTTTAAATGAGATAGAGCAGTATACAATTTAGTGAAATTAGAAACTTCAATATCCATTACAACCCTCCCACAGTAATTGTTATTAACACTGGATGAATATTGCACCGGACATCTTTAAAGATCTCTGCGTGTTTAGTAGCCACGATCTTCTGCTGTGTCAGAAATGCAATGTCAGCTTGATAAATGTCCTTGTATATTAGTTTCCGTCACGTTTCATCACAATCAAGTGGTTGTATCTTATACTGTCCGATGTCCAACGTACGACTCGCCATCCTCGTTTTTATAGCAATGGTGGTGGTGGCGTACGCTTTTTGCGTGACATTTTTTTCTTATGTCATATATATACTACATACATCGTTGTACCTACCGAGTCGTAAGTTTGCTTCGAGAATCGTATAAATGACTTTGTTGTGATAGCAAAACCATTATTAAATCAATGCAACATGCTGCGTCTCCGACACCGAACCTGACGTTGATACCACTGCATACTGTGATTAATAATCATGTAACTGCGGTGTGAAACAAGTTTGCAAACTGGGCATGGATACGTGCTTTCTATGTACACACGTGTATTGAAATGTGTCTCGGTCCTGGCTTAACAACCATTCTACCTTCTAGGCGTAAAATATAGTTAATATATCGAAGACAGATGAGTTGCGAAATAATATAATACATTATATGGCAGTGTGTATGATTGTATATACAATTGTCTACCTTGCTCAATTAACTCCGGGGTTTTCAAGTCAATGAGCGAAGTAACAGAAATCTGTTTAAACAGTAGAAGTCATGTTTTCCAAAAAAATTAAGTATTGAATATATAAATCAATGTAAATGCTTTAAAATCTCAGATTGTATCTAATTCAGTATATCTATCCCTAATAATAGTTGAGTAAAAAAATATATATATAAATAAAAATATCTGCTATAGAAGTAATTGAATAATGGCACATATGTCAGTTTTTATTCATAACACAGTGTCGTGATGGAACAAATATTTGTAGACCTGTTGGTATGTGAATGATGCCGTACATTGTACTGCCCCCTCCCCCAAGTAAGATATTGATTTTTGAGACCTTTCGTTATAAGAACGGTTTTGCTTGTCAAGCTGATATCTAATGCAGCAAATGCCAATACAAATTGAGAAGTGGTAGTCTTCTCTCAAACAGATGAAACAGTATTACTCTATGGACCCCTCCATTCGTATAAATAACTCCTATCTTTAAAACTACAATCTTCCGGTTTTCCTACCCGCCTGCTCTTCGATTACATGGATGAATACAAAATGGTCGCAAAAGTACCAATGCATTGTTTACGTCAGCATAATACATAGAAATTTCCAACGTTGTTGTCTTCCATTATATAGACAGAAATGGATCAAATAATCGTATAATATGAGGTTATATTACGAGGATACCGAAAAAGTATGCACGAAGGCAGTACAGCGGGAGTATAGACCGACGCGCAGCGGAGGTCGATGCGACGGCGAACTGTCTGAGTGCATACCTTGAGGTATCCTCGTAATAACCTTATTATTATTATTATACATCTATTCCTTCCAAGTATACATCATGAGAATGCCGAAATCCAACATTTTTAGAACAGAATCAGCGAACTTCTTTTTGTGGAGTCTGGTCAAACCCGTCAAACCCTGGTGGCAGCCATGTTTTTTGTTATTATTAGAGGACGCTCAGGAGCGTAATCGCTCCATCTTTGGAATTTGCATTTCCTAATATGGTAGGATGAAAATACACAGTGCAATACTGCAAAATTATGGTACGCTGTAACTTGTGGCGTCACGGTGACAGATGTATAATAATAGGAGTTCTCCCTGCAACTTAAACTGTTTATTGTCACTGAAAGCAAAAATACTTGCCCTCAAGAAATCGCTTGAGTATTCTGCTAAGAAATTGCAAAATACAAGTTTTATATACCATTCTGATTTCCCCTGTGTTCATGAAATTTGACAATTGTTCTTTCAAAGTATCTCCCTGTTCTCAGCAAAGATAGAACATGCTTATAAATGCACATCTCTGTTGATTGCGAACGGTATGTTTTGTTGTTTCGTTTATTGAATTTCATCCAGATCTACGCCGCTGCTGCAACCAGTGTAATATAATCACAGTGAAACAGAATGACATTACACTCTCAATATTTTTGAACCCTGAATTTGTGACCTATTCTTGTTTTCTAATATTATGCCAATGGACAATTGCGCACAGTCGAATTATCTTTCGTGAATTAGATACATGCAAAACGTGGTTGTGTAATATATTTGCACAGCAACAATAATATTGAAAACGGAACGAATCGGTTCAATATCTAAATGTCTAAGCATTACAAATTTCTATTTTTTAGTGTTTTATAATGGCAAGTCTAACTAATATCGCTTTTTGTTGTATTTCCTGCTTGACTGATTTTATCGAGATATTTTCATTTGATTGCCACATTGCGTGGTCTTTACGCTTGATGTCTTGACTCGCGATGATGTGTTCTATAGAACTGTGTTAACGTTTTCCGCCATCCGATCTATCTGCTATGATATCGGGGAACTTGATACGGTGTCACTGCTAAAGGGTTTTAAAATTGATAATAGAACTTCAAGGTGCGTTCTATCAGTAAAAGGTGTCAGTGTCAAAGACTGTAACCTGTAGTGAATAAATTATTGACACCCGGATACGATTCTAACACTGAATAGAAAGAGTGTGAATGCCATGGTGTTTTAATGAATAGTCCAAGTTCATACGCCATTTGATGGGTTTTAAACGCAATTAATAATAATGACGGGCAATATTTATCAATAAAATCTGATTTACGAATGCTTGTGAGTTGTGTGTTTAGCGCTGTAAATGCCAGTCGCATAAATACTGATTATAGAATTTTTTTTAACATGACGTTATGGGAAGTTGCTTTTGTCAAATGCACATACATTTCAACCGAACGTCTTATCACTTCGTCTCCGAGTTTATGCGTTTTCATTTCAGTAGGCTGTACAATAAGACACTTGTTCGAATTCAATGGTATACGCACTTTAATAAGTTAATTCACGGAACGATATTCATTGTCACATTTCAAGCATTATTTTCACAAATGTCAAATTTCCATGTCATATATTTTAACATATCGATCATTCAAGTATTTTAGCTTTACTTTGAACTTCTATCATGTCTAAATAAGCAATGAATGGCAATTTAAATGCCCACTGTTAAGTTCATAGTATGTTTATACTGTTTATATTTGTATATATACACAGTAATTTGAAATAAATACATCACGACTTTTTTACTCTGAATAATTTATAATTTCAAACTACATATGATTTTTAAAAATGTTAAAATGCGTGTCATTTATTAATAATATCAGAACTTCGTAATAAATGAATGGAAGATCGAACGAATAAACAAATGCTCCTTGAGCGTTGACGATCAGATCAAGTAAATTTGCATAAAAATATGCAAACATGTTATATGAAATCGTGCAAATTTTAGGACGTTCATGTTACTGCCTAAATTTGAATCTAAACGCTCCAAAAACAAAACACAACAATGCATTCATCTAATACGTACGTAGGAAAGGTTGGATTAAGGTATGCCAGACAACATATCGCACTGCTCGAATAATAATGTTGCTCATTCGAGAGTTCATATTTATTCGACACTGCCTTAGTAAATGTGCAAAAATATTCATTTCTATTGACCGTACAATCAATGCAGCTGCATTTTGCGCAGGTTTGGTTTCTCTGATATAAATGATTCTACACAGTGACTCAATACAGAGTTCAGCCTATACAGACTATACTATGACCGTGCAGCTATCAATAATTAGAATACTTGTTAGTGAATTCTTTAGAAACCAGTCAGCACACAGTCAAAGGTCTAACATAAGGATAGATGATTTACATAATAGTCTCTACTCGTGTATGTGAGAGTTGCGGTTAAACAATACGCAGTTTTATCAATAATTCAGTTCTAGTTCCACTTTTTCCTTACTGGTTCAATTTGACACGTATGTTTAGCGAGCTGATAGATACATGTTAAGTTACGTTACGCGTGGATAACGTTGTGATACGTAAATATGTTATCTATATAACTTCAAGACACCTCATCCCCAGCCCTTTACACACATACACACTCAGTTCATTACACACTGATAACAAGGCATAACACACTTACCCTTTTTTCAACATAAAGCAGTCTTTCCAAATTTCTTGTATGTATAAACGTCCAAATTGTATATATATATTCATATATGTGTATATATTCTAGTCATTCAGACTTCTTCTCCCGCAACACATAAAAAAACTCGCACCTTGTACCGTGCAATCACTTAACCAATGTTTGATCATCGGATGCGAATAGTCTTACGCGAACCGATAACGACGCCTTCTGATTCCAAATCTGGGAGTGCGCATGACTGGTCTAGCGCCGTGACGTCAGCATAAGTGCATCAGAACAGATTGTTATCATCACATTGACAAAGCCGACCAGTTAATTATGTGCGGATTTCAAGGCATAAATTGGTTTTTATAGTACATCATTCTCGGCGTTGCCTGGATGATCGATCCTCCCCCGTAAATACGGACTAACCTATCTCATATATGTATATATAATAACTAATACAATTAAAGAATTCTCACGCATGTGCATTGAGCACTGGCTATGTTATGAATCACGTTGGCCAACTTTAATATCGCTACTCGATTATTTAAAGTACACGATGTCAGCGAACACATATTCTAGTTCTGACACGCAAATCAGTGATTATTTCCTTAACTTTAAACGCGGCGGTTACATTTAACCGCCGTATAATAACGTCCCCGAGATTAACTTGTCTCACAGGGTGGCATGTGCAAGTAGGAGTACTTTCCAGGGGTTAGTTACGGATTCTACACGCAAGCATGTAATCACGCCAGTATTGTAACAGTGTGTTACAGGCAATAAACAGCATGGCATCCGTGGCGTAAAATCCGAGCACTGTTTATCAGCTGGAACAACACCAGTTGCTCATGATCAAGGCTGATGTATGTTTTTCTTAGTGGTGAACACAACTCCAACTATGTCAGTGACTAGTATTTCAGGAATGAAGTCACACTTATGTATATTTTTTTAACGATGTCTGGCGCAATAATAGTAATCCAAATTGTTCAATGTTTCAACGCGTCATTAGTGGAAGTTCGTAAGCACAAACGATGAATACAAAACATACACATGTTTCAAATATGTACAACCACTGTTTTGCAAATGTGATCTGTGTGTGTGTGTGTGTGTGTGGGTGTGTGTGTGTGTGTGTGTGTGTGTATGTGTGTGTGTGTGGGGGGGTGTGTGTGTGTGTGTGTGTGTGTGTGTAGCCTTCGATTGTATCTTTTTACAACCAAACATCTCTATTATTGTAACTTCTAATGTTCTGAAAGGTGTTTCTATCATTTTTTTACATTGTAACTGTTATTCTTACGTGTTTATGGCGTGTGGAATGCATGCCGCCAAATGTTCTCACGTATATCTAGCCATGTTATGTTTCGTTCAATCACAATTGTGTAATTGGTTTACTCTCATTGTTCTGAAAGTAAAAGTAGCAAAAAATGTGTAATAGATCAAGTATCATTGCTGTCACGTATTTCTAGCCTTTTTAAAGCGCGGTAGTCGTCGCGCTGCGCATGTGCGAGATATATGGGTCTCATATAAACAAAGATGGCGACTTTGACTGTTGCGCAGATCAACGAGTACGAACTGACACGTTTCCAAGCTTTAATTGGGTAATTTTCATGTGATTGGAAGGTTTCGAAGGAGTCACCGGCGATAATCAGTGCAATTTGCGACCAGGTTAAACCTCATACTTGTGATTTCCATTTGAAGAGCGCATTGGATTGTGGGAAAATCAATGTTTATCAACACAAATGTCGAACATGCGCAGCGCGACGACTACCGCGCTTTAAATTTCTATAAAATGTCATACATTTACCGTCAATTCCCTTACGTGTATTTAGCCTGGTTACATTTCAGGAACGTGTAATAGACTTACCCCGATGCTCTTACATGTACCTTTCCGTGTCACATTTCAGTAAAAGTGTAATTGCCTTCGTGGATCGAGCACCATAAAATTAGCAACGAGGTAAAACGCGGTTTTCTTTAACGCGTTTCTGTTTGGTATTTACAACTTACGTTTAGATACTTTTTCTAGACACGGCTATGGCTGTGCAGAACGTGGATTTGTGCGCCCCGAGTTTCTGTTTGCATGAGCAGAGATCGACATTCTGATAAATTCGATAGTCTGAAACAACTATATGAAATTAATAAATTAAGTAGTTGACAAAACAGCTGTGGGAGAGTGTTGTGGATCTGAATGCAAATTGTGAACTACCCGGCCTGCCAACCTACCGACCTGCCCAGCTACCGCCTAACTCAATTATAGTTGAATCGTGTGTTAATAACATATGCATTAGTTCCATAACAACTTGATGATTGTTTATTTTGTAAGAATCGTAAGATGGCTTGAATCATGCACACGTGTTTGCGATATGTTGCCCATGAGTCTTAGATTACTTGCTCGGCAACGTCCATCACAACAAAAACTCATATACGCTTGCATTTAATGAGTCCTTAATTACTTCTATGAACGTTTCAACTTCCAGTCTCTTCTGATATATCCCCGTGGGCCTCTCTGATATGTAGTGATATATTCTCGTGGGCCCCTCTGATATGTTTCCCACCGGTTTTAAATGTGTCATTATATCTTATCGCCATCTGATGCTCCGTATCATGGTATCAGGTATTATGTATTTCAAATAAATTGTTGTTTTGGGCTAAAATTGTGGTTGTTTTGCCACACATTTAGGAAACAGGTTGATTGGATTGAACTGAACGACCTCACCCAACCCTGGGGATAAAATATAGCTGCGATATACGTAACAACGAGACAAAAATAAATATTGAGAAACATGTGGCTCATATCTATATTGTTATTTACTGGCATATACGCAATCTGGGTTATATTGATATACATTGAGCGAAAAAGATAAAGTTGTGGCAATTTTACCATTGTCTCCGGGGCAACACACTATCTCGTTATGATGCCCAGTGGCATACAGCGAAAACTGATATACTGTGCCACATATTCTACATATTCTTGTTGTCAAGAACTGACATAACATCTCCAGGTTGTCTCTGTCTCGGGTATTATTTTTGCAGTTGCTGTTGTCTAAAAAAACACTTGTATTAAATCACGTTACATTTTACAATTACTAGACAGTGTCACCCAATATATACTCACTTTTTTGGTGTTACTATCTGCGTTTGTCTGAACATATGTACGCTTTCGGATTGTTTCACCCCACCGTTTCTATGGTGATAGTATCTCATAATTATCTGTTCAAGGGGCTGGTAATGATATGCTGGAATTGTATATGAGTCCTAAAACTTCAAGAAACGTAATATATAATACAGCGAGTTTACAGTGTAATAATAAATATTTTTTTTATTTATTCAATGGGAAATAATATGCCATAGTGCATTGCATGTTTGCTCAATGGTTCCAAAATTGAAATCAGTAACTGCTGCAATTGTTATTGTTAAAGATTTTGCCGCCAATATAGTTCGTTGCACAGTATACCACGTGACCTGCGATGGGATGCATCATTCTTCCTACCTCAACGCCTTATACCCATCACATAGACATGTTTTGTAATCTCTGTTAAGATTGCAAAGAGAATTCGCGAGAAATCATCACCCGAAGCAAATATATTTTAATTCACACACAGTGGTTTAGAAGCCTCTAGCATTTAATAAACACTGACTAATGGTTCGGGTGAATACCACCTGCCATACAGTAAAGATCCCCTCGTGACATCATTTACAAAACATAACCCAATTCCCAGAAAATAAAGAGAAATTTTACATTTTCAGTTGAAATAATTGTTTTAGCGAAATAAAAGAACTCATTTGCGATCATTTTCTACGCGGACCTAATAAAATGGCTGAGTAAATGTACACGTTCACTTGCCCCCACCTGTAGGTGAACGTGTTTACACCTCCAGTGTGTAACGCTCCATTCAGCTAAATACAGTACTGTAATGATTACACGTAGTGGTTTGCCCGGACCTGACTCTCGTCACGACGCGACAGATATTGATATACCCCTAGCTTAAGATAATGATTTATGCGCTTCCCCATAGATTGCAGCAAAGTAAGGTCGCTGACACGATAGTTACCTGATGGCGTTATTTTTTTTATAAGAACCGGTGTAGCATTATCACGATTTCAAAGGATAGTGATTTGGTTGATGTACTTTGAGACGAATAACATTTGATAATCACAAACTACGCAAAGTCTTTCAGGCACAATGAATAAATACAGTTATGGTTTTCAATATATTTTTCAGTGACCATTTTACTAATCATATTAAACAACATATCCGTCTTCAAAGACTTCAGGCCAGACTTTTTTATTCCTTGTTTCTCGAGTTTTTATTTTATAAGGCACCTTTTTTGAGGAGGGCGGAAAAAAATAAAATTAATTTTTTTTTCCATTAGATTTGTGTGATTCTCAAAGAATTGTAAGTGAGATCATTGATCAGAGAGAAGAAATGAAATACAAATTTATTCCATGTATAAACTTGTTTCTTATCTGCACGAGACTTCGGTACTTTGATAATGATACTCCCACGAAAATGCAACTTGGATTTGCTATGCGGCGGGCAGTAAAAAAAATGAAGATAAAAATAATATTTTGTTAGCATTGTTTTGCACTAACAAGTCGGCGGGCGCGAGAAATTACGCTGAAATAAAATGTTATTTTTATTTCATTTCCGCCTCCTGTTCTTTCGGCGGGTTCGCGAAACAAGGGATAATAAAAGTCTGGCCTAGGATTCATTCTTGTTTTGTTTAAATAACCTGTGTCCACCGATTTCTGTCCGGACTGGACAAATTGGAAACAATGTTTTGAGTTCGACAATCATTTATTAAATATCATAAACACAAGGTACAACGCTTGCATATGTTATCCTCATCTGTTTTTGATAGGGTTAATGAGTTGATTTAGGGAAATAACTTACACATGGACTTTAGTTCTTTTATGTGGTCCATGGCGTATTTTTTGACAGTATGGTACCACTACTCTCAATCAGGAATGGCAAATAAAATTAATTATATTGACACTGGCCAAAGTAAATAAATATATGTTTTTTTAAGAAAAAATGTGCCATAACTTACAGGACATACCTTACAAACGCATGTAGTGTTTGGTTCAATTTTGCGTATCTTTTTCATCATGGGATTCTACAAAATGTGTATTTGCATGCATGTGTGTACTTAATTAATTAAGATAAATCTTGAAAATTAATCTCAGTTTAGTAATTATAAATACGTCAGTACATAATTACTTTATGTAAGTGTGCCTGTTATTTTCTAATATCTTTATGTCAATTTCTGTTTCGATTGTTCAACTTGATATTTTGAAATGTGCACGCAATGCTCCTTTGTTCAAAAGGCGTGGTTATATTAATAATTTGTCTACACAGAGCAATTTCACTTTTGCCTGCTTTCTCGTAAGTTGTTGAAAAAACATGTCAATGCTCCCCTGCTATCCTATCGTTTCGAACTCGGCCTAATTTTTGGGGGATTTTGAAAATAAAAACACACGTGACAAACTGTATTGATTTGCATATGCATACATTATTACTAATGAGCTTCTCGGTAAAATAGATAATGCGAATATTTTTAATTTTTTATTTGTAGATCTTTCAAGAGCGTTTGATCTTGTTTGAGTTTCAGTTATGCATATATGGGAATATTATTAGTATTTTATTTGTAATCTTTCAAGAGCGTTTGATCTAGCTAACCATGAGTTTCGGTTATGCATATATGGGAATATTTTTAGTATTTTATTTCTAGATCTTTCAAGAGCGTTTGAACTTGCTAACCATGAGTTTCAGTTATGCATATACGGGAATATTGTTAGTATTTTATTTGTAATCTTTCAAGAGCGTTTGATCTAGCTAACCATGAGTTTCGGTTATGCATATATGGGAATATTTTTAGTATTTTATTTCTAGATCTTTCAAGAGCGTTTGAACTTGCTAACCATGAGTTTCAGTTATGCATATACGGGAATATTGTTAGTATTTTATTTCTAGATCTTTCAAGAGCGTTTGATCTTGCTAAACATGAGTTTCGGTTATGCATATATGGGAATATTTTTAGTATTTTATTTGTAATCTTTCAAGAGCGTTTGATCTTGCTAACCATGAGTTTCAGTTATGCATATATGGGAATATTTTTAGTATTTTATTTGTAGATCTTTCAAGAGCGATTGATCTAGCTAACCATGAGTTCCGGTTATGCATATATGGGAATATTTTTAGTATTTTATTTGTAGATCTTTCAAGAGCGTTTGATCTTGCTAACCATGAGTTTCAGTTATGCATATATGGGAATATTTTTAGTATTTTATTTGTAGATCTGTCAAGAGCGTTTGATCTTGCTAAACATGAGTTTCGGTTATGCATATATGGGAATATTGTTAGTATTTTATTTCTAGATCTTTCAAGAGCGTTTGATCTTGCTAACCATGAGTTTCAGTTATGCATATATGGGAATATTTTTAGTATTTTATTTGTAGATCTTTCAAGAGCGTTTGATCTTGCTAACCATGAGATTCGGTTATGCATATATGGGAATATTGTTAGTATTTTATTTCTAGATCTTTCAAGAGCGTTTGATCTTGCTAAACATGAGTTTCGGTTATGCATATATGGGAATATTTTTAGTATTTTATTTGTAGATCCTTCAGGAGCGTTTGATCTTGCTAACCATGAGATTCGGTTATGCATATATGGGAATATTTTTAGTATTTTATTTGTAATCTTTCAAGAGCGTTTGATCTTGCTAACCATGAGATTCGGTTATGCATATATGGGAATGTTATTAGTATTTTATTTGTAATCTTTCAAGAGCGTTTGATCTAGCTAATAACCATGAGTTTCGGTTATGCATATATGGGAATATTTTTAGTATTTTATTTGTAATCTTTCAAGAGCGTTTGATCTTGCTAACGATGAGATTCGGTTATGCATATATGGGAATATTATTAGTATTTTATTTGAAATCTTTCAAGAGCGTTTGATCTTGCTAACCATGAGATTCGGTTATGCATATATGGGAATATTTTTAGTATTTTATTTGTAATCTTTCAAGAGCGTTTGATCTAGCTAACCATGAGTTTCGGTTATGCATATATGGGAATATTTTTAGTATTTTATTTGTAGATCTTTCAAGAGCGTTTGATCTTGCTAACCATGAGATTCGGTTATGCATATATGGGAATATTTTTAGTATTTTATTTGTAGATCTTTCAAGAGCGTTTGATCTTGTTTGAGTTTCGGTTATGCATATATAGGAATATTTTTAGTATTTTATTTCTAGATATTTCAAGAGCGTTTGAACTTGCTAACCATGAGTTTCGGTTATGCATATATGGGAATATTTTTAGTATTTTATTTCTAGATCTTTCAAGAGCGTTTGATCTTGCTAAACATGAGTTTCGGTTATGCATATATGGGAATATTTGTAGTATTTTATTTGTAATCTTTCAAGAGCGTTTGATCTTGCTAACCATGAGTTTCAGTTATGCATATATGGGAATATTTTTAGTATTTTATTTCTAGATCTTTCAAGAGCGTTTGATCTTGCTAAACATGAGTTTCGGTTATGCATATATGGGAATATTTGTAGTATTTTATTTGTAATCTTTCAAGAGCGTTTGATCTTGCTAACCATGAGTTTCAGTTATGCATATATGGGAATATTGTTAGTATTTTATTTGTAATCTTTCAAGAGCGTTTGATCTTGCTAAACATGAGTTTCGGTTATGCATATATGGGAATATTTTTAGTATTTTATTTGTAATCTTTCAAGAGCGTTTGATCTTGCTAACCATGAGATTCGGTTATGCATATATGGGAATATTATTAGTATTTTATTTGTAATCTTTCAAGAGCGTTTGATCTAGCTAACCATGAGTTTCGGTTATGCATATATGGGAATATTTTTAGTATTTTATTTGTAATCTTTCAAGAGCGTTTGATCTAGCTAACCATGAGTTTCGGTTATGCATATATGGGAATATTTTTAGTATTTTATTTGTAATCTTTCAAGAGCGTTTGATCTAGTTAACCATGAGTTTCGGTTATGCATATATGGGAATATTTTTAGTATTTTATTTGTAATCTTTCAGGAGCGTTTGATCTAGCTAACCATGAGATTCGGTTATGCATATATGGGAATATTATTAGTATTTTATTTGTAATCTTTCAAGAGCGTTTGATCTTGCTAACCATGAGATTCGGTTATGCATATATGGGAATATTATTAGTATTTTATTTGTAATCTTTCAAGAGAGTTTGATCTAGCTAACCATGAGTTTCGGTTATGCATATATGGGAATATTGTTAGTATTTTATTTGTAATCTTTCAAGAGCGTTTGATCTAGCTAACCATGAGTTTCGGTTATGCATATATATGGGAATATTTTTAGTATTTTATTTCTAGATCTTTCAAATAAACTCATATGAAACACGTTCACACACATTATACACGTGCGACCACAAATTTAAGTCGTCTATAGTTTCAAAGTTCACGGTCAAAGATTGTTTTATTGTCGTAGTGTTCAATTGTGAAATCTTGAACTTCTATTGATACATTTAAGTGTCATTTACTTTGTATAAAGAAGAAGTTGATCATGAGTGATTTTTAGCTTTAGGGAGGTAATGGGTTTGGTGTGTCTGTGTATGTGTGGAAGCAAATCTCAAAACCTTCTGAGCGAATTTTTATCAAATTTAGTTACCTTGGGGTAATACTCAGACATACTCAGTCAGTCCATGCATAGTAAGTAGCTAATTTGCAAATTTAATGTGAGCAAAATATCAAAAACGGATGTTGATCAAATTTAGTACCAAGAGACCGTAGGGCAATGCGCAGAAATGATTAGTTTGGGAACCATTTTCGTGAATATTAGGTAACTAATTTGCATATTAACTGTTTCATTTCAACCTTTTCAAGCAAAATCCCTGAAAAAAACATTCTGAGCGGATTTTAAGCAAATTAAGTACAATGGTACTTTGGGGTAATATGATATTTCGTATTTGCACGAGAGCTTTGCAGAGTTTTAGATTGATATTACATGCTTTCTCTTGCTTGTATATACTATTGTATTGGACTCCATGGTAGGTTACACACCGATTTCTGATGTACTTTCACATTCGTCTGATGTAATGATGTAAATAGCCAACCTGTAATGTGTAATGCATAAACAAGGAAACAATTCTATTCATAGCAGATGATTTTGCCATTCAAGAGTTGTCTTAGTAGTCCTATTCGAAGCAACCAGAAAATTAACCGGATATAGCACTTATTAGTTTTACGTAATTTTCCTATCATGAGATGTGTATCAGACAAAAGAGTGAAAAATCTACAATAAAAATATTTTATAACATTATAAAACATTACATTGTTTATTTGTTTTCACTATGTCATAATTTCAGCTCATATTAAATGTTTCGAATATAATGGCTGCTCGTCAAGGGATTGCATGCATGCTTTTAAAATACACATAATTGTTGTAGAAATACATCAGAGAGATTGGCTCATGTATCTGTGTTTGAAAATCGAGGTACAGTTTCACGATTCGCAAATATTAATTACATGTTTTCACCTTGGGTTCATTGTCACAAATAACGCTTAACTAATTTCGACGAATCATGATTCTCAAAAACTAAAACCGAGAACCCCACAACCTTCCCTCCCCGTCACTATGGGCCGTAATATTTGTTTACGTTTTGGATGCGTGACTAGTCAGCAAGGTTTGCCCGTTCGCTCCGAAGACGCTCAAATTTAACAATTTACAACCAACGTAGTAATAGAATATAGCGAGCCAGTTCTGATCATTTTGAGCGACATCATCAGGCATGTGTATGCAAGTTGGCGAAAATGAAAAAAGACGACAACACTGTGCGACGACCTAAACGTGTAGTCGTGTGCGTAGCACGTCCTCGCCCATTTGTGTCACTTTACGATGTTCAGGCGTTAGATCCAGCCCGGGCAAAATATAATTTCATTCAAGAAAACGAATTGTACTAAATGAGGCGATTCAAGTAATTTCTTTACTTAATGACAAACCATTTCTTTTTAAATTGCAATCCAACCGCCTTTCGATGGGAATACATGTCATCTTTCATTTTTCGGTCATGATCAATTTAGTCCGCTCAAAAGCTAATTCCCGCGGATCAGGTTCCTTCAAGTGGAAGTGGACATTGTACCATAACCTAATAACCTGCATTAGCCTCATATTACACAAACCATAACACACGAGAATGTTTCATATAAATTCTGTCGGAAACATGGATTAGGCTGGCGCTATCCATTTCCGACCTAATCGTTTTTTGCTTCCTCTGAATATTGAACAGAGTAAAATGTGCATCATTAGCTGCCATTGTCGCTGTCAAGTAATAAAAGTACCCCCAGGCGTGTTAATGACTCAACAGAATCACTTAAATCAATAAAATAACATATTTTAAGTTTAAAATTTCCAGATGAAACTAGAAAAATATCAACATTTTCACACCGTTGCTAAGTATGAACCCTAATTATTTCAAACTACGACTATTCATAACAATGACCGCGTGCCTTCAACAAACACTCAAGAAGCGGCACAAATGCAAATAGTTCTTGAAATTCTCTGTTTAACCTTCGCCGTAAATTAGATTACAACAAACGTGACATGATATATGTGCCTTGTATCTCATATTGCGTATGGTGTGTTCTTATTTACCCAGTAATGACGCCGATTTGTAATATAAAATACAATTCATTTCCTATATACTCAAGGACACAGATTTATATTTGCAAAAAATTTGTAATTAGATACGTACGATACATTCCCGAATTGCAATATTGACGTCAAAGACCCAACGTTTACTAGTTCTGCAACCTTCGTTTGACTTTCTCAGTGCCCCCAAAACCAATACATCCACCTCAATACATGCGATCGGTGTTAGAGTGATTGATTAACATGTACCTCGTTTACTTCGCGTGTCAGAAATAAACGACCCATGTGTTTCATCTTAGTCCAACAAATATTCATTCGAGCACGGGCATGTTTAATTTCTCGCTAATACATTGTGTCGCTTCCATTGACACAGTGGTCAGTATTAACAAGACGGGAATTGTGTTTGTTTTGTGGGACAGGTTATATTTTTGAAGGAATTATATGGAGGAATATCTCGCTCAATCTGATCAGGATGTATTTACCATATGTGACATTGATTGATTGATTGATTGATTGATTAATTGATTCGACCAGTATTTATAAGAATAAAGCAAGCATGTTTTTAAAGGGTGGTGGTAGTCGCACAGCGCGCGTTCCATATCGAACAGCACGCGGCGCGACGACCACGGCCATTAAATCTCTATCCAGGCTCCATCTTAGCTGATATGATTCAAACATGCCCACTAAGCGTTAATAAAAAACAAAGATGAGTTGTCTGAGATATAATTATTAATCTTGTCAACGTGTCTACAAATCAATTTCATGCATTACATCATTTTTTTAAATGGTAATTTTAACGATGTGACATTGTCATACCTGAATACGTCAGACTACGTCAAATTGGGTATTTATCATTTCCATATGACATGCTATGTGACACCACGTTGGAAAATATTGTGTTTATTTTTCATATTACATAATACCATACGACTTCAACAGTAATGCGGTCGGAACTACTTTTGAATCGTAAACAATAAGTTTCCAGCACAATGAAAATACGTTCATATGGAGAGGCTGTGGTTATATATAGTTAATTATACTTACAAACACAATTTGTTTGGTGAAAATACGAAATACTAGTACACTAGCAGTATTTTTACGACGAGAACTGTCGATACTAAAAAAATATCCTAGAGAAACAACGAATACAAAACAAAACACATCTTCCAGAAATTGGACTTTACAATCCACGTTACTATGAGAACAGCAGTTTACGAAAATTCGCCGCAAATCAGTGACGTGCACTATGGGGCACGCCAGGGATGACCTTTGAACTGTCTCGTATGTAAATGGTTGTAATTCATTCAATTCATTTTACTGGGTATAATATTGACAATAAAATAAACCCGAGTTCAAAAAGATTCCGATTTCGAACGCCAACGTGAAACCGCGCCCTCTATCGGTTAGTATTGCGTAGAGACGCTCAGTACGCCAGAGTGTTGGAAGGTTTTAGTTATGTCTCGATGGTATCATATCTTACTTCAATAATGAGCAATTACCCACATTTGTAACAGAACACAAAGAATTAAATTACACAATTGTCGCGTATTTGTCGCGCGTGTTGTAACAACAATGGCTGATAATCAACATCCGTTCTCAAATTCGACAAAATTGGATATAATTATTCCATTTATCATATCTGTGGACATGTCATCACCTAGTTGTGATGTCACATACACTGAATCAGATATGCATTAAACAAATTCCATATCAGTACCGTGCGATAACTCCCCAGCCTGTTCACAACAATCTGTCAAATTCAGTACGACTGAAAATGTTTTGAAATCATACAAAACATCGGATAAAAAAAGCAAATAATCATGACAAATTGAGTCAAGCAATGTGTTATGCGATACAATGTAGTATTATCTACAAACTTGTGTATCCTGTTTTAGCACGATCGTCAAGACCACACACTCGGATTCCACCAGCCCACCGTGACGTAATGGCGACCTGCACACTCACGCGAAACAGATTATACAGTCTTGTGTTATTGAAAATAGTCAATATTTTATTCAGTAAACATGATTAGTGGGTTAATTGTTTTGAAGTGACGTCATTCCCTCCCCCCCCCAAAAAAAAACGTATGGGGGGTCATAATTAATGAATATCGGAAAATCTTCAGTTATGTAAAGTAGTGTTTTAGTGTACCTGACATGGACTTTATGATACTGTAAAATGACTAATTTTCACTGGGTTTAAATTTCACTGATTTACCATTTCAGGCATATTCAGTGGGTTTTAAATTCACAGTTTTATCATTTAGATAATGTGTTCTATGCTCAATTTTACATATTCACTAGGTTTTAATTTGGCGCATTTTCCAGTCAGCGAATGAGCAAAATTAAAACCCAGTGAATAATTAACACTTTTACAGTAGGCAGAATTTGGTGCTATTGTCTGGCATGGCGAGTCAGTGTTACAGAATTAATCAAAAAAATAACTTGAATCCCTGGGTATCTCTGGGAAAAACTTGCAAAACGTATATCGCATTCATTGTCGAACCTATTATTAAACCTAGTTGATGTTAGAATAGCCCAAAACAATGTAATAATACGGAAAATATATACAGCAACTTTATGGTGAACACTCACCCGGGAATTTCATGTATATTCATTGTGGGGGTCACTGATTGGATGGCATGCGGTCTGATTGGACTCTTATGGGGGCCGCTGATTGGTTGATTGAGACAACACCGTGTGCATAACATGGCGCAGGTGCTGGTGTATTCAAAACCGTTTCGTGATATTACACTTGGCTGGTTTTTCGTGTATCATTTGTGTTTCACCGTTGTAGAGAACCAAACACCGAGGAAAGTGTGTGTGACGGTGTACTCGGCGAACTGTCTACGCTCGTGTGTCTGTGTGCGGCTGCTAAAGAATTGAAAGGCCACCATTTCGTTGAGCGTCAATCATGCTAATAGCGTTGCCGTCAGTCAACGCCTAGTGAATCACGATGGTGCATCGTTAAAACATCTAAGTATATAATAATCTCTCGTAACACTCATTTGTACACTGTGAGTCAACCAGAACCCACCCATGAGTGCTAGTGAAAGTACGTTTTGGCTTCTTTATATTTTGAACACTTGGCAAGTAACAACGTTACCTATGCATTTGAAACCGGCATTGTAATAATGGACCTATAACGCGTTCGTTAATAGCAAAAGGAAAAACACGTCAGTAAACAACGTTTAAAGACTGGCCGACCCTGTATGCAAATTGATGGAACAAGACGCCATCGATGTTAGTGTTATTGCGAATTAAAATGAAAAGATGTGAAACGGCACACGTTAACATTAAGATGTCGTGACCACAATAACTAAAATGTCAAGTGTATCTACCCATTTTGTGAAGACTTTCGGGTCTTGTATACAGATCACGTTCAACAGAACGATTCCATCTCAATTCGTCTTTATACTACGACTTGAACTTGAATCTACAAAGCCATTATATATAAATTCGGATTTATCCATTTAGATGGCGATTTAGATTCATGACACTTAATGTTGAACGTCATCTTAGTGTATCCTAAATCACTAACGCTCGGGATCTAACGACAGGTCACGTGTTCATGCACAGTATCGGGGCTTTCTTTGAAAACCATTTAGATTTGTTTTATTGGAATGTATGTTACTATATGTCTATTCGTCTAAAGATTTTCCTGTTATATATTTACGAGACTATTTCCATTGCTCGATATTCAATTTTTTCTCTATCACGAATACTTCTTTTATTCTAATACAACACAAACACATTTTTCAGCAATATAAATTACATTTTCCTTCCTACTGAACCATGATTACGTCATTGTTTTGCTTCAATGTGCAAATTAGATGTACGCCATTTCCTACTTTTCCAAAGGTAACTTTTACCCATTAGCCGACATATATATGAAACCTAATGTCACACGCAACGTAATACTACCGTAATTGGTATACTATAGGTGTGATGGTTCAAATACCAAAATGGCAACAGTAACAGAAATACTTCCCTGGCGGCGATGATAAAATACGAACACGGAGCCAACAGATGAGGTTTCAACTGGTACGGGTATTATTATACTCTGCAAACATCAAGTACAATAACGCAGTAAAACTCCACTACTCCAATGACTAGATACTTAAACTCCAATACAATTCAACGAGATCTCCGATCTGACCTCATGTATACTACCACTGTCTATAAATAGACCATTACATCAGCATACATAATGAGTCTGGAACTTACTACAAATTTCTAGAATGTTCCATTACCTTCTATTGACTCCTACAGTGTTCTATTACCTATTCAACCAGTTTCTAAAAAAAATTTAGAATATTCCACCCAGACACAGTACGGTTCTAGAACAATCTCAGTGACACGGAAGTGGTAAATAAGTCGTATGCGACACCTAAAGATACCATGGATACTGGGAGTGTATGGTTTCTTTTTATAGTATGCGGGGAAATACGTATATACACTGTATAGTTCGTTTTCTACATTATATTATTATTATTATTATTATAATCTTTAATGCAGGATTTAAAGTAGAAAAGTTCGTACATCCCATATTAAGAAAAAAAAACTAAGAGAAAAAGACATGACTTGAAATGTAATGCTCTTGAGTACCTGTGGCGTATACATAAGTTCACGGTAAGTTCACGGTACAGAGCATAAAATTTAGAACATAAATGCGTGTCTGATGATAAAAGCACTAGTATGATCTCAACTATCCCATTATCACTTTTTTTTTTGAAAAAAAAAAAACATGTTTCGTTTGAGAGCGTCAAATGTAGGAATTTTGGAGGATACAAACATACCATTAGCACTACAATCCCGGGGCATGATTATACGCAACATGGAGATCATGAATACTTTACGATTATGTTGAAACCAAAACTGTGAACAATACATGTAAGAGCAAAAAGTTTGGAACAATGTAATTTTAACGTTACTACTGCAGCTTGTACATTTTCGAAGCAATATATTGGCTCTGCCGTAGAATCTGATCGAATCTGTCGTTTCATGTCTTCGTCCATTCATGGCATGTGGGGCCATGGCTGTTGTACTCTAACTGGTTTCACAATGAACTGTACACTAAACTGTGTACAAAACATTGTTAACGCGAAAACATCGTTTCTACAACCAGGCCGTCAGCCAGTAACTATTAGCACGGTTACTAATAGGCTAATAATAATAACTGTTTGCGCTTAGGCACATAAAAATCGATACATGATGTAAGGCTTAAAGCGGGAGAGTTGTCACCTGCGCATGCGTCAGATGGCCATAGCGTCATTGTTTACTAACAAGCGTCTGCCCATGAGCCTTTGAGACTCAATTCCCGCGCGTGCGCAGGCGACGATCCTCCCGCTTTAATAGTTAGCGCGTCACCAAGCATCAGGGAGATTGTGGGTTCGTCTTCCATAGTCGACGGCACACTCAGCAGTTTTAAAAATATAGTACTTACTGCCCACTTGGTGTGCGGCATTCAGGGTTAGAAATATGGCGTCCAGTCTCGAAGCTTGTTGATCCCGTATGCTGTTTCTGTCCTCGGTGCATCACGTCACAAAATCACGTCACAAAATTATAGTAGCAATGAGTAGCGGTTTGCTACGGGTGACTAGAACGTATAAACAATAATAAACATTTGTTTGCAGATTACAGTTCTACACAAAAATATATATATATTGATATAAAATAGATATAGTATATAACTATGACTATAAATTAAATAAATTATACATTTCCCATTTTGCGTAATTTATGCCTGGTAAAAAAATCAAATCTCAAGAAAAAAGTTAAATTAAAGTATTACAAAAAAAAAACATCGATCTATGTTTTATTTCTGATTAAGACTCGACATTAAAATAAGTTTCATTTAATGCATTACATGAGATATTTCGCCAGAGTGTGTTCAAAACTGGTCACATCTGTTTTTACACCTGCGTAAGTGGCTCGTAATAGTACTAGTCACACCGGTAATGATATCCCTAGGGGGTTCAACGTCCGCTATTGTTGAGCCTCTTCACACTGGCGTGACGTGTCTTACTCCAGTGTCTCCTTACACCTGGCATATTTCACACCGGTGCGAAACAGATTTGAACCCGCTAAAGGTTATCCTAACCTTCTGCCTGACTGACTGACTGACTAAATGAATGATAAGCCCCACATTCGGAGATTACATTCAATATCGTCTGCCATCTTTACTGTTTTTGCCGGAACTCAGTTTCAGATAAATCATCCGATATTATCTTGCCGCGTATAGGTAATTGACAAACAACTTTAGATAAAACAAAATACATTCTGTCTCGTATATCAAATATTGAATCATTTGTTGTGACTTGTGAAATTAAACTGTCCTACGCAATGAATCAACTGCGCAGTAAAATCCAGTGACCCAACGTATTTACTAATTAAATAATTTATTGTTACATATCCACATCACTGCAGGTTATTGGTTGATGCCGAGAATCATAAACATGCGTTTCGTGTAATAAAAGTTCACATATGTAGTTCCTTGCCATGGTACATTACTTTAAAGAATGTGATTTTATTGTTAGAAGCGGTTAGACAGCTATTCTAAAGAAACTCATAATAATAGTTCCTGATGCTGTAGTAAATCAATCTCTGTAAATGAAAATGGTGAAGATCGATCATCGACGGAATGTGCTTTATTCCCGTTTAGATCACTGATGTCATCGCCCTCGTTCACATTTCTATGTTCTTACGTCGTTGTCATGTTAGATATTGAAATGAGTTTCGTTGTTTGAATTGTCAAAAGCTATGTATAATTTAACAATGGTGTTTAACAGATATTTTAAGGAATATTCTGGAAATTACAATCTAACGAGCTACTAACGAGGATGAACCGTGACAAAATTGCTGATAAAATGACGCATTCTGATAAAACTGTCACGTGGTTAAACTATCTGCTACAAGCTCTTTCCTGGCCCAGAGGTTGGTTGCAATGGATTTCCATTGTTTCAAGTGGTATCTGGTTAGTAATAATGCAATTTTCGCATTCTGCTGTTGGTCGTCCCCTGGATCGTCTCTCCTGAAACTTTCCTTCTAGAGGATTCTTCAAGAGCAAGTTTTCGCCTTTAATGTAACAAAGATTAGTTGCCTTAATCAGGAGACCTAGCATTTAGTTACCGGGGCCAGCAGTGTATGTTCTGTTTGTAGGTTCTTCAGTATCGGAATATTTGTCGTTTTTGTTCCATGGTATATTCAGAGATGATCACGTGATGAAAATCAGGCCAATGGTGTATACATTGTAGTTCTCCCACACAATGTAGATGCGGAGAAGGGTAGCTGTGTGTAGTTTAGTGAAGCTGATGTAGCAACAGGTAGCCTCCATAGAGTAGATTCCATCATTGGATACAGTCATTTGTAACACCTTTAGTCTTTCCAGTTTTCGTTGACTGCCATAACAGTACAGCATGCAGCGTCATCTTGCAGTGGCAGCCTTATACTATATTTGTTACCGTCTGAAGCCTTCTCTTGTTTGTTTAATGCATTGCCCCGGGTAAATAGACATGAACAATCAATCCGATGTCTTTACCATCTATGCAAAATTTTTTCAAACTTATTTTTCAAATTCAAACATTTAAACAGCTTCAATGGAATTCTATATCAGTGTTTTGTTTGGAGTGTCATGAGGATAGACAATCTCAATTTATGTTAAATACTCAGTGTTAAATAAATAAAACGTTACGCTGTACTTATGTTCTAATTACTTTACGTTACATCGTATGATTCAAAGCATCTAGTTATTTGAGAGATTTGTTGTCATAAACAGAATAATTAAGGCAAATTGGAAATTAAAGCCTGCCACTTGTTTACTAAAGTGTACATGCAAACAGACAAATGTTACAACATGAAACAGAAGAATTCAAACTCTCAGATCACGGCAATCACATCGCCACTGCAGGCAAAGAGACAGGCAGCGTGCTTCACCTCACTCACTTCGACAAAAAACCCATTCCGAAATGACGTATAGAGAAACCGCCCCACAGCAACTAGATGGTAATCCCATACATCGCATATATAACTATGTACTTAAAGTTCGAATGAACTTTACTTAGTTACGATAGATCTCTGGTAAAGATAATCAAGCGTCAAGTGATATAGAACGTTAAAGCGGGGGAGTCGTCACCTGCGCACGCGTCAGCAGGTGGCCATAGCGTGTCATTGTTTACAAACAAGCGTCTGCCCATGAGCCTTTGCGTTTTAGCGTGTGTTGTTATCGTCGCCTGGGGCTCAATTCTCTCGCGTGCGCAGGTAACGACCCTCCTGCTTTAAGTTAGAACTTTTAGAAAATTTGCTATGTGTTGGAAAAAAACATAAATTTTCGGCTAATTAATTGGATTTATGTATGTCAGTTGTTGAGATGCATATATGCTATTGTAAAAATCTGAATACGGATATTAATGTCTCAAATTTCAATGTGGTGTATACCTCTTTCGGTAAATAACATGCCCAACGGTAGATCATTAAACAAACACGTAAAGACAATACATTACAAAAACATCAGTCAAATCAGACTATGAATTATATGAGGCGATGTCAGATATTCAGAATCGTATTTACATGAATTCACGATGTATTCACATTTTAGTTGAGGGCGCTGCGCAATATTCTGGGAAATATAACTCAATATGTTTGGTATATCCCTTCACTTTTAAATTGCCAACATGATTTCTACACAACTACATTTAATCATTTACGTTGTCTTGGTGACCACACAGTTTGTTTCAAAACGAAATTAGTAAAAAGCAAAACCATTTGGACATTTTTTATTCGTGAGGTAAAGAAATAAACCAAGTAACAATAGACCTTTTTTTAAAAAAAAATGGCCGCCGAGATCTCTTTGACAGTGAGAGAGGCACGTGACTTTTAGAAATTATGGTCAGAGGAACAGTGGACGCGACGGCGACAGAGAATGAAGCACTACTTGAGGGGGGGGGGGCAATATACGAGAGATGTGTTGTGTCTGTCTTTTGTGATTGTAATGTGGGGATGGAAAACGTCAGGGGTTGTTACTGTGTATGGTTGTTGTTTTTTTCGCAATTCGTATTACACTGTCATTTGTACTCATTGTCATTTGTACTCATTGTCATTTGTACTATACTTCGTAGCGAACCCTGACAGGCATGGTTGCTTTGCCCCCGCTCTTCTAATCCCACTCGGTCTTAAAGGGTGGTGGTCGTCACGCAGAGCGTGTTCGAATTTCATGTAAGCAAACAATGTATTTCACACGCGTTCTGTGCGTCGCTATGAGTTCCATATGGAACAGGACGCGGCGCGACGACCACCGCCTTTTAATGTGTAGTTGCGCATGCGTTCTACTGATAATAGCGCAAGCACTATTTGACCAGTGCTACAAACCAGCAACATTAGAATTTCCGTTGAACTCTGTCTTTTCCTCGTCAACTTCAGTCATTGTACCTGCACTAAACCTGCACAGACGAAGTTACAATTGGAATGTGGGCTGCGGGAAGAAGTAAACACAATATATATCCAAAACTTATTATGCGTCTTAGCTTCTACCAACGAAGTTTATTGCTTAAAGCAGAGGGGTCGTCACCTGCACACGCGCGGGAATTGAGTCCCAAGCAACGATAACAACGCATGCTAAAAACGCAAAGATTCATGGGTAGACGCTTGTTTGTAAATGATGACACGCTCTTGTCATCTAACGCATGCGCAGGTGACGACTCCCCCGCTTTAAAATGTTCTGTTAACATAACACGCTTCTTTTTTGATTAGAAAAAAAACTAGTCATTTTGTTATTATTGTGTCTGTAATCAGAAAATGTTTGTATCGTACCTGAACTTTTCAACTTTTTTTATGCTGAGGTAGCTGAACAAATGTTTATTCTTACTATTCGCACATTGTGCCAAAACTTGTTATTCTTAGAAAAATAAGCCATCTGAATTTTTATACAACAGAAAAAAAAATGATATACATATATTCATTTTATGTCGCATGAGAACAGCTATCAGTAAGTTTCCACCAACTCATCAATCAAGTCCCAAATCCAAATACAATCTGTGTACTTCCTTTCGCTAATAGCCCAATAACGATCACAGTCGGAATTCGACAAATAATGCCCCCCTAGCTACACGGATGGAATGAATCGTCGATGCGAAAATATAGTAATTCAAACTGGCATTTCACTAGAGATGTATATCCAAGCTGGAATAGTCCATACAACTATAAGGCTAAATACTTGGGTAAATATAGTGCTTGTCGTGACTTCCTTAAGGACATTTATATGTAGACAACACCTGTATAAAATGTTGCTACTTACATTCATATCTATATTATTGTGACCGTTATTTGAATAAGTTGAGATAGCTGAGGTGAACATGAATATTTTATGGATTAGAATGGTGTATTTGTGCAGATTATTTATCTCAACTTTTATTTACAGTTAAACGTGCATGATCGATTTTTCCAAATTTGTCGCGTAGTGTGGAATATAATCTACTAGTCTAGTAAAATTAAACAATGGGTAACCAGTACACAGTTACGTACGGGCCAGGGGGTTATTTATGGAATAAATGACGACGCGCTGCATAACAGGCGAGAACGGGGGTGTGGGCAATACGTATCCATTGCTTAAGTGATATGGTCCTCTTCCGAGCCCCTGTCACTCAATAATGGACAGTTACGTCAATTGTCAGCTTGAGAATGAAGAAATCGGCATAGAAGTGCACCATAGACGTTTGTGTTGCAGTTAAAGCGGGGGAGTCGTCACCTGCGCATGCGTCTCATGATAACCATAGCGTATCATTGTTTACAAACAAGCGTCTACGCATGATCCTTTGCGTTTTTAGCGTGTGTAAGCATAGAACGTTCACATGCAAATGATATGAGACAACACACTGATAGGTAATTTAAATAAGGTTTTCCTGACGTTAAATAATCATGGAGGATTTGTAGTTTAAACAATTCGCACACATTTTGAGAAACATGAGGCACGGCTGAGTCACGCACAATCTTGTCTGTTATTCGTTCAATGACTTTAATCCCCAACGAGTTATCGACAGGGCGACACGTGGTATCAATAAACCAATCAGCGGATGCCTGTATTATAATTATATATTTATAATGACGCGTGTTTGTCCCATAACAACAATGAAGATTTCATGCACCACTGTTAGTTAGTCTCCGATGTACAATGATACATCAACATGAACACAATAAATTGGACCATGTATCCTCTGAAGGACAAATTAAATGATCCATGTGCCGTGAGATACATCGATTGAACTATACCAATAATTACATGTATAATGTTTAAAAAATATATTAAAAAACATTTTTAGTTTACAATAAATCAAACTTAAGTTTAGTTATCAGCATGTCATATCAAACATCAATATTAAAAAATATGTTAGACTATTCATAGAAAAGGGTAATAAAATGTTCACATTGTGCAGTAGTTATTAAAGTATGTTTTCAAATCACTGCTTACACAATGAGTATATATTGCAGGCTTTTCATTGGTCAAATCAAATCAAAAACACAGTTAATCAAATTAGATATTTGTTTGAACACAGTAACTCTTGACAAATTATCATTCCATATAACACGGTAAACAACTAGTAATTCGGGGAACCCAATATTAAAAAACACGTTTCCCAGGGGTACGTGTGGACGGGTGCCGATATTAGTTCAGTACCTTGTAAGTATTCAGTACAATATCGTACCCTATATTAAAATGTATGTTATTACTTGTGTTTGAAATCACCTAAAGCATTCACGACACTTAATTAGATTATGCGAACTAATGTACTAAGCACCAATAATCCAATATCGTATTTACCAGCACTGTGCACTGTGGCCAAGCCGACGGGATGACTTGTGGAGTTTTGCACTAACCTGATTAGATAGGAGAACCCGAACAAAGTATTCTTTGCCAAACCACCGTCCGCGTGCTACCATGTCATTGTGTTCTGCCTCGTGGATATTAAATATAATTGTTAGAACGGAAATAATTGCATTTATGGGATATATGGAAGGATCCGAGCAGGTAGTATAGTCAGGTGTATTGTGTTTTCCATAACGTTTGCTTGCGGTGCGTGTCTTCGTGTGGTCGGTGACATACAGGCATATTTTGCTTATGCGTAAGACAATTGCCATATGAATCGATATTAATGAAAATTTGATCACAGTCGTGACTCTTTGGATATTAATTTTTAGTTCAGTCTTCATATGTCAAACCCTATGAATTTCACTAAAATGCGTACTGTAGAACACGATGAAATAGCTGCATGCAATTTTAGCGGATTTGACTCTTAGCATGAATTAACAGAATCCTAATTTAGCTAAAGTGTCGACTATATTCCTGTACGAATATACTTTATGTTAAATTAGCTACATCTTGAATTAGCGAAATTACAGATTAGCTACCGATAAATTAGCTAAAATAACATGCTAGCTAAAAAGACATGTTTTACAGTATTTTACGCAACGCCTATGTTTTTTTTCCGTGTTTTCAAGTTCAAATAATTAGAACATTGCCTTGTAAGTTACAATTTCCCTTAAACGAACTAACTAAGTAGAGTTATAGTTTGTTTTAGTTCATAATTGTAAAACACGAGAACGTTAAATTTGTTCTAAACATTTTGAATTTCGGCATTCCCATGATGTATTCTTGGAAGGAAAAGATGTGTAATAATAAGGTTATTACGAGGATACCGCAAAGTATGCACCAAGACAGTACGCCGTCGCTTCGACCTCGTAATAACCTGATAGTATGGACGATTTGCAATATGAAAAACGTGTTTCATGTTTTTTCACAAACATCTATTCAATGAATATATCTGGTAAGCAAAACAAATGATGGTAAGGAATTGCTAAATTATTACAAACACTCTGTTAATGATTTTTTGTTCAAAAAGCATATACTTGCAACAACCGAGGTCATTCTCGTTTTTTAATCAATCAAGTCTGCTTGCATGTGAGCATTTTGATGTTTGTATGACTTGGTTCAGAAGAGTCTTCTAAATTTTATTCCAGAGTTGTGATGAATAAGATTTTTCGTGAACTATAGAAAACGCAAGGCCCTTGTGGCGCCTACAGGGGTCAGTGAGAGGTGATCTACAGATGTATACAACTTTAACTCCTTCAAGCCACGATACGCAACATTCTGAGATTAGATCATTCGAGTGATGAAAGGTCTATACCTCGCGGCCAACGTAATGTTATCTTTAAAATATATGTATATTTGTATTAAAGTCATCCTGCGTGCCAGGAATGTTTTATCTCAGACTTTAAAAACTTCAACTTGATTTTGAAATTTTGAGATGATCCTGTTGCTGTCCGTACTGCGTAGTTTTAAAGCGGGAGTGTAGTCACCTGCGCACGCGCGTGAATTGAGTCCCAAACGACGATAACAACACATGCTAAAAACGCATAGGCTCATGGGTAGACGCTTGTTTGTAAACAATGACACGCTATGGCCATCTGACGCATGCGCAGGTGACGACTCCCCCGCTTTAATATACTGAATAGCAGTATACATTAAACAGATACTCAGCATGGCACTATAACAATATTCAAACGCATCGCAAGATGAAGTTGTACCATTTGCTTCTTTATGTTTTTAGATTCGCTTCTGTGGATGCTCATGTCGTGGGTGTGTATGCACGTCGATGACGTAATCCCATTTGAAGCTAATAATGAGTTGTTGTCTGGGAATGGGCCATATAACCGCAGTTACAAGTGTAACTACGCTAGTACTATTCGTACTCTCTATGTCATTGGTTCTTATCTCTGTCAGATATTGATGTGCACGTGTTGATATTCCACAATGATTATGTTTATAGGTGTATGTTAAAAAAATAATAATAATCCTTTGCTAAAGAATCAAGATGGCGGACTACATAAATTGATGAAAAGTTGAATATCTAGAGAATGAAAAGTGATATAAAAAACTGTAAATTGCATGTTCTTACGAGATCTTTTATCTGAGAGTATTATGTTGTTAGCCTTGACCACAGTCCCTCTGGGGACTGTGCCTTGACTTTCCATTTTTAAAGCGGGGAGTCATCGCCTGTGCATGCGCCATATGGCGTATCATTGTTTACAAACAAGCATGAGCTCATGAGCCTTTGCGTTTTTAGCGTGTGTTGTTATCATCGCTTGGAACTCATTTCCCGCGCATGCGCAGGTGACGACGTCGACTCCCCCGCTTTAAAGTGAAAGTCCCACTTTATTAAAGCGGGGGAGTCGTCACCTGCGCATGCGTCAGATGGCCATAGCGTTGAGGTGTGCGAACTGTGCATAGATGTGTGTAGTTTTAATGAAGTCGCTCGTAACTTCCAAATCTCTTTCCTGATACTTTCTTTACTGTTATCACCAAATAATGAGCGCAACTGGTTGTTTGGTATATTTTCCATCCACTGAATAATCTCGTCCGCCATTAAAGCGGGGGAGCCGTCACCTGCGCATGCGGCAAATGGCCATAGCGTGTCGTTGTTTACAAACAAGCATCTACCCATGAGCCTTTGCGTTTTCCCGCGCGTGCGCAGGTGACCCCTCAACTTTAATCGCGAGACATCTGGTTATTGTATAACGAAAGACAGAAATATTTGTGGTGACATTTGTAACAAGATGTTATGTTGAACTGTGACACGCCCTCATGAATATTAAGTAGCTAGAGTACTGCGCATGTATTCTCTTGTGAGCCAGTGACGGACGCAGCATGGTCTGTATTTGTTTACCTACTATACAGAATAAACCCAGTGAGTTACACTTAAGGTCTTCAGTTATTCACAAATGCAAGCAGCATATGAAACATGGTGTCAGAAGTGATTGTTATTTGACATAACTAAAGAAATTTGATCCACGTAACAGAAGCAAGACTGAACTTACCGGCGATCGGAGATTGACAGTGAACACACGACGGCAGTTCAGCGACGTCAAGTTTGACAGAAACGCATCAGATTTCACAAAAATCTGTGAGTAAACTGACTTTTATGAGCACTGAGAGTCGTAATTAAATACGTGTTGATGAATCGCTGATGATTTATTACTGTGTAGAAATTTTGAAGCATAGCAACGTCTTTGAAAAAGATCGTGTTTCAAAAGTACGGTGGCCCAGAAGTGCAAAACCTGAGTCGACCAAAATAGAAGTACGGTGGCCCAAAAGAACAAGATACAGATTCGAATTTTGCAAATTTCCACTACACTGTTGTTACGATACACAACATGGAGAACATCAAGGCACCAGATAAGCTTGATGTGAACGCCAACAATTTAGCATTGGTGTGGAAGAGGTGGAAAGAAGAGTTGACACTTTATACAGAGCTAGTGTTAACAGAAACACAAGAAAACAAGAAATGCAAATTATTTCTATATCTCATCGGGAAAGAAGGAAGAGAGATATATGAAACAATGAAATTTGAGAAAGAAGAGAAAGATCTCAAGTTGGAAGACTTAATTAAAGCTTTTGATGATCACTGCAACCCAAAGAAGAATGAAACAGTAGAGAGATACAAATTCTTCACTAGAAATCAAGAACCACATGAAGGACTTGACAAGTACATAACAGATTTAAAGGTTCTTGCAGCAACATGTAATTTCAGTACTTTACATGACTCTCTCATCAGAGACAGACTGGTTTGTGGTATTGGTGACACCAGACTCAGAGAAAGACTATTGAGAGAAACAGATTTAAATTTAGACAAGTGTCTCCAGATCTGCAGAGCTTCTGAACTGTCTAAAGAGAGAATCCGAACTATAGAAGCCCCTGTAGTTGTCCATGCAGTGAGACAGTCACATGATAAAGCACAGAAGTCATACAAGAAGACATCTAGTGTTTTGCTACAGAGTTGCAAATACTGTGGCAAGAAACATGACCACGATAAAAACAAGTGTCCTGCCTATAGAAAGCAATGCCATAACTGCAAAAAGATGAATCACTTTGCCTCACAGTGCATGCAGAGTAAGCGCAAACAGAAAGCAGTGTATAATATAGCAGAATACAGTGACAATGAGTGTGAGGAAATACAGTTAGTCACCTTATCACCAGAAAACGAATATGTCAATAGAGTGACTGAGAGCAGTTTTCCCAAGCAGATACATGCTACAATGAGCATTAATAAGAGACCAGTCAAGTTTCAGCTTGATTTGGGAGCATCATGCAACATCATTCCATTAAAGGAACTAGGCAATGTGAATGATTACGAATTCATAAAGACAGATAGAGTACTAGTGATGTACAACAAGGCAACGATGAAGCCTAAGGGACAGACCAAAGTCAAAATGGTCAACCCAAAGAATGGAAAGAAATACAGAGCAGAGTTTGTAGTAGTTGACGATGAGACAAGCATACCGTTACTAGGAAGTAGAGCTATTCAACAAATGGGACTAGTTAAGGTACAACACGAACAAATCATGGTTGTTAATGACAAACCAACAGCCAAGATGAGACTATCAGTACACCGAACTGACAAGAAAACTGATATGAAGCCAGTGTCAGCAGAGCAAATAGTCAAAGAGTTCCCAGACGTCTTTGAAGGTACAGGTAAATTAGCAGGAAAGTACCACCTTGAGTTAGACCCAAATGTGCAACCAGTCATTCATCCTCCAAGGAAAGTACCTGTTGCAGTCAAAAGTCAGCTAAAGGATGAACTAGATAGACTGATAGAAGAGAAAATAATAGCACCAGTTACAGAGCCGACACCCTGGGTGTCTAGTCTAGTAACAGTAATCAAGCCAGGCAAAATGAGAATTTGCATTGATCCTCGTGACTTGAATACAGCACTACGTAGAAGTCATTACCCTTCACCGACTATAGAAGACATATTACCAGAGCTGAGCAAAGCTAAGGTGTTTAGTGTTTTGGATGCCAAGAATGGTTTCTGGCACATTGAGTTGGATAAGGAGAGCTCTTATCTAACTACATTCAATACACCATTTGGTAGGTTACGAATGCCCTTTGGTATATCTACAGCGCCTGAGGAGTACCAGCGTAGACAAGACCAAGCTATTGAAGGATTGCCAGGTGTGAGGTCCATAGTCGATGACATACTGATATTTGGTGAAGGAGAATCAGTGAGTGAAGCCACGATAGACCACGACATAAAGATGCGTGCACTGATGAATCGATGCAGAGAGCGCAATCTGAAACTGAACAAAGACAAAATCAAATTGAGGTTGAGTCAAGTTCCATTCATTGGACACCTCATAACTGATGAAGGTCTAAAGCCAGATCCAGCAAAAGTGAGAGCTGTGACTGAAGCCAAAAGATGTGGCTGGAATTCAGAGATTCCTAGGATTTGTCAACTACCTGAGTAAGTTTCTACCAAAACTTAGTGATATCTGTGAGCCGCTCAGAAAGCTAACACATAAAGATAGTGAGTGGTGTTGGTTGAAAGTCCATGATGATACAATAGATGAAGTGAAACGGTTAGTCACTTCTTATCCAGTACTGCAATACTATGACATGGATAAAGAACTAACCTTGCAGACAGATGCGTCACAAACCGGTTTAGGTGCAGCCCTAACCCAGAATGGTCAGCCAATAGCTTTCGCAAGCAGAGCATTAACGGATGCTGAGACAAGATATGCTCAAATAGAGAAAGAGTTGTTATCAGTTATTTTTGGATTAGAAAGATTTCACCAGTATACCTATGGCAGAAAGGTCAATGTACAGTCTGATCATAAACCGTTGGAGATGATCCTGAAGAAGCCTCTTCATAGTACTCCAAAGAGACTGCAGAGAATGCTGTTAAGATTACAACAGTATGAGGTAAACCTGTTATATCATCCGGGAAAGCAAATGTACTTAGCAGATACACTAAGCCGTGCATACTTGCTGGATGAACCCCTGGATGGTTTGCAGACAGACATTGAGACAGTGAACATGTTAGATTATCTACCGATTGCAGAACCGAGAAAAGATGATATCAGACAACACACAGAAAGCGATGAAAGCCTTCAGATGTTGTCTAAAGTGATACAAACTGGATTTCCAGAAAATAAGGCCCAGTTAACTGCACAAATAACTCCTTACTTTCATATCCGTGATGAACTAAGCACACAGAATGGTGTGATATTCAAAGGTGAGCGAGCAGTAGTACCACGTTCACTAAGAGATGATATGTTAAAACGTATTCATTCATCACATATTGGTATTGAAGGATGTCTACGCAGAGCCAAAGAATCATTGTACTGGCCAAACATGAGTGCAGAGATCAAAGATTACATCGCAAAATGTGATGTGTGCCAGACTGTAGGAACGCGACAACAGAAAGAAACTCTGATTCCGCATGAAGTTCCAAATAGGCCGTGGGCAAAAGCTGGGACCGACCAGTTCGTATTGAATGGAAGAGATTACTTAGTCACTGTAGACTACTATTCCAACTTTTGGGAGATTGACTACTTACCAGATACAACAGCGAAAACAGTTATAAGTAAACTCAAAGCCCAATTTGCTAGACATGGCATACCAGACACATGTATCTCAGATAACGGTCCACAAGAAGTGTCAGAAGCATTTAAGAAATTCAGCAAAGATTGGGGATTCAAACATATTACTTCTTCTCCACGATACCCCCAGAGCAATGGTAAAGTTGAGAACCCAGTGAAGACAGTAAAGAACATCATGAGAAAAGCACGACTAGCTGGCTCAGACCCTTACTTAGCTATACTAGATTTCAGAAACACTCCAACTCAAGGAATGAACAGCAGCCCAGTGCAGAGACTCATGAATAGGAGAACAAAGACTACACTACCTACAACTGCAAAACTTCTCAAACCGTCAGTAGTGAGAAATGTAGGAAAGCAGATAAAGAAGAACAAAGCAAAGCAAGCATACTACTATAACAAAGGAGCCAAAGATCTACAAACACTTCAGCAAGGAGACACAGTAAGAATTATGCCTACTGCAATATCAGACAGAGAGTGGAAAAAGGCTGAAGTCAACAAACAAGTGAACATTAGGTCATATGAAGTTACAACAGAGGACGGACGAACTCTACGTAGAAACCGCAAACACCTGAGGAAAACCGGTGAGAAATACACTCCAAATGAAACCGCTGACATAGTTGCTACTCCTGCAAATCTAGCAACAAGAATAGAAACCAAGAAGCAGGAACACAAGATCATATCTCCAGATGTCTCCATAGCAGAACAAGATGACAAAGCATACAATAGTACACAAAACATAGCGGAAAATTCAGTTAGAATGACTAGATCAGGAAGAGTAATCAGAAAGCCGCAATATTTAACGGACTATGTAGAAAACTGTTAGTTTAGAACTATTAGTTAGAAATTTGTTAGTTAGATAGACTGTTAGATTGTGAACTGTAGAATGCTTTCAAGAGAGAACAATAGTTCATTAACTGAGAACTTTTGAAATATGTTTCACGCGATAGAATCGTGATTTAAATTTCATTCTTGTTTAAAAGAGAAAGGATGTAACAAGATGTTATGTTGAACTGTGACACGCCCTCATGAATATTAAGTAGCTAGAGTACTGCGCATGTATTCTCTTGTGAGCCAGTGACGGACGCAGCATGGTCTGTATTTGTTTACCTACTATACAGAATAAACCCAGTGAGTTACACTTAAGGTCTTCAGTTATTCACAAATGCAAGCAGCATATGAAACAACATTCTCGCCGAAATGTATATTTCAGACTACAACATTCAAAGTCAAGGTCAACAAATGTTTGCGTTCATATATTGAAAGTTCAAAGCACAACGGTATCGTTGTTTTAGTAACGGGGTTCACCGCACTTTCCTCTGAAGCAATAGCATGTGAACACTTCCATGGACTTTAACAGCGAAGTTGAAAAGTATGAAATCAGCACGCTTTGCCATTGCGTTACATACCTGTCTGGCCAAAACGAAGTACAAGTATATGGTAAACAAGTAAACAGCGCCACCACGCGATTGCTGACGATTGTTATATACCCTATATATAAAATATGTTTTTGAAATGCAGTCCCTCACCCCCTTGGCTATTTTCGCAGATTCTCTGGGCGTCTCTAATATATACTCTATCTAACTGCTGGACTGAATTAGCTAAATTATGAAAAAATCATAGAAGATTGGTCGAAAATCGGTCGTTTTTGGCCTCAACGTTTTTTTGCTCGGAAACGCAAGGGCGATAAGACTCGATTTTCAAGAACGCAGGTCGCTCGGATCGGACGGTTTCTATTGTTTCGAGTCTGTTGTGTGTCTAGAAACATAATAACTTTATTTTTTGGTGAATATAGAACATGCTCTGTTCCAATAAAGGATTTTGATATGCAAATCGAACAATTTTAATAGTTCCTTATTGTAACGTCTCCCATATAAATAGTCCTGTACTCCCCAGAATTTAACAATGGTACTAGCCCAGAATTGACTTTCTGTTCAGCGCGTCTTTGATTGTAGCAATGTTTACGTCACTGTACGAAAATACGCACACTCGCGAATTTGACAACATTCACTTGAACGTTTTAGGATAGTGGGAATAGAAGCAAATAGATGGAAATGCCAGTTACGTCACTTATGAAGATTGATGATTCGATTGCTGGCCGGGATAGATGTACATTTGTATTTAGTGTTCATTTCTATGCATATTGTCTACACCTGCGATTCTCAATTTCGATGTGTAAAATCATATCGCTGCTGACAGATTGTTTTGGTTCTGCGGCTCTCTTGGCATGGGCAACTGATTTTTAAGTTTCTGTTTTTTTAATATTCTGACGTTCACTAGGTCGTATTTTGTATCTACCACTCAGACACTGACAACAAGTAAGTAAACGGGCCGGAACATAGTCAACATGCCAGTGGGACTCTGAAGGCCCGGAGAAAGCGCCATCTTACAAGGGCCTCCACATGGGTAAAAAATAATATGGCTTCTTCCCACTTCACTTTTTATGGGTTTCTGCAGTTTCACTCTTCACATTTTATAAAAAAAAATCAATTCACTTCATTTTTTATAACATAAATATTCTTCACTTCACTTTATATAAGCATTCAATTATTGTACTAATTAATATTACTCAGTAACTAGAAACTTTGCATTTCAGATACAATGATTTATTTCATTACAGATGTTATCAGGGTGAACAACTTTCATACTAATAAAGCACAATAGATAGTACTGCTGTTTCTGTTAGTCCCCGATTTGAATTATCAGTAGTCAAAAAACCGGCATACCGGTATACAATATACCTTCTGTGCATCCAGTCATAACTCAGCTATATATTGTTTTTTGTCATCTTAAGCACATACATCTCATATTGAGGACATGATGCATGTGCAGGAGTTCATGATTGGACCAAAGATATGTGACTACATGTATTTTATTTGTGTGACTGCTGGTAAATGAGAAGCATATTATAAACTCTTTCCCTGCAAATAGACTAATAATATCATCTTTGAAGTTAGGAAACAAATGCATACAATAGACATTTATCATGATGCAATCATTTATTTAAATTTCTTGAACATTCATAATTGTTACATAAACAACATTTTTCATGTTACTTTCTGTTTTAAAGCAGGATGAAATGTTGTAAACATAGAGACACTATTATAGCCATGCCGTAGTTGATTTATATTCTGAGTTGGCAAGTAATATTATCAATAATCATTAATACTTATAATAAATTTCAAAACAAGAATATGATAGTGCAATAAACTAATTCAGTGACATGACAAGCTTAAATCGGTAGAAATCTTCTGGAGTCATGTTACAGAAGAAGAAACTTGAAACTGACCTACTCAATTGCAAGTTTCAACACTTTATATTGTTTTATAATTTTGTGTCCCCAGGGAATTACATTTGTAGTCTACATGTATTCGTATCTGAGGTTGACCAAAATTGTTTTTGACAATATATTCCCCAAATATACATGTTTGAAAGCCCAATTTATAATCAGATGCTCAATAAGAGCTATCACTCTCAAATACATTGCATCAAATCGTTTACTGTAATTAAGCTCACACGAGTCCTAAATATCAATTTTGACAAAAACTGACAAAAAACGCACCAAAAATACATATTTCAAAGCCCAAATTTTAATCAGTACTGAATCTCACGTGACTTTATAAGATATATTACTCTCAAATACACTGCATCAAAACCTTTCATGTAATCAAGCTCACAAAGGTCCAAAATATTAATTTTGACCAAAAATGACAAAAAAAACACCAAAAATATGTTTCAAAGTCCAAATTAAAAAAAAAAACATATCATAAAAACTTGTTCTTTATTCATAAAAGTGTTATCATTCTGATGTGTAGGCGTGAGTTGACCTATGAACTATGACCCGAACTACCAGCTGCAGAGTACAACATGACAATAGCATAGATCGAGTTTTTCAATCACTTTTCACAACATCGCAGACGTTTGCTAGCATATCAGCTCTGATGACAACTCGCTTATAATGAATGTTTACCGGGGTTTAATCGTTTCACCGAACTATCAGTCACAGGATGTGACTTGATGACAGCATATGTCACATTTCCAAGCAATTCTATCATATTTTTAATCACTTTTCACAACATTGCAAGCGTTTTTCTATAGATTACAACAAACGCAACTTTTAGTTGAATCTTCATGCATATCTTTGATCTTTCCTTGAACATTCATGATATTCACCATATTTGACAGTCACGAAAAAAAAACACATTTAATGTATGTATATCTTTACCATATGTGTGCGAAAAGTGCAAAAAAATAGTTACCCCTACTGTTTTGCTCAGTTGGTCTCTCATTCAGGGACTTTTAACGATTGATGTAGCTTAAGTTTAAGATCGGGCGATTACTTACATACTATGCTACGAGCAACGAGTGAATTGAATGCAAATTTGCGGTCATTTTATGTTTGAAATTTATATCAATTGATTTTGTATGTTTTCTGAGTGAGTAGACCTATGTCCTCTTATATAATGAACGTTTGCAAGACCTTTAATCCCGAACCACCAACCGCAGAATGCAACACGACATCAACATAGGTCAGATTTCCGGGCAGTTCTGCCATCTTTTCAATCACTTTTAATAATTTTCGAAAGATAATCAATGGCCAAGTCTTTCCGAAGACAGCTGAAATTCGTAAAAACTCTGGATTCATCATTATGTATAAAATATAATAAACTTTGTGTGATTTATGTACAATAATTTACCCATAATGCTTGATGGAGCGGAAATGCATGGTATCTGTGCCATGTGTCATTATCATTGAATTGTCTAAATATGCTTGTATACGTAATTATCCTTAGCTATTTCTCGGTTACAATTTAGTTTTTGGTAAATATTTGTGTTTGAGACCGAGGTAGAATTTATAATACGAGGTGTTCCTTTTTTAATTTGCAAGGTTTAGCCAAAAAATTTTGTGCTGTTATTTGTGCTAATACTTTTGAAAACCGCCGGCGAGTGGTACTCCCATAGTTGAAGTATAACGGTTATGCGCGGTCGTTTTGAACACCATTTTCACGGTCAAGCTGATCTCTTCGACTCCTAATGTTAAAATATTCAGCCATAAGATCACAATTTTGGCCATAATTTCGCACAAATGCCAATTTTGGAGTCAAAAGCGCCAATCTTTTTAGGTCCAGTGTGCAACTGGCTGCGGAGTACTCACATGCACCCAAAATCTAAGTTAGTACCAGTATCCCCTACCCCGGACTCTTAACAGTGCCCAACTATATCCTGGTGGTCCCGAACATTCGTTAGTAACAGTTGATAAATACAACTGTTTTACATCAAACATCAACAAAACTTTATTTTATGTAATTTTTGAATACATGAGGTATATAGAATATAGCTGTGAAAAACACAATTTCAAATTGCGGTTCTGTTAATAAATTTGGACGGAAATTATTTCTCGTGAAGTTTAGCATGACACGTCATAACGTTGATTATTTTTTTGGCACATTACTTTTTGGTTATTAAAGACGAAGTATTTCCGAAGACTCTAATATGGTTCACCCGTTAGACTAAATTTAAAACCACAGTTATATTTCTTGCAGTATGCAAGAGTGATTGTAAAGCATCAAAAACAAGACTGATTGTAAATATATTTATACTACATAAGAGTTGCAAAAAGTATTGCATCTGCTTGAAATATCTACGCTGAATGAATTTGACGCATGCGTATTTACTTTCCTCTGTGTTGAGATTTTTTATATTTGGTACGCTAAGCACTTCCGTTTATGGTAGAACATCGTATGAATCGCATGGCAATGTTTAGTCTTTTATCCTGTATAATCATAGAGCTATTGTTCATTAGTTACATGAAAAATGAAAAAAATCTTATTCAAAATTTGCTATTTTAGAATAGTTCCATAGTAAAACACAATATTAAAGCAAAATAAATAATTGATATAATTCGGGTATCCCACTAGTCGCTATACATATATTGTTTTCACGCGATGTCACCCGCCTATAATTTGAGATTTGTAAAAGACACTACTGACAATATGACCATCATTTTCTCGAAAAACTGTTCAAGTCAATAAACTTACATTTGCCTCGACTACAATTTATTTATTTATGTGTAGCTTCTCTGTTGTTGAGAGAGAAAGAACCGCGTGACTTGTTATTTGCCTCTCAAGTATAATTCTATTCTCTCCCTTCACCGGACACACTGTTTTAAATATCGTGGGAACGTAGATCAGTGGCAATCTCGAGCATACTAAAAAAATGAGCCCCAGGAATACAACTTTTTCAAAATTGTTGTATGGTTTTCAGTCGTGTGATATTTAGCAGATATTTCGAGAGCGATTACATTCAGTCGATGGTTGTAAGCACCACTGCTTTCAACACAAGCACGAACGCCAATGAACCATAATATTTCCTGAATATTGACTCTAGTTGTCAGTTTCAGAAATTCTAAAATAGGCACATACTCCCATATTCCAGGTCAAAATTTCAAAGTTATAATCTCTAAAACATTGCCTCAGGTTGTCAGTTTCACAAAAACGATGCAAGAAGCTCGTATTGTAGACCAAGATACGTCTCAAAGTTCAGACTCTGGAAGATTTGTTCTGATTATCAGTTATAAAAAGAATTTTGCCAGAGGCTCGCACTCTAAGGTTAGGACACCTTTCAAAGTTCGTCATTATTGAACATTGCTTCAAGTTGTCATTTTCTAAGCATACTGCAAATGAATCGTATGACAAGATATCTTTCAAAATTCATCTTTTTCTACATTCCACTCCGTTATCAGAGGATGTTTTCGGATGTTCTTACTTTAAAGCGGGAGGGTCGTCACTTGCGCACGCGTGGGAATTGAGTCCGAATCGACAACACACGCTAAAAACGCGAAGGCTCATGGTAGACGCTTGTTTGTAAACAATGACACGCTATGGCCATTTGACGCATGCGCAGGTGGCGACTCTCTCTCCAAAATATCTTTTGGGTGCCAGTTATCACAGGAAGCAGTAGAGGTGGCACACACTCGGTACCTTTAAAAGTTTTCCTTCAAGCATTAGTTTAGGTTGTCTATTTCAAAGACTGCTGACAAGAGAATCATACTCCTCGTCAGGGTATCTTTCGAAGTTCAACTCTCAAAAATTGTTGTCAGTTTCAAAGAATGCTGCAAGGGACTTTTCAAAGTTCATCTTTCGGACATTGCTTATTAATTATGAAGGAATGCTGCCAGAGGCTCATACTGCAGGTCGCGATACCTTTTAGAGTTCAGTACTCTTAAACATTGCTTCTGGCTATCAGTTATAAAAGCGATGTTGTCAGAGGCTAATACTCTAAGGTCAGGATACCTTTCAAAGTTTATCTTTCTTGAACATTGCTTTAGGTTGTTAGTTATAAAAAATGTTGCTGACGGATGCTCGTCATCCATGTCAGGTTACCAAGGTTTCTTTTTTTCTAGGTAAACTTTTGATTTGACTGCTGTGTATCACGTTGTACAGACTGACTGGGGCTTGTCTCCTGGGATGGTTTCGAAATAGTACTGTATGTACTAGAGATATACCTACATATACGAATAAAGATCAAGATATTCACAGCTTTTCTGTAGTTCTATTCTAGTGACTATGCTATCTAAGTAACGTATCTTTGACAGACATCTTGTTCAAATGTCTTAATTTCTGCACTTAATTTATACAAGAAACAAGGGGTTTAGGACAACAAGGAGGAAGACAGATGTTTCCTCTTTTCTTCATCTAAAATACAGGTGAGGTAAAAATAAAAATTCTTATTATCCATATTCTAAATACACGTTTAGACTAATCTTATCAGTATTCAATTACACTTTGTGTTGGTTGCACGTTCCCACTTAGACACAGGTATCTGTTACATTTGATTGCAAACTCCTCCTGTTTAAGCCAATAAGGCACATTTTCCTCAACATCTCTGAAAATATACGAGATAGCTATAGCAAACTTGAACTGCTCCGAGATTATACTGTGGTTGATAACAATGAAAACAGTAGACAGACATTGTAACTATACCCCACTACTTCTTTATCATCATCGGCGAGGTAAAAATCAACCAAGAAAAATTCTGTCAGTTACCATCTCTTATTTGGGAGATTGTAAGCAATGTAATAATTACCCAAAAAAAACATGACTATGAATTTTGGAATTTGAATAATCAAGAGTGAGAGAGAAGTTAGTCTTCGGTGGGACTGTTAATTATTCAGTTTTACAAAAGATTTTGTACATTTACACATGTAAAACATGTTCTGAACCACAATGCCAATCTAGTTACAATATATGTTCAGAAACATGACTAAGTATGTTTCACCTTGCTTTAAAATGTGAAAGTTATGAGAATTGGGAAACTGGGGATAAACTATGCAAACCTCGCCAGATGCGAATTATACAAGTGTTTGAAAGGTTACCAAAAATGCTTATTATATGGGCTAGTTTGTTTAAATTTGAAGACTTTGTATACGTCAACACAAAGCCATATAAACATAACAAAAAGCAATTTATCATATGTGTTACTCAACAGTAATTGTTTATTCACTATGGCTCTTTACTTTTTTTCCTCTAGCCTCAAAATTGCTTGTCTTGATAGATAAGTTATCATTATATTATTGGCATATGATTAGTTTTAATTAACCCCCCCCCCAAAAAAAAGTTCTGAAAAGGGAGTAGATATAAGAACAAAAGTTCATACCTAAGCAGGGATGTTGCTGATGACATGCAGTGCTGCTCAAAAAAGTAGAAATAAAAAGCAGACAATTTAATTTCAGGTTTAGAGCTGGCAAGGTCTGCAGAACAGAAGGACATCGATTTATTAGCAGTATAGTGTAGTGAATAAATACAATGTATCAACATTTCTGAAACAAAAGTTGAAAACATTATGCAAAAAAAAAAATACAGTAAATAATGAATAAAATGTGTAATAAGTGATCATTAATAGATCAAAAAAATAATTACTTTTAATGTTGAGGATGACGATTAGTGAGATGACTGATGGCGGGGTATTTATATAGCAGTAAGCAAGATATAGACATGAGTAGTAAGAGTAGGTATATATTGATGTCAGATGTACGGGGACGTGTCATTTCCTAGTCTGGGAAATCCTCCCCATTGTTGGTACTTTCTTGTGAATCTGACGACAGCATGGGCGTATGCCTGGATCCGCTACTGTCGGTTTCTTTATATCACAAACTACATTGTGACGTCAATATTGCGATTATGCTGCAGTGTTTTATTGCATACATGATGTAGTCCAGCAGGTGTAATTAATCTCAAGTTCAAGCACAGAATCTGTTGCATCTATGACGTTGTTGCTTATTATCTTCACACCAATTTGACAGTTTTATTGGGAAGCGAACTCTTCCTCCAGTATTTGTTTGTATTCAGCAAATCCTCCTTCAACGCGTTTGACGGTTCCATTGCCACATACCCACAATTCCTTGCAAATCATTGTAATCAGTCTCTCGTCGTGAGAAACTAGTATCACACCTCCCTGTAAAAGACAAGAATAACAAGTGTAAAAGTTGATCTGTCATTGAGAAATGGTTTTAGCATTTTTTAAGATTATGGGTTTGTAAATTATGTATTTAATACTGTTTGATTATAGTATTCCAGTCTATGTATGGTTTGATCAAGATGTATAAAAACGAAAGTAAAAACACCTACTGTCGGTAGAGGGCGTGATTTGGTCAGAAAAGGGGAAGATAGTAATTGCGGCTGTTTGAATGTTGTCGTGCAGCTTTCAGTTGCCTTTTGAAGAGAGCTTTTGTGATGTTTGGCAATGAGTATGGCTAAGTTGGTGTATGACGGACTTTCTCTGACTTTGTGATGTGATTTTTAATGGCTCATTTACTCCATTAGATAATGCAGAATGGTATTATAACTTATCATACATAGAATATGTGTATTCACACTTTTCCATTGTAAAAACATGACCACAACATATCAAAAATATTTGTACTTGCTAGGACATTTGTTATCACTATGGATATTTATAACTCTATTGGTCATGTGACCTATTGCTCTAGACGTATGTTTATAATTTCTGTAAATCCACACGTCTGTGTGTCTTTATGCAGACTGTGAAGACTGATAACTGTAAAACGCTATTGTGTTAGGTGAACATAGATATTGTCCCTTGGCTTAAAGCCTGTGCAGCTCAAGTCAAGGTGCAACATCTGGAGATGATGCGGCTATTGAAAAAGTTAAATTCACAAAATAACGCAACCTCAGAGTATAGTAGGTACTTGTATATTAGTGAAGAATCGGCATGGACATTTATAAAAACAAAATGGCCGCCAGTCGTCCATTGTTGTTTGAATCACAACAAAAATATGATGTGCATCTAATATGCGTGATCATTATACAAAGTTTTAATAAAATCACATGAATAAAAACAAAATGGCCATCAGTTTGCCAAAATCATTAAAATCTCAGAAAAATTTGACTTGCAGCTGCAATTCAATATGCATGATAAGAATGAAATTGCCCATTCATCTCTGAGAAACGGTTCACGACATTAGCAATTTTGGGAACCAAACTGGCTGCCAGTCAGCCATACTTGATCAAATCTAATTTAAAATTGATATGCATATGTAAGTCATTATACATAGTCTGTTTGTTAAATTTGAATATGATCGGTCAAAGCATGTCTGAGAAATGGCTCTGGACACGCAGATGATTTTTGACTTTGTCTAAAACAAGAACTAATAAGAATATCTCAACCACTATACCATGAACTTGTTACAGAAAATATGAATAACCATACCTGGAATTTATTAAGAACTTTACCCAAAGCCTCAATGGTTTCCATGTCTAAATGATTTGTGGGTTCATCAAGTATGAAGAAGTTAGGCCTGAAATTAAAACATACTGTTGTAAGAAAAGAATATAATATAATATAATCTTAACTTTTGGAAACATTTCTAGACAGTAACTTTCCTTCAATTCTGTACATTCTATATCTAAATAAATTTTTGTGCATTCAGGTTTATTTGTACTTTACATGCATTCATTCTGTACAGTTGTGTATAAAATACAAAGATCAAAATGAGAAAATCAAACTCGTTTTAAAAGAGATTTTAATTTTGATATTATCTCAACATAAAGTTAAAGCATAAAATGACAGGAAAAGTCAAAAATATTATAATATTTCAAAATATATTAGAAAGTCAAATTTTAATTGAATGTGATAAGTTGTGAGTTTAAAAATTATTCAATCATCTCCAAATCTTAGATGAGATTCAGGACTGATCATAAAATTTACCTTGAATCACAATTATTAAATATAATATTTTTTCTTGGACTCCTCTATTAATTGAACCTTCTTATTCTTCTTTATTGGTTTGTTTCCTTCATTAATTAAACCCTTTGCCACTCCCTGTTATTTGTTGGACTGCTCTATTAATTAGACCCTCCACCCCTCTTTTAATTGAATTGTCTGGTCCCACTATTATTTGGACTCTTTCACCTCTTTTAATTGAACCTTGTAACTCCTCTTTTAATTGAATCTTGTAACTCCTCTTTTAATTGAATCTTGTAACTCCTCTTTTAATTGAATCTTGTAACTCCTCTTTTAATTGAATCTTGTAACTCCTCTTTTAATTGAACCTTGTAACTCCTCTTAATTGAACCTTCTAACTCCTCTTTTAATTGAACCTTCTAACTCCTCTTTTAATTGAACCTTCTAACTCCTCTTTTAATTGAACCTTCTAACTCCTCTTTTAATTGAACCTTCTAACTCCTCTTTTAATTGAACCTTCTAACTCCTCTTTTAATTGAACCTTCTAACTCCTCTTTTAATTGAACCTTCTAACTCCTCTTTTAATTGAACCTTCTAACTCCTCTTTTAATTGAACCTTGTAACTCCTCTTTTAATTGAACCTTCTAACTCCTCTTTTAATTGAACCTTCTAACTCCTCTTTTAATTGAACCTTGTAACTCTTCTTTTAATTGAACCTTCTAACTCCTCTTTTAATTGAACCTGCTAACTCCTCTTTTAATTGAACCTTCTAACTCCTCTTTTATTTGAACCTTCTAACTCCTCTTTTATTTGAACCTTCTAACTCCTCTTTTAATTGAACCTTCTAACTCCTCTTTTAATTGAACCTTCTAACTCCTCTTTTATTTGAACCTTCTAACTCCTCTTTTAATTGAAACTGCTCACCCTCTATTAATCGGGCCTCTCTCACCCCTCTAATAATAGGACTTTCTAACAAGTCTCACCCCTCTATCAATTGGACTCTCTAACCCCTGTAATAATTGGACCTCCTGACTCCTCTTAATTAGACCCTCTCACTCCTTTATTAGTTGGACCACCTTTTTTGCTAATATTATAACTTTTAATTCCCTTTTGTAATTCAACAACTGAGCAAGAAGTATCACATTCATAAGCCATCCATCCCCTCACAAGAAAACTAATAAGTGTTCCTGTATTTTTATATTTCACATTTCTTTTAAAATTACCCCCATCGACATCTACAATGACTCTACCATATCACCAATACCTAATCATTTCCAAATCTAACTATTGAACGGATTATGGTAATACAGGAGCGAAACTTTGTATGCAAGTCTTACCTCAGCATACTGAGAATAGCAAATGCTACTCGACTTTTCTGTCCTCCAGAAAGACTAGATACAGGCCGCAATGCTAAGTCACCTGAAATTCCAAAACCACCTAATGCATGGCGATACATCTCAACCGTTTTACCTAGAGACAGAAATTAAGAAGAACAATTTCATAAATACATGCATATATGAACAGCAATGATGAAGAAAACCAGTCATCACCAATGTAACCAACCCATGTGTTCACACTAATCAGCCATAATCAACCCAGTCATCAATTCATTCTGCTGATCAAATTATCAGCCATCCCCAACCCATGTGTTTACCCTAATCATCCATAATCAACCCGGTCATCAACTCATTCTGCTGATAACATGATAAGCCAAGCCATGTATTTTCACTAATCGGCCATAATCAACCCAGTCATCAACTCATTCCTTTGATCACATAAGCCATCCCCAACCCATGTTTTCACTAATCAGCCATAATCAACCCAGTCATCAACTCATTCCTTTGATTACATAAGCCATCCCCAACCCATGTGTTTCCACTAATCAGCCATAATCAACCCGGTCATCAACTCATTCTTTGATCACATGATAAGCCAAGCCATGTATTTTCACTAATCAGCCACAATCAACCCAGTCATCGACTTATTCCTTTGATCACATAAGCCATCCCCAACCCATGTTTTCACTAATCAGCCATAATCAACCCAGTCATCAACTCATTCCTTTGACCACATGATAAGCCATCCCCAACCCATGTATTTTTACTAATCAGCCATAATCAACCCAGTCATCAACTCATTCCTTTGATCACATGATAAGCCATCCCCAACCCATGTTTTCACTAATCAGCCATAATCAACCCAGTCATCAACTCATTCCTTTGATCACATGATAAGCCATCCCCAACCCATGTTTTCACTAATCAGCCATAATCAACCCAGTCATCAACTCATTCCTTTGATCACATGATAAGCCATCCCCAACCCATGTGTTTCCACTAATCGGCCATAATCAACCCGGTCATCAACTCATTCTTTGATCACACGATAAGCCAAGCCATGTATTTTCACTAATCAGCCACAATCAACCCAGTCATCGACTTATTCCTTTGATCACATAAGCCATCCCCAACCCATGTTTTCACTTATCAGCCATAATCAACCCAGTCATCAACTCATTCCTTTGATCACATGATAAGCCATCCCCAACCCATGTATTTTCACTAATCAGCCATAATCAACCCAGTCATCAACTCATTCCTTTGATTACATAAGCCATCCCCAACCCATGTTTTCACTTATCAGCCATAATCAACCCAGTCATCAACTCATTCCTTTGATCACATGATAAGCCATCCCCAACCCATGTATTTTCACTAATCAGCCATAATCAACCCAGTCATCAACTCATTCCTTTGATCACATAAGCCATCCCCAACCCATGTTTTCACTTATCAGCCATAATCAACCCAGTCATCAACTCATTCCTTTGATCACATGATAAGCCATCCCCAACCCATGTGTTTCCACTAATCAGCCATAATCAACCCAGTCATCAACTCATTCTGCTGATAACATGATAAGCCATTCCCAAGCCATGTATTTCACTAACCAGCCACAATCAACCCATGTGTTCACAACTAACCTGGAAACTTAGTTGACATAACTTCCAGTGACGTCATATCCATATCTAATTGGTCGACGTGATGTTGACTAAAATAACCGATTTGTAAATTCCTATGTGCATGTCTGATCCCTTTAACTGGTGACAAATCTCCAAGGAGAATCTTCAGTAATGTTGTTTTACCAGTTCCATTCTCACCAACCTATACACAGTAACATGAAAATCAATAAATAGTGTTTCCAAGGGAACAGGGGCACAGCGCCCTCATGCCATGGACATGCGCCCTCTTACCCTGGGGAGCAGATTCTCTGGCAACCATAAAATTCGGAGTGACCAGAGATCACATGTGGCCACAGTCTTCAACTGTGACCTGTCTGATAGTAATTTTGGTCCCAAGGAAGCCATAGAATGCTCCATTGTAACTTAGAATTATAAAAAACTCAACACCCCGGTGGCTCCGCTGAATTGCAGTGCTCCTCTTGCAGTTTTTTTCTAGAAAAACCCCTGGTGTTCCCATTGCACTATACATGTACATTACAATAACAAGACATGTTACAATAACAAGACATGTCACAGTCCAATAATTGCCCTTAGAGATATCATGAATTACATGTACGACTGTATTGTATCTCTGGAAAAATAACTTACATTTATATGGAATTTCCCCAGTCCACATTGGTAGGATAATCGATTGGTTTGTGCATGCAGTGCATTTGAAAACCTACATGGCCAGGACATTGTGTCTGATCACAAGATATATGCACACAAGATATATGCACACACACAAGATATATGCACACACACAAGATATATGCACACAAGATATATGCACACACACAATATATATGCACACACACAAGATATATGCACACACACAAGATATATGCACACACACAAGATATATGCACACAAGATATATGCACACAAGATATATGCACACAAGATATATGCACACAAGATATATGCATACCATTATATTTTGTCACAAACTGACAAATTTAAACAGAATCAGTGACAATTATTTCTGCATGGGAAACAAGCCGGACATATCAATTTTGAGTCAAATCATGAAAAAAAACACACCAACAGTAAAGATAACACTAATTTAGAATGAGAGTGGACGAAGGGGAGGCATCACACAGAAGGGAGGGAATTATTTCCGCAAGATGAAAGAAAAGAAAGAAAGGCATCATCACCACTAGAGGGCAGACATCACACAGAAAGAAGGGTATTGTTCTTATTAGAGAACAGATGTCATACAGAAAGAATGGCATAATCCCCACTAGAGGGCAGACATCACACAGAGAGGGCATTGTTCTCACTGGAAGAAAGATTTCATACAGAATGAAAGGCATCATCACCACTAGAGGGCAGACATCTCACAAGAAGGCAGGCATTGACATTCAATAGATCACTTTCCCGGAAGTCAAAGATACAGCATTGTGCAAGCGAGCACATACCATTTTGGAATGTAATAATGTAATATACCCTTGTATGCTTGTGCTTGCAACTATGTGACAAATATAAGATTCTCCTTTACTAAATATCAACAGGGTGGCATGTCTGTATTTGCGCCATGAAAAACGCTCTCACCCCAGTCTCACTACTTCTAGGAAAGTGATCTATGGAGGCATGCATCACCTGCCACTAGAGGGCAGTCACCTGCCACTAGAGGGCAGTATCATTCAGGACTCTTCTTACTTACAATACATATTCTTGATTCCAGGTTGGCTGATACATCAATGCTATTAAAAATGGGTTTATCTTCACTGTAGTAGAATTTCACCTCATCCAATTGTAATATTGGAGGTGATAACTTTTCATTAACCTCTGCAAACCTATAGAAGAATTGATAACAAAGCAAATACAGCATAATAAAAACTGAAAATCGACAATCATCGATATACATTTCATAAATCCCAATTAAATGTATTGCCCCCATTTTCACACTTCACAACATCATATGAACTTCGCAATCTGTGATGAAAGTCTTTTTTATTGCAAATTAAACATGTTGAGTACTGGTAAGAGTGACACCAGTCAACCATGTTTGATGCAAATCCAAATGGATCCAAAAAAGATTATATGGAAAAATTACTCCGATAAAAAATGCATGAAAATCAGTAAAAAAAAAAAAATGGAATAAATTTATCTCAAAACATGAAATCACAAAAACATAGTCTACTGTAAAATACTGCTGTACATACCTGAGTATAACTTCAGATTCTTTTTCAACTGGCGTAATATGTGGCCTGTTTAACATCAAAACGTAGGAGATATGATTAACATCAACATTGTTAGACAAACATATTCACAGTTCAAATGTTTATACAGTAAATACATAACAGTTCCCCATCATATTTCTACCACAAAGTAATTGTGAAAATATCGCGAAGTATGGACAAAATTATTTGATGGTGTAGGTTAGCTGAATGTATTCCTTGCGATATTATTATAATAACTTTGTTTTTATACAAACAAAAGGTAATGTGTTTGAATATGATGTAAACATATTCAATCGTATCCATAACACTTTCGTACAGGTTTGTACTAATGGTTAGAATCTATTCTTTCAACTATTACGGTATATGCATAATATGAAATTATGATGAGAACACCACAAAGTATACACAAAAACAGTACAATGATATAATCGATCGTTGTATAGTAGAGGTCAATGTGATACTGTACTGCCTGAGTGCATAATTTGCAGTATTCTCATGATAATCTTATTATTGTATATCTTTTCCCTGCATTTACTCGTATTTTAGTGTATACGCGGTCATTTGCGTTCAAGGATGTAGTTCTATTTCAGTCATGCCCGACATTGTTTGCAGGTGTAAACAACGGAAAGTGTTAGTATGTAACATAAATTTGATGTACAGTTCCTAAAAAATAACTTTCAAAATGTTCCTGTAACACTTTCGAGCATATCCGCACAGCATTTTTTGAACGTATGAATTCTATTGTTTTCCTAAAATAATAAAGAGCATATACTTCGAGAAAAAAACCACTATATCATAGTATATGTACAACTTTTTTATTATTAAATATTTTCTTTTCTAAATATATTTTCTTCTGTTATTGTCTCTATAGAATTTTTTTTCTCCACTATGTGGATTTCTTTTTCAAATTCTATCCCCCTCCCCCTGAGTTTCTAATGGTCAACCTTTAGCCAGTGTGTGTATATGATATCCAGGCAAAATGTTATGAATTCAAGGACTGTGTGAGTTCCAGTTGAACTTTACTTACATTCTTTCTAATAGTTTGATTTTACTTTGTACAAGTGCAGCTCTGTTGGCATTGTATCTGAACCTGTCAATAAAAGCCTGCAAATAAAACAAAGGTACAGTTTTAGTGTTGTCATGGCAACAGTAAATATTATTTTTTCTGCGAATGCATCTTGAGTAGCAGAGTACTTTACAAAACACTATTCCTTAATAGTGTTAATTTTAACCAATCTAGGGGGTCAGATAGATTATACATGTTTTTGTTAGCATGCCAAAGTTCAAATATTGTATCTGTTTCTTATATACAAATTGTTAGAAACAGGATTGAAAAAAACAAAAACACATAAGTTCAAGGTCACAAAAGTTGATCTTGGTGTTAAGTTAAAAACCAATTCTGTACCTGTATATGTTCTCTCTCTTTCATTTGTGACTCGTACTCTCGCTGTTGATTCTTTAATTTTTCTGTTTTTGTTTTAACAAATAATTCATAATCTCCTTTGTAAGTTTCTAATTTCTGTGAGTGTAAATGAATAATATCAGTGGCGACGGCATTCAGAAAATTCCTGTCGTGAGAAACCACCAGCAACGTGGTTGGCCAACCCTACAGAAAAAAACAAACAACAACAATATTTGAGTTAGTTTAGAATCACGAAGCATTATGTCAGGATGTTTGTTGTATTTTGACAAACCAAACGATACTTGTAGCACAGAACGTTCTGTGTTGCTAAGACAGGCACAACTGTACCATGTATTTCTATGGGCTCAGTGCAAGTTGTTGTGGAACACCGGTCGAAGAGCAGGTGAAACCAGATAAAGCCGAAAAACAGTACAAACTCAACTTTGAATTAATCCTGAACAACCAAATTTATATATATTGTACATTTAGGGGTAATCTTGTTACACTGTTCAGGAGAGTCTCAACAACTACCCCAGAGTACCGTTTTCTGAGAGTTTTCGGCTTTTGTTTTCACTGTGATGGTTGACAGGCGGTGAAAATGACAGGATGTCTGTCCCCGAGAATAAATCTAGCCAGTCAATGAGTAGCTATGGCAACATCATTGACGTACAATAGGATAACACAATCAGAAGGTACCAGGATGTGTGATCTTTAGGGGTCACCTTTAATGAATATTAAGAAATCATAAATAGATGGTTACACTTCTCACCTGTAAGTAATTTTCTAACCATAATATTGCTTTTAAATCCAACATGTTAGTGGGTTCATCCAACAATAGTAAATCTGGCCTGGAAAACAAAGCTCTTGCCAATGCCAGCCTCATTCGCCAACCACCGGAAAACTCCCTGTAAGTGACAATAAAGAATATATACGGTGACATTAATTCTAATTAACCTTCTGGACAGCAAAGTTAATGTCTGTTATCTTTCACATAAAACAAAAATTTTGATATGCATAGTTTTCGTTGTGTATCTAGAGAGGTGATCACAATCCAACAAGCAGTTTCCTGTCAGGTATCTGCGTAAAAATGTCACTAATTAGCTATTAATGAGGTCGCCGGAAATGGCATTTTTTCTGTCCGATTACGAACAGGTTCAACTGGTCAAGTAGCTGCCTGGTGTTTGATAAATTAATAGAAATTGGTTCAAAGTTCAGGGAGCCGAGATTCCTGTCCTGTTATAGATTTCCAATTTGGATTCAGTGCCAGTGCGTTCAAGTCAATGAAAGTGTCTCAATTATATTCAGGCAGTTTGATTTTGATGGTTTGACATAATGGCATTTTACTAAGGAAACTGTTTAAGGTGTTCTATCTAGAACACCTATTTAAGGTGTTCTATTTTTATACAGCAATTGATGTTCTTTTGCAGTTAAACAATGAGTTTTCAATTTGTTCCAGTCTGCTGGCGAAAATTAGGCACCGCACTGAATTTTCAGTTCATGAATATTCTTCATAAATTTGCATATCGCGCGGAGCTTCCCTGAGCTATGGGGAGCAGCACCTCAGAGCTCCCCCGATCTCTCCGGATACTAGGCCAGAAACCACTTGTTTGATTTTCATTCCCTCCCTTAATGGTAAAGACCATAAGCATATATAATTCTCTTTTTTTGTTAAAAAGTGAATAATTTTGGTGTGTGTGGTAGAATATAACAGCAGAGAGAAAACCTGTATCCCATGGTATTTGTCACTATGGAGATACATGTGTTATGCATGTGACAATGAATAATATCATTTATAGCGAGATAAAAAATGTCAATGGCATGGCATACATAATTAATTAGTATAAAGGTTTCTATTCACAATCATTTTGTGACTGACCAAAGCACATATTTTGTGTTCAGTCTCAAGACAATACACATTTAAGAATAATTTAGCTATTAGACCTATGCCAGTAGTATTTAAATGACCTGATGGGTCAAGCCAGCCATCTTCAGTAGACAAATCAAAATGATGTGACCACTTTCCAGTTTAACCATAACAGATGCAGGGATGCAGTTAGAAACAGGAAGTGGGCATCCTCTAGTGGCCACTTTCCAGTTTAGCCATGAAAGATACAGGGAAGGATTGCAAAATCTAGGAAAGGCTTGGGTTATCAAAAACACTTAATTTTACAATCTGGCTTAAACTATATTTTCCGCTATCAGAAATTTGACAGCTTGATAGACGAAATTAAGAACCCCTGTGAAAGACTTGAATGTGTCAACAGTTTAAAGAATGTGAGAATGGATACTGTAAAATACATTATTTTCGCTGGAATTAATTTGTTGGGTGTTTTGTATGGAATTTATTTTCACTGATTTTTGACAAGTTGAATGTAAAATATAAGAATAAAGGTACATTCGCTGGATTTTATTTTCACTGAATCATTCATTCAGCGAAAATGAATTACAAGTGAAAATACAGTATTTTACAGTATACCTACCTTGTTTTTTGTGACTGCATATGTGTTGAAAACCCTAACCCAGCAAGAATTACAGAAGCTCTGAAATAAAAAGGACACAGTAAGTATAAATATATCTGTACAAATAACTATCAGACTTGACAATGTGATATGAAAAGATTGTACATATCACAACAAAATAGACATATTCTATAGTACTACATGTATGTATGAGACACAGGTGATTATGCATGCGTTCGGGTTGTAACCTTTGATCATGAATATGGAGGATTTATAAGAAAAATAAAATCCTTGTTTAAAAAATGTGATATCAAACAAACGAGAAAGACTAAAAGGAAAGACTATAAAACAAATATGCAATTGTAGTATTGCATTGGCCAAGTATTCAAAAACAAGCAGCCTCTCGGCTGAGATAGCTCTGCTGTTAGCACTGAACATTCCAATTAACAAGTCATTGTCAATGACACGTCCCCGTTCCGTTCATATTTGAGTGACATATACATTCAAAGCAGATCATGACCGAAATGCACCTGCATATGTACAACACATTGTGCTAAATCTGAACAAAATCCATCCATGCATGACTGAGATCCGGTTCTGGAATTGTGAGAATACGTGATTTTGATGCATTTTCGGCCTTAAAATGGCCATCATTCCGCTATTGTTAAGCAGATCATGAAACAAATGCACATATCTATTTGTGACATGATGTACCATGTGTGTGTGAAGTTTGAACTTGATCAATCCAGACATGTCTTGGATACGGATCCAGAACTGAATTCTTTAACAAAATGGCCGCCAGTCTGCCATTTCGAACTTGATCCGGAAAAAAAAGACGTGCATCAAGGTCCTATTATGTTTAATGTATGTACCAAATTTGAACAAAATCCATCCATGCATGACTGAGATCCGGTTCTGGAATTGTGAAAATACGTGATTTTGATGCATTTTCGGCCTTAAAATGGCCATCATTCCGCTATTGTTAAGCAGATCATGAAACAAATGCACATATCTATTTGTGACATGATGTACCATGTGTGTGTGAAGTTTGAACTTGATCAATCCAGACATGTCTTGGATACGGATCCAGAACTGAATTCTTTAACAAAATGGCCGCCAGTCGGCCATTTCGAACTTGATCCGAAAAAAAAAGACGTGCATCAAGGTCCTATTATATTTAATGTATGTACCAAATTTGAACAAAATCCATCCATGCATAACTGAGATACGGGTCCGGAATGGTGAAAATGTGTGATTTCAATGCATTTTCGGCCTTAAAGCGGCCCCCATTTGGCTATCGTTAATGAGATCATGAAACAAATGCACATACATATTTGTGACATGATGTACCTTGTGTGTGTGAAGTTTGAACTTGATCAATCCAGACATGTCTCGGATACGGATCCAGAACTGAATTCTTTAAAACAAAATGGCCGCCAGTCGGCTATTTCGAACTTGATCCGGAAAAAAAAATGACGTGCATCAAGGTCCTATTATGTTTAATGTATGTACCAAATTTGAATGAAATCCGTCCATGCATAACTGAGATCTGGGTCCGGAATGGTGAAAATGTGCGATTTCAATGCATTTTCGGCCTTAAAGCGGCCCCCATTTGGCTATCGTTAATGAGATCATGAAACAAATGCACATACATATTTGTGACATGATGTACCTTGTGTGTGTGAAGTTTGAACTTGATCAATCCAGACATGTCTCAGATACGGATCCAGAACTGAATTCTTTAAAACAAAATGGCCGCTAGTCGGCTATTTCGAACTTGATCCGAAAAAAAAATGACGTGCATCAAGGTCCTATTATGTTTAATGTATGTACCAAATTTGAATGAAATCCGTCCATGCATAACTGAGATCCGGGTCCGGAATGGTGAAAATGTGCGATTTCAATGCATTTTCGGCCTTAAAGTGGCCGCCATTTGGCTATCGTTAATGAGATCATGAAACAAATGCACATACATATTTGTGACATGATGTACCTTGTGTGTGTGAAGTTTGAACTCGATCAATCCAAGCATGTCTCAGATACAGATCCAGAACTGAATTCTTTAAAACAAAATGGCCGCCAGTCGGCCATTTCGAACCCGATCCAAAAAAAAAAATGACGTGCATCAAGGTCCTATTATGTTTAATGTATGTACCAAATTTGAACAAAATCCGTCCATGCATAACTGAGATCCGGGTCCGGAATGGTGAAAATGTGCGATTTTGATGCATTTTCGGCCTTAAAATGGCCGCTATTCGGCTATCGTTAATCGGATCATGAAAAAAATGCATGTGCATATGTCCCATATAATGTGTGATGTATGAGTGAAGTTTGAACTTAATCGGTCCATGCATGTTCGAGATACAGGTGATCACGGACGCACGGACGCACGGACGCACGGACGCACGGACGCACACAGGGCAAAACATAAGTCCCCGTTTTCGGACTGCGTCCGAACGGGGACTAAAAAACTGAAGATATCATTAGAAAATGAACAATATGTACAGTTTCAAAGCATTCAGGCTTGTAGTTTTCAAGAAGAAGTCGAAAAAATAAAAAGTTGATGGACGACGATAGACGATCACTCATATGATAAGCTCCACTTGACAAAGTCGACAGCGGAGCTAATAAAAAAAAAGGGCTGGGGTGTTACATTTCTACTATAGTATTGTTCTTTTTAATAGTAACACACAACATACTGTTTGTTTTTGTCTATGAATTGCATTTATGTTTAATAATAATAATACAATATACTATACTTGGATACTTGGGAGAAATATATCAAACCTTGATGGTGCTTTATCAGCGTCAATATCTTCTAATTTTGTGTATATTTGTGAGAGTCGGGTACTTAAACAGCTTTCTGTAGATCCGGGACTGAAATTAAAGACATTGAGAGTTATCCATTGTGCTATTTGCATTGACTATCCAATCAAAGATACAGATAATGTGGCTACAAAATACATAGAATCTAATGAAACAACATTTTTGCAAAGTATTCTTTATATAGTGATACCTTCACACATACAGTAGTTAATATTGTAGAAATTGCATGTCAGAGATCCTGACATTTAAACAACACAGTCAGATCTAGCCATGTACAGGACAGGTTCATTCCTCAAGTGAGTGCCAGTGATAAGACAACACACAACAGTTCAACAGACAATGCAAACTGCAAGATCTCGAAATTGTGCATGGCAATGTCTTCTCAAACGGTGCTGTACACTTATCAGGGGAATGCAAAACAATTGAAACAGTGGAGACAGTACTTTCCAATACTCAAAGGCATCTTTCCTATTCCAAGAGTTAGTATTGGTACTGATATAATCCAGGACAGACAAACCCTGGATCTCATAACAAGATAGATAATTACCTGGTTGCCTGAATTTTGTCATTGAGTTCCTTTTCTTCTTTCAGTAGACTGGCTCTGACTTCATCACATTCTAATACACTATCTAACGCTAGCGTATCGTCACCCACCACTTCTTGCTCCACGTGGAGTATGTCTACATGGGACGGGATCTTCAAATCGCCACTGTAAACAACAACAAGACAATATTACATTTGTGAAATCAACCATGTGACCAATTGCACCTTGTGTGAAAACTATTGTGTGTTTACACAAAATTTGAATGTATATTTGATCTTGCATGTTGTACAGCGTTCTATGATTTATGTAGTTATGAAGTCTCACACTCTTGATCTTGCTTAGATCAAACCACTCTTACGAGGGTGTGTCGCTCAGCTAAATGTGCTCATTCATTTTATGACATGCGCCAGGAAAACCAGCGACTGTATCCTCACATTTCATTCTGTGTCAGTACGTACATTTTGTTTGGATAACTTTGCCATTTATTATTTACAAATTTATGCAAGTGAATAAAATAAATCGTTGGGCGATCATATCGTGATCTTCTATTTGCCCCACTATTAGTTTGAAGTATCCTGTTGAGGTTGGTTTGACCCAATTGATTGTAACAATCTCCAGGCACGCTTAACAAACTAGTCAGCAACTTACTAGTCAGCAGCTGACAATGTTGCTCTTTTGCTTTGGGGAACAATATGGCGATGGCAGTAATAACATATGTAGGGGTCAGTTACCTACATACATGACCTAACCTTTTGAGTGCCAAAGATAGCTTTCGTCATTATTCATAAAATGAAACCTACCAGTGCATAAGTTTTTTTATATATTTTTTCCAAAATGCTGATCAAGACCTCCAGTAAATAGAAAATTATGTTTATCTTGTCAAAAATTTACAAAGAAATTATAAAAAGAATTCCATTCAAATGTTGCACTTCAATTTTGGCGGGAAAATTATAGTGTTCAGAGAGTTGACAATAGTGCAGCATTGACTTCTAAACGCTTCTACCATGGACTACTGACAAGATTTCCTGTAATTATTTATGCTTATATCTCAACATATTAACACATGTCATTTCGACTTAAGTAAAGGTGTTTGTATACACTTACCAAGCGATGAGTTTTAATAGCGTACTTTTCCCAAGTCCGTTCCTTCCAACGAGACCATATCGCCGGCCATATATCAAATTAAGATTAGCACCTTTCATTAATACCCTGAATAATAACAAAATAAAATCAGTTAATGACCTATTTTTTAAAATTAGGATCTTTATTAACTGATACACGGCCATCTGCCCAAAACAGTAAATACAAAACATTTAAATTATTTATAATATTTTAGCAGCTTCCCTTCTAAGTTTCATTGAATACAAACGCAGCTAATCGCTGTAGAAGTACATCATTTTGAGTTTTGAGTAATTCAAGAAAGTTATTTACAGTTGGTGGGATGCAGTAGTAGTGTGGGATATAGAGACATCTAATGTGATTATAAAAATTACAAATTAAAAAAATGGAACTCATTTTTAATAGAATTCATATTACAAAGTTTGCATGCACGTACACGTTGGTCTATTTCTAGATGACCTCAGTCTTTTTCCATACGTAAACAATGTGATGAGCATCGTAGCTGAGCTAGTGATTGCAAGCCTCTATAACCTCATTCTCGTTAGCCATGGATCAGAAAAAAATTAACTCTTGCTCATAGACAGTCATCATAAGTAATGGTTAAACAAACTTCTCAGAGAGTGCAAGTCTGGTTTGTGTCTTATTTGCGATAAGAAAAGGAATTTTTTGATTGCGACATCAATAATCTGGACTTTTTCTAATAGTAAGAATCTCATTGATTGCTTTCCTGCTTCAAGAAGAAGAGCAATCTGATTGGTCAGTCACTGCCATTCAAAAATCTGCCCCTGGTCTCAGGAAGACAAGGTTGTTTAGAAGCCACCGATAGTAAGTTTGGTGAAGGACGATGTTATGAGCTTGGACCCCTATTTATGTAAATTGATTAATTCATATGTAGAGTAGACATGCAGAGAATATCGATATTGGTGAAATGGCCACTAGTCAGCCATTTTAAATCAAATCACAAAACAGGCATTAGTAACCAACCACGTGTGATACTAATACAAAGTGTGAATAAGAATGACCCAGACATGCCCGGGAAATAATAAACAATTTGTTTAGTGAACAAACAGATAAACATTGTACTTACTTATCACCAAAGGCAATATCAAAATCTTCAATTCGAATATCTCTTGTTTTACCACCAGCAGAATCAAGTTTTGCTTCTTTCCTATCAATAACTTGGCTTGCTGACGCTTCTGCTCCCACTGAATAGCTGAAAAATAAATTGCAAGGACAATCAAAACTACAAAAACAAAACAAAAATGTCGGGTGAAGAGATTAGTAGTAGTAATGTTTTTCAATGAAGTTATGGTTTTGCTCAAAATACCCAGGTTTCACAGTATCTTCTTTCTGTGATCTTCTTTCTTGTTTTGCTTTGATTTTAGCCTCCGCTTTTTCCAGCCTCTTTTTATCAACGACCTAGAGATCAATTTTGAGAGAAAAGATTGATATGTTTTCAAACATGTTTACAATAAACAACAATGTTATTTGCAAATAAAGAAATTTCAAGTACAGAAAGATACAAAATGTGAATGCCACTGAATACAGCTTTTTAGAAATGCTTTACTTTTTGTATATATTTTAGCCGGAATTAATTTTTCTGAAAACCACAATAGAACTTGGGAGTGAGTGTTTCTGCAACTCAAATAACGTTCTATTCACTCTGATCATCGCCTCGTCTGTTCCTAACACCATGCTTACATACATATATTGTATAGGTCAGGGAAACAGTAGATGCAACAAAACTACTGCTTACACACACCGGGCATACTGTCATCTTCAAATTGTAATAAAACCTACTTACTGAATAGGAGTCCTTTTGTACCATCCAGATTCCATGACCATGTACTGTTTCCTCTGCAAACAAAAATATGCATAATATGTAGAGTCACATGACGGAATTAATGTAGAATGACGTATAAAGTCTTAGAACTTGAGTGCCATAATTTTTCCCAGCATTGTTTTGTGCAACAGTTTTTTTAGTATTTTTTTCTGAATTTCTTTATAATTATGGATCAAATAATTTGCTATTAGTTGGAAAAATTTTGAAAAATATATTCTTGTGTATTTTTCTCTGAATTTCTTTATAATTTTGGATCAAATAATTTTCTATTGGTTGGAAAAATTTTGAAAAAGATATGAAAAAAATTATGCTATATTTAAAGGAAAAGACAAGGCTAATGATATTATATCTCCAGATGAAAGAGCTCGGCAAATATAAGTACTGCTCAGGTTATAGATGAAAGCATTTTCTCAATTTTTCACAGCAGAGAATATGATGTCACACTTTACCCACAAACCTTTGCTGGAAAATCAAGATGGCGGACTACATAATACTGATGAACATATGATTATCTAGACATAGTGAAATAAATAATCTGTAAATTGTATCCATCTACATTTGTGAAGTTCTTTCATCTGGGAGCATTATATCGTTCGTCTTGACTTTTGTGAATGGTGACAAAAGTTGGTGTTGGCATTCAAAAGATTTAATTTCAGGATGGAAAGGGATGAAATAAGAGGAAGGTAACCAGTTCACTATACCTTGTTTCTGAGCTATTTCACCAAGGTGAACAGGTGTGTCTAACAGAAGCACTCCATTGACATTATCACTAAAATCATCTGCACTGTCAAAGACAAAATGCAACATCATATATAACTTTTACCTTCTGGATTAAAATTACAATGGATAACAAAAGATAGATTAACATTGTAAACAACATAAGCATGTGTCCCATGATTCTTTGGTGCAATCTCTGGGTTTGGAAGGGGACCCCTTTAAAACAAAACAAAATTTTGTACTGTATTTGCTCTATTCATAGATAAATTACAGAGGTGATTTTATGGTCAAAACGAGTAATATTTTAATGTTTTTGTATAAAACAAATGCAATTTTTGATTTATATGCCCTGCTATTGAAGAAACAAAATGGCCATCAATCAGCCATCTGAACAAAATCAAGTACATAGTGTTTTGTCTTTGTGCCAAGTTGTAAATCCCCAGCTTTGGCTAACCCCTCAGCAGTTGCCATTTTATATTTGGCTACCAAAAATTAGGGTATTTTCGCCATATAATACAAAAATGTTAATATTATTGTGCATTTTGCAAAAAACACACGCATTTTTTAGTGCATAACATTCCAATTAAACATGTGGTAACACTGACGCATCCGTCCCTGCCACCTGTTGAGGCCTGTAACATGTTTTGTAAACTAACGCAAGTGCTAAGAATCACAAATGTATTTGTGATATTTTGTAGTGTATTTCATGTGCAAGCATATGCATTAATGTGGCCATAAAGTATATGCTCAGGTATTGGTAGCACATATAAGACTTCTTAGATAGATAATGTAGTATAAATTGCCGATGTGATTGATGTATCACCAAAGACTCCTGACGGTTACCGAAGTTTCCACTTCCGAACATCCGGGAACTTCGGCAGTCTGACCTGAACCTTAGAATATCGAGTAAGCTGTTGCTGCCATCTCTCCCAGGATTCAGCTTTGATTGCCTAATATCGTCTATAGTAACCACCTGGTGTATACTATATAAAAGGTAAGACTCTGCCTTCACTTCAATAAAATTAGCATATTTGGAGCAGATAATAACCTCCTATCTAATATGCTAATTTTCCTCAGAAAAGTTTTATATCCACTACCTTACCTTTATAACCTTTAATTATTTGAGAATTTGATTAACGACTTCAAAAACGACAAATAACTGAAATTACTAGATTACTCACAGTGTCATGCAATTCAATAGTCGTTTACATATATTTCTAATCTCATTGTCTGATTTGCCTTCATCGACTTCTTTCAAGACGTCACCAATCGCATCATAGACGTCATCAGACGAGTTGAAGTCTTCAGTACCGCCATTCAATATACCTTTTGAATATCAATTTAGAAATCTCATTTACCGCTACATTCCATTTCAATGTTTACAAAATGAAGTGAGATGATACAGTGAATCTCATAAAGGTATGAATGTTGTGTATACAAGATAATTATAAATGTTGGTTGAAAACAACTTGACGTAACCATCCGAACGACACTGTCGTTGCGTGTGTGAAATTGGAACTAAAAATACAGATGCTGATTTGTACGCTACTTTCCTAGTGATACACTTGAAAACAAAATTTTTTTTACTACCACACTATTTTTCCCAGTATTTATTTTTTATTGTAGTAAACATCACCCATGGACGATCTTTTGCAGAGGGTGATCTTTCAGATAAATTTTAAATTTAATATTTATAAACCTAAATATTTATTAACTCAATCCACAGTAAGAGTTACATAATGTATGAACATTTACAGTGCTGTTAAAGATTTAGCGACTGATTAATTCGATAGATCATGGTGATGTGACAAGGGTGTCAACCAATCACAAATAATTTTTGGCTTTCTAATTAATAGACCAGCACTTCAAGATATGAAGGGAGGTTCCTGCCTACCCGATACTGTAGTATCATTTTGATTTAAACAAGATTTTGAATAAAACCAGTTTGGCTTATTAATATTAAGTATAAACATAGATTGGTTGGGTTTGTAGGTCATGTTGGATCAGTGGTTACTGTTTAGTGACATAAGTTCAATGAGGGAGTGATTCAACAGCTGAAAAATCAGTTTAGTAGTTTCTGCAGTAAAGATCACAGGGAATACACTGTACATGTGTATATATAAACTTTTTCTATGGTCTAAACAGACCATAAAAAAGTTTATAATTTTACCCAGCTTTGGAACAGCGACCAGCTTTATTTAGGCGATCAGTTTAGAAATTTTACATCTACAATAACTATTTTTCAAGAGAATCACATAACTATCAAAAAGGATGACTTTGGATACTCATCTTATGATACCTTTCGCCAAATATGTTAATTCAATTTTAAATGTAGTTAATAGTTGTATTTAGTGGCCATACTGCCGTATTGTACTATATCGGTGTTGTGTCAATAAATTATTAAATATAACCTAAAATTGGTCCCACATATAAATGAATCTTGTTTTGTGTGAATTATTCTGAACGGGGACGTTCTGCTGTGGAAAAAATATACGGGACATGTAATATGGGCACATTCTCTTGGCAAACGTTGATACGTAAGCTAAATTTCAATGAATTGTGCAACATGTCCGCGGTCCAGCTATCACCCGGCTTTTCGCTGATGTAAAGCAAGAGATTCGATTTCGAATACAAATTCTTGTCCACAAGTAAGATTTTCGTTAATATAAAACTCCCAATAAGTTCCTTACCTGTCACATACTGAAATAGTTCCGTATCGATCTTCGGAAATGAGCGTGTCAAAATTTCACTGCACGTCGCCATATTGAATATTTTTAGTTTTTGCCTTTAGAGGTCGCGCTTCAAAAGTACCGTTTCCGTTTCCGGTCACTTTTCAAAAACAAGTTTTATGCGAAAGGTGAGTGCATTTCCCGTGTATTCGGTCAATTTTCTTTTTTGGCCGACATTCAAAGGTATGCTGATGATAGGTTGTGATATGTATTCCAGTTGTGCGTTTATGTGAATAATAAATCTATTTAATAAAAATGGAAATGAACGCCTGACCTGACGGAGGGTGGGATGGGCACTGACTCGATCTTGTCTTGTGTACCGTATAGTGGCAGTCAATGACTATGGAATTTATTAACTCCTAAAATTTACCTGAAGAGGATAACAAATGCTAATAAAAAAGCAAAAGAAATTCAGCAAAGAAAATGAAAAAGATGTCGATATAATCTTGCTACAATGTTCAGGAGAGTGCCAACAACTAGCCCAAAGTACAGTTATTTTGTGAAGTTTTCGGCTGTTGTCATCGGTTGTGGTTGTCAGATGGTGAAAATGTGTATGTCTGATTCGAGTATCGGCCGCCAAGAAATTGACCAATTTTGGAACTCTCTAAAAGGCTGAGTGTTCTAATAAATCTCTCTCTGTAGTGCCCTAATTTAGGTTTCAGTTTATCCAAAAAATTCATTTTGAATATCAGCCTTCATCATTATATTTTAGACATGCCCATCTCACTTTTATATTGTGACAGTGAAATCTTTATAATTTTATTTAATTTGAAATATTATTTCACTTTTTTAATAATTCTATTGTAATTGTGCATGTTTAAATGAATTTAGCAGATTTTGGAAATAGTGAAATTAAAACCCAGTGAATAATTTAAAGTAGTTCCCTAAAATGTCAAAACAGTCAAAAGATAACTTGGACTACTATTATGTCATCGACACTGATTTTACAATGTGTTTATTACTATAACAGTCTGATGTAGTGTCAGAAGCAAACGTTACACAATGGCTTCCAGGGGACAATCAGAAACTACTAAATTAAGACAAAATTTAGAAGAACAGTTGGACAGATTAGTAGCCCAACTCTCTGACCTTGAAGAATGCAGGTGAGTTAAACTGACTTTGACCATTGTACCATAATGCATTGCGACTTTACCTCGTACCTGATGTAGATCAAGGAAAATATCACCCTGATCTAGTATCACAGCTGGAAGTTGAGTATTAGCACATTTTTTCAGGATTTTGTAAACGATATTCACTAAAACCACTTTCAAAAATCTGAAAGCTGTTTACAGTATATGAGAGAAATATGTCTCCAGAATCCCAGTGAAATATTCTAAAACAAAATTTTGCAATTTTCTGTAATTCACGAAAATCTCTCTCATTAAACGAAACCAATCAGCTCAATTATCATCAACATATTACTCTTTTCTTCTTCACACAGGTGGGATTGGAATGTTCAAGATGATTTGAATAATCATTTAAATGTCACTGTTTTATTGATATGAATTGGTTTTCATTGTTTTTATAGAGAAGACTTAGATGATGATGAATATGAAGAGACGAAAACCGAGACTTTGGATCAGTTAAAAGAACTTAGAGATACTCTTGATAAAATGACATGTGGGAATATGACGTTAGTTGATGAACTCAATTCTATGCAATTAGTAAGTACATTCTCGAGGATGGTGAATGTATAAGCTTGAAACACCTTGGAATAAATGAAACTGTGATTGTTTGTCATTACAATTTGCTCTCAAAGAGCTCGTCATAATTGAAATTTTAATATTTGTAACAACGAAACTGATTGGTCGATAACATATGACCTCCAACATGCATGGATTCATGGAGAAAAATTACTATTACAGTAACAAATATCACATAATCATATTATTTCATTTAAGTAATAAGTTTAATAGTTGTTGATTTAAACACAAGTCATCAACTTTGGCTCATTTTTTACCAAGTACAAAATACTTTTGGAGGGAGAAACACTGTTGGAAAACATGCAAAAATGCATCTAAAATTAATTGTATTCATCAGAATTTTCCAATATTTCAAGACAACCATAAATACCAATCTTCTAGCTACATATGATTTTAACACAATATATCCCCAAACAAATTTTTGTGATAGAACTTAAACACAGGAACCAATGATAAATACCGGTAGGTCAATTATCACCATTTTCATGTACTTCACTAACCATAACTTGTCACTTCAATTATATGATCAACAATATAGTAAATAGTAAAAGTCACAGAAATCTGGCACTAAGTTTTAAAAGTAGCAAACTACCTTCAGAACAACAAGACACTAGTCTATGATTTTCTACTTTTATTGTCGCCAAATTCATTTCAAATTCCAATTTAGTTCAAAAAAAACATTATTACATTATATTAAAGCCTTCACAGTTAGTTAAAATGAATAATAATGTTAGCGGGCAATGTGTTAAAGTGCATGCTTTAGACCTTTCAAGATGACCATCGTCATAGTGGGTGGTTCAGGGTAATGTAAACATAATCTCCTAGTAATGAACACAGCATGCCACATGTGTAATTACCTGTCCACCCCTGAATGTAGCATCTTAATCTCATTCAGGCAATCCAGGCAGCTATTAGCCAAGCTTTCAAAACTCCAGAAGTTATCAGATTATTTGCAAAGAAACAACCAGGACAGCTGAGACAAAGATTGTCAGAGGTACAGTATTAACATTTTGAATTTATGTATTTAAAACGAAAATGATGCTTTTTGGGGTTTCTTGGTGTTTTTGGACTATTATGTAATCATGTGATCATCTTCTCCAGGAATGTACTTGGTCATTGTAGTATATTCACATTTATTGTACTTGTGAGATGACCCTTGACCCTGAGTGTCGTCTGCGTCTTGAGATGCCCGCCATTTTGTAAGCTCTGTAACCAAAATAAACCTGTTACTGCCTTAATCTTGTGATTAATAAGAACATAGTTGTTAAATTATTATGTTGATTTGTCAATTCAAATATTTTGTCTCTTCTGTCTTGCTCATTTCTTCATTTGTCTTATTCCTATTAAAATGATGTTCTTAGAGAGAAGATTTTCAATAATGTTTTTATTTGTAATTTATGATGATTTTGTTTCTGCACAGATTGAAAGAGATACAAAAGTTGGAAAAATTACGCAGGATGTTTGTACGCAACAAAAAGTAGAAATTCTAACAGCATTGAAAAAACTTGGAGACAAGGCAAGTGATTCTATTTTGTGCTCTGATTGGATCAGGCAAGTGATTTGTATATTGCTTTGTGATTGGGCTATGCAAGTGATTTGCATATTGTGTACTGATTGGACCAGGCAAGTGATTTGCTTAGTCTGTTCTGATTGGACCAGGCAAGTGATTTGCATATTGTGTTCTGATTGAACCATGCAAGTGATTTGCATATTGCATTGTGATTGGGCCATGCAAGTGATTTGCATATTGTGTACTGATTGGGCCAGGCAAGGGATTTGCATAGTATGTTCTGATTAGAACAGGCAAGTGATTTGCATATTGTGTTCTGATTGAACCACGCAAGTGATTTGCATATTGCATTGTGATTGGGCCATGCAAGTGATTTGCATATTGTGTACTGATTGGGCCAGGCAAGTGATTTGCATATTGCATTGTGATTGGGCCATGCAAGTGATTTGCATATTGTGTACTGATTGGGCCAGGCAAGTGATTTGCATAGTGTGTTTTGATTGGACCAGGCAAGTGATTTGCATATTTATGTTCTTATTTAATTTTATTATGATCAGACCTCTAATAGATTTTCATGGCAAATGTGGGTTGACTGCCTTAGTTAGGTCTGCTTGCCTTTGAAAGGTAAAACTTATTTCTACCTGGGGTAGCTGATTCAGACTTACCTGCCTTGTAGTTAGTATAGTTTTCCAATCGTGTATTCCATGTGAAGAATTTGTACAGCATGCAGTATGAATCAGAAAGTATAGCCCCCTCAAGTGGCCACTTTTCAGTTTAGCCTTTAAAAGATACAGAAAGATTAGATTACGCACTATTTTTAGCTCCGCTGTCGACTTTGTTAAGTGTAGCTTATGAGTTATTGTCCGGCGTCCATTGTTCGTGTCATCTTTTCACTTTTTCGATTGATTGTTCCTTTCATCTAATTTTGATGAATATTTTTGTCATTTTTGGTAAAAAGTGATATTTTCGACTTCTTGTTGAAAACCGCAAGTCCAATTGTTTTGATATTACATATATAGGTACTACATGTGGACCTCTCTCAGATTTGTTCATTTCATGATGATATCTTCAATTCTCTAATTTTGCTTAATATTTTTGTCATTTTTGGTAAAAAGTGATATTTTCAACTTCTTGTAGAAAACATCAAGTCCCATTGCTTTGATACTATACATATTGTTCATTTTCTAATGATATCTTCTGTTCTTTAATTGCCATGTGCATTGCTAACAGCGGAGCTATCTCAGCCGACTGGCTGCTTGTTTCTACCGATTTCGTTGTTACTTGAATGGAAAGTGGGAACATTGTGAAAAATAACTGTAGAAAGTAGGGCTGGTAACACTGGTAGAGATGTCTGGTGCATGATATGTGAAATAAAGGTAGTCTTCACAATATAGTAGTGTGTACACCAGACATTCTATTGTAAAAGATCTGTTTGTTATGATGTATGATGCAGGAGATTTCAAATTCTGAACTGTAGAGGGCGCCATTGTAACATTTCATTTCTACCGTATTTCAGTATTGACCAATTTCATTGAACAGTTAAACAGTTTCATGTACATGCATCTGTGACCCCTTTTTTATTATTTTTTAAATAAATTGTTTAATTTTCTGAAGTTTCATAAAAATAGGAAGACATTTTCTAATTGAACAAGCCATGTTTTATATTTTTTCCCATAGAGTCTCGTGTAATAACTCCTTGATAAGTTATAGATTATTATTATGATCCCATTGTTTTTTCATGAGCAATCTATTCACAAGTTATCAGCAATTTCCAATGAATTTATTATTCCACCTTTATGCTAATGCATCCAGGATTAGTATACCTACTCATGTTGTTATGGTGATTAATGCATAAATTAAATGTGGGTCTCACACTGGAATATCATGATTGTGAGTTGTGACTTAGTAAATGAAATATACATATGAATAAAGCTGTGATGTTTTACTAATCTACATATGCATAAACTAAAACTGTCATGGAAACATAGTAGCGACGTTTTAATCTGAATATTGACAAAACATTTAGTGTGGAGTTAAGATAATATATGACACAGAGTGGTATTCTTGGGGATGGAGCTACGTTACAGAACGTTCCTCGTCGCTAAGACGCGCACCACTGTACCATGTATTTCTATGGGGTCTGCATGAGCTGCCGTGAAACATCGATCAAAGAGCCGATGAAAACAGCTAAAGTCAAGAAAACAGCACAAACTCAACTTTGAATTAATCCTGAACAACCAGATTAATATATGTTGCATATGTAGGGGTAAATCTTGTTACACTATTCAGGGGAGTCTGAAGAACTATCCCAAAGGACTGTTTTATGAAAGTTTTCGGCCTATGTTGTGGTTGCCAGGCGGTGAAAATGCCTGAATGTCTGCTCCTGAGAATAATTATGTTTATAGTACATAGTAAGTGGTATAATCAAAGCTACATTACTGTGTGGTATATTCACAGTTAGACTACTATTTGGTATACCGTTAATCACAGTTACACTACTCTGTGGTATAATCACAGATACACTACTGTATGGTATGGTATAATCACAGTTACACTACTGTGTAGTATACTCAGTTATACTACTGTATGGTATAATCACAGTTACACTACTGTGTAGTATACTCAGTTTTACTACTGTATGGTATAATCACAGATACACTACTGTGTGGTATAATCAGTTATTCTACTGTGTAGTATAATCCCAGATACATTACTGTGTGGTATAATCAGTTGTACTACTGTGTAGTATAATCCCAGATACACTACTGTGTGGTATAATCAGTTATTCTACTATGTAGTATAATCCCAGATACACTACTGTGTGGTATAATCAGTTGTTCTACTGTGTAGTATAATCCCAGATACACTACTGTGTGGTATAATCAGTTGTACTACTGTGTAGTATAATCCCAGATACACTACTGTGTGGTATAATCAGTTATTCTACTGTGTAGTATAATCCCAGATACACTACTGTGTGGTATAATCAGTTATTCTACTGTGTAGTATAATCCCAGATACACTACTGTGTGGTATAATCAGTTGTTCTACTGTGTAGTATAATCCCAGATACACTACTGTGTGGTATAATCAGTTATTCAACTGTGTAGTATAATCCCAGATACACTACTGTGTGGTATAATCAGTTGTACTACTGTGTAGTATAATCCCAGATACACTACTGTGTGGTATAATCAGTTATTCAACTGTGTAGTATAATCTCAGATACACTACTGTGTGGTATAATCAGTTATTCTACTGTGTAGTATAATCCCAGATACACTACTGTGTGGTATAATCAGTTGTACTACTGTGTAGTATAATCCCAGATACACTACTGTGTGGTATAATCAGTTATTCTACTGTGTAGTATAATCCCAGATACACTACTGTGTGGTATAATCAGTTATTCAACTGTGTAGTATAATCTCAGATACACTACTGTGTGGTATAATCAGTTATTCTACTGTGTAGTATAATCCCAGATACACTACTGTGTGGTATAATCAGTTGTACTACTGTGTAGTATAATCCCAGATACACTACTGTGTGGTATAATCAGTTATTCTACTGTGTAGTATAATCCCAGATACACTACTGTGTGGTATAATCAGTTGTTCTACTGTGTAGTATAATCTCAGATACACTACTGTGTGGTATAATCAGTTGTACTACTGTGTAGTATAATCCCAGATACACTACTGTGTGGTATAATCAGTTATTCTACTGTGTAGTATAATCCCAGATACACTACTGTGTGGTATAATCAGTTATTCAACTGTGTAGTATAATCTCAGATACACTACTGTGTGGTATAATCAGTTATTCTACTGTGTAGTATAATCCCAGATACACTACTGTGTGGTATAATCAGTTGTACTACTGTGTAGTATAATCCCAGATACACTACTGTGTGGTATAATCAGTTATTCTACTGTGTAGTATAATCCCAGATACACTACTGTGTGGTATAATCAGTTGTTCTACTGTGTAGTATAATCCCAGTTACACTACTGTTTGGTATAATCACTTACATATTATATGGTATAATCACAGTTACACTACTGCATTATATAATTATTTACACTACTGTATTTCATCAAATAAATACTGCTACGTTAGCAGCGAACACATTATTTTCATATTACTGTATGGTAAAGCATATGTTTTCATCAAAATACAGTATCAAGCAGAATTATATAAAAACTGTAAATACTCTGCTATCCACATGGTTTTTTAAAATATTAAGTTACAATGTTTGTAAGTATTATTATACACTAGTAGTGTAGAAATATGCTTTGAAAGTGAACACTGCAGCTTTAGATCATGTTATTATCTGTGTCCTGATTCCTAGAGACCTGTCTTCCAATGATTGATTCTCTTTGAATCAAACAAATTGATCATATTTCTCGAATCTTATTTCCTGAAGGCTTTAAAGAAGTTATTTTCACTCGGCTCTTGCCTTCATCGTCTCCAAGAGCTTATATTCTCTGATGAATTTTTTGCAAGAAAGGTCAAAACTAGTTTTAGCCTCCTTCAAAAGCAACTACTTTAGGTATTAATGATACTTGTTAAATATGAAAGAAACATGGGATAGTTGCCATGGAGATTTCTCTTTTGAAAGGTTACTAAGATACTGAAAAGTGGTTTAGATATTTTTTTTCTTAGAGCCATGTAAATATATGTCTTTTTAATGACGTTTGTTGGTTAACGATGTTTTTTTTTTGTTTTGTTTTTAATAATAATATGTGCCGCCAATTCTAAGGTATTATTTTAGTGTCTAAACTGAAAGGAAAAATATGTTTTGATAATGACAGGGCAATTACTTAATCAAGGTCACATGATAGTTTTGGTATATACACTATGAAGCATGCAAATCAAATCAAATTGTTGTTTTGTATACATGTAGCATAACCTGCCAAAGTCTTCTTTCACAAAATAAATTTTTCCAAAAATGTTGATATAGACCTGTAAGAAGAACTTTCTCGCCCAAATTTTTCTGCACTTTTTTCTTATATTCCTCAATATTTCTGGAAATGAACCCAAATTTTGGGAAAATTTTCAGTTTTTACTCAAAAAATTTGGCTATTTTTGTCCCAATCTTCTGAACGAAAGTGTAGACTATAAACAAGACTATTTTGTGAATTTGTGATGAAAAGGAGGAACTGGTGGTGAAAAGGTTATCCCTTCAAGTGCCATCATTTGTACATTCAACTCAAAAATCAGCAAAAAATAAACTTACAAAACAGAAATGTGTTTTTTTTTCAGCAAAAATTAATTCCAGCTAAAATCAAGTGATTTACATTACACTGTGAAATACTTTATTTTATCTGGAATTAATTTTCATTGGAAAGACTTTTTTGGGGTGTTTTGTATGGAATTTATTTTCACTGATTTTTGATGAGTTGAATATAAAATATAGGAATAAAGGTAAAATCGCTGGATTTTATTTTTCACTGAATCTTTCCTCCAGTGAAAATAGCAAAAATTTATTCCACGTGAAAATAAAGTATTTTACATTATATACGAATTGGCATTGACAGAGATGCCTGATGCAGCAGTATACCATTTAGTAATCTTTAACCGCCGTTTAATATGTTTCCAGCTTTTGTCAAACTTTTAAAATATTTATGATCATAATTATCTCTCAGAACATTTCTATTTGTTGTGAAATAATTAAATGAATGCGATTTATCAATATTTGCGTGCACCCTGGAAATCTATTATTACTTGCTTTATATATTTCAGATCAGCGCCTGGTCACGTTCATTGTTGATTGGCGATTAATGAGTTCTATTGATACAGTTTGCTTCTGTAGCAACTCAGATTGAACTTCTTGTGTCCCACAGTGTTTTGACGAAAACAGTGTGAGGTGACATGTAGCTCATTTCCCTGCATATTAGCGATGACTTTAAGTTTGATGATCTATTAAAATTACATTTTATAAACAAAATTTATAAATTTTATCATGAAAATGATAAAATGATTAAATTGATTATTGCAAAATCAAACTTTGATTGACACTGAAAACACATTGAATTTTGTCTGCAATTACTAGCCTAGTTTTTCGGTCATTATACGTTATTTTTTTTTTTTGTAAGAGAGCCATCATGAAATCGACATAGTGAAGTAGCATATGCAAGTAGATATGATCATAGATCCGGGCCTATATTGTGCTGTGTAGTGAGTGGATTCTCGGAGAATATGCAGACAATGTAGCAATATATTGTGTAAAGTATCTGTGTGGGCAGGTATCCTCCATGGGAGAATTCATCTCATAAATAATGATATCTTACTTTAGATCTCTGAAGTGGTTCTAGATGTGATATAACATTCCCACACAGTAATCTGTGGAGGTGGGATCAACTTCTGGTTTTCTGGTCTAAAATAATTTCAATATTGAACAATTTTTTTTTATATTTATAAGAATGAGAGAAATTCAATTTAAATTATTTCGATTTTTTTTTTTTTGAGGTGTGTTTTGACGTCACAATGTAAATCGGTTTAAAATTAAAGGTGTATTTGTGATATGTAATTGGTTTGTAAGTCGCCTTTGAAATTTCATTTCAACAATCTTTGATTTTCTCTCGTGGCTCATTCTTGGGGCCTGGGTCTGAAATTTCACTGATGGTATCATGAAAATATTACGGGATGTTAGTGAATAACAGGTACATGTACATTATCGTCATTTAGCTCAATGTACGTATTGGATTAAAGACACTTTACCATTGCTGCTTATGGGAAAACAATATTGGTCAAGTACTCCATTTACCGGTATACTGTAAAATATTTTGAAAAAGCGACATGCAATTTTAGCGAATTGTGGTAAAATGACGTAATAGCGAAATGTTAATTTAGCGAATTCTCTTGTCATTGTTGATTTCCTGTTTTCACAATACTTGTCTGGCACTTGCCAAAACAAATGCGCAGTTATCACCTCCATAAAAACAAAGAAAAACTGTCAAGTGTAATTAGGAAGCGCCCCAGATTTTTATGTTCCGGATTACTGTATACAAATCCCCAAGCCTTGGCCATTTTGAATTTATAATAAAGTCATTAGCGACATCTTGAATTAGCAAATCAGTACTTTCGCTAAAAAGACATGCTCGCGAAAAAGACATGTTTTACAGTATATCACTTATTTGTAGCACTGGATGATAATTAGAGGTTATTCAGAGCTCGATCTTGAGATTGCGGGTGATATTACGAGAAGCAATGTTGGTATTTTTTTGAGTGCTTCAGTATTTCAATATATTATTGCTTTGAAGCATACCATACGTGATTTTTGGTATTACCGGTAGTTACAAATTAGCTCTTTATCATATGTGCAATTGCAACCGGCCAAAAAATCACAAGAGGAGTAAGAGAACAAGCATGACAATTAACAATCAAGACCTGCGAAAATAGCGTAGAGCACAATGTATACATTCCAAGACTCCCATACTCATTATTGATGTGAAGATTACTGTCAGGAATCAATTTCTGTAAAATTATTTGCGAATAATTTTTTTGGAATGTACACATAAATAGAATATCCAGTATGATATAGACCAAGAGGGTTGCTATGAAGCATTCTAAAGTAAACAAGACTCCATTTTTTAAAATATCATTAAAATATCTGAAAAATCTGAATAGTTTAATGATTATACATTATTTATATACCTGCAAGGTTGTGAGAAAAAGAAATATTTCTGGAATCGGAGTTGTGCTATTTGTGCCTTGTCATTTGATGACCCCAGGTCATAAAATAACACCATGGTCAAATTATAACACCAAGGTCAAAAAATAACAGGAAGTCAAAAAAATTGTGTGGTGCGAATGGAATACAGCGAAATATGCAGCAGACAAAACAATAGGACACACTGTTCATCATGCTTGCATGATACAAGAAGATATTACAACCCATGATTTTTATTTATACCCGTATTGTGCAATGTACAGTGAATTTCGTAAAGGCATGAATTTTGTTCATTTCACTGCTTGATACAAGTAGATATTCCAGTTCATAACATCATAGTATTTTTATTTGAAGATATGACACTGCGATACTTATTATGCAATATATAACTAATATTAATATTTTGAATATAAATATCAACTTTTAGTAACACATTTTCACCTTTTTTCAACAATCAAGATGTGTAAGCATTACAAAAGTCTGTCCATTTTTAACAAAAAACAATTTGGCAGGGAATATTACTCCTTTGGAAGGGTTAATTGAAATAATTCATTTTTCATTACCGATAGCACTCAGTACATGTTGTATAAATGAATTGACGATGCTCATTATATACTTTTTAAAATAGATTGCTGACATCTACTCGTCCTACAGTGATGTACAGCTCCCTTGTGGGTAACATCAAATGAATTCTCTGTTATTAAGTTTTTTGTGCTCATTGTCTGTATTGTAGTTCTTTAGAAATGATGTCTTCAGTAAATTCTGCAAAATAGTCATATTCATATTACTCATCCTTACTCAATGCCTCTTTTCATGTAACTGAAACTCGGAATAGACCAAAGTACTGTCAACTGGTTTAATTTCCAATTTTGAGGTGTCGATGGAAAAAAATGCAATACCATGTTAATAGCTATTTGGATTCTTAAGATGCTGGGGAATCCCAAAAATTGAAGGGGACAAAACTTGTACACTTTACAAGGTTAAAAACATTGGCAACATATATTTGTTTGTTTTTATCATTAATATCAAACATACCTGTATTTAAATGCATTGGGTTTTAAGAATGGATTTCAATATTGAAGAGAATCTGTCTTTGTAAGGGATGTCCCTTTTTTAAATTTGGGTGCTGGAGGAAATTGCTCATTTACATACTTTTTTCTCACACTACTGTGGCAGGCATATTTTTCTGGGATTATGTCTGAACATAATTTTTGTTTTCCTAATAAGATTCTTTTTTTGAACTTCTGTTGTTTCCTACTGCTGAATCTGAATTTCAGCCCACATCAACAATTTTTTTTTTAATAAAACCTCCAGCTTCCTGCTCACAGGCTCACAGTTTGTAATTTCTCATTTTGCAAAGTTCGCAATTGTAGTAGAATACATTAGTTAGAATGGAGATAAAAATAAATCTAAACAGGCCCTGGGGAAAACAATCTATCTTTTTTACTGACTACCTGCTGGTTTCCATTTTCTTTTCTATCAGCATAACCGAAGTATGACCTTTTAATTCAGATCTGTTGTCAGGTGGCCATGCGGAGATGAGTGTTGGTCGTCAAGGCTTTAATTCATGTGTTGGAAAAGGAGATGTTGATGTTTATTTTATGTACTTTACATACTCACAGAAATATAGTTCATCCTTTAAACTTAAAAATTGAGTCACAACAGTCTTCAATATTAGGATCTCTGAAAGTGAGTGGATAATACAGTCCATAACGCCAAGTATCAACCAGGTCTATGAATAAGCGACATCAAACTTTTTATCACATGGCCAATTCCAAACTGAAAAAAAACAACAGCGAAATTTTCAGAACTGCGTTTACGAATCTATGCTAATTAGGCATAATATCAAGTGCTTCAGTGGATGCGCATTCACAGTTACGCAAACTGATGGTTTTTCAAAATATGCAGAAATGTTATATTTATTTTTCTTCAAAATAAAATTTCAGCCATCGTGTACGTAATTGTAGTTATGTAGTCTGAAATTTTCAGTGTAGTGTTAGAGTAAATCCTGGATAATGTTGTTTAGCTTGCCATGTGTTATTTGAAGTATTGGTGATATATTCCACGCTAAATGTCACTACGGTACTGTGAATGATATGCACCAAGGTCAGGTGATAATTTGTTAAATCAGCCAATAGAGGGGGGGGCTCAAAGTTCTACCTAAGCACTCAAGACAATTGTAACTAAAAGAGAAATTTGTGGACACACAATGACCCACCTACATGTAGCTGTACTCCACAGTGAGCCCCCCCCCCTACACACACATACATCAGAATTCAAAATATTACAAAACAGACATTATGAAATACAATATTTACATAAAGGGTGATTGTTAATAATGAGACCAGAGGTTTCCAGGTATAGATGCAGTGTTATTACAGTATTATGGTAGACACAAGAGACTGGGACTACTTGGTAGAAACAGGGATCTGTAACTACAAGACTAATAGTAGATGTAGCTCTACTGGTAGATACAGCCAAACTGTACTACAGGGAATTAATAGGAAATGTAGGTAGCCAAAGCTACTGTAGAAAATGGTGAGCACCATTACTATGATAGTCAATGAAATATGAAAGATTACAGTAACTAAGAATCACTATGATATAAAAACACACAATAAATAACTGAACAACAAACTAAAACTAAAAAAACACTGGAGGTAGATGTCATCTTGGTAGGAAAATTTGCCTGTACCCATTTAGGCAATGCCCCCCCCCCAAAAAAAAATGATGCCGATATAAATGGCAGAGTGACTCCCAAGATGTTAATATAATGAGAAATAACCCAAAGCAAAATATCTGAGACATTTCTATAACGTCATTATTGTAAAATTGTCTCTTAACCACTGTTGCCATTGTTGTTTGTAAATCCCAGAGAGATCTCTTTGAAACCACAATATATCTATTGTATGAGTAGGTCTCTTGACCTAATGTTTTGGTCATGTGATCCAGCATGCAAACAATTGCCAAAAATAATAGACAATGAAATTAAGCTAGATGGCGACTACCCTACACATGTTGAATACACTATCAGTCTCTCATGCAGATTTCTGCTCAATGTGAACATGAATACACGTAATACCTGGTAATAACAATTTGTCGATCATTCATAATACAAATCTTTTGAAATTGACCCAAAATTTGTAAACTTTTCAATAATCATTCAAATCTATGATGCCAAAACCGAAATAACACACACAAACACATTATTACCCTTTTAAGGCAGACATAATAATGTGTATTTGGATAATGATTTATCCAGTATTACTATCCACTTGCTGTAAAGCATTTCCAGGCAACCTCTAGTATTCTGCTTTTATTAAATCACCATTGTTTGCAAACAATTAAATGTAATTACATTTCTGTTGCTATTTCTGTTGACACAGTTGCAAGGTTGAATCCAGGCATGTGTATTTACTAAAGCCGGCTTTTCCAAATGATGTTAACTCAAGTTATTTGTAATCACTAACGGAGGTAACCATTATAATCTAGTGAGTTTCCTGTCAATCTATCGTGACTTGCTGCCCAGTCAGTATGTTGTTTTACTATATTAGGCCACTCGACATCTTGATAAATGCATAAATTATTCAATCGGAAATAGAAACCATGGTAACTAGCTGGTGTCTGGCAGTAACTATGCATCATATATTTATATAATCTACTGTGCATCAACAATTCCCCTAAGCTGGCTTTCAACTGTGTGAACACATGTTTAAACTGATCAAGCTGCTTTCCCTAATGTGTATATTTATCACTGTGTCCCCTGTTGAGAATGGTCTATAGGATTCCTTAGGATTTTGAAACACTTTTCAGTAGAACAAACTGAATGTTGTGTGAGCATTCTGTTTAAGTTTAAAATATCCTAAATTTGATGTGGAGTGTAGAACAAATACTGTATTGCCTCTAGACAACATTAGCAGAAATATGTCGATGCTCATACAATTTTAACAAAATATTTTTCAATTTTTGTTTTTGTGGACCTTATTATTCACAGCTGTAGATAAATGCATCTAAAACATTAGAACACAATGCCAGACTATTAACTGTGAACTAATGCTAGATGCAAGGGAATACCATTGACTTAATTAGTTGCCCAATATACATTTTGTAATGGTGGTGTGTAACCTACAATAACATTCAGAATGTACATTATTAGTCCCCATTCGGACGTAGTCCGAAAACGGGGACTTATGTTTTGCCCTGTGTGCGTCTGTGCGTCCGTGCGTCCGTGATCACCTGTATCTCGAACATGCATGGACCGATTAAGTTCAAACTTCACTCATACATCACACATTATATGGGACATATGCACATGCATTTTTTTCATGATCGGATTAACGATAGCCGAATAGCGGCCATTTTAAGGTCGAAAATGCATCAAAATCACACATTTTCACCATTACGGACCCAGATCTCAGTTATGCATGGACGGATTTTGTTCAAATTTGGTATATACATTAAACATAATAGGACCTTGATGCACGTCATTTTTTTTTTGGATCGGGTTTGAAATGGCCGACTGGCGGCCATTTTGTTTTAAAGAATTCAGTTCTGGATCCGTATCTGAGACATGCTTGGATTGATCAAGTTCAAATTTCACACACACAAGGAACATCATGTCAAAATATGTATGTGCATTTGTTTCATGATCTCATTAACGATAGCCAAATGGCGGCCGCTTTAAGGCCGAAAATGCATTGAAATCCCACATTTTCACCATTCCGAACCCAGATCTCAGTTATGCATGGACGGATTTCGTTCAAATTTGGTACATACATTAAACATAATAGGACCTTGATGCACGTCATTTTTTTTTCCGGATCAAGTTCGAAATGGCCGACTGGCGGCCATTTTGTTTTAAAGAATTCAGTTCTGGATCCGTATCCGAGACATGTCTGGATTGATCAAGTTCAAACTTCACACACACAAGGTACATCATGTCACAAATATGTATGTGCATTTGTTTCATGATCTCATTAACGATAGCCAAATGAAGCGCTTTAAGGCCGAAAATGCATTGAAATCCACATTTTCACCATTCCGGACCCGGATCTCAGTTATGCATGGACAGATTTTGTTCAAATTTGGTACATACATTAAACATAATAGGACCTTGATGCACGTCATTTTTTTTTTCGGATCAAGTTCGAAATGGCCGACTGGCGGCCATTTTGTTTTAAAGAATTCAGTTCTGGATCCGTATCCAAGACATGTCTGGATTGATCAAGTTCAAACTTCACACACACATGGTACATCATGTCACAAATAGATATGTGCATTTGTTTCATGATCTGTTTAACAATAGCTGAATGATGGCCATTTTAAGGCCAAAAATGCATCAAAATCACGTATTTTCACAATTCCGGAACCGGATCTCAGTCATGCATGGATGGATTTTGTTCAGATTTAGTACACTGTATTGTACATATGCAGGTGCATTTCGGTCATGATCTTCTTTGAATGTATATGTCACTCAAATATGAACGGAACGGGGACGTGTCATTGACAATGACTTGTATATATTTTGTAATGGTGGTGTGTAACCTATAATGACATTCACAATGTACATTATATGTATTTTGTAATAGTGGTGTGTAACCTATAATGACATTCACAATGTACATTATATGTATTTTGTAATGGTGGTGTGTAACCTATAATGACATTCACAATGTACATTATATATAATTTGTAATGGTGGTGTGTAACCTATAATGACATTCACAATATATATATATATATATATATATATATATATATATATATATATATATATATATATACCGGTACCGGGGGTAGATAAATGTTAGTGGTTTAGATGGTATCAGATTAATTTTGTAGTATTTTTCATATTAATATAAAATTCTTTATACAGATATTGATGGAAATTATTGGATAAAGTCGTGAAATCTTTTACGTTCTCACTGTAGATAATTGTAAACAAATGTATTCTAAAATTTTTACAACCAATTATGACTTTTTTTTATCACTAATAAAGAGGAAAATCATGTCAAGATCAAAACAATAATAGGCACAAAAAAATGCTGAAAATTAGTGAAAATAGTAATTGTTTTTTTTCTTTTCTATTCTTTTTTTTTACAAAAATTCCAATTCATTATCAGTGTTAAATCTAGGCAGAATTTTAGATTTTCAATGTTTTCTGTTTTACAACAAAATACCCCAAAAATACACAAATCTCACTTGATCTTAATCAATAAATTATTTGCCGAGACATGTCTCCTGCCCCCACAGGCATATAAATTAACAAACAGTCTTGCTGTTGTTTCGTCTTGACAGTTACTAATAAAAAACATTCTGTTTTTATTTATATCATAATTGAAACATCCTTAATAGATTGTTGTGTTGCCATAGAAATTGGAATGCAGTAATTAATTAACACGTTCAGCAATAAATTAATCAATTTAAGTGAAGACCCCTAACATATCATTTTAATTATTTAATGGGCCATTGACAATGACCTTGCTGTATGCCAAAAATAATTGGTGTGTTGTTTTTCTCTGTGAATATAGATGGGTAATTTAACTATGTGATATATTTTGTAAAACACTTTGAAATTGTCTCTCAGCAAGTTAGGCACAATACATTACCTTCCAGAAGCTTGAAGTTATATTGTGAGCAAAATTTAGTTAAAAACCCTTTCTATTTTGAGTAACTTGGCCAGAAAACAAAATCTTAATCTTACTGTGTCCAAGAGTATTACCGATTGAAAGCAGGAATATTTTGCCCTTTAACAACACAGTTATTTTTGTCTTCATAAAAAAAAAATCTTATCATACAATGCTGTTTTGAATTCTGCTTCTGTATATGCTAAACCCAAATGACCAAGAAGTATGTAAAGTTCGATGTTCGCACTGATGCAGTGTCAGCGTGTCTAAAATCCAATAAATTCTGAGGGAAAAGGACCTCGTGGCAATACAAGAAACAATTTAAGTAGTTTGGTGTCGATCTCAGACCAATCTCATATGGAATTCGATGACCTTCTAAGATGCTTTCATCTCAATTACATTTGTATATTATTTGATTTTTCAGAAGATACATACTTGTAATTTACATATGCACTACTGGTAGAGTAGACTGGCCTAGTCGTGGCAATTTTAGTGTTTTATATGATAATTCTGTTTAAGAACAAGTTTTCAGTCTAAAAGTATTTATACTTTACTTGCCTAAAGCAAAGATAATGTTACTGACATTACAACAATAATAATACAATTTTATAGACTTTATTCAGGGGTAGCTCTATATCTGGATTTAGCCACAAAAAACGTGAGGTAATAATTCAACATTCATTTTTAAGACTCTGGGTTTAAACTCGGTATACAATTATTCTCTATATGACATAGCTTTTATATTAGATATATAGAGATATTTTTATTATTTTACTGTGTTTTTCATCAATTGTGAATGTACATATTTATCATTTTTGTTCATCACCAACAATGCTACTTTAAATAAATAAATAAGATTGCATAACGGTGATGGTTAGGCAAGTTGCAAGCCCTTATCTCTTTATTTACCCTTGATATTGCTAAACTATAAGACTTTAACTTGTTGATGTGATGATCTTAGGAACCCCGCTGAAATTAACAAAATTTTATAATTTTTTCTTGATTCACAGAAAATGTTTCTTAAAAAAATTAAAAATTAAAATGGGGGGTCATTGCATCATGCAAGTACAGGATAAGAGTCTCATACAAACAAAGATGGTGACATTGTCCTAATTTATGAGGCCCCCCCCCCCTAAACAGAAATGTTGCCAAGGTAATTTCTCGGATGATTGGAACCCCACTAAAATTATCGCATCAACAACATTTTTCAACTTTCCCTTTCGCATATTCCAAGGAGTATTCTGAAATGTACAAAACATCTATGTGTGTGAAATAACGAAACAAATTAAAATTCAGCTTTGTACATTCTCAAAATCTTTAAGACTCTATTCTTGAAAATGTGAACCCGGTCAGCTCAAGAAATGTTTCGTCAAAACGTTTCAAATCGGAATTCTATACTCTGCAAAAGTAGAATTACTCAGTATTTAGATATTTGCGTTTATTTATTCAATACTTTGGTTCGGTAAAACCAGATACTGCATGCACGCACTATAAATAAAAAATAATATCCGACTCCTGAGCACCATATTGAATTATAAATTTTCCCTTCAAGATATTGTACAGCTATGTATAGTTAATTACATTTTGTAGCCATGCTGTTTCTCGTATAGCAGCCACACCTATAGTTAGCGTCCTGTAAATATGATGGGCGATAAACAATTTATATCGCAACAATCCAACGAGAATGTGAAATAAATGCACACTGAATCGCCTCATTGCTATTAGTACAATGGTATTACTTGTATAACACACACTCTATTGTGTTAATTGTAGTGAATTTCACATGACGCCGAATGTATTTTTCAAAAGCCTTAATATCCCAACCATATCTCTCATTAAGTTGCCAAGCCAAGTGCATGAACCAGAAACATGGTTGTTACTTAAAAAACTGTCGATTACTAATGTGCATATGAAAAAGTGGCGTTTATAAAATCTTTATACAGACATATGATTAAAGTATGGAGTTACAGAAATAAATACACAACCAGATAATGGGTCACATGTTCAAAAGTAGTATAGAGATAAACAAGTCAGGCAGGATTTTTTTTTGGGGGGGGGGGGGGTATTTTCTGTATTTATTTTCTGTATATATTTATGTAAGTAATAATAACTGCTTACACGTGTTAGTCCCAGTTCAGACATTAATTGGCTGGAAACAGACTTTCTAATTTCACCTCTGTGTATCCCTCTGTGCATCTCTGTATCTCAGACATACCTTGATTCATCACTTTCAAGCTTGACACATGATCAAAATCAAGGTGATCGATTGACGGCCATTTTTGTGCTAACAATTTATCAAAATATTAAAGTATTTATGCCATTCTAAAACCAGACCTCATTCAGGCATGGTCATATTTTTATGTCGCCTATAAACAGTGGGTATCTGATTAAAATTATGAAATGTATGCATTCATTAAGGTGGTTTTCATGGCATTGAATTACTAAAAAATACAGATCAAACATCTGAAAAATGGTGATGTTTGGGCCATTTATCATTGGTTTCAATGAGAAGTATTTATCATCATATGGATAAGATGGAAACTTATGTTTGTCATGAATTTTTAAGACATTTTGATTATTACTAATCATTTTTAATGTGGCTTCCAATGAAAGTTGTTCCAAAACTGTTCTGTTTTGCATCTTTTTAGGCAGTTTTTCCACTTCTTTCAATATTGATTATTTTGGGATTCTTGTGCCTGATGTTTTAAAGGGGTACTGATCTGATCCAATACTATTCATTTCTCTGTTTAAGCAGTTGGGGGCGCTGTTACCTAGGTTTTGTTACTACAGTTCAATTTAATGGCAGTCCTTATTGCATCACGTCATGTGGGTCCCATGCGTCTCATACAGTGTGCGTGAAATACAATAATCTTTCAGACAAAATTTGAATATGGGCTGTGCATGTCCACTGCCTGTTAAGTCAAACAAAATTCCTTGTGTGTCAGTCATTTCAACACGTTGTGCAGATCCCATGAGATAAATGTAACAAACATTGTGCAATTATTGTTATCAAGTGTCTTCATCAATCCTATAAATACGGTTAACAAATAAATAATCTATTCAATGTAAAAATAATAATTTTATCTTCTTGTTTTGAAAATATACGCACTTCAATCTTAACGGTTCACCACCGGACATTCTCACCCAAATTTGTCTGTACTTTTTTCTTATATTCTTCAACATTTTTGGAAATGAACCCTAATTTTGGAGCCAATAGAACAAATTTTAATTAGTTTTTTACTGAAAAAAAATGTTTCTGGTTTTGTCTCAGTTTTCTGAAGGAAAATGCAGACTATAAACAGGACTATTTTGTGAGTTTCTGATGAAAGAGTGAACTGGTGGTGAACGTCGTACTATCAATATTAATGCTTGAATTCCTGCTAATACTGACACTTCTTTAATTTTGTACATCCGCTACATGAGTATGATACATTATTGTATTATCATGGTATCTTAAACTGCTTCTCCTCAGGGATTGTTTTCCAACCAATAATCAACTTATAACCAATAACCAACTTACAATCACTCATTAATTAGATCAAGTGCAATGCATATTTTTTGACAGCCGCTTAATTTTTATAGGACAATTCTTGTTATATATATATATATATATATATATGTATATATATATATATGTATATATATATATTTGTATTCAGAGCTAAAAATGTAAAAACGTTGTTAAATAATTTCTCAGTTTCTCAAAATGTAACTATCCTGATGCTTTAGCTACCCATTAACCTTTTCACCACCAGACTTTCTCGCCAAAATCTTTTCTGTAGTTTTTCTTATATTCTTCAATATTTTTGAAAATGAACCCTAATTTTGGAGCCAACAGACAAAATTTGAGTAAATTTTCAGTTTTTACTAAAAATAAATTGGCTATTTTTGTTCCAATCTTCTGAAGAAAAGTGCAGACTATAAAAAGGACCATTTTGTGAAGTTTGGACGAAAAGAGAGAGCTGGTTATGGAAAGGTTAAATAGGATCTTTGAAAGCTTTTAGTAAAATAATGCTGTCCAAGATATGTTAATCAGTGTAGTACTATCAACTCGTATATGTTATTTAAAATACATTATGCCCAGCCAACTTTGAGAAGTATTTACTGCAAAAATTGTGGCTAGAATTTGTCCTGCCAATTCTAATATTCTGCCATTTTCTGAACCAGATTTAGGACATGCATCATTTCTCTTATAGTTCCCTGCAGTCATGGGCATGGTGTTCAATAGTTTAACTATGGTTTATGAAGCTTGTTTGTTGTATTCTGACTAATTTTCAATTCAAAATGGTGGTCAGAATAGAGAAGATCATAATGCCTGTTTCCGTGGAAACATGCTTTTTTTATTTACATTTTTTTCTGGTGTAGCTTTTTGCTCAGCATTTTCTGTGCTACCTTAAGTATAAAAGTGAAATATGGTATTTAGCCAAGCAGAAAATGTGCTTTTTGACACAAATTTCTGTGCTACCTTAAGTATAAAAGTGAAATATGGTATTTAGCCAAGCAGAAAATGTGCTTTTTGACACAAATTGTAAGTACTCTTTTCATAGCATTAATTTTACCTGTCAGCTGGTCTATATTTATCTTTTTTGACTACCACTGTGAAAATTGGTGTTTTATACAATATTGTGCATGAATTCCAATCACCTTTTGCATAGACACTTGTATAGTTTGACAGCTGAACAGAAGACATGTTGACTCACTTCTGTAATATTGAAACATGACCCGACTTACTCAAACCTTTGTTGTCCTTTCAAAAGCAGTCAAATGAATTTGCCACGGTTTCAATTTATTAAAATCATTCATGGTCATACACGTCTACAACCTTTTGAAGGTTAGTTCAATAATTTAAATACGCAACAAGAAAAAGAAGGTGATTAAATCACTGTGTTTTACTTGTTGTGTATTTGATTATATTTTATTAATCTGGACCAATATTCGTTCAAACCATTTTATTTTTTTCACTGTTAATTTTCGTGATAATTTTAAAGGCCTTCGTTTGTGAGAACAAAATATAAAACCCCAGTGAAAGTCATTGTGATTCCCTAGGACCCCAATAAAGATATTGTGACTTCCTAGGACCCCAGTAAAAGTCAATGCGACTACCTAGGACACCAGTGAGAGTCATTGTGACTTCCTAGGACCCCAGTGAATGTCACTGTGACTACCTAGGACCCCGGTGAAAGTCATTGTGACTCCCTAGGACCCCGGTGAAAGTCATTGTGACTCCCTAGGACCCCAGTGAAAGTCACTGTGACTTCCTAAGACCCCAGTGAAAGTCACTTTGACTCTCTAGGACCCCAGTGAAAGTCACTGTGACTACCTAGAACCTCAGTGAAAGTCATTATGACTCCCTAGGACCCTAGTGAAAGTCATTATGACTCCCTAGGACCCTAGTGAAAGTCATTATGACTCCCTAGGACCCTAGTGAAAGTCATTTTGACTTCCTAGAACTCCAGTGAAAGTCGCTGTGACTCCCTAGGACTCCAGTGAAAGTCGCTGTGACTCCCTAGGACTCCAGTGAAAGTCGCTGCGACTCCCTAGGATCCAAGAGAAAGTCAATGTGACTTCTTGTCATAAGGATTCCCAATAAATTGTTCATTGCTACAAAATTTGTCAGTTTTCCATGACTAATGAAATTCACGGTCATTAAACCATTCTGTAGAAATTATTCTTTCTTTTTTTTTCTATTCACCTTTCAACAGTAGAATCCTAAAATATTGATATTAAAACCCATGTTTTTGACAAAAAATGTTTGAAGTTTGAAAATGAAACAATTTTTTTTATCAAAATATTAAATATGATCTAGAATTTTTATGATAAAGTCAATTATTGGACCATTCACCTGTACAAAACATTGCAAACAACACAATGATTTTTGCACAGGGTACATGCCATTCCTGCTCAGGTTAAGCTATAAAATATTCATGTGTCTGGTAGTCATGTGAGTCAGTTAAAAATCAAAGAAAATTCAATTTCCATGAAAAATAAAAACACAATTTAACTGACAATTTTAAAAAGAAAATTAAATAATTTTGTTAATTGTTTTTCGATGAATAATTTTTTTTCCACTGAGGTTGCTTTGTGTGTGAACAATGAAAGGAAAGAGGATATTCAAATCAATGGCATAATTTTTTTTCAGCCCACCCATCATGTCATATTTCTAATCACAACGAGTCATTGTGCAACACAGCTGACACAACCACAACAAGACTGTTAAACAAATATTTGATACTGCTATTCATGCAATTCATTTGATTGTCTCTGTTTGGACGTCTGCTATAGGGGTTTTTCTAGAAAAAAAAATGCAAGAGGGAGCACTGCAATTCAGCGGCGCCACCAAGAAAGGGAGATAGGGTTCTCCCTACCAGGGTGTGGAGTTTTTGATAATTCTAAGTTAAAATGGAGCATTCTATGGCTTCCTTGGGGCCAAAATTACTTTCAGACAGGTCACAGTTGAAGACTGTGGCCACATGTAATCCCTGGTCAATCAGAATGTTATGGTTGCCAGAGGATCTGCTCCCCAGGGCAAGGGGGTGCATGGCCATGGCGTGAGGGCGCTGTGCTCCTGTTCCCTTGTTTAAAAAAATCCCTGTGCTAAAAGAAGGCACTCAATTTGGCTTCTATGCATTTGTCACCGTTATTTCTCAAAACTGTCACTTTATTGCAATCTTTGTTGTAAGTTACAAAAATCTTTTTGCTCACATATTAATAACATCAGTTTGTTTTTTGATCTGACACTATATATATTAAACAAAATACTTTTTGTTGCTGTTGTTGTTGTCTCTATTCTCAAAAGAATTATATCGTCGACTTCAACAATATTTAAGAGCGCTCTCACATTTGCCCCATACATTGTACCGGTATGTGCCTTTGGTGGTTCATTTTTAAAAATGTGTTCTGTTATTTTTGTTTTTTCATCCAAACTAGTCAGGAACACAAAGATTTGATTCAACTGTCTCGTACTTCTCACAAGACATCACAAAGATCATTATATGTTCGACAGGGAGCCATTTATTTTCTGAAGATACTTTTATATGTAAGACATGACCCATTTGGTTCAAGAAATGGCTGACTGGTGGCCATTCTGAAAAACATGAACAAAATAAAAAAGAATTGGTCATATAGCTTTGAAATGTATTATTATTTTAATATTCATGAAAAAGTTTGATTTCGACAAACAAATAAGTAAACAAAAGGTAGAATAGTGGCAGACATATTTATGACTGTTACACTTTAGCTATCTGTTAAATAACTGAGAAGTCGTATCCAAGAAACACAGTGGGGATTGAAATGATCGTTGAACATCATAGTTTTTACATGCTAGCAACATTGTGCTCTACTCTAACTAAGACTACAAATTATTTACCGTAGTTGTCTGAGTATAAAACCCTCCGGGAAAGCGGCAAATTGACGAAAAATATGGGGGGGGGGGGTTATAAATGGATAAAAGTTAAAACCTCTCCTGAGCGATAATTTATGCTAATTTATTCATAAACAAATCGTCATGTGTACAATACTAGAGTGTCTTCATCAACTAACATCGTTCAAATTAACTTGACGATTGTCCGTCATGCCCCAGGATCACTAATCACTCTTTGGTGCATTTACTAAGTGGAAAAGCATTCAACCCCGCATTTCACGTGAATATTGGTCTGTACGTTTTGGGGTAACGAAAATATATTCTAAACGAAGTTTCAAATAAAAACTAACATAACTGCATTGCGTAGCAGCAAATGGTCACGGTTGCGCAATCCGGTCATGCTGTGTTACTCAGTAGCGACATGTCTTGCTCATAAATTATAAATTTTATCTTTGGTGTCTTTCTTGGTTTATTCAGTGAGTAGTATGTTTATTTATTAATACATCATCTGCTGGCGCTTTATTTTCCTAATCATTTCGACTATTCATGGAGGCTTTCAGTACGCAATGTGTGAAAACATTTTTTTTTGGATATATCTGTATTGTTTTAAAAAAATTGGGTAAGTTTCAGATGTCTGATTTTCATTCTACCCAATATTTATCTTGATATTTGTGGGAAATACATGACATAGTTGTTTCTATGGAGATTAAATGAACATTGAATAATGAATTTAATTATGTATAATAATAAAATTTATGAATATAAAATATAGATGCTGACATATAAAATAGTTATTTGATACCTTGCTGTTATTTGGTTTTTCCTCCAGGTAAATATTAATAACACAGTAAATTTTTTTTTTTTTGAAACAAAAAACTTGTGTATACAGTGACTGTAGTCTTATTTCCCTGTATCTAAAAAACGAAAGTGGTAATTTGATTAGTTCAATAATTAATTAGTTGAGAGATTTGAAATGGAGAAGAAAAAATTGGAAACATATTTGTATTGCCCCGCAAATTTTCAGGAGGGGGTGTATTTCTTCCAAAATTAATTAATATATTCCCCCCACCCATGAATAGAACAAAAATTGCATGTTTACAAATGCTAATGGATTGCTTTTGAAATTTGAATTTATTTCTGCCATCCTGAACTTCATCCTGTGAATCACAATCAATTTACATAAAAACTGCTTTTAGTGATAATATTGCAAATTTGGTAATAATGACTAATTTTCCCCAAATTCCCATTGCTATGATTTTTGGTCCCTGTTCGGATACATCTGCACCTATATCTTAGACATGCCTGGACCAATTACATTCAAACTTCAGACATACATTATACATAATATTATACATATGCACATGAATTTGTTTAACGATCTGATTCAAGATTGCTGAATGGCGGTCATTTGTGTACTGAAAAATCATCAAAATCAAGCATTTCTTGGCTGTTTACAGATGGATTTTGTTCAAACTTGGTATATATATTATACCAATATATATATATATATATATATATATATATATATATTATGGGACCTTGATGCACGTCATTTTGCTTTTGAGATAGAATTCAAAATGACCAACTGGTGGCATATCTTTGACATGCTTTGACTGCTTATGTTCAAATTTTAAATATTCATTATACATGATACAGATATATTGGTTTGACGATCCAATTCAAAATGGCCGAATGCATTTCTGGCATTCCAGAACTGGATCTTGGTCGTGTATGGATGGAATTCGTTCAAACTTGGTACATACATCATTTTGTTTTTCAGATCACATTCACATGAATGCTTTGAATTATGTTTTATATATTCATTATACATCATGTCGTAGATATAAAGATTTGACGATTTGATTCAAATTAGCCGACTTGTGGCCATTTTGTTTTTAATTAATGCTGTTTCAGAGCAATATTTCTCAATATGAACAAGTACTTGTACTATATTGCTATAAGCAAAACTATATAACTTTGATAACCAACAGGGACTGTGCCATGCATGGCTTGTTTTTTGTGAAGTTTTGCTTTGCAGCATACACAGAAAAATTGTTAATGATACAGTAAATATATTAATATAATAATCAACTTAAAATCAGGTGTCTGATGAGATAATATTTTTTTATTTATTCAACGAAATTTTACTACTGCTCAAATCACTTTCACCAAATCTTCATAATTTGTTTCAGATTTTTTCAAACAATTTATTCAAGATCTGTAGTCTAAAAAAAATTATGTCTATCCAATCAAAAATTAAAAAAAAATTCATAGAATAATACAAAATATATGCAAAATGTTTCTCTGAGCCACTTGCTGGCATAGGGTATCGGCTACACGTAATGAAACATTCTGATAAACACCCAGTTTGTTACCACGGCAACAATAATTATCCATCTCAATCATTTTTGTGAAAATTGACACATAATTGTATTAATATTCAATATTTATGAATCGTACAGTTGTTTTTAATAACCCAAATGTGGAAATTATTTCTGAAGGTGCAGCTGAGTTCAATACTGTTTCACTGTAGGTCATGTAAATTGAATATTGGTCAAACAGTAAATTCAATATACGTTTCCACACTTTATGTAGGCTTTGTATCACCTGTATGTGAGGTCACAGTCTGTACATATCAGTACATATGTGTAGTTTGGGATTGGACTATTTACAGCACAATCTGTCTCTTATCTGTTCACTGCCTGGCTGCACTGTAAACAAGTTGGTAATGTTTTGATACATACACAAAATGTGGGCCATCATACGAAAAATACAGTTGTTCTCAGTAGCATTGATATATTCACAATTTTCATTTTTTTTCGTTTCAAAATTATGTACAAATTTTTCATAAAATGTTATTGCTGCATACTGATAGAAACTTGTACATGTACTTCTAAAGATGCAATAAACAATATTATATTTTATTATTATGATCTTTCTCTCAATATCCTGACAATTTAATATCATACACTAATAGTTTACATGACTGTGTATTAATTTTTGGAAATATTAAAAAAAAAATTAAACTGAAGTAGCTATTAAAACTACCTGACTTATCCTAGAATGTTTTCAATGTACAACTTGCTATATAACATTCCACCAATGCCTAGCTACAGTGCTAGTAATATCGTATTGCGACCAGCTTGATTGGTTGAATGGAAAAGCTGTCAACATAAACATAGGAGATTTCGGACGCAGTCCGAAAACGGGGACTTATGTTTTGACCTCCGTGTGTCCGTCCGTGCGTGCGTCTGTGCGTGCGTCCGAACCTTTATCTTAGAAATGCCTGGACCAATCACAATCAAACTTCACACATACATCATACATGATAGCATACATATGCACGTCAATTTATTTTTGTTTCACGATCTGATTCAAGATGGCCGAATGGTGGCCATTTTTGTGCTAAAAATCATCAAAAACAAGCATTTCTCAGCTGTTAACAGATGGATTTTGTTCAAACTTGGTATATACATTAGAAATTATAGGACCTTGCTGCACATCATTTTGTTTTACGATCTGATTCAAGATGGCCGAATGGCGGATATTTTTGTGCTAAAAAATCATCAAAATCAAGCATTTCCCGGCTGTTTACAGATGGATTTTGTTCAAACTTGGTATATACATTAGACATTATGGGACCTTGATGCAAATAATTTTGTTTTTTAGATAAGATTCAAAATGGCCGACTGGCGGCCATTTTGTTTTAATGAATGTGGTTCTCGTGCCATATCTCTGACTTGCTTTCACTGATTATGTTAAAATTTTAAATATTCATTATACATCATGTCATAGATAGACAGATATATTGGTTTGACGATCCTATTCAAAATGGCCAAATGATGGCCTTTTTTGTGCTAAAAAATCATCAAATATCAAGCATTTATGGATGGATTTCGTTCAAACTTGGTACATATGTTAGACATTACAGGTTCCTGATGCACATCATTTATTTTTGCAGATCGGATTCAAAGTGGCTGTCTGGTGGCCATTTTGTTTTAATGATTGGGCTTCTAGAGCCATATCTCGTAAATGCTTTGACTGATTATATTCAAATTTTATATATTCGTTATACATCATGTTATATATATACATGTATTCAAAATGGCTGATTTTGAATGCTGTTCCAGAGCAATATCTCTCAATATGGACAAGTACTCTTTTGACAATCAGATACAATGTATAAATGTCAATCATTTTAATGTTAAAAAAAATCATATTCCTGACATGGTTATATTCCAGCTATATTACTATAAACAAAACTATATATCTTAAATTTGATAACTAACGGGGACTGTGCCATGCATGGCTTGTGTTTTTGTTTTTTCATGAAATAATTTATCCAAAGTGACGGGTTACTGGTGGCCAATTTGTTTTTGACTCCCATGTGTGAAGCACAAAATGGGAGTCTTTGCAGTTAGTGTGTCTGTATGTGTGTATGTGTGTATGTGTGTGTGTGTGTGTGTATGTGTGTATGTGTGTATGTGTGTCCGACTGTTCCACTGCTATCTCAAGAACCATACATCGGTTTTTGATGAAACTTGGTGCATAGATGCTCTGGGCCAATGCGCAGATTTGATTAGGTTTTGGTAAAAATCCATGCTCGTTAATTACCTAATTTGCATGATAATTAGCTAATTTTTAGCTGTTCTATGACTGTTCCTCTGATATCTAAAGAACCACTCATTGGATTTTGATGAAACTTGGTACATGAATGCTCTGAACATATGCGCAGATTTGAATAATTTTTGGTAAAAATCCATGCATATTAATTACCTAATTTGCATGATAATTAGCTATTTTTTAGTGGTTCCATGACTGTTCCACTGATATCTAAACAACCACTCATTGGATTTTGATGAAACTTGGTACATAGATGCTCTGAACTAATGCTAGGTTTTGATTAGTTTTTGGTAATAATCCGTGGATACTAATTACCTAATTTGCATAATGATTAGTCAATTTTCGGTTTTTCCACTGATATCTCAAGTACTAATCATCACATTTCAATGAAACTTGGTACATAGATGTCATACGACACTGCACAGACCTGATAGTTTTTATGGTAATATCAGTACATATTAATTACCTAATTTGCATAATTAATTAATTTTCAGCATTTGATATAAGTAGTTAGCATTACATTTCAATGAAACTTGGTACTTACATACTCAAGGACTATGCAGAGATTGATTGTTTTCGATAAATATTTGTGCATATTAATCACCTAATTTGCATAATTAGTTAATTTTCAGCTTTTCCACGGGTATCTCAAGTACTAATCATCGCATTTCAATGAAACTTGGTACATAGATCCTTTAGGACTATGCAGAGACCTGATTAGTTTTAGGGTAAATAATTGTGCATATTAATTACCTAATTTGCATAATTAATTTTCAGCTTTTCTACTGATATCTAAAGTACTAATCATCACATTTCAATGAATCTAGAATTATGCAGACCCAATTAGTTTCCGGTAAATATTTGTGCATATTAATCACCTATTTTGCATAATTAACCAACTTTCACACTGATATCTCAGGTACTATACATCACATATCAATGAATGTACATGGATGCTGTAGGACAATAGACAGACCTGAATAATTGTGGGTTAAAATCTGTACATATTAATTACCTAATTTGCATAATTAACCAATTTTAAGCTTTCACACTGATATCTAAAGTACCGTAAAAACTCCAAAATTTCGACCGGTTTTAAATAATTGGTGTTAGAAATGTGACGTGTTTTTAGAGTCAAAATTAAGGTGCATTTTCGGACGGTCGAATTTTTCAGAATAGAAATCAGCAAATGAAAAAATGGGGATGATGGACAGTGTGCTTCATTAGTTTTTAAAAAATGCAATGTCCGTCAATTGACGTAAACTTCCTCATGTTTCACGGTAAAAGCAAAGGTCGTGGCCGAGTTGAAACTCAAAATCTAAACAAAGTCATCAATCAGTGAGTATTATGACAAGCAAAACAAAACATCAAGACGCGGAGAAGAGGTCAGCACAAAACTAATAGGTCAAAAGACAAAGCTGTCTCGCACTACCTAGGAAAACTTGCGAATGTTCGAAGTACAGGTACCCATTGGACAAAAGATACATGGAAGTTTAGCAAACTATCTCCCCGACCCAGTGCAATGTATCCGGTTAGAATCAAAGCTCACGTGTCCCTTATTTGAGGGACCAAATTCTGACGTAAATTCGCCCTTGGATTAAAAAATAAAATGGGATTTAAGAAAATAAAATGGGACTTTTAAGGTGTATTTTGGCGTCATTTTTCGGACATTTCAATCAATCCTGCCGGCTAAAATAGAGTAAGTTTTACCGTAGTCATTGACGTCTGTCTATTCAAGAGTACACGTGTATGATTTTTATCGTGACTAGCGTGAGCGGGTAAGCTTCCTTTCGAGAATGAGCTGTTATCACTGTGAACAATGTTAAATTATTCTTCAGATGACCAGTTTATTTTTTAAAAACAACTAATTTTTTTATTTAAAAAAAATCATGCCGTTTTCGCATCAAAATCCAAGCCAAAATATCGTACTACAACATCAATCTCTTCCGCATTGCATTCAATAACATTAACATATTTAAATAAGCTATGGTAATTTGAACACGTTGGCATCATCCAGCTTTTTGATTGGTTAATTAGCGATTTGACCTATTTGACTTAAGAGAACATGGCGGATATCCTACAGCATCAAACGTTTATATGAGACCGGAATCATTCGCTTACGATGAAACTAAGTTGACTTTTATTTGTATTTCATAACCATTCAACAAATTTATTTTGTGTACATTATTATAATCACTACTGAGTACAGTAATAATCAACAATTCAGAAACGCAGCATGCCGAGATTTTTGTGTTCGTTTTTATTTGAAACTTCGTTTATTTAGAATATATTTTCGTTACCAATAAAATAAAAATCTCTCAGTCAATCAGAAACCCGGATTCATGCCTTCGAGGAAGGTCCCGTTTGAACGCTCACACCGGTTTTTTTTTCGTTTTGGGGAAAACTAAAACTGGTCGCAATTTTCGAATATGAATGAGTCGGCAATTTTTAGTGGAGTCGAAAATTTGGAGGTAAATAAAACACCGAAACCCGGCAAATAAATAGGCGGGCGAATTTTTAGAGGGGTCGAAATTTTGGAGTTTTCACGGTACTAATTATTCCATTTCAATGAAACTTAGTACAAAGATGCTCTAGGACAATGTACAAACCTAATTAGTTTGGGGTAAAAATCTGTTCATATTAATTCCCTAATAAGCATAATAATTCATAATTTTTTGGTTCTAATCACATTTCAATTAAACTTGGAGACATAGATTTTCTGTTACATTGCGCAGACCTCATTAGTTTTACACTCAAATCTGGTCATATTAATTTTCTGATTTGCATAATTAGTTTTCAGCTAAGTAATTTCGAATTATATTTAATGTGTTTCCAATACTCTCAGCACATGGGAGTTCTTTCTAAGCTTTCTTTGATTAAATATGCGTGTTCCTTGTCTTATCAAATGATAATGCTCACGCAACAAGCTCATTCATCTACTGGGTCAGGTCCAATTCATGTTTTGCAACGTCGTATGTGGCAGATGGTTGGTTATATATACCAATATTGATGCATGCAATGTTTTTTTGTTCTTATCTATATTGTATTTATAGAAAAAGATAACAAATATCAATCCATTATCAAAAATTATGGACCATAAATTGAGAAATGATTAAAAACAGTCCTGGAAGGAACAATTAAATATTTGTAGAAATAATCAAAATGAGGGAAACAAATTAACAGACTTTGGAATGGAAAAATACCTAAATGAAATAAAAGGCTATAACATGAGAAGACTTTAGAATCAGTGACTATAATTTGGAAATCAAATTAGGTAGAAGAATAAAACCACTCATAAGAAGAAAAGAATAGACTTAAAATGAAATAAAAATGCAATGAAATTAACTTCATCCAAGATTGTGAATTATACAAGGAGGAAAGGAAATTATTATTTAAAGAATGTGATATCGAAACAAACCAGAAAGTGGAAATGCTAAAAAAAAACTTTGAAAACTTTTAATTGAATAATTAAAAAATACAATATATACAAAATTTAAATAAGAACAAGATTTTTTTTTTTTATTTCTATAATACATATTTGCTTCTTTAATAGTTTCTCATCATTTGTTTTTGTCTGTGAAATGTATTTTATATTTTGTCTTTACCATACAGTACCCTCAGATGGCACTTGTTAATTAATAAAGTTATTAATATATCAGTAATAGTATAAAATTTGTATATACATTTGGATGGCTTGTAAATATTTTGGTCTTAAAATCTAGTATATGTACATGTTTACAAACATGTCTAGGTTAATCCCAGTCAACTTTATTATTAAATTTTGTTACTTTTGTCTCTAACTTGACTTGTAGTATTGCAGTCAGATCCTATTATTAGGTACATGGCCAATCTTTGGTAACAGGGACTATGTCATTAATAATAGTAATATTATTTTTTCATCTGCAGCTCACACCAACTGAAGAAGCTTTCTTGACTAGCAATTCTAACAAGGCTTTGAATGATTTTGAAAAAGTAACTGGGGAATCAGGTATGTATATAGTATGAAACTTGCTCAAGTTCTTATTTTAGTCACCGACTTATAATTCGGCTTCCGTGATTTAATTATATATAGTACGTATAGACAAGCTACTCACACCTGACACAAATTTATTGCAAAATAAAAACAAGCCAAAAAATTAGTTATTTGCAATCTCCAATTTGAACAGGGGGGTTGAAGAATTCAGTTTTTTGCAGAAATATTTTATTCGCATTTACTTTTTTCGTGGAAATTTCATCTATTTTCTATCCACCCATGACAATATTTCTTGCCAAAATTCAAAAAAAAAATTCTTTCCCCAGATTTTCAAATGAGCAACCCATTAGAAAGAATAAGCAGATTTTGATAATCAAAGCTTGCCCTGGTGTGTGATATTAGAATGATTTTTGATAACTATACAACAACAATATGACCTAATTAATAATCACTATTTACCAGCAAATCTGCTAGAGACAACCATTATACATTAAGGGGAGGGGAGTTATACCTTGGAGGAATGGGTTATAAGATATTACTCCCAATTATTATTACTTATACATTATATATTTCCAATTGGCCACATGTTTTTATCAAAATTTGTGAAAATAAATTAAAATAAAAATGATTTATTCTTGTGACTGGTGTGTCAAAAGAGATCTGTGATTTTATATATATTAAAGCGGGGGAGTTGCCACCTGCGCTTGCATCAGATGGCCGTAGCGTGTCATTGTTTACAAACAAGCATCTACCCATGAGCTTTTGCATTTTTTACGTGTGTTGTTATCGTCGGTTAGGACTCAATTCCCGCACGTGCCTCCCAATATAACTATGCCAGTACAAAACACAGGAGACCAACTCTTTAATTGTTACATCATACCAGGTAGCTATTGTGCCAATAAAACTGTGTGCATGACTGGAAGGTAGACTGTGTTGGTATAAATTTCTTTAAACCATTCATTGCCACATGGATAGCGAACTATGTATTGTAAAATGCTCTCATTTCATGAGTACAGATGAAACTTGAAATTTTGCACAGAGCGTACAAGTTCTTAAGATGAAGAACCACAAAGTCTTAACATTTTGTTCGTCAATATCTCATTTAGCAAGAATTTAAAATTTTGCATAAAAATATTGCATTTAGGTTCTTCAGATGGAGAATTACATAAAATTTTGTCCTGAAGAATTCTCTTGAATCATCAAAATTACAATCAGCAGGAGTTTAACGTTTTTCAGTAATCACAATACAGCTATATTTCCATATTTGGTTGACATCACTCAGCACTACAAATTACCCACAATTCTCTATGATGTGTAATATTGGACATTGATGTCATTATTATTTGTTATTGGCACATGAGTTTGGACACTATAAATTATCTAAATTGTCTCTTGTAATTGTTTTTCAAAAGTATGTTTTAAAATGTGTCATCAGTATATTAAACTTTGCTTAAAATCACAATTTATAGAGGTACTAAAAACCAATACAATTACTCGTCCTCGTCAACTGGCAACTAGCATGTAGATTTCCTTGTTTTCTCCATTCAAAGAAACAACCAGGTGCTGGGTATATCCTTTCGTTGTTATCTCGCAATTTAGTTATCAGTTGAATATGGTTAAATTAAAGTTTGAAACAATGTTCACAAAAATCACTACTATTCAGGAAAAACGTTAAATTATTGAGCAATTTGGAAAACCGAAGATTTGTCTGTAAAATGTATGCTCTTAGCCTCCACAGAGTGTTGTGTACTTGGTGGGACTTATCAGAGGAATACAAACCAATATATGTCCATACAAAACACACAGGATTATGGGTAATTGCAGGCACTTTGCAACAACACATGAAATGATGTACAGTAACTATGGTTTACACTTTGCTGTAAAGAGGGTTTTATTACCATTACATCTGTCATAACTCACCTATATGTTTGGTTGTTATTAGTACATATAACAGTTAATCACTCATTAATTAAAATGCTTACGGCTATGTCCTCGTTAATTTAATAATTACAACAATGAGTGATCATTTTTGAAAATAACTCAACTTTGCTTGAAGCTGCTATCCTAATGGTATACTAAAAATGTATGAGAAGAAAGCTATGTATTTTTTATTTGACTACCGGTATTCAGTGTTCCCACTAATCCTTGTTTTCATGAAGTTTTCTCAGTCAGGCTCCAGAAAGAAATTTCTTTGTGAAATTGATTGGAAGTGGTTTTTATTAACATAAGATTTCTCAGTGCCAAGTTTGGGAGAACAGTGTTTATTGGCAAGCAAGACTACAGTGTTTGATTAATGGTTTATATGGGTATTCTATGTAAATAAATACAGTCAAACAGTTGTCTTGAGAGACAAGTGGTCTTTAAATGAAGTTTGGATTATTTTTTTTCTGCATTGCCAAATAATATAAAATAAATATAAGATGGTACTGTTTTAACAAAAACAAATTTATTTGAGTTTGACAAGTTTTTTGTATAAACAAACTGCTTATTATTATCTTTGTCTCTAAACAAAGGCAAATCTTCAAAAATTTTTGCTGAACCGGCGTTCACATGGGACAGGTGGTCTTTATTCACAGATTGCTCCCACATTATGCCTTGGGACTGCCTAAAACTGGTCACTCGCTATTGGCAGACTCAATATAGTAATTGTCACTAACACAGGATTGACATTACAGCTGTTTTTGCTGTAGACTGATTTCCACAAGGTTCTTTACAAAACGTTTTACTCACTATATTCCTCAATGCAATGGGGGATGGTGTTTTAACCACCAGTTTCCTTTTTAGCTCCGCTGTCGACTTTGTTGAAAGAAGCTTATTATAGCATACGTCGTCGTCCGTCTGAATGTTTTAATTTTTTTCACTTCTTCTTGAATACTACAAGCCTGAATGCTTGGATACTTGGTGTGTGTGTACCTGGGGTAGAGCTCTCTTAGATTTGTTCATTTCATGATGATATCTTCAATTCTCTAATTTTGGTGAATATTTTTGTAATTTTTGGTAAAAAGTGATATTTTTGACTTCTTGTTAAAAAACCGCAAGTCCAATTGCTTTGATATTACATATATAGATACTACATGTGGACGTTTTTCAGATTTGTTCATTTCGTAATAATATCTTAAATTCTCTAATTTTGGTGAATATTTTTGTAATTTTTGGTAAAAAGTGATATTTTTGACTTCTTGTTAAAAACAGCAAGTCCGATTGCTATACATACTATACATATTGTTCATTTTCTAATGATATCTTCAGTTCTTTAATTGAAATGTGCCTTGCTAACAGCGGAGCTATCTCAGCCGAGAGGCTGCTTGTTTATCATCACAAATTCACAAAATCGTATTATTTATAGTCTGCACTTTCCTTCAGAAGATTGGGATAAAAATAGACAATTTTTTTTAGTAAAAACTGAAAATTGATTCAAATTGTGTCTGTTGCCTCCAAAATAAGGGTTTATTTCCACAAATATTGAAGAATATCAGAAAAAAAGTGCAGAAAAATTTAGGCAAGAAAGTCTCATGGTGAAAAGGTTAATGTATTTTAAAAAAGTCTGAATTCTCTACCTTGTCTAGACTGAAAAATGATATGTAATTCACATAATTGAGTAAAGAATAGTGTATATTAAATAGACATTCATAAAATAGATATAATGATCAATTAATAAAAGGATGCATAATAAAATTTTGTGCAGCTTGTCTGTGTGAATTTATGCATTGATTTATGTGTGTCTGTTCCACTGATATCTTAGGAACCAATTATCAGATTTCAATGAAACTTGGTACTGAGATGTGTTGGGACATTACACAGTCCCGATTAGTTTTGGGTTGAAATTTGTTATCAAATTTGCAGAATATTTTGCCAATTTCAGCCTTTTCATCTATATTTCAATGAAGCTCTGTACATAGATGCTCTAAGACAGTGTACAGACTTTTAAGGTTAAATTCTGTGCATACTAATTACCTAATTTGCATAAATTAGCCAATTTATAGGTATTCCACTGATGTCTCTAGTACCACTCATCAAATTTAACTGATACTGGGTAAATATGTGCTCTTGCTCTTGATCACAGACCTGATTATTTTTAGGGTTGAAAACCATGCATATTAGGTATCAAATTTGCATAATTTACGCAATTTTCTGATATCTCAATTACCACTAATCAGGTATCAGTGAATCTTGACGCATTCGTGCTCTGGACAAATCATATGTGTGTTTATTTTAGGGTTGAATTTCATGCATACTAATTACTTAAGGGTGGTGATTGTCACGCCACGTCTTTTTTCGATATGGGACCCATATCAATGTGTACAGCGCATGCAAAATACATTGTGTACATAAAATTCAAGCATGCACTGCCCGATGACCACCGCCCATCTCAAGTAACGCTCAAATTTAAAATGTAACTTAAATACTGTGGATCAGATTGCTTTCACATTGTGCATCTCAAGGAGCAGAGGAAAGCTGACAGACATCGAGTTTAAAAGTCTGATCTTAAAGTTTTAACTAATTTTAAAGCGCATCCTACTTTATATGGCACCCATAAGAAATTATACAACACGTGAAAAATACATTGTTTGTTTAAGCAAAATTCAAGTCCCGATAGATGCTTGGGACCGAAACTCGGCACGTGTCGAGATTTGCTGCCTGAACGCTCGGCACGAGCCAAAATCATGCCCTCGGTAGTAAATTTATAAGAACATATGCTGATTCATACTAATATGAAATGACGATGAAGGGAAATGCAGATATACTAGTATATGATCGAATGCTGTAGTAATGAATGAAATTAATGCAAACCGTCGTCAGCGGCGCATATTTCTGTGCTGCTGTAACCTCTATTTTCTTGCAATGCTACATTGACGTGAAAAATAATTGTTTTTCGAATCTTCTTTGCCGTTCATGTGCACAATGACTCATAATAAATATCGTAACAGCAAATGAATATAATTTTAATATAGCAAATATTATTATCATCATAAGCATATCGTTTTCCATGTTTGGGTCAAATAACAGATCGACTAATGAGGGCGTGATTTTGGCACGAGCCGAGTCGATCCTAAGTGGGTCCCGACTAACATGAACAAAACTGCTGTAATCCCTCTGCAAACACAAAGGATTAAAAATTTTGTCACATGCCGAGATCCCATAACATGAACGTAGTAATAGAGTACATACTATTTCAATTGTTTGCACATGTTCCATGAATTATTTTAACACGAGTATTTTATAATTAAATAACGAGGACTGTGACATTCATGTCTAGTTTTTATTGACTTGACCAGATCCATCATGCAATTATAGTTTTCATGTTTTTTGTTTAAGTGAGCTTCTTATAACAAACATTTCCTGCTGAAAACCTCCTCTGATTGTCAAAAACCGCGTCAGAAGGCAATGTGCTTCCATCAGTGTGGTAATGTAATAATTTGTCATTCATTTGTTTGCAGCTGCTGGGGATAAACGTATTTTGGCCATGGCTGGATCACAAGTACAGGAAGCCAACAAGTAACCATAGAAACGTCCTGAAAGCAAGAATTTTTTTCTTTTATATATCTCAGCATTTTAATTTAATTTAAATATATGACAATTTTCATAGTATGTAGTATTTTAAGATCTTGTTAAACTTTTGCTGGGAATTGTTTCATATTTTGGATTCAATACCTGCTCTATTCATTTGTATAGTTGCCTGGCAACTAGGCCTGGGCAGTGTCTGCAGGCATGAATATTATACTGGTATCATGTCACAGTGCTGAAAAAGATTGATCAAGCGAGTGATGGGTAACATATTCCAGTTAATTATATTCCGAGTTAAGGATATGTAATGAGCTACATTTCATAACAAGGGTAGATAAAGTAAAGGGTTTGCTCTGATAATGAAGATTCCACTGAAAACTAATCAAAGTACTAGTAAGTCTAGAACAAAGCGAATGTTGAGAGTTTTCACAAAATCTCAAGCCAACTTGCTAAACTGGCTGTCAGAATAATAGACCATTTTCCGTACACTGCGAGAATCACGCGTTATGCGTGAAATCGAACGTAAAAACAGGACAAACAAAGGTCATAGCGTCGTAGTCGCGTCAAACATCGCGTGGGATTCGACAAACGTGAAAGTATTTCGGGGACATTTCCATGCTTAATAATGTGCTGTCCACATTTGATGATAGGCAATTTTGATTAAGTAAGGGTATTCGGAAGCAATATTCCTCTGTCGAAGATCGGTCAGTCGGTGTGAGCTACGAAATAAGGAAATTTGAGTTCAAAATCAAATCGTTCGATTTTTGCGGCAGACGTTCGACGCGCGTCTTTCATGCATCTCGCGAGATCTCGCAATTGTACGGAAAATCACCTATTCTCAAACGTTCTGCTGATTTATTTCTTTGTAAAATATGCACCTTTGCTGCAGGTGATTTCAATTTCACGGTTATGAGAGTCATTATCTTTTTATTAACATTTGATAATATTCATATCAGCAGTGTCATAGAATTACAATATTGCTTTATACTGTCACTATGTTGAAAAATGTATACAATTTACATTTTTTATTCACTGATCTGTTCTCAGGGGCGGACATCCGGACATTTTTACTGTCTGGTAACCATCATAGTGAAAACAAAGGCGGAAAACTCTCAGGAAACTGTACTTTGGGATGGTTGAGACTCCACTGAACAGTGTAACAAGATTACCCCTACCGGTACATGTGCAACATACATGTATATAAATTTGGTTGTTCAGGATTACATCAAAGTTGGGTTTGTGCCGTTTCCTTGACTTTGGCTGTTTTCACCAGCAGCTCATGCACAGCCCATTGAAAGACATGATACAGTGGTGCGTATCCTAGCAACATAGAACATGATATAGCTCCGCCCCTGAGAATGGAGCTTAAAACACGACAGTGATATAGGTGATGCAATGAATACAACGCTATGGCGTAGTTTTACAATAACCCAAGTATTTATAACATACTACAAATATATTCTGACATAATTGTAGGGGTATAAACATTGTTCATCACAACTGCATGTGCAACTGCATTTTATGTTAACAGACGACACCCCCCCCCCTATCCCCACCCCATGCATATATTGAAAGTTTAATACTCATAGTATAAGACCCACAGCATAGATACACTGCAGGTCACAACAACCATTGCTTTTTGTCACACTTGCTGCTGACTTTGAGACAGATTTATTATTAGTGAAATTCGTTCTGCCTTATCATGCATAATATCGTGCAGTCGTCCCAATATTTGAATTTACTCTTGCTTAACATGTGCCTTGATGCATTTTTCAAAATTTATGAGTGAAGTAATTATTTTATATTTACATGTTTTTAATTTAAAAATTTCAAGAATTCTGTCTTTTGATCATATTGCATTGAAATGTAACTGAATTGCGAGTTACCTAGGTAACTCAAGAATAATGCGAACCGATTTAGCATGTAGAGGGAGTGCAGAAACCCCAGTAATTGATCGGTGTAGTAGTGTCGATACCTACAACTCTCTTGGGCAATACACTACATGTATATCACACACAAAGGTTTGCGTATGGAAGTCCCATGCCACTATTATTGTTGAATGGTGCACACATAATCAGCTTAGCTGTCGGACTGAATGGAATAAATAATTACCATACATCATATCTGATGCTAAGTTTATTTGGTGGATGTCGATTAGAATCAGGTTACCATTGTGATACAAATTGATACAGATTCATGTCGCATTGTCATCTTGCTAAAAAAAATATATATGGCAATTGTTTTGACTTAAGCTTCACTTGTATGTTTGGTTTTCTGAAAATCAAAAAGTTTTCGGGCTTTACTGGGTACATACAGTAAAGGCAGAAAGCTGCACCTTACCTAAGTTTATAAAAATATTTATAAGAATTTTTAAATACCAATCAGCTTTCATTCAAATTCAAATGTGTAATTGTCTCAAAAGATCAACATTGTCTACGTCCATAATGTGTCTTGTCTTTAAATGACAGTACCTGTGACTGTTCACTTATTCAAATTGAAGCACATGCTGATTGGGTAATGTTGAACTAACTCATTAATATTAATTAGAACCAAAGGTGATGTCTAAATGCCATTTCTGGATTGGTCAATTTGAATTCTAATATCCATTTTGATTTATAAAAATTTATATTTTTAAAAACAACCTCAGCACCATAAAGGTTGTTTCCTACAAATTCACATACACAGAACCAAATACCAAATGTTAATTTCATAATTTAATTAAAAATTATTTTTTCACAATAATTGTTAAAATTTTTATATTGACACCCCAAATGGTGATTATTTTAAATTCAAAATATTGCTTAAAAAAATATTTGGTTTTTATATATCGGTATTCATGAAAAAATGTATCACTAATTATAATTGTATACATCATTATATAGGTTTTAGCTCACTCAAAAAAAAGGTTGAAATTATTTTTTTGAAACTCAACAAAAGAAACAGAATCTGCACATATAGTATGCAAGACATTCTTGTGAAATAGAAGACCTTTGCAAAATCAGCATACTAGGCACGCATACACAATGATATATTAATATTTTTTGTTCCCAGCAGTAGTTCTAATTTCAATCCTCTGCTATTTCATTTTTCAAGATATGGACATGATAACTATATAATATCCTACAACATTTTCTCATAGGTTAATTGAAATTGGCAGTAAATACTTAACATCAGAATAGCATCAGTCCTCACTCGTGGCTTATATAAATGCAAAAACTCTGGTGGTAATCACATGTTTCTGTAGATCTCTTTCTCAGGGAGAATTGTCGGATTATATGTAAACATGTGACCCATAGTTGGGCAAGGGCATGGAAATCTAAAACATTGGATAGATCACATCAAAACATTATTTCAGCTAATTCCGTTGCCCTGGAATAATTGGAGCATGGTTTAGCATAATTGTTTGTATTAAAATGAGATTGGTTTTTTAATTAACATTCTAATTCCTATATGTGCCAAATTCACTGAAATGAAATGTAGTCATTTCAAAACGGGTTACAGTATTAAATTCTCAAATGCTGTGTTAAACACATAAATGGTAGGGTGTATACATGTATTGTTGTCATAGTTACAGCAATGTCCCAACCATTGTCAGTAACTGTAGTTGATTTAATAACCAGAAATCACCCAAGAAATATTTTGAACAAATTTATCCCCAAAAATATGTTTAAAAATAAGAAATTCTCTTGCAGACAAGAACTTTCATAGTACAATCATGGCGACTTGGACTTGGCTCTACTGTATTACAATGTACTCCAATTGACTTCCCATGACCCCTTTCACTTTATATCCTTTTAATATCACATGACCTCAAGCAATGTGTTTTTGCAGTAACCTCACATCAATATTCTCATCAATATTTGAGGTCAAAAGTCATAAAGATGAATCCTGATTAAATTGTGATGTGTATTGATGATTTTTGTTATTCCCTTTTGAAGATAAAAACAGAAAACTAATTTACATACTATTATAAAATCCATTATAGAAATTATAAAAGCAATTCTTATTATTGAATATCAACACTAAGTTAGCAAACTAGTTCATAGTTGAATTATAGAATTGAAAGATTCTACTCTTGTCATTGGATATCGACACTAAGTTAGCAAATTAGTTCATAGATGCATTATGGAATTGGAAGATGCGACTCTTATCATTGGATATCGACACTAAGTTAGCAAATTAGTTCATAGATGCATTATGGAATTGGAAGATGCGATTCTTATCATTGGATATCGACACTAAGTTAGCAAATTAGTTCATAGATGCATTATGGAATTGGAAGATGCGACTCTTATCATTGGATATCGACACAAAGTTAGCAAATTAGTTCATAGATGCATTATGGAATTGGAACATGCGATTCTTATTGGATATCCACACTAAGTTAGCAAATTAGTTCATAGATGCATTATGGAATTGGAAGATGTGACTGTTATCATTGGATATCGACACTAAGTTAGCAAATTAGTTCATAGATGCATTATGGAATTGGAAGATGCGATTCTTATCATTGGATATCGACACTAAGTTAGCAAATTAGTTCATAGATGCATTATGGAATTGGAAGATGCGACTCTTATCATTGGATATCGACACTAAGTTAGCAAATTAGTTCATAGATGCATTATGGAATTGGAAGATGCGATTCTTATCATTTGGATATCGACACTAAGTTAGCAAATTAGTTCATAGATGCATTATGGAATTGGAAGATGCGACTGTTATCATTGGATATCGACACAAAGTTAGCAAATTAGTTCATAGATGCATTATGGAATTCGAAGATGTGACTTATCATTGGATATCGACACTAAGTTAGCAAATTAGTTCATAGATGCATTATGGAAATGAAGATGTGACTCTTATCATTGGATATCGACACTAAGTTAGCAAACTAGTTCATAAATGCATTATGGTATTGGAAGATGTTACTGTTATCATTGGATATCGACACTAAGTTAGCAAATTAGTTCATAGATGCATTATGGAATTGGAAGATGCGACTCTTATCATTGGATATCGACACAAAGTTAGCAAATTAGTTCATAGATGCATTATGGAATTGGAAGATGCGACTGTTATCATTGGATATCGACACAAAGTTAGCAAATTAGTTCATAGATGCATTATGGAATTCGAAGATGTGACTTATCATTGGATATCGACACTAAGTTAGCAAATTAGTTCATAGATGCATTATGGAAATGAAGATGTGACTCTTATCATTGGATATCGACACTAAGTTAGCAAACTAGTTCATAAATGCATTATGGTATTGGAAGATGTTACTGTTATCATTGGATATCGACACTAAGTTAGCAAATTAGTTCATAGATGCATTATAGAATTGGAAGATGCGACTCTTACCATTGGATATTAAGACAAAGTTAGCAAACTAGTTCATAGATGCATTATGGAAATGAAGATGCGACTCTTACCATTGGATATCGACACTAAGTTAGCAAATTAGTTCATAGATGCATTATTGAAATGAAGATGTGACTGTTATCATTGGATATCGACACAAAGTTAGCAAACTAGTTCATAAATGCATTATGGAATTGGAATATGTGACTGTTATCATTGGATATCCACACTAAGTTAGCAAATTAGTTCATAGATGCATTATGGAAATGACGATGTGACTCTTATCATTGGATATCAACACTAAGTTAGCAAATTAGTTCATAGATGCATTATGGAATTGGAAGATGTTACTGTTATCATTGGATATTGACACTGAGTTACAAAATTAGTTCATAGATGCATTATGGAATTGGAAGATGCGATTCTTATCATTGGATATCGACACTAAGTTAGCAAATTAGTTCATAGATGCATTATGGAATTGGAAGATTTGACTGTTATCATTGGATATCAACACTAAGTTAGCAAACTAGTTCATAAATGCATTATGGAATTGGAAGATGCGATTCTTATCATTGGATATCGACACTAAGTTAGCAAATTAGTTCATAGATGCATTATGGAATTGGAAGATGCGACTCTTATCATTGGATATCGACACAAAGTTAGCAAATTAGTTCATAGATGCATTATGGAATTGGAACATGCGATTCTTATTGGATATCCACACTAAGTTAGCAAATTAGTTCATAGATGCATTATGGAATTGGAAGATGTGACTGTTATCATTGGATATCGACACTAAGTTAGCAAATTAGTTCATAGATGCATTATGGAATTGGAAGATGCGATTCTTATCATTGGATATCGACACTAAGTTAGCAAATTAGTTCATAGATGCATTATGGAATTGGAAGATGCGACTCTTATCATTGGATATCGACACTAAGTTAGCAAATTAGTTCATAGATGCATTATGGAATTGGAAGATGCGATTCTTATCATTTGGATATCGACACTAAGTTAGCAAATTAGTTCATAGATGCATTATGGAATTGGAAGATGCGACTGTTATCATTGGATATCGACACAAAGTTAGCAAATTAGTTCATAGATGCATTATGGAATTCGAAGATGTGACTTATCATTGGATATCGACACTAAGTTAGCAAATTAGTTCATAGATGCATTATGGAAATGAAGATGTGACTCTTATCATTGGATATCGACACTAAGTTAGCAAACTAGTTCATAAATGCATTATGGTATTGGAAGATGTTACTGTTATCATTGGATATCGACACTAAGTTAGCAAATTAGTTCATAGATGCATTATAGAATTGGAAGATGCGACTCTTACCATTGGATATTAAGACAAAGTTAGCAAACTAGTTCATAGATGCATTATGGAAATGAAGATGCGACTCTTACCATTGGATATCGACACTAAGTTAGCAAATTAGTTCATAGATGCATTATTGAAATGAAGATGTGACTGTTATCATTGGATATCGACACAAAGTTAGCAAACTAGTTCATAAATGCATTATGGAATTGGAATATGTGACTGTTATCATTGGATATCGACACTAAGTTAGCAAATTAGTTCATAGATGCATTATGGAAATGACGATGTGACTCTTATCATTGGATATCAACACTAAGTTAGCAAATTAGTTCATAGATGCATTATGGAATTGGAAGATGTTACTGTTATCATTGGATATTGACACTGAGTTACAAAATTAGTTCATAGATGCATTATGGAATTGGAAGATGCGATTCTTATCATTGGATATCGACACTAAGTTAGCAAATTAGTTCATAGATGCATTATGGAATTGAAAGATTTGACTGTTATCATTGGATATCAACACTAAGTTAGCAAACTAGTTCATAAATGCATTATGGAATTGGAAGATGCGACTCTTATCATTGGATATCAACACTAAGTTAGCAAATTAGTTCATAGATGCATTATAGAATTGGAAGATTTGACTGTTATCATTGGATATCAACACTAAGTTAGCAAACTAGTTCATAAATGCATTATGGAAATGAAGATGCGACTCTTACCATTGGATATCAACACTAAGTTAGCAAATTAGTTCATAGATGCATTATGGAAATGAAGATGTGACTGTTATCATTGGATATCGACACAAAGTTAGCAAACTAGTTCATAAATGCATTATGGAATTGGAATATGTGACTGTTATCATTGGATATCGACACTAAGTTAGCAAATTAGTTCATAGATGCATTATGGAATTGGAAGATGTGACTGTTATCATTGGATATCCACACAAAGTTAGCAAACTAATTCATAGATGCATTATGGGATTGGGGGATGCGACTCTTACCATTGGATATCGACACTAAGTTAGCAAATTAGTTCATAGATGCATTATGGAAATGAAGATGTGACTGTTATCATTGGATATCGACACAAAGTTAGCAAACTAGTTCATAAATGCATTATGGAATTGGAATATGTGACTGTTATCATTGGATATCGACACTAAGTTAGCAAATTAGTTCATAGATGCATTATGGAATTGGAAGATGTGACTGTTATCATTGGATATCCACACAAAGTTAGCAAACTAATTCATAGATGCATTATGGGATTGGGGGATGCGACTCTTACCATTGGATATCGACACAAAGTTAGCAAACTAGTTCATAGATGCATTATGGGATTGGGGGATGCAATTCTTATCATCGGATATACACACTAAATAATCAATGTAGTGAACATATCTGTTGCAAATTTTGTAGAATAAGAAATTAATTTTGATTTGAACTTTGATGTGGACGTATTCAATTTAGGCAATGCTAATTTTCTTCATTACACCATACAAAAATCGTTTGCGTTTAACCTTTCCACTACCAGTTCCCTCTTTTTATCACAAATTCACAAAATAGTCCCATTTATAGTCTGCACTTTCCTTCAAAAGATTGGAATAAAAAATAGCCAATTTTATTTAGTAGAAACCGAAAATTGACTCAAAGTTTGTCTGTTGGCTCCAAAATTAGGGTTCATTTTCAGAAATATTGAAGAATATAAGAAAAGGTACGGAAAAATTGGGCGAGATAGTCTGGTGGTCAACATGTTAATATGGTATGCAATGTATAACAGTCACCGACCTATTAACGATATTGTTATTTATAACGGATCATCGTAGTTTTTCATTACAAACAAAGGCAATTATACAAATGAAAATACATTGATATGCCGTGGGAATTATGTCTAAAAGATAACCAATAGTACAAAATGGATCTAGTTGCTTAGAAACGACGCATTTGGAAACTTCTGTCGGAAGTACTTGACTACTAATAAGAAAAAAAACGTGATAGCCTACCAGCAGAAATGGAATGTATATACTGATAGTCTGGCTCCGTTAGACTGACTTTGGTGTAACCTTTGGACTTAATTATACTCAGAAATTCAATTTTCTCCTAATCTCATCTGTCCCTGGAGAACGTTTTTTTTTTATTGAAGTGTGTGAATATCTTTTTTAATTAGTTTAAATGTGTAACAGAATTCGTGTCCTGGTCACTGTGACTTTAGGTAATAAAACCGACACTGTAACAGTGATGAATGAATGTTGTAGCACATGCCTGCAATCACTTTTACTTTTATAATAATTTACTGGTACATGTAGTAATGTTTCAAATCTTGATAATCTTGTAATAATGTAGTACTAATTTATAAAATTGAAATTTGTTTTAATATCAATGTGGTGAGTTACTAAGTGTTATATAAATAATCGTCACAAGTTTATGTGGAAATATTGACTTATTAGTCAAAAGGAATTGGAAAAATACACCCAAATTGTGAAAAAGTATGACATTTGGCCCACATGTAGATTTTTCAATTATTTTTCAGTGCTATACGTGTGATTCTAATCGAGTATCACAGATTGATAAACAAGCGTCTACCCATTATCCATTGCGTTTTTAGCATGCGTTGTTATCGTCGCTTCGGACTCAATTGTCGCGCGTGCGCAGGTGACATCAATTGGGGAAAGTATTCAAAGGGTGTGTCACTGAAAGTAGGCCGATTTTTAAGTCACAGAGTCGGTAAATGTGTTTACTATTTCAGTCTTCGGTATTTAAAGTGGCATAGATGAACTGTTAAAATGAGTCAAATCAAACGAAGTACAAAAGAATTTGATTTCGGTACAGAAGAAGGATGCATGACCAGCTTATCTCTTATCAGCTTGCAGACAGCTTATCTGTTTGTATATTAAAGCGGGGAGTCGTAGCCTGCGCATGCGTCAGATGGCCATGGCGTGTCATTGTTTGCAATCAAGCGTCTACCCATGAGCCTTAGCGTTGTTAGCGTGTGTTGTTATCGTCGCTTGGGACTCAATTCCCGCGCGTGCGCAGGTGACGACCCTCCCGCTTTAATGTCAATCATACTCATGTATTTGAAAAAACATACTTGAAAAATGGGAAATTTTCTTATTATACATCGTGAGGGTAATTTTGACGTAAAATTTGGCACAAAAACACTGTTATCAAATTGTTAACTCTTGGCAAGGAGTCACCTTAAAGGGCGGCAGTCGTCGTGTCGCGTTCTGTTCGATATGGGACTCATAGCAACGTATACAACGCGTGTAAAATACATTGTTTATTTACTTGCAATTCGAACACGCGCTGCGCGACGACCACCACCCTTTAAAACACATACCCGTATCATAAAATTTTCTATTGCAAATTCACTTTTCATCTATTGAGTTTCGATATATAGAATAAGAGCATGATATTGATACTTTTCTCTAGTCGTTAACAATAATACGGCAATGCAATTGCGTAGGCATGATTTATTATGTACCACAAATATTTACTATATTTAAAAATAACATGAAAATATAATCAATTCTGTATATCTAATAATATATCAACCATATTATCTATTTAAAGCTGAAAATGTAAAACTACAAACTAAACTATAATTATAGCAATAATAACAATAATTCAAAATAAATTATATTAAAAAGAATTGCAGTCAATCCAAGTAACTTAATGCAATTTAAAACTAGTATGTTTGTAGGGGACTAGGGGTTGCAATATATCGACTCTGTGTAATGGATCTTTTGTCGGCGGCGAATCGACTAAAAGTCGCTTTTTTTCAAAGGAATTATTAAAATGCTTTTCTGGAAAATGAACATCATAACCTTTGCTAATAGGCGAGAAACAAACGCAGTTCCGCAGTACGGTAAATGTCATAGTTACATCAATGGTTTCAGTCGATTTTAGTGCGTAATAATTACAGAAATAAAGTTATATCAACATCCATTACCATAGCTATAGATTACGATATCGAATATTTCCTAATTAAAATCACATATTTCATTTATTGCCAAACAAAAAAACGGGAAGGGCCGTTTAAAGTAACGAGGTTCTTGTATAGACTCAATATGAATGGGTAGCAATATTTCTCAAAGTGTTGTAGCAAAACCCCCTGTTTTGAGATGAATTGTAGTTTTCATGGCAACCGAAAATATGAAATTTTATATACATTTTTATTTTTAAAATGTCTTACAGACGAATGACTGGGAATGAATAACAACCGGACTAGCAATATGATAGGGTAACAGTACGTTTCAAAATACAGTGCCTGTCTTGAGATGAAATATGCTTTTCATTGGAAATAAGTATGTGAAAATTCAAACATGTCATTACAAAGAGCTTTCTTTAACTTGGAATACGGACAAAATAATATTAGAAAACAATTGTTATTATTTGAAACTGCTTGGGTAGAAACTGTTACCATGGCAACATGTTAATATAGTAAATTTTCTCTTATCTTCCGTGTGGTCCTTAATTAAAAATCGAAAACTGAAAAAAATACAATATGAAACAACTACACATAATAAATATTATATATATTGCCTTGATATACAGATCATTGGATGCGGCAGATCTGGTGTTTACATTGTGAACATCTTTGGTATATATCTTTAGACCCCTCGCACACATCTTTTATATGTCAGGGGCTAAATTATTACGTGATTGGAAAACAGCGGTTGCCTTATAAATCGTTAGTGCTGTACTCGCTTCTGTAACGCGAATAACGTCGTCGCGTCAGGTAGCAAGGTATTGCTGATCGGTAAGCGGTATTTGTTATAATATATATTCAGTCGTTGGTTGGAAAAATTGTAAACATATTACGTCACGGTGTGACGGCCTATATCGATCAATAATAAGAAACATGAGGAAGTATAAACAAATTAGAAATCTATTAGAAATACGCTAAAATAACGCAAGATTAACGATGGCTATTCTGTAAGCTCTTCTCATATGATCTGCGGTGTGTATCCTCCATTACTTCAAGCAGCTTTTGGAATTGCTAGGTTAATTACAGGAAGGCGAGATATTGTATTTTTTTCATTACCTGGTAATTATCAGATATTTATAAAAACTTATTAATGGAAATATGTAAGATTCAAAGAAATCCAACTCGAGTCCCATATGTCCAATATCGATCTGAAATTTTAGATGAATATTAGAATGGAACCACGAAACCAGCCGAATCTTACTTTGGTTTTGAATTCTCGGATAATTATTCGATGATCATGGAAGTTTATATCGATCTTAGATCAATACTAGTCATTGCGGAACACAACTTGAAATCTGGCTTTGGTTTTGAATTATCAGATGTTATGGATAAAATAGGTTTCGGATCAATATTCAACAGAGTGACCACTATGGAAGTAAAGTTCCATAGAATGTCTAATATTGATCAAAAATTTCGATAAGATCGATATTAAGTCGATATTACACATAGTCACTAGTCATATGCAGTGTCCCGGGTTCCTTGTTAAATATGCAGTGTCCCGGGTTCCTTGTTAAATATGCAGTGTCCCGGGTTCCTTGTTATCATTTTGCTTTCCCGTTAATTGTGACATATATACATCGAGGCACTTTTCAGAGATGAGTAAATATCGTAATGTTCGTGAAGTGGGTTAATATTTAGTCGGTGTTTATAACCATTTTGTTTTAAGTTGCATTATACAGATATGGTTTTAAAATCTTCAGTATCTCAGACAACCAATAATTGTATTCTCGGGGGCGGACATCCGGGCATTTTCTACCGCCTGGCAACCCTCGCGGTGAAAACAAAGACCAAAATCTCGCAGAAAACGGTACTTTGCGATGGTTGTTGAGAGTCCCCTGAACAGTGTAACAAGATTAGCCCTACGTGTGTAACATATATGAATTTGGTTGTTCAGGATTACTTCAAAGTTGAGTTTGTGTTGTTTTCTCGAGTTTTCACCGGCTCCACCGGCGTTCCACAGCAGCGCGCACAGAGCGTGGTACAGTGGTGCGCGTCTTAGCAACGTAGAACGTCCGTGACGTAGCTCCGCCCCCGAGGATTAGTTGTCTGAGGTGATATTAAGTTCAGGTACAGTTTTGGCCGACGTACGGATGGTGGGATAGCCGGCATACATATCTACATGTGTGTGGCACGCCTCTAAAAATACTAAAAGTTTTTAAATTGAACCACGTGGGACATCAGGTAGAGTGACAAGTTTATTATTAAAATTAGTACCTTTGTAATTCACAAATTCAAACGCATGAGTCGGGATGTAAATTGCCTAACACAGCATGTGCATTACATGGTTACAGTGACAGCTTGGACTTGGTGGTTCAAAAGATCGAAAGCTTTGTATAGGCCCAGACTAGTAATACAATTGTATTACTAGTCTGAGGTATAGGGTACAGTAAACAACGTAAATTTACATTGTTAATCACTGGGGAATCCAGGTAACATTTGAACACGTTCAAACGAAGAAAGTTTTAACTTTATGACAGTAATATTCAAGGACTTTGAAATTTGGTATTCAATGTTTAGAGGGACCAGCTGACTCGGTCCTGCTATAAAGCGTTCATTACTCGTACATGTTCAATACAATCCGGTAACTGAAAGACGTCATTGAAAATGTACCACCTCCACTCCAACTTGAAAAACCAAACGATGATGTTTTCTGGGGGCTTTTTAACGATAAAGTTGTGCTATTATTATCTTATTGTTAGCGTCACTGAACGAGGAGTTAGTATGGGTCGTTAAGAGTGAAAAACAACCTATTACCATACAATGGCGAATTCCGCAATTACTGTGGGGTAGTCCGGTAGAAGTTTCGGGGGAGCGTTAATCGAAATAAACATGTTTTGAAACGTCGCGTTTATGATTGTTTTTTTTCACATATAAATGTCAAAAACAAATTGTGTGTGAGCGTATTCGTATTATTGTGGAGATTATATACTTTCTTTTTCCTCTGAAATATCATTGGGCCAAGCCTTACTGAAGTTCTCAATGTGATAAACAACTCGGTCACGTGACATCAAGTTGAGAATGTTCCAGCGTTATTGTTAGAACTTATTTACAAATGATTTAACATTCTGCGCCATTGTCCTGTCAAAACGTCAACTTTACTGGCATAATGCTGGTATTAAGGGCTCGGCCACTGAAAATATTGGGTTGACATTCACAGTGGTAATTTTACCAATATCCACTATGATGTCATCAAAAAGAACATTTACAAGATGACAAGACAGCTGCATTCAAATTGGCGTTACAAAAGCGTCAATGCCACCTGCCTGTGTCACTGTCCAAGGTCAATTCATCGAACTCGATGGTCAATTTATGCATAGTCCCCCAATGGTAAATACATGTACCTCCATGCTCAATGTGAAAATGCTGGGTATTCCCGTGATGTTGCTGTACCATAAAATCTCGCTTTATTCAGTTAAAAATGACTCTAAGTTGAATATTTCCCATGAAAGTTAGTCTATGTTTGTATAACTTCCGTGTCACGTTTATTGTCAATCGTGGCTAGCAACCCCGATTCATAGCACAATGGCTGAACCCTAAATACTCAACTACGTAATTTGTTTTCGGTATTTCCACTTTTCAATTTCTCCATTGTATGGTAATTTCTATTCAAGTACAAGCGATCTAGGTCGCTAGCGCAGCACGCACACCACAAAGTACTCAAATACCCGTGAATAATTTGCGCACATAGCATATAGAAGTTCAAGTTCTCCCCGTATGTGTAAAATTCACTTTCACATACTGTAATTTCTCAGTTTTGAAAGTTCATTTCAATTTCTTGGACATTTTTGTGTTTTTAACAATCAATTCTGTTTATTTGTGGATTTCATAGAGTTGTGAATGGTTGAATGGTTTTTTAAATCTTCATCATCACCGGCCACTATATGCCCCGCGGCGGCATCTATATTATGTCCTATTCAGTTGACGTGTGTTTTTCTCATGGTCCATGTAGTGACTTCATTTAATTTGCCAGAGCGAAAATAGATCAATGTATTCTGTCATAACATCTGATGATATTGACAACATCCCGTGTTGTTATGGAGTACTGAGCGGTATCAGTAATCAACTTCAAACATATTTTTAAAATAATATTTTTCAATTATGACAGCATGGTTAAATGTGTCCTTATACGCAATAATAATAATAATAATAATAATAATACGCAATAATATGTCACTGGATTGTAAAACTATCAATGCGTCATCATTTTTTCTTTGATAGCATAATTTCGCTGAGTTGCAGAATACCTGCCGAATTTCCCATAGCGCGTGTCGTCGGTGGATTACATATTTAGTCACATGACCCAGAACCCCAACGCCACTTATGATGATTAACTACAATAATAATAGTTAAATGAGTGACGTACTTAACACAAATAGATGCCCTGATATCACTTATTAATGCATTAATTTGCAACAATCACCATACACGTGTATGCAAATGATTGTAAGGTATTAGTTAAAAAATCATTTCTATTTCATTTTTTTTCTTCATATCTCACAGCTGTTGACGAACGCAATGGTTCTGTTTTTTGTGATCGTTGAATGAATTGCCTTGTGAGCTGGTATGTACATTTCGTGATTTCAGTTATGCTGATGTTGACTCGAACATCGTTATCTCATATTAACATTACTTCGTTAAATATCAACTCCAAAAAAATGTAAACATCGATCACGCGATTCTCAAATGTGTATTTTTACAGAAAAATAAAAATGATTAATTTGCATCCAAGTGTATTTACCTATATTTCATAAATGGCTGACTGACGAATATTGTATTATAATGTAATAACCTTTTCCATGTATGCATTGTGTTTATGAATATTTAATTGACAAGCTAATGCGATTAGACACATTACCATACAGATTGTATTTATATCGTTAACCCGTGTGGGTACCATGGCGGTCGACGCAACAGGATCATGAGATATCCCCAATGCTTTAATACATGTACAACCATGGACGTACTACTTCATTATAGTGGGTCCATGATCGAACTCTGCAAGGCGATGGTAGCTAATAATAGTGGTCCTTGAAAGTATTATTGTTTTTAAAAAAAAATACAGATAATTGAGCGTGTCAAAGACTTGTGCACAGACCCTGATTTGTGGATAACTCGTAAATGCTAACACATGTGGTCTACATATCATACATTATAAAGGTGTAATAGCAGCAGATTTGTGACGTCACTGTTATATTGATCAAAGATGCTTTAAATATCAAACATATTGGTTTTCCACCTCACGTGCATTGATAAACGCATGTGGTGGCATTTTATTCATTGTGTCATGCTGACGTCACTAACGTGTAGTGGGAAGTACCCCCGTAATACGGGAAGTTCACAGAAAATACGGAAGTCGCTTTGTATGTTAAAAATCCGCCACTTCGTCATTGGATCAAACGTAGCACTCCAGGTAAAATTTAACATGTTGAATTATACACAAGCTCGCATATAGCTTGGAATCGTTAGTGACACCGTTAATTCAACAATTATTAACTTTTCATGGTGTTTTATTTTTGGATATTACTAGTAGCAGGTATGAGACGTTTCTCACCTGCTGGCTGTTCTATCATGTGTCAACAATTTTAAATGGTTTGATTATTCGCAACAAAAATATCAACTCTTTATAACTAAATTAAATTCACGATCACCTGTGATTTAGATAAGTTTACTACGTTGTGGAAAATACTAAGATTTCTACGACTTTGGGTAAAATCAGTCGATACAAGGTGTATGTGTGGGGAGAGTGATAGCTAACAGACTCTCCGCGCATTGTCTAAAGTACGTGGAAAATACTACTTTTCTGTGGGGAGAAAAACTAGGATAAGTATTAAAAGAAGCTTCGGCAATTTATTTTGTTGAATTATACTTAGCTAATGGCGGTTGTACGTATATTATATTTGTTATCTAACTAAACTTGATATAAATGGTAGATACTTGATCGAATTTGGCAAAGAGGAATAGGGGTACTTTACTTCCCACTGTATATAATGCAATCGCCCACATATCCGATGACGTCATGATTTAATATTCAAGGCTGAGCTTCATTAGGAAAACAAGCGAGTCAGTGGACGGCCATATTGGCCTAAAATTTCGTGTTTTTTAATCCGTTTTAAAGAAATATCTGTTCATTATTAGGACTCAAGACAACGTGAACATGCTTTTTAGCTTACGAAGGATATACGGGTTCGCGGTGGTGCTGATTTTCCTGAGGATAGGATCTGTTCTCAGCGAAAATGGTATGTATACATTTTCTTTGGTGTGTCATTTCATTTTGCCGTCTTGGATATTTTGCCATTCATCTCTCGCGCCTGCTTGTCCCTCTTCTAGAAATTGGGTGTTGTCCCTCGAACGTTATACTGAATTCCTTCTCGTGCGGATAGACATAAGTGTTCTGTCATGTGATTTATTGTGGATAAAATGTTGCAGTGGACAGCTTGGTGGCTATTTTAACGATAATTCTGTGCGTGACCTGAACTACTGAACGCATGTCGAAGGAGGCTTTGTGTGGGGCCAGACCGAGGGACAAAGCTTGTGTCATTACTAACTATAACTTCTACGACTCTTTTTCCATTTATTTGCGAGCGAAAACAAAAATAAGTAAACGATAATATAGTTACGATGTCGAAATTACAATGCTATTAGAGTTTGTTTCGCCCTCAGACGGATGTGCCGAACGTCTCATGATAATTTTGCTATTCTTCAGTTTTAACAAAATGGCGATTCGGATGAGTCAATATCTTCCAACTGGAAAATTCATTAGTTTTCTTTATCAAATACTACTCTCCTGTATGTTTTTGTTCGTATATTATCTACATAAAATGTTATTATTCTAATCTAAACACGTCCGATATGTTAACAAAGGTAATTCAATTCTTTCTTCATATTGTCGATATCGCAATCGAACTCGGTCTCAGTGACATTGGTTAACTTGTTTGGCTTCATTTTCTGTCTGTAAATAGTTCACCACTTCATTTTTATTTAACATACAATTGGCACGGATGTCGTGTAGACAATACTGTATTGCATATTGTATTGGTCGTGTTTGTTGCTACATTGGTTCGAGGCAATGTTTTTAGCATATATCACGGCTGCGCAAATGTGGACCTCTGGACCGTATGTATTTTGGTAGCAAATTCTGTACATGTTCGTCGGAACTAATAAAACTAACCGGAAGTCCTTTGATCTAACTTCCAAGACTAGAATTATGACTAGCCAGTTTCCTTCCTACTCCAAACCTGTTATTAATTTATTAAGTCCTTTATCTGTTCTAAGAGCTAGGTTTGTGTTGCTAAGCTGCAAGCTGAGGTCTGAATTACATGACTACATTCGAGTTTTCAAGGTGGTGGGTCATTAATGGTGCTAGTAAACCAAAATTCCATTTTTACTTGATGTACAGTCTGTATTGTAGATGCTTAAAATTGGCTAGTATTTGCCAAGCTCCAAAGATCAGACTCTCCACTGTGGCACTGAAAGGAGGCATAATCATGAGATTGCATTGAAAGTAAGATGACATGCAGATATCTGCCATTGTGAATGTACAATGTCAATGTTAAGTGCCTGTTGATTGACAGTTCACTCTGTACTAGTGCATCCTTTTAACAAATCAGTGGCTTCTGTTAATGGACCAGTTCACTAATGTTACTAACTTCGATCTCATTCAATATAACATAATGTGTTGACGCTTGTTGGCACCTTTGGCCCCCAAAAAATGTGTGGATATGTAAACATGCTCTTCCAAATAATGGTAGGGTGAGTCAGATTTAAAAGTTTGTTTTCGACGCGCATCTTATTTGCACTATGTCACTGAACACCTAGTACCGACGTTTAAATGTGTTAAGTTCTAAATTTGGCAAAAAATGTTGGATAATAAATTTAGTGTCATTGAAATTTTGAGTGATTTTGTGCAATTTTTTCATGTTTGGCTCCAAAAAAGTTCAAGTAGGAAATAAGTCTTGGATAGGATAAGGTCATCAAACAGCAAAACGAAGTGTGTATTAGGCCTTTGCTGAGAGAATGGATTTGTTGAAAATCTGTTCCTTCACATGTATGGCAAGTGGAATTGTAAGCAGTCAATATTTGACCCTGCTGATTAAACATGCATTTTACTGTATGTTGATTGATAATTTTACCTGTACGAGTATGTGCATGCATGCATGGTTGATGTCAATCAATTGATGTACTAGTATATATCCTCCATTATAAAATGAACTCTGTAGCATATCATACTGTTGAGAATACTGTAAAGAGGTTAATTATTCACTGTGTTTTAATTTTGCTTATTTCGCTGACTGGAAAATGCGCTAAATTAAAACCCAGTGAATATGTAAAATTTAGCATAGAACACATTATCTAAATGATAAAACCGTGAATTTAAAACCCAATGAATATGCCTGAAATGGTTAATCAGCGAAATTTAAACCCAGTGAAAATTGGTCATTTGACAGTATCAAGCTGATCGTCATGCATGATTTTGACAAATGAAGTGTTAATTTGTCGGCCATTGTTGAGGGTAGCAGTTTTGAACTTAGTTGAAGGGAAGATGTGTTAATTGGTCATTGGGGAACGGCATATCATAGATTCTATAAGGTTCAAATAGAGTAGTTGTATTCAAGTGATTACCTTGCCCTGCAAGCCAGTGACGAGAACACTTTGTTGCTGTATTGGCTGCTATACTTGTGTGAAAATCGCAGGCCAGCGCAATGCGCACATACAAATATGCAATACTACATTGTTTATGTGAATTGAACTACTGGTAATTCTCTGTATTGAAACGGGTCAGTGGTGCAGTAGATTACTAGGATTTATGTTTGGATGAAAAATCAGAAAACTAAACTGTACAATAGATACACAATAGAGATTCTCTTGCATCAAGGGGTTACACCTATACCTGCTCAAAGTACCATATATTGGGAGTAATCCTATGGTCCTTGAAGTTTATTTGCTGTATATTTAAATTAGGATGTTACATGGGTGTTTAAAGGCCATGTTTTGCAGCACGACTCCAAGATGTAGTCTTTGTTTTGGAGTATGGTTTCCAATTTGTGTTTTGATCCTTCTTTGACCAGTAATCTCAGCGCATCTGTAATTTATTTATCGTGAATGTTGCTTGAAATAACTTCTGTTATATTCAGCGAGTCATAAAAATTCCTATTTTTAGTTAGCTAAAGCAAAAACCAATATGATTTGATGGTTTTTTTTTGTTACTTTAATTAGATGTTGAGAAAGTACATGTAATGTCTGTTTAGAAGAACCCTTATAAAACCCTACCTGGGCCTGCTCATAAATTGACTGTTTTGAGTTTAAAAGGTTAAGGATCTCTGTGCTTACAAGGTTATTTGTAACATAACAGTGTTAATTTGGCAGCAACTGCTTGCTGTGGCCCATGCACACATAAACCGAAAATCACATCACATCACATCATATTCTACTTAATAATTTTGACCACACACACATGCCTGTTGTGCTCTACTGGGTCAACATTGTACCTCAGTTTTATAATTTTAAAACCTTGAAATCATCTGATATCAATTGGTAATATATTTCTTGTGAACAAAAAAAAGCGATAGGGTCAACTTGCTACCCATAAACAAGTTTCACCTGGTGAACTCTATTCTGTTGACTTGTAATCAAGTACTAAATCATGGTCATTGCAAATGTATTAATCGTCTTGAAAGCAATAATTTTTCCAGCCATTTTTGTAGCCCCGGATCCCTGTGTAGTTTTGGTGTGTTTACCAGGGTTCTCCCCAGGGCTTTTTAGCGCCGAGGTCCGCGGCGCTATACCTGTGAATCTCGGCGCTTCACTTGGGACCTCGGCGCTATGTGTTCCCACCTCGGCGCTTGATTTCATATTTGACATGCCAATATCAGATGTGAAAAAGCTTTGTTCGCCACGCCGGTCGGCCCCGACCGTCACTCAAAATTAGTGACCACCACGGAAATGCTTCCGACGAGGACTATTGTCTGATTGTTAGTATAATTACGTACCGACAGACACGCATCCTGTCAGTCGTGGATTATAATTTATAAACAATAGACCTAGTCGCACGATACGTAGCGGCTAGTCAAATTTGTGGAATTAGCACCTCTTTGTTTGTAAGTAAATACTTTCTGCGATAGACACAGTCTTTAGATTGAAAGCTAAAATTATTTCAAAATCAATTCCACCTCGATATAACATGGTCAAATCGGAGTTCACGATCAGTTCACGCTACTCAAGAAAAAAACGTGTTTATTGCGTGATTTGGTAAAATACATTTGAACTTTTATCATTGCGAATCATGTAAAAACTCTTCTTTCAAGACCTAATTTACCTTTTAAAAATTGCAAATCACCTCTTTCGAAAGCTGTCATGCAGTTTTCAATTGAAATCGATGCCAACACATCGTGCTCCGACATCGCTTTACTTCCGCAATGTAATTTTTAAGATCACTACCATTCGGAAAACTTCGGGTTCTACCGGCATTACCATGCGGCATTTTGATTGGTTAATGGAATTTTTGACCCATCGGGTCAAAGGACACATGCTAATGTTTCACAAACATCATGGCGGGTCTGTTTTTTTTTTACCGAAGCGATCAAGTGATCAAAAATAATCGCTCCCGATAAAAATAAGTCTGATTTTACTTACATTTCATATCAAAAAAAAAAGAGGTAAAATTTGTTGAGGAATTATTGCTATAACTGGTGTATAACATGGCCAAGTAAGTTATGTCACGTCGTAACTTTGATGATTGTTTTGAAGCTTTATTTGTTCGCTCATTACTGTAATTGTAAACGTTTTAGAAGTTGATGGTACAAATAATAAATTACAACAATACGTCAATTAATTACGTGATCGATTTTTTGAAGGAGAATGTTTTTGGAGTGAATAAAATTATGAGATTCGTGAACATAAATCTGGCTTAACGTTTTGAATGCGTTTCCTTCAACGTTTTACAAAACAATTAAATTGCAACAATAATGTATTTGTGTTTGTTTTTAGTCTGCAGCATTTGTATTCGAGAATGTTTCAAACTCTTCTAAATTGTGAAACATAATGTGTTGATTCCATTAAAAAAAATATTTGCCCTGTGACTGAGCTCACTAATATTCATAATTGTAAATAAGTTCTGTTAATCAATGAAGGAAAGATATGTAAATGATATGCAAATTATTATGCAAATTAGCCCCGGCGCTATGCATTTTTTCTGGGGAGATGTATGTTTACATTTGTTAGCTGACCACTTGAACACTGACATGGGTCCTGCTATAGCAAAATGGGGTAAATGTGCGAGAGGATAATACACAGGATGCACATGCGCACGCTAGCAATTACGAAACTTTGATTCCCCAGACAACAATTTAAGCAAATTGCGCCAAATTCAAAGTGTAATTGAGATGTTTATGAATAAATTCAAGTTCTGGCAATCACTATTTTGTGTCTGGTTCATCTGTTTGATCAAAAACAGTGCACATCAATTTGCTGTGGATTCACCTCATTTTGCTATAGCAAGATCCGATGACCAAATGTAAATTAACACTCTAACACTGGATCTGGGGCTAATTTTAATGTATTCATCTTTAACTTCATCGTTAATTTATGACCAAATAGATGTATTTACCAACTAATCCCAGTGTTCTCCCCAGACTCTAAGCCAAGCATCGCGGCTAATTTACATAACAATACATCTTATTTGCATAATTTTGTTTGCATAATAATTAGCTTCCCCAACAAACATTTTAACTGAAATAAAGAACTGATACATATCTCATATATTTTTTATCATTTACATTCATTGTGTTTTATGTGTGCATTAAGTCAAATAAAGTTTGAAATAGAACAGGAAAGAAATGGAAATACTTATAGCCAGTCAGTAAATATATTGTTTATCCGTGAAGGTAACTGGTTCATCATTATTTTGTGTACAAGTACAGTCAGTTTTAGTGCCAATGTTACTGTCAGTTCATACGACGGGGGGGGGGGGGGGGGGGGGGGGGGGGGGGGGGGATTTGTTTGTTAAATTTGTAAAATCTGTATGAAGAAATTAATAAATCAATAATGACATTTTTTTTCTACAACGGCATTTCAAAACTAAAGTCAGCGATTTTTCATTGATCTATCTATTATTTGTGTAACGCTACGATCACCGTAACATTGTCAGCTGACGGCATTGCGTTGAACGGGTATTCACCGCTGCTGTTGCGATCATCGGTCCCTGACTTTTTTGTTTAAAAATACACAAACTTAGAATGTTTGCTTAATTAAAACGATTCATTGATGATTAACTAAGAAATTACATCAAAATCGCCAACGAAATGTTGTTTTTAAACATCGCGGAAAAACATGCACTCTGCGCCGCCATCTTTGTTACCTCAGTCAAAATCTCCGCTGTAACCCAGCATGCATCGGTTGTGATGTCACTACATGCGTTACGTCGCCTTAGGGTGGCGTTCCTCGGTAATGACGCACTATGAATGAGGTATTTCTAGAGGTCAGGGTTCGTTTTTTCCTTGTCCGTCTCGTCTGCAGTTGAATAATTTTTACTTCGATTTATTTACAGTTTTTTTTCCCCGATGCGACTTAATTTCACTTGTTTTTTTAATTCTTGGTAATTAGTGTCACTGGCGATGAAGTAGTAAAAACACAATTAATCGCAGTGCAGCAACTCGGGATAGACCATCCCGACGCAATGGGCAAATTATTACTACCCTAGTATTTTGGGTTTGCCTGCTCCGCACCCTTGATAGACTTGGTAACTTCTTGTAGACTTCCGTTTTTATCACTGTTTTTGTAAGGCTAACTATGTACAAAGGCGAGATTACCTTTCGATCAATACATGTTATTGTTTTAAAGATGTGCTAGACGAGGCTGACACTTGTAAACAATACAACGTGAATAAGCATCGCGGGCAGGATTTCAAGGATCGCGGGCGAAACAAAAGCGACGCGGCTGTTTGTCTAAGCGACGCGGACCCGCAGTGCTTGAAAGGCCTGGGGAGAACACTGAATCCTGGTCATAATTTAAAAAAAATACAGGTTTGTACAGCAGTTGACATTGGCTTTCAAAGGGTCAATATGGTTAATTAAATTTTATCCATGTTCCCCATCTTTGTGGGTGACAAGCGAATTATATTATCAATTATGTTCAAGGTCACGAAGTTAACAAGTATGAATGTTTTAGCAAGTGTCGGCCCTCGGAAATGGTTCATCTCCGATGATCCACCACTTTATATGATGGAATGTTGTTTACATGCATCAAGTATACTAGTATATTTTTAACGGACAGGGCGTAATGCTTAGGTCAAATTTCTAATTAATCAGAAATATTGAGCACTTTTAGATATTGTATATCAATGATTGTGTATTTATATAAATAAAACGTTGTACTCTAAAGGGCCCCTCACCTGTGGGACTATAAATAGTTGATGTTGTATGGCTGTTTCTGCTTGTAAGGGTCAAACATTTGATATCATTGGGGGGGGGTGGAAGTGTGATCAGATTTTTTTGTGGTATCTTTTATTTTATTTTTTTATTTGGCGACCATCTTTTCTTGCAACAACTGTCATGTAATTTTTTTCTAAAACTTTTATGGTGCCCCTCCATGTTTTCAAATGGTCGACCCTTATTAGCTTATCTGTTAATTTCCAATGGGTCATGCCTTGTAGTTTATTGTACATGTAAGGATGACTTGTATATCAACACCCTCTGCAACTGTTCTATTTGAACATTATCTGTCTTAAGTGGGTAAGCTATAATTAGAGCTCAAATTCCTTGTTTTGAATTAATGCCTTATTGCCTTGCTTACTGAGTTGTGCATTAGACCATGCGCTATATGCTGCCCATAACCTATGGAGTATAAAAATAATGTGGCCTCTAATACGTATTAACATTAGCAACCTTTGCACTGTATTGCATATAATGTATGGAGGTGGTATCCAATGTGTTAATAAAAACAGCTAATCAGTAAACTGGCAGTTGTCTTTTTTCCTCGGCCACCGGAATTCTTTCCTTTGCAACAGTTTATTTGTGAAACTTGATATTAGTTTGATGCAGCCATTATGTCCTATGAGCCAATTTAATTATAATCCGATGACTTGCTGGGAATTTGTAATAGTTCAACAAAATGGTGAATAGACTAGGTTTCTGGTGAGCGTGATATTATGATTACATCTGCAACTTGTAGACTTGCTCATGATGTACATGGACACCATCTTGTGTGATTAGCCAAACCAGCAACTTTTTCATGATTTTGTGGCTGTACAGTGTTCTCATAGTTCAAATTTTCTTGTATTACAAATTCTCAAAAATCTAAGAAATACAATTGACAATTTATAAAATTTTAAAAAAGAAAATTTATTTTCGCATTTAGAACATCTCTCAATTGTGTTCTGTTAGTGCTCGACTGCCTTTATATGAATGTACATCAAAATATGTGACGTACAAGGACAAAAACCATGCCCTGCTAAAACTAGCAAGTCTATTTATATTACTAAGTGTCATGATGTACATGTATAGTTGCCTCAAAGGAATTTTTCATTACCAACTTCCCACAAGAAGTTGCCTCTTGAAACACTTGGAACATCTCGTTCTTCTCTGGTTGGCATGGAAACCTTACACCGCTTCGTTTGCATTGAATTTGTCTACTGTAAAGAGGCAGTGGTTTTGAGTTGTCCTTTTCTATAGAAGCAATCCAATATATCCCACTTTAGGAAAAAATGCAATCCTAAGAACATTTCTAAATGCCAACCAACGATACTATTGTGGTCAGTAGACTGAGGCAGTGAACAATGGACAGACTGGAAATTTAATCGTGTAAACCAAACCGGCGCTCAAACCATGAAAAGCTGGTCTTTGCTGAATTACCGCATCTGGTTGAGAGATATCTTTGGACGTTTTGAGTTGTTAATGGAGGGGTTAGGTGGCCCAAGTTGGTAGCAGCTGTTGGCTTGCAGACTGAAATAGAATGGATTTGAGAAGCTTTTTCTGGCAATTCTGTAATATTCTGTTCACAATTATTATTTGCAGTTCGTGCAGTAGTAGGCCATGAAGAAAATAGGTGTATTATTAAACAATACTGTTTAACCTAAAGGTCAATCATGGGGTCATTTCTACAGTTCTGTCCTGCCAATCGTCTCAGGTTTCAACCATTAGAACACTTCCACCACTAGACTTATCACAAAATCTGCATTCAGTTCTGTTTTCATATTTAAATTACCAAAGTTGCATTATAGTTAAAAAGCACTGCTTGAATATCAGTTTCATTCTCCACATGCAGAATTCTGTATCATATTTAGGGATTTCAGCCATTCAGAAATCAAAGTTAAACTTCATTGGATGTACAGTACTACCAGTTTGGGGCTGCAGTTATTTCTAGCTTGTGTGAGAAATGGATTCTCGCCATGTTGTAAAATTTGTGAGAAAAAAAATTGCAATAAGAAATATTGCGAGAAATACAATCATAGCGAGTGTATCAGACTTCGTATGTTGCACAGTACTGTAATCACAATTGAGGAAATGAATTTACTGAAATTGATTTTCACGAATAATTGGTTGTTGGGAAGAAGATAGTGTTAGACAGGAAATCTTTAACTCAAACTACACCTGGTTCATTTTATTTTATGCCTATAACATTGTCAAATGTTTTGGTTATTTTAGATTTTGCATTCTCTTACTAATTACCACACCGTATTTGTTTAATCTGTCTCTGCATAAGACGTGTACATGTTGAAAATTCAAGACTTTGTAAATTTGTATTCGCTATCACTGGAGGCACTTGTACAAGACTTGTAGTTTCTACTTTTGTAATCAGACTAGCATTTTTGAAACCATATACTATCTAGTTATGTTCTAAAAAGCATTGTCTAAATTCAAATAATCCTAATGTAGACATCGTCTATAGAGCGCACTTCCTCTTTATGCTACACTTACTAATGGAATTCAAGTATTGCATTGCAGTCTGGAGGTAGATGACATTTCGTCATTGCTATTCTATGTGTAACTGAGATAGAATAAATTTTGAATCAATAATTTTTTCCTATTCATGTTATTACATTTTGTCAATTCTCATCTGCATACAACCGATGTGTAATTATGGTGTACCATGCGAGTGATCGCTCGAAGAGAAACGTTTATTTGTAGTCAATTAATTTTTTTTTACTGAAAGTGAACATCGATTTGCTGCTAGCTAGCATTCCATATTTCTTCTTCCATGCAAAACATTCCCAATATGACTGTTTTTTCAGTACATGACCTTATGTTGTGGTGTTTTTCTACTTTGCATCAGTTTCCATGCCAACGATGACTGATTGATGAGTCAGTTCTGATTAATCTGTCTCCTTGACAACAGTAATGACTATGGCTAACCCCCATTTATTTTGATTGTTAATGTTTTTGGTATTGTACTTGAATTTGTTTCTGCTTCTCAACCAAGATGATTTTCCAAAAGTGGTTGCTAGTCTCTGATTTACACTGATACTCTGATAGCTCGCAACTATGAAGATTCATGTAAATAAATATTTAGCATAATATAAAGTCACTAAAAACTAGATGAGAACTTATTTTTTTGTTTTTACAATTTATTTAATAAGCTTCTGTACATGTAAGCTCAGTTTAATTATTTATCTTTATAAGCTGTGTGCTTTTAAAGAGAAATGAAATTTAGTAGTGACAAAAAAAACGGATGCTGGTGAGCATCAATGGTTCCCCTCTCTGAGACTATGTTATGCTGGGGGAAATCTGCTGAATGCTGCATAATACAATTGTCAATGCTTATTTCTTTATATAGCGCCTATGTCTAGTTGGAAAACAGTTGATTTTAGGACAAAAAGACTTGTGTAATGCTGTATTTGTAAGTGTATGTGCTTTACATAAATGATGCGTCTTTGGTTAAAGTGACAACTCTTGTAACTATCATTTTTTTTAAAAAAAACAAAACATTTGCTGTGTCATTAGTATCATATGCAGTTGTCTGAAACAATATTTCAGTGGGAATTTGGCCATCTTTATGTGGTTATATTTGAATGAAAAATGCTAAAAATCACAGCTTTAGACTTGTTTCAGCTGTATAATAGATGGGCTACTATTATAGACGAAAGTGCTTTATTCAAAAACATAAATATGCCATAGTGATATAACAGTATTACTAAATTTGTAATTAGTCAACTAAGTGCTTTATGTTTATGTTGATTTCAGTTCCACCTATAATCGTTCTCTCTTGGTAGGAATAGTGTTGTGTACCGGAAGCAATCATTAAGATCTTTTGAGTGACTCAGTTTAACCTTGTAGTCTTAGACTAGTAACCATGTACATCTGTATTACAATTGCTTACCTTGATCACATTGTTGCGAGATGCTGATCTAAACCCAGTGAACTGTACATTTATTTTCTTCATCCAGTGATTATACAAAAACTAATCTGATTAAATTAAACCACAGTCCCTCGGACTGTGATTAAACCAAGTTTGAAGGGGTTGGTGTGAGTGATAAACAAAAACTCTAGGAGGTAGATTCCCTGTTTTTTCCAGTAAAGTTCAGGAAACAAGTGTCAAATAATTGAGTATTGAGTTGAGAACTGGGTATGTCATCTCTAAATTAAACCAGTAGCGTTGATCATAAACTGGCTTCTCATTGACATCGTTGAACTGGCTCTTTCTAATCTGTTATTAAACGTCTTTCATGCTAGTCAGTTAGACTGCCTAAGAGTGTTTTTTGGGAAAAGCAGTTGTTCATTCCACATTCATACTTGAAGTAGGAATATTTGCATATACAATGCGTGTAGAGTTGATGTGTTCTTTTGAATTAAGATAATTGAAAAACACTTTCTTTCTGTATAATTTCTGTTTTCCCCCCTTTGCAATTCCCTTTTGGTGATGTTTTGTCTCTCTTCTGTTTATGTATGTGCATGTATTAAATACAAATGGATGCTAACAATGTAAAATAGTACGTCCACTTCTTTGATTGCATTTCAGTACCTTTATTTGTGAAACTGATTCAATAGATTTCTTTTCAAATTATCTTGGGGGTGAAGCTGTCACCATGTATAGAAATAGTAAACATTGAAATCAAATCAATGCCGATTGAACATTTCATCATGAGTTCTTGTATTGAGGTAAAGGTTTAAATGGTTTGGTAATGTAGAAGAATCTATCCAAACATCTCTGGTTTGGGAAATGGAAAGTTGTTCAGTTAAAGTCTTGTAATTACAATGGTAAGCCTGGGGATGGAGATAAGACTTGAAGATTTGTTTGGTCTTAACATAGCTTTACTATGTACCATAGTCAGATTAGAAGATTATGCTTAACACCAGTCTTCTAACTTTCATTTTTTATTTTGAGCAAATGTGTAATGTGCCCAATGTGTGGCTTGAAGGTTTGAGTATCCAACTAACATCAGGGGGATTGTGGATTCAACTTCTACTTGTCAGACTCGTGGCATTCAATGTTGAGATTATGGCATACAGTCAAAGAAAATGTAAAACTTGTCAGAACAGTGTTTTTCCTGTCTTGCATTGCATGTAAAAAAAATCACAGCATTCTAGTTGCAATAAGTGGTGCAGTACTGCAGGATGTCTGGAACTTGCCCTCTTTCTCGATGTGTAATTGGGCTCTGTGTCTGTTGGTCTCCATAATAATTAATCATTGGAAAAAAATTACCATGCAGGAGTCAGTATTATATATATAATTCATTTGACAAATTAGTGGTTGCAAAAGAAAAATATTTGTATACATTGTGGTCATGCATAGCTTTGGTGAACCCCACTGTGTAAATAAATACTTCATCATAATATTAATGGTATTGCATGTGATACTTTGATGCAATGTTTTTGTTCTTATAAATTGTTTTATTTATTTATTTCAGAACAAAATAAACACAAACCCTGGTTTGATGAGGAATTTTACCACGGGGAGCTAAATGAAAATGAACGTTTAGTACAGCTCCATCCTTCGTTGGTTGCATTTGATTCTGACGATGGCGCGGCTGGTCAGATTTGTAATTATGTGATCAAAGATGACGGAATACCCTTTACAATTGAAGTAGATAAAAACACAGGAGAAGGATTTTTACGAGCAACAGAGCCAGCTGACTGTGAAAAGCAGAGAGATTACACATTTGATGTACAAGCTGAAGACTGTGGAGAAACGCCAAGGTTATCACACAAGTAAGTATTACAAGAAAACCACCTAGTAGTTTGAGTATGTCATACTTGTGTTTTGTCATTGAATCATTACAAAACTAGCTAGATCCATCTTTGCACAAGCAAATTTCTATAACTGACTCTGGCTTCTTGCATGTTAGCCCTCCCAGATTTCCTGTCTCCTCAATGCTAGCTGGCCACCTCCCAGGTAAGACAGGGTGCAATAGAACATTGCGTTATTAGAAGTGCATGTTCAATAAAAGCGCATATAAACCCAAAATCGCATTTGTTGTATACTAATTCATTAAATTATTATTTCGATCATTGAAACATCTTTGTAATTTACCTAGTCTAGAGAAAATTCAGTAAAACATGTGTTATTCTAGGATTATTTTGATTAGGTCATTACAAAAACATTCTTTTAAGATTCTACCATTTAAAGCGGGAAGGTTGTCGCCTGCGCACACACGCTAAAAATGCAAAGGCTCATGGGTAGATGCTTGTTTGTAAACAATGACGTGCTATGGCCATCTGACGCATGCGCTGGTGACGACTCCCCCACTTCAATAAGAAACATCACATGCATTAATCACTTCTAAGTAGCAGTGTTTTGCTTATCAGCCCAATTGTAATGCACCTGAGATATGCAAGATTCTGAGAATGGACGCTATCATTTTATTTTATCAAGTATAGTATAGATATTGATCAGGTACAACTCGTATAGAATCAAGAAAGTAGATTCTTAATTATTTGAGTAATGTTTTCGTACATGGCTGTGTGACTTCTGTCCTGTTATTAATTGTTCTACTTCTGCATCTGCTATTGGAAAGTCAATGTTAATAATTTGATGATTCATGTTATGTCATGTTTGAAAACCACTGAATTTTCATTACTGGCGATGTTTCAATTTTATAATTTAATGGTGCTAGTGAAGAGATAATTTTATGGAAGTAAATGACTACCGGCCAGGATTTGTGTAAAATATTCACTGTTACAAAATAACCTTTTTTGAACATTTCTAGAAGTAATGTCACATTTTGTCTGTTTGCTTCAAAATTAAGATTGAATTCAGTGAAAATTACAGTGAAAACGAGAATAAATTCACCAAAATTTGAGCGTGAAAAAAATGTATGCTCAAAGTTAATAAACATTGCGACTGAGAACTGTGGTGATGGGTTAAAGGTCATGTGTCGTGGTTTGTTCAAGTACTGCAATATTATACTAGTTGTAGTGGAAAGAATTTACCAAATCCCTTGGTACATCCAAAGTGACTATTAGGTAAAGACTTGTATACCATAATGACTGCAGTGTTTGATGTATGCTTATGTGTCTGATCCTTCCTGTCATGCCCACAATGTTTTCTGTGTAGATAGTTCTCATGATTCAGCATTGTGATTGAGTTTAAATCCCACTGTAAATAAAACCTTTTGTGATTGGATGAGGGAATGTGATTTATTTACTCTCGACCAATCACTAGAGGCAATGCATATTTACTGTGTACCAGCTACTGCATTGTTATTTCCTAGTGTAAATTATTTCTACACATACGTACATTAGTCCGGTGAGCCGGGTTTTGTAGCTTTCTCGAGTTGATGTTATTTAAAAAAGTGGCACTGTTTATAATAAAACTGTCTTCATTTTATGATGAAGTACCCAATTTATTCCATGTCAGTTTAGATTTCTTGAAATGACGTGAAAAATTTACATTAGTTTCCACCGGATGTACATTTATACAACTCCTCCAGAGTGATTTTAGAAGTTAAAACTCTACAAGAATGAATGCTTGTCCATTTAGGTCCATTGAGTGCTGTGACAGTACACGCTAACCTTTACTTGTCAGTCCAATCAGCTCAATCTAACTCTTGCAGTTGTTGATGAATACAGCATTATTTCAAATGTAGCCACTGAACTCAATAGTGTTTTTCATTAAGAACCTGTGAAATCTACCTAAATTTCATTCTCACTATTGAAATTGGGAAATTCATCAGACTCAGTTGTCTTCATTCTGTATGAATGAACTTTCTTTTACAGGACACTGTTTTTTGTATCAACCGGATGAAAATTATAACTTCTCAGTAACAATCTATTAATATGTTAATTATTTTTATTGTAACAATGTATGCAAATTATATATTATGCAAACAAGACTCCATTCTTTGAGATTTTTCCGTGAGAAAAAAAACAATGCTTTTCCCAGCCAATGGCCCAAGATATCTTGTTTAAAAGCATGAGAATGATAGAAAATAAATCACTATTTGGGGGGGGGGGGCATGTGACTTTTGCTCTCATTGAAATCTTGGCAGCCATTTTTTTAGCCACTTGCATAGTTAAGGAATTCATGGTTTGTTATTTGTAGCTGTTTGATGCCAAATGTAATTGACATCACAAGACTGTTCACTATAACCAGCCAAAGGTGTTAATGAAAATTAACGTTTTGCGTTTCAGAGCCAGAGTGCATATAGAAGTAAATGATGTGAATGAACACACACCTTACTTCTCATCAAATGCCTATGAAGCATCCATTGATGAAGGTAAATTATACGAAGAGATAATCAAAGTTGAAGCATTGGATGAAGACTGCTCACCCGCCTTCTCACAAATATGTGATTATGACATTATAACACCTAGCGTACCCTTCAACATCAGTCGAGATGGTAAGACATTATTTATATTTACTACTGCAAGGCCTGAACTATATAGGGAATATTGAAAGAAGGCCAATTCAAACTCGTTGGGCAACAAGGCAATGGCATTTGATGGCTCAAAATTCAACTGCTGCTAGTTGAATTTATAATTCAGTGGTCAAAGTACATTTGTGAGGGCAATATTTGGCTAAAAGGACATATTCACTGAAACACTTTTTTTTTCCAATTGCCAAGTCTCTTATGAAAATACATCTGTTCACTGTAATTTATAATCTATGGGTCTTGTGTCATCTGGGATGAGGCTTACAGCATATCAGATTTTAATTACGCAATACTGGAAGCTTTTAAATTTCCTCTCCCATATGTTTCCGATGAGAATTAGTTGATTCTCGAGGCATTTACCAGGGTGAAATATTTGTGAAGATTATTTATTAAATTATTTACCGCTACACAATTTTAGTTTTGTCTTGTGAAATTGACACTACTTGGAATTTATACTAGCATATAAATATGAAAATTTATTCTTTAAAAATAACACAATGTCATAAGCTGGTAATGTACGATTCTTTATGCAGCTTGATTATTTTCCGTAATCGTATAATCTTGCCTCGTCAGTGGGGGTCGGTTTATGCCGACTACCATCTTTACCCTCCTTGCATTTCATAATGTATTATATTTGTATTGCATATTGATTTGTTTCTTTCATTTTGCACTGCCTATTTGATTAAACTCTTTTAATAATGTACCATTATTGATTTGTAGCCGTAATATCCATGTAACTGCGTAGTGATTAGCATACATGATGCATTCTATCAGAAACTTGAAATCAATTTATATCGACTCTTAAATTTACTTAGCAATCAGAAACTGTTGCGGTAAGGAGTAGTAGAGGTCAACATTTCTAATGATTCCAAAATGTGCTGCAATTATTCAGTGATTTCACTCGTTCCAATTGTATAACTGATAATCAGGGATTCAACTTTGAGAATTTTAAAGGCACCCTATTTTAAGATCATAACTGTGTGAAGAAAATAGTTGATTTTTTGCTGATCATTAATTTGTATTGTTGTATGGTTATACTTTGGAATACTTTATTTTCGCTTGAATTAAATTTTGCTGAAAAGGCTTTTTGGGCGTTTTGTATGGAATTTATTTTCACTGATCTTTGAGTTTAATGTGAAATATAGGGAAAAAAGTATTTTCACAGAATCATCCCTTAAGCGAAAATAGCGATAATAAATTCCAGCAAAAATAAATTATTCTACAGTATTCTGCAAATTTTTGAGGCTAGGTTTGATAGTGTTTACAAAGCTGGAATTTCCTTCATGTCGGCGACTCCATCTTAAAAACACCAATTGGTCACTGCTACAAAATATCATGATTTACCTTGAATAATGAAATTTGCCTTTTACAGTGCATTTTATCAGCCTTGAATTTCAAGGCCAGAATTTCCTGTATATTACACAAGGCGCACTTATTGAGATTGGTGAAACTAACATCTCAGGATGTATAGGGCGCCAAGAAAATGGCTTTAATCATATTCTTGCTTCTGTTTCTACCCCTTGACCTCGCCCGTATTTATGTCAACTTTGGTTAATTATAGGCGTCATTAGGAATACAGAACCACTGTCTTACGATATGGCTACCAATTACATCCTTGCTGTAACTGCTTATGATTGCGGTGGTAAGAAAAGTCCTTCAGTGCTGGTGACCATACTGGTTAGTAAAATCTGCACACCCGGATGGCAAGGTAAGGAAGACTCCAAATTACTATACACTGTTACTTGCCATCAAATTATGCTTACTGCTTCTGAGAATGATTACTAACTACCATGCATGCAACACCAAATTGTTTATTTACGTGTAATAGAATATTGTGTATATCTGTGTTATCACTGGCACTATCAGGTTAGCTATTCAGAGTCACTGACCAGTATAAAAAGGGAATATGGTAATTCTCAGTAGTATGAAAATGTGCTTTGTGTAGCTTCATATATAAACAATTCTGTCAGGGATGGGGGATAACATTTACAGAGTACGTGATCTACGTAGGTGGGCCAACTTTCTTTCAAACTAAAGTTCTAAATTAGTTACAGCAAATTGGCAAATATGAACATATGCGTTTTAGTCTTGACTGATGAATAATTAAATTATTTTACTGGTCTTGCATCATTTTGACATGAAGTGTAGAATAGATTCATCATACGTGCCCGACTTAGTGCCGAGAGTACTCGGTTCCAGAAATCATTTTCATGACAATTTTAGTTCACCATTCTTTGGAAAAAATAAAGTTGCAAAATTTGTTGCGTCGTCATTGATTTCCACAGCACTATTACAATGAAGAAACAGAAATGGTCATGAAAAATATCATTCCTTCTATTGTAGGTATTCCCAAGCGTATCGAGTATGAACCAGGTTCTGGTCGTAAACCACTCGCTCCCAAGATGTACCTTGAAACCTGTGCTCAACCTGTGTGTAAAAACAGTAGCATTGAGACCACTGTAACACTGGAGACGGATCACATCGGTAAAGGATGTGACAGAGATACATACTCGGCAAAGTCTCTTCAAAAGCTATGTGGTAAGTTGCTGTTTATTTACTATCAAATGGCTGTTACTCTGTTCCATTAATATTGCCATCTGGACTAGCAAACCTTGAAATCACTGCTGTCTGTTAGATATACTTTATTTTAGCTGGAATTTATTATGGAAAGTATTTTCACTGGTTTTTGACAAGTTGAATGTAAAATATAGGAAAAGAGGTATAAAGTTGGATTTTATTAGTCCCCGTTCAGACGAAGTCCGAAAACGGGGACTTATAATTCGGTCTCCGTCCGTCCGTGTGTCTGTCCGTGTGTCTGTACATAGATCATACATGTTAGGATACATGTCCCCGACCATCTGTGAGTTCCTGAGTCTGTCCGTCCGACCGTCCGTGTGTGCGTCTGTCTGTGCGTCAGTCTATCCAACGTCATATTTCAGAATCCCTTGGACCGATTCCGTTCATTCTTTGCATGTGCCTAGTACTTTATGTGGGACATATGCACATGCAGTGGTTTAGCGATTCGATTTAAAATGGCCGACTGGCAGCCATCTTGTTTTTTGAAAATGTTGTATTTTGGACATGCTTTGCCAGTTTTCATTCAAACTTGGTACATAGATTATACATGTTAGGATACATGTCCATGATGATTTATTTCACAATTGGATCAAAGATGGCCGACTGGCAGCCATCTTGTTTTTTGAAAATGTCGTATTTCGGACATGCTTTGTCAGTTTTCATTCAAATTTAGTACATAGATCATACATGTTAGGATACATGTCCCCGACCATCTGAGTTCCTGAGTCTGTCCGTCCGACCGTCCGTGTGTGCGTCTGTCTGTGCGTCAGTCTATCCAACGTCATATTTCAGAATCCTGTGGACAGATTCCGTTCATTCTTTGCATGTGCCTAGTACCTTATGTGGGACATATGCACATGCAGTGGTTTAGCGATTCCATTCAAAATGGCCGACTGGCAGCCATCTTGTTTTTTGAAAATGTTGTATTTTGGACATGCTTTGTCAGTTGTCATTCAAACTTGGTACATAGATTATACATGTTAGGATACATGTCCATGACGATTTATTTCGCAATTGGATCAAAGATGGTCGACTGGCAGGCATCTTGTTTTTGTTTTTTTATGCGGTATCTTGAACGTGCTCTGTCAGTTTTCATTCAAATTTGGCACATGTTAGGATGCATGTCCATGACAATTTGTTTCAAAATCTGGTCAAGAATGGCCGATTGACAGCCATCTGACTTTTTGGCCTTACTAATAAATTTCCACAGTTCATGTACCATTTTCATTCGTATTTGGCACATACATCATACATATCAGTGTGTTTCATAATCAGATCAAAGATGGCTGAATAACGGCTGTTTTTATTTTGGCTATATTACTATGACACGAAACAAGTGTTTTGATGTAAATAAACAATCTGTTGTATATGCCACTTGGAACTCAAGTTTCAAGGACACGCTCACGACAACCCCTCCGCTTTAATATGACGAGCACAAAGAGAACTTAACAGGGACTGTGTCATTTTCAATGACTTGTTTTCACTGAATCACTCCTTCAGCGAAAATGACGAAAATTAATTCCAAGCGAAAATAAAGTATTTTACAGTATACTGTATACCAGTGTCAGAAACAACCCACCCCCATGTCTGAACCTACCTAAATATTTGAGAAGAATGGTATGGGTGTGGTACTTCCACTTTTGTAACCGGAACTCCATCATTTCCCATACATCTGTATGAATGAGTGCATTGTACTGAACAAGTACAGACAAAATTCTTCGGTGAACGCAGGTTATTTCTGTACGCTTTCTAAGCTGAAAGTAAACAAGTAGATTTTGCTTGGCAGAAAGATGGTGTATGAATGATAACATCTTCTGAAGATTCATTTGTTACCTAGGAAACGTAGATGTGTATCGAGTGATCTGGACTGCAGAATAATAAGAATAAGGGTTCATGTTGTGAAAGAATATTTAAAAACACATCACTTGAATAACTGAAATGTTTTATTTTCATGATTTGATAATAGAGAATTCGTGAGAAGGCTACAAAATATTGTGGTTTCTGTGACATTTGTATGTCTTTATGAAATGAATGGTGGTCTACATGATATTGTTTAACTGTAGTAGTTACTTTGTGGTTTGCGGCAAGACTGCATTGAGGTGTCATAACTTGATTAACTATGAATATATCCTTTCTCTGGCGCAATACTTGTTCAGGCTGAATAAGTACTCTTAGATTCCTTTGGTAAATCAACTCGTAATTTGTCATGCAGTTCACGATCTGATGTAAAAATGCTTGCTTATTACGCTGTATGAACACTCGCCTACCGTCCATACCTATTGGCCTTGTAACAGACTGCCGTGTTTCCCACACCCATGAATCAAAGGAATAACGTGTTGAGGTTTATCTTGGCGACTTAGTTGATTAGTGATTATTATCAGTCAAAATGACATCTGTATTCTTTTGCTCAGACAACTGATTGATACGATTGGAGTAATTTCTCTGAAATGCCTTAGTTGGCCTCCTTTTAATTACATAGCATTTTGAGTAGCTGTCAGGATGATCAAGTATTGCCATCATTTTGTTCAAATAAGGCTAAGGTCATTCCTATTTTGCAAATCATTATATTTTTTTTTATAAATTCATTGTAAATTAATATGACGTCCATGTTGGATTTTATAGTGATCAGTTAAGGTGTCTTCTCCAAACTATTTTTCTGTGAGTATGTTGTCAGGAAAAACAGAATCCTACTCTCCTAGAGTTTGAAGGCTATATGGTTGATGTTTTTCTTATTTGAATTATGAATTTTTGTGATAGAAAATTGCAGTAATTTGACCAGTGAATTTACTCCACATATTTTTAACATATCTATTAATTTCAATAATTTATATTTCTGGGTAGCTTAAAATACAGCCTTGAGGACCTAAACCAAACATTATTATTAAAAAACACAGAGGTGATAAAAAACTGATGGTAGACTCATTTGCTGAAGGCCCAATTATGAGTCTTTAGCTCTTCACTTCTTATTAAAAAAACAATTCGAGAGATTTGTTATAATAAATATTACAATATGTAATATAAAACAAGTTGGTAGCTTCCAGGCTTGTCATTTAATGTAAATTGTATCATTGTCAGCCAGTTTTCATTGCCGTCAGTGATTATTAAATCTGGTACCCAAGTCTCAATTTGATGTTAAATTAATTTTATCTTTTCACTCCAGTAATTATCTCCATGTTCACTGCATTCAGAATCTGTATGGATAGGTATTGACTATTAAAAACTCAAGGTCGAAAAACTACAATATTATTTTCATTTACAATATTTATATTAGTTGTTGTCTACATAATTTTCTTTGCAAAATTGTTTCTGTACCCCCTCTCCAATCTGATGGTGCTATATTCATTGTTAGAGGAAATTAAATGGGTATCCCCTGGGGCGGACATCCGGGCATTTTCACCGCCTGGCAACCCGCGGCGGTGAAAACAAAAGCTCAAAACTCGCAGAAAACGGTACTTTGGGGTGATTGTTGAGACTCCTCTGAACAATGCAACAAGATTAGCCCTACGTGTGTAACATATACAAATTTGATTGTTTGGGATTTCTTCAAAGTTGAGTTTGTGTTGTTTTCTCGAATTTTCACCGGCTCGACCGGCGTTCCACAGCAGTGCGCACAGAGCCCATAGAAATGCATGGTACAGTGGTGCGCGTCTTAGCAACGTGGGACGTATTGTGACGTAGCTCCATCCCCAAGGATAACTTAATTGCATTAAAATGCCTCTTAGGCTGAAATGACCTTTGTTTCATAATAGATAGTATGTCTAGACCATGGTAATTTATGTTTATTATATTAGGCATGCATCAGTTAATGTACATGTATATTATTAATGCTGATTTCAAGGTCAAAATACTTTTCTTGCCCTTGGCTAATCAAAATTATGTATGGATTACGACAACTTAAAAGGTATCCAAACAGGTGGGAGGTGAGGTATGGTTATCGTGACAACCTTCAATTAAGATTTCTATGTACATGTTGTGATTTCAGTTCGAAACTGTTAGTGTTGGGAGTCTCTTCATTTAAGGCAATGCCTTCTGACGCAGTTTTTTTCTCTTCAGTTTTGGCTACGTGTGGGGGGGGCTTTCAGAAGGCCTTCAAAATTGATTTAGAAGACTCGACTACTTCACTAAAACCACTGCACAGATTGACTTTATCCAATCCTTTTTATTGGATTGAAAAAATTGAAAGATGACGGTGATGAAAATTGTAATTCAATATTGTATAGTGACTGGAGTTTGATTAATGTTAGCATGATAATACTTGTATTTACTCTTCCTAGATTATTTTTTTTTTCTCGATTACATATTTGACAAATAGCGACGGTGTAATTTTCAATACAATAAAGTTTGTCGTGTTTCGCTCAGAGCCTTGGGGTGCATGCTTACCATAATACACTCTATCAAGACAATTCTTTATTAGTTAGTTTTTTAATGGAGACATTTAAAAAATCGACTGCAGTGGGCGGAATTGGATTTTGTAATTTTCATGTTATTGCTAATGTTATTGAACGTTGTTGTGTATGTGGATATTGGTGACAAATCAAAGAAATAGGGGCCATGTTGGGGAATTCATGTATATAAATCTTATTTGCCTGCCTCGGTAAATACATTACCTGTATGTATTTTTTTTTATTTGCATGTCAGTCTCACATATTCATGAAGTGTGGTAGCAGACGCTTTGTTGAATTAAATACGTCTTCAGAGACTTGAAATAACCAAAATACAAGGAAGCTGAATTAGTTCAAACTAACATGCTAGCTGAGGATGTGTTTTACAGTAATTGAGTTTATTTCTACTGGAGGTGAATTGCCAAAACCATATCAAAAATGTTGTATTTTTAGCATAGAAATACCTACATGTATGTAATATGTACACGTATTACTTAACCTTTTCACCACCAGTTCCCTCTTTTCATCGGACTCTCAAAATAGTCCTGTTTATAGGCTGCACTTTCCTTCAAAAGATTGAGACAAAAATAGCAACATTTTTTGAGTAAAAACGGAAAAATTGACTCAAATGTTGTATGTTGGCTCCAAAATTAGGAATCATTTCTGGAAATACTGAAGAATACAAGAATAAAGTACATAAATTTGGGTGAGAGTCTGAAAAGGTCAATATAGAAGTCTGAATGAATCTTTCTTTTGAGAGAATTTTTCATCAGTGGTGGAGATATTGGTTAAAATTTAAACAGATAACTCTAGTTATGCGCACTGTAACAATGTATACAGTTAATGGTGAATACTATTCATTGCATGTAGAACTATTCAGTTCTCAATTTATATCATCTGTAGAGTCACCTTAACTGTAGTGATGTGATTAAATCAAACCCATGCTGCATAGTTTACCACCACACAACATCAATTGCATGCTTTTAGAAAACAACCACTGCAATTGTTTTAAACAGGAAGTTTTTAGGCTTTGAAAAAAAATACAGCAATACAAAATGTACTTGAATAGAGAAGGATGTAATTAGATTTCCTCGACTCTGACAAGTAGAGCTCAGTCTTGGCACATTAGCGAGTGGTTGGTTATTGTCTACATTCCATTAGCTTTTTTAATAGTAGTAAATTCTGGGAGGTCAAGACAGCCATACAAAACATGCCTGACTTGGGTCTTGTGTTTAAAAGGCATTTCAAGATTGGTGTCATGCTAAGTTGCCACACTGCCTCTTTTTTTATATGTGTGAGAAGTTTGAATCATCTGGGTTTCAGTATTTAATTTAAGTAACATTGTAGGGCTGGTGTCACAGAATTAACCACACTCTACCTCATACATGTATTAAGATTTTAAATTGTCCTCAATTTAGTAGATTTTATTTCATTTTCCTGACAGCTGAATCTAATTTGTATATTGCCTCAAATTGGTTATATGCCTGGTAACGGCCCTGTGAAAGTGGTAGGATCATTCTTGTACGTTTCCATGGTTACTGAATTAATTTGACTATTTGATGCAGGAATAGTTGCTAGAAGTTGGTATCAAGCGCTACTTTTCTGATTTCATTTGTGATAAATTATTGATCAGGAAGAAAAAGGCCAAGGATGGGGAATCTAAATTGGCAGTTATGGTTCAATGAACATGTCACGTTTTGCCAAGGTCTATCTATACTTGGTTCCAATGTGATGTATAATATTAGCTGCCAATAAAAGAAGCCTTTGTAATAACGGGTGTCTGCAGTAAGTTATGGTCTGTAGTGCATATCAATTTTATGGACCGTAGTGCATGTCATTGCCTAAACAGTGGTCTTGTACTTATTTGATGCTTATTTTGACATGGGAACTAGAACTTGGTGACTTAATCTCAGTTTTTGCATCACACATTCTATAGTTGTATATTGTTTACAAATATGACTTAATGAAAGGTTTGAAGCTCGCCTAATTCATTTTCTGTGTTTAATTTCTCTTATCCATCCCAATCTCAACATTTTATGGTGTATTTATTGGTCATACTCCACATATTTGTGAAGTGGGAATGCAATTTTAGATCAAACTTGAGAGTTAAGATTAGGAATGAATGGCCATCGATTGCCAATCATCATAGTGGATATTCTAAAGTCAGTTCTGGTCATCCACTACAATGAATGAACAATCATTTTTATGGGCAGAATATTGCTAATTTGCATAAAATGAAAGTTTTGAGTTTCATCAAAAAATGCACTTGGGTAGGGTTTTCAGAAATTTTTTCTTGACCTCACTGAAACATTTGGAAAATAGAAGCTGTTTTTAGTTTTTTGATGAGGATGGTTACTCGTTTGTAATTTGAGTTTTTGACACTAATTATCAGAATTAATGATGCACAATATTTTAATTTATACAGGATGATCAAAACTTTTAACCTGTATACCATTCTGGTAGGTGTGAGTGGTTTCTGCTGAATGTATTTTTTTTTTAGAGCCCCAAGGGTTACATATCTAATTCCGATGAAATGTTGTAAATTCAGTTTCCATCCTTTCAATAAGAGTCTGAATGAGGATATTGTTACACTATTGTTGTTGAGAATTGTCTGGGCCTTCTGGGCTTTTCACTCAAAGATGAGGTTAAGTTTCTAAGTTAATGTTTGTGTTCATTTGTCTCCACATGGTGTTAAATTTTGGGTTCATACAGTTGATTTTAATTCCCTCTGCTAGACCGAAAGTATAAACACCGTACAGATTGTTACACAGCTGTTTAATGCACAGTTGTTAATTCCTTAAACTGGGAAACTGTAAACTCTGTGCTCCTAGTCCAAACAGTGGTAATGTTGCTGATCATTTTGAGCATTTATGCTAGGTGGTCGTAACAGGGGGTCACAAAAGGTCATGAGAAACAACTGGTATACTGAAACTTTCCAGCTGTGTAGCGCTAAGTGATTTTTAGAACAGGAGTAAGAACTAGCAGGAAGCACTCTCTGTACTGTGATTTATGCTGATGGTGTGAATTGGGTGGGTGGATTGTGGAATCAAAATTCAAGTCAGTGAAAATGCATTACATACATCAATCCAGGTAATAAATTCATACTATAGTGTAACCTTGCCGGCATTAGCCTGAAAGAAAATGCAGTGTTTGTACAGTGCTCTTCTTCAGAATAACTAATATGTTGAAGAGACTGCTTTGTAATGCCGAAATGGTTTCCATGTCATTGTGGTAGATGCTGTTTACCTGTAATTATCCCACACATAGTGACATTGTATTTGTGTAATTTTCAGGAGCCTCTGCTGCAGGCAGCATCGAGCTACTTCCAACTCCTGGTTTGGGACATGCATGGACAGAAGATCTGTCATCTGATGAAGGCTATGAAAGTGATCAAATCTATGAATTTGATGGTGAAATGAGTGCTGTTTTGGTACCAGATAATATCGTACCTGCCAACCTGACTGATCACTTCACTATCTCAACTTGGATGAAACATGGACCAAATTATGGTGAAGGCAAAGAAACCATTCTCTGTAGCTCTGATAAATCTGGTATGTACTCGTCTTATTGTTAAGTTATTTGAACGTTCTTTTTTCTGAACAGTTGAGGGACCTCATCTTTCAAACTAGAAGCCAAAATTTATTTTCCTCGTCGCAAGTGATTTCTCAATTGTGATTGGTGGATGTTTTATTCCTCGCGCACCTGCCAGCAATCTCAACTTTGGCGATAGAGGGCGCTAGTCATACAATTTTTTATTATTGCGACAGCTATTTATAAAGTTTGAATTTTTTGATGTAATTACCCAATAAACAAATTATTCACCTGTACAATGAATTGATTAATTTTAGGTTTGAATCGCCATCATTACTCTCTCTACATCCACAATTGCCGTCTGGTCTTCCTTCTTCGCCGAGACTTTGGCAACCTGGAAACATTCAGACCAGCAGAATTCAGATGGAAACTCGATAAAGTATGCGACAAAGAGTGGCATCATTATGTTTTGAATGTGGACTTCCCAAAGGTGACTCTATATGTTGATGGTGATTCTTTTGAACCACATCATGTAACAGAAGACTGGCCTTTGCATAAGAGTAACTTTGCAACTCAGTTGACAGTAGGCGCCGCATGGGAAGGTAAGGAAACGATATTCAGTGTTTAAAATTGCTGCACGTCTGAGACAGATGCATTTCTAGTCGGGCTGGTAAAAATTAACCCGTGCATGACCGGTGGTCTGGTAACATTTTTTTCATGGCCTGCTTTAATAAATAAAAAATTTGAAAATGCAATTTTACTAAAATATTATCTGATGCAGAGATTGTGAAAAAAAAAAATTTAAAATGGTAAATTTAAAATTGTTCCTGTGATGACAGAATGTAGATTTTTTTTAGTGGTGCTTACTTGGAATACAACAAAAGTATTTGAAATGATCTCTAATGCAAAGCTGGTAAAATTCGAAAGTTCTCTGGTACACAATTTTGCGAAATTGTCAAACTGTGATATAACAGTGAATATACTAGTATGTAATCACACTCATCTTGAGTTTATTTTGATAGTGTTGGATGTCCTGTTTCAGGTGCAGATGGCGAGTTTGTACACCACTTGAAAGGATACCTGGCCGGTCTTACCATGCGCCCAGGTAGTACTGAAAGTGAACATGTCATCACCTGTCTGAATGGATGCAAAGAGAGTTTGGAATTCCATGATTTTGATCTGTTAGAATTGGGAGAAGAAGCAACGTTTGATTCAACTCAGTCAGAATTGACTCTCAAGGTAAAGTCTATGTTGTTCATTTCTTAAAGTTGAATCTAAAGATTGGTGAAGACTACCTTGTATCTTCTCATTTCTATAAATCGTAAATTATTTGATTAGCATTAATTAATTTTGTTGAATTCCCATAATTTCAGTATAAACCTTTATAGTAAATAAAATATTTTCACTTAATTTTATTTTCGCCGATTTACTACTGTAGGAATTGTATTGGGACAGTTTGATGTAACTGTTAATTGTCTATCTGTGTGGATGATTGCTGTTGAAGCACGATTGAAATGGAAATGTAATAAACATTTACATCCCTAAAAGTTATGAATCCCTGACAGTAAGAGGAACTTGAATGTGTCCAGACAAACTATTTCATCGATTATTTACCAACGAGTTGTGGTTTGAGTTGGGGGCAATGTGACTGAAACAGTAATTGAAATTCAGCACACTATTTTTTAAAACGCGTTGCTTGAATAAAACTGACCAGACACATTCACATTACCAGACTATTGAACAACTAGGAAAAGTGAAAAAAATACTTCTTATCGCCAGCATAAATGCGTAATTATTTTTTTTACAGAAAAAGTAATTTTTCACCTTTGATTGAGTAACGCGTCGTAGAATGCAGATACGGGCATGCAAAATACACCTGTGAAAAGCTTGAAGTCTGGCGATTCTAAAAATATATACTTTCCTGGGTCTATTTGTAGTCATTTAGTCACAATTAGAAGATGAAAACAAGTATGCAAATAATAGTCCTGCTACCTTAATGTCACCATAACACATTGATCCACATCAATTAACTGACAGATTGATTTTGGTAATGACCTTGTAGCTTTATAACAAAACCTGTTAATCTACTTAGCCTTAGGTATTTGGAAAACAACTGCATTTGATTGGAGTTGGAAACTAAAAGTTAAAATCTCATTATATTGTTAGTCAGGACAACGGATAACTAAATTTGATAAGCTGTCTTGTAATTACTTCCACATGCTGTCTTTGGTTTTGTTGATTCAATGAATTAGAATGATTTGTACTGACTATTTCCAAGCAAATGGGAGCATGTCAATCTTGTTTAAGTAGGTTCAGACAATTCAACAATGTTTGAGCAAGCTTTTTAGTTGTACAAAATAGACAAATTATCCTGGTCAACCGGATATGTCGACAAACAAAAATCAGAATGTCAGTTTGGCAATGGTTTCTATGGAGCAAGTCTTTCAGCATATCTAAGAATACAGTGACTTGGTCTAAAAAAGTCATATTAAGGTAGAGACCTGACAGGTATTTTAATTAGTTAATTAAGAAACCACAAAACAAAACTATATATTTTCGGAAAGCTTATTGTATGAATTTTAAAATTTTTCTAGTAATTTTTTATGGACACTAGTTTGAAATATGTACAAAAATGTGCTTTTTTGGTCAAAAGTGATTTAAAAAAAATTAGCTCCTAAACCATGCTTGTGTTTCCTGTCAAAATTGGTTTGTTGGGTACATCTGTTTACTATGAAGAAAGCGCCGTTTTGAAAACTGTCTACCAGTTGTCAATTTTGCTATTTCAAGTTTATGCATAAATTAACACCCAGGCTAGTTGTCTGTACGATTGTTGTAACACTGTTCAACCAAAAACAATGCCCAGACAGCGTTTTGAAGATAAACACATTGTCAATCATTTGTGAAAATTTCAAAACAAAAGGTCAAAGCATCTAGGAGCTATTTTTTTTAAAGTTCTGGGATGTGCACTAAAAAGAAGCTGAGATAATTGCTAATTTGCACAACCATTCACTCAGTAAGAAGTTTGCCAATGCTCATAATTAAAATGGCTGTAACAGTTCCAAATTTAAATGTATTATCGTTTTGTTAAAAGTTAAATATAGTGCATAATATGGAGATCCCGTCATTTCTTTTTTTCACCATGTTTCTTTTCTATTATTTATGTGCAGCCTTGCTAAGCATTCAAAAGAGATAATGTTTGCACCTGTTATCTATATTTTAAAATTGTTTTTTGAGTATGTTCCACTGTTCATAATTCTACAAAATTTCAACTTTCAATAGCCAAGACTGTTTGGATAATAAAAAGTAATAAAAATAATATTCACTCCCAAGTGCTCACAAACCTGCATCTTACCTTAATCGATATGTAACCTAATATGCAGAACATTATCTTAAAAAAATTTACATTTAATTTTGTGGTTGCCAGGGAGATGATATTTAGTCTATTATTTTCAGTGGGAATTATGTTGCATTATATGCTTGGCCACATGTTGAGGAGATGACAAAATTCAAATTTTTTTCGTACATATAATGAATTTGATTCAAATTTGCATCTCTAAGCAACACCGACTACTTCATAAATATTCAGAACACAAGTCTGTGCTTCATGATTATTCATGTTTTATGCTTAAGCTTTATTTTTGCGAATTTGTGTTTATTTTTATTTTTACTTAGTTGTATGATTTGAGAAAACAGTTGTATGGCCTATATGATTTTAAGCTCAGTGTTAATGATATTGGCTCAGTTGATATACTTATGATCTGCTGAATAGGTATTTTTGGCTGCTTGCTGACTAAGTTTTGTATTGTCTTGGTTTATTTTAGGGTCAGCTGATTGGTGATAATTTCCAAAGACTGATGCAACACATCTCGTATGTGAATTCCCGACAGTTTCCAACACCAGGAAAGAGAGCCATTACTTTAAAAACAAAGGCTATGTAAGTACAACATCAGTGCTCTTAGTATGAGATGTTTTGGGCGTATACTGTACAACTACATTACAACCTGAGTAATGAAATGAGAGGAATTTTAAATTTTATACAATGTAGAATTGTACTCTTAAACTTATTTTTAATTGTAAATTGTAATCCTTAAAATGTGATCACCTCCTCAAATCAAGTTTTGGCATTCCAAACCAGTCTGAATTCTCAAATCTGTGAATGCGTTAAAGTAACCAAGCTTTGAGAAGTATTTGCATCTATCCTGAATTTCAAATAACATGGATGACTAAACACTCTCATTTGTTCTATTACACTTGTTAATATCTATGTTCTACTTCAAGTACTGCAAGTGGACATGCTTTCAAAACCGGTTACAAAGAAGTTGCTTGTAAAACCAATACCTGTTGAGCCGTACATAGCATTGGTGGTCCCCACTTTACAAAGTTTACATACCATGCCACTGAAATAACATATTACTGAAATCGTAATCAGACAGGTGCAACCAACAAACCTGATTTAAAACCTTTTTGACAATTGTATTCCTCCTTGATAGTTGTGACGGTGTGGAGATTCCGATATCAAACATTGATGCATACGTCATGGTGTTACAGCCACCGGAACCTACCATAACTGTAACTTGTTCTGAACATCACGCGCATAAAGAGAGTGATTTTCTAGAGGGTATCAAATTATTTGGTGACGTACACATCGTTAGCACTATAGAAGATGAAGAGGATGAAGATGAGGAGATGGCTACTGAAGGTAATATTCCCTTTCTATTCATTACCTAGTAGGTAATACAGTTGTAGGGTCTGAACTGAAGCATATTGCTGTAAGAAGGAAGTTTCCAGAAATCATTTCCGGATATGTCCTCTTCAGTAACATTAAATAAAATCATCAAAATTCGTTTCATATGCATATTTTCTAGCTTTTTGGATAAACCGTGAACAGCATCGCTGATTCTAAATCTGAGTAATTGTTGTTGACAATTTGATGATATAGAGGTTTAATAGTTGTTTAAAAAATGCAAATTTTTTATTTTTTGAAATCTAGAAATGTTGAAAACCCAAAACAAAACTGAACCTTTACTTTTAGTGCCAGTGAAAGTACCTTATGCTGTAAGTGGATTAAAATTAGGAAAGGGGGGGAGGGGGTCAGGTTTATGAATTTTATAGCTGCAGTGGTGATAATTCTAATTCCTTCTATTTGTCACTTTAGCTGTTAACATTGCTCATAACTTGGATTCCTGTTCGATGCAAGTCAATCCACCACTCAACACTAAAACGGAAAGGATTACTCTACCAGACGAAGAATTGAAAAAATTACATCTGGATAAATACAATTCCACACAGGGTGTTGTCATTAGAGGCAAGTGTGCTTTAGCCTGACTATTGTTCTCAACTTAATATGGTCTTGCCCTTCAAGTTGATGAATACAAATTTAGTTTTCAAACCTCTGTGACGATAGAAAAGATTCTCTGCAAACGGTGGTTGTCAAGGTGTTACCTTTTATGCACAGATGATTGATTACAACCTTGTATATGCTCGTTTGAATATTTTAATAATAACGTATTGCATTGTGGTTCATAATAAGAGATCACCATGGGAAAGAAGCCATTATGTAGAGCTTCAGTAATAAAGCAGTGGTTATAGCTTGAAAGATGTACAATATTTTTGGGGTACAGTTATTCATCTAACTAAAATTACATAGTTGACATTTAGTTTAGTATACAAGTAGTCATCAGTGTCTTGGGGTAGTGGAAGAACTGTTATGTAATCTTTTCTGTATTCTTTGTGTAGGAGTTGATTCCATTGCCAATTATGAAGATATTCTGCGTAAAGTTGTGTACATCAACACTGATCCATCTCAATACTATGAAAGATCATTTAAGTTGTCTTGTTCGGAACTCAATGGTCGATACACAAGCAATTTGGTGGAAGTACAGGTATGTATTTGTAGTATAGTGACAAAAAACCATGCATGGTGTTATGCAGTATGTTTGCATTGTGAACTCGTACATAAAACTAGTGTGTATACACGCATGCTTCTGAAAACAATGTGGCGATTATGATTGCTCTTAAAAAGATAATGAATAGGTCAAAAAGCAGGTCTGTAACATTCCTGGAGATTGGAGAGTGCCCAAATCAAATGTGTATTTGTAGTACTGTACAATCTGTATTAGTAGCCATGGCTTCTATTAAAGGTACAATGCAACAGAGGGGATGCAGCTTCTACACATAAAAAAATTGTGAATTTTTGGTTCTCTAAAGAATGGGTGTGACTTCTATTACAGTTGCATCTTCTAATGCACGTTTTACGGTACTGTATTTATCACACTTAATGGTGATTTTTTTTCCAAATTAGGTGAATATTTTGCACAGCAGTTTTCCAGGTCCTAAAGTGAACAATGATAAAGCAAGTGAGCATGTGGTGAGCTTTAAACATAACAACATTGGTAAACAAGAAATCAATAAAGAACCTGGCCTGCAAAATAAAGAGTCGGCCAGTAAAACAGGTTAGTGCGAGACTATGATGCTGTCAGTGTTTGATGTTTTAAGGGAAATTAATGTCCCCTGTATCAAAATTGTATTCTTGGATTATTCAAACACCTGTACCAAGAGTATATGAATTTGTGTGAATAAGGTAATAAAACATTCAAATTTCAATAATTTTTTATTTTCTTTCATTTGTAGGTACAGCAATGACATTTGTCATTGTGTCCTGTGTTGGCTTCCTCGTCTTCATGATTGTACTGGGCATCTTCCGTATCCGTGCGGCTCATCGTCGTGCTCAAGTTGGTGATGACAGACAAGAAATGGCATGGGATGATTCCTCACTCACTATAACGGTCAACCCAATGCAGGTATGTGAATTTTTGTTTAAATGATGGCTGCTTAATACAGCAAGTTCATGTTACCTACCACAAAGTACTTAGAGACAGCGACATTCTTTACCTATGAATCTATGTGCACAATTACATAATCCTAGGGCTTTAACTTTGAAGTTGAGAAAGAGAACTACTGTAGAATATTTTATTTTCGCTTGGAATTTATTTTCGCTGAAGGGATGATTCTGTGAAAATAAAATCCAGCGAATATACTTTTTTTCCAATATTTCACATAAAGTATTCCACAGTAATTCTCAAAAACCAAAATGTATATAATGACCTTCGTATTTAGTAATATAGAGAATATCAAAAGCAAACTTCTTAGGTAATAGCCTAAAGTTCTGCAATTCTCATAACTGGATTATATTACATCTTGCCAATTCAGCTGCTCAGTTTGTGAAGCCTGTGTGCAAATTGGTAAAAGTTAGTTGGCATTTCTCGCTCATAAAAACTACCCTTGTGTCATCATTTTAATTGTCATTTTAAGTACGGTATCATTGCATGATAAACCTTGTTATAAATTACGTCATCTTGTAAGTTGAGAGTATAAAATGATTAATATGTATGTATATATATATATATATATAATAGCTGTAATTGTTTTTGCTGATCTTCCACTTAATTATTTTTTTTACATTAACAGCAAACTTTAGAGTATGACGATCAAGAATTTCAAGCTGTAGGTGATAGTGACTCGAGTGACGATGACGACGATGATGATGACAGCAGTTGTCATGACGATTTGGACAGCTCAGAAGATGAAGGCGAACCAAGTAAAGAACACCAGCTTGAGTGGGACGATTCAACATTAACATATTGAGCTGGAATCAAGTGGACCCTCTACTAAAACGCTTTACTTTAGTATCCAGAAGAATTTCGAAGATTTTCGTTTGATAAGATACAGCACTATTGGATATGTGAAAGCATGTTTATTGCTTTGCTAGGGGGTCCAGTTTTTAGTTTGCAGTCTCCTACATATTATATTTATATATTCCGAGCAGTCACTGAATTTAAATAAAAAAAATAAAGTTACATATTTCTCAAATTTAAAAATACTCCAAAAGAAATAAACGTATTACATACACATTTACAGGCTAAAACAATGTGTAAAGCGTAAATTTTAAAATACCACAAAACTAATATTTATGGAGTTTGAGACGAGTACAGCAACTTCAGTAGATGCCCTACACTGATTAAAATAACAACAATGATTTGATTTGCCTCTTACCCCATCAATATGCAAGATTAGTTTTTGATATATAATTGGAAAAAAATGTAAATTAAAAACTTGATGTCGCGTTTTATGACGACACAGGTACAAGGTTTAGTTTCCAATGCAGACTAGTCTCTTTAGTATGGCTGCTTCCTGTGTAAATTGTGAAATAGGAATTGTTTAAGTAAACATGGAAATCATTGGATTAAACGTTTATAAAAGTGTCGGCGCACGTTTTCACTGTCGTGTATTTTCTGCAGCAGGGGAACAAAAATCTTTTGAATTAACTTTTGAAGTTTAAAAAAAAGTAGTGTAGAAACGTTGGTTTGACTTCCTCTTCTTGGGTCCATGCTCGTCTAATTAGCGATGTTTCCAACCGTCTAAGGATCTACATGTTTAATATAATACAGCGTAGTATAATTCATATTCCAAAATGATAAAATGACGCTTGCGAGTAGCGTTAACAAAAAACACTCGTAATAGATTTAGATATTCAGTATGGGCCCTGAACATGAACGATTGAACATTTGTAAAATATATAATTGACACTATTCATTCAAATTTTTGAAATAATAATTTTTTGGGACATAGTAAGTTGTGTATGTATAGATGAAGAAAGTTTTGTTTTCCTTAAGAGTTCACTTGCTGTCCAATTTTTATGAAGATTATGGGAATATGTATTTTTACCATTGTTACTATTTCAGACAAAGATTATTGTTTATAATTATAATAATCTGTCTATTTTATTATTGATTTCAAAAAGGAACCAGTTTAGTGAGTCGTGCCCCGCTTCTTAAATGCGACTATATGGAAACAAAGGATTGAGATGGTGGTTTTTGTTGATAAGGATATTTTGTTTTCTCGGAGTGGGCTTGACTGCTACTGAACTGGTTTAAAGTAGTTTAGAAACGTTATATTATTAATAAGTTTAAACACTTTTTTTGGGTTACCCCACTTGACTAAACAGTATATGTCTTGAGAAATGAATAATTTCAGAAATTCACATGCTATTCACAGTCCTTTAGTAATGGTTTCTTTTGAAATGTCAGCCTTGTATTTGTAGTTTTTCAAAGCTAACCATGGAGCAGAAAACTTTACATACTTTCTAAATATCCCAATAATACTAGTTTGCCTTACTGACATTTCAGAATGACTTAAGTGTTCCAGTAATTTTTGCGGTGTTATGTCAATTATTAGTTGTGGGATTACTCCACCTGGTGTACTAGTCATTTCTTGATGTGCTAGGGGGTCTCATTTCATTTCTCAGTCTTGTCAGAGTGTAGCCACTTAGGCATACAGCTTTTCTTTTGTCTACCTGTCCTGTATGATTAAAACGATCACTTGTAATTAACCCTTATATGATGTGTGACAGTGTTTTTATTGTGTGCAAGTTGCAGCAGAAATGACAAAGTTTTTTTTTTTTCAAGAGGTTAAGAGGCCTCTCGAATCATTGACTGTAACTGCCATATTGTTATGAACACCGAAGCAGCGACATTCCTCGCCTCGCCTCGCCTCGCCTCGCCTCGCCTCGCCTCATTCACTTATGCACTTATCTAGCCTTCCAACGCCAACACTGAGGGACACACTGAATATCAAAGATGCAATTCTTTATTCCTTCGCCAAACAAGTTTACTATTAAACTGTGCATCCATCTGAACAGTACACTCGTAAAAATTGGTTTGAAGTAACTAGTTTGAATCGGGCAACAATTTTGAGTCGCGTAAACAAGTCTTCCACTTGACTTGCAACATTGTCGGGCCTAATAAAGTCACTTATTAGGAGTTTTAACGAAATGCTGAATACATTTTTCAAGCGAGGATGGTAAGGCCCGAGAGACTTGTAGCACTTCTCGGCAGGAATGTCACCGGGCAATTTCCATGTAATGCCGCATGAGGGCGTTTACATGCTATAACAGTCTCTCTGGCCTTGCCACCCTTGCTTGAAATGCTTTTGCCATTTCGTTGACACGCTTACGACGTTTGAAAATAAGTGACTCTTTATTAGACCCGAGAACTGTCGATGTTGTCATTTCAGTGTCTTGAAATAATGGTTATTTTATTGGTCTGAGGTCATAACAATTCAGTTAGTGTGGTGGTGTGGCAGAGTATGAGAGCTAGTAAAATGATCTCTTGGCATGTCCTGCAGAATCATTCTTAGTTATTTTGTAACTATCACAATTTGGAAGACCCTTGAGATTCGTTTGAGATTGTGCGATCTTGTGAATGACTGCTTTTATCTCTCTGCCATTTGTACATCTTTAAAATGCTTCATTGCGAGAGGGTGCTATATTAGGAATGGTTCAATTGACTGGATTAGGAGCTATTTAGCGAAACTTAATTTATTTCTACAAGACTATATTCGTTGTGTGAAATTGATTACATTTGTAGTTCCATGCAAGAATTCTAATACTGGTATTAGAATTTACAATGGCATGTGGAGAACATGTACATAAAATTTGCTTACGGTAATTTACTTTATTTTTGCTTGGAATTAATTTTTCCTATTTTCCATGAAGGAGCAATTCAGTGAAAATAAAATCCAGCGAATATACCTTTTTTCCTATATTGACATTCAACTTGCCAAAAATCAGTGAAAATAAATTCCATACAAAACACCAAATGTCTTTAAAGCGAAAATTAATTCCAGCTAAAAATTGGGGGCAGTTTACATATAGAAGATGCACTAAGGCTGAAATGTTAAGTATTTCAGTAAACTACAGCTGATCAAAAAGCACAACATTCTAACGACCTAAAACATGATCAGTTAGTATCTAGGATCCCTATGATAATGACAAATTAAAAAAAAAATAGATTGAGAGGCAATGTTATTCTGGCCAACCTACATAATGCAAATCATGTTCATCTCTTGTATTAGCAGCACCCAATCAGAACTACTACAGACACCTCGTCTTTGCATTGATTGGTTGATTGATTAATCTGACAGATGAGAGCTCGCTGTATGCAACTTAGTAGATTGAAAAGATAGTTTTAGGTTGTTGCACACTGGAGTTTCGAACTTCAACCTGCATCAGCACATCTCATTTGAGTCTCGGACTCTCAGTAAGCTGCTTGGGCTGATAAATATAATGTAAAGAAACGGGTAATCTCAGAGTTTCAGATACCATAGTACATGGCCTGCATACATGGCTGTTTTACAGGTGATATTTACATTGGGATACGACACTTCAACACTGGGCGACAACAAGCCATGGAAATTTGCCTCTACATTCACAGACATCACTCGTGGGTTTGATGCTTGCATTCATGAAATTGCATCGAGAAAATACGTTGGACATGAATTTATCAACATTGGTAATTTCTCCTGAAGGATACCAGTCACTTTATAGGGACTGTGTGGATACATTAGTCTATAAGAGAAAACCTTAAATATCACATCCAAATATCCTTATCAAGGGCGCCCTCTATTGTTTTGATCAAACCCGGGGAACAAAAGTAGATGGTGGGTTACCTACAAGTTAAAACATTGCTTATATACCATATTCTTCAAGTTATAGTTCATGTTTGTGGCTTATCAGAGCTCATTTCATATTCAGTCCATTTCGTGCTAGTAAATTTTTTGATTTTATCGAAATGGAATATTAAGTATTTTTCGAAATTGTCTCTAGAGGGCGCCCTCCCAAATGTTTCCCATTTGCCCATCCCATCCATGTTCATACATCAAATTACATGTACATGTTAATTTACTTTTCCAGTACTTATTCATTACCATTGAAACATATTTCTCATAATCACTAATCTTGTTACTCTGGTAAAAAGTCTACAAAATAGTTTTTATTCTGTTAATCTCTGATAATCTTTTGCCTCACATAGACCGTACTTCCCCGGGTATAAGCCCAGGGGCCTGAACATGTAAAATCGGAAAAATTAGGGGTGGGCTTATACTTGAGGGACCACCTCAGACAAGATATTTTGGGGGGGGGGGGTTAAATTGTAACCATCTTCCCAACCTCGAAAAATTATCCAAATTCCATTTTTCGTTCACAGCGCCGGTCTCTGAGAAATATTACGTCTTTTTGATTTCCACGACACTATAATGATATTAATCAACTAACTAATGTTGTAAAAACAAAGCTATCAAATGAATTTATTCAATCATGCAGAAAACAATTAAATAAAAAAGAGGGGAACAAACTTAGAACATATAGTGTATTTAAACAAAAATTTGAACTAGAAAACTATCTAAATGAAATGAAAAACTTCAGCCAACGTAGAGTTTTAGCAAAGTTCAGGCTCAGTGACCACAACCTTGGAATTGAATTGGGAAGAAAGAGTAAACCAAAAACCCCAGAAAATGAAAGAACTTGCAAAAAATGCAATTCAGAAATTTCTTTTGTTGAATTTCAGTGTATTTTAATTTTAGTGTGTCTTATTTTATTTGTCTTTAGTAATCATTTTTTACCTTACGAAACCCACAGATGGTTAAGTTGTGTAAAAGTTATTATTATTATTATTCAAAAAAGTAGAACGATGTTCAATGACCAGGTTTCACGACTTGACGATCACATTTTTGGCGTTTCTAAAACTACTACTCAAAAGAAATATGGATTACTTCAGTATTGCAACATCGGGACTCATCGTGAGTAAATAACAGAATAGAGAAGGTGCGAACTATGTTCCGTACATTCGCCGGCCATGCACTCTGAAATTAATGCGAGTTTTCTTGTAAAAGCAGGAACCAAACTACCATACCAATCACGATTATTATGCAATAAAATACACTTTTTGCATGCATATTTTAATAAATGTTGTCAACGCCCGGTAAAAACACCCTGGGTCTATACTCGGGGATGCCCTCAACTTGTTAAATGTCTAAAAACAGAGGGGTGGGCTTATACTCGGGGAGGGGCTTATACTCGGGGAAGTACGATAATAAAAGAATTAAGTCTGTACTTTGTCAATTTTACTGAAACTAGCAAGAGTGTCGAAAATTATTTGTGATAAAAATATATATTTTGGAAAACAATTATTAAAATATGCTGATTCCGTGCAATAACAAAACAGTCATAAAGGGCGCTGATTCGAGGCCAGTGTAAGTTTTTTTCAATCACATGACAATGGTGACATCATCTGTCAATTTGAAATTTTTTAAGAAATCAAGAATCGTTGTTCATTGAAGAAAACTTGTTTACAGAATATTAAAAAAAAAAAATGAACACTTCTAATAGTGAAAATATGGTACATTCTTCACACAAGGGTCAAAGAGACAACATAAATATATGCGCTATTAATACACACAATACAGTAACTCATCTGTACAGCAATGCAATCAGATTAAGAGTGTCTGAATTTCAGCTTTGCGATCTACAGTCTCCACGAGTTTGAATACAGGCTTGTACATATGTAACCTCGATTTCAAACCCGGGGAACAAACTTATGTGATGGAGTACCTACAAGTTAAAACATTGCTTGTACATATGTAAGCTCAATTTGCATATCAATTTTAATATCTCAAAAATACTTTAGTTGTATGGGATTTATTTTTTCATCCAATGTATCAAGTATAATTCCAAGGGCGCCCTCTATTGTTTTGATCAAACCCGTGAACAAACTTATGTGATGGGGTGCCTACATTGCTTGTACATATGTAACCTCAATTTGCATATCAATTTGAATATCTCAGAAATACTTTAGTTGTATGGGATTTATTTTTTCATCCAATGTATCAAGTATAATTCCAAGGGCGCCCTCTATTGTTTTGATCAAACCCGGGAAACAAACTTGTGTGATGAGGTACCTACAAGTTAAAACGTTGCTTGTACATATGTAACCTCGATTTGCATATCAATTTGGATATCTCAGAAATAATTTAGTTGTATGGGATTTATTTTTTCATCCAATGTATCAAGTATAATTCCAAGGGCGCCCTCTATTGTTTTGATCAAACCCGGGGAACAAACTTATGTGATGGGGTACCTACAAGTTAAAACATTGCTTGTACATATGTAACCTCAATTTGCATATCAATTTTAATATCTCAGAAATACTTTAGTTGTATGGGATTTATTTTTTCATCCAATGCATCAAGTATAATTCCAAGGGCGCCCTCTATTGTTTTGATCAAACCCGGGGAACAAACTTATGTGATGGGGTACCTACAAGTTAAAACATTGCTTGTACATATGTAACCTCAATTTGCATATCAATTTGGATATCTCAGAAATAATTTAGTTGTATGGGATTTATTTTTTCATCCAATGTATCAAGTATAATTCCAAGGGCGCCCTCTATTGTTTTGATCAAACCCGGGGAACAAACTTATGTGATGGGGTACCTACAAGTTAAAACATTGCTTGTACATATGTAACCTCAATTTGCATATCAATTTGGATATCTCAGAACTACTTTAGTTGTATGGGATTTATTTTTTCATCTAATGTATCAAGTATAATTCCAAGATTCTCTGTACAATGTAATAGAAATTTGTTTTCAGAAAATGATACAACCTTTATTTTGAATATATCCGAGGGAGATTGAGGGAGTTTCTATGTCAGGATCTATTCCAAGTGCAAGTGTGGAACAAGTTATATCATATGTATTAATGTACCAAAACTATTAAAACATGAATAATATTTTAATATAAAAAAGGCAATGATTTTCATTCGTTCCAAATTTTTCCTACCAAGCTCATCATTATCCAGATTTTCAAAAAAATGTTTGAAGGGTCATATTTTACATTTTTCTTGTACATCCTGTGATAACTGCACAATATGAGCAAGTGATTTTCCCCAAAACAACCCTGTTTTTTATTATTGCTAATAGATTATAATAGAGTAACCTCAAAGTGTTAAAAGAAATGTTTTTGTGAAAGTATATTAAACATCTTCAACACACCGCCTGTATGCGCCATTTATTCTTATTCATTTTGGTTTCATTAGGCAATGTGTTAAAATAAGATCTTAGAATATTTTTTTTATTCTTTTTTGTATTTCTCTTTTTTTTTCTAGTTTAATTATTATTTTTCATACATTTTATTTCATTTTAGTATATTATATTTTAGATAGTACTGTAAAATCTGTATTAGAAACCGTGGCATCTATTAAAATGGTACAATGCAAAAGAGGGGATGCAGCTTCTATTAGAGCACCTACACATATGAGAAATCATGAATTTTTTATTCTCAATTATTCCAAAAGAATGGGTGCGACTTCTATTAGGGTTGCAGCTTTTAATACAGATTTTACGTTAGATTTTTTGTTTAAGTTTTAGTAACGTAAAAGCCCAGAGGCAATAGTCAAAACAACACAACAATGATACAAGTACTTAAAAAAAATACACGCCATGTGGCATGTTTTCTTATCATGGTATAAAACAATTTGCAAGATGATCTAATCAGATAAAAAAAAATTTTTGTTTTTTTTTGCAAAACCTACATATTATTCACTGGTCTATGCATCAAGTTCTATAATTCAGATTCAAATTGATCGATAACTTTAACATTTTGCTTCCAAATATATTGATTCTCAGAGAAATATATCAATATATATATATATGTGATTATGCTCTGGATCAATCCACTCGAATCGCTGTATCGATCTAGACCTAAACGACCTTTGGAACTAGATCGATTCAATGTTTATATCAATTAAACAAACAATGTGTCAATGACACACAAGGAATTAACTGCTTTGAATTTCACAAAGGACAAATTTTGGCGAAACAGTGAAAATCGTTCAGGGGTCTTGCATGGAATGTTAGCTATTTACACATAGCTTAAAGGCAATGTTTGTCGCACCACGTCCTGTTCGATATGGGACTCCTAGCGACATACACAATGTGTAAAATACATTGTTTACATGAAATTTGAACACTCGCTACACGATGACCACCACCTTTTAATTTGTTGTGAGTTTGTACCATAATGTCTCATTTCACTAATTTAGCACATGCCTGTTGATACGATGTACTATAATGTCTCATTTCACTAATTTAGCACATGCTTGTTGATATGATGTACCATAATGTCTCATTTCAATATTTTAGCACATGTCTGTTGATATAATGTACCATAATGTCTCATTTCACTATTTTAGCACATGTCTGTTGATACGATGTACCATAATGTCTCATTTCACTATTTTAGTACATGCTTGTTGATATGATGTACCATAATGTCTCATTTCAATATTTTAGCACAAGCTTGTTGATACAATGTACCATGATGTCTCATTTCACTAATTTAGTGCATGCTTGTTGATACGATGTACCATAATGTCTCATTTCAATATTTTACCACATGCTTGTTGATACAATGTACCATAATGTCTCATTTCAATATTTTAGCACATGCTTGTTGATACAATGTACCATGATGTCTCATTTCACTAATTTAGCACATGCTTGTTGATACAATGTACCATAATGTCTCATTTCAATATTTTACCACATGCTTGTTGATACAATGTACCATAATGTCTGGTTTCAATATTTTAGCACATGCTTGTTAATACAATGTACCATGATGTCTCATTTCACTAATTTAGTGCATGCTTTTGGATACAATGTACCATGATGTCTCATTTCACTAATTTAGTGCATGCTTTAGGATACAATGTACCATAATGTCTCATTTCAATATTTTAGTGCTAGCTGTTGATACATGTACCATGATGTCTCATTTCACTAATTTAGTGCATGCTTTAGGATACAATGTACCATAATGTCTCATTTCAATATTTTAGTGCTAGCTGTTGATACATGTACCATAATGTCTCATTTCACTAATTTAGCACATGCTTGTTGATATGATGTACCATAATGTCTCATTTCAATATTTTAGCACATGTCTGTTGATATGATGTACCATAATGTCTCATTTCACTATTTTAGCACATGTCTGTTGATACGATGTACCATAATGTCTCATTTCACTAATTTAGCACATGCCTGTTGATACGATGTACCATAATGTCTCATTTCACTAATTTAGCACATGCTTGTTGATATGATGTACCATAATGTCTCATTTCAATATTTTAGCACATGCTTGTTGATATGATGTACTGTTATTGTATCTCATCAGATTACCGAATTTTACAAAGTCGGCAAAATTCTGCAGCGGACAAAGTCCATCTTTAGTGACAGACCGACAGAAACGTGCATGTTGTGTTAAATTTTTACCATTATAGATAATACTTATAAAGTGTTCTGCTGTTTTTGTATTTTCCCATAGTTCAAAAATTAGTCGGGAAGCGTACGGGGGCCACACATGCTCTGGAAGATCCAAAACGTCAACCATCGGTGAAATAGTAACATCATGTGCTGAAAATAACGAGAATTTCACCGATTTTTTGTTGATTATTTGTGTCTCCATAACTTTAAGTATTTTTTCTAGCAGCGGCTGCATATGCAATCCAACATATTTCTGACGAGCTGTGTTAAATCCTTTGTTTGTTACCTCGGCAACCATATATGTGTGATTGATGATGGTCCCAAAATGATGAGGTATATTAACGCAATTTTTGGCTCCACATGGTAACTTCTTCTTGTGACAGATTAGGCCTGTTAGCGAATCTTGTACTTTTGTAGGGTAAATAAACTTGTCAGGTTGAATTTCAAGAATATCTGCCATTTCACTAAGAACTGATGTTAAGTTAATGTTTTTCATGCGCAGTTTTTGCAAATCTTCATCATTTTCAACCATGTACATTTTCATTGCATCACACTTGCAATTTTTATCACAAAAATTCAGCCATTGTGTAGTGGATAGTTTCATTTGAAATCTTGTGAAATCAAAGTCTGGCAGAAAACCGTACAGAAATGCCACTGAACTTTGAACCGTTCGGGCATATGGCGTACTTTCTACTAATAGTTCGTCCCCTGACCATTTATGCGCCGGGAAAAGATTTGTGTTTTTAAAATACCTCTCTTGCAAATGGTTGCCAAGAAGAAGATGTTGCAATGCCCCAAGTGGGGTCAAAGTTGACTCAGCACAGTTTCGGGCATCAGGTATTGGTGTAAATTGTTTGACACCCAGAAATTTATAAAACTGGTCTTTATGCGATCTCATATATTTGACGTACTTCGCTGCTATCGGGTACTCGGTCATCACTTTCTGATCAAATTCACATCCCCACTTGGTATGTTTGTCTAAAAAGTAACCTATTGGGGTACGATCGCCGTGACGAATAACTACAGCCACATTGATGAGTCTGTGACGAGCACTGCCCTCACCTGTAGGAAATGTACCAAATGGTTTACACATGTAATTAATAAAATGAGGTAATTTGCATAAAATACAAATGAACTGTAATGAAACTACTGTAAAAATAGAAATATGTGATGGTGTACGAATAATCATCTGGTTTAAATTCACTCGTCTGTGGTTGAAACAAAACCTTCGAACTTTAACTGTGTAAATCTATCAGCCACAAAAAAGCTATTATAAAACACAGTGAATGGTGGAGTGTTTATGGTGATTCCTCTCAAATAAATCCCACAATGTAATTTAATTGGATATGATATCTCTCCCACAATGCAATTCAAGGGGATGTGATATCACTCCCACAATGCAATTCAAAGGGACATGAAATCACCAATCCCAGAATGTAATTTAATGGAATATGATATCTCTCCCACAATGCAATTCAAGGGGATGTGATATCTCTCCCACAATGCAATTCAAAGGGACATGAAATCACCAATCCCACAATGCAATTTAATGGGATATGATATCTCTCCCACAATGCAATTTAGTGGGATATGATATTTCTCCCACAATGCAAATTAGTGGGATATGATATCTCTCCCACAATGCAATTTAATGGGATATGATATCTCTCCCACAATGCAATTTAATGGGATATGATATCTCTCCCACAATGCAATTTAATGGGATATGATATCTCTCCCACAATGCAATTTAATGGGATATGATATCTCTCCCACAAGGCAATTTAATGGGATATGATATATCTCGCCCACAATGCAATTTAATGGGATATGATATTTCTCCCACAATGCAAATTAGTGGGATATGATATCTCTCCCACAATGCAATTTAATGGGATATGATATCTCTCCCACAATGCAATTTAATGGGATATGATATCTCTCCCACAATGCAATTTAATGGGATATGATATCTCTCCCACAATGCAATTTAATGGGATATGATATCTCTCCCACAAGGCAATTTAATGGGATATGATGTTTCTCCCACAATGCAAATTAGTGGGATATGATATATCTCTCCCACAATGCAATTTAATGGGATATGATATCTCTCCCACAATGCAATTTAAAGTGAAGTGATATCACCAATCCCATAATGCAATACAAGGACATATGACATCATCAACTCACCTTCAGTGCCACTTCCAATTGATGCTACGGGATTGCAGTATTTCTCAACTCTTTCATAAATCTCACGATTACTGATTTGATTTCCTGTTGAGATAAAATACACCTTACCATACATATCAGCTAGTTATCACTGAAGTCATATTTCAATGTTGAGAGCGGGAAAAGATGTATTTTCATTGATCACGAAGAATACAAATGTGACACCCATCACCTTCATGGATTACCATAAACCACTGAATTTTCAATACTAGAAATGTTCGAAAATGTTTGCGATGTCAATTTTGCAAAGCTTTTAACGACAGAATCATCTATTGTCACTATTCAAAAAATAACTTATTTCCAATTGGTTTTCAAAACATTTAATCAATGCATGTAGCTAATGGAAAAATTACGATACAATTTCAAATTTGATTTACAATTTACAAACAATTATAGAAAAATACCGAAAAAAATTACACTACAATTTGGTGGGAAAAATTGTTGCGTTTAAGTGTTTGAATGTCCACTGATAAAAAAATTTCTTCCAAAATTAAAGCAGTTAACAATACTACAAGGGTTTGATTTCCTTCGAGAAATTCAACAACCAGGAAATAAATACTACCGTAGTACATTCAGATACTGCTAATTCTTATTGCATGTAAGCCTTCTGTTATTTGCTTCCATTTTTCAAACTTCTTCAGCGTGAAATTATCTTCATTAATATCTTTAATTGGTAGCATTCATGTTACAGCTGAGTAAACACACTCTAATAATTTGTCTACTCGAAAAGACATTTTGATATTTCTCCAAACAAATCAGCCATGTCTAAAAATAATAACTGGCTTGTGGTTCAATTCATATAAGGATTACCATATCTGCAAGTGCCGCTTGCTCAAATAATAACATACCTGCATATGCGATCTGCTTGCCATCGTTGCTATACAATATTTCAGCCTTATTTTCAGAGATTTCCTGGTATTTTCCTGATGTTGAATCCTTCCGAAATATCGCTGTCGTGATAAAATTATTTAGACATTATGGTGAAAAAAATAAATAAAATAAACATGTGGTGAAAGTAATGTAATGTTATTTGAAAGTTTTTTCAAAATATGTTGGTATAAGTGTATCAATTTGTGGCAATGTGCATCAACCAGTATGAATGCGCAGCAATTCTGAAATGCATAGCAATGTGCATCATCCAGTATGAATGCGCAGAAATTCTGAAATGCATAGCGACGTGCATCATCCAGTATGAATGCGCAGCAATTCTGAATGCATAGCAATTCTGAAATGCATAGCAATGTGCATCATCCAGTATGAATGCGCTGCAATTCTGAAATGCATAGCAATGTGCATCATCCAGTATGAATGCGCTGCAATTCTGAAATGCATAGCAACGTGCATCATCCAGTATGAATGTGCAGCAATTCTGAAATGCATAGCAATGTGCATCATCCAGTATGAATGTGCAGCAATTCTGAAATGCATAGCAATGTGCATCATCCAGTACGAATGCGCAGCAATTCTGAAATGCATAGCAATGTGCATCATCCAGTATGAATGCACAGCAATTCTGAAATGCATAGCAATGTGCATCATCCAGTACGAATGCACAGCAATTCTGAAATGCATAGCAATGTGTATCATCCAGTATGAATGCACAGCAATTCTGAAATGCATAGCAATGTGCATCATCCAGTATGAATGCACAGCAATTCTGAAATGCATAGCAATGTGTATCATCCAGTATGAATGCACAGCAATTCTGAAATGCATAGCAATGTGCATCATCCAGTATGAATGCACAGCAATTCTGAAATGCATTGCAATGTGCATCATCCAGTATGAATGCACAGCAATTCTGAAATGCATAGCAATGTGCATCATCCAGTATGAATGCACAGCAATTCTGAAATGCATAGCAATGTGTATCATCCAGTATGAATGTGCAGCAATTCTGAAATGCATAGCAATGTGCATCATCCAGTACGAATGCGCAGCAATTCTGAAATGCATAGCAATGTGCATCATCCAGTATGAATGCACAGCAATTCTGAAATGCATAGCAATGTGTATCATCCAGTATGAATGCACAGCAATTCTGAAATGCATAGCAATGTGTATCATCTAGTATGAATGCACAGCAATTCTGAAATGCATAGCAATGTGCATCATCCAGTACGAATGCACAGCAATTCTGAAATGCATATCAATGTGCATCATCAAGTATGAATGCACAGCAATTCTGAAATGCATAGCAATGTGCATCATCCAGTATGAATGCACAGCAATTCTGAAATGCATAGCAATGTGCATCATCCAGTATGAATGCACAGCAATTCTGAAATGCATAGCAATGTGTATCATCTAGTATGAATACACAGCAATTCTGAAATGCATATCAATGTGTATCATCCAGTATGAATGCGCAGAAATTCTGAAATGCATAGCGACGTGCATCATCCAGTATGAATGCGCAGCAATTCTGAATGCATAGCAATTCTGAAATGCATAGCAATGTGCATCATCCAGTATGAATGCGCTGCAATTCTGAAATGCATAGCAATGTGCATCATCCAGTATGAATGCGCTGCAATTCTGAAATGCATAGCAACGTGCATCATCCAGTATGAATGTGCAGCAATTCTGAAATGCATAGCAATGTGCATCATCCAGTATGAATGCACAGCAATTCTGAAATGCATAGTAATGTGCATCATCCAGTATGAATGCACAGCAATTCTGAAATGCATAGCAATGTGCATCATCCAGTATGAATACACAGCAATTCTGAAATGCATAGCAATGTGCATCATCCAGTACGAATGCACAGCAATTCTGAAATGCATAGCAATGTGTATCATCCAGTATGAATGCACAGCAATTCTGAAATGCATAGCAATGTGCATCATCCAGTATGAATGCACAGCAATTCTGAAATGCATAGCAATGTGTATCATCCAGTATGAATGCACAGCAATTCTGAAATGCATAGCAATGTGCATCATCCAGTATGAATGCACAGCAATTCTGAAATGCATTGCAATGTGCATCATCCAGTATGAATGCACAGCAATTCTGAAATGCATAGCAATGTGCATCATCCAGTATGAATGCACAGCAATTCTGAAATGCATAGCAATGTGTATCATCCAGTATGAATGTGCAGCAATTCTGAAATGCATAGCAATGTGCATCATCCAGTACGAATGCGCAGCAATTCTGAAATGCATAGCAATGTGCATCATCCAGTATGAATGCACAGCAATTCTGAAATGCATAGCAATGTGTATCATCCAGTATGAATGCACAGCAATTCTGAAATGCATAGCAATGTGTATCATCTAGTATGAATGCACAGCAATTCTGAAATGCATAGCAATGTGCATCATCCAGTACGAATGCACAGCAATTCTGAAATGCATATCAATGTGCATCATCAAGTATGAATGCACAGCAATTCTGAAATGCATAGCAATGTGCATCATCCAGTATGAATGCACAGCAATTCTGAAATGCATAGCAATGTGCATCATCCAGTATGAATGCACAGCAATTCTGAAATGCATAGCAATGTGTATCATCTAGTATGAATACACAGCAATTCTGAAATGCATATCAATGTGTATCATCCAGTATGAATGCACAGCAATTCTGAAATGCATAGCAATGTGCATCATCCAGTATGAATGCACAGCAATTCTGAAATGCATAGCAATGTGTATCATCCAGTATGAATGCACAGCAATTCTGAAATGCATATCAATGTGCATCATCCAGTATGAATGCACAGCAATTCTGAAATGCATAGCAATGTGTATCATCCAGTATGAATGCACAGCAATTCTGAAATGCATAGCAATGTGCATCATCCAGTATGAATGCACAGCAATTCTGAAATGCATAGCAATGTGTATCATCCAGTATGAATACACAGCAATTCTGAAATGCATATCAATGTGCATCATCCAGTATGAATGCACAGCAATTCTGAAATGCATAGCAATGTGTATCATCTAGTATGAATGCACAGCAATTCTGAAATGCATAGCAATGTGCATCATCCAGTATGAATGCACAGCAATTCTGAAATGCATATCAATGTGCATCATCCAGTATGAATGCACAGCAATTCTGAAATGCATAGCAATGTGCATCATCCAGTATGAATGTGCAGCAATTCTGAAATGCATAGCAATGTGCATCATCAAGTATGAATGCACAGCAATTCTGATATGCATAGCAATGTGCATCATCCAGTATGAATGCACAGCAATTCTGAAATGCATAGCAATGTGCATCATCCAGTACGAATGCGCAGCAATTCTGAAATGCATAGCAATGTGTATCATCCAGTATGAATGCACAGCAATTCTGAAATGCATAGCAATGTGCATCATCAAGTATGAATGCACAGCAATTCTGAAATGCATAGCAATGTGCATCATCCAGTACGAATGCGCAGCAATTCTGAAATGCATAGCAATGTGCATCATCCAGTATGAATGCGCAGCAATTCTGAAATGCATAGCAATGTGCATCATCCAGTATGAATGCACAGCAATTCTGAAATGCATAGCAATGTGCATCATCCAGTATGAATGCACAGCAATTCTGAAATGCATAGCAATGTGTATCATCCAGTATGAATGCGCAGCAATTCTGAAATGCATAGCAATGTGCATCATCCAGTATGAATGTGCAGCAATTCTGAAATGCATAGCAATGTGCATCATCCAGTATGAATGTGCAGCAATTCTGAAATGCATAGCAATGTGCATCATCCAGTATGAATGCACAGCAACTCTGAAATGCATAGCAATGTGCATCATCTAGTATGAATGCACAGCAATTCTGAAATGCATAGCAATGTGCATCATCCAGTATGAATGTGCAGCAATTCTGAAATGCATAGCAATGTGCATCATCCAGTATGAATGTGTAGCAATTCTGAAATGCATAGTAATGTGTATCATCCAGTATGAATGCGCAGCAATTCTGAAATGCATAGCAATGTGCATCATCCAGTATGAATGTGCAGCAATTCTGAAATGCATAGCAATGTGCATCATCCAGTATGAATGCACAGCAATTCTGAAATGCATAGCAATGTGCATCATCCAGTATGAATGTGCAGCAATTCTGAAATGCATAGCAATGTGCATCATCCAGTATGAATGTGCAGCAATTCTGAAATGCATAGCAATGTGCATCATCCAGTATGAATTTGCAGCAATTCTGAAATGCATAGTAATGTGCATCATCCAGTATGAATGCACAGCAATTCTGAAATGCATAGTAATGTGCATCATCCAGTATGAATGCACAGCAATTCTGAAATGCATAGCAATGTGCATCATCCAGTATGAATGCACAGCAATTCTGAAATGCATAGTAATGTGCATCATCCAGTATGAATGCACAGCAATTCTGAAATGCATAGCAATGTGCATCATCCAGTATGAATACACAGCAATTCTGAAATGCATAGCAATGTGCATCATCCAGTATGAATGCGCAGCAATTCTGAAATGCATAGCAATGTGCATCATCCAGTATGAATGCACAGCAATTCTGAAATGCATAGCAATGTGCATCATCCAGTATGAATACGCAGCAATTCTGATATGCATAGCAATGTGCATCATCCAGTATGAATGCACACCAATTCTGAAATGCATAGCAATGTGCATCATCCAGTATGAATGTGTAGCAATTCTGAAATGCATGGCAATGTGCATCATCCAGTATGAATGCGCAGCAATTCTGAAATGCATAGCAATGTGCATCATCCAGTATGAATGCATAGCAATTCTGAAATGCATAGTAATGTGCATCATCCAGTATGAATGCACAGCAATTCTGAAATGCATAGTAATGTGCATCATCCAGTATGAATGCATAGCAATTCTGAAATGCATAGTAATGTGCATCATCCAGTATGAATGCACAGCAATTCTGAAATGCATATCAATGTGCATCATCCAGTATGAATGCACAGCAATTCTGAAATGCATAGCAATGTGCATCATCCAGTATGAATGCACAGCAATTCTGAAATGCATAGTAATGTGCATCATCCAGTATGAATGCACAGCAATTCTGAAATGCATAGCAATGTGCATCATCCAGTTTGAATGCACAGCAATTCTGAAATGCATAGCAATGTGCATCATCCAGTATGAATGCACAGCAATTCTGAAATGCATATCAATGTGCATCATCCAGTATGAATGCACAGCAATTCTGAAATGCATTGCAATGTGCATCATCCAGTATGAATGCACAGCAATTCTGAAATGCATAGCAATGTGCATCATCCAGTATGAATGCACAGCAATTCTGAAATGCATAGCAATGTGCATCATCCAGTATGAATGCACAGCAATTCTGAAATGCATAGCAATGTGCATCATCCAGTATGAATGCACAGCAATTCTGAAATGCATTGCAATGTGCATCATCCAGTATGAATGCACAGCAATTCTGAAATGCATAGCAATGTGCATCATCCAGTATGAATGCACAGCAATTCTGAAATGCATAGCAATGTGCATCATCCAGTATGAATGCATAGCAATTCTGAAATGCATAGCAATGTGCATCATCCAGTATGAATGCACAGCAATTCTGAAATGCATAGCAATGTGCATCATCTAGTATGAATGCACAGCAATTCTGAAATGCATAGCAATGTGCATCATCTAGTATGAATGCGCAGCAATTCTGAAATGCATAGCAATGTGCATCATCCAGTATGAATGCACAGCAATTCTGAAATGCATTGCAATGTGCATCATCCAGTATGAATGCACAGCAATTCTGAAATGCATAGCAATGTGCATCATCCAGTATGAATGTGCAGCAATTCTGAAATGCATAGCAATGTGAATCATCCAGTATGAATGCACAGCAATTCTGAAATGCATAGCAATGTGCATCATCCAGTATGAATGCACAGCAATTCTGAAATGCATAGCAATGTGCATCATCCAGTATGAATGCATAGCAATTCTGAAATGCATAGCAATGTGCATCATCCAGTATGAATGCACAGCAATTCTGAAATGCATAGCAATGTGCATCATCTAGTATGAATGCACAGCAATTCTGAAATGCATAGCAATGTGCATCATCCAGTATGAATGCACAGCAATTCTGAAATGCATTGCAATGTGCATCATCCAGTATGAATGTGCAAGTCTGAAATGCATAGCAATGTGCATCATCCAGTATGAATGCACAGCAATTCTGAAATGCATAGCAATGTGCATCATCCAGTATGAATGCACAGCAATTCTGAAATGCATAGCAATGTGCATCATCCAGTATGAATGTGCAAGTCTGAAATGCATAGCAATGTGCATCATCCAGTATGAATGTGCAAGTCTGAAATGCATAGCAATGTGCATCATCCAGTATGAATGCACAGCAATTCTGAAATGCATAGCAATGTGCATCATCCAGTATGAATGTGCAGCAATTCTGAAATGCATAGCAATGTGAATCATCCAGTATGAATGCACAGCAATTCTGAAATGCATAGCAATGTGCATCATCCAGTATGAATGCACAGCAATTCTGAAATGCATAGCAATGTGCATCATCCAGTATGAATGTGCAAGTCTGAAATGCATAGCAATGTGCATCATCCAGTATGAATGTGCAAGTCTGAAATGCATAGCAATGTGCATCATCCAGTATGAATGCACAGCAATTCTGAAATGCATAGCAATGTGCATCATCCAGTATGAATGTGCAGCAATTCTGAAATGCATAGCAATGTGAATCATCCAGTATGAATGCACAGCAATTCTGAAATGCATAGCAATGTGCATCATCCAGTATGAATGCACAGCAATTCTGAAATGCATAGCAATGTGCATCATCCAGTATGAATGCACAGCAATTCTGAAATGCATAGCAATGTGTATCATCTAGTATGAATACACAGCAATTCTGAAATGCATATCAATGTGTATCATCCAGTATGAATGCGCAGAAATTCTGAAATGCATAGCGACGTGCATCATCCAGTATGAATGCGCAGCAATTCTGAATGCATAGCAATTCTGAAATGCATAGCAATGTGCATCATCCAGTATGAATGCGCTGCAATTCTGAAATGCATAGCAATGTGCATCATCCAGTATGAATGCGCTGCAATTCTGAAATGCATAGCAACGTGCATCATCCAGTATGAATGTGCAGCAATTCTGAAATGCATAGCAATGTGCATCATCCAGTATGAATGTGCAGCAATTCTGAAATGCATAGCAATGTGCATCATCCAGTACGAATGCGCAGCAATTCTGAAATGCATAGCAATGTGCATCATCCAGTATGAATGCACAGCAATTCTGAAATGCATAGCAATGTGCATCATCCAGTACGAATGCACAGCAATTCTGAAATGCATAGCAATGTGTATCATCCAGTATGAATGCACAGCAATTCTGAAATGCATAGCAATGTGCATCATCCAGTATGAATGCACAGCAATTCTGAAATGCATAGCAATGTGTATCATCCAGTATGAATGCACAGCAATTCTGAAATGCATAGCAATGTGCATCATCCAGTATGAATGCACAGCAATTCTGAAATGCATTGCAATGTGCATCATCCAGTATGAATGCACAGCAATTCTGAAATGCATAGCAATGTGCATCATCCAGTATGAATGCACAGCAATTCTGAAATGCATAGCAATGTGTATCATCCAGTATGAATGTGCAGCAATTCTGAAATGCATAGCAATGTGCATCATCCAGTACGAATGCGCAGCAATTCTGAAATGCATAGCAATGTGCATCATCCAGTATGAATGCACAGCAATTCTGAAATGCATAGCAATGTGTATCATCCAGTATGAATGCACAGCAATTCTGAAATGCATAGCAATGTGTATCATCTAGTATGAATGCACAGCAATTCTGAAATGCATAGCAATGTGCATCATCCAGTACGAATGCACAGCAATTCTGAAATGCATATCAATGTGCATCATCAAGTATGAATGCACAGCAATTCTGAAATGCATAGCAATGTGCATCATCAAGTATGAATGCACAGCAATTCTGAAATGCATAGCAATGTGCATCATCCAGTATGAATGCACAGCAATTCTGAAATGCATAGCAATGTGCATCATCCAGTATGAATGCACAGCAATTCTGAAATGCATAGCAATGTGTATCATCTAGTATGAATACACAGCAATTCTGAAATGCATATCAATGTGTATCATCCAGTATGAATGCACAGCAATTCTGAAATGCATAGCAATGTGCATCATCCAGTATGAATGCACAGCAATTCTGAAATGCATAGCAATGTGTATCATCCAGTATGAATGCACAGCAATTCTGAAATGCATATCAATGTGCATCATCCAGTATGAATGCACAGCAATTCTGAAATGCATAGCAATGTGTATCATCCAGTATGAATGCACAGCAATTCTGAAATGCATAGCAATGTGCATCATCCAGTATGAATGCACAGCAATTCTGAAATGCATAGCAATGTGTATCATCCAGTATGAATACACAGCAATTCTGAAATGCATATCAATGTGCATCATCCAGTATGAATGCACAGCAATTCTGAAATGCATAGCAATGTGTATCATCTAGTATGAATGCACAGCAATTCTGAAATGCATAGCAATGTGCATCATCCAGTATGAATGCACAGCAATTCTGAAATGCATATCAATGTGCATCATCCAGTATGAATGCACAGCAATTCTGAAATGCATAGCAATGTGCATCATCCAGTATGAATGTGCAGCAATTCTGAAATGCATAGCAATGTGCATCATCAAGTATGAATGCACAGCAATTCTGATATGCATAGCAATGTGCATCATCCAGTATGAATGCACAGCAATTCTGAAATGCATAGCAATGTGCATCATCCAGTACGAATGCGCAGCAATTCTGAAATGCATAGCAATGTGTATCATCCAGTATGAATGCACAGCAATTCTGAAATGCATAGCAATGTGCATCATCAAGTATGAATGCACAGCAATTCTGAAATGCATAGCAATGTGCATCATCCAGTACGAATGCGCAGCAATTCTGAAATGCATAGCAATGTGCATCATCCAGTATGAATGCGCAGCAATTCTGAAATGCATAGCAATGTGCATCATCCAGTATGAATGCACAGCAATTCTGAAATGCATAGCAATGTGCATCATCCAGTATGAATGCACAGCAATTCTGAAATGCATAGCAATGTGTATCATCCAGTATGAATGCGCAGCAATTCTGAAATGCATAGCAATGTGCATCATCCAGTATGAATGCGCAGCAATTCTGAAATGCATAGCAATGTGCATCATCCAGTATGAATGTGCAGCAATTCTGAAATGCATAGCAATGTGCATCATCCAGTATGAATGCACAGCAACTCTGAAATGCATAGCAATGTGCATCATCTAGTATGAATGCACAGCAATTCTGAAATGCATAGCAATGTGCATCATCCAGTATGAATGTGCAGCAATTCTGAAATGCATAGCAATGTGCATCATCCAGTATGAATGCACAGCAATTCTGAAATGCATAACAATGTGCATCATCCAGTATGAATGCACAGCAATTCTGAAATGCATAACAATGTGTATCATCCAGTATGAATGCACAGCAATTCTGAAATGCATAGCAATGTGCATCATCCAGTATGAATGCACAGCAATTCTGAAATGCATAGCAATGTGCATCATCCAGTATGAATGCACAGCAATTCTGAAATGCATAGCAATGTGTATCATCCAGTATGAATGCACAGCAATTCTGAAATGCATAGCAATGTGTATCATCCAGTATGAATGCACAGCAATTCTGAAATGCATAGCAACGTGCATCATCCAGTATGAATACGCAGCAATTCTGAAATGCATAGCAATGTGCATCATCCAGTATGAATGCGCAGCAATTCTGAAATGCATAACAATGTGCATCATCCAGTATGAATACGCAGCAATTCTGAAATGCATAGCAATGTGCATCATCCAGTATGAATACGCAGCAATTCTGAAATGCATAGCAATGTGCATCATCCAGTATGAATGCACAGCAATTCTGAAATGCATAGCAATGTGCATCATCCAGTATGAATACGCAGCAATTCTGAAATGCATAACAATGTGCATCATCCAGTATGAATACGCAGCAATTCTGAAATGCATAGCAATGTGCATCATCCAGTATGAATACGCAGCAATTCTGAAATGCATAGCAATGTGCATCATCCAGTATGAATGCGCAGCAATTCTGAAATGCATAGCAATGTGCATCATCCAGTATGAATGCGCAGCAATTCTGAAATGCATAGCAATGTGCATCATCCAGTATGAATGCACAGCAATTCTGAAATGCATAGCAATGTGCATCATCCAGTATGAATGTGCAGCAATTCTGAAATGCATAGTAATGTGCATCATCCAGTATGAATGCGCAGCAATTCTGAAATGCATGGCAATGCGCATCATCCAGTATGAATACGCAGCAATTCTGAAATGCATAGTAATGTGCATCATCCAGTATGAATACGCAGCAATTCTGAAATGCATAACAATGTGCATCATCCAGTATGAATGCACAGCAATTCTGAAATGCATGGCAATGCGCATCATCCAGTATGAATACGCAGCAATTCTGATATGCATAACAATGTGCATCATCCAGTATGAATGCGCAGCAATTCTGAAATGCATAGTAATGTGCATCATCCAGTATGAATGTGTAGCAATTCTGAAATGCATAGTAATGTGTATCATCCAGTATGAATGTGCAGCAATTCTGAAATGCATAGTAATGTGTATCATCCAGTATGAATGCGCAGCAATTCTGAAATGCATGGCAATGCGCATCATCCAGTATGAATGCACAGCAATTCTGAAATGCATAGCAATGTGCATCATCCAGTATGAATGTGTAGCAATTCTGAAATGCATAGTAATGTGTATCATCCAGTATGAATGCGCAGCAATTCTGAAATGCATAGCAATGTGCATCATCCAGTATGAATGTGCAGCAATTCTGAAATGCATAGCAATGTGCATCATCCAGTATGAATGCACAGCAATTCTGAAATGCATAGCAATGTGCATCATCCAGTATGAATGTGCAGCAATTCTGAAATGCATAGCAATGTGCATCATCCAGTATGAATGTGCAGCAATTCTGAAATGCATAGCAATGTGCATCATCCAGTATGAATTTGCAGCAATTCTGAAATGCATAGTAATGTGCATCATCCAGTATGAATGCACAGCAATTCTGAAATGCATAGTAATGTGCATCATCCAGTATGAATGCACAGCAATTCTGAAATGCATAGCAATGTGCATCATCCAGTATGAATGCACAGCAATTCTGAAATGCATAGTAATGTGCATCATCCAGTATGAATGCACAGCAATTCTGAAATGCATAGCAATGTGCATCATCCAGTATGAATACACAGCAATTCTGAAATGCATAGCAATGTGCATCATCCAGTATGAATGCGCAGCAATTCTGAAATGCATAGCAATGTGCATCATCCAGTATGAATGCACAGCAATTCTGAAATGCATAGCAATGTGCATCATCCAGTATGAATACGCAGCAATTCTGATATGCATAGCAATGTGCATCATCCAGTATGAATGCACACCAATTCTGAAATGCATAGCAATGTGCATCATCCAGTATGAATGTGTAGCAATTCTGAAATGCATGGCAATGTGCATCATCCAGTATGAATGCGCAGCAATTCTGAAATGCATAGCAATGTGCATCATCCAGTATGAATGCATAGCAATTCTGAAATGCATAGTAATGTGCATCATCCAGTATGAATGCACAGCAATTCTGAAATGCATAGTAATGTGCATCATCCAGTATGAATGCATAGCAATTCTGAAATGCATAGTAATGTGCATCATCCAGTATGAATGCACAGCAATTCTGAAATGCATATCAATGTGCATCATCCAGTATGAATGCACAGCAATTCTGAAATGCATAGCAATGTGCATCATCCAGTATGAATGCACAGCAATTCTGAAATGCATAGTAATGTGCATCATCCAGTATGAATGCACAGCAATTCTGAAATGCATAGCAATGTGCATCATCCAGTTTGAATGCACAGCAATTCTGAAATGCATAGCAATGTGCATCATCCAGTATGAATGCACAGCAATTCTGAAATGCATATCAATGTGCATCATCCAGTATGAATGCACAGCAATTCTGAAATGCATTGCAATGTGCATCATCCAGTATGAATGCACAGCAATTCTGAAATGCATAGCAATGTGCATCATCCAGTATGAATGCACAGCAATTCTGAAATGCATAGCAATGTGCATCATCCAGTATGAATGCACAGCAATTCTGAAATGCATAGCAATGTGCATCATCCAGTATGAATGCACAGCAATTCTGAAATGCATTGCAATGTGCATCATCCAGTATGAATGCACAGCAATTCTGAAATGCATAGCAATGTGCATCATCCAGTATGAATGCACAGCAATTCTGAAATGCATAGCAATGTGCATCATCCAGTATGAATGCATAGCAATTCTGAAATGCATAGCAATGTGCATCATCCAGTATGAATGCACAGCAATTCTGAAATGCATAGCAATGTGCATCATCTAGTATGAATGCACAGCAATTCTGAAATGCATAGCAATGTGCATCATCTAGTATGAATGCGCAGCAATTCTGAAATGCATAGCAATGTGCATCATCCAGTATGAATGCACAGCAATTCTGAAATGCATTGCAATGTGCATCATCCAGTATGAATGCACAGCAATTCTGAAATGCATAGCAATGTGCATCATCCAGTATGAATGTGCAGCAATTCTGAAATGCATAGCAATGTGAATCATCCAGTATGAATGCACAGCAATTCTGAAATGCATAGCAATGTGCATCATCCAGTATGAATGCACAGCAATTCTGAAATGCATAGCAATGTGCATCATCCAGTATGAATGCATAGCAATTCTGAAATGCATAGCAATGTGCATCATCCAGTATGAATGCACAGCAATTCTGAAATGCATAGCAATGTGCATCATCTAGTATGAATGCACAGCAATTCTGAAATGCATAGCAATGTGCATCATCCAGTATGAATGCACAGCAATTCTGAAATGCATTGCAATGTGCATCATCCAGTATGAATGTGCAAGTCTGAAATGCATAGCAATGTGCATCATCCAGTATGAATGCACAGCAATTCTGAAATGCATAGCAATGTGCATCATCCAGTATGAATGCACAGCAATTCTGAAATGCATAGCAATGTGCATCATCCAGTATGAATGTGCAAGTCTGAAATGCATAGCAATGTGCATCATCCAGTATGAATGTGCAAGTCTGAAATGCATAGCAATGTGCATCATCCAGTATGAATGCACAGCAATTCTGAAATGCATAGCAATGTGCATCATCCAGTATGAATGTGCAGCAATTCTGAAATGCATAGCAATGTGAATCATCCAGTATGAATGCACAGCAATTCTGAAATGCATAGCAATGTGCATCATCCAGTATGAATGCACAGCAATTCTGAAATGCATAGCAATGTGCATCATCCAGTATGAATGCACAGCAATTCTGAAATGCATAGCAACGTGCATCATCCAGTATGAATGCGCAGCAATTCTGAAATGCATAGCAAAGTGCATCATCAACTATCCAGCCAAACTAGAATCCTATTGTTTTTATTATTAGAGGACACTTACGCGTGTAATCATTCCATAATTGGACAGATGGTGACAGACATATAATAATATCAGATATTGCATGGTCATCACATTGTGCTGTGTTCAGTATGAGTTGGGGTGGCTCCCACGCGATGTATAAATACATTTATTTGTTTAAACTAAACTCAACACTGCACCATGACTATCACCATATACGTAACTATACATACATTTTAAAACAACCAGTACTATAATAATAACAACTGCACTCCATACAGGACGTCTCCATGATCTTTTCATTGTTGGCACTGCTTGTGACATTGTATGGTAATTCCCATCATGCAAAGTACATCACCTACAAATGAGGGAAGTATACAAATTACTGTAATCAGTTTTCTTTTTGTCGTTATCAGTTTCTAGCATTTTGATAATTTCAGGGCATTCAATGAGAAGAAATGTTCGGGAAAGTCACTGAGACTCTGTAAGGCCCAAGAAAAAGTCACTGTGACTACCTAGTACGCCAGTAAAAGTAACTGTGACTCTCTAGAGCCCAGTGAAAGTCACTGTGACTCCCTAGGCATCCAATAAAGTCACTGTGACTTCCCAAAACCCCAGTAAAAGTCATTTTGACTTCCTATGTGACTAGGATACCAGTCAAAGTCACTGTGATTCCTATGACCCCCAAGAAAGTTATTGTGATTATCGAGACCCTAGAAAATATCATTGTGACTTTCAAGGACACCACTGAAAGTGACTGTGACTTCCTATGACCCCATGCAGGTCACTGTGACTCCCTAGGAGCTCTGTGAAAGTGACTGTGACTCATCTTCTTAATTAAAGATTGGGAACACATGTTCTCTGCAAAATTTATGCAATATCCAAGAATCACATGAAATGAAATTTAAGAGTACCTGCCTGTTTTGATAAAGCATGATGGAGGGGTGCCTTTGTACAATATTTGAATGAAATTAGTCAAAGCGTGAGTATTAATTTAATTGAATCAATAATCAATGTTAAATTTTCAGTACCCAAACAGCAAGTTCTTTGACTACAGTCAAACCAGCTACATACACTGCAAACTTACCACCTACTTGCTTATTTTCAATATCTTGGTCAGGGGTCAAATCACAAGAAGTAAAAGGTTGCAATTCACTATTATTGTGTTCTATTGTACTGCCCTCTATGTGTCTCTATGTGTCTTAATCAATTGAAGACCTGTTAAGAAGACCAGTATGATTCCACACTTAATGTTTATATCCAAATACGTGTAGTAATTCACAATAAATGACATTTTTATTAGTTTATTCAGTTATTTTTTGTATTTACCTGTCAAATCAGTTTAGGATTATTTCCCATATCAACACATTACAGCTTCACAGTGCTTGTGAATTCTTGTTATTATATTTTTCTCAAAAATTTGAATTATTGTTTTATAGTGACACAACTGTTTAATTATCATTATATAATCTTGTACATACTCAGAGAACAATATATATCATGTATCAATTTTCTTTTAGTTTGCTACATTTTTATGAATAAAATAAAACAACAGCGATGCTTGTAAAATCCAACATTGAAGAGCGACGAAATTTTTGGATTTTAGACAATGTTGTGCAAAATATGTAAAATGAACAAGTTTCTAGGTGATGACGTTGCAATTTAGTTAATTTTTATTGATTTTTGAACCTACTGTATTCAAACTTGTATTGGTTTGAATCCTTGCATGAAGTATTTGCAGCAACTTCACATGGCAGAATGGAACGTTTGAGAGAACTTGGAACATGCTCGGAATATACAGAACTCAAGATATACCTCAACCACGGTGTTGAGGGACTGTGCCTCAACATACCACTACTCTCGCCTCACACAGAGTTTCATAAAAATAAACATTCTTATAAAAAAAAGAGGATTTTCTATAATCGTTGTTATACCTGCATTTTGAGTAAATTTTGGTTATTTTCAATGCAATAATATTGGTGAGGCATACCTAGATGACCTCAATGACCCAGTCCAACTAGCAGAATTAAACAGCTGCGCACAAGTGGTAATATACTAATGCAACTAATTTACCATACTTCACGATATGGGGGTGGCTATTTTGAATCCTCACCGAATATAAATTATACATTACATCAGGATTTGAACTTCAGTGAAAAACCAAGTGCAATAGACTCAAAGCCCCAGCAGTTGCCTTGGTTGATGTTATCTGAAAAATGCAGATTTCCCCATATTAGTTCCATACTATATATGAATAAGGGCATTTCATGAAAGTAGGAATCAATTCTTTAATACTTTATTAATATAATATGCACCATACTTGGGAAAAAAATAGGTGTAATAGCTTAATTTTTCACTGGCAAAGATAAGATTATTTACTGTCAAAAGATCAATGTCGGATAAAAAACTTATTTGCTTTAGTTTGGGGGGGGGGGGGGTAATGACCTCAAAAAGTTTCCATCCTACAAAAACAATTTTATTTTTTAATGAAGTCAAAAAATCTTTTTTCCTATCCAATCATAAACAAAAATAACCGAAAATGAAAAAAAACAAACATCCAAGACAAGAAAATGGCTATGCCATACTACTGTCCGATTATAAACTTGTATTTAATGGTGAATGTAGTCTGACGCCATGATCAATATTTATCAATTAAGTTTCAGTGGGGGTGGGGGGTTTGAGAAAAAACTAAAGGAATTAAGTTTTTTATCCTACATTGAACTTTTCATGTTGTCCCTTAGTTATGTGTATTTTAGAGTATATTTTGAGGTTTTTTTTGTGATACAAATAATATTCTACCTATCTATGTGTGTGTGTGTGTGTGGGGGTCAACTGTGTGGGTGTGTAAGGGGGTCCGACTGAGTGTATCACACACATTTCCACTGTACATATAGTTTTACAGTGACCTGAGAATCAACCTGATCCATGCGTGGCGGGTTGGGTGAGACATGGAGCTCCATGGGTGAGACTTCAAACTTCAAAGCGTCCCATCACTCATGATTTTGATTTTCGTGATCAAAATTCATAAACTTAGATCACGTTTGTTCAGGTTTATAGTCAAAATGTAGAATATCTATCCATTGATTTTTCTTCTCAGATTTATTATGTAAGTGTGGTATTATACTAAATATGAATATTTATATTCTTATTGACTCTTACACAATCACCGGAGGAAAAGAAAATGGTCACAAAGTACAAGGAGAAAAATATGCATAAAAATAAAACAAAAACACAATATACTAAATAACAAATACAATCACTAAATTACTAAATAATACAAAATCACTAAATTACTAACTAATATAAAATTACTAAATTGACAGGCATTAAGATGTCAAGTAAGACCCTGCTTCCTGACTTTGAAGCTTTTGCTTATGAACTGTGCTACTGGTATAATAACGTTTTCATTGTTTAACAATTCCATGAATTTTTTCTCTGCAGGTTTATTTTCAAATGCTGTGATCATATCCTTAGCTTTATTGAACAGTTTGGTACGCAACTCATTATATTTGTTGCATTCCAGCAGAAAATGCATTTCATCCTCAATTAGACCTTTGTTACACATGTCACAAACCCTGTTGTTTAATGGGAATAGATTGAATGTGTTTTACCCACAGTTACAATTCTTGATTTAAACGACTTGGAACAGTATTTCGACAGCTGTCGACGCCATATATATCATATCTTATCTTATTAAAAGCTGGATTACGAAAAATATAACACAAAGAAGTAGATAAACGGACTTACTGTAATTCTATACCCACGGCTCTCGTAAACGCTTCCACACGTTTAGAAACACTCAACTTCCGGGATCACTGCTTTACATTACATGTTGCATCATGGGTAAATATCATCGCCGTCCAGACAATAACAAAGTGGAGTTCACCGCACTTCGTTAGGTAACAACTGCTGTTATCATGTATAAATGCACCTTGCACCCAGGACAAAGTAAACCCCATCAACAGACAGCAATCTAACAATTTTACGAACGAAAATGTATCCCTTCTTTTAAAATTGAACTTTCTGTGTGTATTGTATTCTGAACACTGAAGAACACCTCCTCCTGGTTATTGTGAGGATTACCAGTACTATGAGAAATTCAATTTTTGAACTACAGAAATCATCATGAAATATTGGAGCCCTGAAGCTCGCCTCCGCTGAAGGTCGTGATGTCTAATAATCAAACTAAACACAATTTTCACTCTCTATGATTGGCCACTTTACTTGATTTTAGGATTTACTAAGGATTCTTTTGAATCTGATTTTGCATGAACCGTATAAAATCAAAAGCCCTTTATATCATGCCTACGGAGTCAGTGGGAGGTTTTCTAAGGTCATACAAAAGTAGAATTCCTTATCACCCCATTAATCACCTTCTGACAGAGAAGGACGAAACGTGAAGGGTGGTGGTCATGATCGCGCCATCTCCAGCAGTTCGATATGGGACTCATAGCGACGTACACAACGCTGTAAAATACATTGTTTGTTTACAAGAAATTTGAGAACGCGCTTTCACTCAGGCTGCCTGAGCCCTGACTTCCAAACTTCATCAGCTTATTATTCAAACACTATGAGAGGAAATGGCAATAAAACATGAATAACTATAGACCCTAAGGTCTACCGAATAACATTTAATCAAAATGATCCACTGCGGCTATATTTTAGTTCAGCGACAACATGATCCCGAAAAAAGAGATTTAAGATTGTTGTTGCACTTTCGGTGAGAAAAGGTACACCACATTTGCATTTGGCATTTGCCGTTCAAAAAATGTGTGTCGTTGAGTTGGGTTGATAGTAATCTGATTAAAATAAGATAGCCTTAGATAGGGCTTTTTTCAAAATATAATTTAGTTTATATTTTTTTTTATATTTTATTTTATTCGAATTATTTGCTGGCATTTTTTTTTTTAATTTTGGTAATCGTGAAAGACCACCAACACTTAAAAAAAATACCTATGTTGTTTTCCCGCTTTGACACTCCTCCCTGATAGCGGAGGGCTTGCCGGAACTCTCAAATTGAAAATTCAAAATGGTAAATCCCATGCCTATTGTAAATTACAGAACTACAGCATTTGTTTGACTTCATATGGACAGATGAAATTTCAATACTATGAATCATTTTGTAGCATTTACTAGGATAATATATGAATTAAACTTTTTGCTGTTGATATTTAAATTGGATAACGACAACACTTCCCGACGACAACGGCATTACCGTGGGTGCGTTGTTTGGAAACACGCTTTGCATACGCTAAGGATGTTTGATTATTTTACTAATAAAAGCGACATCTCACGTATTAACGGCGAAAATAATGTAAAAGCATTTGATGACAGTCTCGGCAAATTTAGATTAAGTTGGTCCATAAATATAATGATCTTTTTTTATTATATAAATTCCTTTTCCTATTATAAAAATTCTGTATTCGCCCGTTTGAAGTTGGACCAGTATTTCATTGTTGTGTTGTCACGGACATGCCTATTAAAAATATCGATTTTCTGTCACTCGTCTTGGGCACTAAGGTTACATACATACGGACACTGACCTCGGCATTGGCCTTCAATTCAAAGGACCAGTCAAAATAGAACGAGGTTGCGACATCGTAACACAATGTAGCAAAATACCCCCCCCCCCCCTAAAAATACAACCTCCACAACTCCGGCGAGTAGTGGCTGGGCCCGGGTGGCCGTGTCAGAATAACCCCGGCCATACTATTGTCTTCGATTCTGCATTTCTGAATCATTTTATTAGAAATTATATTAATTAATTTATTTATTTATTTACATGTATTAAATTTTAGGAATTTGCATGAGTAAACTGCTGATTTAGAAGTGGCGGAAAATGCAGCTGCAAAACATGCGCATACTTATATAATTGAAGTATCTGCGCATAATATTTACATCATGCTCATAAAATCTCAAGGTGTGACGTGTTTGTAGTTTGTAGCCATTTTTGACACAGAAGATTTGTTTACTAAATCTCGTATTTCTGGCATAGCAGTTCTGACAATTAAAATAAAAGCCAGTGTAGGTGGTATTTCCATTTATTTGTAGGGAACGAGCATTTCTGTATGATATTTTGATTGTCTGAGAAATCACACACGGAAATCACCTGCTCATTTCATACAGGTAGATTGTATCACGCGGTATAATAACATGTGGTCGTGTTTGGGAAAGAAGGCACACTCGTGATTGGTTGGTTTTTAGCAAAATACTCAGCGGGAATGCGTAAGCTAAAAATGAATATGTAAAATAACGTCTAGCCAATCGTGATCAAGACTGCACGATCGACGTTCACGTGAAATCGTCGTGAATGAATCATGCAGAGGCGCTGGCGGGGTTAAAGTTCATTTCGGACCAATCATATTCCTTAATGATGCAGGTCATATGACAATGTTTTGGCTGTATGGAAAACGCGTTGTGCGGATAGATTTTGTACGGACGTTAGATTGTAAGTTCCGTATGTAGTACTTGTCCGAAAATTGCAAGGATATTATAGTATGTCGCAAGGAAATGTCCATATTCATTTGATTGCAGGAGGGTATGTATCATATTCCTTCATTTTAATTCATAAAATAACAGATTTTTTCAACGGCGATTGCTTTATTTTACGTTTTAAAAATTGCTGTTCAAAAAAGGCGTGGAGGAATATGCCGCGTTTCTAACCTATCCTATCGTAAAGCCTAAGGTTACGAATAAAATGTCGAATTGTTTTCAACCCAGAATAGGGTAGCGATGTTGTTAATGTACATAAAGCTCGCTATCACTTGATTAGTCTGTTAAAAATACTGACATGCATAGGTTTTTTACAGTGGAAAGTCCCCTCAGAAATAGTTATGTCGTCACTACCTAGTTGAGTTAGTACTGTGTTCATGCAGAGAAAGCATGACTCGTGTAAACAGATATCTGGAAAATGTTATCACCAATCCTTGTCATATACGTATTTAGCTCCCATGTACAAATGATTGGGACGTACGTGTCGCGTATTAAAACAAGAATTGTCTTATTTGTATATGATTAATTAACCGTTTTATGTTGTAAACAAAGTCCGTTGTCCAGCGACATTTGATCAATAATCGTGGCGGGATTAGCTGACCTCAATTCAAGTCAGAGACGGAAGACTTTATAGTATCTTGACTTGTATCATTATTGTGTTGGTTTTCAAGATAAACCGTGTAAATAATATGGTCTGAATAATTAAAGAAACAAAACTTGTGGAGTCCGGTCAGCTGTAAGCCGCCCAGCCTGGTAATGCTACTATCCCCGGACAACATCTAGTTTATCTACAACTAAACAATAGTGTGTTACCTTCATCTTCAGTCACGTTCCAAGATGAAGGTTGAAACAGAATATTTGCATTTCTCGCATAGCCGAATTTTCAACTAGTGTACACCGTTTAGTCAACATTTGGTAACAAAAACAGTAATCATGAACTATATTAACATAACATGTTAGCTTTAATATCGAAATGTAATCGCGGAGGTCACCACTCCTACTTGTCAACTTTGTAAGTGTGTCCTTGTACTGGCTAAGATTGTGTTAACAAAATATAATCAAGTTTAGCCTTGGTTTGTGAACTGCACTATTGGTGTAGTTCAAAGGTGTACACAAGATTCCAGTCTCGAAACGTTTTTAATTCTAAAGTATTTACTTTAGAATTAAAAACGTTTCGAGATAATTTGGGTTAGGGTTGAACTAGGTTAGAAGGTCTATATAATAATGTGACATTGTTTTGCATAACATGAAGTGTTGCTACCAGAAGCAAAACAGTTCAACTCCTACTGCAACATTGCCACTCCATTCTTTCTTACGAGCACACTAAAATAATAGTTATTTACCAGTGAAATGCCAATCCCTGTATCTTAACTCCCACCCCTTTAGAGTGTGATGTGCCTATGCAAACAATAGCATGTATTTGTCTACTTTGTTTTATTGTTTTGAGGCCTTGTAGAGATGTGACTGAATTATTCAGGAAAAATACACAATCCTCGGTTAATCTTCCTTCCCCTCCTTCCCCCTCTCCTCTTCTCTCCAGAGTATTTTAATTTCACTACTGATTTAAAAGTAGTATACAGGTAAACATTTTCAAAACTAAATGAGAAATCCTAATAACTGCATGGTATCTGTTGAAAGCGTCAAGTCTAAAAGCTAAATCTGTATTGAAATGATGCAATTGAATAATTTCACATCCTTTATATTGATGCATTTCATATTGAGGTAAAAGCTGATCTCCCAGGCACCATCTGCACGTTTGTATGCATACCATTTGTAACAGATGCAATAATTGTGATGTTTTCATCAGATAGTATGAGTCATATTACAAAAAAAAGCATGATGTTTGCTCACTGCATTGGACAAAATAATAAAATTTAATGCTATTCATGCAGCAATGTGTTTAATTTCTGATCGCTTCTACTTGTATTGTTTCACAGAATTGCTGGCACGACTGGAGCTGTGTTAACTTGTCCACTTGAAGTTTTGAAAACCCGTTTGCAGTCTTCCTCAGCCACTTTCCATCGTCCAGTATATCTTCCTTCACTCAGTCCTGCTGGCAATGTAGCGCAACTGTGTACTTGTATAAATCCGCGCCCCTCCTCTATGGGCATTTTGATGTGCCTCAGGTCAGTAAGCTTATACTAGGGGGTTGATAGTTAAAAACTTTGAGAGTAATTTTGATGTTAAAATATGCACAGAAATGGATCATGCACATATGCTATGGTTGAAAGCAACATTTTTTTTATTTCTGCATTTTTCCCGTAATAATAAGCTTATTATTGTAACACTTACACTTTTCTTAATGTATAACTTCTTTCTATAAAAAATAACAATAAAAAAAGCTTGCTTTGATGAAGTGTTGCATTGTATTCTGGACTGAACTGGAACCAAATGATTTATTGCTTCATTGCATGTGGAGATCTAGACATTGAGTCCTCTCTTCATTTCCCACATTGGATGAAAGATTTCATACCTACAGTCAATGCTGTAATTAGTCAAATCATTTCAAATGCACTGGTCATATGAATTGTGTGTGTAAACATCATTCCAGCCCACTCTACCCTGAAATGGAAAATTTCTCCAATCTTGGGCTATATTACTATTTTTTAAGGTTTTCCCAATAACAAATTGTTTTAATCCTGTGGAATATTGTTTTCATATCACCCACATTATATGTCATATCTTGTTGCAAAATTGTTTATGGAATTACCCACATAAATTGGCTATGTGTGGTGGTGCTTTATTGTTGTATTGTCAGTTACAAAGGGTCAAAGGTCACCTACCTGGTTCCTTGGCTGTACTCACTGTAGTTTGTTTTTAAAAGAATGATTCTGACACCGATATTCAAAAAACATTCAAAGAAATCTTTCGAGTCTCTGCATCTACTATTTTGTATGTTTTTGATTACCGGTATTTTATTTCAATTATTGGTAGTGAGCAGAATCTCCCCCCCCCCCCATAATATTTGGGGAAAAAACAATGGTTAATTATTGATGTTACAGAAGTTAAGATGGATGCAGATATTCGAGCTATTAAATAGGCCGAAAAAGTGCCACATAATTATTAATTCAACACTTATCATCAACTTTTCACGTTTTTTTCTAGTGTGTGAAATCTACCTATTGTGAATAGTTGGCCGTCAACTGTTCTAGTTTCTGGTCAATGCATATGTTAGTTCCAAAGGCCATGCTAAATTTTTTTTTCTGAAACAAAGAAAATAAAAGAGATGTGCTGGTCGTTGGTGGCACAATATCATTTAAAAAGAAATAAATTGCATAAGTGACGTCTTTTGACAAGGAACGGATTTTTTAATATATAAAAAAATAATCTCTTGTGAACACATTTCAGTGCTGGATGATCAATATTTTCATGATCAAGATCTGAAGACTGATTTCCTCTTTGAGGTCAATGCATTTGCAATTAATAAGTGTATAAAATAAGTAGAAAAGTATGTCAAATAGAGCTTACACATATATTGGTATGACAAAATATTTCAAATATTAGTCCATGACTAACAGTAAATTTAACAGGTCATAATCCCTGTAGAGATCAACCATAAGTGAATCACTGTGTCCTGCAATGACAATACTTTTTTTGTTCGAAGGATTTTTATTGACTGACTTGTTTTTCTCTCACCAGGCATATCATAGAAACGGAAGGATTACCCGCTTTATTTAAAGGTCTCGGCCCAAACTTGGTCGGTGTGGCGCCATCAAGAGCAATATACTTCTGTGCCTATGACACGGCTAAAAAATATCTCAACAACAGAATATCACCGGAATCCAAGAAGGTCCACATGTTATCTGCTATGTGCGCCGGTGAGTAGTTAGTTTTATCTTGACTAGTAGCATACTGGTAGTTACCAACCAGAGGTACCAACTTTTCATGTTTTAGAGAGAATCACCAAATTGTGTAGCAGTGAAAATTTTGCTGGGATCCTTAGACAAACAAAGATTTTGCTTCTTATCATAGCATGTCAGTTGAAAACCTGTGCCTCACACATTTTTTTTCAATTTTGTGTACCATTAAATTCTGTATCACTACGGTAGAATTAGGGAATGTTTTGTGGACCCAAATGCCTAAATCAGCATAGCCTGCTGAATAAACGCACGTCTTTGAAAGCATTTACTGTTAAACAATGAAGATATTGCTTGTTGTGTGGTATTTTGAATAATCTTAGTACACACAAAAATAAAAACATTCTAGTTTTCTTTTTCCAACATTTATTATATTTTAAATGTATGCAATTCTGTGCATTGTTCATTATGTCCTCTGCCTTCATTATAAGTTGGGCCACACTGACTTAATTTTATGGATGACATCCTCTGGAGACCCCAAAACTAATGCGAGAGGGCGAAAAAAAAAAAAAATGCTGTCAAAAAAAAAAAAATCCTGCTAAAACCACAGGACTACGGAGCTGCTATTACAAATTGAACCACAGAACACAATGTATCAAAAAACAACAAGAAGTCTTTATTTGTAGGAGGCACATGTTGATATACACATCTCGTACTGTATTACTGTCACAGGTATAACCATTTCAGACAAGCTCTAGTACATGTAGTCATTATGAAGTACCTTCAGTCAAAAACACTGCATTCAAGATACAACATGAACATCATTTTCAGTACAAGTCAAGGCGGAATGTACATATCACTACTTTATGACAATAACTAACAAAACATTGCAATGATACAGAAATGTCCTTGCTTGCTCCTCTCTACACAGTAGGGGTTAGCTTTAACCAATCTCTCGTATAGCTGTGTAAACTTCACATCTCCCTGGACGACGTCAATTGCGTACCAGTCTACAACAATCCCTCAGTTTTTCCTCTGAACTTTTATACTCGTGTATTCCTGGCAACGCAATACGCATGTGCAGAAGATAATTTACGACAAAATTGGCACGTTTTTAGATAGTCCAAAAAGTTTTACGACAAGCCGGCACTTTGCGACAATATGAGTCGGCAAGTTCCGGACAGAAAACCGATCTGTGGAGACTTTTTTTTTTTTTTTTTGAGAACAGGCGAAAACTAATGCGCACGTGGATGTCATCCATAAAATTAAGTCAGTGTGGCCTTGGTCAACAGAGGTCGATTTCAAGGCTCACAAGTCTTGTTTTTTTGCAGCCTCCTGGACTTTCATGTTCAGAACTTTTACAGCTTGAATTTTGTGACGTCCTTGATCATTGATGCCTTTGAAAACTTTGGTTTTCTTTATAATTTTTATTTCATTTATGCAAGTTTTAGCCTTAAAATTAGCGTTTTTTAAAACACTTGAAAGTTCAAGTCCTGAACAGTAATAACAATATGATTCAAACTTCGCATGCTTTAAAGTGTGATTTAAAACTATGTCAGTACATTACATGTGTTTCTTGTCACTCTGTCCTAATGGTGTCACTGACATGTCATGCCTCATCATAACCGGGTTTTGTATCAGACTTAGTTTTATTCAAAAATGCAAGAATGTTTACTCTGATCACTTGGAGCCGTACATTATGATAATTATATTCAAGAGTTGATGTAAATTAGGTCGCCTACTCTAGATGTGAAATTGTAAACATGTTTGGTAATCAGCTGAACAAAAGCAAGCTGACGCCGCCGCCGCTTGTCCTATATATCAGTAGCACGTGCCTTTGTTTACGGCATATATGCAGACATAAATACACACTTGAACTTGAATATTCTGTGGACACCTCATATGGCCAAAATTTTGTAGTAAATATCGGTACTCAAAATTTTAGGTATCACTGGAAACTGCAGTTATTTTCAAATGTGCCATTGTAGAAGATGCAATAACAGTATTCGTACAGTGGAAAATTGCATTTTTTGTTCACTGTTTTAACCCAATTAGTAAAATATATCCCATGAGAAAATCATGTTATGTACATTGTGTTTACGACCAGTAGTAAACAGAAAATAAAAAAAACATCTTGGGTATGGACTTAAGTTTATATTGACATTCTCTTGTACAAATTGTAATAATGTTTATTATAATATTTTTCTCTAATTATGAATAATAATGATTGTCCTACCTACATACATACATGATTGTAATGTTAGAGTACGTGTCATATTGCACGTATACTGTGTGGTTCAATGACCTTGTCTCTAAACAGTTAAAATGACTGCCATTCACTTTTGGTTTTTGTTTACATCATGTAATCTGACTGCCTAGTCTGTCATTGTGTTTCATTGTACTATTCAACTGCAATTTTCCAAGGTAAACACATCATGTAACTGTGGTCCTTCTTGTTTTAATGGAATAACCGCTTCACCTAGTTACTATATTTTTTCTTACTTACTAGTATTCAAATTAATAATCATCTTTGGTTATTTTGCCTTTAACTTTGTAGTATGAAATTTCAATATTGTTGAGACAACTAATTATTTTATTATCTGCAGTTTATATAAACTTATATCATAAACTTATATGTTTAATGTCAACAACAATGTGTCTATTAATTAATAACAAAAATGTTCATCAATGCCTAACTAAATGAAAAAGATTGGCCCTTAGAAATGGTTTGGTGTTAATTGTGCCTCTATTAGTTTTATATGTGCCTCTATGTCTTTGGCCCCTAATTTACATAATGCTCTATTAAAAAATAAGCCTGTTTTCTATTGGCCTACTTTCAAGGCAATATCTGGGTCACAGCTTGTATCTATTTCTACTGTTGTACCCAAAGTCCTACTAAGACAAGCCTGCTTTAGTGATTCTTCCATTTTATTTTATACAGTGACAGTTGCAATTGCTTAATTCAATGCATATAGCGGTACTAATAACCTCCTTCTAAATGTCTTTGTTCTTTCCATGTCTGTGTCAAGGTTTGAACTGGGTTAATAGGTGTAGTCACTTCAAAAACCCCTTTGTGATGTATTCTTGATACCTTGGAATTTGATTGTTGAACTGCCTTCTGCACTCTGCATCAAATTCCATTTTTGTTAGCTCTGCTGTCGACTTTGTCGAGCGGAGCTTATCATATGAGTGATTGTCCGTCGTCGTCCGTGTCAATGTTTTACTTTTTTGACTTCTTCTTGAAAACTACAAGCCTGAATGCTTTGATACTTGGTGTATATGTACCTTGGGTAGACTTCTCTCAGATTTGTTCATTTCATGATCATATCTTCAATTCTCTAATTTTGGTGAATATTTTTGTCATTTTTGGTAAAAAGTGATATTTTCGACTTCTTGTTAAAAACCACAAGTGCAATTGCTTTGATATTACATATATAGGTACTACATGTGGACCTCTCTCAGATTTGTTCATTTTGTAATGATATCTTTAGTTCTCTAATTTTTGTGAATATTTTTGTCATTTTTGGTAAAAAGTGATATTTTCGACTTCTTGTTAAAAACCGCAAGTCCAATTGCTTTGATATTACATATATAGGTACTACATGTGGACCTCTCTCTGATTTGTTCATTTTGTAATGATATCTTTAATTCTCTAATTTTGGTGAATATTTTTGTCATTTTGGTAAAAAGTGATATTTTCAACTTCTTGTTAAAAACGACAAGTCCAATGGCTTTGATATTATTACATATATAGGTACTACATGTGGACCTCTCTCAGATTTGTTCATTTTGTAATGATATCTTTAATTATCTACAGTAATTTTGGTGAATATTTTTGTCATTTTTGGTAAAAAGTGATATTTTTGAATTTTTGTTGAAAACAGCAAGTCCCATTGCATTGATACTATGCATATTGTTCATTTTCTAATGATATCTTCTGTTCTATAATTGAAATGTGCATTGCTAACAGCGGAGCTATCTCAGCCGAGAGGCTGCTTGTTGAAAATATTAATGGTTTGTTGTATTTGTAGTTCATTGAACAGTGTACTTTTTGGAGCAGTATCTGGTGATTGTCTTCCTACAAATCATTGCTTGGGTTGTTTTTAAGTGTCCTTAATTGACCAATTGGCTTTACTTTTGAATGTGCCATTGTCTCTGTAGTAGATGATTTAATTAAACTTAAAACTAAATATTGTAATTTACCAGTCATGCTTGGCTCCACTAGAGTATTATAAAAACATGATATAGCTGCTAATGCGCACATAAGCTATGAAGTTGGTTTAGTAGAAGTATCAGCAATTCGGCATGAACACCCAGCAAGTGTAGCTGTTATTTTAGGTGGGAATCTCCCTCCATCCTGGTTTAATCTTTGTATAAATCTGTTATACAGAGTGACAGTTGTAGGTGACCATGCGTACTGTACTTGGTTTGATGCACAAGCAAGGATTGCAGTCTTGTTTTCCCACATGTTCAAGTGTTCAGTTCCCAGTGATACTGTACTGGTTCTGGTTTTGGTCCTTTGCACGCAGGCTGTTCGCGTGGAATTGGTAGAGCTACTGTTATTTGTTTCTCGTGGCTCAACCAGGTTTGTGCTAGTCAGTATGTTGCTATTACTGTTGCTACTGCACCCTGTCACTTGAGTTTATCCAGTAAATGGGATGACAGAAATTGTTGTGTTGGCTTTAATCACTGTTGCACTTTATAACTGTCTGACCTGCAGTTTCCTCTGTCACTAACTCAATAAAGATTTAAAAATATTTTATATCATTCAAAAGCAAATCATGTGAAAATAATTATTATAGTGTGTGTATGTCAACAGGTGACTTCAATCAGAATCAAGTCCAACTTGATTTTGGGATAGCATTTTATCTATTAGAGTGCACACTGATGACAGTAAACTTAGCTTTTGATGTGTTAGTGATTGGAATGAATAACGTTGATTCTATTAAATTAACTAAATAAACCGCAAAGCATGTTATGAACGCAATTGTTGTTTGGTCATATTTTATAACATATAAGTTTTCAATTATTTTTGTAGGATTCACTGCGTGTACATTTACCAATCCAATATGGTTAGTGAAAACCAGGTTACAGTTGGACCAAAGGTAAAACTTCATCATTCTTATTTATTTTAAAACATTGTCGTCGAATTTATTTTTGTACACTAACGATCTTAATATGCCATTCAAAGTGGCTACAGAAATGTTGATATCTGCCAAGATTTGGATAAAGCACATCATTGAAGAATTGTGAGTTTGAATGTTGTTTTCACAAGTTTGCAAATTTCCCTTGTTTGAACCCTACAGGAAAATAGGTCGCAACCTTGGTGCTCTACAGTGTATTCAGAGTGTGTACAGAAAGGAAGGTCTTCGTGGATTTTACCGTGGTGTCACTGCCTCTTACGCTGGAATTTCAGAAACTGTTATACATTTTGTAATTTATGAACACTTGAAAAAAACACTTCGTGAAAAGCGTGGAACTCAAATAGGATCTGAGAAAAGTGCCCAGGACTTTATGGAATATATGCTTTGTGGTGCTTGTTCGAAGACGTGTGCTTCCATCTTAGCTTATCCTCATGGTGAGTATACATTGATATTTGCGATAACAGCAACAAGTAGTTAAAGTTGAACTTTGATGAGATTACAGTCTGTCTGTCAGTTCTCCAAGTTCATGGAGGTCACTATGACCACTCATGGCATTGTCTTCGGATTTCCATTGACTTGATTGCATTTCATTCGTATCTTATCTTATCCGATACAATTTATATTGTCCTGAAATTGGGTACCTTCCTAATGCTGTAGTTTTCATCAAATGAATAATGTTTGACACTTACTGGATTAGAATGTCAATAGGAAACTAAAGACAAACTACTAAACAAGATGTCCCAGAATTCTATGGTGGTGTCTACTTATCTCTGATCTTTAACACTTTGTAGCTGATTTTACAATCGGCGTAAGTTGACATATTAACCAGTCATAAAAACTGACATTCGTCTATACAAGTGAGTCATTACATAAAGTAAAAATATTATTATTCCTACTCCCCCGAACTCTGTAAACTTCTAAATTTTGTGATTTCAACAATTTGGTAGCTGGGACTAAATATCATCAAGACCTGCTGCCAATGGGATTTTTTTTTTTCATTTGGTCCAAAATTTATAAAGCAATTATAGAAAAATAACATGGCAAATATTACATCAAAATTTCTGTGAAAAAATATATCACAAAACATGTATGTAAGTTTGTTGATTGTTTGTAATTTACTATTGTAATATAGGATAATAACCTGATTTTCTTGCTCTTTTTTGTAGAGGTTGTCAGGACAAGACTTCGTGAAGAAGGCACAAAGTATCGATCATTCATTCAGACATTAGCCACCGTGGCACGTGAAGAAGGACCCAGAGCACTATACAGGGGACTTGCAACGCAACTTGTACGACAGATACCAAACACAGCAATAATGATGTCTACATATGAAGCGGTTGTCTACCTTCTCACTGTTCGAGAACCTATCTTCTCACATAATTGAAACAAACAAACTTGTAAATAACTTCATTTCAGATATAGATATATTTATTGTTATTTTTTTGTTTTTTTTATATATACATGTATATTAATTGATTTTTGTATCGCTTAAAACTGCTTTAAAAATTGTTAAATTATAGTTTGTGTGTACCGGTAAGTCTACTACTTCTGCTGCATGTGATTAATTATTTCTTTTTTTAGGTCATACGTTGTGATAATGTTCACCACTATTATGTCAGTCTCCACAAAATGTCATTGGGACTACAGCCCACCTTGTCAGTATTGAGTGGTGTACTTATTTACAAAGGAAAAATGTATGCAGCATCTTTCAAACATATGAACCATGATTACTATGTAGCATTTTTGGAGAACCTATATTAACTGTTCGTTGTGTCAAAGTTGCACTAAAAATGTTTTTTTCTTTGTTTTTTTCTTCACTATTATTTGTGCATAATTGATGGTATGAATATGCAGATGTTCTGAATTGATTGCAACCTCCAGTAATTTAAAACTATCTTAAATATTGTTTCAGACGCAATTAAAAAATATTAACAAATTCAAACAGAATCGAATGAAGCAAAAACTATTGCCATCATTTGGATGTGTTAAAAAACGTTGAAATTTGAATGTGTGGAACATTTCCTGTAATTCGTGCATATTTATGCCATCTTATTAAGTCAAATAATTTAATTAGACCTAAAAGTGTTATCTCAAGAGTTTAACAACAAATATTTACAAAGTGACTGTGTCACTGTCGACTCTTAAACGTCTTTAAAATGAATTCGAAAACATTTTGAGATAATTTGTTCTTCCCCTCATGACCATGAACTGAAAAATTGTTTCAATCCAGACGGTTTCTACCTTGCATACAATAATGAAGTGGGCGTGACAATTTTGGTATGGTGAATGGAATGCTGTCTGATACCGGATTTTACCATCATCGCCTGTTATATATTATACTTTCACAGGCACTTTCTTTGGTTTTCATTGTCTAACCTGAATTGACCTTAGTGTCATGTCAAAGGCTACAATGGTGCCGTTTTCTGAATCCTGTGCGACACACTTGTTAATTCTTGCATTTCTACCTGATCTATATATCAAATGCAGTTTTAATTAAGACTTAGTCCTAGTCTGCCATTTTCACTTAAATAGGGAGGTTGGTTTCGTTCTGACCAGGCTTTCCTTGAAGTTCAATCAAGAAAAAAATATAATATACTGTGACAACTCAACAAAACAGCCATTCTTTATCGATGTCTTGCATTTTATAAAATTATTGATTATTCAAAATATAATAAATTGGCTCAAAATATCTTCATTAACATTCAAATCGAAAAAGAGCATTTTCTTTGTTCCTTTCGTGCATTTTTTACTGACCAATTTTGTTTATGGCTGGTTTTTGAGAATTAACTGTAAAGATAGTCGCCAAGAACAGTACTACTGTGTACAAGGACCGCAGAACAGGAAAGTCGAATGATTCTCTATTCCCAATATTTCCCCGTTAAACAACACCAGTATTAACCATTGGACAAAGTCTTTTCAGACACCAAAACATAGTCTTGCAACTGAGGCATTTTTTGGACCTAGAATTTGATGGTGATTTGTCAAAAGTGGACCAGCAATGTTTGCAACATTTCAGCAAATAAAAATAAAATAAACCAAGTGCTTAAAGTACCGGTACATAAAATTGAAAGGTAGCAACTTTGACAAACGTATACACAACTATAAGCTAATTAGATGTGTAATACGAATTTGTAAATGTTATACAGCAGCTGTGGTTCTCTGGTCTGGTTTTCATTGTGAATATTTTGGAATTGTTTTTTTGTCAGTCTGTCAATAAGCCTGATAAGGATTAGGAAAACTTATTTTTCATACATCAGGAAATTTATTTGATGATTTTCCAGTTGATTGCAATCTATAGCGTTTTGTTTTGCAGGCCATTTTGTGAAATCTGTAGCATTGTAGGAGACCTTTTTATTTTCCTATAAGAGTAGTTTCCAATATTTTGCCTGTGTAATACTAGTATTTAAACTTTTTAAAACAAAAATGAAGCAATTGTTTCTTTGAACTGAACAGTTTTAATTTGATTAGTATGCATTGATCGTAATTTTTCATTAGCATGGAAGGGGAAGTTTTACCTTCTACATGCGTTATTTCTTGGTTTTTAAGTTGACTTTTCTAACATTCAATTAAACAATAGGTGCTTCTTTTTGGCATGTGCCTGTCTTTTTTTTTTTTTTTTTTGATCAATCAAATCATCTCATGAAAATAAATATTGATTGATGTTTTTTTTTATTGGCTTAAACCCAAAGAATGGGTTTTGACAGTAACATTCTGGTTTAGTTTGATTGGCATAGTCATGCAACACTGCATTCTTTTTCCGGTATTCAATGTTGTAAAGATTTTTTATGTAAATAAATGTAAAATATGCAAGCTATGCCTTGTTAGATAGATATACACAATATTGTAATTATTTTATGTGCAATTACAGGCAGTATTTTTTAAAACTTGTAAATAAAAGTTCAGCGGTGTACAAAACGAAATAAAAGTTTTTGTAAAAGGATAATACTGATGTGGTGTTTTTCTCTGGACTTGTTATGTGATATTGGAAGGCTGTATGTAGAAAGTGAAGCTAAGGCTGAAAATTACTACTTGGCAATCCCTGTTGACCTGACCTACATCTTTCAGCCAGTCTGACACACATTTTTGAAATGCTGTATTTCAAGAGTAATTGAAAAAAAGTCCTTGTATGCTAGAAGTTGGGTAATATCCTGTGAGGGCGCTTTTATGTTGAATAGGTATTAAAGGTTAGTGGCAAGGGTGTTGTGGCATTTTTTAATGAAGAATTATCGCATTAATAATATTTATTTGTGACATAAATGATAAAAAGCAACAGATAAATGAAACGTTATAAGAAATCTATAAAGAGTATGTTTCAAGACCTAATACAAACTAATGGAGAATAGGTCAGAGCTAATCATCAGAAATCATGCGTTCAGTTATTAAATATTTGTTTAAAGCTTTTTTGAAACAGGCACGATTGTGATTTTTTTTTAAATATGACTGTAACTTATTCCAAAGTATAGTTCCCTGGTAGTCAGTAGATGATTGTCCCAAGCTAGTTTGTTTTCTAGGAAGAGAGAAATTAGTTGAAAATCTAGTGTTATAGTTGTGTTCAGGGAAAGAGAAATAGTCACACACATTACCAAGGATTCTACTAGAGTGCAGATCATGGATAAATGTGCATAGTTGATATTTAAATTGGTCATAAATATTTAGGATGTGTAGCGAGTTTAATAGTGGTTGGCTGTGAGTATATCTGTCTTTGAAAAGGATAATATGTGCTAATCTATTTTGTTGAATGTGGATTGGCTTGAGTAAAGTGGGATATGTACTTCCCCATACTTCTAAACCGTATGAAATGTGTGGCAAAATCAAAGTGTTGTAAAGTAAGATTAAAACATATTTTGGGAGTAGGTGACGTAACTTTGAAATAAGGCCAATTATCGGGCTAATTTTAGATAGAACTTTATTAATAATAATATGGGGTTTCCAGGTGAGATTTTTATCAATCAATAGTCCAAGGTATGTGGTTGTACCAACTCTCTGTAGATTAGTGTCATTCATCTTTATATTTTAAAAATAGTAGAAGTTGAGAAAATTGTGTAGTTAGTTTTAGTATTATTTACTGTTAGTTTATTAGCTTGACATCAGTCACTCACCAAAGATAGGTTGTTATTTATTTCGGGAACATTTAAAGAATTTGTGTAAGAGTGGAATAGATTAGAATCATCGGCAAAACGTTTACATTGGAAGAAAGGTGATGAAGAAGGAAGATCATTAATGTAAATAAGAAACAATAGAGGTCCTAGTATACAACCCTGTGGAACATCATATTTAATTGACTGCATTGTGGATTTATAACCATTGGTCTGGACAAAATGCTTTCGATTTGATAGGTAGTTATTCAACCAGTTTAAAGGTAACCCACGTATGCCATATGATGAAACTGTTTTATTTATTTAAGAAACTGTTTTTAAAACATTTACAGAGAAGTTTTTTTCAGCCTAGTAATTTACTACCAGTTAACACTCTTGATGGGCAATTATTTCGTGACAAAGCATTGTATTTTTAAACCCAGACACATTTACATCCCACACTGTCATGTGAATCATGTGGTAGTATGTTCTAATAATACAACACAATACTTGTAAGCGTTACATTTTAGTGTAATGGTGGTACCCGGTAAAGTAGTATGTTACTTGGTTGTCGTGAACGTGTATCACATCGATAGAGGGCGCTGTGTATATTTTGAAGTTGAACTGCCCCAAATAATTAGGAACAAAAGTGGGAATATGACGAGTAAGAACAATTATAGACCCATTGCCATCACTACAGTTTTATCCAAAGTATTTGATCACATACTTCTTAACAGATGCCAGAATTATTTTGATGTTTCAGACAATCAATTTGGGTTTACAGAGAATTACTGGACTGACTTGTGTAATTTTGAGTAGAAAAAAAGTAATGAGCTTTACAATTCTCGGGGAAGTCATGTCACTTGACTTCTTGATGCATCTAAGGCCTCTGACAGAAACAAGCATTGGACCTTCTTTAATAAGCCTGCATAACGCAAGGTACCGGTTTTCATTATTTGATTTCCTATCAACTGACCAGGTATGAAAACCAAATGTACTGCGTGAGATGGGGAGCTATATTTCCCGCTCATTCAAGGTATCCATTGGGGTGTGTTTAAACCGAAGAACGAAGACAGAATATTCATACTGTTTAATCATAATATATATATTCTTTGTTCTTCGGTTTAAAGAAACCCCCACCCTAATATTTAAAACGAAGAACAAAGAACACACATTAATATTCAAATAAATACATTTACATGCAGTCATCGTTCATACTATTTAATACATTTAAATTCAGTCATCCTTTATACTGTTTGATACATTTAAATTCAGTCATCGTTCATACTGTTTGATACATTTAAATTCAGTCATCGTTCATACTGTTTGATACATTTAAATTCAGTCATCGTTCATACTGTTTGATACATTTAAATTCAGTCATCGTTCATACTGTTTGATACATTTAAATTCAGTCATCGTTATACTGCTTACAGCAAGTCTCAGAAGTATTGAGGCAGCCAATTTGCAAACCCGCTAGCGAATTGGCTAACTGCTTGGGTTTTGACTAAACGGTTGGCTTTCGAATCTCGCCGACGAATCTATGTAACATTAGGGAACGATCCTCATACTTCATGAGCCAATCAGCGACGGTCTTTACAGTGGGATGGCGATTTCGCTTTGAAATATACATGTACCAGGGAAAGTCTTCTATGCTCTTCATGTCCACACAAAAACGACGAATGAGGTCGATTTTTTTCAGCGGTTGGCTTAATGTTACCCCAACGGATCGTTTGAGTGTGAAAGTTTGTTATTTTTTCCCTGATTTGTAAGAAACTGTTTCTCAACTTGTCTATTTGGTTTCAAGCAGTGTTCAAGAAGGTTAACCTCATATAATAAATATCGGTAGATTAATCGTATTTATAATACTATCACGCCAGCTGACTGTGGCAATTTTCGGGCTCAAATGGGGCTCAAATTATTCAGGGGAATCCAGACATGTACCAGCCTGAGAATGCGTAAAAACATTGCATGTCCCCTATAAAATGCAATATAGACTCGCCAAGAGTGGACGCGATCACAAACCGGCGCCAGCGAGATTCGAAAGCCAACCGTTTAGTCAAAAACCAAGCAGTTAGCTAATTCGCTAGCGAGTTTGCAAATTGGCTGCCCCAATACTTCTGAGACTTGCTAAGACTTGCTGTAATACATTTAAATTCAGTCATCGTTCATACTGTTTAATACATTTAAATTCAGTCATCGTTCATACTGTTTAATACATTTAAATTCAGTCATCGTTCATACTGTTTAATACATTTAAATTCAGTCATCGTTCATACTGTTTAATACATTTAAATTCAGTCATCGTTCATACTGTTTAATACATTTAAATTCAGTCATCGTTCTTACTGTTTAATACATTTAAATTCAGTCATCGTTCTTACTGTTTAATACATTTAAATTCAGTCATCGTTCATACTGTTTAATACATTTAAATTCAGTCATCGTTCTTACTGTTTGATACATTTAAATTCAGTCATCGTTCTTACTGTTTAATACATTTAAATTCAGTCATCGTTCTTACTGTTTGATACATTTAAATTCAGTCATCGTTCTTACTGTTTAATACATTTAAATTCAGTCATCGTTCATACTGTTTAATACATTTAAATTCAGTCATCGTTCTTACTGTTTAATACATTTAAATTCAGTCATCGTTCATACTGTTTAATACATTTAAATTCAGTCATCGTTCATACTGTTTAATACATTTAAATTCAGTCATCGTTCATACTGTTTAATACATTTAAATTCAGTCATCGTTCTTACTGTTTAATACATTTAAATTCAGTCATCGTTCATACTGTTTAATACATTTAAATTCAGTCATCGTTCATACTGTTTATTCATAACATATATATTCTTCCAATCGTTCTGCGTTCTTCGGTTTAAAGAAACCACCACCCTAAGAAGAACCCCAATCAAAGAACAAAGACCACACGTTGATATTTAAATCCCTGATTTAAATTCCAAGCGTAGAATTAACAATGACGACAAAATAAATGCCATAGATTTATTTATTTGCCACTTTACGACGACCATTGCCATTTTTACTCACTCGTACGCGTCATTATACACATGAACAGGTTACGGGACGATTCAAGTTGACAGACAATACTCTCATACAACATTTCTAATTCTGATTATATAGTCACCCCGCGGTAATCAGCTACTCTTACGAAAATATGCTGCGTTTGACGTGAGCTGGAAGCACACGGGACCGACAGTTTATAGACGATTTTACCGGAAGTCTGCTTCCGGTGAGCCTGATGGGCCAGAATACAGAATTTGTCTCGCAGTTTACATATCTGGGTTATAGGTTCACGTGCGACGCGAAGGATAATGCGAACATTGACCACCAGCGTCACTAACCTACTACTTGGGAAATGTGTGCAGTCACAGTCCCTCTATGATAGAGGGACTGTGATAGGGACTGTGATAGAGGGACTGTGGTTAAGTGCAGCTATGGTTCAAAACTTATTGTTATAATATACATTACTCACAGCAGTGATGTTTTATTTAACTGAGCGATTCTTAATGTCTTGAAGGTCAATCCGTATCCTGTAGACTTTTTGGCGATCCATATGACCCCAGTGTTCGATTTATATTTATTGTTAATCGTGTCAAATCATTTTTTTTAAATAACAGAAATATTGTATATACATTTAGAGAGCCTGCTTGCTTGTCCAAAAGTGACGTGTGATGGAAGTCAGCCTTGTTATAATGTTTTAATCAAGTGTTATACTGAGACTTTCTGTGCGATTACGTAATAGCAGCCGAACTATTTTTTTCCTATTTATATTTTTTTTTATTCATTTCAGTATTTATTTGTTTTTGATATGGACACATTTGTCTGAAATAAAAAATAACTGGACTGACTCCCAATATTATGTTTCCTGGCACACAGGTAACTAGCAATTATAATGGTGGTAATGTAGTACGGTACTTGGTAGTTGTTAACATATATCACACCAATAGAGGGCGCTGTATATATTTTGGACTGACTCAAAATATTGAGTGTTCTGGCACACAGGTAATCAGCAAACGTAGGTAATGTAGTACGGTACTTGGTTGTTAACATATATCACATCAATAGAGGGCGCTGTATGGATTTTTGACTGACACAGTCCAATGGTTTGTTGGGTTCAAATTCAAACAAACACTACTGGCAAGGAACATTCCAAAGTTGGAGATATTGGTTTTCAAAATCAGTTTATTTTGTTACTCTGTAATTTAATCACAGAAAGTCATTCAAGTCATATCAACAATATTATTGACCATGACCAGCACTCGTTCATGAAAGTTCATCAACCATGTCAATAAAAATGCAACATTTCGTTCAAATTTCTTAAAATGTTTCCATTTATTTTGTATTAATTGTACTTGTTAAATACATTATGGATTTGGAACAGAGTAGTCAATGGGGATACAGAGTTTATACTTAAATAGGGAGAGAAATGAATCACTGTAAAATGAAGCCAGTATAACAAAATATTTATATTTGACAACCATAATTCTACACATGACACTCAACAATGTTGATCCCTGATTTTTTCTCAACAATCACCGGTACACAATGTTGGTTAATTTCTTTAAAATGTTGATGTGTTACTGTTAAACTCTTTAAAAGCCAAAGTAAACTTTCACTTTTTGAACTCTGCATTGATTGTTCCATATTTTTGCAACAAATTTTTAATAAAATGTGTCGGCAACAGGAATTTATGTTCATTTGGTCCAACAAGAATAAAAAAACTATGGAAAAATCATAAAAATGAGCCAAGATTTGAACAAAAATGTGGGCAAGAAAAATTATGGCATTGAAAGAGCTAACTGCAACATTGTGTGCGGTTTTTGCAACATGGTTGGTGTGCACACATTTTTGTAATGTTGACATTTCTTGCTTCTTTAATGTTGATGTCCAACATTTATTGTTGAAAGACAGTTAATTCTAAATTGTTGATGTGTATACACTACTGGAGTTTCTAGCATAAGAAGAGTTCGATAATCATCCAAACAGGTTCTCGCAGTCACTGCGAGTACACCAATTAAATTCCATCTGACGGGAAAGTTCAACACATGAACCTTCAATATAACCCATCCCAAAAATATTTTAAAATTCACAAATTCAATTTTATTTGCACAAAGTGGATATTATGTGTTAGTTTAGTAAAATTAAAATATCTATACTCCACCCAAATTTCATAGGTCCAACACTAGAGGGCGTTGTTAAACAGCCATTATACTGTAGAATACTTTATTTTCGCTATTTTCGCTGAAGGGATGATTCCGTGAAAATAAAATTTAGTGAATATACTTTTTTTCCTATATTTCACATTAAACTCATGAAAAATCAGTGAAAATAAATTCCAAGCAAAACGCCCAAAAAAACCTTTTCAGCGAAAATTAATTCCAGCGAAAATAACGTATTCCACAGTATATTTCCAAGCCATCAAAACAAAGTTTGATCTCTCTGAGCTTTACATAAATATCTGATTGTCCATTGCATTGTATTTTTTGTATAAATGTGTTCACCAGCATACACAATGTGGATGAACAGTACCCATATTGTTGTAAAAATAACCACCTCCTCCTCCTCCATGCTAAAATTGTACTCTTAAAAATGGAATATTATGTCAATTTTTAACCTTTTCACACCAGTTCTCTCTTTTCATTACAAATTCACAAAATAGTCCAGTTTATAGTCTGCACTTTTCTTCAGAAGATTGGGACAAAAATATCAAAATTTTTTTTGAGTAAAAAATGAAAATTGACTTAAATTTTGTCTGTTGGCTCCAAAATTAGGGTTCATTTCCAGAAATATTGAAGAATATTAGAAAAAAAGAGCAGACAAATTTGGGTGAGATACTCCAGTGGTGGAAAGGTTAAAACATGTGATTGAAGCAATGATTCTTGACTGAAGAACCCAGAGGTGCAATAAGCTGGCAAAAAGACGCATATAAACTGACCTACAATTTCATAGCATAGTTCCACCACTCCATCGCCTAGCTACAATGCTAGTAATATCTCAGATCAAATGATTATGTGCAACTCAGCATTTAAACTATTTTATTTCTTGAGATGCTTAAGGTAGAAGCCTACTCACAATTTTTGACAAAATTGGTCATAAATCACATGACAATGTTCATTAGTTTGTTATGTACAATCATGAAGCTAATGTCCCATGGTACAATGAAATAGCATTATTTTGTGTGTTACAGTTAAGCTTTTTGAGAAACGTGTTCTAATATTTCTTGAAAATCACTATTTTTAGAACAATTCCATAGAATACAATGTTAAAGAAAAATTGCATTTTTTGACACTTTTTAAAACCCAGATTTTTAAAATAATTCAGAACAACAAAAAGTACTCCTTCATTAACAATATATGATTTTTTCAGCCTATGTCACCAGGCTAGATTTTGAGATATTGCATAATATCTCTGCCATAGGAACCTATGGTAAAAGCATAATGTTAGTGCCAAAATGGTGACTTTCCACTAAAATAAAACCATCAATATCTCGAAAATAAGGCAGGTGACCCCCAAATTTTTTTTTAAGTCAATATCCCTATATTGCCTTGGAGTACAGTTTGTTGCAAAATGAATAAATTCTGATTTTTTTTTAATTTATGAGTAGGCTTCCACCTTAAGACATCCCATTGTGTGCCTGCATAAATCTGCATGGTTAATGAAATATTAATAGCATCATAGATAGGTGTAAGTGGAGAGCTATATAGCAAGAGAAATATTACATAAATCCTCAGCTAATAGTGGCTTCATTTAAAATAGAGGAAAATAATAGCAAAATCATCACCAACTGATAAGTCCCTTTTTTTTACAATTTACATAGTGAAGTGTAATTACAAGTATTTATATATTTCAATGACAGAAACCCCTGAAAGTTAAAAAAAAAAAAAAAAGTCCCAGCATACACCTAGATTGTTAACAAATCAAATACTGTGTTTCAAAGTATAACTGACTAAATCATAAATAGTACAGATAATCTGATTGGTCAATAAATAATGAATCCTAGAACTGTCAGTTGCTTAGCCCTTTGAATGATGAAGTCAACTATTGTCATCAATTTTCACAAAATAACTTTTATTTTATTTTAATTTTATTTTTTTAACAATTTTGCCTGGAATTTGTTGGTAATGGAATACGATGTCCATTCGGTTCTAAATTATAAGATAATCAAAAAAAAAAAATTACATAAAATATGTGTGAGATGTTGACATGACAAACTTAGCAGAAAATATTATGTCGCTTAAGGTTAAGGTGAATGAAAAATAAATCTTGGGAGCATTCTCTGAAAGGTGAAAATATTCATAAAGTTAGCTATACCACAAATAATGCTTTGTATCTGCTTAGGATGACAGAAAAGTATTCACAACTTAAATGTGCAATGAAGCACTAAGCAGGCCTAAATGAGAAGTTGAATTTAAAGATAAATAAACTGAGAGGCATTTTAGATTAGAATACTGCCCAAAATAGATTAAATACAAAATTATCCATGATTACTTACAATACATTAAAATAATGGTACCGTACACTTTCCTAACCATAAAGTGTAGGACCCCCTAAGGTATTGACAAAGATCAAATATTGATGTGTTCTCCCTCACCTTAAAGTATATGCTCCCCTGATGAAGTCACTGATAAAGATAACATAACTTGAAGAACATATACATATAGAGTTCTCTTCATTTATCATAAAATTGAATTGTAATTTTTAAAGGCTGCCAATTCTTAGAAGTGCGGACAAACAATTTTGTTCAACATTAGTTTGACAAATAATAAAATTAAAAATGCCTAGTGCTTGAGAGATGAACAAAAGCGAAGAATGTTGAAGTGAACACTTAAAATCAAGTTCAGACACATAATAAGGTAAAAAAAGAACAGCTATTTTACCTGATAAATATTACTGTATTATATTTAGGGTAGCAGCAACAGGCGAAAAACGAGTTAAAAATTTATTTGTCATTCATACATCTCTAAAATTTACTCAGCATGCTACTACAACTACAAATGTACCTATATATTTTTTTTTTTTTTTTTTTTTTTTTTTTTTTGACTAATCTGACTATTAAAAACACTTTTTAATATTTTTCAGTCGCATGAATTGTCGATGGCATGTCTGTAGTTAATTGGTTACAGGTGGAAAACAAAGACGGATAAATTCTCACGAACGTTCTGTGCAATTCACAGATCATTCGCATAACTGTGTTTTTAAAAAGTCAAAAAAAGCACAATAGCAAAACTGGCAATCATGTAATCCTTTAAGGAAACATTGACTAGCTTTCAGAATATGTATAGGTTGTTATAGTAACATGCTTAGTAGTAACTTTTAGAGAATATCTGAATCACAGACTAATTAATTAACTTGTTTTATACCTGTTGCTACCTTGAAAAACTATTTTGGTCGTCATCGGCAACCCTGAGCTTTGACAAATGATATGCCAATAATAATACCACGAGTTTGCGAATTAAACGCAACATACTACGCTGAGAGAAGTGTTGCACCGAATACGTAAATGAACACACAGTGTGTGACATACGTTGCATAGGATGTTGCCACGGTTACTCATCCCTATTCTTCTTGGGTAGTTGGTTAAAATAGACTTTCAGGGAAAAAATATGGTATAGTTGGGTGGGTATAAGATAATGGTTGTTGATCTAAACTGATAAGTAGGGCATAGAGAAGAGCACCTAGTTATTACCCTGAAAAATGTACACTAGTACATTAGTTAAAAAAAAAATGTTTTAGTTGATATGCTTTTTTCCTATTACCGTATAGTTCATTCGTAATTTTAACTCATAACTTCCATTTTTTGCTATTCAGGTTCAGGGCCCCCAAAATCATGAAAGGGTGTAATGATGGCCAAATATGGGTAATTGTGTGTTATGATACAAAATATGCTACGTCTTCAAAGATTAATAAATTATGGCGATGCAGACGAACTGACTAACAAGCACAAACCGTATTGTGAAGCGTACAAGGAGACGAGAATATGGACCGGATATGGATAATTATATGTAAAACCCATAACATTTTTTCCTTAGATTGACTGCAGCATGCAAATGATCATCACAAGAGTTTTGTATCAATATGTAGGCGAGGAATGATACTACTCGGGTCGTAAACACGAATGTCTACTGACATCAACGTAAGAGAAATTTATCACGTGTACACTTCCACAGTCTGAAAATTTGAAACTCTGTTAAAACGTGGAACTATTGCTGAAATAACAAGCAATACAAAAAATATCATTGCCTGCCTGTTATGCTGTTTTTGTTGACCCGTTCTTGTGTACGCTGGGTAGCAATTCAGCTCTTTGTGATATTTGCTTCAATTCGCTAGGATTTTTTGCAACAACTGAATAATAATAATAATAATGAAAACAAACACGTGAGCTTGCCAAAAGTAACCAGTTTTGTAAAGTGTATAAATGAGAAAAAGTCTGGCAGTATTTGACGTCAAACTATGTGATATGCATTTCGAACTGTCCTGTATTATGTCACACTGTGGAGATATACACGCCATGAATGTGATGTTTGAAAGTGAATAGAATTAAAAAAAAATTAATGACAATTAAGACAAGAACTGAAAATATTAAAAGAAAGAAGGGAAAAAAATTAAAAATACCCTCATATGTATCAGAGGTAGATAAGAGCCTCTCAAATTACTGCCGATATTGCAAGATTAAGCATTTGACTTTGAACTACATGCAATATACATGTAAAATATTAAAATTGTTCTGTTTTTTTAAGATGACTGGCAGTTCATTTATACCACCAATAAATATTTACAAAATATCCACTCAGCCTGTAAATTTACATCCAGTTTGAACTGGTTCATACCAGTTTGAACTGGTTCATACCAGTTTCAACTGGTTCATACCAGTTTCAACTGGTTCATACTAGTTCAGATGTTTAGTCTGAGTCAGTTGAACAGATTTGTCACATGCAAAGTTTGTATTTATTTGATTTTTCCCGATGATAGACTTTGTTTTGTTGTTGTTCGATGCGTACCATTTCCTAGCTTGCCACTTCGACTGATTGGTTCCTTCTTTTTATCAATAATGCCATTTTCTTTGATACCATTCTGTTCGTTGATTACGCCATTATGTCTCGTTCCATTTTGCTGTTTTTCCTTTTCTCTTTCCGCTCTTTTCCTGTTTTCGTCGTCCAGCGCCTTGCCCATATCGGTGTAATACTGAAGAGCCTGTCGCACTGGGTGAATGATATGCTCCTGCGAATCAAATAAATAATGCAGTGTCAACATATCAGCAGTGATGACATGGTCCCTGTCTGATATACTGTAAAACCATTAATTTTGACTGACATTTAATTTCACTACTTTGATGGTTTAAGCAATTTCACTGGGTTTTTAGATTCACCAACTTGGCAAGAAAACAATGAGTTCTTCGTTATTTAAATGTACAAATGGATTTAAATTATCGGCGAAAATAGCAAAATTAAAAGCCAGCGAATAAATAATGTCTTTACAGTAGTATTTTGTACGGCAATACAAAGCATGTGACATTACACGCTATAGTGAAGAAAGCCTTTATCGAATTGAGGAAGTGAGAACGTACAATATTCAGTTGAATACAGGAGTCAGAACAAAACGTGAGTAAGCGACACATTCGGTGATACAGTACAATGTGCACACAAGGTCCCAATTTTTTCGCCAGTGGCAAGGCCATGTCTCGCCAATGTCCAGCCAGTGGCCAGGTTATTGAAAGGCTGGCTCTCAAAAGAGCGAGCCCAAGGTCGAGCTCTGCGCGATTAGTCAGATACAGCATACCTTATTATACCCGATACGATCTTGGGCGTGATCAATGTTTTTCACCACAACAGAAAACATACTTTCAGTTTTCTTACATTGTTGTTTATGAGTGTAGATTGAATAACGAATAAATTGCGTAATGTGTTGCATATAGCGTGGTCAGTGGTATATTAAACATTGAAATGTGTGCGTGTTTGATTTTTGATTGTGAGTTTGAAACGGTTACTGAAAAAGTTAACCTGTTCTGCTTGTCTTGTTTTGCGTACAAGAAGTGTTGTACATATGTATATACTAATTTTGAAACCAAACTTCGAAAATCAACAATATGTGATGATCTTCTCATTTGACCTTCAAAAGCAGGTCTTAACACGTGACCGGTATCAACACATGACCTTAAGTGACATTTAAATATGACCTTCATTGCATGACCTGATATATAGTTGACATTACAGAATCTAATTGCTCTATCAACACTGTGCTGTTATTCCTGACATAAATGCTATGTGAATTGGTTGCCATGGAAACAATACTTACATCCAGTTCGGGAAATAGAGAACCAAGCGATTCGAACAACGGTAGTAAAACAAATCTGATGAAGCCAGTCTGCGATGATGGCTTCGTTACTTTTTCCCGATCCATGAATGGGGCCACCGGCAAGCCCTCAAGTTTCTCAAGATCACTCTGGAATTTTTAAAAGAACAATCAAAGAACAATCAACATCAGAAAGCAAGCTTTATAAATGTCACTGCTTTCAATATATGGCGGTCTACGAGAAGACAACAGAGAGACGTCACTGCTGAAAACTTATGGTCCCTACCTGGTTAAAGAATTCTTGTAGAAGACAGTCCAGCCATGGTTCTGAAACATCCATCGGCCGAGCTTCATTAGAAATATCGGATACTTTTATAAGAATCATCATTAACTGTAAAAAAATAAATTAATAAATAAATAAATAAACAAACAAACGAACTTACAAATAAATAAATGAATAAATAAACAAACGAACTTACAAATAAATAAATGAATAAACAAACAAATAAATAAATAAATAAATAAATGTACTCGTATTTGTCATCATATGACGTAGCCTATACTAGAAGTCAATGCAAGTAAATTTTTGTTGATTTTGGCATTTTGATGACTGTGTATGTATAATTCAAATAATTGAAAATTTGACGACTGTAAAAAAAAAATGAATACATTTATACTTTGCTGAGAATCACCAGTGTCTGAAATGTTTCACAGGATTATACTGACATACCGTGTCTTTCTGGTCTTTATTCGTGAAATCAAATCCATCTACTAAACCTTTGAACTTGTTTAGTATCTCATTGTGCTTCGCCATGTCGGTTGCTAGGATACATCTTATCATGCTTTCTCGTATCCTTTTGTATTCACTCGGAGAAACATTATTGAAAATGTTTAGTTCCGGCTGAAACGAAAAATAAAATTTAGCAATGTTTGATTCCCACTAATGTGATGCATTTCGACTGCCATCGCAATTTACAGTTTCCATTCCCAGAGAAAAAGATTCCAGCAAAAAAAGTGAATGTACATATATGCTATCAAAAGCAGTACGTCATATCAGGATCATTATCAACGCTTTAAATGCCTAATGCATAGTTTTTTCAAGCTATTTAACCCTTTGTAACACGCCCGAGACACCAATTGATCTAGCGTAGATATATTTCATGGAATAAAACTCACCTTTTCTAGCACTTCAAATGCACAAGCGCAATGATGGTTCTCTAGCGGTGAAATATCATTGTACCTCAACGCAAGCTCTGTTCTAGCATTCACCTATGAGGATGAACAGAAAACATTGATTTCCAACATCAGAATTACAAAAATCAAAACGCACATTACTTTTTTTTTTTTAAATCTTTTCAAAAATTTTGAACCAGAAACATATCTAATGGGTAATTATGTACATTTAAATGAAAATAAACAGAGAATTATATAAAATTACGGAAATAATTGTCAAATAGAGCATTAACATTAAGGAAAAAAGAATAATCACACTGTGATAGTGTTTGCAGAGACATGGTGACTCTCCGTATGATAAAAATTTAATAATTTTGCGAATTCCCCAGACTTGCAATAGTTCAGAAAAATGCGTGTCTCATGAAATTAAATCCATTTACAGAATGATGACTGAAAGCCGAATAATTAAATAGTAAATTGACTTTTCCAATAAATCACGCCCTCTAACTTCTGCGTCATAAAAGGATGTACAGGATGCCATTCACACCGATAAATTTTTGATATATGTGGTTGTCTGTCAATAAAAATATTGTTTATTTTTTTAAATGTGAATACCTATTATAAAGTATGCCATTATATCATATTATAATGACCTGAGGTGTGTATAAGCATTATATACACCTACCTGATATGCATTATTATAACCCGGATGATCTAAATCATGACAAATCGCCGACGTAATAAGCGCCATTGTGTCAAGGTCACCAATTTTGTCACAAAGATTAACAAGCCATGACATTCCATACATCTATAGAAAAAAAAAAAAAATGTTAAAAACTTTTCAATCATTGTATTTATTCATCATAAATGTGATTCATTGTCTTCAGTATTATGGTGACACAAAATACGATAAATCATCGGTAAACCAGAGTAGGCACAAATACAGTTATTACAAAAAAAACACAATTTAAAATGTATACGAAACACCAGCGAATACCGTGCATTTGTTTTTTCTGTAAAAACAATTTTTTAAGAAATGATATTTCCTGTGACACAGGGGCGTAAGCAAATTCAAAAACACAAAATGCACATATCGCACATGCTTTGCAAGTATGCAAAGAAACAAGTAACAAAATCAGTTTTTTTCACAGACTCACTCAATTGCTTTAGTATTCTTCTGGTTTGTAGTCATATCATATTTATTAAATCTTCATTTCATGTCACATAAGTTGCATAATCTCATCATATGAATCTTTTGATGGTTTTATACTCGAAAGAAAATAAAACCGTGTTTTGACTTACCATTTGAGCAACACAAAAGCAGTGTTTGAAATTATGGAATGGCACATTGTTGTAATGTTTATAAACTTCAAAAAGAAAATTCTGTAATACTGGCATCTGAATAAAAAGAAAAAAAAAATTATATGTTAATTCATAGTGGATAACTGATTATATTTCCAATATTTCAGTGTATTTTTACAAAAAAAAAATGGTTTCACAGATACAAATATTTTTCTCATTTGCTGAAGTCACGTGGATGGCATCAAGTTTTAGTTAGAAACAACACGGTATGTCACTCAAAACAAAACACACAGATTTTCCACCTTCAAGTTTTGGCAAAAAAATACATAAATACAGCGCCCTCACAGTTTTTTGTGGGAGAGGAACTGTTGGTTTGCTTCATGTACAGGTATAGGAAACTCTTTCAACGGTAAGAAACACAATTTTTTTTTTTTTTCAATAGTTGTTCAAATCCACAGGTCATCAGTAAACAAACCTTGTGACTGCGACTGTTGATTGGCTTATTATTGGTATAGGACTTCATGCTATATCCCAATACAAGATGCATTAAAAAAGAAAGAATCAAGGAAAAGCATTACTGCCACAAGAGGGCTCCCTTAAACTTACCTCAATGTTGAATTTTTCAACAAACTCTAAATCTATATACATTTGTTGTAAAAGAACCAACATTTCAGCATCTTCCCACTGCCAATTGTCAAATGTAGGTTTCCTGAGATACAGTTTGACATCTTCTGACATTTCAACATTGCTATGGCAACACAAAAAATAAGAGTTTATCATTACTTTCCCAATAATGATAAATAATCACGTTACAAAGTCAAATAAATAGAAAATTAATTAAAATTTGATTTAATAAAGTTTTACCTCATTTTTGTAAACTTTTCCCAGACGCGTCTGTGTTCAGCTTCTGTGTTTTTCTTTTTGTTTTGGTAAAATGGAGGTGAGTTTTCTGTGACTACATCTTTAAAAAGACCCAGCCAGCTAAGGTGTTCCACACACTGAAAGCATAACAGATAAACAATCTATTTAATCTCACAATATTTTCTCTTACGTTGATGTCAACAACATGAGTGATTATCATCGGAGTTCTGTATCAATCTTTTTGGCTTTGTTTTGTCAGTTTTGTATTACCGTGGCTGTAATCACTCCTGTCTGCTCACATCGATCAAAAAGAAAAAAAATTGTCAAATACGAATACATCAATGTGTACACCTAGTATGCTCATGCTATTGATGCAACGATGTTCTGTTTTACATAAAAGCATTGCGTACGCTTGTGGCTATTCTGCCTGTTTGTGATATTTTCTCCAATGTGCTAAAAATTTGTTTTGTTCAATACATTTTTTTCAGCTTGCCAACATGAACCATATCCACTGTACATAAATGGACCTAAGCATGTACAATGAAAACAAGTTTGACAATATGTGAAGTCAAAAGATCTAATAAATATTTTCAATCTGTGTTTCATCACACTATGGAGATACACACATTATGTATGTAATAATTAGAGTTTATTAAAATAGAAAACACTATAAACACCTACAGTACAGTTCGAGTACAACTTAACTTCCAAGCTATCAGATGAATTCGCTTTATTATTAAAACTTGTAATTTTGAAAGTGAGTATCATTGTCATTAATAATTTTATCTTCTTTCTTTGCGGTATTAACCTCTGTTACGAACACAAGACATTTTTAAGCAGAGTACTCTGTACAATTCAGAAATGCGATAGCTTTAAGCTGCTTAGCTGCTTTCAAAACTATCTAAATGTTAAGTTATGGTGAACCTTTTCCAATGTTACCAATAGGAGTATGGTTGAATAGGTTAAATGTTTTGGGATAATTAATTTTTTTTTTTTTAATTTGAGTACAGTAGTAGTAACCCTTCTTATCAAGTTTTTATATTACTGTCTATGAAGAGTCTAATTTAGACTCGTTTTCCGGCCACTGGGATTTTTTGCTAGACTTATTCTCAAAAGACAAGCGTGTAGTATTAATATCACATGATCTGCCAACTGATACTTATACCTTTGAGAACTAGTGTAATCCAACATCCCATGGGTCAAGGTACTCCTCCAATAGAGTTTTGAGTTCCCTGGATGTGTTCCATGGTTGCCAGGTTACTGAATTCGCACACAACAGAAAGAGGGCCTGATTTTAAACCGGTTGCAAATGAGTCTCTTTGCATCATTTTTTTGTAAGTAGAATGCTTGTATTTTGTACCTGTGAATTATTTTACAAAGATACGTACGGATATCATTGGCTATAAAAGATATTTTGTTCATAATCATTTTGAATGTAAAACATGTTTTCCATATATTTGTTGTACACGTTCAAAATTAATGTTGGATGTCTACAATCCTCAAGGGCGAACATCCGGGCATTTTCTACCGCCTGGCAACCCTCGCGGTGAAAACAAAGATGAAAAACTCACAGAAAACAGTACTTTGCGATGGTTGTTGAGTCCCCTGAACAAGATCAGCCCTACATGCGTAACATATATGAATTTGGTTGTTCAGGATTACCGTAAAATTCCTAATTGAGGCCGCGGCTTTAATTAAAATTCATTTTTTCAATGGACGAATTCAGATGCGTGAAGTCTTGGTGCGGCTTTAATTAGAGCATTCACTTCGGTAACAGTGAGAATTTTTTTTCAGAAAACAAAGGCCAGAAGGGATAATGATATGCTAATGAGATGCACGACACTTGATTGCAACTTTGTTGCGATTCTAAGGCACTTTCGGATTTTTACACACAGACAAACTTGTACACAAACTTGTAATGTATACTACAATCTCTTGAATAGACTAATTCGTTAGCACCGGTCACTCTTTTAGTAACCGTGCATGTTCGACTTCCGGCAGAGTGACTGTACATTCCATTTTTAATCTAGACATCGGGGAAATTAAAATAAAAAAAGTCAATCAAAAAAAAATGTTCGCATGATAACGAAAAAAATACTCAGTATATTATTTAATGTAATATATATTTATTTTCTTATTTTTTTTGATAACGAAAAGTAAATTCTAAAAGAAGTAAAAACAAAAACGAATGCATTCTTAGTAGCAAATGATCACGGTAATGGTCATGCTGCGTTTCACACAAGTGAATAACTTACTTGTTTTCGAAGTGTTACAATTGCTGATTATTAATCAGTCGTGATTACAATAATGTACAAAAAATAAATTCGTTGAATTGTTGTGATAATTCAACTTAGTTTCACCACAAGCGAATGATTTTGGTCACATATAAATGCTCGACCCGATACGATATCTGCCATGTTAGTTAAAACATCTTTAGTGACTTAGACGATAGGTCAAGTCGCTAATTAACCAATCGAAACGCTGGATGGTGCCAACGTGATTAAATTACCATAGCTCATTTAAATATGTTGATGTAGTTCAGTGACCTCATGGTAAACGAAACACGGAAGAGATTTACCGTTGTTGTAGTGCTATCGTTGGCTTTGATTTTGATGGGAAAACGGCATGATTAGTTGTTTTCGAAAGATAAGCTGAGCATTGAAGAAGAATTTAACACTTTTGAAGATAATAACAGCTCATTGTCGAAACGCAGTTTACCCAGTCACGTTACCCACAATAAACCTGTATTCTGGAATAAGCGTCAATGACTACGGAAAACCTTAATTAGACTCTAATTTAAGCGTCAGGAATCATTGAAATGTTCGAAAAATTATGCCTTAATTTAAAATTAAATGGTATATCTTTTTCTGAAATATGTGGTGGCTGTTTAGTTTGTGAAAATTTGGGGTGCGGCTTATATTGCAGACTTTTCCCTGGAATCGAAACTTGTCAATTTCAACATTAAACAATGTCTCAAGTTAGGGGTGCGGCTTCTATTAAAGCTGCGGCCTCAAATATGATTTTTACGGTACTTCAAAGTTGAGTTTGTGTTGTTTTCTTGAATTTTCACCGGCTCGACCGGCGTTCCACAGCAGCGCGCACAAAGCCCATAGAAATACGTGGTAGAGTGGTGCGCGTCTTAGCAACGTAGAACGTCCGTGACGTAGCTCCCCCCCCCCCCCCCCCCCGAGGATACAGAATCTAACACTGAAGCTGGTGTTGTAAAATAACTGCCTAATACTGTGTATTTCTGCTGACCGGAAGTGAATCTACGATTAGAGCCGAACTACACCTGCATAGTACCTAAGCAACCAGGGAACTTTGAGAACCCCAAGCAAGTACCGATATATTGTTTTTTAAGCAATCAAATCAAGAACAGCGCCATCTGTGGTGAAATATAGAAAATTGAAACTTACCTCCAGTTTTTCCCTGAACTGTTCAACTTTATTTCGTAAGTCGTAAACGATGGAAGGAGTTTCACCTGCTTCAACGACCACTTTTTTTTCAAGTAGATGCAACCTATAATCAAGATCAGTTTATGGTGAATGTATGAAATGCGGATTGCGATTAGAAAAAGTTTCTTATGACATCTGTCTGCTTTCCATCAATGCTTCGTAGTCGTAGCAACCTATAAAACTAGATTTTCATATTTTTATTTTTCTCTTTATTTAACCGAACTCGAGCAATAAAAGAACATGTTATCAGTCAAAATACAATATTTGTTCGCTTAGAAGCGCATCTCCAAATATATAAACCCAAAATTAAATGTGTTTTATACTAAATAATTTAAAAAATTAATTATTTTACCATAGAAACACTTCTATTTACGTAAGCAAATACAATATTAATAAAGCAAATATAGTAGCCTGGACGTACTAAATTAGATTGCAAAGCAATTTAGAAATTGATCATTCAGACAAACATGAACAAACTCGACCAATCTTATTTTACCTACTAAACGTTACTTATAGGATTATATTATACAAAAAAACGAGACAATTTTTTTTTCTTATTTTCCTAACACAGCGAGTAAGATTATCTTTGACTGTACAAAACACTATCCATGCTTAGCCTAATTCTCATTATACTTAACTGGGATAGACGTTTAATAAAAATTTACGGCTCTATTAAAACAAGTATCACTTTAAATGGTGGTGGTTGTTGTCAACTAGCGTGTATTTTGCATAAACGAACAATGTATTTTACAATCATTGCATGCGTCACATGGGACCCATATTGAATATGTTGCAATGCAACGACCACCACCAATTGTCAAGGTCAACTTTTTGTCATCTTTCGCAAAATAAAGAAGCATCTACATTTTCCAAATTGATTCAAATTTAACAGATGAAAATGTGTAAAATATTGCACACACATTTTGATCTGAAAAATTACTTTCTAAATAGCATGTTATTTTAGCTAATTTAGCTAATCTGTAATTTTGCTAATTCAAAATGTGGCTAATTTAACAGAAAGTATATTCTCACAGGGGGATAGTCGACACTTTAGCTAAATTAAGATTCAGTTAATTTTTGCCAAGAGTCAAATCCGCTAAAATTGCATGAACTTACATGTTCTACAGATATTGTATTTAATAATCTGAGTGCCATCATTTTCCTATCCAGATTTTGGTGCAAAATTTCGATTGTTTTTATGTACCATTTTTTTCAAAATTTTGGAGAAAAAAAATCACAATTTTCTATAGGGTATAATTCTTTATCAAAATTTTAGTAAAAATGTGGAAAAAATTATGTTTATGTTTTATTTTGTTAAAGATAACAAATGCAGACACAAAGAACACATAAGGTTAGTAAAAAAAATGCTGATTAAGTTTGAACATAAAGTATTATTGAAAATAACAACATAGTCAATACTGTTAAAAACTCATTAGCTTTCTGTAGAAACTGTCTTTGTTATTGAAATTTAATAAGATTTATTCAGCCATCAGGGAAATTAGCCTACAGACTTTAATGAATTTGTACATGATATCTCATTACTTGTTAAATTGTCAAGACATCAATGGATGATGTCTATTCAAATTTATCTTTTTAAATTAACGTGGTATTACTAAATCGTGATAAAATAACAATGTCATCAATGTCCTGGTTTAAGGTTAGTTTCAATGTTAATGTATTCAGTAATGGTCTATAGGCTTCAAGCAAAATACTTGGATATAATTCTGGAGTGCATACAAGGAAAAATATAACCAACCACGCGTGCAAGTTTTAGACAGGTACAAACATTTATTTGACAGACATCACAAAATTTCTACAAACCTGTTCAATTTTGATTGAAAATTACCCGTAAATTACAAAATAACCATAAACAATCAACAAAAAGTCAACTGTAAGACTATGGTTACAGACTAGGGACTGCTATCTTTCATTTTGAATAAATTATTCAGACAGACACTTTCAATTTTCTGACTATAAACCTGCAACTGTGGTCCATAAAAACACATGTTAAGCCAGACTTGGTCTATACCAGGATAGCAATTGCCTTAATGAATATGGTTTTTTTTTGGGCAAAATGCACTGTATATGCGTCATCATCACATATGCCAATTTTCCACAGTAGATGGACAACAAAAATTAACCGCAGCTGGTCAGTGTGTACATCAGTTCCAAAGACGCTGCTCATGACTGTCTTTCAAGTTGAAAAAATGAAAGAAATGTGATCCAAAAAAAAAAAACATTTTTACAACATCCCAACAGAAGCGCATCTTTTTTTTTATACCCTATATATATATAACTACAAATAAATAATGTTGACAAATCAAAATGAATATTACTGTGAACTGCAATTTACAACGTAGCAAAAAATGTTGACAGGGAAAAATGGGACATCATGCAGGAGGGGAAAAAAGAGCTCTTAAAGCAGGGATAGTAATTTTTCAAGAAAAATTATAGTGAAAGATATAAAACAAAGACTGACCTTGATTCCATTGCACCTAAATCAAAGCCCAACTGAGCTGCTGAGGAATCTGAAACGATAAGTAAATCTATTTTAATTTATAAAAATAACTGGTAGAGAGCCATCTCGTTTAAAAGGCGATAGTCGTCGCGTCACGCATGCGCGAGATATATGGGTCTCATATACACAAAGATGGCGACTTTGACTGCGCAGATCAACAATACAAACTGAGATGCCAAGCTTTAATAAGGTATTTTTTTTAGGTGTTTGGAAGGTATAAAAGTCGCCGGCAGTAATTAGTGCAAATCGCGCCCAGGTCAAACGTCATACTTGTGATTTCCATTAGAAGAGCGCATTGGATAGCAAGAAAATCTATGTTTATCAACACAAATGTCACACATGCGCAGCGCGACAACCACCGCCCTTCAAGATAAAAAAATTCTCAACTTTGAGTGACATTATTTCTGTCCTATGACACCTAAAAGTCACACATCCTGGTACTTTTGGGGGTTGGAGAATGATGGTGGTGATGTATACTATCATCCAACAAATGGTAGAAGCCAATGTGATCGTGTAATGCACAAGTATATCAGTTAACCCAAGACTTGAAGGGATGGTGAAATCACATAGTCGCAATATTGGAAATATCAGATTAACCATTTTCATATGAAATTCATGGAAATATATCATTATAAAGTTATATTTTATATAATTTTTCTGAGAAAACCTACAAGGCAAGCCCTACACTTGGGTAACCGCACTGATTGTGTAAATATCAATGGATCTTGGTCAAAAATTGTAAATAGGTCTAAATATAAATTAAAGAAAAATAGACAGACTCTTTCAAGGAGATTGGATAAAAAATTATCCCTTTTTTCAACCCAAAACATCCATTTTTGAGATACATATAAAAAAATAAATACATTCATGATGTTACCCTCTTCTGAAAAATCAAAGAAAATTAAATTATTACAAACAATTATTACAGAAATATATTCATTAGTAGATCAGATTTGTGCATGAGTGAAAGAATAAACCCTTTTTTATAGATTCCACTATAAATAAAAAAACAAAACAAGTATGCAATTATTCCAAAGTCTACTAATACTGCAATATTTCTCCATGTTTCTAGGAATGTACAAGACTGCAGTGTCATGATTGGAGGAGGGGGAGGGGGGGCTACGGGATTTCATTAATCACTTCTGTATTGACTAATGTATGTAACTCCATTTCACGCAGAGCACGCAAGGGTACACACAGACAAGAGCATGTCACTTGCATTGACAAAGAGTAATAAGATTTAGGAGTGTGCTTTTATTGGAAAATCACCCCAGGCATTTTATGCAGAAATCTTTGTTAAAACTCACATATTCCGAGCACCAGAACACTAATCATAACATAAATCAATATAATAGAACTACGTGATACTAGAATTATATAGACTAAACGAATTGCCAGCCAAGAGGTAACTATGACAACTAGCAGATTCAAAAATGAGTTCTAAATTGAATCAAGAGATATATATGAAATATGACTGGTATAGCAAATACCACTAGTATAGCTGATAATGTTAAATCTGTATTAGAAACCGCACCCATTCTTTTTGAACAAAATTTCACCATTTCTGATATGTGTAGATGCTGTAATAGAAGTCAGATTCCATCTGTTGCACTATACCATTTCAACAGAAGTCGTGGTTTCTAATACAGATTGTACAGTACAACTAATATAGCTAATACCTGGTATAGTTAATATCACTAGTATAGCTAGTACTGCTGGTATAGATAATAACACTAGTACAAGGATGTGCGATCTTCGGGGGTCAAAAGTATCAAGATGGTTGGAGTCATGGATAAATGGTATTTAAATTAAAGCAGAAAAGCAAATCAGTAACAGCATATACCATGTACACATTCAGGATAGACTCGGGGAAAAACGTATCTTCATCACAAGTTGGCAGAATCCATTTCAATTCCCTCAAATTGTCCTAGATAAGTGATTATGAATAATTCATGTGTTTTTTTTTCTCAATTTTATGAGTTGTGATGATTGCACTCGGTAAGATTGAGTAGTACGCTGACAGTGCGTCCCTCTGGACATGCATGTAGCATCTTTAAGCTCTCTGCCACGAGCCAGGATCACTGTCTGTTTCCAATGTACATGTAATGATATATGTAACTATATAATCTAGATACGTATAATATAATTCCCCGTACTGCGTATACGAAGGTGTGCACGTTTGTAATATTGTCATTCAGTTAAGCAAATTGCATTATGGGAAAGGCCTGACAGGCATGTATCGAACAAAAGCAGAAAGCGACAAACGATAAAAATGTAGAAGACGAAGAGTTGAACTCGAAACGTCTGTCCTTTTTAACTCGTGCAGTATTTTACCATTTTCCTGCTGGTCGGTCTTATTTTGTTCATATATACAAATTTAGCTTGTCCATCAATCAAAGGACACAGAATGAAAGACATTCTCTGAGGGCCACATACTTATTATCATTCCCACATTTTCATAATTCCATTCCAGCAAAAATAGGGAGCATTTTGCAATGTACAACACAACAAATTTGAAAGTCATGTGATCACATTGAAATGAACAGACATGTTCAATTTGATCTATTTCAACCTTGCCGACTCAAAAGTCTGAATTTTATACAACTTCCTAGCTCTGTTTTTACTTAATTATACATGAGAAACAGGGTATTTATTGATGTGAAAACACACAAAATACTGTAAAATTTTCACTGGATTTAAATTTCGCTTATTTACTATTTCGTGCATATTCAGTGGGTTTTAAATTCACGGTTTTATTATTTAGACAAGTCATTGTCAATGACACGTCCCCGTTCCGTTCATATTTGAGTGACATATACATTCAAAGCAGATCATGACCGAAATGCACCTGCATATGTACAACACATTGTGCTAAATCTGAACAAAATCCATCCATGCATGACTGAGATCCGGTTCTGGAATTGTGAAAATACGTGATTTTGATGCATTTTCGGCCTTAAAATGGCCATCATTCCGCTATTGTTAAGCAGATCATGAAACAAATGCACATATCTATTTGTGACATGATGTACCATGTGTGTGTGAAGTTTGAACTTGATCAATCCAGACATGTCTTGGATACGGATCCAGAACTGAATTCTTTAACAAAATGGCCGCCAGTCGGCCATTTCGAACTTGATCCGAAAAAAAAAAAGACGTGCATCAAGGTCCTATTATGTTTAATGTATGTACCAAATTTGAACAAAATCCATCCATGCATAACTGAGATACGGGTCCGGAATGGTGAAAATGTGCGATTTCAATGCATTTTCGGCCTTAAAGCGGCCCCCATTTGGCTATCGTTAATGAGATCATGAAACAAATGCACATACATATTTGTGACATGATGTACCTTGTGTGTGTGAAGTTTGAACTTGATCAATCCAGACATGTCTCGGATACGGATCCAGAACTGAATTCTTTAAAACAAAATGGCCGCCAGTCGGCTATTTCGAACTTGATCCGAAAAAAAAAATGACGTGCATCAAGGTCCTATTATGTTTAATGTATGTACCAAATTTGAACAAAATCCATCCATGCATAACTGAGATACGGGTCCGGAATGGTGAAAATGTGCGATTTCAATGCATTTTTGGCCTTAAAGCGGCCCCCATTTGGCTATCGTTAATGAGATCATGAAACAAATGCACATACATATTTGTGACATGATGTACCTTGTGTGTGTGAAGTTTGAACTCGATCAATCCAAGCATGTCTCAGATACGGATCCAGAACTGAATTCTTTAAAACAAAATGGCCGCCAGTCGGCCATTTCGAACCCGATCCAAAAAAAAAAAAATGACGTGCATCAAGGTCCTATTATGTTTAATGTATGTACCAAATTTGAACAAAATCCGTCCATGAATAACTGAGATCCGGGTCCGGAATGGTGAAAATGTGCGATTTTGATGCATTTTTGGCCTTAAAATGGCCGCTATTCGGCTATCGTTAATCGGATCATGAAAAAAATGCATGTGCATATGTCCCATATAATGTGTGATGTATGAGTGAAGTTTGAACTTAATCGGTCCATGCATGTTCGAGATACAGGTGATCACGGACGGACGCACGGACGGACGGACGGACGCACACAGGGCAAAACATAAGTAATAATAATGTGTTCTATGCTAAATTTTACATATTCACTGAGTTTTAATTTAGCGCATTTTCCAGTCAGCGAAATAAGCAAAATTAAAACCCAGTGAATAATTAATCCTTTTACAGTACAGTAATCTGTTAGGTACATATACTCGCACTAAATGGTAGAATGTTCAAATACGCGCCACATAAATGTTACCTGGGCATTTTGAGTGCTGACAACAAAAATGTCTGAAGGACAATGAATTGTAACATAAGATTACACAGTAGAGTATTGAGTGGCTTGAAATCAACGCATCCAATTATTCTGTGCAGCGCGGGCAACAAAAAAAAGTACAGACAGAGATTCTTCAAATATCAAGCCCCGTATATATATATTTTTTAAACAACAATCGCAAAAGTACTATTATATAATAATGATGTGATCTGCTATACATTTGTATAAAGATTCATGCTTAAAATAAACATGTATGTTTTCGTATACCCCAGTAATGGGTGGACAATGCAATACAGACTCATGACTTATAATGCACAAAAAAACAAAAGTTTTTCCTGGTTTCTGTTCAAATACAGAAAAATTAAAGAAAACAAAACAAAAGGTGTACTACCGTACAAATTTGTTGAAATCAAAAAACCAGAAAAAAATATTTTTTCTTTTTCTTTATTACCTATCAATCCAATTATATGCTTTCATCAAAAGCTGCAGGAATTTTTTAATGATAAACAAATATAAATGATGTTACCGAGCAAAGTCTTTTTACCATCATAAAAATTGTCCAAAATCACAATTTTTTTTTTTATAGAAGTTTTGGGCAATTTTTTTTATGTGTGAAAAGCAGTTTGGTAACCATACTTTATTTTTGTTTTGTCAACAGTACTAGGATATAAAAGAAAAACACTGTAAAAGTTAGAGAAATCTAGGTATAAAGCAATATAGTGGAAAGCAACACAGTACTGATCTGATTTGTTATTCATAAATTCATCTGATTCGGGCATGAAATACAACAATAAGCAACAAACAACACAACAGCTTCGAATGACACCACTAAAGAATTAATATGATTTATTAAGTTGGATTCAAACAAACAACCCAGATGTTAACAGACTGTCTTGAACGTTTGTCACAAGAATTATTATTTGTGGGTTTTACTTCACATGTCACAGAGATAAGAGCAACACTGAGATTTTCAAAACATTGTATTTTTAAGTGCCATTCCAGTCTGCTACACAATTTCAAATCGTCTGACGTTTTACTTTTTATGTGCCGTTTAATATTCTTTTCTGTAGTTATGTCACAGAAGAAGTGCTATTTTTAGATAATGCAGCGACACTTGTGTGACTATTTTTTAAGAATGGAATTTCGGAATGCGGATGCCAGATATTGATTGGAACCAGATGTGTCGAAATTCCATGGACATAATCCGTTGACAAACAAAGCGGGATTTGAAACATTTATGGAAACATTTATGATTTGGTTTAGCGTGCAGTCGGAACATAGCAAATGTTCCATAACAACAAGAAACTGTTTCAAGTATCCCCACAATACCACAGCTGTGATACTACAACTGAAGGTAATTAATTTTCCATTTCTATATCAATAAAATTTTGATTTATGTGAGGTACTTAATAATAATATGAACAAAATTATTATAATTATATTGAAAAGTTGTTCAAATATTCATTGCCATAACCTATAAAATAATATCTACAAAATAAACATATTAAGTTATTGAAATATAGTAAATCGTTTTTTTTCTTTTCACAAAATAAACAAATAATAATTTTTTTCATATTTTCTAATTTTGGACTAGGTACATTAAATACCACATTTAGAAGATAATCATAAAAATTGACATAAACAATACTGGTACATGGGTATCTAAGATATATAGTACATGAAGTATGGCAAAAAAAAAGGAAATGGCTGCCAGTCAGCCATCTGAATATGAAACAAACTGACACGACATGCATTCTAACATGTATCATGTGCATGCCAAAATAAATGAAAATGATACACAAGTCTCACAGATATAATTCAGTTTTGAAGGTATAGAAATATGACTCTGAACAGACAGACAGACAGACAGACAGACAGACAGACAGACAGACAGACAGACAGACAGACAGACATAATCCACCCCGATTTAGAAGATAAATTGATTGCTGAACGGCACTGGCACAGGTGAGTTATTGACAAGAATGGATCCCGACTGAGTGAACCACGCTAAGTGCCAATTACAGTTAAGATATACATGTAGTCTAGTTTAATGCAATGTTTTGATTAGTTATTCTATTTGACACGCATCAAAACAAAAATCATGCAGTCGCTTGAAGCTTAAAAAAAAAAATTGTTATTAACACACAAAAAAATGCAGACTGCATAGATAAGTTTTGTTTGTTTGTTTGTTTTTGAACACAGCGCCACGACAATGGCTTAGTCGTCAATAGAAACTAGCAACTATGACATTTCCTGATGTTCATTCATGCAACCATCCAGGGAGGATTCTTTCAAATAGTCAAATAAAACTAGTTCCTACATTACTACAAAATGTATTTAATTTATTACTACATCCTTCTGTATGCAACCAAATACACTATGACCTTGTTATAACAAACATCTTTATATGGAATTTCCGGATATAATAAACATTGCATGTCTCCTGCTCATAACAAACCCAAGGACTTCAATCCCTACCCAATCCATCACACCCTTCTCTGTCCTACCTCCAGCCAAGGACTTCCATCCCTACCCACCCATGCAACCTAACACCTTTCTCTCTCTCACCTCAAGCCAAAGTCTTCTCTCCTCAGTGAACTCATCACACTCTTCTCGGTCTTACCTCCAGCCAAGGACTTCCATCCTCATCATACTCTTTTCTCTTTTTACCTCCAGGCAAGAACTTCCATCCCTACCCAACCCACCACACCCTCTCTCTCTCTATTACATGTACCTCTAGCCAAGATCTTCAGTCCCTTCCCAACCAATAACATTTCTCTCTTACCTTTTGCCCAGGTCTTTCATTCCTAACCAACTCATCACATTCTTCTCTTTTACCTGAGGCCCAGATCTTCCATCCCAAGCCAATTAATCGCACTTTCTTTCTCTTATCTCTAGCCAAAGTCTTTTGTCCCCACCAAACTTTTCATGTCCTTATTTACACCAACCTTGATTCTCCATCCCTACCCAACCCATCACAGCCTTCTCTCTTACCTCTAGCTAACTCATCAGATCCTACCCTACCTAACCCATCCTTATCTTTTATCTCTTGATCCTCCATTCCTACCTAACCCATATCACACCTTTCTCTCATACCTCTAGCTAACCCATCAGATCCTACATTACCTAACCCATCCTTAACTTTTATCTCTTGATTCTCCATCCCTACCCAACCTATTACACCATTCTCTCTTACCTCTAGCCAAGATCTTCCATCCCTACCCAACCTATTACACTCTTCTCTCTTACCTCTAGCTAACCCATCAGATCCTACCCTACCAAACCCATCCCCAACTTTTATCTCTTGATCCTCCATCCTTACCTAACCCATCACACCCTTCTCTCTTACCTCTAGCTAACCCATCAGATCCTACCCTACCAAACCCATCCTCAACTTTTATCTCTTGATCCTCCATCCTTACCTAACCCATCACACCCTTCTCTCTTACCTCTAGCTAACCCATCAGCTCCTACCCTACCTAACCCATCCTTATCTTTTATCTCTTGATCCTCCATCCCTACCTAACCCATCACACCCTTCTCGTTTACCTCTAGCTAACCCATCAGCTCCTACCCTACCTAACCCATCCTTATCTTTTATCTCTTGATCCTCCATCCCTACCTAACCCATCACACCCTTCTCTCTTACCTCTAGCTAACCCATCAGCTCCTACCCTACCTAACCCATCCTCATTTTTATCTCTTGATCCCCATCCCTACCTAATCCATCACACCCTTCTCTCTTACCTCTAGCTAACCCATCAGCTCCTACCCTACCTAACCCATCCTCATTTTTATCTCTTGATCCCCATCCCTACCTAATCCATCACACCCTTCTCTCTTACCTCTAGCTAACCCATCAGATCCTACCCTACCAAACCCATCCTCAACTTTTATCTCTTGATCCTCCATCCTTACCTAACCCATCACACCCTTCTCTCTTACCTCTAGCTAACCCATCAGCTCCTACCCTACCTAACCCATCCTTATCTTTTATCTCTTGATCCTCCATCCCTACCTAACCCATCACACCCTTCTCTCTTACCTCTAGCTAACCCATCAGCTCCTACCCTACCTAACCCATCCTTATTTTTTATCTCTTGATCCTCCATCTCTACCTAACCCATCACACCCTTCTCTCTTACCTCTAGCTAACCCATCAGCTCCTACCCTACCTAACCCATCCTCATTTTTATCTCTTGATCCCCATCCCTACCTAACCCATCACACCCTTCTCTCTTACCTCTAGCTAACCCATCAGCTCCTACCCTACCTAACCCATCCTTATCTTTTATCTCTTGATCCTCCATCTCTACCTAACCCATCACACCCTTCTCTCTTACCTCTAGCTAACCCATCAGCTCCTACCCTACCTAACCCATCCTCATTTTTATCTCTTGATCCCCATCCCTACCTAATCCATCACAGCCTTCTCTTACCTCTAGCTAACCTTTCAGCTCCTACCCTACAAAACCGATCTTTATTTGTTATCTCTTGATCCTCCATCCCTACCTAACCCATCACATCCTTCTCTCTTACCTCCAGCTAATCCATTAGATCCAACCCTACCAAACCATCCTGAACTTTTATCTCTTGATCTTCCATTCCTACCCAACCTATTACACCATTCTCTCTTACCTCTAACCATAATCTTCCATCCCTACCCAACCCACCAACCCTTCTTTTATACCTCTATCCAGGGTCTAGCCATCCCTATCAAAACCATCACACCCTTCTCTCTCCTACCTTCCATCCTTACCCAAACCATGTCACACCCTACTCTATTATCTCTAGCCTACCTAACCCCTTACCTTTCTGTCTTTTACTTGTAGCCAAGGACTTCATCCCTACCCAACCTACCTCCTCTTTCATCCTAAGTACACCCAACCCATCACACTGATTATTTCTTGTGCAGATCTTCCATCCAATCCCACCACTCTCACTACCCTTACCTCTACCTCGCTCTCGTTCCTAGGCGACCTACTACAGCCTTTTCTCCCATCTTCACCAACCAATCCCAAATAATTAACTCTTTCTATTATTGACAGGTAACTGAATAACACACAAAGATTTCACGGAGGACCTACACATATAATCTGTTGTAAGCCTTCATGCAGTCATTAATTAAAACTAGCCTGGACAGATGACAGACTGTCATTCACCAATCAAACTACAATCTAATATACAAAGCTTCATTCACAGTCACAAATTGAATTTAAATTTTCAATGTCAAATAAAGTTAATGAAATAAATTTGACAAGAAAAAGAAAATTACCTGTCTGTATTTCACATGGATATTTTATTAGCACGAGCAGTGAACTTTTTGTAATTGCTTTGTCACAATAGTTCTTAACTACTCTTCACATCTATCCCATTAAAGCCTAGGGGAAGGGAGTAGGAGTAATGTAACTGTACCATTTATTGTCGCCCTTTTATGGTTTTGCTCATAACTTAGTCACAGCAAAAACAGTAAATCATTGAATTTTCAGAAATTTAATACATACTTTGTCATAATATTCTCTGTCATTATTTTGCGTGTTTTTATGTATTTGTCTACAATTTTTTCAATCAGTTTAAACCAGATGGACAGAATTGTTTTTTGTTCGGCAAATTCTTCCAAATTTTAAAACAAGATTTTTTTCCAGGAGATAAATTTGAACAATGTTTTTTTTTTTCCCTGCTACAAGTTTTATGAAATTTGCAGTATTTGTTTTCCTGCAAATTTAATTTGCATACTTCCATGATATATTAAGTAAATTTTATTGAAACTTTTATCGAAATGAGTTTGACAGTTCGCAATGACAGTCATAACTTCAGTCAACGATTTAGAAAATGTGAACAAGAGTTGTATAAAGTGATCAGATTTTATGTCATATGGGAAATAAAGACATATTTACCAATCGTACATGCATATCGTCATAGCAACATTTTACTTTTTCAACAGCAGAGTTAAAATGATCTAATTTCTAAGAAATAAGGTTATCGTCTCTTTTACAGGGCTTAGATGGGAACCATAAATGTAATTTAGATTGTAAATTAATAATTTTATTTTTTGTCAGATACTGTACCTACTATTAGACATGGCATCATATTTTTCCACAATAGTAAGCTGTTCTCCATTCATATGCGAAAAAAAAATTCAACATTGTTATTTTTTTAAATGTGTAATGATTTTTTTGATAGGGAAGGAGGAAAAAAATTTACTATTAATGAAAATTTCGTGATTATTTTTCTATCCCAATAATGTAAGGAATGGCCAATAAAGCACAGAAATGTTTAACCTTTTCACCACCAGTCCCTCTTTTCATCACAAATTCACAAAATAATTTGGTTTATAGTCTACACTTTCCTTCGAAAATTGACTCAAATTTATTTCCATAAATATTGAAGAATATAAGTAAAAAGTACAGAACAATTTGAGCAAGTCGTCTGGTTTTAAAAAGGTTAAAATGAAAATTAGAAATTAATGAAGTTAGAGTCAGTTGGACCGTTTTCCAAAATTCATGTGTGATTTTTTTTTATTTTAAGATTGTCATAAAATTGTGCTTTTATTTTTATTTCCCCCCAATTTGTTTTTCTTCTAAAATCTGACAATAAAAAGCACACTTTTAACTTGCGAAGTCTGATAGTACAATGATACCCCCTGGAAAATGCTAGGATGTGAGACCTTTAGAGTATGATGCAAGAAGGAAAAACAATCCAAACCAATAATGGGGGAAAACACATCATGAATGAGTCAGTCTGCTTATCAATACCAATGTTATCTATAGGGCATTAAATTTCAATGAAATTTCATTAATTCTGGTTGCGATAATAACAGGTGATTTAGGTACACCTACACGATCCATTGTAATAGCACACGCATTAGTCTGATGAGACTTCATCAAGTTATTAGCGAACATGGATATGTCAAAAGATTTATCTGAATAATATTTTAGTCGACAATAGTTTTTCACATTTTTAATATATCCTTCAAATTACGTTATTTCAAGATTTAGACGATGATAGTCATACTTAGACACAATTTACCTATTACGTGTACATGTGTACGTGACACAGTGTATATGATTTACCTCAGATCGTGACAGAATGTTAATATGAAAGTGACTACGACTTGCTGTTAAGAATTACACTGAAAAGTTCCCATTTACAGTAAAGTGGTTAAACAACAGCAATTAAATATTTGTCAATTATGATTTAGGATCATGGTCAACTTGATTTTATTCTTTATTGAACTGGAATTCTAAGCTTTTAATCACTCTTTCTCTCTCTTCCCTCTTCTCTCCATCCTTCTGCTTCTCCCCATCTCCTTTCCGTCTCCCTCTCCTCCGTACATGCATCTCCCTCCCTTCTCCTTTTCCTTTTCTCTCTCTATTCCTTCTTCCATCCATCTATCCCTCCCCCTCGCTTTCTCTCGGTCCCATGCAACCATCAACATATGTGAATGTGGATTCCAAATCAAAGTAAGAAATAAAATACAGAATGGCATCCATCAGATGATGGGAAAAATGATAACGGAGAGCAATGACAAATTTGATATTGCAATATGTAAATTAAGATATGATATCCCTTGTACGCTACAAATATAATGACGCAGTAATATTGTATTGCTCATTTATGAATATTAAATTAATATTTATCCAGAGTTTGTTAATAATTAAGTGCCACACATGTAAGGATCACTGAAATGTACAACAGAGTCAACTCAGAATGACAACAAGTGACAAGTTGGAGCTGTGCAAAACTTTTTACATTACAAAGTGCAGAAAGGTTTTTCCAGTAATACTATTCACTGAAGCCATGATTGTTTTCAGTGCTCATTCATGAAACAATGTGACCGAATCTGATTATACACAGCGATGTGCATGGCTGTTTTATGTGGAAACTTCCTGGTGGCAATGGATATACTGTAAAATGACTAATTTTCACTGGGTTTAAATTTCACTGATTTACCATTTCAGGCATATTCAGTGGGTTATAAATGCACAGTTTCGTCATTTAGATAATGTGTTCTATGCTAAATTTTACATATTCACTGGGTTTTAATTTAGCGCATTTTCCAGTCAGCGAAATAAGCAAAATTAAAACCCAGTGAATAATTACCCCCTTTACAGTACTGTACAACAGTTATTTATTTTTTTTGAGCTCACAAATTATTTTTAGCTATACTGTATTTTTCACTAATTCAGCAAAAAAAAAGTATATTTTCACAATGAGATTGTTGGCACAAAAAAAATCGCCTGCTGACGATGTTTTTTCCCTCCCTTCATTTCGGCTAACTGGGAAGGTTTCCAGCGCGCCATGCATTAATATTCTGCTAGTTCAACGCAGTGAGACAAATCTGATGAATTAGCATGTAGCTTGTTGAATTCGTTTTACAGTAATCCGAAACAACTATGCATGCAACTTGTTTCTTAGTCATGCAGCACATTTCACAAAATATTTCTAAATTTTTTTTGAAAATGGCAATGTGAATTTTTTTTTTAACGGGATCCAAAAATAACAAAAAATTTCAGTAAAATAAACAAAAATATTTGACGAAAAATATTATGGCATGGAAAGATTTGGTCACATAGTTTCATCCTTTACCAGAGTGCACATTTATTGGCTATAAACTGACTGCTATTACCTTCCTCGTTTCCAATGAGGGTTTCCTTGCTACCTCCTATGGTTCTTGACCCTACAGAAATCGACAGTAAAAATATGGGGAGAGTTAAGAAGCACTCTCCACTGAAACTTAAAAAGCTATGTTGTCCTAAAAAAAAAAATGAGCCTGAAATAGTAAACTCTGATTCAAAAGAGTTGAATCCACATGTAAAACTGAAATATGAATATGAGGTTAACTTTAAGTTGATAATGTTCATTGCTACATGTATCATAAAAAAATGAGATTCAAATTGCATTAGAGTAGTTTCATTAAAATGATCCTGAAATAGTAGACTCTGATTCAAAAGAGTTGACTCCACATGTAAAACTGGAATATGAATATGAGGTTAACTTTAAGTTGATAACTTTCAGAATTCACATTTGAAGGAGATAAAAAAAACACTTTATATTGTGGAAATAAAATTTCAAAATTTATTTTTGAGAACTGTAATGTTTTAAAATCATGTCAAAGGTTGCAGAATAAATCATTCAACAAGACTACTGATATTTGTGTTTTAAGTATGGAAATGTAATATATGAATATGGAAATGAAATGTTTGAATATGGTTATGTGGTTAAATGTTTGAATATGGTAATCGAATGAAATGTTTGAGTATGGTACTGTGTTGAAATGTTTGAATATGGTTATATAATGAAATTCTTGAATTTTTAATATGGTCATGTAATGACATATTTGAATATATCCATGTAATGAAATGTTTGAATATGGTAATGTAATGTAATGAAATGTTTGAATATGGTCATGTAGTGAAATATTTGAATATGGTAATGCGATGAAATGTTTGAATATGAATATGGTAATCAAATGAAATGTTTGAATATGGTAATGTAATGAAATGTTTGAATATGGTAATCGAATGAAATGTTTGAGTATGGTACTGTGTTGAAATGTTTGAATATGGTTATATAATGAAATTCTTGAATTTTTAATATGGTCATGTAATGACATATTTGAATATGGCCATGTAATGAAATGTTTGAATATGGTAATATAATGAAATGTTTGAATATGGTAATGTAATGTAATGAAATGTTTGAATATGGTAATGTGATGAAATATTTGAATATGGTCATGTAGTGAAATATTTGAATATGGTAATGTGATGAAATGTTTGAATATGGTTATGTAATGAAATAATTGAATATGGTATTGTGATGAAATATTTGAATATGGTAATGCGATGAAATGTTTGAATATGGTTATGTAATGAAATAATTGAATATGGTAATGTGATGAAATGTTTGAATATGGTTATGTAATGAAATAATTGAATATGGTAATGCGATGAAATGTTTGAATATGGTTATGTAATGAAATAATTGAATATGGTAATGTGATGAAATATTTGAATATGGTAATGCGATGAAATGTTTGAATATGGTTATGTAATGAAATAATTGAATATGGTAATGTGATGAAATATTTGAATATGGTAATGCGATGAAATGTTTGAATATGGTTATGTAATGAAATAATTGAATATGGTAATGTGATGAAATATTTGAATATGGTAATGCGATGAAATGTTTGAATATGGTTATGTAATGAAATAATTGAATATGGTAATGTGATGAAATATTTGAATATGGTAATGCGATGAAATGTTTGAATATGGTTATGTAATGAAATAATTGAATATGGTAATGTGATGAAATATTTGAATATGGTAATGCGATGAAATGTTTGAATATGGTTATGTAATGAAATAATTGAATATGGTAATGTGATGAAATATTTGAATATGGTAATGTGATGAAATATTTGAACATGGTCATGTAGTGAAATATTTGAATATGGTAATGCGATGAAATGTTTGAATATGGTTATGTAATGAAATATTTGAATATGGTAATGTGATGAAATATTTGAACATGGTCATGTAGTGAAATATTTGAATATGGTAATGTGATGAAATATTTGAATATGGTAATGTGATGAAATATTTGAACATGGTCATGTAGTGAAATATTTGAATATGGTAATGCGATGACATGTTTGAATATGGTTATGTAATGAAATAATTGAATATGGTAATGTGATGAAATATTTGAATATGGTAATGCGATGAAATGTTTGAATATGGTAATGCGATGAAATATTTGAACATGGTCATGTAGTGAAATATTTGAATATGGTAATGTGATGAAATATTTGAATATGGTAATGTGATGAAATATTTGAACATGGTCATGTAGTGAAATATTTGAATATGGTAATGCGATGAAATGTTTGAATATGGTTATGTAATGAAATAATTGAATATGACAATGTGATGAAATATTTGAATATGGTAATGCGATGAAATGTTTGAATATGGTTATGTAATGAAATAATTGAATATGGTAATGTGATGAAATAATTGAATATGGTAATGCGATGAAATGTTTGAATATGGTAATGTGATGAAATATTTGAATATGGTAATGTGATGAAATATTTGAATATGGTTATGTAATGAAATGTTTGAATATGGAAATGTAATGAAATATTTGAATATGGTAATGCGATGAAATATTTGAATATGGTAATGAAATGAAATGTTTGAATATGGTAATGTGATGAAATATTTGAATATGGTAATGCGATGAAATGTTTGAATATGGTTATGTAATGAAATGAAATGTTTGAATATGGTAATGTGATGAAATATTTGAATATGGTAATGTGATGAAATATTTGAATATGGTTATGTAATGAAATGTTTGAATATGGTAATGTAATGAAATATTTGAATATGGTAATGTGATGAAATGTTTGAATTTTTTTGCTGTGGTTGATGTTGTGGGGTTGAAGCCCTAACTCTTGGCCATTTTTTTCAAAAGTTGAAGAAAAACTCCATCACCTTGTCAACAAGTTAACTAAAGTTGCACAGTCTTGTCAAAGTGCAAGGTCTGATTTACAAAGCAGTTTACAAGTACTATCAATTACTCTGTATAAATAAATAAATACAACCATAGCAGTTTACAATCTGCATATTAAAACAAAGTAACAATTTTGTTTCTTGAAGACTGAGCTCTCCAGAAGTCAACGAGCTGACTCAACTTCTGATTTTTGGGGGATTCTATTTTTACTCAGAATCCCTATAAAATCAGTACTGTTAGAGGGCACTGTACAGTACAGTACCCATGCAACAAGATCTGGAGAACCTGGAAGCTGAATCCCAAAGTGTTGTTCCTAAACAAAAACGATTATCTTAAAAAAGGGATGATAAGGTCACACTTTATAATCTGAACATGTACAAACAATTACTGAAACTGTCGAATTTACTAGTAAACGTGGACAATTTTCTAAAAACGAAATTGCCCGATTACTTATAATTCACGATTGGCAAGGAAATTGTGTTATCTAGTAAATATACACTGACATAGAATACCTATGAAGTAGCAGAAGAACAAACATCAAGAATTTGATACCTTCATAGATTTTATCAGGTACATGTGTATTAATGTCAGGAACCCCACAGCAACTGCCAATCGTGACTCAATATTACCTGGCTGGCTTGCAATATTGATTATCGGAGTAAACAACACCCGATTGCAACAGACGAAACGTGTTTCAAGGCTGCGAATTCAATTACGATGAGAATAACAACATGAACGCTATACATCAGCTTGGATCACCAAATTATGCCTTGGAAACTCTCTAAATTGAATGGACATGATTCCTATTACAATCACATTGCCGACAAGGTTCACACTACTAATGAACAACTGAATTCTAATATAAATCACAGAGATCCTGAGGCAAGTTTTGTGCCACTTCCTGCCTCAAACTTCACTTCTCATTAGAGCCCACATGAGATGGTATGCTACATATCAGACAAGCAATAGACAGACTAGCCACACCTAATGTTTAAGGTCTTAATCTGGTGTATCAGAGGTTATATGTACACTTTGCTTGTTCCAACTTGCGTTCCATTGTTTAAAGCTTAGCCAAAGAATGTTTGACATACTGATTGCTTTTATACTTTGTGTCGTTTTTGAAAATACTACTATGGGTCAACCCCCCACAATCGCAAATCACTAGTCTGTTTTGCTGCATTGCTAGTTAGTCTTGTCGCATTGCTAGTCTGTCTTGCAACATTGCTAGTCTGTCTTGCCACATTGCTAGTCTGTCTTGCCACATTGCTAGTCTGTCTTGCCACATTGCTAGTCTGTCTTGCCACATTGCTAGTTTGTCTTGCCACATTGCTAGTTTGTCTTGTCACATTGCTAGTCTGTCTTGCCACATTGCTAGTCTGTCTTGCCACATTGCTAGTCTGTCTTGCCACATTGCTAGTTTGTCTTGCCACATTGCTAGTCTGTCTTGCCACATTGCTAGTCTGTCTTGCCGCATTGCTAGTCTGTCTTGCCGCATTACTAGTCTGTCTTGCCAAAGTATTACTAAACCGAAGCTAGAAACTATCAAATGATGCATTTCTACTAATTTGCATAGATTATATTTATGCAAATTGGTATGCTAATGACAGCTACATGTACACAACATATGAAAATATAGTCTGCAATTCTGAAGCCAAATCTGCAGGTGCACTTAATTTTTTTCCATTTTGAACATTTTCATGAATTTTTCTGTAATTCCACAAACTGATCAAACATATGGAAATGTAAGTCTACAATTCTGAATCTAAATTTCGTTTTCATTTTGAAGACTTTTATCAATTGTCCTTTAAATTTCTGAGTTACAAAATTTTGAAATAATGGGGTTAATTTCTCATTGGTTTGATTGAACAAAAAAGGAAAAAAATTAAGCATCATGCACAAAATTTGAGCTCAGCGTTCAAAATTTTACACAAGCATGTACATTGTATATATCGCTGACAATGTTCAATTTGTCATGTTTATTTCACAGAGAAGCTAAACAATTCCCTGACATTTCGTACAATCCTCCAAAAATCAACGCCAATTGTTATTAACCGACATTGAATGAAGGCATGTTGTTATCGTTATCGTGACTAGTACTTTGGCATTATGCCATCTAATTTTCATTTGAAATTCAACAAATAAACTTTGTAATTAACGTTTCGAAGCAAATATAAATTACCAATTCACAATTTAACTAAAGACAATTGCAGTTGTCAAGTCCAATCACCTATTTTATGTTCCACTGATTACATTTCTTAGAGACGTGTATCATTGTTCAAAATTTGCACAGCGAAAAACATAAATATCACTTCCATGAATAAGTGTGATGCATGTGTTTTGGGATGTTAGCATGACGTCAAATGTAGAACAATTTCATATGACATACAGATACTTTTGTATAGAGAGCTTCATAATATCTAAAACAACAAATCTACAGTCAATAACTGACAGTGATGAGATATTACTAGCATTGTAGGTATTTGTGTGGTGTATAGATTCTAGGGAATTGTATGCAGAACTTATTTAAATTAATATAAACAACAAATCTATAGTCAATAGCTGAAATTCATGATATTACTAGCATCATAACTAGGCATTAGTGTGGTGTATGGATTCTAGGCAACTGTATGAAGGGCTTCACTAATATAAACAACAAATCGACAGTCAATAGCTGAAAGTGATATTACTAGCACCATAGCTAGGCATTAGTGTGATGTATGGATTCTAGGCAATTGTATGAAGGGCTTCATTAAATAAACAACAAATCTACAGTCAATAGCTGAAAGTGATATTACTAGCATCATAGCTAGGCATTAGTGTGGTGTATGGATTCTAGGCAATTGTATGAAGGGCTTCATTAATATAAACAACAAATCTACAGTCAATAGCTGAAAGTGATATTACTAGCATCATATCTAGGCATTAGTGTGGTGTATAGATTCTAGGCTATTGTATGAAGGGCTTCATTAAATAAACAACAAATCTACAGTCAATAGCTGAAAGTGATATTACTAGCATCATAGCTAGGCATCAGAGTGGTGTATGGATTCTAGGCAATTGTATGAAGGGCTTCATTAATATAAACAACAAATCTATAGTCAATAGCTGAAAGTGATATTACTAGCATCATAGCTAGGCATTATTGTGGTGTATGGATTCTAGGCAATTGTATGAAGGGCTTCATTAATATAAACAACAAATCTATAGTCAATAGCTGAAAGTGATATTACTAGCATCATAGCTAGGCATTATTGTGGTGTATGGATTCTAGGCAATTGTATGAAGGGCTTCATTAATATAAACAACAAATCTACAGTCAATAGCTGAAAGTGATATTACTAGCATCATAGCTAGGCATCAGAGTGGTGTATGGATTCTAGGCAATTGTATGAAGGGCTTCATTAATATAAACAACAAATCTATAGTCAATAGCTGAAAGTGATATTACTAGCATCATAGCTAGGCATTAGTGTGGTGTATGGATTCTAGGCAATTGTATGAAGGGCTTCATTAATATAAACAACAAATCGACAGTCAATAGCTGAAAGTGATATTACTAGCATCATAGCTAGGCATTAGTGTGGTGTATGGATTCTAGGCAATTGTATGAAGGGCTTCATTAATATAAACAACAAATCTACAGTCAATAGCTGAAAGTAATATTACTAGCATCATATCTAGGCATTAGTGTGGTGTATGGATTCTAGGCAATTGTATAAAGGACTTCATTAATATAAACAACAAATCTACAGTCAATAGCTGAAAGTGATATTACTAGCATCATGGCTAGGCATTAGTGTGGTGTATGGATTCTAGGCAATTGTATAAAGGACTTCATTAATATAAACAACAAATCTACAGTCAATAGCTGAAAGTGATGAGATAATACTAGCACTGTAGCTAGGTTTCAGTGAAGTGACATAAAGTGAATAAACACTGCATAGATTCTAGACTAAATTGAGTTGTGCTTTTAATAGAAAAAATATGATACAATGTACTTAAATTGCATAAAATGTTTTGTAGATTAACAGCTGTGATGTTGTCATATCTAACTATTATCTGTTGCTAATTTGCATAATAATAAAATGACTACCGGTGTTACACGAACGTGGTAAGCGGCTCCTCATGACACATCACCATATCGAATTCCATACACACAGGCTGCATGTACTTATAGAAAAGTTGTTTTTGATGTTTTTGAAGGTTGCACTAATTCCCCATACATACTTGACCCAAATCACCATGCACTTGAATGACAGTAACCACGCGTTCCAATGACGCTTGTCAAGCACTTGTACGCTAGCATTGAGGAAACAGTGGAACCCAGACATGGGAAGCAGAAGCGCTGCATACTTGCAAGTGACTAATGATGCCTCCACTTGATTGTCGAATGTACTATCACCGCAATATTTCACTCCATATACAAGTCCATACAACCTCCTAAGTTGCTCACTACCCTGGGAAACTCGTACGTACCCTCGTCATCAAATCAAGGTTGAAGCCTGACAATTAAGTGTCCGCTACAATAAGACACCGACTGTGAAATGATGCTCAGCATCTGATAAATTACCGGTTTCTACCTGAACTAACGATCCGTCTTCCTGCCGTAGTGAGATACTTGCACGAGGGACTTAATAGATTGCAGAAGTTATGTTGTCATTAGACATTAGATATATTTATTCAACAGCCAGCTTGTCAGTTTTGGTACAATGATTAGACTTCATCATTTAACCGTTATAACGTTTATAATTTTCGACAGTTAGCTAAACTAAAATGAACCTAGAGCAAACCTGGAAGATGAATTTATCTGTAGATGAGAAATTGACAACCATTTACTTTTCAAAAAATATCTGGGACTCAAAGTTTCTAAAAATCTTAACGTAAATTGTACAAGCTACACCAATGAAGAGACTACAATAGAACACAAAAACCTTTGATGAGGAATCTTAGTGAAAATTAAACTCCCCTTATACCACCCCATCAGGGGAGATCTCGTTTCAACAGTTGAAACAAATAATAAACAAAGAAAAAAAACTGACCGACAGCATACATAGATTTCCAATTAATTAATGCTGTAACCATGGCATACAAATTCACAAAATAGTCCAGTGTATAGTCTGCACTTCTCTTAAGAAGACAAAGATAGCCAACAAATTTTGAGTAAAAACTGAAAATTAACTCAAATTTTGTCTGTTGGCTCCAAAATTTGGGTTCATTTCCAGAAATATTGAAGGATATAAGAAGAAAGTGCAAAAAAATGTGGTGAAAAGTCAAGAGATTTGGCGATGCTATTTACATTTTGTGTATGTGTAATATAAAGTGCTAGACATCGTCCTGATTGATAATTCGCAGTTTACAACAGAACGGATATTTCATAATAGACACCATAGCTCACTGTTTTACGTAAATGTCTGACAGATCGTGAAAATGTATTTCGCACGAATTGAAGTTATATATATTTTACAAGGGATATACAGGCATTGAGCTTCGATGATAATTGTTTTTAAAAATCAAATACGAAAAAGAGACTCCAGAGCTATCACATACTATGAAATACTTTATTTTAGCTGGAATTAATTTTCGCTCAAAAGACTTTTTTGGGCGTTTTGCATGGAATTTAGTTTTCACTGATTTTTGATGAGATGAATGTGAAATATAGGAAAAAAAGTATATTCACTGGATTTTATTTTCACGGAATCATCCCTTCAGCGAAAACAGCAAAGATAAATTCCAAGCGAATATAAAGTATTCTACAGTAGTTGTCATAGTAACATATAATTTGAAACCGTTCAAATAACACATTACCAACAGCACTTGGGGATGGGACGCTTGAGAAACAACAACTATAACCCTAATCAAAAGATCGTCATGGAAACAAGCCATTTAGGATAGTGGCTTTTAAACATGAAAGGCGAACTTGATAGTAATTATAATACCACTACACAAAGAAATTGCCCGAAGAAATCATTTTTGCTCTCTCATGCTTGAAAAGAAATCACATCAAACAGCCTGATTTGTATAACTACTATCCATATGCTTTAAAATGTTATTTAAGGGGAATTGAAAAAAAAAAAAAATTACAACTGCAATTTTGCTACTAATCAATTTACTACACATGGCGCTATTACATTGCTATTTACTGAGATAGTGATAGGCACTTTAGACGTACACTGAATCCTGTGCCATCAGCAAACCGACTCACCATGTGTAATATTTCACTGTATTTGCTCTATTAGAAGCGCAAATGAAAAAAATGTATTCAATGTATGTTGGATCAATAAAATACGACTTATTTTGACCATAGACGTCTGTCTTTGCATATATATATAACCACATAGCACTAAAAGTGCCACTATAAAAAAAAGCCACATTTCGTATTAATACATTGTCACTGTCATTTTTTTTTTTCGGTATTCAAATTATGCCTGAAAACCAACAGGCACTGGCCATTGTGACTAATTGTACATTATTTTTTAAAACAAAAAATTACAGAGTTGACTGATTATAAGAAATTTATTACAGATGCTCAGGTAATAGTCATGTACTTCATGCGTAAGGAGAACAATTTTATTATATGACTACTTTGCATATTAGATGTTATGGCAACCAATTCCTAATAAGGCCACTTAGCAGAACAGAAAAAAAAACAATTGCAAAAGTGTTTGATAGAACTTTCCAAGAAGAAGTATGATACTCTTAATTTGAAAGTCAATACAGCTTACCGGTGCAGTGTGCTGCAACAACTTCTAGCTTATAGCGAGATTCTGGCGTATTTTCTTCGAGTTTTGGCGATATGTTCACAATATTGCCCCTTGTGTTGTATAGTTTAAGGATGTCATTTGGCCCAGCTTCAGCAGCGGAACGAAAGCAATCTGAAAAAAACACAACAAAGAACTGGTGAGAATGGATCACATTGGAAATGTTCGCAATTTCACGAAAGCCACAGTGACTCCCTAGGACCCCAGTGAAAAGCCACAGTGACTGCCTAGGACCCCAGTGAAAAGCCACAGTGACTCCCTAGTATTCCAGTAAAGGTCACTGTGACTCCCTAGGACCCCAGTGAAATGTTCACCCCCTTTAAAATTGCTGACTTTGCTTACTGTTAAATTTAAGTTTTGCATGCTGGATAAAAAATTCTGTAGATATGAACAAAGAGACACTGTTCAAGATAGACTCGACAAAAGATGAGTGCTTTATATAAACTGTAGCAATAATTTTTTTTAAGCTGCTAAAAGCATGGTACTTTTTACAGATAATCAAGTAAAATCAAAAAATTTACCTAACAAAACTAAAATATGCGTAAATGTAATTGGGCTTGGTCTTTTGTTGTAATAAATTAATAACAAATTATGATTATTGAAAAAAAAAAACCCAAGATTAGAAGAACAAATAAATAACAGTTCACATATACATGTATGCAGTTGTCATGACAACGTCTCTTCAAAACAAGAAACTCGTTACTTTTATAGAATTCTGTCCGTGCAAACAAAGGCAGGACTTGAAATGTTGAAGAAAAATCTACAATAATAATCTATTTGAAATCACACGCAACACAGACTGAAATTTGTAATTTCACAGTGTACTGCTTGTTTTGTAATTCGACTAGGTGCATGCAATTGTTTTACTTGTAGTCTATCTTTGTGAAGTAGATGTATAATGATTTCTGCTGATAAGGGAAGTGAATCTCACTTCACTTCCACACTAGTTGCGTTGTAAAGGTTATATTCAATCGTGAAATTCTTTTGATAATGAAGAAAGATTTTCTCAATTGATTCAATTCAAACGCAAATACAAATAACTCCATTATGAGAACATTCTGATTAAAAGAAACATGTATGTTCATGAAAGGACAAGATATGATAGAAACTTTTAACTGTTTAAGTGGTTTCAAGAGCCATAGAGCAAACAGACACTTAAAAGTTGGTTACAGTGATCTCAAAAAGCAAATCTAAGAACATCTACTCATACAAAGAACAGAGAAGACGGGAATTCTGATGCAGTCTCCATGGAGGAGAATTAGGCTTTGTGGGAAATGCAAAGATGCTGTTTGTGTTAAGAAAGCAAGGCTTCAAGAAACCTGAGCAAGTCAAATCAATTTATGTAGGCCAGAAATTGTTTTGATAGGAATTGTCATACAATACAGAGTAAAAAACAGAAAAAAATGACACTGGTGTAAACTGACTGATCAGAATCCATGTTTGAACCTAGCCTTTAACCTTTTACAGTGCCATATTGTTTTCATGTTCAAAATAGTGTGAATTTGTTCATATTTTCTGTAATTTTTATTTAATTCAATCTTAATTTTGGACCAAAGAGACTAAATCTGACATAACTTCTAGTTTTGGATCAAAAAAATTGAAATTTTTCAAAAAAATTTATTCAAGTACACTATAAATGGAATTATTTTGAACATGGTGCCTAAAGTTGACTTTGACACTCAGAGGGTTTAAAAGAATTTAGGGTAGTCTTGGAAACATTGAATGATAAACAAGCAGCCTGTCGGCTGAGATAGCTCCGCTGTTAGCAATGCACATGGCAATTAAAGAACAGAAGATATCATTAGAAAATGAACAAATCTGAGAGAGGTCCACATGTAGTACCTTATAAGTAAAATATATCAAAGCAATTGGACTTGCGGTTTTCAAAAAGAAGTCGAAAATATCACTTTTTACCAAAAATTACAAAAATATTCATCAAAATTAGGGAATTAAAGATATCATTACAAAATGAACAAGTCATTGTCAATGACACGTCCCCGTTCCGTTCATATTTGAGTGACATATACATTCAAAGCAGATCATGACCGAAATGCACCTGCATATGTACAACACATTGTGCTAAATCTGAACAAAATCCATCCATGCATGACTGAGATCCGGTTCTGGAATTGTGAAAATACGTGATTTTGATGCATTTTCGGCCTTAAAATGGCCATCATTTCGCTATTGTTAAGCAGATCATGAAACAAATGCACATATCTATTTGTGACATGATGTACCATGTGTGTGTGAAGTTTGAACTTGATCAATCCAGACAAGTCTTGGATACGGATCCAGAACTGAATTCTTTAACAAAATGGCCGCCAGTTGGCCATTTCGAACTTGATCCGAAAAAAAAAAGACGTGCATCAAGGTCCTATTATGTTTAATGTATGTACCAAATTTGAACAAAATCCATCCATGCATAACTGAGATACGGGTCCGGAATGGTGAAAATGTGCGATTTCAATGCATTTTCGGCCTTAAAGCGACCCCCATTTGGCTATCGTTAATGAGATCATGAAACAAATGCACATACATATTTGTGACATGATGTACCTTGTGTGTGTGAAGTTTGAACTTGATCAATCCAGACATGTCTCAGATACGGATCCAGAACTGAATTCTTTAAAACAAAATGGCCGCCAGTCGGCTATTTCGAACTTGATCCGGAAAAAAAAATGACGTGCATCAAGGTCCTATTATGTTTAATGTATGTACCAAATTTGAATGAAATCCGTCCATGCATAACTGAGATCCGGGTCCGGAATGGTGAAAATGTGCGATTTCAATGCATTTTCGGCCTTAAAGCGGCCGCCATTTGGCTATCGTTAATGAGATCATGAAACAAATGCACATACATATTTGTGACATGATGTACCTTGTGTGTGTGAAGTTTGAACTCGATCAATCCAAGCATGTCTCAGATACGGATCCAGAACTGAATTCTTTAAACAAAATGGCCGCCAGTCGGCCATTTCGAACCCGATCCCAAAAAAAAAATGACGTGCATCAAGGTCCTATTATGTTTAATGTATGTACCAAATTTGAACAAAATCCGTCCATGCATAACTGAGATCCGGGTCCGGAATGGTGAAAATGTGCGATTTTGATGCATTTTCGGCCTTAAAATGGCTGCTATTCGGCTATCGTTAATCGAATCATGACAAAAATGCATGTGCATATGTCCCATATAATGTGTGATGTATGAGTGAAGTTTGAACTTAATCGGTCCATGCATGTTCGAGATACAGGTGATCACGGACGGACGGACGCACGGACGCACACAGGGCAAAACATAAGTCCCCGTTTTCGGACTGCGTCCGAACGGGGACTAACAAATTGGAGAGAGAGGTCCACATGTAGTACCTATATATGTAATATCAAAGCAATTGGACTTGCGGTTTTTAACAAGAAGTTGAAAATATCACTTTTTACCAAAAATGACAAAAATATTCACCAAAATTAGAGAATTAAAGATATCATTACAAAATGACAAAATCTGAGAGAGGTCCACATGTAGTACCTATATATGTAATATCAAAGCAATTGGACTTGCGGTTTTTAACAAGAAGTTGAAAATATCACTTTTTATCAAAAATGACAAAAACATTCACCAAAATTAGAGAATTGAAGATATCATCATGAAATGAACAAATCTGAGAGAGGTCTACCCAAGGTACATATATACCAAGTATCAAAGCATTCAGGCTTGTAGTTTTCAAGAAGAAGTCGAAAAAAATAAAACATTGACACGGACGACGACGATGGACATTCACTCATATGATAAGCTCCGCTCGACAAACATGTGAAATTTAAGTCTGAACTTGTTGACTATCTTTTTTTGGCAAAACTTGTGTAAAATGTGTATAAAATAATCAGACATTCACCCCTAAACCACAGCATTTTCAATTCAATAAGCGATTTTCTTGTATATTCAAATACAGACTTGAATTTGACTGTAAGTTTTTTTTTTGAGCACCTTTTATTCAATCATTCATACCCTGTGCATGTTAATTGCGCCCTGCCAGCTATACTTAACAACATAGTTACCATGTAAAAACAAGATTCACCTAAAACGACCTATTAAAAAAGTAGCCATAACCCCAACAAAATGATGCTAAATCCTCTAGAAAAAGAAAAACGTTCATTCTCTGTTACTGTAGCAACCACATCAATCGGGTAACCTTGATGATACAGAAACCATTACAAGATCAAAAGGCAAAGCATCACCTGGAGGAATGGATAGTTTTGGCTCTAAATATGAAATGAGATATGCTGTACATTCCCCTTTCAACGATACATCATTCTTTGAACATCTTCAATCAAACAGCATTAATCACAGTTGGCAGAAAGAATATTGAACAGAGGCCCTCAGAAACAAAATTGAGTTCAGTGTAAATGACGTCCGTCTCAAGTAAACGTTCACATTGTAAATTGGAAATACATGTGAAAATTATTCTTCAATTTAACAATCGTTATCAACGGGAGCCAGTGACGTGCATTTCAGTGTTACCGCACAGTATGCTCGCACGCTATATTATGAAACATCAAGTATTAAGTTAGCGGCTACACAAATCATGTAATGAAGAGTTCTTTTTTTATTAAATTGCTTTCTCAGTTTAATATTACAAAAGCATTTTTAACATTGTATATATTTTCTGAAAGCTTGGATATAGAAAAACAGTCATATTTTGTAATGTACATGTAGTAGTACGTAAACAAGAATGAAAAAAAGTAGTGTCACTATACCACAATAAAATACAGAAGGTACACTGGTCTGCCCAAAATGTTAAAGGGGGTGAATCATGTTAGGCCCAGAATCCCGTGAATTTCATAGAAACAAACAATGTTTACAAATAGCATATGTCGCATGGGACCCATATCGAACGGCGAAGTCAAACTTGCATCTAAACTAAAACTGCATTATAGTTTTCGTATTTTTCGAAACTTTTGATCAACTCCTATAATCAATGGCAAACTACATGCATGTCCATTGGCTCCAACATAAACAAAGCAATTACAGAAAAATAATTCTTCATGAAAATTTGTGAAATGTTGCACCAAAATTTTGGCGGAAGAAATTATAATATTCAAACTGTGAACATGAAGTCATGTGTCAGATGGCCATAGCGTGTCATTGTTTACAAACAAGCGTCTACACATCTTTTGCGTTTTTAGCGTGTGTTGTTATCGTCGCTTAGAACTCAATTCCCACTGCTGCTAATCCCTTTGTTTATTAGACACTTCAATGTGACATGTTTAGTCCAACCAGTCCTTTAAAAAGAAACTTGCTTGCTCTGGGGTAAAAACTTTAAAATTTCGTCTGCAAAGTTCACACGTACAGGTTCGATAGTTCATCAGAACAACAAGAACCAGGAAAACCAGTACCTCGGGGATTATGGGTAATACCTATAAAATCTTCAGTTTCTCACTTTTTCCAACAAGACACAGACTAGAAATTCGGGAGCTGATAGTCAGTTAGGTAATCAGCGGAAGTATCTTATATAGGCTATAGCAACAAATACCAATATTTAATCAAAAAAGCTTCCGTACATGAAGCAGTATTCATTATCAAATACCTTCAAGACACAACAAAATGTCATAAACATAAATTACGTGATATTTATAATTCTCTTATAATGAGCATGAAATTTATGTTATAATTTATAGATTAACGGGGAAATTTCAATTCCAACCTACAAGATGAATCACCACCTAGTTGTGATATGAATAATGTTATTGTTGAACAATGAGACGAGACGATATCGTGATTAGTTAAATACGAATCTGATTTACATACTGTGAGGGCATTAGGAGGATATTACAAATACACAAATACAGAACAGCGAGTATTGACTATCATAAGCCTGTTTTCTTTTAAATATGAGTTAATGTTCCATATATGGAATTTCTATTTCCTAATAAGGTGAGGTACAGATACCCTGTGCATTACAAACAGCTGGATAATAATTATATATAATCACACATTTTCTCTTTAATACATTGACGTCAGCTGACACGAGTGATTATCGCAAGAGTTATGTATCAATTTGAGCCACAGAGAGAAAATTTTGTGGGATTACATATTTATCACACAAATATTTCCACATTCTGAAAAATTGTCAAAACTGATGAGATTTTTTTTCATATCTCAAAATTGGATGAAAAAGACATGTTCTATTATTATTGACATAAATATTGAGTCTTAATATTGTGAAAACATTTCAAAAAATTGACATAATTTAGTGAGTTTTCAGGGTGATATTAGTTTCCCATAATATACAATGGGATGTTATTTCCCATAATGCACTGCAGTAATACAATCAGTAGTACAACATTTTAATTCAACTGAAATTGCCTTAGGTTAAACCATTTTAACTTTACTGATATTAAGTGCATGCATTTTATAGGAAAATTAAGGACTAATCTGCACTGGCTCGGAAGGTTGTAAATGATTAGCTAGTTTGAATTTGCATAACAATACTGACAATGAACGTGCATTCAACGCCACAAGTTTTTTGTTTTTTTAGCCAATCAGAATTCATCTTCCGAGCCAGTGCAGATCAGCCGAAAATTAACTGAGAAATTCTTATTGATAGTGAATTTGTACACCCAGAAGTACCAGGATGTGTGACCTTTTGGAGGTCATGCAAAAGGCTTGTTAAACTTCTGTCCTTTTCAGTGTGCTCAAGAATGGCCTGGCGAATCGCTACATAAATACGTAGACGGTACACAATTCTGTGTCATCACTGATTGGCTGTTTCGATACATTATGTACATTGTATGCGTAGTATGTACATTCAGTACATTACCATGGGAACTTGTATGCGTAGTATGACCCGTAAATGTAATGCCCACCCACAGTTCTCCAGACCGATTCACTAGTCTCTTATTCGTAGATTGCTCAAAATCTCACAATAATAGACGGCATCTAGTCTAATTAAATCTTTGACGATGAAACCCCTTTGTCAACAACAAAATTTTGACCAGATTTTTTTTAATACAGACAGACAGACAGACAGACAGACAGACAGACAGACAGACAGGCTAACTGCAAAGACTCCTATGAACTATGAACGAAAGGGTTGGTGACCTCCCCCGGTTGTTAAATCTATTAGCATTTTTAAATAGAACGATAACCTCCCATTTTCATTTATTGAACTATTGCAAATGTCCACTGCACTCACTCTGTGATGTCATAGTTCATAAACAAGTTTGACTGACGTGAGCATCAAAATCACTTAGAATGTAACCTTAACAAATCCTTACCAATTTTTTATCTGCATGATTTGAATATTAAAGAACTGGGTCACCGGGTCATCAAAGGACACCACCGATCACCAGCAGTCCCCCCCAAGACATAAAACTGACTTTAAAGAGAACATTACAACAAGTGTACAATAAAACACAAGAAGATGACAAAAACTAAACCTATTTCAGCAATACTGAAATATTTGCTATGTGAAGAGTATACTAAACTTAATTTGACTGTAAAACAAGATTAGTACAACGTAGGTATATCTGCGGTTACTAGCTCCCCGGGTAATTTCCATGGTAACTGCCATACTTGCTGTCATGGTAGCATTCAAGCTGACTGTCATACTAACTGCCATGGTAAATGTTATGCTGATTGCCATGGTAACTGCCAAGGTGACTACCATGATAACCACCATGCTGACTGCCATGTTAACTGCCATGTAGACTGCCATGGTAACTGCCATGTAGACTGCCATGGTAACTGCCATGTAGACTGCCATGTAGACTGCCATGGTAACTGCCATGTAGACTGCCATGGTAACTGCCATGTAGACTACCATGGTAACTACCATGGTAACTACCATAGTGCTGTTATGCTAACTACCATGGTAACTGCCAAGGTAAAACTTATGTTGATTGTCATTTCAACTGTCATGCCAACTAGACTTCCATGGTAACTGTCACAGAATTTGACTAGTCAATATATTATTGTTAATCCATCAGTGCCTATTAACCATATATTAACCATAATAACCCATTAATACCCACAACTATTTGAGAACAGTAATTAAATCTCTTTTCCTTATTTCTGGTAATTCAGAAAATATTAGTTTTTGTTTTTGTTATTATGGATATAATTTATGGAATTCTTTAATCTATAGATAGTTGAAACAACTACATAGATGTAGAACAAGAGATATAGTGAATCAGTTCAGAAAAACAGGTGACAAGATGATTTCCCTAATCGAGGAAAGATCTTTAAAAGCTATTCAACCTATTCTTACATCTCTGTCGATTGAATTGAACATGTACTTTCAAAAAATCAACAAACTGTAAAATATTGCCTTTTCAAATCCACTGACCAAATATCCAAATTACTGTGTGAGGTCATCTATAAACTTTATTTTAACGTTCACGGAATAACAAAGTTCAGGGACGTTCCAATTTTAAAATGAAAACTTTCCCTGTCAGCACCTGAGCAGATACTTCGTAATAGTAGTTTATAAATAAATAAACGCTGCTCGGACTGATAAATATGATATATAGAAGATAATATTTGGTAATCGTAGTTCTAAATAACTATTAAAAATAACTAGACGTTTCGAGCAATGGCTCTTTATGGATAGCATAGAAGAAAATTATTTAACATTTTCTTCTATGCTATCGATAAAGAGCCATTGCTCGAAACGTCTAGTTATTTTTAATACTTAGTTATTTAGGACTACGATGAGCAGATACTTGTACTGTTCAATAATAAACATGTTTAGAATTCTCTGGTTGCCAGACAAAATTGCTCCATTTATTTTTTGATCATTCGTTTGTAATTTACCATATATTTGCCGCTATATGTAAATTTATTTCTCTGACTGTTCCCCATTTGAGATTTAATTAAACTCTTTAGACTAATATTTTAAAATATGAACAGTTTTGTTGTCATGGTGATGAGACATTCTTACACAATAAAATATTAAGAGATCAGTTATCAACTGACTGGTTTTCTGTTAACGATTTTCAACTCACATAATATAAGCAGACATACCTGTTCATCGTGACATAGCATTGTATACATAGGTGAACAATTAACCCCCAAGTGGGAATAAGATAGTAAAAGTCAAAGAAAGCGAAGAATAAAGTGGATGACTATTTGAGGAGACATAACATATACCTGGAAACTCGTCATTTGGTATCCGAGGAAACAAAGATTTTTATAAGCATGGCTAGTTCTAATGCTATGTACACGTTACAAGGATAAACAAAATTAGAAAAACACAAAAATGACTTTGACGGCTTCTGTGTCATTTCAACCGCAAAACATTGTGCTACGTGCCTTTATATCAAACACAATCTATGGTATGGCTCACAGTGAACTTATGTCAGTTATGGTGAGAAACAGCGCCACCTACAGTCAGAGGTAACCCAGAATCCTTTGCAGGAGGTTTTACAGTACATTTTATTTGATCTGTCAGAAAACCTTTAACCTCAACTTGACCAAAAGCCATGTATAACCCACCTAAGGGACAAATACAAGTGTATTTAATTCCACCCATAGCTGATGTAGTAAGCATATCAACTGAACAGTAGTTCAAGGGATTAGTTAGTCTTTTTTTTTTGCCATTTTTGCTTTCATTTTGGTAGAAGCCACGCTAACCACAAACAATTTACTTTTTGTGGCCTTGTATAAAATGAAGGAGATTGAACAATATTTTAAATAGAAATAAATAATTGGATTGCATTTCCAAAGACGAGCAGATGTTGAGATAGCACGGTCCATTGTGAACATTATTATATAACTACTGTAAAAGTGTTAATTATTCACTGGGTTTTAATTTTGCTTATTTCGCTGACTGGAAAACATGCTAAATTAAAACCCAGTGAATATGTAAAATTTAGCATCGAACACATTATCTAAATGATAAAACCGTGAATTTAAAATCCACTAAATATGCCTGAAATGGTAAATCAAACTCAGTGAAAATTAGTCATTTTATAGTATGTCCACCCCCCACCCACCCCCCATCCCCAAAGGACAATTTTTTGAAAATTTTGCAGTTCAATAAAAAGTTTTTAGTATACTTATAATACCATAGTCCCATGTGGAGATTATATAAACTTATGCCCCCCCCCCCCCCCAATTACAGACGAGACCTGACAATTACAATGAGTTTTAGCATGGCTTAAATCACACTGATATTTTACAAGACATAGCTAGCCCCACAGCTATAAACAAATCACTTTAAGAACACATCAACATGAATGCCTGTCAACCAATAGAAAGCCGTGCATTCAAATTAACTTTACAAATTGACGAACATGACGAAATACATCCTGTAACGATAGGATGTACGACGAAATTATAAAGTCAATGATGCGCTTTAAATAAAAAGAAGAAAAAACATTGTATTAGGACGACATTCGTGATGAAAGAAAGCAACTTGCTGGTCAATCGACACTGACAAGAATATATCAGAGAAACGGGAATAAAACGGATAGAATATTGGAAGGATATTGATAGATATTTACTATAGATTTTCAATTTGCATCCCCATTTCAATTCACCACATATTCAACACATTCATCATCTGTGTCGATTAACGCATTATTGTCAAAAAAGAAAGATTTCTGTCAAAACACAATGTGTTATCACCAAAAAAGAAAGATTTCTGTCAAAACACAATGTGTTATCATCAAAAACGAAACAAATAAGAGTACAACCACGTTACACTGCAATAAAGATTTTACATCTATTACAGGAGTACCCGTAAACAAATACATTTTATTTGTTAATATCATGACACCTAATTTCCCTAAAACTCTTGTATTAGACGTTTTACCTTTTAAAAAGTGCTAATTGCTTTTTTTATAAAATGAACACATCAAGCAACGAAATGCCAATAGATGTACTTTGATAATAATGAAATTCTGTTCCGCAATTTGTTCTTTGTGATAGCCAATATTCAGAAAATGTTGGAAAAACTGTCTTTTTTTCGGTTAGTTACCTAACAGGTCAAAGGACACCATAGCAGGTCAACTTATGCCTAAAAAAATGTGGCAAATCTTAGCTTTATACAGATTAATTTTTGAAACTTTTCTAAAACATTGGCTCAATAAAACTAAGTCAAAGTTTACATATACTGGTACTTCAAAGCGAATCAAGTCAAATTTTTTTTTTGTCTAGAGGATCAATGGTGACTCATGCATAACACAGTGTACCATCCCCCTCAACAGTGTCTGTGATCGGTCAGAATTTTGAAAACTCGCATTAAATTCTAATTAAAAAAAAAATCAAGAAAAATCTCAAACTGACGAAATTTTTGAGAACCCAAAAAGCAAAATTCTGTGATCGGTCAGAAACCGATAAAAAGTATCCACCAAATAATTAAGTGGTAAAATTGATGTTTGATAAAAATTGAAAGGTGATCAAAGGTGTTTTTATGGTAGATACATCTGTCATCACAATTCTGTTGAACCATACAAAGAAGAATGACATTTGTAAGTATTTTCAATTCTCATCAATATTCATGGTTTAATATTCTCACAAAAATTTTCATTTTTAATAAATCCCAAACATAAATAAAACATTAAAAATGTGTTCAAGCCAAATTTCTAAGACAGATTCTGCTGCAAACTCAGAATTTCAAAGAAGCCTTATATACATTGTAATAACACTATGTTGGTAATTCCATACCAAACTTAACAATCCCCTGTGACTGACTGGTTGAAATGACCTCGTAGTATTCTAGGTAGAAGCAGCAGAGATAAAAAGTCAAAAATAACAAAACAAGAGAAATATTACTAGTAATATATTGTACGATATTTAGCAACATCTTGGTTGTAACAAAGACAAAAAACGAAAACTAAAAATCACGAGAATAGAACCTAACAAATTTGTTTTGTTTCATAAGTGACCCATAATTATTACTTTTCTGACTGTTTTAAGAAAAACGCCTAAAAAGATGCAGACATAGACATTTTTGGAACAATTTTAATAGGAAGCCATGTTAAAGTATTGTTTCATGAAAAAAAATGATTAGTAATCATCAGAATATCCTAGTAATTCTTCACAACCCTGATAAATCATCTTAAATTTACATACGATTTTTTTCATACATACATAGAAGTTTTGATATTGATATTTGAAATATCATTTGTTTAAAGTGCTACAATCGGCGTGCAGCGCATGTTCTTTTACACATGTTGTACCATCGCTAAGGGTGTCACATCGAAAATGACGCGGCACAATGGCTGTGGCGCTTTAAATGCTTGCAAAGAGCCTTAAAGTAGAGTAGACCCATATATACACAAGGACAGTGACATATATTAGAAGAACAAGAGATGACATGATTAGGTAGCGAGAGAACCTAAGTTGAGCAGAGTTTCATGATACTTTGAATTCTAATTATTTATAAACCTTTAATATTAAATTACAGTAATCTTATTTTCTTAGTCAATACCAACAAATTGCATAGTGTGAAACTCTTTTATGATAAATCTCATCTGACTGCTGGACTGACTAGTAAAATTAGAGTTGCTGAATAAACGAAAATTTTAAAATCATCAAAAATATGTTTTATAAGTCACAAATAGCAACTAAAGGTTGAAGATTTGAATATTGTTCATTTGTATGAATGAAATTACTTATTAAATTAACTAACTGTATACATTATTTACGGGATCACACGGGATCAGTTTTCTCAGACTAGTATTCATACATTCGTGAATCAATACAGCTGCTATCTGGGTATTTTTTCATTCTCAATTCAAAATTCAACATTTGTGAAAGCTATCATGTGTTAGACGCTTTGAGCAATTGAATGAACAGTCCTTTTCAAGCTAGTAAACGATTCAGAGGAAAAAAAGCTACCAAAAGAACGAAGAAAGCATCTGCCGTTGCCAAGGCAACAATTCTCTGGACTTGCGTCAATAGCAGACAGATACTGAAAAGGGTACATAAATATATCATGTTACCATGGCGATACCAATATTTTATCATTTTTAGCATTTCAGTAGTAATACACCGACTATATACTGTTTGACAATGTTAAACAAAAAAAATGTTAACAAACTTTTATCTCAACGAATGTCCAGATTCTCTTCCACGAGTTCAATACAGAGTCTTCAATAATATATTGGCTGACCGTTTAGACATTTAAAAGTAGTTTCTTTTTTAAATATTACTTCAAACAAAACTAAATTTAGGGTTAACTGATGCATGTACATAATACAGACAAAGCTCCTGAAACAGATTTCTCCAAGAAAGTAAAGATAACCCATTAAAGGGCAGTGGTCATCGCGCCATGTATGCGCAAGATATGGGTCTCATATAAACAAAGATGGCGACTTTGACTGCAGCGCCGACCAACAAGTACACACTGAGACGTTACCAAGCTTTAATTAGATAATTTTTTAGGTGATTGGAAGGTATCAAAGGAGTCATCGGGAGTAATTAGTGCAAGTCGCACATAGGTCAAAACTCATTTACGTGATTTTCATTAGAAGATCGCATTGGATTGTTGGTAAATCAATGTTTATTAACACAAATTTCACAGATGCGCGGCGTGACGACCAACGCCCTTCAAACTGTTTTTGATATATTCATACAAAACACTGAAAACTAAGGTTTATATTTACATGTACTTTAAAAGGCATGCATCTTATGAATATTCATAAACTAAATATTACATACAAATGACAGTTATGGAGCTTATGTAGTGACGTCATGAATTAATATTGTATCAGTAAATCATGGTGGGAAGGAGTTGACCAATCACAAATTACTATAGATTGCAGGAACGTTTCACAGAATGATTTGGTCCGCAGCTTAGACAATCCAACTGATTCGTTTTAATAGATTCAAATGAGACCGTTGACAATCGAAAATCGTTCATTTATAAATGTATATACCGTAATTGCTCTATTAGAAGTGCGTCTCCAATAGAAGCACATGTAAGCAAACAGATCTATTTACATTTGTATAGCATACTGTATTAACTCTTTGAGCACCATCGGCACCATTCACATGAGCACAAAAAGATTTTGTAGTCTGCTCCTCCCAACATGAAATGCTAATAAAAATTGACAATTCTTTTGATCAAAAACTAAAAGCAATATCAAAAACTGTTCATATGATCCAAAATGATGAAATTTTGTGAGAATTTCACAAAATAAAAAAATATTTGCAGTGAATTTTAGGTGGGAAAAATATCTGGCATACTGTAAAATACTTTATTTTTTATTGGAATTTATTTTCGCTGAAAAGACTTTTTAGGTGTGTTATATGGAATTTATTTTCACCGATTTTTGGCGAGTTGAATGTAAAAGATAGGAAAAAAGGTATATTCGCTGGATTTTATTTTCACTGAATCATTCTGAAAATTAATTCCAAGCGAAAATAAAGTATTCCACAGTATATGTATACATGTATATAGTATATAGACACACCCCTGCTACTTGTGTAAGCTCAGGATACGGTGTTTATTAATATATAAACAGTAATTTGTGCTCCGCTTTGACGATCACATTTCAATGACATACATGTACATATGCTTTTGAACCTGACATTGACGGTATAAACCTAATCCATATATCACCATACATTACGATCCAAGATCCAAGCGTAACTTAACTTCCAAGCATAACTATCAGCTGTCATTACTCTTTCATAAAAAATTTTAATTTTTAAAGTTAGCTTCCTTGTCATCAATAATTGTAACTTATTCTCGGTGGTATTTGTTACTAATATAAGACATATTTAGGCAGATTATGGGAGTTTTAAAAGCAAATGAAGCCAGCTTAAAACTAGCTACTGTAGAATACTTTATTTTAGCTGGAATTAATTTTTGCGGAAAAGACTTTTTGGGTGTTTTGTATGAAAATTATTTTCACTGATTTTTGACAAGTTGAATGTAAAATATAGGAAAAAAGGTATATTTGCTGCATTTTATTTTCCCTGAATCATTCCCTTCAGCGAAAATATCAAAAATTAATTTCAAGCAAAAATAAAGTAATGTTTTTATTTAAATGTAAAGTTAAGCTTGGATTGTCAAATTAGATGCGAGGATAAAAATGTAACGATTTTCAGTGCAATACACATAGATTTTCACAAATATATTCCAAACATAAAGCATCAAATAATAGTTTGGAATGATTTGTTCGGATATATGTGGGAAAAAACTGTTTAATATAATATAAATCACCAATGAATATTCCTAATGACAATACGTGCGTCACCTGAGTCTTAGAAAAAAACACTGACAAATACGGTAAATGTAATGGAAAGTGAGTGATTCGGTATGACAGGAAAGCGCTAGGGTTACCAGCGTCTTTTTATATACTACGTACCCAAGATTTCCAGAGTACTGCGTTTATATATACGGTAAGACAACACGTAAGAACCCTGGCGACAACTAAGTATTAGTACATAATTTAATAAGCACTAGTGTGGATTTTTGTCACTAAATTGGCACCACCTGCACTCAGGCAATCAATAAAAAATAAATCCGGTTTATGGAGCACCAGCTGTAGGTCTGTACATTTCCATGATGGGAAAGATGATATCGCAAAAAAATCTTGTGGATTACAATCTCACCGACTACATTAACAAAAATGCCTTGATAGAGCGCGAATGGGAAATCGAATAGGCAGGAAGTAATCTGAAGAGGGGACAAAAATCTTTGTAAATTTGATGTGCTGCATGGGTATCTGATAACATGACCATAGATCGCGTTTACGCAAAAATATGTGTCCACAATGTAACAATTTTGAAATAACAGAAATAATAAGTACTTGCAATCCTAAAAACACAGACAGAATCATGTCAACACATCAAACTAATGAAATGCATTCAGATGCATTAAAAACCATGGACGAACGTGCATCCTTATCCCGACTTAACTAACACAAACTTTCGCGCCCAAAGTAGTCTGCACTTTTTTTCTTATATTCTTCAACATTTCTGGAAATGAGCCCTAATTTTGAAGCCAACAGACAAAATTTTAGTCAACTGAATTTTGTGAAAGGTTAACACCACACAGAAAAAAAACCAGCAATGGCAATCAACTTTGCTTTGAATTTAACAAAAATATCAGTGCAGGTCATTATTACATTTATATTTATCTATTTAATTTTGTTTATTTTATTTCATTTCAAAATCACATTGCGACAAGACATTTTTGTTTACGATTATATTAATGGGGTTGGGGTAATGGTGGGTTGAACAGAGGGCATAAAGATAAAACCTAGATTGGAACGCATGCATTTTTTGATGATTATAATTGCTAACACAACCTCTGTATATATAACTGCACTAGTCTGTCAGCTTCACATGTACTTTTCAAAATCAAGAAATTTAAAAATATACAACTAAGACGACATGCGACCATAATCACGATGATCATAAGATATCATGCAATGAAAATACATTTTTTTAGCCTCTGTGTCACATGGTATTTGTAGAACACGAACAGCATATTTTTGCATTCTTGGAATACAGAATCGTAGTTTGATAATCTTGTTTATATTTGCACAATTAATCGTTCCATGGTTACCAGCGATCATCCATTGTTGGTCAGAAAAAGTCCAACTGACACATGATAGATGTTCTTACAGAGATAAGACTTCATTACCCCTGCAAAGTACGCGAACTAGCCGCAATTACCCTGACCGCTTCATGTTGTGTCGCATAATCGTATGGGTACGGTAATTAAAGTGAAACAGTCAATTATTAGAGATTATACAGAAAGTTATTTTTGCAGTGTCACAGGAATTTTGTTGTTTTTATGGAAGTTTGTGTTAATTGTATACTAGCATCTGTAAAAAATTTGCAAAATCCACAAAAAAAATCAACTTCAAATAATTGTTATGTACGATAGTATCTCAGGAAGCAAATAATTGTACTAAGTTTAGAGATGCTGTGATTGGCTATTTAAATATCCAAAAAAAAAAAAATGGCTTACTCATTGTTTTTTTTAATTATAAACCTCAGTTTGGCAATTGTGATCAATTTTCACTTCAAAATGGCCACTAGTGTAGGGTATTTGCTTTTTGTAATTTATTTATTAAATATCATTTGTTTAAATTTTCTGGCATTACAGAAAATTGTTGGAATCTATCTTCCGGGGCGGAGCTACGTCACAGACGTTCCATGTTGCTACGACGCGCACCACTGTACATGCATTTCTATGGGCTCTGTGCGCGCTGCTGTGGAACGCCGGTGGAGCCGGTGAAAATTCGAGAAAACAACACAAACTCAACTTTGAAGTAATCCTGAACAACCAAATTTATATATGTTACACACGTAGGGCTAATCTTGTTACACTGTTCAGGGGAGTCTCAACAATCATCCCAAAGTACCGTTTTCAGCGAGTTTTTGGCCTTTGTTTTCACCGCCGCGGGTTGCCAGGCGGTGAAAATGACTGGATGTCCGCCCCCGAGGATAGTACCGGGTATATATAGTACGACAATAAATAGGCTTTTGAATGTCAAATAAAATAATGAAATGTAATTACTGGACAAACTATAAAGCAGCATCACCTTTACCATTCAATCACACAACTCGGAATAAATCAGAGATAAATTGCACATTCCCAAGGTTACGTTGCAATCCTAGATTTAGAAACATCCAGGCCCCAAACAAAAGACTGCCCTCATGTGACACACTTAGGAAACTGGTATTCAAATGACATCAATGCCTACCAACAATGCTTTAAAATTTAGAGAGAAAAAATCAAAGAAATAAATAAGACAAGCAGCCTGTCGGCTGAGATAGCTCCGCTGTTAGCAATGCACATTTCAATTAAAGAACCAAAGATATCATTAGAAAATGAACAATATGTATACCGGTAGTATCAAAGCAATTGGACTTGCGGTTTTCAACAAGAACTTGAAAATATAACTTTTTACCAAAAATATACATCAAAATTAGATAATTGAAGATATCATCATGAAATGAACAAATATGAGAGAAGTCTACCTGAGGTACCTATATGTCTAATATCAAAGCAATCAGACTTGCGGTTTTCAACAAGAAGTCAAAAATATCACTTTTTACTAAAAATGACAAAAATATTCATTAAAATTAGAGAATTAAAGATATCAACACAAAATGACAAATCTGAGAGAGGTCCACATGTATTACCCATATATAAAATATCAAAGTAATTGGACTTGCGGTATTGAACAAGATGAAAATATCACTTTTTACCAAAAATAACAAAAATATTCATCAAAATTAGAGAATTAAAGATATCAACACCAAATGAACAAATCTAAGAGAGGTCTGCCATATACATATATACACAAAGTATCAAAGCAATAAGAATTGTAGTTTTCAAGAAAAAGTCAAAAAAGTAATGTTGACACGGATGATGACGAACAATCACTCATATGATGAGCTCCGCTCGACAAAGTGGACAACCGGAGCTGAAAAATATGAAAATTGTGTATATAAATTTTTCAGTTGTAACAAGGATTAGTTGGAAAGGTAAATTTTGTTATTACTATTAGTATTTGTTTGTGAACACACTCTACTATGGTGTTTATTGTTGGCAACAAAGGAGTATATAAATAAATGAATAAATAAATGAATGAATAAATAAATAAATAAATAAATAAATAAATAAATAAATAAATAAATAAATAAATAAATAAATAAATAAATAAATAAATAAATAAATAAATAAATAAATAAATAAACAAACAAATAAATAAATAAACAAATAAATAAACAAATAAATAAACAAACAAACAAACAAACAAACAAACAAACAAACAAACAAACAAACAAACAAACAAACAAACAAACAAACAAACAAACAAACAAACAAACAAACAAACAAACAAACAAACAAACAAACAAACAAACAAACAAACAAACAAACAAACAAACAAACAAACAAACAAACAAACAAACAAACAAACAAACAAACAAACAAACAAACAAATAAATAAATAAATAAATAAATAAATAAATAAATAAATAAATAAATAAATAAATAAATAAATAAATAAATAAATAAAATGACACACATCTGGAATGGTTATACAAATGTTTAAAGTATTCAAAAAAAACAAAAAACAACATCATTGCCAAACAATTATATTATCGCTCTGTATTAAAATCTGTTCGCTATGTCAGTGGTGTGCATTTCAACGTGGTCATGAATTGTTAACTACGAACTGTATACGTGGAAACGACTAGTTACAATTAATATACAACAAGATTTTTTAGTTTGGCACAAAAATGGGGTTTCGTCATGGCGACAAAAAATGCTGTTCATGTACATGCAGGGTCCATGACTCTGAAAAAACAACCCACACTGGGTACACTAATTAAGCAATTCTACAGTCTGCTGGAAATCATTCTGAATAAAGTTAAAAAAAGTAAGAAGGTGTAAATACCAAAAATTATGTATGCTACAATATATATTTGCGTAGTTTAATTAGCACGACTCGATTAGATTTATTGCACTATATCAACTACACATGTCAACACATTTATTCAGCTTTGCACAGAGGTCAGAGAAGATAAATCATCCCCATTCGACCTTTGACCCTGAGCAAGCAAAAGCGTCCATTTCATATTAGCACATACATTGTAAAATGGAAGTAATTATTTAAACAGCAGACAATGCGAGTACATAGCCATTGTGTGCAGACATGAATGCAAAGCATCTGTATGTTTAATTAACAGGATTTAAAGCACATAATATTTACATGTAAAATATTGACAAATCCACGGCTCTATTCGATCATACATACACGGGGAAAGTTGCCATAGAAAGTCAGAACAATTTCCCCTTTTCAATTTATGGTTATGAGATTTAATACTACCTTTTATTTGTGAAGCATTGAACATTCTGTATCTGCAGTCAGTTGAGGGAGAACACTGACAGCTGTAGGACACATGGAGGCGAAGAACAGATCATTTATAAACATACATGTATACTGTACATGCACTACTGTGATCAAGGACTGGAATACATGTACCAACAGTTAAATTTTATCAACTGAGGCCAGATTGATACTCTCTGTTTGATAAACTCAATTCCTAATGATTCTTGAAGAGAGTTATAGTATTATAGCATTTCTACACTTATATATATATATACACATACACACATTGTATATAGCTCTGTTCATATAGAATACATACATATATGTGTAGGTTTACTCAAAGATAGCTCTACAGATAGTAAATACAGTTCTACTTCTCAACTCAAATGATGCTACTGATGATGCAACTTCATAGCTTCACTGAAGGTAGTTCTCAACTCTACTGAAGGGAGTTCTCAACTCTACTGAAGGGAGTTCTCAACTCTACTGAAGGGAGTTCTCAACTCTACTGAAGGGAGTTCTCAACTCTACTGAAGGGAGTTCTCAACTCTACTGAAGGGAGTTCTCAACTCTACTGAAGGGAGTTCTCAACTCCACTGAAGGGAGTTCTCAACTCCACTGAAGGGAGTTCTCAACTCTACTGATGGGAGTTCTCAACTCCACTGATGGGAGTTCTCAACTCCACTGATGGGAGTTCTCAACTCTACTGATGGGAGTTCTCAACTCCACTGATGGGAGTTCTCAACTCCACTGATGGGAGTTCTCAACTCTACTGGTGGGAGTTCTCAACTCCACAGATCAGAGTTCTTAACTCACTGATGGGAGTTCTCAACTCCACTGATGGGAGTTCTCAACTCCACTGATGGGGCATTTTAACTTTACTGAAGGTAGTTCCTAACTTTAGTGATAGAAGTTTTTTACTCTACTGATGGTAGTTCAGAACTTCACTGAAGGGAGTTCTCAACTCTACTGAAGGGAGTTCTCAACTCTACTGAAGGGAGTTCTCAACTCTACTGAAGGGAGTTCTCAACTCTACTGAAGGGAGTTCTCAACTCTACTGAAGGGAGTTCTCAACTCTACTGAAGGGAGTTCTCAACTCTACTGAAGGGAGTTCTCAACTCTACTGAAGGGAGTTCTCAACTCTACTGAAGGGAGTTCTCAACTCTACTGAAGGGAGTTCTCAACTCCACTGAAGGGAGTTCTCAACTCCACTGAAGGGAGTTCTCAACTCTACTGATGGGAGTTCTCAACTCCACTGATGGGAGTTCTCAACTCTACTGATGGGAGTTCTCAACTCCACTGATGGGAGTTCTCAACTCCACTGATGGGAGTTCTCAACTCCACTGATGGGAGTTCTCAACTCTACTGGTGGGAGTTCTCAACTCCACAGATCAGAGTTCTTAACTCACTGATGGGAGTTCTCAACTCCACTGATGGGGCATTTTAACTTTACTGAAGGTAGTTCCTAACTTTGGTGATAGAAGTTTTTTACTCTACTGATGGTAGTTCAGAACTTCACTGAAGGAAGTTTTCAACTCTACTGATGGGAGTTCTCAACTCCACAGATCAGAGTTCTTAACTTACTGATGGGAGTTCTCAACTCTACTGATGGGAGTTCTCAACTTTACTAATGGGAGTTCTCAACTCCACAGATCAGAGTTCTTAACTCACTGATGGGGCATTTTAACTTTACTGAAGGTAGTTCCTAACTTTGGTGATAGTTTTTAACTCTACTGATGGTAGTTCAGAACTTCACTGCAAGAAGGTATTTTTTAATTCTACTGATGTGAGTTCTTGACTCCACTAATGTAGTTCTTAACTACTATAGTAATTCAGCCATGAACTTCAATTACATTTCAATCCTTGGGAAATTTATATAATCTAAACAATTCTTTGTGTCACTTCTACTTTGCATCAAGAAAACCTCAGCGAAAAGAATCAAAATTGGTAATCAAACTCGTTTCCATGAAAACCATATCATATTATCACCATAGCAACACAGTTGCATAGCATAGATTTAAACAGAATGCAAATAAACAATACATGTACATCTTCCATATGGGTAACATTCTGTCATATGGGACACATATTGAACACATCACAGCACAACGACTGTGGTAGACATTTTGATTTAAAATTGTTTAAATATACATTACAAAAGCAAAAAACAAAATTAATGACGCAAATTTTGTTTATTTCAAAATATATTCTTGCGACATCTATTATACATGCAAAATTGAATACTAATCTGACAAAATACAAGATCATTCTACCCAGAGAATGCAAAAGATTAGCCAGATATCAGTAATCTGATATCTAGGATGAGTCTATGTGGAACTGATATCATAAGATTGTGTTACTTGAGCCATGCCACAGGGAAGCGTGTTTGCCTCGCATCAGGGAGGTTTAGGATTTGATTCTCAGTGGCAAACTGTTTACCCTTTTCACCACCATTTTCCCTATTTTCATCACAAATTGTCCTGTTCAGTTCATAGTCTACACTTTCCTTCAAAAGATTTGAACAAAAATAGCCAAATTTTATGAGTAAAAACTGTAATTGACTGAAATTTTGTCTGTTGGCTCTAAAATTAGGGTTCATTTCAAGGAATACTGTAAAATACTTTATTTTCGCTTCGAATTTATTTTCGTTGAAGGGATGATGAATAAACTTTTTTTTCCTATATTTCACATTAAACCATAGACCCTCTAAAAGAAGGATAGGAAACTGCGGTATTTCCTCTGATCTATGTAAGTTGTAATCATTTTAATCCCGTTTACCTAACGGTTTACGCATTAGCGATAATCTCAACGAAGTCTCGCAAGTTACGTGAAGAGGTTATGCAAAACACTGAGATTATGTAAATTACCAAATGTCTGTTCGTCATTCAAACACATTTTCAAAATGGAGGCGGGCGTATTTAGTGACGACGAGCAGTTCATGGATGTTTTTACGGATTTTGACGGCAATGAGAGTGATTTTAGCAAAGAAGAGAGCAATGTTGAGGAAGATAAACTGGTTGAGCCAGTTGGTCGGCGAAATTTACGGTTTTTGGAAGCGTATTTACGAAAGAGAAACGATGTTAGACAGTGTCTTCCATCATAGACCCTCTTTTAGAGGGTCTATGATTAAACTCATAACAAATCAGTGAAAATAAATTCCATATAAAACGCCCAAAAAGCCTTTTTTCAGCGAAAATTAATTCTAGTGAAAATAAAGTATTCCACAGTAACCTGTTTACATATACCACCATTTTCTCTCTTTTCATCACAAAATTTCTAGCAGTAAAAATTAAGTGGTTCACAGTACACTTTATATCTAATATATCTAATTTAGTGTATACACTGCATGCTGAGAACAGGAAGCAAATCACATTTTCAGGGAGATGAGAGATTGACAATCAATCTTCCCTTCGGCTACATCCTGACGACTATTGTTGTTGTGTGTATTATCACCACCACGGCTGCTACACTAAAACTATCGGCTGATCTTTTGCTTTTGTATCGAAATGTATATCTGTGTGTAACCCAGGGCAGAGAAAAAAAACATTGTCAAAGTGTGTCCACAGTTATTATTTCGTCCGTATCAACCCACAGAATGTGTTGAATGTATTTGGGTTTTTAATACGGAGGGCAAACATGATTCGAACAAAGACCTCCAGATTTTGCGTTTCCAATAGGCTTGATCAACGTTGGCTAATAATCACGTTTTGCAGATCAACAATCATTGCAAATTAATTCAATTCGGAATTATACTGAACTTTCCAAATAGAAAACGTAGATGGATAAACAAGCAGTGAATATAAAAATCTCTGTTCATGTATGTACCTTATGGTGGGCATGTTAGGATTAAAAAAAAACACACTAAATAATCCTGTGAAATTTGACGTCAGCGGAACTGCCAGTTAATCTGCACTGTATGTGATATTACTCGGGTGTTTAATGTACGTCAAACCAAAATCATCCTGGGGGTGTATATCATTATATTGTAGCGAAGAATTGCCGATTGTGGCATTATTCATCGCATGAAATATTTCACTTTGCGTTGCAAATTTGTATGCAAAGATGTTTTATCACATGCGCACATCTGTGTAGGTTTGGACGATTCTGATCGTTGGTGATATCTGACAAAGCGGGAGGGTTGTCACCTGCGCACATGCAGGAATTGAGTCCCAAGCGATATAATAAGAACACATGCTAAGAACGCAAAGGCTCATGGGTAGACACTTGTTTGTAAACAATGACACGCTATGGCCACCTGATGCATGTGTAGGTGGCGACTCCCTCATTTTAATATTTACTCTTAACTGATTTATTCCCAGTTGTTGAATAATAATTCTGCAATAACTCTCAAGCATGCCAATATAAATATCAAAACATCATGGGTTACTAAATAGTTTGGGCTTACTATCACCGCCATATTGATTGGCACCGATGTTGCCGAGTGGTTTGCATAATAAGATCATTATGTGATTAGAACAACAGGAGATACATAAAACTAATACTGAGTGACGTGTTGAATAAAAAAAAAAATTCATTTCCTACATGTATTCAATTTTTTTTATCTAATCATATAAATGGAAAATTATTCCAAAAAAATAAATAAAATTCAGGAGCCAAAATTAAAAAAAAAATACCAACTGGATGTCAACATAAATATTCTTTGTCCAATAATTTCTATTCATTTTTTATTTAAATAATTATTATGAATTAGGAAAAAAAATGTTTTGGGTCAAATTATTTTTATTTAATTTACCCCCGGTAAGCCTTATTTTGTCCTGTACTTGTTTTCAATACAAAAATAGTGGTTGTCTCAGTGACAAATAGTTTCAAAATTTGATTGTCACATGACAAACTTTTTGCAATTTTGAATCAGATGAACGTAATTTCCTGATTGCTATAGTTCTTGATAAAATTTTTGACAAAAAATATGTAAGTTTTATTTTGTGAAAGTAAACACAAGACGACTTTGCAGATCAAAGGATTCAAATAAGGAGTAAATGAGGACAACTTTACACCAAAATGGTCAGTATTCTAGTTGTGAGAGATGAGATATTTCAACAGAAGCAGTGGATAGTTCAGTACGGGTTACAGTGTTGGATATATGTGATTGAATTCTCACGCTTGAAAGCATAAGTGTTTTTTTTCCCAAAGCGCAACACAAGACCATACAATGTAAACCATAAAAGTAAGGTGATATCAAAGTACTCTTACTTCTGGTAATGATGTTTTTATATATTCTGAATAAATAACGTCAAACATTTTATTTTCACTGCATCAATTTTAACAATATAAACAGTCGATGACATTCGTGGGAAAGAAATTTCAAGAGAATTACTGTGACTCCCTAGGACCCTGCTGAAAATCACTGTACCCCCCCCCCCCCGGATCTCGGTGAGAATAACTGTGACTCACTAGGACGTCAGTCTGTGATTGCCTAACAGTAAAAATCACTGTGACTCCCTAGGTTCCTGATGAAAATCGTTCTGACTCCCGATGCCCCTGATGAAAATCACTGCAACCCCCCCCCCCCCCCCCCCAGGACCTCGGTGAGAATAACTGCGACTCACTAGGGCCCCGGTGAACATCCCTGTGACTCTCTAGGACGTCAGTCTGTGATTGCCAAACAGTAAAAATCACTGTGACTCCCTAGGTTCCTGATGAAAATCGTTCTGACTCCCTAGGACCCTGCTGAAAATCACTGTACCCCCCCCCCCCCCCAGGACCTCAGTGAGAATAACTGCGACTCACTAGGACACCGGTGAAAATCACTGTGACTCTCTAGGACGTCAGTCTGTGATTGCCAAACAGTAAAAATCACTGTGACTCCCTAGGTTCCTGATGAAAATCGTTCTGACTCCCGATGCCCCTGATGAAAATCACTGCAACACTCTTGGATCTGCTAAAATAAAAGGGACTGCCTGGGACCTTAGTGAAAGTTTGTGACTCTCTACGATTCATAGCCATATAAATCACAAAAAAAAAATTGCAAAAATGATAAAGCAATTGACAATTCTAAAAATGCAATAAGTATTCTAAGTTTTCTCGTTAATCAAAACAATTTGTTAAAATAGCATGTCAAAGCCCCCCCCCCCCCCCTCCCCCGATTTCAAATAGGCAACACCTTAACTGTTGGGTGCATTTGTTTGGATATTATCATTACAATGACCAGTTTGAGTAACAGCTTTGAGGGAGGTGGGTCGCGAGATTTTAAAGATAAGTAGCTTTTAGTTTATTTCCTACATAGGCGAGCTGTTTCCATGAATGACACAGGACAACACCTGACAACAATCTTTGGCTGGGATCCAGACATTTTTTTTTTTCTACCACAGATGTATTGTACCATGTTTAGTCATCAGCATGTTGTCTGTCTGTTAAACTTATTGTTTTGTGTTTATAGACTTTTCACAAGTTATAATTTCAAATCTGACATAATTTCTATTTGTCATACCAGTAATATTAAGACACAGTATAAATGTACAACACATACAATTTTGGGTTTAACTTTTCCACCTCTAGACTTTCTCGCCCAATTTTTTTTTGCACTTTTCTCTTATATTTTACCAAATACAAGCGACTCCAAACACTAATGGCACTTAGTTCCAAGTGGATCCAAGAAAGACACAATGTCTTGAAGAAGCTGGAGTGAAATATATGTATTATAAAAAACAAGACAAACACTGGAAACCAGGTTAAATAGTAGCCGTGGCTGATAAAAATACCAAAAATCCAAGCTAAAAAATACTATTAAAAAACAGCACAACGTTTCGGATGGCAAAGCCTATCCGTCATCAGGTGTAAAAAAATTACAACTAATATTTTTATTTCTAGTTGATAGAATACGACAGAAACCGATCGCACGAAAAACACCATGTGTCCATTTAGATTTTTTTTATTAAAGAGCTACACAATTTGAAGCATGTAAAAGAAGAGACAGACTTCAGAGCAGCCTTTGTAAGCGATAGAGGGAGTAGAAGGAGATACCTAGTTAAGAGGATGATATTTTACGATTATTTTAGAGCAGTAAATCTTAGATCAAGAGAATATCAAGAAGTGAGTCCAGTGCCAATAACAACCAAACTCAAATTAATTTTTACTACGTGTACCATGACACAATTTACCACTTCGCCATTCAGGAAATAAAAAAATACTAAATGTGTTTAACAAAACGGATCATCAACCGAGGTCGATATCTCAGCTTCTGTCATTTCTCAGTTTTAATTTTGTTGTATATTTAAACAAGTAATTGTCAATGATACAGTCCCTGTCCAGTTGTTAGCGACTGTGTCAAATATAAGCAATGAAATATGTAGTTTATAGTTAAATTTTGGGAGAGTATTCAGCAAGTTAATGTAATACCCACTATGTAAAGCCAACTTTCTTGAGCAAAATTAATCAAAGTATGTCTGAGAATCAGTTAAAAGACATAAAAAATAAATTTTACATGGCCACCAGTCAGCCATTATCAATCAAATCACAATGCAAACTGCAAGCATTATAACCATTAAGTGTCATGTTTGATGTCATGTTTGAAGTCATCAGAATGGAAAACAATATGTGTACCATGACGTCACGTCTTTGTACCTACTTGTACTTTCAACAAAGTCAGTCAAAGCATGTTCGAGAAATAGTTAAGGGCACATGAAAATAAAAAATCAACATGGCCACCAGTCGGCCAGTTTATATCAAATCACAAAACAAATTGACATGTATCAGTATAAAACATCTTTAAATTTTGTACTTGGGTTTTGGTTATATTGTTACATATAGTCAGTTAAATTTCATTGACATCCCATAATAACTGAAGCAAAAAACCCATTACATCTTGTATTTCTAACAAATTTAAACAAAATCTATGAAAATATACCGAAAAAACTGGGAGAATGTTGATTTGTTGAATTAAATCGTGAACAAATTTGATGGCCAACTTCATGTGCCCCATTTTGACTCGACTTTGTACCAACTTTGAACAAAATAGGTCAGATCATGTCTAATAAATGAAGTCGGAAGGCGGAAGAAGGGATGGGACACAAAACATACGTCCCTGTTTCGGGCTTCATCCAACAGGGACAAACTAGCACTTGACTATACTCAATTCAAAATAACAAAATCTGACCAAGACAATTGACTCAGTCCTTGTTGTTCAAAACTAAAATAAATGCATCATTTTGAACCAGAACTTGAAACAAATAAATGCCAAGACTGTAATGATGTATAATGATGTTCATGTAAAGTTCAATTGCAATAAGTCAAAAACATGTCATGGAAAATCTCTGGAAAAGAAATTGTTCATACAAAATGTCCATCAGTTGGCCATTTTTAATCTGAACTTTAAAAAAAAATGATGTATATCATGTCGTATTCGATATAATAAGCATGCTCATTATACAGTATTGTAAATTTAAAAAATAAATGCTTATTGCAAATTAATTGATTGGTCACTCACAAAATACTATTCTTTTGATAGAATATTTATATGCAAATACAATTGCACATAGTGAAATTAATGAACTGTATCGGCACTATTATATACATTTACAATTTCATCATTTTACAAACAGAATGACATAAAAAAAATATTAATTTTACTGGGTTATGTCTGTTATAATTTTGTTTTTTTTTTTTTTTGTACAAACGTAGAACTTATTTACCATATAAAAGGTCAGATGCAAGGTTTATGTAAGCAAAGCATGATGGGTAATATTATGCAGGGTGTGAACATTTATTCAAGTGTGTATTCAATAAATAACTAAATAAGCACGAACAGAATTTCTTTCTTGTGAAAAGTTGCGAAAAACAAGACCCTGAAATATCAATAGAGTTTGATATAAAACTGGGATTTAAGAGGTAGAATAGCAGGTATGAATACTATGCATGACAACGGTACATTATCAAGCAAACAACTGATATGGAACTGCGGAAGATCTTTGGACCTATTTATCACACTCCTGACAATGACACAAAAGCTGTTTCACAAGACTATACATGTATAACGCCTGTAAACATGGCGGCTGATACAATTTTATCATTTTATCGTAACATGTACAGTTCATTTGATGTTCCAGTGCCAGGAATATGGTAATAATCAGTGTGTATTCTAACGAGATGATTTTGTAGATACCCTGAGTCAAAAAACAAACAAATTCAAGTTGAGTAGGCTTAATTGTTGACTGCTGGGGATATCAGTTCTCAAAAAAAAATTTTTTACATGTAACAATCCAACATGTTACCATAGCGTACAAAATGTATATATTTGTACAGAACATTATCAACTTTTTTTTTTGAGGAAGACACTCTTACTTGTTGAACTGTGAGGTCATTTTTTGTCAAATTTTGAGATTTTTTTTCAAAAATGTTGATCAAGACTTGCATGCACTATAAAATTATGTCCATTTGTTCGAAAACTAATGAAGAAATAAAAGAAAAATACATATATGTAAAACTGTGCAAAAAAAATCATGTACTCCAATGGTTAATCTTTTTACCAAATTTGCCAAAATTTGCCTGGACATTCTTTTTTATATTTTTCAATATTTCTGGAAATAAACCCTAATTTTGGAGCCAAAAGACAGAGTTTGAGTCGATTGTTATAGTTTTTACTCAACAAATTTGTCTGTTTTTGTCCCAATTTTCTAAAGGAGAGTGCAGACTATAAACGGGACTATTTTGTGAATTTGTGATTAAAACAGAGAACTTGTGGTGAAAAGGTTAAAGCGAAGTTTAAAATTTTAATTTTATTCGGTAAACCGTAATTGTCACTGCTAGGAATTTGTCACGATTTGATAAATTTGTGACAACAAAATTATTCGAAAGTTGTGACACTGTTGTTAGACCTCAGTAAAAACTATTCCAATTTTCACTGATTCACAAAAATTTGACTCATGCGACATTAAATCTCAAATTTAACACCTGTTACTCCATAGGGAGTGTGTGCATCGAGGCATTCCTGTCTCAGGAAATTGAAGTAAGTACCAGTACACCTGTTAATTAAACCGATGTGTGAAGTACTGGGTGAAGGAGACTATATCCTTTTTTGAAACGCTTTGGCTATTCAATTCTTCATGGTATTTGATGAATACGTATTGACTGACTGGTCACAAAGGATTTTGAGTCTCCCCAAATACTGTATATTTCCCCGAGGGCGTCAGGAAGAATAAACAGTGAATCTCCGTCAGAGATTTTTTCTTGACATCTTCGATTGCTATCTTAACATCAACACAATATTTGTGTTGAAAAGTGACTACACAAGTGACTATATTTAATCAATTCAGAAAACTATAGTTCGAAGAAAAGTACAAATCATGGAAATTCGTCCACATGTACTTCACAAAAGGTGGCCATATTGAGATATTCACTACTAGTCGATAGATTAAATGTTCATCTTCCTAGAGAAATAGTTTGTTCGTGCTGGGGATAGTGCAAAAATGTTTATCATGCGTGAATATCACTGCACAGAACTTGAGTGTTTTGTGTTCAGTTATAATATTCACTATTTTATGTGTGAGACTATGTTTAGATTTCAGTGTCGCTGTTATTTGACAATCATGATTATTCAATTTTTTTCTTTGAGGTTTCAAGAAAAACTTGATATATACGCACAAGTCACATAATTCATCGTATTCACTGTTATGAATGCAAATTGACGAAAAATAGTGGGTTTTTGAACTTCCAACACCAGAATTAGGTTTTCTGGATTTTCATCTGACATTTTGACAGATGCATGCTGGGAAAATCTGGAGGCGTAGTCAATAATTAGGGGTATATATTAGTCAAACACTGGGTGGGGGGGGGGGTAAAATAGGACAGTAGTAAAAACTTCACTATAAACTCATTAGAACATTTTCATAGATTAGATTTTCAGATGTTTTGATAGTTTCTATGATTTCTGATTGAAAAAGTTTGCACCACTTTGACAAAATTTGCTAATCTCCATGTTTAAATGTCCTCACTAAATGTGGACAGCTTTGCCTGGCAGTGATCTAAAAACAGAACCTTCTGTGTATATTGTATGATGTTGCACACTGATGGTGACCTAATGGCAAACACGTCTGTGTGTATGTGTGTGATTATTTGGATTTTCAATTAAAATATAATTTAGCTTGCATGCTGCTTGTCACCTTATTTGTACTAGCGGATCACAGGCTTGAACTTTTGTTTTAAGTTTAATTAATGTTTTGATCTCCATTAAAAGTTGTCAACTTATGGTTTTAACATTCTGTGCAAGTAATTCAATATTGTGATCTCTTGACACTAGTCCTCACAAATGTGACAAATTGCTGTTATTATTAAACACCATATTTATTGGTTTTTATTATAATTTGGGTGTCAAACTTATTTATTTAGAGATTTTGTAATCTTGAAACCGTTTAATTTTTGCTGATGGGATTTTTCCCAATTTAATGGCGTTTGTCTAAGGTGGCGTTTTGCTAAGGTCGCTTACACTTTGTAGGAACCCACAGAAATTTGCACTGTTACAAAATGTCACCATGTCATTGAATCGGGAAATTCACGAAAAGTTGTCTCTTGCTAATGTAAAGCTGATTACAGTATGTTAGTCTCCACAAATCAATTGTATCTCGGTTTTTTTGTAACCACAAAAGACAAATATTCATAAACATTTTGAGATAATTATGAAATGTTACATTAACCTACAAGATGAAGTGCCATAATTTTTCCTGACTAAATCTTGATCCAACATTTCATCTGATTTTATGTATTTTACGAAAAAATAACAATTTTTTTATAATTTTGAACCAAATGGTCTTAATTTCTAATTGGCTACCGATCTTGATCGAAATTTTGTAAACAATTAAAAAAAACGTTTTAAAATTATTTTGTGAAAGATGACAAAACTTGTTTCATTGCACAATGATTTAAGACATAGTCTGACAAACTTTTATACTTGTTAAATAAAAAAATGATGAATCTCTCTAATAAAAAAAATTTGACCATTTATCGGCTCTCACCACATTTAAGCTGTTACATTAACTCAACATTTTTATTTGATGTAGAACCTTCCATCATTACATTACAGTACCACTCCCCCTTTGTCTATATACATTTTGTATACAACATGTAACATTTTGACGCAAAGTCGATCAGCCCACCTACTTGTGAAATTTGACCTTATTGGTATATATTATACCAACTATTGCCGTCCTTCATTTTGCTGTCAATCTCATTCGATTGTAATAATGATATATTATTTACAAAGCACACTTGGATACCAAGCAACTGGTAAGGGTTACTATTGTGTTTTGCTCTATGTTTGATTTCGACTATTGTCAGTTTATATTAACTTTAAGGCAACCTCATAGCTGCCTATATGTGACTGATTTATTACTGGGCATAACAATTGATTTTTTTTCTTCTGCACTGATAACGATTCCTAAACAAAATATTTTTCAAAAAAAATGGAAAATTTTTCCAACTTTTTAAACTTCATCTTTGCACACATACAGTTTTGTATCCCAAACAATGACCTTGGACTTCAAATGACATACATGTATACTGTAAGTTACAGCAGCCAACGTAAATACAAAATTACGAGTTCCTTGATATGAGGAAACGAACCCATGACCTCACCGCTATCAGCACCGATTAAAATTTTAAATTGTTTTATTTTAGTTGTTCAAGAGTAGTGACAAACGTCTAATATCTACATATCCTTGGCCGAACATCTGGGCATTTTCACCACCTGGTAACCATGGTTGCGATGGTTGTTGAGACTCCCCTGAATAGTGTAACAAGATTTTCCGTGCGCGTGTAACATATATTCGATTACTTCAAAATTGAGTTTGTGCTTTTTTCTTGCCTTTAGCTGTTTTCACCGGTTCTTCGATCGGCGTTCAACAGCAGCTCGCGTAGAGCCCATGCATAGAAATACATGTTACAGTAGTGCGCGCCTTACCAACATAGAACGTTGCATGACAATTTCTTTTCGAGTTCATAACTTAATCTTTTTCTTTCAAATTGTCATTGTTTGTGCATATGTGCCACGTTCATGAATTTTTATTCAAATTTGCAAGACAAATTTTCAGGAACATTTTGAGGGTAAACAAAAATGAAATTTAGTTCTTTCACTTATGCCAAAAGGTCACACATCCTGTACTGGTACACATCTGGGTGCAAATTCACTATCATTGACGATTTTTCAATTATTTTACCTCAGAAATGCTAAGTACAAGAATGCGCGACCTCTAATTAGGGGTCATGCTAAGTACCAAGATGTGTGACCTTTAATTAGGGGTCATGCTAAATACCAGGATGCGTGACCTTTAATTAGGGGTCATGTTAAGTGGCATGATGCATGACTTTTGGGAGTCGTGCATAAGACCTGTTGCTGTTTGTGAAATTTATTCAGACCTTATGAACAGTGTTAGATTCTAAAACCACAAAATGTCTAGCTATAACAATTCTATGGTTTAATGTGTGTATGTGGCTCATTTGAAAAGTGGGGGGGGGGGGGGCTTGAATAATTTTAACCAAATTTTGAAAAAAAAAAAAAAATTTATTCCTATATTTGCTCTATTAGAAACTCATAGAAGAATACATAAACCAAAATTCACATCTGCTGTATACTGAATTATTAAAATATGACTTATTTTGACCAAAAGAACACCTCTGTTATTTTACGCAAGTGCATGCACTACTGAGTACTAATAAAGAAAATATGCTATTATGTGGGGGGGGGGGGTATCCAAGCTCCCTGACCTGTAAGCTCCAACCATCTAATAGGACTTTCGTAATAAATTTTCTTAATGTAATGAAACACGTTGACGAACTTGTTTTTTTGGGTTTTTTTTGTTCACATACAGGTTTACCTGTGATTTGACACCCTACTGGAGGGTTCATGCCCGCCACTGCATAGGTTTAAAGAAAGTAGGTCAGTTGAATGAGATGTCTGATTGCGTTACTTGAAGGCAATGCTTCGTGTAAAGGTCGTATAAACCAATCAATATACAAATGAAAACTACAAACAAAGTCATCATTCGATCGCTAGCGACCATATCAGTTGTTATCAACGCTTTTTTGTAAAACAAACTATAACAAATGATTGGTTGCAGTAACGGTCACTGGTAGCATATTGGTTCTCGCATCAGACTCATGATCGGTAGACCCGAGTTCAAATCCTACCTTAGGCCGAACATCAAAGGGTCGACCCCTACCCTGGGTGAGTGCGCCACAGACCCAATGGGAAGGCCAATTCCACTGGCCGAGATTCATTCACTAACGAATGCGACTTTGGGGGAACCTTGGATAAGTTCCGCAGGTGCTTGTGTTCGACCGAGCCTGGTTGATGCCAGGATAGCACATTACAAATTGCCATTTGACAGAGAGATGGCCACACAGCCCTGTCATGTAGTCCCAAACATGAATATGACTTCTATGGCAAAATGCACTATGTGTCGTCACTAGCACTTGCAATTTGCACTTACACAAAAAAAAAAACTGTCGCCTGGCACAAAAAAACATTATAAAAAAAAAAATGATTGGTTGCAGTATATTGGCAATTCTCCTGTCTGCGCTATTTCCATTTTCGTATAATTCTATCATTTTAACATGCACATTTATATTACCAAAGGTAGATAAAAAATTAGGGCCTGTACTGATAAGCGCACTGATCACGGGAACTCGCAAGATAATCACACATTATCAAAGCACGCCCATAAAAGAACTGGGTTTTGGTGTTTTATTTTGTGTCCTCACCTTAATTGCGATGTTTACTTGGTGTTAATGGTGATTTTTTAAGCTTCGTAAATAACAACTTCTCACCATATCACAAAATTTTGTTTGCTTACAGTCATGCGTAGTGATAAGATTGGTACTTGGTTGTCATGATTTTCACCATTAATTTTGTTTACAAAAATTCTGCGTTGTAAAAACTAAAGTTAGCTATCTTGCTGCTCCCATATTTTTGAGACTTACTGTAACATTGCTAAATTTTTTGCTCCTGTTTATTCTGTTGAATACATCTATCTGAACTTGTGAATAAAATATAATTCATGCCTGTCAACGGCGGTTGTTTAATTTCCACAATCAGACTATAGTTTCCATGATCAGACCCACGTCCATCTCTGATAATGAGATATTAACTATTTGCCATGGTTATACATGTATGCCATATCAATACCACGGTAGTTTATTTGGTTGTTGCCATGGCATTCACAATTGTTATCATCTTGTTACAAATCTCAAAAGTCAACCCATGGACCCTACAAATCAAATACATGTATCAAAGTAATTGGGCTCGTAGTTTTAAAGAAGATGAAAATGTTGACGGATGGACAGACGGACAGACGGACAAAGACACGCAATCACAGACATGAACAGCTCCTCTCTGTTATCTTTGATGACAATGAAGCTAATGAGTTTACTACATGCAAGTCAATGGGTGTAAGACCAAAGTGGAAACCCAGCTAGTAATTTTGGAGAATATTTATAAGACCATATCAAAAGCTACAAACAACATGCAGTGTTCATAGCTACATCAGGCAGGTATACTACAACAGAGGCTAATTTTACATGACGACACAAATATGTAATGTCAACTAATTTTAAAACTATATATAAACGTTTTATTCTAACTCTCTACTTAACCTCCTTGATATTTTGCTAAGACCAGCACTCAACACTAAGGATTATGCAACAAGTTGATTTATTAATTTGTAGCTCCAGCGACGAAGATTGGAATAGTACATACAGCCATTTTGTCAACATTTGTCCCTTACCCCAGAAAATATAGCTAATTATTTCCTAGTTCTGATAATTTCACGTTAGGAAATTAAACAAAATACAGACACATGCATAAATGTGAAGTTTTTTTTTTTTTTCACTGAATGTATTGGCATATTGTATGCTACTGTTTAACTTATTGATTTGATGAATAGTTAGGTTCATCCTGGTGTTTATACAAAAATACAACAATTTCAATATGCAAATGGTATGCTAATTACATGTAAATTATATGCATATTTTATAAGACGATGTAATAACAAAATTCACGATTCATTTACAGCAAGGAATTTTTTAATTACTTAATTATTTTCTGATCTGTCTAATATCATTTACATGTCTTGAAACCTTGTGACATGCAATTTTAATCTACAATGGGGTAAGAGAATGTGTGATATCCCTCCAGCATGCACCATGAGTACATGTAAACCCACAGCAATAAAAACATACCATGACCACCTGAAACTGCAAAGCAACACTGGCTACAACCATGTTGTCCGCAGGGTCACTGCAAAGCAACACTGGCTACAACCATGTTGCCTGCAGGGTCACTGCAAAGCAACACTGGCTACAACCATGTTGCCCGCAGGATCACTGCAAAGCAACACTGGCTACAACCATGTTGCCCGCAGGGTCACTGCAAAGCAACACTGGCTACAACCATGTTGTCCGCAGAGTCACTGCAAAGCAACACTGGCTACAACCATGTTGCCCGCAGGATCACTGCAAAGCAACACTGGCTACAACCATGTTGCCTGCAGGGTCACTGCAAAGCAACACTGGCTACAACCATGTTGCCCGCAGGATCACTGCAAAGCAACACTGGCTACAACCATGTTGCCCGCAGGGTCACTGCAAAGCAACACTGGCTACAACCATGTTGTCCGCAGAGTCACTGCAAAGCAACACTGGCTACAACCATGTTGTCCGCAGAGTCACTGCAAAGCAACATTGGCTACAACCATGTTGTCCACAGAGTCACTGCAAAGCAACACTGGCTACAACCATGTTGTCCGCAGAGTCACTGCAAAGCAGCACTGGCTACAACCGTGTTGTCCGCAGAGTTACCACAAACTGCAAAGCAACACCGGCTATAACCATGTTGTCCAAGCTCAACACCACCCTATCAATGATACATACTGTATACACTGAAATCATAAAATAACATTTTATTAACACAGATGTTGTCCAATGGTAATGAGGATCTTTTAGTATGTTTAATTTTGCAGCCACAAGCTGTTTTGTGTCATGGACCACAGCAAGGAAACACAATCCAGTACGATGGCAGCGGCTAAGTAAATACTCACTCAAATGGCTACTTAAAGTGACGAATACAAAGACCTAAGGGATATAAAGCCATCGTCAATGAATCGTGACGATTGTATGCGAATAGACCACGTACTTGTAATGTACAGCATGTCCAGAGTAAAACGCTGATGTTGGTGACGTCATGCTAATGACAACGTTCATGTACCAAGGATGTTGATAATGACAAATTGGTAGCCATGCTGAAAGACTGTATGTGATTTAAAAACAAAACATAGTCAAATGATTGTAACCTTGCCTAAGCACAATATCCAGCTCCTTGCCCACTATATTCACGTGATTGCATCTAGCTGCTTCTTAAGAGAGACATTTGTAAATGTCAATCATCTCAAAATGAAATCAAAGAAAGCTTAGAAAGAACTCCCATGTGCTGAGAGTATTGGAGACACATTAAATATAATTTGAAATTAATTAGCTGAAAACTAATTATGCAAATCAGAAAATTAACATGAACAGATTTGATTGTAAAACTAATGAGGTCTGCGCAATGTAACAAAAACTCTATGTACCAAGTTTAATTGAAATGTGATTAGAACCAACAAATTATGAATTATTATGCTAATTGGGGAAATAATATGAACAGAGTTTTACCCCAAACTAATTAGGTTTGTACATTGTCCTAGAGCATCTTTGTACTAAGTTTCATTAAAATGGAAATTAGTACTTTAGATATCAGTGTGAAAGCTTAAAATTGGTTAATTATGCAAATTGGGTAATTAATATGTACAGATTTTAACCCACAATTATCCAGGTCTGTCTATTGTCCTAACAGCATCCATGTATAAACATTCATTGATATGTGATGATTACGGTAGTACCTGAGATATCAGTGTGAAAGTTGGAAATTGGTTAATTATGCAAATTAGGTGATTAATATGCACAAAGATTTATCCGAAACAATCAATCTCTGCATAGTCCTTGAGTATGTAAGTACCAAGTTTCATTGAAATGTAATGCTCACTACTTATATCAAAAGCTGAAAATTAATTAATTATGCAAATTAGGTAATTACATGTACTGATATTACCATAAAAACTATCAGGTCTGTGCAGTGTCATATGACATCTATGTACAAAGTTTCATTGAAATGTGATGATTAGTACTTGAGATATCAGTGGAAAAACCGAAAATTGACTAATCATTATGCAAATTAGGTAATTAGTATCCACGGATTATTACCAAAAACTAATCAAAACCTAGCATTAGTTCAGAAAATCTATGTACCAAGTTTCATCAAAATCCAATGAGTCCAATGATATCAGTGGAACAGTCATGGAACCACTAAAAAATAGCTAATTATCATGCAAATTAGGTAATTAATATGCACGGATTTTTACCAAAAACTAATCAAATCTGCGCATATGTTCAGAGCATCTATGTACCAAGTTTCATCAAAATCCAATGAGTGGTTCTTTAGATATCAGTGGAACAGTCGTAGAACAGCTAAAAATTAGCTAATTATCATGCAAATTAGGTAATTAAGGAGCATGGATTTTTACCAAAACCTAATCAAAACCTAGCATTAGTTCAGAGCATCTATGTACCAAGTTTCATCAAAATCCAATGAGTGGTTCTTTAGATATCAGTGGAACAGTCATAGAACAGCTAAAAATTAGCTAATTATCATGCAAATTAGGTAATTAACGAGCATGGATTTTTACCAAAACCTAAACAAATCTGCGCATTGGCCCAGAGCATCTATGCACCAAGTTTCATCAAAAACCGATGTATGGTTCTTGAGATAGCAGTGGAACAGTCGGACACACATACACACATACACACACACACACACACACACACACACATACATACAGACACACTAACTGCAAAGACTCCCATTTTGTGCTTCGCACATGGGAGTCAAAAATAGCGATAGATATTATCATACATCTGTCACTTCACCTACCATATTAGGACTTGCACATTCCAAATATTGAATAATTACATGGGATTTCCAAGATGGCGGATACTTTTGAAAACAAAATTCATAGCTAATAATTTCCGTTTTACTCAGCTCTGGGCTTCTTATATCAAGCAATTGGTTCGTGAGGATGTATAATGATAAGGTTATTACAAAGAAACCACAAAGTATGCACTCAGAAAGTATCCGGTAAAATCGGCATCTGCAAAGCATCAGTCGATACTCCCACTGTACTGTTAGCATGCATACTTTGCAGTCTCCTCGTAATAACCTTATACTACGTAACACCATTATGTTAGTATTGCAAATCGCTTAAAATAGGATATGGACTGAAGTGTAGTATAAATCTCATGAGAGGACAATGTGTACGAGCCCAAATTAATAACACTGATAAAAGGGGGAAGGGGCATATTTGTGTCACCCACTATTAATATTGGCTACCTACCATACAAGTATTTGCTATTAATTTGGTAACTGACATTTGGTGTTAATTGTAATACTGATACAGGCTATGAACACTTTCTATATTATATAAATGCATAACTATTAATAAAGCAACTAATCAGTAATCAATTAAACTAAAGTCTCATAGTCTTCAGTTCCACCGAAAAATATATGCAATAGAGATTATAAATCATGCAGTCAGTTAAAATAAAAATAACACACTGAAGACGTTATCAGAATGGCACAACACTGAAGTAACGTAACCAGTTATCATTTTGTCTACCAAATCACAAATTGTACACTATCAGAAATCTACGCTAATAATAGCCACCAATTATCTCATTGCATACACATTATCTCTGATAAGGCCACAGAATCAATTCATATTAATAACTGTTTGTCAACCACCAATTTAGGATTGCTATGTTCACACTAGTAGTCTGGCTTGAGCCAAGTTCACTTAATGCTAGTCTGACTCAAGCTATGTTCACACTAGTAGTCTGGCTTGAGCCAAGTTCACTTAATGCTAGTCTGACTCAAGCTATGTTCACACTAGTAGTCTGGCTTGAGCCAAGTTCACTTAATGCTAGTCTGACTCAAGCTATGTTCACACTAGTAGTCTGGCTTGAGCCAAGTTCACTTAATGCTAGTCTGACTCTAGCTATGTTCACACTTGTAGTCAACAAGCACGGTGCATTATGACATTATTTTGGAAAAAATCTAATGTTATTCAATTGGCCAATAGAAACTTCTCATTTAAGTTTGAATTTAATATCAAGATGGAGCGAATGGGTTTGTTGCACCAAAAGTATAAGTAGGTACTTGGTTTTTTTTTATTTCAGAACACAAGTTTATTGGCACTTTAGATTAATCAAGTTTTGTCTAATTTATGCATAGAACCAAATTTGATAAACTGTAGTATTAGGTATACATATGCCGCCATGTTCATTACGTGAGCGAACGCACTTCTGATAGATCAAACATGATAAGTGTTTTACAGTACCATAACCTAGTCTTCATACCGATACAATTGTGGGGTTAAGACACCGTGTTTAAATATCGATCATCTAGGTGCATTGTTACGGGAAATGTGAGATATTTCTAGACGATTCAGGAATGACCAATCAAGACCCAGAACAGTTAGAAGCTTAAAAAGATCAATTTGAGGCAGTTCAAGCAAATTCAAACTTTGTACTACTGAGCATGGTACTGCACATATACACAATGCATTATGGGAGAGAATTTTCCTTTGTACAAGTGGAAAACTATTATTGAACTAGAACAGACTAATTTAATAATGAAATGTTGTAACATTATTAGGATTTGTATCAATAATAATATTATTACTTTTTATTCCATGTCATCAAGCAAATTTTTGAGATATTAATAAATACTATTATTATACACCGTTGTCACCGCAACGCCATAAGTTAAAGCGTGTCGTAATTTTGCGGTATTTTACGGGGTATTTTCATCCTACCATATAAGATAATGCAAATTCCAAATATGGAATGATCACACGCATAAGCGTCCTCTAATAATATAAATAAACATGGCTGCCATCGGGGTTTGACCAGACTCCACACAAAGAAGTTCGCCGATTCTGTTCTAATTTTTTTGGATTTCGGCATTTCCATGATGTATCCTTGGCAGGAAAAGATGTATAATAAGGTTTTACGAAGATACCTCAAAGTATGCACTCAGACAGTACGCTGTTGCATCAACCTCCGCTGCGCTGTACTGGCTTCATGCATACTTTGAGGTATTCTCGTAATAACCTTATAGTATTCTCACCATAGCAACCAGTGTAAAAATGACATTTTGACCTTTTTTCATGACATTTCAGATGTTTGTATTTTGAATTTTTCAATATTATGATGGCTTGACTAATGAAATTATGACATACACATTCATTCTTGAGTATGCATATAGTTTACACTATTGCGATTAAGAAATTACGAATTGGAGTTGATTTAAATCATGGCCGTTTCAAAGTTAAAAAAAAAATGCCGCATGACATGAGTGAAGAAATCTCTGTACTGTGAAATACTTTATTTTCGCTTGGAATTAATTTTCGCTGAAGGAATGATTCAGTGAAAATAAAATCCAGCGAATATACCTTTTTCCTATATTTTACATTCAACTCGTTAAAAATCAGTGAAAATATATTCCATACAGAACACTCAAAAAGTCTTTTCAGCGCAAATTAATTCCAGCTGAAATAAAATATTTTACAGTATGTGGAGAAGTTGAGGCTTGGAGAATTTGAAAAAGAATCGCAAATATGTGCGTTTTAATATCAGCCAAAATCTGAAACAACATGTTCTTGTACTAAAAATCTCAAGATAATGGCACATTTGAAACTCAGCTATGATGTCAAAAGTTCAATTTGCTTGCATGGGCCAATCACAATGCCAGGATTTTTATTACACAGTAACTATTACCCAACTTTATCATATTAAACTGCCATAAATGTATGATTGCATATATCGATAGAATCGGTTATATTGATACATCCGACGTGTAAGAATATAAGAGATTTATTCTTCAAATGAACACAGAAAACAAAATCTTATATAAAACAGAGAGCAGTCTGAACGTATGTAGCAATTACCGAATCAGGAACAAGTTTACTGACACGAACACGAACAAGGCAAGCACCATCTTTCAACACACCTTTTGTTGGTCCAAACAAAGCGCAATTGTACACGAACCATGCATTGCTGATATTACCAAGCTTAACGTGAAAGTTTGTTTTTCTGGGAGAGTATATGCGATGAAAGGAAGAAGCGAACAATAGTATGTACAAACTTGAATACCTGGTAAAGCGTGGACAATTCAGAATGGTATACACTTGTATACTTGCAACAAAGAAGTACTTGTAGTAGCATGAATCACGCAGAGTATACAACCTCTCAACAGTAATTGACAAGATAAAACACAGTTCCAAATGTATTCTAATCTCAATCAAAATTGATTATGTACCGTACTTGCTCTATTAGTAGCACATGTGCTTATCTAAATGTCAGTGGCGTGTCTATGGCCAAAAAAACAACACAATTTTTGAATGATCTAATATACACTGAATGCAATTGATCGATTATTGCCCTGCATTTCGAGATTTGCTTCAGAGCAAACACGGTATAATGTCAAAAATACATAGATATATCCAGTATATGTTTTGTACAAATTTAGAACAGATTTTTAACAAAATATGGTATTTTTTTTTTTTACAGTTTCTTCAAGCACCAACTAAATACACAATTTACAAGCCAATGTGCATAAAAACAATTAGGATAGAACACGACACAAATTTAACAAATTGTGCTCCTTGACATGGTGAAAAAGTGATATGAAGCAGTTTTACAAAACTGTCAAAATTTGTTTTTCGTTTTAACATAAAAAATATGTGTGGTAGATGGAAAATGCTGCTACAATAACATTTTACAAAATGTATAAATATTATTTTAACATTTTTTTTTTCAAATAGATTAACAGTGAGCCAGAAAAGTACTGTAGAATACTTTATTTTCGCTTGGAATTTATTTTCGCTGAAGAGATGAATACTATAGAATACTTTATTTTTGCTTGGAATTTATTTTCGCTATTTTCGCTGAAGGGATGATTCCGTGAAAATAAAATCCAGCGAATATACTTCTTTTCCTATATTTCACATTAAACTCATAAAAAATCAGTGAAAATAAATTCCATACAAAATGGCCAAAAAGCCTTTTCAGCGAAAATTAATTCCAGCGAAAATAAAGTATTCCACAGTATACTTTTTTTTCTATATTTCACATTAAACTCATCAATAATCAGTGAAAATAAATTCCATGCAAAACTTCATAAAAGCCTGTTCAGCGAAATTATTTCCAGCGAAAATAAAATATTTCACCGTACACAAACTAAAAACTAAATTAATTGTAGACAGATTTTGGCTCAAAGTATTGTCACTGCTATCCATAGATAAAATGCGCACACAAAAACTTTTATCTTAAAACATTGTATGCCTTGTGGAACAGAATACTGTGTTAAGAATGTAGAGAATAAATTTTGTGTTTAAATATGTTGACAACATGGGAGTTTGACTAATTTCAAACACAAGCTCAAATAATCCCTAATGTGCAAACTTTCACAGTGTGACATAATACAGGACAGATCAACTTATGCATAACACATAGTTTGACGTCAAATACTGTCGAACTATTATCATTGTACGTGCTATCTGAAGGTTATCCGGAGCTTCCGGGTTTATATACGGTCCGCTAACTACGGATTGTGGTAAAAGTGGTTCATATTGGCAAGCTCATGGGTTTATATTTTGAGTTATTATTCAATTCATTGAAATTAAAAAAAAATTAAATTGGAGAAAATATTACGAGCCAGTAGAATTGCCAAACGGGATTACCAGGATATACAAGTAGAACACCTGTATTCCAAGACAAGTATGATTGCCAATCAGACATATAGTTCTATACAGACTATACTGGGTTTCATGTAGGCATGAATTTCTTTTAAATAAAATATTTATAAATGTTTAAAAAATGTCAATTGCCATAGCCACTCTTTCAATAGTAGTCATAGCATTTATCCTTAGCAACTGTTTCAATGGTTGTCATAGCATTGGGCCATAGCAACCCTTCCAATGGAACATGTCATAGCATAGGGCCATAGCAACCCTTCCAATGGAACATGTCATAGCATAGGGCCATAGCAACCCTTCCAAAGGAACATGTCATAGCATTGGGCCATAGCAACCCTTCCAATGGAACATGTCATAGCATAGGGCCATAGCAACCCTTCCAATGGAACATGTCACAGTATAGGGCCATAGCAACCCTTCCAAAGGAACATGTCATAGCATTGGGCCATAGCAACCCTTTCAAAGAAACATGTCACAGTATAGGGCCATAGCAACCCTTCCAAAGGAACATGTCATAGCATAGGGCCATAGCAACCCTTCCAAAGGAACATGTCATAGCATTGGGCCATAGCAACCCTTTCAAAGAAACATGTCACAGTATAGGGCCATAGCAACCCTTCCAATGAAACATGTCATAGCATAGGGCCATAGCAACCCTCCCAAAGGAACATGTCACAGTATAGGGCCATAGCAACCCTTCCAATGGAACATGTCAAAGCATAGGGCCATAGCAACCCTTCCAAAGGAACATGTCATAGCATAGGGCCATAGCAACCCTTCCAATGAAACATGTCATAGCATAGGGCCATAGCAACCCTTCCAATGAAACATGTCATAGGATTGGGCCGTAGCAACCTTTCCAATGGAACATGTTATAGTATAGGGCCATAGCAACCTTTCCAATGGAACATGTTATAGTATAGGGCCATAGCAACCCTTCCAATGGAACATGTTATAGTATAGGGCCATAGCAACCTTTCCAATGGAACATGTTATAGTATAGGGCCATAGCAACCCTTCCAATGGAACATGTTATAGTATAGGGCCATAGCAACCTTTCCAATGGAACATGTTATAGTATAGGGCCATAGCAACCTTTCCAATGGAACATGTTATAGTATAGGGCCATAGCAACCCTTCCAATGGAACATGTTATAGTATAGGGCCATAGCAACCTTTCCAATGGAACATGTTATAGTATAGGGCCATAGCAACCTTTCCAATGGAACATGTTATAGTATAGGGCCATAGCAACCTTTCCAATGGAACATGTTATAGTATAGGGCCATAGCAACCTTTCCAATGGAACATGTTATAGTATAGGGCCATAGCAACCTTTCCAATGGAACATGTTATAGTATAGGGCCATAGCAACCCTTCCAATGGAACATGTTATAGTATAGGGCCATAGCAACCTTTCCAATGGAACATGTTATAGTATAGGGCCATAGCAACCTTTCCAATGGAACATGTTATAGTATAGGGCCATAGCAACCTTTCCAATGGAACATGTTATAGTATAGGGCCATAGCAACCTTTCCAATGGAACATGTTATAGTATAGGGCCATAGCAACCCTTCCAATGGAACATGTTATAGTATAGGGCCATAGCAACCCTTCCAATGGAACATGTTATAGTATAGGGCCATAGCAACCTTTCCAATGGAACATGTTATAGTATAGGGCCATAGCAACCTTTCCAATGGAACATGTCATAGGATTGGGCCGTAGCAACCTTTCCAATGGAACATGTTATAGTATAGGGCCATAGCAACCTTTCCAATGGAACATGTTATAGTATAGGGCCATAGCAACCTTTCCAATGGAACATGTTATAGTATAGGGCCATAGCAACCCTTCCAATGGAACATGTTATAGTATAGGGCCATAGCAACCTTTCCAATGGAACATGTTATAGTATAGGGCCATAGCAACCCTTCCAATGGAACATGTTATAGTATAGGGCCATAGCAACCTTTCCAATGGAACATGTTATAGTATAGGGCCATAGCAACCCTTCCAATGGAACATGTTATAGTATAGGGCCATAGCAACCTTTCCAATGGAACATGTTATAGTATAGGGCCATAGCAACCCTTCCAATGGAACATGTTATAGTATAGGGCCATAGCAACCTTTCCAATGGAACATGTCATAGGATTGGGCCGTAGCAACCTTTCCAATGAAACATGTTATAGCATAGGGCCATAGCAACCTTTCCAATGGAACATGTTATAGCATAGGGCCATAGCAACCCTTCCAAAGGAACATGTCAAAGTATAGGGCCATAGCAACCCTTCCAATGGAACATGTTATAGTATAGGGCCATAGCAACCTTTCCAATGGAACATGTTATAGTATAGGGCCATAGCAACCCTTCCAATGGAACATGTCATAGGATTGGGCCGTAGCAACCCTTCCAATGAAACATGTCAAAGTATAGGGCCATAGCAACCCTTCCAATGGAACATGTTATAGCATAGGGCCATAGCAACCTTTCCAATGGAACATGTCATAGGATTGGGCCGTAGCAACCCTTCCAATGAAACATGTCAAAGTATAGGGCCATAGCAACCTTTCAATGGAACATGTTATAGTATTGGGCCATAGCAACCCTTCCAATGGAACATGTTATAGCATAGGGCCATAGCAACCTTTCCAATGGAACATGTCATAGGATTGGGCCGTAGCAACCCTTCCAAAGGAACATGTTATAGTATAGGGCCATAGCAACCCTTCCAATGGAACATGTCACAGCATTGGGCCATAGCAACCCTTCCAATGGAACATGTTATAGTATTGGGCCATAGCAACCCTTCCAATGGAACATGTTATAGTATTGGGCCATAGCAACCTTTCCAATGGAACATGTCATAGGATTGGGCCGTAGCAACCTTTCCAATGAAACATGTTATAGCATAGGGCCATAGCAACCTTTCCAATGGAACATGTTATAGTATTGGGCCGTAGCAACCCTTCCAATGGAACATGTTATAGGATTGGGCCATAGCAACCCTTCCAATGGAACATGTCATAGGATTGGGCCGTAGCAACCCTTCCAATGGAACATGTCATAGGATTGGGCCGTAGCAACCCTTCCAATGGAACATGTTATAGTATTGGGCCATAGCAACCCTTCCAATGGAACATGTTATAGTATTGGGCCATAGCAACCCTTCCAATGGAACATGTTATAGTATTGGGCCATAGCAACCTTTCCAATGGAACATGTTATAGGATTGGGCCATAGCAACCCTTCCAATGGAACATGTTATAGTATTGGGCCGTAGCAACCCTTCCAATGGAACATGTCATAGGATTGGGCCGTAGCAACCCTTCCAATGGAACATGTTATAGTATTGGGCCATAGCAACCCTTCCAATGGAACATGTTATAGTATTGGGCCATAGCAACCCTTCCAATGGAACATGTCATAGGATTGGGCCGTAGCAACCCTTCCAATGGAACATGTTATAGCATAGGGCCATAGCAACCCTTCCAAAGGAACATGTCATAGCATAGGGCCATAGCAACCCTTCCAATGGAACATGTCATAGTATTGGGCCGTAGCAACCTTTCCAATGGAACATGTTATAGTATTGGGCCATAGCAACCTTTCCAATGGAACATGTTATAGTATTGGGCCATAGCAACCCTTCCAATGGAACATGTTATAGTATTGGGCCATAGCAACCCTTCCAATGGAACATGTTATAGTATTGGGCCATAGCAACCCTTCCAATGGAACATGTTATAGTATTGGGCCATAGCAACCCTTCCAATGGAACATGTCATAGGATTGGGCCGTAGCAACCCTTCCAATGGAACATGTTATAGCATAGGGCCATAGCAACCCTTCCAATGGAACATGTTATAGCATAGGGCCATAGCAACCTTTCCAATGGAACATGTTATAGTATTGGGCCATAGCAACCCTTCGAAAGGAACATGTCATAGCATAGGGCCATAGCAACCCTTCCAATGAAACATGTCATAGGATTGGGCCATAGCAACCCTTCCAATGGAACATGTTATAGTATTGGGCCATAGCAACCCTTCCAATGGAACATGTTATAGTATTGGGCCATAGCAACCCTTCCAATGGAACATGTCATAGGATTGGGCCGTAGCAACCCTTCCAATGGAACATGTTATAGTATTGGGCCATAGCAACCCTTCCAATGGAACATGTTATAGTATTGGGCCATAGCAACCCTTCCAATGGAACATGTCATAGGATTGGGCCGTAGCAACCCTTCCAATGGAACATGTTATAGCATAGGGCCATAGCAACCCTTCCAAAGGAACATGTCATAGCATAGGGCCATAGCAACCCTTCCAATGGAACATGTCATAGTATTGGGCCGTAGCAACCTTTCCAATGGAACATGTTATAGTATTGGGCCGTAGCAACCTTTCCAATGGAACATGTCATAGGATTGGGCCGTAGCAACCCTTCCAATGGAACATGTTATAGTATTGGGCCATAGCAACCCTTCCAATGGAACATGTTATAGTATTGGGCCATAGCAACCCTTCCAATGGAACATGTTATAGTATTGGGCCATAGCAACCCTTCCAATGGAACATGTTATAGTATTGGGCCATAGCAACCTTTCCAATGGAACATGTCATAGGATTGGGCCATAGCAACCCTTCCAATGGAACATGTCATAGGATAGGGCCATAGCAACCTTTCCAATGGAACATGTTATAGTATTGGGCCATAGCAACCCTTCCAATGGAACATGTCATAGGATTGGGCCGTAGCAACCCTTCCAATGGAACATGTTATAGTATTGGGCCATAGCAACCCTTCCAATGGAACATGTTATAGTATTGGGCCATAGCAACCCTTCCAATGGAACATGTTATAGTATTGGGCCATAGCAACCTTTCCAATGGAACATGTCATAGCATAGGGCCATAGCAACCTTTCAATGGAACATGTCATAGGATTGGGCCATAGCAATCCTTCCAATGGAACATGTTATAGTATAGGGCCATAGCAACCCTTCCAATGGAACATGTTATAGTATTGGGCCATAGCAACCTTTCCAATGGAACATGTCATAGCATAGGGCCATAGCAACCTTTCAATGGAACATGTCATAGGATTGGGCCATAGCAATCCTTCCAATGGAACATGTTATAGTATAGGGCCATAGCAACCCTTCCAATGGAACATGTTATAGTATTGGGCCATAGCAACCTTTCCAATGGAACATGTCATAGCATAGGGCCGTAGCAACCCTTCCAATGGAACATGTCATAGGATTGGGCCGTAGCAACCTTTCCAATGGAACATGTTATAGGATTGGGCCGTAGCAACCCTTCCAATGGAACATGTCATAGCATAGGGCCATAGCAACCCTTCCAATGAAACATGTCATAGCATAGGGCCATAGCAACCCTTCCAATGGAACATGTCATAGGATAGGGCCATAGCAACCTTTCCAATGGAACATGTTATAGTATTGGGCCATAGCAACCCTTCCAATGGAACATGTTATAGTATTGGGCCATAGCAACCCTTCCAATGGAACATGTTATAGTATTGGGCCATAGCAACCCTTCCAATGGAACATGTTATAGTATTGGGCCATAGCAACCTTTCCAATGGAACATGTCATAGGATTGGGCCATAGCAACCCTTCCAATGGAACATGTCATAGGATTGGGCCGTAGCAACCCTTCCAATGGAACATGTTATAGTATTGGGCCATAGCAACCCTTCCAAAGGAACATGTCACAGCATTGGGCCATAGCAACCCTTCCAATGGAACATGTCATAGGATTGGGCCGTAGCAACCTTTCCAATGGAACATGTTATAGTATTGGGCCATAGCAACCCTTCCAAAGGAACATGTCACAGCATTGGGCCATAGCAACCCTTCCAATGGAACATGTTATAGTATTGGGCCATAGCAACCCTTCCAATGGAACATGTTATAGTATTGGGCCATAGCAACCTTTCCAATGGAACATGTCATAGGATTGGGCCGTAGCAACCCTTCCAATGGAACATGTTATAGTATTGGGCCATAGCAACCCTTCCAATGGAACATGTTATAGTATTGGGCCATAGCAACCCTTCCAATGGAACATGTTATAGTATTGGGCCATAGCAACCCTTCCAATGGAACATGTTATAGTATTGGGCCGTAGCAACCCTTCCAATGGAACATGTCATAGGATTGGGCCGTAGCAACCCTTCCAATGGAACATGTTATAGTATTGGGCCATAGCAACCCTTCCAATGGAACATGTTATAGTATTGGGCCATAGCAACCCTTCCAATGGAACATGTTATAGTATTGGGCCATAGCAACCTTTCCAATGGAACATGTCACAGCATAGGGCCATAGCAACCCTTCCAATGGAACATGTTATAGTATTGGGCCATAGCAACCCTTCCAATGGAACATGTTATAGTATTGGGCCATAGCAACCCTTCCAATGGAACATGTCATAGGATTGGGCCGTAGCAACCCTTCCAATGGAACATGTTATAGTATTGGGCCATAGCAACCCTTCCAATGGAACATGTTATAGTATTGGGCCATAGCAACCTTTCCAATGGAACATGTCATAGTATTGGGCCATAGCAACCCTTCCAATGGAACATGTTATAGTATTGGGCCATAGCAACCTTTCCAAAGGAACATGTCACAGCATTGGGCCATAGCAACCCTTCCAATGGAACATGTCATAGGATTGGGCCGTAGCAACCCTTCCAATGGAACATGTTATAGTATTGGGCCATAGCAACCCTTCCAATGGAACATGTTATAGTATTGGGCCATAGCAACCTTTCCAATGGAACATGTTATAGCATAGGGCCATAGCAACCTTTCCAATGGAACATGTTATAGTATTGGGCCGTAGCAACCCTTCCAATGGAACATGTCATAGGATTGGGCCATAGCAACCCTTCCAAAGGAACATGTTATAGTATTGGGCCATAGCAACCCTTCCAAAGGAACATGTTATAGTATTGGGCCATAGCAACCCTTCCAATGGAACATGTTATAGTATTGGGCCATAGCAACCTTTCCAATGGAACATGTCATAGTATTGGGCCATAGCAACCCTTCCAATGGAACATGTTATAGTATTGGGCCATAGCAACCTTTCCAATGGAACATGTCATAGCATTGGGCCGTAGCAACCCTTCCAATGGAACATGTCATAGGATTGGGCCGTAGCAACCTTTCCAATGGAACATGTTATAGTATTGGGCCGTAGCAACCTTTCCAATGAAACATGTTATAGGATTGGGCCGTAGCAACCTTTCCAATGGAACATGTTATAGGATTGGGCCGTAGCAACCCTTCCAATGGAACATGTCATAGCATTGGGCCGTAGCAACCCTTCCAAAGGAACATGTCACAGCATTGGGCCATAGCAACCCTTCCAATGGAACATGTTATAGTATTGGGCCATAGCAACCCTTCCAATGGAACATGTTATAGTATTGGGCCGTAGCAACCTTTCCAATGAAACATGTTATAGGATTGGGCCGTAGCAACCTTTCCAATGGAACATGTTATAGGATTGGGCCGTAGCAACCCTTCCAATGGAACATGTCATAGCATTGGGCCGTAGCAACCCTTCCAAAGGAACATGTCACAGCATTGGGCCATAGCAACCCTTCCAATGGAACATGTCATAGTATTGGGCCATAGCAACCTTTCCAATGGAACATGTCATAGGATTGGGCCGTAGCAACCCTTCCAATGGAACATGTTATAGTATTGGGCCATAGCAACCTTTCCAATGGAACATGTCATAGTATTGGGCCATAGCAACCCTTCCAATGGAACATGTTATAGTATTGGGCCATAGCAACCTTTCCAATGGAACATGTCATAGCATTGGGCCGTAGCAACCCTTCCAATGGAACATGTCATAGGATTGGGCCGTAGCAACCTTTCCAATGGAACATGTTATAGCATAGGGCCATAGCAACCCTTCCAAAGGAACATGTCACAGCATTGGGCCATAGCAACCCTTCCAATGGAACATGTTATAGTATTGGGCCATAGCAACCCTTCCAATGGAACATGTTATAGTATTGGGCCATAGCAACCCTTCCAATGGAACATGTCATAGGATTGGGCCGTAGCAACCCTTCCAATGGAACATGTTATAGTATTGGGCCATAGCAACCCTTCCAATGGAACATGTTATAGTATTGGGCCATAGCAACCCTTCCAATGGAACATGTCATAGCATAGGGCCATAGCAACCCTTCCAATGGAACATGTTATAGTATAGGGCCATAGCAACCCTTCCAATGGAACATGTCATAGCATTGGGCCATAGCAACCCTTCCAATGGAACATGTTATAGTATAGGGCCATAGCAACCCTTCCAATGGAACATGTCATAGCATTGGGCCATAGCAACCCTTCCAATGGAACATGTTATAGTATTGGGCCATAGCAACCCTTCCAATGGAACATGTTATAGTATAGGGCCATAGCAACCCTTCCAATGGAACATGTTATAGTATTGGGCCATAGCAACCCTTCCAATGGAACATGTCATAGCATAGGGCCATAGCAACCCTTCCAATGGAACATGTTATAGTATAGGGCCATAGCAACCCTTCCAATGGAACATGTCATAGCATTGGGCCATAGCAACCCTTCCAATGGAACATGTCATAGCATAGGGCCATAGCAACCCTTCCAATGGAACATGTTATAGTATAGGGCCATAGCAACCCTTCCAATGGAACATGTCATAGCATTGGGCCATAGCAACCCTTCCAATGGAACATGTTATAGTATAGGGCCATAGCAACCCTTCCAATGGAACATGTCATAGGATTGGGCCGTAGCAACCCTTCCAATGGAACATGTTATAGTATTGGGCCATAGCAACCCTTCCAATGGAACATGTTATAGTATTGGGCCATAGCAACCCTTCCAATGGAACATGTTATAGTATTGGGCCATAGCAACCTTTCCAATGGAACATGTCATAGGATAGGGCCATAGCAACCTTTCCAATGGAACATGTTATAGTATTGGGCCATAGCAACCCTTCCAATGGAACATGTCATAGGATAGGGCCATAGCAACCTTTCCAATGGAACATGTTATAGTATTGGGCCATAGCAACCTTTCCAATGGAACATGTTATAGTATTGGGCCATAGCAACCTTTCCAATGAAACATGTTATAGTATTGGGCCATAGCAACCCTTCCAATGGAACATGTCATAGGATTGGGCCGTAGCAACCCTTCCAATGGAACATGTTATAGTATTGGGCCATAGCAACCCTTCCAAAGGAACATGTCATAGGATTGGGCCGTAGCAACCCTTCCAAAGGAACATGTTATAGGATTGGGCCGTAGCAACCTTTCCAATGGAACATGTCATAGCATTGGGCCGTAGCAACCCTTCCAATGGAACATGTCATAGGATTGGGCCGTAGCAACCTTTCCAATGGAACATGTCATAGTATTGGGCCATAGCAACCCTTCCAATGGAACATGTCATAGGATTGGGCCGTAGCAACCCTTCCAATGGAACATGTTATAGTATTGGGCCATAGCAACCCTTCCAAAGGAACATGTCATAGGATTGGGCCGTAGCAACCCTTCCAAAGGAACATGTTATAGGATTGGGCCGTAGCAACCCTTCCAATGGAACATGTCATAGGATAGGGCCATAGCAACCTTTCCAATGGAACATGTTATAGTATTGGGCCATAGCAACCCTTCCAATGGAACATGTCATAGGATTGGGCCGTAGCAACCCTTCCAATGGAACATGTTATAGTATTGGGCCATAGCAACCCTTCCAATGGAACATGTTATAGTATTGGGCCATAGCAACCCTTCCAATGGAACATGTTATAGTATTGGGCCATAGCAACCTTTCCAATGGAACATGTCATAGCATTGGGCCGTAGCAACCCTTCCAATGGAACATGTCATAGGATTGGGCCGTAGCAACCTTTCCAATGGAACATGTCATAGCATAGGGCCATAGCAACCCTTCCAATGGAACATGTCATAGCATTGGGCCGTAGCAACCCTTCCAATGGAACATGTTATAGCATAGGGCCATAGCAACCCTTCCAAAGGAACATGTCACAGCATTGGGCCATAGCAACCCTTCCAATGGAACATGTTATAGTATTGGGCCATAGCAACCCTTCCAATGGAACATGTTATAGTATTGGGCCATAGCAACCTTTCCAATGGAACATGTCATAGCATTGGGCCATAGCAACCCTTTCAATGGAACATGTCATAGGATTGGGCCGTAGCAACCCTTCCAAAGGAACATGTCACAGCATAGGGCCATAGCAACCCTTCCAATGGAACATGTTATAGCATAGGGCCATAGCAACCTTTCCAATGGAACATGTCATAGCATTGGGCCATAGCAACCCTTCCAATGGAACATGTTATAGCATAGGGCCATAGCAACCTTTCCAATGGAACATGTCATAGCATAGGGCCATAGCAACCCTTTCAATGGAACATGTCATAGGATTGGGCCGTAGCAACCCTTCCAAAGGAACATGTTATAGCATAGGGCCATAGCAACCCTTCCAATGGAACATGTTATAGCATAGGGCCATAGCAACCTTTCCAATGGAACATGTCATAGCATTGGGCCATAGCAATCCTTCCAATGGAACATGTCATAGCATAGGGCCATAGCAACCTTTCCAATGGAACATGTCACAGCATAGGGCCATAGCAACCCTTCCAATGGAACATGTCATAGGATTGGGCCATAGCAACCCTTCCAATGGAACATGTCATAGCATTGGGCCATAGCAACCCTTCCAATGGAACATGTTATAGTATAGGGCCATAGCAACCCTTCCAATGGAACATGTCATAGCATAGGGCCATAGCAACCTTTCCAATGGAACATGTCATAGCATTGGGCCATAGCAACCCTTCCAATGGAACATGTTATAGTATAGGGCCATAGCAACCCTTCCAATGGAACATGTCATAGCATAGGGCCATAGCAACCTTTCCAATGGAACATGTCATAGCATTGGGCCATAGCAACCCTTCCAATGGAACATGTTATAGTATAGGGCCATAGCAACCCTTCCAATGAAACATGTCATAGCATAGGGCCATAGCAACCTTTCCAATGGAACATGTCATAGCATTGGGCCATAGCAATCCTTCCAATGGAACATGTCATAGCATAGGGCCATAGCAACCTTTCCAATGGAACATGTCACAGCATAGGGCCATAGCAACCCTTCCAATGGAACATGTCATAGGATTGGGCCATAGCAACCCTTCCAATGGAACATGTCATAGCATTGGGCCATAGCAACCCTTCCAAAGGAACATGTTATAGTATAGGGCCATAGCAACCCTTCCAATGGAACATGTTATAGTATTGGGCCATAGCAACCCTTCCAAAGGAACATGTTATAGCATAGGGCCATAGCAACCCTTCCAATGGAACATGTTATAGCATAGGGCCATAGCAACCTTTCCAATGGAACATGTCATAGCATTGGGCCATAGCAACCCTTCCAATGGAACATGTTATAGCATAGGGCCATAGCAACCCTTCCAATGGAACATGTTATAGCATAGGGCCATAGCAACCTTTCCAATGGAACATGTCATAGCATTGGGCCATAGCAACCCTTCCAATGGAACATGTTATAGTATTGGGCCATAGCAACCTTTCCAATGGAACATGTCATAGCATTGGGCCATAGCAACCCTTTCAATGGAACATGTCATAGGATTGGGCCGTAGCAACCCTTCCAAAGGAACATGTTATAGCATAGGGCCATAGCAACCCTTCCAATGGAACATGTTATAGCATAGGGCCATAGCAACCTTTCCAATGGAACATGTCATAGCATTGGGCCATAGCAATCCTTCCAATGGAACATGTCATAGCATAGGGCCATAGCAACCTTTCCAATGGAACATGTCACAGCATAGGGCCATAGCAACCCTTCCAATGGAACATGTCATAGGATTGGGCCATAGCAACCCTTCCAAAGGAACATGTTATAGCATAGGGCCATAGCAACCCTTCCAATGGAACATGTTATAGCATAGGGCCATAGCAACCTTTCCAATGGAACATGTCATAGCATTGGGCCATAGCAACCCTTCCAATGGAACATGTCATAGCATTGGGCCATAGCAACCCTTCCAATGGAACATGTTATAGCATAGGGCCATAGCAACCTTTCCAATGGAACATGTCATAGCATTGGGCCATAGCAACCCTTCCAATGGAACATGTCATAGCATAGGGCCATAGCAACCCTTCCAAAGGAACATGTTATAGCATAGGGCCATAGCAACCTTTCCAATGGAACATGTCATAGCATTGGGCCATAGCAACCCTTCCAATGGAACATGTCATAGCATAGGGCCATAGCAACCCTTCCAATGGAACATGTTATAGCATTGGGCCATAGCAACCCTTCCAATGGAACATGTCATAGGATTGGGCCGTAGCAACCCTTCCAATGGAACATGTCAAAGCATAGGGTCATAGCAACCCTTCCAATGGAACATGTCATAGTATAGGGCCATAGCAACCTTTCCAATGGAACATGTCAAAGCATTGGGCCATAGCAACCCTTCCAAAGGAACATGTTATAGCATAGGGCCATAGCAACCTTTCCAATGGAACATGTCAAAGCATTGGGCCATAGCAACCCTTCCAATGGAACATGTCATAGCATAGGGCCATAGCAACCTTTCCAATGGAACATGTCAAAGCATTGGGCCATAGCAACCCTTCCAAAGGAACATGTTATAGCATAGGGCCATAGCAACCTTTCCAATGGAACATGTCATAGCATTGGGCCATAGCAACCCTTCCAATGGAACATGTCATAGCATAGGGCCATAGCAACCCTTCCAATGGAACATGTTATAGCATTGGGCCATAGCAACCTTTCCAATGGAACATGTCATAGCATTGGGCCATAGCAACCCTTCCAATGGAACATGTTATAGCATAGGGCCATAGCAACCCTTCCAATGGAACATGTCATAGGATTGGGCCGTAGCAACCCTTCCAAAGGAACATGTTATAGCATAGGGCCATAGCAACCCTTCCAATGAAACATGTCATAGCATAGGGCCATAGCAACCCTTCCAAAGGAACATGTTATAGCATTGGGCCATAGCAACCCTTCCAAAGGAACATGTTATAGCATAGGGCCATAGCAACCCTTCCAATGAAACATGTCATAGCATAGGGCCATAGCAACCCTTCCAAAGGAACATGTTATAGCATTGGGCCATAGCAACCCTTCCAAAGGAACATGTTATAGCATAGGGCCATAGCAACCCTTCCAATGAAACATGTCATAGCATAGGGCCATAGCAACCCTTCCAAAGGAACATGTTATAGCATTGGGCCATAGCAACCCTTCCAAAGGAACATGTTATAGCATAGGGCCATAGCAACCCTTCCAATGGAACATGTCATAGGATTGGGCCATAGCAACCTTTCCAATGGAACATGTCACAGCATAGGGCCATAGCAACCTTTCCAAAGGAACATGTCACAGCATAGGGCCATAGCAACCCTTCCAAAGGAACATGTTATAGTATAGGGCCATAGCAACCCTTCCAATGGAACATGTTATAGTATAGGGCCATAGCAACCTTTCCAAAGGAACATGTCAAAGCATAGGGCCATAGCAACCTTTCCAAAGGAACATGTCACAGCATAGGGCCATAGCAACCTTTCCAAAGGAACATGTCAAAGCATAGGGCCATAGCAACCTTTCCAAAGGAACATGTCAAAGCATAGGGCCATAGCAACCTTTCCAAAGGAACATGTCACAGCATAGGGCCATAGCAACCCTTCCAAAGGAACATGTTATAGTATAGGGCCATAGCAACCCTTCCAATGGAACATGTTATAGTATAGGGCCATAGCAACCTTTCCAATGGAACATGTCAAAGCATAGGGCCATAGCAACCCTTCCAAAGGAACATGTCATAGCATAGGGCCATAGCAACCCTTCCAATGAAACATGTCATAGCATAGGGCCATAGCAACCCTTCCAATGAAACATGTCATAGCATAGGGCCATAGCAATCCTTCCAAAGGAACATGTCATAGCATAGGGCCATAGCAACCCTTCCAATGGAACATGTCATAGGATTGGGCCATAGCAACCTTTCCAATGGAACATGTTATAGTATAGGGCCATAGCAACCTTTCCAATGGAACATGTCAAAGCATAGGGCCATAGCAACCCTTCCAAAGGAACATGTCATAGCATAGGGCCATAGCAACCCTTCCAATGGAACATGTCATAGGATTGGGCCATAGCAACCTTTCCAATGAAACATGTCAAAGCATAGGGCCATAGCAACCCTTCCAAAGGAACATGTCAAAGCATAGGGCCATAGCAACCCTTCCAATGGAACATGTCATAGGATTGGGCCATAGCAACCTTTCCAATGGAACATGTTATAGTATAGGGCCATAGCAACCTTTCCAATGGAACATGTCAAAGCATAGGGCCATAGCAACCCTTCCAAAGGAACATGTCAAAGCATAGGGTCATAGCAACCTTTCCAATGGAACATGTCAAAGCATAGGGCCATAGCAACCCTTCCAAAGGAACATGTCAAAGCATAGGGTCATAGCAACCTTTCCAATGGAACATGTCAAAGCATAGGGCCATAGCAACCCTTCCAAAGGAACATGTCAAAGCATAGGGTCATAGCAACCTTTCCAATGGAACATGTCAAAGCATAGGGTCATAGCAACCTTTCCAATGGAACATGTCAAAGCATAGGGCCATAGCAACCCTTCCAAAGGAACATGTCAAAGCATAGGGCCATAGCAACCCTTCCAATGGAACATGTCATAGGATTGGGCCATAGCAACCTTTCCAATGGAACATGTTATAGTATAGGGCCATAGCAACCTTTCCAATGGAACATGTCAAAGCATAGGGCCATAGCAACCCTTCCAAAGGAACATGTCATAGCATAGGGCCATAGCAACCCTTCCAATGAAACATGTCATAGCATAGGGCCATAGCAATCCTTCCAAAGGAACATGTCATAGCATAGGGCCATAGCAACCCTTCCAAAGGAACATGTCACAGTATAGGGCCATAGCAACCCTTCCAATGAAACATGTCACAGTATAGGGCCATAGCAACCCTTCCAAAGGAACATGTCATAGCATTGGGCCATAGCAACCCTTTCAAAGAAACATGTCACAGTATAGGGCCATAGCAACCCTTCCAATGAAACATGTCATAGCATAGGGCCATAGCAACCCTCCCAAAGGAACATGTCACAGTATAGGGCCATAGCAACCCTTCCAAAGGAACATGTCACAGTATAGGGCCATAGCAACCTTTCCAATGAAACATGTCATAGCATAGGGCCATAGCAACCCTTCCAATGGAACATTTTATAGCATAGGGCCATAGCAACCCTTTCAATGGAACATGCTATAGCATAGGGCCATAGCAACCCTTCCAATGGAACATGTTATAGCATAGGGCCATAGCAACCCTTCCAAAGGAACATGTCAAAGCATAGGGTCATAGCAACCTTTCCAATGGAACATGTTATAGTATAGGGCCATAGCAACCTTTACAATGGAACATGTCAAAGCATAGGGCCATAGCAACCCTTCCAATGGAACATGTCAAAGCATAGGGTCATAGCAACCTTTCCAATGGAACATGTTATAGCATAGGGCCATAGCAACCCTTTCAATGGAACATATTGTCATCAGGCCATATCAATTTCACCTTTTTTTAACTGACTACATGTTTAATTTTGACAACGTATTTTCATCCAGTTTCGAACCAAGCAGACCGACATGTATATAACTTGATAAAAATAAATTGGGTTAAGGATAAAGAGAACTACACATCAGTGAAAATAGCCACACACACAGAAGAACTCAAATCAGTTCTGACAATATGACCTTTATTGTGACACTTCCAATATCATTTGTTATGGTTCACTGATTACATGTTGTCTAATTATTCACTTCAGCTAGTGGTAACATATACTTGATTTCCAGTTTCTATTGTGCTTTGTATCATACTCTACATTTGCCTCCTAGCAAAGTACGCTGTTGTCCACAGTGTTTGTTGAAATGTAACATGTGACATGACGCTTTTTGCAAGCTGTGGATTGAAATGATACGTCTGGCGTACGAGCCCTTAACAACAATTTTTTTTCTTTACACTATGCACAGCTAACCAATCATTACTTATTCCATTATCTATTGACGAACAATACGTGTAGTCGCCTAATCTAACATTGGTGTTACGATTAGGTAGCAATCACAACGCAATGTCCGTTGACAAAAGAACAGATATGATCTATATTGAAACGGACAACAAATAATATTTAATTCTCAAAAGAGATTAACAACTTGCGTGACAAGCATGTGTAAATCGTTGTCCTAGTATATATTTTTTTGTTACAGAATAAGCGAAAATTACAAGACTACATGTATGACTGAAAGTCTCAGTCCCTTGCTGCAAATTGCTTACCAGACACCTTTCAAATGCCTATAGTAACCCCAACAACATATTTGATTTTCGATGAAACCATTATTATGCGTCAAAATTTCAACGCCAAAATTTTGACTGAAATCCAAATACTCTAATTGCACGCACTAAGTGGTATTTTGTTAACCCTTTTACACTACAAAAACCCAAAGGTTAAGTTAACATGGATTATGTCTCTTTACAAATTGTGTTGTACGAGTAATTAATCGGTAAATAATACACGTACATCAACTGTACCCGTTATTGAAGAATGTGAAACTATGTTGTCCCCTGGCAAAAAATAACAGTGAACGATAGAAGGTGTTGGATGAAGAGTACGTTTCAATAATAATAACAAAGTTCACTTTATTCATGTTAATGTTTTTATTCTGAACTGGACTTTAAATACTTAGAACACAGCCTGTTCACAATTGCAAATATTAGCTGTATGTGTTAGCTATTGGCTCAGTCTTTGTACTTTATAGCATGTTCACAACAGAAAGGGGGAGGGGGACAATGTTACAACTGGTCGCCCAGGAGCCTGTCCGCCTCAGTTTTTTTTTTCAAATTGAATAGACATGTTTGTTTATGTATGCAGTACCTCAGAAATATCTTGCAAAGGTATGAACAGATATCAAAATAATATAAATTATATTTTGTCAAATTCTATTGTGTGTATAAATGCAAAAATGCATTTAATACTGCATTATATGAAAATTTCATAAACTTTCAAAGGTAACGTGGATATACATGTAGACAATACAGAATCAACAAGTTTAGAACAAAACTGAAGATGGGTAGACCGAAAGTAAAATATCTGCCTAATACTGTGATTATGATAACCAGATGTGAATTTAAATTAATTTGCTTCACATATATGGTAACTAAGCAACGAGCAAACCCGGAATATGTCTAATGCTCAAAACTACATGATGCAATTAAATCTGGGAAGAACAATAACAATAACTACAATACATTCCTGTATATCTAAATAGTAAACAAATGACAGATTTATTTTTAGATGTGTAGCTTATCCTCGGCCAAAAGTTCAGAATATCCTAAAGTATCCTTAGTCACTTAATGTTCTGGCAGAGTTCATTTCAGGATATAGGTCAACATTGAATATTATTTGAAATACGAGAATTATTTTTAATTTTGGCAATCTTTTTCCAAAATGTATTTATTATTCACAATATTAGTAACATATTCGTAATTTTTCGCTGCTACGAATGTTTCTAATTTGATGATTTTGCGGCATTCGTCAAGACAAACTTTAGTAAAAGTTGCTGGTTGGAGGACCCCAAAGAAATTTTCACTGCTACAAAAATTCATGATTTTCACTGACTTGTAAAATATGCAAAAATGTATCTATTGAGGAAATCAATCTTTTCACCACCACCAGTTCTCTCTTTTCATCACAAATTCACAAAATAGTCCCATATACATGTACAGAAGATTTTCTTCAGAAGATTGGGACCAAAATAGCAAAAATTTCGAGTAAAAACTGATAATTGACACAAATTTTGTCTGTTGGCTCCAAAATAAAGATTCATTTCCAGAAATATTGAAGAATATAAAAGAAAAGTGCAGACAAATTTGGGTGAGAAAGTCTGGTGGTGATAGGTTAAAGCAGTTTACAGCACTACATACAAATACAAATCAACTAAGTTGTCATACTGTAAAATACTTTATTTTCGCTGAAGAAATGATTCAGTGAAAATGAAATCCAGCGAATACACCTTTTTTCCTATATTTCACATTCAACTCGTCAAAAATCAGTGAAAATAAATTCTATACAAAACACCCAAAAAGTCTTTTTTAGCGAAAATTAATTCCAGCTAAAATAAAGTATTCTACAGTACATTTATTTAGTAAGCGGTTATGATATAATAGCTAGCAAATGATCATCCAGGATGGTGGTGACTTTTTGATTTCACTAACATTATTTTGTAAAGTTGGAGAATCAAGATTAGCATATATTTTTCTCCTTTTCAAAAAATCATTTAATCATTTGTAACACTGTAGAAATACATGTGTCGGAAAATAACCGGGCTTGATAACAATTTTGGATTCTGACTGAGAATTAGCCAGCCAATTTCAACCAAATGACAAGCTCGTTATAAATTCATAATGACTAATCAGCTAATTTTTTGTTTGCCAATCATGTACAAGGCCAATATTGACCGGAGTATTTAAAACAAGAATAAACGTTTCATGAGGGGGTTAAATCAATGAAGTCATCTATTGTAGTTCATACATGGTCTAATTATTCTTCCATTCCTGAACTTGAACCTACTCTTCTTAACAGTTCCCACAACATGTATTCAAGGTTCATAATGGTTTGTGATTAAATACCTAAAACGAACTCAGCCCGAGGGGGCTGTGTTATTGTTACACATTTACAATTCAATTTATTATAATCTTCATATGAAATACAGGAACAAGTATGTACATAAAAAACAGTTTGAGTTATCGGTGATTTAAAAAACTATGCCATATATTATTTATTTTCAATCACTTTTACATGGATGACACATCTGGATAGGGGAAGCTAAGGTAATTTTTAAATCCAGTCGAAGGCAAAATGCCTCCCACTACATCTGACCTACCTATGGGAGATGTGGCAGATCTTCCAGGACCATTTATTTAGGTCAGTTTTTGTTTTAATTGTATTCATTCTAGTAATTGTTTTTTAACATTAATTTTTTTTTTAACTCAGTCTTATTTTTATTTTTATTTTATTGTATTTTCTATTATTGTCTTGTATTGTATTATATTTAGAATTGTCCTAATCTTGTAATACTTTTTTATTTACCATACTGAACCCGCTGATGGTTCGGTAGTGTAATAAAAGTATTATTATTTATATTATTATTAACTAATCAGAATTCATGTTACAGGTCACTTTCTCCAGGGCGCACTAACTCGTTGAAGAATTCATTCAAACGAAGACTGTTTTTATTTAAAATGACTTACACAGTTGGTCAAATGTAATTAGAAGTGACGTACACCAGAAAATGGACTACAAACCTTTACCAAGCAACACCATATTTGTAATCAGAGTGAACAATTCCCTTATCATTCAACAACTTTTGTTCTCACAAGGTACACTCTAATTGGTTGAATTCATTATACCGATTGACAAATACTGTAAAATATTGTATGTGTGTTTAATATACAAAGTACGTTGAACATTGTGACGTTTTTCACGCGTTATATCTCATCGAGACTCGCGTGACTAATTGATTACATGACGTCATTAGTTTGTTGTTTCGCCATCTTGTAACACTAGTTTGTTCGCGCTACTCTTCAGGAATTTATCACAACCCACCACCATCCCACAGTCACCACCGGGGGCTTTGCCTTATTACTTAAGGCAATTTTACCCCCAAGATAACTGTTTTAATTTATGCATATTTTTATTATATTGTTTTTATAGTTTCTTTAGTACTGTTTTTTAAATACCTACTTTTCACCATCACTTCATTTACCATTGTAGTTATGGTGCTAGCCATTTCTACCTTGTAGCTTTGCTACCTACATATACTAATAAATTCTTTGTAGTTCAATACCAATGTATCTACCAGTAGAGCTACCTCTACCATCTAACATTCCTGTAGTTACAGTTATTCGGTAACTACCTTGTAGTCGCAGTCACGCTGCTTCTACAGTTACTCTGTAGTTGCAGTCAGGCTGCTTCTACCGTTACTCTGTAGTTGCAGTCAGGCTACTTCTACCATATATCATTGTAGTTGTAGTCATGCTACATCTACCAGGACATCTCATTTACTAATTTTAACCCATTTTTATACAGTGTTGATGGCTATACTTTTGTTTATGCATTTTTACTATTCTGATATGTTTTTTTGGGGGGCTCACCGTATTTTCACATTTCTTTGTTAGTTGTCGTTGCTTTAGTGCAGCTTAGGTAGGATTCGGTGAGCACTAGCACTTGCAATTTGCACATACAAAAAAAAAATGTCAGGAGAGACACTTCATGTCCAGAACTGTCGCCTGGCACAAAAAAAAAAAAAAAAAAAAAATTACACATGTAGTTGGAATAATCATAGAATACCCATTAGAGCCAAAGTCATGCCATCGCTTTGTGTTCAATACAGCTCCCATGCGATGCAATACAAAGCCCGAAAAAAACATTGTTTGTTCATACCAAACTCGAACACGCTCTTTGCAATGACTATGATGCTTTTATGATCGTATAAAGATGTCAGAAAACATCGTCGTTTTAATCATACAGTTTTAAATAAATACACGCGTACTTGTACAGTATTTTCACGCTGTCAACACTATTTTGTATTGCCACACACTGGCGCTCACCGACTACCTATTGCATTGTTCTCACGCTCCTATTGTGATACCCTTTGTTCGATTCTTAATGGCACTATAAAAGCCTCCCATAATGGCAATGGTTGTGGAATCACTCGATTCATCCACCCGCCTGTGTAGTAGTCCTACTTTTTTATCAGTTATTTTTCATGATGTTTCAAAGCAATGGTCGGTAATTGGGACACATTAACGTTCCTATTATTGGCAGTTTGTCAATTACTACCCTTTCATTTCAAAATGACCACTCCTTTGTATGTTTTTTTTTTGCATTGTGCTGACCAGCTGGATGCACTGGAACCCAATTCTCAAGTGAATACCACCTGTAACAATCGCCATAACCTCTCGCCCTCTCTTCAGTACCAGAGAATTGAGTGAATTCAATAGTTATGCCATGGAACATTCTAGACTAGTTTGTTTGTTTGTTTATTTATAAATTCTTTTTGATTCTATGTTTTTAACCAACCAGTTTAGCTACTTGGTAATTCAGAAGACGATAACACTATAGACCATTTTTCAGATTTCAAATGAAATTCTGCAACACACTTATTTCATAAATGTTTAATTTCATGTTTTTTTACAATATCGACCTTTTTCTCCAAATAATCACAAGTAATTCCTCCTAATTTATTCACCACAACACTTTCTCTTCCCAAATTTGTTTATACTTTGTTCTTATATTCTTCAATATTTTTTTAGAAATGAGCCCTAATTATGGAACCAACAGACAAAATTTGAGTAAATTTTTAGTTTTTACTCAAAAAATCTTCTGAAGGAAAATGCAGACTATAAAAGGGACTTAGTGAATTTGTGATGAAAAGAGGAAACTGGTGGTGAAAATTTAACCACTGGTGACTAAAAATGACATGATTTATTGTAGCCAAAGGTAAATATAAAAGACTATCAGCAGTCTGCAAAGAGTTGACAAAAGCCAATCAAAGTCTATTCACCCAAGACATGATATTGACCCATGAGACTAAAATATAAACCTTAAATACCACAATAATGACCCATGACACAAAAATATAAACCTTAAATACTGGGATGATATCAACCAGAATATTGACATACTGAACAAAGATATGTACATTGAAGACCTGAAGCTAACCTGAGACACGAAATATAAACCTTAAATACCACAATATTGAACTGTGATACCAAAAGATAAATTACATGGTAACATTTTTTCAAAACTTTGATATTTAGGAATTTGTACAATCAATTATAATATTGGCCTGGTGGAGGAACAGCAGCGACACAGATGTCATGGCAACAGAATTATCAGTTCAATATTGAAATGGTCCTGTCTTATCAAATCGCATTTTTGATCAAGTCTGCCACCAGTAAATCACTCACAACATAAACATTAAATAAGCTGTCAACAAACACCCATGTGTAAAGTAAACAGAGATTAAATAAACACACAACAGTAGTCACTAGAAACAATGAAAATATTGTCTTTGCTAGAAATGACAAATAATTCATTATTCTCACTTGAATATAGAAGTTAATTCAACTTGCAATAACACATTATTAGCATAACTATTGTTTTCATGATCAGTATGTTAATATTCATATCATATATTTTTGTGACAGCTGGAATATTTATCTTATTTATATTTGATTTTTATACAAATTAACACCCATACTACCGAAACATCTGTGTCAATGGTAATGTTTCCACTTCACATCGAGAAAATACAGTTTTGGACTAGAAATCAGGTTTCAATGAACAAATGTACATACTGTAGAATACTTTAATTTAGCTGGAATAAATTTTCGCTGAAATAACTTTTTGGGTGTTTTGTTTGAAATTTATTTGCACTGATTTCTGACATGAATGTGAAATATAGAAAAAAAGGTATATTTGCTGGATTTCATTTTCACTGAAAAGTTTTCTGCAATTTCTTTGTTAATTTTCCACCCAATACTATAAACTTGCAGGTGAAAAATTAGTTGGAATTTTACAAATGGAATCACAAAATTTTGTGAACATTTTTATGGAGCCTTATGACATATAATTTTGTCTTCGTTAATGACGTAACATCCTGAAATCTCGAAAAAAATTTAGAAGTGAAAATTAAAAGATTTACAATAAACGTACTTTCCTATTTGCCACTGGTTAAATTTTGCTAAAAATTTATGGAAAAAATTCATGTGATTTATTTTATGTTTACAAAAAATTAGTTAATTTATCCATTGTTCGTAGGCCCATGATCTGTAAATTTCAAACCGTGCAAACAACCACCAAATAATCGTCTCGCTATAAATTACCATTAAATTCAAAGAACCATAACATACTGTACCTCAAACTTAATCAAATTAGTGTTCATCCATTTTTTTGGTTAGAAGAAAACAAACTCAACAAAAGTTTTGGGGAAAAAATAGGCTAATATACTGATAAACTGCTTCACGAAAAAGTTTTGTTTTTTGTGGGTAAGTGAAAGTCATGGAACTTTATAGCAGTCAGAATTTTCTCGACGGTCGAGCAAAACTAAATGTCAGTGAGTTTTGCTGAATTTTGTCTTCAAAAAATCAGTTAAATTTTTAGAAGTGTAATAACAATGAGGAAATGAACAATCAGTCATCCACCATAAACTTTGTGTTATCTGATAGCGGTGTCTTCTGATTTATGTAATTGAACATTAATTATTGCGCAAGAGCGTAACTATCGTTTCAATTACCAGTACTATATGGTATAAAAGACATATTGAGAGTAATTGTCGTTGTCTTTAACAATGTACAGCAGCAAAAATTGAATTTAATGACGTTGATAACGTGCCTAAGCCGCATCATTACATCCGTTTGTGGTTGGCAGAAGACACCATTAAAACTAAAAGAATGGGTAGACCTCATTATTTTCTAGCATGAAGATAAATTGACGAGATCTTGGCACCGTGGCAGATAAACGTATTTTGTACAACTAAATTGCAATTTAGGGCAGTTCATACCAGGTAGCCATTATTCAGTGGACTATTAGCAGTGTCTCACTCAGGCATCAATCACCGTAGCCTCATGCTGTGTAGTTGGAAGCGAGTTTGTCACAAATACTCAACATGTATTCGTTAAATATCACTCGCAATGACGCACAACAAAGATTGTATAATTGAATCGGAGAGCGCATACACGTAGACTACAGCCTTCGGTAGATTGAAAATGAAGCATTCGATCATAATGACATTATTACATCACAGTCCTCGGGTCACCCCAGTCACTCAGGAGATATAATTGCCATAAAGTGTTAACAAGACATATTGTACATTGACGCCGTTTTGATTCTCGCCTTTTTTTTTTTTCATGGTTTTTTTAGTACTCTGAACAAGATGAACACTGGATATAAACTAAATCACAGGGCTTACATGTATTCACGAAAAGTAAGTATGTAAGTAAAAATGGATTTTTGTCCAAATTAAAATTAAATCAAATTAAATATTCCGTTCGTCTGGGTGCCGTTAATATACACATTTCATGTCCTTACCCCGTACCCAATTGGTACCAAAAATAGTCAAAGGACAGATTGGCGCAATATTAAACATGTGAAACAGCGAAAGTCAATGTGACTCCCTAGGACCCCAGTGAAAGATATTATAGCTCCCTGGGACAGTGAAAGTCACTGCAGCCCCTTAAGACTGCAATTCCACTGGATTCCCGTAAAAGTTATTGCAACTCCCTAGGACCTCAGTTGAAGTTACTATTGCTCCCTAGGACACAGTGAAATCATGGCAACTTTTTAGGAGTGACGTGACTATCACTGTTAGGATTGCAGTGAAAGTCAGTTCGACTAAAATCTTAAACACCCCAGTTCACTGCATTTTGCCCCCCCCCCCCCCAGTTTGGTCTCTCAGGAAAATAAAGCGATAATACAGAAATTCAAAGGAAGTAGTTTACAGCAGTGAAACAGCGGCAAATTAATGATGAATCTAGTTAATGCTCTACAGCGATGATAACAAGAGAAAGCATTTAGACCTCTTACTGCGGTGAGTTACGAGAATCATGCCTGGAAATCAATAATTAACACTGTCAGTGCTCCATGCTCCACTAACGCGCGTAACCTAAACCTGATTTCAATTTGAAAGCACCATCCACTCATTAATAACATAGACATTGTTTTCCCAGGAAACCCAACATGCATAATATATCAGACCTTTTCGTTCCGAACATGAACTTTCATTTACACGTTTTAATGTTGAACTTTAGATGAGTAGCTTCAGGTTCAATCTAGAGATCACTATCAACTATTTTAACCGTACGTAAACCTAAGCACAATACTAGTCTTAAACTGGCGTAAATGCTAATCTACAGTATATGAGGGGCATAAATAATTTGATAAATCTCTCATTAAAATGATATCTGTATATCATATTAATACCTTGAGGCAGATTTACTCTGTGTAATCGGTTATGTATGTAGTTTCAAAAAACAGGCTTTAAGCAAGTAGTTTTATGTTTTATTTAACATGAAGCAAAAACCAAACAAGCTCTGACAAGGTGTGTATCTATTATGAGCATGCTAATTTCTTGGGGGTGTGGGTGGGGGATGGGATTGACGTCATCCTCCCTACTGTCACATAAGACACTACTTTCTAGTATGTAGAAATTATCCAGAAAACTGTCGACTCCCGTCCCTTTTTAGCATAATATAGAAGAGTTCAAGGGTCAATTCTTCTTACTTCATTGAAAAGTATTATATATCTCGTTATACTTTACAAGTTCATTTTTTATGGCGGTATGTAATTACCCATCACTCCATGGGGCGATATAATATATTGACCATCACTCCATGGGGCAATATCGAAATATATCAACCATCACGCCATGGGGCGATATCACAATATATTGACCATCATGTCATGGGGTGATATCACAATAAATCAACCATCACTCCATGGGGGCGATATCACAATATATCAACCATCACTCATGGGGCGATATCACAATATATCAACCATCACTCCATGGGGCGATATCAAAATATATCAACCATCACTCATGGGGCGATATCACAATATATCAACCATCACTCCATGGGGCGATATCAAAATATATCAACCATCACTCATGGGGCGATATCACAATATATCAACCATCACTCCATGGGGCGATATCAAAATATATCAACCATCACTCATGGGGCGATATCACAATATATCAACCATCACTCCATGGGGCGATATCAAAATATATCAACCATCACTCATGGGGCGATATCACAATATATCAACCATCACTCCATGGGGCGATATGACAATATATCAACCATCACTCATGGGGCGATATCACAATATATCAACCATCACTCATGGGGCGATATCACAATATATCAACCATCACTCATGGGGGCAATATCACAATATATTGACCAATATCCATCATCAAGAAAAAGAATACATACAAGTAGTATACATGATTCTGGCAGTATGCCAAATAAAAACACAATAAATTTAATCAATGTGACATTTGTAAGTTTGAATATCACAGCTACATTTATGCAAATAACCTCTGAATACAATTTAATAACTGATACTGAAAATTTAATAACTTTTCGGTTTACTACATGACAGCTTGACACGATCGTAAACTATTCAACTATATTCTGCTGCGAACACTTAATAACAGCTAACTCAGAAATGTTTCATGTTTCTGAACCCTAACTGAAAAGCCACACACCTGACATGCTGGAGGGTATAGACAACATAATTATGATATATTTTGTAAAAAAAAAAAAAATGGCATAAGATGAAGGTTTACACATGCAAAGATACTCTTACATTTCGTAGGATACATCTCAGAAAATTACATTTAATAAAAAAAAAGGAATTTATTTTGGAAAGAAAAGATATAGAACGAAAAAAGAATTTAATGGTACTCCACTAATTCTCATAGGTCCTTAGGATTCCCTCAACCTTGTCTGTATACATATTGAATGATTTAAACAATATGGTGGACCATAATGTCAAAGCATCACCATGGCAACCATATGACATCAAACTGCATGGTTGGTTGCATGCACTGAAGGACATTTTCTAATTTTGCAGGCGATGATTACTCTCTTTGTGGTGAAGTTTGAAAAATAGCTTGCTATCATGTGATTTCAATGGGTAATGTATTGAGTTGGCCAATAATGAAAAACAAAATAAACGATTGCATTTCAAAAATATATATACACATGTACAAATTGAATAAATATTATTATTCTACATTTGAATCACGTACATGTACGTTACCCTTCAGGACTCAGACGACAATGTACAACATGTAATTGCATTACACGGCCCCCCCACGAGTTATCAAGTTTAACCCCCCTGAGTGCCATTGTCAACATCTACGACACCATCTACGAAATGATTTTCTATAGTCTGCTCCTCCTCACATAAAATATTGATAAAAATTGACAAATCTTTTGATCGAAAACTAAAAGCAATATCTGACACTGTCTGTATGGTCCAAAATAATGACGAAATTTAGTGAAAATTTTACAAAATGTGAAATTTGTTGCATGGTAAATTTGAGCGAGAAAAATATCTGGCACCCTAAAGAAGTTTTTCAGTGATAAACCTTGTGTACTCTCAAATGGATCAGCTTTTATGCATGTTTCAGATATTTTATTGAAGCTTTGAGGTCTCAAATAATTGCAGGGATTATTCACATTATCAAGAATAACAAGAACTGCTCGACAATCAACATTTCTACTGCAGGTGATATAGCATGCATCCTCCTTTTCATCACCAGTTCTCGCTTATCATCACAATATAGTCTCGTTTTTAAGTCTGCACTTTTCTTCACAGTTTGGGACGAAAATATAAAAAAATTTTGGTTCAAAAACTGAAAATTCACTCAAATTTTGTTTGTTAACTCCAAAATTAGGGTTCATTTCCAGAAATATTAAAGAATATAAGAGAAAAAAGTGAAGAAAAATTTGGACAAGAAAATCTGGGGGTGAAAAAGTTAACATCCACAAATTTGGCAAAAGTGTTAGTTGTGTTGAAAGAGGGCAAAATGCCATCTCTTGGGGAGATTACAATACATTGGGTGAACTGCTAGAAATTGATATACTATTAAACTGAACCCTGTCAGAGCATCCATATATTTATGGATGAGCAATAATATGCAGAATTTGCATGTACATAGAATTAAAATTATGAATAGCAATGAGATCACATGACACCTGTAGTCAGAGGGTGTTGTGAACTGTAGTGAATGAAAACAAAGTTACTGGTAAAAAAAAATGTATTTAAATGTTGCTATGGGTGTAGTAATGGTTTCCAGGCACATGCTCGCCTGATACTTATCTTCAATATTGGCAATATCCATTTGGTGGAATTTATGATAGCTTGCTCAGAATTACAGTTATGCATATTAATGAGGTCACATGACATATTTTAAAATTACAAATTCATACTAAAGAGAATATACAGTAGAATATAATCGTAAAACAAAACAAATTACCATAGCAACCTACCATGAGTGATGTTCATGCCAAGTTTATTGCTCAGAAATCCTTGTACTATTACCGACCATTTTAATTACAAAATTGATGGTTTTTCACTAAAATCCAACTCACAAAAAGAAGACTTTGTTATTCTGGTATCATATACAATTCACCTGCGATGCGTGAAATTTAATCGGCAATTCTGGAATTGCATTGTTTACAAATGTGTCATCACAAGAACACACATTGGTTGAATGGCAATCAGCCTTCACAGAGACAATGGTAAAATGGAAGTCTGCAAGGAGCTACAAAGTTGTAACATCGCTCAATGTGACAACAAGGATTCTATTAGCGCAGAGTGCCTGTTTTTTTTAAAGTATTGCTTAAAAACAACATCTTGTTGCCAATTTTGACGCTATTTCCGGAACAATCATTATTTTTATTTTCAGTTAAATGGAGGATTCTATAGTGTATTTTAAAACTGGAAAGTCAGGTACAGATGGTTCAACAACAGTGGAGATTGTCTGTTGCATCGCATAGCTGTCAGCTGACAATGTTACGGTGACTGTAGCGTTACAGTATATAGATCAATGAAAAATTGTTCTATTTTGCACTATTTTGTGCGGAAAAGAAATCACACTACCTGGCTAGCTTTTTGTGATCTGAATGGGTACTCAGTTCTGGAACATAGATTTCCAGATATATGTAATCATTTTATTTGTAACTGTTAGGATTGACCACCAATCATCTTCTAGATATAGCTCATGCATTTAGTGTTCAGATTAGAACTTTAATATACAGGATTCAGTTTAGACAGGTTTCCAATTTTAATATACAGGGGCCCGGTTTAGACAGGTTGTCAGCTTTAATATACAAAGCAATCATTTTAGAGATCTCTAAGGTCACAATTTTTCAGAAACTATTGAATAACTGACATTATTTCAATAGCAATTGTTTGTCCAGTGAACACATGTGGTGCTCTAATAATGCAATATCCAGTAAATTCAACTGAAAGAAAAAAAATCTGTAAAACAGATGACAGCATCATGTTTTAGTTTTAATACATGTATTCAGTCCATGTACTTTACCCAGTGGTGTCATGGGATGCGACATCCTGCGGTTTAACGAGCCAATCAGATCACTCTCACAGAGAGAGCAGCCAGTCTCTTGATGTATTTATGTAAATCAGCCCAAAATGAACCTACTATCAACTTTTAATTTAAATATCCCCAAAAAATTGACTTTCATGTCAGCAGTACAAAGAACACGGAAATGCATATAATTGTAGAGTCAAGGTAAGTGCACAGTCACCATACAAGTCAGGTCACAAAGGTGAAATATTAATCCATTCATTAATTCACTTGCTTATTCATATATTCGTTCATTCCTTTATTTATTAAAACAGAAAAACATATATAATGTTTGGATAATTTTGGATAAACAACAGAGCTACATATGTCATGTTATTTTCCTGAGGAGGAGACCGTACTCACCACAAGACGGTAATACCAATCAATGACGCCTGCCCATTTATGATCTAAAAGGTAATACAAGAAGACAACAAACAGCGACAACATCCCAAAGATACTCTCAATTGGACAGACGTACAACGCAAGGTCTGTCTGCCCCATAGCTCTTTAATTTAATTTTAAGATCTCCTTAAGGAAAGAAAACACACCCTCCCCCTTTTCATTTCCCATACATGTACAATAGTAAAATTATTTATATACAAATTACCTCCATTAATCCCCCCCCCCAAATTGTATTTATGTACCAATTAATTCACCTTGTTAAAATCCCAATAAAAGTATTTATATACAATATCCCCTCTATTAACATTTGTGAGGACATTTCAAGAAAATAGCAATACCGGGATGACTCTGTATCTTCGGACCACAGTAAAATTATCACTGCTACCATGTGTCAACATTTTCACAGACTCAGAAAACTGACAAAAAAAAAGTGGTTTACAGTACATTAGTTTAGCTAGGATAATATTTTACTAAAATTCACAATTCTGGTCAACTTGTGTAATTTACTGTTCATAAATAAATAAATACAAGTACTTTCAATTAATATACAATTTTTGTTCATTTATCCATCAAAAACAGCAGAATCTGAATGAAAAATAACAAACAGAAGAAGTTTACACCCAAGTAGTTTTTCCTGCTCAAAACAGGGTAAATTTGTTCAAATTTTCGGTAAATTTCACTGAATTCCACCTTAATTTTGAACGAAGCAGACAAAATGTGACATTGCTTCAAGTCTTTGATCAAAAAATTCTAAATTTTCATCAACATTTTCGGTGTAAAAAAGCAGACTATAAATGAAACTAGTTCATGGATGGTACACTCAAAGGGTAAAAATTCTACAGTCCTTTTGCTACGGTGTCTTCAGTATTGGTCACATGCAACGTACACAACGTTTGCTTACTGGAATTGCGACGTACGCTATCAGGCAACTACGGCACTTCTCACTATTCAGTGGTCATCAGGTCAATACAATACACCCACCATCTCCCACCCACCAAACTACTTACCACGTAATTAAAGGCAATTAATTGAAATATTAGTAATCAAAGAAACCATAAATTACAATAATTGCCTCGTAAATTAAGCTAAATATCCTCATTAACTTATGACTCTAATTATCACATCAATAATTAAAAATGCAATATTTTACTAATAGGTATGTTACTATGGCAATAAGGGTAGAAAAATTTGATGAAATAAACCAATTAATTATCGTCTTAACAAGTACAGTATTTACTCTATTAGTGCATACCGAAATTGCTTTATTAGAAACCAAAAAAACAAACAAATTTGTTGTATACCGAATCATTAAGATACTACTTATTTTGACAATAGAAACACCACTATAATTTACATATAAGTGTATGTGCTACTAATGGAGCAAATTGGAATGTGTGAAAAATATTTAATTTCCATAATACAATTGTTTTTTTCACAATAACAATGAAAACTTCGACTAAAAAGTCAGTGGGATTTTCAAAAAATATTCACAGTAACATCTCAAACTTTTTTGGCAGCCAAAATTGTTTGGTTTACAGAAACGTTTTTTAAAGCTATAATTTGTTGAATTATATTTACGTATTTTTCTATAATAAATTTATGTGGATTTATTTTGTGAAAGGTACCGTAACACCAATTGATAAGGACGAGGTTGAAGAGAGGGCCATTAGTTGTTTTATGTTATCAATGGTTTTCACCTAAAATTAATGACTATATACATCTAGTACAAATTATTTTGCAATTATTTTGCAACAAATTACACATATTTGTCATTCCTCAATATAACCATCTTGTGAAAAAATATCTCCAGTATGTGCCGAAATAAATTAAATATACATAAATTATAGATAATGCATATACAGCCAAACCTGTGTATAGCGACCACCCGAGGTACTTCATAGACTGGCGGCCTTTATATGAAGGTTTGTTTTTATCATTCTATTGGTCACTAATTTATAAATTTGACATAATATTTAGAATGAAAATATTGCTATGGTAACAACAAAAACACATTACTTTGAATCGATCAAAATCAAAAATAAGTTTGACTTGAGGAAATTAAAAATGTTTTACAAACTAGAATGTTGATTCTTATTATGGTCTGAAAGGACAGTCACATAAGGTCTTTTATTATACAGGTTGGTTATATGTTATGCCTTGGGACTGCCTATAAGTGGTTACACTATTAAGGTGGTCTTTTATATAGAGGTGGTCACTATAAACATAGTTTTGACTGTATATTTGAAGAGATTTGAAGTTACCAAAAAAAAAAAGACAGAAGATAGACATAACATTTGTTCCAAAGTTCCAGTTCCCAGGAATGCTCTGAAAACTTTCCCTGAACTCTAGTCAAGGGCACTCATTATACAGTGTTAACCAGGGTGTTAGCCAGCCACCAGTCCACAAACCAAACGGACTGGAAACTTTTTCCCATTTTTCTGTTTTGTTTTCTTTGATAATTTTACCAAAATATATCCAAAACTATCTACATTTTCATGAAGTTGAATTGTTTTGGACTGACAGTTGTAAATTCCTGGCTAATAGCCTGGCGTTAAATCTACACTGAACATGAAACAGGTCAAGCAAACCTACATAAACTGGTTACGAATCAAACAATTCAGAAAGGGGAAGGCCAAACATTACAGCATGTCAGAAAGAACATTACTATTCAACAATTTCTGCTCCAAGGGTAAAGGATTAGTAAGGCAATCCTATGAGTACTGTATTTAGTTCAAGGTCGTCTTACAGGTACATTTGTAGCTGTAGCATTCAACAATAAAATGATATACTGGATCTGTTCAACAAGAAAACATTATGCCTAGTTATATAGTTAATGACACGTGCAAAATCAGTAAACCTGTCAAATATATAGTTAACTGTCTGAGGGCAAGGTGCTTTCTTTTTCTAGGCTCTGTGTAGGAAAAAATATTAAATAATTTGCAAGCATTCATAAATAATGTCAATCTTTTTTCCCCCCTTGACTCCTGGCTTAAGTCTCATGCAAAATTAAGAAATGTCATGGTAACCATGGCTACCAGCATTTGCAAAAAATTATGTGATCTTTGATTTTATTGTAATATTGTGGCTGGTTAAATTCTGGGATAACGTACTTGTTGTTATAAACTGTCAAATACAGTTTACAAAAACAATGATGTCAAAAATACTGCTGTAGTATTTTTGAAATTCACCCTTTACCCAGCAATAGTATATTCTCACTGTACGGTTTTGAATTTTTAGAATTTTCAGCTAACTGTAAAATACCAGTTTGTAAAAGGAATCCGGTTAAATTTCTTTAGCAGTGCACAGCTCATGTCTACATTTGTACCTCCACCTCACCCTTTATTCCAACCCCTACGCCAGCAATATAGACTAAAGGTTACTTTACCAAACCTTGTGGGCAAAAACACTCAAATAAAGTTGCTGCTGTAGTGGAATAAAACAAAATGCAAACCAATTGTTTAATATTAATGAAAAAACATTGATAGAAATAACAAATAAAACCCATGTTAGATTTAAATTCAAGTGTAATATATGTAATATAAATTGTTCAGAAGAAAAAAAGGGAAAAGTGCCTCTTCCTATATGCACTGGTTTCCAATACGACTTCATTTTTAATTGAAACTAACCAGTGAGGCAATCACCATATTGCTGTCTGTTTACTAAGCGACAATAGACTATTCGACAGACATATGCTATGATGAAAATAAGAATCAAACCGCGCTTATGAGTACTTTAAATTTCAATATTCCCAGGGTTCTATAAAAATTTCTAGAGCCAACAGGTTGGGGTGGCATAATTGAGCTGATGGTATGGTCTAGCATTGGTGACTAGATATCTACAAATGTATATTTTGCAAGTCAAAAATTATTGGACATTAGCATTCAGCCTAATGAATCTAATGAATCGTAGTATATTTAATTGCACACCACGAGTTTTAAAAGTACTTTTTCTAACTGAATATTTACTAGCGACAGGTATGATATGTTTTGATATGAGTTTCTGTCGCACTATTGCGATTGAATGGCACCCACAGAATCTGCCGGAAAGAAAAACTACATTGTTAACTTACTTAATTTTGACAGTACTTTTTTATTTTTTTTGGCAAATCTTTGATAAACAATCCCTGAATGTTAAATTAGTGGATTTTCGACCAAGTTTAAGTACGCACACAGATTTCTCTTTTGAGAGCAATTTCTGCACATATACTATTTACATGCAAGTTGTGGGATATTCTCTCTTCGTCCAGTGCATGTTGGCAGTACCACAATTGAGATCACAAACTTGCATTCATACGTTTTACAAAAATATGGACTACTTACAAAAAATGCGAGTGATTTTATGGCAGATTCATGTGATACCAACGAGACTTAACAGGTACATGTATATTCTTATTTCGTGAAATTTTCTCAGAGGTACCTCAATTTTCAGGGCGAGAAACAATACATTATGCGTTCAAATGTACCAGATACAAGGTCGATTTTAGAATGGAAACATTTCTGAGGGCTAAATTTACTTAGAAGAACAATGGGAACTAAAGTTGACTTTCTATGATTGCAGTGCAAACAAAAATGCCAACAAGTCAAAATTCTTGTTTCCATGGCAATTTATATTGTCTATTTACAAATTAACAGAAGCCATTTTGAAAATAAAATGAATGAAAACCGGTCACATGAAGTAAAACCAAGAATGGCTTTATTTTATATCATTCCTGTTTGTTTTTTATCATCATTCATCCTTGCGCTAAATTTGACATGCAGATTTTAACATCAAAACCAAATTAACATCTCTGAGTGGCGTATATCTATTCAACATACAGCCTCCGGATACAATCAATATCCGGGAATTTTAATTACAACTACAGTATGATACTGCGGATTAGCTCTCACCAGGCATTCCATTATGTCTGCCACCGAGAAACGATCTTAACGTAGGAACTATTTTACATGGTTACTAAGAAATGCATCAATATACTGACCCTTGTTGTCAGGGAAACAAAAATTCCAATTAAATTCCGTTGTTTGATGTTCTTTGAATAATTTAAATATGAATGGTGATGCTTCACACATTGAAGAGGTAATAGAAAAAATATAAACGACAACTACCGTGTCAAAATGAACAACTTCGCAAATCTGACATTAGCAAATATTTATTTTCAAATGTCAGATATAGATGCTCTTATACATGTATCTACCATATGTTTTTTTTTTTAAGAATTGAGTCGACATCATTTAAGCTAAATAATCATGTTTTGATTGGTTATAAAATTAATCACAATTCATACTGCGTCATATCACGCTTTCGTTCATTATTCTACAAATTTGTACTGATTTATTTTTATAACTAGATTTTGAAAATAATAAACATGCAAATTCTTTTATTGAATCCCACTACGATTTTTCCCATCAAAATTGCAATGTTACATATTGTAAATTTTTCTGTAATTTCTATGTTAATTTTGGAGCCAATTTTTCCCATCAAAAATTGTGAAAAACATTTTAAAAAATTACGTAGGTTTATTCTGCAAAAGTAGTGAAACTTAGATACCATTTTTGTGTGACCATACTTGCTTTAAGAATTTACGATACAGTTTTGTTTTTGCTATGCACACGATAAAGGTGAAAACTCCTCGCTAGTTCAAATATAGGCTCAAGCAGGTGCGAGCATTATGATAATTTAGAGAAAGTGTGTTTTATATCTCAAAAAATTTCAGTTTTTATGTCATGAACACTTCGAAATGGAGAGGGCCGCATTTCACACAGGAAAATGTTGTACAGCGCAAACCATAAAATTGTGATAACCTTAAAAAAAGGTCGCGACCTATTTATATTTGTAGAAAATGTTGTTTCCTACAAGCCTCTCTCATTATCCTCCATTTCCAAAAAATAAAAATATTTGAGAAGTACCGGTACAAGTTTTTGCTTTTCTTCATTAACTGCATCATATACAATTACAGTTTTTTTTTCAAAAATAACATCGGTGAATAACTTCTAATAATCTTCCAGTGTAAGAAAAATGTGAAAATTCTTTAATATACTGTGGAATACTTTATTTTCGATTGGAATTTATTTTCGCTGAAGGGATGATTCCGTGAAAATAAAATCCAGCGAATATACTTTTTTTCCTATATTTCACATTAAACTCATCAAAAATCAGTGAAAATAAATTCCAAGCAAAATGCCCAAAAAGCCTTTTCAGCGAAAATCTATTCCAGCGAAAATAAAGTATTCCACAGTATTTGTAAAACTAAACAAGCAGCCTGTCGGCTGAGATAGCTCCGCTGTTAGCAATGCACATTTCAAAGAAAGAACTGAAGATATCATTAGAAAATGAACAATATGTATAGTACATTGTATCAAAGCAATCAGACTTGCAGTTCTCAACAAGAATTCGAAAAACTATTTTACCAAAAATATTCATCAAAATTAGAGAATTAAAGATATCATCACAAAATGAACAAATCTGTGAGAGGTCCACATGTAGTACCTATATATTTAATATCAAAGCAATCAGACCTGCCGTTTTTAACAAGAAGTCGAAAATATCACTTTTTACCAAAAATGACAAAAATATTCACTAAAATTAGAGAATTAAAGATATCATCACAAAATGAACAAATCTGAGAGAAGTCCCCATGTAGTACCTATATATGTAATATCAACGCAATAGGACTTGCCGTTTTTAACAAGAAGTCGAAAATATCACTTTTTACCAAAAATGACAAAAATATTCATCAAGAACTAAAGATATCATGAAATGAACAAATCTAAGAGAGGCCTACCCAAGGTACATATACACCAAGTATCAAAGCATTCAGGCTTGTAGTTTTCAAGAAGAAGTCGAAAAAGTAAAACATTGACACGGACGACGACGGACAATCACTCATATGATAAGCTCCACTCGACAAAGTCGACAGCGGAGCTAACAAATCATGTCATGTATTTCCATTTTAAATTACTATTTTAAGAAATATATTTTGGCATTAGGTTTAGGTTTACGTATACTGTATACGTAATATATCCCTTAAACATCATCTTACAATTTAATTGATTAAGATACAGTAAGTCGGTTTACATTTGTGTACGTGGGTAGAACTCGTGTCTCATTTGTATATGTACGAAATTTATGTACAATATCACATGGCATAAAATAATATATATTGTATACCATGATCTGAATAACGTAATCACCACAAAAAAGTTTGATTTACTAAAAATCAAAAGATTTACTAAATTAAATACGTAATTTTTAAGGACGAAAGTTAACGGGCTTCTCCTCAGAGCATTATAATGTACCAACCCCTAACCCCCCACACTCACCCACCCCATAAACTCTCACCGTGAACATCACAAGGGCTTTCAATGTAGTACTGAAGTCAACATTAGAAGTACCTCCTAAAATAGAGCTAGTTGGCCTTGAAAGATGACAACACCAACTGATTTTATAATTTTTCATAGCGATCATAATCAATGAAAGGTATCGGTAATCAATATTTAATACAAAGTGAGAAAGGAACTTTGAATCAGACATTTTAATAAATACATATAAAGTCGTACATTTTGTAGCTGGCGAACTTTTAAAATATGCAAAACATTCCGAAATTAGGACTTTGTTGACTGCTGCGCTGCTGCCAAGGTATCTAAATTTGAGATTATTTAAGCCATTTTAGCCACATTTTAGCCCGAAAATGGAGAAGAAATATCCCAACAAATACATGTACATAGACCTCAATTTAGCAAATTCCATTGTTATCTATTAAGATTAACTTTTAAACTCACTTGTTCGCAGTGTATATTGCCTATTTGTTTAATGTAGTCCGTTTAAGGCAAGCGAGTTACTATTCAGTTGCCTGGATGTCAATTTTATTTGTCCCGGCATATATAACTACCCATAATAGTGGCAAACCTGCTGTAAAACTCAATCCATTTAGATGCAGTAACTGAAAATGGCAAAATAAAAAGCAGGGAAACGAAAAGAGTATTGTCCTAAAAAGTAAAAGCGGTACCTTACGCGAGTGTTGGAGGAATGTACGCCAATTTGGGGGAAAATAACAGTAAAAGCTTTTTTTTTTAAATAAATGCAATGTGTCATGGGAAAACTAAGTACTAATTCGTGTAACTGCACTTAATAGAGAATCTGTAATCACATTTTTGAAGAGACGTCTCTCTTCAATTCAAGTAAAAGGAATTCCTCTCAATATTGTACCAGTATGTGTCAATCATACTGCGCCCATCAAAAGGGAGCATCTTTGCTTTGAGTGCAAGAGGGCAATGCTTATTATACCAAGGTAGTGATTGCAGTGACGGGGCCATCGTCAGGGTCGAAGGTTGCAAACTTAGATTAATGAACACATCATTTCTGTTGGCGAATTCAAAAGAATGTTATTTAACAGCTATAGTGTAATTCAGCATGTCAAGATTACAGAACCGCATTACACGGCAATATGTTTTGTCGTCGAGGCATCGCTAACGACAACTTAAAACAGCATGTCGGCGAAAGGAAGGTACCCCCATAATAAATGCTGAACCCCAAAACACATTTTTTGTGCCAGGTGACACTCCAGGATATTAGCTGTCACTCACGGCTTTTCAGATGCAAATTACACGTGCAAGTACCAATGGTATGTACAGTGCATTTTGCCATGGAAACCATACAAGTGGGACTAAGTGACATTTCCTACATTTATGATACAATCTGTCAACAGAATCATAAGATTGTGATCACTCGCTCACTTATCACTCGCCCAAATCAAGATCCAGAAGAGCAAATTATCACTTAATTGTACTTTTCCAAATTCATACATTTTGAAACGATTTTAATAGCACAGCAATCCTAAACCTTTGGGCACCACCATCAACTTCAGGCGCCATCCACAAAATAGTTCTATTTTATTCAACTTAAAATGTTGCGAAAATTTGAAATTAGTTGATCAAAAACTTGAAACAATGTCACATTTTGTTTGTTTGGTCCAAAATTATGATTAAATTCAGTGAAAATTACAGAAAATGTGAAAAAATTTACCAAAAATTTAAGCGGGAAAAATTTGGCACAATCACAACCAATCTGGTATAATAATCGCAATAAACGCAACCTATCATCGATCAGTTATTTGATCGGTGGACTTTTATCCACAGTTACCATAGATAGTACACTCCTAATATGATTAAATATACACGTACATATGCAATAAAATAATCCACAGTTGAAGTACAACAGCACCAGGGAATGACGCTGATAAAGCCTGATAACACTGACACATATAAACATCTGATTGCCAGTGTGTTTGTCAATGTCACCATGACTAGACTGCAAGTCTATCAAAAACATAATTTACAACGTACATGTTGGCTGACTTGTCCATTGGGAATCAATGTTTAGCAAACACATACAGTCATTTGGGGTTATTTACTAGCTACATGAAGCCAAAGGTCAAATTCAGAGTTAGCTATGTCAAGTGAAGCACTGAGACATCAGACAACTGGTTGCACATTCTTGGATAAACCAAGACCAAGGTCACGTAAGTAATTCATTAAGAAATAGACTGTGAATTTGCCCTGAAGGGCGATGGTCATTGCACCTGTATGTGCGACATTTGTGTTAATAAACCTTGATTTTCCCACAATCCAATGCGCTTTTCTAATGCTCTGGGCGCCACTTGCACTAATTACCACCAGAGACTCCTTGATACAATGTACCTTTTCCTCACCAAAAAAATTACATAATTAAACTTGTTCATCAGTGCAACAGTCCAAGTCACCATCTTTGTTTATACGAGACCCATATCTTGTGCATATGTGGCGCGACGACTACCGTTCTTCAATGATCAAAAAGATGGGTCTGCAGATGTACTGACTTAACATGCAATTCTAAAAAATTATGCCATTATTGGCACCAAAGCATGGTCACCTGACTGCTTCACAGGTCACAGAATATACATTTCTACTAAAAAAACAAAATTTAAGCATAAAAAGAAATCCACAGTAGGATAGATGAGCAGCGGTTTGCAGGCGAGAACTGTAGAATGAACAGGAAGAACAGATTATAAGGTACAAAAGTGATCCATTTTATTATGAAATCAGTCGATTATTTGTAATTTTTTAAACCAAACTGCTGTGCTATTTCTGATTTTCAGTCTGTGTTGCGTTGTCACATGAATTAAATCGTTCTACAGACATTGTTCCGGGGGGCTCTATAATCATTGTTCTAGGGGGCTCTATAGCCATTGTTCTAGGGGGGCTCTATAACAATTGTCCTAGGGGGCTCTATAGCCATTGTTCTAGGGGGAGCTGTAAAAACATTGTTCTAGGGGGCTCTATAGCCATTGTTATAGGGGGGCTCTATAATCATTGTTCTAGAGGGCTCTATAATCATTGTTCTAGGGGGCTCTATAGACATTGTTCTAGGGGGGGCTCTATAATCATTGTTCTAGGGGGCTCTATAGCCATTGTTCTAGGGGGCTCTATAGCCATTGTTCTAGGGGGCTCTATAATCATTGTTCTAGGGGCCTCTATAATCATTGTTCTAGGGGGCTCTATAGCCATTGTTCTAGGGGGGCTCTATAATCATTGTTCTAGGGGGCTCTATAGCCATTGTTCTAGGGGGGCTCTATAATCATTGTTCTGGGGGCTCTATAGCCATTGTTATAGGGGGCTCTATAGCCATTGTTCTAGGGGGCTCTATAATCATTGTTCTAGGGGGCTCTATAATCATTGTTCTAGGGGGCTCTATAGCCATTGTTCTAGGGGGGGGCTCTATAATCATTGTTCTAGGGGGCTCTATAGCCATTGTTCTAGGGGGGCTCTATAATCATTGTTCTAGGGGGCTCTATAGCCATTGTTCTAGGGGGGCTCTATAATCATTGTTTCAGGTGACTCTATAGTCACTGTTCGAGTGGTGTCAGTGAATATATATGCCAAAATTCACTTCCCTTAAACTAGGGGCTCTATCACTACTTAAGAGTGGTGGTGTCACTAAATATATACATTGTACCAAGATTCCCTTCAACTAGGAGGCTGTATTCCCATTTGGGGATGAAGGCATCTTTCAAATATACATAACAGTAAGCTAAGGGGCTCTATAACTTTTTGAGAAAGTAGGTATTTTCTAATTCACTGCCCTTTATTTAGGGATTCTACTGCCACTTGAGGAGTGCTGTGTTTCAGCTCAGTATCTTCAAACTAGGGTTGTTTTATTACCACTTGAGATGTGATGTTCAAACCATATAAACAGACAACTTCAAGCTCTTTCTATGACAGAAGTGGAATACTTACGTCTTTTGCCCAGAATCTGAGGAGGAGGATTTCTTGTAGAAGGAATGACAAGCAGAGATACATCAAAATGATACTGTTTCATTTCATGTTGGCTCTCCAGTCAAACATCATGAATGAGAATACTGTTCAATATTATCATCTTTCTCAACAATTATAACATTAAAATCCTGATATTACAGAGCGTTGCCATGATGGTGTAAATCGGTGACGCATTATCCCGGACATTCAGCTAGGATGTTGTTCTTGATCGCCCGTAAATCATAATGGCCATTGCATATCCCAGAAAATGAATTCGAATAAAATGTGGGAGTAATGTTATGAAGCCAATATGCAAATCTTCAGTTCTTTAATATAATTGCAGGTCATACTGTATCAGTTGGCCAGACTATGTTTCTATTTCGCCTTGAACTTAATCTGAGCTTTATTTAATTTTATTGACAAAATACCGAGTTGCCCGGCAACAAGTTGTGTTGGCGTTTCTATTGTTCTACATTTTAAAGTTAAGTATTGTAATTCTTCGCCCATGACTTGGCCTGCTACACAATTTGCAATTACTTTTCAGAAACCACCGTGCCAGTGATAATGAACCCCCGAGGGGAGGACGAAATGATCAGTCAGTCAAAGGTGCTCTGTTTTGTAAAGTAGAGTATATCCGTAGGCTTAGTCATCTTTACTGATTTATTTCACTTCTGATAACGTGGATGGTAAATTGAATATCAACATTTACGAGTCTCCGTATCACGGACAAAAGCTTTTTTTTCAGTTTAGTATTCGATCTTTTTTTCTCACTTACGGGTCCCACGTGATGCACGCTACTGAATGCAAGTATAATATACAGCTTGTTTATGCAAAATATGAATGCTCGTTATACGTTCACTGCAACGTTTTAATTTGATTATTTCATAACAAAACCTGGCCCGTATGAAAAGACCGCTGTTGTATGCATGTTCTTTCAGAGAAAAACCCAATGTTGTGTAAACTAATAATTGATAAAAAAAAAAAAAGACTCCCTTTCCCATCATGAATGCACAAAGCTAAATTCAGAGATACGATGACACTTTCTGTAAAGTACACAGTACCGACAGCCAACATACATGTAGGCTACAGATCATTAACTTTTACCGGCAGTTGCATTATGTATATTGTACATGAAAAGTTTGTGAAACGACATACCGTATTTACTCTATTAGAAGCATATGCGCTTACGTAAATTATAGAGGTGTTTTATAGTCAAAGTACGGTAAGTTGTATTTTAATGATTCGCATTACAACAAATATGCTTTTACTAGGGAAACGCTTCTAATAGAGCGGTAATATATATATATATATACAGTAATTTAGATGTAAAACACAGTATGGACTGGTCAAACTATTGTGAGGTGGAAGGCTGAATTGATCACCAATAGTACCAGTAAGCTTTACATTAATTGGCTTTTATTTTTAGCTGAATGGGATTCCAGAAATAAATAAATTAATTAATTGGACATGCACTTATGTAAATACCAGGGGTTTGTGTATGGTGGAAATAGGTTAATTATTCACTGTGTTTTAATGTTGTTTATTTCACTGACTGGAAAATACGCTAAATTAAAACCAAGTGAATATGTACAATTGAGCATAGAACACATTATCTAAATGATAAAACCATGAATTTAAAATTCACTGAATATGCCCGAAATGCTAAATCAGCGAAATTTAAACCAAGTGAAAATTAGTCATTTTACAGTTTATATGCACATCTATTGTAGATGCATTTTTAAAACAAATACAGTATTAAAGTTGGCTGAATTGTTTGTTTAAAAAAAAATCAGAATTGAGGGTTGTATAATATAACATTGAAAATCTACCGAGTGGATATTTTTTAACTTCTTCACCACCAATTCCCTCTTTTCATCACAAATTCACAAAATATTCCTGTTTATAGTCTGCACTTTCCTTCAGAAGATTGGGGCAAAAATAGCCCATTTTTTAAAGTAAAAACTGAAAATTGACTCAAATTTTGTCTGTTGGCTTCAAAATTAGGGTTAATTTCCAGAAATATTGAAGAATATAAAAAAGAAAATTCAGAGAAATTTGGGTGAGAATGTAGAGTGACATAAAGGTTAAATAATAGTAGTATGATAAGAACTCAATATGTCAATTGAGGAATCCAAACAGGCAAGGTGTGAAAACACTAAAAGACTCAAGGGTGCAACTATAGTTTTTATAGTTGAAAAGACGGATTGAATACTGCTCATCTATTGCCATTTCCTGCTTGGTTCATTTGAGGAAAATATAATAGAAAAATAAATTTTATCAAAAATTAAGTGTTCTTACTAACAGTAGGATTACGATGATAGTTCCACAGAAGATACAAAGTACAATCAGACAGTATAGCAGAACTATCCTTACACCGTCTATGATCATACAATCACATCAACATGTAAAAACTGTTTACCGGTATTTGGACAACTACAAGGATTAAATATTAAAAAATAAATTTCAAGAGCCAGAAAGCTCAACCAGAGAAAACAAAGTCTTACTTAGGGATAGACCATTAGAAAATTAGGGGGGCAATGGCAGAATTTTAAAAAAAAAATACGCAGGGAAAAAAATCACCCTTCAGTGAACAAAAAACAAAAAAATTCTGCATGCCCAAATCTTAGGGAAAAAATAATTCACACAATTAAAGAAAATTCATCATGGAAAAAAACAAATGAACTATGAATAAAAACAATATTTTGCACAGTTTTTCTGCAACCAACCCACCCAGAGTTTTTAATGGTTCATCCCTTATTTGTAAATAGCTTACAGCACCTATCTGTATTATTATCAGCTACCAAACTACTCCTGAGTACCGAGTATACATTTGGTGATACTGTTAATTGTTTATGTCACCCATAGCTCAACTACAGAGCAAAGTCACAACTACAATGAATATAGACAAAAAAACAACACTAAGGGACGACGTCAAAAGATCGATGTCGGATAAAAAACTTAATTCCTTTAATTTTTTTCCAAACCCCCCTACCCCCCCACTGAAACTTAAATGATAAATATTGGTCATGGGATCAGACTACATTCACCATTAAATACAAATTGATAATTGGACAGTAGTATAGCATAGCAGTTGGTTGTCGGGTGGGTGTAAAAAGATTTTACAAATGCAACTCATTTGACGCAGATTTACACTTGAACCAAACCATTTTTCTGTTTTTTTCCCCTTTTCGGTTATTTCTGTCCATGATCGGATAGAAAAAAAACAAACTACAAATACTTCAAGATTTTTTTGACTTCATTAAAAAATAAAATCGTTTTTGTAGGATGGTAACTTTTTGAGTTCAAAACCCCCCACCCCCAAATTAAAGGAAATAAGTTTTTTATCCGACATTGATCTTTTGACGTCATCCCTAAAGAAGTATTAATCATGGCTATATAGGACTCATGTTGTAGCTATGTCCCAAAAATTCACAACCTGATTACTATACACAACAAACACATTTCAATATTAGAAATTCATTCAATTCAAATATACAAATATTAAAAACTAAGCTCATTCAGACTGCTATTGCTCCTCCAAAGGTCTCCAGTCATTTTATTGATATTATATGTGACTTTTAGGTTGATTTGCAAATTTTGTTTTTTTGTCCTTGGATAATTATTGGTTTTCTAGATTATTTGCCTAACTGTTTACATTTAGATACAATGACTTTCATAGTTTTTCACCTATACTATAAGTGTTAATTTCCAAGGCTACTCGGACATAAAAGTGTGAGAACGTCACGGTGAGCTTGAAAATCACAAAACAAATTAACACTTGAATTTGTTAACGTGCTTTTAATTTTTCTTGATCATTTTCGCCCTAGTGAGATTTGTTGTCATTGCAATGCATAAAAAAAAATAACTGGGTATTATAGCTGATCAGCTGAAACAAACTGCCAAATTTGAGCAATTGAGGTCTAAATAAAATTAGTGTCTCGTTCCCGTGTTAGCGGTTATCACACAAGTTTAATGGCATCAATATGATTGGTATGATCCGTTGCTCTTCTACTGTCAAGTGTTGACAACGACACCAATATTATTACTGTGACAGTATGGCCGTTCAGTTGCTCGTAATAATAAAACTGGGCACTACTACGGCAGTGAAACAACCGCTTATGTAAGCTAAACACAATCCCCTTTGAACCGTAAACAAAGAAAGGACGTAAACCGAGGCCCTGACATCGCCAAACGACACAGCTAAAGAGCATTCTGCTCACGACAGTGCGTAAAAAGGAACGGTTACCAACCCCAACAAAATCCGACACTTTAATCACATTACGCGACTATTTCTTTTGAAACATTACACGGCCGTGCAGTGTATTACATTCCGAAAAGACTCGACAAAACGTCAACTAAACATGAAAATTGCACAGTCTCGATTCACACCGCGGAACGCAACGACTGGCATCGACATCATTAGAAGGTGACACGCTCAGATAAGGCGGTATGTGCCCACACTAAGGCCACGGGCGTTCAACAACAATAATCGATGCGAGAAAGGGGCGGTTGTTGTTGTTGTTCGGTTTATACAGAGAACACCAAGCACGTGTATTTTTCACAGACATTGTCCCTAGACCAAGGCGCTCTGTACACTTGCATGTGAACGGGACAAGAACAACTAAATCTGAAACTATACATAAACACGACGGTGTTAAATTACCTTTGACATCGTCGGCTGGGAAGTCGCTCCGAAACTCTGCCTGCTCTGGTTTTCCGGCCACGGTGAAATATATCACTTTCGTAGCCATGGTTAATCCCTTCCCCCGTTTACGTCGTCGTCAACACCGTCTACTTTCGAAGTTTATGTCCCGGGTCTGCCACAAAAATCCAAGCTAATACAAGACGTGTGGTGAAAATACGCCTGGACGAGCGATGCGGTAGAGATCAACCATTCGACTTGCCTGCGTATTTTGTATGTGAATGTTTTGAGACAGTTCGTTTCGATATTCAATAAAATCGACTGGACGCCACCATTATTCTTGCAGGGATGTCCGCTCACTCACAGCGTTTGGGTCATGTTCTGAAATGTGATACGTTGAATTAAAACTGGCATCTGTAAGGTTTGGATCACATTCGGAATCGACTAAAATGTTTACGTTGGAATTTAATTGATTTTCTAAACCAATGGCTGTTGACGGACTCATTGCATGATTTCTAGAGACACGCGCGTTTTGGAAGAACGCTTAACGATCGGATATGAAGGGCGCCACTCAGGTTATTTTCAACACTAATACTATTGTTTTCTCAGAAATTTACTGTTGCTCTGCCGTTATATTGATTGATATGGTTAAGCGGCCCTGGCTACTTGTGAGAGGTATATGTACGAAGTGAATTTTTGTAGATGACAATGACAGCGAATCTGTGTAGATCGAGTGGCGCGTTCCTAAACAAGTATAACCCTGTCTGAAGGAAAGAGCCGTTCTTTCAAATATGAACTTTATCAGCGCATGACAGAATTTTTTTTTCAGACAGCACTACAACGGCCAATCCGACTATTTACATATAGACGCTTTAATAAGAGGCGGTTTACACTAGCAACCGTAATCAAGGCCGAACAGATTTTAATAAAAATATACAACGGTACAATCCACCGTGACGTTGTATCCTTGCAAAGTCATGTGACATCGAACCTTCAGGTGTCACACCGCGAGGCGAACTCACACAGTTCGATACGCGTTACTTATCATCACTGCACAAAGCAGATTTGCATAAAACTCATTTGCATATTCGAATATGTTCGAACTACAAGACCTTGGCCGTTAACAAAGTTATGCGAAAGTCACTTGGTTACTTTAATCATTTTAATAAGACGTTTCACGCCCTGAATCCGAATAAAATGTTTAGTGATTAGAACAAAATATACAAGACTTGCTTTAGAAAACTGCAATAATTTCCAAGATGCCAAAGCATTATAATGTACAATAAATAAATAACTTTATAAACTTACTAGAACCTTTGTGTTCTATGACTGTTAGACGCGGAAAATCGAACCCGTTCAAGCCAAATAGTATCACCAGAATACAAGATGAACGGAAATGTTAGGAAACCCCTTTCAGTGAAATTAGTCTTTAATGTTTCTTTCCCAACTATATTCGTTAACAGAACGTTTCTTTCCTCCAAGTTTTAGTGTATCACGTGCGCCATTTCACCACTATAACATTACCTCGCAAAACATAGTCCGCGATAAAATGGTTCGTATTTACGTTTTTACTGAAGTCTGACATTAATAAATAGTTCGGATGTCACATACGTTTTTTTCCCACTTTTTGTAGTAAGTTTTCAGATGTAACAGCTACAGAAAAATGGCCGTGCGTAGTGAGGTGATTGACCACAAAATTGAAGGCTGCCTGTGGCAGAGGCACTATTGCGTAAAGCGCAAAGGCCTCTGGGAAGGAGATTGACCGCGAGGCGTTGTGTCGTCACCGGAAGCGCTGTCCCAGCACAAACATGTGTCATATGTTGGCTGGTTCCCGCCTCAAGTGTCATGGCGTACCAAGCCACAAGAGGCCGGTAACTAGTAACGGTTCCGGCATTCTGATTGGTACATCACTTTCTCGTTGCTTGTTCTATTTCCCTTGGATACCTGACGGCAGCGCTTACGCTCGTGGCCGTTCAGGGGTTTCCTTTTACTTTCGAAGGTTGGGTGAATGAAAAACTGTTTCTTTTGTTATAAATTTTCACAGAAACAGCGAAGAATGTCAGAAACATCTCAAATGTGTAAATCTAAGCAGGCAGTATGTTTGAGCATGGCTTTATTGTAGTATTATAGACATGTTTACGCAGAACGGAACTTGGAATGTTTTCAAATTACGTCACCCAGTCGCGTTCCTTCCGGCCTGAAAACCGGCCCAAATGGAACAATATGGCGATTACTAGTTACCTGCGTCCTACCTGCCATTCGCAAAGGACGCCGGGAACCAGCGAAGTGTCATATGACGCCTTACTAGCCGATTTTGGCTAAAATTCCGCTCCGCCGCCTCTTCACAACAGTGTTTATACGCGGAACTTGATATTGCTTTTTACAATTTGGGTTGCCTTTTAATCACATATTTTAGTGAAATATTGTTTATTGAGTGAAATATTATTGTCATACATAATTCAATTTTTGAAACAACAGAAACTAACACATAATAACGATAATCAAATTTGTGTTTGAAGTTCGAAAGTAGTTGCGTTATTTCCGGTTTCAACTAGTTCAAAAAAAGAACGTCCTTGAGCGCAATAAAATCACGCGTAGTTCTCTCCATCCGAACCAGACTCTAGTAGCGTAAACTTATTGCAATTTGCGCCATTTGGGCCCAGTTTGTTCTTACAAGTTTTCTAAGTTTCAAACAATGATTTAGTAAACAGGTCTCTGAAACGATTTAATATATCCGTAAAATACGTGGCAATCGACGATCGACTTCGAAACGTTCGAAATTTCGAACAAAACTCCCGGCACACCTTGCGCGATATGCGCCAGATCGGTGTAAAAGACGCCGAACTGCAGCGTCAATGACCGCGAGGTACATTTCCGCTACATACCATAGTGAATTTGCGCTCACAAAAACACGTTTTAAAAATGAACATTTTGTTTTAATCTGGTGGAGTCACTTGTAGCATGGACTTCCATGCTTGTAGGTTAGTCAAACGTTCTAGCCAGAATTTTCACGCAACGAATAGACCATTTTCCGTTCACTGCGAGAATCACGCGTTATGCGTGAAATCGAACGTAAAAACAGGACAAACAAAGGTCATAGCGTCGTAGTCGCGTCAAACATCGCGTGGGATTCGACAAACGCGAAAGTATTTCGGGGACATTTCCATGCTTTAAATAATGTGCTGTCCACATTTGATGATAGACAATTTCGATTAAGTAAGGGTATTCGGAAGCAATATTCCTCTGCCGAAGATCGGCCGGTCAATGTAAGCTACGAAATAAAGAAATTCTAGTTCAAAATCAAATCGTTCGATTTTTGCGGCAGACGTTCGACGCGCGTCTTTCATGCATCTCGCGAGATCTCGCAATTGTACGGAAAATCACCTATTACATTGTATTTCAGGATTCAGGCAAAATCACGTGGGCAGTATAGTATGCACGTAAAGTTCACAGCAGTCTTTAAAGCTACATTCCCACTTTGTTAATATGTGAAACATCACATATCCCGAAATGAGGGCATTATTCACATCGTACCTACACTTAATAACTAATGTTCTAATGTTTGTTTATAAATATTAGCCTAATTTACACCGGGTACAAACAAGATTCGTATGGGGAGTTAAGAAACTCCCTAGAAAAGCTCCTGGTGTGAACATTGTAATATATAGCGAGTGACTTCCCCTGGCACAACTTTATTTAAGACTAATTAATTTTTTGTTTAGGTACGTACTATGGTAGTCTGACTAGGTCGCGTGTGTTGCGCCCTCCGCGGTGTTCCAAACCCTGGGTCTGATGCCGTTCGGACGGCGAGGACGCCACTCACGCCTGCATGTCAGGCTAGTACTATGACTAAGTTTATGCCTTTTTACCAAACGCTTCAGCGTGGTATTAAGAGTTTGTTTTCAGGGGTGGGTGATACCAAGATGGGAAATTGATGCACATATGGGGTTAATTCCTTGAATTGCAATATAGAGGGTTCAGGCTGAAATACAATATATAGTGTTTTCATGTTTCGTCTGATATTTCTGTGGTATTCTGCTGCTGTAAGTAATGCACGATTTGTTCCGAAATTCAGTATATTGTGTGTATTCCAGGGTTATTCGTTTTTTGCTGAAAACACCCCTATTTTTTAGTGGCAGAGTTTGAATAGTCTCACTCCCACTGGGAAATCTGCATTGTTGCTTGAATGTGAGTTAATTAAACACATTTTCCAGACCGGCGAATGAGTATGCAACAGCCAATTTTAACAGCCTGTCACGTGATTTTAGTCTGAATGTCAACATGAAGAGGCTAGTCCATTTTACGCAGGAGTAATTGGGAGTAGAATATGTGAGGAATAGTATCAACAGAGATGTGTATAGTGAAAAGTAATATCTATCCTTCATTTACATCTCTGAGCATTTCTGTTTTAGTATATTGGTTTGAAAATGTTGAACTTGCATGATTTGCAATGTGTTTTTTTAATGGGACTCCCCTATTGATCGAATCCCGGGTTTGAACGAGAACGGCACACCACGTGATTCGTTTGAATACAATGCTGATGGCAAACATGCCGTGTTACTGCGGTACTCCACTGACGGGATGACTTACTGCATGCTACAACTTCGCTTGTGATGTTGCTTGTTAGCCATGGATTACATGAATCTTGATTACCAGTCAAATGTTGCTCATTTGACGTTGGTAATCTTTATTTGGAACTGAGTAACTTCCTGGTACTTCGTACTATGATAAAAATCAGTCAACATACATCAAGTTCTCTCAATCGTAGTATTCCATGTGATGTACACCTAATATGCCAAAAATGTTGCTGAACGATTTGAACTGAATAAAAATAGCAGACGAAAATTTGTTTACAAAATAAAAATACTTCGGTTGCCAATGAAAACCGGTAAAAAACAAGCAATATGTTTTCGGCTGTTATTATGGAAGGGACATGAACGTGAAGCTAACGTCTGTTTATAACTAAAACCGGGCACCTTATACGAGGTTTGCAAAATAACATGGCAGTCATTAGAAGTCACTTTATTTTATTGTTAGGACGTATTCAGCCGTTAAATGTATAATTTCCAATCGTTTTGCGATAGTATTTTCTTGATTGGAAGCAGCATTTACATTTTATTCAAAGTTCAAAGCTGCGTTGGGATTCCGTTGACAGTGGTAACAATGTCGGCGCCGGTGATCTCTTACCAGTGCGCAACGTAGCCAAAATAAAAGGCATGATCATTTGGGCACTGCTATTACAAGACTTTGGCTGTTGCCATGGTAGCGGTGGGTCAGGATTGTTTTTCCAATTAGTGATGGTACGACCTGCCTGTCAAGTATGAACCGTGACAAAATCAGCCAAGCCAAAAAAAAATCACAGAAGAGTTAAAAAGCCATTCCTGCTGAACAGTTACTCTAACTTCGGGGTCAACTTTCTCATTAATGAAAAAAGATATCAAAAATTCAAATAGTAACTTTTTGCCCACACTCCAGCCGAGTACAATGAGCTGTGTCTGAGGTGTTGTATCACAGGGAGTTGGACAAACTTGTGTATTTTAATAAATTATTGAATAATAAAATGTTATATAACTTTTCTTTTACCCCCCTCCCCTTCCTGGTATCTATTTCAAGTATTTTTGTCAGGTTCAAATCGTTCACCAGCATTTTTGGCATGTTAGATGTACATCACATAGAATACTAGGATTGGGAGAACTTAATGTTTGTTGACCACCTGGAATCTGAGTTTTATAAATCTTGAAGGGCTCTCGGAAGATCCACCCGCTGCCTGGACCCGCAGTAAAATCTCCGATTAATATGGAGCCGCAACCATCAACATCGATATACCATGAGGTTTCTGCTGGCGACGTTGCGGCGTTACTCAGTTCCAAATAAAGATTACCAACGCCAAATTAGCAAAATTTAACCGGTAACCAAGACTCAGTCTATCCACGACAAGCAAGCAACATCACAAACGAGGTTGTAGTGTGCAGCTCACGAGTCAGCGACGACCGATTTCAACGAAAGTCATTCCGTCAGTGGAGTACCGCAGTTGCACGGCATGTTTGCCAATGCACAGATCTGTGGAGGAACTTTTAACTTCAACATCAACCGTGTATCGTAGTCGCCCAGTTTAAGTTCTGGTTCTGTCGTGGTCCCAACTAAAGGGCGACAGTCGTCGTGTCGCGTCCTGTTCGACATGGGACTCACAGCGACGTATACAACGCGTGTAAAATGCATTGTTTATTTACATGAAATTCGAACACGCGTTGTGCTACGACCACCGCGCTTAAACATCCACGAGTTATTTATTCGGACAATGACTTAAATTAGACGTCTGATTATTTTATTTTCACACGTACAGCGACACGCGTTCTACACTGACAAGCGTTGCTAGGTCGCAGCACTGTCTTGGAGCATATTAATGGGCAATTGGGTTCCCCGATCTAAATTTCTATCCCGGTTTGTTGCACGTTCTTTTTTTAATATGAAATAATCAAATATGGGACATGTGTATAATAACAGAACCCCACACCCTCCCCGTGGCTTCGCTCATGAAAGTACGGCAGCAGGATACACCGCATCACTCGTGAAAATAACTTCCATACGCAATGAAAGCCACGGGGAGGGTATCTGTCATAATGCTTCATTATCACTGAAAACATTTTTCCCCTGAAATAAATTCCAGTGAATATGCAATTTCCCTCATACTATATTGAGACACAGCGCAGTGAAAATTAGATTCACATGTAATGCTTGAAAACATGTCAGCAAAAATAAATTAAGTGAAATTCTACGTGACTTCATAATACAGTCAAACCTGTGTTAACGACCACCTGTGCAGAGCGGCCACCTGCTCATAGCGACCACCTCAGTACAGTCCCTTCACAATTTACACGTTAAAGACACTGGATAGAGCGACCACCTGTCCAACGCGACCAGCGACCACCCTATTGTAGACCTATTCACACTTTAACCTTTGTATAACGACCACCAACATGTCCATCAGACGGTCTCAGCAAAAAGACAATAGCTACTTGCGAATCGCTAACAGGAAAGTGGCCATATGTTACGTTCAGATTACCGAGTACGCAATCTGTAGACAGGGGTGACAATCGCAACTTGGATTGTGAAGTTGCGAAAAAGTAAAAAAAAAACAAAAAACAGTTGAATATCATCTGAATGTAACGTCTGGAGACTGGAAAGATTTTAACAACAAATTAAAACAGTTTCATTCAAAGTTGGAAATGAAAAACTAGCTTGTTTCCGATCGGTACTACCCCGGTATACTATCGATCCCCAGCCGGCCAGCGGCACTTCTGTGGACTGTCTCGCACATGAAGAGCACATTCCTCCCGTCCCGAAAACAAGAAAAATGAACCAGTTTAATTAAATGAGAGATGTTTTATTTACCCTGTCGACATGAAATACCCGAACAAAATAATAAAACATTCGCTATTTCGTTCTCATCGCGGGATTGCAAAATCCGACCTATTTTGGCCGCCATGTTGTTTGTTGTTGATCGTTATAAATTATGCTAATGAAGCTAGCGCATGGGCAAAACTGAGGGGTCATCTCGGGGTTATTCTCAACGAAAAATGATTTCTATTTTGATCCTCTTTTTTTATAAACGGTAATATCAATAATTCGAGAAAAAATCATTTCGTTTGGGCAGTTTTGATGCGTCGATGCTTGCAACAAATAACTGTAAAATTGCGTGTACGATCATCGTGTTTCATTTCCGGTTCGTTTGACTTTCTGATTCAACGCCGAGAGTTGGAGCAATCGTTACGAGTTTGGTAAATTTTGTTTATTACCAATGCTTCTTCATTTTTAATGCTTGTTTGTTTGTTTTTTCAAACACGGCAACTTTGCCTGTGCATTTTGTCACAGTGTACAATCGACAATACTAACGATGGGACTGATTACCGCCTGTGATGGGCTGGGGAATAAGACTGCATGGCGAGAGTGTGAAAGTCCGAGCTGAAACACCAATGCGGCCGATCGTTAACAATCGTTCTTATGCATTAAATACACCAATGAATCCATGGGCAGAATCACTTGGTTTCAGTGAATTTACATGATATAATTTGTAGTAAAAAAGTAAAGCTGTGTAATTATCCAGATGAAAATGAGTGACTTATTAAAAAGACCAATTCATTGTAGGTTTGTTTTGCTGATGATCTCCCTTAAAATTCCCACCCTAATTAATATTCATGATTACATGAATAAATTAGGCCACCTCCATATAAAGACCACCTGTCTATAAAGGACAGTTTGGCTCAGTCCACTGACTGTCCTTTATAGACAGGTTTGACTGTAGTTGGAAATGAACACATTACACCCGACCCTACCACTCCATATACAATGTAAACTACACCCCAAAACATCCTTTCACCCACAGTTACTACCGTGTTTCACCAGTGTATTCTATTTGACGTCAGGAGAAATTGAAATAAACAAATTAATTATAATTTCAGCCTCTAGTTTACCACTGATTAAATAAACTACCTCGTCTTTATGTCAACTTGCAGTTATTCGTTGCCTACATCAGTGACTTCAAAATATATGTTTCAATCCCAGGAATTTCACTCGCTGTTAATTGCATGGGAGTGGCAGTCTTTAATGAATTTCTATTGTCATGTCAATTTCTTGCGATTACTCGAACATTAAGCTGTAACCACATACCGCCTAGGTGCTGTAATTAAATCCTGGTGTAAGCACCATATGAACTATGAACAATGCATGTGAAGCCAGCTGTGGGGTATATTCAATCCTATAGATTTCTCATTGTTTGGTAACTATTTGTTGCAAATGCAACAAAAATCAATATAAAAAATATTACCCACACAGTATTCTACAGGTTACTTGTTTCATACTAGTATTGAAACATTGTTGTGACTATAACAAAGCAAGTTGTAAATTATCCGTACGGATCTTATATGCGGTCGCTTCAAATGTCTTGAGTAAGTTGATGGGGTTGTACGAGTCTGTAAGAGGCTCGCTCAAATTCATAATCTACAGTTGTTTTTCCTGTATCCATCCACAACCTGAACGTTTGATGATGTATGTATTGAGGGTGATACCTCACAGATTTGCAAAATAAGAATGATACTTCAATACAATGTGTTCGCCGTCAGTACCGCGACCCTTCCAATTCATCAATATATAACGTTTGTGCGTAACAATTATGTAAATAAATGTATGATATTTCATGTTTCAAGGTTGAAGAAAATCAAATAAATATGTGGAACCATCGTACCCAGAGCAATTTCGGAGAAAATGCATTCTACCCTTGTTTATATTCTCGGTGCATCAAAGCCACTCCCTTCATCTTTATAAATAAATCAAACCAACAATCAACGGCCAATAGAAACATCTCGTTTCAGTTTGAGTTGTGAAATTTATAAATATTTATAAAGATGAAGGGGGTGCCTTTGTATCGTGATGTATCATTATGTCTCAAAAGTGTCGATAACATGTCATTTTCAGTATTGTTGTTTGATACTGTATGTAGATAAATACATTGGACTATGGCGTTACACCTCGAAGTATGCATGAAGACGCGCAACGAAGGTCTATGCGACGGCGTACTGCATGAGTGCATACTTTGAAGTATCTTCGTAATAAACTTATTATTATACATCTTTTTCTTCCAAGGATACATCATGGAAATGCCGAGATCCAAAAAGTTTAGAATATAATCAGCGAACTTCCGGTCAACATGACCCTGATGGACAGTAAGGTTTGTTTTCAATATTAGAGGACACTTACGCGCGTAATCATTCCATATTTGGAATTCGCATTTCCTTATATGGTAGGATGAAAATACCTCGTAAATACCGCAAAATTACGGCACGCTGTAACTTATGGCGTTACGGTGACAGATGTATAATAATATGATTTATCATGATTTGAAAACGCCGCTCTTGTAGAACATATCTGAGTATTCGTTAGATGAAACAATGATTTTATAATGCGCATGTGCACTGGTTATTTTGGTACGTACAACAACAAACACTGCACACGCGCATTAGTGGTTTTGATTTTTCATCTAAAGAAATGAAACATTTTTTAATTCAGGATAAATCATAATTCAATTTGGTTTACAGTATAAAGTATCGAACAACAATATTCAAAAAAATACATGTTGAGTCGAATATCCAAACGTGTGATTTTGGTGGTGTTCCGCTTACCTATACAAGGTGTCACTGCATCGCTCCAATGGTTGTCAGAACCACTATCTAGAGTTATATCTGCTGAACCGGGTTACCGTAATGCTCAAGATTTGAGTTGTGTTTACTAGCACATCCTGATTATCATCGAAACTTGACCAATCACAATAACACTGAATTCTGAACACTGAACAAAATTCCACTGCTGCCAGTTTCGAACATTGCCCAACGAAGTTGAGAAAGATGCTGAGACTCGTAATGAACGTTGCCAAAGGTCTCCCCAGCTAATGAATACTCTTCCTGAACTCAAGTTGAAAGTCTTCCAGCATAAATATTTTATAAATTTCCATGGCCGTCAGAAATTTGGTTCTCTAAAGGCATGAATTTGTTTTCGGGGGCGTCGCCACCGACGCTTCGAACCAATCAAGACATTTTGATTTGAATAACATAATTATAACAAATAACAAACTAACACATTTCTAAAGAATGATATTCACAGTATGGAACGTTTTGCAAGAATAAGACAGTTCATGCTGTTCACACGTTTACGGGAAATTGGCTTGGCTTTCATAGAGGTAATTTGGAGCGCTAAATCGACTCAGGTGAAAGTATCAATAGGCGAGGGACATCAGCACAACGACACAACAACATGAACAGCGAAATCTTCCCCTAGTGAATAAGACTCATTCGCGGCGGAAATCCGGAAACGCGAAAATTGACAATGCCGGGACTAATAACCTCTCACTTTTTTTTCTTTTATTGAATCCTAATAGTGTAAATGGGTTCCTTTCCAGTTTCTTCGCTTTGACAAAACAAAGGCCCATTTCCTCATATATATACAGTAGTCTTTTGCTGTCGTACATTTTTAGTTATTTTGTTGAAATCTGTATCCCCAAATCTCACCTTTATTCAAGTAGTTGTATCTGTTTAATATTTGAAACCTAGTCAGAGCGAATATCTTGAAGGAACCAATGCGGCGAAGTGTTCTGAAGTTTCTTGAAATTGCTGAATCGGATTACACGAAACACCGACGAGATATTAAAAGGCGGTGGTCGTCACACAGCGCAAGACTAAATTTCGTCTAGACAAACCATGTAAGTTTCTCGCGTTGTGTACGTCGCCGTGGGGTCCACGACGAACACCGCCTTTGTATATCATCCCCGGCGCGAAAAAAAGATGATGACACTAGGTATTTATGCCGAGCTGTGACAGCCAGAACTGGATATGATTGGGAAATTGGTCAAATTTTGTGAGCTGCTTCATGCATCATAAAACCCCGGCATAAAATACAACGGTAAACGAGATCGTAACCTGTAGGAGGATTCCACATGGAGCGATTCTTAGTGAGTTCGAGACAACATTAATCGAATGGCGCTTGATCGCTCTGTCTAAAGGCCGGGCAAGGCACCAAGTAAGGGACGCATTGCCTCATTAATTGCTTCGAGTATGTAAGCCGTTATTGCCGCTGAGCTGTCTCTTGCGTTGCTCGATCCGTTGCCGGAATTGCATCGCGTAAACTGGTCTTTAACTGCTTATAAAACGCCATAAAGAGAGTAGGGGAGACCAATATTATTCACAACACACACACTGCAAATGTCTCAAGAGCTGATGCAATAAAAATCGTGTTGTCGGATATGCAAATGATCTCATTAATATGCAAGGCGCGTCGTCGATTACGCACGGTTAGAAAAAAAATCACACAGTAAAAGTAAGAGAGAGGGAATATGTTGTTAGGCATGGCTAATAAAATTAGCATATCACGTTTCAAAATACAGATATAAAAACACATTTATCGTCAGTTTAAAATTAATTGTATGTCGATAAAATAAAAAAATGTCACCTTATGCCTTATTTTCTATTCGACTCACATTTTTTTTTGACTGAACACTTCGTTGAACAGTGAAAATGTCCGCTCGAAATACTGTAATACATGCAGCAGCGCCACGATGATTTTTGACAGGTACGCAGCTATCCAATTTGTATGATATGAACTATATCACGCAAGGAAACCCACATGGCAGTGCATCTGAGTGTTGTTGACAGTGTATTCAAGTGAGGCAGGACACAGAAAAATTATATAACATACTGTGATAATTGTTTTGTATTTTAAAGTCGATTTCCGAATTCGTATCTTATGAAAGGCACTTTCCACTGAGTATTATGCCCACCGTGAAAAATGATAAAATATTGAAATTCGGAAATATTGGAAACAGCAGCTTGCCTGCACTGGACGCAGTGTCTAATCACGAAATTCGATTTTCAGGATTCTGGTGGATAACTTTGCTCATAACTGTACCAAATCTTTAGTATGGTAGTCACATGGGTCAGCCGGAGGTGTTCTTCGGATTCTATGGAGTTGAACTGCAATTTAAAAAAAACACGTATTTTTTAATCAAAACAATAAATAACCAATCAATTATATCTCGCCAACTCGTTTTATGACGTCACTCAATACGTCGTATGATATGACATTACTCACATAACAATTTTACGATATAACATTCGATGTAACATTCGATGTAACATTATATCACGGTGATACTTTTATGACATCGCGTGTATTATCATATGACATCACACATACATCAAGTTTTACGATATAACATTCGATATAACATTATATCACGGTGATACTTTTATGACATCACGTGTTTTATCAAATGACATCACACATACATCCAGTTTTACGATATAACATTCGATATAACATTATATCACGGTGATACTTTTATGACATCGCGTGTATTATCATATGATATCACACATACATCAAGTTTTACGATATAACATTATATCACGGTGATACTTTTATGACATCACGTGTAACATACATCAAGTTTTACGATATAACATTATATCACGGTGATACTTTTATGACATCACGTGTAACATACATCAAGTTTTACGATATAACATTATATCACGGTGATACTTTTATGACATCGCGTGTATTATCATACGACATCACACGCACATCAAGTTTACCGTTATACCATTCGATATAAAATTATACCACAGTGATACTTTTATGACATCGCGTGTATTATCATATGCCATCACACACACACACATCAAGTTTTACGATATTACATTCGATATAACAACATCACGGTGATACAGTTCTAATATCAGAGGCAGATTTAGTGGGACCGAACACATTTATTACATGTAATATCAACAATCAAATTAAATTAAAATAAAACATATGAAAAGCCAAATTTAATTGTAATAAGAATGGGTGTCATGCCGACACTTTATCATGATACCGCATAGGCTCATGTGTAATATCAAACGGACTAATTTGTAAAATACCAGACACATTTATGCTTCACGCAGGCATATGACAACATGCAAATACTTGTATGGCAATACCTGTATCCACGCTGTCACGCTTTGACCCCCGAGCAATAATAGTCGCCCCTTCATACCAACGCTAGACATTCCAGATTACATGACGTTCGATACGAGTGCCACTTAGTGACGTCATAACCTCCACGGCGATATATTAGGACAGTGACGTCATTACGGTCAGTCATCTGAAGTTGGTGTTGTTGGTGTTCACTGAATATCACACATATATCATTGCCACGAAGACAGTAAGTATAAAACGCCAAATACGTCATAAGTTTGAAAATAGCCAGCATTTTCTACGTGATCCGTGGTCTGTGCCGCTCCGTATCCGTGAGAAATCGCTTATTTGTGAGACACCAACTTTTGGTGAAAATCAAGGTCCGGGAGACCAAATCTTTTAAAAACCCACCCCTTGAAACACATTTTCAAGAAATAACCACCCTTTGGAAAATCATAGCGCACGAAAAACCCGCCCCTTATTTCTTATACGGTACATGCATGATAAAATGAACCTAGCATTGTCATCACACGTCGACACAGCAAAAATACACACTCCTTTGATTCCAGAAAATGTAAAAAAGAGACCCCTTGCCTACTTTAAAATACAATTTATAGACCCCTTGGGGGTCTCACATACCCGTTGGTAACATTCTACTAGCGATACCTCTAGCCATTGTGCAGGGAAGACGTTACGAGAAACCCAGTGTTACGTCACGTCCGTGTCAGCATCCGCGTGCCATTCGCGTTGTATGGTGATCGCGGACGACGTAAAATGGGGGCTATCCAAATATCAAATGCGGACTGAGAAAACAAAAATTGATATAATAAAAACCGAATGAAGTAAGTACATTCTATACGCACGAATGACCGGACTGCCCCAGGTGAATTGTAATTTGTATATTCTTTAACACATATTGGAAAGCTGTCACGTAGCTCAAGGCGACAGTAATCTGAGTTCCGTGTCAGGCACTCTTTGCAGAATCGACGCGGATGTCTTTCTACTCACCATACGCCACACAACAGCGATTCTTACCCGAATTCTCTAGAACTAACAAGTCTATATACGTTTGTTGGGATTTCGTTGAATTTGAACAAATTTCATAGTACACAAATACTTGGACCTACGAAATAACTCAAGTGATATTGCGGATAAATGCCTTTAATTAGAATCAGCCGTGAACCTAGCTTTTACAAAATATATGATTATGCATCCCAATTGGCATGATTTTGTGCTAGACCGCTCATTAATAATAAAACAAATGCTTCATATAGGTTAATCGAAGGAACGTACTTGTTCTGGTTTGAGTACATTGAACCACATTCTGATTAAAAACTGCTCCTTAAATGCCCCAAATGAGTATAGAATTTATGTACATTGTCATCTCCTTGCTGATTTCATTTTCTGAAGAACGGCATAGAATTGTAGCAGCATCTAAAGGTTGGATAATATCCTTATTTGTGAAATACTAAAGACATCAATTTGTGCGACCACAGATGCACATGTGGTTGTCTTTATCTAATAATCACGCGCGTCGCTTGCAGCTGCTGATCTTTCAGAAAAAAAAAAATTCTCGGGTGAAAATCAGGTTCAATGTTTCGGACGTATCGATACCCAATACTTGACAGCCTTCAAAAAGGGCGGAATATAATACTAATGACATGTAACCTGCCTCTGAGTAGTCTGTGTTTTTTCTTTGCTTTTCACATCCCTGCTCCTCAGCTAGACACGTGTCATTGCCATGGCAACATGGATGATATTGCCAAGGTTGCATATAATCACGCCAACGAATCCGGAAATACTCCCCAAAACCTGCCTGTACTATTTCAGCGAGATGAATAATATTGGAAAGGTTGTCGGGCCTTGTTTAAAACGTTATACCTGACTACTGACCAACAACGTGTACAAATTCCGTTGTAACATACTGTACAGAGAGAAATAGTCACTGGGTTAAATATTAGATGATTTGATACTGAAGGGATATTTTAAACATGTTTTAAATTCACTGGTTTGTGAAGGAAACAATACTTTCTATTTTTAACTTTGTTTAGCACACTTAACTGATAATTAAAGGATCGTGGTCGTCGCACAGCGCGTGTTCGTTATATACATGTTATATACTGTGAGGCCCATATCGAACCAGACGCGGCGCGACGACCAACGTGTTTTAAGCCCTATATAGTATGCCCTAACACTTTAATCAAATCACACAGTGATACGGAGCAACGCAGAGCAGAACAGAACATTGCCTCTTCTTACATTATAGACCAGCAAAAACACCTTTCTAATAAGTCGCGCCCTCTCGCGGCGTAGCGTTTCTGTGACGTCAACATGGCGTCGGTGAGTGTATGCAAAGACGTTAAAATTGAAAACCGTTTAGTTGTATGGTCATTCGCCAATTAAAATATATTAAACTTCAAAAATGTCATTTTTAATGACGGACAACCACAGATCGCTACAATATCATATCAACACCAAGAACGGCTCCCCTTGTCCATTTACATCGCGGGAGTGCTTCGTCGCTAGTTGTCAATTCCCAAGAATATAGAGTGTGTTTTTTTCCTGCCCTTTTAGTAGATTATCAAACAATGATCAACTTGATTAAGAAAAGTAGAGCAGATTTAATGACTTCCGTCGAATATTAGGAGTAATAAACGGATTACAGGTAATATAGTTATTGTGCGAACGCTGAAGTAATCATTAGCGATTACCCACTGTGAAACTACGTGCAGATGGTCCTGTGCCGGATGACGGCCGTGGTATGATGCCAATTTAATTATATGTATAGGTAAATGTTTGAATGACACTGACAGTCAATATGCAATATGTATTGATGAGTTCTGACACTACTGATAAATGACCGACTTACCGGTTACAAAGTTACAGTCGTCCGTCGTCGTGTTGGCTGTGAGTGCCACGCAACGTATACACACGCGTTTGATTACGCGAAATTCGAACGCAGGCTGCGCGATGACTGTTGCGCGTTGATACATCAGGAGATATCGACATCTTCTCTGACGTAACTAAGAAACATTTTTGTTTTCGCATGGTCCTCAAACGATCCATCAGTTTATGAATATATGAGCTTACGTGTATGCTAGACACAGTAAATGACTTCGAGGGTTCCCGAGGTCCTTTGCGCGATTTTTTTTCCGCGTATGCCACAAAAAACGTCAGGAGAGTGACCGGCGAAAATGACTGGTAAGTGGATGTTCAAAAGGCCATAGTCGTCCGATATAAAATCCACTATTTAAACGACATTTAATTAAATTAAATTAATTGTCTGTATAAAACAGATAAATGTACGGTCATGATGACAATGTTGATGACATTTTTTAGGGGGGGGGGATTAGTGGACATCCTTGGGGATGTCATATTCATTGAAAATCCACATATTCTCATACACGTTATATTAAAGCGCGGTGGTCGTTGCGCAGCGCGTGTTCGAATTTCATGTAAATAAACAATGTATTTTACACGCGTTGTATACGTTGCTATGAGTCCCATATCGAACAGGACGCGGCGCGACGACTGCCGCCTTTTAACCTTCACGTTCGTCGGACCAGGGTTTTCAAAAAAAAATATACTTTTGTAATAATTGACGCCTTGGATGATATTTACGTTTATTGCACGAGTCGTACAGGTTTGACATTTGACTTTTAAACTCATGTGACCTACACAATGTAACTGGACATCCACACTGTAAATGAATTACGGTCCAGATAATTCCCCATATAAACATGACATCAACCAAGTTCACCGAAGCTATAATGAAATAATGAGATTGTTTCAATATACATTGTTATGAGTGTTGGTATGGAAAGAAAACACAATCCTGCCACGTGTATACCCCCTTCTCCGTACTCAGCCACACTTCGTATGCATCGATTATGCTGTCTTATGCAAATATTTCAATCTAACACTTGAGTCTCGGAGAAAGCTTCTTGACGCTGTTTTTTTTATCCATATTTTTTTTTATTACTGTTACATTAAAGTTTCATGCGCCGTCACGCACATTTCGACTTGTTTACCCTTTCGAACTACCTCGCTATCGTACACATTCACGAATATAGTCTTTTATCGTTCGGTGCCTTGACTATTTAAACAACATTTATAACTCTGATAATGTAGATATTTTTAGTAGTTTATCATGTTATAAGCGGTATAGGTGTTTTGAACTTAAACTTTCAGCATTAACGCTAAGACATCCTTGCGACCAGAACACCGTAGAAATAGAACTCTACTATAACTGACGCTGTGCCTGTTTGTTGTACTGTTTCCTGTAACCCGTAACTCCCCAATTTATCTCACTTGTTTCATCATTCGAATTACTTTTTTTTCAGCTTTTAAACAAATAAGTCCGCATGTTTTAGTTGCGATTTTTGCGCATGATTCCAAAGTCCACTCCAAATGACGATTTTTTTATACCAATCTATGTATGTTGATTATAATATGGGCATACTGCGATCTGATTGGTCGAAACAGCCCAGGTGTGCTTGAAAATTCAATAATAAATGTTCTCGTGCTTGTTTTCGTTCACGTTCATGGAACTAGGTAAACCCCCTGAACGCTTAGCCTGACAATCGAGCATGTTAGGTGTTATCTTCAGTCCCCCAGGTGACGAAGAATTAAATATGTTATATAGTATGCGTACTTTGTGGTCGCCTACTTACATGTATTACACGTTCAGGCGTCCTACATATTCAGTGACCCTTATGTGACTCACTGAACTTTTTATTTTTTTCAACACCCACAAAAAACAAATAGATCATGCAACGCATATAACGTTTATTGCATAGCAATGTTTGATGTGGTATACAAATTGATATATTATTATAATTGATTGGAGCGTCACACTTGTTCATACTTTAGAAGAATTGTTTTACTGTACGATTTCTGGTAAGATCAGCTTCTGACGAGAACGAATAAGCGTTTGGCTCGTTTCGGTCGAACGCTTATAGTAATTTATTGTCGGTGGTGGCGCTGTACAATTATCTTGAAAACATTTCACAAAGTATGTCAAAATCAAATTCATTGTACATATGTACAATTGGGCGGAGAAGGGAGTATTTCCGATTGAGGAAAGCATTTTAAAAATAACACTAATGCTTAACACTGTAAACTTTCTCACAATTTCGTCAAATTGGCAGTGTGGTGTCAAGTTCTGATATGGTGTCGATCGTTTCTTTTTAAAACGCCCGATTCACCCTCTAGCAACCGTGACAAAACGCTTTGATGACGTAAATGGGTAAATATATTTTTTTATTTAATAATCCGGAAATGAGTAATATAATCTAAATGACGATCACTCGCTTAGAGCGACATTGCTCTCAACTATCTACGTCACACGTGCGCTTTGTCTCCAGAGGGCGCGACCGAAAGGTGTACCGCATCCACATTTTCAAGTTCAGTTTAAATTCGAGTCTTCAAAAACCGATGTGTTTTGTGTGTGTATATTGTGGAGGGTCACTATTTTATAGGTTCTGGTGCTGGGTTTTGTGTCGAAGTTAAATAAACAAACAAATAAATAAATAAATAAATGAATAAATAAATAAATAAACAAACAAATAAACAAACAAACAAACAAACAAACAAACAAATAAATAAATAAATAAATAAATAAATAAATAAATAAATAAATAAATAAATAAATAAATAAATAAATAAATAAATAAATAAATAAATAAATCTCAACAATCGTGATATTGGTTCCGTTCTATATATCGTAAAACTACGGTATTTGAAAGTAATATGCATGTATCCAATCTGATTAAAATCCGATGTCCCAGTCGCCTCTAAACCACGATTTTCTAAAAACTGATTAACGACAAGAAAAACCAAAAAATCGACATATTCAAACTAAAATACGAATAAATATTATATAAAGGGTCAAAAATAATTGGAGCCTCATACCCACATCGGATTTTAATCAGATTGGCATGTATCTTGCTCAGTGTGGGAATGGAGCATGTTGTGATAAGAATGCCCATATTCATGTTGAGTCAGTTTGTTGACTGCTAGGAAGGTCGGTCTTCAAAAAAAAATTGCATTTGGCTGTATGGGTAACTGAAGGTACAAACAAAAATGCCGTATTCACTGATTTCCTTTCGATTTCACACCTTATTTTTTTTTTATAAAAAGTGAATTCTTTTTACAAAATTAAGAATTCCATAACTTTAGTAACTCGCTTAAAGATTTGTTTCCAATATCACCATGACTGTATTATTATACGATTACTTGTTGCGTCAATAACGCGCAAGTGAATCATTAGCATAACTAGTTACGTCACAACGAACCTTCATGCGTCAGTGACGCGTTATATCGGCTTAGAGGGCGCACTGATAAGGGGTAAAATTAAAATTGATCTTCTTCGTCACCTCCACATGCCCACATCCGGGCAATTTTCGAAGAGTACGACTCTCATATTAAAGGGTTGGCCATTTAAAATCATATGGGTGGCTGGAAGATTTGTTTTAAAAAAATACAAGCTAGTCGCCGAGAAAAAATTCAAGCAAGGTAATGCAGAGAAACACTGTTGGCACAGTAAAAATGAATGAATAAGGCACCGCGAAAATAAATTACACTCTTCTAGCCACCCCCATGGTTTCAAATGGTTGGTCCCCTAACGGCGATAATGTTTAATATTATATCCACATAATGTTTGCCATGTTAAAAGTTCACTGACAACAATTTGGATATATATAATCCTCATTAATAATGATTTTTTAGTTTATTAAATTATTGAGAACGCGTGAACTTATTGCGATTAAATATCATGACTATTACGGTTACACAGTGGGCTTCTATATATTTAAATTATTATGGGAACACTTACTTGCAATCATTTGAAAATACAACCCCGTGAATTACCGTGGTATAGTGGGAATGTACCATCTGTAACTCAGAGCCATGTCCCGTTTCACAAGCAACAAAAACAATGGATACCGTGTTTTAAACATAAATTTTGGTGATTTCTGACGTTTTCCCGTGTCAGTTTCAGAAATAAGAATAGGGATGTCAATACTGATTGCCAATTTATAGACTATGTGGCACCAACAATGATTTGGGTTACGAGAACATGCCAGGTCAATCAGGCGGCTGAGGTTTGACAGAGCTATCACTAGCCTATTAATAAGTCTTTTCCCTGATTGTCATATTGACTTTAAACTCATTAAAAGTTGTTGTGTTTTCAATGAGATGATTGCTTTTGTTGATATTGGAGTGCAAACATAGAGTACTTCAAATACGCCAATCTTCTAGCTATTGCAGGAGAGGTCGTCTCCAAGTAAACGACTGAGGATTTGTAGAGCCAACACATCCGTTGCTGAGGTGGAATACTTTGATACAATATATCGGCAAGTTTGCGCCCAACTTGAAATGTTGACTCAGAAATGAAGGTTATCTTTGTACAACAATATAGGCAGGCAACCACTAGGGCAGTGTTACAAACACGCCTGTGTTATATATGTATAAGCGCCCCCTAGTGACGAAACGTACTGTGACGTCATGATAACATGGATGGATTAAAGCTGTGTTTGGTGTGTTCGCCACGTAACCTGAAGTATCATTTTATTGAATGACGACTACTTCTCGAAAAAAATGTCGAAGCTGACAAAGGCCTATTGGGTTGGTTCCCGCCATGGCGCACAAAGCAGGTAATCAGTAATTGCCATTTTGTTCATACTTGCCGGGAACGGCGGGAACTAACGAATAAATTGCCTTCATCACTTTACATTAGCGTTTTGTCGCTTGAGGGCGCCACTTATGGAAAAGCGTGTTACAACCGTTATTCAAAATACATGTAATCACACGCCCTCTGAGCATACCATCTTGTTTGCTTTTGTTTTTAAGGAATATATTCATGAACGTTTGTGCAACAATTGCTGTGATGATGAGTTGATATTGGTACATTAAGACGAATAGCTACGTTTATAACAAATATTGCTTAAAGCGGGGAGTCGTCACCTGCGCATGCGTCAGATGGCCATATCGTGTCATTGTTTAGTCTTTACTAGACTCGTCACACAGTCAGCTGGCTCACACGTGACAATAAAATAAATATGATATTTACTATATGGGGGCCGCCATCTTGAATGATGCATAAAACTAAATAAGAGACAAGTTGTGAAAAGCGTTTTTCAGATTCCTACAAATCAGGAGAAAAATACCAATCTTTCACAATAATACGGTTATATTGGGGTTAGGGTTAGGGTTATATTAAGCCAACCAATAACAAAATTCGGCCTAATCCGTCGTTTTTGCGTGGAAAAATCCCTTGCATACGAACACCTAATTACACCTGTATTATACAACAAGCATTAACAAACTTACAAAATAACCAATTGAAAACTGCACTGTAGCGAGACTGGCCTAGATTGACATTCAACCTTCTGTCCTCCACTTAAATACCCCTTGTCACATGACCCCACATACCATACCCGTCTGTTTGCCATCACAAACAGACAATAGTTAACCGCTATACTGCGAAACGCGGTTAACAATATCAAACAAGCGTCTACTCATGAGCCTTTGCGTTCTTAGCGTGTGTTGTTATCATCGCTTGGGACTTAATTCCCGCGCGTGCGCAGGTGACGATCCTCCCGCTTTAAGATACCTCCGAGTCACTATAAAATCAACGTGAGATGCACACTTGTGATAATTTTTTTTTTTAAAAGGTAAAATGGAATTTTAAGGTGTCAACTAGAACACCGAGATAGAATACGGCCAGGATTCTCCTGTAAATCGCGACAGACTGATGGCATGTGCATGTGAATAGGTTTGTACAGTACTAGTATTAGGTCGTTAGGGGAACATCTGACGTAATCCTGTTCTATGGCGACGATTCTTCTCAAAAACACTCTCTGTGCTCAACTATTCAAATATGATAGCCGGGTTAATAAATTGCTACATATGCCACTGTCGACTGTCGTCTCGCCTTCGGAATGCTCCTTTCTGTCAGAGCATCGTGAGCGCTGATGGATTGCCGAAAATCCGAAACGCTATACTCAACTTTCAGTATCGTGGGTACTCAAACCTCGCAAACGGCGCTCACATAGAAACGTTCATCCTGTAGGCCAAACGGTTGTCTACAGTCTTAGCCATATGACTGAAATTTGTTAATTAACAATGACTGATCATGGAAGGTACTACCGTTAGTACCTTCCATGGACTGATTAACTGAAATGAATGGTTTCAAAAAGTAAATAGATTCAACCTGGTACTTTCGCGAGAAAGTTATAGAACTGTAAATATACCATCCCAGCACGACATCACACAAAAGATGGCCACACAACATGAAAATGGCAGTGTGGTAGTACACATCCGGGGCTCATCGTGATAGGAATGCAGATTTACGTTTTATTTCATCGCAGGAATACTGTTGCGTTTATTGCCATAGCAACGTTTTTATTCTACGATACTAGTATGTCACACTCAAACATATTTATTTGTATTTACTCCAAAATAAGATGTCTACATTGTCTGTTTATTTACACTACAGTACTGGTATTGGGCTGGTATATTTACATAAAAAATATTGAATTGAAAACTTACCGATATACAAATAACAGATACGCTTCTAAATGTCTAAACGAACTTCTTGGTTATGTAACTGTACAAATGTCATCGAAAAACAATAACATGTTGGGGCGTTCCTCAATCTGATTAAAATAAGATCCTAGTTTTGGTGTTTTTTTTCACCTTTTTTTCTAATTTTATTTTTAAAAAATATTTAAAAAATATAATAAAAATAAATATATAAAATAAAATACACGCCGTACAACACATCAGATTTTAATCATACTGGGGCGTTCTCAAAATGTACGCCAAAATAACGAAAAGTTTAGTCAAAGTGTTACGAGTATTTCGTCTAGATGGCGAATATCGATTTTTAATTTTCATATTTGAAAAGAAATTATTTTACTTTTTCGCGCCTACAGTCCGTCAACAATATCTACTTTCGTTTACCAGGAGGGTGTACTCCTATACTTTACTACACGTGTATTTGCCGCTGTTTGACCTCCATTTTCACGGTCTTTTTGACCCCGAATTTTAAAATTTTCGGCCATTTTAGTAAAATTTAAAACGTCATTTTTAGGTCCAGTTTTCGACTGGTTGCAGAGCACTTCCACTCAAAATCCAGGAGAGTGGCCTCTTCTCCTCAGAGTGGAGGTGAAATGATTTACTATTTTGGCGAGATTTAAGAACACAACTTTAATATGTAAGCATTTCTATTGAGCCGTTCGATCGAGCGGTTTCTGTTAGGCAGCATCCTAACTTCCCCTCTCCACAAAGGCACTTAACTGAAAACATGGCGCCTTTAACCTTCAAGGTATTAACTTATACTTCTAGTTTTTTCTACTGCTTTCTAAATTCTTGTCGACAAGTTGGCGTAGGTGGCACCCTATAGACTGCTGTGGTTGGCACGAGAGGTCCGAGAGGTCTAATTTCGAGAAGGTTGGGGATCGCAGCATTCCAGGGTGCCACCTACGCCAAATTGTCATCTAAATTCAAGTTCAAATACAAATCGGTTTAACCTTATAGTCATTTACACTGTGTTTACGAGTTGGTTCATTCTCTACACTTCTTAGTAACTTTAGATGCAACTTTTTCCAAAACTTTCTAGTATGACTCTCGTCGCCACTTTTCCAACGCAAAGACTTGGCTATTCCCACTGTCGACGTCAATGCTTTATCCATCTCTCGATCATTTCCTCGAATATCGTCAAGTATTATGATAATGAGACTATTGTTTAAAGCAATTGTTTCCTTAAGGGCCATGTGGAATTGGAAACTACAGAAACCGTCACGTCCGTTCATATAGTTTGGTGATAAAATCAGAAGACTGCACCGACTCATCTTTATCGTCTCTACTATTTCCTCAGCAATAACTGGAAACAAGAACATAATAATAATAATAATAATAATAATAATAATAATAATAATAATTATAATTATAATAATAATAATAATAATAATAATAATAATAATAATAATAATAATAATAATAATAATAATAATAAATATAGCTAAAAGCAGCGATTACCGGCTTTCGATGCTATGCCTGCGTTAGCGCTGAATTGCATTCATGCAACAGTGTTATGACATTACACTTCTGTAATATCTGGGGTAGTGGAGACATGTACTGTGATTCGTTTACTATACACTGTAGGCAAATTGATCACAATGTGTGTTGATTTAGTCACAGCATGGTGAACTGATTACATTACATGAATTGTATGACCATATATGGTCATTGAATATGTTAGCAATTTATCTTGTTCAATGCCTTCAATATAGCATTGTCTCCATGTTTTTACTTGCAATAGTGCCTGAGATATTAGTAATATGCATATTTAATGAGTTCTATGACCATATATGGTCATTGAACATTTTAGCCATTTCTTGTGTACAATGCCTTCAATATGGCGTTATTTTCAAATCTCTAACTTCAATAGTGATCGAGATATTATAGATATGCATATTTAATGACTTCTATGACCATATATAGTCATTGGACATTTTAGCCATTTCTTATTTCCAATGCCTTCAATATAGCATTGGTTCCATGTTTGTACTTGCAATTGTGCCTAAGATATTAGGGATATGCAAATTTAATGAGTTATATGACCATATATGGTCATTGAACATTTTAGCTATTTCTCTTGTCTAATGCCTTCAATATAGCAATGGTTCTATGTTTGTACTTGCAATAGCGCCTAACATATTAGGGATATGCATATTTAATGAGTTCTATGACCATATATGGTCAACGAATATTTTAGTAAATTCTCTTGTCCATTGCCTTCAATATAACGTTAGTTCCATGTTTGTACATGGAATAGTACTTGAGATAGTAGAGACTTGCATATTTAATGAGGTCACATGATCATATATGGTCATCCAATGTGTTAGTTACATCTCTTATCCCATTGCTTCAATATTGCACTGGTTGCATGTACATATCTGTGATAGTGCTTGAGATATTTCAAACAGAATGTACAGGGCCCTCCCCCCTTTCCCATGATGCTTTGCATGGTACATTTAAAAAATGTGAAAAAACATTCTAAAATCATTATCTAAAAAACGGCTCATCACCTGGAGAAGCCGTTTGGAAAAATAAGTACTATGGCACTTGATCTTTCAAAATATATGATGGGTTAGTGAATTAGTCAAAAAATATGCAAATGAGATGCAAAACAAAAAAATTGAAAATTCTAGTAAAAAAAGTCACGTGACCGCTAAAGTTTTTTTTGATGCTATTTGTAGCCCTTGTTCCACTGCTGCTACCATAAAAAACTGGAAGCACTCAGACCCTCAGAAAGGTGTGCAATTCGGCATTGAAAATTTCGCCTTTAATCCAAGATGGCGGCCGAATGACGTCACATATCGAAAATCGGAAACTTTGACGTTTTAGAGAATTGCATATAGATTGTGTCTGCAAAGTCTCAAGTCAAGTGGACAACCCATCTTCGAGAAGAAGAGTTTTAAAAAAACGGCAGAAAAAGAATAATAAACATTACAATAACAAAAGGCTTTCGATGCTGAAATGCATCGAAAGCCTAATAATAATATCTGCTTCGAAATACTGAGATGTGCATTCCAAATGAGTTCATTGGCACCCACTACAATGAATTTTAGATTACTTATGAAAACGATCTCATGTGGCCATACCCAGTTACCCATGAGAACACAGTAACTACAAGTGACCGCGAATAGATGTTTTTTTTTAAGTAATCGCGAGTGGTGATTGGATACTTTTAAGTGATTGCGATCAGTGATTGGATATTTTGAAGTGATTGGTGATTGGACACTTCAAATTTTTGCGATTTGAGATTGGCAGGGATCACGATTGGTTATTTGTGTACAGTGACTTTGAAGTAATCATGATTAGTGAGCAAGTTTAGTTATACCTCAGACAACCGTGTGACCAATAAAGGTTATACAGTTTAATATAAAATATAGATCATTCACGTGATTTGCTGAATATTTTGCATTATAAAGAGTATCATTCTAACGCCACGTGGCCATTTATATATATGTATGAATTCATGTCGTTTGTAAGCTGTGGACTTTTATTTGCGATACCATTTGGGGTCGCACGTTTGTGTTATGCAAGTCTATGGGAGAAACCATAGCTTTTCTGCGTTGATAAAAATCCTAATATCTGGAAATAACAAATTCAATGACACCAAATGTATCATAAATAACTGGAATACCATCACAAAGACTGAAGACCCACAGCTAGTTGTTTGCAAAGGGCGAAACACTACAATGAAGATGATCCGATGGAAGCTTATTTGGTGACTCACCTGCTCCTGGAAGGAAATCCCTGTCCTCGATACGGATCAGCAAGTTCCATTTGTGTTCTAATGTTGGGATGATCTCGCTTTTCACAAAATGCATATCTTTTATATCGTAAGAGACAAACACATCGTACTTCTTTGTACCTTCAAAGCGGACAGAAATGGAAAGATATTACTTAAAGGGCCGTGTTTGTCGCACTGCGCATGTGCGAAATTTGTGTTGATAAACATCGATTTTCCCCCAATCCAATGCGCTCTTCTAATGGAAATCACAAGTAGGAGGTTTGATCTGGGCGCGACTTTCACTAATTACCGCCGGTGACTTCTTCGATACCTTCCAATCACCTAAAAAATAGCTAATTAAAGCTTAACGTCTCAGTTTGTACACGATGATCTGCCCAACAGTAGCCATCTTTTTTTGTATGAGACCTATATATCGTGCATGCGTGGCGCCACGACTACCGCCCTGTAATAATTTGCTGTTATCCTCGGGGGCGGACATCTGGGCATTTTCACCGCCTGGCAACCTGCGGCGGTGAAAACAAAGGCCCAAAACTCGCAGAAAACGGTACTTTGGGATGATTGTTGAGACTCCCCTGAACAGTGTAACAAGATTAGCCCTACGTGTGTAACATATATAAATTTGGCTGTTCGGGATTACTTCAAAGTTGAGTTTGTGTTGTTTTCTCGAATTTTCACCGGCTCGACCGGCGTTCCACAGCAGCGCGCACAGAGCCCATAGAAATGCATGGCACAGTGGTGCGCGTCGTAGCAACGTGAAACGTCTGTGACGTAGCTCCGCCCCCGAGGATACACCTGTCACCGTGTTCTGCTTGTGGGGATTTGAATCGGGAAGATTAACCGTACAGTAGCCATATATGTGTGACCGGTCAACGTTTGTTGGAGATTGGAGAAGCAGTCGCGCAGCAATAGGTTCATACTCGGAACGGGTCCCGGTTATACGTTTTAACGCTTGGCAAGAAATACTTGGGGATTGTACATTGACTCATCCAAAGAAAGAGGATTACACCGTGATAACAATATTGACTAACATGAATGCAAAAACAGATTAGTTCAAGCCTTAAGGATGCGGAGCAAGTTTTTAGAGGTGTCGCTTGGTTGAAAGATGTTTCGAACACGTATAAAATACGCCATTTTATAAATTGCGCCCTCTTGCGATGGGACTCTTCGATGACGTCAAAATGGCGCATATGGGGAAACAAACGATATTGTTCAACTCGATAAGAATATAGCAAAATCTGCCAAAAACTTCTTCGACTACAGATAAAAACTATATCGACGCTTTGTGCGACATTCGTATCACTCAAATCAATTTCAAAGAAGCGCCAGAGGGCGCGATTCATTGAAAATGCGTTTTTACACTTAATTCAGACGCGCGATGGGGACACAAAGTTCATTGTGGCGTGACCTTTATTAGTAATACCATCTATATTTTTAGCCATTGATTTTACTTATGCATCCGGCGTATATATTCCCGAAGAAAAGGATCACGGAACTGAACCGGGAATGATAACTATAGGTAACCTACCTTTGGGTTTGGAACTGGATCTAACACAAAGTTCATTGTGGCGTGACCTTTATTAGTAATACCATCTATATTTTTAGCCATTGATTTTACTTATGCATCCGGCGTATATATTCCCGAAGAAAAGGATCACGGAACTGAACCGGGAATGATAACTATAGGTAACCTACCTTTGGGTTTGGAACTGGATCTAACTCTTAAATAATAAAATAACACCAAATGTGTCCAGTAATGACGTATACATATTACAAGTATTGCCGCTAACAGTACCATGGCGGACAACGACACAAACAAATATACGAATATGGACGTACTTGAATTGTCAGACACCGGTGGCTCACCTGCAATTCAATAAAGACAAATTAAATACAAAAAAGAAGATAACAAACATTTTCTATTTTTCTCGAATTCGAGTAAACTCGTCAATCAATGAAAATAACCAGGATTTGGCCATTTTGCAATCAGACTTACAAGCACTCGTGGTTAAGATAAGTATGTCGACTATTTTTTTGTTGAGAAAATACGGGTTTATATTTGTCAATGAGTGAATGGCGGCTATTTTGTCAGTATTACTTTTTACTATTGGTTCCCATGGCGGAAATATTATAACTTATTCGGTACACTGTCGTATCCAGGATTATACAAACAAGTGGGTTCTGAAACTGATGAACGAGGTTATGTTGTTATAACACTGTGTTCTATAATAGAAAAATATCAATATTTGAATATTATATGGCCAATTTTCTCAAGATATGATTCTGTAACACACACACGAATGTTATTTTTTTCTGTTACCGCATAACTGTAGCCTCATGATTGTAAATAATAAACCAATGAACATTGCCGTGCGATTTTTTCTCAACGACTCCGTGTTTGATAAGAAACGAATTTGCACAGTGACACACACTTCGTCACATTATGCAATACGGTCTGCGCTTTTTTTGTGCGTTTTATTTCGATATAAATTATAAATTGCATGACTTCATAATTAAGTATTTGGGCTTACTGAATCTTCATGAATTAGTCGGCGACTAAGAATTCACTCTTAAAGGGCGGTGGTCGTCGCGCTGCGCATGTGCGACATTGTGTTGATGAACATCGATTTTCCCACAATCCAATGCGCTCTTCTAATGGAAATCACAAGTATGAGGCTTGACCTAGAATGAACTGTGCATACTAGTATACCCGACTTGAATTCGGATTCCAACAAGCTGCCAGTGCTGCCTTGTCACCAAAAATAAATTTATTTCACTTTACACAGCTCCGATCAGTAACTATACACATAAACACAAGATTTAATGAACGATTGACAGTTGCTGTCGTTGAATAATCAGTCAAATTGGAATACTAAGCTCCGCCCAGCCCAGCCCAGCCCAGCCCATGGGTCGTAAATGTCGTAGCCAATCGGCCTGGATGACAGTAAAGTATGCACCCAACATAAGTTTCCTACCTTCCGTCAGATAGATGGGTACATCGAGTATTCGGCCATCGTTTGAACCCACTAGTACGTATTTACCAAACGCGTCGTTATGCAAATTAGTGATTCTCAAATGTGATATCAGATAGCTGTCACGTGACCTACAGAAGGAAAAAATAAATATTATTGTGGATTTTAAGGTGTATCATACAATCTGCCTTTGATTCACACTGCGCATGCTCTTATCTAGTCACAGAAAACAGTAATATTGATTTATTTATATTGAGCTTTTCACAATACGAATTGATCAAGAGCACATGGCAAAAATTAAGAATGCTGAATGAAAACAACTTTAATTTAATTCATTTGACAGGCAGCCAGGCTAATTATTTCAGAGCGTAATGCGATCATATATACACGCGGCACCCACGCAGAAAAGGTATACGTGACGCGCGGCTCAAATGTGCTACTTTTCACTGAACATCCCCCAAAGATGGTCCACGTTTTCGGAGAACCAAACAAAGAAATGAACCGTCGTTGGAGGGCGCAATACACATGTCCTTCACGCAGCGCGGATGTTATAACTTTATTATTGTGTGCGTCTGAATGTCTTCTAAATTTTAAATTTCATAACAATTTTATAAATTATTGATTGCATAATAATATATCTCCCTAAAACTGCGTCTTCATTTTGACCAGAAGTGAATCAAGGTCGACTGCACCTCGTCGTGTACATGGCAGCTAGCCAAATATGAAAACATATTGTTTCATGGGGTTCCATGGCGCTCTACAACTTTACCATCAAAGGTTTGGTTATCGGACATCGATTCACCATGGACATGCCTTGGGATTCTGTTAACTGGGTATGCATTAAAGGGCGTCGTCTTTGGCAATTCGACATTCCATTATTTTGTATTTAAATGTCTGTCATTGCCTTAGTCTGAGCTTAAAGAGCGGCAGTCGTCGCGCTGCGCATGTGTGACATTTGTGTTGATAAACATTGATTTTCCCACAATCCAATGCGCTCTTGTAATGGAAATCACAAGTATGAGGTTTGACCTGGGCACGACTTGCACTAATTACCGCCGGCGACTCCTTCGATACCTTATAATAATCTAATAACAGCTTGGTAACGTCCCAGTTTGTGCTCGTTGATCTGCGGAACAGTCAAAGTCGCCATCTTTGTTTATATGAAACCCATATATCTCACGCATGCGTGGCGCGACGACTACCGCCCTTTAAACTACATAAGCTCTGATTGGACGCGCCTAAAACTAAGGCAGACTGGTGCCTTTTACCGAGTTCAAATAAACGGTTTCTCCGAGAGTAGAGTCACGCACGGGTTCGTGGAGAATGCGTGGTAATCCAACCAGTGAACCGCCCGACATCGGATTACATATAGTTCGCGAAAGCGTGCGATTCGATAACTTTACCATTCAACACGTACAATTTTAGGGAAATTGTCGAGTTGACCTTTAAATTCAATCTCATAATTTTCCATATAAATAGCCACGAACAGTTGAACTGAATATGATATCTGAAGATGTACACAATACTTACTTGGTGAGGGTAACTTCGCTGAATTTAGATTTCAAATGGCTCAACGACTTTATAAAAACTCTGTCGTTGTGATAGCCCGGTCTCTCCGCCAGCCAGTACAATTGTTTTATGGCCACACTTCCTGGGCCGCAATAAAACTCGCAAACAAATTGAACTTCAGTGTCCACCCCAACGACGGCCGTCTGATTCTTGCAGGTCGGTGTATCGATGAATAACGGTGCTTCTTGATATCTGTCTAAATACACATAAATGTCCCTATAAGTTGCGCCCTCTAACGGCGGAATGTTTCTGTGACGTAAACGGGCATAAGCACGTGCGCTTGATGCAAGAACATTCGTTCATACTTGGAAAGGAGGGGTGGGTGATGACAAAGAAAATAAAATATGATAAAATTTAATTTGAACATAATTGTTTCCCCAGAACCCTGCATTAAGAGCCACCGTTGAGGGCGTCGATACTGTTTTGTCAAAGAAGCGCTTCGTCGCTAGAGGACTTATTGGAAAGGTTTCACAGTAATGGATATTGTGATACAAAAAGGCTACTTTTTAGTAACCATGGTTAAAGAAATATCTCCAAATTCGTGCATTTATAAAATAAAAACTGCTTTTGCAGGAATTACCGCTGAATTCGTTCGATGAAATAATAGCAGTGCCACCGCAACGAATTGCCTGTACGTGTAGGTAAATCCGGGCGCATGCGCGTTTACATTTTACGAACCTTTCTATGTTTGCTGCCCGTACACGTATATAGTCAATCAAATCATATTGTCCCAATCAAAATTCGATATCAAGTAAAACTATTTGAACAAATGTACAATTGTTGAGTGGTGTACGGGGAATATGTTGTGTAAACGATATGATTCATTATAGTTAACTGAGATAGTCTTATTTTACAATCTGGTTTGACAGATGATGTGTGGAAGAAAAGTGTCATTGTATATATCTATTCCCGGGACAAGGGTAAGCATTAATATGACTCACTGAAAACTTTTAGCTGTGTATGTCTTGATATTTCTTTCTTGTGAATAGTGTCCCTTGCGGTACATGTGTAATTTCCCTCATCCTTTGTATGCACCTTCCGAAATATGAGACTCTCTCCATCACTTGTGTCCTCTCCGCCAAACTTTTCCTGGAATACCCTTTCAGTGTTATTCAATATTATCCCGTCTTTCCGCCACTCAATGATGACATTATTTTTTCTGTTAACGCAACAATATATCTCCGCGTAATAACCTTTGGTGGCGTAATCCTCGCTGGACATTAGTTTTGTGAATTCGAGATTCTCATCTGTTCGTAAAAAGAACACAAGAAGTTAGTGAACTTGTTATGTGTTGTTTGTGAGCATTGCGTTGGATGTGTGTCAGTACATATATGGAGTTATTCCATCTTTGCTTAACATAAAACACATTGTATCCACAATAACAACACAGATCAAAAACAGCGGAACTATATGCGGAGTCTTATATACGCGCAACGGGAACTATTGTATGAATTTATAACACAGGGAATTCTGAGCCAAGGTATGTGTATTTGAATAGCCCCGGTTTAAAGCGGGGGAGTCGTCACCTGCGTATGCGTCAGATGGCCATAGCGTGTAATTGTTTAGAAACAAGCGTCTACCCATGAGCCTTTGCGTTTTTAGCGTGTTTTGTTATCGTCGCTTGGGTAACGCTTTAACGAGTAAAAAAATCACTTGCGTGTTTTGAAGATCTACCTGAACTGTTGTATTTGTACTTACTATGTTGTTTTTTTGTAGTTTTATTGTGCTACGATTTAAAACAAAATTTGTCACCTGGCTGATAGAAATATACATGTTGGATCTTTTAGTCTGTTATTGATCCCGGTGCATTTCTTTTTCAATCCTACCATTGCCCCCAGAATTTGTAATGGTCCACCTCTTACTGCTATTTTATAAAATCCCCTTGTGAGAACTGTGTTTTATCAGATGCGTTCCATTGAGCAATGTTATCTGTAATCTCATTAATACATCGAGAAGCATACAATCTTCGTAACATTAAACCGATGGTAGACCAGATTCATATAATTGTGTAGCCGATAACCAATGTTATGGTTGGTTAAAGCGCGGTGGTCGTCGCGCAGCGCGTGTTCGAATTTCATGTAAATAAACAATGTATTTTACACGCGTTGTATACGTCCCATATCGAACAGGACGCGGCGCGACGACTGCCGCCCTTTAATCTTTGAGACTTATCTACATTATTTTGCTAATACTAGTAATGTCTGTCGTTACTGTGGTCACACGGAAATTGAGGATAGGTGCCGGAAGCATTATGGCCATATGATGGAGACAGCTATCAGTTTCCGGGTACAATATGGTTACCATCTGTAGTTTCAGTACTAAAACTACGGACAGCAAGTATATCCGTTTATCGCATGGTTATGGAGGTGCGAGTGAATACAGGAGAATACAGGAAGTTGTTTTCAGTAGCCAGCACCGTATGCTCCACTCCACAATCATAACAAATATTCATACGCGCACTTTCGTTTTTTGTAATCACTGTTTGCAAAGGATGCTCGTTTTACCAACTGGTAACCAAGTATTGTGTGTGTAAACGCACCACTGTTGCCACACTACGAACTGTTTGTACATTGGTCTCATGCGACGTATGTAAAATCACACTCCCTCTATATAGACTCTATAGAGGGCCGATGACAGTGGCCAATCAGCATTGGCAATGCTAGCTGGACTTACTGAGACTGCACATCAATACGTGCCACATGACAGTTATTCGCCAATCCGAGACTAACATAATAATAATGGACGATGTGATAGACTCGGTGATTTGAAGGCGATGAACGCCAAACACGGTATCAGAACAACTAACCCCAAGTTAGCGATAGATCATTCTCTGAGGACAGCTGTCCGAGATTGATGTTGATGATATCCGAAAATGTGCACTCACCTGTCAATATCATTTATTTCATTCGTAGGAACGTAATACATGTAATTAAACTTGCGCATAGTAATTTTTAACATATTTGATCATAGACCCTCAACCCCTTGTTGAGGGTCTATGATTTGATATACTAAAAACTAAAACTTTCATTGAACTGTATAGATATATAAGAAACACATCTGCCCACTGAAATATACTACATAATATTCTAATTATACTATATACTATTTTAATTATACTACATTGTATTATCTTATCCGTGATTTTAGTCACTTGCTTCACAAAGTTGAGATAATGAAAAAGGCTAACGGAACAACGGTCGTATTTTAATTTTGAAGAAAGAGCAGGGCGGATACAGGATTTTTTTATGGGGGAGGTCCAAACTTTAAAATCGACAGACTAAGTTAATGATTTCTTTCTATATTATACAAATTGAATAAATTTTTCAACGGGGGGTCCAGCCCCCCCCCCCCCCGCCCTCTAGATCCGCCACTGGAGATAGAAGTGTAGAGAACAGTGATTGTCTCCGGCGTTGGCCAAAACGGCCAAGCTCAGACAGTCGCGTTATGTCTCTTCTATAAGTCTGGTTTCGGCCGGGTTTCGGCATGCCTATGACTTGCTCTATCTAGTAACTACAACTAAGTATTCATATACCATAATCATGTGATCATGTACGAATATCACATGATTAAAATTGAAGAACCTGATTGGATAGCAGCTTGACATGCCCGCAGGCCGGCTGCTTTACGTCCCCATCGACTAGACGTCATTCTCTCATCTATGGAAGCTTGAAGAGTATTTTGTTTACTTGCGCTACAAAGAGTGAAGCCGATCACAGGAGTCACGCATGTCATTTCTATAGTATCGTTTGTTTGAACCAATAATTTTTTTTAACTTCCGTGTTTTCTCATTTCTTGTTTGTCACCGTGTGCATATTCACAACTTTTATGACATGTTTGCGCCGAAATAAAATACGTGTCATTTGTGTGAGCTGAATACGTATCCACGTGACTGTACAGAGAACACTTCCTCATTTGTTGAGAGTTGGTGAGTGGCAAGACATGTAGATATACGTGCCATCAATCCAACTTGCAAATTATGCGTTTCACGTCGAATTAATTGGCGAAATAAACATAAAGGACCAGCAGGACTACTTCGCAATGATCGGACAAACAGTTATAAGAATTAATGATTGCTAAGCGAATAATTAGAATTGATAAATGTCTGCCGTTAATATTTGTTTCCCAGTAAATCTGAATATCTAATATTATTTATTTCGGTAAAATAGGACCTTTCCGCGGAAATGGAAAAAAATATCGTGTTCATACTGATTATTAGTGGCTGTACCACAGTGAAAGAAGGCTCGAAAAAAAAAAAAAAACGCAGATCACAGTGAAAAACAATCATTGATCAATTTGGGTGACTAAGCATCAATTTAAACTGAAGATTGTATAATTTAGAGGGGCTGCCGTAAAATGGCGAAAACATGAAGATGTGATTACTGGCAGTGGAGAGGGCAATAATAATACGAAATAATCACACGAGGCGACTAAAACGTTTTTTTCAGAATTTTGCGGTGATGGAAATAAACGTTTAACACATTGGCTTGCCAAGTTGTGATAAATATACATAATTACTACTTCAGTAGCTATAATTACACAACTAGCTGCGAACGAGGCTGAAACATTGCGGCTTGAAATACTCGGACAAGCAGAAACCCGCCAATAGTGTATATTGATAATAAAGGTACTTACTTTGTTGCTTGTCTGGACAAACTAACGTATGGCAATAGTTGGAAGCGGTAATGGTGGTGATCAATTCTAACACGTAAACTAAGACCTTGTTGGCTTGCATCGTGTTGTTCACAGCTCTGTGTAAATTTTGTATTAAATATAGACGGAAGACATGAATGGAGAAGTGATAATTAAAACCCCAATATTTCAACCTCACTTCCTAGTATGACTCATGTTTGTGTTTGTAATATATGCATTACCTGTGTCTGTCTGTCGAACAGAATTCCATTTGTAAGAATACGGATATGTGTCTGATAGCCTGGGCCAGTTATATTATACGATATAAATAAAATTGCCTTTTACAAAACCAATTTTTAAAATCTCAGGCGTTGACGGGAAATTTTCATGTCGGTCGACGATTTAAAAAATAGTTGATGAAAAAAAACATTAGCGATCACAATTTACTCTTGCACTGACACCGTGACGTCATCGCCGGATGCTAAACCTCGTTCTGTTTTTAATAACTGAGATGTTTTTATTATACCTATATATATATATATATATATATATATATATATATATATATATATATATATATATATATATATATATATATATATATATATATATATATATATATATATAGTTATAGTATACGAGTCACTCCACGAATGAACTCTGTCGACAGTATGAACGGTTTTACCACTGTGAAAAGACGAAGCCGGAAACGCCCCCAGGCAACAATCGGAAATGCAGGAGACTGTTCCCAATTAAAATCTGTTCTTTCGAAACCTGGAGTAAAACTGTTTGTTACAAGACTTGCCCCAGAGACTGTACCTGATTCAGTAATACATTATATTAAGAGTTCGATTTATATTGATGCAAAGTGTGAGAAACTCAAATCTAAGTTCGATTCTTACGCATCCTTTGTAATTACCGTATCACGTGACTCTATTCACAAAGTGCTGACGCCCTCTTCATGGCCTGCTGGCATACTTGTACGTAGATATTATCAATCAAGATGATGAATAACAAGTTAACTATCACTTCATATAACTGTCGAGGTGTCAAATCATCTGTTGAAAACGTCAAAGATCTATGTTCTAACTGTGGTATATGTCTACTACAGGAACACTGGCTCACAGAATCTGAGCTTGAATTTTTAACTAAAATTAGTGATGATTTCTACGCTGTTGGAGAATCTGCCATAGATGAAATTTCGGGAATACGTATCGGGCGCCCGTATGGTGGTGTGGCAGTACTGTGGGGGAAAACACCACAGTCAGCTGACGCAAACGTGATAATAAAATAAATACGATATTTACTATATGGGGGCCGCCATCTTGAATGACGCATACAACGAGATAAGAGACAAGCACAGGGAGCCCAGGAACTATAATCAACTGTAATACGCAGTCTCTATGAGCGGGGGGGGGGGGGGGGTATCGGCTGGTATCTCGTGTAAGAAATAGACCGGGGTATTTGAAACCGAAATTGTCATCTAAGCGTTAGGCCGTCGCTGATTGGCTGCTGAACTGGAATGCCAATTTTTAGTTTTAAATACCCCCAGGAAAGTGTTCTAGGTTCTTCGCGTAATTAGGTGTTAGTATGCAAGGGATTTTTCCACACAAAAACGACGAATTAGGCCGAATTTTGTTATCGGTTGGCTTAATATAACCCCAACGAATCGTATTTTTGTGAAAGATTGGTATTTTTGTCCTGATTTGTAGGAATCTGAAAAACGCGTTTCACAACTTGTCTCTTATTTAGTTTTATGCGTCATTCAAGATGGCGGCCCCCATATAGTAAATATCATATTTATTTAATTATCACGTGTGCGCCAGCTGACTGTGGAAAACACTTGGAGCCACGAAAATTAAACGTTACAATGATTCTCGGTTACTAGGATTAGAAATAGGGAATATGGATAATATGTTGACCATTATTAATGGGTATATGCCTACTGACAGTGGGGACAATTACCATGAATACATTGAATATCTACACAAAGTAGGTGGTTGTATTGATGACACAGTTTCTAATTGTGTACTCGTCATTGATGATTGGAATGCTAAAGTTAATTCAAAGTTCGGTAAAGAATTGGATTCTTTCTGCACAGAAAACAGCCTCACATGTTCTGACGTCTTTTTGGGCACTGAAAATAACTTCACGTATTACAGTGACGCTCATCATACCACGTCGTGGTTGGATCACTGTGTATCTACGTCTTCTGCTCATAAATCTATTAGTAACGTAAAAATACTGCACGAATACATTGGATCGGATCATTTCCCACTGAGTATTACATGCAACTGTGATTATCTGCCAAATTATGAACATTTAATTGATACACCGTTGAGGCCTCGTATAGACTGGTCTAGTGCAAATAAGTCTGCTATTCACAAATATGTACAACAGACAGAAGCTATGCTGTCCTGCATTTCTATACCTCATGATGTGTTATCCTGTCGTGATTCTGCTTGCCTTGGTGCAAGGCATCGATTGGCAATTGATAAACTCTATGATGAATGTGTTTTGAAATTAGCGGCTATTAATTGTATACAATCAAAGGCACCTATTAAATCCAAGTGTGTACCAGGATGGAATGATTATGTAAAAGATCATCACACAATTGCTCGCGATGCTTTTCTGTTATGGCGTAACAATGGAGGACCTAGGCAAGGTCCATTGTCTGATTTAATGCGTAAAACACGAGCTAAATTTAAATATGTTTTGAGACTCTGTAGAGATAACGAAAGCAATATGAGAGCTGATGCTCTTGCTAATAGTCACCTTGATAAGAATGTTAACTTGTTTTGGAAAAACTTGGGTACGAAAAAGAAGTCTTCACAACATTCACTATCAATTGATGGTTGTAATGGCCACACGAATATTGCTAATATTATGCAAATCTACTATCCTGTGTATCGAACAACAAGGACGAACAATATGTAAGAAGCAAACTTCAGAATGGAAACTCATCACAGGACATGATCGTACGTCCAACGGAGATTCAATGTAGCATACACGAACTTGCTGTTGGAAAATCGATTGGTCCTGATGGCATTTCTGCTGAGCATATTAAGCATGCACATGACCGTGTTCTCATTTTGTTTTCATTATTATTCACCGCGGCGCATTTTCACGGCTATTTACCGCCAAATATGTTAGAAACTACGTTGGTGCCGATTGTGAAAAATAAAAATGGTGATATTACTAGCGCTGGAAATTATTATTATCGTCCTACTGCAACTGCTATCTCGAAGCTGTATGAGAATCTGGTTTTGGAGTGCTGTGGTCAGTATCGTCGTACGAGTGACCATCAATTTGGCTTCAAAAAAGGTCATTCCACGGATATGTGTGTTTTTTTACTCAAAGAAACGATCGATATTTATAAACGTAATGGTAGTCCAGTATTTTTATGTTTTTTAGACACTTCAAAAGCTTTCGACCGTGTTAACCACTGGTGTTTATTTCGCAAGTTATTGCACAGAGGCGTTCCAATTTCTATTGTGAGAATTATTATGTATTGGTATCGTAATCAACAGTTTAAAGTACGATGGGGATCTACTTTCTCTAAAAGTTTTCATACTTTAAATGGTGTTAGGCAAGGCGGTATTCTATCACCACACCTGTTTACTGTTTACATAGATCATGGAAGGTACTATCTTCCATGCATAGATGAACACAGCAACGAACTCGGCAATACGGGTATTGGTTGCCATTTATCTGGAAAATGTCTTAATCATTTAATGTATGCAGACGACATAGTTTTAATATGCCCGTCTGTGAAGCGCTTGAATCGTTTGCTGACTCCCTGTACTTATTTTGCCAACAATCATAACATCAAATTCGATACTGATAAGACGAAATGTATGTATATACTGCCTCCTCGTAGTAGTATTACACGTATTCCTCATGTTTATCTACATGCTACTAAGCTGGATTTCGTTAGTAATTATTTATACCTAGTAATTATTGTGAATACATTAACCAATGATAGTTGTGACATGACGCGTCAAATGAAGTCTTTTTATGCAAGAGCCAACTATTTAGTACGTAATTTTAATAAGTGTTCTGTTTCGGTGAAGTTGACTCTATTTAAAACTTTTTGTACAACGATGTATTGTTTTCATTTATGGGCTGTATTTTCCAAAGCTAATCTGAATGTTGTGCGGGTTGCTTATAACAACGCTTTTCACGCTATCTTTTATGTCAGTCGTAACGTGAGTGTTTCTGAAACTCAGATTTTAAATGGTGTTCCCACTTTTTTAAGTGTTCTGCGCAAGTCCAGAGCTGGCTTTTACACAAGATTGACTGCTAGTGAGAATTGTTTAATTGTGGCAGCCATGTCTACTGACATGTTGAAGAACAGCAACTACTGAAAAAGGGTCATTTTCTGATATTTATAAGGCGCCTTATTTCTAATGTCTGTTTTGCTGTTGTGTTTTTAGTTTTCAACTTTATGTTATGAGCTGATTCTCGAAATAAAAACTATTATTATTATTATTATATATATAACTGTCACGTTGATTGGATAGAATGCAGTCACGTGGGTGAATAATGGTCCCTCAAGAGAATCTGAGTCGCCCCCCCCCCAAAACGGTTTATTTCCCGATAAATAATTGTATTTATTGATTGGGCAAAAATACTTGTACGGGACTATGTGACAATAGTGAAACATCTCTTATGCTACCCGAGAGTTATTTATAGCTAATCTTGACGTGTACGGTATATCATTATGGCCAATTCCCATTTCTAGATTATAATACAGCATGGAGTGAAGTACTATCCCAGAGGTGAAAAAACACACGAAATTAATCGAGGTATTTTTTTTAAAATTCAGATAACTAGATTATTTGCATCATTATGAACAGTGATTTTCAAAAATTTGCATATACATGTACACTCACGTAATTACGCGAATTGCTATGCGATAGCATTCCATATTTGATCTTTCTTCAAGAACTTAAATAAATTATCATAATTTCATCATTGAAACTTCATTATGGTTTACCATTCACTGATTTGTTCTTAAGAGTCTGTCAGTAGACCATTTTCCGTTCAATGCGAAATCTCGTGTTGTACGAAGGTAAGGTAAAAGCATAACGTCGCAGTCATGTCAAAACTTTGCATGACATCCGACAAACGCGAAACCAATGTTTAAACATTTCCACGCTTAAAAATTGGCGATGATCAATTTTGACGAAGTCGAAGTCAAATCAATCGATATTTGCATCGTCTACGTATACTATGTTCGGTCCGCGCCTTCACGCATTATGTGAGAAATCACCTATTTCCCCCAGATAAACTACTAATTCCCAGCCATAATTCCAACAGTTACATCCAATATGTGCAATTATCATAATCCACGAAAGCATCATGCCTAGTGATGAATTGAACTCTTCCCATTTCTTCATCTTCTGAGAGTGAGCGGATAATCATCACTAATATCTCAGTCAACTCCATATAAGGTGCACCTAAATTTTACCCTTTGTTTTTCTGGAATCAATGAATTCTCGGAAAAGTAACAGCTCGCTTATGGTAATATATTTGATATTTATATTTCAATTAAAGCGTCACCTGCCCATGCGTCAGATGGCCATAGCGTGTCATTGTTTACAAACAAGTGTCTACCCATGAGTCTTTGCGTTTTAGCCCGCTCGTGCGCAGTTGACGGCCCTCCCGCTTTAAGTATAAAATATAAAAATGAAAATTAACTACGATGCATCCTGCTCATTTTGTTCAGCATGCAAATAAAACAACCTTCAAACCTCAGCCCAGGAAAAGCAGTTACGGGAACCAATACAAACATATTTGATCTATTGTTACCTTGCCCTTTGTTGGTATTTTTTGAAAGTGTTACACTCTCATATGTCGTCACTCATACATTTTTCTCTCTATTTCCTCTGGGCAAACCCTAAATATTATAATGAACGAACTTTTGAAGTTACAATGTTTACAATCAATGACTTACGGTTTGAGAATAATGGTTTGTATAAGAAAATCTAAAATTTTGATATAAAAACTACCAAAACTACCGTTTAATAGTAGTATACAATTCTTGGGTAGTATGCAACTCTTGGGTAGTATGCAACTCTTGGGTAGTATGCAACTCTTGATTAGTATGCAACTCTTAGGTAGTATACAACTCTTAGGTAGAATGCAACTCTCAGGTAGTATACAATTCTTGGGTAGCATGCAACTCTTGGGTAGCATGCAACTCTTTGGTAAAATGCAACTCCTGGGTAGCATGCAACTCTTTGGTAAAATGCAACTCTTGGGTAGTATGCAACTCTTAGGTAGTATACAATTCTTGGGTAGCATGCAACTCTTGGGTAGTATGCAACTCTTAGTTAGAATGCAACTCTTGGGTAGTATGCAACTCTTAGGTAGAATGCAACTCTCAGGTAGTATACAATTCTTGGGTAGCATACAACTCTTGGGTAGTATACAACTCTCAGGTATCATACAACTCTTGGGTAGTATGCAACTCTTAGGTAGAATGCAACTCTCAGGTAGTATACAATTCTTGGGTAGCATGCAACTCTTGGGTAGTATGCAACTCTTGGGTAGTATGCAACTCTTGGGTAGCATACAACTCTTGGGTAGTATGCAACTCTTGGGTAGTATACAACTCTCAGGTATCATACAACTCTTGGGTAGTATGCAACTCTTAGGTAGAATGCAACTCTCAGGTAGTATACAATTCTTGGGTAGCATGCAACTCTTGGGTAGTATGCAACTCTTGGGTAGCATACAACTCTTGGGTAGTATGCAACTCTCAGGTATCATACAACTCTTGGGCAGTATGCAACTCTTGGGTAGCATACAACTCTTGAGTAGTATACAACTCTCAGGTATCATACAACTCTTGGGTAGCATACAACTCTTGGGTAGTATGCAACTCTCAGGTATCATACAACTCTTGGGTAGTATGCAACTCTTGGGTAGCATACAACTCTTGAGTAGTATACAACTCTCAGGTATCATACAACTCTTGGGTAGTATGCAACTCTTAGGTAGAATGCAACTCTCAGGTAGTATACAATTCTTGGGTAGCATGCAACTCTTGGGTAGTATGCAACTCTTGGGTAGCATACAACTCTTGGGTAGTATGCAACTCTCAGGTATCATACAACTCTTGGGTAGTATGCAACTCTTGGGTAGCATACAACTCTTGAGTAGTATACAACTCTCAGGTATCATACAACTCTTGGGTAGTATGCAACTCTTGGGTAGTATACAACTCTCAGGTATCATACAACTCTTAGGTAGAATGCAACTCTCAGGTATCATACAACTCTTGGGTAGTATGCAACTCTTGGGTAGTATACAACTCTTGGGTAGTATACAACTCTTGGGTAGTATACAACTCTTGGGTAGTATACAACTCTTGGGTAGCATACAACTCTTGGGTAGTATACAACTCTCAGGTATCATACAACTCTTGGGTAGTATACAACTCTTGGGTAGTATACAACTCTCAGGTATCATACAACTCTTGGGTAGTATGCAACTCTTGGGTAGTATACAACTCTTGGGTAGTATACAACTCTCAGGTATCATACAACTCTTGGGTAGCATGCAACTCTTGGGTAGTATACAACTCTTGGGTAGCATACAACTCTTGGGTAGTATACAACTCTCAGGTATCATACAACTCTTGGGTAGCATGCAACTCTTGGGTAGTATACAACTCTTGGGTAGCATGCAACTCTTGGGTAGTATGCAACTCTTGGGTAGTATACAACTCTTGGGTAGTATACAACTCTCAGGTATCATACAACTCTTGGGGAGTATGCAACTCTTGGGTAGTATACAACTCTTGGGTAGCATACAACTCTTGGGTAGCATACAACTCTTGGGTAGTATGCAACTCTTGGGTATCATACAACTCTTGGGTAGTATGCAACTCTCAGGTATCATACAACTCTTGGGTAGTATGCAACTCTTGGGTATCATACAACTCTTGGGTAGCATACAACTCTTGGGTAGCATACAACTCTTGGGTAGTATGCAACTCTTGGGTATCATACAACTCTTGGGTAGTATGCAACTCTCAGGTATCATACAACTCTTGGGTAGTATGCAACTCTTGGGTATCATACAACTCTTGGGTAGTATACAACTCTCAGGTATCATACAACTCTTGGGGAGTATGCAACTCTTGGGTAGTATACAACTCTTGGGTAGTATACAACTCTCAGGTAGTATACAACTCTTGGGTAGCATACAACTCTTGGGTAGCATACAACTCTTGGGTAGTATGCAACTCTTGGGTATCATACAACTCTTGGGTAGTATACAACTCTCAGGTATCATACAACTCTTGGGTAGTATACAACTCTTGGGTAGTATACAACTCTCAGGTATCATACAACTCTTGGGTAGTATGCAACTCTTGGGTAGTATACAACTCTTGGGTAGTATACAACTCTCAGGTAGTATACAACTCTTGGGTAGCATACAACTCTTGGGTAGCATACAACTCTTGGGTAGTATGCAACTCTTGGGTATCATACAACTCTTGGGTAGTATGCAACTCTCAGGTATCATACAACTCTTGGGTAGTATGCAACTCTTGGGTATCATACAACTCTTGGGTAGTATACAACTCTCAGGTATCATACAACTCTTGGGTAGTATGCAACTCTCAGGTATCATACGACTCTTGGGTAGTATGCAACTCTTGGGTAGCATACAACTCTTGAGTAGTATACAACTCTCAGGTATCATACAACTCTTGGGTAGTATACAACTCTCAGGTATCATACAACTCTTGGGTAGTATGCAACTCTTGGGTAGCATACAACTCTCAGGTATCATACAACACTTGGGTAGTATGCAACTCTTGGGTATCATACAACTCTTGGGTAGTATACAACTCCCAGGTATCATACAACTCTTGGGTAGTATGCAACTCTTGAGTAGTATATAACTCTCAGGTATCATACAACTCTTGGGTAGTATGCAACTCTTGGGTAGCATACAACTCTTGGGTAGTATACAACTCTCAGGTATCATACAACTCTTGGGTAGTATGCAACTCTTGAGTAGTATACAACTCTCAGGTATCATACAACTCTTGGGTAGTATGCAACTCTCAGGTATCATACAACTCTTGGGTAGTATGCAACTCTTGGGTATCATACAACTCTTGGGTAGTATGCAACTCTTGGGTAGCATACAACTCTTGGGTAGTATACAACTCTCAGGTATCATACAACTCTTGGGTAGTATGCAACTCTTGGGTAGCATACAACTCTTGGGTAGTATACAACTCTCAGGTATCATACAACTCTTGGGTAGTATGCAACTCTTGAGTAGTATACAACTCTCAGGTATCATACAACTCTTGGGTAGTATACAACTCTCAGGTATCATACAACTCTTGGGTAGTATGCAACTCTTGGGTAGCATACAACTCTTGGGTAGTATACAACTCTCAGGTATCATACAACTCTTGGGTAGTATACAACTCTCAGGTAGCATACAACTCTTGGGTAGTATACAACTCTTGGGTAGTATGCAACTCTTGGGTAGTATACAACTCTTGGGTATCATACAACTCTTGGGTAGTATACAACTCTTGGGTAGCATACAACTCTTGGGTAGTATGCAACTCTTGGGTATCATAAAACTCTTGGGTAGTATGCAACTCTTGGGTAGCATACAACTCTTGGGTAGTATGCAACTCTCAGGTATCATACAACTCTTGGGTAGTATGCAACTCTTGAGTAGTATACAACTCTCAGGTATCATACAACTCTTGGGTAGTATACAACTCTTGGGTATAATACAACTCTTGGGTAGTATGCAACTCTCAGGTATCATACAACTCTTGGGTAGTATGCAACTCTTGAGTAGTATACAACTCTCAGGTATCATACAACTCTTGGGTAGTATACAACTCTCAGGTATCATACAACTCTTGGGTAGTATGCAACTCTTGGGTAGCATACAACTCTTGGGTAGTATACAACTCTCAGGTATCATACAACTCTTGGGTAGTATACAACTCTTGAGTAGTATACAACTCTCAGGTATCATACAACTCTTGGGTAGTATACAACTCTCAGGTATCATACAACTCTTGGGTAGTATGCAACTCTTGGGTAGCATACAAATCTTGGGTAGTATACAACTCTCAGGTATCATACAACTCTTGAGTAGTATATAACTCTCAGGTATCATACAACTCTTGGGTAGTATACAACTCTCAGGTATCATACAACTCTTGGGTAGTATGCAACTCTTGGGTAGCATACAACTCTTGGGTAGTATACAACTCTCAGGTATCATACAACTCTTGGGTAGTATACAACTCTCAGGTAGCATACAACTCTTGGGTAGTATACAACTCTTGGGTAGTATGCAACTCTTGGGTAGTATACAACTCTTGGGTATCATACAACTCTTGGGTAGTATACAACTCTTGGGTAGCATACAACTCTTGGGTAGTATGCAACTCTTGGGTATCATACAACTCTTGGGTAGCATACAACTCTTGAGTAGTATACAACTCTCAGGTATCATACAACTCTTGGGTAGTATGCAACTCTTGGGTAGCATACAACTCTTGGGTAGTATGCAACTCTCAGGTATCATACAACTCTTGGGTAGTATGCAACTCTTGAGTAGTATACAACTCTCAGGTATCATACAACTCTTGGGTAGTATACAACTCTTGGGTATCATACAACTCTTGGGTAGTATGCAACTCTCAGGTATCATACAACTCTTGGGTAGTATGCAACTCTTGAGTAGTATACAACTCTCAGGTATCATACAACTCTTGGGTAGTATACAACTCTCAGGTATCATACAACTCTTGGGTAGTATGCAACTCTTGGGTAGCATACAACTCTTGGGTAGTATACAACTCTCAGTTATCATACAACTCTTGGGTAGTATACAACTCTTGAGTAGTATACAACTCTCAGGTACCATACAACTCTTGGGTAGTATGCAACTCTCAGGTATCATACAACTCTTGGGTAATATGCAACTCTTGGGTAGCATACAACTCTTGGGTAGTATACAACTCTAAGGTGTCATACAACTCTTGGGTAGTATACAACTCTCAGGTATCATACAACTCTTGGGTAGTATACAACTCTCAGGTATCATACAACTCTTGGGTAGTATACAACTCTCAGGTATCATACAACTCTTGGGTAGCATACAACTCTTGGGTAGTATACAACTCTCAGGTATCATACAACTCTTGGGTAGTATGCAACTCTTGGGTAGCATACAACTCTTGGGTAGTATACAACTCTCAGGTATCATACAACTCTTGGGTAGTATACAACTCTCAGGTAGCATACAACTCTTGGGTAGTATACAACTCTTGGGTAGTATACAACTCTTGGGTAGTATACAACTCTTGGGTAGTATGCAACTCTTGGGTAGCATACAACTCTTGGGTAGTATACAACTCTCAGGTATCATACAACTCTTGGGTAGTATGCAACTCTTGGGTAGTATACAACTCTTGGGTAGTATACAACTCTCAGTTATCATACAACTCTTGGGTAGTATGCAACTCTTGAGTAGTATACAACTCTCAGGTATCATACAACTCTTGGGTAGTATGCAACTCTTGGGTAGCATACAACTCTTGGGTAGTATACAACTCTCAGTTATCATACAACTCTTGGGTAGTATGCAACTCTCAGTTATCATACAACTCTTGGGTAGTATACAACTCTTGGGTAGTATACAACTCTCAGGTATCATACAACTCTTGGGTAGTATACAACTCTCAGTTATCATACAACTCTTGGGTAGTATACAACTCTTGGGTAGTATACAACTCTCAGTTATCATACAACTCTTGGGTAGTATACAACTCTTGGGTAGTATACAACTCTCAGGTATCATACAACTCTTGGGTAGTATGCAACTCTTGGGTAGCATACAACTCTTGGGTAGTATACAACTCTCAGTTATCATACAACTCTTGGGTAGTATGCAACTCTTGAGTAGTATACAACTCTCAGGTATCATACAACTCTTGGGTAGTTGGCAACTCTTGGGTAGTATACAACTCTCAGGTATCATACAACTCTTGGGTAGTATGCAACTCTTGGGTAGCATACAACTCTTGGGTAGTATACAACTCTCAGGTATCATACAACTCTTGGGTAGTATGTAACTCTTGGGTAGCATACAACTCTTGGGTAGTATACAACTCTCAGGTATCATACAACTCTTGGGTAGTATGCAACTCTTGAGTAGTATACAACTCTCAGGTATCATACAACTCTTGGGTAGTATACAACTCTCAGGTATCATACAACTCTTGGGTAGTATGCAACTCTTGGGTAGCATACAACTCTTGGGTAGTATACAACTCTCAGGTATCATACAACTCTTGGGTAGTATACAACTCTTGAGTAGTATACAACTCTCAGGTATCATACAACTCTTGGGTAGTATACAACTCTCAGGTATCATACAACTCTTGGGTAGTATGCAACTCTTGGGTAGTATACAACTCTTGGGTAGTATACAACTCTCAGGTAGTATACAACTCTTGGGTAGCATACAACTCTTGGGTAGCATACAACTCTTGGGTAGTATGCAACTCTTGGGTATCATACAACTCTTGGGTAGTATGCAACTCTCAGGTATCATACAACTCTTGGGTAGTATGCAACTCTTGGGTATCATACAACTCTTGGGTAGTATACAACTCTCAGGTATCATACAACTCTTGGGTAGTATGCAACTCTCAGGTATCATACAACTCTTGGGTAGTATGCAACTCTTGGGTAGTATACAACTCTTGGGTAGTATACAACTCTCAGTTATCATACAACTCTTGGGTAGTATGCAACTCTTGAGTAGTATACAACTCTCAGGTATCATACAACTCTTGGGTAGTATGCAACTCTTGGGTAGCATACAACTCTTGGGTAGTATACAACTCTCAGTTATCATACAACTCTTGGGTAGTATGCAACTCTCAGTTATCATACAACTCTTGGGTAGTATACAACTCTTGGGTAGTATACAACTCTCAGGTATCATACAACTCTTGGGTAGTATACAACTCTCAGTTATCATACAACTCTTGGGTAGTATACAACTCTTGGGTAGTATACAACTCTCAGTTATCATACAACTCTTGGGTAGTATACAACTCTTGGGTAGTATACAACTCTCAGGTATCATACAACTCTTGGGTAGTATGCAACTCTTGGGTAGCATACAACTCTTGGGTAGTATACAACTCTCAGTTATCATACAACTCTTGGGTAGTATGCAACTCTTGAGTAGTATACAACTCTCAGGTATCATACAACTCTTGGGTAGTTGGCAACTCTTGGGTAGTATACAACTCTCAGGTATCATACAACTCTTGGGTAGTATGCAACTCTTGGGTAGCATACAACTCTTGGGTAGTATACAACTCTCAGGTATCATACAACTCTTGGGTAGTATGCAACTCTTGGGTAGCATACAACTCTTGGGTAGTATACAACTCTCAGGTATCATACAACTCTTGGGTAGTATGCAACTCTTGAGTAGTATACAACTCTCAGGTATCATACAACTCTTGGGTAGTATACAACTCTCAGGTATCATACAACTCTTGGGTAGTATGCAACTCTTGGGTAGCATACAACTCTTGGGTAGTATACAACTCTCAGGTATCATACAACTCTTGGGTAGTATACAACTCTTGAGTAGTATACAACTCTCAGGTATCATACAACTCTTGGGTAGTATACAACTCTCAGGTATCATACAACTCTTGGGTAGTATGCAACTCTTGGGTAGTATACAACTCTTGGGTAGTATACAACTCTCAGGTAGTATACAACTCTTGGGTAGCATACAACTCTTGGGTAGCATACAACTCTTGGGTAGTATGCAACTCTTGGGTATCATACAACTCTTGGGTAGTATGCAACTCTCAGGTATCATACAACTCTTGGGTAGTATGCAACTCTTGGGTATCATACAACTCTTGGGTAGTATACAACTCTCAGGTATCATACAACTCTTGGGTAGTATGCAACTCTCAGGTATCATACGACTCTTGGGTAGTATGCAACTCTTGGGTAGCATACAACTCTTGAGTAGTATACAACTCTCAGGTATCATACAACTCTTGGGTAGTATACAACTCTCAGGTATCATACAACTCTTGGGTAGTATGCAACTCTTGGGTAGCATACAACTCTCAGGTATCATACAACACTTGGGTAGTATGCAACTCTTGGGTATCATACAACTCTTGGGTAGTATACAACTCCCAGGTATCATACAACTCTTGGGTAGTATGCAACTCTTGAGTAGTATATAACTCTCAGGTATCATACAACTCTTGGGTAGTATGCAACTCTTGGGTAGCATACAACTCTTGGGTAGTATACAACTCTCAGGTATCATACAACTCTTGGGTAGTATGCAACTCTTGAGTAGTATACAACTCTCAGGTATCATACAACTCTTGGGTAGTATGCAACTCTCAGGTATCATACAACTCTTGGGTAGTATGCAACTCTTGGGTATCATACAACTCTTGGGTAGTATGCAACTCTTGGGTAGCATACAACTCTTGGGTAGTATACAACTCTCAGGTATCATACAACTCTTGGGTAGTATGCAACTCTTGGGTAGCATACAACTCTTGGGTAGTATACAACTCTCAGGTATCATACAACTCTTGGGTAGTATGCAACTCTTGAGTAGTATACAACTCTCAGGTATCATACAACTCTTGGGTAGTATACAACTCTCAGGTATCATACAACTCTTGGGTAGTATGCAACTCTTGGGTAGCATACAACTCTTGGGTAGTATACAACTCTCAGGTATCATACAACTCTTGGGTAGTATGCAACTCTTGGGTAGCATACAACTCTTGGGTATCATACAACTCTTGGGTAGTATACAACTCTTGGGTAGCATACAACTCTTGGGTAGTATGCAACTCTTGGGTATCATAAAACTCTTGGGTAGCATACAACTCTTGGGTAGTATGCAACTCTCAGGTATCATACAACTCTTGGGTAGTATGCAACTCTTGAGTAGTATACAACTCTCAGGTATCATACAACTCTTGGGTAGTATACAACTCTTGGGTATAATACAACTCTTGGGTAGTATGCAACTCTCAGGTATCATACAACTCTTGGGTAGTATGCAACTCTTGAGTAGTATACAACTCTCAGGTATCATACAACTCTTGGGTAGTATACAACTCTCAGGTATCATACAACTCTTGGGTAGTATGCAACTCTTGGGTAGCATACAACTCTTGGGTAGTATACAACTCTCAGGTATCATACAACTCTTGGGTAGTATACAACTCTTGAGTAGTATACAACTCTCAGGTATCATACAACTCTTGGGTAGTATACAACTCTCAGGTATCATACAACTCTTGGGTAGTATGCAACTCTTGGGTAGCATACAACTCTTGGGTAGTATACAACTCTCAGGTATCATACAACTCTTGGGTAGTATACAACTCTCAGGTATCATACAACTCTTGGGTAGTATACAACTCTCAGGTATCATACAACTCTTGGGTAGTATGCAACTCTTGGGTAGCATACAACTCTTGGGTAGTATACAACTCTCAGGTATCATACAACTCTTGGGTAGTATACAACTCTCAGGTAGCATACAACTCTTGGGTAGTATACAACTCTTGGGTAGTATGCAACTCTTGGGTAGTATACAACTCTTGGGTATCATACAACTCTTGGGTAGTATACAACTCTTGGGTAGCATACAACTCTTGGGTAGTATACAACTCTTGGGTATCATACAACTCTTGGGTAGTATACAACTCTTGGGTAGCATACAACTCTTGGGTAGTATGCAACTCTTGGGTATCATACAACTCTTGGGTAGCATACAACTCTTGAGTAGTATACAACTCTCAGGTATCATACAACTCTTGGGTAGTATGCAACTCTTGGGTAGCATACAACTCTTGGGTAGTATGCAACTCTCAGGTATCATACAACTCTTGGGTAGTATGCAACTCTTGAGTAGTATACAACTCTCAGGTATCATACAACTCTTGGGTAGTATACAACTCTTGGGTATCATACAACTCTTGGGTAGTATGCAACTCTCAGGTATCATACAACTCTTGGGTAGTATGCAACTCTTGAGTAGTATACAACTCTCAGGTATCATACAACTCTTGGGTAGTATACAACTCTCAGGTATCATACAACTCTTGGGTAGTATGCAACTCTTGGGTAGCATACAACTCTTGGGTAGTATACAACTCTCAGTTATCATACAACTCTTGGGTAGTATACAACTCTTGAGTAGTATACAACTCTCAGGTACCATACAACTCTTGGGTAGTATGCAACTCTCAGGTATCATACAACTCTTGGGTAATATGCAACTCTTGGGTAGCATACAACTCTTGGGTAGTATACAACTCTAAGGTATCATACAACTCTTGGGTAGTATACAACTCTCAGGTATCATACAACTCTTGGGTAGTATACAACTCTCAGGTATCATACAACTCTTGGGTAGTATACAACTCTCAGGTATCATACAACTCTTGGGTAGCATACAACTCTTGGGTAGTATACAACTCTCAGGTATCATACAACTCTTGGGTAGTATGCAACTCTTGGGTAGCATACAACTCTTGGGTAGTATACAACTCTCAGGTATCATACAACTCTTGGGTAGTATACAACTCTCAGGTAGCATACAACTCTTGGGTAGTATACAACTCTTGGGTAGTATACAACTCTTGGGTAGTATACAACTCTTGGGTAGTATGCAACTCTTGGGTAGCATACAACTCTTGGGTAGTATACAACTCTCAGGTATCATACAACTCTTGGGTAGTATGCAACTCTTGGGTAGTATACAACTCTTGGGTAGTATACAACTCTCAGTTATCATACAACTCTTGGGTAGTATGCAACTCTTGAGTAGTATACAACTCTCAGGTATCATACAACTCTTGGGTAGTATGCAACTCTTGGGTAGCATACAACTCTTGGGTAGTATACAACTCTCAGTTATCATACAACTCTTGGGTAGTATGCAACTCTCAGTTATCATACAACTCTTGGGTAGTATACAACTCTTGGGTAGTATACAACTCTCAGGTATCATACAACTCTTGGGTAGTATACAACTCTCAGTTATCATACAACTCTTGGGTAGTATACAACTCTTGGGTAGTATACAACTCTCAGTTATCATACAACTCTTGGGTAGTATACAACTCTTGGGTAGTATACAACTCTCAGGTATCATACAACTCTTGGGTAGTATGCAACTCTTGGGTAGCATACAACTCTTGGGTAGTATACAACTCTCAGTTATCATACAACTCTTGGGTAGTATGCAACTCTTGAGTAGTATACAACTCTCAGGTATCATACAACTCTTGGGTAGTTGGCAACTCTTGGGTAGTATACAACTCTCAGGTATCATACAACTCTTGGGTAGTATGCAACTCTTGGGTAGCATACAACTCTTGGGTAGTATACAACTCTCAGGTATCATACAACTCTTGGGTAGTATGCAACTCTTGGGTAGCATACAACTCTTGGGTAGTATACAACTCTCAGGTATCATACAACTCTTGGGTAGTATGCAACTCTTGAGTAGTATACAACTCTCAGGTATCATACAACTCTTGGGTAGTATACAACTCTCAGGTATCATACAACTCTTGGGTAGTATGCAACTCTTGGGTAGCATACAACTCTTGGGTAGTATACAACTCTCAGGTATCATACAACTCTTGGGTAGTATACAACTCTTGAGTAGTATACAACTCTCAGGTATCATACAACTCTTGGGTAGTATACAACTCTCAGGTATCATACAACTCTTGGGTAGTATGCAACTCTCAGGTATCATACAACTCTTGGGTAGTATGCAACTCTTGGGTAGCATACAACTCTTGGGTAGTATACAACTCTCAGGTATCATACAACTCTTGGGTAGTATACAACTCTCAGGTATCATACAACTCTTAGGTAGTATACAACTCTCAGGTATCATACAACTCTTGGGTAGTATGCAACTCTTGGGTAGCATACAACTCTTGGGTAGTATACAACTCTCAGGTATCATACAACTCTTGGGTAGTATACAACTCTCAGGTAGCATACAACTCTTGGGTAGTATACAACTCTTGGGTAGTATACAACTCTTGGGTAGTATACAACTCTTGGGTATCATACAACTCTTGGGTAGTATACAACTCTCAGGTATCATGCAACTCTTGGGTAGTATACAACTCTCAGGTAGCATACAACTCTTGGGTAGTATACAACTCTTGGGTAGTATACAACTCTTGGGTAGTATACAACTCTTGGGTATCATACAACTCTTGGGTAGTATACAACTCTTGGGTAGTATGCAACTCTTGGGTAGTATACAACTCTCAGGTATCATGCAACTCTTGGGTAGTATACAACTCTTGGGTATCATACAACTCTTGGGTAGTATGCAACTCTCAGGTATCATACAACTCTTGGGTAGTATACAACTCTTGGGTAGTATGCAATTCTTGGGTAGTATACAACTCTCCGGTATCATGCAACTCTTGGGTAGTATACAACTCTTGGGTATCATACAACTCTTGGGTAGCATACAACTCTTGGGTAGTATACAACTCTCAGGTATCATACAACTCTTGGGTAGTATATAACTCTCAGGTATCATACAACTCTTGGGTAGTATACAACTCTTGGGTAGTATACAACTCTTGGGTAGTATGCAACTCTTGGGTAGTATACAACTCTTGGGTATCATACAACTCTTGGGTAGTATGCAACTCTTGGGTAGCATACAACTCTTGGGTAGTATACAACTCTCAGGTATCATACAACTCTTGGGTAGTATACAACTCTCAGGTATCATACAACTCTTGGGTAGTATGCAACTCTTGGGTAGCATACAACTCTTGGGTAGTATACAACTCTCAGGTATCATACAACTCTTGGGTAGTATGCAACTCTTGGGTAGCATACAACTCTTGGGTAGTATACAACTCTCAGGTATCATACAACTCTTGGGTAGTATGCAACTCTTGGGTAGCATACAACTCTTGGGTAGTATGCAACTCTCAGGTATCATACAACTCTTGGGTAGTATACAACTCTTGGGTAGTATGCAATTCTTGGGTAGTATACAACTCTCCGGTATCATGCAACTCTTGGGTAGTATACAACTCTTGGGTATCATACAACTCTTGGGTAGCATACAACTCTTGGGTAGTATACAACTCTCAGGTATCATACAACTCTTGGGTAGTATATAACTCTCAGGTATCATACAACTCTTGGGTAGTATACAACTCTTGGGTAGTATACAACTCTTGGGTAGTATGCAACTCTTGGGTAGTATACAACTCTTGGGTATCATACAACTCTTGGGTAGTATGCAACTCTTGGGTAGCATACAACTCTTGGGTAGTATACAACTCTCAGGTATCATACAACTCTTGGGTAGTATACAACTCTCAGGTATCATACAACTCTTGGGTAGTATGCAACATTTGGGTAGCATACAACTCTTGGGTAGTATACAACTCTCAGGTATCATACAACTCTTGGGTAGTATGCAACTCTTGGGTAGCATACAACTCTTGGGTAGTATACAACTCTCAGGTATCATACAACTCTTGGGTAGTATACAACTCTCAGGTATCATACAACTCTTGGGTAGTATACAACTCTCAGGTATCATACAACTCTTGGGTAGTATGCAACTCTTGGGTAGCATACAACTCTTGGGTAGTATACAACTCTCAGGTATCATACAACTCTTGGGTAGTATACAACTCTCAGGTATCATACAACTCTTGGGTAGCATACAACTCTTGGGTAGTATACAACTCTCAGGTATCATACAACTCTTGGGTAGTATGCAACTCTTGGGTAGCATACAACTCTTGGGTAGTATACAACTCTCAGGTATCATACAACTCTTGGGTAGTATACAACTCTCAGGTAGCATACAACTCTTGGGTAGTATACAACTCTTGGGTAGTATACAACTCTTGGGTAGTATACAACTCTTGGGTAGTATGCAACTCTTGGGTAGCATACAACTCTTGGGTAGTATACAACTCTCAGGTATCATACAACTCTTGGGTAGTATGCAACTCTTGGGTAGTATACAACTCTTGGGTAGTATACAACTCTCAGTTATCATACAACTCTTGGGTAGTATGCAACTCTTGAGTAGTATACAACTCTCAGGTATCATACAACTCTTGGGTAGTATGCAACTCTTGGGTAGCATACAACTCTTGGGTAGTATACAACTCTCAGTTATCATACAACTCTTGGGTAGTATGCAACTCTCAGTTATCATACAACTCTTGGGTAGTATACAACTCTTGGGTAGTATACAACTCTCAGGTATCATACAACTCTTGGGTAGTATACAACTCTCAGTTATCATACAACTCTTGGGTAGTATACAACTCTTGGGTAGTATACAACTCTCAGTTATCATACAACTCTTGGGTAGTATACAACTCTTGGGTAGTATACAACTCTCAGGTATCATACAACTCTTGGGTAGTATGCAACTCTTGGGTAGCATACAACTCTTGGGTAGTATACAACTCTCAGTTATCATACAACTCTTGGGTAGTATGCAACTCTTGGGTAGCATACAACTCTTGGGTAGTATACAACTCTTGGGTAGTATACAACTCTCAGGTATCATACAACTCTTGGGTAGTATGCAACTCTTGGGTAGCATACAACTCTTGGGTAGTATACAACTCTCAGTTATCATACAACTCTTGGGTAGTATGCAACTCTTGAGTAGTATACAACTCTCAGGTATCATACAACTCTTGGGTAGTAGGCAACTCTTGGGTAGTATACAACTCTCAGGTATCATACAACTCTTGGGTAGTATGCAACTCTTGGGTAGCATACAACTCTTGGGTAGTATACAACTCTCAGGTATCATACAACTCTTGGGTAGTATGCAACTCTTGGGTAGCATACAACTCTTGGGTAGTATGCAACTCTCAGGTATCATACAACTCTTGGGTAGTATACAACTCTCAGGTATCATACAACTCTTGGGTAGTATGCAACTCTTGAGTAGTATACAACTCTCAGGTATCATACAACTCTTGGGTAGTATACAACTCTCAGGTATCATACAACTCTTGGGTAGTATGCAACTCTTGGGTAGCATACAACTCTTGGGTAGTATACAACTCTCAGGTATCATACAACTCTTGGGTAGTATACAACTCTTGAGTAGTATACAACTCTCAGGTATCATACAACTCTTGGGTAGTATACAACTCTCAGGTATCATACAACTCTTGGGTAGTATGCAACTCTCAGGTATCATACAACTCTTGGGTAGTATGCAACTCTTGGGTAGCATACAACTCTTGGGTAGTATACAACTCTCAGGTATCATACAACTCTTGGGTAGTATACAACTCTCAGGTATCATACAACTCTTGGGTAGTATACAACTCTCAGGTATCATACAACTCTTGGGTAGTATGCAACTCTTGGGTAGCATACAACTCTTGGGTAGTATACAACTCTCAGGTATCATACAACTCTTGGGTAGTATACAACTCTCAGGTAGCATACAACTCTTGGGTAGTATACAACTCTTGGGTAGTATACAACTCTTGGGTAGTATACAACTCTTGGGTATCATACAACTCTTGGGTAGTATACAACTCTCAGGTATCATGCAACTCTTGGGTAGTATACAACTCTCAGGTAGCATACAACTCTTGGGTAGTATACAACTCTTGGGTAGTATACAACTCTTGGGTAGTATACAACTCTTGGGTAGTATACAACTCTTGGGTATCATACAACTCTTGGGTAGTATACAACTCTTGGGTAGTATGCAACTCTTGGGTAGTATACAACTCTCAGGTATCATGCAACTCTTGGGTAGTATACAACTCTTGGGTAGTATGCAACTCTTGGGTAGTATACAACTCTCAGGTATCATACAACTCTTGGGTAGTATACAACTCTTGGGTAGTATGCAATTCTTGGGTAGTATACAACTCTCCGGTATCATGCAACTCTTGGGTAGTATACAACTCTTGGGTATCATACAACTCTTGGGTAGCATACAACTCTTGGGTAGTATACAACTCTCAGGTATCATACAACTCTTGGGTAGTATATAACTCTCAGGTATCATACAACTCTTGGGTAGTATACAACTCTTGGGTAGTATACAACTGTTGGGTAGTATGCAACTCTTGGGTAGTATACAACTCTTGGGTATCATACAACTCTTGGGTAGTATGCAACTCTTGGGTAGCATACAACTCTTGGGTAGTATGCAACTCTTGGGTAGCATACAACTCTTGGGTAGTATCCAACTCTCAGGTATCATACAACTCTTGGGTAGTATACAACTCTCAGGTAGCATACAACTCTTGGGTAGTATACAACTCTTGGGTAGTATGCAACTCTTGGGTAGTATACAACTCTTGGGTATCATACAACTCTTGGGTAGTATACAACTCTTGGGTAGCATACAACTCTTGGGTATCATACAACTCTTGGGTAGTATGCAACTCTTGGGTAGCATACAACTCTTGGGTAGTATGCAACTCTCAGGTATCATACAACTCTTGGGTAGTATGCAACTCTTGAGTAGTATACAACTCTCAGGTATCATACAACTCTTGGGTAGTATACAACTCTTGGGTATCATACAACTCTTGGGTAGTATGCAACTCTCAGGTATCATACAACTCTTGGGTAGTATGCAACTCTTGAGTAGTATACAACTCTCAGGTATCATACAACTCTTGGGTAGTATACAACTCTCAGGTATCATACAACTCTTGGGTAGTATGCAACTCTTGGGTAGCATACAACTCTTGGGTATCATACAACTCTTGGGTAGTATGCAACTCTCAGGTATCATACAACTCTTGGGTAGTATGCAACTCTTGGGTAGCATACAACTCTTGGGTAGTATGCAACTCTCAGGTATCATACAACTCTTGGGTAGTATACAACTCTCAGGTATCATACAACTCTTGGGTAGTATACAACTCTCAGGTATCATACAACTCTTGGGTAGTATGCAACTCTTGGGTAGCATACAACTCTTGGGTAGTATACAACTCTCAGGTATCATACAACTCTTGGGTAGTATACAACTCTCAGGTAGCATACAACTCTTGGGTAGTATACAACTCTTGGGTAGTATACAACTCTTGGGTAGTATACAACTCTTGGGTATCATACAACTCTTGGGTAGTATACAACTCTCAGGTATCATGCAACTCTTGGGTAGTATACAACTCTCAGGTAGCATACAACTCTTGGGTAGTATACAACTCTTGGGTAGTATACAACTCTTGGGTAGTATACAACTCTTGGGTAGTATACAACTCTTGGGTATCATACAACTCTTGGGTAGTATACAACTCTTGGGTAGTATGCAACTCTTGGGTAGTATACAACTCTCAGGTATCATGCAACTCTTGGGTAGTATACAACTCTTGGGTATCATACAACTCTTGGGTAGTATGCAACTCTCAGGTATCATACAACTCTTGGGTAGTATACAACTCTTGGGTAGTATGCAATTCTTGGGTAGTATACAACTCTCCGGTATCATGCAACTCTTGGGTAGTATACAACTCTTGGGTATCATACAACTCTTGGGTAGCATACAACTCTTGGGTAGTATACAACTCTCAGGTATCATACAACTCTTGGGTAGTATATAACTCTCAGGTATCATACAACTCTTGGGTAGTATACAACTCTTGGGTAGTATACAACTCTTGGGTAGTATGCAACTCTTGGGTAGTATACAACTCTTGGGTATCATACAACTCTTGGGTAGTATGCAACTCTTGGGTAGCATACAACTCTTGGGTAGTATGCAACTCTTGGGTAGCATACAACTCTTGGGTAGTATCCAACTCTCAGGTATCATACAACTCTTGGGTAGTATACAACTCTCAGGTAGCATACAACTCTTGGGTAGTATACAACTCTTGGGTAGTATGCAACTCTTGGGTAGTATACAACTCTTGGGTATCATACAACTCTTGGGTAGTATACAACTCTTGGGTAGCATACAACTCTTGGGTATCATACAACTCTTGGGTAGTATGCAACTCTTGGGTAGCATACAACTCTTGGGTAGTATGCAACTCTCAGGTATCATACAACTCTTGGGTAGTATGCAACTCTTGAGTAGTATACAACTCTCAGGTATCATACAACTCTTGGGTAGTATACAACTCTTGGGTATCATACAACTCTTGGGTAGTATGCAACTCTCAGGTATCATACAACTCTTGGGTAGTATGCAACTCTTGAGTAGTATACAACTCTCAGGTATCATACAACTCTTGGGTAGTATACAACTCTCAGGTATCATACAACTCTTGGGTAGTATGCAACTCTTGGGTAGCATACAACTCTTGGGTAGTATACAACTCTCAGGTATCATACAACTCTTGGGTAGTATACAACTCTTGAGTAGTATACAACTCTCAGGTACCATACAACTCTTGGGTAGTATACAACTCTCAGGTATCATACAACTCTTGGGTAGTATGCAACTCTTGGGTAGCATACAACTCTTGGGTAGTATACAACTCTAAGGTATCATACAACTCTTGGGTAGTATACAACTCTCAGGTATCATACAACTCTTGGGTAGTATACAACTCTCAGGTATCATACAACTCTTGGGTAGCATACAACTCTTGGGTAGTATACAACTCTCAGGTATCATACAACTCTTGGGTAGTATACAACTCTCAGGTAGCATACAACTCTTGGGTAGTATACAACTCGTGGGTAGTATACAACTCTTGGGTAGTATACAACTCTTGGGTAGTATGCAACTCTTGGGTAGTATGCAACTCTTGGGTAGCATACAACTCTTGGGTAGTATACAACTCTCAGGTATCATACAACTCTTGGGTAGTATGCAACTCTTGGGTAGCATACAACTCTTGGGTAGTATACAACTCTCAGGTATCATACAACTCTTGGGTAGTATACAACTCTCAGGTAGCATACAACTCTTGGGTAGTATACAACTCTTGGGTAGTATACAACTCTTGGGTAGTATACAACTCTTGGGTAGTATGCAACTCTTGGGTAGCATACAACTCTTGGGTAGTATACAACTCTCAGGTATCATACAACTCTTGGGTAGTATGCAACTCTTGGGTAGTATACAACTCTTGGGTAGTATACAACTCTCAGTTATCATACAACTCTTGGGTAGTATGCAACTCTTGAGTAGTATACAACTCTCAGGTATCATACAACTCTTGGGTAGTATGCAACTCTTGGGTAGCATACAACTCTTGGGTAGTATACAACTCTCAGTTATCATACAACTCTTGGGTAGTATGCAACTCTCAGTTATCATACAACTCTTGGGTAGTATACAACTCTTGGGTAGTATACAACTCTCAGGTATCATACAACTCTTGGGTAGTATACAACTCTCAGTTATCATACAACTCTTGGGTAGTATACAACTCTTGGGTAGTATACAACTCTCAGTTATCATACAACTCTTGGGTAGTATACAACTCTTGGGTAGTATACAACTCTCAGGTATCATACAACTCATGGGTAGTATGCAACTCTTGGGTAGCATACAACTCTTGGGTAGTATACAACTCTCAGTTATCATACAACTCTTGGGTAGTATGCAACTCTTGAGTAGTATACAACTCTCAGGTATCATACAACTCTTGGGTAGTAGGCAACTCTTGGGTAGTATACAACTCTCAGGTATCATACAACTCTTGGGTAGTATGCAACTCTTGGGTAGCATACAACTCTTGGGTAGTATACAACTCTCAGGTATCATACAACTCTTGGGTAGTATGCAACTCTTGGGTAGCATACAACTCTTGGGTAGTATACAACTCTCAGGTATCATACAACTCTTGGGTAGTATGCAACTCTTGAGTAGTATACAACTCTCAGGTATCATACAACTCTTGGGTAGTATACAAATCTCAGGTATCATACAACTCTTGGGTAGTATGCAACTCTTGGGTAGCATACAACTCTTGGGTAGTATACAACTCTCAGGTATCATACAACTCTTGGGTAGTATACAACTCTCAGGTATCATACAACTCTTGGGTAGTATGCAACTCTCAGGTATCATACAACTCTTGGGTAGTATACAAATCTCAGGTATCATACAACTCTTGGGTAGTATGCAACTCTTGGGTAGCATACAACTCTTGGGTAGTATACAACTCTCAGGTATCATACAACTCTTGGGTAGTATACAACTCTCAGGTATCATACAACTCTTGGGTAGTATGCAACTCTCAGGTATCATACAACTCTTGGGTAGTATGCAACTCTTGGGTAGCATACAACTCTTGGGTACTATACAACTCTCAGGTATCATACAACTCTTGGGTAGTATACAACTCTCAGGTATCATACAACTCTTGGGTAGTATACAACTCTCAGGTATCATACAACTCTTGGGTAGTATGCAACTCTTGGGTAGCATACAACTCTTGGGTAGTATACAACTCTCAGGTATCATACAACTCTTGGGTAGTATACAACTCTCAGGTAGCATACAACTCTTGGGTAGTATACAACTCTTGGGTAGTATACAACTCTTGGGTAGTATACAACTCTTGGGTATCATACAACTCTTGGGTAGTATACAACTCTCAGGTATCATGCAACTCTTGGGTAGTATACAACTCTCAGGTAGCATACAACTCTTGGGTAGTATACAACTCTTGTGTAGTATACAACTCTTGGGTAGTATACAACTCTTGGGTAGTATACAACTCTTGGGTATCATACAACTCTTGGGTAGTATACAACTCTTGGGTAGTATGCAACTCTTGGGTAGTATACAACTCTCAGGTATCATGCAACTCTTGGGTAGTATACAACTCTTGGGTATCATACAACTCTTGGGTAGTATGCAACTCTCAGGTATCATACAACTCTTGGGTAGTATACAACTCTTGGGTAGTATGCAATTCTTGGGTAGTATACAACTCTCCGGTATCATGCAACTCTTGGGTAGTATACAACTCTTGGGTATCATACAACTCTTGGGTAGCATACAACTCTTGGGTAGTATACAACTCTCAGGTATCATACAACTCTTGGGTAGTATATAACTCTCAGGTATCATACAACTCTTGGGTAGTATACAACTCTTGGGTAGTATACAACTCTTGGGTAGTATGCAACTCTTGGGTAGTATACAACTCTTGGGTATCATACAACTCTTGGGTAGTATGCAACTCTTGGGTAGCATACAACTCTTGGGTAGTATACAACTCTCAGGTATCATACAACTCTTGGGTAGTATACAACTCTCAGGTATCATACAACTCTTGGGTAGTATGCAACTCTTGGGTAGCATACAACTCTTGGGTAGTATGCAACTCTCAGGTATCATACAACTCTTGGGTAGTATACAACTCTTGAGTAGTATACAACTCTCAGGTATCATACAACTCTTGGGTAGTATACAACTCTCAGGTATCATACAACTCTTGGGTAGTATGCAACTCTTGGGTAGCATACAACTCTTGGGTAGTATACAACTCTCAGGTATCATACAACTCTTGGGTAGTATACAACTCTCAGGTATCATACAACTCTTGGGTAGTATACAACTCTCAGGTATCATACAACTCTTGGGTAGTATGCAACTCTTGGGTAGCATACAACTCTTGGGTAGTATACAACTCTCAGGTATCATACAACTCTTGGGTAGTATACAACTCTCAGGTATCATACAACTCTTGGGTAGCATACAACTCTTGGGTAGTATACAACTCTCAGGTATCATACAACTCTTGGGTAGTATGCAACTCTTGGGTAGCATACAACTCTTGGGTAGTATACAACTCTCAGGTATCATACAACTCTTGGGTAGTATACAACTCTCAGGTAGCATACAACTCTTGGGTAGTATACAACTCTTGGGTAGTATACAACTCTTGGGTAGTATACAACTCTTGGGTAGTATGCAACTCTTGGGTAGCATACAACTCTTGGGTAGTATACAACTCTCAGGTATCATACAACTCTTGGGTAGTATGCAACTCTTTGGTAGTATACAACTCTTGGGTAGTATACAACTCTCAGTTATCATACAACTCTTGGGTAGTATGCAACTCTTGAGTAGTATACAACTCTCAGGTATCATACAACTCTTGGGTAGTATGCAACTCTTGGGTAGCATACAACTCTTGGGTAGTATACAACTCTCAGTTATCATACAACTCTTGGGTAGTATGCAACTCTCAGTTATCATACAACTCTTGGGTAGTATACAACTCTTGGGTAGTATACAACTCTCAGGTATCATACAACTCTTGGGTAGTATACAACTCTCAGTTATCATACAACTCTTGGGTAGTATACAACTCTTGGGTAGTATACAACTCTCAGTTATCATACAACTCTTGGGTAGTATACAACTTTTGGGTAGTATACAACTCTCAGGTATCATACAACTCTTGGGTAGTATGCAACTCTTGGGTAGCATACAACTCTTGGGTAGTATACAACTCTCAGTTATCATACAACTCTTGGGTAGTTTGCAACTCTTGGGTAGTATACAACTCTCAGGTATCAAACAACTCTTGGGTAGTAGGCAACTCTTGGGTAGTATACAACTCTCAGGTATCATACAACTCTTGGGTAGTATGCAACTCTTGGGTAGCATACAACTCTTGGGTAGTATACAACTCTCAGGTATCATACAACTCTTGGGTAGTATGCAACTCTTGGGTAGCATACAACTCTTGGGTAGTATACAACTCTCAGGTATCATACAACTCTTGGGTAGTATGCAACTCTTGAGTAGTATACAACTCTCAGGTATCATACAACTCTTGGGTAGTATACAACTCTCAGGTATCATACAACTCTTGGGTAGTATGCAACTCTTGGGTAGCATACAACTCTTGGGTAGTATACAACTCTCAGGTATCATACAACTCTTGGGTAGTATACAACTCTTGAGTAGTATACAACTCTCAGGTATCATACAACTCTTGGGTAGTATACAACTCTCAGGTATCATACAACTCTTGGGTAGTATGCAACTCTCAGGTATCATACAACTCTTGGGTAGTATGCAACTCTTGGGTAGCATACAACTCTTGGGTAGTATACAACTCTCAGGTATCATACAACTCTTGGGTAGTATACAACTCTCAGGTATCATACAACTCTTGGGTAGTATACAACTTTCAGGTATCATACAACTCTTGGGTAGTATGCAACTCTTGGGTAGCATACAACTCTTGGGTAGTATACAACTCTCAGGTATCATACAACTCTTGGGTAGTATACAACTCTCAGGTAGCATACAACTCTTGGGTAGTATACAACTCTTGGGTAGTATACAACTCTTGGGTAGAATACAACTCTTGGGTATCATACAACTCTTGGGTAGTATACAACTCTCAGGTATCATGCAACTCTTGGGTAGTATACAACTCTCAGGTAGCATACAACTCTTGGGTAGTATACAACTCTTGGGTAGTATACAACTCTTGGGTAGTATACAACTCTTGGGTATCATACAACTCTTGGGTAGTATACAACTCTTGGGTAGTATGCAACTCTTGGGTAGTATACAACTCTCAGGTATCATGCAACTCTTGGGTAGTATACAACTCTTGGGTATCATACAACTCTTGGGTAGTATGCAACTCTCAGGTATCATACAACTCTTGGGTAGTATACAACTCTTGGGTAGTATGCAATTCTTGGGTAGTATACAACTCTCCGGTATCATGCAACTCTTGGGTAGTATACAACTCTTGGGTATCATACAACTCTTGGGTAGCATACAACTCTTGGGTAGTATACAACTCTCAGGTATCATACAACTCTTGGGTAGTATATAACTCTCAGGTATCATACAACTCTTGGGTAGTATACAACTCTTGGGTAGTATACAACTCTTGGGTAGTATGCAACTCTTGGGTAGTATACAACTCTTGGGTATCATACAACTCTTGGGTAGTATGCAACTCTTGGGTAGCATACAACTCTTGGGTAGTATACAACTCTCAGGTATCATACAACTCTTGGGTATTATACAACTCTCAGGTATCATACAACTCTTGGGTAGTATGCAACTCTTGGGTAGCATACAACTCTTGGGTAGTATACAACTCTCAGGTATCATACAACTCTTGGGTAGTATACAACTCTTGAGTAGTATACAACTCTCAGGTATCATACAACTCTTGGGTAGTATACAACTCTCAGGTATCATACAACTCTTGGGTAGTATGCAACTCTTGGGTAGCATACAACTCTTGGGTAGTATACAACTCTCAGGTATCATACAACTCTTGGGTAGTATACAACTCTCAGGTATCATACAACTCTTGGGTAGTATACAACTCTTGGGTAGTATACAACTCTTGGGTAGTATACAACTCTTGGGTAGTATGCAACTCTTGGGTAGCATACAACTCTTGGGTAGTATACAACTCTCAGGTATCATACAACTCTTGGGTAGTATGCAACTCTTGGGTAGTATACAACTCTTGGGTAGTATACAACTCTCAGTTATCATACAACTCTTGGGTAGTATGCAACTCTTGAGTAGTATACAACTCTCAGGTATCATACAACTCTTGGGTAGTATGCAACTCTTGGGTAGCATACAACTCTTGGGTAGTATACAACTCTCAGTTATCATACAACTCTTGGGTAGTATGCAACTCTCAGTTATCATACAACTCTTGGGTAGTATACAACTCTTGGGTAGTATACAACTCTCAGGTATCATACAACTCTTGGGTAGTATACAACTCTCAGTTATCATACAACTCTTGGGTAGTATACAACTCTTGGGTAGTATACAACTCTCAGTTATCATACAACTCTTGGGTAGTATACAACTCTTGGGTAGTATACAACTCTCAGGTATCATACAACTCTTGGGTAGTATGCAACTCTTGGGTAGCATACAACTCTTGGGTAGTATACAACTCTCAGTTATCATACAACTCTTGGGTAGTTTGCAACTCTTGGGTAGTATACAACTCTCAGGTATCATACAACTCTTGGGTAGTAGGCAACTCTTGGGTAGTATACAACTCTCAGGTATCATACAACTCTTGGGTAGTATGCAACTCTTGGGTAGCATACAACTCTTGGGTAGTATACAACTCTCAGGTATCATACAACTCTTGGGTAGTATGCAACTCTTGGGTAGCATACAACTCTTGGGTAGTATACAACTCTCAGGTATCATACAACTCTTGGGTAGTATGCAACTCTTGAGTAGTATACAACTCTCAGGTATCATACAACTCTTGGGTAGTATACAACTCTCAGGTATCATACAACTCTTGGGTAGTATGCAACTCTTGGGTAGCATACAACTCTTGGGTAGTATACAACTCTCAGGTATCATACAACTCTTGGGTAGTATACAACTCTTGAGTAGTATACAACTCTCAGGTATCATACAACTCTTGGGTAGTATACAACTCTCAGGTATCATACAACTCTTGGGTAGTATACAACTCTCAGGTATCATACAACTCTTGGGTAGTATGCAACTCTCAGGTATCATACAACTCTTGGGTAGTATGCAACTCTTGGGTAGCATACAACTCTTGGGTAGTATACAACTCTCAGGTATCATACAACTCTTGGGTAGTATACAACTCTCAGGTATCATACAACTCTTGGGTAGTATACAACTCTCAGGTATCATACAACTCTTGGGTAGTATGCAACTCTTGGGTAGCATACAACTCTTGGGTAGTATACAACTCTCAGGTATCATACAACTCTTGGGTAGTATACAACTCTCAGGTAGCATACAACTCTTGGGTAGTATACAACTCTTGGGTAGTATACAACTCTTGGGTAGTATACAACTCTTGGGTATCATACAACTCTTGGGTAGTATACAACTCTCAGGTATCATGCAACTCTTGGGTAGTATACAACTCTCAGGTAGCATACAACTCTTGGGTAGTATACAACTCTTGGGTAGTATACAACTCTTGGGTAGTATACAACTCTTGGGTATCATACAACTCTTGGGTAGTATACAACTCTTGGGTAGTATGCAACTCTTGGGTAGTATACAACTCTCAGGTATCATGCAACTCTTGGGTAGTATACAACTCTTGGGTATCATACAACTCTTGGGTAGTATGCAACTCTCAGGTATCATACAACTCTTGGGTAGTATACAACTCTTGGGTAGTATGCAATTCTTGGGTAGTATACAACTCTCCGGTATCATGCAACTCTTGGGTAGTATACAACTCTTGGGTATCATACAACTCTTGGGTAGCATACAACTCTTGGGTAGTATACAACTCTCAGGTATCATACAACTCTTGGGTAGTATATAACTCTCAGGTATCATACAACTCTTGGGTAGTATACAACTCTTGGGTAGTATACAACTCTTGGGTAGTATGCAACTCTTGGGTAGTATACAACTCTTGGGTATCATACAACTCTTGGGTAGTATGCAACTCTTGGGTAGCATACAACTCTTGGGTAGTATACAACTCTCAGGTATCATACAACTCTTGGGTATTATACAACTCTCAGGTATCATACAACTCTTGGGTAGTATGCAACTCTTGGGTAGCATACAACTCTTGGGTAGTATACAACTCTCAGGTATCATACAACTCTTGGGTAGTATACAACTCTTGAGTAGTATACAACTCTCAGGTATCATACAACTCTTGGGTAGTATACAACTCTCAGGTATCATACAACTCTTGGGTAGTATGCAACTCTTGGGTAGCATACAACTCTTGGGTAGTATACAACTCTCAGGTATCATACAACTCTTGGGTAGTATACAACTCTCAGGTATCATACAACTCTTGGGTAGTATGCAACTCTTGGGTAGCATACAACTCTTGGGTAGTATACAACTCTCAGGTATCATACAACTCTTGGGTAGTATACAACTCTCAGGTAGCATTCAACTCTTGGGTAGCATACAACTCTTGGGTAGTATACAACTCTTGGGTAGTATACAACTCTTGGGTAGTATGCAACTCTTGGGTAGTATACAACTCTCAGGTATCATACAACTCTTGGGTAGTATACAACACTCAGGTATCATACAACTCTTGGGTAGTATACAACTCTCAGGTATCATACAACTCTTGGGTAGTATACAACTCTTGGGTAGTATACAACTCTTGGGTAGTATACAACTCTCAGGTATCATACAACTCTTGGGTAGTATACAACTCTTGGGTAGTATACAACTCTTGGGTATCATACAACTCTTGGGTAGTATACAACTCTCAGGTATCATACAACTCTTGGGTAGTATACAACTCTCAGGTATCATACAACTCTTGGGTAGTATACAACTCTCAGGTAGCATACAACTCTTGGGTAGTATACAACTCTCAGGTATCATACAACTCTCAGGTAGCATACAACTCTTGGGTAGTATACAACTCTCAGGTATCATACAACTCTTGGGTAGTATACAACTCTCAGGTAGCATACAACTCTTGGGTAGTATACAACTCTTGGGTAGTATGCAACTCTCAGGTATCATACAACTCTTGGGTAGTATACAACTCTTGGGTAGTATACAACTCTCAGGTATCATACAACTCTTGGGTAGTATACAACTCTTGGGTAGTATGCAACTCTTGGGTAGCATACAACTCTTGGGTAGTATACAACTCTCAGGTAGCATACAACTCTTGGGTAGTATACAACTCTTGGGTAGTATACAACTCTTGGGTAGTATACAACTCTTGGGTAGTATGCAACTCTTGGGTATCATACAACTCTTGGGTAGTATACAACTCTTGGGTAGTATGCAACTCTTGGGTAGTATACAACTCTTGGGTAGTATACAACTCTTGGGTAGTATGCAACTCTTGGGTATCATACAACTCTTGGGTAGTATACAACTCTTGGGTAGTATGCAACTCTTGGGTAGTATACATCTCTTGGGTAGTATGCAACTCTTGGGTAGCATACAACTCTTGGGTAGTATACAACTCTCAGGTAGCATACAACTCTTGGGTAGTATACAACTCTTGGGTAGTATACAACTCTTGGGTAGCATACAACTCTTGGGTAGTATGCAACTCTTGGGTATCATACAACTCTTGGGTAGTATGCAACTCTTGGGTAGTATACAACTCTTGGGTAGTATACAACTCTTGGGTATCATACAACTTTTGGGTAGTATGCAACTCTTGGGTAGTATGCAACTCTTGGGTATCATACAACTCTTGGGTAGTATACAACTCTTGGGTAGTATGCAACTCTTGGGTATCATACAACTCTTGGGTAGTATGCAACTCTTGGGTAGTATGCAACTCTTGGGTATCATACAACTCTTGGGTAGTATACAACTCTTGGGTAGTATACAACTCTTGGGTAGTATACAACTCTTGGGTAGTATACAACTCTTGGGTAGTATACAACTCTTGGGTAGTATGCAACTCTTGGGTAGTATGCAACTCTTGGGTAGTATACAACTCTCAGGTATCATACAACTCTTGGGTAGTATGCAACTCTTGGGTAGCATACAACTCTTGGGTAGTATACAACTCTCAGGTATCATACAACTCTTGGGTAGTATGCAACTCTTGGGTAGCATACAACTCTTGGGTAGTATACAACTCTCAGGTAGCATACAACTCTTGGGTAGTATACAACTCTTGGGTAGTATACAACTCTTGGGTAGTATACAATTCTTGGGTAGTATGCAACTCTTGGGTAGTATGCAACTCTTGGGTAGTATGCAACTCTTGGGTATCATACAACTCTTGGGTAGTATACAACTCTTGGGTAGTATGCAACTCTTGGGTAGTATGCAACTCTTGGGTAGTATGCAACTCTTGGGTATCATACAACTCTTGGGTATCATACAACTCTTGGGTAGTATACAACTCTCAGGTATCATACAACTCTTGGGTAGTATGCAACTCTCAGGTATCATACAACTCTTGGGTAGTATACAACTCTCAGGTATCATACAACTCTTGGGTAGTATGCAACTCTTGGGTAGCATACAACTCTTGGGTAGTATACAACTCTCAGGTAGCATACAACTCTTGGGTAGTATGCAACTCTTGGGTAGCATACAACTCTTGGGTAGTATACAACTCTCAGGTATCATACAACTCTTGGGTAGTATACAACTCTCAGGTAGCATTCAACTCTTGGGTAGCATACAACTCTTGGGTAGTATACAACTCTTGGGTAGTATACAACTCTTGGGTAGTATGCAACTCTTGGGTAGTATACAACTCTCAGGTATCATACAACTCTTGGGTAGTATACAACTCTCAGGTATCATACAACTCTTGGGTAGTATACAACTCTCAGGTATCATACAACTCTTGGGTAGTATACAACTCTTGGGTAGTATACAACTCTTGGGTAGTATACAACTCTTGGGTAGTATACAACTCTTGGGTAGTATACAACTCTTGGGTAGCATACAACTCTTGGGTAGTATACAACTCTCAGGTAGCATACAACTCTTGGGTAGTATACAACTCTCAGGTATCATACAACTCTTGGGTAGTATACAACTCTCAGGTATCATACAACTCTTGGGTAGTATACAACTCTTGGGTAGTATACAACTCTTGGGTAGTATACAACTCTTGGGTAGTATACAACTCTTGGGTAGTATACAACTCTTGGGTAGTATACAACTCTTGGGTAGTATACAACTCTCAGGTATCATACAACTCTTGGGTAGTATACAACTCTTGGGTAGTATACAACTCTTGGGTATCATACAACTCTTGGGTAGTATACAACTCTCAGGTATCATACAACTCTTGGGTAGTATACAACTCTCAGGTAGCATACAACTCTTGGGTAGTATACAACTCTCAGGTATCATACAACTCTCAGGTAGCATACAACTCTTGGGTAGTATACAACTCTCAGGTATCATACAACTCTTGGGTAGTATACAACTCTCAGGTAGCATACAACTCTTGGGTAGTATACAACTCTTGGGTAGTATGCAACTCTCAGGTATCATACAACTCTTGGGTAGTATACAACTCTTGGGTAGTATACAACTCTCAGGTATCATACAACTCTTGGGTAGTATACAACTCTTGGGTAGTATGCAACTCTTGGGTAGCATACAACTCTTGGGTAGTATACAACTCTCAGGTAGCATACAACTCTTGGGTAGTATACAACTCTTGGGTAGTATACAACTCTTGGGTAGTATACAACTCTTGGGTAGTATGCAACTCTTGGGTATCATACAACTCTTGGGTAGTATACAACTCTTGGGTAGTATGCAACTCTTGGGTATCATACAACTCTTGGGTAGTATGCAACTCTTGGGTAGCATACAACTCTTGGGTAGTATACAACTCTCAGGTAGCATACAACTCTTGGGTAGTATACAACTCTTGGGTAGTATACAACTCTTGGGTAGCATACAACTCTTGGGTAGTATGCAACTCTTGGGTAGCATACAACTCTTGGGTAGTATGCAACTCTTGGGTATCATACAACTCTTGGGTAGTATGCAACTCTTGGGTAGTATACAACTCTTGGGTAGTATACAACTCTTGGGTATCATACAACTTTTGGGTAGTATGCAACTCTTGGGTAGTATGCAACTCTTGGGTATCATACAACTCTTGGGTAGTATACAACTCTTGGGTAGTATACAACTCTTGGGTAGTATACAACTCTTGGGTAGTATACAACTCTTGGGTAGTATGCAACTCTTGGGTAGTATGCAACTCTTGGGTATCATACAACTCTTGGGTAGTATGCAACTCTTGGGTAGTATGCAACTCTTGGGTATCATACAACTCTTGGGTAGTATACAACTCTTGGGTAGTATACAACTCTTGGGTAGTATACAACTCTTGGGTAGTATACAACTCTTGGGTAGTATGCAACTCTTGGGTAGTATGCAACTCTTGGGTAGTATACAACTCTCAGGTATCATACAACTCTTGGGTAGTATGCAACTCTTGGGTAGCATACAACTCTTGGGTAGTATACAACTCTCAGGTATCATACAACTCTTGGGTAGTATGCAACTCTTGGGTAGCATACAACTCTTGGGTAGTATACAACTCTCAGGTAGCATACAACTCTTGGGTAGTATACAACTCTTGGGTAGTATACAACTCTTGGGTAGTATACAACTCTTGGGTAGTATGCAACTCTTGGGTAGTATGCAACTCTTGGGTAGTATGCAACTCTTGGGTATCATACAACTCTTGGGTAGTATGCAACTCTCAGGTATCATACAACTATTGGGTAGTATACAACTCTCAGGTATCATACAACTCTTGGGTAGTATGCAACTCTTGGGTAGTATGCAACTCTTGGGTAGTATGCAACTCTTGGGTAGTATACAACTCTCAGGTATCATACAACTCTTGGGTAGTATGCAACTCTCAGGTATCATACAACTCTTGGGTAGTATACAACTCTCAGGTATCATACAACTCTTGGGTAGTATGCAACTCTTGGGTAGCATACAACTCTTGGGTAGTATACAACTCTCAGGTAGCATACAACTCTTGGGTAGTATGCAACTCTTGGGTAGTATACAACTCTTGGGTAGTATACAACTCTTGGGTAGTATACAACTCTCAGGTATCATACAACTCTTGGGTAGTATGCAACTCTCAGGTATCATACAACTCTTGGGTAGTATACAACTCACGGGTATCATACAACTCTTGGGTAGTATGCAACTCTTGGGTAGCATACAACTCTTGGGTAGTATGCAACTCTCAGGTATCATACAACTCTTGGGTAGTATGCAACTCTTGGGTAGCATACAACTCTTGGATAGTATGCAACTCTTGGGTAGTATACAACTCTTGGGTAGCATACAACTCTTGGGTAGTATGCAACTCTTTGGTAGTATACAACTCTTGAGTAGTATACAACTCTCAGGTAGCATACAACTCTTGGGTAGTAGGCAACTCTCAGGTAGCATACAACTCGTGGGTAGTATACAACTCTCAGGTAGCATACAACTCTTGGGTAGTAGGCAACTCTTTGGTAGTATACAACTCTTGAGTAGTATACAACTCTCAGGTAGCATACAACTCTTGGGTAGTATGCAACTCTTGGGTAGTATACAACTCTTGGATAGTAGACAACTCTTGGGTAGCATACAACTCTTGGGTAGTATGCAACTCTTGGGTAGTATGCAACTCTTGGGTAGTATACAACTCTCAGGTATCATACAACTCTTGGGTAGTATACAACTCTCAGGTATCATACAACTCTTGGGTAGTATACAACTCTCAGGTATCATACAACTCTTGGGTAGTATACAACTCTTGGGTAGTATACAACTCTTGGGTAGTATACAACTCTTGTGTAGTATACAACTCTTGGGTAGCATACAACTCTTGGGTAGTATACAACTCTCAGGTAGCATACAACTCTTGGGTAGTATACAACTCTCAGGTATCATACAACTCTTGGGTAGTATACAACTCTCAGGTATCATACAACTCTTGGGTAGTATACAACTCTTGGGTAGTATACAACTCTTGGGTAGTATACAACTCTTGGGTAGTATACAACTCTTGGGTAGTATACAACTCTTGGGTAGTATACAACTCGTGGGTAGTATACAACTCTCATGTATCATACAACTCTTGGGTAGTATACAACTCTTGGGTAGTATACAACTCTTGGGTATCATACAACTCTTGGGTAGTATACAACTCTCAGGTATCATACAACTCTTGGGTAGTATACAACTCTCAGGTAGCATACAACTCTTGGGTAGTATACAACTCTCAGGTATCATACAACTCTCAGGTAGCATACAACTCTTGGGTAGTATACAACTCTCAGGTATCATACAACTCTTGGGTAGTATACAACTCTCAGGTAGCATACAACTCTTGGGTAGTATACAACTCTTGGGTAGTATGCAACTCTCAGGTATCATACAACTCTTGGGTAGTATACAACTCTTGGGTAGTATACAACTCTCAGGTATCATACAACTCTTGGGTAGTATACAACTCTTGGGTAGTATGCAACTCTTGGGTATCATACAACTCTTGGGTAGTATGCAACTCTTGGGTAGCATACAACTCTTGGGTAGTATACAACTCTCAGGTAGCATACAACTCTTGGGTAGTATACAACTCTTGGGTAGTATACAACTCTTGGGTAGCATACAACTCTTGGGTAGTATGCAACTCTTGGGTAGCATACAACTCTTGGGTAGTATGCAACTCTTGGGTATCATACAACTCTTGGGTAGTATGCAACTCTTGGGTAGTATACAACTCTTGGGTAGTATACAACTCTTGGGTATCATACAACTTTTGGGTAGTATGCAACTCTTGGGTAGTATGCAACTCTTGGGTATCATACAACTCTTGGGTAGTATACAACTCTTGGGTAGTATACAACTCTTGGGTAGTATACAACTCTTGGGTAGTATACAACTCTTGGGTAGTATGCAACTCTTGGGTAGTATGCAACTCTTGGGTATCATACAACTCTTGGGTAGTATGCAACTCTTGGGTAGTATGCAACTCTTGGGTATCATACAACTCTTGGGTAGTATACAACTCTTGGGTAGTATACAACTCTTGGGTAGTATACAACTCTTGGGTAGTATACAACTCTTGGGTAGTATGCAACTCTTGGGTAGTATGCAACTCTTGGGTAGTATACAACTCTCAGGTATCATACAACTCTTGGGTAGTATGCAACTCTTGGGTAGCATACAACTCTTGGGTAGTATACAACTCTCAGGTATCATACAACTCTTGGGTAGTATGCAACTCTTGGGTAGCATACAACTCTTGGGTAGTATACAACTCTCAGGTAGCATACAACTCTTGGGTAGTATACAACTCTTGGGTAGTATACAACTCTTGGGTAGTATGCAACTCTTGGGTAGTATGCAACTCTTGGGTAGTATGCAACTCTTGGGTATCATACAACTCTTGGGTAGTATGCAACTCTCAGGTATCATACAACTCTTGGGTAGTATACAACTCTCAGGTATCATACAACTCTTGGGTAGTATGCAACTCTTGGGTAGTATGCAACTCTTGGGTAGTATGCAACTCTTGGGTAGTATACAACTCTCAGGTATCATACAACTCTTGGGTAGTATGCAACTCTCAGGTATCATACAACTCTTGGGTAGTATACAACTCTCAGGTATCATACAACTCTTGGGTAGTATGCAACTCTTGGGTAGCATACAACTCTTGGGTAGTATACAACTCTCAGGTATCATACAACTCTTGGGTAGTATGCAACTCTTGGGTAGCATACAACTCTTGGGTAGTATACAACTCTCAGGTAGCATACAACTCTTGGGTAGTATACAACTCTTGGGTAGTATACAACTCTTGGGTAGTATACAACTCTTGGGTAGTATGCAACTCTTGGGTAGTATGCAACTCTTGGGTAGTATGCAACTCTTGGGTATCATACAACTCTTGGGTAGTATGCAACTCTCAGGTATCATACAACTCTTGGGTAGTATACAACTCTCAGGTATCATACAACTCTTGGGTAGTATGCAACTCTTGGGTAGTATGCAACTCTTGGGTAGTATGCAACTCTTGGGTAGTATACAACTCTCAGGTATCATACAACTCTTGGGTAGTATACAACTCTCAGGTATCATACAACTCTTGGGTAGTATGCAACTCTTGGGTAGCATACAACTCTTGGGTAGTATACAACTCTCAGGTAGCATACAACTCTTGGGTAGTATACAACTCTTGGGTAGTATACAACTCTCAGGTATCATACAACTCTTGGGTAGTATACAACTCTCAGGTATCATACAACTCTTGGGTAGTATGCAACTCTTGGGTAGCATACAACTCTTGGGTAGTATGCAACTCTCAGGTATCATACAACTCTTGGGTAGTATACAACTCTCAGGTAGCATACAACTCTTGGGTAGTATACAACTCTTGGGTAGTATACAACTCTCAGGTAGCATACAACTCTTGGGTAGTATGCAACTCTTGGGTAGTATACAACTCTTGGGTAGTATACAACTCTTGGGTAGTATACAACTCTCAGGTATCATACAACTCTTGGGTAGTATGCAACTCTCAGGTATCATACAACTCTTGGGTAGTATACAACTCACGGGTATCATACAACTCTTGGGTAGTATGCAACTCTTGGGTAGCATACAACTCTTGGGTAGTATGCAACTCTCAGGTATCATACAACTCTTGGGTAGTATGCAACTCTTGGGTAGCATACAACTCTTGGATAGTATACAACTCACGGGTATCATACAACTCTTGGGTAGTATGCAACTCTTGGGTAGCATACAACTCTTGGGTAGTATACAACTCACGGGTATCATACAACTCTTGGGTAGTATGCAACTCTTGGGTATCATACAACTCTTGGGTAGTATGCAACTCTCAGGTATCATACAACTCTTGGGTAGTATGCAACTCTTGGGTAGTATACAACTCTTGGGTAGCATACAACTCTTGGGTAGTATGCAACTCTTTGGTAGTATACAACTCTTGAGTAGTATACAACTCTCAGGTAGCATACAACTCTTGGGTAGTAGGCAACTCTCAGGTAGCATACAACTCGTGGGTAGTATACAACTCTCAGGTAGCATACAACTCTTGGGTAGTAGGCAACTCTTTGGTAGTATACAACTCTTGAGTAGTATACAACTCTCAGGTAGCATACAACTCTTGGGTAGTATGCAACTCTTGGGTAGTATACAACTCTTGGGTAGTAGACAACTCTTGGGTAGCATACAACTCTTGGGTAGTAGGCAACTCTTTGGTAGTATACAACTCTTGGGTAGTATACAACTCTCAGGTATCATACAACTCTTGGGTAGTATGCAACTCTTGGGTAGTATACAACTCTTGGGTAGTATACAACTCTCAGGTATCATACAACTCTTGGGTAGTATACAACTCTTGGGTAGTAGGCAACTCTTTGGTAGTATACAACTCTTGAGTAGTATACAACTCTCAGGTAGCATACAACTCTTGGGTAGTATGCAACTCTTGGGTAGTATACAACTCTTGGGTAGTATACAACTCTCAGGTATCATACAACTCTTGGGTAGTATACAACTCTTGGGTAGTAGACAACTCTTGGGTAGCATACAACTCTTGGGTAGCATACAACTCTTGGGTAGCATACAACTCTTGGGTAGTATGCAACTCTCAGGTAGCATACAACTCTTAGGTATCATACAACTCTTGGGTAGTATACAACTCTTGGGTAGCATACAACTCTTGGGTAGTATACAACTCTCGGGTATCATACAACTCTTGGGTAGTATGCAACTCTTGGGTAGCATACAACTCTTGGGTAGTATGCAACTCTTGAGTAGTATACAACTCTCAGGTAGCATACAACTCTTGGGTAGTATACAACTCTCAGGTATCATACAACTCTTGGGTAGTATGCAACTCTTGGGTAGCATACAACTCTTGGGTAGTATGCAACTCTTGAGTAGTATACAACTCTCAGGTAGCATACAACTCTTGGGTAGTATGCAACTCTTGGGTAGTAGGCAACTCTTGAGTAGTATACAACTCTCAGGTAGCATACAACTCTTGGGTAGTATACAACTCTCAGGTAGCATACAACTCTTGGGTAGTAGGCAACTCTTTGGTAGTATACAACTCTTGAGTAGTATACAACTCTCAGGTAGCATACAACTCTTGGGTAGTATACAACTCTTGGGTAGTAGGCAACTCTTTGGTAAAATGCAATTATAAATGACAGGCAATTCAGAAGTGACAGGCAATTCCATGGAAGCTCCCATCCTATCCATGGTAACAATCATGATAGGGATTTATGGTTGAATATCTACAGTTTATTATGAAAACTGTTTTGTTGAACATTGCTCTTATTGTGAAAGATGACTCAACAATGCCTGTTCATCTAACTGTAGTTGGTCGTAAGTGGGATCAGTGCTTAGAAATATCTTCCCCAGTGGCAGTACTCCTGGTCATAAAAGTAAATAAGCACTTAGTACTAGCTTCCTTAATGACAGTAATTCCACTAAATGTAGTTTTTGCAGTGGTAATATGTCAAGATCAGTGTTCTGTACTAGCTTCCTCTATCACAGAACTTCCACTAACTGCATGATCTTGTGGAATAGTGCAAACTGCTTGTACTGAAAGTACTCTATCCAGACAATATATTCGTAGGTGAAGTCCTTTTGTATTAACATTAGCAAACGAGTATCATACAATTCTAGACATGCAAAGTACTTTTTTGGTTTTAACCTGTGAGGAAACTATGGTGATTTTTTAACAAGTGTGTGGAGAGATGCTAAATCATTTGAAATCTGTAACTTCATTTTGGTAGAAGAAATACAGTACTGTATCATAACTTTGCTTGCCATTTTATTGGACTATCACCCCATTTATTGCAATATTAAACTGAATATTGATGGGGACATGCAACCATGAGGTGGCATGTTAGACTCATCAACAAGGCAGCATGCAGGCAGCCTGGCATGATATAGCTTTGTGGTTGACATTAAAGCGGGAGGGTCGGCACCTGCATGCACGAGAATTGAGTTCCAAGCGACAATAAACCACATCCATAACGCAAAGGCTCATGGGTAGATGCTTGTTTGGAAACAACAACACACTATGGCAGACTGTCGCATGCGTAGGTGACGACTCCCCCGCTTTAAAAGTCAAGAAGGCAGCAAAAATTGAATAAGACATTGTTATAGCACAATTGATTTTTTTTAGTAATGCCAAGTTCAATACTATGGAAATTACAAGGCAAACCATAAACAGCATATATAAAATGCCCCCTTTAATATCTATAATAGTATGCATTTGACAGAAAGGTATAATTTCTTGAAAAATAATTAAATATGTACAGATTCAACTTCAATTAAAATAGTTCAGCAAATAATAACACTACAAAACAACTCTCACATGAAACAAGTCAACAAAAAATAAATATACGAGTTTATGTCTGAGCAAAATATAGAATTTACAACATGTTGCATTTTGGGAAAACTTTAATTTTTCTCTGATATATTTTGACAGATTCCTTATGTAAGAATAGAACAACTGTTCATTAGTGATTGTGCATACATTTATAAAAAAGGACACACTTCACATAATATGGAAGGGGGTATGCATGACCCCTAAAGGTCACACATCCTGGTACTTTCTGGTAGTACAAACTAAAATACAATACGCCAAGAATGTACCAGGATGTGTGAACTTTATTAGTCTATTGCGAAAAATACTGTCCACCATTTAGAGTTCACCATAAATTATTTAATCTTTAGAAGCACAGTACTCGGAGTCATTACAAGTTTGTCTTTTTCCTTAACCATTTTCACCACCAGTTCCCTCTTTTCATCACAAATTTACAGTATGCTCTTTTCTTCAGAAGATTGGGAAAAAATAGCCAATTTTTTTTTTTTTTTAGTAAAAACTGAAAATTGACTAAATTTTTGTCTGCAAAATTAAGATTCATTTCCAGAAATATTGAAGAATACAAGAAAAATCCAAACAAATTTGGATGAGAAAGTCTAGTGGTGAAAAGGTTAAAAACCCTCAGAATCGACCTCAACTAATTTCAAAATATATAACATGCTGGAATATAAGTTTTTTTTGTGTACATAATGAATCGCTAACATACAAAGACTGAATCACAGACCCAACAAATCTACAGTCCCTACAACTACAGTCACTTGGTTTAGAGACGTGCATGATAAATGAAGCAGTATGATTAAATAGGCAGGTTGGTTAAAGGGTCATTACATGTTGATGGAACTCGTCAGTTTTGACAAGACATCGACTTTAAACCAATGATTACATTGTACCTATGAGATTGGGTTGACGGATTACTTGGGCATACATACAAACAGAATGTAGAAAACAAACAGAATGATCCCAGCTCATATTCCTCATTTCCTACCAGAATAGTCGTAATTCAACAACGAACAAGATCAGTGTTATTTGGACATCCTCCAGGATAATAACAAAAAAAGAAGACGTCAGGAGAAATATACATGTATTTACATTAGTAAAAATTAAAATTCATAATTTAAATGAGCTACACAATCTGCGCTGGGAATACCCGATAAATTGGGCTGAAACTTATAAAACCAGAACTGAAGCTAGTTGGAAGACATATTTTTGTTTACAATACTGTTGTAATACTAGAAAAAGGTAAATACAAGTTAAATACAAACAATGCATTCTTGTTTATGGGTTTCCCCTCAAAATAAATACCGAGTCATTGCTGTGACAAAGAAAACATAATACAAACTATATACACAGTACAGGCATTCATTTGTTTGTAATTGTTCATTTTACTCGACCATTTAATATATTATATAAATATTTCAAGATATAGCATAGCAAGCAATTACTGATTTGGAATATAAAATGTGATTATAGCTGAACTTGATTATTAGAATTTTCTTCATAACAGTATTTTTTGCAGTGCTATAATCATTAGAGACTACATGCTTATAATTTTTTTGTAAAATAAACACCACATGATCGGTAGACCCAAGTTCAAATCCTACCTTAAGGCTGAACATCAAAAGGGTCGACCCCTACCCTGGGTGAGTGTACCACAGACTCAATGGGAAGGCCAGTGGAACTGGCCGAGATTCATTCACTAACGAATGCTTGTGCTTGTGTTTGACTGAGCCTGGTTGATGCCAGGATAGCACATTAAATTGCCATTTGATAGGAAGATGTTTGCACAGCCCTGTCATGTAAGTCCCAAATATGAATATGACTTCTGTGGCAAAATGTGTCAGCACTAGTACTTGCAATTTGCACATACAAAAAAAAAAGTCAGGAGAGACAACAGTGACATTGAATGTCCGACACTGTCGCCTGGCACAAAAAACATTTATAAAAAACAAAACAAAAAAAACATCACATTCAATTCACAAGTATACATGTTGCTAGATGTGGTATTTGACTGACATTAAATGCGCATGGTTGTAATGTCAACGACAGTGGTGACGTCAACGACAGTGGTGAATATGGTGACGTCAACGACACTGTCGACAATGTTGTTGTCACTGACAATGTTGATGTCATTGACGACAATGATACACTGCAACCCTTAATAATGAGCAGCAAAGACTTATTTGATGTGCCGAGTTTGCTCAAAAATGAGTAAAACTAGAACTGGTCTTCAAATGGAATTTATGGTGACTATTTTTAATACAATTTGGGGAAACTTTAAAAAGAAATATCAAACCCCCCAAAATGTGTAAAAAATATGCACATATAGCCAACAATTTATTGTGCTGAATGAAGTTATTGTTAAATATGTGAGTGGAATGTCTGGGGATATGACAGTAGGATGGCACGATTCATGCTGAAATCTCATGAAAAATATGTGGCTTAATTTTCTGTGCATATCATCTACAGATTTTCACTGACCCGGAAAATGTGTTTTCTGTGAAAATAAAAGTGGTTTACAGTATCCAGAAAAACAAATAACAGATTTAACAAAGATGAATAAATTAGAAGATGGATATTCATGATGGTCATGAATAGATAATGAAATGAATATGCATCAAGGTCATGAATAAATTAGGAGGTGAATATTCATGATGGTCATGAATAAATTAGGAGGTGAATATTCATGATGGTCATGAATAAATTAGAAGATAGATATTCATCATGTACGTGAATGAAATTAGGAGGTGAATATTCATGATGGCCATGAATAAATTAGAAGATAGATATTCATCATGTACGTGAATGAAATTAGGAGACGAATATTCATGATGGCCATGAATAAATTATGAAATGAATATTCATGATGGTCATGAATAAATTAGAAGATAGCTATTCATGATGGCCATGAATAAATTATGAAATGAATATTCATGATGGTCATGAATAAATTAGAAGATAGCTATTCATGATGGCCATGAATAAATTATGAAATGAATATTCATGATGGTCATGAATAAATTAGAAGATAGCTATTCATGATGGCCATGAATAAATTATGAAATGAATATTCATGATGGTCATGAATGAATTAGAAGATAGCTATTCATGATGGCCATGAATAAATTATGAAATGAATATTCATGATGGTCATGAATAAATTAGAAGATAGCTATTCATGATGTACGTGAATGAAATTTGGAGATGAATATTCATGGTGGTCATGAATAAATTATGAAATGAATATTCATGATGGTCATGAATAAATTAGAAGATAGCTATTCATGATGGCCATGAATAAGTTATGAAATGAATATTCATGATGGTCATGAATGAATTAGAAGATAGCTATTCATGATGTACGTAAATGAAATTAGGAGATGAATATTCATGATAGTCATGAATGAATTAGAAGATAGCTATTCATGATGTACGTAAATGAAATTTGGAGATGAATATTCATGATGGTCATGAATAAATTACAATGATGGTGATGATGAAAGCGCCAGGTGAGCTATAAGTGCATTCTTCAGTGATAATTATGACACAAATGTGGACCCAAATTCCTCAATATTGTTTTAAAAAAGCAGTAGAAATAGTATTGTAATCTGTATAGATATTTATAATTGATTAACATAATTTGACTGGAATCTTTGTATTGTTTATATATAAGGAAGAAAGAAGGAGTGGCTGATGAGATTGTATTTCACCCAGAAGATTGAAACTGCAAACACAGAGAAATAGCTGACATACAATATTATGTCAGAGGTATAAGTAATTTTTCGTTCACCTTGATATCTCGCATATTGGGTGAAAGGCGCGAACCGTCACAAAAATTGTCTGTCACAAAAATCAAACGATTTGATTTTGAATTTTGAATTTCATTTTTTATAGCTCATGGCAATCCTTGAGGGAAATACTGCGTTGAGATACCCTTACTTTATAGAAATCATCATCATTAAATGTGTATAGCACATTATTGTAATATTTTTTTTTGCATTTGACGAACCCCTAGCGATGTTCAGAAGCAACCTTGACGCTATGACCTTTGTTTGTCCTGTTTTTTTCATTTGATTTCACACATAACACGGGATCTCGCAGTCAACGGAAAACAATCTATTGGTATCTGATAAACAGTATGAAAATACATGATTGCATTCACAGATAAAGTAGTAAAGTACTGTATATGATTATTTAGTTATAGCCCCAAACGGCCTTGTTGACAAAGTGACAATGATTTAGGCTACAGAAGTGAGGCTAGTATATTATTTCCAGATGTTCTATTACTTTGTACATATTCTTGTCAATTAGTGTCATGATTACAGGTACAACTGGGCAAGTTTGAATAGTTCAAATAAACTCATCATTATGCATAGTCTGATCATTAATAAAATGTTAATTCTTCTTTTTCTTCAGTTTTCCAAAGAGTCCTTTGTTTTTTCGTTCTTTCTTGCTGTCACTTTTCCTTCTTGTACCCTGGATTGGTGCAAAGTTTTTATCAGTCTCTGAGATACCAGGATAAAAGTCATCATCATCATCATCATCTGGTGTGAATACTAAAAAGAAACAAGATTGATTTATTGATTGAATGCAGATGAACTTATTAACATTCATGATGGTAGTGAATAAATTAACATTGATGAATATACATGATGGTAGTGAATAAATTAGCATTGATGAATATACATGATGGTAGTGAATAAATTAGCATTGATGAATATGTATGGTGATAAAGAATAAATTAGCATTGAAGAATATGCATGATGCTAGTCAATAAATTAGCATTGATGAATATTCTCAGCAATGAATAAATTAGCATTGATGAATATGCATGATGGTGGTGAATAAATTAGCATTGATGAATATTCTCAGCAATGAATAAATTAGCAGTGATGAATATGCAAGATGCTAGTCGATAAATTAGCATTGATGAATATTCTCAGCAAGGAGTACATTAGCATTGATGAATATGCATGGTGGTGGTGAATAAATTATGAAATGAATATTCATGATGGTCATAAATAAATTAGAAGATAGCTATTTATGATGGCCATGAATAAATTATGAAATGAATATTCATGATGGTCATGAATGAATTAGAAGATAGCTATTCATGATGGCCATGAATAAATTAGAAGATAGCTATTCATGATGTACGTGAATAAATTAGCATTGATGAATATACATGATGGTAGTGAATAAATTAGCATTGATGAATATTCTCAGCAATGAATAAATTAGCATTGATGAATATGCATGATGGTGGTGAATAAATTAGCATTGGTGAATATTCTCAGCAATGAATAAATTAGCAGTGATGAATATGCATGATGCTAGTCAATAAATTAGCATTGATGAATATTCTCAGCAATGAATAAATTAGCATTGATGAATATGCATGATGGTGGTGAATAAATTAGCATTGATGAATATTCTCAGCAATGAATAAATTAGCAGTGATGAATATGCAAGATGCTAGTCGATAAATTAGCATTGATGAATATTCTCAGCAATGAGTACATTAGCATTGATGAATATTCATGATGGCCATGAATAAATTATGAAATGAATATTCATGATGGTCATGAATAAATTAGAAGATAGCTATTCATGATGGCCATGAATAAATTATGAAATGAATATTCATGATGGTCATGAATAAATTAGAAGATAGCTATTCATGATGGCCATGAATAAATTATGAAATGAATATTCATGATGGTCATGAATAAATTAGAAGATAGCTATTCATGATGGCCATGAATAATAGAAATAAAGAATAAATTAGCATTGAAGAATATGCATGATGCTAGTCAATAAATTAGCATTGATGAATATTCTCAGCAATGAATAAATTAGCATTGATGAATATGCATGATGGTGGTGAATAAATTAGCATTGATGAATATTCTCAGCAATGAATAAATTAGCAGTGATGAATATGCAAGATGCTAGTCGATAAATTAGCATTGATGAATATTCTCAGCAATGAGTACATTAGCATTGATGAATATGCATGGTGGTGGTGAATAAATTAGCGGTGATGAATATTCTCAGCAATGAATAAATTAGCATTGATGAACATGCATGATGGTGGTGAATAAATTAGCATTGATGAATATTCTCAGCAATGAATAAATTAGCAGTGATGAATATGCATGATGATAATGAATAAATTAGCATTGATGAATATTCTCAGTAATGAATACATTAGCAGTAATGAATATGCATGATGGTGGTGAATAAATTAGCAGTGATGAATATTCTCAGCAATGAATAAATTAGCATTGATGAATATGCATGATGGTGGTGAATAAATTAGCATTGATGAATATTCTCAGCAATAAATAAATTAGCAGTGATGAATATGCATGATGGTGGTGAATAAATTAGCATTGATGAATATGTATGGTGATGAGGAATAAATTAATATTGATAAATATGCATTATGGTAGTGAATAAATTAGCAGTTATTCATTGATAACTATAGTTAGTGACAGTACAGTTAACTGGACTGCTTTGTGGTGTACTGTAGGTTTATCACAAGAAGCATTTTGCAAAATATACATGGTATTGACACTATAAATAAGAACGTTTTGAAACTAATAAAAAACTATTTTCTCTAGCCAAAGTGTTTGCTATTATGAAAATTGGGAGAGTATTTACGAATAACTAGTTGGTTAATTTTCAAATGAATAATATTCTATTGTACAATGTACAAAGATTTTTTAATGATGGCCAACTGCTTTTGGCATTTTAATAGCAAACATTTACATGCATTTTTAGTGTGGGTGAACTTCAATAGACTAAATAAACAAATAGTGTGTTTCTGGTAAGCATTCAAATAAAAATAAAGTAAGCACAACTTTTTTATTTGCCATATTTGTTTACTGCAATCATGTAATTGTTGTTTTGTTTTGTAAAGTTATTGTAGATTATGCGAATTTTGTTGGTCCATGCTGCTGTATTATATAGAAGTATTTTAAAATAAAATGTTTATATTATGTTAAGAATCAATCTAACATGCAACACAAAACAAAGTGAGGATCATCCAGCGACTACTGTTGGCCATAAAGGATACATAGGTCACCATGTGAAATTAACTTTTTCCCCACCAGACTCTCACCCAAAATTTTCTGCACTTTTATGTTACATTCTTCAATATTTCTGGAAATCAACCCTAATTTTGGCACCAATAGACACAATTTGAGTCAATTTCCACTCAAACAATTTGGATATTTTGTACCCAATCTTCTGAAGGAAAGTGAATTCATGATGAAAAAAGGAAACTGGTGGTGAAAAGTTTAAGGCACGTTTTGGTTATCAGAAACACACCATTTATTCAATGTATCCTAAAAAGAATCAGGATACACATTTTCATCAGAGATGTGCTGAAGACAGTACATGAATTGAAGAAATTAAGGACCTACCTGGTGGTAATGATTCATTTAATGGCGTTTTCTTGATTAATGTGACCCCTTGTACATCTTGTGGTGGATACATTTGATCTTGTCGGTATGTCGGATCTAATGTGGCTGCAATGTCTATGGTTTGCCCCGGTGATGTGATGGATGATGTACTGCTGGAATAGCTGCCATTAGGCGATGGATGCCTATATGAACTACTGGGCGGCTGTGAATTGGCTGGCAGAGAATGATGGTGATGATGTCGAGGATAATCCTCCTGTGAAATGTATGAAAGAGAATGTGGACGAGAATGAGATGGTGTGTTAATTGATGCTTTGTCCTCATGAGTTGATACGCTGCGACCAGAGCGAAATGTGTCAGCTGCTTTGTTGCTATGAGAAGCAGATTTGGAAGCAAATCTGCTGCTATGGTAACCAGTATCAAACTGGGGAGAATTTGAAGCATTGTTAATAATGTGATGGCGAGTTTCGCAGTGAGCGCTGTAATCTCTGCAAGAGGACGGCCTACCCTGTGGAGATGGAGAAAAATGCGATACAATCAAATTGGATGCTGGGATACTGAGATCACATGTATGGTTTGTGGGTTTGTCAGTGAGTGGAGGTTGTACAGTAGTGGGTGAAGCAGAATTACTAATAGGACCAGTTTCCCCTGAATGTACGGATAGTCTATTTATGCCTTGTTGATTACCAACAGTGTTAGACACTATGTTAGTCTTCACAGGGTTATTTTGTAAATGATTCTTCTTAGCATTATTTGACTTATTGGCAAGGGTGGCCCAGTTAACTGATGTTGACACAGCATTATCTTTATGAGTACTATCTGAATTTATTGTCTTTACTTTCGCACACACTTCTTCTGGTATTTCCCTGACAGCAGCAAAACCTGGCAATGAAACAGCACTAGTGCTAGAACTGTCATGCTTCTGGGGTACCCATGGATCGTGCTGCAGATGCACGCCTTCATGGTAACTGTGTCTATAGTTGCGTGATGCACATCGTTTCTGTCGTAGTCGTGCCACACCCATGACAGGACCATGGTTAACAGACGAGGTGGCAGCAGATTTTCTACTATTCTTACCAATGGACTGTAAATGTAAACTTTCATTCTCGTGCACAGGTGCTAATGCCAGATTTCCAACTGATCTGCACCTTGACACTACTCCACTATGCATACTTTGTGGTCTATCCACATGCTTCTTATGTTTCTCAATCTGTACCAGAGAAACATTCTGCACCAGTTCTGCACGTGGAGGTTTCTTTCCCAACACTTGACTAGAACTTAGCATATCACTTGTATTTTGACTCCACTTCTTGCTCTGAGTGAAAGACGTCATCAGTTTCCCATTTTTAACACCTACGAAACTTGGTCCCTCTCTGGAAGGTTCACTAGAAACTGCATAACTGCTACATTTGTTTACACTGCATAGATCTGCATTACATTGAACAGAAAAAGGATCTGCCAATTGTCTCAACTCAGCCACAACATCAGCACTCTCATCAGATGGACTTTCAGAATCATTGTCATTTGTGGCTGATTCAACAGAATCAGCTAACCTGTGATTTTCCTTCACAGATACCAGTTCTGATTTATGACTCTCATTCACAGATTTACGCATCATGAAGGCAAGATTGTCGTTTTCATTTGTGATTTCACCTGATAACAGTTTCATAGAATAAGCAGGAGGCTTATCTTCAGTTGGAGAGGGTCCTACTTTTGGAAGGTTTTCACCTAAAACAGCAGTAGGTGGGCATGCACATGAAAGGTCTTCACAAGAAGGGCCTCCACATGAAGTGTCTTCAATCACAACAGTAGAGGGTAGGTGTACACACAATGGATTTTCACTGAGCACAGGATGTGGTCCTCCATATGAAGGGTCTTCAATAAGATCAATCTTATCATTGTCAGAGCAACTTCCCTTTGAATTTTCCATCTTAGCACTTAAACCAGGAACACAGGCACGAGTGTCTGAACCACAGTTTGTGTTTCTATGCGAACTGACATGTGACCTCTCTAAAACATCAGTGTCGCTTTTCATGCCTTGCTTGTTGGCATCATGATCATCTTCTGTGGTTACAGCAATACTTTTGGCGAGTACCTCAGAGCAAGATTTACTATTATCAATTTGCTGTGTTTCAATATGAGTACCTTCTGCACTTCTGGAGGAGTCATCCATTCCAGAAACATTCTGGGATAGACTATCATTGGAAACATCTTTGCTAGGGGAGAAAAAATCCTGTGTTAGCATTATGCAGTTTTGGGCAGGTGGATGTTTAGTTCTCAAATGGTTCATGAAGGTGTAATCTAAATTATCATCACTAGCAGAATCATCACCATCATAATCCATACTGACAAGTCGATGGGAAGATTCATCATCAGAGCTAGATGAGCTAGATTCACTACCAGGTTCTGAGAAAGCTTCATCATCAACGTTTACCACAGAAGTTTCTTGACAGACAAAATCACCTCCACCTTCAGCATGGTTCTTTGATGTTTCACTGTGGGTAGTCCTTCTGGTAGGAGTTACAAAGACAGAGTCATCAAAGCATGGTGAAGGTTCAGAGTCTGCACAAAAAGGAAGTGGATTACTTGAAGGTGTGTCAACTCGATGACCAGGTGATGATGAATCAGTCAAATCTGTGGTAAAACCACATGTACATAAACTTTCAATCTCTGAGAGATTTGGACTGTCTGGAAGCAATTGAAGTTCTGTGAATTGGTCATCAGAACTGTACGATGACTGGATGGGTTGGATATGTTCATTAATCTCTGAAGATGGCAAGTTTCTATTTGTTGTGAATTGGTCATCAGAACTGCAGATAATCTGGATGCGAGGATTATCTTCATTCATCTTTGTAGTTGGTAAGTCACTATGCTTTGTGATTTGATCATCAGAATCAATGAATGACTGGATGGGAGAATTATGTTCACCCAACTCTGTTGAAGGTAAGTTCTTATGCTCAGTGATTTGGTCATCAGCACTACAGCATGAATGGATAGAAAGGTTATGTTCATCTGTCGCTGTAGATGGAAAGTCTCCATTCTTTGTAACTAGATCATCAGAGCTGCAGATTGGTTGGATGCAAGGATTGTGTTTATCTATCTGTGTAGTTGGCAAGTTGCTTTGCTTGGTGATTTTGTTTTTAAGTTCCTCCATTTCAGTAGAAGGAGAGTCTCTGTGCGTTGTGCTTTGGTCATCCAAACTGGTGCATGACTGGATGGGTAAGTTATATTCATCTATCTCTGTAGAAGGGAAGTCTCTATGCTTTGTATCCAGTGACATGTATTCTGGTAAAGGTTTTGATGGTGAGATTGGTCTAGTCAGCTTCTCCTGACTACTAGAAGAACATGTGCCCTTGTTCATTACTAAATTCTTGTTATTGCTGGAACATGCACATATATCTGTAGAATTTTTCCTCTGATGCATGCATTTAATACCTTCATTCACATCCTGGCCACTTTCATTTTCATCCAGAATTACTATGGAGGGAGTAACACATGCATTCATCAAGTTCATATCATTTGTGTCCCTATCACTGCTGCACAATATCAATTCATCTGCATCATCATTCTCACTATTTGCATTGTGTTTGCAACTCTGTTTTTGTTGAGCATGGGGTTCCTTAGACAAGTCTGGAAGAACCTCATTTTCAGAGGCGTGCGAAAGCATCTGTTCAGACCCGCTAAAGTTATGTTTTGTCCCGTCCGCAATGAGAACTGTCAACTTTGAATCATCCAGTTGGAATGTAGCCCTTCCAACATCTGAGACAATTTTAGCCACCTCTGAATTTGATCCATCCAGCCGTTGACTACTCTTTAAAACCACAGGAGCTTCACTCAAAGAAGCTAAATTCAGCTGTGATGAATATCTTCTTGTTGGTCTACTGATTACATTTTTAAGTTTCTGTGTGAAGCTTTGAGTTCGACGGAAAACAAATTCTTCATCTTCACAAATCCAGAACTCTCCATACTTTTGCTTGATGGGGGCTTTGCTGCTGACGGACTGGGTTGGGGAGACTATAGTCTCATCTATTGCCTGCAACACGCCAACCTTTTCTAGTTCAGTGAAAAGCTGAGAAATTCTTTTAGCTTTGTTTGAAACAGGATCAACATCTGTGTTTGAATCATGTGCATGTTGATGATCTGTACAAATTGATGGCTGATGTTTATCTCTGTTAGATGTTTGAGCATTATTCAGGGAACTGACAGACTGTGATGAGACACTGTGATCTGATATAAGATCTGGTTCAGGTGTTAGCATTTGGTCACAGAAAATAACTGCAGTTGGGCATAAGTCTGTTGATTCTGAGACAACAGTCCTGCCCAGAAGGTGTTCATCAGAGAGAACAGTCATGCTCCTGGTATATTCATCAGAAACAACAGTAGTCTGATTGTGGTCAACAGAAATGAAATCGTCCTGCTTGAGCATGTAATATGGAGGTAATGCAGTGATACAGCCATGAACTGGACAACGTGTCAGGCAGGAACTATTACTAAGTGTATACTCGTATACTTCTGGTATACGGTTAGGCCTGGTCATCATGTTTTTGCTAGGAGCACTGCGTTTTTTAGATTTTCGCTTCTTCTGTAAGGGAAGTTGGTCATATTACAATGTTAGTAGGAAAAGAAAAGAAGACAGAGAAATAAGTTACAGGTTGAAAGAAACTAATCACAATCTGTTAAAAAATATAACAATTTTAACAACGTATAAGAACTGTTTGTAAATTTCAGTAACTGGTGAGAATGGAATGGATTAATAAGTGACACAACTTATTGATATTTTGATTTGCGGTACAATACTTCAATCTACTAGCAAGGATAGAATAAAAAGATGTTCCTATTTCCATTTTGAACTGAGTATTAAATCTAGATGTAAGATGCCCTCGATTAGAAAATTAGTACAATTAAAAACATGAAGTTTTCCCTTCAATATTTTTGAAATTTGATTCTGAAAAACAAGACTTGGATATTTTTGTAGAATTGTGTCAACATTTTCCAGTAGTCTGCTATTTTTAATTTGCCACACATTTGAACTATGAACATGTAGATCGATGATGTTTTGCGAGGTATGTCAAAAGGTGACAAGAGTGAGGAGGAATGTGCGCACCATGCAGGAATGGTGGGTCAAGTCAAAACATAATCAACATAGCTGTCATATACAGTAGTGTAACTTAATACTTCCAGCAATATATTGGAAGCAGTAGTTTGGACTAGCAGTTCAAGCCCTGTCAGCCCCCATCTCGATACAGACATTCACAACAATTATTGTTAAATTGTAGTTGTCATTTTATAAACTAGAGTAATAATGTAGAATTTATCACAAAAAAAATAACACTTATATACAAAGTGTTACACATCAAATCGGGAATGCATATATTCACGTAAAAGGAATTCTTTTAATATTGGCATAAACAACGACCTCATAAACATGTGGGTGGTATGAGATGGCATAACTGTATATTAACTTACAGACTGTTTAGTGTAACTTTTCAATGTAATGCCTCCGTCTCCATACTTAATCCTGGCTGGAACAGAATGCTGTCTGTGATGATCTCCATGTAGTGGCACTAAGGGCTGCAAAACAATCAAATATTTCATTGAACCAATTCAATTAATGATGCTGGTACAATGAAAATGGTCATTGAAAATGGCATAGTCCTTGTAAAATTTTGCCTTTGTGTGCTCGACAAAGAAAAACAGATCAGAAGTGAAAGTAAAGCAACTTGAGGTTCATGTCTATGGCATTACACTTGGTAAAAATGTTTAATATATGTTTGAGAAATAATGAACAATTTATTTGTGTCATTATATCAAGTCATTACATCATTGTATTGTATCAAGCTTAATCTTTTTACCAGCAATAAACAAAATCAATCATGGCAGAATCAAGAAATAATTTTGCATGCACAAAATGTGGTAAGTGGCTGCCTTTTCATTTTGAATCAAAATGTCAAAAACACTGACATGTCCATTTTTTGTTTATTCTTAAGGGGCTAAAATAGCCACCATTTTGTCCAAGGTGCCCAATCGACCAATCAAATTGAACAAAGTCGAGCACCAGTAACCAAATATGCATAATCACCATAACAACTTTGAGTCCTTGTCTTCTCGGAGAAACGGCAACAATGATGAATTAGTGATTTTACATCAATACTTTTAGCCATATTGAATTTAAAAAAAATAATATTAATGCTGATGTATGTTTTGGTATACTATCTATGCACTAAGATTGAACAAAAATGATCATTGCATTCAGGCAAAACTGACATGTATACCATAAGAAACCAAGTGACCACCAGTAAGCCAGATTTGTTCAAGTCTAGAAAAATAATGACCTGCACCTGTAATCCAATTTTTATGATCATCATACCAACTTTGATCTAAATTGTGATAGACATCTGAGAGAAACAGCAGCTGAGTATTAGAAATTTTATGTCCAAATCAGTATGTTTTAAAATGTTTTTGTATAAAGTTTGAATGAGATTGGTCAAACAGAGTCTGGAATACATGGACGAATTGAAGGACAGACAGATGGACGGGCGAATGATCATTTAAATATTCAACAAACTCTTACATCTGGATCTGCTATTTCAGCGGAGACTTTCTTCTGATGCCGTTTATACTGATGACGTTTCGCCATCAACTGTTCCTCCTGTTGCATTTTCCTGGCAATGTCTTCATCATGTGCGGTGAGTTCAGAGATATCTTTCGGAAGATGTTTACTCTTCCTTTTACTCTCCTGTTCGTGTAATAGTCTGGCAAATTCCTAGACATCAATGGAAATAAATATAAAAAGTAATTCTCAATGGCTTCAGAAGAAATATGGTCAACAATGAGGCATGGAAACAGGTCAATGACCAATGAAAGTGAAAACTGTACTATAAAGTAGACATTAAAGAAGAAGCATGACTATAAATAAAAATGAGCATAACTGAAAAAGAAGAATTATTCACTGGATTCAATTTTTACCTGTTGCAAAGAATAGTCACTAGATTTTTCATTTACAGGTTTGATTATTCACTGTATTTTAATAAAAATTCGCAAAAATATTATCCAAGGAATGGACAGATTGCTAACAACAAAATATTTTCTTAATTTTTGATGGTCTACTGATGATGTAATTGTTTTGTCAATAAAGGCGAAGTTGTAAACATTTGATGACATTCCCCAAAAGCCTATTTCAAACACTTTCAAGTGGTAAGGCTACTACTGTAAAACACGTCTTTTTAGCTAGCATTTCATTTTAGCTAATTTAGCTAACCTGTAATTTTGCTAATTCAAGATGTCGCTAATTTAGAATAAAGTATATTCTCACAATGAGATTGTTGGCATTTTAGCCAAATTAAGATTTTGTTAATTCATGTATTGAGTCAAATTCGCTAAAATGGCATGTAGTTATTTCAGTGTGTTTTACAAAAGCAAAATATGTCTAAGGCTAAAGATGTCGATAATGATAGAGAAAATGCTGAAGAAAAGTACAGTATAAGCAACATGAACAGTGCTGCCCCAAGATGATAATGGCCAGGGATATTTATAAGTGACAGTTTAACTAAATATATTAGCATGTGTAAATAATACACCTTTCCAATAAGTATCTAGCGACAAAACATCATTGTGCAGTACCAGTACATGTAGATACTGTAGAATACTTTATTTTCGCTATTTTTGCTGAAGGGATGATTATCTTAAAATTCCCCTGTACTTTTGCAGCCAGGAACAAGCGTGGCTAACAAATAAACTTATTTCCACCCACTGTGCAATTCAAAATGCTGTTTTTTTTTAAATAGCACTATATTCCAAATTACAAGCAATAAAATGATAACGCACAAAAGTTTTGCATGTAACTGATAAGGTTTTCACCCATCTACAACATTTACATACCGGACAGCAATGCATCGTCACTAGAGAAGCAGACTTATTGGATCAGTATATCAAGATACAAGTTAATTAGTATTACTACAGTGGAAATGAAAGTTATTGATGTATATTTGTCACTAATCTGCAAAGACAACAATGCTGTATCACCAGGTGGATATATACAGAGAACAGAACGAACTAGAAACAGGTCTGAAGCCAGAATCTACAGCAACATAGGTGTGTGTACATGTCCAATGCCAAGGTTTGGAGATGACATCATTGACATAGATCAGGCTTTTAAATGTGGCTATAATTCAAGATATGAGGTAGGCAAACTAATCCCAAAATAATTATAGAGGATACTAGTACAGCGAATTTTACATAGCAATAAAGTGGAGGGGAACAATTTCTACTACAGTTTTTTTTTTTTGATACAATCTGACATTGGTATGCAAAAGAGTTTGGGATGCAAATGAGTTGGCATTCAAAAGAGTTTGGGATGCAAATGAGTTGGCATGCAAATGAGTTGGCATGCAAATGAGAACACATGCAAATGAGTTGGCATGCAAATGAGAACAAGTCAATGAATGTTCTTTACTGTGTTGTTCTAATGTGTATTTGATATTTATTCTAAACTAATGCACCTAATTGATTAAAGGGCATTAACAACTCATTCTGACTCCTATAAATAACATTAATTCATTTGCATAACATAACATTCCAGATTGAGGCTCTCACCATGGTGACAAATCTAAAGAGTAGAAGCAATAGATCTTTTTGAAGAGAACCACATGTTTAGACAAACTGTTCTAAGAATTATATTTCTTTTTCGGAGCAAAGTGGCATGAGCAATAGCAAAAACGTTTCAATTTGCCCTGAAAAATACCCATAATTCTCTTTGATGGAACAGTCTGCTGAACGAGGCAGTATCCTTAAAAGGAAACAAAAACATGATCTCATTTGCATAACATTTCAGAATGAGGCTCTCACCATGGTGATAAATCTATAGAGGGAATGAAGCAATCACAGGAATTCATTTGCATATCATTTCAGAATGAGGCTCTCACTACAGTGATAAATCTATAGAGTATGAAGTACATGTAATCACATGCATGAATATGATCATGGCAGACAGCCATGCGACACTCAATAGACCTTATGCTTGACCCCTGAAGGTCACACATCCTGATTCTTTCTTGGAAACTAATTCACTATTAATCAGAATTCTCAATGTTTTTTATTGAATGTTGACTTGAAATTTAACCTAAGGTACCATATACTATGAAATACTTTATTTTCGCTTGCAACTAATTTTGCACTATTTTCACTGGAGAAATGATTAAGGTGAAAATAAAATCCAGCGAATATATCTTTTTTCCTATATTTCACATTCAACTCATCAAAAATCAGTGAAAATAAATTCCACACAAAACACCCAAAAAGTCTTAATTCCAGCTAAAATAAAGTATTTCACAGTAATATAGAAAATTATGACAAAAAATGTGACCTTTGAGGGTCATGGAAAATGCCAGGATGTGTGACCTTTAGAGGTTGTACATAGACTAAGTCCACTGCATGTATGAAATGATCCTGTACTAGCCACCCTGCCTGTACTCGTAGCAGAGCAGAGCAGAGCAGAGCTGGGTATTAGTTTACCTCATCATCTTCAATCTGGCTAACACTCATGTGCTTGTGAGCCACAGTCTAAAATAAATTGAGAATGCAGTCTCAACAACACAGTTGTCACGTTTTAGGTCATTATAGGCAGTACATGTAGTAAGAGTTCAACCATGTGCACATGTCTACTGTAGATATAGAGCAAGGGATAGGAAGTGATGGAATATATTCAAGGTGTGTAACTATCTATCTATCTATATATATATATAAGAAGTGCAAAGGCACCGTTAGTGATCAACAATTTTTAGATTCCATTGTGGTACTTCTAAATTTTACCAGGAATTCACCATATCTCAAACGCTGTGACTTCAAATATTCAAGCCTGGTACCAGGAATTTACCACATTAAGTATTCAAGCCTGGTCTCAGGAATTAACCATACTAAACATTCAAGCCTGGTACCAGGAATTAACTATACTAAACATTCAAGCCTGGTACCAGAAATTAACCATACTAAACATTCAAGCCTGGTACCAGGAATTAACCATACTAAACATTCAAGTCTGGTACCAGAAATTAACCATACCAAACATTCAAGCCTGGTACCAGGAATTCACAATTCTAAACATTCAAGCCTGGTACCAGGAATTAACCATACTAAACATTCAAGCCTGGTACCAGGAATTAACCATACTAAACATTCAAGCCTAGTACCAGGAATTAACCATACTAAACATTCAAGCCTGGTACCAGGAATTAACCATACTAAACATTCAAGCCTGGTACCAGGAATTCACATTTCTAAACATTCAAGCCTGGTACCAGGAATTAACCATAATAAACATTCAAGCCTAGTACCAGGAATTAACCATACTAAACATTCAAGCCTGGTACCAGGAATTTACCACATTAAATATTCAAGCCTGGTACCAGGAATTAACCATACTAAACATTCAAGCCTAGTATCAGGAATTAACCATACTAAACATTCAAGCCTGGTACCAGGAATAAACCATACCAAACATTCAAGCCTGGTACCAGGAATTGGTACTAGAATTATACCACATCAAATATTCTAGAATGTACCAGACATTTATTGCTTCAAATATTCAAGCCTGGTACCAGGAATTTACCACACTAAATATTCAAGCCTGGTACCAGGAATTTACCATACTAAACATTCAAGCCTGGTACCAGGAATTGGTACTAGAATTATACCACATCAAATATTCTAGAGTGTACCAGACATTTATTGCTTCAAATATTCAAGCCTGGTACCAGGAATTTACCATACTAAATATTCAAGCTTTGTACCAGGAATTAACTATACTAAATATTCAAGCTGGTACCAGGAATTGGTACTAGAATTATACCACATCAAATAGTCTACCAGACATTTATTGCTTCAAATATTCAAGCCTGGTACCAGGAATTTACCACACTAAATATTCAAGCCTGTTACAAGGAATTTACCACATTAAATATTCAAGCCTGGTATTAGGAATTTATCATACTAAACATTCAAGCCTGAATATATTGATAAACAAAGGCATCTAAAATTACAAAACAAGCAAGTCTGTTGAAAGTTTACCTCGTCATCTTGCATTTGTCGAATTTGTCTCGTCTCTTCATCCTCCTCTTCCTCAGACTCATCATATGGACCTTCATAGCCGGGTGGTTCATCAGATAATCTTTTATCAGCATTGTTTTGTGCAAAGTCTTCATGATAGCCTTCAGGTGGGAGTTCATCTGGTGGATAATCATGGCCTCTACTATGTCCAGCCGCTACATTGGTCAAATCATCGTCGTCATAAACATGATCTGAAACAAACACTCATTTAAAGCACTGTGTAATAATGATAATTTAATGGTAATTTAATGATAGTTACAGGATTCTCCCAATGTAGAGGTGATAGCTTTCATATACCTGATTTCTGTTTTGCCTTATTTAGAAACTTTGCTAGGGGAATGTAGCACGTCATTATTTTAATGAAATTGTCTGTTTTATTCAGTTTATTTTTAATTCCTATTTCTTGAAACACCTTGTAATGTGTATAAAACTACAATGAAGGTCAGAACAGCGTGACCATTTCTTGTACATGCATGACTGTAGGAATTGCTTGCCATGCATTTGTGCGTTTGTCGTTTCTCGTGTGAAGTGCGCCAATGGGTCTTGTCAACTGTAGCTGACACCTTGCACAGTAACACACGAGTCAATGAAAACCCCGAAACCCCAAGGTATGTGTGGCAACTATAGGGCTAATCTTTTGATACTGATGTTCAGAGATGACTGAAAATTCCCATCTAGGGGTCAAAACCCAAGAACAATAGTGTAGGAATAAGACAGGGTAGGGATAACAAGGCAATATAACATTGTTGTGTTATCCCAGGCGGTGGGACAAAATATATTCAGCAACTTTTAGTGATTTGTCCTGCCCCTACATACCCAAAGGTGGAGGTCAGGTTTATTAACTAGTGCATAATTTAGACATAGCATAAGACGAGACACGGCAGTAAATATTGTAAAAATAATATTGATAGTGTATTACATGCATCCTTAGGTACACAGGATATATGCAATGTAAACATCCATTCATTTCACGATTGTAGCAATGAATGAACTCATTTACCTGTATTTCTTTGAGTATATGCAGCTAAATCCCTATCCTGTTGTGCCATTAACTTCTCTAAACGTTGTCGCTCCCTTCGAAGTTCTTTTTCCCTTTTTTTAAGTTCATGTCGTTCATATTTCTTTTGCTCTTTGTCCTGTAACTGCCTTGCTAACTCCTAGTGAATATCAATCAAATATAGTGATTTGAATTCAGTGATATGTCTTTGGAATTTTCATTCTTGCACATAGTGATAGCAAAATCTGGCCTAGGAGGCTTGGCCATTTACAGTCAGTGCTATAATAGTTGGGATACTAAACACTTCCAGTGAAGTTGCTGATTTTCTTGCTACGGTATGCTTGTCTCACATCATTAGAACTGTTTTTTTTGAGGCTGATCTGTTTGGCTAAATGCGCACACTAAAAATATTACTGTAGAATACTTTATTTTTCCTATATTTCCTATATTTCACATTAAACTCATCAAAAATCAGTGAAAATAAATTCCACACAAAATGCTCAAAAAGCCTTTTCAGTGAAAATTAATTCCAGCGAAAATAAAGTATTCCACAGTATTTATTTACTATCATTATGCTACGTACTAGAAGCACACACCAGCAACTACAAGCATGTCCTGCGATACTGTAATTACATACATTTTGTTCAATTTTGGCGATACGTGTATCATCAATTTAAACAATTTGATAAAATAAATTGGAAGAGAATTGCATTTTCTATTGATATAATGTGCCCCTCAGTAATAGCTTGACATCTCCTAATACTCCGTTTGAACTTGCAAACAAATTGAAAGGTATACACATACAGCGTCTCTGTTCTCTTGAAATCTTAGTTGTTCAAAGTTCTGTCTTTCTTGCTCCAGTAATTCCTCGTAGAGTCGCTGAGCTGCTTGTCTGTCTTTTTCTTCACTGAAAGTAAACATAGTGAAATTATGGCAACCTTGTCCAAAGGCTATTACAGAGGAAACAATATGTACGTGAATAATGTTGACGTCAATGTTGACAGGCATATTAAATGTTTATCATCCAATATCGTTTGTTTGTATAGTACGTTGATATAGGTGATGTCATGGGCTACATACATAGTATAAACAAGAAGCCGAAATAGACCATTTTCCGTTCACTGCGAGAATCACGCGTTATGCGTGAAATCGAACGTAAAAACAGGACAAACAAAGGTCATAGCGTCGTAGTCGCGTCAAACATCGCGTGGGATTCGACAAACGCGAAAGTATTTCGGGGACATTTCCATGCTTAATAATGTGCTGTCCACATTTGATGATAGGCAATTTCGATTAAGTAAGGGTATTCGGAAGCAATATTCCTCTGTCGAAGATCGGCCGGCCAATGTAAGCTACGAAATAAAGAAATTCTAGTTCAAAATCAAATCGTTCGATTTTTGCGGCAAACGTTTGACGCGCGTCTTTCATGCATCTTGCGAGATCTCGCAATTGTACGGAAAATCATCTATTGAGAGAATAATACAGACCATGACACCAAAAGTATCAACCAGCTCTATAGGCAAATGTTATCAGGTGATAATCTTTAAATCACAAAACCAACTATCACTACGTTCACGTTCACGTTCTCAGCACGTGCCAAAATTTGGAATCCTTTGTGTTTGAAGAAGGATTACAGCAGTTGCGTTCACGTTATTCGGGACCCACTTAGGGCCGACTCGGCTCTTGCCAAAATCACACCCTCACTCGTCGATCTGTTATTTGGCCCAAAAATGGAAAACAATATGCATATGATGATGATAATAATTTATATACTTAAATGATATCCATTTGTTATGGTAATTATTATGAGTCATCGTGCACATGTCAATGTCAATGTAGCATTGCAAGAAAATAGCGGTTGCAGCAGCACATAAATATGCATCACTGATGACGATTTGCATTCATTTCATTCATATACTAGTATATCTGCATTCCTGTCATCGTAATTTCATACTAGTATGAATCAGCATACTAGTATGATCTCTTAAATTTGTCACCGAGGGCGTAATTTTGGCTTGTGCCGAGCATTCAGGCAGCAAATCTCGGCACATGCAGAGTTTCAGTCCCAAGCATCTATCGGGACTGAGATCAAATTTTTCCTGAGTCTTGGGTCGTGTCGAGATCTCTAACGTTAACGCCACAATTGAGTGACAAAACAACAAAGGAATCTTATTCAACGGAACTGCACTTACAAATCGTAAGTTAAGTTATGTTACGAAATGTACATGTATTCAAGTCACGTTTTAATAATAATTTTCTGACCAATAAGTGCTACCGAATTGAAAACCTATTTTAAATATTTTATTATTTACTTATTTATCACACACTCACATTTCTTGTTGGACTCGCAGTTTATCTTGTTCTTCATGAAAAGCAATCATAGCTTCTTCACCAGCAAAATCTTTAGCCGTTCTGAGATCTGTGCGCACAGTCCTTCGTCTTGAAACATTTCCTGAATAATGTTTCTCAACTGGAAGAAAAAACAGACTTTTACCAGACCTTGGCCCCAGAATAGTAGCACAATGTCTACCAGATATAAATGTTGGTATATGGACACTGACCAATTCAGTAATACACAACCGAGTCACACGAGTGTGTTCACATGTTTTTGTTTATCTTATATATTTATATACTGTACAATACTTTATTTTAGCTGGATTTAATTTTCGCTGAAAAGATTTTTTGGGTGTTTTGTATGAAATTTATTTTCACTGATTTTTGACAAGTTAAATGTAAAATATAGGGAAAAAGGTATATTCCCTGGATTTTATTTTCACTGAATCCTGATTCCTTCAGCGAAAATTTATTCCAAGCGAAAATAAGGTATTCAACAGTAATTCGGTTCTATCACAAAATACAGTTTTAGTACTCTCTCCAGAAATGTTACCACTGTCAAGGTACAAATTTACATACTAATTTGCATAACATTTACATACTATTTGCATATAGTTGATATTATTGATATATTATTGATGATTAATAACAAACACATTAAAATACTCTGTTACAGGATGTACACAATTATTCACATTCAAAACTTTCATTGCATCAAGAACGATATATTTACACACAAGTTTACCAAATTGATTTGAAAAGTCAGCAATTGCACAGTGGAAATAAAACCAGTGTGATGATAAAACGAGGCACTGCCACACTGTTTGAATCCTGGAGGGAACACTGCAGTTTCTACTGACGTAATCATTGTTATACACTGTGTCAACACTGAACATTCGTCAAACGAGGCACTGCCACACTTTGAATTCTGGAGGGAACACTGCAGTTTCTACTGACGTAATCATTGTTATACACTGTGTCAACACTGAACATTCGTCAAACGAGGCACTGCCACACTTTGAATTCTGGAGGGAACACTGCAGTTTCTACTGACGTAATCATTGTTATACACTGTGTCAACACTGAACATTCGTCAAACGAGGCACTGCCACACTGTTTGAATCCTGGAGGGAACACTGCAGTTTCTACTGACGTAATCATTGTTATACACTGTGTCAACACTGAACATTCGTCAAACGAGGCACTGCCACACTGTTTGAATCCTGGAGGGAACACTGCAGTTTCTACTGACATAATCATTGTTATACACTGTGTCAACACTGAACATTCGTCAAACGAGGCACTGCCACACTGTTTGAATCCTGGAGGGTACACTGCAGTTTCTACTGACATAATCATTGTTATACACTGTGACAACACTGAACATTCGTCAAACGAGGCACTGCCACACTGTTTGAATCCTGGAGGGAACACTGCAGTTTCTACTGACATAATCATTGTTATACACTGTGTCAACACTGAACATTCGTCAAACGAGGCACTGCCACACTGTTTGAATCCTGGAGGGAACACTGCAGTTTCTACTGACATAATCATTGTTATACACTGTGTCAACACTGAACATTCGTCAAACGAGGCACTGCCACACTGTTTGAATCCTGGAGGGAACACTGCAGTTTCTACTGACATAATCATTGTTATACACTGTGTCAACACTCCATTGTACATCACTGACACTAAAATACACATGTTCATACAGTTTATTTAAATAAACCCATCCATACACAACTGAAATGAAGCTCCGGAATGGCAGAAATGCTTGATTTTGATGAATTTTGCGCATAAAAATGGCCACCATTCGGCCATCTTAAATCAGATTGTGAAACTAAATGTACATGTATATGTATCCCAAGATGTATTACGTATGTGTAAAGTTTGAATGTAATCGGCCCAGGAACATTCGAGATAGAGGCACATATATGATCGGACACACAGTGCTTAATCAGAACAGGGACTAAAAATGTGAAATTATTTGCACACACTACACCATAACATAAAAGGATCACTACTTACTCTCTTCTTCCTGTATCTTGTGTGCGAGGGCGCCATCTTCAAATACTGACCATTCTCGTCGAACTAAAAACAAACATTGAGAGTGTTTTGCATCATTTATATATCATAACAATATTGGACACATCTGCTGATATTTGCATATTGCATTCTCAAAATTAGAAGCCATAATAATCATTTTGATATTTGGTCCTTAATTGACCTCTGACCCACCTCTTGTGACATGTGATGAAAATCTGAAAAGTACTGTAAATGGTGTCAACAATGAAAAAGAACTGGTATCAGATCCATCAGATTTTATAATAATAATAATAATTTATTGTATTCTAAGAAATAGTTTCCATTGATTGACAGCAATGAAATATAAAATAAAATATTAAGCAAAATGTCAGTTATTGCTATTTATGATTTCAAATATTTTGTATAAATATTCACTAGCTTGGCTTATTATTATTATGTTATTTGAATATCTTTAAATATCTGGACATCACCTTTTAATTTGTCTGGAATATTATCTGGAGTTTCCATTAGTGGCAGTACTCAAATAATTTATTCATTGCATTTTGCAAACCTAATTATGTTGTTGAAATCATTACTAGGTCATCTGCATAAAATAGTTAATTTTATAATTATTTAATGTTACCTGTTGTTATACATGTTTTTAAATCAATGATAAAGTTTCCCATTAATTCTTCAATAATTTATAAAATAAATAAACCATCCCTTCAAACAGTATCAAAAGCTTTAAAGAAACCTACAAATCATGTATATAGTTTACCATTTTGTTTCAGGTATTTACTAACTACTGTAAAATACTTTATTTTAGCTGGAATTAATTTTCGCTGAAAAGACTTTTTGGGTGTTTTGTATGGAATTTATTTTCACTATTTCTGACGAGTTGAATGTAAAATATAGGAAAAAAGATATATTCGCTGGATTTTATTTTCACGGAATCATTCTTTGAGCGAAAATTAATTCCAAGCGAAAATAAAGTATTTCACAGTATTGTTTTTAGAGTAATTTGATCAGCTGTCTGATAGCCTTTTCACCACTTGAATTTCTCGCCCAAATTGTTCTGGACTATTTACTTGTATCCTTAAATATTTCTGGAGATGAACCCTAATTTTGGAGCCAACAGACAAAATTTGAGTCAATTTTCAGTTTTTACTCAAAAAATTTGACTATTTTTGTCCCAATCTTCTGAAGGAAAGTGCAGACTTTAAACAGAACCATTTTTGAATTTGTGATGGATGAAAAGAGGGAACTGGTGGTGTAAGAGCTAAACCCAGCCTGTATGCATGCATGCACATTTGAAATGTACACTATATATACAGTAAGGTCTGGGTGAAACTTAATATTTAGCTGGCTTCAGGCTGGCTTAATGCTAGCTTAACTTGTATTTAAAGGAAACATCAATCCAAACAACATAATGACCTCTAAAGAAAAAGCTCAGCAAATGTAGGAGAATGCAATTCACAGTTTTTTTATATCACTTTTCATTCTCTAGATATTCAATTTTTCATCAATATTATGTAGTCAGCCATCTTGATTTTCAAGCAAAGGATTATGGGTAAAGCATGACATCATAGAATCTGTTGTCGGAAATTGAGAAAATGATTTCATCTATAACATGAGAAATACTGATGCGAATTAGTTCAAATTTTTGTTGTGCATATTACTCATGTATATAATTATAGTAATGGAAATTAGAATATTAACATTTTAAAATTTACGTGAAACGAGAAACAGAGAATTTTTTTTTCCTGGCCTTATATTAGTAACATAGGTATATACCATACTACAAAGAATACATGCAAATTAAACCTATTGGTGACAATGCTACTCATTTTAAAAATTGCAAGTTTGGGAGTTATTTTATGTCTGAAAAGCATTGTAAATTATTAAATTAAGGTCAAATATACATGTCATTGGAAAAACACTTTGTAGCAAACAGAGTGTACCAGGAGTATATATAGGCTCAAAATAAATACTGTAAAAGGATTAATTATTCACTGGGTTTTTATTTTGCTTAATTCGCTGACTGGAAAATGTGCTAAATTAATTAAAACCCAGTGAATATGTAATATTTAGCATAGAACACATTATCTAAATGATTATATGCCTGAAATGGTAACCGAGCAAAATTTAAACCCAGTGTAATGCATTTTACAGTAGTTGGTAAATCTAAATACATTGCATGGCAGTGCTGTCAAGTACCGGTACATGAAGTTGTTGGTCAAAGCCCAAATAACACTTTAGAAACATGCCCAATTTGGAATAGTGGATTTGCTATTCACTGTGAGACCTAGCATAATGTGCATCATTTTGAACTATGCGCCTCAGACGTGTTTTTTTTCCTTCTAAAGCATTCCAAAATGGGCTTGTACTCGCACTTGTCTCAAATTTCCCCCATTTTAGGTCAGAATTAAAAAAAAAAAAAATCGCCTTGCCACATCATTTTTAAAAGAATTTTTTTTCCTGGCCTAATTTTGAACTTCTTTTTTTTTACTTTTTGGTAGTTCAATGTTGAAATATCAGCATTTAGAATCACTTAGTTTTCTCAAAATTGACCATCATCAAATGTGTAAAGCACAATATCAAGTGTGAACATAGGCCTAAAAAAATTACTTTTTGTTAGTTGAATCCCACAGGAAGTTTTTACATCACCACGACACTATGATCTTGTTTGTCGTGTTTTTATGCTTGATTTTACGAATAAAATGGGATCACAAGGAGGACATAAAATAGTCTATTGTTTGTAAACACATGTTGTGATGATACAGACATTAGATTCAAAAGGGATGTGCATGTACATATACTAGTAGTACGCAAATATCAATTACAATGTATATTATTATACAAATGGCCAAGCTCATATACTGTAGAATACTTTATTTTCGCTTGGAATTTATTTTCGCTATTTTCGCTGAAAGGATGATTCCGTGAAAATAAAATCCAGCGAATATACTTTTTTTCCTATATGTCACATTAAACTCATCAAAAATCAGTGAAAATAAATTCCATACAAAATGCCCAAAAAGCCTTTTCAGCGAAAATTAATTCCAGCGAAAATAAAGTATTCTACAGTATTACATGTCTGTTGTTTCTGACTTTGTATGTGCAAGAAACCATATATTAATGCAACTGCCTTGCTATTAAAATTGTAAGCAATACCCCAGCATATAACATCCACAGGTATACACAAGCACCTACATACCGGTATAAGCCTCAGTTTCCAGCAGTCACACCAACTGTATGGCTTTATGTATTGTTATACACTTAGAAGTTTTACACAGCAATTTGAATTTGTCCCAAGGCATGACATACAAGTACTGGTACCCATGAACGTAATCCCCTTTATTTTGAAAACAACTATGTGTATTTGCAAGGGAATTAAGGTAGCGCTGTATTTTGAACTGTTTTATTTAATATTATGCCAGAATAAGCAAGCATTAAGTTTGTGCAGATGAAATTTAAGCGAAAAACAGCAAGTTTTGAAGTGTTTATGGCGGACTGATACATATAGAGCGAATAGTCAACTGAGTCAGCTTCACAAATAATAGTACCGTAATATTGCCCAATAGCAGTGCCCCATTGAATCAGTTTCATTTTGGAACTTTCAACATCTGAAGCGAAGATAATTATTATTTGATTTTAAAAACAAATCACTCTCTTTAATTTTTTTTAAAATTGCCGGTACTGTACTACTCATTATGTCTGTGTCATATTAAATGGCCAAGTGGTAAAAGTTTTTACAGTGTCAATTTTTAATATATGGGGAATTTAATTGTAGTCCCTGTACTTGTAGAAACAGCATGGCTAACGCTAAGGCTAATATACCACCTTTATCATACAGTTGAGTCAAAGCAAAAGTATTTTTGTATTAAAACATGATGTTATAGTAACTCGAACAATTCAGCATTTCTCATCAAACAATCTGCTCTCTGATTGGTCTGAGTGCTCAGTGTAATGGTTAGGTGACCAATCAGGAACAATCTTGCAAGTACATTTGCATTTATTAATTCTCACCATACACTTAGAAGTATTCAGAACACCGCTATAAATTATTACATTCAACTGTACACAAATATATTTCAATCAATGAAGCAGACCCCAAGTCAATAATTAGTGGTTCATTCACACACATGAAGCAGACACTACCTTGGGAATATTTTTTATGGAATGGTTTTACTACATACAGCCTGGTTATAGCCACAATCACTTTGCAAATCATTTTATTCCCAAGCCATCACACTGTACCAGGTGGCAAAAAAACCTCTTTAATGAACACACCGTTAATGTGTTTGTTTTGTGCTTTACAACATTCTACTTTTACAGCAGGTGGCGAGCATGGATGTCATTTTGTTTAGAATCATTGACTCAAGACTCTATAAGTAGTGTAAAAGCACCATAAGAAAGAAAGTTCTTAGATTTAATGGTACATTTCAATCTAGCTATGTAACAGCTTGAAAATTACGCGATAATAAAACCCAGTCGTATTACAAATAGAATAGATACACAAACTACTGTGGAATACTTTATTTTCGCTGAAAGGACTTTTTGAGCGTTTCGTATGGAATTTATTTTCACTAATTTTTGATGAGTTTAATGTGAAATATAGGAAAAAAAGTATATTCGCTGGATTTTATTTTTACGGAATCATTCGTTCAGCGAAAATAGCGAAAAAAAATTCCAAGCGAAAATAAAGTATTCTACAGTATGGTAATTTGGATAAACCAAACAAAACCAGGAACTTGCAAGTTGTCCCTTTTATTTGTAGTGTTCGATGCAGTAAAACACACCTACATGATAATGATATGATATGATCAAAGAAACCTTGAGTTATGTCCAATAATAACAATAACACAACAAAACATTCAGAACAACAAAACTCACAGAACTAAATCAAGGATATAGAAAATAAATTTTGCGAAATTGCTACGAATGACAGAATCCTTACTTGAAACAATATTAGGAAGTAAATCATGCATGATAAAATAATGTACAGGGCTGCAAAGAATCTAGATCTATGTTCTTTGATTTGACAATTATTTTCATTCCCTAGGCTACTGCATTGCATTCATGGGGATTACATAGCTTGTTTCCCTTCAAATTACCTTTATGTACTTAATTATATTATACAACTAGATTAAATGTACACAGTACCATGTTTGTTTAATATATTAATAAAAGCATAAATCTAATAGAAACGTTCATAAATCAATAATTGCATGTATCATAAACTGGATAACTGAAGTTATTTTGACCATAGTCAGTTATGTACATTGTATGTTACTAATAAAGCAAAGCGGTTACTATTACTTTAATAGAGTGAGTCATTACCAATTTAATTAACGGCACTAATGTTTATAACTTAAAACAAGCAGACTCACGGCTGAGATAGCTCTACTGTTAGCAATGCACATTTCAATAAAAGAATTGAAGAAGTCATCACGAAATTAACAAATCAGAGAGAGAGATCTATTTGCAGTGCTTATATGTACGATATCAAAGCAATCTGACTTGCAGTTTTTAACAAGGCAAAAATATCACTTTTTACCAAAAATTACGAAAATATTCATCAAAATTAGAGATTTGAAGATATCATCACAAAACGAACAAATCTGAGAGAGGTTCACCTGTAGTACCTATATATATAATATCAAAGCAATCTGACTTGTTTTAAACAAGAAGTTAAAAATATCACTTTTTACCAAAAATATTCACCAAAATTAGAGAATTAAAGATATCACTCATATGATAAGATCTGCTTGACAAAGTCAACAGCGGAGCTAAAAAGTTGGGGTCACCAACCTAATTTTCAGTAAAATGATGGTTGTATTTTAGTTGATAATGGCCATTTTGTCAGTTTTATAATGCTTTTACCATAGGTTTCTATGGCAGAGATACAATGTATTATGCCATATCTCAGTTGTAGGCTGGTGACATAGGCTGGAAAAAATCATGTACATGTATTGTGAATTGTGGTACTTTTTGTTGTCCTTAATTATTTCAAAAGTTATTTATATAATTTCCACGGAATTGTTCCACAAATAGTGATTTTTGGAGAATATTAGGACAAGTTTCTCAAAATATGTCACTGTAACACACAAAACAATGCTATTTCATAGTGTCATGTGACAATAGCTCAATGATTTTACATAATAAACTAAATAATATTGTCATGCGATTTATGATCAACTTTCTCAAAAATTATTATGAGTAGGTTTCTACCTTAACTAGTTTTTATAAGTGAGCTGCTGAAAGCCTGGTATTCATTTACAGGCAAGCTAATAAAGACAAAAATTAGATGAAATGAAATGTATTTGTCTGGTAGTTCAAACTTTTTTATGATGATAGATTCATTGGGGGATGTTTATCACTCGTTGCCATATCAACAGAAGAGCAATAACATGACTTGAGCTTCACAAGGGCATTGAAGGCCAATGCCTTAATGCCCTATGAATTTACCTTGGTGCCCTTTATCTGTTATCCTACGATGCTAAGGCCATTTTATAAAATTGGCCTTGAAAATGGATGCACTCTCAACCACTGAAACTTAGCCCTGCATTAGAACAGTAGAAAGCAGTTCTGATGAAAATATTCCTTTTTAAAGGATCCTAGACAAACTCACTGCGATCAAATTTTAGTTTCACAGACTCACAAAATTTGTCTTTTGCAACAAGAAATGGTTAACAGCATTTAAAAAAATAATTCTTTTCATCTAAACAAGAAGTCAGCTTTGATCACCCTTGACAAATTAATCCTACGTAATTTTTTTATATTATTAAGAAAATTGAAATTATCACACATTTATTAAATAAATAAATTATTGAAAACGATTTTATTGGGAAAAATTATTGAGTTGAAAGAGTTACCAGTTATTGTCAAACACATCAGGTTGTTGGCGGATATGACACTTGAAGGGGGCAAAAGTTAAAGATTTCAAGTATCTACTTTTAAACCCTAGTTTTGTTGATACGAACAACTTGAAAATTGACCTTTGCAAATATTTAGTTTAGTAACATCTATGTGACAGTCTCAGAATTCCATCATCAGTGCAAACAAACTTGTAACAGGGTGATGAAGTACGGTAATTGAAGAAAAATAAATAAACTGTTTTCAAAATCCACAGAAATATTACCGGTTCCCACGTTAGTGATATTGTTTCAAAATTAACTTTCTGTTGAACTAATTGTTGTTATGCTGAAGAATATGTTAATTTATGCTAATTAGGCATGATACCATGTGTAAGCACATTTGCAGTTATGGCTGCCAATAGTTTTCAAAATCGGCCAAAATGTTACCCATGTTAGTGATATTGTTTCAAAATTAACTTTCTGTTGTCATTGCACTAATTATTGTTATGCTGAAGAATATGTTAATTTATGCTAATTAGACACAACACCATGTGTAAGCACATTTGCAGTTATGGCTGCCAATAGTTTTTAAATTCGGCCGAAATATTACCCATGTTAGTGATATTGTTACAAAATTAACTTTCTGTTGTCATTGCACTAATAGTTATTATCCAGACTGAATTCTTATATCGCAGCAGCAATAAAAATGTGACCATCACATGCTTTCGTTATCTATGAGTACAGTTCAAGCATACATAGACAGATGATGTTTACCATACATACATCACCACATGTCACTGGCAATGGGGTAATGTTGATAACCAGTTGACATTTTTTCAGTCACTGGCAAGTTTCATAGATTCCAAAACAAAAATCTATCCAGACAAGGGAAATGGTGTGGCACAGACAGTTCCTAAATTGCATGGATATGTATATGTATATTTAATGATTGGGTCAACAAACTTTTTAAATAACTATATATATTCATTTTTGGGGGAATTTTTTTATTAATTAAAAAGTCTTCATACATGTACCACATGGGATTTTTATTTTACGGCATATTTAATATGAAATTATATTTGATACATAGGCAGACCTATTTATTAATAATAAAATTAAATTAAGGGATAATATATTCAGTCAACATGAATATATAGATATGCTGGTACTGTGTTTTATAATAATAATTTTATAGCAAAATCGTATCCTTTTTGTATATTGACTCAGGAGAAAAATACAATAAAGATGAAGAACAGAGAAAGAATCAAATGTGCAACTGAAAATGCTTTAAAAAATTTACTTTGGGGCAGCTGGTAGTATTTTTAAAATGATTTTCTCTGGTTACTGAAACAGTTACATATCCAGCTTACAAAATTGATTATCGTTTACCTTTAGACATTATCAGTATTCACACATGTAATTATTTTCACTGACTTGGAAAAAGTATTGAATAGCAGGACATGCCTATGCACACTAGTTAGCAATTATGCCATGATCCGAAGCAAACATAATCATAGAAGTCAAGATAGGTTTCCATCATTAAAGAAGCCAATACAACATCGACAAGGTTTGAAGCAATTGCCTTGCTATGCTTTATCTTAGTTGCCTTCACAAACACAGATATTCTCTTATATTATGATTGTTTCCTAAGTGAAATGTGGTGCTCCCATGGTGGAATGTGGTGCTCCCATGGTGGAATGTGGTGCTCCCATGGTGGAATGTGGTGCTCCCATGGTGGAATGTGGTGCTCCCATGGTGGAATGTGGTGCTCCCATGGTGGAATGTGGTGCTCCCATGGTGAAATGTGGTGCTCCCATGGTGAAATGTGGTGCTCCCATGGTGAAATGTGGTGCTCCCATGGTGAAATGTGGTGCTCCCATGGTGAAATGTGGTGCTCCCATGGTGAAATGTGGTGCTCCCATGGTGAAATGTGGTGCTCCCATGGTGAAATGTGGTGCTACCATGGTGAAATGTGGTGCTACCATGGTGAAATGTGGGGCTCCCATGGTGAAATGTGGGGCTCCCATGGTGAAATGTGGGGCTCCCATGGTGAAATGTGGTGCTCCCATGGTGAAATGTGGTGCTACCATGGTGAAATGTGGTGCTACCATGGTGAAATGTGGTGCTACCATGGTGAAATGTGGTGCTACCATGGTGAAATGTGGTGCTCCCATGGTGAAATGTGGTGCTCCCATGGTGAAATGTGGTGCTCCCATGGTGAAATGTGGTGCTCCCATGGTGAAATGTGGTGCTCCCATGGTGAAATGTGGTGCTCCCATGGTGAAATGTGGTGCTCCCATGGTGAAATGTGGTGCTCCCATGGTGAAATGTGGTGCTCCCATGGTGAAATGTGGTGCTCCCATGGTGAAATGTGGTGCTCCCATGGTGAAATGTGGTGCTCCCATGGTGAAATGTGGTGCTCCCATGGTGAAATGTGGTGCTCCCATGGTGAAATGTGGTGCTCCCATAGTGAAATGTGGTGCTCCCATGATGAAATGTGGTGCTCCCATGATGAAATGTGGTGCTCCCATGGTGAAATGTGGTGCTCCCATAGTGAAATGTGGTGCTCCCATGGTGAAATGTGGTGCTCCCATGGTGAAATGTGGTGCTACCATGGTGAAATGTGGTGCTCCCATGGTACATGTAAATTGAAATCTGGGTATCATTTACAATTTTTCATCTGGGATGAAATCACACAAACTTGCACAAACTAACATCATTGTAGTGTTTGTTGGCTCACCTTCACATGCAATAACACCTTATATGACCAATATAATATTTTCACAGTAATATGATTTACTCCATGCTTTACAGTTTGCTACAATGCTAAACTTGAAAGCCTCCTCAAACATTTGTGTGCAAGGCTTTCAAGTCCAAACCTGCGGTTTACCACATAGCACCTACTTGTGTGTACCAAGTTTCAGTGAAATCTGATGAGTGGATTTTGAGAAACCGCTATCAATGGAACAACCAAAAATTGGCCAATTTATGTAAATCAGGTAATTGATATGAATGGTTCAAGTCAGTGGATTATCTGAGAGCGTCTATGTACCAAGTATTATTGAAATCTGTTGGGTCTGTCTAAAAATTTAAAAAAAAGTTTGCTAATAAGCAAATTAGATTTAATCAATATGCCTGAATTTCAACCAAAAACTAAATAAGTCCATGCATTATCCTAGAATATATATTGACCAAGTTTTATAGAGATCTGATGATTGGTTGTAGAGATATCAGATGGTGCTTCACATGCAGGAATGACAAATAATTATTGCATTTTGATATGGCGATAAAACTGAAATGGATACCGGAAATGGGAAGAAAGACAGATAATAAAATGTTGACATTAAGTTGAGATTTAATGTACATTAATATATTAGATTTCTTTTATTAACTATGCTATCATCTGCTTCCGCATGGACGAAAGGACTACAAGTTGAGAAAAACAAATATTGAACTACTCAGAGCAGTATATGTTTACCAGGTTACAATCTATTTGAGCAATTAGTCATTGAGATGCAAAGTAAACAAGTCCACAAGTCAATTTTTGAAATGTTTGAACTTCTATTTGTGCAAACATAGCCCAACTATTACAACCTTGTTGATTAAAAACCAAAATTAAAGATGGAATAAAAAATGGTATGGATGAATAGCAAACTAATCATACAATATCTTTGCTTTGCACAACAAATGTGAGCAAAAAGGTTTAATATGAAACAATGCAATAAAATACTATCTAAGCATCTAACTAATACTATCATATCTAATTGCATACAAAAAATAATTAATATTCATTTTCTTCAAACAATATTACATGTACTGTAACAATCTCAATATTCCTCATAGAATAATACAACTTCCTAATAATAGTTTAGCAACATATCTAAGCAAACTTTTGCAAGAAAAATACTAGCCAATATGTGTTCAAATAATTCTAACATGTAGTGTATTAACCCCAATGTCCCTAATAGGATAGAATAGAATAACATAACATAAATTGTATTAAAATTCCCAAATATTTTACAGATTCAGGGCCAATCAGCCTGATTCTCCCAATATTAAGCTAGTTCAGGGCCAATCAGCCTGATTATCAAAATATTATGCAGGTTCAGGGGCAATCAGTCTGATTATCAAAATATTATGCAGGTTCAGGGGCAATCAGTCTGATTATCAAACTATTATGCAGGTTCAGGGGCAATCAGTCTGATTTTCAAAATATTATGCAGGTTCAGGGGCAATCAGTCTGATTATCAAAATATTATGCAGGTTCAGGGGCAATCAGTCTGATTATCAAAATATTATGAAGGTTCAGGGGCAATCAGTCTGATTATCAAAATATTATGCAGGTTCAGGGGCAATCAGTCTGATTATCAAAATATTATGCAGGTTCAGGGCAATCAGTCTGATTATCAAAATATTAGGCAGGTTCAGGGGCAATCAGTCTGATTATCAAAATATTATGCAGGTTCAGGGGCAATCAGTCTGATTATCAAACTATTATGCAGGTTCAGGAGCAATCAGTCTGATTATCAAAATATTATGCAGGTTCAGGGGCAATCAGTCTGATTATCAAAATATTATGCAGGTTCAGGGCTAATAAAAAGAATATTATAAACTAATGATAATGAAAAGCAATAACATCATCATGCTATGCCCAAATATGGACAACCGTATACCTCAGAGGTCATTTACAGAAACAGCAAGCATGAAGCATGAAAAATCGACAAGAGTAGTGTAGCTTACCGTAAAACCCAAATTACCAATATAAAACACTCAAAGACTAACTTAATTATACTTAAAATAAGTTCACTGAAGACTAATTGAGCGTATCATTTAAAACTATTGAAAACATTTGATTCCGTCAGTTAAACTTATTGGATTCAAAAACATTTAACCTTTTAAATAACCAAGTCATCGTCATATATTTCTGTATAATTTTTTCAAAAATTTGGATGAAGACAGATATTTTCAACAGAATTTTCATAGTTTGAATCATTCAAATGTCGTCATTGTGGCTTTCTATAATAATGTTTACATGAAATTCTGTGATTATCCTAAAGCTGCAAACATTTTTTTTGTACACTACACTACAGCACACCATGCACATACAAGTGCCACTAGTTTTAGCCACTGTTGTTTATATTACATTGTTTTCTTAGCCATTTGAGAACATAGTCACAGAGAGCAAAGAACATCACTAAATAAACAAGCAGTCTCTAGACTGAGATAGCTCTGCTGTTAGCAATGCACATTTCAATTAAAAAACTGAAGATATCATTAGAAAATTAACAATATGTATAGTATCAAAGCAATAAAATATTCATCAAAATTAGAAAATCAAAAATGTCATCACGAAATGAACAAATCTGACAGACGACTACCCCACGAATCTATGTTGCTAATATGAAAGCATTTGGTTTAACGGTTTTGAAGAAGAAAACAAAAATGTAAAAAGTTTATGACAGACAACATACTACAGACGCTGGACAATCAGTAATATGAAGAGCTCCACGTTGTTAACTTTGTCGACTGTGGAGCTAAAAAAAATCAAGATATTAATTAAATTCATGTAGCAAATTTAACTACTAGTATCCTATTGTAATATTGACATTTCAAACAATACATTTTCCTGATGTTTAATTATTAACTTTCCTGTTGGGGATGACATATTTTGAAATGGTAACCATGTAATGCATTGCCTGCTGACATAGTGTTCCCATTCATTTTGGTTACGAGTATCTAGCATTAGCAAGTGATGTGTTTTTCAGAATAATTCATGGTTTATATTTCATCTGATTTGTGTGGCGTAAATGACATAACTTGTCTTAGTCAAATATAAAAGTAATTTGCTTAGAATTGATGTGGCATTTATTCATTCATTATATGCTACACTACAATCTTATTTACTGCGGAAACTCTCCTACTGACCACATATTTATGTGGCGTATTGTTGTGACTTATTATTCATACTATGTATTTTACCCAATCATGCAATAAACACGTTGCTTTTTATTGAGTAGCATAAACAGAATGCGACCTTCGTTTTGACCATGTTATATCAGGGTGGAATTGATTTTGACATAATTTTAAATTTAAATTTGTCTGTTGTCAGAAAAAGAGTGCTGTCTTTACAAAATTGACTCGTATTGTTTATAAGCCACTACCACATCGTGCGACTATGTCCACTGTTAACAAAATATAACACACGACTGACAGGATGCATGCCAGTCGGTAAGTAATTTTAATAATAAGAATTGAAATGTGTGATTTAATATGAGGAGTTCCCCATGTGCATAATTTAACCCTTAGAGCACTAACGACAACTTTTGGCGCCTTTCACAAAATAAAACCCACATTCATATGAAAATTGGTGCTTACAAGTCTTAGTAGGGGATTTGGATTATAACACGATCTAAATCCAACGTTAAGCCTATAAACGTTCCATTGTTTTTAGTGCCAAACCCCTTTGTTAAGTACAACAACAAATATTTCATTGGTGTTTGTGAGCTCTTGTGTGATTGGTCAATGCATGGACAGCTCTTCCACTTCCGTGTTTTACTCCCTATCAATTTGGGCCCTGTTTAACCATAGACAGTATAGTAGTATAGTAACACCAATGTCAAATGCCATATGCCCAACGTAAGCAGGGCTGGAATATTATGATGAGCAAGTAAACAATGACGTCATATTTACTTCCATGCGATGTCACTACTTTCGTATCGAACTACAAGTATCTTTCCGCAATGCGCATCTTCCGAACACACAATAGTTATCAGATGTTCTCGTGAACGTGGTTCACTAGTAAAAAAATATGACTTTTAATATATATGTTCCTGTTTAATTGAATAAAATTAAAAGTTAGTTTCAGACGGCAGTAATGTTTCCGTACATGTTATATTCAGTCTGTACCCCGTTTTCGACAAAATATTTGAATATTTTTGTTTTCATGGTTCATGAATCTTATTATGTCTTTGTTTACCGACTATGCTCGTTTTTTATTTTTCTCTGCCACGCATTTTTTTTTTCAAACAGACTTTGAATCCGTATGTTCTCTCGTCTGTCACCATCTTGACAATAGCTAACACTCTTTCAACAGGAATTCATGTCTAAGGTTGTACCCCGTTTTCGACAAAATACTCAAATATTTTGGTTTTCATGATGCATGAATCTTCTTATTATGTTATTTTCCACCGACTTTGCTCGTTTTCTGTTGTTCTCTGTCTTGCACTTATTTTGAAATTAACTTTCAATCCATCCGTTTTCATGTCTGTTGTCATCTTGACTACTTATTCATACTCTTTCAAACGGAATGCATGTGTAAGTTTGTACCCCGTATTCGACAAAATACACGAATATTATTGTTTTCATGATGCATAGATCGTCAAATTTTGTTATTTTCACGGACTACACTTGTTTTTTGTTGTTGTCTGTCTCACATTTTTTTAATAGACTTTCATTCCGTTTTCACGTCTGTCGCCATCTTGACTAGTACACGTCTAGTCTTTCAGCCTGAATGCACGTCTAGCTACGTTATACCCTGTTTTTATTAATAATTTCAACAAAATAACTTGAATACTTGTGAATAAATGAGGCACGATTGTCTTTATTATTTTATTTTCACTATTTTCGGTTTTTTGCTAGCGTTTCAAAGGGTTTCTTTTACGTGACGATCAAGAAAACGCAAATCTTCGATGTTGATGCCCGGGCTCTGAATCACACACAAAGTTGTTAACATGAATTGCTGTGTCTACTGCGTTTGGATCTTCTTCACTATCATTTCCACAGTCATCAAAATCCGAAAAAAAAAACATCGAGCAAATCATCTACACACGGGAACTCGAGATCAGCAACGGCCATTTAGAATACCCATGGAATACCGTAGGCGACTCTCATCAACGAAATTACGCAGTCCGCTTCATTGATTGTTTAGTTTGATAATTTATAAACATATATTCAGTGTGAGACTGTTGCTTTCAAGTTGTGTTAATACAAAGATGATTTAAACTTGTCCCTTCCGTTACCAACGTATTCAATATACGGAAATAGCATGTGTGTGCGTTTGCGTGAGTGAAAGATGCAGGCGAAATTTCTCGTCAGTTCTATTTATTTCGAACGCGCGTGGTCGGCGTCTTTGATTGCGTTTATTTTGTTCTTTCATTCGCGAAATCTATCACTGGCACAGTTTATTTTGTCATGTCTCACAACTGAATGTCCAAGCTGACTTTGTTTTGGCTGTATATAGTTTTGTGGACAAGGGAGGTCATCTTGGTTGCCTAATTAACTAATTAAAATACCTGTCAGGCATCTCTACCTTAACGAGAAATCAAAATAAATACTTAGTTCATGTTAACGGTTAGTTTAAATCAGCTTAACTTTTTTCCAGCCTACCCTGCTACAATAGAATCGCTGGAGTTGCTTGTCCTTCCTACTATATTGTCTATGGTTTAACTCCGGGGTTACGTCCAAACGCCACCCTCTTGACTGGAGATCTGTGTTAGAAAATAAACCTTTGTTGTTGCGGTGTACGCAAAAAGATGAACTACTTATGTTTTTTAACATCACCTCACCTATTAACAATTCACCCCTAGACGTGATAATTTCATTTCAATAGTAAAAATCCGTTCTCAAAAATCCAAATAATCACAACCTCACCGAAATTCATTTTCTATTCTTACCCACAAGCCACACCCAGACCATTCATCAAAACGAGTGGTCTGGGGTATACTAGTACTCTGACCCATGCCGAGGACTTCCTGTTTGTAATGCTATATGATAAATCAGATTAACTATCATGTGAAACCAAAGACAATTGTCTTTGGTGAAACCAAATGAAAATCATTCTAAAATAACGTACCCAATTGATTCTGGAAAAACATTTGCAATAATAATCGAAGAGCAGGTCCGGGTAGTAACGTTCGGTTGACGAAATAGACGATACAACAGTACTAAAGGACCTGAATGTACAGCACTAATTTCACCCAACCTCCTGCTCGCTTCTGCTTTTCGATTATCATTTTTAATCGCTTTTGCAACCGCCTGTTGAATAATTTTCGCTTATTTTTTCGAGCGCGCGAACCCAGAAATATCGCCCGTCTGCATGCTCACATTTTAAATACATGGCCGTGGCATCAATATGTTCCTGGTGTATCTGCTCTCTGCCCTAAGGAGTTAGCATTGCCTGTATCACGTAATTGTCTCGATAATCATGTTGTTGAAATGATATAGCAGCCCTGGATTCAAACGAAACACAGTCCCACTGTACGTTCGCGAACGAAACAAAGTATGATGGTTTGGAAGTGTCGTTCGAAATTAAATAATGGTTAATACTCATTGAATCCTCAAACTTTAGCACTAAAACAACCATTTCGACAACTCATGTGCCAGTGTTCAGTGTTTGAACAAGCGGTCAATGTTTTTAATAAGCGAGTGAGAAAAAAAAGGGATAAAAACATGGTCGTGTTTCCGGTCGGAAATTAAGTGATATGTTATAAAATGTTATAAAAGCGAAATATTGGGCGAAATGAGTATTGATGCCCATTTACAACTTGACATGCGTCACCAAATAGTTAGAGTTGGTAGTACCATGGAAGGTACTAATCCATGGTAGTACCAGTACTAGTATACGCGGGGAGGGAGTCCAGAGAGGGAACAGCCAACATCCCTTTTACGGGAAAATGTGAAATCACAACGGATTTGTTTCGGTCTCACATGTAATATTAGGTTTTGCGGGCTTCTGAGTTCAAAAATGATGACTAAATCAGCTAAAAAGCAAGCGTTTAGAAACATACCTATGCAGAAGTTGGTTTGCCAGTACTTAATCCATTTTAACACCTAGGCTACTCTATTGACATTGGTTGTTTATTTCATGGATCTGGCACTTGAGGTAGCTGATAAGCCGTGTCGAAAACGTGCACAAAACGACCATTCTGTGCACGTTTTCGACACGGATTAAAAACCAGTTGTAAGCACAAATTTTCATATGTTGTTTTTGATTTGTTCCAAAAATTTTAACAAGATCTGTAGCTAATAGAGAGTTAGTTTCTATTTGGTCCCATAAGTGTACTAGTATATTTAAAAAATAACCCTTAAAAGTGCCAATGAACAATTATATTGAGGGATGGCTTACAACATTCAACTGTTAAAATTTGAATCATGGGTTATGAGATATGACAAGCAAAGTCATAAGTGAACATTTTAAGCCATGTCCCATTAGTTCAGAATTAGCGAAAAATAAAATACATTTGTCCAGAAAAAAAACAAATTTTGATCAATTATGGTATTTATTTATATTCAGGATAAAGTTCAACAAAAGTATAGCAAGTTTTATTTATCTTATCATCTTCATGAAAAAATAAATTTATGCATTTTTTTTTCATGAGACTCCAATGTACTGTAAAACCATTTATTTTCACCAACGTTTAATCTTACTATTTTGATGTTTTGAGTAAATTCACTGTGTTTTAATTAATTTCCCAAATTTATCGGGGAAACAATGAGTTTTATTGTTATTTTACATGTTCACATAGATTTAATTTAGTGGATTTTACTTATCAGGAAAAATAGTGAAAATTAAAACCCAGTGAATAATTAATGCATTTACAGTATCCAACTTGAAATTTTTTGATGTCTCTAATTTTTACACATAGATCAAAGTTCATTAAACATCTGGTTTTACAGTTAGGATGCTTCTCAAATAAAGTTATTAAATATGTCATCAGACATGTGCAACTGTGATCACTTTACAAAGTATGTTTATTAATGCTAATTGCGCAAGTGATTTTGGAGACAGTTTGACAAATTTTATGAATAGTACAATGTAAAAATCTGATGGTCCAATGTTTGTGATGGCTAGTGTAATTTGAAATTAGTAGTACAGTAATGAGTTCTAGTACTCCAAGAGCCTGGACCATTGTGTTATTTTTATCTCAATAGCCTCAATTTCACACTGGTAGGTCATGAAAGGTTAGTGGAAGTCTATCTCCTTAATACGTCTGGAGTAATAACACATTTATTTTAATAATTGAATATTGTAAAAACACAATACACATGTAATATGAATTATAATTGTATTTTACTAAAATTAGTTTTAGGTCTTAAGAGTATTTGACTGCTTAATTGACAAAATTGAAATTCCAGAGGGAAATCAACGTTCACGTCTAAAAGTGGTTAAAATGCTACTGTATATTATTAAAAAAAACACTGTGCTCTGTAAGCATTTACAGTGATTGAATGTAATTACTTTGGAAACTGACAACTAATTGGTAAATGCTGTAGAAGACCAACTAATATTGAGTCATTAAAATAAGAATTGTAACTTGCAAGAAAATTCCAGTTATTCAGATTTTGCTTCTTTGTTAAGAAGGTCGAAAACGAGTAAAATGAGAATGGGTGATTAAACTTGATTTCATTTAAGTTGTGATATTTAAGCTGTTAAGGATTGTCTCCTACATGGAGTATACATGTATGAAGTAATTTGCAGAGATTGAACTTTACAGACATTAATTGATGCCCAACAAGTTAGTTGTTGCTGTCTGTAGAAAAATATTATTTCCGTCCTATAAATATATGCTAGGACAATTTCATTTATTTTGACTGAGAAACTGGATGCCCTCTCAATTCCAAAGTCCAGCATTTTTGTCATACACAGTATTATTTGCAATTAGGATACCTGTCAATCATAAAATTGTTGTGAATAATAACACAGTACCAAGCAGCTCTGTTTATTTGTTTATGATTGAGTCACAGTCGTTATCAATTTCTAATCAATAATTTGAATAAGACATTATTACGAAAGCAATTGCCAATAGCATTGGACTATTTTAGTGAGCAAAACTCAGGATTCACATAAGGAAAATGCTGTTATATTATCAAATGCATCCACCTCCAGGGTACTTAAGGGAATTGTCCTTTATAGACAGGTATCCTTCATATGGAGGCTAATTAATCAACCTCAATTTTTATATACAGGTTGCGTAAATTGCCCTATGGGTCCCTCAGGTAAGTGGTCTTTATATACAGGTGGTCACTAAACACAGGTTTGACTGTATTATACAATTCTCTCATCTAGTTGTCTAGCAATTTTATTCCAATTATGTTTTTTTTTGCACTGTGTTGTAATTGCAATTTTATTTTGTATTGAGATCATCAGTCACTCTTTGTAGCAATTTTCTATTCATGTTGAACAAATTGAGTAATAAATAAACGTTGTCTAAGTTGCTCAAGAACACTCTAAAAATACCTGTATACAAAACGGTTCAAGTGCTATATAAAATGGATTGAGTGTATCCAGCAACTAATTCAACAACGTAGACATTAAAGACACTTGTAGACTTTTAAAGCAAAGCAACAACAAACTCAGGGTCAGCTGAAATCCAAGGTCATGGACCTCAAGAACCATGGTTCATTCTATTTTTTTTTTAAATATACCCCGGTACATATAGTTCACATTGCCAGCCCATCACAAATAATATAAATACAATTAAAAGCACATCAGATGAGTAAATTTAGTTAAAAATCAGTTGTTGGTCATAATAATGAACCACCCCTTGACTTTCAGTAATGTAAGAGGGTGCACGGAAGTGCCGCTCCCATGTGTCGTTTCTAGATGACCGAGGTATTCAACTAACCAAGGTATCACAGTTCAAACACGGCCACAACAGCTGACTGGGTGTTGTGTCTACATGCCACCATGTTGCTAAAGATTTGTACGTGATATTAATTATTTCGAAATTTCATAATGGAAAGAAGTAGTATAAAGTAATCAGCTTCTTGTACATACACACTGACAATGGGAAGTAATTATTAATTACAATGATAATTTTAACGTCTTGTGTCGTATGAAAATATTTATTTCGATTATATCACAATATGCAATAAAAGGCCTTGATTTTGTTTATATTATGCTATATTATGAAAAAATTAAATACGAAGGTGGTCTCATGATTGTTGAGGTGATAAAGCATTAATTAAATTCCAATTAATTAATTTTCGTCATGTGTGCTAAACGAAATGTATACAATTATCGACGATCGTCTGTTCAAGCTAACCGAGTACTTTGTTTGAACATTGGAAAATATGTATATAAGCACCGACTGCCTAAGTAGAATGGACGACTATTTGATCTATCATGTTGGAGCGGGTTTGTCAAAGTATCTAACTAAAGGAAGGGTTCAAAGCCAGTTATCGAATAATCATCGCACGGACAGAGGCGTTTTCACACTAGCGACAACTCACCTTTTTCGACTTTCCCTTTGACTGCTGTTTCTTCAACATCAGACATATCTGTGTGTGGCAGTTGCCCGAAATATACGCGCACAGATAACAATGAAACACGAACGATAAAGTTTAAAAAGTCCAGGAGCGCTACATAAAGAAAAAACAAAACAATAACCCGAGCTCAGCTTCAATATGGCGGATCTCCCAAAAACCATTGCGAATTGTACGTGTATTCGTTACTCCAATAAGGTAGCCACCTGTTGCCGGTAGGGTCAAATGAGGGCACATAGCAAACCGAGACTGTAATTGTAAAATTTATGACAAGGAAAATATGGTCAAACATTGTCTTTCAAAATTAAAGGATACAGATCGATATTGACACAGAATGTAAATAAACATATAATGAATACACTCGTCGAATAGAAACCAATACACTTATTACGATTACGAGGTGACGAGATCTTACTAAAAATAGATCTGACGTAACCATTAAGATATTTTTAACAGCAGCTGAAATGCGTTACTTTGCTGTGATTTTCGACGATTTGCTGTGAATCCCGAAAGAAGCTAATGTCAATTTAATATCTAAATAATAAAATTTGATGTTTAAATTGTTTATGAAGTTATGTAGGACTGGTGATAAGCGTCATAAACGCGTGTCCACAGAGGGACCCCCCCCCAATTCGCGACAGCCATGGCACAAACTAGTTAAACTTCTTCTTTGTTCTATCCATTCAGAATTTGAGATATGTTCAAGAAACTTTGATAAAAAAAAAACATAGTGTATGTTCTTCTGGTGCCACTTACATACGTGTCACTCTTGAAATAAATAAATAATAACTTTTCAAATAGTTTCTCAGAAAAACAATTCGATCGAATCGAACGGTAGTCCAACGCTTTTAAACTTCAATGACGATACATCGCATCAAATATATACCGACGAAAGATTGTTTTCCCGGAGGTTGGAGTGGTTGTGGGTCATTACAAATTTTAATTCAACTTGTTCACGTTTTCTCAAATTGCGTAGTTTATATTCGGAATCACCGGGACGGTAATTCTCTGCACACCGCCCCTATGCAATAAGTTCATTATTTACACCATTCGCTGACATGCTGGATATCCGTATGATGACGTGTTCGAGTTTGTGTGGTTGTAGTTAAACGAACGATTTTCGTTTTTTTGAATAGTGACTTTTTTTGTAGAGTTTCGCCTGCATTTATTCGACATTTTTGTCAAAATTTGACCTTTTTACAGAAATATTTGTTTAACTTTGTTACGCGGGCAACAAAGATCAGAAAGTTACTGTATCGACAAGGTTTTGGAATTGTATGGTTTGAACAACAAGCCGGAGACAGCAAAGTTTTCTTAGGTTTATTTCACGAAAGGTTATGTGATTGTTATCGCTAAGAATGGTCGGCAGCGATTGGTCAATCAGGTAGATTGCGTTGTTATAGTAACTGCAAATCTTTGTTCGAGCCAGAATTATATCATGGTGTATTATGACCTTGTCAATTTTGACCGAATAGTGATGAATTTGTTTAATTTTGTATTATAATGATTGATGTAATGGACGGAGGCCCTGACATTTGAATCAACTATTATTATTATATTATTATTATTAAAATCAACAATTAGGCAGCAATCAATATAATAAATTGATCGCTCATAGGTCGAAAGTCAGTGAACGACCTCGGAAAGCGTTTTGGTACTTTCAATCGAAAGAATACACCGAATACTTGCATGGTGGCGCTGTTTATAGATCTGTAATTATCGTGATTTTACCGTTATTTTTTCCGAATATGCCTGGAATTCAGAGCAAAAACTTGTATATATATCTCTCAATGGTCAAACTTTTTAAAGAGAATTTTTACGCAGACTTTCATACAGTCGTTTTACCGTTGTATTTTCCAATAAAGAGATATTGTTCAAGATTGGAATCTAAACTACATTGCGAAAAACAGTATTTGTAGTTTTAGTTTATATCAACTGACATTCTAACAACAAGAGTGAATTTCCCTAGCTCATACATTTGTGTTTCGAATTGTCACATCATCCTCAGCCTGATTAAGTCCTTATTAGCGTTATTTATAATGCTACCAGATGGATTATTCCAACAGTCGTTTGTCGATTACTAAACCCACCAGCAATAGTTGCCTGCTTCACCATCTTCCGAGTTTCAGGAAATCCATGGTTTTCCTCTACGTCATTTACACATACTTTTAAAAAAAGACACGAAAAATAGAAGACTGTATGTAAGTCTAGTTGATTTTTGACCAATATATCATGAATGTAGATGTCATTTTCGGGTATTAGACTGTTGAGAGATGCCAAAGTGAAAATCACTAGAATCAGAGGTGCATTACTTGTAATGTAAATCATGTACCTCTACTAGAACCTATCATGAATGTTCATACTAAATTATATATGTTATGAAAATAAACATTGTGGATTCCTTATTGGTCTTTAAGGTCATATCCTCTATACTTGAAGAATAAGCTACAAAAGGCGAATATATTGGCCACGAAATATGAATTATTGCAAATTATATATATATAATATATTCGTATTCACTTTTTTGTATCTAAACTTGCGACTGAGTCAAGTGCCAACCAATGAAGAAGTTGAAGAGACCTTTCCAAGTTTGTTGACATGTTTACAAACTGAACGATCACTTTTTTTCGACAGATTGCCAAAATATATTAAATTTCAACCCTTTGACTGTTGTTTCATTTGATTTTGACAAAATGACAATGTGTTACCATAGTAACCAACTATTTTAACCACTGGATACATGTTGGGATTTATAAATAATTTTTACGTTTTTGGTGCAAATTTGGGTAAAAAGTGTCAAAAGAGGCATTTTATCGAAAACCAGCTTCAGACTTTTTTGGCATTAGGCTGATAAATAAAAGTGCATTTAATCTCTTGGACTAAAAATGCTGTCACGGATGCTTATCTTGTCCATAACCCTGCAATAGGTCTATGTCTTACCATGGTCATACCCGTAAGTCATCACACATGCGCAGACGGAAATCCAATATGGCGGCGCCCAGTTTGGGTGTTTTGGTAAGTCCAGAAAAAAAATTATTTGTTTGTACTCGTACGACCAACGGCAATTCATCAACTGTACTCATTGCTAGAAAACATGTCATATTCCACGTCAAGGATCTTTCGATCGGCCCTTAAATGTCTTTTATTGTATGGTTTGATAATTGTTTTATTTATCCGGCCAAACACCGGAAGTGGAATTTAAAGACATAAACAAGGTCGCAGTGACTAAATGTTTCTCGTTTTGGATTATGTCTCGGCAGCAGCCAACTATGGCTAATAAGCAAAGCGAAGTGCTATATCTAATGATTTGTGTCGAGTATGTTCGGAAAGGGACAATATTGGGTTGAATTCTCGGACTAAGCTTTGCGGTGAGCTTTCCCAGATTACAACATGGAGCATATTTTAATTTTCTTTTTAATGGCTAACAAGAGACAAATTCGGAATGTACACAATACTGAAGGGGTTACGTCCTGCTTATTGATCTAAATCAATGCATCGTAAAATTATACCCCATTTGTTTTTATTCGGGTGACCTTTTGTCAACTATGGGTCAATTTCCGTAGCATTGATCACCACATGGTACGAATAAGCAGTACCTTAGTTTTTTCTACTTTTTATGTAACCATTTTTATTCATTTGTGGAATTTTATTTGTTTCTTTAACTGGAAAAGGAAGTGTGAAGAAGACAGAAGATTGTTTCGTTTGTGTGGGGGAAAACAGTGGTATTAATCTGAAAATCTATTGTCTGTTCTCGTTTTTGATTGGTCCTTGCAACGTTTGAGGGATCATGATGTAGCTCTGTTATTGAGAATATTAACAATAGGACTGATGTAATCGTTAGCCACAGTCCCTCTATCCCCGGTCTGGAAACAACTTGCGTTCTTTTGTCTCGAACCGCGGTGCGGTAAACAAACCGTTCACACCCAGGCCGAGGGATTCAGGAAGTCAGACAGATTACAATACACAAAGCGATACCTCATTGTATGACCTCACTTTGACTTCAAATTCGGGCAACCACAACGTAAACAAACATGTAAACAAAATTATCACTATGAAATTTGGGTTTGTTGAACCCTGATACGCATCACAACCAGCCTACCAACTCATAAACATCCAGTTCCTGCAATGCAAAAATTAATATCGGGAATTATGTTCATTTTCTCGTTTTAATAGGGAAAAAACTTCGCGTGCCAACATGCTGACATCACTAAACAAATCTTGTCAAATTGGCGTGGTTCTTGTTAACGTAGTTGATCGAAAAATCTGTGATATTTCTGATTCTTGGGGGGTTCATAACAGTTCAAGTCAACTATACAACAACTAATGACTTTATTCTATGCAAAAGTATATAACAATGCTTCAATGTTTCTATATACATGATTTTTTTAGCACAGAATTGAGTACATTGTCATTTCAAAACGTCGCCATTTGCATTTACGATCTAAAAAGCATCCATAAAAATTACATCACTGAAGACTAAAATACTATTGCTAAAAATACTCGAAACAATTATTTGGGGCAAAATGAGCTCTTGTCTTTGAAGCACATTTCTGAAGGTGTTTTGTTTTGAATGACACTACCACCTATATTTTTTTCTTGAATATTTTGATTTCTTCCACGTTCTGTGATAGTTCTGCAATAACGGGAGAACTGTGTAGACATATTATTGACCAATGGAATAACAGTGCTTGAACTTTTGTATTTGAAATCACACCCAATTTCAAGTCCGAAATGTAAACATAAAAATAGGTGAATGACTCAGAGCATGCATCCAGTTAAGGTGATGTGCAGAAAGACAAACACACATTGCAGAAATTGTGGAAATGTAAAAAATAAGTACACGCGCAGATGTGATTACAAATATTTTTAAATGCTTAAAAAATTATAGCTATAATAAATTGTTATTTCTGTTTCAGAATGAAAACTTGGGATATGATATAGAAAATGTAAACTGTTCACTGCCATTACAAAAGTTTTTTCATCAGTGCGTTGCCACTACAGTGCAATATGTAGGATTTTTTATTGGAGTTTCGTCTGTCTTTCTCTGGCTTATGGCCCATCTTATGTAAGTCTTTCATTACATTGAACTATTTAAATTTGAAACCTTGATTTGTTTTGTGCACACTTTCAAATGATTATGTAGTTTAACCGTTTAACAATTTTTTCTAATCATATGTACCAAAGTTTGTCGCATTTTTGTAAAATTTGTTACAGGTCAACATTTTTGAAAAACTATGGAAATGCTTTACTGGGGGTATTTTATATTTATGGGGACAAATGTTATATCAAACAGCTATAATCTCACTCTGGAATTTTGTTTTTACGTTTATTTGTGTATTTTGAATTCTGGTACAGTGAAGGACACAAAGCTGGGGGCTTTGCTTATAAACAGATCTATGAAAATTTGCCAATACTGATCGTGAACTTTCATTCATTTTAAAATATTCGATGATGATTGGCTCAAGAGTTAATCATTGTCTACGCCCATAGTGCATGCAGATGCCTTCACATGACTTAGAAAATCAATATTATTATTATTTATAATAATCCCAGCTTCTTCTCTTTCACTGTATTACCAGAATTTGAGGTTGTCTATAAAATGTTGAACAAGCAACAAAATGATTCCAAAACCAGAATTGCGAGACTGTAAAATTTATAGTAACGTCACTTTGCAAAAGTATATTTGTCACCGTATACAATTCTAAGTTAGGCATAATTTTTTCGAAAATTTCAATCTGATTAAATTAGAGTCTTAGGTTTTTGGCTTATTCAAGAATACAAAGTTACTTGTGACTAACGTGAATGAGTAAACTCTGTATCGACTATGAGCTGTTATCACTCTTAAAAAGTGTTAAATTCTTCTTCAATGCTCATGTTATCTTTCAAAATCAACTAAATACTTGATTAAAAAAAATAAGCCAGTTTTCCTATCAAAATCGATGCCAAAAGATCGTAACATCAGTAAATATCTACCGTGTTGTGTTCACCATTAGGTCACTGAATTGCATTAACAAATGCGCTATTTTAATTTAAATTTGTTGGCACCGTTCAACTGATAGGTGATAGGTCAATTTATTCACTTGTAAAACACATCATGGCCAGATTGTGCTACCATGATCATTGCTCTTAAGCAATGCATTCATGTTTGTTTTTATTTGAAACTTATTTTATACTTATTCTTTTTGTGATGCCTATTTTTAAACCAAATAAGGCCTTTCATACTTCTTTGACACCTAATTATTTACAATAAACAGTATTTACATGTAATTCTGTGATATTTTGTCTATGTTTGAGGTTGTTACACATTTCTCACTATTTGTGTATATTCATATCATCACAAATGTGATGTAATTGAACCAAATAACATTAGTGTGCAACTTTAATTTATTGGTACTGAAACAAGTGTCACATGTTTTGTACATTACTCATTGATTTAATTTACGAGCTTTTTCAGTCCCAGCTGACCATGTACTGCAAACAAATAATTCATAAACCTCAATTATGTTTTCCTCCAGATTACGAAATTAAAAATACTACAAAATGCATAATTTTAAACCATTTATTTTCACTACTGTAAAATCTGTATTAGAAACCGTGACTTCTATCAAAATAGTACAATGCAACAGAGGGGATGCGGCTTCTATTAGAGCATGTACACATATGAGAAATGATTAATTTTTATTCTCAATTATTCAAAAAGAATAGGTGTGACTTCTATTAGGGATGTGGCTTCTAATACAGATTTTACGGTATTTTTAAATTTTGAGCATATTCACTAGGTTTTAAGTTCAGGCATTTGGCAGAGAAACTATAAGTTCTATTGTTATTTGTGGATTTAAATAAGCGGTTTTGGCTTATCAGTGAAAATAGCAAAATTAAAACCCGGTGAATAATTAAAGCTTTAACAGTGCACTGAAAAATGTATTTATCTTAATACATAGGTTGTATTTTTAGACTGTTTAAATGTTGGAGTTTGTTTGCTTGTTTGTCTTAATTTTAGGTTTACAATATTTTACTGGTATTAATTTTTAATAAATCAGTGTTTTTGTAAATCATTTAATGTGTGGACTAACCATTGATCCTATTATCAAGTAATATATGCAATAATCAGATAAAATAACTTAATCAGAACAAACTAACAACTTTTTCTCACCAGGAAGAGTTTCAGATTATAGCTCCAACGTGAAGCGTGTCAATAAATAACGAAAATAAAAAAGGAGACAATATGCATTTTTGGCATTCAGCAATTTACCAGTTTAAAAACTCAACACTAGATAAAGAATACCAAGGGACCAATCCAGATTTTCAGAACTGCCCAAGGCTGATATATTGTTATGCCATTTAAATTTCTGGCTTATTTGACTATCTTAGCAACAGAAATTCACGGTGTATCAACAGAACTTACATGTATTGACAAAAAAATGTATCTTTTTGGCTAGCTTGTGGTTGGAATATACATGTACTAGGATTCAGTAGGTTGTCCACTTCCTGGCAAAATTCTAATTTTTAGTTGTTTCTGTCAAATCTGACTATCGCATGGGGAAAAGTGGATTGTATGCCTAGATTTGCACCTGAATAATTTTACACCATTCAATAAAAAATGTGATTTTAGTTTCTTCACAAATTGTGGCACAAGCAATGTAATCTCACAGGTGACTTCTATAACACAGTCCTATGTCCTTGTTGCTTTCTGGCAGGTCTGTATTATTAACTTTTTCTATCAATGTAAATAAAATAAAATTTAAAATAATAAAAAAAATAACATTTTCATCTAAACAGAGAATAATATTTTGTTCACTTTTGAATATTTTAAATAAAGTAATTTTAATATACCTGGCTCATTCTCAGTTTATATAAAGGTTTTAATATCTTTGTTAAAAATTAAACCATTATTTACCTATCTGAAGACAATTATTTCCCTTCAAAAAGTTTATTTCATAAGATGTATGATTCATTTCTTGACAGATTATTTAAAATTCGTCAATCAGATGGTACCTTTGGTATAAAGACATTTTTTTATCTAATTAATATATGTATAGCTGATATATTCAATCTAGTTGGTGCCGCGTTGACAGAGCAACTAGGTACACAGGTATGTCACATATATTACAATAGATTTGGCTTTAATCATAGTTTTTACCAAAATTGCAGATTTGCAGTTCAGGAAGATTTTAATATTGTCATGTGTGTTTGTGCTATATTTGTTCTACATGTGTTAGAAGCGGAACCCCGATAAAAGCCTATCCTCAGGCGCGAACATCCGGGCATTTTCACAAAGGCCAAAAACCCCCAAGGATATACTGTAAAACCATTTATTTTGACTGGCATTTAATTTCACTATTTCAGTGCTTTGAGCAATTTCACTGGGATTTAAGTTTACTAACTTGGCAGAGGAACAATGAGTTCTTTTGTTATTTTACATGTTCATATACATGTGGATATTGCTTCTCAACAAAAATAGAGAAATTAAAACCCAGTGAATAATTAATGCTTTCACAGTAAACCAATTGTCATTGTTGTACATGTGTAATAAAATAAGTCATTAAAATATTACTTATTTTTATCGTTGACACACATCTGTTATTTGTGTAAAAGAATAATATATGTGGTACAAATGGGGCAAATACGGACAGTTCTACGGTTCAGTACCGGTATGTTTGATATGCTTTGAAATTGTTTCCAAAATCTTGTGTGATGTGCTCTCTTGAATAAATAATGATTTGAAATGTGTACAATCTTGTTCTGGTATATTGTAAATTTCCAAAATTGTATACATTGCTATGGTTACACTGAAGTTATAGAGAGTGTAGCCTACTGGAAACACATTAATTATCAATTTTGCTGATAAGCATTGTTCGCTAAATTAAATCCATGTGAACATGTAAATTAACAATGCAACTAAATGTTTCTCTTACAAATTTGTGAACATAAAACCCTTTAAAATTGCTCAAAACATCAAAATAGTGAGATTAAATGTCAGTGAAAATAAATGATTCTACAGTAATTAAAATGGTACCCCGTAAGTTAATATTGTTAACATTCTCTCATTAGAACAATCTGGAAACAAACTAAATTTCTTTCAATAATTCACATTTGTTAGACAATATTCATACACATCCTAAACGCTGCTCAGAACACGCAACTATACACAAAAAAAAACTGCCTTAGACAGTCAAAGTAACATTTTATGATGGAGATTTTAAAATTAAAAAAAAAACAGAATCTGTCTTGAACTAGTCCACCATATTAAACCTACTTCACGCTGTACATTGGTTTAACCTTTTTACCACTAGACTTTCTCTAATTTTGGAGCCACCAGACAGAATTTGAGTTAAGTTTCAGTGTTTACTCAAGAAAATTTGCTATTTTTGTCCCAATCTCTTGAAGGAAAGTGCAAACTATAAACGGGGCTATTTTGTGAATTTGTGATGAAAAGAGGTGGTGAAAAGGTTAAGGCATAGACATACTTGTAGAATACTGTACTTTGTGTGTGATTTCCAACTTTTTTAGCTCCGCTGTCGACTTTGTCGAGCGGAGCTTATCATATGAGTGATTGTCCGTCGTCGTCTGTGTCAATGTTTTACTTATTCAACTTCTTCTTGAAAACTACAAGCCTGAATGCTTTGATATTTGGTGTATATGTACCTTGGGTAGACCTCTCTCAGATTTGTTCATTTCATAATCATATCTTCAATTCTCTAATTTTGGTGAATATTTTTGTCATTTTTGGTAAAAAGTGATATTTTCGACTTCTTGTTAAAAACCGCAAGTCCAATTGCTTTGATATTACATATATAGGTACTACATGTGGATCTATCTCAGATTTGTTCATTTTGTAATGATATCTTTAATTCTCTAATTTTGGTGAATATTTTTGTCATTTTTTGTAAAAAGTGATATTTTCGACTTCTTGTTAAAAACCGCAAGTCCAATTGCTTTGATATTACATATATAGGTACTACATGAGGACCATTCTCAAATTTGTTCATTTCATGATGATATCTTTAATTTTCTAATTTTGGTGAATATTTTTGGTAAAAAGTGATATTTTCTTCTTGTTAAAAACCACAATCATTTATGGTGAAAAATGATATTTTTGAATTCTTGTTGAAAACAGTAAGTCCCATTGCATTGATACTATGCATATTGTTCATTTTCTAATGATATTTTCTGTTCTTTAATTGAAATGTGCATTGCTAACAGCGGAGCTATCTCAGCCGTGAGGCTGCTTGTTTATGTTTTGCATTGTATTTTTGTTCTCTTTCAGATTTTAACTGCTGTGTTTTTTGTCTTCATGGATGTCTTATTTTTTATTCAATTCTTCTGCGCAAGGTGTGCATGTTGTGGTGCTTATTGCAAGAAATATAAAAACTCCTGTGGTAAGCTACATTGTATTTAGGCATTCATATTTGATTTGCAACCTGATGTGTGACATAAAAGACACTTTTCATGAGTCTGGCGCCCTCACAGTTTCATATGGACAAGGCCAGAAACTCAGAAAGAGGCTCCTGAGAGAAGTTTTTTCTGCATTCATATTCATAGTCACATTTTTTTTGGAGCCTCTAAATGGCACTTTTTCGAGTTTGTCATCAATAAATAAATGAAATAAATAGATTGGATTGTAGTTATCACATTGCATTCTCAGTGTCTACACCAGCTGCCATCATAATCATCTTTAACCTGTTCCAAATTTCAACTATGTATGAGGATCATAGATAGTGGTTAATGGTTGGTTGTGTGCACGTCTTCTTAAAAATGTTAAAACCTTTTTTTTTAAATTACAGAACATTGTGTTTGTACCATAACTTTTTGAGCTGATGGAATTTGGCTGGCTACTTTTTTGGTCTTGAAATTTATCAGCTTATTGTTTTGCCTAATATCGAACAGTGACAATAAGTTATAATGACATAATGAAATAATCAGCTAATTGGTTTCAGAGAAGTCTGTCACATTGCAATTATAGAACATTGTGTATGTTTTGTAAGACACAAACATATCAACGCAATCTTTAAATCGCAATGATTTGCCATTCTGGTCCTCTATTTACATAGCAACTTGTTGGTGGAAACAACGACGCCGACAACAGAGCAAACAAGTGTATTGTCTTATCGTGCCGTGGTTGATGTCTGGTGTGTATTTATTTTCAAAGTTTCTTCCAACTTATTTAATGGGAATTTCCCATCCACATGTCAAGAGTACAGGGAGGGTTCTACTGTCCGTCTTGGAGGTACGTGGTATATTATTGGATGCTGACATCGCATTGAATCGGTTGTTAGCATATTATATACTAGTAATACAGACAACAAAAGTAATGAAAATATCAAAGCAGTGAAATTGAATACCAGTGTAATTAAATAGTTTAACATAGACTGGCCCAGCTGTGGATATTTTATAATTTTATTTCTTAAATCGTGGTCCGACTGGTCGATTCTGCTGCATATCTATTGCTATTACCTATTCATGATATGCAGTGACATTATGGAACCTGGCAGTGGAACACTTCCAATAGAGGAAATTATGTATTGGCTCGCACAAAAAATTTGACCCGCCATGCCACGCATGCATTGTAGTTGCGTAGAACAGATCAGACCAAAAGCTGTCTTTCTTATTGGTTGGCAGCTTACATGTCATGCTACTCATTAGCATATTTATCACCACAAAAACATGGTGACAACTATAGAGAGTGCTGCAGAACAGACCAGTTGTGGTAATTTTGTGGAAGATTCTACAAACTCATTCTGAAGGATTTAGCATATCAAAAAATAAAATTGCCATGACAGGGCCAGTCTAAGTTTAACAGTAAGTCCTGACAATAAGTATGTCAGAGTGCTGCTGCAATATCATAACATTTTATACAAATAAACATACATGTATGAACACATCTGATTGTCTTGACGTGGCCTGGTACCGGTACTATAATAACACACTGTTTTTGTATCTATATTACAGGACAGAAGCAGTGAAATTGGATATTCATTAGGGATTTGTTCTACAGCATTGTATTGGATATCACGGTTTCCAACGATATATGATGGGGTATGTAGACATTCACATAAAATAAATGTCGTGAATAAATGGCAGAAGTATTAACAAAAGAGTTAATGACATTTGTTTTGAAAACATGTGTTTCTTAAAATCGAAGTCGAATCTGCGATGGTGTTCCCTCGCTCACAAAGGCGATTGCGCTCCCTAGAAATATCTCCCTAAACAACAACATGTAGACTTGACTTTCTCCCAAATCTCTTCAGATAATCAAAAAACAAAGATATTCTGAATTACACATACAGTCAAGCCTGTGTTAGTGATCACCTCTATATAGAGACCACCTGCCTATAGTGACCATGTTTAGGCAGTCTTAAGGCATGGCCTGTGAAAAAGATCACCTGTCTTATGTGACCACCCTTTCAGCAATTGTTTTGCAGATTCGCCTTTCTTTAGAAATCCAAATATTATATAGCAGTTTGTTTATAAAACAACAGTATTATCTCATTATTTCAAATTTACATATTAATGAAATTATCCAACTTTCTTAGCTCCGCTGTCGACTTTGTCAAGCGGAGCTTATCATATGAGTGATTGTCCGTTGTCGTCTGGCGTCCGTCGTCGTCCGGCGTCCGTCGTCCGTGTCAATGTTTTACTTTTTCGACTTCTTCTTGAAAACTACAAGCCTGAATGTTTTGATACTTGGTGTATATGTACTTTGGGTAGACCTCTCTCAGATTGTTCATTTCATGATGATATCTTTAATTCTCTAATTTTGGTGAATATTTTTGTCATTTTTGGTAAAAAGTGATATTTTCAACTTCTTGTTAAAAACCGCAAGTCCAATTGCTTTGATATTACATATATAGGTACTACATGTGGACCTTTCTCAGATTTGTTCATTTTGTAATGATATCTTCAATTCTCTAATTTTGGTGAACATTTTTGTCATTTTTGGTAAAAAATGATATTTTCGACTTCATGTTAAAAACCGCAAGTCCAATTGCTTTGATATTACATATATAGGTACTACATGTGGACCTCTCTCAGATTTGTTCATTTTGTAATGATATCTTTAATTCTCTAATTTTGGTGAATACTTTTGTCATTTTTGGTAAAAAGTGATATTTTCGACTTCTTGTAAAAAATCACAAGTCCAATTGCTTTGATATTACATATATAGGTACTACATGTGGTCCACTCTCGAATTTGTTTATTTCATGATATTTTAAATTCTCTAATTTTGATGAATATTTTTATCATTTTTGGTAAAAAGTGATATTTTCTTCTTGTTAAAAACCACAATCATTTATGGTGAAAAATGATATTTTTGAATTCTTGTTGAAAACAGCAAGTCCCATTGCTTTGATACTATACATATTGTTCATTTTCTAATGATATCTTCTGTTCTTTAATTGAAATGTGCATTGCTAACAGCGGAGCTGTCTCAGCCGATAGGCTGCTTGTTTTATCTCCATATAAAGAATACCTGTCTATAATGACCATTTTAGTGAAATCCCTTGGGCGGTCACTCTAGTTTTGACTGCAGTTGCAGTGTACATACATGTACATAACACTGATTAACCTCTTAAACCATCGCTACAATAGTTTTTTCTAGTTGAATGCATGCTTTGTATATTCATATGAGAGAATACGGAAAAAAAGTAAATTTGATATTTTTGAAGAAAAAAACCTCTACTACATCCTTAAAATAACATTCTGATAAAGTTCTTGAAAGATTTGACTGAATTCAGAAGCATTACTTCTAGACAATATGGGTAAAGATTTCTGAATTTTGTGTGAAATCCTAGCAAGGGGATTTTTTGCAACATATCAATAATGATCCGTAACAAAGTTGTGTTTTTCTTTCTATCAATGTTTGATATGCTGCACATCCTTGTTTTCATTAATTCTCAGTCCAAGTCTGATGTTTTTAATTTATTCGTCATAGTACAGTGAATTTCATTAAAGCATGAATGTTTTGATGGAAATTTATATAAATATTTATCATTTATTTATTATTGCACTGGAAGACCCTTATGCTACATTCAAATCAAAAGAAGATGCTTTCATTGGCTGCAGAAGCCATTTGGTAATGCCCATTACCCATGAGTCTTTGTAGGTTTTTTTTCACCCAATAGCCTATTTACTACTATGTATGCAAATTATATTTCACCTACTAACCACTAGGCATTCTGATTGGTCAAAGTATTCTCAAACATTTGTAATATTTTATATTAAAAACAATCATGCCTACATGAAATTTACTGTAGCATACAAATATTCTATCATATAGAAAAAAATGTCCATGGTGTTAGGATCAATTCTTGAGCTCACATGTCTAGCAAGTCAGAGAATAATCTACATATTTGTAAATTTGTGCTTCTTGGGGGTCAAACATTTGAAATCATTGGGGTGGCTGAAATTTTATTTCTGTGATGTTTTGTGTGTACATTTTTCTTTTTTTCATTTTGCCAACAATTGTTTCTGCAACACCTCGCATGTATTTTTGTTTCTCTCGGTATCTAACTTGCAATTTTTTTTTAAACAACCCCTCATGATTTCAAATGGTTGATCCCTTAATCTTGTTCTCCCATCTTATTTTAGTGGTCTGCTTTGAGCCCACCAAGATGGAGAAAAATATTTTATCACATGTTTTGTGCATTGGGTGGAGTGATGTACGGGTTATCGATTGTGACTCAAAGTGTACAGTTGGACTTTATACTTAGCGAATTGCCATGGCTGATGGGAAGGTATGTATGAGAACAGGGTAAACATACATTTGTTGTACACAGTGCATTGTCACTGGCTGATGACAATGTGTATATGAGAACAGGGTAAACTGTGATTGTGCCCATGCGTTTCAATGGCTGATGGGAAGGTGTGTATGGGAACATGGTAAACTGAGACAATTGTGCAACTGCATTACTATGGCTGATGGGAAGGTATATGGGGAACAGGGTTAAGAGAGACAGTTGTTCTCAATGCATTACAATGACTGATGGGAAGATACATTGTATGTATTTGAACAGGGTAAACAGCCAATTGTTCAATCTTGTGTTGTGATGGGAATACACTGCATTAGCCACAGTCAGCTGGCGCACAAGCAAAAATAAAATGAATGCGATTTTTATTATATGGGGGGGCCGCCATCTTGAATGCGGCATAAAACTAAATGGCTGTGAAAGATTGGTATTTTTTTCCTGATTTGTAGGAATCTGTAAAACGTGTTTCACAACTTGTCTATTTTTTACGTCGCATTCAAGATGGCGGCCCCCATATAGTAAATATTGCATTTATTATTTTGTTGCTTGTGCGCCAGCTGAATGTGGGAATATCTACAAAACTGTTGCATATGAAAACAATGGAGACAGTTCCAAATCTGCCTTGATCAGCTCGATATAATATAAATTTTCACTTGGAATTTATTTTTGCCAAAGGAAATCTATTTAGAATAAAATCCAGCAAAAATACCTTTTTCCTATATTTCACATCAAAGTCATCAAAAATCAGCAAAAATACCTTTTTCCTAGATTTCACATCAAAGTCATCAAAAATCCGCAAAAATAAACTTCATAGAAAACAGCCAAAATGTTTTTTCAGTAAAATTAATTACAGCTAAAATAAAGTATTCATAATTATTTACAATATCTCAATCTTTTTGCTATACCTAATATTGTAGAGAGAAACATTCACTGTCTACAATTTGGCTGATTTGGTGTTTTAGAGACAATTACTTGGTTTTAAATTCACTGGTTTGTGAAGAAAACACTATTCGCTCTGTCTTTTAATCATTTTTTAGTGTATTTAACTACCAGTGGAATAAGCGGGAAATAAAATCCATCAAGGAATTGAGCCCACTACAGTATTTTAGATACTGCTGGTCTTTGCACAGTTCTTAAAATACAATAAAGTTGACATTTTCTGGAAAATTTTGAGTTTATTATTAAGCAAGTCATCAAGCCGGAACTGTTATTATTGTTAGAAATTCCTTACCACAAAGTCCTTTAAATTTCATAATATTGCAGTAATACTTTGCATTTTTCTTAAATTCATTTTTTGCACCAAATGAAAACTACCATTATTTATTTGATACAAATTGCATAAAGTAATGTGAGTTAATTTGGTAAACCGTGACCTAGGTTTTACTTTATGCATCATGGAGTTTAAAGAACTAACACAGTGCATAACCCAATTTTATATATATATTTTTTTTTATTTATTTCAGTCTTGGGCTTGCCGGATTGGATCTTGGTGTATCCTTGTTTTGTTTAAATGTTCCAGTACATGTACACACACTATTGGTGAAAAGTACCAGACTAGAGCACAACATTTGATATTTTCTCACAGCTCCGGCGAAACTTGTCATTATTGTCACCAATATTGGTGAGAATTTTCATATTCTCTGTTAGATGGTGAACCAATTTCTTGTTTCATTAGATGGATTATAAATTTTCACCAATTTGTTGACACGATTTAATATACTCACTTTTTTATGGTAAAAGTCCAAACAATTTAGTTGTGAGACTTTAAATTCTTTGCTTTTGTTGAACAAATTCATTGAACGATGACAATGTAAAAATTCTGATATCAGTGAAAAAAGATGACTTTGTTGCTATGGCAACTCCGAATTCTGATACTTATCACTTACAGTTATGCAACTCTTTTGGCAGCCACTTTTTTTAAATCATAACTAGAGAAAATTGAAAAAATTATGTGGTGACATGTTTTTTTTTTTGTATTAAGGTTTAATTGAATCAACAATACATCCTTGAAAACAAAAAAAATTCCCCATTTTGCAGTTTATGGTGAACTTTAACTTTATACAAAATTTGTGACGCATGGGTTTTTCAAACTGACAGTGAGATGTACTCGCAAGATGTTTTTCCTTAATTGAGATTTTGACAGATTATGTTGCTGAGTTGTTGGAATAAAAAAGGTGACAATAAAAATAACATCAGTAATGTGATGGCACTGTTAGAAGAGGACGAGGATGTGGAGCCTGGTTCAAATATTGATGAAGACAACCATGAATTAGTCACGGTCAAACCCATCAACACTAAGTACATGAAAGAAATCCGGAAAAATGGTAAAAATTTTGAGGAATTGGAAATGCTGCAGAAGAAGCCGAAAGAAAAAAAGGTGAGATTATTGTACTATTTGCATAGAGAGCGAGTAGCATGGACTCATGGAGGGGGATGAAACAGAAAGTAAATAACATGTACACAGAGTTGCTGAATATCAACTGAACTACTCGTTCAGCTTTATTCACATACTCATAAAGGGTGTGTGTTTACGTAAGAGCTATGTTATGTTATTGATATTCAAATGTGATCGCTAGTTGAGTCACTGAGGGATTACCCAGAAATTCTCTGGTAAGGTTGTATTGATTCTTGCAGTTGCTATGGTGGTCACAAGTTAAAATGTTACCAAAATCAGACCCAGAAAATAGTCTTCTCATAGATTCATCATTTGTAAAATTCTCAAATTTTGGGGGTTAAAATCTTTCTCTAAAAAAACGAGTGACTGTGAGCGTGTTTTCATTTTGCCATAAATCAATATTGTCCATCATTTAATTGAAATCAGATGTAGTTTGTTGCTCTGGGCGCTTTGAATGTACGGCCGTCTGTGTACAGCTACTTTGAATGTATGGCCGTCTGTGTACAACTACTATGAATGTACGATCATCTGTGTACAACTACTTTGAATGTATGGCCGTCTGTGTACAACTACTATGAATGTATGATCGTCTGTGTACAGCTACTTTGAATGTACGGCCGTCTGTGTACAGCTACTTTGAATGTACGGCCGTCTGTGTACATCTATTTTGAATGTATGGCCATCTGTGTACAGCTACTTTGAATGTACGGCTGTTTGTGTAGAGCTACTTTGAATGTACGGCCGTCTGTGTACAGCTACTTTGAATGTACGGCCGTCTGTGTACAGCTACTTTGAATGTACGGCCGTCTTTATACAGCTACTTTGAATGTACGGCCGTCTGTGTATATCTACTTTGAATGTACGGCCGTCTGTGTATATCTACTTTGAATGTAGGGCCGTCTGTGTACAGCTACTTTGAATGTATAGCCGTCTGTGTACAACTACTATGAATGTGCGATCGTCTGTGTACAACTACTTTGAATGTACGGTCGTCTGTGTACAGCTACTTTGAATGTACGGCCGTCTGTGTACAGCTACTGTGAATGTACAGCCTTCTGTGTACAGCTACTTTGAATGTACGGCCATCTGTGTACAGCTACTATGAACGTACGATCATCTGTGTACAGCTACTTTGAATGCACGGCCATCTGTGTACAGCTACTTTGAATGTACAGTCGTCTGTGTACAGCTACTTTGAATGTACGATCGTCTGTGTACAGCTACTTTGAATGTACGGCCATCTGTGTACAGCTACTTTGAATGTACGGCCGTCTGTGTACAGCTACTTTGAATGTACGGCCGTCAGTGTACAGCTACTGTGAATGTACAGCCTTCTGTGTACAGCTACTTTGAATGTACGGCCATCTGTGTACAGCTACTTTGAATGCACGGCCATCTGTGTACAGCTACTTTGAATGTACAGTCGTCTGTGTACAGCTACTTTGAATGTACGATCGTCTGTGTACAGCTACTTTGAATGTACGGCCGTCTGTGTACAGCTACTTTGAATGTACGGCCGTCTGTGTACAGCTACTTTGAATGTATGGCCGTCTGTGTACAGCTACTTTGAATGTACGGCCGTCTGTGTACAGCTACTGCAAATTGTATCTAAGCAGCTCTCCTCCTCGCCAATTAGAGTGTACCTTACATAAGAGTGATCTGTAACAAGAATTCTGATTTGTTGCTAAGACTTAGTATAGTCTTGTGGTCAGAGACAATAAGCGCAGGTGACCTGGAGGTGCCTGAAGTTCTTTGTATTTTTAATTTTAATCTTTGTAATTTTAATTACATTCTTATATTATGTACTGAACTGTGGTACAGGTACTTGTACAAATCATTCATGTCACTGTGAATAAAATCTACAGCAGTATAACTGTATATGTTAAGTTACTTGAAATAGCTCTCAGGACTTTGTATTGAAATCCACTGTAAGTAATTTCGCTACCAGTAAAATATGTTTTCTCACCAGACTGGTTTACTGGTGGAGATACCCCATGATGATGGTTACCTTGCTGAGAGAGAAGATTCTGATGAAGAGACTGAGATTTCGCAGTTTCTCCAGGATTCGTCTGCTGTACCACACAGGGTAAACATTAATCTAAGTCTGAGTGACTCTTCCGAACATTCTTCGGAACACTCTTTGGAATATACACTTCAAAACTCAGAACTGGAGGTTTGTCAAATTTAAGTGATTTTATTCTGGTGTCAGTGTTGGTAGATAGTGGAACAGTTATATGGAATTCAGTGATGTGCTTTGGCAATCGGTGGGGGACAACGTTGTGTCTTTGTGGTTGGTGATGGCAACAATGGCATGCTGGTACCCTAGTGGTGGATGAGAATGTTGGTGATGATAAGCTGTGGCTTCAGTGTCAACAAATATTTAAAATAGACGATTCACTGTTGGTTAATAATAATTCATCTTTGGTTTTTGCACGAAAATGCATGCACAATCGATGCATTTGATTTGTGAACAAACTAAGTTCTCAGGGTTCAAAGTTAAATAGTGAGTAAGTACCATGTGACAAGTACTGCTCAACATTCATTCATACCATGTACTGATATGTTTTGTTTTCACTCATCTCTTTACCATATTAAATCAGCACAGACTGGACACATTTAGACCAGACTGGACACATGTAGACTAGACTGTACACATGTAGACTAGACTGTACACATGTAGACTAGACTGTACACATGTAGACCAGACTGGACACATGTCGACTAGACTGGACTGGACACATGTAGACTAGACTAGACTGGACACATGTAGACCAGACTGGACACATGTAGACTAGACTGGACACATGACAGACCAGACTGGACACATGTAGACCAGACTGGGCACATGTAGACCAGACTGGGCACATGACAGACCTGACTGGGCACATGACAGACCTGACTGGGCACATGACAGACCTGACTGGACACATGATAGATCAGACTGGACACATGACTGATCAGACTGGACACATGACTGATCAGACTGAACACATGACTGATCAGACTAGACACATGACTGATCAGACTGGACACATGATATACCAGACTGGACACATGACAGACCAGACTGGAACTGGACTAGACACATGTAAACTAGACCAGACACAATTTTACTAGGCTGAACATTTGGTGTACCTGATCTCTGTAATGCAGTGCCCTCTCAGCTATAACACAACTGTCTGTTGTTCAACGTCCTCACATCTAGAATAAGTCTGTATTGCAGCATCCTCACAGCTATAACACAACTGTCTGTATTGCAGCGTCCTCACATCCAAAACAAGTCTAGTGCAGCGCCCTCACAGTTATATTAACACTACTCTTTGTAATACTTTGCTTACAGCCTGTCACAAATAAAACTCCATTAGCTTAATTAAGGTTTGTACTTCATTAGATTTGTTTGCATTTAGTGAATAAAGGTGCTTTTTATACTGCTGTCTTCTCTATACTTTCTTTTCATTCTTTTCATACATGCATGATTTGATGAGAAAGTTGGCTTTCTTTATCAGTTAAAGAAGTTGTACATCTTTAAATTGTGAATTAACTAGAAACTTGGCCACTAAATCATTTTTTGTGAATAACCTTATATTCCATCATGTAATACTTTTTCAAATTTGGATGCTTGCCAAATTTGACAAAGACCTTAAAACATACTTGCGTTTCTGGTTACCGTATGCATTCATTTAAAACATGACAATGACCTATGACCTTTACATGCATTGTATGAGTCCCTTATTGAACTTGACACAGAGCGACAACCACCATCTTTTAATAATTAGTCCCCGTTCGGACGGAGTCCGAAAACGGGGACTTATGTTTTGCCCTGTGTGCGTCCGTCTGTCCGTCCGTCCGTCCGTGATCACCTGTATCTCGAACATGCATGGGCCGATTATGTTCAAACTTCACTCATACATCACATATTATATGGGACATATGCACATGCATTTTTTTCATGATCCGATTAACGATAGCCGAATAGCGGCCATTTTAAGGCCGAAAATGCATCAAAATCGCACATTTTCACCATTCCGGACCCGGATCTCAGTTATGCATGGACGGATTTCGTTCAAATTTGGTACATACATTAAACATAATAGGACCTTGATGCACGTCATTTTTTTTTCGGATCAAGTTCGAAATGGCCGACTGGCGGCCATTTTGTTTTAAAGAATTCAGTTCTGGATCCGTATCCGAGACATGTCTGGATTGATCAAGTTCAAACTTCACACACACAAGGTACATCATGTCACAAATATGTATGTGCATTTGTTTCATGATCCCATTAACGATAGCCAAATGGCGGCCGCTTTAAGGCCGAAAATGCATTGAAATCGCACATTTTCACCATTCCGGACCCAGATCTCAGTTATGCATGGACGGATTTCATTCAAATTTGGTACATACATTAAACATAATAGGACCTTGATGCACGTCATTTTTTTTTTTCAGATCAAGTTCGAAATGGCCGACTGGCGGCCATTTTGTTTTAAAGAATTCAGTTCTGGATCCGTATCCAAGACATGTCTGGATTGATCAAGTTCAAACTTCACACACACAAGGTACATCATGTCACAAATATGTATGTGCATTTGTTTCATGATCCCATTAACGATAGCCAAATGGCGGCCGCTTTAAGGCCGAAAATGCATTGAAATCGCACATTTTCACCATTCCGGACCCAGATCTCAGTTATGCATGGACGGATTTCATTCAAATTTGGTACATACATTAAACATAATAGGACCTTGATGCACGTCATTTTTTTTCTTCAGATCAAGTTCGAAATGGCCGACTGGCGGCCATTTTGTTTTAAAGAATTCAGTTCTGGATCCGTATCCGAGACGTGTCTGGATTGATCAAGTTCAAATTTCACACACACAAGGTACATCATGTCACAAATATGTATGTGCATTTGTTTCATGATCCCATTAACGATAGCCAAATGGCGGCCGCTTTAAGGCCGAAAATGCATTGAAATCGCACATTTTCACCATTCCGAACCCGGATCTCAGTTATGCATGGACGGATTTCGTTCAAATTTGGTACTTACATTAAACATAATAGGACCTTGATGCACGTCATTTTTTTTCCGGATCAAGTTCGAAATAGCCGACTGGCGGCCATTTTCTTAAGGAATTCAGTTCTGGATCCGTATCCAAGACATGTCTGGATTGATCAAGTTCAAACTTCACACACACATGGTGCATCATGTCACAAATAGATATGTGCATTTGTTTCATGATCCGCTTAACAATAGCTGAATGATGGCCATTTTAAGACCGAAAATGCATTAAAATCACGTATTTTCACAATTCCGGAACCAGATCTCAGTCATGCATGGATGGATTTTGTTCAGATTTAGTACAATGTGTTGTACATATGCAGGTGCATTTCGGTCATGATCTGCTTTAAATGTATATGTCACTCAAATATGAACGGAACGGGGACGTGTCATTGACAATGACTTGTTTAACAAATCACACATTTTTTTTTTCTGAGAAAAAAAGTCTTTATTATCCAGCATATCACTACATGCAAAAACATTATTCATAATCTGTATGTCCATACAGAGATAAAATAATTCCATAATAATCTAAAAATTTATCAAAGCGGGGTAGTTGTCGCATGCGCATGCGTCAGACAGCCATAGCGTGTCATTGGTTACAAACAAAAGTCTACCCATGAGCCTTTGCGTTTTTAGCGTGCATTGTTATCGTTGTTTGGGACTTAATTCTCGTGCGTGCACAGGTGACAACCCTCCCGCTTTAAGAAAATGAAAAATCATAATAATCATAGAAAAAAATACTGATGGTTTCTAATGCTGTGTCAATAACATACTTAAATGGAAGTTCAGAAATATGCATACCATATCAAGAAAGTATTAAAAGTATAAAGTCAAGTCTTGAGAATAAGACGTCATAGTGTGTAATTCTACACACAACCCTATATACTTAATATATATTATATATTATTTTGTGAGTTTAAAATAATTACTAAATAGTGTAGCATTTCAATCAATTGCATTACGATAATGTTTTACATGTCATTGGTGACAATGGCATCTACTTACTGCACTATAAAGAAAATCGTTACAACCAGGTTTGAACTAAAGCAAAAAAGTTCACATAATGAAACAGAACTCTCACTCCCCCCCCCCCCCCCCCAAACACCCAGCATGGTAATTCTGGGTGATTTTTTTATACTGTACATTCACATTTACGAAATCTTCATTCATATTTCCATGCTGACTACATAGATCCTTCAGAAAAGGATTATAAATATAAAAACAAATACAGCAACCTTGACACAATTCATGGTGACCGAGCCATGCATTTAACTTATAGTTGAAACCTCTGTCAACAGACATGCCCATATATGGGCACAGCGATTAATATGCATGACCCTTAAGATCATACATCTTGGCATTTTGGGAATATAATGATTCTCCAAGAAAACACAAATATTTTTTTTTTCTCTGACTTTGGAAATAAATGTAAATGTCAAAACATGCCAGAATACTGTAAATGTATTAATTATTCGTTTGGTTTTAGTTTTGCTATTTTCACTGATGAGTAAAAGCTGCTAAATTAAATCCATGTGAGCTTTTAAAATTACAATAGAATTCTTTGTTTCACTGGCAAATTCATGAATTTAAATATATATTGCACATTCAGTGTTATGGCATAAGAATATGTCCAGAAAAAATGTTATACCCAAATAAATTCCCTTCCAGAAGGGTTACTTTTCTTTGGGGACAGCCTCATCCTCATCTACCTGTTGTCATGACGATGAAGTCTCAGTTTTTCTTTTAGATTATCATCTGTCAGATCATGTCTAGTAATCATTCCAAGAATCTGTAAAACAGAATTGTTTCTGGTTATTGGCCTGTCTGTAATGACATGAAAGTCTGTTCTCATTGTCCACATTGTTAACCGATTCTTGTGGTCTCAACATTTTGTATCCGTTTCTTTTAGGACAAACTGATTTATTAGTACAAAAAAATATTTTGGATATGTTTGGTATTTTCCAATATAAAGCATTTGTCATATGTCCACTGCCAAATAGTTACTGATAGTTGGTTTTAAGTTAGCATGATGTAAATTCCAGCACTCATGGCAGTTTCTCATTTCAAACTTTTCTCTGGTGTATTTGTCACTTTGACATTTGGGTAATTTCTTTGTTAATTATTATTCCAAATATGGTATATATAATTAAGAGTGACATTGATTCAATATTAGTAATAGAGGGTCTGCTTCAACAAAATCAGAAATTTTGTTTGAATACGTTTGCTAATTACAAGTTTTTGAAGGAAATTTAGACTGATATTAATGAGTACGGTTTGTGTGTTTGGTGGTGGCTGGTGAATCTTCTCTCCATGGTGAATATACATCATATATACCATAGCATTGTGAGTTGTATAGTTCTCATGCACAAGTACATATTAATAAAATACATATATCAAAATATTGCATTAAAGGTTTCATTTTTAAAAAAACTGGTTAGGTCTAGATAAAACTTTAGAAATTTGTTTTGACTATGTTATTATGGTGTACCGTAAAATCTGTACTAGAAGCTGCATCCCTAATAGAAGTCGCACACATTCTTTTTGAATAATTGAGAACCAAACATTCATCATTTCTCATATGTGTAGATGCTCTATTAGAAGCTGCATCCCTTCTGTTGCATTGTACTATTTTAATAGAAGCCACGGCTTCTAATACAGATTTTACAGTAATCATATTTACATGAATTAACAGTTGATCCCAATCAGTACAGTAAAGATGCTTCTCACAAGAGATACATTCTTTCATACTGTAAAGCACCAGAATTTTGTTTGGGACTTGTTTTTTGAAAATTTCATTTATTGAGAAAAATCACTAAGTTTGGTAGGAGTGAATATCTCATTTGTGTCCTGAATATAACTTTTCTCGTAGCACAACTTCAGTATTTCTGCTTCAACATTTTTTGTTTTGTTTTTTTGACAGTGGGATAATTTTCAAAGAGGGCCGGCAATTCTAGCTGTGAAGTGTGACACAGGGGATAGCAGTGATGACATGCAAACCATGGAATCGTCCGAGGTGAACGGGAGTAATCCTGAAGCCGACAAGAAATGGATTGATTCTGACATCAGATCACGACCCGAGGCTGACTGGGATTTCTAGCATGATCTCTACAGACTTCTAAATCATCAATTCTTGTCTGTGAGACATTCATGTATTTTACAAAAAAATGTTAGTAATGATTTTCAGTTCATCCCAAGATTCTAAACAATGTAAATATTTGTGTCCATATTATATAACTTGAATGTATAAGGTTACTACAGAGTAAAGTAAATTACAGTAGCTATTGCTTTTACACCCATGGTGTCAAATCCCCCTTATAGACTTCTATAGTGAAGTTGATAACTGACATCAGTTCGTGGTTATGAATTGCCTTGTAACATTGAACAAACTAGATTATCCAGGTTAAATATTGTATATGATTATGAGCAATATTTCCATGCTTAATAATGTGCTGTACGCATTTCGATGCAGTCAATTTCGATGAAGTAAGGGTATTCAAACGCAATATCTCCCTTTCAAAGAGCAGCCTTACGATGTGAGCTACGAAATAAAGAAATTTGAGATCAAAATCAAATCGTTCGATTTTTGCGGTAGAGGTTTGGTGCACGTCTTTCACACAACTCGTGGAACCTCACAGTTGAAGTGAAAATCATGTATAACACCACAGTGTGATGACCAATAGAATAACTGCTCACGAAGAGCAAAAATGGACTTCCATATAAGGTCTCATAAAACTTATTTCTCCAATACCACTGATCACATAAACTAGTATTAGGACAAGACCTTATTAGTTTCACTATGGTTACTTTCTACAGTATATATTATTCACTGACGGCCATCATTATTTAGATTACAATAGCTTAAACAAAACTGCCCTTTTCAGATGGTATGTGTAACGTATTTGCTTTATTAGAAGCGAATACACTTATATAAATGACAGAGGTGATACTATGGTGGAAAGTCTTATTTTAATGATCCAGAATACAATAATAAATTACATTTTTGGTGTACGTGCACTTCCAATAGAGAAAATACTGTATTTACACTAAACAAGCTTTATCATAGTATTTAAGAATGTGCAAAGACGCCATTTTCTTGATGCAAAGAACTCAAATCACAAAATCTTTAATATTTTGTAAGCGTCTTTTAGAGAGGGTGTTATCAGGATTTACATGAATTTTCACCCCAGAAAAGTGCATATGAATAACAAATATTTATGGAAATATTTATAAAATGACAAATATTTATTTAAAATTGAAATACTTAGTGTAAAGTTAGCTTTCTGTGAAAATTGCATGACTATGTACAGTTATTGAAATCTTGTATGTTACACTGCAAACTATTTTATGTCTCAGTTCCGCTCATGAATGGTATTTATAGCATAACCTTTTTACAATTCTCTGAAATATTTTTTGAAATTATCTAAATTATATATGTCGCAAATTTGCATGCTGTAGTGCTTTTTAAACAAAACTAAGTCTTATTTGAGGTCACTTATAATTGTGCTGCACATGTCTATGTTTTTTGTTGATCGACAATAATTTTACCCACACTGCATCAGTTTTCCTTTAAAAACAAAATGGCGCCGAGTTGAGTTCCATGAGTTTGGGTATGAGCAAAATATAAGCAGCATTCCAACTCCTAAATGTTCTAAAAGTTAAATTCTTGCAACTATAAAAGTGTTTGCAGGTGATGAAAAAAAAAACGTAGATTATCCCAATTTTCATAAGCGTTGGTGGCTTTTTCAATCCCAGTGCACTGTGGGAAATTACATCACTTCCTATGATGAGACCCATCATTGAACATTCGCAGCATGGTGATTGTGATGACAACTGGCCTCGCTTGAGATATATGTATAGAACTTTTAAACAATGTGTATTCAAAAGGTAATAAAATAGTGACTATGATATACAATTATAGCCTGTGTCATAATTATGAGATTTTACTATAAAGTGATTTGTGACATCATGAAATGCTTGTTTCTTTCTGCATATAGGTATTACCATTTCTGAGCCGGTACATTTCTGTTTTCATTATTTGAATCTAGCGAGATCATTAACAAATATTTTTGTGCTCAACAGTTTGGATCTGAATAATTTATGTCATGCTATCTGTAGTTCTAATCTTTGCAAAATTTTGACCCCTGGCAAGGTTTTAAAACAATGTGCAAGCTCAAGGAAAAACAAAAGAATTCAGAATTACTAAAGAAAATGCACGTAATCATATTAAAAATCATGTTAATCATATAGGCATTTCTTTATATCTTAAAGAACACAAAAAAGGTAATTGAGTTTACCCTGTGTTTGCGTGTCTGTTTGCGTGTCTGTCTGTGTGTCTGTTCCATAGGTATCTCAAAAGCGATCATGGCAATGTAGCAGAAAGTCAGTCCATGAAACTGAAATGTGATTAGATTTTTGATACAAATATTTGAATATTTACATTCAGTTGTTGACATGATTGGATTTTGTTACACAATCATTGTCGCAAAACATATTTGAATATATACTAGTAGCTTCGCGGTAAGTGGGTTTCGTATTGGGTGGGTCTCGCTGGGAGTAGGGCTTTGTCGCAGTAACTGGTCCTTTCATCGTTGTTGAGAATTAAAGTTTTATGTTTCTTTAACAACTTGCGCTATTCTGGGAATTAATGTGCCCTTATGATTTGTGCAGTTGCTCTGGCAGGAGTTCTAAAATAAGACCCATGCTCTGATAATGCCTCTAGTTTCAAAGACCAATAAACATTAGCATTATGATTTTATCGGTGTTGTAAAGGATAGTTGAATATTGTTTATTAAAATTAATAATCACCAAAACCGTTTTCCAATACAGATAAATTATAGTACGTAACAAATATATAACTCGGTTTCATCAATGAAATAAAGAACTGTATATATATATTTACATTATTACTAATGCATTGCAATACAACTAATTAAAATTGAAAGAAATTGCAATATAATGTCGAAATCGCGAAACTCACTCTTTTTATGCAAACTGGGAAGTTCAAATTACTAAACGAAGTACAAGACGACGAAGATAAAATATCCATGAATCAACACATACCAAAAATTATATCTCAAAAATGAACATTCATGGTGTATTTTAAGTCTAACCGAACCAGAAGTGGAAATTTTTTAGTACTTTAAATATCCAAACATATTTTAGTATAAGGTAGTAATTAAATCTCTCCATATTCTATTTATAGTTCTATGACCTTTGAACTTACCTCCCCAATACTGCTTATAACAATTATATGCCTGAGTCCCATGGTACGAAATAAATTATAAACATGAGGTACTGGTGTATGAGCCGACACCGTGTAAGGACATGGATTCATGTACGGTGTAACATCCTGGGGAAAAAGAATCAGTGAATGGTTATACATTGTAACACATATTGAAGTGATGTACATTAATATAAGAATCTACCACATTATTGCATGCATATTTCAACAGTGTAATGTAATACAGAACTCCATATCACCAACGTTTGAACGAAGCTTTCATGTTTAATGTTTGGCCGGATCTTTCATGTTTGTCCATAACTTTCAGGTTTGACCATAGCTTCCATGTTTGGCCGTAGCTTTCATGTTTGACCATAGCATTCATGTTTGACCATAGCATTCATGTTTGACCATAGCTTTCATGTTTGATCATAGCATTCATGTTTGACCCTAGCATTCATGTTTGACCCTAGCATTCATGTTTGACTCTAGCATTCATGTTTAACCATAGCATTCATGTTTGACCATAGCATTCATGTTTGACCATAGCATTCATGTTTGACCTCAGCATTCATGTTTGACCATACCATAGCATTCATGTTTGACCATAGCATTCATGTTTGACCCTAGCATTCATGTTTGACCCTAGCATTCATGTTTGACCCTATCATTCATGTTTGACCATAGCATTCATGTTTGACCATAGTATTCATGTTTGACCATAGCATTCATGTTTGACCATAGCATTCATGTTTGACCAATAACTACGGTCTCTGTATATTGACAAATATATGTTATTTTCAGAATTTGTATGTTTACGTGAATCAGAAACCTTGTCAAATTTGTAGCCTATTTGAAATTATGTCTATTTGGTACAAAAGTAACAAAGAAATTGTAGAAACCTAATGTTGCATGAAAGTTTTGATGAAAAAAATGATGACATTCAAGAGTTACTGTCACCGACATATGTTCTGAAAACCAAAACGCAAACAGTGCCATCTAAGTTGCTGACTGATTTGCCAAGAGGGTCTTATATTGATATGTAATTAGAACTGGTAAGGTTGAACCATTTTTTGGACCAGTGAATGTGTCCTAACATTACAGTCATGCATTTTGATTGGATAACTTTGCCATTCATCATATGGCAATTTATTTGATTGATTGAAATAATTGAAAGACAATCAATCGCATTGTAATCTTCTGTTCATATTTAATGTGTCCGAGTCCCTTACCATCAGTTTGATGTCAACCATTGAGGTAGGTTGACCTAACTTGTAATGAGCTTGGGTCAGGCATAGCAAACCAGTCAGCAACTGAGCTGCCAATGTTGCTGTCCGGTGTTCAGAACAATATGGCGGTGACAGAAGGCAGCAAAAAGCCAAGCATTGTTTGTGTTTGAACATTTTTGTTCAAAGATTTCTAAAAATATCACAATCAAGGAATATTTCACTCACCATAATCATCCTTGGATTTATTTGTGTTAAATCTAAATCATAAATATCCGGATATCGAGGATAATCTTCGGTCAAGTCATCATAAGTGAGGTGTGGCTGGCAAGAACTCTAAAAAAAAAAGTGCATACATGATATGAAAAAAAAACATAATTTCGATAAAACAGTTATAAAACAGATTTATCAGATCCATTGTAAAACCATTTATTTTTACTGGCTTTTAGTTTCACTATTTCGATATTGTGAGCATTTTACTGGGTTTTAAGTTCACAAACTTGGCAAGAAAACAATGATTTTATTTGTGATTATGGATTTAATGTAGTAAACTTTATCAAACCATGAAATATTACATACTCACCATTGTACTTTCTGGATAATATATTCTATTGTTTAACAATGTAACTAGCTGTGATCGTAATATCAAACCATGAAATGTTACATACTCACCATTGTACTTTCTGGATAATATATTCTATTGTTTAACAATGTAACTAGCTGTGATCGTAATATCAAACCATGAAATGTTACATACTCACCATTGTACTTTCTGGATAATATATTCTATTGTTTAACAATGTAACTAGTTGTGATCGTAATATCAAATCATGAAATGTTACATACTCACCATTGTACTTTCTGGATAATATATCCTATTGTTTAACAATATAACTAGCTGTGATCGTAATATCAAACCATGAAATGTTACATACTCACCATTGTACTTTCTGGATAATATATTCTATTGTTTAACAATGTAACTAGTTGTGATCGTAATATCAAACCATGAAATGTTACATACTCACCATTGTACTTTCTGGATAATATATCCTATTGTTTAACAATGTAACTAGCTGTGATCGTAATATCAAACCATGAAATGTTACGGCTTTATATTCTTCTTCTAATGGACGATTGTCATCAGGATAGTATGCCTTGTATGGTTCTGGGCGACTAAAACATAATTTGATTTGATTAATGATTTGCAGTCACTTGAACCTATTTCACCCATGAAATTGTTTGTCTTTAATTGTTGTCGAAGTACAGCATAGACTAATTCTTTAGCCCAGAATATATGTTCAACTCACTCTCCCTCACTCCACTAATTGCTATGGAATCTATGGTCTTCCACTCGCTGTATGCCACTCCACCAATGCCTAGAATCTATGCTGTGTTTCACTCACTATAAACCACTCCACCAATGCCTAGAATCTATGCTGTTTCACTCGCTATAAACCACTCCACCAATGCCTAGAATCTATGCTGTGTTTCACTCACTATAAACCACTCCACCAATGCCTAGAATCTATGCTGTGTTTCACTCACTATAAACCACTCCACCAATGCCTAGAATCTATGCTGTGTTTCACTCACTATAAACCACTCCACCAATGCCTAGAATCTATGCTGTGTTTCACTCACTATAAACCACTCCACCAATGCCTAGAATCTATGCTGTGTTTCACTCACTATAAACCACTCCACCAATTCCTAGAATCTATGCTGTGTTTCACTCACTATAAACCACTCCACCAATGCCTAGAATCTATGCTGTGTTTCACTCACTATAAACCACTCCACCAATGCCTAGAATCTATGCTGTGTTTCACTCACTATAAACCACTCCACCAATGCCTAGAATCTATGCTGTGTTTCACTCACTATAAACCACTCCACCAATTCCTAGAATCTATGCTGTGTTTCACTCACTGTAAACCACTCCACCAATGCCTAGAATCTATGCTGTGTTTCACTCACTATAAACCACTCCACCAATGCCTAGAATCTATGCTGTGTTTCACTCACTATAAACCACTCCACCAATGCCTAGAATCTATGCTGTGTTTCACTCACTATAAACCACTCCACCAATGCCTAGAATCTATGCTGTGTTTCACTCACTATAAACCACTCCACCAATGCCTAGAATCTATGCTGTGTTTCACTCACTATAAACCACTCCACCAATTCCTAGAATCTATGCTGTGTTTCACTCACTATAAACCACTCCACCAATGCCTAGAATCTATGCTGTGTTTCACTCACTATAAACCACTCCACCAATGCCTAGAATCTATGCTGTGTTTCACTCACTATAAACCACTCCACCAATGGCTAGAATCTATGCTGTGTTTCACTCACTATAAACCACTCCACCAATGCCTAGAATCTATGCTGTGTTTCACTCACTATAAACCACTCCACCAATGCCTAGAATCTATGCTGTGTTTCACTCACTATAAACCACTCCACCAATGCCTAGAATCTATGCTGTGTTTCACTCGCTATAAACCACTCCACCAATGCCTAGAATCTATGCTGTGTTTCACTCACTATATGCCACTCCACCAATGCCTAGAATCTATGCTGTGTTTCACTCACTATAAACCACTCCACCAATGCCTAGAATCTATGGTCTTCCACTCACTATAAACCACTCCACCAATGCCTAGAATCTATGCTGTGTTTCACTCGCTATAAACCACTCCACCAATGCCTAGAATCTATGGTCTTCCACTCACTGTATGCCACTCCACCAATTACAAGAATCTATGCTGTGTTTCACTCACTATAAACCACTCCACCAATGCCTAGAATCAATACAGGCTTCCACAAGTGTTCTCTCCAGAGGGTTTTAGCGTATTGGTTCCGATACGCTATAATTTATGCTGATATGCTATCGTCTTGACCAATATACCATCCGATACGCTATTGTGGACAGCCCAATCTTTTGTTTTGCTACAGTTCAACGCCCACGCCTCGAAAACATAGGTACTTTTAGCGGTGATTGACACCTTAGCGATTGAATGTAGCGCTATATGTCTGCAGCTTATACACTACCTGTAAATACTTCTGCAGTGGTAAAGAATAAACTTTCAACTTTTTATTTGAATTTTTGCATGGTGTGTTTTTTTATATACTGTAAAATGTGTCTTTTTCGCGAGCATGTCTTTTTCACGAATTTAGCGAGAGAACTGATTCGCTAATTCAAGATATCACTAAAAATTTTAATATCAATTCAAAATGTTTTACAGTAGTCCCCAATAATTTACGCAAATTCATTCATCTCATTGTTATGCTAATTTATGCAAATTAGTCTACATCCTGTGAACAAATCCTGGGGATAACACTGCTTCTACTAAAGCCATATGCCGCTCATGCCTAGAATCCACATTACACACCACAAGCAACCACAATACAAAGGTATATACTAGTAATGGACACTCACCTGTCCAAGAGTAAATTGTTAATGCTCTCTTCAGGAGTTAAATCACTGTTACTTCGTCTGATTCCCGTTTGTGAGTTTACACTGTTACTTCTTCTTAACTCCAGTGAACTTTGTGAAAATGTTCTTCTTTTGACTTCAGCAGCTCTAGTGAGTGTACTGCCTCTCTACGAGATGAAAATAGGTTTCGATATTACAATATGATGAATGAAATATTGTAAATCTCTAGTACACAAAGCACTGTCATGTGATCAATCCAGTGTTGAATATTTGGGGCATACTAATAGGGAACAGTTTCACCATTCTGTACAATGATTGATAATTTTTTTTTACAATTCAATTTAATATAAAAGATTCGTTATTTATTATAACTGAATTGTTACACTTGATGGAAATCAAACTCAATACAACTTGACAGTTATGTCATTTCTGTAGATTTCTATGGAAAATTGTATAACTTTTCTAGAATTATTCCCCATAGATATCTATAGAAAGTTGCATAACTTATCTAGAATTAATTCTTAAATTAGTTTTCTATAATTGTACGACTTTTCTAGATTAATTTTATTTAAATAGATTTCTAAAGAAAGTTTTCTATAATTGTTCTTGTAAATTTCTATTGAAAGTTGTATAACCTTCCTAGAATTATTCTTGTAGATTTCTACAGAAAATTGTATAACTTTTCTAGAATTATTCTATAGATTTCTATAGAAAGTTGTATAACTTTTCTAGAATTATTCTTGTAGATTTCTATAGAAAGTTGTATGATTTTTCTAGAATTATTCACATAGATTTAGAAAGAACTTTTCCAGAATTCTGGAAGAAAGTCACATGGTTTATAAGTTATCATAATACAGACTTACCCTGTATTCTATATTGTGGCTTGCCAATGTATTAGATCTGATTGTTCTTTCTGCAGATTTCCCAACACATTCAGTCACAACAGGATAGGCATTATGTCTGGTAGTTCTCAATATACTAACAATGGACTGTACTCTGGTGTGTGGATATATATACACTATGTTGGTGTCCATCACTTCGTGTGCTCGTAAACTATAATATACAATGCAGCACATGTCATAATTGCAATGGGTTAATTAGTCAGTGGGTTTTAATTTTGCTCATTCGCTGACTGGAAAATGAGCTAAATTAATACCTAGTGAATATGTCAAATTTAGCATGGAATACATTATCTAAATAATAAAACCGTGAATTTAAAACCCACTGAATATGCCTGAAATGGAAAATCAGGGAAATTTAAACCCAGTGATAATTAGTCATTTTACAGTATTATAAATAGAACTGAGGTAATAATATAATGTTGCAAAGCGTGCAAAACAGATCAAATGAGGTCAATTTGACCTTTTCACCACCAGAATTTCTTCCCCAAATTTGTCTGCACTTTTATCTTATATTCTTCAATATTTATGGAAATGTCTCCAAATAACAGATAAAATTTGAGTGAACTTTCAGTTTTTACTCAAAAAATTTGTCCATTTTTTTCCAAATCTTTTGATAGAAAGTGCAGACTATAAAATGTGTGATGAAGAAAGGGAACTGGTGTTAAAAAGATTAATGTGTGAAGATGATACTGACATTTTCAACCCTAACTGCCACATTCGTTTTTCAGTGATTTGCTGTGAATTTCAGGGAAGTTTACCGTCTCTGGTCTCTATGGCAACTGGATAAACCATGTTAACTATATCTTACCAACTACCGAAAACAATCTCATTCAAATCGTGTATAATCAGCAACCGACCAAAACTCATGCTTGTTTCTACAATGTTAAAGCAAGTGTTTAAAACATTTTCTGATTGGTTGATAAATCTCGCAAGGGAGCTTGGCCAGATACAGTTTTGTCTTGCATTCAATATTCAAGCCATTTTAATTCGAGATTTTCTCCATTCACAGGTCTTGTCATGGTTGATATGGATACATGTAAAGTTCATTGAAATTACATGAAACTCTAACACATTATGCCAGACAACTGAGGTGCTTTAATCATGAGAAGTGGAATATTAAAAACACTGTTACCTTTCCATTCCTGGGGGTGCCTCCCAACCAAGTAATGGAATCTTTTTTAGTTGGATATGTATATCGTATATACCATGGTTGAATAGATCACCCACCCACTTAGCAACCTGAAATCAAAGACAAATTCAGTATCAGTCTCTGCCTGTATTGCGTGACATTAGATAAATGGTAATTACTGTAAACAGTTTATCGCTATCAGTTTTCATGATTTTGATGATTTAAACGTATCCATGAGGACAACATTACATAAGTCACTAGGACACCTTAGGACCAAAGAGAAAGTTACTGTGACACCTTAGGACCCAAGGGAAAGTTACTGGGACACCTTAGAACTCAAAGGAAAGTTACTGTGATTTCCTAGGACCCAAGAGAAAGCATTATGGCACTCTTAAGAACCCAGTGAAAGTCAATATGGCTCCCCAGAACTCCTGAGAAAATCACTGTAACTCCCTATGACGCCAGTAAAAGTCACTGTTTGTCCCTGCCTAAGGGAATTCACTGAAATGTGCACTGCTACAAAATTTCACAATTTGCCAAATTCGGGAAAATTTATCTCGTGCAAAATAAAAGTTCAAATGTTGAATCGTTAACAAGATTTTTACACAAAAAGTTCAAGAGAACTGGCTACTTACTAGACAAGTTTTGAGTTGCACTGTTACCTTAGAAACTGTGGTGTAAAAACATTCCAATTTCATAAACGTTCCAATTGCAAAAATGTTCAAAAGACCATCAGAATGCCGGGAACCATGGAAACCAGCGAACACATTGTGGAAGCTGGAAATCAACCCCCAATTTTGTACAGAAACTGACTGATGGAGCTATATCTCGAAACTCGTCTCTTGTACCAGCGTAACCAATTTCCTTTCAATGTTTTGACAAGTCTGGTTTTTTTCTTTCAGAATACTCATTGAAAATAACCAACTATTGTTTTTTTACTGTAAAACTATTTATTTTCACCGGCATTTTAATTTAATATTTTGATTCACTCAATTTTTGAAGTTAGCAATTAAGTTAGCGAGTGCAAGTGCTGTCACATAGTGCATTTTTGCCACAGAAGTCATATTCATGTTTGGGACTACATGACAGGGATCATCTTCCTATCAAATGGCAATTTTAATGCGCTATCCTGAAGTCAACCAGGCTCGGTCGAACACAAGCACCTGCGGATCTTAACCAAGGATCCCCCAAAGTCGCATTCGTTAGTGAATGAATCTTGGCCAGTGGAAGTGGCCTTCCCATTGAGTCTGTGGCACACTCACCCAGAGTATGGGTCGACCCTTTTGATGTTCAGCCTAAGGTAGGATTTGAACTTTGGTCTACCGAGTCTGATGCGACAACCACTATGCTACCAGTGACCATTTTTTCAGTTAGCGAATGTTCATATAGATTCAATTTCAGGAGATTTTACCTCTCAGTGAAAATGTTAGGTTGGTGATGATTTGTGAAAATGTGAAAATAATTTTGTTCAGACCGAATGAAATTTGAATATACATCACAAAATAAGTAAATATGGAGTGAACTGGTTAACAAGATTGAGAGAAAACATTGTATGTAAGAAACACCATGAAGAACTTCACACTGAAAGTCTTTTATTTTGTGACAAAAATATTTATGAATTTCACAAGTTAGGACAAATTTTGTAGCAGTTAACACTTCACTTATGTTCAAGTATAGTCAGAGTGATTTTTGCAAAATAAAGTTGTCATGAAAGAGGATTTGTCAACCAATTAGAGCATTGCTTACTTAGGGAAGCAGCAGAAAACATGAGTTCTTATTGGTTGATTACTCAATGATCACTGATTTGGTCAGATGTTAATGTATGTACGTATGTACACAACTCACAATCTTTGTAGACATGCTAACCATTACACCACAGATCAGGTCAGCTGACCACAGGATTCAAACCCACAATTTCACTGATGCTGGGCAAACACGCTAACGATTACTCCACACACCAGGTCAGCTGACCACAGGATTCAAACCCACAATCTCACTGATGCTGGGCGGACACGCTAACGATTACTCCACACACCAGGTCAGGTGACCACGGGAGTCCAATCCACAATCTCCCTAATGCTGGGCAAACACGCTAGCCATTACACCACACACCAGGTCAGCTGACCACAGGAGTCAAACCCGCAATCTCACGGATGCTGGGCAGAAGTCTGCGGCAAACAGAACCCTTATCTATATTGGATTTAATCCGACTGAATGTACAAATAATGTACATGTTTCTTACCATAAGTGTGACCATGATAGGGAATCCGTAGCTGATTTCATTGGTACTCTCTATCAATATCACCGTTAAACTGATTGTCATTCGTACCACACCACCAAGGAATGCAGCTGCACCAATCAACGCAAACGTACCAGAATATATATGGTGGTAACCAAGGTACCTACAGGGAAAATAAAAGTACAGTAGAACACTTTGAAATATATATTTGGCTGAATATCTTAGCTAAAGTATGGAAAAACAAAAACATTTTTTTTATTTAATTTACGTATTACATTGTATACCTCGTTGTTGATGGCATAGTCCCTGTTTTATACAAAATTGACATTTAAGGACACAAGAGTGAGAAAAATGTCATCAAAACCCAAATCGCTAGCATTAGAAAATTTGCAAACAATCACTTCTCAATCTTGCCTCAAATTTGTACCAAATCTAACATAACGGTTAAAGTCTGTCAGAGAAATGGGCAAGTAAACTTTTGAAAAACAAAACAAAATGGCTGCCAGATGTTTAAAAACGTTTGCCGATGACTCCTTCGATACCTTCCAATCACATGAAAATTACCTAATTAAAGCTTGGAAACGTCTCAGTTCGTACTCGTTGATCTGAGCAACAGTCAAAGTCCCCATCTTTGTTTATATGAGACCCATGTATCTCGCACATGCCCAGCGCGACGACTATCACGCTTTAAGAAGTAACTATCAACCAGAGGAGAATGACACCATAATTACCTTTTGAGAACAGTCCCAACAAATCTACCATAGGCTGCGCCACAGAGTAAAGACGGCACAAACAAACCACTCGGAACCATAATACCATACGTCCAACACGCCAGGAAATAAAACAGTATAAAGAATATACCCAAAGAAGGCAGACTGAAGGCACCTGTCAGAATGAAAATACTTAAAATCAAAGGAAGCTTAGAAAGAACTCCCATGTGCTGAGAGTAATGGAAACACATTAAAAATAATTTGAAATTACTAGTACTTGAGATATTGAAAACTGAAAACTAATTATGCAAATCAGAAAATTAATATGAACAGATTTTAGTGTAAAACGAATGAGGTCTGTGCAAAGTAACAGACCATCTATGTACCAAGTTTTATTGAAATGTGATTAGAACCAAAAAAATTATGTATTATTATGCTAATTAGGAATTAATATAAACAGATTTTAATCCCAAACTAATCAGGTCTGCGCAATGTCACAGACCATCTTTGTACCAAGTTTCATTGAAATGTGATTAGAACCAAAAAATTATGTATTATTATGCTAATTAGGAATTAATATAAACAGATTTTAATCCCAAACTAATCAGGTCTGCGCAATGTCACAGATCATCTTTGTACCAAGTTTCATTGAAATGTGATTAGAACAAACAATTTTGAATTATTATGTAAATTAGATATTTAATAAGCAAAGATTGTAACCCAAAACTAATTAGGTATGTGCATTGTCCTAGAGCATCTATGTATCAAGGTTCATTTAAATGGAATAATTAGTACCCGTGATATCAGTGGAAAAGCCAAAAATTGACTAATCATTGTGCAAGTTAAGTTAATTATATGCATTTATCCAAAGCTAATCAAATTTGTGCATTAGTCCAGAGCATCTACAGTATGTACCAAGTTTCATCAAAATCCAATGAATGGCTCTTTAGATATCAGTGGAACAGTCATGGAACAGATAAAAATTAGCTAATTATCATGCAAATTAGGTAATTAATATGCATGGATTTTTACTAAAACCTAATCAAATCTGCACATTAGCCCAGAGCATCTATGCACCAAGTTTCATTAAAAACCAACATACAGTTCTTGAGATATCACTGGAATTGACAGACATTCAAAATGAAATTTTTTGAAACATCTGAATTTTGGCAATCATTTTCATTTCTCATTGGTTTGTTTGTTGGAATTTCATTTGCTTGTGATTTTGAAAAGTGGTCTGATGAGTGTGGATTCACATAGATTCACCTTCATTCGATTCGCATGGTTTCGCTGAAGTCGACCATCCATGGCTTAGTTGATCTCCCTACAAACCCATACATGATCGTGTTAGGAAACGCTGTATTTGGCCTTAGTTAAAATGAATGATTTGATAACATGGGCAAGCTACAAAAGCTGGTTCCTTCATCAATTTCATAAATTTTGATTTAGCTGTCTTATATCACGGCATAGCTTCACTGACAAAAACAACTTTGTGTTCGATTTCCCATGGAAATGTATCACAACACTTGACTACATGTTCCATTCACCGGAGAAAACACTAGAGCATGTGCCGTCGTGTTGTTGAAAACAGTGAATACAGTTTTATAGTATACAACATATGTAAAATACATTTTTTTGTTGACACAAAATGTATATGCATACTGTGTGATGATTGTGATGTTTTAACTACTGAAGTCGTACCCTGGTATTTCAGTCTATTAAATAGGGTGATAATTTTATCATAACATTTGTTTTATCATAACATTTGTTTTAAAAGTGCTACTTAACTATATATTTTGAGATATGCCACAGCCATATGAGTGTTTTTACCCAAATAAAGCTTGGTTCTCGAGAATTTTTTTTTAGCAATACCGATATACCAAAAATGGGCATTTTTAGAACAATTTTCATAGGAATACATTATTTCATAGAAAATAAATTGAATTCTTCTAATAATTTATGACAATTAACGTTATCTTTCTTATATAACATAATATTTTTTCACTACATTTTTGGACTTCCTTTACTCGTAGACCCCAATGTTAAATGACTCAAATTGTTGTTTTCATGTTTTTTATTACATGTATTGTTTTCACATGACAAGCAGTTCTGTGACCATATGTTTTTACGTTTAAACATTTTCTTCTATGTTATTGATAAGGAGCCATTGCTCAAAACGTCTAAGCTATTTTTAATAGTTACTTAGGACTACGATTACAAAATATTATCTTCTATATATCGCATTTATCAGTCCGAGCAGCGTTTATTAATTTATGAACTGTTTTATGTTAGTTTTGTGAACAACAGCAAAAAAAATTTAAGTGTGTAAATCATGGAAAACTGAATACCCGTTTCAATATGATCTTAATAGGAAATTATTTCACTTACCGTCTTGATGGAATAACTGTTTAATAGCAGTTTCTTGTGGATTAAAAAACAAAGTAGCCATGTCGTTGTAATAGCCATCATCGCAAAAGAACGTTCTGACGGACTCTTCTATTTCACTTATAGTGTAAGTGTTATTGTCAACAAAAGTTGAATTTGCCTAAAAAAAAATTGGGATATTATAAATAACAATTTAAATAATATAAGTATCATGCAATGCTATAGCCCTTGTTTGCATGGCTTTATTTTTGAGCGTCCGTTTCTGTGATATGTGCCCCTGATCTATGTAAAAATATTTAAATCATTGTTTTATCTCTCAAAATCTGATCAGTAAACCTGTGAAAGTTTTTCATCGAAAATGCAGTTATTTTAATTTACAAATTACTTTGACTAAGTCATGACACTGTAACAAAAGATGTGTGAGATGATAAATTGTTTAAAGTCATTTAATTAAATTAATTAATATAATTATAAATTAAAATAAAATTTCAGTAAATTCAGTTGCTGGTCAAATTTACAAAATGCTGTAATATCAAAATTTGGTTCAAATTATTTTTTTAACTCTTTGAGCAAGAAAATCAACATTTATCACTTTTAGAAAGTAAAATTCCAATATTTATTTCATATATTTTTTTCAAAAACATTGAAACGTCCAAAATAATCAAAGAAATTAGAGAAAAACTCATAAAATTTTGCAAAATATGGATTTTAAATTGTCACTAAACTCTGTCATCATTTTGGACAACGCATACAGATATTGCTTTTGGTTTTTGATCAAAAGGTTTGTTGATTTTTACACCATCATTTTGTAGACAGTGCCAAAACTTGACAATACACTTAAAGTGTTAAATACCTTCAATATAGCAAAAATAATTGTCCAAATTTATGGACAAAATTGATTCTAGTCTCCTGAGAAAACAAGGGCGTTTTTATGATTGATTTTATAATTGACGAAGCTCAATAGTACGTCTAATATTGGCCGATATCTTACTGAAAATAAAACCGATGTGATCATAGAAATTCTTACAGTGATTCAAATATATCAAATGAAAAAAATTTGCAAAGAGCATAAATAGTATTTTACTAACTGCACTCCTCCGTTATTATTTGTCAATGATTTGTTGTGAATCTCAGGAGAGTTTTTTGCCTAAACAAAACGTTTGAGAAATTATTTCAACACTATTGCGGTTATAATTACAAATGTGATGTTTTTATTTACTCAATGAGTCACATGACGTAATGCTCAGGACCGGTAATGTAATTTGAAACGAATGCTATATAGAGCAAACACACAAAAAAATGTACATACATACACAGTCCCTCTATCATGATAGAGGGACTGTGGATACATAACAAATGTCAAAATAATTGTGTTAAATTTGTTTTCAGCATAAATTTGGTTAATCGCTGCACATACTGTAAAAGCATTAATTATTCACTGGGTTTTAATTTTTCTTATTTTGCTGACTGGAAAATGCGCTAAATTAAAACCCAGTGAATCTGTAAAATTTAGCGTAGAACACATTATCTAATTGATAAAACTGTGAATTTAAAACCCACTGAATATGCCTGAAATGGTAAATCAGCGAAATTTAAACCCAGTGAAAATATATAGATATAGATTTGCCTGTTCAGTTTTCTCTGTTGTAGCCACCGCAATATAGCGCCACCTAGTGGCAGCAGATTCTCAGTCTGCTTCAGTATTTTTGTTTTCTCGGCTGTTTTATATTTTTCACTGTTCTAGAAGTCCATTTACGGCAATGGCAGCCTATTCTATGCATAATTGTTCCACCTGCTCAGTTCCCATAAGCTTACAACAAGCACAAAATACTTTTTTTTTGGTAAAAAAAAAATAATTGTTAAACAATAGTAGAAAAAACAAGCCATGCATGGCACAGTCCTCGTTAGTTATCAAATTTAAGATATATAGTTTTGTTTATAGTAATATAGCTGGAATATAACTATGTCAGGAATATGATTATGATGATTGTTTAACATTAAAATGATTCACATTTGTATCTGATCGTCAAACAAGTACTTGTCCATATTGGGAGATATTGCTCTGGAACAGCATTAATTAAAACAAAATCAGCCATTTCGAATACATGTATATATCTATAAAATGATGTATAACGAATATATATAAAATTTGAACATAATCAGTCAAGGCAAGTCTAGAAGCCCATTCATTAAAACAAAATGGCCACCAGTCAGCCATTTTGAATCCGATCTGAAAAAATAAAATGACGTGCATCAGGAACCCATAATGTCTAATGTATGTACCAAGTTTGAACGGAATCCATTCATGAATGCCAGAAATGCTTGATATTTGATGATTTTTTTAGCATAAAAATGGCCACCATTTGGCCATTTTGAATAGGATCGTCAAACCAATAAGGGTATATCTGTATATCTATGACATGATGTATAATGAATATTAAAAATTTGAACATAATCAGTGAAAGCAAGTCTAGAAGCCCATTCATTAAAACAAAATGGCCGCCAGTCAGCCATTTTGAATCCGATCTGAAAAATAAAATTGTTTGCATCAACGTCCCATAATGTTTAATGTATATACCAAGTTTGAACAAAATCTATTTGTAAACAGCCGAGAAATGCTTGATTATGATGATTTTTAGCACGAAAATGGCCACCATTCGGCCATCTTGAATCAGATCGTGAAACAAATTGACGTGCATATAATATCATGCATGATGTATGTTTGAAGTTTGATTATGATTTGGGCATTTCTAAGATACATGCACGAACTGTGTTCGAACGGAAACTAATAAGTTATCTTCACGAAATAAACAAATTTGATAGCGGCCCACCTAAGGATACATATCAAGTATTGAACCTCAATTAGGCTGGTACTGGAAAAATATTCACTATTAACACTGTTGAAATTTAAGTAAAAGATATATGTTAAGTAAAAATACTGTAAAACATGTCTTTTTCGCGAGCATGTCTTTTTAGCGAATTTAGCAAGAGAACTGATTCGCTAATTCAAGATGTCGCGAATGAATTTATTATTAATTCAAAATGGCCACCAAACAACATCTTTTTTCTTCACACACACTTTGTAAACAACACAAAAAAACGTACTGACATGATAGATACCCTTTATTGAAAAGTAAATTAACACAAAAAATAAACGTATTCATTGTAGTTATTATTTCAATGAAAATATATAAATGAAGTGATACTGATATATGTATTACTACGGAAATTAGTAGTACTTAGTAATTTTTGAGTCACAATATATAAGGTCAATGTTCTGGATGTAACGCAGCAACAATACCCGCTTTTTCAAATCCCTGTTGAATCAGTTTTTAATCATTGCGAACAGAATCAAATTTTGTTTTTATGGAGGTGATAACTTCGCATTTGTTTTGGCGTGCTACAGACAAGTATTGTGAAAACAGGAAATTAAAAATGACAAGAGAGATTTGCTAAATCAACATTTAGCCATTACTTCATTTTACCACAATTTGCTAAAATTGCATGGCGCTTTTCAACATGTTTTACAGCAATTGTTTTGACCATTGTTGAGTCAAGTTAGCTTGATGGTGGGTGAAAGTGGAGTTAGGTTACCGGTACTATAAGCCATAGTCCCTCAGTTGAGGGATTGTGCATAAACAAAGTTCTGTGACAGGGTGTTTGGCATGAATCCAAGCAGTGAATACACTGTCGATATAGAGAAGACCCCCTAGGCTGGCAATAATTTGAAACGCAGTAAATCATTTTTGCCATCCAGTCATTGTAAACACCCGGAAAAATGAAATACATAGTGTGAATTGTTGCATTTCTAGGCAGTTCATCAGTACAGCACATTCATTATTAGAAAAATTCCACCATGGCTATGGCTGCAGCTAAGTCCCTCCTAGACGAACTTGGTGAGGATTTCCTCAGTTGTTCCATCTGTTTGGAGTTTTACAAAAATCCTAAAGCTCTTCCATGTCTTCATACATTCTGTGAGCAATGTTTGGTTGATTTTAAGGTCAAATCTGGAGGTGTTTTGAAGTGTGCAACATGCAGAATTCAGTGTGACACACCTATTCAAGAACTAAAATCCAACTTCTTTTTAACAAGCCTACTTGACACGTTCCAGAGACAGGGGCAGCAGAGTACAGACCACCCACCAATGTGTGAGATATGCAAAGAGAAGACAGCAACTCACAGGTGTGTAGACTGTCCTCAGTTTAGCTGTGACGTCTGTGTTGAAATGCATGAACATATTCCACCTCTCCGAAGTCACCAAGTACTAAAAATGGATGAGTACAGAGAGATAGAATCTAAGAGTAACCTCACAGTACAGTCCAAAGTTTTCTGCAGTGATCATAAAGACAGCCAGCTGAAATTCTACTGTGACACTTGTCAAGTACCTGTATGTGTTGAGTGTACCATAGTTGAACACAGAGTTCCTGAACATGTCCATAGAGACTTGCAGAAAGTAGCAGATGAGTATAAGACACAACTGAGGGAAATGTTAGGACAGTTAAAAATTAAAGAGAAGCAAGTAGAGAAGGGAAAAGCTGCTGCTGAATCTACAAGAGAAGAAATCAGTGAGCAGTGTGAGGCAGAGAAAATGAAAGTTAGGAAAAGAGCAAAGGAAGTGATGGAGAGAGTGAAGGAAGAGGAAAAGATGCTGATAGATGCCTTGGATGAAAGTGCCAGGATGGCTTTAAAAGATGCAGCAATGACTATTGATGAGATGGAGTTTCACCATGGCAACATTATTAATACACACCATTATCTAGACACAATGGTGCATCATGGGAATGCAGTTCACATACTTTCTACCATAACTGAAACTAGAACACGGATTATGCAGCTGGTTGCTATGGAATCAAACCCACTAATCATGAAAGATATCATCGAGTTTCAGTCCGGAAGTTACCTTGCTTCATGTGAATTGTTAGGAGTCATCAAATTTGATGCCTGTTCATCCAAATGCACAATCGACAACATTCCAAAACAACTTATGAAAGGTGAATCTGTCAACTTGCTCATCACAACCAGAGATTCAAGAGGGAAACAAATCATTCCCCGTCAAGATGTCAAGGTAAAAACAAGAATCAATGATGCATCATGGGAAGATATTGATGTTACAGAAAATAACAATGGGACATATCAAGTAATTATAACAGGAAAGATGAAAGGAATACAGGAAGTTGCCATGACGATTGGTAACCAACATATACAAGGATCACCATTCAATATACCTGTTATAAGAGGATTGGTACAGACAGTGGGAAAAGCAGGACAAGGGGAGCTGAACAATCCTTGGGGAATAACCATTAACAAACATGGTGACTTTGTAACAGCTGATAGATTGAATAAAAGAGTTGTCATACATGACAGAGACGGAAATTACAAACAATCATTTGAATTTACAGATCAGTTTGTAAAGCCTTTCAGACCATGGGATGTCGCAATATCAGATGATAATGCATACTTTATGACAGATGATAATAACAAACAAATAGTTGTGAGTGATGAAAATGGAAAGATAATTACAAAGTTTGGAAGCTCTGAAATTGATAATCCATATGGAATTACAATTAATCCTGTTACTAAGAATGTGTATGTGAGTGAGTGGAGTAAGCATTGTATTAGGAAGTATACACAGGGTGGGAAGTATATTAAGTCATTTTGGAAGAAAGGATCTAAACAAAGTGAGTACAATGGATGCATGTTAGCCATGAATAGTAAAGGAATGATGTATGTGGCAGATCGTGACAACGGCCGTATTCAGGTATTGAATTCTGATGACAAGTTTATGTTTCAATTCTCTTCCATGGGTGACAGTACAATGAGTAATCCCAGGGGAGTGGCCATAGATAAGAATGATTATGTCTATGTGAGTAGTGAGAATAAAGTCACAAAGTATGACAGCTATGGTCAGTTTATTTGCAGGATTGATAGTGACAAGGATGGACTGAGTGTGCCCTGTGGTGTAGCAGTGTGTAATGATGGTAAAATAGCTGTAGTGGATAATTGCATCAAAGTGTTTGTAGAGTGAAGCTAATTTGTTAGGTTTGAGCCAATTTGAATTTGTCACACACAAAGAAGCTTTCTTCTAGATAACTTCATGTGTCAGGAATAGATCTTGGCGGCCATTACCGTCTATATCAGTTGTAGAAAAATGAATTCAACAGTATATAATATGTATATTCAAAATCATAAAAAAAATGTTTATAATGTCACCATTTTCAATTCATACTAGTTTCGATCTACAAGTTTGTATTTTTAAGATTATTTGATGCTATTGAAGTGTTGATGTTGTCATAGTAACATAGTAACCATGGCATGTAAACCCCACATGATACTCATTAAAATTTGAGAATGAATGATATGATTGTGATAAAAAAAATATCTGATATTGCATATGTGAGAAGCTGGTTTGAAACTTGTGGCTGTATTATCCTATCTCTTCATATTCAATGTGATTTTTAATTGATAACCTGAGTAGCTTCACAATACCACCTAACTTACTTAATAATGAATCTTGTGGCAGCATGTTGAATACTTATTTTGTAAGATTTGATTTATAGTTACATCATTTTTTTTTTAATTAAATACTTACATCTGGAATTTCTTTACACTCGCCCAGTGTCATCGCTGCAACAAATGCTAATGTGGTAGTTACCATGGCAACAAACACAGCCTCTACAACTCTGTGAGAGCATAAATTAATAAGAACTGATTGTATTTGCATTAATTGGCATTTGAGAACTCAAAAGAAATTTCATCAAAACAAAAAATTCTCTTGCTTATAAAAACTTGTACAAAATTAAACATCAGTCAATTGTAAACTAAAAGAAAATGGCTGTCACTTCAAATTTCATCGAATTTCATCAAACCAATTGAATTGTATTCAACAAAATGAGTAAAATGTATCAGAGAAATGGTAGGACACAATAAAACAACAAATTGGCAGCCAGTTGACTATTTTTTTTTAATGAAATCAAAAAACTATATGATGTAAACATCACAAAATTAAAGAAAAAAGGCTCTAGTCAATTTGTTTGCAAAATCGATGGATTGGTATTGTTCATCAAAGTTAGATTTATTTTTTACAAACATTCTGACAAAAACAAAAGCTGTGACTTCTTTCAATTCACCTCGTTTTTGAAAAAAATTTTTGGTACATGTATTTCAGTTGTGATTGCAAAATTTTAATGTATTTTTTGAATTGAACATATACCAAATTTTGTTTCTCAGTTTGGTTAATGATGGCTGGCTGGTGGCTATTTTGTTTGTGGTCAGCTGTGTAATATAATTCTAGGGCAGTCAGAGACGTGTATTTTAAACATGCCATATTCATAGGTAATTTTCTGTTCAACTGCAAGATCTTGCGAGATGCATGAAAGACGCGTGTCGAGCGTCTGCTGCAAAAATCGAACGATTTGATTTTGAACTTGAATTTCTTTATTTCTTAGCTTACATTGACCGGCCGATCTTCGACAGAGGAATATTGCTTTCGAATACCCTTACTTAATCAAAATTGTCTATCATCAAATGTGTACAGCATGTATTAAGCATGGAAATGCCTCCCAAAATATTTTCGCATTTGTCGAATCCCACGTGATGTTTGACGCGACTACGACACTATGATCTTTGTTTGTCCTGTTTTTACGTTCGATTTCACGCATAACGCGTGATTCTCGCACTGAATGGAAAATGGTCAATTGTAACTGTGTGTTGAAGGCCTAACAAAGTACATATATTTGCATAATGATTTGAACATAAACAGCATAACCATCATCATTTATAATATAGTTCTAGACCATTTTATAGTTGTAATTTTGTAGTATTTTTTTATCGTTGATATTTTGAAATAGTACAGTTGTAGTATAGTTGTTAGCTTATTAGAATTAGTCAATTTATTGTGAGAATTTTGTTAGTTTTACAATGTAAGAAATGTAACCCTTCTCAACTTTTCAGAAGGATGTTGTGTGTTCTCAATAAATGATATATACAAAGTGGCAAACTGATGTCAAGTTCAGATTTTAATGATTAATTATGAATGCAATTTTTGGTGTACATGAACTTTTAATAGACCAAATATAGTATATGCAAATTAAATATGTCATGTATTACTCGTATTTGATAACGATCTTTTGTAAAGTATGTAAAATACAATGTTTACCAACAATTTGAAGTATGATGCATGTCGTTTAAATATTCATTTACTAAACAACCCCACATTCAAGCAACTGTGTTTTAACTAATTGTTTGTGAAGCCTTTTAGCAGGATTCTGAATAAATGGATGAATTAAAACTCAAGAAAGTAAGTATTTTTCAATGACTTGATTTGTTAAGTGTTGAAAGGTAAAGACGTTATTTCACTGTGAAGGCATATAATTTTGGTGATACCCACAATTCTAAAAAATTTCTCAGTTTTATGGCGTAAAATGGTGAAACCGTTCAAATCTTTAATCTGTAGTCAGCCATAAATGAAGAAATATTTTTGAAAGATTTACCCATATCCTAGATGACAAATGATCGCACAAGCAAACACCATCATCAAATGTATATAGCACGTACATTATTAGGCGTGGAAATACCCTTAAAATACTTTCCTGCTTGACGAATCCCACACGATGTTTAACTTCACTACAACGCTTTGAACTTTGTTTGTACGGTTTTGGTATTTGATTTCATACATGACATGAGAACTCACTGTGAACGAAAAATTGAATTTTAACAGACACTCACCTGACGCATCTACTTCTTGTGTTCACATATTTCAATCGGTGCTTCGATAACGCCGTATTTAAAGAATTAAATAATGCACCGAGCAAACCACCGACCACTCCCATTAAAATAAATATCAACAAATCTACAAATGTCCATAAATTACATTGGTTTTCCCCTTCACACTGAAAATAAAAATAGAAATTATGAAAACATGTTCATAAACAAGCAGCCTATCGGCTGAGATAGCTCCGCTGTTAGCAATGCACATTTCAATTAAAGAACTGAAGACATCATTAGAAAATGAACAATATGAATAGTGTCAAAGCAATCGGACTTACAGTTTTTAACAAGAAGTCGAAAATATCACTTTTTACCAAAAATAACAAAAAATATTCACCAAAATAAATTAATTAGAGAATTGAAGATATCATCACAAAATGAACAAATCTGAGAGAGGTCCACATGTAGTACCTATATATGTAATATCAAAGCAATTGAACTATTGGTTTTTAACAAGAAGTCGAAAATATCACTTTTTACCAAAAATTACAAAAATATTCACCAAAATTAGAGAATTGAAGATATCATCACAAAATGAACAAATCTGAGAGAAGTCCACATGTAGTACCTATATATGTAATATCAAAGCAATCGAACTTGCGGTTTTTAACAAGAAATCGAAAATATCATTTTTTACCAAAAATGACAAAAATATTCACCAAAATTAGAAAATTGAAGATATCAACATGAAATGAACAAATCTAAGAGAGGTCTACCCAAGGTACATATACACCAAGTATCAAAGCATTCAGGCTTGTAGTTTTCAAGAAGAAGTCGAAAAAGTAAAACATTGACACGGACGACGGACGACGACGACGGACAATCACTCATATGATAAGCTCCGCTCGACAAAGTCGACAGCGGAGCTAATAAATGTTTATTTATTTTAATTGTTGATATGCAAAGTGAATTAATGATTTGCACATTGCTACTAGTACACATGACAAGCAACATGATGGTTGAAATAGCTCCACTGTTTCAGCAGAGCCTTGCATTAAAGCGGGGGTGTCGTCATCTGCGCATGTGTCAGTTGGCCATAGTGTGTCATTGTTTACAAACAATCGTCTACCCATGAGCCTTTTCATTCTTAGCATGTGTTGTTATCATCGCTTGGAACTCAATTCCCGCCGATGCGCAGGTGACAACCTCCCACTTCAATAAAGGCAGGCATACATAATTGCATAAAACATTACAAGTCGTGTTCAGGCTACACTAAGTCGGGCTAAGATTTAAGCTGGTCGCATTATCAGCTAGACCCAACTGCATTCAAGAATGGGAGGAAAAAGCAGGTTAAGGAATGCCTAAAGTGTTATAACATTTCTAGTATAAGTGTCTCAACACAAATATTTATCTTATCACTGATAAGAATAAATTTAATAGTACCGGTACCCAAGTAATGGATTCATCAACTACAGTTGAAGGATATGCCTGTGAATTACCGGTAGTGTTGCCGTAATGCCACAAATGGAACTAATCTAATAGAGGTCCATCCAAGGTACACATATATCAAGTACTAGCAGCCTGTCGGCTGAAATAGCTCCGCTGTTATCAAGGCACATTGCAATTAAAGAACAGAAGATATCATTCGAAAATGAACAATATGTATAGTATAGTATTAAAGCAATCAGACTTTTTATAACTTTTTATCAAAAATATTCATTGAAGAACAAAATCATCACGAAATGAACAAATCTGAGAGAGGTCTACCTATATGCCTATGTAGTATATATAATATCAAAGGAATTAGACTTGTGGTTTTAACAAGAAGTTGAAAATATCACTTTTTACCAAAAATGACAAAAATAATCATGAAAATTAGAGAATTAAAGATATCATCACGAAATGAACAAATCTGAGAGAGGACCACCTGTAGTACCTATATATGTAATATCAAAGCAATTGGACCTGCAGTTTTTAACAAGAATTCGAAAATATCACTTTTTACCAAATATGACAAAAATATTCACCAAAATTAGAGAATTAAAGATATCACCACGAAATGAACAAATCTGAGAGAGGTTCACATGTAGTACCTATATATGTATTATCAAAGCAATCAGACTTGAGGTTTTTAACAAGAAGACGAAAATATCACTTTTGACCAAAAATGACAAAAAATAATTGCTATAAATAAGACAATTGAACATATCCACACGAAATGAACAAATCTGAGAGAGAAACACCCAAGGTACCTTCCTAGAAAGTTTCACAGCTATACAGTTTGTGGTTTTTAAGAAGAAGTTGGAAATGTAGTTAACGACGGCGACAGCGACGACAGATGCCGGACGCCGACGGACAATCAGTAATACTATAAGCTCCGCTCGACTTCATCGACAGCGGAGCTAATGAAAGCAATTGGAGCAGCGGTTTACAAGTCATAAAAGTAATTTGCACCCAAAATGACAAAAATAATCACTAAAATTAGAGAATTAATGATACCACAAAATGAACAAATCTGATAGTGGCAGATGACAATCAACTTAATGGATAGTTTCGCTTTGACATTTTCGATGACAGTAGAGCTAAGAACCAGTCAAGAAAACAGGGGGAAAGAGAGAAACACAAGGAGAGACAGAGATAGAAAATAGAGCGAGAGTGCTTTAAACACACCAGTTTTTGCCCTACATGTACACTCGTTTGAATCTTACTTTTAGTTTCACAGTATTACCAACAGACCATACTGCAATTTCAAATCATAGTGAATTGTGGGATCATTCTGACCGAAACAAACACAACTCCGTCAATCACAAAGTGTGTCTGCTTATGCATGCAACCTGGCAAAACTATCCCACAATGCTTTATAAATCCTATGGCCCTCAGATCTATACTTCCTTTCTTTGAGAAATGATTCAACATACAACCTTTCATAATATATGCCGCTGTGCTACAAAGAGAATTACATACACAGTATACTACATGCATACATACTCACTTTAAAAACACCAAAGTCTATCAAGCCTGGCTGACTCAAAGCTCCCCATCTCTGGTAGTCTACCCCCGATAAGAAGAAATTCAGCGTCAGGGTAGCTGACATGGAACAGAAAAACTGAAACATAAAGAAACAAGACTCTGTGTATTACGAAACCAAACAAATTAAATGCACTTCAAACCAAGTTTAACTGTAATTGGCCTAGGTATTCCTGAGAAATGGTCAATGTTCAAATAAAAAAAAATGGCTGCCAGTCGGCCAAAATAAATTAAACATTCTCTTTGCATTATCAGAGACTAAAAAATGCATTATGTCTTTATATCAAAATTGGCAAATGCATGTAGAACTAATAATATGGATGTGATGCAATGACATTTTACTTTTATTTTTGTTACTATTGAGCTGAAACATAAAGAAACAAGACTCTGTGTATTACGAAACCAAACAAATTAAATGCACTTCAAACCAAGTTTAACTGTAATTGGCCTAGTTATTCCTGAGAAATGGTCAATGTTCAAATAAAAAAAAATGGCTGCCAGTCGGCCAAAATAAATTAAACATTCTGTTTGCATTATCAGAGACTAAAAAATGCATTATGTTTCGTCTTTGAATCAAAATTGGCTAATGCATGTAGAACTAATAATATGGATGTGATGCAATGACATTTTACTTTTATTTTTGTTACTATTGAGCCAGAGAAACAAATAAATTATGATATGTCATTCATTATCTGTTAAGATCAGAACAAACTTTTACTCACAGTTCGCCATGTTAAACTCTGATTCCAAAAAGATGCTCCTTCTTCAAGGCTAAATAAAACACCACCGATTGGGGCACCAAATGCAGCTGAAATAATAAAATCACCATGGGATTTTAGGTTGGTAGGAAGGTTATGCAGAAAGTCTTTTGATACCAAAACATATTTCAAGATTCACAGACATAATGACATTTGTCTTTAGGTACTTCTTTACAGTACCTATGATGTATCAACATACCTGCAACGCCAGCAGCAGCTCCCCCAGACACAAAATCTCTTTTATCCCTGGAAAAGTAAAACAAAATATTTTATGCAATGCATGACTGAAACCTGAAACCAGATTGGCTGAGGTGAATAAAGATGTATATCTTGGAAAAGGTAGCCATCTTGGTAATGTAAATTGAATGTATGATTGATTATAGCAAGAACCCTGCATTGTAATGATAACTTAGATATAGCTTTCCACTGGCTTTCAGAAAGCTAATTTAGCAAAAATTGAGATGAGATAGCTTTCCAATGGCTTTCTGAAAGCTAATATAGCAACAATTGAGATAAGACTGCTTTTTACTAGCTTTCAGAAAGCTAATTTAGCAACCATTGAGATAAGATAGCTTTCCACTAGCTTTCAGAAAGCTAATTTAGCAAGAATTGAGATAACATAGCTTTGTACTGGCTTTCAAAGAGTTAATTTAGCAAGTATAGTGAAAACACAGTTTCAACTAGTTTTCAGAAAAACTATAGTTGCATAAAGCAATTTATCTAGTAAAAATTCGCTTACCACAGTAAGTAACCATGGTGATGTCATCTTAATTGATTAGATTATTGAGGTCTGTAAATATCGATACCAACTTACCTATCAGTTCGAAAATAAGGAAAGTTACATTTACATCTTTTGAACGTGATACTCTTGAATTGTGGGATACCAGCCCCAATTATGGCACCGCTATGAATCATGGGACCTTCTTTACCAACAAATAAACCTAGAAAATCAAAAATTATTTGTACAGTAACAAGATCAGGAATGTAATTTGGAAGCTGGTATTAGGTGTGTACACACATGTACATTTACAGAGGAGCTCATCTCAACTTAAAATCTGGACATCCTATCTAAAAAAAATACACAATGACCTGTCCAGAATAACCGTACCATACATTAGAAATAGGCGACATACGCAACCCAAGACACCTTTTGAAATGAGAACATGTGAATATTGTACGCAAGGAAAGATTGAAAATGAACAACATTTCTTTGTGGAGTGTACAAAATGTAGAAAACACAGACAAGAATTTGAACCAAATAGTAAAAAAACAAAAGAACAGAAATTTATTTCCATAATGAGTACAACTGAAGATAACGTGGTCCGACAAATTGCAGAATATTGATATAAAAATTGTTTTTCTAATAGGAGAGACTACCGGTACACTCATGACCATTTTTAATTTTAAACTATTTTACATTTTATTTTATATTACACTTTATTGTTGTACACTGATAGAAATGTATTTTCTAAAGATGCAATAAAAACATTATTACATATTATCAGATGTATTTGTATCAATTTCGTGAGAAAAATTTTTTTGTAAAATTTTTGTGAATAAAACATAATTTGTATAAAGAAAAACGCATGAAAAACTTGCAAAAGAAACAAACAATCGCTGAAAAAAAAAAAATGTCTTTTTGAAGTTGCTTGGGAAAAAGTAAATAAAAGACAACAGATACACGTAAGACAGACTTTTTGTGAGACATGAGTGATATTGTCTGTGCTTAGAGCATTCATATCATATCAAAGAGGTTGACGTGCGTTTGATTCTGGGAACTGACTGAATTAGTCCAACAGGACCACTTTTGTGATCCTTACCAAATTATAATTTAGGAGTTTTTGCTTTTATTATTTTCATTTTCGGCTTACAATTTTTTATTGTCATTTGAATTGTCTGTTCTCATTTGAATTATTTGGTGAAATAAATAAATATAAATATATAAATACGAAAACTATAAGAAAAAAAAAACCTTACCTCCAGCAACACTAAATAGCACACCCACTGCCTTAGACAGCAGAGTTTTCAGCCTCACTATATGCGGTATCTTTATACCATTTAAATAACATTTAATTTCTGGAATACCAGAACCAGCTGCTACGGGCTTCAAAAGAAACACTTCAGGTTAATAGCATGGTACATAAGGTACATTTATTGATATATCTACTACTGTATTACGACTGCTGAACTTGAACTTGATCGATACTTGCAATAATTCCTTCTGCAGGTATTTGTTAATGTGACGACACAAATATTTATGCCAGACTATCAAACATGCAGAAAAGCGTAATATTGTCGGTAGAAGAGACAAGCTCAGATCTAAAACTAAGATTTGGTTGCATACACTGAAATCAGTTGGCTGTACATTTCTTTGCAGCATATAATAAAGTTATTAACAAAATGCAAGAATTTATTTTCTTGCATGCTTTGGTACTGTCCCCAATGCTTTGCGTCTCAGATCTTCACTGAAAAGATGGGCTTCAACATAAATTCCAGTATTTTGTTAATGACCTGATAAGTTGTAACCAACAGATCATGTGACAAGTTTGCATACTGTAAAAGGATTAATTGTTCACTGGGTTTTAATTTTGCTTATTTCGCTGACTGGAAAATGCGCTAAATTAAAATCCAGTGAATATGTAAAATTGAGCATAGAACACATTATCTAAATGATAAAACCGTGAATTTAAAACCCACTGAATATGCCTGAAATGCTAAATCAGCGAAATTTAAACCCAGTGAAAATTAGTCATTTTACAGTACCCTGTTTAGAAGTCATTCTTTACTTGTAAACTTATTCAAATATAAGTTTACAGTTAACAAAAAACTTACTTCTAAAGCTACAAGACAGCTGGAAATTAAAACAAATCCACCATTAAAAGCAATCAACAGTAATAATGATAATACTAAGCAACCATGTTGTCCACAGGCTAGAACAGCTGAGAAGTTGGAGAGTTAGGGTTATAACTATACAGCATATATATGTATAAGTAGTCTATGTGATTGGAATTCAATAATGAGAGTTTTGGTATGCTAGGGAGTTCAATAATGAGTATACATGTGCTAGGGAGTTCAATGAAAAAACTAAATGGACAATTTGATGAGAATCTTGATATGCTAGATACTACAAATTGAGCATGTGTGCTAGGGAGTTCAGTAAAAAACCAAGTATGCTAGGTAGTTAAAATAATGAGTCTGGGTATACTTGGGAGTTCAATAATGAGAGTATATGTGTGTTAGGAAGGTTCAATGAATATTACGTGTGGTGGAGAGTTTAATTTAATGAGATTCTGTCTGGGTATATGCTAGGGAGTTTAATAATGATAATATAGTTATGCTATAGTTAGGGAGTTACTGAGTTCAATAATAAGTTTATTCATACTAGGAAGTTCAATTTGAATCTAGATATGCCAGGTAGTCAATGTGTCCTAGGGAGTTCAATAATGAGTTTATGCATACTAGGGAGTTTAAATTGAATCTAGATATGCTAGGTAGTCAATGTGTGCTAGGGTGTTCAATAATGAGTTTATGCATACTAGGGAGTTCAATTTGAATCTGGATATCAAGCTAGGTAGTCAATGTATGCTAGGGAGTTCAATAATGAGTTTATGCATACTACTAAGAAGTTCAATTTGAATCTAGATATTCTCAGTAGTCAATGTGTGCTAGGGAGTTCAATAATGAGTTTATGCGTACCCCCGGTACTAGGGAGTTCAATTTGAATCTAGATAAGCTAGATAGTCAATGTGTGCTAGGGAGTTCAATAACAAGAATGTAGGTGTGCTTGGGAGTTCAAGAATAAGAATCTAACAGATAAATACAAATGAATATACATCATTCACATCAAAAGAATACAAGTTTCTACAGAACTAAACTTCCATTTGTTCAATAATTTAACAAAATAGTCGATAAAGAAGGCAACCTGTAATGAAACAGAAAGAAACAAATGTTATTGAACCAAATTAATCGAGTATTAAAAACATAAAAAACCACAAAAAACCACCCACACCCAAGATTCATTATAGTTGTTTTGTTCATAATGCATTGTAATGTTAATATTCTTGAACTCCCTTTACAATGTTCTTGAGAGATTTCATCCATTTTTAATAAATGTCAAATGCGGATAAAATGCTAATACTACCCGGTAATAATTATGTATAATTTGAAAATTTAGGACAGAAAAATGTTGTGATTTAGCTATATAGCACTATTCTCACAGAACGTTCTACGTTGCTAAGATGCGCACCACTGTACCATGTACCATGTATTTCTATGGGTTCTGCGCAAGCTGCTGTGGAACACCAGTCGAAGAGCCGGTGAAAATAGCTGAAGTCAAGAACAGCAAAAACTCAACATTGAGGTAATCCTGAACAACCAAATTTACATATGTTGTACATGTAGGGGTAATCTTGTCATACTGTTCAGGAGAATCTCAACAAATAGCTCCAAAACACTTTGCTTAATTAGAATTTTTGACTCAAGACCACTGTATTTTAGAATTTCTTCTAAATTTGATTTCAAGATTCTGTTGGATAAGATTTCTCAAAAACTGTCTAAAGCCCTTAAAGTGTAACTGAATTGGGACAATTGACTTTTTTTGTGTGCAAAATTTATTTATAAAAACGTTATGAAAAAAAATCAAGTGAAAAATGTACATAAATTAAGTAAACGATCAATAATAATGTTCTGGATAAGGACACGCCCACGTTCAGTTTCTTGGTCGACTCAGAGCGAGGCTCCAACTAGAGTACCTAATTAGCATACAAGGGTACTTTGTGACGTCACGGGGGGAACTTGTCATCGTCTCACAATGGCCGCTATACGTATGCAGTGCTCGGAAAGCGACACGGAATCTATGTTATCGTCTGACGAGAGTTATGAAATCGAAGAGTATGATGACAATGAGAGATGTCACGATTTTGTTTTAGAGTGCCAGGGACAAATTGGCCCATACAGGTTTGAACCTGCAAGAAAAGTACGCGATGTGGGTGATCGTGTACCTTCCCAAAATGACCGTGACACAGAGTTTGAACATCTTGACCGGCTTGGTTTCCAGTTTCTGTCTTTTGTTCATCCAAATTCTAAACACATATCAGTGTGCAATTTTCAGTTTCTTGATCTTCTGAAGAAATCATGTAAAGACACAAAGTACGTGAACGGTGAATGCGTCCAGTGCTTACATTTTCCAATCGCCATTTTGTGTTTTGTTGTTGTTGTTCCACGATCGATCTAGTTATTTCGACTCTGGCATAATAACATGAATACATTCTAAACTTTTCAAGCAAATTAATATTCATATTCTACATGGAAAATATTATTCTTCTGGTTATTTACACAGTTATTCCCGAAACCCAAATAATTCATAACGAATCCAGATGGTGGATCAACAAATGATTCGGGCGTAAAATGGACACTGCAAATAACGGTATATGGAGAAGGTCCATCCCAATGTTTCCTGATGTTCTTGACGGCTTTGGTCCACTGATGTCATAAATTCGAATCTTTTGGGAACCCATAAAGACTTACGTGATCGCCGTGTGTGTTACTACACCCGCCAACAACACAGCGTTTCCCCATGAAAACGATCGTGGTAACTCGTTGTATATGATGGCAACTCGTAAGAATTCTCGATCTTGGTAACTCGTTGTATATGTTTACGAAACGCGTGCGTATGGAAAATGATAAACAATCCTGTCTGCTAGCTAGCTCATGCTTTATGCTCCCGTTGGTGGCGCCATTTCGGTTACACTCGTAATGCCGAAAAAACTCGAAGGTGATGGGAGAGGGGGGCGTGGCGCGATTTCGGAATATCATTGACTGTTTACCCAATTTATATACCCTTTTCACTTGATTTTTTTTCATAATGTTGTTTATAAATAAATTTTGCACACAAAAAAAGTCAATTGTCCCAATTCAGTTACACTTTAACCAATTCACCACCAGACTTTCACACCCAAATTTTTCTGAAATTTTTTCTTATATTCTTCAATATTTCTGGAGATAAACCCTAATTTTGGAGCCAACAGACAAAATTTGAGTCAATTTTCAGTTTTCACTCAAAAGATTTGGCTATTTTTGTCCCAATCTTCTGAAGGAAAGTGCAGACTATAAACAGGATTATTTTGTGAATTTGTGATGAAAAGAGGGAACTGGTGGTGAAAAGGTTAAATATTTGTTGTTTATAGGGGTCAGGGGTCAGTGGTCAGTGCAATGTGCGATTGCAAATCAGTATAGATATATAATAATAAAGAATTTCTCACCATGCCAGTAAATACACCAATCAGAAAGGTCGTAATCCACTTCATAAAATCTAAAGTTTTGGCAGTTTTTTTATTTCTTGTCTCAATCATCTGAGCATAGACATCGTTGTGACAAAGGTCATAGTTTAAACTCTGAAATGAAAGTTAAATGGTATTTTTATTACAGTGAAAGTTATATAACATGTTACATCATGGGACAACTTAAAAGGTAGTGATCATCATGCAGCGTGTTTTCGAATTTCAGGTAAACAAACAATGTATTTTACACACGTTGTGTGCGTCGCTATTCCCATATCGAATAAGACGCAGCGAGACTACCATCACCTTTTAAACTATGGTACTGTAGAGTATTTAAGTAAATAAACAATTTTAAAAGCTATATCTTCCAAATGTTTCAGGTACTTTATATAAAATCCGCGAAAAATAAACAATATTGATGTTTTCAATGAGAACAACAAAAGAAACTGAAAATAAAACAGTGTTGTAGCTCTATCAATCGTCTTCACAACAACGGAATGTTCCTAGAAACATTGACTGCGGTGACAATATGCTGACATTCATGAACATAAATTGAATTGATTCATAATTTGAATTCAAAATTCAAATTATAACAAAAATAACAGACAAAACCTCAATTAAGGTAGCGGGACTATTATTTGCATACTTGTTTTCATCTTCTAATTGTGATTAAATGACTACAAATAGACCCGGGAAAGTATATATTTTTAGAATCGCCAGACTTCAAGCTTTTCACAAGTGTATTTTGCATGCCCGTATCTGCATTCTACGGCGCGTTACTCAATCAAAGGTGAAAAATTACTTTTTCTGTAAAAAAAATATTTACGCATTTATGCTGGCGATAAGAAGTATTTTTTTCACTTTTCCTAGTTGTTCAATAGTCTGGTAAATTGAATGTGTCTGGTCAGTTTTATTCAAGCAACACGTTTAAAAAAAATAGTGTGCTGAATTTCAATTACTGTTTTAGTCACATTGCCCCCAACTCAAACCACAACTCGTTGGTAAATAATCGATGAAATAGTTTGTCTGGACACATTCAAGTTCCTCTCATTGTCACCTTAAAGCTGTGAAAATTTGGTGTTAATCCGACGACAATAAGTATACGTTATTTTTTGTTAAAGACCTTGTATTTTGAAAAACATAAACTCCTAGAAAACGTCCATGAAGTAATAGCAAAGATTTTCAAGCTTGTTTATCGGCACAATCAATTTGTTTTCCCATCAAGGTCTGTTTTACCATGTGTAGGGACATCCAAATGTGTAAGGCTATTGGAAACCAAAAAAATAAAGGAATGGGATAGCTATAATTGGATAAATTCGGCATATGAAAACACCAAAATCAATGATTTTTTTCAGTGGCTGTGTGACCTTGTGTCTGACACATTCATATGCAAATGACTAATCTGTGAAACAAACAGGGGCGGAGACAAACCACTCAAATGTTTGGAAACACTCATTGTGTGTCAGATAGCTACTGATAACACATCCTAACATTGCTTTGTCTTGAGTTTATCTTTGAAACTTATAGGCACACAGATTAAACCTGTGTTGTTGATTTTGGAAAACACTACTGAGGCTGCCTTGCTTCCCTTCAGAAAATATACATTTTAACCAACTTACATGACATTCTAGGTTACGTTGACTTTATCATATGAAAGTTTATAGTGCATTTCATCAATTAATAAATAAATGTGAAAATTGTAATTTTCAACACAAATAATAGTCTCGCTACCTTAAGCACGTTGCACAATTTATCTTCATGGCATTCCAACATTCCAACAACAACAAAAGATTTGAACTCATTATATTCTATTTACTTTTTAAAATTCTTTTTACTAACTTGTTATACTTTATTTTATTTTTTATATTGAATAAATGTGTATTTCTAAAGATGCAATAATATGACAGAACCCCATACCCTCCCCGTGGCTTTCGTTGCGTATGGAAGTTATTTTCACGAGTGATGCGGTGCATCCTGCGGCCGTACTTTCACGAGCGAAGCGAGTGAAAGTACAGCAGCATACACCGCATCTCGAATGAAAACAACTTCCATATGCAACGAAAGCCACGGGGAGGGTGTGGGGTTCTGTTATTATTACATATGTTCCATACTTGATTATTTCGTATTAAAGAAAGAACGTGCAAACCGGGATGGAATTTAGGTCGGGGAACCCCATTGCCCATTAATATGTTCCAATATAAGTGTTACGCCCTAGCAGCGCGTGTCAGTGTAGAACGCGCCCGGAGAACGCGTGTCACTGTTTGTTTGAAATTAAAATCAGACGTCTAATCTGAATCACTGTCCGAATAAATAACTCGTTGACGTTTAGTTGGGACCACGGCAGAACCAGAACTTGAACTGGACGACTATGATACACAGTTTATGTTGAAGTTAAAAGTTCCGCCACGGAATTGTGCATTGACAAACATGCCATGCAACTGCGGTACTCCACTGACGGGATGACTTTCGTCGACCGCGGTTGTCGCTGAGCTGCACGCTACAACTTCGTGTGTGATGTTGCTTGCTGGTCGTGGATTGACTGAGTCTTGATTACCGGTTAAAATGTTGCTCTTTTGGCGTTGGTATTGTTTATTTGGAACTGAGTAACGCCGCAACGTCGCCAGCAGAAACCTGGTATCTCGATGCTGATGGTTGCGCCTGCATAGTAATCGCTGATTTTACTGCTGGTGGATCTTCTGAGAGCCCTTCAAGGTTTATAAAACTCAGTTTCCAGGTGGTCAACATACATTAAGTTCTCCCAATAGTAGTATTCCATGTGATGTACACCTGACATGCCAAAAATGTTGTTGAACGATTTGAACTGGATAAAAATAGCAGACGAAAATGTGTTTACAAAATAAAAATAGTTCGGTAGCCAATGAAAATACCATGTTCATTTGCATATCGACCGTGAAAATACCGAAAACATTATTGCATGGGTGATATGCAAATTAATTTGGGCCAAAATAAGTGACTGCCTAAAAGTACCGTTACTGTTGTTCAAATTTCATTTCACTCGGCAAGTATATTCATGTACCCCAAGGGGAAAATATCATACTTCTAAATATTGTTTATTTCGAAAAACTGTACTCCTGAAGGGACTACTTTGTTTGCTCTCAGACCTCATTTGCAGATGGGTTGTGGAAATACTGATTTTGATTTCAGGGACGAATCAAAATAAACTGCAGTACATATGTAATAATTATTATTATTATTATTATTATGCAAATTATTATTATTATTAAATGAGGCTAGTATTTGTAGAGGAAATTATGAAGGGAAATTATTGCATCATTACGTTCTTCATTTGAATAGAACTATTATTTGATCACAAAAGTATATACATGTAACTTCATTTCAATTCAAGCATCCCCTTTAAATCCTTTGAGCATTCACAAATTTTAAACCCATATATTTTTTCTTAATTTTTCCCAAATTTTTATTAAAACATATATTAAATAGGAAATTATGTTCAAAATAATAAAATTCAGAAAAATACATAAAAATAATGGAAATATTGTAGTAAAATTGTGTTGAAAAAGTGGAACATTTGATTATTTTTGAGTGTTATTAATTTCCATCATGCTGGCAATGTTCCTAGAGAGATTGACAGAGATAGTGATTTATTTTATCAGTTTAATTCAGTGTCTGCTATAATTCCAACTAAAATAAATTCTCCATGACAATAGGACAAGGTGCATGCGTTAGCACGCCATCTCTTGGGTTGCAAAATCTTTCCAATTTTATTATCGATACTGTATTTGATCTTTTACCAATAGTAGTGCATAGCTGCTTAATATAAATGACAGTGTGTCTATGGTCAAATATTGTCATATTTTAATGATATCCAGCATAAAATTAATACAATGTTTGGGTTATGTGCATCTCTATCAGAGATGCACTTCAAACATGACAAATCTTTAAAAAAAAACTTTTTACCTCCAGCATCAACTGAAAAAAAAAACTAATCCCCAAAGTATGTTGTTCAGACATGAAAAGTGCCTTGAATGTGTGCATGGGTATCCATTTCTGTAACATTTATGAAGAAGTATCCTATGGGCTGTCTGAAAGAAATAACTGCGAATGGTATTGCACATATAAAGTGTTTAGATACAAACATTACACTACTCATTTTAAGATGAAATATTTGAAAATTCTGTGTAGTAGATATCAAATGGAACAGGACATGATCATGTAAATTGAATAAAATACTTTTAATGAAATTCTACTATTTTCTTTGGATGAGTGGAATCTGGGTCGGGACAGATTAAAATATTTTTATTTTATGGAATGCGTTTAAGCTAAAAAAAAGACAAATGATTTAAGAGACACTAGTTATTTGACATGTATCATATTTGCTATATTAGTAGCTCATTTCCAACAAAAGGGCATATAAACCAAAAATCGTATTGGTTGTATACTGAATGCTTAAAATATTACTTTATTTGACCATGGTGTGGGTATATGATTCGTAACTGGGCCATATTCAAAATGAGTAAAAAATGCCAGGTTATGCAAACAAATCAATCACTAGAAAATGTATGCGCAAGTAATAAAAACTAGAATAGTTTATTACGTCAATACAGTATGTGCACTGATACACCAGAGACCTTACCAGAAAGTTAGTAATACATAAACAAAAGAGATACAAGCGTAAAACACAACAACGCGGTAAAGACTAGCGCTGAAATAGTTGCGCGTCCTACTTATAGTCTCGGTAGGATATTGAACCCTAGGCGGGAATGTCTCTAATTGGCCGAAAGTTAACATTATAGAGCTACGTAATAAAGTGGTGTTTTCTATCACTTTCGCACTTCTGTCAACAACATGTCTATTTATAGATGTGGTTTAAAGCAAAAAATTGTGCATATATCGATTATGCAAAAAATAAGAAAACTACGATAATGCAATAATAATTGTTTACTAATGATAATGATCAAAATGCTTAACACAACACATGTACAAATCTCATGTGTATGTGCTGCTAATAGAGCAAATACGGTATGTATTATTTTAATTGACTCTTACTATCATGGATTTTACAAACTTTTCTTAGTGAGGCTGGAGTCAAAATTTTTTAGTGAAATTAGGCATTCTGAGAATTTTTTTTTCACTTTCATACCTTTTTTGTATTCAAATAGACCTGGTGTTTTAAAAGATAAAATCATAATATTTCTCAGTACTGAATTTGATTAGGTGAACACTGTTCAGTGCTAATGAAGGAGAACAATAAAGGCACACCACATTAACACATCCCTTTCTCCAATTCATTTTGAGTATCCATGGAATATGAAAAACAAATAGCAGAAGCATGATTCTAAATTAAAAGCGCTCACAAAATTAAACCATACAAAAGTAGGTCAAAAATCAGTTTTACTTCTCCATTTTAATAATAACATCTGTACCTCATAATCTTTCTGTGGAAGGCTACCTTGTTCTTCTCGGTTGGCACCAAGCACAGTCTGTTAATTAAAAATGAGAGTATTAATGATTATTAAATGCATTCAATGCCAAACACACAATGTAAATCATGTAAAAAAACAAAAATCCATTTTTGGCCAAAATTAAGCACAACATGGACAGGCCAAATGTCACCATGATGCATTTTCAGAGGGCGTAAGAAAAAGAATATGGTGGAGCCGTGGAGGTATAGTAATTGTAGAAACTCCATCGAAATTGCAAGGGTCTAACGCAAATTTGGATATAAAAGGAAAGATGACAACTTCATTTCAGTAAGCAAATTTCATTCACTCCATGGTGAAATATGGTTTTGACATTAGTTTACATTAGATTTAATGATAATTCTAGTCTAAAGTTTATGCAAAAGCATGTTTTAAACAGCCATGCAAGTCTTTCATAAGTTGATTAAAACCAAAATGTGAAAATGCCAAGAAACATCCTCATTTTGAAACAGAAATTAAGAACAATTAGGAAACAGATTTGGGTGTAGGTCTAGCCGAGAGGTGTGGGGCTGGGAAGCATGGCCCTGAATGTGTGGGGCTGAGGAGACATGGAGCAGGGAATGCATGGTTGCCATAGTATGGAAAAAGAGAAATGCAAACTCCTATTTTATTTATGGCTTTGAGGCGCCATTCATGTCTGAAAATATAATGCAATAAATCACTGTTTCTCATGTTTTTGTGGAGCATTTAGTCACTGTTGGTGTGGGTGGTGTGGGTGAGGGTGTCTTCATTTAAATAATAGACTCCACCTGCTCTTGTTTATCACACCAGTCTTTAATTCAAAAAACATATGGTACAAGTATCAATATTGTAAATTGTTCGTCTTAGAGAACTTATATTACAGTCACTATCACATTGGCCTTATATTCAACCCATACTTAAACTTCTGTAATAACAAATTGCAACATAGTATATTTTATAGTGACGTATTATGTTTACTATATTCATAAGGTTTATGATTTTATTGGACTTTATACTCAATGTCAATTGTGTACATTCCACTTCTGTATTTCTTTTTTTTATTTTGTGTTAATAAAATCATTCATGTGATAACATATGGCCCAAATGCAAAGAAAAAGACACGCTTCTATCAGTCAAGCAAACAAATGCTAAAGCAGAGGTGAGGATAATGGCTTATACAAAGATTTGTTTTTATTCGTAACAAAAAAACATTCAAAACAGTGTTCTGTAAATATATAAAAATATCCATGTGTCCAGTTTTCATGAGAGTAGGTGAATGCAACCTCTTACTATCCAATGGTAACTCTTACTATCCTCCTATATATGCCTAGCTACGATGCTGGTAATATCTCATTACCCATTCAGATTTATACAAACGTCAATGTGAGTCACTATGTGTGCCTTACGCATCTTGAATAAAATTATTCATTAAAATTATATGTGTAAATGTTGCTTGCCGGGAATTACCCATAATTATACGATCTCAGATTATTGCAGTGCGTTGATGGCATTTTCCTTCAACCAACAATTTTACGGCGAAATAGTCAACAATGAGATATCACCGTAGCTAGGCGATTTCGAGAGAGCCAGCTAATAAAACATTCAACAGCCTGAGAAACGCGTGATTTTATGAGGACTGTAGTCTACGATGGCTGGCTGCAACTGTTATTTGTTAAACAACTGCGTATAATACATGCGAACAAAGTACGTTTACATACGCCTCTACGGTGAGCCAAGGGATAACCGATTCACAAGGTTACACGCCCCTTTCAGTTCGTAACCTCAACAATAACAATACATGTGCCGCACAATCGAACTGATCAAAAGCTCGCTTGGACGTTCGCGTAATTAAGCATACCGAGAATACTTTAAATACTACAAGTAACATCAAAAGAATTGTGTGTGGTTAATCCATAATTAGTGTACTCACCATTTCCTCCGTGTTGTCATCCCGTGGTTTGCAACACGAGCACAGAAAGCATCCCCGCCCTTCCCTGGACGCCATTTTGAAACTTTCCTTCTGCGCATGTTCATTGCTTTGACCCCAATTTGACCCGAAATACATTTTCCACGCCGATTTTCCAGGAATATACAATATACATTATTAAATGATTCAGAGTGACACAAAAGGCGGTCGAAGACTGTGGGTGGACCACGGTCGGGCACGGCCCTCCAGGCTATGGGTAGGCCATTTGAAATGACAGTAGTAAATTCCCAGGTTTGATCGTCTGATAATTAAACCTAATTGGCTCCAACATTAGCGAAATTACATACCAGGTAAAATGATACACTAGCTATAAAAGTTATGAAAATTAAAATGATGATGTTAGCTGAGCATTTTTGAACTTATTTCAATAATTTTGTTTGAGATATTACAGTGAATTTCTTGAAAGAAGAAATGTTATTCAAATCCACACAAGTTATTCAGTGTCTCAAATTACCAACGATTCTTTGCGGGTCTCCTCCAATCATCATTGACCAACTATGCATTAAAAATTACTCCATTATAGTGAAGCAGAGCATTATGGGTATTCTCCAGTTAGAAGCTCCAAAATGACGAGTGGCTTTACATGTAAAATCGCCATCCATCGATCATTCAACATAAACTTTTACAATTTATAACACACATAATGTAATAATTTTATTGATACAACCCTCAAAAAGGATTAAAATAGTTACGATTAAAATTAATAAAAAGGAGCAAGGTACTAAACTAAGAATGAAGTAGGTTGTCTTACTGCATAAATATTGATATGACCTGCACAAGTGTCACAAGAAATTCATTTTCAATCTATTTTTTTATTTGATTAAGGAGGTGGACCGTTCCCGGAAGTACTGCAATACCGGGTCGATCCGTGGCCAGGACGGAGCAAGCCCCTATTCCATGGCCAGTTTCCAAAAATCAGTTTAATATCGAGCTACTCAATGAGCAGCGTATCAGATATTAAGCTGATAAGAACAGATACTACACATGATCTTAGCCAAAAGGCCGAGAAGCGATACCGTTAATAGACACAAGCGAAGGATATATTGTAAGGCGACCTAACAGAGCATTCGGTTATGTAAAAACCAAAATGGCGTCAATAAATATATACTTGGTTTTCCTCGATTCCGTCATAGAGTAGAGATATAAACAAACACGACGATACTCTCTATAATGGTTTTATATAATAACTGTTACATTAAACCTCGCCTCAAATGTAACTAATTAATTTCATTGGCGACAAACAACTTTGCTATGCTGTCTCAAAACTGAATCACGTGATACCATTATCATTCAAATTGCTACATAGTGAACGTTTCATATACGTTTCCAGAGGGCGCTACATCAAGATCTGCCTGTACGTTCGAGTGGGGACTATGGATACTAGTACATTATTTAGTCTTATTTATTTAGAGTTAAAACAAAAGGTATCTTAATAGGATATATGTAATTATTACTGCTGTGAAACACAACCACAATTCATTTGGGAGTCTATTACGTGGTATTTAGTGTCGACAATCACTAACGTTCCATTTTGTCTCAATGATGCCTGAAAAGATTTAACCCAGTTGGTCAACAGAATTCTTCCATTAATGAGTGTTAAATAATTATTGTAATTTTCGCATCTGAAAATAAAAATGAATACGAGTAGAATTGTATTACGTCGCAATTTTAATGCAATAACTAAGTTCTTGATAATCATTAGTAAAGTGGATTCGATCGGGGTGGGTGGGGGGGGGGGTATTTACCACAAACACAATCCGATTAAAATCTTGTGTAATGTACTACGTGTATTTTTTTATTTTACATATTTTTAATTATTATTATTTATTATTATTATCTTATTTTGTATTTTTTAAACTATTGCCACATAATCTAATTGAAGGTGTTTGTGAATACAAAAACCTAAGATGCCAGCAAATAAATAATAACAAATGAAGTATATAAAAAATAAATTCACATTAAAAATAACAATGAACACGAAAATAAAGTTTCAATCATACGGTATTTCACATGTGACAAGCTTACCAAACAAATTGGCTGTGTTATTATTGCATAATAATTTTCTATGCAAGTTTTGACTTAAAGATCGGTAGTCGCCGCGCCGCGCATGCGCGAGATATTGTCTCATATAAACAATCCCCTAAAAAAACTAGGTAACGTCTCAGTTTGTACACGGTGATCTGCGCAACAGTCAAAGTCGCTATTTTTGTTTATATGAGACCCATATATCTCGCGCATGCGTGGTACGATGACTGTCGCCCTTTAATCATTTTAGCTTTTGTTTTGTACAGTTTACTGAATACTCTATGTATATGCCCTTAATTAAAAAGCCATCGTTCGACCCTGTGGATTTAAAGAACTATTGTCCCGTTTCCAATGTATCGTTCCTCTCAAAGATTACAGAAAAAAATCGTCCTACTTTAGTTAAATGACCATTTAGTTTCCAACAACCTATTGAACCCACTACAGTCTGCATACAGATCACACCACAGTACAGAAACCGACTTACTAAAAATCGTTAATGACCTTCTGAACGCGGTAGACAAGGGGAAGGTCAGAATGTTGACTTTATTGGACCTTCCCGCTGCCTTTGACACCATCGACCACACGATTCTACTACATCGAACACATTTTTGGCATTACATCGTTAGCGCTTACCTGGTTCGAGTCATATCTGATTGGAAGATCACAGACCAATTGTATTAATGGTGTGAAGTCGGATGCATCACCATTGCACTTCGGTGTTCCACATATTGTTAAAGCACATTCAATGAATCATCGCGCCTTTGCCGATGACAATCAACTATACACACACACTAATGTTCATCAAATTGGTTCAACTATCATGATTGTCCAGAATTGCTTCACCGACATCAAAAAATGGATGACAAAGAACAAATTACAACTTAATGACTCAAAAACCGAGGCTATGCTTGTATGCTCATCAAAAGTAGCATCTAGATCTTTACTAGCCTCGATGATGTCCATTGGCGAGTTTGTTATCTCTTTCTCCTCATCAGTCTGCAATCTTGGTGCCACACTTGATTGCAATATCAATATGTCACAGCAAGTACATAATATATGCAAATCATGCTAAATTCAACTGAGACGTATTTATTCTATTTGCCACTATCTTACACCAAAAGCAACACAAACTAACGCCTGTGCTCTTATACTATCTCGTCTTATCTATTGCAATATCTTATTAGCCGGATGCCCTGACTATTTGATAAAGACACTTCAACGAGTTCAGAATTCATCAGCTCGTCTTGTCTGCAAGCAAGGGTTATCTTCTCACATTTCACCACTATTAAAATCGCTTCACTGGCTCCTAGTTAACAGACGTATTGAATATAAAATGTGAAGTTTGTGCTACTTATCAATAAGTTACATTGACTCACGACACCTGTCAGATTTTCTATGATAAATACCATCCCGCTAGACAATTGCGTTCGTCATCAGACGACCGTTTATTAACGAAATCACGCACCAAAACGAAATCATACGGTGAACGTGCATTCCAATATTCAGGTCCAAACATTTGGAATTGCATACCCTTCTCAATCCGCCATTCAGTCTCAAATTCATCTTTTAAGAATATCACTGTAGTAAATTTTACTAGTTTTAATTTGTTTTTCTTTTCTATAGTACTTGTGATTGTTATAGATAGACTTACGTTCTGTAATGCGCATAGAGCTCATTTTAGGAGAATATGCGCATGATAAGTCCTCTAAATAATAATAATAATAATAATAATAATAATAATATACGCATTACGTCATTGCGTTATTATTTACGCGGGACCGTGACGTCATTGACACTGCACGCACGCGTTGGCTCAACCTCTCCATTAGAGAGGTTTAGTTACGCGTAAGTGATTCCAAGCGTCTGGTCTAAACGTACACGTACTGTCAGTTTCGGCGTCTGAGTTTAATAATATACGCATCATCAGCTCCCTCCCTCATCAGCTCCCTCCCTCATCAGCTCCCTCCCTCACCATCAGCTTCCTCCCTGGAGTCTGGATGCGTATGATGAGTTTAATAATATACGTCTGAGTTTAGTTTAGTTTAGTTGTATGAATATGCGTATGAATATGCGTATGATGAGTTTAATAATATACGTCTGAGTTTAGTTGCGCGTTGTAACACGCGAACCTTAAAAAAGAAAGCGTATATCTGTATGTCGCTGAGGGCGCCACTACAGTGTGATTTGACGACAATCAGCGTGCACGATCCCGTATAATATTGCCAACTTTTGCTACTTTTGGTAAGTATAAATGACAAATTACAATAAAACTAGTATATTTTCAAATATAACACTTACCTATTGTTTTTTTTCGGCATAAAAACCTAGTATTTTATGTACCCCTGAATATTTGTCCGTCGCTCTAAATTCGTATTACTTGAAAATGTTGTTAAGAAACATACGTTTTATAAAGCTATTTATTTTGAACCTAGGATTCCACGATTTTAATTTTTATTTTTTAATGAGAATATATAACAACTGGCTGTGGACTATTCATACTTTTGCATTGCCTAATGCAACTAAGAAACCAGATTATTGGATTTCAAGTACATGTACAAATTGTATTTACAAATATAACTAAAATAAAAATATTTAATGAATCTCTTACTATATTTGTATATTATTTTCAGAATGTACAGTACCATTGGGTACTAAGAGCATGTACCACACCTACCACACATACTGTAAAACAATTTATTTTCACTGGTGTTTAATTTCACTGTAATTGTGATGTCTGAAAATATAGTATTTTTACATAGTAAAATCATATTTATTAAAGTTATTGTTCATATACGAGTTGTTGAACACACTACATAGTTTGTAATTTCATTCAGCTTCTTTCAATCATAATTCAAAACAAATAAAAGGCAAAAATATAGAGAATATAGCAAATTATTTTTTTCTGTAATATTCTTGTGTAATCGGTAATTCTGAAAACTATTATGGGTGCATGGGAAATACATTTAGGTATGAATTATTCTTAATAAAAATTTCTGAATTATTTTGTCATAATCGTTTTTTATTTTCATTTTTTTGCTTCCCAAAAAACGAAAGAATTTCACAATGTCGAAAACGGAAAGACTTTATCACAGTGTTTTGGCAGAAAAACAATGAGTTATATTTTTATTTTACATGTTGAGGTTCATTTAATCATATACGTTAAAATACATGTATTTTATAAGGTCAATGATTTAAATAAAAAAAAAAATAGCGAAATTAAAAAAAAACAGCGAATAATTAATGCATTTACAGTACATGTGATATTGGTTACAATATAAGCCTACCACGGTCAAGTGCAGCGGTATCGCATGTAGTGTCGATTAGTATACTGTACACCCTATATTTATTAGTAAAATAATAATTTTAGTCTACGTTGTCCAGACCGGATATTATCCGTTGATATTCCTCCCTGGAGTCTTGCTTCCTATCAACGACATTTTTATTCTGCGTCTTTCCTCTGCAATTTACTCCCTGGAACAGATGCAGCTTCCGTATCAGCACGTAAATAACACACACTCTGTAAGAAGTAATAAAATGAGTTCAGTTTAAAGAAACATCATGCCAATCAACATAATGACCCCTCAAGAAAAAGCTCCACAAATGTAGGGGAATGCAATTTACAGTTTTTTTATATCACTTTTCATTCTCTAGATATTCAAATTTTCATCAGTATTATGTAGTCAGCCATCTTGATTCTCAGGCAAAGGATTATGAGGAAAGTTTGACATCCTAGACATAAGAAATATTGATACGAATTAGTTCAAATTTGCGTTGTGCATATTACTCATGTATATAATTGTAGTAATGGAAATTAAAATGTTGCAAATATACATAAAGTGACGATATTGCCAAACACGTTAAAAAAATAAAAATTGTTATTTTGGTTGTGAAATATAGTATGACAATTTTTTGTTACCTTTTAGTGGTCAACAGGTAATATATCACCTATATAACCTACTCACATCGGTAAATTACATACAATATTAAGAAAATTTGATCATTTGGTAGAAAAACATAAAAATAAATATTTTCAGTTCTATTTCCATGACAACTATTTTAGAAGCAAGTTTGGCACCAGTACATATATGCTACCACGCATGTTCCAAACTTTCAGCCAATTTGAAGCTCAACTTTTGAAGCTATAGATGAAATCATTTTCTCAATTTCTGACAACAGACTCTATGATGCCACACTTTACCTATAATCCTTTCTAAAGTATCAAGATGGCGGACTACATAAATTGATGAAAAGTTACGGAGCCTTTGCGTTTTTCATGTGCGTTGCCGTCGTCACTTGGGACTCAATTATTTGAATGAACTCACCGTGTTAATGATGCTAACACAAGTATTACTGCACTGACCACCAGGTGTTCATCATTACTCCAACTACGATACATTGTCAGAACCAGCTTGGTTACTTTGATTGCATCTATCAAAGTTTCTATGGTGTACTTGATAGCTGACACACAGACTAACAAATCACACGCCCTGGTAAGCTTCGGTCGAGCGGCGATGATGGATACAATAAATGTAACAGCTAGCGGCAATTCCACAATTCCTAAAATCGACCACGAATGATCTGTTTGTCGGAAGCCCATATATACAATAGTACAGTCTAGGCACCATATGACTGCAAGGCAGAAACTGACAAAAATTAACGTGGCTACTCTTATCTGTTGTTCTTTAGCTTTCTTTGGGTAGCGGGATGATGATAGAATGACGGGCACAAATGACAAGATGACTAATTCTGTAACCACAAGCCGGAACATCTGCTCATTCCACGAGGAGAAGGACGGAAAATCAATACAATGGATATCTTTCAGGAGAACGCACCATGACCAGTAAAGTGGCTGGTCATTGTCTAAAATACCAACAAATGGAATCCATAGTTCCACACATCTGTCTTCTCCTTCGACAGTACCAATACACGACTCGAGAAAAAGAAGCCGGTCTCTGGACTTCATCAGTTGTGTTAATATTAATAACATGATTAAAAGCGTCAAAAGAACGTAATAAAATGTCACCATCCAGCGTGGTATCTGCAATGAACACATAAATTGATGACATAATGTCACCATCCAGCGTGGTATCTGCAATGAACACATAAATTGATGACATAATGTCACAGAAGGCGGCACCTTAGTTTATAAACATATTTATAAAATAATAGCTCAACAAATGAATGCCTTGCACGTGACAACTGCGACCACCCACCTATGCAAAATGAAGTGCCGGCTGATTGGATGACGTCGAACTAATACATTAATAATAATTAGGACTAAGTACGATGTTACAATATTAAGTAATTCTGGATTGCTCGATTAAAATCTAACAGCCATCTTGAATTATAAAAATGTATATTCAAACCGTCCCCGGGTTTCTGCCCTTCACTGTATGTCTGGGGGCAGTTCAACGTAAAACTTAAAACGCTACAAACTCGTGTTGAATATTTTGCAGAATGCTCACCTTGACTTTGAACTTAGAAATATTCCGAAGTTTTGAATTACCAGAATCTAACATGCGTTTCCACAGAGTAGCTTTACTGGCACCTACAGCTAACATAGAAACGATAAAATGTATACATTTCACAAGAACGACAAACTGATGAATCAGATAACGCAAATACGACACGTAACATAACGTTTGCATCATAGTAGCAAATGCACATTCAGCTGGTGTTCAAGTGATAAAATAAAAGCCATTATGGTATAGCGAGAAGGGTTTGGTGACGATTTCCAATAAAACATTCTCTGGACAGCTGGCTACCCCCTATATAGTGAATATCACTGATTGTGGGCAAATGGCTTTGATTTTGTTCGCTGTCTAAAAACAGTAGTAGTCTTCAGAGAATAGATGATTGAAATATGCACGCGTCATTCCGGAAATACAAACATCGCGCATCTATAGTGCACACATATTATAAGCGTATGTTATCATCATAATGATAAGGATAAAAAAGCACAAGTTAGGTGTGCCTGAATTGTTGGAGCTACGGCCATCAAGTTACAAAACTGACCACACTATACTTGATGTCCAATTAACAGTTAAAGCGGGGAGTCGTCACCTGCGCATGCGTCAGATAGCCATAGCTTGTCAACAAACAAGCGTCTACCCATGAGCCTTTGAGTTTTTAGTGTGTGTTGTTATCGTCGCTTGGGACTCAATTCCCGCGTGTGCGCAGGTGACGACCCTCCCGCTTTAACCGAACTTCGATAACAACAAAAACAACAATAATAGTAATAATACAGATTGTCCATAACTCGATGTTTTTGGTAAACTCTGAATTTAAAGGGTGGTGGTCGTCGCACCGCGTTCTATTCGATATGGGACTCACATCGACGTATACTGACAAACATGTGAAATACATTGTTTGTTTACATGAAATTCGAACACGCGCTGCGCGACGACTACCGCCCTTTAACATCGAGTTATAATTATCACTTAGTAAGTTCATGCATTCAATGCTTATCGGTCGTACACTGCTTACCTTTTTTCTGTAATATTGTTGTAATATGTTTCAGTTGTTCGTCGTCGATAGTGACCTTTATAACGACATTTCTCGTCTTTGCTACTTGTGTCATCTGCTGCGTGATCAGAGTTCTCTGTACAAGTTTGACGAATTCTCCATTTTCCAGCTCTCTCTTCAGCCTCCAGAGACCCGCTTTGTCGTTGATCTCCATTGACAGTTCCACGCACCCACATGTGAGGGTTACAGAACCGGCGCTGTAGCGGTCACAACACTCGTTGCGGAATTCTTCGGTTCCTTGTGTTTTCAGTATTTCTTTTTCCGCCTTGTGAAATATTTGCGTGTTACGATTGCCATTCCTCCGTAGCCCTATATCAATTTTCAGCCTTATAGTTTGTACAACAGGGTTGACATCGAATGCAAGAGTTCCACTCTCGGCAAAATCTAAACAATAAGTGAATTACACACGATGAAGTATATATACATCACAACGAACAGAAAAAAAGAGTATAAGTACACGAAAATCATGATGTTTTCTAGGACTTAATAATTTATAATTAATTTAAAAAAATCATAATTATAATTAATATTTTTATAATTTATAGTTTAATTACAATGGTCACAATGTTTATAATCTTTGCACTGCTTTTTCTAAAAGCCAAAGAAACAATGACTGTATCTTCAATACCGGTTGTTATAGTCATACTAATTATGAACAATTTCTTCATTTTTGTGACATTAACATTTTCAGGAGGCAATAATTCGTGAATGATGAAAAAATTAAAGTGGATATTTGGCTCCGTTTTCTCCAGGAAAATATGAAATTGTCGTCATTCCCACTGTATGTAGGCGTCGTGTTATTAGTTGACTCGTCATCCGAGTTACTGAACAACGATCAGTCGTGTACAAGAGTTACAATTCACGGGAAACAATGTACAGTGTGCATATTAGTAATTTTCTGTTGTTGTTTTCTGTCATTTTCTGTCAACGCCGACAGATAGGGAGAGAAAGTGGCCTGTGACGCACGCCAGTACAAAGGTCAAAATCGCAAAGCACGCTGAAGGTAGGTATATATATATATATATATATATATATATATATATATATATATATATATATATATATATATATATATATATATATATATATATATATATATATATATATATATATATATATATATATCTGTTCTATTTTTATAGAAGAACCATCCCAAATAAAAAAAAAATCTAAAATTTAAAAATATAAGAGGTAGTCACTAAACCATGTACTTTCACACTCAAGCAAGAGAATAGACATGTTGGTGAGCTAGCCTTGCACTGTGAGTGTTTTATTGTTTACACTCCAGTTTTTTTTCACAAATAAAAAAAATTAAAAAAAAAAGAGCTGCAGACCACACTTCTTTATATTTTTTAGTGGGCAAGCCATGTTTCCACATACAAAAATACACATGATATTTCTATTTAATTTATTTTATTTAAAGAAAAATATTTTAGAAGCATAACAATACAACGACTAGATTTGGTGTCACAGTTTGCTCCCAATTCATACTGGAATATTGCCAGCAATAATTAATAAAGCTTGTTCAGAAAACCATTTATTCCCGACATCATATTCAATGGCTAGTTCTCAGGATCTACAACAGTAAATAAATAAACAGAAATCATTTTGATGCTGGTTTTAGATGACACTGCCATATCGCACAGATTTTCAACACCACCATATCGAATTTGGATTTGGACCATACCATTTCAAGCTGCAGGGTATCTAAATAATGACTCAACAAACAATAAACACATCTTCCACTCACCACACAAATTTTAGCCACAATTGAACAACCAAGAAAGCAACAAATATCAGGCTGCATCTTGAAAACAACGAGATACCGCATTACAACCAGTCATTACAAACATGAAATCCTCCACCCCTCCCAGTACACCCTACAGCATTAATGGTATACTCATTTGCATTTATGTACAACAAGCTTAGCCAATAGATGCACCTGACTCATCAAACTTTTGACCAACCACTCATTCTAAATATTGTGGAGTGAGGGCGCTATTTACTAATGAGAGGAGGTTAAACGAATATATATATATAGTACGAGAGGTACATTACTTGGGGTTTGCAACTACGGTGACATGATACCAAGATCCCGTTTCAATCTCGCTTTCGAATGCGCATGCCCGAGGTAACTAGGATACTGGGATGTCCAGGTGGATCAAATTAGCTGCTCACGACATGACGGATTACGATAACTATAACTATAACTGTACATTTTCGATGTATTACATTTTTTACTACGAATGTGGTAATACATGTTTTATTACAAACCGCCTGTGTCATGTCAGAAGGCACACTTCAAACACTGGCGGCGCCCTCACTTCCGTTCCTCTCGTTCGGGTTTTCACCACTGTCACACCGTAATTTGCATATGTCTGTAATTTGCATAAAAAATGTGGTGACTCACCACATTTTGGTCAAACAAAGATTATATGCGTATAAACTTTATGATTTTTTACGAAATAAATACGGTGATGTTCATAAATATGAAATCATGCAACAGAAAGTGTGTTCAGGTTGGTACACATGTCACTTTTGTTTTACACGAAGAACATAGAACACTTTCCAGGGGTATTTGAAACCAAAAATTGTCATTCCAGCTCAGCAGCCAATCAGCGACGGCTTACACTTAGATGACAATTTCGGTTTCAAATACCCCGGCTTAGTGTTCTAGGTTCATCGTGTAACTAGGTGTTCGTATGTAAGGGATTTTTCCACACAAAAACGCCGAATTCGGCCGAATTTTGTTATCGGTTGGCTTAATATAACCCCAACGGATCGTATTTTTGTGAAAGATTGGTATTTTTGTCCTGATTTGTAGGAATCTGAAAAACGCGTTTCACAACTTGTCTCTTATTTAGTTTTATGCTGCATTCAAGATGGCGGCCCCCATATAGTAAATATCGTATTTATTTTATTATCACGTGTGCGCCGGCTGACTGTGATGTCACCATACAGTACTATGCGCGTTGCAAACCCCAAGTAATGTACCTCTGGTAGTACTGATAGTACTAGTAGTTTAAAACATGCTTTCGCACCGTTAGTGGCGCAACTGAAATCTAATACTAGTAATCACGCCCAAAAATGGCCAAAACGCTCGGCTGCGTTCCGGCAGGACATTCTTTTTCCCATAGGTCTTTGCGTAATACGTTTTAATACCTCTACCGCAGACAACCGGCATTAAAAACGACAACCCACATTACCCAAACGTGATGTTAATATTATGTTTTAGCGTAACCTCGAAGAATGAGGTTATAACCAACTGAAAATGAGTCTCCAGTTACTTGACTTACCAGAATTTATGTTAACATTCATGATATTGTGATTCCCTACTATAACATTTCTACTTTTGGTGACATTAGCAACTATTGGCGGCTTGTTATGGTCCTGCAGCTTGTCAGGTATACTGGACGTCCCATCTTTTCTATGTGTATTCTTGAATTGTGGATCCTTTGAAGATTTCTTTTTTCGTTTCCGTTTACTCTTCCGCGACGGTGTCATCATTGGATGGACTGCATTAGTCTCGACTTTTGCGTCAGCTATTCGATAAGATAGTACATACGCCTATATAACGCAGTTTGTACATGAAAACTTCGCAGAGGTTACATCAATGTTGTCATTACCTACATGTACAGACTTATTCTGTTAGGGATTTGTTAGAATGCCAGTGTTAGCCATTTGTACTAAGCAGTGTAAGACCCGTCTTTTCTACGTGCATTAATTGTGGTCGAGTGAATACTGTGCCGGACTTTCTTGGCCAGGCGAATTGGTTCGAGACAACCTATAGCACAATAATTAGTCTGTCATGCTGCCACACTGATTTGAAAACAAGAATTACGGTTAATAAACAGTCCTCAGAAACAAAAGTCGAAAATGACATGCACAATTTGCATCTTTGTACTGGTTTCTATAGTGAACTTTTCACATATCATTATTGATGCGAATTCTAATAAACCCTATATAATTTAGCGAGTTTCCAGTGGGATATGGTTCAAATTATATATATAACGGTAATGTATTTCTTGTAATGCACATATGCGCAGTGAAATGCTCAGTAATGGAAATATTGAATTCGACTCGTATTGCTTGGGGGACGGTCGATTCGTCCCAAATCACATTCGTCCCAAGTCGTTCCGTCCCACAAGTTAATTCGTCCCAAGTCGATTCGTCCCACAAGTTGATTCGTCCCAAAGTCGATTCGTCCCACGCACTGTTTTTGCCGACGTTATATACAAATACACCTTATATGCAACGTAGAGTTATTAGTTAATAAAAACAAATACACCTTACACGCAACGTACAAGTTATTAGTTAATAAATACAAATACACCGTTCAAGTTATTAGTTAATAAATACAAATACACCGTACACGCAACGTAGAGTTATTAGTTAATAAATAAATAAATAAATACAAATACACCGTTCACGCAACGTGGAGTTATTAATTAGCGTGTCAGTAACAGTTGGCATAGAAATTGACCCTGCTCAAGATCGTAATGCTGACCAAAAATTAAATAAATTGGACGAATGTGAATTGGGACGAATGTGAATTGGAACGAATCGACTCGTGGGACGAATGTGAATTGGGATGAATCGACTTGTGGGACGAATGTGTTGGGACGAATTGACTGTGAATCGTATTGCTTTACCCTGTGAATAAGAGTTTAACGAAATTTTGAGGTGTCGCGTTGAAGTATTTCCCAATCACTCCGGTAAATGACAAAACACCATATCACTGCAACAATATTATATATTGACCACACGTTTTTCGTTAAACATATTGATACAACGATGAATAAATTCCGTTTTTTATTTTTTCCGTTACGAATAAAATAAGAACTTTTTTAGACGGGCTTTTGTGTGAAGTCTACTATCACTATAGGACATTTCAGTCGTTTATATTTTCACTTCCTTGTTATCACGATTTAGTATTAGCCCCATACTCACAAGGTGTGTGTACAACGGTCTCCTCCTCTGTGTGTTTGGGAAATTTCCAGCAAAGGACCCCATATCCAAACACAAGGCAGGTTACCAGACATGCTACCTGCCACAGATCTCTGACGTCGCCAACCACTCGTACAAACAATGTACACATAAGGGGGATGCTAACCGGCATTCTCTGTGGTGATCTGCTTCTGTAATTAAACATAATTTTGGTGAAATTTGAATCTCCAGTTACTATCGCATACGTTGCATGATTACCATCGACTGGTTATATATTAGCGGAAATATATGACGTTATACTTTCCAAGAATCGAAGCGTAATTAGTGTTACTTCCTCGTAGTGTAGGGTCACGGCAGTTTTTATTATCTACCCGACCTGCGTTCACTGCGTTTGAACACGGTTCCTCGTAACCGTGGTTTGAACAAAAGCCACTGTGAAGCGAAATCACGTGGTGTCTGCACCGCTATTGTATTTCGTTATATCTCAGACTAACGCTATATCACAGCCATATATTACGGAATGGTACTTTAAATCACCGATAAAGCACAGTAAGTAAAGCGGAAGCCATCCGTACTATACAACACTCACCGCATCTGTGTCACGCTTACGCTTTACACATACGTCATCGTACTAGCATGACAAACACAGTCTACACTTATAATATGAGTGTTGTCAGTTTAGTTAATTAACATTAGAGCAATTTACGTGAAATCGCTAAAACAGCATGTATATATCATTCAACGTATTCTACGGCAAATACTGGCTTTATGTATTGAATGTTTACCTGTATGTATGTTTCATATACTAGCATACGTTAAACCATTGATGTACTATGCTTATACCAACACAGATATGCCGAATCCAGCCCGGGTATACGTAGTCATTAACACCATATACTGGTACACATCGTGTGATCTGTTGTTTATCAACACACTTTAACACGTCTAGCAATGCCTTCACGGATCAACAGCGTGATAAGGCTTCAGGATAGTTGACACATTTTCACCATAACAGGGGTCATGCAGAATTGCTCGCGAGAGGGCGGTATTACAAACTTGTAAGCGTTAGTATTCACCATACTAAAGGGATCCGATCGTTCACTGTATTACGGCGATTTCCTCCTAGAGCATCAGACCATAGAGCACTGAAATCTGATTTTGCTGTGATAATTACTAGAATTCATGGAAAGAAATGAAGTTTTTTTACTAACTATTTCAGCAGTATTGTGAAGCACCACATCCCACATAAATATTCAGAAGAATCATCCAGAAAACCAGAATTGGTGAGTTGTATTTATCTAACTTTTTATTAAGTCAATTCTTAGGCTGCGTTTGTATCCTATGTGTTACGTATATATGTATTGAAAGTGCATATTTTCTCTGCCACTCTCCGGATACACAAATGACTAATAAACCGGGTAAGTGGCTGAAAGTTTCAAAGGTTATCTAGCCAATGTTCTATTTGTGTGTGATTGTTTGTGGCTAACAATGATAATACTCAAATTATGCTTATTTATGCATAATTAGACAAGAAAATTAGCCATATGAAACACTGCATTTTGAGAATTTGTACATTTTGGCCTGCAAGCAAAGCCAGCATAATTGTGGTAATCTCCAGTGTGTTACACAATGGTGTATTGAAATAGATCATTTTCATATGGGAATGCATATCATTATTTTGGCTGTGACTCCTTTTTTACCTCCATGGTCTAAGTAAGAAACTAGGGGGCAATATCAGATCATGGGTCTTATTTAGGAGCTCCTGGCAAAGCAACTGTACAAATTATAAGGAAAAATTAACAGCTCCTAAGGATGGTATTTTGAACTACGAAAGACAATACAAAGCAAACACAAATCAATGTTTCAATCTATACAAAGCAATTTAACTATCTATATCAAGCAATGTCACAATCTATACAAAGGTACAATATACACGAAACGATTAACACTAGTTGGTAATGACGCAATAAACATAAATTCTCAACTCTGATGAAAGGACCAATTACTGCGACAAAGCCCAATTCATTGCGAAAGCCACTTATCACGAAGCTACTAGTTTTCATACTAATTGCCTTGGTTTGATAAAACGTGCAATGAAGTCAGAGGAGAACTTATAAAACTGGCAAAAACATTATCTCATCAGCCAAACAATTGTATTGTTAAACATACTTACTGTACATTCAAAAACATTACAAAAAAATAGTCAAAAATAAGAAAAAAACAGTTGCAGGAAATGGGTGACAACAATCTGCGTAGTATTGGTCAGTACTAAAACGTTTGAGAAATGCAGAAAATAGAAAATCTGATGCCATTATAACAAGTGAAACTTTTATGGATCCCTTTAATAAGCTATATAATAATAATAACATTAATAGTAATAAAACTGACCAAGACTTATTAGCAAAGGAGAACTTAAAAAACTACAATGCAGTGTTGAACGAAGAGATTAAAAAGTCTGAAATTATTAATGCAATAACAAATTTGAAAAATAATAAGTCTGCAGGGGAAGATGGCATCACAAATGAAATGCTTAAAATTGATAATAATTTAATTAACAAATCTTTACTAAAATATTTAATCATATTCTAATGAGGGGAGAATTATTTGTATGGCCAAATTATTTACCAGCATATTAAATCAAAGGCTGACATCTTATTTGGAAAAAAATGATTTACTGACACAAGTACAGTTTGGTTTCAAAAAACAGAGACGCACAACAGATGATATATTTTTACTTAAAACAGCTATAGATAAAACATTGTACAGCACTCAAGGAAAAAATTCTGATAAACCAAAACGCATGTACTCATGTTTTATAGATTTCAGAAAAGTTTTCGACAGCGTCTGGAGAAAGGCATTATTCCTAAAATTACAAAATTTAGAAATAAATGGTAACATTTATGAAATCATTAAATCCATGTACAATAACATAAACTACAAGGTAAAGATGTCAAATGATTTAACAGAAGGTTTTCAGTGCACATGTGGTGTGAAACAGGGTTGTAATATCTCACCCACCCTTTTTAACATATTCATCAATGATCTTCCAGGTCATTTTGGTAAAAGTGGTGATACACCAATCATGATTGGTGATAAACCCTTAAACTTTATTTTATATGCAGACGATCTTGTTTTGTTTTCACAGACTGCAGAGGGTTCACAAAATTGTCTGAATAAATTAGCAGACTATTGTAAAACCTGGAATCTTGATGTGAATGTTAAGAAAACCAAAGTGATGATATTCAACACAAGTAACAGAATACTGAAAAATCAAACTTTTATTATAGATGGTAAAAACATAACACCAGTCAAGGAGTTCTGTTATTTGGGTATGATATTCACTCCGAATGGAAAATTTAAAACAAACTATTGTATGCTAAACAATAAAGCAATGAAGACATTATTTGCCATTAGACAAACTATACTGAGTCATAAAATGATTTCAACTTCATTCTGTTTAAAATTATTTGATCATTTTGTTACACCCATTCTAAAGTATGGGCCAGAAATTTGGGCAGGTGAACTAACAAATGACACAAATAACCTAGAGCAAGTTTGTATTAATTATTATCGTTTTATTGTGTTAGTAAATTTACACCATCAGTTGGTATGAGGGGTGTACTAGGTAGATTACCAGTAAGAATAAATGCAATGGTTTCAAAGGTTAAATACTGGTACAGAATAAATTTGCTTCCTGAAAATCACATATTAAAATGTGCATTAAAGGAAATACAACATAATTCTGCCTGGATTACTCAAATAAAAACAATTTTTGGAGAAAATAAATTGTCTAAAATAAAAGAAACTTACAAGATCAACAATGTTATAAATCAACTAACCAATGTTGTAAAAACTAAGCTAACAAATGAATTTATTCAATCATGGAGAAAACAGTTAAATAAAAAATGTTTAAACAAACTTTTGAATAGACCATTTTCCGTACACTGCGAGAATCACGCGTTATGCGTGAAATCGAACGTAAAAACAGGACAAACAAAGGTCATAGCGTCGTAGTCGCGTCAAACATCGCGTGGGATTCGACAAACGCGAAAGTATTTCGGGGACATTTCTATGCTTTAAATAATGTGCTGTCCACATTTGATGATAGACAATTTCGATTAAGTAAGGGTATTCGGAAGCAATATTCCTCTGTGGAAGATCGGCCGGTCAATGTAAGCTGCGAAATAAAGAAATTCTAGTTCAAAATCAAATCGTTCGATTTTTGCGGCAGACGTTCGACGCGCGTCTTTCATGCATCTCGCGAGATCTCGCAATTGTTCGGAAAATCACCTATTGGAAAACTATTTAAATGAAATGAAAAACTTCAGCCAACGTAGAGTGTTAGCAAAGTTCAGGCTCAGTGACCACAACCTTGGAATTAAATTGGGAAGCAAGAGTAAACCAAACCCCCCAGAAAATGAAAGAACTTGCAAAAAATCCAATTCAGATCAAATTGAAGATGAAATCTTAGATTGCAATTTCTATGAAGTAGAGATCAAACATGTCTTGAAGTATTTTAAAATAAAAATTAATGAGTTGTTCAGAATGGAAAGCTTCGTGAAAATAATGGGAAATAATATGGCTTTATCATATTATTTAAAAAATACAATTGTTCAAAGTTAAAATATGTAACTGTGGTCTGGGAGAACCTTGCTGCTGTTTAATCAATTTTTCAGAGGTTTTCTAATTTTTCTTTCTTTCTTTTGTTGAATTTCAGTGTATTTTTTTAGCGTTCAGTGTGTCTTGTTTTATTTGTCTTTTGTAATCATTTTTTACCTTACTAAACCCACAGACGGTTAAGTTGCGTAATAAAGTTATTATTATTATTACTAAATATTTTAGGTCGCTGTACATGTTTCGTTCGGCTCTGGCATATCTCGGCTCTCGTTCGGCCTGACCTCCTACCTCCATGGCCTGACTGTAAAAACTGCTGCCCAGCCTGCCGAGGTCGCGTGCGTTGCGCCCTCCGCAGTGCTTCAAACCCAACACACTGATGCCGTTCGGCCGGCGAGGGCATACTCACGTCTACATGTCAGGCTAAATGCTGCCGTGTAAACCTCAGACTACTAACACTTTAGTAATGTATTAGTTTTCTGAGTGTAAACGCAGCAACTGTTTAATCGGAAATAATATGAGGTTTGTAGAGCTGAAGCCTTCCGACATTCGGTACTCGAAGGATTTAATACAGGACTGTTTCAAAGATGGTACACCGCTTGTATCTACACTCCAGCAACTACTTCACGGAAATATAACACCCAGTTCGCTGCAAGAGATTGCTGTGTTTAAACAACTGGACGGGACATGGCGAGTCTACGCTGGGAACAGACGTCTTTACCTGTACAAATTGCTGGAGAGTTTAGATATTATCGAGAAAATTGTTGTTCGAAAACTGGAGTGCCTCGATGATAGTAGGGTCCGCCGAATAACATCAATCGATGGCCATTGTGTCACAGTTCGCAATGGTATGGCATTCAAACGGGAGATTGAAAAAGTTATACAGCAATGGCGTGTGGGAAGCTATGTGAAGACCTCCAGCTGGCCGGTAGATGCAAATAGTGATTCTGAAAACGACGAACCTACAAAAGGTAGGGAGTTAAATATTATTAGCGAAACCCTGAGAAAGATAGGGTCCCGGGGGAGACACTGGCCTTTCAGTTTGACAGGGGTGTGCGGCCGGGAAGTAAAACCCCAGACCCCATCATAGACCATTTTCACTTCAAAAACCATAAGCCATTATAGACCAAATAGTGATTTTGTATATCCCGTCAGAGACCAAATTGTTAATAAATTTATTCAGTTATAGGTAGAATCTACTCATCACCCGGACTCATAAATCTGAAAAGATGAAACTAAAAGAAAATAAGAACAAAACTGGAGTACTTACTTTTCACTACATAGCATGTTATTATATTTATATACCCTAAACTATAGCCTATATATGAAATATGTTTTTGAAATTCAGACCCTCACCCCATGGCTATTATCGCCGATTGTCCGTCACCGGAGTGATTTACATCGTCAATTTGGGTCCCCCAAGCGTCTCTAATAAATAACCTATCTAACCGCTGGACTGAATTAATGATATTATAAAAAAATCATAGAAGATTTGCAGGAGCGTCGATCCATTCTGAAAAGTGAGGGGGACACTTTTGTGTCCGCGTAAGCGGCCAATGTCCGCGCTTGCGCGAACAGGGGGTGTCTGAGAAGTGGGGACTGCTTTATGTTCCGACATATCTATGTTCCGACACCACTATACTCCGACACCCCTATGTTCCGACACACAGTATACTTGTGTCAAACTTAATCTGATAGCCGTGCGTGACCTTTTACTACCTTGATATAACCAGGATGTCCTGTGGGTTAATACTGGAAATCCAACTGTAGTGTAGTCCGGCCATGATGCTCGAAAGTCTGTGAAGGCGGTATCTTGCATAATGTTATCGGATAATTATCAGAGAATTATCAAACAATGTTGCCCATTGTATCATTCTAATACTTCGACAATTATTTGACAATATCCGTGTCTGTTGGATGTGGTTCCAAGCTTAAATCCTCCGATTGCCTAACTATCGAAGTTTTAGATCGAAAATTATCGGAGAATTAATTACCTTTTTTATGAAAGTTGTACTTCGATATTCATCAGTCGCGGAATTGCAAGGTTGCCGTTTACATCCGGTAGCACCTTTCCAAGTTTATCTACATATTAATTAAAATCATTTATTTATTTATTATGCGAGAGATGAATAGGCACTGCATTTAGCATTCCGTAGTGTTTGCATAAGTTTTTGAGATTGCCAAAAAATACAAAGGTTTCACACTATCTCTTTCCATTCCTATATTGTGTGTTTTCGGCCAACATTCCTTGTTTACCTCCACACGTTATACGTTTTCCTATTAATCTAAGACATTGATAGGTCTCAGAGAATTGCATGTTTAAAAAAATTAAACCACCACCCAGCTATAGACTCTGCCTAATACCAATCTAAAAGATCGAGAATTATCAGATATTTATCCGATAATTCAAATGTATAATAGGCCGGCTTCCTCTAATGCGAGGATATTGCACAACTTTATACTACCTGCAAATTTGATGCATAATTCATCGTTCAAGGTTAAGGTCCATATTAGACAGATTTCCTGTGTATAATTTTTTAAAGCTAACATATTTACCCTGATTTTCGGGGGCAAAACGGCTCAGATTCTACAGCCAAAATTGACCACTAAATTCCCATGTTTCTGTCTATTTTATGGCATGTAAATTTGACAGCCTTGTCTTAATTTTAATTGTACACTCAGTATTCTGTAACTAGACTGATCGCGCTGAACAGAGAAAAAACATGTTGCTATGTTCTACCATGGGGAGGGGTATTTATCCAATTTTGGCTTCTGACCACTAGCGTACATATTTCCATTGAAAATATGGCACATTCTGGCCGGCTCAGAATTTATTGGATGATCGCCGAACATAAAAGTACTAAACAATGTAATTTAGGTCTCCCAGAGTACAAGTTGTCAGGGGCCCACATGAAGACTGTCAGGTACATAGTTTATTGTTGATCTGAACGTTTGGAAATAATTAAAAAAAAAAATATTTTGCGTCTGAAGCTTGATAGGATACATCGCGTCTGAGAATATTGCCGACGATGATCACAAAAACACCTCCATGAAAGCCCATGGCCAGAAGAGTGGCAAGTATTATAATCCGGCATAGTTATTTTTTAATGTAAAGAAATGTAACATTGTGTCACAAAAGCTGAGCGTAGAATAATATTTGAAGAAGAATAATGATATTTTTTCTTATAGTAAAGAGATAAAAACGCAGTGAAATGTCAAAAACGTTTCTAAAATTTCGTAGGTGTCAGAACCTATAATCATCTCAACATAGGGTTGTCGGAATATAGGATTGTCGGAATATAGGAATGTCGGAACATAGGGGTGTCGGAACATAGGGGTGTCGGAATATAGGTGTGTAACCCCGAGGAGGGATGTGCCTCCTCAGAAATTTTTGAAAAATGCAACCAAAATGAAGTCATTTGGTGCATACTTGGGGATTTTCATTCTTGACCATTAAGAATACAGTACATGTACACAGAACCAAAGGCCTTACACAAACGCAGGCTTTGATATAAGCCTATTATTGATATTTGGGTAAGTCTGGAAAGTGGAGGGGACAGTTGATATTGTGTCTCCAACCCTTCAGAAAGTGGGGGGGACGTGTCCCCCCTGTCCCCCATGATCGACGCCCCTGAAGATTTGGAGAAAATCGGTCGTTTTTGGCTTCGACGGCTCGGAAACGCAAGGGCGATAAGATTCGATTTTCAAGGACGCAGGTTGTTTGGATTGAACTGTTTCTTTTGTTTCGAGTTCGTTGCGAGTCTATAATCATAACAACGTTGTTTTAGTGAATATAGAATATGTTCTGTTTCAATACAGGATTTTGATATGCCAATCAGGCAATTTTAACTATTTTTTTCTTGAACGTCCCCTGTATAAATAGCTCTCAAAAATTGACAATGGTACTAGCCCAGTTTTGACTTTCTGTTCAGCGCGACTTTAATTGTAGCAATTTTTACGCGACTGTATGAAAATACGCACACTCGCGAATTTGACAACATTCACTTGAGCGTTTTAGGATAGTGGGAATAGAAGAAAATACCAAATAAATCGCTCATGAAAATTGATGATTCGATTGCTGGCCGGGGTAGCTGTATTTAGTGTTCATTTCTATGCAATATGTCTACACTTGCGCACAGTCCCTCTAGAGGAACTGTGACTTGCGATTCTCAATTTCGATGTGTAAATAAATAAATGAATGGATCGATCGATCGATCAACCAATCAATCAATGCTGCAAAGTGGAAATAAAATACCTAATTAACAGTGGTTGATTTTGTACAAAATTCCAAGAACACAAATCTCATTTGGATTTCCATATGAAGTTACACAGATCCAAAAATAAATGTATTATTAAGACAAGGAAAAATAATGCTTTTTTCTCAAGGCTATATATTAAATTCTCTTAGTTTTTGGTGTACATGTATGCATTAAAATATATATACCCATTAAAATTTTCAAAACTTCAAATGTAATCATAGTACAAACGTAAAAGTAAAAAAAATTATCGAGAATGATTTTGGATTTGTTGAAAAAATTGTCTAATTGGTTCAGTTTATAAAATAGTGAATACAAATTTTTTTTAAATATTACTGACTGCGAAAGACACCCATTGCAAACTGTCTTGTTTGATTCACAAAAAGTTGTTGTTTGACAAAGAGATCAGAGACTGAAATTGCAGGAGGATCAGGAAATGATCAGTAAACTCAAGAGGTCGTACATTGATAGTATTTTAGATATTTGTTATTATTTATGGATTATCCCCCCCCCACCTGTTCTGAAAACAGACCCCATCCTAGACCAGCAAACCTGTTATTGAACCAAAAGGCAAGCAAATCTATATCCCATTCTAGACCAAAAAGCTAAAAATTACGACCCCCCAAAGGGTGACACGTCTCCATGATGTTATTTGCATTAAATGACCCCTCGGGATAGGTTGAAAGACAGAGTGACATGTTCTGAGATAAACTAAACTATGTAATTTATAATGGCGTATGTGTAAAGGTATGTGTGTAAACAATATCCTATTTAGAACAGTGACATCATATAGCCACAGTCGCTATGAACAGTGCTCACAGTCGTGTAATCAGTTAAATATTTAAGACCGTTTGGGACAGAATCACGGGTCTTATAATGATACAATATCTTGATTCAGCCAATAAGATGGCTAGATTCAGCTTTGCAATGTTATAATTAGAGCTTATAATAAACTGCAAGCGAGGGTATTTGGTAGTTTATATAAGGTCTCGCTGGGTAAAATTAGCATATTCGGCGGGAGATAATAACCAAAGGTAAGCGACTCATTGAAATATCGAACAAAGCGGCGAACAACCTCTATATATTTGAAGAAATCAATCTGTTAATTCCCGTCTCTGACAACAGTGTATTGGGTGACGAGAATTCTTATCATATTTACATGCGTAACCAGATATCTTCAGTGATAATGAAAATAAAAAAAATAATATATCAAATAATTTGAGACAATGTTTAATATAAACTATACGATATAAAGACAGCACTCTAATGTAATGATTGTGAACTCTTTTTATTCATTGCTTTTCATTTTTCATAAAATCATAAATAAATAAATAAAATATTGAGAAAACATAAAAAGACTTATTTTCAAATACATGAATATATCATGACTAATTCATTTTATCATAGACAGGATTTGCCCAGAAAATGCCATTTGATGATTTTGAATAACGTATAATAAAGTTAATGAATTCATAATGTCAATAAATAATGGATTATACGATGTAATATCCAACGTAATACTTGTACGCTAACCAATATAGCTTTAATTTGATATATAACATGATGGTGTTTGTCTGAGGTATTCCTATTTAATATGTGACAGGCTATTACGTAATTATATCTTTGTATAATGTTGATCCCATAAAATTCTCCTTTTATTTGACGCTGTGTATAATTTTTTAAAGCTAACATATTTACCCTGATTTTCGGGGGCAAAACGGCTCAGATTCTACAGCCAAAATTGACCAAATTAATTCCCATGTTTCTGTCTATTTTATGGCATGTAAATTTGACAGCCTTGTCTTAATTTTAATTGTACAGTCAGTATTCTGTAACTAGACTGATCGCGCTGAACAGAGAAAAAACATGTTGCTATGTTCTACCATGGGGAGAGGTATTTATCCAAGTTTGGCGTCCGACCACTAGCGTACATATTTCCATTGAAAATATGGCACATTCTGGCCGGCTCAGAATTTATTGGATGATCGCCGAACATAAAAGTACTAAACAATGTAATTTAGGTCTCCCAGAGTACAAGTTGTCAGGGGCCCACATGAAGACTGTCAGGTACATAGTTTATTGTTGATCTGAACGTTTGGAAATAATTAAAAAAAATATTTTGCGTCTGAAGCTTGATAGGATACATCGCGTCTGAGAATATTGCCGACGATGATCACAAAAACACCTCCATGAAAGCCCATGGCCAGAAGAGTGGCAAGTATTATAATCTGGCATAGTTATTTTTTAATGTAAAGAAATGTAACATTGTGTCACAAAAGCTGAGCGTAGAATAATATTTGAAGAAGAATAATGATATTTTTTCTTATATTAAAGAGATAAAAACGCAGTGAAATGTCAAAAACGTTTCTAAAATTTTGTAGGTGTCAGAACCTATTATCATCTCAACATAGGGTTGTCGGAATATAGGATTGTCGGAATATAGGAATGTCGGAACATAGGGGTGTCGGAACATAGGGGTGTCGGAATATAGGTGTGTAACCCCGAGGAGGGATGTGCCTCCTCAGAAATTTTTGAAAAATGCAACCAAAATGAAGTCATTTGGTGCATACTTGGGGATTTTCATTCTTGACCATTAAGAATACAGTACATGTACACAGAACCAAAGGCCTTACACAAACGCAGGCTTTGATATAAGCCTATTATTGACATTTGGGTAAGTCTGGAAAGTGGAGGGGACAGTTGATATTGTGTCTCCAACCCTTCAGAAAGTGGGGGGGACGTGTCCCCTCTGTCCCCCCATGATAGACGCCCCTGAAGATTTGGAGAAAATCGGTCGTTTTTGGCTTCGACGGCTCGGAAACGCAAGGGTGATAAGATTCGATTTTCAAGGACACAGGTTGTTTGGATTGAACTGTTTCTTTTGTTTCGAGTTCGTTGCGAGTCTATAATCATAACAACGTTGTTTTAGTGAATATAGAATATGTTCTGTTTCAATACAGGATTTTGATATGCCAATCAGGCAATTTTAACTATTTTTTTCTTGAACGTCCCCTGTATAAATAGCTCTCAAAAATTGACAATGGTACTAGCCCAATAGACTTTCTGTTCAGCGCGACTTTAATTGTAGCAATTTTTACGCGACTGTACGAAAATACGCACACTCACGAATTTGACAACATTCACTTGAGCGTTTTAGGATAGTGGGAATAGAAGAAAATACCAAATAAATCGCTCATGAAAATTGATGATTCGATTGCTGGCCGGGGTAGCTGTATTTAGTGTTCATTTCTATGCAATATGTCTACACTTGCGCACAGTCCCTCTAGAGGAACTGTGACTTGCGATTCTCAATTTCGATGTGTAAATAAATAAATGAATGGATCGATCGATCGATCAATCAATCAATCAATGCTGCAAAGTGGAAATAAAATACCTAATTAACAGTGGTTGATTTTGTACAAAATTCCAAGAACACAAATCTCATTTGGATTTCCATATGAAGTTACACAGATCCAAAAATAAATGTATTATTAAGACAAGGAAAAATAATGCTTTTTTCTCAAGGCTATATATTAAATTCTCTTATTTTTTGGTGTACATGTATGCATTAAAATATATATACCCATTAAAATTTTCAAAACTTCAAATGTAATCATAGTACAAATGTAAAAGTAAAAAAAATTATCGAGAATGATTTTGGATTTGTTGAAAAAATTGTCTAATTGGTTCAGTTTATAAAATAGTGAATACAAATTTTTTTTAAATACTGTAAAATGACTAATTTTCACTGGGTTTAAATTTCACTGATTTACCATTTCAGGCATATTCAGTGGGTTTTAAATTCACGGTTTCGTCATTTAGATAATGTGTTCTATGCTAAATTTTACATATTCACTGTGTTTTAATTTAGCGCATTTTTCCAGTCAGCGAAATAAGCTAAATTAAAACCCAGTGAATAATTACCCCCTTTACAGTATTACTGACTGCGAAAGACACCCATTGCAAACTGTCTTGTTTGATTCACAAAAAGTTGTTGTTTGACAAAGAGATCAGAGACTGAAATTGCAGGAGGATCAGGAAATGATCAGTAAACTCAAGAGGTCGTACATTGATAGTATTTTAGATATTTGTTATTATTTATGGATTATCCCCCCCCCACCTGTTCTGAAAACAGACCCCATCCTAGACCAGCAAACCTGTTATTGAACCAAAAGGCAAGCAAATCTATATCCCATTCTAGACCAAAAAGCTAAAAATTACGACCCCCCAAAGGGTGACACGTCTCCATGATGTTATTTGCATTAAATGACCCCTCGGGATAGGTTGAAAGACAGAGTGACATGTTCTGAGATAAACTAAACTATGTAATTTATAATGGCGTATGTGTAAAGGTATGTGTGTAAACAGTATCCTATTTAGAACAGTGACATCATATAGCCACAGTCGCTATGAACAGTGCTCACAGTCGTGTAATCAGTTAAATATTTAAGACCGTTTGGGACAGAATCACGGGTCTTATAATGATACAATATCTTGATTCAGCCAATAAGATGGCTAGATTCAGCTTTGCAATGTTATAATTAGAGCTTATAATAAACTGCAAGCGAGGGTATTTGGTAGTTTATATAAGGCCTCGCTGGGTAAAATTAGCATATTCGGCGGGAGATAATAACCAAAGGTAAGCGACTCATTGAAATATCGAACAAAGCGGCGAACAACCTCTATATATTTGAAGAAATCAATCTGTTAATTCCCGTCTCTGACAACAGTGTATTGGGTGACGAGAATTCTTATCATATTTACATGCGTAACCAGATATCTTCAGTGATAATGAAAATAAAAAAAATAATATATCAAATAATTTGAGACAATGTTTAATATAAACTATACGATATAAAGACAGCACTCTAATGTAATGATTGTGAACTCTTTTTATTCATTGCTTTTCATTTTTCATAAAATCATAAATAAATAAATAAAATATTGAGAAAACATAAAAAGACTTATTTTCAAATACATGAATATATCATGACTAATTCATTTTATCATAGACAGGATTTGCCCAGAAAATGCCATTTGATGATTTTGAATAACGTATAATAAAGTTAATGAATTCATAATGTCAATAAATAATGGATTATACGATGTAATATCCAACGTAATACTTGTACGCTAACCAATATAGCTTTAATTTGATATATAACATGATGGTGTTTGTCTGAGGTATTCCTATTTAATATGTGACAGGCTATTACGTAATTATATCTTTGTATAATGTTGATCCCATAAAATTCTCCTTTTATTTGACGCTGTGTATAATTTTTTAAAGCTAACATATTTACCCTGATTTTCGGGGGCAAAACGGCTCAGATTCTACAGCCAAAATTGACCAAATTAATTCCCATGTTTCTGTCTATTTTATGGCATGTAAATTTGACAGCCTTGTCTTAATTTTAATTGTACAGTCAGTATTCTGTAACTAGACTGATCGCGCTGAACAGAGAAAAAACATGTTGCTATGTTCTACCATGGGGAGAGGTATTTATCCAAGTTTGGCGTCCGACCACTAGCGTACATATTTCCATTGAAAATATGGCACATTCTGGCCGGCTCAGAATTTATTGGATGATCGCCGAACATAAAAGTACTAAACAATGTAATTTAGGTCTCCCAGAGTACAAGTTGTCAGGGGCCCACATGAAGACTGTCAGGTACATAGTTTATTGTTGATCTGAACGTTTGGAAATAATTAAAAAAAATATTTTGCGTCTGAAGCTTGATAGGATACATCGCGTCTGAGAATATTGCCGACGATGATCACAAAAACACCTCCATGAAAGCCCATGGCCAGAAGAGTGGCAAGTATTATAATCTGGCATAGTTATTTTTTAATGTAAAGAAATGTAACATTGTGTCACAAAAGCTGAGCGTAGAATAATATTTGAAGAAGAATAATGATATTTTTTCTTATATTAAAGAGATAAAAACGCAGTGAAATGTCAAAAACGTTTCTAAAATTTTGTAGGTGTCAGAACCTATTATCATCTCAACATAGGGTTGTCGGAATATAGGATTGTCGGAATATAGGAATGTCGGAACATAGGGGTGTCGGAACATAGGGGTGTCGGAATATAGGTGTGTAACCCCGAGGAGGGATGTGCCTCCTCAGAAATTTTTGAAAAATGCAACCAAAATGAAGTCATTTGGTGCATACTTGGGGATTTTCATTCTTGACCATTAAGAATACAGTACATGTACACAGAACCAAAGGCCTTACACAAACGCAGGCTTTGATATAAGCCTATTATTGACATTTGGGTAAGTCTGGAAAGTGGAGGGGACAGTTGATATTGTGTCTCCAACCCTTCAGAAAGTGGGGGGGACGTGTCCCCTCTGTCCCCCCATGATAGACGCCCCTGAAGATTTGGAGAAAATCGGTCGTTTTTGGCTTCGACGGCTCGGAAACGCAAGGGTGATAAGATTCGATTTTCAAGGACACAGGTTGTTTGGATTGAACTGTTTCTTTTGTTTCGAGTTCGTTGCGAGTCTATAATCATAACAACGTTGTTTTAGTGAATATAGAATATGTTCTGTTTCAATACAGGATTTTGATATGCCAATCAGGCAATTTTAACTATTTTTTTCTTGAACGTCCCCTGTATAAATAGCTCTCAAAAATTGACAATGGTACTAGCCCAATAGACTTTCTGTTCAGCGCGACTTTAATTGTAGCAATTTTTACGCGACTGTACGAAAATACGCACACTCACGAATTTGACAACATTCACTTGAGCGTTTTAGGATAGTGGGAATAGAAGAAAATACCAAATAAATCGCTCATGAAAATTGATGATTCGATTGCTGGCCGGGGTAGCTGTATTTAGTGTTCATTTCTATGCAATATGTCTACACTTGCGCACAGTCCCTCTAGAGGAACTGTGACTTGCGATTCTCAATTTCGATGTGTAAATAAATAAATGAATGGATCGATCGATCGATCAATCAATCAATCAATGCTGCAAAGTGGAAATAAAATACCTAATTAACAGTGGTTGATTTTGTACAAAATTCCAAGAACACAAATCTCATTTGGATTTCCATATGAAGTTACACAGATCCAAAAATAAATGTATTATTAAGACAAGGAAAAATAATGCTTTTTTCTCAAGGCTATATATTAAATTCTCTTATTTTTTGGTGTACATGTATGCATTAAAATATATATACCCATTAAAATTTTCAAAACTTCAAATGTAATCATAGTACAAATGTAAAAGTAAAAAAAATTATCGAGAATGATTTTGGATTTGTTGAAAAAATTGTCTAATTGGTTCAGTTTATAAAATAGTGAATACAAATTTTTTTTAAATACTGTAAAATGACTAATTTTCACTGGGTTTAAATTTCACTGATTTACCATTTCAGGCATATTCAGTGGGTTTTAAATTCACGGTTTCGTCATTTAGATAATGTGTTCTATGCTAAATTTTACATATTCACTGTGTTTTAATTTAGCGCATTTTTCCAGTCAGCGAAATAAGCTAAATTAAAACCCAGTGAATAATTACCCCCTTTACAGTATTACTGACTGCGAAAGACACCCATTGCAAACTGTCTTGTTTGATTCACAAAAAGTTGTTGTTTGACAAAGAGATCAGAGACTGAAATTGCAGGAGGATCAGGAAATGATCAGTAAACTCAAGAGGTCGTACATTGATAGTATTTTAGATATTTGTTATTATTTATGGATTATCCCCCCCCCCCACCTGTTCTGAAAACAGACCCCATCCTAGACCAGCAAACCTGTTATTGAACCAAAAGGCAAGCAAATCTATATCCCATTCTAGACCAAAAAGCTAAAAATTACGACCCCCCAAAGGGTGACACGTCTCCATGATGTTATTTGCATTAAATGACCCCTCGGGATAGGTTGAAAGACAGAGTGACATGTTCTGAGATAAACTAAACTATGTAATTTATAATGGCGTATGTGTAAAGGTATGTGTGTAAACAGTATCCTATTTAGAACAGTGACATCATATAGCCACAGTCGCTATGAACAGTGCTCACAGTCGTGTAATCAGTTAAATATTTAAGACCGTTTGGGACAGAATCACGGGTCTTATAATGATACAATATCTTGATTCAGCCAATAAGATGGCTAGATTCAGCTTTGCAATGTTATAATTAGAGCTTATAATAAACTGCAAGCGAGGGTATTTGGTAGTTTATATAAGGCCTCGCTGGGTAAAATTAGCATATTCGGCGGGAGATAATAACCAAAGGTAAGCGACTCATTGAAATATCGAACAAAGCGGCGAACAACCTCTATATATTTGAAGAAATCAATCTGTTAATTCCCGTCTCTGACAACAGTGTATTGGGTGACGAGAATTCTTATCATATTTACATGCGTAACCAGATATCTTCAGTGATAATGAAAATAAAAAAAATAATATATCAAATAATTTGAGACAATGTTTAATATAAACTATACGATATAAAGACAGCACTCTAATGTAATGATTGTGAACTCTTTTTATTCATTGCTTTTCATTTTTCATAAAATCATAAATAAATAAATAAAATATTGAGAAAACATAAAAAGACTTATTTTCAAATACATGAATATATCATGACTAATTCATTTTATCATAGACAGGATTTGCCCAGAAAATGCCATTTGATGATTTTGAATAACGTATAATAAAGTTAATGAATTCATAATGTCAATAAATAATGGATTATACGATGTAATATCCAACGTAATACTTGTACGCTAACCAATATAGCTTTAATTTGATATATAACATGATGGTGTTTGTCTGAGGTATTCCTATTTAATATGTGACAGGCTATTACGTAATTATATCTTTGTATAATGTTGATCCCATAAAATTCTCCTTTTATTTGACGCTGTGTATAATTTTTTAAAGCTAACATATTTACCCTGATTTTCGGGGGCAAAACGGCTCAGATTCTACAGCCAAAATTGACCAAATTAATTCCCATGTTTCTGTCTATTTTATGGCATGTAAATTTGACAGCCTTGTCTTAATTTTAATTGTACAGTCAGTATTCTGTAACTAGACTGATCGCGCTGAACAGAGAAAAAACATGTTGCTATGTTCTACCATGGGGAGAGGTATTTATCCAAGTTTGGCGTCCGACCACTAGCGTACATATTTCCATTGAAAATATGGCACATTCTGGCCTGCTCAGAATTTATTGGATGATCGCCGAACATAAAAGTACTAAACAATGTAATTTAGGTCTCCCAGAGTACAAGTTGTCAGGGGCCCACATGAAGACTGTCAGGTACATAGTTTATTGTTGATCTGAACGTTTGGAAATAATTAAAAAAAATATTTTGCGTCTGAAGCTTGATAGGATACATCGCGTCTGAGAATATTGCCGACGATGATCACAAAAACACCTCCATGAAAGCCCATGGCCAGAAGAGTGGCAAGTATTATAATCTGGCATAGTTATTTTTTAATGTAAAGAAATGTAACATTGTGTCACAAAAGCTGAGCGTAGAATAATATTTGAAGAAGAATAATGATATTTTTTCTTATATTAAAGAGATAAAAACGCAGTGAAATGTCAAAAACGTTTCTAAAATTTTGTAGGTGTCAGAACCTATTATCATCTCAACATAGGGTTGTCGGAATATAGGATTGTCGGAATATAGGAATGTCGGAACATAGGGGTGTCGGAACATAGGGGTGTCGGAATATAGGTGTGTAACCCCGAGGAGGGATGTGCCTCCTCAGAAATTTTTGAAAAATGCAACCAAAATGAAGTCATTTGGTGCATACTTGGGGATTTTCATTCTTGACCATTAAGAATACAGTACATGTACACAGAACCAAAGGCCTTACACAAACGCAGGCTTTGATATAAGCCTATTATTGATATTTGGGTAAGTCTGGAAAGTGGAGGGGACAGTTGATATTGTGTCTCCAACCCTTCAGAAAGTGGGGGGGACGTGTCCCCTCTGTCCCCCCATGATCGACGCCCCTGAAGATTTGGAGAAAATCGGTCGTTTTTGGCTTCGACGGCTCGGAAACGCAAGGGCGATAAGATTCGATTTTCAAGGACGCAGGTTGTTTGGATTGAACTGTTTCTTTTGTTTCGAGTTCGTTGCGAGTCTATAATCATAACAACGTTGTTTTAGTGAATATAGAATATGTTCTGTTTCAATACAGGATTTTGATATGCCAATCAGGCAATTTTAACTATTTTTTTCTTGAACGTCCCCTGTATAAATAGCTCTCAAAAATTGACAATGGTACTAGCCCAGTTTTGACTTTCTGTTCAGCGCGACTTTAATTGTAGCAATTTTTACGCGACTGTACGAAAATACGCACACTCGCGAATTTGACAACATTCACTTGAGCGTTTTAGGATAGTGGGAATAGAAGAAAATACCAAATAAATCGCTCATGAAAATTGATGATTCGATTGCTGGCCGGGGTAGCTGTATTTAGTGTTCATTTCTATGCAATATGTCTACACTTGCGCACAGTCCCTCTAGAGGAACTGTGACTTGCGATTCTCAATTTCGATGTGTAAATAAATAAATGAATGGATCGATCGATCGATCAATCAATCAATCAATGCTGCAAAGTGGAAATAAAATACCTAATTAACAGTGGTTGATTTTGTACAAAATTCCAAGAACACAAATCTCATTTGGATTTCCATATGAAGTTACACAGATCCAAAAATAAATGTATTATTAAGACAAGGAAAAATAATGCTTTTTTCTCAAGGCTATATATTAAATTCTCTTAGTTTTTGGTGTACATGTATGCATTAAAATATATATACCCATTAAAATTTTCAAAACTTCAAATGTAATCATAGTACAAACGTAAAAGTAAAAAAAATTATCGAGAATGATTTTGGATTTGTTGAAAAAATTGTCTAATTGGTTCAGTTTATAAAATAGTGAATACAAATTTTTTTTAAATATTACTGACTGCGAAAGACACCCATTGCAAACTGTCTTGTTTGATTCACAAAAAGTTGTTGTTTGACAAAGAGATCAGAGACTGAAATTGCAGGAGGATCAGGAAATGATCAGTAAACTCAAGAGGTCGTACATTGATAGTATTTTAGATATTTGTTATTATTTATGGATTATCCCCCCCCCCACCTGTTCTGAAAACAGACCCCATCCTAGACCAGCAAACCTGTTATTGAACCAAAAGGCAAGCAAATCTATATCCCATTCTAGACCAAAAAGCTAAAAATTACGACCCCCCAAAGGGTGACACGTCTCCATGATGTTATTTGCATTAAATGACCCCTCAGGATAGGTTGAAAGACAGAGTGACATGTTCTGAGATAAACTAAACTATGTAATTTATAATGGCGTATGTGTAAAGGTATGTGTGTAAACAGTATCCTATTTAGAACAGTGACATCATATAGCCACAGTCGCTATGAACAGTGCTCACAGTCGTGTAATCAGTTAAATATTTAAGACCGTTTGGGACAGAATCACGGGTCTTATAATGATACAATATCTTGATTCAGCCAATAAGATGGCTAGATTCAGCTTTGCAATGTTATAATTAGAGCTTATAATAAACTGCAAGCGAGGGTATTTGGTAGTTTATATAAGGCCTCGCTGGGTAAAATTAGCATATTCGGCGGGAGATAATAACCAAAGGTAAGCGACTCATTGAAATATCGAACAAAGCGGCGAACAACCTCTATATATTTGAAGAAATCAATCTGTTAATTCCTGTCTCTGACAACAGTGTATTGGGTGACGAGAATTCTTATCATATTTACATGCGTAACTCGATATCTTCAGTGATAATGAAAATAAAAAAAATAATATATCAAATAATTTGAGACAATGTTTAATATAAACTATACGATATAAAGACAGCACTCTAATGTAATGATTGAGAACTATTTTTATTCATCGCTTTTCATTTTCATAAAATCATGGAACCATCTGACATGTAAAATGTATAGAATAGAATAGAAATACACGCAATGAGACAGAATTTGATACGTCAAAAAAAAAACCTGTCAACAAGGAATCAAGATTCTGATTGGTCTGACTGTTAAGTGTTAGGGTTTGATAGCCAATCAGACACAGTCTTGTGAGTAGCTTTGCATTGTCTCTGTATACATTTAATGTTGCGATTATTCAGATTCTTAGGATTATTGCTGATTTGTCATTGTTTCGAATTACTGCGGGTCACGTAAACTAGTCTTTGTGGATAACCTCATGACAGAAACCTATTAAAAGGCATCATCAAATAAAATTGTAACGCACCAGCAAATCATCTTGAATTTTCAAGGTGAATATCCCGGCAAAGTACTCCACTATCACCTTGAAGTATTTCATTAGGACTATGTGTATGTGACAGTGCCTTTACAGTTTAGAATCAGTTTACCAACAGCCAATCAGATTGCCTTTTTCATCAACGTGCTTGGCCAAGTAATCAAAACAAATATGGCTGTGCACAGTGGAAGCTGTGTTGGCTTGGATGTTGAGGCAATTCAGCGACGATATCAAGACATCATACAACTCGCAAATATTCAGACCAAGGCTATTCAAGTTATGCTTAGTTTTGAGTCTGATGTGTTCGTTGTTGGTCGCGCTGGAAATGGTAAATAATTATGTTATTATGCTTATTATACCTTGTGACATCGAGCGTTGTAATAGTGTTTTCACCACTGGTGAGCACAGGCGCTTGGAACGTTTCTTGGATAATAAAAAGCAAGGTCGGTATACTTAGTCAGTTCTGGTACATTCGCCAACCACTCATATAATAACACAAGGTAGGAAAGCTTTTACACCATGACATCGAAATTGTCCAAAATTTTTCAAAATTGTATTTCGTCCTGCATCACACAGCCCAAGCATGATATCGGTAGAAACTATCGATCGACTTATGTTACCTTTATTTGAATTAAAAGGGGGAAATCCTGCGAAAATCAAAACACCAGAGAAAAATGCACAGCGCCTTCTACGCAACCATCAATATATTATGGCTTTTTTATCCCATGTTACTGAGCACAATTTTGAGATATGAAAAAATAATCCCATTTTTACCAATGTAAAAAATGCCTATTTTGATCATTTTTCACTACGTTTGGAACTCTTGTATCTCGGAAAATCGTTTAGTCATTATTCTGACAGTATGAACTCAAAATGATGAAAGTATTACAAAAAATGACATATAATCTTAATTTTCACTTGAATCTCCTTAAAATTCAGATTATTGAAAAGACTTTTCAAAGCTGGGTGATTGGTGCTGGGCTGTATCATTAACTTAGTGCAACCCTTGTAGAAACAACCACACGTACAGTATTAACTTGAAACAGAGTACAACTTGTTCTCTCACATACGCAGTTCATGATCGAACAAAAAAAACACAAGAAAAGTGAAACAAAAACCAATATAATTAAATAAAAAAAAATTAGTAAAAAAGAAAATTGGAAAAAAGAAAGCAATATTTGATTGCATTCATGATTATTGCTTTCCAAGAAATAAAAAAAATATATAACTATACGACCGTAGTCAGTCATGTCATGACATGACAGATAATGTCAGTACTACAGTGTTTTTGTTGTAATCATGGGTAGTAGAGACATAATTTCCATGTTCGATGTATTTAGTTTGATGTTTGTACTGTGCGATCATGGAAAAATGATTTGTATTAGTGTCATGTTCAATATATACTAGTATGATTTACATTTTTTTGTAACAGGCTACTATGCCAGTAGAACACAACGTGAAGCCAGCAGCAGTGAGTCTGATAGTGATAATGAATTATGTGCCGGTAGAACACAACGTGAAGTTAGCAACTGGTCGGGTGACCAATTCCAAAGTAGTAGACATTCTGATAATGGCGGCTTAAAGATGACTACAGCAGGTATGAATAATAATCTTAGTATGTTTTGGGAGGCTAATATTGCATTTGAATTTTTGCTTTTGATTGATTGACCATTTTTGTATAACAATAAATTGTAAAACTAATTTGTTCCTGTCTTTAACTTGTGTTTTGTTAGATTCACTTCTCTTTTCTTTTCTTTTTTTCAAGATTCCAACGCAGGGAACATTGTGTTAGGTGTAGGAGCAGTAGCGTTAGCGTCAGTAGCTGCAGTTGGTTTGTACAATTGGTGGAATTCAGGAAGCAAAACGACCGACAGCGAAAAGAAAAAAAACAAGCCTTAATTATTTATATGCAACACAATTGTTTTAATGTAATGCCTTAAGTATTCACTGGGTTTCAATTTTGCTTATTTCGCTGACTGGAAAATGCGCTAAATTAAAACCCAGTAAATATGTAAAATTTAGCATAAACACATCTAAATGAGGGAAATTTAAACCCAGTGAAAATTAGTCATTTTACTGTAGTACAATCAAAGCTGTTTCAGTGACCACTGTTATGTGATGACCAACTTGCCCATTGTGACCACTTTTGCGTTGCCCTAAAGCAATTTACATGTAAGGTGACGTGTATCTAAAGACCACCGGTCTATTGTGATCAGTGATCAATATTTTAACAGTGTGATCAAATAAACTTGTGGGAAGCCAAACTGATGTAAGATTATTTCATGCACAGTCTTTTACACTTGTTTCCAAACTGACATTTATCAAGTTAATGAAGGCAAATATGTCTATATTTATTAATTTTTCATCTTCAGATATCTGTTGACAAATTACCCCTTACATAATTTTGTATTCACAAATAAATCAACTGCTTATAAACTCATCAGTCTTTGAAGCACAATTTCTTTAACTACTGTGGAATACTTTATTTTCGCTGGAATTAATTTTTGCTGAAAAGACTTTTTGGGCGTTTTGTATGGAATTTATTTTCACTGATTTTTGATGAGTTTAATGTGAAATATGGGAAAAAAAAGTATATTCGCTGGATTTTATTTTCACGGAATCATCCCTTCAGCGAAAATAGCGAAAATAAATTACAAGCGAAAATAAAGTATTCTACAGTACGTTTGATAGCCACCATGCATACAGTTTACTGTACAACTGTTGAAATGATTTAATACTAGTTAATACATAACAAATTATATAATTAAATATATATATAAATTTGAATATTTTGATAAACGAATGAAGTTAATATACAGTTTGTGTTTGCGAAGCATACAATGGGAGTCGTTGCAGTCTGTCTGTCTTGTACAAACGTTGTGACGACTTCAATTTAACTTTACACTGACTTATGACGACAGAACCTACATTGTGACGTCCCTCACTATTTTCATAATTTATATTAATATTTAATCAAATTTAAGTTTGCATAGCTTAAGTTTAATGAAGGGAGAAAGTCAATTTATATCAATATTATAATTGTACCATACCTACCCCGTTTACTAAACATAAGCTTCACAAACATTTTATGTTAAGTCATGGGATATTAAAACTTGAATTAAAAACTCAATCCTATATAGGAACACGTTTTGATAGAGTTCATATCGCAGCTATATTAAAAGTTAATTCAACTATAGTAAAAGTGAATCCCATGTGTCTTGTCACAATGATGGTACGACGTGAAGGTGTGTGTATTTATGTGTGTCCGTCTGTTCTACTGATATCTCAAGAACCATATTTTAGTTTTTGGTGAACCTTAATGCATAGATGCTCATGCTCTGGGCTGATGCAGATTTGATTAGGTTTAGCTAGTTTTTAGCTGTTCCATGACTGTTTCACTGATATTCATCATTGGATTTTGATGTTCAACTCTGTACATAGCTGCTCTGAACTTAATGTGCAGATTTGATTATTTTTTGGTAAAAATATGTGCATGTTAATTGCCTAATTTGCATAATGATTAGTAAATTTTCGGCTTTTTCACTAAATATCTCAAGTACTAAACTTGGTACATAGATGTAATAGGACGATGTTTTTCGGTTAATACCTGTGCATAATAATTACCTAATTTGCATAATTAATAAGTTGTACATAGATGCTCTAGGAGTATCAGAGACTTGATAAGTTTTCGGTAAATATTTGTGCATATTAATCACCTACTTTGCCAATCTGATTAAAATCTGATGTAGTGTACAGGCTTTAATTATTTTGGCTATAAACTTATTTTAATTTTATTTTTTATAACTTTTGTTATTAATGCCTTTTTAATTTATTATTTTATTTTTATTTTGTGATTTTTTTTTAATTCCGCCTATGTAAGTCCCGTTCAAATCTCGCGTAAGTAACAGCCAATCACAGCACCCCTTTTATACAGGCTGTCTGTTGCTTACTTTTCAGTGTAGCGATACTCTACGGGCAATCTTTCTGTACATTATATTTTGCCCACTTGAATAAACCATTAATAGAAAATTGCTAGTATACCTTTATTTACATGTAACGTGCAGATAGACACACATAGAGACATGCATGTATGTCATTCACTGCGTTCTTTTATTCCAAGTTTATACTATGGTTAAGATAACATAAAACAAAAAAAAAACCAAAAAAAAAACCTGTGTAGACAAAATATGTAAACACATTAATAAGTACATTTGACTCAATGAAGTGTCAATATTATACAAATTTCAATAGGCTGTCTAGCTCAGGGACTACATGTACAATTTGATATCAGGGAGATATAAATACATATTTGTCAGAAAAACAGAAAGTTTATGCTGCTGGCAAACATGATAAATAAAAACATATTCATCTAAGAAATATAACTGCAATAAATCTCAGAAATACATTTTATAGAAATATACAAAATAGCTCACCCTGACTAGAACAACTCTAAATTGAGTGAAATGCAATGCTCTCCTCAGCTTCAGGTCGCCATTCACACAGCTCGAGCTCTATATGTCAAATACATGCAATTGTACACATTTTAGAAGATTATCAAGAAAAATGTGCTTGACTGACAATAAACTCATAAAAAAATGGGCATAGAATATATATCAAGAACTTTAGCAATGATATCTGAAGGGGATGTGACATTTTATATAAAGCAGAAGTACAATTCAAAAATGTCATAGACGATATGCATTGTCATAGACGATATGCATAAAGTTCAACACAAAATATTAAAGTTTCAAAAATATTTTAAATAACAACTTCAGTAACTTCAATTACAAAGATTAAACTTACCAGAAAAACATGAAATGGTTTTCAAACTTCTAGAGACTGATAATGATTGAAACTGGGTGAAATTGCAGACAGCAAAAGAAAAGTGTTTGCAAACAGAAGTTTACAAGATGGAGTCTGTCATGTCACATGACCTCGGCAAAAGAAGTGTTTTCTCAAAATTACAAAATACATTGAAATAATACATTACATATTCTCTACAGAAATTAATAATAAAAATAAAGAATTTACAATACATCTCAAAGGTAGAAATATGAATATTTAAAGAAAATATAAATAACACTCAAGGGTGAACAGCGCCCCCATACACTCAAGAAGGGTAAACAGCACTCTCACACACTTCCCTGCTTGAAGGTTGGTGCCCTCAACAACCAAACGATGAATAGAAATTACAGAACAGAAGTTTTGTAATAATCAAAAAGATTCATGATGACATGACCAGTTAACAACTAAACCAACATGCACTGGATCCACAAAGACGATCAAATAGAACAAATACAGTGGCTCCAAATGCAGATTGCGTTACGCTGTTGTGAAAGGGTCATTATCATACTAACACTTAAACATGTTCATTGAACACAAAGAAGAAATTACAAAGTACAAAGTTCAAATAGCAAATAACCCAATACAAATTACATTTGCGTTACATTACTGTGAAAGTTAAACATGGTTTATCCCAGATAACATCTGCATCATCAGCATATTGGACTGGGCCAAATTAGCATGGCTTTGAACCATATTTGCTAACATTTTAGGATCATATTTTACACACACAGAAGTTTCTTCGATGACTGATTTTGGTAAATTATGTGGGTTGGAATGTTGTCCAGCTGTAACACGAGTTGATCTTCGAGGTTCACTTATTACGTTTTCTGAACTAGTCAACTTTTCCGCTGATCTATCATGAGGAGTTTTATTAGCAATGGTTTCTGTTTTAAGGCAAATACTTGGTTGCTCAACCACTGTATCAGAAGGTATCAGAGGCTTTGTAGGTATGCTTGGATTAAACCTTTCATTGTTATCCACATTAACTTCAGCAGAAGGAGGAATAGTACGCAATTCACACCTGGTCTCACTATCAATACGAAAGTCACACTCTTCATCTTCAGAATCACTGTCAGATATTTTTTCAGACTTAACATCTTCTTCTGTGGCACTGCCAACTTCCATGTCTTTGACGAGACTTCTGGAATCTAGCAGCTCAGTTCGATGTACAGTCTTGCGCGGTAGCCTACCAGTGACAGGTTCCACTACATAAGTATTTCCACCAGTGTCAAGTCTTTCAATGACCATATATGGTTCAGGATTCCATTTATCTTGGATCTTATTGCGCCCTATCACTCTATTCTTTAAGAACACACGAGCACCAAGCTCCGAATCAGTTTTGTCAGCTTTACTATCATTCCTGACTCTTCTTCTTAGAGCTTCTTTCTCAGTCTTCCGTGAGGCCATTTCAAATGCATCTGTTAATCTTCTGTGATGATCGGCTATCCATCCATCTACCGAGCAATCACCCTTGCACACATCAATGCCAAGTAGATGATCGACAGGAAGTACAGGTTCTCTGCCAAAAAACAAATAGTGAGGGGAGTAGCCAGTAGATGAGTGTGGAGTACAGTTGTATGCATACACTAGCTCGGGTAAGTGCTCAGACCACTTTGACTTCTTCTTCGGAGGGAGTGTGCGCAATCGATCATGGAGAGTGCGATTAAATCGCTCACACTGTCCGTTGCCCTCTGGATGGTATGGAGTTGTGCGACTCTTTGTGATATTGTAGATGTTACAAAGTTCTCGAATAATTTTGCTTTCAAAATTACGGTCTTGATCACTATGAATTCTACGAGGTACTCCAAATCGAACAAACCAGTCACGAACTAAGACACGAGCTACTGTTGTCGCTTTCTGATCTCTGGTTGGTATTGCTTGAGTGAACTTGTTGAACACATCTGTGAGCACAAGAACATTCTCAACACCATTCGAGCTGGGTTCTAGTACAGTGTAGTCCATTGCAAGTATCTCCAATGGCTTTGAAGCAGTCAGGGATCCCATGGTGGGATGGAGCCTCTTCCCTGCTTTGGCCAAAGTACAACGTTGACATCTATTACAGTACTCAGCAATCTCTCCAACCATTCCTGGCCAGTAACATCTTTCTCTCACCAATGCTGTTGTCTTCTCAGCTGCCTGATGCCCAACCTGATCATGCACTGCATTCAACACATGGTTCTTGATCTGTTCTGGGAGCACTAGTTGTTTCACTTCTCTACCAGTGTCATGGACAATTCGATACAGCACACCTTCATCTTCCATGATTCGTTTCCAACACCGGAGCAACTTACGTGCTTGTTTGGTTTCCCTCATTAGCTGACGCTTAGTAGGAGGGTGCCTAGTTTTCCAGTAGAACCAAAGTCTGCTGATATTTTCATCTAGCATCTGCATACGTGATAAGTCGGTCTTAGAGATAGACGGCAAAGTAGAAATTGTCTTTGGCTCTGTGTCTTGAGTTCTAACGTGAACTTCTCTAAGCAACACTTTAGTAGACATCCTTTCAGAACATGCACGAATGGAGTCTTCAAGAACAGTGGAAACAGGAGTATCAAGAGCGTTTTCAGCAAAACGTTCACTTCTGATTTCCTCCAATGTAACAGATAAACAATCATCCCCATGACTAGTTTTTCTACTAAGAGCATCTGCATTTCCATTGCTCTTGCCGGACCTATATTTTACTGTGAAATTGAACTGTGCAAGGTCAGCTGCCCATCTAGTTTCGGTGGCACCTAGTTTCGCTGTTGTCAGGAAATAGCTTAATGGATTGTTATCAGTATAGACTACAAATTCAGCTCCAATAAGAAGATCTCTGTATTTTTCAGTGATTGCCCACTTTAATGCAAGCAACTCTAATTTCATACTGGAGTAGTTCTGCATATTGCGTTCATTAGGTTTTAAACTTCTACTAGAATACCCAAGTACAACAGTTTTATCACCTTGTTTCTGTGACAAAACAGCGCCCAACCCTAAAAAACTAGCATCAGTTTCTAAGATAAAGGGCTGTTTGAAATTAGGATAGCCCAAGACTGGAGGGGATGTCAGTGCATTTTTCAGTGCCATAAATGATTCTTCACAAGACTGGTTCCAACATTCATTGACATCACATGACCACCCCTTATTGGTAGTAACTCTTTTCTTCCTCCCTTTCTTTGACTTCCCTCTGACATCATCAGGCTTCTTTAGTAAGCTGTGGAGTGGGGCAGCCACTTTAGCATATTCTGGAATAAACCTCCTGTAATACCCAGACAATCCAAGAAACCCACGTAGTTCACGTTCTGATTTTGGCCTAGGCCACTCTTGAACTGCACGCACTTTCTCCGGATCTGGGGAAACACCATTACCAGACACCACATGACCCAGATAGCGTACTTTAGTGTGAAATAAATGACACTTTTCAGGCTTTACCTTGAGATTGAGCTTAGTCAAATGAGAAAGTACTATATCGAGTCTCGATAGAGTTTCTTCAAAAGTAGAACCAAAAACTAAAATGTCATCAAGATACACAAGAAGAGTCTGAAAATTGATATCACCAAATACTTTGTCCATCAACCTCATAAAGGTGGCAGGAGCATTACATAGACCAAATGGCATTTTGGTATACTCAAAAAGACCTCCTGTACCTGTACGGAATGCAGTCTTCTCAATGTCCTCCTCAGCAACCGGAAGTTGATTAAAACCATGTGCCAAATCCAGGCTACAGAAATATTTGGCGCCTCCAAGTACTTCTAAAGCTTCCTCTATCCTAGGTAAAGGATACGCATCTTTGTGAGTCTTCATATTCAAGGAGCGATAATCCACACATAACCTCAGCTTACCATTCTTCTTTTTTACTAAAACTATTGGTGATGCATAAGGGCTAGACGACTCTCTAATAACACCTCTCTCTAAAGATTTCTGTAAGTACTCCCTCACCTCATCCCAGTGATGTGGTGGGACTCTACGATGTGGTACTTTAACAGGCTTATCATCAGTGGTAATTATTCGATGCTGTACTAAATCACAAAATCCAATATCATCCTCATCCTTACTAAATGTGTTCTGATATTTATCAATCAGCATATTTAACTTGTTCTTCTGGACTTGACTGACATCACCAACATTCATTCTTGAGATAAGGTCTTGTACTTCAGGAGCTGTGACATCACTGCCTGGTGCTTCTGTCACTTGTACTTCATTTACATTCACAGCATGAAACCTAATAGTTGGCTCTAAAGAAACAGACTTAGCCACTCCCACTGGGGTGCGAGGGGTTAAATAAACATCACGATCACTGAAATTTGCAATTTGCATAGGCACCCTACCAGTATCAGTCACAGTCACATATGTTGCACCAATGGCCACTCCACTCTGCAACTCTGCAACATGAACTTCATTTCGCTCAAACAACACATTGTATGTCTGTCCAATGGGGGCAGGCCTGAGAGATCCATCAATTACACGTATAGAACGAGCAGGAATCAATACAGGTTTCTTCCCAGCAATTCTCACAGGTCTGTTCTCCACTGAAACTGCAAACACTTCTTCAGTGTTTACAAACGTTGGCTTGTAAGCTTCTAGTATATAAAGAAAGTTAATCTCATTCACACTAAGCCCAGTTTATATTTTCTCTCTAAAGTTATCGCCATACTACCCTACAAATTCATTTCTTATATCCCTAAAAACATTGGACCCTATAACACCAGGTACTCTTTTCTTTCGTGACTCAACAGGAGTATTGGTTGGGTCACGCACAACTAAGAAACCCAAATTATTAAATGTATGATTACAAATAGTAATAGACAGCTCCACATAACCAAGGTAGGGTATATCAAGGCCCTGAGAACCAGTTAACTTAATAAATGATGCAACATCTATTAACTCTGCTTTAACAAGATATTCTCTAAAAAACTGCTCCGTTACTGTTGAGACCTGGGCACCGGTGTCAAGTACACACACACCATCTGTACCTCCCAACTTTAGAACAGCTTCTGGACAATCTCCCACCACGCTATGTATAAATGAGCCTCCATCAATCCTAGTATCACCTACCACACTGCTCTCTGCAGCAGGCTGGTTTAGTTTAAATCTTGGGGTTTAGGCTTTGGTTTGGACTTGATCTGGTGATCTGGTGAGTTACATGTCCAACATCGAGGTTTATTGTCAGTTGACACAGGTGAACGATTCTCAGGTTTCACAAATTTCTGTACCATTGATGTGAGGGTATCAACTTGTTTTGAAAGCATAGACACCTGTTGAGCCAGTGCTGCAACTTCTCCATCACTTTTAGATTGGTCGTTTAATACCTCACGAACAGCAGCTTCACGTTTTGCTTTCAAAGATTTGCCCCTTTCAGTGTTTCATCCAGGGCGCGCGATTGCGCGATTCGCGCAAATACTTGAACTCAGCGCCGCCACTCAAAGGAGGACGGGGCGATCATCGCGCAAAATCGATCTTATTACCACTCCCAGCCACTCCCTCAAATGAGACGGAACACGCGTCTGACACACACTTTTTGGACTGAACCACTTACATAGCACGTATTGGGCACGAGTAATATTGCAAATGCAACATTGTATATCCTACGCGAGGGAAGTTAATTGCTTCCAGGGCAGTAGTGTGCGTGAATGCCACGTGCCTGGAATTGTTTTTGTTACATTTTATGATGTATATTCCATCAAAGCTCTTCCAAAAAATGTTGCCTTCCTGGTTGATACTAGTACGTGATGAATAAACTCTTACGTGTGATTGCGTGTGTGTTTTTTGTTGTTACATTTTATCAAGTAGATTCCATCAACGCTCCGTAAAAAACGGTGCTTCCCCTGTTAAATTTGTGATGAATAAACTATTTTGAAGTACGATTCCTTAATTATCCGAGGGAGTGAAATCATTGTTTTAATTTTTAATTAAACTTGTGACGTGATTCTGGTTTTCATTGAGCGCCAGTTTCAAATTTACGTTCTGTGTCCTGGTTTTCTGTGCGGCATCCTAGTTATTTACTACGTGAATATCATGAAAAGGGGTCGACTAATAACAACGTTTTTCAAGAAAAACGTCGATGAAAATGAAGACGAAGTCGACGAAAGCAATGATGCAAATAATGCAACGCAAAACGAAGAAACTGACAACGCTGTAGGACCTCTCGATCTGGAGTCATGTGTAGACCCGTCGTCGCCACCTGCTAAAAGGGGGAAGCAAAGTAATTTTCAGTCGTCATGGCTCAGTAAACCGGGATGGTCTGAATGGCTGGAACAACCGAAAGATGGCACGGGCATGAAGTGCAGAATATGTCTCAAATCTGGAAAGCGAAACCCATTCACTGACGCCGACGGTTGTAAAAACTACCGCACATCGACTGTTGCACGACACGCCAGCAGCGCTTTGCATTTGGAAGCTGTAAAAGCTACGATAATGCGAGCGGACATGGAAGCAGCCGTCTCTACCGTCCTTACCAAAAAGCAAGACGCCGTTATCACAGCAATGAAAACCGTATATTGGTTAGCTAAAGAGGCTATTGCTACCGATAAATATTCTTCATTATTAGAGTTATTGCGCGAGTCTGGTTGCGAACATGTTGGCAACTTGCAGGTTGGCGGTAATGCTACCTATCAGTCGTCCACGACAGCCGAAGACTTACAGCAAACAATTAGCGACGTTATAACAACTAAAGTCTCGAAACGTATTCAGAGCTGTGATATGTTCAGCATCCTTACAGACGAAAGCACTGATATATCGGTGACTGGGAGGCTGGTTATGTATATACGTATGGTAAATGAAGGATTCGATGTGGAATCTCATTTCCTCGGTAATTATCACCTCCTTGAAAAAGATGCGGCATCAATTACCGACAAACTGGTCGTCGCAGTGCAACAAAGAGAACTCGATGCTAGAAAAATGATGGGCCTGGGAAGTGACGGAGCATCGGTAATGGTAGGAAAAAATAATGGAGTTAGTGCCAAGCTAAAAGGAACAAACCCATTTTTAATAAATATTCATTGCGTCGCTCACCGACTTGCGCTATGTACCAGCCAAGCAGCCGGCGGTGTTGAATATTTAAAGCAGTACAGAGAAATTCTCACCAGTTTGTTTTATTATTTTAAGCAGTCTTCGCTCCGTTCATCACGATTTAAGGGGATAGAGAAAATTCTTGATAGCCCTGAGCTGAAGATAAAGGAGATTCACGCAGTGCGCTGGTTTGCATTTTACGATTCTTTGCAAACAGTCTACCGATCATGGAACGCACTTGTTACGTACTTCGATCAGAGTGTTCTACATAAAGATCCAAAAGGGGTTGGTTTACATAAGCAACTGACGCAATACAAGTTCGTCGCCATAACATGGTTTTTGATGGATGTCATTCCAATTGTAACTAAACTGAACTTAATATTTCAAAAGGACAGTTTAGACGTCGCGGCAATTAAACCTACCGTAGACACGACAGTCCAGCAACTGAAAGATGTACGTAGTGGATCTCTGCATGGGTATTATGAAGCCCAATTAAAAGAGCAAATCAATGAAGACGGCGAGCTTATGGGACACAAACTACAAAATCGTCAACACGTCGATTATGTTGAGAAGACCAAACGCGAATTCCTCGATAACCTTATCAAGAACATCGAAAGTCGTTTTCCAAATGATAGTACCAGTGTAGTATCGGCGTTTGATGTTCTCGCAATGCGTGACTTGTCATTCGTACCAGCTGACGAACTCTCCCACCACGGCAATGATAGAATCGAAGTACTGATTTGTCATTATGGCGAGACGAAGTACGACAGTCAAGGCAAGCCCTGCGACCCGATCATTGTCCCTGATGAGACCCGACACGAATGGTCCGTTGTGAAAAAGCTCGTCCTACAACAAGCTTATCCACGTGATAACCTATCATTGTTGTGGAAACTCATAAACAACAACCACCGTCAAACAGTGCCAAATTTGATCATCTTAGCGAAGATTGCCGTTACGCTGCCAGTTAACACGGCTATTTGCGAGAGGGGCTTCTCAGCCCAGAATAAAATCAAAACGTGTCTACGCAATAGAATTGAGGAGCGCGCATTGAATCGCCTGATGACCATTCTGATTGAAGGTCCCCCACTCAAGGATTTTGATTATGAGGAATCGCTTCGCCAGTGGAGAATCCAAAAATCGCGGCGCATATTCCTGAAAGAATAAATTTGTTTTGACCGGTTGCGTTGCCAATTCAACGTGCCCAAATTTCTAGTCGGCACGATCAAAAGATAAAATGTTGCAAACTTTTGCGTGTTTACGTTCACCTGTCAATCATTCCAACTATGTTACAGCTCTGTTTTTGTTTGAACCGTTCAGCTTGTTTCGTTCAGTTTGGCTGACTGTTTTTCTCCGCTTCAGAGCATTGATCAAATAAATCAGCACAGCAGTGGTACACAATTGATTGAGTTTCAGTATTTTCACCATGATGAGAAAATTTGCAAATAGAATAAATTAGCATATTTCTACCTAGATATTGCAGGCAAATAAAAAATCAGTGGTTCAAAAATCTCATAATATTGTGTCATCACAATTTATATTGTGTTTGCCATACTAATTTATTGAAATTATTTTTATTTGATACAATGAATATAAAATTTTTGACTAATGGTTTATTATTATCCAATTTTTTGTCAGTTAAATAATTTTATAACTTAAGTTGGTCCATGAAAATTGTTCTTAATATGACAGCAGTATAATTATTATTTGAATAGAAACATTAATATACTTACCCATGATATTCATAATTCCAACATATCCTTTTATGTTTATTGTATATTGTGTACCAAATATATTTACATTAAGTCACTCTGACTGATAAGGGTGAAAATATTTTATTGACCATGCACAAATTCAATTACTGTTTAGCCATGATGCAGCACAGGAACTGTAGTTATTAGTAACTAATAACTAATAATAATCTTCAGTGCATTTCAGATAGGTTTACTGTATTTGCATATTACAACGTCATTTGGTACAATATAGTATTGTCTTGAATCCACTCTCAGTTTTAGATAGACATGTACAATTATGTTAATAATACTTTACCGTTATACTCCCAACTTTAATAAAAAAATACAATACCCGTAACCTGTGTTAATAGCAAAATCTGTTTTGTCATCAATTTCCATTCCCCCCTTGACAAAGTGAAGTCCCCCTCAATTTTTACACCAAAGGGGGACAATCCCCCCTCATGGCTTCATCCTAGATGAAACACTGCCCTTTGACCCACCAATTTGATAACCTGGTCACGAGCATCGAAAAAACTAAGTTCTGGCTGATCTGCATTCAGTCTTCGTAACTCCATTCGCAAACTGTCATCTCGAACAGCTTCAGCTAAACGACTTTTTAACTGACTTTCTCTACCTGGTTTGAATGACGAATCTAGTTGTACGATTCTGTCATACAAACAAACTAACTGCAAGGAACATGCAATGATGTCTTCTCCATCAGACTGTGTATACGCAAAGAACTGTTGCTGTAGCTGGGGTAAACTATCACCGTCACCAAACACTCTTATAAGTATTGCAAATATCTTACTTGGATCACTTTTGACGGCATCTCCACGACCAAGTATCTCACGTCTGGCCTTACCAACAAGATGTTCAATGAGAAATGCAGCCTGTTCACTCACATCTAGTCTTCTGGAGGATATAACTGCTTGGGCATCTTCAATCCAGTCCTCTACTGACAGATCACTGGCTTTTTCAGGCTTGTCATGAAACCTGTCAAGTTTCCTACTCGGAGACATGTACACCACCTTTCCCATACCAGTACCAGAGTCTGCACTGACCTTAGATGTCTCTCGTTCCAAAGCAATCAGACGCTTTACCTCCATACTAGATGCTTCAGCATCTGCCCATGCTGCAGCCACTTCCTCATCTTTTTGTGTAACAGCCAACTCCAATGCTTTAATTCTCTGCAACATCCCTTGGACATCAGCCTCAGTAGCAGCTTGCTCTGTATCAGACATGATAGTAGGATATACAGCAAAAAGAAATTGTGAACCAGCAGTACACAAATAACATTAAACTAAAATAATCTACACTCAAGTACTAAATACATACAGTGTGACCTTAATAACAGATTATCACACAGTAAGGGATCCTATACTACTACATTCACACAATAACAGCTTCAAGTAAAATTTTTACAGTGCACCACGTGTAAAAACATACATTGCAACGATCTACTAAAAACAAGACTGAAAATTCTGTGAAATACACAAGTACTAAATAAAAATTCAAACAATTATTGTCAAACAAACTTCAATAAAAGAGTCTATTTAAAAGAGTTCACACAAACTTGTCTTTTCATCCTTGATGATGTGTCATCAGTCCAGGTTGAACATCAGTGTCTTCTATGAGAACACAGTAGCACAGTTCAGGTGAAATGTAGCACACCACCCAGGAAACACACTTTCAACTTGGCCTTAATTCTCTCTTCAAGTCAGGGTTTAAACCATGTAGAAGTCGCACTTGGATCCTGCCGACTACGCCAAAATGTAACGTGCAGATAGACACACATAGAGACACGCATGTATGTCATTCACTGCGTTCTTTTATTCCAAGTTCATACTATGGTTAAGATAACATAAAACAAAAACAAAACAAAAACCTGTGTAGACAAAATATGTAAAAACACATTAATAAGTACATTTGACTCAATGAAGTGTCAATATTATACACATTTCAATAGGCTGTCTAGCTCAGGGACTACATGTACAATTTGATATCAGGGAGATATAAATACATATTTGTCAGAAAAACAGAAAGTTTATGCTGCTGGCAAACATGATAAATAAAAACATATTCATCTAAGAAATATAACTGCAATAAATCTCAGAAATACATTTTATAGAAATATACAAAATAGCTCACCCTGACTAGAACAACTCTAAATCGAGTGAAATGCAATGCTCTCCTCAGCTTCAGGTCGCCATTCACACAGCTCGAGCTCTATATGTCAAATACATGCAATTGTACACATTTTAGAAGATTATCAAGAAAAATGTGCTTGACTGACAATAAACTCATAAAAAAATGGGCATAGAATATATATCAAGAACTTTAGCAATGATATCTGAAGGGGATGTGACATTTTATATAAAGCAGAAGTACAATTCAAAAATGTCATAGACGATATGCATTGTCATAGACGATATGCATAAAGTTCAACACAAAATATTAAAGTTTCAAAAATATTTTAAATAACAACTTCAGTAACTTCAATTACAAAGATTAAACTTACCAGAAAAACATGAAATGGTTTTCAAACTTCCAGAGACTGATAAAGATTGAAACTGGGTGAAATTGCAGACAGCAAAAGAAAAGTGTTTGCAAACAGAAGTTTACAAGATGGAGTCTGTCATGTCACATGACCTCGGCAAAAGAAGTGTTTTCTCAAAATTACAAAATACATTGAAATAATACATTACATATTCTCTACAGAAATTAATAATAAAAATAAAGAATTTACAATACATCTCAAAGGTAGAAATATGAATATTTAAAGAAAATATAAATAACACTCAAGGGTGAACAGCGCCCTCACACTCAAGAAGGGTGAACAGCGCCCCCATACACTCAAGAAGGGTAAACAGCACTCTCACATACAAAAGAAATTCCACAGCATTTTACAATTTTTGTCATTACATTGAATATTTTTTTTCACTTCCAACAAATGTGTACACTTCCTGATACATCTTCGCCAGCCAAGGTTCATTTATTCAGTCATCGCTTCAATTTTACATCAAACACTGAGCATAATTATCTAGAATGGAAGCAAAAAAATAAGTAAATCGTAATGATTAGAACACTGTAAACAGCTATAGTAAACAATACAAACTGTTTTTAAATTGTATAATGGTCACTGGCCCACGGCATCGACGCAGAAAATTGGAGCAAAAAAATATATCAATTGCGATGATTATGCACATTATTGTTTTAATTTGTGCCAATTCACAAAAAGCTTAACAATTGTTTTAGATAGTTTCCATTTTAGTCATCATAAAATGACGAAATAAATGGATAATATTAAATAGTTCAACAGAATTAATTTCTTAGAACAGTCTCTCATTGACTGAAGGGTTGTTGTATATAGCACATTCAAATCTTAAATGAGCCAAATCAAAAAAAAAAGTAGAACAAATTTACTATGACATAACTACGTTTTTGAACAAACTTAAATACTTGATTTCATCTTGATTGAAATGTGTTTTAACCACATTATCAAACATAGACATACAACATTGGTTAGTCGGTTTGTACACTTGGCACCTTGTACGACACCACAATGTGATCAATGTGGTTCTGTCAATGCTAATAAAGAAATAACCTCACACTCTATAAAAATAATCAAAAAATAATGAACAACATATTGCAGCTTATCATATGGTTATAAAGGAAGTGACATAAAAATATAACTTCCACACCCCACAATGGTATGAATGTGCGCAAGGACAATCACCTATATCCAATTCTGTCTAATAGGTGATTTTCCGTACAATTGCGAGATCTCGCGAGATGCATGAAAGACGCGCGTCGAACGTCTGCCGCAAAAATCGAACGATTTGATTTTGAACTAGAATTTCTTTATTTCGTAGCTTACATTGACCGGCCGATCTTCGACGGAGGAATATTGCTTCCGAATACCCTTACTTAATCGAAATTGCCTATCATCAAATGTGGACAGCACATTATTAAGCATGGAAATGTCCCCGAAATACTTTCGCGTTTGTCGAATCCCACGCGGTGTTTGACGCGACTACGACGCTATGACCTTTGTTTGTCCTGTTTTTACGTTCGATTCACGCATAACGCGTGATTCTCGCAGTGAATGGAAAATGGTCTATTATTGGGTAATCTGGTGTCCAATTCCGTTCATATGCACATGACAGACACTCTTTTGTAGCCATGTTTGTCACGTAATCAATAAATAATGTGAAGTGGATGGGAATTTGAAACTGATCTTTCTAGTGAGAAAGTTGAAAAGTGCGCTGAGTAGTTTGTAAAAGTAGAAAAGTTGTGCAAAAGCACGAGTGAACTGTAAATAGTGCATTTCCATCGATACCGCAAGAGAAATAGAAAAGGCAAGAAACCCCACAGTATACAACCATTCTAGATATTTGGTGGCCTGCTACAACATTTTGTTTCTAAGGTGCTTTTGTATGGTTTAAAATAAATAAAAACTAGATCAGTGTGAAACATGATAATAAAACTGAAAAAAGCTGGCATACAAAAAACAGATTGGATGTTTCGCGAACATATTGAAAATAAATTTAATTGATGGTCTTAATATGAAACGCACTGGTAGTAGAATGTGAATGAAACTAGTTGCCAAGAGCCGTGTATTTACACGTACTACAAATTCATCTACCGCAAGTGGCTCAACCAATGGGAAGAGGGAATGGTATATTGTCTCTGGATGACACTTATGGCTTGCCATAATGAGACCGTGGTGTACGATGTGAGAAACAGATAGTTCAATATTGTAAACTAATTTTACTACTAAGATAATAAGGATCACATGGAATAATTTATGACCCATGCACATGTCACACTAACTTGGAGACAAATAGCGCATGGGATAGTTCATGACCCAAACTTATATCACATTAGCTTAATTTAAGGGGACACAAGGTGCACGGAATAGTTCATGACCTGGAAACATGGCACACTAGCTTATGGGGACAAGGTGCGCACAGAATAGTTCATGACCCAGACACGTGTCACATCAGGACAAAGAGTATATGGAATAGTTCATGATACCACATATACACTAGCTTAAGAGGACAAAAAGTACCACAGTAGCTTAAGGGGCAAGGCATGCGCGATATAGTTCATGACATGAACACATACACTAGCTAAAGGGGGCAAGGCGTGCGCAGAATAGTTCATGACCTGAACATTTACCACACTAGCTTAAGTGGACAAAAAGCCACAGAATAGTCTGTCATGTGTTGGAATACATATCACACCAGCTTAAGGGGCCACATACCACACTAGCTTAAGGAGGAAAGGTGCGCATGGAATATTTCATGACCTGGACACATACCACACTAGCTTAAGGAGGAAAGGTGCGCATGGACTATTTCATGACCTGAACACATACCACACTAGCTTAAGGAGGCAAGGTGCGCATGGACTATTTCATGACCTGAACACATACCACACTAGCTTAAGGAGGCAAGGTGCGCATGGAATATTTCATGACCTGGACACATACCACACTAGCTTAAGGAGGCAAGGTGCGCATGGACTATTTCATGACCTGAACACATACCACACTAGCTTAAGGAGGAAAGGTGCGCATGGAATATTTCATGACCTGAACACATACCACACTAGCTTAAGGAGGAAAGGTGCGCATGGAATATTTCATGACCTGAACACATACCACACTAGCTTAAGGAGGAAAGGTGCGCATGGAATATTTCATGACCTGAACACATACCACACTAGCTTAAGGAGGAAAGGTGCGCATGGAATATTTCATGACCTGAACACATACCACACTAGCTTAAGGAGGAAAGGTGCGCATGGAATATTTCATGACCTGAACACATACCACACTAGCTTAAGGAGGCAAGGTGCGCATGAAATATTTCATGACCTGGACACATACCACACTAGCTTGAGGTGACAAAAAACACAAACTAGTTTATAAGCTGGACACAAATCAGAAGACAACTAGCGTGTGGGATTGTTCATGTTCAATATTGGAAACTAATTTTACTACTAAGTTAATAAGGATCACATGGAATAATTCATGACCCATGCACATATCACACTAACTTGAGGAGACAAATAGCGCATGGGATAGTTCATGACCCAAACTTATATCACATTAGCTTAAGGTAGCGAGACTATTATTTGTGTTGAAAATTACGATTTTCACATTTATTTATTAATTGACGAAAACCACTATAAACTTTCATATGATAAATTCAACATACCATAGAATGTCATGTAAGTTGGTTAAAATGTAGATTTTCTGAAGGGAAGCAAGGCAGCCTCCATAGTGTTTTGCAAAATCAACAACACAGTTTTAATCTGTGTGCCTATAAGTTTCAAAGATTAACTCAAGACAAAGCAATGTTAGGATGTGTTATCAGTAGCTTTCTGACACACAATGAGTGTTTCCAAACATTTGAGTGGTTTGTCTCCACCCATGTTTGTTTCACAGATTAGTCATTTGCATATGAATGTGTCAGACACAAGGTCACACAGCCACTGAAAAAAATCACTGATTTTGGTGTTTGCATCTGCCGATTTTATCGAATTATAGCTATTCTATTCCTTTATTTTTTGGTTTCCAATAGCCTTACACATTTGGATGTCCCTACGCATGTTAAAACAGACCTTGATGGGAAAACAAATCGCTTGTGCAGATAAACAAGCTTGAAAATCATTGCTGTGACTTCATGGACATTTTCTAGGAGTTTATGTTTTTCAAAATACAAGGTCTTTAACAAAAAATAATGTATACTTATTGTCGTCAGATTAACACCAAATTTTCACAGCTTTAAGGTGACAATGAGAGGAACTCGAATGTGTCCAGACAAACTATTTCATGGATTATTTACCAACGTGTTGTGGTTTGAGTTGGGGGCAATGCGACTAAAACAGAAATTAAAATTCAGCACACCACTTTTTAAAAAGCGTTGCTTGAATAAAACGGACCAGAAACATTCAATTTACCAGACTATTGAACAACTAGGAAAAGTGAAAAAAAAACTTCCTATCACCAGCATAACTGCGTAATTATTTTTTTCACAAAAAAGTATTTTTTCACCTTTGATTGAGTAACGCGTCGTAGAATGCAGATACGGGCATTTAAAACACATTTTTGAAAAGCTTGAAGTCTGGCGATTCCAAGAATATATATATTCCTGGGTCAATTTGTAGTCATTTAGTCACAATTTGAAGATGAATACAAGTATGCAAATGATAGTCCCGCTACCTTAAGTTAAGGGGACACAGGGCGCACAGAATAATTCATGACCTTGAAACATAGCACACTAGCTTAAGGGGACAAAGAGTGCACAGAGTAGTTCAAGACCCAGGCACTTATCACACTAGCTAAAGGAGAGAAATAGCGTGGCCGAGATTGTTCATGACTCCGAGCTTGTATAGTATTTATTGAAGTCGTATCCTAAAAATGGACATAGATCTAAGTACAATAAAGCATGGTTGTCATTCCATGTCAGAAACATTCAGAATAAAAAAAGAAGAAGATACAATAGTATAAAAAACTAAACTAAACACAACTAAAACAACAAACTTGCTCGAAAATGGGTTAGAAATGCAAATTAATAAAGTAAATGTTAGGATTACTTATTTAGATATCTGTGAGGCAGCTGTTTTTTTTAATTTGCTTTCTCTTATGTTGAAACATTCGTATATATATATATTTTGCTAGACATTTTAGCATGACAGTATTCTTTGTGCCTAGTATGTTGATAAAGCTTGTATCAGTGTTGCCCCCAGAACACTGTCTAATTGTGTTGAGAAGGATTTGTCTTTCACGTTTGTACAACTGACATTTTAACAGAAAGTGCTCTCCATCTTCAATATCATTTGTATTGCATACAGGACAGCTTCTTTCAGTAATGTCAATTTTATGGTATCTGTCCATTTCAATTTGTAACATATGTGCGCTTAATCTTAGTTTGGTCATTGATGATCTGTGTAGTGGGTTATTTACGGTCAGCAGATAATTTTAAAGTCCAAATTCAGTTTTTAATTTTCTATAAGTACGTAGTTTATTTCTGTGGTTAATACCTTTATTGTCATTTTTTAGAGAATCCCTACTGTTTATTTTGAAGTTTGTTTCAAGTGCTGTAGTAATATTATTTATTAGGTATTTGTTCTCATTAATCTTTACATTTTCCCACTCGTGTTCCATATTTAAGGTCTTTGAGAATTGTTTTAATACAATTGACCCAATTTTGGCTGTCTGAGTTATCCATATTGATTGCCAATCTGTATGCTTCATTTATGAGGCTGTTTTCAGGCATATTACGCAATCTCAACCAATATTGAAACATCTGCCTGATACATGTATCACATCAGCTTAAGTTAAGGGGACACAGAATAGTTCATGACCTTGAGTTCATGACCTTGAAACAAAGCACACTAGCTTAAGGAGACAAAGAAGACCCAGGCACTTATCACGGGATAGTTCATGACCCGAATTTATATCACATCGGCCTAAAGGGCAAGGTGTGCACGGAATAGTTCATGACCTGGACACATATCTCTCTAGCTTAAGGGGACAACAAGCACACAAACTAGTTCATGACCTGGACACAAATCAGAAGACAACTAGCGTGTGGGATTGTTTATGACCCAAACTTATATCACATCAGCTTAAGTTAAGGGGTCACAGGGCGCACAGAATAGTTCATGGCCTTGAAACATAGCATACTAGCTTAAGGGGACAAAGAGCCCACAGAATAGTTCAAGACCCATACACATATCACATCAGCTTAAGGGGACAAAGAGTGCACAGAATAGTTCAATACCCAGACACATATCACATCAGCTTAAGGGGACAAAGAGTGCACAGAATAGTTCAAGACTCAGGCACACTAGCTTAAGAAGAGCAATAGCGTGTGGGATTGTTCAAGATCCCAGACTTGTATCACATCAGCTTAAGTTGAGGGGACACAGGGTGCACAGAATAGTTCATGACCTTGAAACAAAGCACACTAGCTTAAGGAGACAAAGAAGACCCAGGTACTTATATCACACTAGCTTAAGGAGACACATAGCGCATGGGAGAGTTCATGGCCCGAATTTATATCACATCAACTAAAGGGAACAAGGTGTGCACGTAATAGTTCCTGACCTGGACACAAATCACACTAGCTTAAGGGAACAGAGAGCCACAGAATAGACTGTCATGTATTGGAATACATTATATTGTATTGAATGGTAGAATGGTAATCTGTATAGCCCCCCCCCCCGTGATGTTATGGGTTCACCAGGAAGTACGTGTATGTTAACAAATGGCTGGCTGAGTGTAGACAGTAAGACAATTTGTGACATTGTCCCGACCACATATCACACTAGCTTAGGGAGACAAAGAGCGCATGGGCTTTTGACCTGTACACGTATCACACTAGCTTAGGGAGACATAGAGCGCACAGGTTTATGACTTGTACACATATCACATTAGCTTAAGGGGACAAAGCGCACAGGTTTATGACCTGTACACATATCACATTAGCTTAGGAGGACAAAAGCACACAGTTGTATGACCTATACACATATTACACTAGCTTAAGATACACAGAATTTATCCAATTTCCAATAAATAGTACTTCCGGACAATATAAGGATATTGACTTAAAAACGTTGGGAGTCACCAGCTTAATTTTCGAGAAAATGATTGTTATATTTTAGTAGATAATGCCTATTTTGGCAGTATTATAACGCTTTTACCATACGTTCCTATGACCGAATTATTATGCCATATCTCAAATTATAATATGATGACATAGGCTGAAAAAATTCTATATTATGCATGGTGGGGTACTTTTTGTTGTCCTCAATTATTTCAAAAATCTTAGTTTTAAAAGCGTCTAAATATGCAATTTATGGGATTGTTTTAAAAATAGCGATTTTTGAAAAATATTAGGACAAGTTTCTCAAAATACATTACTGTAACACACAAAAGAATGCTATTTCATTGTCCCATGTGACACTGGCTTTATGATTTTACATAATAAACCAGTGAACATTGTCATGCGATTTATGACCAACTTTCTCAAAAATTATTAGTAAGCTTAAAGGGTCAAAGGAAACATCAAACTAGCTAAGGGAATAAAGTGCACAGAACAATTCACGACCTGGGCACATATCATCACATTGAAGGGGTCACAGTGCATCAGGCAGGAAAATAAACATGGATGGAAAAAATGGAGTGCTATGTAATTTACCGGGCGCAATTGAATACCAGGGTGTGGTATTTCGGGCGTTGTTAATAAAAAGAGTTCTCGAATCACCAAATATCGTGAAATGTCGTAATGATGGCGTGTTTGTTGTGAGCTATCCAAAAGCAGGTAAATTTTCAATTTATCAGGTGTTTATGTAAATCTGCCGTGTACCATGCACGGGTGTGCCATCTGTTCACAAAATGATTGATCTTACGAGTGTTCACATAATCTATAATACGTTGACTATAATAGTTCTTTCATTTCTTATTACCCTTGCATAATACAACAAGGTGGTTCAGATGGCTATAGCGAGTTTTCAGGTTCTGGAAATATTTGGCAAAGGTTAAAGGGCGGCAGTCGTCCTGCCGCGTCCTGTTCGATATGGGGCTCATAGCGACGTATACAACGGATGTAAAATACATTGTTTATTTACATGAAATTCGAACACGCGCTGCGCGACGACGACCGCACTTTAACTTTGAGGAATTTAGAAAATGAAAAAAATTAAGTATATAGTTTGCATGTTTTTTTTTTTATCTGTTCAGCAGATTATAACTGCAGAGCAGTAACTTTGTGGAACCCTCTCACCCGGCTCTCCCATATTCAGAAAATGCCCTCCTGCAATTGTTATGAAAGGTTTTTCACCCTGATTCATATGACATCTATGATAACTAGAGCATGCACAGAAGCTCACAACTGTGATTCAATGTTTATCCAGTTGTGTTACGGCCCGGGGGTCTACTTCCATAGAAGTGCAATACGGGTATCACGTTTTTTTGTTTGTTTAGAAGTGGATAGTCATTTATTAATGTTTTGGTTTAGAAGTGTGTAGCATCTATTTTCTGTTTCACTGGTTGCGAAAGTTGTGAGCTGTTTTTTTTTTTGCGTCCGATGTCTGTATCTTCATGGATTATGTCATTCTTTATTAACGCGCATGTAAAGTGTATATGGTATGAGTTAATGCCATGTAGGTCGCTGAAAACAGTTGGGGGTATATTCCACTTAAGATGAAAGTAGCCCCCCCCCCCTCGGGTGTTGCGGTTGTTGTTTTAATTGAAATGTTAATGTTCAATATACGTTTAGGTATTATCTAGTATTTATTTCTGAAATTTATGACCGCTGGGTTATCCATCTTTTTTATGGCAAATAAATCGATCCTGCCTATCTAGCATATCAGTGTTTGGACAAAATGTACTAATACATGGTTAGCAATAGAGATATTCATCGTTGATTGTTAGTTTCACCCATGACTTGTATCTATATTGCTTAAGTTAGAAAAATGCACAAATAATTTAACATAATTTCTCTCATTATATATTATAAACAATTATGAATAATGCATAACAAACTCCACTAAACATTGGTAAATAATTTAATTTTGATGTGCCAGAACTATTAGCATAACATACACTGAATCATTATGGTAATTCTATAAAAATTTATAAAATATTTTTCGGCTTTTTATGAAAAGTCAACAAACACACTAAGTTTGACATTATTGTTTGCGTCATTTAATTCACATTGGATAACATGCAACTAACTTGTCCCACAAACCTTCATGCTGTTTGTAACTGGTGATTCACTGGGAACTTCAATTTATCATAGACAGTGTTGTTTTTGATTATAAATATATATCCACGCACATAGGTACTTTGCTACTTCCTCAGTCCTTCATCTTTAATATCAATATTCAAATAAGGATACGATTATGCAATAAAGAATATTATTATTGTGACAATTGTTTATCGGAATAACGTGTCTTCCTCTTACATTGTCAGGCATAATTATTTAATCTATATTCAGTATAGAGGAATTATTCTCCTCACTTACCCCCAAGTCTATTTGTGAGGGGTGTGATAATTATATTACTAGTAAATACAAATCAATTTTAGGTAAACTGCTACTAAATTACAGTTTGAACTATTTTGTACATTATACAACTAAATATTGCATACATATCCATAGGACATAGGTCCAGGAAATAATGTCTCTATAAGATAATAGAGGATTCTATCCCAACGTGTTTTTTGTTAATTAACCAACATAAATAGCTACACAACATACATTACCTGTTTGTATATGTTTCATTTAGTCATTCGTTACCAACAATAGTCTCGACAACGCCTTAATGCAGTGAATTATGACAGAACCCACACTCTCCCCGTGACTTTCGTTGTGTATGAAAGTTATTTTCACGAGTGATGCAGTGTATCCTGCGGCCGTACTTTCACGAGCGAAGCGAACACTGGACTGGGTTTTTTCACTGCTAGAATGGGGTAGACAAGACAATAGTACTGAAAATGAAATACACATACACCAAACTATTAAGTTGAAGCTCCTGGTTTTAATACCTCTCAACATAATTACAAGAAATAAAGCACAGATCACAATGAATAAATTAACTAAACTAGGGGATTGTCTAGGGAAGTGTGCATTGGTGATAACTCACAGTTCCAGGATGTGGAAATTGATGACAGTCAATGGCTTCTGCAACACAACAACGAAGAAATACAGGAGTCGTGCTTGCAGAGGGACGCTGTTATTCTGGTGGGAACTGCTGATAGCAGGAGATCGAAGGGCAGTTCATACAAGACTCACAGAATGATGGCTGAAGCCTGTATCACTTGTCTCACAATATTGTAGCAGAAACACACAGGGTATTCAGATGAAATAGAGAGCCACAACTGTCTTCAGTCTAGCTTATTTATAACTAAATGGCCCGATTCAGGTACACCACCTGGGTTTCCACATGAGCCAATCAGAATGTGGTCTTGCTATCAAGTCAGTAGATCGTAAACATCATTTGTTTTGTAAATCACAAACACATCTGGTAGATTCAACATGATTGTCCTTCCAGAATTGTAAAAATCCTCTGTTATGTAAATCACAAGCACACCTAGTAGATTCTAATTGTCCTTCCAGAGTTGTAAAAATCCTGTTATATAAATCACAAGCACACCTAATAGATTCTAATTGTCCTTCCAGAGTTGTAAAATCCTCTGTTATATAAATCACAAGCACACCTAATAGATTCTAATTGTCCTTCCAGAGTTGTAATATCCTCTGTTATATAAATCACAAGCACACCTAGTAGATTCTAATTGTCCTTCCAGAGTTGTAAACAAGTATGACCTGTCAATCACCTTTATGACAGTTATCACATGGCAACGCACACCAATTCTTCCCATGATTCTATGCACACTTCTATTTGCATGGTTTTAGGTAATATATAAACACACAAAATAAAGGATGCTGACAGAGTGCACAACTTTATATATCGAACTACTAATTGATTGGGTGGTAGTCACGTGCAACGAATTATTTGAAAATGTGCGATTAAGCTTTTTACACTACAACCGTAAACGTTATTGGCAATTTTCTGTTCGATATAACAACGAAGAGAATTAATAAAAAACAACAATTCACTAAGACGACTAACAGCGTCGCTAAATTAATATGTTTGAATAATTGTTAAATAACAGTTATTGCACTTAGTTCACACTTGTTTATAAAATGAAGAACTAAGAAACACCAGGGTTGTTATAAATGAAAATTAAACTGCAGTACTACTTTTGTTTCATTTTGGTATATAATTGTCTAATTATCTAAATAATAAAGTCTCTTTATGTTTATTGAATGGCATTTTTACTTCCGACTCAACAATAATGTACATTATTTAATCAGTATATGGTATTTGACATTATTACTCGAATTACATGTATGTAAATTATGTGCACGTTATTAAAGTGACTGAAGCAAGAGTATTTTCAAATTTATTTGCAACTTGAGTTGAAATTATAATTCCAATTATTTGTCATCTAATGTCTAAGACTTAACTCATTCTTTATGTTTCTCGTCATTATGCAGGAACTACTAACTACATTCTGTCACTTATAATGAATGGTGGCAATGTTGATGCACACCTTGCTGTATCACAACCAAAACGTAATCCCATGGTGAAGTCTCACCTACCCACGTACTTATGTGATTAGTAGATTTGAAGTACATTTAACAGTACTGTTCTATAATGAATTATTAACCCGGACTCCCAATATTTCATCACAATTTTATAAGCCTGATTCAATGTAGACGCCTGGTAGTAATTCTTTTGATTTGAATAGTAATATTTATTGATTAAACAGCTGTGGTCGCCGTGCAATGTAACGCTCTGTATGCGTACACACAAGGGTTCCATATAGAGCTTAAAGCGATGCGACGACCACCGACATTTGAATATCTATATGATTTATTCACGGGGTAAGTCAACATTGGGGGAACATTATGTTGTACTTCTTCGCAAGGCAAGGTTCACATATTTTGCCTTCGCCTCACCAAGGACGACATCGGTTTCAGTGAAACCGTACAAATCGGACGATGTCTGTTGTGTTGTAGTCAGCTGTATTTTGAAATATTAAGTCAAAAATTGTGCAAATACATCTATAATATAATATAATATAATATAATATAATATAATATAATATAATATAATATAATATAATATAATATAATATAATATAATATAATATAATATAATATAATATAATATAATATAATATAATATAATATAATATAATAAAACCCATAATTTGAAAATAACAATAGGCAAAGAGATACTTAGATGTCAGTAAAGGTGTTTTTGTGCAATTTTGCCTATTTTTGTTTTTGTGAAACCTACTCAACATGTGTCCATGTGTCTCCTGAGATTTGCACTCTAACGATTTTTGAATATTTGAAATTGGTTTAGATTATCTAGTCGCGATTTTAGGACATACCATATCTAAGTGATACAAGTACTCGCTACGAAACGGTACAACTGTATAGATTATAACATTAACATGGTCAATATAATATGTGAGAATTATTCTCACATTTAGTTAGTAGAAGGGTAAGGTGTTTCTATTAAACTATTTGAAGTGCGTGACTTTTAGCATTCTTCGAATAAAAATGAGTGACGGACTACTCGTATAATCATGTGTACTGCGTTGACAAAACACTCAAGGTGGCGTCACCTAAACCAATGTGGCAGCTTGATTAAATAAATCAGGGGTAGATATATCAGATACTGTGCTGTAATTGTTTCACTAATTCCACGAATAAAGTAACTATATAAAACACTGTTTACGAAATGTTCACAGAATTGTGAGGTTGGTGTTATATATCTTGAAGTTTCTCCATATGTTTCTTCCAAGGTTTCTGAATGTCGATGCTTATATGAATGTACCTCCTATGAAAATACTGTCAACCTTTCATAGAACGTATACCATCACCTTGTCTCATCCAGTCTCATCTTCCTTATCAATTATTTTCTCTGCATACAATTGAAAAGAAGTGCAAGGTACAGTTTACGGTATCCTTATGCATCTGCATAGACACATTTCTAAAAAAAACATGTGTACTCATTTTACCGTGGCAGTACACAATTGGTACACCTAATATTTTTGCAAGGTGTACACAAAGAAAAAAATCACTATCTAGAAATTACTTAATCAATTAATAATTTTCCCTTTTTGCCAAGATACAAATTTTGTAAAGCTGAAAGATGTTCGTGATACTATTCTTATGCGCACACAGCTGATAAAATTCTTGTGCATTCATAAGTAAATGTTGAAGAATATCGATTTAAAATGTCTAATTAGCAATCAATCTGTATTATAAACTGAAATGCCCACATAGTGAAACAGTTTTTTAAAAAAAAAAGTTTATATGTATTTTAAGTTGTACAAAATTTGTTTAGTTCATATCAAATTTTCAGTTAAAATGGTATTACTGTTAAGATTGTTGATATTTTTTTATCGTATTAACTTTTTCAGTCTGTTGTATTTCATCAGAAAATGGAAAATAGCGATAGTACTCGGCCGATAATATGTATTGCAACTTCGGTCTATATTTGTTGGCCAATATTGAAGCCACGATGGTAGAGTATACAACGTTATCAAACATTCCAACAATCTCGAAAAGAAAGATTACGGGTATTTGAATATTTATGGTTTGCCGACAAAATCCAACAAGTAGGACATATCATGTTCATTTGTATCACTATTGAGTAATGTTAAAGTAGATAAACGACTGTAAGTTTGCAAACAGACCGGTATTTACTGCATACATGAATAGGCTTTACGCGAACAGTAACATGTAGAAAGTCATAATTTTTTGGGTTTTCACTACAGCATTGACTTCACTGTGATCAATTTCACCACTACTCTAATAAGTCCATTCTCCGTCCACTGCGAGATCCCGCCTTATGCGTGAAATCGAACGTGAAACAGAACAAACAAAGGTCGAAGTGTCGTAATGGTGTCAAAACATCGCGTTGGATTCGAAAAATACGCAATTATTTTAGGTATATTCCCATGCTCAAGAATGTGCTATACAGAGACAGCTGAAGTAAAGGTATCCCAGCGCCATATTCCCATATGAAAAATTCGACATTGAGCTATAAACAACCAATAATATTACTTCAATATTGCTGTTTTTGTCACAGGAAATAATATGAGGTTGTTACGAGGATACTCCAAAGTATGCACGAAGTCAGTACAGCGGCAGTATCACGCAGCGGAGGTCGATGCGACGGAGTGCTGTCTACCTCTTAACTTTATTACTATACATCTTTTCCTTCCAATCATGGGAATGCTGAAAGTCTAGAACAGAATCAGCAAACCCTGGTAGCAGCCATGTTTGTTTTTTATTATTAGACGACGCTTACGCGCATGACCATTCCATATTTGGAATTCGCATTTCCTTATATGGTAAGATGAAAATACTCCGTAAATTACCGCAAGCAGTAACTTATGGCGTTACGGTGACAGATGTATAATAATAAATTATATCACAACCATTCACAATTTGTACGTTTCCACTCTATAGGATATGAGGAAAGGTCTTCTTTATAGGACTCAATAATAAATAAAATATAGTTTCGGAACCGTTCATTATTTAAGACCTACCAAAATGATATGTCGAAACCCAACTGTGAAAGGGTTATAGGCGAAAGCAATGGCGCTTTTAACAGAAATGCTGCAAGAATGGAACTTTAATCGAATGTACTTTTTTTAATTATTACTGTAATGCGATTACTATCCCAAACTGAATTCTCCATTTTTGTCTCAGTAATATTTATTTTAATATTTAGTTTCGACTACCATTCAACAGTGTACATCGCCAAGGCCAAAAACGGTGCCTTCATCAACTTTGGGCGACTATTTTGTTCACATTTTCGCCAACATAAGGGGTCCTGACATAACCATATTGTATTGATTCAATAATAATGGACGAGAAGCTTATCGCACCGGGCACTATTGAATACAAGGGTATAACGTTACCCGAAATCGTTAACACAAAGATTCTAGAATCACCAGATATCGTGAAATGTCGCGACGATGACGTGTTTGTTGTGAGCTATCCGAAAGCAGGTATGTTCATTTTCCTAGGACTGTAACTGTAGTGCCTGAATTCATATACCTCTCTATAACTAGTACGACCTCGTCAAGTTGTTCTCGTCATTGTTGAGTCTATATTGAAATCTAACAATGGAGGCGCCCAGTTTCTTTCAAGCCTTGCTGTTTGAAAAAAGCTTCCATAAAGTTCTCGTTGAATTGTTTTCACCTGACCTAAATCGCTAACTAACTAACTAACTAACTAACTAAATTGGATATATGAGACTGTGGATATTACTGGGTGGAGACTTCGTCCATGAAATGTCAAGATGCAAAAACAATGCATGGCCAATAAACTAAGTAGGATTATTGACCGGGTCGAGTGCCTTTAATTGCCGTGTGTCTATGTTTCATTGACTTGTGGTTGTGTAGAGTGAATGTACTCGAGTAAAATTATAACATTACACGCCGTCACACACAATGTGATATCGACCTTTGAGTTCTTTCACGTGGATTAAGGTCACGTGATTGAAACATACACAAGCTCTGCTTCCACAACATATATGACTCAGACAGACGCTCGTGACATGCTTTGCTAAGACGGTTCGGATCGTAACTCTGATAAAGCATCGCACTATAGCTTGCATTGCTCAACAGTTCCTGTGAAGCGAAGACTATGAGGCTTTAGGTATAATAAACATGATTTGTTTGTGAATTTAATATTTAATATGTTCAAAACTGCATCTTGATAAAAAAGTATCGTGTTTATTTATCTGAAACAGAAATCTTTATTTTTGGCACTAAATATGGTAGTCCGATGACGATATTCAAACTTCTAGTACGCATGCGCTTCGAACGTTTGGATGTAAATTAGGAGCGTTTTTAATTATCCCATCGAATAGGCGCGGGCATGGAGTTATGTATAACATATTGATAGGAAAAATATGAATATTCATATGACGGTGTCGAATGTTTATCATAACATTAAAATAAACAGTTTTGTCATTCATAAAAGTATGTAAGTTGGAAATTGGACCTCTAAAAGACAACGGTGAGGGCGCTTTGACTTAAAATTTGGCGCCAGGAAATGCTCTAACGTTTTGCTAAAATGACCGGAACTGCCACAGTTTGGGTCAAATAAATAGGCTAGACCATAAAGGGGGGGGGGCAGCGGCTTATACCTGTATACCTTAAATATGGAAGTACCCCATCCAGGTATTGCCTCCAACTTGAATTAATTAACCATATTCAAGTCAACCCGATGAAAGTGATGTGTGGCGTAGCGTACCTACATGCCACAGGTCGGCAGATATACGAATGTCCCTAGAACAAATATGTAACATAAGTGAATTGAAGACGAAATTCACTTTCTGCTCAATAATCCTATATATTGCAATATACTGTTTTAACCTATCTGTTAAATAAATAGTTTATTGATTCTACACTCGACACCGTGAGAAGCACATGTTTGTTGCATAGAAATTAATTAATATATGAAATGTATGACTGCGACTTTTGTTTAACGATCTATGTTTAGGTATGTTATTTCCACTTTGCTCTCTGAATATTGAATTAGATTTAGTCATCTGATCTGTATTTTGTATTGTCTTTTTTTACTGAAATCAAATATCAACGTAGGAACAACATGGGCAATTGAGATTGTGTCTCTCATAATGAATGGTGGCGATGTTGATGCAAACCACGCTGTACCACAACCAGAACGTAATCCCATGGTGGAGTCTTATATCTCTCGGTAAGACACTTGAATTGCCGAACAAATTATTTTGTTTGCTACAATAGCCTTCTTTCGAACATTTCATTGCAGATCTGAATACGATGGAGATAAAAATCGACTGTTGTCAGTAGCTGACAGTAGAAATGGAATGGCATTTATTTGAGAAAGTTAAAATATTTTATCAGTTTATTTTTGTACTACACATCATCGACCCCTTTCACAGTTGGGTTACATCGAAGACAAAAAGTTTAATGTAATATTAATGGTAATATCATGGTGACATTATTAAACAAATGACACTATCCAAATGTCAATATTTAACCATGGCTATGAATAAGGGACACAAAGTGAACGAAAACATATGCACTATGCAGCAATGATTACGTTGGAAAATGATTGCTTCTGACATCGACGTGTTAAAGTTGAATCGTGATACCATAATTCTATCCTACAGACCAATGCAACTATTTATGCATATCATGAAACTGTTACAGTGGATTCTACCACGTTTCCTACACCTTGAAAACTATGTATTTGTACCCCCAATCCATGCAGTATCTGCATTCGATGGACTGCGACAAATAGAGCGAATACCTTCACCAAGACTCATCAAGTCACATCTACCGTACCAATTCTTTCCTTCACAAGCACTCGAAAAGAAATGCAAGGTATAGTATATGAGAACTTCTTGCACCCTGATATCAAGTTGAACAATGACAACTGTCTTTACTCTGCCTTAACTTATTATTTGAAACGTTCAGACCGTACGTTTATTACCATAATCCCACACACGTGTCTCAGTTATTCTGCATATTGTACACTCATATGATTGTATTCACAGCGTAGTTCATTATTCATGTGAAACCCAGCCCCACAGAAACAAATTAATCGCTCCGTGTGTTCAGTCCAATGATCCGAGATTACATCTAACTCCCCGCGAACACTTATCCATTCAGTCAACAAATTATAAAGGGGCGAATCGGAAATAAAGGTAATGCTCTCATACATGTTGCTAGGAAGGAACAAACAAGCTTCATTTTTTCACGTTTCCTTCTAAATATTTTGTATTTATAGATTCAAAAACACCGTATATTTTTTTTTTACAGATTATCTATGTTGCTCGTAACCCCAAAGACACAGCAGTATCGCTATACTATATGATGCAACTTATGCCTGTGGTTGGAAATCACATTAAGTCTTGGAACCATTTTTATCAGTTATTTGTCAGTGGTAAAGGTAAGAAAAATCATAATCCGTTTAACATTAAATGATAGCATATGTACTATAGTAACGTTTGTTTTAATCACATTATATTATATTGGCACAATTCCATCAAGCTTAAACAAATACACAAATATATTGAAACAGTATAAGTCGATTTCCGGTCATGATTGATCACTCATTACGGCAAAAGCAAAAAATCGTACATAATATAGTGTGTTTGTCGTCTGTATGTTCCAATGACGTGATGAAAGTTGACACTGCATGCAATCTTTGTCTAATCAACAATCTATCGATTAACAACACATCAATCGTTATAATTCAAACTAAGCTCTGATTCTCAACTACTAATGAATGAGTTCTCTACTGGATGTTAGCTGACTGACTGACTGGCCCAACGTATGACTATAGACTGACGGTGCTTGACCCAGTGCGTACCAATACACTGCCTTACTAAGTGTTCTTCAAACCACCAGTGCGTCATTTTCCTATTTGTTTAGCTGGTTGCCTACTGAGAGACCGTCATATTTCGGTCGAGAACATTTGGCTATATTCTCAAACATTGCGTAATGTGGTAAAAATACAGAACATCTTCTAGCCACTTAAACAATACATCGATTTAATAAATTTAAATATATGAACTAACTAAAGTAAAAATAAACACATTTCTGATAATAGTACAGTTTAATGTATCAAATTTCGTGTAATAATTGTATACGCCACTGTAATTGTAGGCGGATTTGGTGACTGGTTTGATCACGTGTTGGATTGGCATAAACACGAAGAAGAAGATAATATTATATTTCTAAAGTATGAAGATATGAAGAAGGTTAGATCATGTATATGTAGAAAGTGTAACTTAAATTTGTTGGCATGATATACCTCGTTGTACTGTAACAGAAATATTTTTTGTGATGTTGCTGAACAATTCATTACGGAAATATAGCAAGGATGCAACATTTACAGAATGTTAAACTCATGTCTGCATCCAATGTAAACGGTGAACAACACTTTCATGACAATTATTAAAAAATCTTGATAGTGAATAGATTACTTGCTATACAATGTCATATGTGAACAATTGCGGTCAGGGACAAATTTTGATATAAAGGTATTATTACTATGATCACTGATTACGAAGTTAATACTGGCACACCAATGGCAAAAATAAGACATGACACGCTCAATTAGATCATTTATTTGATTTTTTGGAAACTCGAGATAATAAAACAATTTGACGGGGAGTATATTTTCAAAAAAATAAAAAGAGAATATGGAAGATAGACGTTTCAGTAGTTTACCCTATGCTATTACACGAACAAAATCTACTGTGCGTCCACGTCGAACTTATTTACGTACTAGTATATGAAACTGAATTGTTCACACCGTAGTGGTGATGTGGTCACCTCCTTGCTTCGATCCTTGACTAAATATTATTATCAGCAGTATGGTAGGAAATATCACAGTTGGTCAGAATGTTATCAGTTATTAACTCATTATATAAAATGTGTGTTAATATTACATGTTTTGCAGTTACCAATCACGTAATACTGTGATTTATAATACAAAAACGGAACACGGATTGCAGTTTACGTTCTATTTATCAAATAATATATTTAATTAACTCAGGCGAAATGTTTATAATATTACTTTGATTATCATTCTACTTTAATTTGTAGGATATCAGGGCTACTATAAAGAAAATTGCTCTGTTCCTAGATATTGAAGTCACCGATGACGTCATGCAAATAATTGTGGAATATTCTACAATTAAGAAAATGAAGGAAAACAAGTCAGTAAACCTTATGGAAAAAAAAGTTGACAACCAAACTGTTAGCTTTGTCCGCAAAGGTAATTATATCAATGGGTGAACCGTTGTAACAATTAATATTAACAATTAATTAATATGTTTTTACAAAAATGTTGCAACATAATATATATATTGATTTGAATTCGAATATATTATCGTGTTAAAAATAATGAATTCACTCACTCACTAACTAACTAGAGTATGTTTATTTAGTTACATTACATGAGGCCATAACGAGTATACCGTATTATGTAACTCACATGATTTGCCTTATCTGGACGATACCTAAAATAAATTTTCCCTTATCATTATCTTAAATGATTATAGCAATTATTGAGGTCAACACAGTGCTGAAATGTCATATCGAATCGAATGCTAACCATGTCACATATAGATTTTTTTGCAAAGAATACCATTTTGTAATCCACCCCAACAACACACAGAGAGTTTTTATACCAGTATGATTCACGTGTGCGAACGGACAACATTCTGGTAGTAACACGCCTTCACTGTGGAGAGTGACATTCTATATATATGTATTTAGAAGAGCCGGGGAAAAACTAAATCTTACCGTTTTCTATTATAGGGATCGTCGGTGACTGGGTAAATCATTTTACTGTGGCTCAGAACGCACAATTCGAGAAGATGTATGAAAGCCGAATGAAAGACTCGGGATTAGTTTTTGAGTGGTAAACAACAACAACAACAACAACAACAACAACAACAACAACATACTTCTCCTTGGTATATCTCTCATCACTGCATTGTAAGGAAATGCTTTTATTTTGTTTGCAAGTGTATTGAATTTGATTCGAAACAGTATTTAATCAATGTCAGATTCAATATTGCGGTTATTCATAACATTACATAACAAATATAAAAAAACTACTAACATGTAGACAAATGTAAGTTGTCAATCATAAATCTAAGGGTTGGTTATCGTACTTAAATAAAACATATTGAAAAGCAAGCATGCTATCCCTTGCAATTTACTGATAGAATTATATGTGTGTTTATATATTACTATTGCACACCATTTAGCTGTGTTAATTCAATGGTAAAACCTGACATGTTACCATTGCGACATTTGGCAGGAATCGAACTCCCTCCTTCTGACAACAAGTACTTGGAAACATGGAATAGTTATTGGGCGTACATTCCAGCGGGATCTCACTTTTTTGCCCTTTAAACAGTCATCACGTCCACAGGCCAGCGAAACAGTGGATGTATTAACGGGGGGAAATCAAGCACACTGTGTGAGGCAAAACAAATCTCGTGTTAGTTACTTATCAATGGGTAAACTATTTTCATTTGTTGCAAACACAAAATCGTATTTACATGTGTTGCCATGTCTGAGCAAAACCTATAATTAACTTCCGTTCTCCCATATTGTAAAAGATAATTGTAGTAAATTAATAACAATTCTCATCTATTGACACCATCCATTTCCAAACCACTGTTTTCAGTAATTACATACCCACTTCTAGACCAACATGTTAGTCTAATTTCAGTACTGCAACACGAATGCGCAGTGACAAACGAAAATGTCATACAATATATAATATACCAAGTTCTAAACATATACGCCACTATCTGTTTGAAAACCAATGACGTTCAGAGACGGATCCAGAATAACAGTTTTCAGGCGTTTTTCGCCAAGAATATTTGGAGATTTCACTAACCTTTCAAATTTACAAATATCCGACCAACTTCTAGATCATGAATTTGTCAATACTGATACGCACTTCTATACCAACTGGTATGCAAATGATACCCGTATATATAATACCCGGAAAGCATGCTGATAGCAAAACGTTATCAGTGACATTGTAGTAGAAATGATAACTATCAAAAATTACAATATCGGTACACATGAGGAAACAGAGAGAGGATTCTAATGCGCGATGGACATAGGTATTTAGAAGGTTTGATGAATGACCAATCCTTTGTATTACATGCATATTTTGGGCGGTAAGCAACGGAATACATATATCCAACCGTCCACATCCTGACTGAGATTTAAATCACATCGACTAGTTCAGATGTCATACACTGACATTGTCACCGATTTCATTATTGTGTTGACAAATCCTAAAGCAGGAAAATCACACAGGGACAATTCTTTTTTTAAACAGCGATTTACGCATCATTGATTTATGTTGCCAATATTTTCTCTTTCATCAAATGGGTCGCCAGATTCTTTGAAAGCATTTAAAAGTAATAACTGCGATGGACTATTTGCGTGGTGAAAAGCTATTCCTAAATTGTATAAATAAAAAATATGTGCCAGGGTACGAAGACTAAAATTAAAATCGTGCTTCTAACTATATCAAGCTTGACTAACCTAGGGGACCCGTCATGCCGTTAATATAGATGCACTGAATAATGGACGATAAGGTTATAGTACCGGGCACTATTGAATACCAGGGTGCAGCATTTCAAGACATCGTTAATATAAAAATTCTCGATTCACCAGATATCGTGAATTGTCGTGATGATGACGTGTTTGTTGTGAGCTATCCGAAAGCAGGTATGTTAATTTTAGTGCGAGTGTAACGGTGTTGGGTTTCTACACGCTCTTACAAACACGCGTAAGATAACCTATCACATATAGTTCGGCATTGCTACTGATAATTCCCTATTAGTATTCTGTTATATGTTGACATGTGAGATCAATGTTTATGTCATCATAAGAGCCATGACAAAAACATTTACATACGATGAAACCATTGAATTCTTTCAAGCTTCAACATGGACACGATGAGGATCACATGACTGTATATCTGCATCTAGATCTGCTACGTCAATGATCTACACAGGTACCATGTGACCCATGACCTGACTGGTACCTATCAAACAGTATTACTCAAAGTTATCCATATTGACGGTTGCCATATTCATCTTGGTTACTATGACGATATACACTGTTTCGGGGATGTTATGGCATGTAACACATTTTGTAATCGAGACATACTATAAAAATACGTCTACTTTCACCGTGGTTAAAAAGAACAATTATTACCAAAACACGTGTGTAGTCACGCAAGTGTCAGCACCAGAAAATATACATTTTTGGAAGTGAGCAAAATATATAAAATGATGCGTTCCACGGTCAATCACTTTTATATATGTTTATGTCCGTAACACATTGAAATGCATTTTCGAACCACTACCCTCCACCAATGGCGGAGTATTGAACTTCATAAGGCCACACGGTGTTACGCCACGTGTTTTGATTTCCAGTTGTACGCATTGTAAGAGTACATACTATTATTTGGTGGTCAGTTAGTTAGGCCAATGACGTATCTCGTATACGCGAGGTTTTAATGCGAATCCCGGATTATAGATTAATTTCTCTTTGCTCGATTTTGTTAGTTCTGCTGGGCATAATATCAGATATACTAATCCATAAATCTCCTATAAATAAATAAACATTATAATAAAACATTTATGTCTTCTAACAATGTGCCTAATTCTCACCAAATAGTGTTGAAAAAACTCAGAAAACACATTTCCAAAAATACTAAACCACTACTGTTTTGATTTTAATTCAAAATCTGACACACGTGTTGTTAATTCAAACAGTGCGTTTCATTAACAAACTGGGAAGTGCGACCCCAATTTACAGTATATGACAGCTTAATTATCGTGTTATTAAACCTTCATCTCAGGTACCAGGGATCGGGGAGTTCGCAACCTTTCGGCTGAACAAAGACACACACACATGTAGAATACGTGTCAACTCTAGACTCTGTCGCTCTGTGGGAACTGCCAAGACTGGCTCGCCCCCCCCGTGGAGTCCTCGCCACGTCTCTGCTCGTGTGACCAGCTCCCACGACTGACCAAGACTACTCTTTATTCACTTCTCCAAACCTTAACCAATTACAGGGGAGTTTAAAAGCTTAAGGCGTAGCCTTCACACATTCTACTCACATGTAGCCACACAAAGTATATAACACGTCATATCTACTGATTAATCGTCTGCTATATCGGGAAACTACACATATCAAACTGTCAGATTTAGTTCCAGTCAATGATTTCAGTTCCGACCAAGACGCCGCATAGGTCTAAATGGTGACAGATTATGGAAATGTGTTGAATGATATTAACCAGATATTCACTGGCAACTAGCTATCAAGTCGTATCAGTGACCCATCTCTCGGCACATAGAAATAAATCATGACAGTATATTAATTACTGATTTACACATGTGTATCAAGGCCCTTTTGACAGAGGCTAAACGTGACCTGAACAGTGCAATTATATCAAGAAAATGCAAGTTAGACGAGAAACTTGATTCAGACGACTCCCGTGCGCTTTGGCAAGCGGCGTAGCGTATTGCGGATTATAAATTTATATCAGCCGCTGGCAAGATCCCCGACGATTCTGAGCTTCCAGATAAGTTGAACTCTTTTTATAGTATTGTGTTGATGAACGAAGATGGATCCAGACCTATTGACATCACCATTTATTGCCAGGACTGAGGACACTCGGTGTGCATTCAGCCAATTGAATGGGAGGAAAGCGTTGGGTCCCGACAACATTAGTCCGCGCCCATCCAAGCTCTGTGCTTCTCAGCTAGCCAGTGTTTTTACCCGGCTTTACAACTGGTCTTTGCGCATTTTACATGTACCTGCTATTTTTGAACAGTCAATTATTGTCTCTGTACCAAAGAAGCCAGTGATTTCATCCTTGAAATTAATGATTATCGGCCTGTTGCATTGACGCCTGTTGGCATACTGGAATCATTTGTTCTCAAATTTCTCAAGTCATTGATTACACGCATGCTGGACTCGCTTCAATTTGCCTACAGATCAAACAGGTCGGTAGTCGACGCGGTATCTCTTACTTTATACAATGAGTGTACTAAAACATCTTGATTCAAAAGGTTCATCCTATATATGCTAGGCTTCTTTTTATTGATTTTAGTTCTGCCTTTAATACGATTTTACCAAAATGTTAAATCTAAGTCTGCCATGTATCTGTGAATTGGTCTTGTTGTGATAATCGGCAGGAAGTTTTCAAGCTCGATGACCTTGAACGCAGGGGCGCCCAAAGGTCTGTGTACTGAGCCCCTTCCTCTATTCTTTGATGACGTCAGATTGTAAAATTCGCCGATGACACAACCGTCGCTAGGTTAATTCGAAGAGCAGATGAACGCGACTACCACTACCAGGCTGACGTGCTGGTTGTGTGGTGTGCTGAGAACAACTCCAGCTGAATGTGACCAAAACAAAGGAGATGGTCGTCGATTTTCGTCGGAAAAGACGCCTATCTCTCTATTGGTCATTTACGGCGCGCGTTGACTGCTTCAAGTTTCTCGGCATCCACATATCCAGCGAGTTGACCTGGTCGGCGCATGTCGAGCACTGCGTCACAAAGGCCCAGCGTCAGCTGTTCTTCCTTCGAAGATTGAAAAGTTTTCGTTTGCAGACTGCTCTGCTGCTTAAACTTCTACTACTCCGGAATCGAGAGTATCTTGATGCTTTCCGTCACGGTGTGGTTTGGTAACATCAGTTACGGAGGCTGGACGGTGTGGTGGCGAGCGTGTCGCGTATTATTGGGATCCAACTTCCCCCTCTTTGCGACGTGTACTGGAAACGCCTGGGCAAGCGAGCCGAACGAATCATCACTCACACGTCTCATCCCGCACATGATTTGTTCGAGCTCCTACCATTCGACAGACGCTATCGGTATATCGGTCATCCACATCGCCCCGGTCAGCCAAAGGCTTCTACACCATAGCCGTCCGACGCATGACGTCAAATTTATGTAAGGCCCCTAAGTAGTCTTTGTTGCATCTAGTCAAATAATTGTATTTACTTTTTTTATATTTCACTTTTAGTGCGCAAGGCCAATCCAATTTCTATGTATATTTTAAATATATTTAGCCAATAAACTAGTAGCTTCGCGGTGAGTGGCTTTCACGGGGAGTAGGGCTTTGTCTCAGTAACTAGTCCTTTCATCCTTCGAGAATTAAAGTTTTATGTTTCTTTAACAACTGGCACTATTCTGGGAATACCATCCTTGCAGGAGTTCCAAAATAAGACCCATGCTCTGATAATGCCTCTAGTTTCAAAGACCAATAAACATTACCATTATGATCTTATTGGTGTTGCAAAGGATAGTTGAATATTGTTTATTGAAATTAATAATCCCCATAACCATTTTCTAATATAGATGAATTGTAGTACGTAACAAATTGTATAACTCAGTCTCAACAATGAAATAAAGGGTTGTATATATATATTTACATTATTACTAATGCATTGCAATACAACTAATTCAAATTGTAAGAAATTGCAATATAAAATATTCCATCAGTAATATGCCTCAAAGGCGTATTTCGCGGTCAGTGTTATTTACGAAAATATTTGTTTATAATTTTATAAACTTGCTTGGCAATACCCACCCCAATTAGATATAATGTGTACATATTTTAATAAATAAAGATATACTAACAAAAATGAAATATTAATTATATATATTTTATTATATAACCTGCACAAAAGTAATCAATATTTTTTCCTTGCTAGAATGATGTGTAACTTCATACGGCAATCCTGATAAAGTTCACAACTGGCGATTTTGCAATATTAGGGATTGTCAGCTTCCTGTGAATTGCGCTGCAAGTTACAGAGCACGTACCTAAGTGGCCGTCCCCCAGCAAATAATTAAGCCAAGGCGTTTTCAATATTGAAATCAGGAAACTCTCCGTTTTTACACAATCTGGGAAGTTTGAATTACTAAATGAAGTACAGGACGACAAAGCTGAAATATCCAAGAACCAACACATACCAAAAATCCCAAAAGTGAATATTCGTGTTGTATTTTAAGTCTAATCGGACCGGAAGTGGGAATTTGTTAGTATAAGGTAGTAACAACTTGTCATTAATTATGGGATTATTTGTAAGCATAAGAATGTTATGTGAACTTTGTTCATTAAAAGAAAAACTGTGCGATGACGCTATTTTCAGGGCCTAACTGATTCAGACTCCTATATTGACTATGTCCCGGGCTGTTCACTATAGTACCAACCTACTTACTTGTCAATGTCTGGCTGTTATATACAGCCCAGAACACGTCAGAATAGTAAAAAAAGTCAGCAAATGTCAATTACCCGTGCCATGAGAGTCGGCCACAGAACCAAAACAATCTGTCAGCCTTTGCCGCCCACAGCATCGATATGATTTTACATTGCATAGAAATGAACATTAAATGCAGCTATCCCGGTCAGCAATCGAATCATCAATATTCATGATTTATTCAATTGGTATTTCCATCTATTTGCTTAGTGGTCTGAACGTGAATATTGTCAAGTTCGAGAGTGTGTTTTACGCACAGTGAACGCGTTGAATAGGAAGTCCATCTTGGGCTAGTGGCATTGTCAAACTTTAGGGAGTACAGGAAATGTTTCAGTAAGGAATTGTTATGCATATCAATATCCTTTATTGGAACAGAACATGTCATATATTCACCAAAAACAATGTTGCCATGTTTCTAGGCATACAACGAATTGGAAACAAAAGGAATCGTCCGATCAAAACGACCTGCATCCTTGAAAATCTAGTCTTATCGCCCTTGCCTTTCGAGCAAAAAAAGGTCGAGGCCAAAAATATGATAGGTTATTTATTAAAGGCGTCCGGGAAACCAAAATTTGGAACGTGAATCACTCCGGCGTCGAAAAAATCAGTGATACCTGTAATAACCACAGTCCCTGTGTAATAACCAGGGGTGAGAGACTATTTACAAAATCCAATATTTAGCGTGAATGCCTTTCCGAGTGAAAAATTGTCGAGGTCAAAACAAAAAAGATAAAGAAAAAAGAAACGATTTTCGCCCAATCATCCATTTTTTGGTGATATATCATTGATTCGACCCAGTGGTAATATAACTTATTTATTAGTGGCGCCGGGAACAAAAATTTGGGACGTGAATGACTTGGACTACAATAATAACTAAGAGGTGAGCGATTACTTACCGCGGCGATAGCGACGGTGATTGCGACCCCAATCATATTTTAATTTTAGTAAGCAAGGGTACAGTGACAGCCACTGACACGTAATTGAAAGAAGGCAAATGAACATGTCAAACAAAAAATACTGTTTCCAGCTGTGGCGTAAAATGGAGGTATATACCATTGTTGACACTTGAGGTGAATGGGAATCAGTTGATTTGAGGGTGTCACAATAAGCGAGGGAACAAATCGTTTTTATGCTACGAAAAAGTGAAGACCTTGAACCTACTCTTTGGACTTTAGTACAACTTCATTTTTGTTTGATTACCTAACGTTTTTAGGTTCATGTGCTGCAAGTTATAGAGCACATACCGAAGCGGCCGTCCCTCGGCAACAAATGAAGCCAAGGCATTTTCGATGTCGAAATCGCGAAACTCTCCCTTTTTACGCAAACTAGGAAGTTCGAATGACTAAACGAAGAACAGGACGACGAAGCTTAAATATCCAAGAACCAACACATACCAAAAATTATATCTCAAACATGAATATTCGTGGTGTATTTTAAGTTTAACCGGACCGGAAGTGAAAATTTGTTAGTACTCTAAATATCCAAACATATTTTAGCATAAGGTAGTAACTATGATATGATGATGTTTAATTTTGTATCATTTTTGTGTAAGAATTATATTTGTGGATGCTCGAAATAGGTGATATTCTGTTAAATATTCTGTTGATATTGATTCGAGTTGTGTATACAGTTGCAGACGACTCAACCAAACATAGTATACTGACACCGTACGTACGTACCTGAATTTGATTCTAAAACTACTTCAGCAACTTTCTTATGTTGGCGGTTCGCCTGGATAACTGTCACCCTCTCTTCCCTTTCTCGGTCAAAAATCCTTTAAATTTGCGTACATTTTCATCAGTATCTTTTTGATTCTATGATCGCGATGCGTACTTGTTTATTGTGGCAGTCATCTTACAAATCTGCTTCAAACGCGCAGAACGTATGCACAGTGCATTTCCGCGCATACAACCTTAAGCAATACCTCCACAGCAGCATGCATACATAGGAATAGACAGTTCATCAAGCACAAACACACACATCTTTCCTAGGGTTTGGTCTAATAGGACTTGAAACACAAATATTCCATTAAAACTCATCCTAGTATAACATCAGTGTATATAGACACCAGCCACTGCCACTCCATACAAAGTTGCACTTCAATCAGATCACGCGCCAAATGCACCTGTTCATAATTATCATTCAGTAGCTTTCACCATTGTATAAATGCATTTTTATTTGAAGCGGGAGAGTCGTCACCTACGCATGCGTGTCATTGTTTACAAACAAGCGTCTACCCACGAGCCTTTGCGTTCTTAGCGTGAGTTGTTATCATCGCTTGGGACTTAATTCCCGCGCGTGCGCAGGTGACGACCCTGCCGCATGCCATGCCAAGCACGGCACCCTCCAAAGGTGACAGCTACGTATAATAGGTTCAACAGTGTAATTGTGATTAATACAATAACTCACCATCCCAGAATATAATGCCCAAATAATAATAATAATAATTATAATTTCCTAATTATGTACAATTAAATATGTTATTTCCACTTTCTGTCTACCGTTATCTGTGTACTGTATATTTGATTTGTGTTGTACCATTGTCTGTATTATTGTAAGCAATTGTCACCCAAATACCCTGCTATTCTTATATATCAACATTCACGTTAAGGTACAGGTTTGATACATCAGTTTAGGGGGGCTTGAATGTGTTCTTATAACTTCTTGTCACATAGGAACTACCTGGGCAATTGAGATTGTTTCACTTATAATGAATGGTGGCGATGTTGATGCAAATCATGCTGTACCACAACCAGAACGTAATCCCATGCTGGAGTCATATATCTCTAGGTAAGACACTTGAATTGCGAAACAAATATTTTGAACATTTCAATTTAGATCTGAATAAGAGAAAGATAAAAATATCAGTAGCTGGCAATATAAATGGAATCGTGTATACCTGAAAATGCGACAACTAATAATAATATACAGAATGATAACACATTATTCATTCACGTGTACTTTTATCTAATAATATTTGTGTCAATTTGACTGTACTGGCAACAAAAAGTGTAATGAAGCATTATTAATATTGACAGCACACCGGTAATCAAATCAAGTAACAATATTTGCTCAAACTATGAATTGGGAGCAACACGCATTTAACAGTACGTGTAATGTACAATATGTCAGCATATATTGATATATCGATGTGTTTAACTTACAGACCAATGCTGACGCTGATGTATATTATGAAAAAGATACAATGGCTTTTGCCAAGTTTCCTACACCTTGAAAACTATATATTTGTACCTCCAATTAAAGGATTATTTGCCTTCGATGGAATGCGACAAATGGAGAAATTACCTTCACCACGACTCATCAAGTCACATCTTCCATACAAATTTTTTCCTTCACAAGCACTTGAAAAGAAATGCAAGGTTAAGTACAATTTCTTGCATCTAGATATCACTAATGGCAACTATATTCATTCAGTTGTAAAAACGATTTATACTACGTTTGGTTATGATACCTTTTTATCTGGCCAAAATGTTTTTATTTTTTTTTATCTTAATTTGTATTTTTGTATATGACCCCCAGGGCCATATAAACGAATTACCCGCTCCTCACGTTAAGCCCATCGAACCAGTATTACGTCCAACTCACTCTGAGCCCTTATCATGCATCATATTCTGAGCAGGTCAACACCCTCTGATTAAATCAGTAAACACATCAGAGAGATATGGATTAAGTAGAATTTATAGATCTGAGAACACTTACTTACCAATTACGTATAAATATAACAGGAATTATGCTATAATTGTGTATATTACTCCGATAAAAACACACTGTTGACTGTTATTGGAATGTCACTTGCAAGAGTAAACATCTTGCTTGTACAGCAACAAATTGGAGAATTGGAGTTAAACATTCCGATCGCGTGTTACATAGGGTGAAGTTTAATGTTGACAAAATGCATCTTTAAGATTATTTTGTATATAGTTTTAGCTTTTGTTTTCTCATACATATAACGACCTATATTTCCATATTAGGACAACCTTTACCAATTAGTTATTGTATGATGTCACGACTACTTCAAACAGAAGCACGTTCGATCTCTCAATTGCAATTAACCACACTTCTTTTGTTTTACAGATTATCTATATTGCTCGTAACCCCAAAGACACAGCAGTATCGCTATACTATATGATGAAACTTATGCCTGTGTTTGGAAATTACATTAAGTCTTGGAACCATTCTTATCAGTTATTTTTCAGTGGTAAAGGTAAGAATCACTGTCCGTTCAGTATTATAGAAAAATCTATGTCTAATGTTTACATATGCAGATTTGTCTACCAGAAAAGAGCATCATTGACTGAGACGAAGCCGACGTCAAAAATGCTCTTTGAGTTTTGACAAATCTGTATATCGACCACTGCTTGGGTCAATATTTGTATTATTATTCAGAATAAAACAAAAATGTTGTAACATACTGCACTGTAAGATCTCACTTGCTCCAGTTTATAATTATAACATTCAGACTTAAAAACGTATCAGCTGACTTCAGGTCAAGTCTCACGCGACCTTAGATACAATTGTACCACAAACATAAATAATTTGACAATTCAACTACTCATTCCATTATGTATGATCAACATTTAATGTCTAAAATGCGCCTGTTTCGAAAATACCTGATTGTCACATACAAATGTTCATGCCGAGTCATTTGACGACCGCCGTTTTAATTCATGCGTTATGTTAGTTTCAACGCTATATATGAGCTGCATGTATGTTATTCAACCGCAGCATGAAAATAACGCATTATAACGTTTTTATGTTTGATAGTTGGATTTGGTGATTGGTTTGATCATGTGTTGGATTGGAATAAACATAACGAGGAAGACAATATAATATTTGTAAAGTATGAAGACATGAAGAAGGTTAGATCATGCATATGCGAATAATTTATTGTATTTTTGTACCATACTATAGCGCAATATACAGAAATGCTCCACATAATGTGTGTCGTCATGGCGACTGTGAATGTTGTCAAATAATATTGAAATGAACGTTCTGGTACGATGAGCGCTTTGTAAACGAATATAGCAAAGGGTGTTATTCACAAAATTTTAGGCTCGTGTTTGTATTCAGTGTAAATGTTGAACAACACAGTTTCATGAAGGTTCTTAGAAATTGCTGATACTTTGTGAATAGATTACATATTGGTATACAAAGTTATACGTGGGACAATTGAGGTTAAATACAAATGTAATATTTCTGTCACTGATTACTGAGACTTCGTGGGGGAAAATAAGTCATGACACACATTATTAAAACATTTCTTTGACATTTTGAAACTGAGAATAAAACATTCTGAAGTAAAGATGACAGTTTCATTAGTTCACACTATCTTAGTAGTCTGGTAGGTAATGTCACAAGTTTTTTTCTGTTACAAGCTTGTTATTTAATAGTTACATATTTGAATGTACGTAATACCATGGTCATTTATAATTGAAAAAAAAACATCACAGAAAAAACATATTTCCCTTTAATTATCATTATAATTTATTTATTCAATCAATAAACTAAACGGACATTTTTATAATGAGACTTTAACTATTTTGTTAATCCTTGTTTTGTTTTGTAGGATATCAGGGCTACCATAAAGAAGATTGCTCTGTTCTTAGATATTGAAGTGACAGATGATGTCATGCAAAGAATTGTGGAATACTCTTCCATCAAGAAAATGAGAGAAAACAAGGCAGTAAACCTAATGAAAGGAAACGTGGACAACCATACTGTAAGCTTTATCCGCAAAGGTATTTACAATATATCAATGAGTAAACTTTGTCTGCAAATGTACATACATTATATCAGGGGTAAACTGTTGAAATTTATTGTTTCACATAACACAATAATTCCGATACCTTTAAAGAACTCCCGGTTTCCGTTGTTCTGGAAAGTATTTGTGGTAAGTATGTAGTAACTGAATTACAGTTTTTTCTTGGGATGAGTGAAATCCACATATCAAATTAATTTATTGGGATTTGTTGAAATATATTAAAGTGGCAATCAGTTTCAACGCCACTGGTATTTGTTATATGACACGCTTGTATTCTTAGCATATTCGATGAAGAACTGAATGCTAACACTGTTGCTTATGGGAATTCTATGTAAGAACGTCATCTTGTAATCTATCACTCTATACACAGAGGGCGCTTTTCTATAATATTGCTTCACTTGTGTTCCGCCATCAAAATACCAACAGTCTGAAAAATGTCATTTCACACACAGATATATCGAAGGGCAGGAGAAGGTCTAACTGCTTACGTTTTGTATTATAGGAATCGTCGGTGACTGGGTGAATCATTTCACTGTGGCTCAAGACGCACATTTTGAGAAGATGTATGAAAAACGTATGAAAGGCTCGGGTTTAGTTTTTGACTTTTACTAACATTACATATGTGTTTTCAAATATTACCACGTCACACATAGACAGCAGTTTTAATTCAGGGTTGAAACCTTACTAGTGACAATTGTGACATTTGCCTGAGCATTTCACTCCCTCCGTATGATAAAAGTACTTGTCCACCTCCACTGCGTCACCTCAACTGTTAGGTTTATCCGCAAAGGTACTTGGAATATACTATGTGCAAATCGTCATGAGCTTAAATTATAGGGTGAAACGTTACACGTGATCATCGTAGCACTCTGCCGTCTCATAGAAAGTACATAGAAACTGCGCATGACTACGCACCTACCTAACATAGGTTTCAGAAAGTATTCAATGTTTCACTGAACAGAAATGTCGATTTTGTTCATATCATATGTTGTGATCTTATGTATAAAATATCAATCATAAATAAACTGAATGATAGACGGAATAATTTCACCAGAATAAAGATTATAATCTACATGCCAAACAGAACCCCATATAAAAAATGTAATATTAATCACGTGACTGCAAATTACCGCATATATTATATAGACACTATACGGAAACGGAAACCCAAAACAGAAATGGAAAGCGAAATGTTAAAACGACCCTTAAACTAGCAAACCGAGCTAAAAATGTTTCTATGCGGTACTAGGTTATATGATTCATTGTTACATAATAAATTTAATATCGTTTTCCGTTTCATACATTTTCACTATCAAATGTCAGTCACGTAGCTGTGATTGTTTATACCAGAACAAGTGTGACTTCATTACGGCAGCCTTCCCCAGTAACGACAAACTTACTGAATTCCGACCAACTATTTTCAGATTTCCCTAATTGAGATGTTGCGGTCCTCGGTGTCCTAGGTAGCGTGCTACACAAAACCGCCATTTAATTTGCTTTACCCACTGACAAGGGTTTGGTTTAGGAACACAGTTTATTTTAATGATTGGAACAATAAGAATAGAGTTATTTTAGGCAAGAGATGTGAAATAACTAATTACCGCCACACAGCAATATAAGTTTCTATTGCTTTATTGAAAACTCAATCAACGTTACAAAGTAGTAAACATTGTTTCCATTTAGATAACTATTACGAATGTCCTCTTGTCTTCCCTTCCAGCAATACAATCCGCCTCTGTCTTGTTTGCGCCTGTGGCTACAGGCACCAATGCCTGTCCAGTTTAAACTATTGGACGTAGACAATCGGTCGGGTAGACCGCATTGGTTCCCAGTGAACTGGCATCAAAGCATCCATTATGGGTTGGTATCAGTGAGATAGATTCCACACTAACCAATTAGGTATGCAACTCTGGTGGATTGAACACCTCTATTTTGCGGCGGATGGGACTCTACCCTAATACAGTTGTACTGTAAGCTACTCGTGTACATGATGAAGATAACTGCTCAAACATATTTCTAAAATAAATAATTAAAACCAAAAATACATTTCTCACTGTAGTATTATTAGAGACTTATTTCACTGTGGCGCAGAGTAAAGTGTTCGAAAGGTTATACACATAAAGTATAGAAGACAAGTACACTTGCCTAGATTCACACCAAACATGTTTACATGGTACAATATTGTGCACAGGGAGAAATTCACTCTCCTACAATTCGTTCTAAGAATAATTGCTTACCCTATCTTTTTTGCTAAGGTAGCAGAATATTCGGTATACTATTTGAAATCAGTTAAAACTAAGTAATGTTGGCTAACGAAACCCAACGAATAGGACATTGAGCAAAGATAGATAAACGACTGTATGTCTGCAAACAGCTAGAACTCATGTAGCGACAGTTATCATATACATGAATATGTTGTGTTGTATCGTTTGTGAGGTATATATGAAATTAATGTAATAGTACATGTAGTTGTTTTAGTAGTTTTGAAGACCATTACCACCATATAATAAACAGCATATAAACAGTCACCAGTGTTCATCGGCGGAGACATTTATTTAAATTGGGTAAGTTTCTTTTGTACACATTTTCATCAACTTAAAGGGGCCCAACATAAGCATATTGTATCGATTCCCTAATAATGGACGAGAAGGTAATCGTACCGGGCACTATTGAATACAATGGTATAACATTACCCCCACTCGTTATTACAAAGATTTTAGAATCACCAGATATTGTGAAATGTCGTGATGATGACGTGTTCGTTGTGAGCTATCGGAAGGTGTACATTATAGTGCGACAGTAAGTGTTATGTCTCATTATATGTATCTCTCGGATGCATACTTTGAGAATACGTTCACCTAACTAGTGCGATCTTGCCAAGTTTGTTGTCGTAATGTTTGGGGTTATATTAACAATGGAGCCTCGCTGTTGTAAACAGCTCCTAAGGGTCTGGTTGTTTTCGTCTGACCTAAATCGTGGAAGTTATTTACGAATGGGAAACCTAGGTATGTGAATTCAAAACATCATTTTGCAGTTTGATTGCGTTTAACTCAAGGTTCAATGCTTATTTGTGTTTCTTCAAAGAGGACGACTTGCCATTTGATAATATAAACCATTTAATAGCAGCTGTTTAATAACAAAGCAAGTGTGCCTTCATTGCGACAGCTTCCCCCAATTACGACAATCTTCCTGAATTACGACCAACGTTTTTAATTAAGACAGGCTTCCTTAATTAAGATGTAGCGGTCCCCGATAGCCTAGATAGTGTGCTACACACTCGAAGCTGTAATGTTCTTTGATTTGCCCACTGGCATGGGTTTTGTTAAGCAATTTCAGCAATACAATCGGTCTTTGTCTTGGTTACGCCTGTGGCTACAAGCACCAGTGCATGTCCAGTTTAGACTGTTGAACGTAGACAATAGTGTATCGGTCGGCCAGGCTTAGCCACCACTCATTAGTTATTAAGGAACTGGCATCAAAGCACCCAATATAGATTGGTCTCAGTGAGATAGATTCCACACTACCACAGGTATTCAACTCTGGTGGATTGAACACTTCTACTGTGCGGCGGATGGGACGTCTACCCTACTACAGTTGTACTACCCTAGTACATGATGTAGGGAGCGGCTTATATACATTTCAAAAGTTAATATATAAAAACAAAACCATTTCTCACTGTGGATATTACCCGCACTCGTTAATACAAAGATTCTAGAATAACCAGATCGTGAAATACCATCGGAATTCGGGTATGTACATTATAGTGCGAACGTAACGGAGGTGTCTGATAATATGTATCTTTCGGATGCCTTCCTTGAGAATAATCACACTTAACTCGTGCGTCCTTGTGAAGTTTGTTGTCGTCATTTTGCGTGGGTATAATTAACTCAATTCCGTTCCAGCCTCGCTGTTGTAAACAGATTCTATAAGGTTCTGGTTGTTTTCGTCTGACCTAAATCCCCCCCCCCCCAAAATCTTGTTAGGTCACAATCATGACAGTGAACTGTCCCTGTGTGTGTGTGAGATATATGACAAAATACACAAACAATGTATCATCAATAAACTAGTATTATCGACCAAGTCGGGTGCCTTTAATTTTATTGTTTTGCTATGTTAAGTGACTTTTGGTTGTGTAGAGTAAATGATATATGACGCTTTGCGTTCTTCCCATTTTAACACTTACGTAGATTAAGGTCGCGTGATTGAAACATACGCTAGCTTTGCCCTCACACGTCAACAATCTATGAGATAGGAAGAAGATGAATATTGCTATGACGTTTAAATTAAAATAAACAGTTTTGTCATTCATTAGAGAATAGTAAAATTCAAAGCAAATATCAAAACAAAGATCAGGTTTGTTGTCTTTTAAATCCTCCATTGGAATACCAATAGTGTGTTCAACAATATAGCTTCCCATTGGAGGGGTGCACTCAGTTAAAAACTACACCCAAATATAGACGTTGATGGCACTGTTTAGCAAACAAATTTGCGTTTTTTTGCCAAAAAATATACTTTTTTTTAAGGGAATGGCCTACAATCTTGAAATTCAGGGTAAAAAAAAAACTTCAAAGCGGTGCATACACGTATACACGTATCTATGGGATTACCCCCAGTTATAACCACTAAACACATTTCTATTACAATTCAACGATTGCAATTCAACATTTTACCACGATATTATGATAGAACCATAATTGATTAACAATATTTATGTCATCCCGATTTATGTCATCCCGTTTTGTGTGACGGAGCAAGCCTCCATGCAGTGGTCGTCAGATGGACGAATATCCCTAGAACTAATGTGTAACATATTTGAGTTGCAGATGCATTTCTGCGAGTCGAATTCATTGCAAAATACTGTTATGTAATAATTGCATATTGATTTTTGTTGCTAGAAAATTAAATACCATTGAATGCATGACTTTGATTTTTATTCAATGATATATAGTTGGGTATGTTATTTTCACTTTGATAATTGAATTTTGTTTTTTGGGTATGTTTTACTGAAATGAAATGTCAAACATTCATTTGAGCTATTGGAAGGCCGATATTTAGATTGTAATGCGACTGTAAGGCTTGTCTCGAGCATACACTATGATAGAATTGTTTGGCGGAGTCACCGTACTTACATAACAATGGTGACTTTCAGATACAGGTTTGGTACATAAGGTTGAGATGATTAAATTCGTTCTCATATGTCATGATTGTCACATAGGAACTACCTGGACAATTGAGATTGTGTCTCTCATCATGAATGGTGGCGATGTTTATGCAAACCACGCGGTACCACAACCAGAACGTAATTTCATGGTGGAGGCTTATATATCTAATAAGACACTTGAATTGCGAAACAAATATTTTGAACATTTCAATTTAGATCTGAATAAGAGAAAGATATTGTGAAACGAATTGTTTTTGTTTATCAATGGAAATGGAATTTTATATAAACAACATCATGGGGATATTATTGAAAAATTGACACTGTAGCATTATCCACGTAAACATAATTTTCTGGATTCATTTAAAATTTCAAGTTCTAAGTTTGATTCAAACTATGAATTGGGGACAAAACGCGTTTGAAAATATGTGTATTCGAGCATGATTACATCGGTTGCTTCTAACATCGTGTTAAAAATAAATAGTGATACCATTCTATCCTACAGACCAATGCAACTGTTTATGCATATCATGAAACTGTTACAGTGGATTCTACCACGTTTCCTACACCTTGATAACTATGTATTTGTACCCCCAATCCATGCAGTATCTGCATTCGATGGACTGCGACAAATAGAGCGAATACCTTCACCAAGACTCATCAAGTCACATCTTCCATACAAATTCTTTCCCCCACAAGCCCTTGAAAAGAAATGCAAGGTATATGACAATTGTTAGCATCATAATAATTTATCAATGATGCCAACTCCCTTTACTCTGTACGTTTATTACCATAATCCCACACATATGTCTCAGTTATTATGCATATTGAACACTCATATGATTGTATTCACGGCGTAGTTCGGTTCATTTTCATGAAAACACTTAATTTGGCAGCCATATTTCCCAGCACTGTGTAAGATGAAATTGTTTGTAGTTGAATTATGACTTATAAAACATTTCTGCTTAACGGAACGTAAAAGCTGATGTATTCCAGTTAAGGCAGGCCTACTGGTCCCGTCATATTTTGTAGGGACAAGAACTAACGTCAGTTTGTGGAAGAAAACCGCCATGCTAAAAGAACAATATGTCACGCGGTATTATTCCTCCGATCGATGAATTCGTCAGGATATAATTACTCTATTTCATTATAACAAAAAATAATTGACAAACACAAACCGCATGCACGCAGCCACCTGCATGGAACTTTATTTTGGTACTCTATGTGTAAACCCAATTCAAAGCATATTAACTGAACCAAAGTTAATGATCTGAAAATGTTGAATAAAACTTATTGTGATATTTGCATTTCTTTATGTTTACTTTATATTCTAATACAAAAATATAGAGCATTGCGACATGGCGTTACATAGTGGAATGTTGTCAAAATGTATTTCAAGATACTTAGTTTGTATATAGTTTTAGAACAAATCTTTTTGTTGTATGATGTTACGCCATGCTTCAAACAAAAGCATGTTTGATCTCTCAATCGCTGAATATTTGCATATGTTTTACAGATTATCTATGTTGCTCGTAACCCCAAAGACACAGCAGTGCCGTTGTACTATATGATGAAACTTATGCCTGTGTTCGGAATTTTTTTTCAATCTTGGAACCATTTTTATCAGTTATTTAGCTGTGGTAAAGGTGAGATAAATCACTGCCCTTTTAACATTAAACCATACCCTGTGTCCTCGGGTGTAATGGGCGGACGTAATGTGTTATATAATTCACCACTGAATGAGGTCGCCGCAAAACAATACATGGTTATTCAACACTAGTTGTTAGTGCCATTTGCTTTCTGTGGTAATCTAGTGTCTTTGTCGTCGGGTCATACACCAGACTTCTCGTGTGTATTGCAATGACGTGATGAGATTTGACTAAGCACTGCCTGCGTCCTCTGCCATTTAACAATCTATCACATCCTTTATTGTCGCTTGAACTCTGCTCTGATATACAATTTCATACTAAAGGTTCTTCAAACCACCAGTACGTCATTTTACTGTTTTCAGATAGTGACCACATTATAGTCCCCCGGTTGAGAACATTTGGCTATATTCGCAAACCTTGTGTAATGTAATAGGAATACATAATTTTTTTAGAATCCACTAAACACTTACACATCATAAATAATAAATAAAATATATGAACAAACTAAATTAAAATATAAATATATTTCTTACAATAGTACAGTTTAATGTTTCGAATTTCATGTAATAATTGTATATACACCACTGTAATTGTAGCTGGATGTGGTGACTGGTTTGATCACCTGCTGGACTGGCATAAACACAAAGAGGAAGATAATATTATGTTTCTAAAGTATGAAGATATAAAGAAGGTTAGATCATGTATATGTATATATTATATATTCTACAAACTCTGTCGTCAAGGTGATTGTGATATTGCTGAATAATATTTACATAAAAATAATGGTATGATAATCGCTTTGTAAAAATATGCAGAATGTTAAACTCGTTCTGCACCCAGTATAAATGTTGAATGTTTTGTGGCATAAACATAATAATACAGTGGGCAAAAAAGGCCACGACACGCCAAGTTAGAACATTTCTTTGAATTTTTTTGAAACTCGAGGCAATGAAACAACATGTCGAGAATATTATATTCAAAATAAAAAGGAGTACGGATTGCATTTCTTGTATGGGCGCATATTGCGTTTTAATTATCAAATAATATATTTATTTAACTAAAGCCAAATATTGCTATTTTAATTATTATTGTTTGAAATGTTTGTTTTTCTGTAGGATATCAGGGCTACTATAAAGAAAATTGCTCTGTTCCTAGATATTGAAGTCACCGATGACGTCATGCAAAGAATTGTGGAATATTCTTCCATTAAGAAAATGAAAGAAAACAAATCAGTGAACTTTATGGAAAGAAAAGTTGACAACCAAACTATTAGCTTCATCCGAAAAGGTAATTCGAATATATCATTGTGTAATTGTGTTAACTTTCTTTGCAAAGGCACTCACAAATGTATTTACAATATATCCATGGCACACTGTTAATATTGTCATGGAAAGTACTTACAATATATCGATTGGTAAACTGTTATTTTTTACCTCAAAGATACCCACAGTATCTTAATGGGTAAAACAAATTGTGTTCCTCAAAGTTTCTTACAATATATCAATGTGTAAGCTCAAAACTAGTATAACTTTCATGTGACTCGCTATATGGATGAATGCTTTAATAAATTGTCCGTTCTCTTTATTGGAATGTTGTTCTTGGAATGAGTGGAATCCAAATTGAATTAAATTATTGTTATTAAGTGTTTGGGCCACGCAGTCGTCAAACGCTTTGAAAATCACGCTGTTAGTGATGTAACATTTCATCCTAAGCAGTACAATGACACAATCTCTGAACTGGTGTGCACAAGATTATTGCTAATGATTGACATAAATGTCATGGTTTAATTATGCATATCTTGACTACCGATGGCCAAGAATTATTCAGCGTAACGACAGTGTTGAAAAGTGATATCGAATCAAACGCTAACACTATCACATATGGAATTCTTTGCAAATGATACTATCTTGTAATCCACCCCACAGACACAGGGGGAGTTTTGCTAACGGACAACATTCTGGTATTAACCCGTCTTCACTGTGGAGAGTGAATTTCCACATATAGGTAGTTAGAAGAGCCGGGGCAGATCTAAAACTCTTAGCGTTTTCTATCATAGGGATCGTCGGTGACTGGGTAAATCATTTTACTGTGGCTCAGAATGCACAATTCGAGAAGATGTATGAAAGCCGAATGAAAGACTCTGGATTAGTTTTTGAGTGGTAGACAACCATATCCACATCCATAACATCATCATCAACAACAACAGCAGCATACTTCACCTTGCTGTGTCTCTCATCACTGCATTGTAAGCAAATGCTTTTATTTTGTCTGCAAGTGTATTGAATTTGATTCAAGGTATTCAATAAATGTCAGATTCAATATTGCGGTTATTTATAAAATTACATAACAAATATAAAAAAACTACTAACATGTAAACAAATGTAAGTTGTCAATCATAAATCTAAGGGTTGGTTATCATATTTAAATAAAACATGTTGAAAACAAGCATGTCATTCCTTTCAATTCATTTTTAACTTTAAAAAAAGTCGGTTTCAAATATGTCGTTTTTTTTTAACTTTTATATTTTTGTTCTACCCTCGCCCATTGCTTAGTATGTTTTTTTATTTTAAATTGTTTTTGTGCCAGGCGACAGTTTCGGACTTTGAGTGTCACTGACTTTTTGTTGTGTATGTGCAAATTGCATGTGCTATGCTGACACAAAGTGCAATCTTTGCCACAGAAGTCATATTCATGTTTGGGACTACATGACAGGGCTGTGTGGCCATCTCACTATCAAATGGCAATTTTAATGCGCTATCCTTGCGTCAACCAGGCTCGGTCAAACACAAGCACCTGCGGACATAAACTGATGGGTTTGTATGCAGTTGATTAATTTTTGAATACAAATATGAAAATTATGTAAGGGGTAATTTGTTAACAGATATTTAAAGATGCAGAATGAATAGATAAATATAGGCGTATTTGCCTTCATTAACTTGACAAATGTCAGTTTGGAGACAAGTGTAAAAGACATGAAATCATCTTACGTGAGTTTGGCTTCTCAGAAGTCTATTTGACCAAATTGTTGCTAAAATAGCGACCATTGATCACAATAGATGGTCTTTAGATATAGGACACTGTACATGTAAATTGCTTCAGGACAACCCTCATTGAAATGGACTCTATGCACGAGAGCAGCTGCTGACCTGCTGCAACCCAGCTGCTGATGTAATGTCTTATTTCAAAACATTTCTTTGGTTACCTTGCTACAGGGAGTGTTAGACCACTGTTGTTTAGCTAGGCTATGAATTGTGTCTTTGGTGACACATTTTGAAAATGTTGGTTTTTGCCATTTTAAATAAGACATTTCTATCGGGGGTATAACTTTTGTTTGACATCATTGGGTGATACTCATTTTCTACTCGATTCAGATCACAAAGGTTGCATAATCTATTAGCAAAGGGTATTCCTTTGTGTCTGCCGGTTATGGTCACTGAGGCGGAATTTAGTTAAATTTTCGCGCATCTCAATATTTTGCAGGGTAACAAGGTAGATTTCAAAAGCAAAATTGTTTTTTAATTCTCTGTGTGTTCTTAATTTATTTTTTGGCTCCGCTGTCGACTTTGTCGAGCGGAGCTTATTATATGAGTGATTGTCCTTCGTCGTTCGTCGTCCGTCGTCCGTGCCAACGTTTTACATTTTCAACTTCTTCTTGAAAACTACAATTCTTATTGCTTTGATACTTGATGTATATATACCTCCGACAGACCTCTATTAAATTTATTCATTTTGTGATGATATCTTTAATTCTCTAATTTTGATGAATATTTTTGTAATTTTTGGTGAAAAGTGATATTTTCTATTCTTGTTAAAAACCGCAATTCCGATTGCTTTGATATTATACATATAGGTACAACAGTCAGTCCTCTCACAGATTTGTTCATTTCATGATGATATCTTCAATTCTCTAATTTTGATGGATATTTTTGTAATTTGATATTTTCAAATTCTTGTTGAAAACAACGAGTCCGATTGCTTTGATACTATAGATATTATTCATTTTCTAATGATATTTTCAGGTCTTTAATTGAAATGTGCATTGCTAACAGCGGATCTATCAGCTGACAGGCTGCCTGTATCAAGTTGATATAAATGATGTTTGTATATTTTTATTAATTTGTCCTAATTGCCTTGCTGTTACAATTTAATTGCTGTCGACCAGGTTAGACTGGTTGAGGTTTTTTAAAAGGGAGTCTGTATTAGTGTGCCATTTACTATTAATTTCTTTGTTTTCTTGGAAAGCTTGTTTTAATGAGTTCTGTTCTGTACACGATTGAAATATTTTATCATTTGTTTTCCCATAAAAGTCTCTAATGGATAACGTCCATGGTCACCGTATAAGCCCATTGTTGGGGTGTTTTTGGGTGTCCCCAAGAGAAAACAAGATAATTTATATGTACATCTTCAATTGGTGATTTTAGTGCAATTTCATCTCCCATATGTATATTGATACATTATAAAGACGTGGCTCGTTTCTAATTTAATAACTTATCTAACTGAATGTACTGAATTCATGTCCTCATCAAAAATTCATAAAAGTTGGAACAAAAATCATTCGTTTTTGGCCAGGCTCGACGTTTTTTCGCTTGGAAACGCAAGGGCGGTAAGACTCGATTTTCAAGAACGCAGGTCGTTTGGATGAGACGTTTTTTTTGGTTCCGGGTTCGTCGTAAGTCTATGAACGTATCAACATAGTTTCTTGGTAAATACAGAAAATGTTCTATTCTAATAAAGTAATGTGCTAATCGCCAAATTTTTACAATTCCTGTATCGACTCCTGTATAAGACGTCCCAAAGAAGTCAGCATTGGTGCGTGCCAAACATTTTCTTCTGGTTCCCGCGTCTTCGAATGTAGCAATTCTCAGTACTTCGAATGCAACGCGTCTATTTCGACACATTTTGTGTTCTACATTGCAAACCACACACAGTGCATGATATTACCTTCATACATACATCTATGCCGGAGGATAAGTGATTAAATATTTTATTTCTGTTGTAATGTTCATCCAGGATATGCACAAACTGTGTTAAAGATGCCACATGCTGAAGTTACCAGAACGAGATCATACAGAAAAGACACGTGTTCTTAAAATAAATTTGATAACAAGTTCAACGTTGAAAGTTTTTTTTTTGTTATAATATATTTATTTCACATCAAACATACTGAGCAAAAGTACATTCTGGAGAATCGAGTTTACAATAAAATTACATCAAAATCTTAGCCTCATATTCAAATGTAATTTTCATATTATTTATTTTTTATTATTTAATTTTAGAAATGACTTGCTTTGCAATTAGCAAATAACAATTCTTGTATCTATTAGAACATCATAAGATTACATTTTTGCCAGTCACGTGATCGTGACAGTATGTTTCAACAAAATGTAGTTAAATACGCACATGTGTAAACATAATGAGGAATGGTGTCTAGAAAAGCAATAATTACATATATTTGTGTATAATATTTCATTTGTGTAACCAGTAGTTAGTAAATCTTCCATCTTATGCAGGAGTAAGTGTTTTCCCAAATTTTCCCTCATTAGAACTCAGAAGTGGGGTACATAGAGTGTCAGAAATTATAACTAGTAGGAATTGAGTATATATATGCAAGTGTTGATGTGACGTTTGTTAGTGGAATATCACTGCTTGAGTAAAATTAATAAATGTACAGGTTTTTTTTAAATGATGGATATTGTTGATTTTGTTTAAGCAATTCACTTTATGGTATGTAGATATACTTTCATATGTATAATATTTTTGAGTGCTATGTTCCAATCCAATCTATGCCATAATTTTGATCATTGTCAAAATATTGTTTGACCTACAGAAACGCTATATCCAGGCGGCATCTCAACAGCTATATCTAGATGGCATCTCAGCAGCTATATCTAGATGGCATCACAACAGCTATATCTAGGCAGCATCTCAGCAGTTATATCTAGGCAGCATCTCAGCAGCTATATCTAGGCAACATCTCAACAGCTATATCTAGACGACATCTCAACAGCTATATCTAGATGGCATCTCAGCAGCTATATCTAGGCAGCATCTCAGCAGCTATATTTAGGCAGCATCTCAGCAGCTATATCTAGGCAGCATCTCAACAGCTATATCTAGGCAGCATCTCAACAGCTATATCTAAGCAGCATCTCAGCAGCTATATCTAGATGGCAACTCAGCAGCTATATCTAGGCAGCATCTCAGCAGCTATATCTAGGCAGCATCTCAGCAGCTATATCTAGGCAGCATCTCAGCAGCTATATCTAGGCAACATCTCAACAGCTATATCTAGACGGCATCTCAACAGCTATATCTAGATGGCATCTCAGCAGCTATATCTAGGCAGCATCTCAGCAGCTATATTTAGGCAGCATCTCAGCAGCTATATCTAGGCAGCATCTCAACAGCTATATCTAGGCAGCATCTCAACAGCTATATCTAGGCAGCATCTCAGCAGCTATATCTAGATGGCAACTCAGCAGCTATATCTAGGCAGCATCTCAGCAGCTATATCTAGGCAGCATCTCATCAGCTATTTCTAGGCAGCATCTCAGCAGCTATATCTAGGCGGCATCTCAACAGCAATATCTAGACGGCATCTCATCAGCTATTCTAATTTGCATACGAAAATTTCATTCTGCCGCCTCGACTCAGCCACAGAGCAGCAGCTGATCTAGGCGGCTAGGCTAACATTTTCATAAGGGAATACAAAATTGGTCACTATAGGCATGGTGGTCACTAACACAGGTTTGATTGTACTATGTCTATGTAAGGCATTACAGTAAAACAATTGTGTTGCATATAAATAGTTAAGGCTTGCTTTTTTTCTTCTCGCTGTCAGTATCTTTTCTTTCTGATGTACACACATTGTACAAAACAACTGCAGCTACTGACACTAACGCCACTGCTCCTACACCTAATACCACTTTCTCTACGTTAAAAAAAGGAAATCAAACAAAACACAAATTAAAGTAAAAAAAAACAATCAGTTATACAATTTAGTGTTATACAAAAATTGTTCACAAGTCAATAATAAATCAAAGTCACGAAATTCAATAATTAGTCAATAGTACAAACATTATGATCCAATCTTAGCCTCTCACTAAACATACTAAGATTAATTTTTATACCTGCTGTAGTCATCTTTAAGCCACCATTATTAAAATGTCGACGACTGTGGAATTGGTCACCTGACCAGTTGCTAACTTCACGTTGTGTTCTACCGGCACATAATTCATTATCACTATCAGACTCACTGCTGCTGGCTTCACGTTGTGTTCTGAAGGTGTAGTAGCCTGTTACAAACAAATTTTAATCATTTATATGAGACGTAACTCTAAAACAAATAAATTGTCCATGAACAAACGCTCAGCATAAATGCACTGCATAAATGTACAGCAATAGGCTCAGTTGTGCAAAATTCGAATTCGACTCAAACTGTCCTGTTCAAAGTTTGGTTATGTATATTTATAAGTTAGGATAGAAGCCTACTCAGCCCAGGCTGAAGAAATCATATATTGTTAATAACGGGTTGCCATTTGTTGTCCTGAATTATTTTTAAAATGTGGGTTTTAAAAAAGTGTCAAAAGATTCAGTTTTTATTTAAAATTGTGTGCTGTGGAATTATTCTAAAAATATCTATTTTTGAAAAACATTCATTAAAAAAACGTAACTACAACACACAAAATAATGTCATTTAATTGCTACATGATTATACATAATACACCAATGAAAACTGTCATGCGATTTATGACCAACTTTGTAAACAATATGAGTAGGTTTCTACCTTAATGATCATTATGCAACTATTTATATACCGTATTTAGTATAGTGTCTACCTGAAAACATTTCAAAATATACATTGCATAATATAGTCAGTAGGAATCGCTTGTGATCTACTTAAGAAACATTTTCATTTCTAGACATATGATATTATTGGTTTTATAATGTGAACTCTTTGATGATGAGCCAGTCTTCGCATGAATAGTGGACAACATGTGTAACTAAGACGAAACCTTTGGATGATTTTAGGACGTCCAAGTGATGGAGCTCGAGTTACTGCTTCCTGTTGTTTGCTGTTATGTTACAATTGTATGATTCCTTAGTTTTAATAGGTTTCTGTTGTGTGGTTATTCATTAAGACTAGTTTACGTGACCTGCATTAATTCGGAACAATGACAAATCAGCAATAATCCTAAGAATCTGAATAATAGCAACGTTAAATGTATACAGAGACAATACAAAGCTACTTACAAGACTGTCTGATAGGCTAAACCAACCTGATTACCTTTTGACAGGTTTTTTTCGACGTATCAAATTCTGCATTGTATATATACTTGGACTCGATTGTGTATGCGTGTATTTCTATCCTAGCTATTCTATACATTTTACATGTCAAATAGTTCCATAATTTTACGAAAATGAAAAGCGAGGGATAAAAATAGTTCTCAATCATTACATTAGAGTGCTGTTTTTATATCGTATAGTTCATATTAAACATTGTCTCAAATTATTTGATATATTATTTGTTTTATTTTCATTATCACTGAAGATAGCGAGTTGCGCATGTAAATATGATAAGAATTCTCGTCACCCAATACATTGTTGTCAGAGACAGGAATTAACCGATTGATTTCTTCAAATCTTTAGAGGTTGTTTACCGCTAACAAGAAAATATCGCGTTATATCACGATTTTTCGTTTGTTCGATATTTTCACGAGTAGTTTACGTTTGGTTATTATCTACCGCTGAATATGCTAATTTTACCCAGCGAGGCCTTATATAAACTACCAAATACCCTCGCTTGTAGTTTATCATAAGCTCTAATTATAACATTGCAAAGCTGAATCTAGCCATCTTATTGGTTGAATCAAGATATTGTATCATTATAAGACCCGTGATTCTGTCCCAAACGGTCTTAAATATTTAACTGATTACACGACTGTGAGCACTGTTCACAGTGACTGTGGGTATATGATGTCACTGTTCTAAATAGGATACTGTTTACACACATACCTACGCTTCTAAGCACGTAGCAGCTACGCCATTACAAATTACATAGTTTAGTTTATCTCAGAACATGTCACACCTGTCCTTCATACTATCCTTCTTAGGGTTTCGTTAACAATATTTAACTTCCTACCTTTCGTAGGTTCGTCGTTTTCAGAATCACTATTTGCATCCACCAGCCAGCTGGGGGTCTTATCATAGCTTCCCATACGCCATAGATGTATAACTTTTTCAATCTCCCGTTTGAATGCCATACCATTGCGAACTGTGACACAATGGCCATCGATTGATGTTATTCGGCGGACCCTACTATCATCGAGGCACTCCAGTTTTCGAACAACAATTTTCTCGATAATATCTAAACTCTCCAGCAATTTGTACAGGTTGTTTAAACACAGCAATCTCTTGCAGCGAACTGGGTGTTATATTTCCGCGAAATAGTTGCTGGAGTGTAGATACAAGCGGTGTACCATCTTTGAAACAGTCTTGTATTGAATCCTGCGAGTACCGAATGTCGGAAGGATTCAGTTCTACAAACCTCATGACGCCGACGCGTAGTAATAGGTGACCACGAACGAAGTATTACCCATAATACATTGCGCAACCCCCCGATTTATTATTTCCGATTAAACAGTGCGTCATTCTCACCAGCTTTGTTTGCTTTTGAAAGACACTGACTATGGAACAAAGTCGACTGAGCAGTTGTGATATCAATTATTGATTCAGATAAAAAGATTATTATTGAAGGGGGTTGTTAGGCATGTTAGTTTCCGGGCATTTTACCGCAGACGTAATGGAACGGTCCAAATTTCCGTAGAGAAATGGATCACAGTTATGATGTGGTGTAGATATCGAAACGTTATATAGTCCATTGAACGTTTTAAATTCCCGCCAAAATTTTGAAAAATGTTCTGTATTTTGCTTTATTTCTTTCAAAGTTATTTTTTTTTCAAATTGTCTACATTGTTGTGTTTATCGTTATTGGGTTACCTTATTTACCCAGGAAAGTGTTCTATGTTCTTCGCGTAATTAGGTGTTCGTATGCAAGGGATTTTTCCACACAAAAACGACGAATTGCGCCGAATTTTGTTATCGGTTGGCTTAATATAACCCAAACGGACCGTATTTTTGTGAAAGATTGGTATGTTTGTCCTGATTTGTAGGAATCTGAAAAACGCGTTTCACAACTTGTCTCTTTTTTAGTTTTATGCGTCATTCAAGATGGCGGCCCCCATATAGTAAATATCGTATTTATTTTATTATCACGTGTGCGCCAGCTGACTGTGTATACAACATAACGGTTGGTATGCTCACAGGTGATAGCGAGACTGTTGTATGTAGTACTGATTCCTATAAGGAGATATGTCTCAAAGTATGTACACGCCTATAGGTCAAAGGTCAAGTATTAAATATACCGGATGTTGATTCGATATTTCGATTCAATGCAACTCGTCAGATCTGGTATAGGTAATCTATCTCTGGTTGACGTATCATGTGACTTTGTGAGAGACTTTCACTAAGATTGTCAAATCTTCAAGTTTCTGCTAACTGTCACGTCCACAGATTCGTGTTCTGTTTGATTAGCATAACCAAACTTTACTCTCAAAAAATGTTTTTGAGGCATGAAATATTCATCTAATTCTTTCAGATTTTTTCTTGAGATCTTGTTTATCAGCTTCAGGCAAGATGGTTAGACTGCTCATTATTTTCACACAAACAAGTTCCATAATACTACATAAGGCACATGCATGAATAAGATTGTTTTTATCTTTCAACTCAGTGAGCTGCAGCCATGCCTTGAAATGTTTCCAATTTGTAGAGACATCCCCCTTCACATTCATGGGCTGTGGCGCTGGTATTATGGGGTAATATTTCGAACAAATGTCCGCTTTCAACAACTCACATGTGGATGGACGCGCATTCGCGAGCATATCGTCGATGCTGTAAGCTTCCGTAAATATTATTTTACAAATGTGCTTTTGTCCAGTGATTTGATGAAGAAAAAACGTCTTCAGTTCAAAAGTTGAAGTGTCTCTGTGAAGTTAATCTTGATTTTGACACCATGTTATGCCCAGTGAATGCAGTAATCTAGTAACGACGACTAGACAACAATAATATTGGGTACTTAGACGGACGCCATGTTTATTCAACCACGTTGCATGATGGGTAATATATAACACATAAACCTTGACCCAGTATGTAATAACACTACAAACGTGTATATATATGTTTGTTTTTTTTTAATGTGGAAATGTTGTGGCAATTTCCCGCGGTATTTTTGTGTTTTTTAGAACCTCGGTAAAAATCATAATTTAATGTGATGAACTATTATGCAGGTCTCAAATGCAACGAGGTCTTATAGACTTTAGATCAACAATTATGCAATTTACAGTGACTTTCGTGTCCACCGTTCAAAATCAAAACATTAAGTTTGTCGTTTTTATAGGTGTCGCATTTTTTTTACTGAGACACTTTTTCAATTTCTGCTTTGACTAGGACAAAATATGCCACACGTAGGGCGTTGTTTGGACAAGTCGCCGCGTGGTACTCTCACTCTCAACGAGAACTCGGTAATGACTTGTTTCCTTATTGATAATCTTCTTTAGATGAACAGAAATTACCATTATGCAAAAATCACCTTGCATTTTCAGAATTGTGTCGTCGTTAATTATAATTACTGTATACATACAGTAACTGATCATTGTTGGTAACTCAGATTATGTGTCATCTAATCACAATGCTTTTTTTGTTGTTGGTGAAATGGAGACGAAATGCCCAGCTATTTTCAACATTCACGAATTATTGGCTTCTGAAAATGTTCGTGTCACAACCGTCTTACAAACTATAAGGCTGAAAATGTATATTCGGAGGAATGGCAATCGCAGCACGCAGATATTTTACAGGGCGGAAAACGAAATTATAAAAAACACAAGGAACCATGATATGAATGCTATGTTATGTGTCGCATTTGCGTTATTTGCGTCATCAGTTCGTCGTTCCTATGAAATGTATAAATGTCACAGTGTAAGACCTGCTTATCGCAATTGAGTGTGTGGGGTAGACAAGAAAATAGTACTGGGAATGAAATACACATACACCAAAATATCGAGTTAAAGCTCCTGGTTTTAATACCTCTCAAAATAATTACAAGAAATAAAGCACAGAAAAATACGATGAATAAAGTCACTAAAATAGGAGATGGCTTAGGGAAGTGTGCATTGGTGATAACTCACAGTTCCAGGATGTAATAATGGACGACAGTCAATGGCTTCTGCAACACAACAACGAAAAAATACAGGAATCTTGCTTGCAGAGGAACGCTGGTATTCTGGAGGGCACTGCTGGAAGCAGGAGATCGCAGAGCAGTTCATACAAGTCTCACAGAATGATGGTTGTAGCCTGTATTACTTGTCACACAATAGCAAACGCTGGATACTAAGTGTCCTGAGTGTGTCCAATTTATAGGCATCATTCAGTGTCACCACTTGGGTTTCCACATGAGTCAATGAGAATGTGATCTTGCTAGCAGCTGTGTCACGTAGGCAACTCAGTAGATCATAAACATCCTTTGTTATTCAAATAACAGCACACCTGGTAGATTCCAATTCTTCTCCCAAAGTTGTAAACACCCTTTGTTATGTAAATCACAAGCACACCTGGTAGATTCCAACTGTCCTTCCAGAGTTGAAAACAAGTATGACCTGTCAATCACCTTTATGACACTTATAAGAAAAAAAGGATGCTGACAATAAATGTTATCGTTACTATGTTTAAATATACATTTTTATAAACCAAAAAGGCTGTTAGATTTCAACTTGAGCAATCCAGAATCGGTATTGTAAAATTGTAGTTAATTTTAATAAATATTAATATTAATATATTAGTTCGACATCATCCAACCAGCAAACACCACGTTTTGACTAGGTGGGCGGTCGCAGTTGTCACGTGGAGCTTTTTTAGTATTTTTTTATAAATATGTTTATAAACTAAGGTACCGTCTTCTGTGTTCATTGCAGATACCGCACTTGATGGTGAAATTTTCGTACGTTATTTTGCGGCTTTTCATCATTTTATTAATACTAACACAACTGATGAAGTCCAGAGACCGGCTTCTTTTTCTCGAGTCGTGTATTCGTACTGTCGAAGGAGAAGACAGGTATGTGCAAGTATGAATTCCATTCTTTGGTATTGTGGACAATGACTAGCCACTTTACTGGTCCTGAAAGATATTCAATGTGGTCGTATTGATTTTCCGTTCTTTTCCTCTTGGAATGAGCAGATATTCCGGCTTGTGGTTGAAGAATTAGTTACCTTGTCATTTGTGCCCGTCATTCTATCATCATTCCGCTACCCAAAGAAAGCTAAATAACCACAGATAAGAACAACCACCTAAATTCTTGTTTCTGCCTTGCCGTCATATGGTGCCTAGACTGTACTATTGTATATATGGGCTTCCGACAAACAGATCATTCGTGGTCGATTTTAGGAATTGTAGAATTGCCGCTAGCTGATACGTTCCTTGTATCCATCATCGGCGCTCGACCGAAGCTCACCAGGGCGTATGATTTGTTAGTCTGTGTGTCAGCTGTCAAGTACACCATATCAACTTTGATAGATGCAATCAAAGTAGCCAAGCTGGTCATGACAATGCATCGTAGTTGGAGTAATGATGAACACCTGGTGTTCAGTGCAGTAACACGGTGAGTTCATTCAAACAATTCAAATTATATTATTACAATTACGTGAATAGGTCGTTATATCATCGATGCAGGTTCGAAAGAGGTTCGAAAGGAACGAACAATATTTCGTCTGGCCAATCATAGGTCGTGTATTATTCCTTTTGCTTCGTTAATATGCAAGCCGTGATAAACTATACCATATACTACGGCTTTTCATGTTTAGAAAATTATATTTGCCATATTATGCATACGACTCCAACAAAATTAATGCCGTCTGTAATCGCCAAAACTGTAATCTGACGTACGACGCTAAACGGAGTCTGTATTTTTAGTTCTGGTGTCGACTTTGTCGAGCGGAGATTATCATATGAGTGATTGTCCGTCGTCGCCTTCTTGAAAACCACACGTAGGATTGATTTGATACTTGGTATATATGTACTTTGGGTAGACCCTACTTAGATGTGTTCAATCTATGAAATCTTCTATTATCTAATTTTTATGAATATTTTTGTCATTTTTTGTAAAAAGTGATATTTCGACTTGTTGCTGAAAACCGAAAGGCCATTTGCTTTGATAATAAACATATAAGTACTACAAGCGGACCTCTTTCAGATTTGCTCGCTTTACATGTACTACATTCCCACGATACGCATGTATCAATATTTTCACAGTGAATGCACGACTCCTACCTTTCTACATATACAAAAGATGACCTAACTGAACAGTCGCTGTCTTTAATAAGACAGTGGATGTTTTGGATTAAATACACAGACACAACAGATTGAACTCAGCTCTGGGCTGCCATCTTGGAAGTAATGACCCCCGTTTTATAGTACTTCCGGTTTAACACACAATAAAGCTCCCTAGCTTAATAACGTTAATGTACTAATGTGAACCAACTCATGGGTTAATACACAACCAATCTACAGTAAAGCTTGACACCACTGACACTTGTCTGAAGCTAACAAAAAGCGCATCCGAGCATTCACGGAGCGCAGGGCGCCACCTATGCCAGCATCCTGAAATTAAACGTGACAATTTTGATGCCCGTGGAGCGCCACCACACGAACCCAATCATACTAATTTTAGTGGAGAAACAGACACGACACCATAGAAATACCAAAGACCATCACAGATAACATAATATTGGTACACCTCCCAGAATTTGTCAGAAAATTCAAGGAAACTCTAATGATCCTGGCCAATCTCAATAGATAGTAAGCAGACTTCAAATCAAATATGAATATATAATATTTACAGACAAGTAACCTCCTACAACTCAAAAATCATCAACAAAATTTATATTCCAACAAATACAGATTTAATTAGATGCAGTTCAAGGCCATCCTGTGCTTACACAGACCTGTTGAAAGGTTAACATGTGTCTGGGTCATTATTAATACAACCATTAATAAGCAGCTTGCTAATCCCATTCACTATCTATTGCGTAATTAAACTTAGGCTAAAACGCTGATGGTGGGCCGTATTAAACGTGAAATTATATCCATTGTGTCACCTGTAAGTGTAGTTGCACACAATGTAATACCACGAGGTTGAAAAGACTTCTCGTGGGTATAATAAAAAAAAATGTTGACTTAACATTTGTAACTAAATTATTCAAAACGGGTAGCCATCAAGTCGTCAGTGTCTTCCAAAAGTACGTTTTTCATAAACTTACTTCATAACTTGGTCTTAAATCAGCGTGGCAATATTCTAATGGGTCGCCATAAGGTTGAATAATGCGAATACAATGTTTAGTACAACCGAACCGTAGCTAACTCAGTGTGGAAAGATTGATCACTGCAGATTTCTGCTTTATATACCTATAAATCACGTGCCTGGCACAAAACCTACGATTGGTTGTTGACATCATGTAAAGACAACAGTTTCCCACTATACTGCCGAACCGCGGGAAACCTTATTTATATCGGTCAAATGATTGACAGCACCATCAGCCAATCAGTGACCACGGTATATTTAATTACAATTATAGCAGCTGGCCTGGAACATGTGGAGTTAAGTGGATTTTTAAAGCAACTGTGGTCCAGGCGTCTGATTGGTCAGTGTCAACAGATGATGGAAATGCGAGCATGGTATGTTTGCATAATACTCTAAAAGGGTTAATTATTCAGTGGGTTTTAATGAATTTATAAAAACCCAGTGAATATGCCTGCAATGGTAAATTAGCGAAATTTAAACCCAGTGAAAATTAGCATTTTTCAGTACATAACGTTTCCCCGAGGTTCACCAGTATAGCAGGAAACTATTGTCTGTACATGATGCTAATAGCCAATCGTTGGCTTTGTGTTAATCACGTGATTTGTACGTGTAAAAAGCAGAAGTCTGCTCTGGGCAATCGTTCTATCTTATTCACATTGTATATTATTCACTTGATGTGTAGTACAGTGAAGACTTTGAAATAAATTAAATTAAGCAGTCAGTGTATAAGTAGCTAACATCACAGGACATTGAGGAGTTGTTTCGGATTATTTCCTACTTAATATATGACGTGATATAAGACAGCAAAATCTATTGGTTTAAATTTGAAATTGATGCGAGCTGTTGTTACAGAAACGTTGATTGTTGGATCTAACTTCTTGGCGGCGCGCCCAATCAAATCATTCAATTTAACTGGGGTAAAATACAGCTTTCCGATTCTGATTTTTTTTTAACGTTAAATCGTTTTGTTCTCATAAATTGCCCTGGAACTTTTGTGCGAGATTAAGTGGCATCAACGATGTACAACTGACAACACTGACCAAGTTTTACTGAGCTAAGAAAACAACATAAAGCTGGTTTTGAACTCAGGTCTCGCACAACGGTCGATCTGGCAGACACGTTGCTCATGCATCTAGAACACAATGTCGGTCATTGCCTTTTTTACTATTTCATTCTACGACTTTTCGTGTTAGATCATGCATGTTCATAATTTGCCAATCTTACATTACGCTCAACCTACCTTGATTTCAGTATGCAAAATGTACGAGAGCAATGACCACAATTCCCGAAGGGTCAACACTCACGCACCATTCATGCATTGTGTAACAGCAGTTCGTTAAAGGGCGGTGGTCGTCGTGCCGCGTCCTGTAATTGGGACTCATAGCGACGTATACAACGCGTGTAAAATACATTGTTTATTTGCATGGAATTCGAACACGCGCTGTGCGACGACCATCGCGCTTTAACTTTCATAGCATATTCCATTTGAGAATAGGGCATTTTCCTCTTTCTCAATACGAGTTTTGTGCATAATATAGTATGCAGGACATACTGAAGTCCTTCAAAAGTATGAGAATTTCCGCGGAATATAAACCTACAGATGAAGTTTGGGCGATTGGCTTTATACGCGAACTCTTCTGGGAAATAAGGCCTTCCCAGGGATAATATGTCTTGAGTCAGACTTTATATACTGGAAGGGCTTTTTCTTACACTTAATGTGCAATGAGAAATTTTATTCATATGTTTCTATATTCTATGATGTTTTTCAAAGTAAGGCACCATAAAAACAAACACGGTTCTGCGCTGGATACTCCTTTTTTTGTGACAATTGATGGAAGAAATTTGAAATTCAGTGAGACCGTGGCGCACCTGAGGGCGCTCGACGTAGCCGCGCAGGAAATTGGTAATTTGGCTCATTTATTCAGACTGTTTACCTTCCCCGTGAAGAAATATACTACTCGAACATAATTAAAAATGGAATTGAAGTCGGTGATATTACTAACAGTTCTAAAACCGAGTTGGCCTGGATCCAAAAATGAAATAAATGGACCATACCGTCACTCGTGTATGAGTTGATCAGCGGACATTGACGTGTACATTATCATATCGGTATACAACTACCAATACAATAACACAACATGGACACTGCCCAGTGTGAGTTGCACAGACTGCCCGGGAATATCGAATGCCAGGGTGTAGTTTTCCCTAAACTGATAAACACTGACATTTTAAAGTCGCCTGAGATCGTTGATTGTCGGAAAGACGATGTATTCGTGGCGAGCTATCCTAAATCAGGTACTTATACGATGTTCTTTTTTTGTTATTTTTTGTTCATACACGTGCTATACAGAAACCGACCAACCAGTCAACCAGCCGAACATTCATGCGATCAACTAACAATTCTACTTTCTGATGGTCAACAATTATACAAGTAAAGTCAATTTATGATAACTCAATCTACGGAAATCCATATTACTGCTTAGTCTTGGTTGTGTCAGTTTAGGATTTTGCCAGGGAATGTGTCGGAGGAAAGGTATATTATTTCAAAGGCGTGTAGGTGCTTGGCAAGTAAATACGCAAGAGCCCCATCATCGCTTTAAGTTTACATTTTATTATTTGTTTATTTGCTGAATGTTTTTATCATTTTGAGAGTGTGTAAAACTTTAAGGTATATCCATTACTAATGCATGCGCGTAATCTGTTATAATTGGCTCTCTGTATAAGTTCAACGAGGTCAGTGCACTTTCAATGACGAAGTTCGGTCACGGTCACAGTTCAAGAACGAAACGTTGAACAGAAAGAATTGTAAAATGATCAAAATATCCCCGATGCACGCGCACACTAACTCGCTTACGAATAAAGCACAAACAAATGAATAATTATGTACTAGTTTGCGCGCGCGCACGCTATTTCTCTTAGAAGTAACTCGTTATTAAATAAGAAACAAGTGCGCCATCAAAATTGTGTTACTGTATATATGAAAATTAATGGAGTTTGTATTTGTAGATAATATAACATTTTATGTGACAGCAAGTCCCCTTAAGCAAACCTGGTTTGGACAAATTAAGATATGTAAACAAAGATCCACGCTGGTCACGTGACAAGTATGAACTAACCTTGTTTCAACCAGAATGTCAAAGCGTCATTGAACTCTCACTGACACCATGTATACGCCACACGTGAGCACGTAACCACGCGTTATATCTCAAACAGCAGAACATATCTCGAACACCTAAACCACGTGTAGAGCGGGGCAGGAAATCTCATATTAACTTGACCTCCTCTATGCCGAATGCTGGCAATCCGAGCCAGAAGGCCGCGTCGCTAATTGATTGTTTGAAAATATCCGAAACGAATTAATAATTATTCTTGTAGATAGAATCAGTGAACTTAAAAACAAAATAGGGCGAAAATATTTCTGCGTGGGGAAAAAAGGGAACATGGGGATATTGCCTTTCTGACAAACAGATTCTATCGGAAAACTGCTATATTTTTACCCCCGAGGTTTTTATCACAACACTACCGCCCCTAGGAGAGGCTTTTGCGTACCAACAATATAAACATCGACCTAGATGCTGCGAGAAAGGTGACGCTGACCCCAAGGCATCCGTTCACAAAAAATGTCAACAATGTTATCGCCAACTTATTTTCAGAAAGAGAGTCATGCCCTGGGAGGTGGTCGAGGTTAATACACTTTTGGAATAGAAATTTCCCGAAACTTTGCTATATTTCTCACTGTGAATGTTTGTTTAAAATTCAGTAGAAAACAAGATCTTGGGTACCCGAACTGATTTTTGAATCTCCAAATCTAAATGGCCACCAAAGTAAGATAAGACACTATGGGTAAATTGCAGAGTACTTTTCTATGGAAACAAGTTCGGGACCCTAGATTTTTATCAAATTAACGCCATACCACATTTTGGGGAGCGAACAAATTTTTGAAAAAAAAAATCATAGAATCGTCATTTGTACGTTTAAAGCGAATCCCCTTTAACGGACTTGAATGCACAGATTGAAAAACTTAAATAAACGAACTACTTCAATCACGTGACACGTATGAACCAACCTTGTTTCCGTCAACCAGAATGTCAGAGTGTCATTGAACTCTCACTGACACCATGTATACGCAAGTTACCACCCTTAGGACGCTACATGTGAGCACGTAACCACGCATTTATGCCTCAAACAACTTAACCACGTGTGCACATTTTCGTTGCACACATGGTATGGACTTCTCTTAGTGAATGCTGCCAATCCGAGCAAAAGTTTCGAAGTGTTGACTTGCTCGGAAAGAAATAACTTTTTACTGATATATTAAGAATAATCAGCAAACCTATAGAATAATAATATACATTCTATTCTAATCAGTTTACCTCTACAATAGCAGCAATGACCATCCTTAGGAAAGGCTTTCGCGTACAGCGATATAGATAAACATCGACCTAGATACTGCTCGAAAGGTTACGTTCACCTCATGAAGCTCCAGTTTACCAACAATGTTATCTTCGGCTCTTATTCGAATAGGTAGCCATGCCACTAGAGTGTTGTCACAGCTGGTACGGGTTGTATAATTAGGCCAATTTTTCGCTAAAAGTGGCAGCCAAAATAAGGTTTAAAATATAAAGTTTCCGCATGTTGTATTTTATTCGATAGATGAATCTTAATTCTCCAGTCAGTGCCCGGAGATGTAAAATCGAAAACTAAGAGCCAGTTAGCGACGGCCTTACAGTTTCAGCTTCAAATACACTGGGGAAAGTGTTTTATGTTCTTCGTGAAATGAGGTGCTTGTATGCTTTACAAAGAATCTTCCACCCCAAAACGACAAAAGCGGTCGAATTTTATTAACGGTTGGTTTAATGTTACCCTCAACGGATCGTTTGAGTATGAAAATCGGTTAACCCCCTTCACATGTGTAGGAATCTGAAAACGCGTTTATCAACTTGTCTCTTTATTTAGTTTCAAGCTGGCAATCAGAGCCAGAAGGCTGAGTCGTGACTGGTTGATTGATTGTTTGAAAATATCCGCTTGTTCTCAACCCAGGAACGAATTAATAATTATTCATATAGATAGGATCAGTTATTTAAAAAAGAAATAGGGCGGAAATATTTCTGCATGGAGAAAACCAGGAACATGGGCACATCGTCTTTCTGACAAACAGATTCTATCAGAAAACTGCTATTTTTCCCCCCACAACAATACCGCCCCTAGAAGACTGCTTTCGCGTGCCAACAATATAAACATCGACCTAGATGCTGCTAGAAAAGTGAAGCTGACCCCAAAGCATCCGTTCACAAAAAAGTCAACAATGTTATCGCCAACTTATATTTAGAAATAGAGTCATGCCCTAGAGGTGGTCGACTCGAGGTTAACACACTTTTGGAATAGAAATTTCCCGAAACTTTACTAAATTTCTCACTGTGAATGGTTGTTTAAAATTCAGTAGAAAACGAGATCTTGGTTACCCAGCCTAATTTTTGAATCTCCAAATCTAAATGGCCACCAAAGTAAGATAAGACACTATGGGTAAATTGCAGAGTACTTGTTTCTATGGAAACAAGTTCAGGACCCTAGATTTTTGTCAAATTAACGCCATACCACATCTTGGAGAGCGAACAAATTTTTGAAGATGAAAAATTCATAGAATCGTCATTTGTACATTTAATGCGAAAGGAAATCCTCTTTAACGGACTTGAATGCACAGATTGAGAAACTTAAATAACGAACCACTCCAATCACGTGACTCGCATGAACCAACCATGTTTCCGTCAACCAGAATGTCAGAGTGTTATTGAACTCTCACTGACACCATGTATACGCAAGTTACCACCCTTAGGACGCTACATGTGAGCACGTAACCACGCGTTTATGCCTCAAACAACTTAACCACGTGTGCACATTATCGTTGCACACATGGTTCTGACTTCTCTTAGTGAATGCTGCCAATCCGAGCAAAAGTTTCGAAGTGTTGACTTGCTCGGAAAGAAATAACTTTTTACTGATATATTAAGAATAATCAGCAAACCTATAGAATAATAATATGCATTCTATTCTAATCAGTTTACCTCTACAATAGCAGCAATGGCCATCCTTAGGAAAGGCTTTCGCGTACAGCGATATAGATAAACATCGACCTAGATACTGCTCGCAAGGTTACGTTCACCTCATGAAGCTCCAGTTCACCAACAACGTTATCGTCGGCTCTTATTCGAATAGCCATACCAGTAAAGGGTTGTCGCGGATGGCACAGTTTGTATAATTATGCCCATTTTCGCTAAAAATGGCAGCCAAAGTAGGGTTTAACGGAAGGGAAATTTGTAAAAATTATAAAATTTCCGCATGTCGAAATTTATTCGATAGCTGATTCTTAATTCTCTAGTCAGTGCCTGGAAGTGTAAAATCGAAAACTAAGAGCCAATCAGCGACGGCCTTCACTTACAGTTGGATGACGCTTTCGGTTTCAAATACAGTGGGGAAAGTGTTCTATGTTCTTCGTGAAATGAGGTGTTTGTGTGCAAAGAATTTCCCACCCCAAAACGACGAAAGCGGTCGAATTGTATTAACGGTTGGTTTAATGTTACCCCAACGGACCGTTTGAGTATGAAATTCGGTTATTCCCCCCCCCCCACATGTGTAGGAATCTGAAAACACGTTTATCAACTTGTCTCTTTATTTAGTTTCAAGCTGGCAATCCGAGCCAGAAGGCTGAGTCGTGACTGGTTGATTGATTGTTTGAAAATATCCGCTTGTTTTGAGCCCAGGAACGAATTAATAATTATTCATATAGATAGTATCAGTGAACTTAAAAACGAAATAGGGCGGAAATATTTCTGCATGGAGAAGACCAGGAACATGGGCATATTGCCTTTCTGACAAACAGATTCTATCAGAAAACTGCTAAATTTTTTCCCACAACAATACCGCCCCTAGGAGAGGCTTTCGCGTACCAACAATATAACCATCGACCTAAATGTTGTTCGAAAAGTGAAGCTGACCCCAAGGCATCCGTTCGTAAAATCGTATCGCCAACTTATATTCAGAAAGAGAGTCATGCCCTCTCACTGACACCACATATATGCAAGTTACCACACTTAGACGCTACATGTGAGCACGTAACCACGCGTTTATGCCTCAAACAACTTAACCACGTGCGCTCATTTTCGTTGCACACATGGTTCTGACTTCTCTTCGTGAATGCTGTCAATCCGAGCAAAAGTGACCGAAGTGTTGACTTGCTCGGGATGGAATAACTTTTTACTGATATATTTAAATTAATCAGCAAACCTATAGAGTAATAATGCGCATGCATTGAGGAAAGACAACAAAATTATCAATATCCGAATTATTTTTTGCTGTCTGAAGTACAAAAAAATATCCACTAGACAATTTTATTCTAATCAGTTTACCCTTACAATAGCAGCAATGACCATCCCTGGGAAAGGCTTTCGCGTACAGCGATATAGATAAACATCGACCTGGATACTGTTTGAGAGGTGACGTTCACCTTACGAAGCTCCAGTTTACAAACAATGTTAACGTCGGCTCTTATTCGAACAGGTAGCCATACCAGTAGAGGGTTGTCACGACTAGTGACAAATAATTAAATACTCGTACTTAGCTGCAGTAAAAAGCCAACCAGTTAGGCAATTCGCTAGCGACTTTGCAAATTTGCTGTTCCAGTACTTAAAGGGCGGCAGTCGTCGTGCCACGTTCTGTTCGATATGCCGGGGACTCATAGCGACGTATACAACGCGTGCAAAATACACTGTTTATTTACAAGAAATTCGAACACGCGCAGCGCGACGATCACCGCGCTTTAAGAAAATTGCTGTAGTACGTATGATAAATAAGAGATGATGCATTTAGTTTTCCAAAGTCGTATCTTTTCAACAGGTTTTCCCCTGAGTGTAGTGGGTTAGTTGGTTATTGGAACTACAAGCCGGCGGTTCGTCGTTCAATTGTAGGTTCGATTGTTTAAGACATATTCACTTGGAATAACGAACATGTTATACACGCACGGACAAGGTGATATGTTCATCGCGAAAAAAACAAAACATGAAAGAACGAGTTACTCCAAGAACAGAACAAAACGTAAAGCTCTTTGTCTCGCTGCCTGTCCCCGGTCATGGCGCTAAGCTCAAACATAACGCTGACATAAACAAAGTTTTCATTTTAATAGTAACAGAAAACTAAAATTCAGTCTTCAAACACACCCAAACTATAACATTTTGCGTCGAAATACTTAAAGCGGGTGAGTCATCACGTACGCATGAGTCATTATTTACCCATGAGCCTTTGCGTTCTTGGCGTATGTTATTATCATCGCTTGCCAGTGGAACTCAATTCCCGCGCGTGCGCAGGTGACGACCCTCCCGCTTTAATCAAAATTGTGGATGGATATATGTACTTTGCATTATATGTGTTATAAATTGTAGAAGTTTATGCTGAATGATCGATGGAAGGCGATATTAAAGTGGCATAGCCTCTAGTTATTGTGGGGTTCGTTCACAGTGAACTAGAGAATACACATGATGATTGAATAAGTTATTCCAACTCGATGTAATTGTGCTATTCTGTTTTTGTCTATACTCTTAATTATTGCTAAGACACCATCCTTTGACATGCCTTTTTTTACAGGAACAACATGGGCAATAGAGATTGTTTCGCTATTAATGAACGGTGGTGACGTTGATGCAAATCGCGCAGTCGCACAAGCAGTGAGGAACCCCGCAGTTGAGGCACGAATACCAAGGTGTGTATAATGTGTGTTGTTTACACTATACTGAGGCTGTCACATACTTTCTGTGCGAACGCAGTGACTAGTGTGGAGTTTTCACCATGTTTTTTGTTTCGTGTTGAAATGTCTAGAATTGCTATACAAAAGCGGCAACTCATTACAAGCAAGCAATCGAAACTTTTACGTAGCAGTGTTGGAAATACAACGTTTGCAAATATGAAGCTGAACAATCACACGTTGGCGACACTTGTTTCGTGTGATGCTGTAAAACAAGTTCAGTGTTTGGTCTTCTAAAAACAAATTTAGAAACATATATAATGTATGGTGTTCTGAGGTGGAAATTAGTTTCATTTTTAATGGCTGGTGTTCTGAGATATAAGAAATCTGTGAAATTATTGTTTTTCTGTATTTAGATTCAAGATAAAATTAAATGATTTCCAAACACATGTTTGTGAGTTTCTCTGTAATTTTCTGTTGTTTGTGTTTTTGTTTTGTTTCCCTCATATATTTATCATACGTTAAAGTCAAGTTCGTTTTTCAGTTAACTCTTAGTTTGTCGCTTAAGTTAAGTAGAAACGATACGGTATTGTAAAAAACAAGCAAGGTCTCCATGTGACTCAGTTATCAAATTGAATTGCCTGTACTTGTATTTTAGCTCCCTGCTTTCACGTTTACTGAACCGCCGGCAATCATTTAACAAATTTTGGAAAGTAGTCAAAATTTGAACCGCTGACTTCTTTTTGGTTGAAAATACAGCAGTATTCTTGCAATGAAATAATGAAACTGCTAGTGTAATCTACGCATGCGTAAGTTAGAAATTAATAGTTATTCCCATCGATTTAGGCGGGAGAAGTTCCTTTATGATGTTTGTCTGCAAGCAAGATTTCGAAATAAAATTTTAAAGATTTTTAATCAAACATTCGGCTAGGTTTTGGCCGACACTACAGTTAAAGACACAAAACCGGGGTTTTGCTTATAATCGTATTCATTAAATATTCTAAAAGTCGATCATCATTTTTCATTCAAGTGTAAATATTCAATAGTGATTGGATTCAAGGGCTACACATTGTTCACGCGCATAATGCGCGAGCCTTCACGTGACATTGATACTCCTACCGCCCATATATTCAAAATGAGGCGTTTGCTGATTGGATAACGTTGAACTGTCTCATTAAGGATGTAGTAGAGGTGTTTTTCTTTGAAAATATCAAATTTACTTTTTTCCCCACATTCTTTTGTACGAATATATAAAGCATGCATTCAACTAGAAAAAACAATTGTAGCGATGGTTTAAGAGGGTTGAGAGTCGATCTCGAATCCCAGCTGCTTCACGACGGTGATTTTTGGCATAGGTATTCTCTGATAACTGCTAACTACAACTAACGATGACGTCACAATAACATTTCTGGATTAGTCAATTTGAATTCTAACACTGATTTATAAAAATCTATATTTATGAAACGTTTATAACGACCACAGCTTTATGCCCTTTACTGTATACTGGGGGGGGGGCACCAACAGGAAACTAAAGAAGGATACATAATTGACTTTTCAGACTCTTTCAGTTGATGATGTACATGTTCACGATTCTGGCGATGTTAATTCCGAGATGTTTTCACCTTCATAAATACATCCTTGCTCTGCCGTGGGCCACCATACGTGCCATCAATGGAACGAAACAAATGGAGCGAATTCCGTCACCTCGGGTTCTAAAGACGCACTTACCGTTTAAATTCTTCCCAACTCAAGCTATGGAAAAGAGAAACAAGGTATGGTTAAATAAATTCATTGCTTTCTAGTTGAACCACTGTAGACAATCGTCGAACAAAACACACTGCATGGTGTGAACGCTGTTTACACGTTCACAAATGTCCTAATAATTACACAACTTTTCGCCCTGTTATCACAGTGGTGCTTATTTTCGCTCTAGAACCTTTCTCATTCAGAATCCTTTGTCCGCATTTACAAGGAAGAATTACTTTGTCTTTGATTTGAACAGACCGCGTTTTCTAGTAAGGGGTCGATCGATTGAAATCATAGGATGGCATATGGATGGAAGATTTGTTAAAAAATTCAAGCCAGACACCGAGTGAAAAAAATATCGCACGGTGTTGCAGGAAAAACAAGGAAAAATAAGAATGTTTAAACGAAAAACAGTGCATTGGTCTCCCAGCCACCACCCCATAATTTCAAATATTTGACCCCTAAGCAAACCGTTTTCACAAATTCAGAACATGGTCATTGATGCATGGTCACTATCATGAATGTGTTAAATAGGTGACTTGCGATGGAATGTAACAAGTATCCTCCTCGCTTATCATATAAAAATCGTAAAATCCGCTTCCGATCTCAATCAGCTAATACGCACCAGTCTCAAATATCCTTGGCGGTTACTTATGAACGTATCCAGCGACGTCGTCCTGCTGCTATATAAGATATGTCGCTTTCAGAAAACTCTCAAAACTAATGAGACAGTATGGGTATTATTGCCCAATGCAAATTACTTCTTTTTTGAATTAAATTGAGACGTTGAGAATTACCGAGGAACATGTACTGTATGTAGGCCGGTGGTAAGTTGTGCGGGAAGAAAACAAACACATCCGAGTCGACGGACACATTCCGTAAATTAAAAATTACCAAGGATTTATTTCCAACTTTTGCATTACAATACTTTTGGTGATAGTGTTGTTTTCAGTTTTCACAAAGCACTAAAACAGCGAATAAAAAACGAGTAAGATTTTAAAAGTTGTATTTATATTGTTACAGTACTTCGAAACTTACTATATATAGTCTGTGTAGTTTTGTAGTGCTCCCAAGACTCCGACGATAGTCATATCCATTCAACAATGCTGCAAAATGTTCAAATAGCAATAATTTTGCTGCCACTAAGCCTGCGAAACCACGACGGCAAGTATCCACATGGAATAATGACTTTAAACTGTAAGGTCGTATAAATGCATCCAGTCCCCCGGTGAAAAGATTATAAAAGTACCAAAAAAACAAAATTGCCAATGAAATTCATTTATTTGCTTTCAATGGCGGTGGTCGTCACGGTCGCGCCACGGCGCATGCGCGGAGATATGGTTCTCATATAAACAACAACGGCGACTTTCACTATTGCAAAAATCAACGATTGTAAACTGAGACATTACCAAGCTTTAAAATCGGTGTTTTTTTAGGGGATTGGATGGTATCGAAAGAGTCACCGGCGGTAATTAATGCATACCGCGCCCAAGTTAAAATTCATACTTGTGATTTATGTTAAAAGAGCGGTTTGGATTGTGCAAAAAGTAATATTTATCAACACAAATGTCTTACATGCGCTGTGCGACGACCACCGTTCTTCAAAATAAAAATTCGCCATGGTCATATGGTAAATCCCGATAGCATCACAGTATCAGGTGGGATACGTACATCGCCTTACAATACCGTAGAAGTCGGTCAGTTCTTTAGTCGGTCTTTCATTTTCAAAATGAGTTATAGGCGTGTCATTTGTTGCACGCTGTTTGAGTAAAAATCACATCTTTATGTTTCAGGTCATCTACATAGCACGTAACCCCAAGGACACTGTAGTGTCATACTACTACATGCATAAACTGGTCCGGATGATGGGAATTCCGCGGTCATGGGACCATTTCTATCAGTTGTTTATGAATGAAAAACGTAAGTCATCCACGCAGTAAACAGTTACATTCGGAAGCAGATGACTACATTATTATGTCAGTCAAAACGTCCTACTTGTCGGATCCAGGGGGAAAATTTGACTTACATTTTTGTTATGTTACTGGGAAAGTTCGTTTCGGAGTTGGCGGTGGTAATCGAGCCTGTTCCGGGTGGGAAAGGTTCTGGGACGATTAAGAAAAGTAGATACTAAGCCTGGTCATGTTTGTGTTACTACGCCTTCATTAAGATGAAATTATCACAAACAAGTCATTGTTAATGACACAGTCCCCGTCCACAATTTTGTGATCTGACATATCAAGTTGATGCTGATGAAGTCATTGAGATTAGATTGAAACCATTAATAGGAGATGGATTTGTAAAAAATTATGATTTAGTGCTTTTACACGAGAATTGGACATTGGGCAATCATATTGAATCAAATTACAAAAATAATGTTCATGTTGATGTACCTATTGGTATACTGTCTTTGTACAAAATTTAAACTGAAATGTTCATTGTATTCATGAGAAAGTAGGCATAGGTATCATGAAAAACACCAGTCAGCCATATTAGTTTGAATCACAAAAAAAATATGACATGCAACTATAACCCAATATGTATGATCATCATACCAACTTTGATCCAAATTGGCCTAGTCATCTCTGAGAAGCAGCTCCGGACAAGTAAAAATGATGATTTAGCGCTTTTACATGAAAATTGGGTGTCGGCTAGCCATATTGAATTGAATCACAAAAATAATGTTGGTGCAGATGTATCTCTTGGTATATTATCTTTGTACAAAATTTAAACAGAAACGTTCATTGCATTCAAGATAAAGTAGCATGGGTACCATGAAAAAACAAGATGGCCACCAGTCGGCCATATTTGTTTGAATGGAGAAAATATATAAAATTTTTGAAAGTTCTCTTTATATTAAAGCAGAGGGGTTGTCGCGAGCGTGTCCTTGAAACTTGAGTTCCAAGTGGCGTATACAACATATTGTTTATTTACATGAAAACACGTGTTCCGTGTAGTAGTAATATGGCCAAAAATAAAAACAGCCGTTATTCGGCCATCATTGATCTGATTATGAAACACACTGATATGTATGATGTATGTGCCAAATACGAATGAAAATGGTACATAAATTGTGGAAATTTAGTAGTAAGGCCAAAAAGTCAGATTGCTGTCAATTGGCCATCCTTGACCAGATTTTGAAACAAATTGTCATGGACATGCATCCTAACATGTATAAAGTACATGTATGTGCCAAATTTGAATGAAAACTGACAGAGCACGTCCAAGATACCGCATAAAAAAACAAGATGCCTGCCAGTCGACCATCTTTGATCCAATTGCGAAATAAATTGTCATAGACATGTATCATAACATGTATAATCTGTGTACAAAGTTTGAATGACAACTGACAAAGCATGTCCAAAATACAACATTTTCAAAAAACAAGATGGCTGCCAGTCGGCCATTTTGAATCGAATCACTAAACCACTGCATGTGCATATGTCCCACATAAGGTACTAGGCACATGCAAAGAATGAACGGAATCGGTCCACAGGATTCTGAAATATGACTCTGGACAGATTGACACACGGACGGACGAACACACGGACGGACGGACAGACTCACGGTCGTGGTCATGTATCCTAACATGTATGATCTATGTACTAAATTTGAATGAAAACTGACAAAGCATGTCCAAGATACAACATTTTCAAAAAACAAGATGGCTGCCAGTCGGCCATCTTTGATCCAATTGTGAAATACTTCGTCATGGACATGTATCCTAACAAGTATAATCTATGTACCAAGTTTGAATGAAAACTGACAGAGCATGTCCAAAATACAACATTTTCAAAAAACAAGATGGCTTCCAGTCGGCCATTTTGAACCGAATCGCTAAACCACTGCATGTGCATATGTCCCACATAAAGTACTGGGCATATGCAAAGAATGAACGGAATCGGTCCAAGGGATTCTGAGATGTGACTCCGGACGGACACACGGACGGACGGACGCACAGATGCACGGACGCACGGACGCACGGACCGAGACCGAATAATAAGTCCCCGTTTTCGGACTGAACGGGGACTAACAAACAAACCGGCTTATTGTCATTGTCAGGGATAGTGAAACACTACAACGGCACACGACGTTGTCAGAAGTGCAGAAGGTGGCAATAATAACGAAGCTCGTTTGTAGTCAAACGTGAACCGTAAAATCTACCAAATCCTATTGTTCATTTATTACATGGTCATTTGTGCAATAACTTCAGCCAGGGCGATTGATTTCAGCATTTTGGGCTTTACAGTTAATTCGGCACCTTGTTAGTATATTTCCCTAAACGCTACAGTCAAATATAGTCTGTTAACTTTCTGAAATTGTTGCTAAGGGTGATCTTAAAAATATATGTTTCATTGGTTCATAGTTGGCTTCGGAGATTGGTTTGATCACGTGCTAGGATGGTGGGCACATAAAGATGAAGATAACATATTATTCATAAAATACGAAGACATGAAAAAGGTTGGTCGCTTTATGAACAATGGTGTTTTGTCCAGTGTATGATGGTGTGTATTTTCTCACCAGAACCCATAACCGATACGCGTTATTACACTGCTTATACAGTGCGTTGCCTATTATTATTCAAACACAGGATATTCGATCTGTGCTGAGGGACATATCAAAGTTTCTCGAGGTTGATGTGAGCGAGGAAGTACTGTCAAGAATTGTGGAATATTCGACCTTTGAGAAGATGAGGGACAATCAGTCAGTGAAAATAATTCCAGATTTCACAGAAAACAGTCAGACATTAAAATTTATCAGAAAAGGTAATGCTTTGTTTTAGATTATATACCATACAGTTATTGAACGTTTGATGTTTCCATGACATCAATATATGTAACTATGTTTGTGATGATTTGACAGCACATACGTCATCTAACGGTAGAGGTTAGAGCTGAATTTCTGGCATGTACATTCGCAATTTAGCATTTAATAGCTCACTTGATCAATGCGGCTGATCGAGCAATGATTGGACAACATGATAGCACATGTTAAAATGCCGAATTACCGATATGCATAATCTGAATGCAGTCCACTTGTCAAAACAATCACAGAAAACATTTTTATTGGTTATTTCAATGAAGCTAGGCATGTATACGTAGATTTTTAGACCCCTTAACACTTCGTAGGTGCAGTGTTTTTACTTTGATGTGTACATGCGCAGACCAGCCAAGGTATCTTTATTTAATTCATGTTCTTACGATGTGTATGTGCAGCGTACCACATGGAGCATATCGTTCTTGTTATAGTTCCGTAATGACACTGATTACTATTTAAAACACTACTTCTATCAACTTATTAACACCATTTGCGTTCTACGTGATTATTGTGCGTCTCCTATGCTAATTATGAATGACTTAGGTGGTCAGTACATGCAGAGTGTAATCACAACAAGTCGCAAATGCATCTTAAAATACTCTTGGACATTTTTTTGAGAGTTACTGCGATCAACATGACGGAGTAGTATCAAATACAAAATCACTGTGTGCTTGTGGGATATTACGTTGTTCACTTACGCCATTTCTACGTCACTGTATCGCTTCGTCTATATGGGCGCAGCTAACTCAAAATGCATAATGCTTCAAGTTAATTAATGGTCGTGCATTGTTCATTATAACAGGAGTCGTTGGTGACTGGAAAAATCACTTTACTGTAGCCCAAAACGAGCACTTCGACGCCGTGTATGCTCACAGAATGAAAGGCACTGGATTGGAATTCGAATGGTGAACACATAATCTTTAAGACCTACGAGGAATTAATGAAGTTCTCACGTTCCTTGGTCAAGTTATAATAGTGTATACGCTGATTTTTAACTCAGGCGGGAAAATGGCGATGTAAAATTCAGGCAATTATATTGTAATGAATATTACTCAAATCATACTAGGTAAACCCCGAGGATGAACACTAGCTTTATGTATTCCTGTACTTATAATGCCGTTCATTATTTAGTTCCTACATATATATATATATATATATATAGAAGTAGTTAGAGAATGTTGTACGTGGGGGCAAACAAGATCAATGTCAAAGAGGTGACCAGATTTTACCGCGATCAATAAATAAGTGTTACATGTCAAAAGCCAAACATCAGGAATATGGTAAATCGTGATGTTAAATGCACCTTTAGCGTTTTAATGTTTTAAAGTCTAAGATTATAGAATATTATTCGTCAGCATTTCATTTTTCTCTAAAAAGGATATTATAACTCTTGTGTTGTGAATATGTTTAGAAATGCATGATCATAATAGAAAATGAAAAATCAAAGAGTCAATTCTTTCAGAATCCATCAATCTATAATTTATCACACTGAATTACTGGACGATGTTTATATTTTCGTTCCGACGTTTTTCAGTTATTATATAATAGTGGTTTTGACTGAGAGCAAGGGTTGTTGGACATGACTAAAAGTGCAAGGAATAATTATTACTGCAATGTAAATCGTCGAAGCATATTTTTAATGAAAGTTCATTTTTTTAATTGAAAAAAAACACTGTTTAAATTGAAAACATGAGTATATTATAAAATCTCTATATTATCTATCAAAATGTTTGTCGGAGTAGTTCAAACACTTTTTGATGAAAATTGAGCACAATTGTGAATACACAAAAATGCACTATTTCGAAATAAAACACTTAGTGTTTTACAGGCACATAGATGTGTTATTAAAATGTTTATTGATAGGACGTTTATGGAATAATGCAATCAACTTATATGTATATGGTCCTATTAACCTTATTAAGTACAACTGGATATCAAGACATGTGGCGTAATACCTCGTTGTATAATGAAGTTTGATATCATGCATTTGATGAACGGTACGGTAGCCGTATTGTAAATCACATCAGAGCATTCTTACATGTGATTTAAGCATTTTTCTCGAAAACTGTTCAATTTGAAACACTTCAGAAAGCACAATCATCAACGATATTTCAACACCAGACTATAAATGTTTTACAAAGTGTTAAAGACAGATGTATGCTTATAAGAGTAACTAAGACACTGTTTTGTTTTGAAACACTTTATGTATAAGACATGTACACATGTTCCTAATAACTAAAATACTAATATTTACTTGTGTCTTTAAGTGGGGGAAGATAAATAAAGTCATCGGATACAGTTCATACGTTGTCTCATTCATCCATTCCTGAACTTGAACCTACACTATAAATCAATTCCCACATTATTATTATCGTGCATATTTATCAGAAAAATGCACGTAGCGATAAATTTATTGATTTTAGTATTTTCGGTAATAGAGAGCTTTACATATTCATGCATTTTGCGCGTGTGCTAAGCCCATTAACGGATGCAATTAAACATGCACGGTGTTGTTATCAATGATCAACTTATTAAACTGATTGACTCATCGCTAGACAGTCGTTAATTCCATGTGATCTAATCAATAGATTTATTATTTTAAAGCTACTATTCTATTGGCGGAGTCTCAATTTTGAATTCCATTTAATGGTGAATACGTGTGCGAATTTGCGTATAATCTAAACGAGCCCCTACAAATATTGAATAATAATTCTTACAAAAACTATATATGTATGTTTTTTATACTCAACTTACCTTAGTAATGTTTGTATTTAGTGGTACATATATTTAATTGATTACGTGATTAGTTTGTTGTATGTTATCATTACTGTACATTATATTAGTGCAAAGTGCTGGATTACGAAACGCATCATTTATTATATTTTGCACATTTTTAAATTAATATGTGTCTCTGTTACAAGCACATTTCAATATTTAGATTGAGTATTGTGTGAAAGAACTTTTCAAAGTGTTGCCATGATAAACGCTTTTTCAATACATATTTCTGGAGGAAACAATTTTCAAAATATGTGTCTAGTGAAATAATGTAATTTACGTCAAATCGACAACTTATTTAATTTAGCGTCGTTTCAATAAAATTTGAATTATATTATACTATGATATAGAGATAATGTTCGATTTACTCTCTTGATTACATATACGTATATATATAAAAAAAAAAAAAAACAGCCATCGCTTGAATCGTGAAGTCAGGGTCACATTTTCTATGTAGTATATATGTACATAGACTCGTTTGCCGGCCATCGTCCCTCTCGTTTATGGTTGTCGTTCCTCGGTGTTCGTTATACTGCCACCTACGGTATTTTTTTATCCAGGGACAGGCCTTTATAGTGCGTCCGAGGCTAAGTCACAGTAACACAACGGAAAGAGACTAGAACCGGAACTGCAAGATTAAAGATTAAATGTACATGTATCTGGAGGTCGTAATAAAAAGAGCAAGTATTGCGTTTTACGTATTAAAAATCAGAAGTAAAAAACCGGTAGGGAAATACAAATACTCCGGAAAACGTTTTATTTTTTCGAAATCGCTCAGTGTGCATCTGTGTGTACATTTGCGAAATAGAGATGTGTTAACCTCAAAAACAAATCGTCTATCAAAACTATTGATTAGGACCGGGCTGATCTCTTTTGCTAACGCTTGAACGTGGACTGCGCCCCCTCCCCAAATGCCTGCAATAAATGATCCTTGGACTAACCAGTGCCCACCATATCAATTTCTATACAGTCAGAAACAGTCAAGACCACCGTTTGGTTGTACTCATCAATCAAGTTTTTTTAAAATATCCCACTGTATTATGAATACACCTATATTGCTTCGGTATAAAATTATGTTTTGTATCATGTGATTTCACATAAAGTAGGGGCCGACCAAGATTGGCGTTACTTGCTAAATGCCTTGTATGCCCCCCTCTACGTGCACCTTTCGGCGTGACAGACGCCAGGAGACCAAGTTGTAGTGTACCAATGCCAATATGGTAATTTGTTATCAGACTTCTTTGTAATAACTATCCCGAAATAACAACGTTTACGAACTACTTCAACTTATCAATGATTTGACACTCCTTCGACTCAAACACATTTCAACTTTAAGACAGGTTCTTGCATCTAGAGTTGATTTCCTAAACTTTGTTAATTTATATATTAATTAATTAATTAATAAGCGTGAATGTTTCGTACATGTATGGCATTCTACACTTGGCAAAGGCCGGTGTGTGAATTGTGTTTTCAAACCAAAAAAATGCCCAAATAAGCGGATTAAACGTTAACACTCACAGGTGACGTGTACAAAACCTAGAATAGAATAGACTCATCCACCGACACGGCTTTGTGGGTCATTATTGTTTCAATAACCATATTAATAAATGTACACAATATTAAACGACCAATGAAGTCAATGAGACCACGATAATTTCCTTGAAATACAATCGTACGCAATCAAATCTAAGAAGATCAATGACAGTTTATTCACAGTAACGACTGTATCACATCATACTTCAAAATTTGTATGAAAACTACAGGTACTTTGCAATATATTAAAAAGTTGCAAGCTGCTGCATTACTAGCTGCAAAATCAAGATTATGGCTGTGTAGAAATTAATTATGTATGTAGTATAAAGTATGTAGAGATAAAATAAATACAATTTCATTATTTACAACGACACGCTATGGCCGTAAAAGGTGGAAAAGTACGGCCTTCAAAGGACTAGCCTGACATGTAGGCGTGAGTGGTGCCCTCACCGGCCTACTACTAACTGGGTTTGGAGCACCGCGGAGGGCGCAACACACGCGACCTTATCAGGCTATCAAAGGACTAGATCAATATGAAAAGCGTCACAGTTATAGACCCAATTGCAATTATCATGTAAGCACATATGCAAATGCATTTGGATTGCTTTGATATTAATCACTCAATGTTAAGTAGTATTGGTGCGCGTTTCTTACCAATGGCACCAATTTTGGCATTTGAAAAGTAGTTCCATCGGCTCCGTCTCCGTCGAGTGACGCACAACAGGCCCGTAGCTGGGGGGGGGGGGGTTGGGGGATTCGGTCGAACCCCCTAAATTTGTGAATAGATTTATGATCGTAGATTAGAACATAATACAACAAACAGTGCTAATTAAAATAATTATCATCACTTGACTCAGTGAGATAACTATCAGGCTCAGCCAAAGTTGCATAGTAATGAGCATTTTGGTGGCAATGAGCTTTAAATCTCAATCGTGAAGTTACGCCCTCTCAGCTCAACAGCAGCAAATCAAAATAAAGTTGTTATTCCGTGATTCCGCGATGGTGTAATAAAGATCGCGCTCAAGCAGCTGATGTTAAATATTAAAAAAACATTGAAACAATGATGTAATGGTTCATTAGTTTTCATGGCATATATACTGTTTTGTTGTGTATCAGTGTATCAGCCAAATGTAGTCAACTCATTGTACTAGTACGTGTAGCCTGTGTTATTGGACAACAGTGTACAGCTAAGATTTATCATCACGAGTTGTATAGGTCGAAGAGCTTATTGCAGCCAACAATTTACCCCACAGTGTTGCTTCAGTACTGAAACTATGCGATAAATCATATTTTTCAAACATATTTTAAAACATTTTCTATATTTTTAGTGGGTTCATAAAAGGGAGATGTAGTCATTGAAGTCTATCGAGACCGCTATATGCATATTATTTTACCGCCCTCTAAAACAGATTTACAGTGAACCAAAAAATGTACATACTGTAAGAAACTTTATGGTATGCCATTGGTTGGTGCATTTAATTTGTTTGATGCAATCATTGTGTCGGTCAGTTCTTATGGTAGCGATATGGGGGTACGAAAATTCGGAAATCGAGATGGTACAGACAACATTTTGCAGATATCCACTTAGCATTAATAGTTGTACAAACAATGTAGCGATGTTGAACGAATGTGGAAGGCTGTCATTATTTCAAGCGTTGTATCTCATATTGTATAAAATATAAAATAGCTGGAACCCCAAAACATGTTATATCAAGCTTAAACGATTAGACAAGACCGGCAGACTTACTTGGGAAATCCACATACAAATCTCCTGTTCAAATCTGGTTTCGGCATTGTCTGGTTTGAAAAACAAGTTGGAGATACTGTAAATTTCTTAGAGATATTTACTCAAAGAATAAACAAATGTTGTCAGCAAGAATGGCATGCCTCAATTTCACAATCATCCAGGCTGTATACTTTCGGAAAAATCAAAGTAGTATTATAACATGGGAGATTTATTGGCAAGCAATTATAGACTAAAATATATACTGACGAGTTTTTGCTGTTTTGGCCATAATCATAATGTTGAATTAGGCAGACACACAAAAATACAGTTAGATCACTAAATTTTTAGTTTTTGCAGTGATACATTTGAATTTAGCATGATGGAAAATGACATTCACTTTGTTTTTATATGTCCATTTTATAATGATCTAAGGGCTGGTCTTTTGTCAATAACCCTATGCAATTATGCAAATATTGACAGTCTGGGCTTACTTCGTCGCTACACAAACTGTCACACTATATATCAACTAGCTCTGTATCTTTTTAAAGTTTTCAAGGGATGAGATGAATATGAATTCAGCTTAACTTAGAACCATGTGTTTACATGGATGTTGTATTGTTTTTAAAACGTGCTATGCACTTTTTTACACATTACATTTTGTACGATGGGCTGAGGGCCTGTACAGAAATAAAATTACATAATACAAAATTAACTAATACTAAAATGAATAATTGTAGACAGATTTCGACATGAAATAGTGTCACTTTTATGTGCGCTAACATTTGCGGAGAACGAAAAAACTCGTGAGTAGCATTCTACCTTAAAATGCTTAGACAATAATGCTAAGATACGTACAGTCTTGTTTTCTTGTGTACAACATTTTGCCGTAGTGGATCTAGGGTGTGGGTGTGTTTGCCTGTGGGTGGGGAATGGCTCCTTTCTCTAAAATGGTAAAATAGTTCAAAAATGTTATGTGAAATAACTTACCAACGTAATACAAAGTAAACCAATTGAATTTAAAACCGAGAATATATAAATTCAAGTTCAATGACACTTTTTGAATATTCTAAAATTCACATAAAATATATTATTGTTGTTTTCGAACCTCCTATTCAAAGGTGCTGGCTACGGGCCTGCACAGTCGAAGCTTGAAGCAGCAATCACGAATCCACACATAATAACGTTTAATATTAATGTTGAGAAGACGTGTAGTACAATTATACCAGTGTTTCTAAGATCAAACAGATCATACAATATCCATCCACATCTCCAGAGTAAAATGGATTCAACAAGCCGAACCACATTCCACAGATTCTCATAAAATAGTCTGACTTTAACGCTATTGATGTTCCGCAATGCGCCAATTGCAAACGGGGTGAGCGTAAACGTCAATTGGACTAAGATTATCGCCATGGCTAGGAATATTGAGGCTGATGCTAAACCATTGTCAGGGTACATGAAATAGTCGAATTGCGTTCAAACGCTTTGCCATGCTAAACTAACAATCGCTATTAACGCTGTGGATATTATAATTGATATCACTCGTAAAACAATAATACCCCCATCGTCATAGAAACGAGTTTTGATACGATAGTAATCGATCGCGATGTCAAAATTTAGCGTCACGGGCGACGATACTCCGGTGTAGCTTACACGTGTACTCCACAGTATTACGTATGATATTATCCCAACGTAGACATAAGCCCGTTTGTACTCATCGAAGTAGAATTCACAAATTCCCCACGTCCCTCTCCATAGGCTGACCACAGCAAGAGAAAGAATGTATACATACATCCGAGGCACAGTGTACCAAGTGAAATTTCTTCGCTGGACGTTGCCGATGAGAACACTCTGCAGTGGAATAAAAAGAGAGGGGACCACAAACCCGATACATATGGATATTAGAAACGTATCAGGTTTCACAGTCGATGATAGTATGATATCCATAATCGTCCAGGTGCTCTATCAAAATGCGATAGTTAAAGGACCAATAAAAACCATAACCGCCCATGCATCTACGAACATCATCAATTCTTTTACCATTGGCGTACATTTATTCGACCCGGAAGCTAACGGCACTAAATGCTGCATATCGCTCATATTGACGAAGTACGTTGCTGACAATCAAGCGAGTTATAAACACGAAAGCTTAATTATTGAATGTATGTCTGTCTTCTGGAAAACAACATTTTGAAAACGATCACAATAAAAGTAGACCCAGCCGCTCAATGTAACTACAAATTGATAGAATTTTGAGCAGCAAACATAGATCTCGTGACTAACTGTGTGGGTGACTGGAAATATTATAATGCGATTTGCAGATTGAAATTGCAGGTGCTTTTGTTGGTAATACAGTACAATAAAATTTGATAAAATACAATATAAAATAATACTCGTCTGTATCAATGATTTAAAATTTTGGTTTTTGGGGTGTTATTTCACCTAAATATTACAATAAAAGACAATATTATACAACAAATTTTATCAAATATCCAGGAATATTACACCTATTTTAATCTGAATATTAAAGCAAAATTGGCTAAATTTAGTAACAATTGTGTATGTGTGTATGTGTGTCCGACTGTTCCACTGCTATCTCAAGAACCATACATCGGTTTTTGATGAAACTTGGTGCATAGATGCTCTGGGCCAATGCGCAGATTTGATTAGGTTTTGGTAAAAATCCATGCTCGTTAATTACCTAATTTGCATGATAATTAGCTAATTTTTAGCTGTTCTATGACTGTTCCACTGATATCTAAAGAACCACTCATTGGATTTTGATGAAACTTGGTACATAGATGCTCTGAACATATGCGCAGATTTGATTAATTTTTGGTAAAAATCCGTGCATATTAATTACCTAATTTGCATGATAATTAGCTATTTTTTAGTGGTTCCATGACTGTTCCACTGATATCTAAACAACCACTCATTGGATTTTGATGAAACTTGGTACATAGATGCTCTGAACTAATGCTAGGTTTTGATTAGTTTTTGGTAATAATCCGTGGATACTAATTACCTAATTTGCATAATGATTAGTCAATTTTTGGTTTTTCCACTGATATCTCAAGTACTAATCATCACATTTCAATGAAACTTGGTACATAGATGTCATACGACACTGCACAGACCTGATAGATTTTATGGTAATATCAGTACATATTAATTACCTAATTTGCATAATTAATTAATTTTCAGCATTTGATATAAGTAGTTAGCATTACATTTCAATGAAACTTGGTACTTACATACTCAAGGACTATGCAGAGATTGATTGTTTTCGATAAATATTTGTCCATATTAATCACCTAATTTGCATAATTAGTTAATTTTCAGCTTTTCCATGGGTATCTCAAGTACTAATCATCGCATTTCAATGAAACTTGGTACATAGATCCTTTAGGACTATGCAGAGACCTGATTAGTTTTAGGGTAAATAATTGTGCATATTAATTACCTAATTTGCATAATTAATTTTCAGCTTTTCTACTGATATCTAAAGTACTAATCATCACGTTTCAATGAATCTAGAATTATGCAGACCCAATTAGTTTCCGGTAAATATTTGTGTATATTAATCACCTAATTTGCATAATTAACCAACTTTCACACTGATATCTCAGGTACTATACATCACATATCAATGAATGTACATGGATGCTGTAGGACAATAGACAGACCTGAATAATTGTGGGTTACAATCTGTACATATTAATTACCTAATTTGCATAATTAACCAATTTTAAGCTTTCACACTGATATCTAAAGTACCGTAAAAACTCCAAAATTTCGACCGGTTTTAAATAATTGGTGTTAGAAATGTGACGTGTTTTTAGAGTCAAAATTAAGGTGCATTTTCGGACGGTCGAATTTTTCAGAATAGAAATCAGCAAATGAAAAAATGGGGATGATAGACAGTGTGCTTCATTAGTTTTTAAAAAATGCAATGTCCGTCAATTGACGTAAACTTCCTCATGTTTCACGGTAAAAGCAAAGGTCGTGGCCGAGTTGTAACTCAAAATCTAAACAAAGTCATCAATCAGTGAGTATTATGACAAGCAAAACAAAACATCAAGACGCGGAGAAGAGGTCAGCACAAAACTAATAGGTCAAAAGACAAAGCTGTCTCGCACTACCTAGGAAAACTTGCGAATGTTTGAAGTACAGGTACCCATTGGACAAAAGATACATGGAAGTTTAGCAAACTATCTCCCCGACCCAGTGCAATGTATCCGGTTAGAATCAAAGCTCACGTGTCCCTTATTTGAGGGACCAAATTCTGCCGTAAATTCGCCCTTGGATTAAAAAATAAAATGGGATTTAAGAAAATAAAATGGGACTTTTAAGGTGTATTTTGGCGTCATTTTTCGGACATTTCAATCAATCCTGCCGGCTAAAATAGAGTAAGTTTTACCGTAGTCATTGACGTCTGTCTATTCAAGAGTACACGTGTATGATTTTTATCGTGACTAGCGTGAGCGGGTAAGCTTCCTTTCGAGAATGAGCTGTTATCACTGTGAACAATGTTAAATTATTCTTCAGATGACCAGTTTATTTTTTAAAAACAACTAATTTTTTTATTTAAAAAAAAATCATGCCGTTTTCGCATCAAAATCCAAGCCAAAATATCGTACTACAACATCAATCTCTTCCGCATTGCGTTCAATAACATTAACATATTTAAATAAGCTATGGTAATTTGAACACGTTGGCATCATCCAGCTTTTTGATTGGTTAATTAGCGATTTGACCTATTTGACCTAAGAGAACATGGCGGATATCCTACAGCATCAAACGTTTATACGAGACCGGAATCATTCGCTTACGATGAAACTAAGTTGACTTTTATTTGTATTTCATAACCATTCAACAAATTTATTTTGTGTACATTATTATAATCACTACTGAGTACAGTAATAATCAACAATTCAGAAACGCAGCATGCCGAGATTTTTGTGTTCGTTTTTATTTGAAACTTCGTTTATTTAGAATATATTTTCGTTACCAATAAAATAAAAATCTCTCAGTCAATCAGAAACCCGGATTCATGCCTTCGAGGAAGGTCCCGTTTGAACGCTCACATCGTTTATTTTTTCGTTTGGGGGAAAACTAAAACTGGTCGCAATTTTCGAATAAGAATGAGTCGGCAATTTTTAGTGGAGTCGAAAATTTGGAGGTAAATAAAACACCGAAACCCGGCAAACAAATAGGCGATCGAATTTTTAGAGGGGTCGAAATTTTGGAGTTTTTACGGTACTAATTATTCCATTTCAATGAAACTTAGTACAAAGATGCTCTAGGACAATGTACAAACCTAATTAGTTTGGGGTAAAAATCTGTTCATATTAATTCCCTAATAAGCATAATAATTCATAATTTTTTGGTTCTAATCACATTTCAATTAAACTTGGAGACATAGATTTTCTGTTACATTGCGCAGACCTCATTAGTTTTACACTCAAATCTGGTCATATTAATTTTCTGATTTGCATAATTAGTTTTCAGCTAAGTAATTTCGAATTATAATTATGTGTCTCCAATACTCTCAGCACATGGGAGTTCTTTCTAAGCTTTCTTTGATTTAAATTTCTTTTAATTGCTATTAATTTTATTCAAGTTTTTTTTCTCAATTTTATTTTTCCATTTTCTGGATGCGAAAGTCCAAAGATCTTAACAGTCTCCATCGAAGATCTCGTTCGTGAGATCTCAAATGACGAGAATTGGTGGCCTTGAATACAGTGGTTACTTAGTATGCTGTGTGTGGGCAAGCATCAAAGCCCAACCGTTGCTGCATATACATCTTTCTCTGATTGGTTATTGAAGTTTGCAAGCGTTGAAAGAGATCTACTATAGAGGTTGTTCGTTTTCATGATCAGACAATAACAGAACATTGTATAACAAGTAACCTGTAGAATGCTGTATGGGTAATATTTTTATATTGATTTGTGTTGCATTTGCAGCAAATAGTTACCAAACAATGAGAAATCTATAAGATTGGACATATCTCTCAGCTGGCTTCACATGCATATTTCAAGACTACCTAACCGGTGCTTACACCAGGATTTTGTTACAGCCCCTTGATGGTCTGTGGTTACAGCTTCATGTTCCGAGTAATCGCAGGAAATTAACATTACAATAGAAAATAAAAGACTGGCACTCCCGTGCAACTAATAGCAAGTGAAATTCTTAGGATTGAAACATAGATTTTGAAGTCACTGAAGTAGGCAATGAATAACTTCAAGTTGGCATAAAGACGAGGTAGTTTATTTAATCAGTGCTGAACTAAAGGCTGAAATTCTAATTACTATGACGTTCGTTGTCATATCATTTGTTTATTTCAATTTCTCCTGAAGTCAAATAGAATACACTGGTGAAACGATGTTTGGGGTGTAGTGTATATGGAGGGGTTTGGATGGGTGTCATATAATTTGTTCATTTCCAACTCCCATGAAGTCACACAGAATTTCACTTAATTTATTTTCGCTGAAACGTTTTCAAGCATTACGTGTGGATCTAATTTTCAGTGTGCTGTGCGAAGTCTCAATAGAGCATGAGGGAAATGGCATTTTCACTGGAATTTATTTTAGCGGAAAAATGTTTTCAGTAAAAACGAAATATTCCGCATTATAACATATGTACTGCAGTTTATTTTAATTCCTCCCAAAAATCAAAATCGGTATTTACCGGTGCCATAGCAACAGCCAAAAAAACAGGTTTTGGGATAGCTTCGCGCCAAATGTATCTCCTACAAATTTAGGATAAAACACATCAGACATAGCTCATTCTACTCAGTTTGATTGTGGGCACAAAGTTACTATTTGAATTTGTGATATCTTTTACCATTAGTGAGAAATTTGACTCAACAGTTGGGGCAACTGTTCACCAGGAATGGCTTCTTAGCTCTTCTGTGATTTTTTTGGCTGGGCCGATTCGGTTCAAACTTGGCAGGAAAGTCACACCTTCACCCTAGTTAGGTTGTAAAATATGAAAACAAATTCTGACCCACCGTTTTCATGGCAATAGGAAAATAATGATTTTTTGAATACCTTCGCGCCAGATGTGTTACACCCTACATTTCTACGATTAAAAAGCATGGACGTAGCTCATTCTACTCAGCTTGAGTGTGGGCCAAAATTTACTGTGTTTTTTTCATGTGTATTATCATTATCGAGAAAATTCACCCTACAAATGCTGTTTTGTATATTGTCATGAATTTGTTTTCGCGTATCTGTTGACCGACTTAATTAGTTGATTATTAGCTGAATTGCTGTGTTATGTCTGTCATCGTTTAGGTCTATTTGAAGTTTTGGACGGAACTTGGCTCAGTGATTTGGAACTAATTACGAGATAATCGTCGCCATTTTGACAGTTTGTGTCCATAGTTATTAATGTAGTGAACGATTAATCAAAAGATATGACGTGTTCAGTACTTGGTGTGATTGGCTTTGTGATTGAGGGTTACGCCTTGGAGTCTTTTTACTGCTTTGTAATTGGTTAGAGTTTTGAAAATGGATAAAGGGAGTTTGAGTTGGTCTTGGGGAGCACAGCACGATAGAGGCAGTAGAGAGAGGGTGCAGTCCTGGAGAGTCGAGTCCAGTCCAGGGGCGAGCCTTGAGGCAGTCCAGTCTTGGGCGAGTCTTGGTTCAGCCTTGTGAGAGTCTTGGGGACTTTTCCCCAGGGCGCTGTGTCTTATAGAGTGCTCCGAAAGATCGACTAAGACGAGTGTTGAAACGTATTCCGTTGTGTGTGTCTTATTTGACTGTAAAGTTAAAGTGACTTTCCCGATCCCGTACCTCAAGGGGACGAGATATAGAGGCGAGACGAGATTTACCCCTGATACGTGGTGTGGAGAACCCCGTGGAGAAGAGATTTTCCCCCTGATAATATACCCATCATTGTTAGTAATTCGTGATATTATTTCCCTATTAATTAAGCGTCCACTGTATAGATGCCCACTCTTGTTTCCAGGCTTCCGATTGTGAAAGAAACTTTAATTCACACTGCGATTTTAGTCCACGAGCATGAAGCGATATACAAGACTTTGTTTTTTCATTTAACATTTGTGTGCCAAAACGCTGGTTTGGATGCCATCTTTATATTGGAGTTAGTCAAGCGGACTCTGTGGCACACTTGTGAACACGGTAATTCACTTTTTATTTCGGGAATTCTGTGTGATTTTATCAAATTATGCACAATGAAAATAAGGAATCACTTTCGTCAGTACAGGTGAGTCCGTAATCTCTAAATGTCGGTAGTAATATGTCACAACGGAGACGGTGGGGACGTTAATCCTTGCTGTTACCCTTCAAGATAAAAATTCGCTATACTGTCTCGTTCTCGTTCTCAATACTCGTCAACGATTACATATATTTATATATTTGTACTACATGACCTGTGGCCCAAAATACACAGCATATAGTAATATATTTGTAATAATACAAAACAATTCGATAGTTATTTACAACACTTCGAGAATGATAAAACTGCTGACAACCGTTTAAGCATAGACCAAATTTGCAACCGCTTTTAACTTCATCAATTGTATAAACTAAACATAATATATTGGAAATATTCTTCTCCAAAGGAATCAAAAAAGGCCACAAAATGATATTCAATTTCTATTTCACGCAGGTTGCAAAATTTCTGTCCATATTTTGTTTACATCCGGATTCTATATACAATATGTGACAAGAGCAACGTACACGTGACACCACTATTGGGTGGAAATTAACAACTGTTAAAGCGGGGGGGGGGGTCGCCTGCGCACGCGCGGGAATTGAGTCCCAAGTGGCGATAACAACACACGCAAAAAACACAAAGGCTCATGGGTAGACGTTTGTTTGTAAACAATGACACATTATGGCCATCTGACGCATGCGCAGGTGACGACTCCCCCGCTTTAAATAACGTTCTGGTTCTAATGTGTTCTTTTGAAACTACAATAATTCATCAAGTGAAATTACATCGTAATATCACTTTGAGTAAAGAACATCGTTAAACCTGAAAGAATATATATGTTATATAAGAAAATTATTAATCCCATGCTTCGAGTAGATTATACAATAATTATAACGGCCTTTCATCATGTGCCCACGTGTCTTTAGCATGCAATATTATATATTTACTTGGATAACGATATGATTGGTCATGTTTATAGATTTTGTCCAGTATTTTTAATATCTCTTTGTTGTTAATAAAACTTCTTGATAACACGTACCTTTTCTAAAACAACGGCAACATGTGGTGTATCCATTCAGTATACAATTTTGCTAAAATACTTAATAAGTAAATAAGTTACTACATATTCAAGTAATGAGTAAAAAAAATCACCCAAGATACCGCTGGAACTGGGCGCTTTGGCATATTTGAGATAACGTACACTGTTCACGATCTCTTCATCTGTGATCGGTTCGTTCAAGACACCAAATCGTCCAGTTTCACTTGAATGATAGTCGTTTGAAAAGTTAAAAGATCGCTAAAGTAGCCATATCATTGGTCAAAAGTGATAGGCGCATCTCATGGGAAAGTAAACCTTTGGTTAGCAATTAAATTTGACGTTTGGCACTCAAGAAAGGTTTTCTTTTGGTCTTACGACGGTATATTGCTTTAAAACTATGTCTAACTTCCTTAAATTCAACCAATTCATCTAAGTTACCATTATGGTGGAAATCCCCCAATAGACTAAATTTTATGGACTTGCGTAGACCACATTTGTTTTCATACCGGGGGGAGGGGCTGACGAAATGAGCTACTGGGATGATGAGTACTGCATTTGTTGACAATGTTACACTTAGTACCCGCTGAATGACAAATTTTCCCAAAAGGTTAATTTATAATATAGGTTAGATCGTAATACGATATGTAATCAGATTATTTGCCTGTACGAACGCTGAGGTCTCCCGCAACAATAACGTACACATAGGGCAATGTTGATAGGATGCTGATCCACCCATTGTCAGTACCAAGTGTCTTACGAACTAGAGTACAAATACCCCTTGAAAAGAGATCAAAAGCAGATTTTCTCTTTCGCCATGTACTAACACTTGAAACGCAGATATTGTGGGTATCAATCTCTCCCCAAGTTTCCGATAAAACTATGGAGTCATACATCGAAATACAATAAGTAAAATCAACGTTTAAAATTTTTAAAAACTTCGCACATTCCATGAAAGGCACTATTAAAATTTGAACTATTCTCAGTCTGTTCATTTCCATTTGATTGTTTACTACATGTACTTGGGATCTTGTCCTCCGGCGACGCGTTAGGGTGCGATGGATGGTGTGATATTCGCTGGTTCCCGGCGTCCCTTGAAAATATTGAAGATAATATTTGGTAATCGTAGTCCTAAATAACTATTAAAAATAGCTAGACGTTTCGAGCAATGGCTCTTTATCGATAGCATAGAAGCAAGTGTGATAACGTATAGGTAGAACATAGGAACGTAAGAACGCACATGAACTATAAGTTAGAATCACAAAAAATTCCACAATAGAACAAATAACGCGCCTTAAGCCTGGCGCACACGAGAGCTATCAGCTAAGGCAAAATTCATTCGTGGCTGTTTGCTTAAGCAAATATCTTCCGTGTGCGCGCAACTTTACGCAAGATTTTAGTCACTCGTGGCGAAATGGTGAATATCTATTGTGTTTAATAAATTTCGCCACTCGTGGCAGAATGCTTTCCGTGTGCGGTGAAATGAAAGCTATCTGCTTACGCGTACTCGTAAGTGCGCATGCGTCGCGAATGTTTACATAACAACAAAATGGCTGCGCCCACGGAATGGAGTAGGACCGATTCATCATTCGAAGATGACGAGATATCGCTGTTGCTTTTGCTGCTTTTGCGCCGTCGGCGTCGGCGATTGAGAGCGGCATGTCGCAGGAGATGGACAAGGTCATGGGTTATGAGAAGGCAGAGCCAAGGAGCCTACTGCAACCTCATACAGGAGTTGAATGCCGAAGATCCTGAAAAATTTCGTCAGTACCACCGACTTGATAAACAGTCTTTTCAAGACGTATTAGAAATGGTCAGCCCATTTATCACTAAACAGGACACCACAATGAGATGCTCTATTACTGCAAGTGAGAGGCTGGCTGTTACTTTACGTTTTCTTGCAACAGGTAAAGGGAGAACATCAAATCTCATTATCAGGCCAAAGAAAAAAAAAAATGTTTTAAAATTTTCAGTTCAGTAGAGATTTTTATTTTTATTTATTTTTTCCCAACATATTCAGTCTACATATCGCATCTGTGCATTTTAAATGTTAATTTTTGACATGATGAAATTAACTATCAACTTTTGTTGATTTTCTATGAGAAGATATTATAAAGAGATATTTGAACAAAGAATAGCTGTGGCTGCTATAATACAACAAATCTTAACTCATTTGAATAACATTTTTTTAAGCCAATTTGCACAAAATAAACTGGTTTGATTCCAAGTTTGGATAGAAATCCATCGAGAAATGCAAAGGAACAGCGTCAACTTCTAACCAATTATTTTGAATCTGACATCGGTTCTGTTCCTTGGCAAGAATATATGGTTAATCCTTGAATTTACCACATATTTCATTTGCAATGCACTGAATAAATGAAAGCATACCATATTTGTTCTATTGGAAGCACATTAACAGCAAAAGAGCCCATAAACAAAAATATTATTTTTTGGCCATAGACAAACCTTTGTCATTCACGAATGTGCGTGTGCTAATAATAGAGAAAATATGGTATCGATGATAGTGAAAATAGACTAAGTAAATAACAAAGCACTTACAAAAATTATATAAATAATTATTAAATATTACAAATGTAAAAATGTATTTTTTTTTATCAACCTTCATTTGTTATTTTTAGTTTCATCGATTATGTAGTATCAAAGTGAATAGATGTGACTATGAATTTGATGGTAGTGATTGTATTCATCATCCATGAAAAAGATAATGTAACAGTTACAAGCCTGTTCATTGATATTGGCTATAGTTTGGGAGGAATAAAATAATTTGAAAGTGTAATAGGTGTTAATAGGTGTCATTTTTGTAGCCAATAATTTAAAAGTATCTATGTAAATTATGCAAAGAATGATTTTGAGCATTATAATAGTCCTTTTTGAGGACAGATTCGAACGGCCCTTTCGCATGGAGTTGTAGGTATTTTTCAGGGGAAAATGCATGTTGCCCTGACAAATACCCACAACTACCTGTGAATAGGTCATTTGAATCTATCCTCAAAAAGGACTCACTGTTGACAAAATTGTTATAGAACAAAGGAAAAAAACAAATATTAAAATATTGCCTGTCAAAAAAATAGTTGCCTGACAGGTAGTTGGCTAATACACTGTCGGTGGACACTTCCAAGAAATTATTTCCTTACACTTACATGGTGTTTACATTTTGCAAGAATTGGTCTATTATGTGATGATCAGCAATTTCATTTTGGTCTATAATAAATAACTAATAAATAAATAATTAACTTATTGCAAAGGCCCCTGAAATGATGTCTTGAATAGGTTTATACTAAATCACAAATTGATCTATGATAGGGCACACTTTTTCCATTAAAATGGTTTATGGTGAGGTATGCGTTTTTGAGTTCTGACAACACCCCAGTAACAAATGTGTAACCCCCCCCGCATGTAATACTGAAATATATTTTTTGAAAACTTTTGTCATAGTGACAAACATACTTACAGCAGAAGTACTTAAACTTGAAATGGATGTTCTGACAGCAATGTGTGGAGCCAAGAACTGTAACTTCTGAAGTAACCAACTGGTCCGTTTACCTGGATTTCTCCTGGCACTTCCACTGCTCTGGGGCTTCTTTGCTTTCGTATAACTGTTTCACAAAGTTTTAAGTTTTGTTTTTACCCAATCACCTGAAAAATAAATAAATAAAAACCAAAAAACTTTATATTTAGAGAGAACCTTGTCGACAGCAATGGCATTCTAACAGCAAAGCAAATTAGGGCAAATTAATAAAAATATACAAACATCATTCATACAACTGAAAATGAATTACATAATGACTATGGATTAAAACAAAATGGAAAAAAATAATTAAGAACATTGAGAAGAGACTCAATTTTGCTTTTGAAACCTACTTTGTAACCCTGCAAAAAATTGAGATGCGTAAAAATTTCACAAAATTATTACCGGTATTATCTAATTACATAATATACCTGTTTTATTGAGCTTCTCTGCAATTTCAGATACAGCTTGGTTCCTCTTATCCCTATTCTTGAAATCCTTTGACCTTACATCATACAGACAAGGGTAATCCGGCCAAATGTCAACAAGACTCTCTTCTAAGAGAGCATCATTCACAAATTCCGAGTCCGTGGGCGCAGCCATTTTGTTGTTATGTAAACATTCGCGACGCATGCGCACTTACGAGTACGCGTAAGCTGATAGCTTTCATTTCACCGCACACGGAAAGCATTCTGCCACGAGTGGCGAAATTTATTAAACACAATAGATATTCACCATTTCGCCACGAGTGACTAAAATCTTGCGTAAAGTTGCGCACACACGGAAGATTTTTGCTTAAGCAAACAGCCACGAATAAATTTTGCCTTAGCTGATAGCTCTCGTGTGCGCCAGGCTTTAGGTAGTGAGCTCAACAAATGAGTTGAACTGTTTGTTAATACCATGGGGTTCTTTAGTTCCAAGGCGGACTATAGTTTCCTCCTCGACACGCCTGAGCTGATTTTCGTTGCCATTGACAACACATACACCAGAAATAGACATATCTGTAATATTATGTCCACTAGAATTAAAATGAAGTGAAACCGGATAATAACGATTTTTCTGTCTAGTTTGCCGTAGATGCTCAGCAAACCGATCACCCAGTCGACGAACTGTAGAACCAATATAAAGTTTCCCGCATCTAATACATGAAATACAATATACAACATTCATAGTGATACAACTGAACGGATATTTGACCTCAACATCTCCCTTGGGACCAAATATACGATTAGTGTCTGTAATAAAAGGACAAGTATTACACCTAGGACGATTACACGGGACAGAACCATATTTCTCAGGGTCTCCCCTTTCACCCGTATGCACCAATAAACTCCTTAAATTAGTATCACGGCGCCAGGCAGTAGTAGGCATTAGTGGAAACGTCCCTTGAAAATGGCAAGTAGAACGCAGGTAATTAGTAATCGCCATATTGTTCCACTGGGCTGAAGGAACCTCATTTTTCAACGGCGTATATTCCTGTTCTGATTGACTTGATCGGATAATATCTACAATAAACAATTTCCCTTTCTTGAAGTGTCATTGCTTTCCTTGCCTGCTAGTTGTGTGAGGTTTTTCCGTTAGCATTTGGTACAGTCGTTACCGACCCTGATATTAGGTTTCTTTCGATCTTGCTGACAACGCATAAATCTTACGAACCTCGTCATGATGGAACTCGATGACTAGACCCAAGTCTTTAGCTGTTTAATTCTGAATCACCGGCATACTATCTAGCATTTTCTCATCACTTTATGGTCGCATATGGCCAAACATTAATGACATTACATAATGTCGCTTTACTGTAACGTTTCAATCAAATGCGCCCGCTAGCGGCTATAGATAGTTTTTCTTTCATTCCACAGATGCCGTCCGACGTCAGAGGGCGCCTTACACGGAAGATGGATTGTTGTGTGGATTGTTTCGTATTCTCGTTTGATTATCAGATCTTATATCTTGATTCAGCGTATAAATGCGCCCATTGTGGAGTGACGCATCAACTGCAACACTTTCCCGCCGGAAATGTTGAATCTGAAAAAAGAAATCGGATTTAAAATTAACTCGCTACTTACAATAATATTATAACATTCAACTTTTCACCTTTGTCACGCATGACGTCATCAAATTATTGTTGTGCACACATCAGAAGGTGGAATATTAAGAATTTTCATGGAAATAATTGTACTATATTTAAGTGTTGAGGGATATTTAAATTTAAAGTAAAATGATTACATGTATAAAAACTAAAATAAAGCAAGAACTTGAATGTATCAATTTCAAACATTTGTTGACGATCGACACGGCGTGATGTAACTGTACTTCAGCGTGAATAACACACACTAGTATAATACATATTAGCAAAAAACAAAAGAAAACAATCAATAATACCACGGCATTCCCTTTTTATGAAATGTAAGCGTACACGACGAATTCAGAGAAAGAAACACGACCGTACTGTCGTAGTAACATGCCATCACCGTGATACGTGCATCATAGATAACAAGATACTATACATATTTTTTTTATTGCTGAAATGAAGTTAGTCATTACGAGATACCCAATAAGTTTATGGCTGTATGGCTGTTTAACAATTGTATTGGTATGCAGAAATGAAATTAATACAATTGGTGATTCCCCGTTCACATCGAGGTCTCGCATATCGTGTGAAAGGCGCGGATCGAACGTCTGCCGCAAAAGTCGAACGATTTGATTTTGAATTTCTTTTTTCATAACTCAATGTCAAAATGCCAATCTATTGCGTTTAGACACCCTAACTTTATCAAAATCGACCGTCGTCAAATACCCCTTAAATGCTTCTGCGTTTGTCTCGAATCTCGTGGTGAACGGAAATGGCCTATTGGAAACTGGGAAGGGTTGTCTTGGATCGGAATTTCAATTTTTACCGCCTATCACAAATCAACTCCCATCGTTCTTTCCACACATTTTTTAAATTTGTTATCAAGACTGGAACTCAATGAGAAATTGTGTTCATCATTAAGTTCAAAGTTGACAACATAAATAAACAAGTCATTGAAAATGACACAGTTCCCGTTCAAACTGTTAAAATTGATCTTCATGTTCTAAACTTGGTCTTGACAATTTTCAAGTATTTACAAAGTGCTAAAAAACCCTTCAAATACAGGTTATGCCTGTATAAATACTTGAAACTGACTACTGGGTGCAATGACATGAAAAAACACCAAATTTGGTTCACAGTGATCAAGTTTGAAGGCAAATTACAGGGAGGTAGTCGTCGTGTTGTGCATGTGCGACATTAGTGTTGATAAACAGATTTTTCCAAAATCCAATGCGCAAGTATGAACTTTGACCTGGTCGCCAGACTTGTACTAATTATTGCCTGTGACTTCTTTGATACCTTAAATCCAACCACCTAAAAATACCCAAAGAAAGCTTGGTAACGTCTCAGTTTGTACTCTTTGATCTGCACATCAGTCAAAGTCGCCATTTTTGTTTATATGAGACCCATATATATCGTGCATGCGTGGTGCGACAATTATCACACTTTAAATCAGACTTCCAAACGTATAGCTTACTTTATTCTTCAGTGTATACAGCAATGTACTTAAAGGGACGTTTATGATTGGAATGTAATATGGCAGTGTATTGATAGTTTAGTAAGCATTAGAAACACAAGGAGAAAGTGTAGGTTTTCAGGTAAAAATCCTGTGTTAGCAGACAAAAACTGTAAACCTATACTTTAAAGCAAGTACGAGAACAAATTTTTGATTTGCAATCGGTCACATTGCCTAACTTAATTTACATAAAAAACAAGACTTTTTCATTTGCTCATAACTATTCAATGCATACCACTTTACGTCAATATGACCCTTTTCTCCCCCAAAAAAATCGCAATATCACGTTAGAGGCTGTAGCTGTTCTGGTTGTGAGTGCAAACCCCCTTCTTTTTCCAATTTTTGAAAGTTAAGAGAAAACTCCATCTCCTCATCAACTTCAGCGTTAAGTTGGTCAATTTGAGAGGTCTGTTTTTAATAGCAGTTAATAAACATGCTGGTGAGAGTGTTGCAAGTGGCACCCTCACTTATCCTCACCCTGCTTCTCCAGTTTTAAAATTACGTGCACCTCTTCAGTACAAGTATAGTTATCTGGAGGGGCCAAAAAAATGGTCACATGACCAAAAGTGGTACAATTAGTAATCTTTCAGGTGAAAGGCTTCACGTCGCATCAAATCTTTCAACTAGCTGTCCAGGGATATATGGTGGTTTTAGAATTTCAGATAACTATTGATGACAGATTGCAACTTAAGTTTGAGCGACTGTTCAACTTATTAAGTTGGAATGGGGTAATTTCAAATGCTACGACATCAAGAGATTGTTTGGTTAAAGTGATGGTTAAGTGTTGGATATGGGCAGCAACTTGAATTAAATTATGAAGAACAACCAAAACAGCATTTCCATCACTATCCATGTAACCTTGGCCATTTCTGCTATGTGAATCAAAAACATAGAACATAGTCTTATAGGTAAATATGCCCAACCCATGGTCTTTGACAATAATAATGGCATGAGCAGTACTTTCAAAAACATGTTTTAATGCACTGTCAATGTCAAAGTCAACTTCAGCAAGGCACCCAACAATTGATGTGCATGGAATACAGCTAAAATGATATGGTCCAAATGAAATGCAACTATTTAAATCAGCAACCTGTAAATACGTACTAGAATCTTTGGTATGCCTGTTAGGATAAAGTTTTAAATGCAACAATTGCCCTATATCTATATGTTATCAATATTCGCACTGTTCCAGTTAGCAGCATCCATAATCATTGAATATACCAGGACTACAAGACTGTTTGTCATGCATGTACTGGCTCCTGATGTGGTACCCAAATATTTAGGTGAACCTTGATTAACATTACCTGCAATCACTAATTTACCTTGACCTGTTATGTCACAGTTTGAAGTAGGACCAGGATGGCTGTCTATATCACCACTTAGCAACATAATCATTCTCATATAGTACAAATAAAGTTGCATAATCCATACAGGAAAAAATCTTTTTATTACAAACTTTAGTTTGTATACAATGACAAATTCAGAAGACCAAATACATACTTCTATATGCATGATTTCTCAGTCAGAAAGTCTTCTCTGTAATATAATATAATATTGGATATGGTACTGTTGTACGATAATTTATATGGTACTAATAGTATGGTAAAGATATGGTATATAATGGTATAATGTATACTGGTTCAATCTGGAGTACTTTGGTAAGCAGTGTATGTGACAGTACGTTAACAACTGACACCTGCAAGCCTCTCTAAAGCAGTTGGTGAGAAGAGTACAGTACTAAATAAAGAAAAAATTGAAAGACAAAAAAATCTTCTTTTAAACACAGATCCTGTAAAAAAGCAAAAAAAAGTACATTTAAACAAATAGGTTCAAATAAGTCACATTGGACGTAGATGGCGCTGTGACAGCAACAAGACGGACTTAAAATATTAAAGATGGCGTCCGTGTTCACGAAAAGCACTGAAGGTCGTCACGATATTAACGTAAACTAATTCAGGTCATTTAAAAATTGCAGTTAGATAAACACCCAGTTACATCGTCAAAATAATAAAATTTTAAACCATTCAGTTGTTCTGACCGTGTCATATATATTGACAGTGCACTTTGAATAGTGTAGCCAGTCTTCGGGACGCGATGACGTGACGATACAAACCTCCAAGATCTTTCCAATATGCTACGAAATTTCATTGTTCCATCACAGTGATTTTTTTTCAAATACAGCATTTGCCGATGTCAATTTCTACAAATCTGCCTGCTTTGCACATCCCTAAAATCACCCTGTCGACCGTTGCCGACTAACATCCAGAACATAGACTGTGACATGGCGAGACATCGTTAAAATGAGAATGTTGACAAAATATTCTCACATACATTCCACTCAAAATAAAAAAAATGCGCCCATCAGACAAAAAAAAATCGATCACAGAAAACTTATTATTTTTGAAAATAATTAACTTGTTAAAAGATAGATACCGGAATACCAGTAATTTCGATCGTTGACACAAATGACGGCCATCGCAGTGCAGTGATCACCGGCTACGGACATCGTCAAAATCTGAACAATTTACCTCTATAGATCGGCAAAGATACAAGTCCCAAACATTCATATATCATAGTGCTTACAAATATATCATGTACTTACCAAATAATTTATTGATCTTCAAACTATTCAGTATCAGCGCGAAGTCACAGAGCTCCCATGATGCAACAGTAGAACACATTGCCTGAACCCGAAGATCATGCCCCGTTTAGCATGATCGAGGTACGTGGTAAAAATACTGATATCTTTATTGCAATCATAATCAAATCAGGATATCAAACAAAATACGAATAAAGGTAACATTCTGACAAACCAACATAATACTACTACTTTATTGACATCAATTTAACAACATAAAAACAACTTTGTATTAAATGCATGTAATTTATAGTCCATCTTAATCAGAATCTGCACATTTTCGGGTTTAAAATAGCTGCCAAACGCTCAAAATTGATCTAATCTCAAAACAACTTCACGTGCATATGTATACCTTCATGACATGTATGTGTACCAAATTTGAATGGAATCCATCAAAGTGTGTCTGAAATATGACGATGCACGCACGCACACACGCACGCACATAACCAAAAACACTACTTCCCGTTTCGGACTACCGTCCGAACGGGAACTAAAAAATGTCTAAAATGTACCAGTATATTTGATAAGGAATGTCAATCTGATTAAAATAAGATCCTAGTTTGGGCTTTATTTATTAAATTTGTGTTTAATTATTTATTTGTATTATACATTTTCTTTTACTTTCTTTTATTTTAATTTATTATTTATTTGCTGACAGTATAAGAGTTTGGGTAATCACGAAGCGATAGCTAAATACAAAATAAGATGTACATAGTAAATAAAAACGCCGTACATCAGATTTTACTTAGATTGGGAAATGTATGCCTTCAAGGAGACTAGACTAATACGAAAACCGTCATAGTTATATGCTTAAAGTAGAAGGGTCGTCACCTGCGCATGCGCGGGAATTGAGTCCCAATCGACGATAACAACACACGCCAAGAACGCAAAAGCTCATGGGTAGATGCTTGTTTGTAAATAATGACACGCTATGGCCACCTGGCGCATGCCTAGGTGACGACCACCCCGCTTTAATTATTATGCACATTTGCAAATTCTGGTGGATTTGAATAATGCGTCCTTACTCACCAATGGCGCCAATGATGGCATTTGAAAAATAGTTCCATCGGCTCCTTCACCGTCAAGTGATGCATAATTAAGGTTTGAAGCAGCAGTCGTGAAGCCACACATAATAACGTTTAATATTAATGTTGAGAAGACGTGTAGTACAATTATACCAGTGTTGCTAAGATCAAACAGATCATACAATATCCATCCACATCTCCAGAGTAAAATGGATTCAACAAGCCGAACCACATTCCACAGATTCTCATACAATATTCTGGCTTTGACGCTATATATATCTTGGAATGTAGGAATTGCGAACGGGGTGAGCGTAAACGTCAGTTGGACTAGAATTATCGCGATTGCAAGGAATATTGAGAAAGATACTAATTCATTTTCGGGGTAAATAAAGTGGTCAAGTAGCGTCCAAACACTTTGCCATGTTAATCCACCAATCGCCGTTAACGCCACAGATATTATAATTGATATCACTCGTAAAACAAAATTACCTCCACGGGCATAGAAACGAGTTTTGATACGATAATAATCAATCTCGATGTCAAGATCAAGCGTCACTGGCGACGATACTCCGGTGTAGCTTACACGTGTACTCCACAGTATTACGTATGATATTATCCCAACGTAGACATAAACCAGTTTGGATTCGCCGATGTAGAATTCACAAATTCCCCAAGCCCCTCTCCATAGGCTGACCACAGCAAGAGAAAGAATGTATACATACATCCGAGGCACAGTGTACCATGCAAAATTTCTTCGCTGGATGTTGCCGATGAGAACACTCTGCAGTGGGATAAAAAGAGAGGGGACCACAAACCCGACACATATGGATATTAGAAACGTATCAGGTTTCCCAGTCGATGAAAGTATGACATCCATAATCGTCCAGGTGCTCCACCAGAATGCGATAGTTAAAGGACCAATAAGAACGATGACCGCCCATGCATCTGCAAACGTCACCATCAATCCTCTCACCAATGGCGTACACCTACTCACCTTCGAAGCTACCTGATGCTGCCTATCGCTCATGTTTAAAAAATACGTTGCTGCCACTCGGACGTCGTTATTAGAAACACCATGCATTAATTATCGAATGCATGTTTGTGTATTCGAAAAAAAAAAACAGTTTCGAAGACGATAACAATCAAAGTAGACTCAAAGCGTCATTCGGTGAACTAAAAATTGAAATAATTCCAACACCGATAGCGTGACTCAATTCTATTTTTAGCAGACCTGAAATAGACAAGTATATGGTTTGCAGAATGTGCAGGTACTTGTTTGACGGCAATGAAAATACGATTTAGACTCGATTTGTGGCGCTTATAGACCATTTTCCGCTCACTGCGAGAATCACGCGTTATGCGTGAAATCGAACGTAAAAACAGGACAAACAAAGGTCATAGCGTCGTAGTCGCGTCAAACATCGCGTGGGATTCGACAAGCGCGAAAGTATTTCGGGGACATTTCCATGCTTAATAATGTGCTGTCCACATTTGATGATAGACAATTTCGATTAAGTAAGGGTATTCGGAAGCAATATTCCTCTGTCGCAGATCGGCCGGTCAATGTAAGCTACGAAATAAAGAAATTCTAGTTCAAAATCAAATCGTTCGATTTTTGCGGCAGACGTTCGACGCGCGTCTTTCATGCATCTCGCGAGATCTCGCAATTGTACGGAAAATCACCTATTCGCGGATAATAAGGTGTTTTATTGCGAGTGGCTGTATTTATATTTTCATCAAATACCATACCGTGACGCTATCTCCGACATTTCCCGCGAATGACCTTTTTTTATCATGTGCGCAACTCCATCAGGACGAAAACACTGCGAAGTTTAGGGCGTATATTATTCCGTATTACAAGTATACATTTTAATATACCGTTAAGGATATGTTCTCATCGCTACAACGCAATGTTTTCCCATATCAGTGGCTTAAAATCATTGGCCGACGACGTTTTGCCTCGCTGATATTTAATAGTATGCTGTATAGAATGTAATAAGAATGTAATCGGCCCGCGGAGGTTGACACCCCGACGGTAGAGACGAAGAGTAGGTACGTTAGTAATATAGCTGAACCATCTATGGGGATCATCTTGTGTGCGTTTGTGTGTAAGTGGAGCCATTAAGGAGATGAGTACTCCATGGGAACGCGGCATTTACGACTTTCATTTGCAATGTATTGTTCGGAAAATTAGCATATTCAGATTAATAGCGTGCTATTTCATTTGCAATGTATTGTTCGGAAAATTAGCATATTCAGATTAATAGCGTGCTATTTCATTTGCAATGTATTGTTCGGAAAATTAGCATATTCAGATTAATAGCGTGCTATTTTTATCAGCCAATGAACGTCACGAGCACCTACTGACCGCTGATGCGAAATATCTGCACGATTCTCAGACAATTGAAGGAACCAACTAAAATAGGAAGGTAACCGGGTAACGAGAAAGAGAATAAGCATGAGCCCCACAATTCATAATGAGCATGTCAACTTTGTCACAGTTGTGATTAAGGTTCCCGATTAATTATACATGTTCTAAATTTGTCTCTTCTGTAATGTTGCTGGTTTCTCGTCAGTGCTGGGAATAAGCTGAAATACGTACTTTGTACTCGCTCTGATCAACATAATTCTGAAACTTGATTATCGGGCATTTTGTTTACGAATTGTGAAGCTGAAAATGTCGATAACGGAAACGATGTACGATGACGATCGCCAGTGACTGTGACAATACGGTCGCCGTTAGGGAAATAATAGTCTTGAATCTCGTGTAAATTCTTGAACATCAAATAATAATCAGACGCGACTGACTTGCCCAAAATATAAACGACCTTTGTACTCACAAAGTGCTGAACAATATAGAGTTAGAATACTATAACGAAGGTGTATATCGAAATGACTTCACATCTTTGCCAGAGAGGGCGGTGTTGTAAACTATCTTAGCTTCAGCTGGTTTTAGGTATATTGTGTGTAATTTGGGTTATCACCAACATACCATAAAGTATGAACAAATTAATGGCAGTGCGGTGATCATATCGATAACTCGTAGCGAAGGTCAATGTTATACCACCAGAGACAGCCTGGAATCCACCCGTTCAGAATGCCCTTCCCAGGGCACTCAAGAATGGTCTGGTGACTCGCTTTCATGGTGTCAGTACCTTATCATGGGAACTCGCCTGCACAGACTGACGCGTACGTAAGGCCCGCTCACGATAGTAGACGGCATCTCGTCTATGCCAGTCGGTGATACTTTAGGAATAAAAGACGACGCACTATCCTTAAAGCGGGAGGGTCGTCACCTGCGCACGCGCGGGAATTAAGTTTCAAGCGACGATAACAACACACGCTAAAAACACGTTAGGGACATCTTGCGCATACGCAGGTGACGACTCTCCCGCTTTAAATCATCATTATCAGAGTTAAAAGTATGTTATGACGTCATGGCTTTACATTATCACGCGATAAGGTAAACCTGTATTCGCAACTTATAAATGTATTTAAAAATATATGGGGATTTATAACAACAATAATGAATCCCCGTAAGGTTATATTGCATGAAATAACATGGTTAGGAAGGAGATGTGATAATGGACGAGACTTTGCTAAACTCATTATTTAAATGGGCCCCTGTGTAAGTAATTATCAAGGAATAATTCGAATTGTGGAGTCTTTTATTTTAATTATAATATCCCGAAAGAAGGAAAAATCGACAATGTCGTTAGCGAGTCGACAACGCCCACCAGAAAAATGGAATTCGAAAAACACAAGGATAGGTTATTTTGCAGATGAATATATCCAGAATTTATAACGAATACGGGCAAACATTGAATAAAGCCGATTAACACACAATCATGTTCATTCATCCGTGCATGTTATAGTCTGTGGCATGACAACCTTAACACTGCACATCTTGTCATGTTTATATTAATAATATAATGGGAGATATCATCAATGGGAGATATCAATGGGAGATATCATCAATGGGAGATATCATCAATGGGAGATATCAATGGGAGATATCATCAATGGGAGATATCAATGGAGATATCATCAATGGAGATATCATCAATGGGAGATATCATCAATGGGAGATATCATCAATGGGAGATATCAAAAATGGGATATATCATCAATGGGAGATATCATCAATGGGAGATATCATCAATGGGAGATATCATCAATGGGATATATCATCAATGGGAGATATCAATGGGAGATATCATCAATGGGAGATATCATCAATGAGAGATATCATCAATGGGAGATATCAATGGGAGATATCATCAATGGGATATATCATCAATGGGAGATATCATCAATGGGAGATATCATCAATGGGAGATATCATCAATGGGAGATATCATCAATGGGATATATCATCAATGGGAGATATCATCAATGGGAGATATCAATGAGAGATATCATCAATGGGAGATATCATCAATGGGAGATATCAATGGGAGATATCATCAATGGGAGATATCATCAATGGGAGATATCAATGGGAGATATCATCAATGGGAGATATCATCAATGGGAGATATCATCAATGGGAGATATATTTTGTGTGTGCTAGATGTATAATATGGTGGCATAGCAACAGTAATCCCTGCGGGCTCATACCACTAATTGAAACTCAATGATGAAAATAATGAACAAAGTTGAAAACATGGCTCAAAAATGGGAAATCAACATGCCAGTAATCAACCACATGTTGGCCAGTTCAAACTCTTGCAAATCTCAGGTAAACAAAACACACTACTGTATTCAGACTGCACCAAGAGAAATCACTGGAAAAACACCAAGATTAGAACATCCAAATACACACAGAATAAACCCACAGGTACACAGCCGCTAAGTAGTAAACAAAAGACCACATGTTGGTCTCACCTTTGACCCAGGTGATCACGCCCTTAAACAGGGAACACATGAGAAATTTCATTGGTTCTTGCAAGGCATTTAAATTTAGCAGCCAATTGATTAGTGGCATGAGACCGTAAAATAGTTGCAACGTACATTTCTATCTTTGAACAAGCGGCAGACTCTAGGAGTCACCACAGATAAAAACAATGTCGGAGTGTAGCCTTTGCGCCGATTTACCGGCTTTAAAGAACAGAGGGTCTATATTCGTTGACACATTTTCCAAGATTTCTTATTCCAACGTTGAAAATTGTGTGTGGACAAGTGAATGAAGGCAATTGAATGTTTAAATATTAGTGCCAAACCGTGTTTTAGTAAACTGACAAAACATATCGACTTGCCCTACCCGGTCTTCGTTGCAACAAACACATTATTCCCCTCATATACAGCAGTAAGGGCTTTCTTTTGATGGTCCGTAAGCCTCAGTCATTCACAGAGAAAAAGTTATCAACACGTTTATTTCTATATTCCACCATTTTAATTTTATCAAGTAACGTGTTGAGTTTTGGATTGGTAATGCAAAAGAGCCGATCGGAAGTGAATCTTATAATCGTTTGAAGGCGTGCGACATACAATAAATCGTGGTGAAATCTGCCAAGGGTTAATGTAGAGGCTTCGGGCGAATAAATGGTCCTTGGCTGGCGAAGATGCGGGCCAGTACACAGGACTACTTTCCTTGAGCGGAATTGTGTTGGTATTTATATCAGTGCTGAAGCACAAACGTATTCAACATAAGCTAGATTATTACATGTTCACTCTGGACAATGCCCTAGATCGAAATCTTGCATAAAACGTGCGAACTTTGGAAAATATACAGTAAGATGTGTTTACAACATATGAGTATTTCCCTGAACTGCATAGATGACCGCTAGAATGGAAAGACCTACCGAATAATCGAACAGCAGCAGAGTATCAACTGGTCGCTCTTGAACAAACTTTATCATACAACTTTCATTACCAGCAAGCTATGAGGAAGTTATGGACACAAATATACAGACAAGGAGTCTTCAAAACATATGCATAGAATACTGCTAGTATAATCGTTAGAACGTCGGACCATGTCACTTCAAAGCAGTTGATGACGTCATGTATTTAATCGTGTACGATATTCAGATGACTAATGTCTACACTATGCAGTTGCAACACTGTAAGCATAAGGAAAACCGATGTGTTGCATGCAGCTAAGTATACCACTTACGACTCACCGACCACTTCATGCAACAGTACAGCACACTTGATTCTGGTAATGTGTGTTGAAGCGGGAGGGTCGTCAACTGCGCACGCGCAGGAATTGAGTCCCAAACGACGATAACAACACACGCTGAAAACGCAAAAGATTATGGGTAGACGCTTGTTTGTAAACAATGACACGCTATGGCCATCTGACGCATGCGCAGGCGACGACTCTCCCGCTTTAAGTTCATCTTGGTTGACTGATGTTTGCTGAATATTTATCTGTTTGCAATGAGGCGGAGCATGTGACTTGGAACAGCCAATCACGCTGTGTTTGGCACTAACACAATGTTATACTAACTGCTGGGCTAGTTATTATTGCAGCGAATAAAATAAGACAGTTGCAGTGAGGTAAAACGCCCTCAACGACCCGATGCTATTTATCGAAATACTAAATTATCAGTCACACAATCTTGAGAAAAAATAAAACAACAACACCATACCTTAAATACAAAATTACTGAATTCTATGCTCATTAGTGTCTGATCGCTGATTAAAATCGATTATAATAAGTGTGCCCAATATTGAAATATTCTGATTGGTCGGTCGGAATCACGTGCAGTCCTGTTACCAGATACCCGGGCAGTACATGAGGTCAATGCACGAACATAAGAGCAAAATGTATGTGCAACTCGTCCACATGCGTTATATGGAAAGTTTAATGATCAAATCCAATTAATGGACAGAGTGTCGTCCTTTTTTCTCAAACAAACAAACTATCATGCCACAAACTGTGGAATAATGACATCTGTCACGTACCATTTCACTACACTTTATTTTCTGCTACGTAAGCTACATTATTTGTATCAAGTAAAGAGCTGATAAATTATCTTCTATTGTGTTCTATTTCCCCCATTGTGGAATACACTGTGATCCGGTGAAATACTCCGCTACCATCGTCGCACTGGAACTGACCATATAGTTTTACAGCAGAACGGATATGAAACAACCTGTCACGTATAACAACGTCGACAGTGTATTAACCAAGTTAACATTCGTGAGTATATGTGCTCGGGATGCATCTATACGGAGGAAAACAAAAATCATGTACTTTTATTTATTATTACGTTTGATATTGTTACGTAAGAGTAGAATAAATTGGCGATTATGTGGGAATCAGAGCTAATAATTTATGTAAATCATATTGTTACTATCCGGAGAGAAGCGACGTCAGAATTGATTTAGATGTTATATTTACATTGAAGCCATCTGACAGGTAATCAACGTTTTGGAAATTTCATTGTCAAAATAATGTCAATCCTTATTAGCGACTTACCTAAATCTTCGCATGTATAATCCACTTCCACATATTTATATATACCGTAACAGGGATCACCAAATACCACATTATTTGCAGCAATATGGCAACTCCGCTCACCCTGGCAGAGAGATTTCACTATGGCGGTCGTATCTGCCCCTCTACAGTTGGTGTCATTATGGAGTCGATCTAACCCGTATGGATGAAGACAAACCTCGCCGGACAGGCGTCCATAATTTGCAAAGAGGATGTTCAAAACTTTGCCGTCTTCATAACAACCAATAGTGTTGTTCTTGTTTTCGCAAATGATATGCATCTCCTCTATAGAACACAATGATACATCATGTTAGTGTCATGAATTTGTTTGCGCGTATCTGTTGATCGACATATTTAGCTGATTACTAGCGAATGGCTGTGTTATGTCTGTCATCGTTTAGGCTCATGCGAGGTCCTGAACGGAACTCGACTCAGTGATTTAGAACTAATTACGAGATAACCGTCGCTATCCGGACTACTATTTCTGACAGTTGGTATTCGCAGTTAGTAACATAGTGAACGATTAATCAAAAGATATGACGTGTCCAGTACTCAGTGTGATTGGCTGTATGTGTGAAGGCCGCGCATTAGAGTCTTTTAACTGCTTTGTAATTGGTTAAGGTTTTGAAAGTGAATAAAGAGAGTTTTTAGTTGGTCTTGGCGAGTACAGCACGACAGACGCAATCCAGTCCTGGAGAGTCTTGCGCGAGTCTTGGGCCAGCCTTGCGATAGTCTTGGGGTTCTTTTCCTCAGGGCGCTGTGTCTTATAGAGTGCTCGATTGACCGACTAAAGACGAGAGTTGAAACGTATTCTGTTGTGTGCGTCTATTCGACTGTAAAGTTTAAGTGACTTTCCCGGTCCCATACCTCAAGGGGTGTTGAAGAACCCAGACGAGAAGAATTCCCCCGTGTTATTAGCATTGCAGTTCTATTTATTGTGTTTTAAAGTTGTCCAGAGACATTCGACCTATTAATATTACAATATAGCAAGTTGTTACTTTAGTTTGTTTGTTTGTTATATGTGACATAATTATGAATGTTGCCAGAAGCCATTAACGTTTTTTCCAGTATATATATATATATATATATATATAGGTCAAAGCATTATTTCATTAATATTTCCAATAATTATGACAATCTCATTGAATGCAAATCAGATGATAAAAAACTGAACCAACCAATTAAAATACAAAACGCAATGTTTAGTGTATTATTAATATTAATAGACTAAGAAACATTTAATAGTTCAGAATAATGCTATGGCATATCGAATAGGCAATAGGTTGGGGAGAGTAAATGTGTTGCTCTAATGATGAGAACAAATAATTCACTGTTATTTTTGGCCAAAGAGTCCGGTAAAACTTTTTAGGTATATTTTACTGGCCGAATGTGGACGCTTGTACAATTAACGGAACCTTCACTAGACCAGATGTTCATATACCAAGCCATATATCATATTTTAGGTGTAATTCATGTTATTTATATTGGAGTATAAAGAAGATGATTGTGCAGTTATGCAATGTTCAGATCAATATATCGCTGGAATAAAATCGCAAAATTTTGGGGTCATAACGACGAAATAACATCGTCCGCATTTAACATCCAAATTTCAAATCCGTAAACAGTTATGTACAATACCATTAACACAAAGCAATATATACCAAACAGGATGACTGCCCTACATAATACAATGACAATAGACAAAGTCAGGCAACGAACAAACAAACAAGTAAACAAACAAAACGATTAAGAAGACACTCTAATCTAAATTTTAATATTGACAAATTACGTTTTTTTTAGTTTTTATTATTAACTAACTTATGCGGAAGTTCTGTTTCATATCACTAAGAAATAAATGAAAAAGGAAAACATGGAAGCCTAATTTATGTCACTTGTAGATATATAATATTGTGTCATTGTAAAAGACCTCTCACCTTCGCAGTGCACCTCACCACCATCATCATAGAATCTGGCTATACATCCGCCACAATAGTCGGCGACACATTCAGCTTCAGGATTTGTATCACACGACGCTTGAGCGTCACACGGACTCGTTGTACAATTAACGAACGGCATCTCAGGTGGACAGTCTGGCTCTACTAAAATCACCCCTTGTGAATAAATAACAATACACATGTGTAAAAATGTGTTTCATATGATATAATACATCGTAGTTTTTTGGTTTTATCTGTGAATTGCTTTTATTTTCCCCAAAAAGTACAGTTTTATCGAAAAATCTTTCAAAATATATGATTTAATTATAATATAAATATGCACTCAACTTATAAGTTGTTAAGCAAAATCAGTATAGTGATAATAGCAAAAAAATAGCTAATGGAAATCATAATAAAGATGATAACTGTCTGATCTGTCACACTGTGAAGTGCATTCTTTCGCACAATTCACTCTCTAGATGGTAACCAATGTCATTGGACAGACCCGGCAAGATTCTGAATTAACTACTCGACAAAGAAGTGTAAGCACCTCTGTTTGACCGGAAGGATACAATGCAAATAAAAGGTCGTGAATACTGTCCACACGACCATGAATAATAAGCGCAATGCATATGATGCACACCAATCTGGATTAAAAAACGACAAAACGTACCACTTGGTATATCCAGACACACTTACTAAGCTGACTCCTTGTTGATGATTTCAAGATTAAAGCAATTCACCGCCTCTTAGCTGAGAGTGTGATATAACAATCACATTATTATTCCCAATTTTCAAAGTCTTAAATATATGTATGCTTTATAAAAAGTGTACCATCCATTCAGTTAAAATCATTTGGTTCTAAAATAAATCTATATTATTATATTAATAAGTTATAATTATAATATATAATATTAATTATAGAAATACAAACGTTTCAAAAGTTATTGAGCATCTAGTACAGTTAGTGCACCAGGGACTGCCATTCAATATATATGTCAGCAACAGTTATGTAAATGTACTGATCTTGAAATCCTGATATCGATAAAGTTTATCTTCTTCAACTTTTGAACTTGGCTATGTTCCATTGTGTGATCCGTTGACAAATTAACAATACTGATTCAGATTTGTATAACTGCTTCGATTTACAATCAAATGTCAATATGTATACTAACTTAAGATCCACATTCTGCGCACTTTGTGGAATTATTTTTAGTTAAAGCAGGGGAGTCGTCACATGCGCATGCGTCAGATGGACATAGCGTGTCATTGTTTACAAACAAGCGTCTACTCACGAGCCTTTGCGTTTTAGCGTGTTTTGTTATTGTCGCTTGGGACTCAATTCCCGCACGCGCGCAGGTGACGACCCTCCGCTTTAAAGTAAGAGTGTGTTAAAGTTCTTTAAACGGCCACGGGTCGAGCAGATTTCCGCATAGCTATATATATAAGGTTATGTGAGATATTATGTGGACCACTCAATTCATTGTACGATGTGCATACGAATATGTTGATAATTTATGCGTTGATTTTGGCGCCAGAACTTTGTTACTTTGTTTCTGTTGTTTGCTTTTGTCACGTGTTGGTCGTGCTCGGTACTTTTCTATACAATTTTGTGAGCAGTGTAGTACGAGGTATTCCTTAGACTTTATTGCTGTTTCATTGCTGAATATATATACTCATTTAATGCGAAGAAACCTACTTTCTAATCTATTCTTTGAAGTGTTTTGTGGGACATATTCAAGTTTATATGTTTCCCAACGACAAAATGTTATGTTCCCATCGTATTGAAGGTACCATCACATCGCACAAAGGTACTATCGCATCTCACATCACATAATGGCATATTCACATCATATAATGGCATATTCACATCACATAATGGCATACTCACATCATATAATGACATATTCTCATCACATAATGGCATATTCACATCATATAATGGCATATTCACATCACATAATGACATATTCGCATCACATAATGACATATTCACATCACATAATGACATATTCACATCACAAAATGGCATATTCACATCACATAATGACACATTCACATCACATAATGGCATATTCACATCACATAATGGCATATTCACATCGTATAATGGCATATTCACATCGTATAATGGCATATTCACATCGTATAATGACATATTCACATCGTATAATGGCATATTCACATTTTATAATGGCATATTCACATCGTATAATGGCATATTTACATCGTATAATGGCATATTCACAACGTATAATGGCATATTCACATCGTATAATGGCATATTTACATCGTATAATGGCATATTCACAACGTATAATGGCATATTCACATCGTATAATGGCATATTCACATCGTATAATGGCATATTCACATCGTATAATGGCATATTCACATTTTATAATGGCATATTCACATCGTATAATGGCATATTTACATCGTATAATGGCATATTCACAACGTATAATGGCATATTCACATCGTATAATGGCATATTCACATCATATAATGACATATTCACATCGTATAATGGCATATTCACATCGTATAATGGCATATTCACATCGTATAATGGCATATTCACATCGTATAATGGCATATTCACATCGTATAATGACATATTCACATCGTATAATGTCATATTCACATCATATAATGACATATTCACATCGTATAATGGCATATTCACATTTTATAATGGCATATTCACATCGTATAATGGCATATTTACATCGTATAATGGCATATTCACAACGTATAATGGCATATTCACATTGTATAATGGCATATTCACATCATATAATGACATATTCACATCGTATAATGGCATATTCACATCGTAAAATGGCATATTCACATCGTATGACATATTCACATCGTATAATGGCATATTTACATCACATAATGGCATATTCACATCGTATAATGTCATATTCACATCGTATAATGACATATTCACATCGTATAATGGCATATTCACATCGTATAATGTCATGTTCACATCATATAATGACATATTCACATCGTATAATGGCATATTCACATCGTATAATGGCATATTCACATCGTATAATGGCATATTCACATCACATAATGCTATGTTCACACCGTATAAATATAACATTATATGCACATTGTATATATATATGTATATATGGTTTATTACTATTAATATGCAGACCACTCGGCGTGTCCCCCACCAATCAGCCGGAGATTTAACGATCAACGCAGCAGGTTCAATCTTGGGCCTAAACTGATAAAGGTGAACCTTCGTTCTTGAGTTGTAAAGGTCGCTCTGTGAACAATGTCTACGTCTGTCTGACGATTGTCCTCAGTGCACGTAAACAAACACATTGTCTTTGTTAGTACCCAAATGTAACAAATTACCGCGGAATGAATGATGAATTATCATTCTAAGGACCCTATATAACATAGTCTATGGCTTTACATACTTCAGTGAATATTGATTATTAATAGTAATAAACAAGTGGTGTGACCATTCATATCAATTTACAACATGCCTGGACATTTGCAATCTTTCCACCATCTGATTGTTTTTTCAATGTCACCGTGGGTTAAATTATAGGCAATAATACTTAAAACTTCACTCAATAAATATATATATAACTATAAATATTTGAAATATCACAATAAATGTTTCAGTATTTTTTTTTATATTTTGTGCTCGTGTACGCTCATCGGTTAAAGGGATGACTCAGTGAGCGGCAATACTCGTTAAGACCGCCGAATGAAAATATTCAAAGCCCGATTCAACTTTTCTAATACTTATATAATATTGTATTACTGTATATAGTACTATGACAACAATTCTAGACTATAAATCGTGTGGTCGTGTTCACATCGCATGTATATCCACCGCAGATCGCATGCAATGTCAAAACCTTTTAAGAAACATGCAACTCTCATCAGTCTAACCCATGAGTAATGAACACTTTTCACGAGTGAGTGTGGTGCATTCTGGTTACACATCTCACCTGAAGACGACGCCAGCAGAATAAGGAACGTGACCAGTCCGCCAAGCGTGCATACTCGATAGGAATCCATGTTTTCTTTTCTTCGCCCGCAGATTTATTATAACAATAAGGCTACAAACAATGGTTCACAAGTGTGTCACGTGACCATGTGACGCTCGCTATACCTGGTACCCGATATCGCTGACAGAATCAATCTCTATCAACGTACTTGACACGATATAAATGTCCGCTATCCTTGATATGCTACTTACTGCGAATGATTGATTGTGTTTTCTACATAGATTTTTTCACACAGGTAGAGAAACAAGTAGCTCGTACACGGGAAAATAAATAAAAATAATAAAACCTTTTGTATTTGTGTACTACTATATACATCTGTGCTACAAATACACAAGCATTAATAAACAAACTATGATATATTGGTTGAGGTATGATCAATTTAATATATTATAAATGTTTTTAGATAGAACGAACTCGCAGAATTAATATGCATGTATTGTAAATAATCGTGAGTTCTTGTTTTCGAGATTTTTTTACTAGCGAAAGAGATGCACTTGTTTCTTCGTCACAAAACACATTTAGCTTGACCAAAACATATACGAACATGGAGACTGATTAGCAATGTGTCAAACACCATGAACACGGTGATTGGTTAGTCAATGTGTCAAACACAATGAAAACGTAGACTGATTAGCAATGTGCCAAACACCATGAACATGGAGATTGGTTAGTCAATGTGTCAAACACCATGAACACGGAGATTGGTTAGCCAATGTATCAAATACCATGAACACGGTGATTGGTTAGCCAATGTGTCAAATACCATGAACACGGAGACTGATTAGCAATGTGTCAAACACCATGAACATGGAGATTGGTTAGCCAATGTGTCAAACACCATGAACATGGTGAAGGGTTAGCTAATGTGTCAAACACCATGAACACGGAGACTGATTAGCATCGTGTCAAACACCATGAACACGGAGATTGGTTAGCCAATGTGTCAAACACCATGAACACGGTGATAGGTTAGCCAATGTGTCAAACACCATGAACACGGAGACTGATTAGCAATGTGTCAAACACCATGAACACGGAGATTGGTTAGCCAACGTGTCAAACACCATGAACACGGTGATTGGTTAGCCAATGTGTCAAACACCACGAACATGGAGATTGGTTAGCCAATGTGTCAAACACAATGAAAACGGAGACTGATTAGCAATGTGTCAAACACCATGAACATGGAGATTGGTTAGCCAATGTGTCAAACACCATGAACATGGTGATGGGTTAAGCCAATGTGTCAAACACAATGAACACGGAGACTGATTAGCAATGTGTCAAACACCATGAACACGGAGATTGGTTAGCCAATGTGTCAAACACCATGAACACGGTGATTGGTTAGCCAATGTGTCAAACACTATGAACACGGAGACTGATTAGCAATGTGTCAAACACCATGAACACGGAGATTGGTTAGCCAATGTGTCAAACACCATGAACATGGTGATTGGTTAGCCAATGTGTCAAACACTACGAACATGGTGATTGGTTAGCCAATGTGTCAAACACCACGAACATGATGATTGGTTAGCCAATGTGTCAAACACCATGAACATGGCGATGGGTTAGCCAATGTGTCAAACACCATGAACATGGTGATGGGTTAGCAAATGTGTCAAACACCATGAACACGGAGATTGATTAGCCAATGTGTCAAACACCATGAACATGGTGAAGGGTTAGCAAATGTGTCAAACACCATGAACACGGAAATTGATTAGCCAATGTGTCAAACACCATGAACACGGAGATTGGTTAGCCAATGTGTCAAACACCATGAACACGGTGATAGGTTAGCCAATGTGTCAAACACCATGAACACGGAGACTGATTAGCAATGTGTCAAACACCATGAACACGGAGATTGGTTAGCCAACGTGTCAAACACCATGAACACGGTGATTGGTTAGCCAATGTGTCAAACACCACGAACTTGGAGATTGGTTAGCCAATGTGTCAAACACAATGAAAACGGAGACTGATTAGCAATGTGTCAAACACCATGAACATGGTGATGGGTTAAGCCATTGTGTCAAACACAATGAACACGGAGACTGATTAGCAATGTGTCAAACACCATGAACACGGAGATTGGTTAGCAAATGTGTCAAACACAATGAACACGGTGATTGGTTAGCCAATGTGTCAAACACTATGAACACGGAGACTGATTAGCAATGTGTCAAACACCATGAACACGGAGATTGGTTAGCCAATGTGTCAAACACCATGAACATGGTGATTGGTTAGCCAATGTGTCAAACTCTACGAACATGGTGATTGGTTAGCCAATGTGTCAAACACCACGAACATGATGATTGGTTAGCCAATGTGTCAAACACCATGAACACGGAGATTGATTAGCCAATGTGTCAAACACCATGAACATGGTGATGGGTTAGCAAATGTGTCAAACACCATGAACACGGAAATTGATTAGCCAATGTGTCAAACACCATGAACACGGTGATTGGTTAGCCAATGTGTCAAACACTATGAACTCGGAGACTGAGTAGCAATGTGTCAAACACCATGAACACGGAGATTGGTTAGCCAATGTGTCAAACACCATGGACATGGTGATTGGTTAGCCAATGTGTCAAACACTACGAACATGGTGATTGGTTAGCCAATGTGTCAAACACCACGAACATGATGATTGGTTAGACAATGTGTCAAACACCATGAACATGGTGATGGGTTAGCCAATGTGTCAAACACCATGAACATGGTGATGGTTAGCAAATGTGTCAAACACCATGAACACGGAGATTGATTGGCAATGTGTCAAACACCATGAACACGGAGATTGGTTAGCCAATGTGTCAAACACCATGAACACGGTGATTGGCTAGCCAATGTGTCAAACACCATGAACACGGAGACTGATTAGCAATGTGTCAAACACCACGAACATGGTGATTGGTTAGCCAATGTGTCAAACACCATGAACAGGGTGATTGGTTAGCCAATGTGTCAAACACCACGAACATGGTGATTGGTTAGCCAATGTGTCAAACACCATGAACATGGTGATGGGTTAGCCAATGTGTCAAACACAATGAAAAAGGAGACTGATTAGCAATGTGTCAAACACCATGAACATGGAAATTGGTTAGCCAAAGTGTCAAACACCATGAACATGGTGTTGGGTAAGCCAATGTGTCAAACACCATGAACACTAAGACTGATTAGCGATGTGTCAAACACCATGAACACAGAAATGGGTTAGCCAATGTGTCAAACACCATGAACACGGAGATTGGTTAGCCAATGTGTCAAACACCATGAACACGGTGATTGGTTAGCCAATGTGTCAAACACCATGAACACGGAAACTGATTAGCAATGTGTCAAACACCATGAACACGGAGATTGGTTAGCCAACGTGTCAAACACCATGATCACGCGTACGGTGATTGGTTAGCCAATGTGTCAAACACCATGAACACGGTGATTGGTTAGCCAATGTGTCAAACACCATGAACACGGTGATTGGTTAGCCAATGTGTCAAACACCATGAACACGGAGATTGGTTAGCCAATGTGTCAAACACCATGAATATGGTGATTGGTTAGCCAATGTGTCAAACACTACGAACATGGTGATTGGTTAGCCAATGTGTCAAACACCACGAACATGATGATTGGTTAGCCAATGTGTCAAACACCATGAACATGGTGATGGGTTAGCCAATGTGTCAAACACCATGAACATGGTGATGGGTTAGCAAATGTGTCAAACACCATGAACACGGAGATTGATTAGCAATGTGTCAAACACCATGAACACGGAGATTGGTTAGCCAATGTGTCAAACACCATGAACACGCTGATTGGTTAGCCAATGTGTCAAACACCATGAACACGGAGACTGATTAGCAATGTGTCAAACACCATGAACACGGAGATTGGTTAGCCAATGTGTCAAACACCATGAACACGGTGATTGGTTAGCCAATGTGTCAAACACCACGAACATGGTGATTGGTTAGCCAATGTGTCAAACACCATGAACATGGTGATGGGTTAGCCAATGTGTCAAACACAATGAAAAAGGAGACTGATTAGCAATATGTCAAACACCATGAACACGGAAATGGGTTAGCCAATGTGTCAAACACCATGAACACGGTGATTGGTTAGCCAATGTGTCAAACACCATGAACACGGAGACTGATTAGCAATGTGCCAAACACCATGAACACGGAGATTGGTTAGCCAATGTGTCAAACACCATGAACACGGAGATTGGTTAGCCAATGTGTCCAACACCATGAACAGGGTGATTGGTTAGCCAATGTGTCAAACACCATGAACACGGAGACTGATTAGCAATGTGTCAAACACCATGAACACGGAGATTGGTTAGCCAACGTGTCAAACACCATGAACACGGTGATTGGTTAGCCAATGCGTCAAACACCACGAACATGATGATTGGTTAGCCAATGTGTCAAACACCATGAACACGGTGATTGGTTAGCCAATGCCTCAAACACCACGAACATGATGGTTGGTTAGCCAATGTGTCAAACACCATGAACACGGTGATTGGTTAGCCAATGCGTCAAACACCACGAAAATGATGGTTGGTTAGCCAATGTGTCAAACACCATGAACATGGTGATGGGTTAGCCAATGTGTCAACACCATGAACACGGAGACTGATTAGCAATGTGTCAAACACCATGAACACGGAAATGGGTTAGCCAATGTGTCAAACACCATGAACACGGTGATTGGTTAGCCAATGTGTCAAACACCATGAACACGGTGACTGATTAGCAATGTGCCAAACACCATGAACACGGAGATTGGTTAGCCAATGTGTCAAACACCATGAACACGGAGATTGGTTAGCCAATGTGTCAAACACCATGAACAGGGTGATTGGTTAGCCAATGTGTCAAACACCATGAACACGGAGACTGATTAGCAATGTGTCAAACACCATGAACACGGAGATTGGTTAGCCAATGCGTCAAACACCACGAACATGATGATTGGTTAGCCAATGTGTCAAACACCATGAACACGGTGATTGGTTAGCCAATGCCTCAAACACCACGAACATGATGGTTGGTTAGCCAATGTGTCAAACACCATGAACACGGTGATTGGTTAGCCAATGCATCAAACACCACGAAAATGATGGTTGGTTAGCCAATGTGTCAAACACCATGAACATGGTGATGGGTTAGCAAATGTGTCAAACACCATGAACAGGGTGATGGGTTAGCCAATGTGTCAACACCATGAACACGGAGACTGATTAGCAATGTGTCAAACACCATGAACACGGAGATTGATTAGCCAATGTGTCAAACACCATGAACATGGTGATGGGTTAGCAAATGTGTCAAACACCATGAACACGGAAATTGATTAGCCAATGTGTCAAACACCATGAACACGGTGATTGGTTAGCCAATGTGTCAAACACTATGAACTCGGAGACTGAGTAGCAATGTGTCAAACACCATGAACACGGAGATTGGTTAGCCAATGTGTCAAACACCATGGACATGGTGATTGGTTAGCCAATGTGTCAAACACTACGAACATGGTGATTGGTTAGCCAATGTGTCAAACACCACGAACATGATGATTGGTTAGACAATGTGTCAAACACCATGAACATGGTGATGGGTTAGCCAATGTGTCAAACACCATGAACATGGTGATGGTTAGCAAATGTGTCAAACACCATGAACACGGAGATTGATTGGCAATGTGTCAAACACCATGAACACGGAGATTGGTTAGCCAATGTGTCAAACACCATGAACACGGTGATTGGCTAGCCAATGTGTCAAACACCATGAACACGGAGACTGATTAGCAATGTGTCAAACACCACGAACATGGTGATTGGTTAGCCAATGTGTCAAACACCATGAACAGGGTGATTGGTTAGCCAATGTGTCAAACACCACGAACATGGTGATTGGTTAGCCAATGTGTCAAACACCATGAACATGGTGATGGGTTAGCCAATGTGTCAAACACAATGAAAAAGGAGACTGATTAGCAATGTGTCAAACACCATGAACATGGAAATTGGTTAGCCAAAGTGTCAAACACCATGAACATGGTGTTGGGTAAGCCAATGTGTCAAACACCATGAACACTAAGACTGATTAGCGATGTGTCAAACACCATGAACACAGAAATGGGTTAGCCAATGTGTCAAACACCATGAACACGGAGATTGGTTAGCCAATGTGTCAAACACCATGAACACGGTGATTGGTTAGCCAATGTGTCAAACACCATGAACACGGAAACTGATTAGCAATGTGTCAAACACCATGAACACGGAGATTGGTTAGCCAACGTGTCAAACACCATGATCACGCGTACGGTGATTGGTTAGCCAATGTGTCAAACACCATGAACACGGTGATTGGTTAGCCAATGTGTCAAACACCATGAACACGGTGATTGGTTAGCCAATGTGTCAAACACCATGAACACGGAGACTGGTTAGCCAATGTGTCAAACACCATGAATATGGTGATTGGTTAGCCAATGTGTCAAACACTACGAACATGGTGATTGGTTAGCCAATGTGTCAAACACCACGAACATGATGATTGGTTAGCCAATGTGTCAAACACCATGAACATGGTGATGGGTTAGCCAATGTGTCAAACACCATGAACATGGTGATGGGTTAGCAAATGTGTCAAACACCATGAACACGGAGATTGATTAGCAATGTGTCAAACACCATGAACACGGAGATTGGTTAGCCAATGTGTCAAACACCATGAACACGCTGATTGGTTAGCCAATGTGTCAAACACCATGAACACGGAGACTGATTAGCAATGTGTCAAACACCATGAACACGGAGATTGGTTAGCCAATGTGTCAAACACCATGAACACGGTGATTGGTTAGCCAATGTGTCAAACACCACGAACATGGTGATTGGTTAGCCAATGTGTCAAACACCATGAACATGGTGATGGGTTAGCCAATGTGTCAAACACAATGAAAAAGGAGACTGATTAGCAATATGTCAAACACCATGAACACGGAAATGGGTTAGCCAATGTGTCAAACACCATGAACACGGTGATTGGTTAGCCAATGTGTCAAACACCATGAACACGGAGACTGATTAGCAATGTGCCAAACACCATGAACACGGAGATTGGTTAGCCAATGTGTCAAACACCATGAACACGGAGATTGGTTAGCCAATGTGTCCAACACCATGAACAGGGTGATTGGTTAGCCAATGTGTCAAACACCATGAACACGGAGACTGATTAGCAATGTGTCAAACACCATGAACACGGAGATTGGTTAGCCAACGTGTCAAACACCATGAACACGGTGATTGGTTAGCCAATGCGTCAAACACCACGAACATGATGATTGGTTAGCCAATGTGTCAAACACCATGAACACGGTGATTGGTTAGCCAATGCCTCAAACACCACGAACATGATGGTTGGTTAGCCAATGTGTCAAACACCATGAACACGGTGATTGGTTAGCCAATGCGTCAAACACCACGAAAATGATGGTTGGTTAGCCAATGTGTCAAACACCATGAACATGGTGATGGGTTAGCCAATGTGTCAACACCATGAACACGGAGACTGATTAGCAATGTGTCAAACACCATGAACACGGAAATGGGTTAGCCAATGTGTCAAACACCATGAACACGGTGATTGGTTAGCCAATGTGTCAAACACCATGAACACGGTGACTGATTAGCAATGTGCCAAACACCATGAACACGGAGATTGGTTAGCCAATGTGTCAAACACCATGAACACGGAGATTGGTTAGCCAATGTGTCAAACACCATGAACAGGGTGATTGGTTAGCCAATGTGTCAAACACCATGAACACGGAGACTGATTAGCAATGTGTCAAACACCATGAACACGGAGATTGGTTAGCCAATGCGTCAAACACCACGAACATGATGATTGGTTAGCCAATGTGTCAAACACCATGAACACGGTGATTGGTTAGCCAATGCCTGAAACACCACGAACATGATGGTTGGTTAGCCAATGTGTCAAACACCATGAACACGGTGATTGGTTAGCCAATGCATCAAACACCACGAAAATGATGGTTGGTTAGCCAATGTGTCAAACACCATGAACATGGTGATGGGTTAGCAAATGTGTCAAACACCATGAACAGGGTGATGGGTTAGCCAATGTGTCAACACCATGAACACGGAGACTGATTAGCAATGTGTCAAACACCATGAACACGGAGATTGGTTAGCCAATGTATCAAACACCATGAACACGGTGATTGGTTAGCCAATGTGTCAAACACAATGAAAAAGGAGACTGATTAGCAATGTGTCAAACACCATGAACACGGAAATGGGTTAGCCAATGTGTCAAACACCATGAACACGGTGATTGGTTAGCCAATGTGTCAAACACCATGAACACGGAGACTGATTAGCAATGTGCCAAACACCATGAACATGGAGATTGGTTAGCCAATGTGTCAAACACCATGAACACGGAGATTGGTTAGTCAATGTGTCAAACACCATGGACACGGAAATTGGTAAGCCAATGTGTCAAACACCATGAACACGGAGACTGATTAGCAATGTGTCAAACACCATGAACACGGAGATTGGTTAGCCAATGTGTCAAACACCACTAACATGGTGATTGGTTAGCCAATGTGTGAAACACCATGAACATGGTGATGGGTTAGCCAATGTGTCAAACACAATGAAAAAGGAGACTGATTAGCAATGTGTCAAACACCATGAACATGAAGATTGGTTAGCCAATGTGTCAAACACCATGAACATGGTGATGGGTAAGCCAATGTGTCAAACACCATGAACACGGAAATGGGTTAGCCAATGTGTCAAACACCATGAACACGGAGACTGATTAGCAATGTGCCAAACACCATGAACACGGAGATTGGTTAGCCAATGTGTCAAACACAATGAAAAAGGAGACTGATTAGCAATGTGTCAAACACCATGAACACGGAAATGGGTTAGCCAATGTGTCAAACACCATGAACAAGGTGATTGGTTAGCCAATGTGTCAAACACCATGAACACGGAGACTGATTAGCAATGTGTCAAACACCATGAACACGGAGATTGGTTAGCCAAAGTGTCAAACACCATGAACATGGTGATGGGTAAGCCAATGTGTCAAACACCATGAACACGGAGACTGATTAGCGATGTGTCAAACACCATGAACACGGAAATGGGTTAGCCAATGTGTCAAACACCATGAACACGGAGACTGATTAGCAATGTGTCAAACACCATGAACACGGAGATTGGTTAGCCAATGTGTCAAACACCATGAACACGGAGATTGGTTAGCCAATGTGTCAAACACCATGAACACGGTGATTGGTTAGCCAATGTGTCAAACACCATGAACACGGAAACTGATTAGCAATGTGTCAAATACCATGAACACGGAGATTGGTTAGCCAACGTGTCAAACACCATGATCACGCGTACAGTGATTGGTTAGCCAATGTGTCAAACACCATGAACACGGTGATTGGTTAGCCAATGTGTCAAACACCATGAACACGGAGATTGGTTAGCCAATGTGTCAAACACCATGAATATGGTGATTGGTTAGCCAATGTGTCAAACACTACGAACATGGTGATTGGTTAGCCAATGTGTCAAACACCACGAACATGATGATTGGTTAGCCAATGTGTCAAACACCATGAACATGGTGATGGGTTAGCCAATGTGTCAAACACCATGAACATGGTGATGGGTTAGCAAATGTGTCAAACACCATGAACACGGACATTGATTAGCAATGTGTCAAACACCATGAACACGGGGATTGGTTAGCCAATGTGTCAAACACCATGAACACGGTGATTGGTTAGCCAATGTGTCAAACACCATGAACACGGAGACTGATTAGCAATGTGTCAAACACCATGAACACGGAGATTGGTTAGCCAATGTGTCAAACACCATGAACACGGTGATTGGTTAGCCAATGTGTCAAACACCACGAACATAGTGATTGGTTAGCCAATGTGTCAAACACCATGAACATGGTGATGGGTTAGCCAATGTGTCAAACCCAATGAAAAAGGAGACTGATTAGCAATGTGTCAAACACCATGAACACGGAAATGGGTTAGCCAATGTGTCAAACACCATGAACACGGTGATTGGTTAGCCAATGCGTCAAACGCCACGAACATGATGGTTGGTTAGCCAATGTGTCAAACACCATGAACACGGTGATTGGTTAGCCAATGCGTCAAACACCACGAAAATGATGGTTGGTTAGCCAATGTGTCAAACACCATGAACATGGTGATGGGTTAGCAAATGTGTCAAACACCATGATCAGGGTGATGGGTTAGCCAATGTGTCAACACCATGAACACGGAGACTGATTAGCAATGTGTCAAACACCATGAACACTGTGATTGGTTAGCCAATGTGTCAAACACAATGAAAAACGAGACTGATTAGCAATGTGTCAAACACCATGAACACGGAAATGGGTTAGCCAATGTGTCAAACACCATGAACACGGAAATGGGTTAGCCAATGTGTCAAACACCATGAACATGAAGATTGGTTAGCCAATGTGTCAAACACCATGAACATGGTGATGGGTAAGCCAATGTGTCAAACACCATGAACACGGAAATGGGTTAGCCAATGTGTCAAACACCATGAACACGGAGACTGATTAGCAATGTGCCAAACACCATGAACACGGAGATTGGTTAGCCAATGTGTCAAACACCATGAACACGGAGATTGGTTAGCCAATGTGTCAAACACCATGAACACGGTGATTGGTTAGCCAATGTGTCAAACACCATGAACACGGAGACTGATTAGCAATGAGTCAAACACCATGAACACGGAGATTGGTTAGCCAACGTGTCAAACACCATGAACACGCGTACGGTGATTGGTTAGCCAATGCGTCAAACACCACGAACATGATGATTGGTTAGCCAATGTGTCAAACACCATGAACATGGTGATGGGTTAGCCAATGTGTCAAACACCATGAACATGGTGATGGGTTAGCAAATGTGTCAAACACCATGAACACGGAAATGGGTTAGCCAATGTGTCAAACACCATGAACACGGTGATTGGTTAGCCAATGTGTCAAACACAATGAACACGGAGACTGATTAGCAATGTGCCAAACACCATGAACACGGAGATTGGTTAGCCAATGTGTCAAACACCATGAACACGGAGATTGGTTAGCCAATGTGTCAAACACCATGGACACGGAAATTGGTAAGCCAATGTGTCAAACACCATGAACACGGAGATTGATTGGCAATGTGTCAAACACCATGAACACGGAGATTGGTTAGCCAATGTGTCAAACACCATGAACACGGTGATTGGTTAGCCAATGTGTCAAACACCATGAACACGGAGACTGATTAGCAATGTGTCAAACACCATGAACACGGAGATTGGTTAGCCAATGTGTCAAACACCATGAACACGGTGATTGGTTAGCCAATGTGTCAAACACCACTAACATGGTGATTGGTTAGCCAATGTGTCAAACACCATGAACATGGTGATTGGTTAGCCAATGTGTCAAACACAATGAAAAAGGAGACTGATTAGCAATGTGTCAAACACCATGAACACGGAAATGGGTTAGCCAATGTGTCAAACACCATGAACACGGTGATTGGTTAGCCAATGTGTCAAACACCATGAACACGGAGACTGATTAGCAATGTGCCAAACACCATGAACACGGAGATTGGTTAGCCAATGTGTCAAAAACCATGAACACTGAGATTGGTTAGCCAATGTGTCAAACACCATGGACACGGAAATTGGTTAGCCAATGTGTCAAACACCATGAACAGGGAAATTGATTGGCAATGTGTCAAACACCATGAACACGGAGATTGGTTAGCCAATGTGTCAAACACCATGAACACGGAGATTGGTTAGCCAATGTGTCAAACACCATGAACACGGTGATTGGTTAGCCAATGTGTCAAACACCATGAACACGGAGACTGATTAGCAATGTGTCAAACACCATGAACACGGAGATTGGTTAGCCAACGTGTCAAACACCATGAACACGCGTACGGTGATTGGTTAGCCAATGCGTCAAACACCACGAACATGATGATTGGTTAGCCAATGTGTCAAACACCATGAACATGGTGATGGGTTAGCCAATGTGTCAAACACCATGAACACGGTGATTGGTTAGCCAATGTGTCAAACACCATGAACACGGAGATTGGTTAGCCAATGTGTCAAACACCATGAATATGGTGATTGGTTAGCCAATGTGTCAAACACTACGAACATGGTGATTGGTTAGCCAATGTGTCAAACACCACGAACATGATGATTGGTTAGCCAATGTGTCAAACACCATGAACATGGTGATGGGTTAGCCAATGTGTCAAACACCATGAACATGGTGATGGGTTAGCAAATGTGTCAAACACCATGAACACGGACATTGATTAGCAATGTGTCAAACACCATGAACACGGGGATTGGTTAGCCAATGTGTCAAACACCATGAACACGGTGATTGGTTAGCCAATGTGTCAAACACCATGAACACGGAGACTGATTAGCAATGTGTCAAACACCATGAACACGGAGATTGGTTAGCCAATGTGTCAAACACCATGAACACGGTGATTGGTTAGCCAATGTGTCAAACACCACGAACATGGTGATTGGTTAGCCAATGTGTCAAACACCATGAACATGGTGATGGGTTAGCCAATGTGTCAAACCCAATGAAAAAGGAGACTGATTAGCAATGTGTCAAACGCCATGAACACGGAAATGGGTTAGCCAATGTGTCAAACACCATGAACACGGTGATTGGTTAGCCAATGCGTCAAACGCCACGAACATGATGGTTGGTTAGCCAATGTGTCAAACACCATGAACACGGTGATTGGTTAGCCAATGCGTCAAACACCACGAAAATGATGGTTGGTTAGCCAATGTGTCAAACACCATGAACATGGTGATGGGTTAGCAAATGTGTCAAACACCATGAACAGGGTGATGGGTTAGCCAATGTGTCAACACCATGAACACGGAGACTGATTAGCAATGTGTCAAACACCATGAACACTGTGATTGGTTAGCCAATGTGTCAAACACAATGAAAAAGGAGACTGATTAGCAATGTGTCAAACACCATGAACACGGAAATGGGTTAGCCAATGTGTCAAACACCATAAACACGGTGATTGGTTAGCCAATGTGTCAAACACCATGAACACGGAGACTGATTAGCAATGTGCCAAACACCATGAACACGGAAATTGGTTAGCCAATGTGAATGTGTCAAACACCATGAACACGGAGATTGGTTAGCCAATGTGTCAAACACCATGGACACGGAAATTGGTTAGCCAATGTGTCAAACACCATGAACACGGAAATTGATTGGCAATGTGTCAAACACCATGAACACGGCGATTGGTTAGCCAATGTGTCAAACACCATGAACACGGTGATGGGTTAGCCAATGTGTCAAACACAATGAAAAAGGAGACTGATTAGCAATGTGTCAAACACCATGAACATGAAGATTGGTTAGCCAATGTGTCAAACACCATGAACATGGTGATGGGTAAGCCAATGTGTCAAACACCATGAACACGGAAATGGGTTAGCCAATGTGTCAAACACCATGAACACGGAGACTGATTAGCAATGTGCCAAACACCATGAACACGGAGATTGGTTAGCCAATGTGTCAAACACCATGAACACGGAGATTGGTTAGCCAATGTGTCAAACACCATGAACACGGTGATTGGTTAGCCAATGTGTCAAACACCATGAACACGGAGACTGATTAGCAATGAGTCAAACACCATGAACACGGAGATTGGTTAGCCAACGTGTCAAACACCATGAACACGCGTACGGTGATTGGTTAGCCAATGCGTCAAACACCACGAACATGATGATTGGTTAGCCAATGTGTCAAACACCATGAACATGGTGATGGGTTAGCCAATGTGTCAAACACCATGAACATGGTGATGGGTTAGCAAATGTGTCAAACACCATGAACACGGAAATGGGTTAGCCAATGTGTCAAACACCATGAACACGGTGATTGGTTAGCCAATGTGTCAAACACAATGAACACGGAGACTGATTAGCAATGTGCCAAACACCATGAACACGGAGATTGGTTAGCCAATGTGTCAAACACCATGAACACGGAGATTGGTTAGCCAATGTGTCAAACACCATGGACACGGAAATTGGTAAGCCAATGTGTCAAACACCATGAACACGGAGATTGATTGGCAGTGTGTCAAACACCATGAACACGGAGATTGGTTAGCCAATGTGTCAAACACCATGAACACGGTGATTGGTTAGCCAATGTGTCAAACACCATGAACACGGAGACTGATTAGCAATGTGTCAAACACCATGAACACGGAGATTGGTTAGCCAATGTGTCAAACACCATGAACACGGTGATTGGTTAGCCAATGTGTCAAACACCACTAACATGGTGATTGGTTAGCCAATGTGTCAAACACCATGAACATGGTGATTGGTTAGCCAATGTGTCAAACACAATGAAAAAGGAGACTGATTAGCAATGTGTCAAACACCATGAACACGGAAATGGGTTAGCCAATGTGTCAAACACCATGAACACGGTGATTGGTTAGCCAATGTGTCAAACACCATGAACACGGAGACTGATTAGCAATGTGCCAAACACCATGAACACGGAGATTGGTTAGCCAATGTGTCAAACACCATGAACACTGAGATTGGTTAGCCAATGTGTCAAACACCATGGACACGGAAATTGGTTAGCCAATGTGTCAAACACCATGAACAGGGAAATTGATTGGCAATGTGTCAAACACCATGAACACGGAGATTGGTTAGCCAATGTGTCAAACACCATGAACACGGAGATTGGTTAGCCAATGTGTCAAACACCATGAACACGGTGATTGGTTAGCCAATGTGTCAAACACCATGAACACGGAGACTGATTAGCAACGTGTCAAACACCATGAACACGCGTACGGTGATTGGTTAGCCAATGCGTCAAACACCACGAACATGATGATTGGTTAGCCAATGTGTCAAACACCATGAACATGGTGATGGGTTAGCCAATGTGTCAAACACCATGAACACGGTGATTGGTTAGCCAATGTGTCAAACACCATGAACACGGTGATTGGTTAGCCAATGTGTCAAACACCATGAACACGGAGATTGGTTAGCCAATGTGTCAAACACCATGAATATGGTGATTGGTTAGCCAATGTGTCAAACACTACGAACATGGTGATTGGTTAGCCAATGTGTCAAACACCACGAACATGATGATTGGTTAGCCAATGTGTCAAACACCATGAACATGGTGATGGGTTAGCCAATGTGTCAAACACCATGAACATGGTGATGGGTTAGCAAATGTGTCAAACACCATGAACACGGAGATTGATTAGCAATGTGTCAAACACCATGAACACGGAGATTGGTTAGCCAATGTGTCAAACACCATGAACACGGTGATTGGTTAGCCAATGTGTCAAACACCATGAACACGGAGACTGATTAGCAATGTGCCAAACACCATGAACACGGAGATTGGTTAGCCAATGTGTCAAACACCATGAACACGGAGATTGGTTAGCCAATGTGTCAAACACCATGAACAGGGTGATTGGTTAGCCAATGTGCCAAACACCATGAACACGGAGACTGATTAGCAATGTGTCAAACACCATGAACACGGAGATTGGTTAGCCAACGTGTCAAACACCATGAACACGGTGATTGGTTAGCCAATGCGTCAAACGCCACGAACATGATGATTGGTTAGCCAATGTGTCAAACACCATGAACACGGTGATTGGTTAGCCAATGCCTCAAACACCACGAACATGATGGTTGGTTAGCCAATGTGTCAAACACCATGAACACGGTGATTGGTTAGCCAATGCGTCAAACACCACGAAAATGATGGTTGGTTAGCCAATGTGTCAAACACCATGAACATGGTGATGGGTTAGCTAATGTGTCAAACACCATGAACAGGGTGATGGGTTAGCCAATGTGTCAACACCATGAACACGGAGACTGATTAGCAATGTGTCAAACACCAAGAACACGGAGATTGGTTAGCCAATGTGTCAAACACCATGAACACTGTGATTGGTTAGCCAATGTGTCAAACACAATGAAAAAGGAGACTGATTAGCAATGTGTCAAACACCATGAACACGGAAATGGGTTAGCCAATGTGTCAAACACCATGAACACGGTGATTGGTTAGCCAATGTGTCAAACACCATGAACACGGAGACTGATTAGCAATGTGCCAAACACCATGAACACGGAGATTGGTTAGCCAATGTGTCAAACACCATGAACACGGAGATTGGTTAGCCAATGTGTCAAACACCATGGACACGGAAATTGGTTAGCCAATGTGTCAAACACCATGAACACGGAAATTGATTGGCAATGTGTCAAACACCATGAACACGGAGATTGGTTAGCCAATGTGTCAAACACCATGAACACGGTGATGGGTTAGCCAATGTGTCAAACACAATGAAAAAGGAGACTGATTAGCAATGTGTCAAACACCATGAACATGAAGATTGGTTAGCCAATGTGTCAAACACCATGAACATAGTGATGGGTAAGCCAATGTGTCAAACACCATGAACACGGAAATGGGTTAGCCAATGTGTCAAACACCATGAACACGGAGACTGATTAGCAATGTGCCAAACACCATGAACACGGAGATTGGTTAGCCAATGTGTCAAACACCATGAACACGGAGATTGGTTAGCCAATGTGTCAAACACCATGAACACGGTGATTGGTTAGCCAATGTGTCAAACACTATGAACACGGAGACTGATTAGCAATGAGTCAAACACCATGAACACGGAGATTGGTTAGCCAACGTGTCAAACACCACGAACATGATGATTGGTTAGCCAATGTGTCAAACACCATGAACATGGTGATAGGTTAGCCAATGTGTCAAACACCATGAACATGGTGATGGGTTAGCAAATGTGTCAAACACCATGAACACGGAAATGGGTTAGCCAATGTGTCAAACACCATGAACACGGTGATTGGTTAGCCAATGTGCCAAACACCATGAACACGGAGATTGGTTAGCCAATGTGTCAAACACCATGAACATGGTGATGGGTTAGCCAATGTGTCAAACACCATGGACACGGAAATTGGTAAGCCAATGTGTCAAACACCATGGACACGGAAATTGGTAAGCCAATGTGTCAAACACCATGAACACGGAGATTGATTGGCAATGTGTCAAACACCATGAACACGGAGATTGGTTAGCCAATGTGTCAAACACCATGAACACGGAGACTGATTAGCAATGTGTCAAACACCATGAACACGGAGATTGGTTAGCCAATGTGTCAAACACCATGAACACGGTGATTGGTTAGCAAATGTGTCAAACACCACTAACATGGTGATTGGTTAGTCAATGTGTCAAACACCATGAACATGGTGATTGGTTAGCCAATGTGTCAAACACAATGAAAAAGGAGACTGATTAGCAATGTGTCAAACACCATGAACACGGAAATGGGTTAGCCAATGTGTCAAACACCATGAACACTGAGATTGGTTAGCCAATGTGTCAAACACCATGGACACGGAAATTGGTTAGCCAATGTGTCAAACACCATGAACATGGAAATTGATTGGCAATGTGTCAAACACCATGAACACGGAGATTGGTTAGCCAATGTGTCAAACACCATGAACACGGTGATGGGTTAGCCAATGTGTCAAACACAATGAAAAAGGAGACTGATTAGCAATGTGTCAAACACCATGAACATGAAGATTGGTTAGCCAATGTGTCAAACACCATGAACATGGTGATGGGTAAGCCAATGCGTCAAACACCATGAACACGGAAATGGGTTAGCCAATGTGTCAAACACCATGAACACGGAGACTGATTAGCAATGTGCCAAACACCATGAACACGGAGATTGGTTAGCCGATGTGTCAAACACCATGAACACGGAGATTGGTTAGCCAATGTGTCAAACACCATGAACACGGTGATTGGTTAGCCAATGTGTCAAACACCATGAACACGGAGACTGATTAGCAATGAGTCAAACACCATGAACACGGAGATTGGTTAGCCAACGTGTCAAACACCATGAACACGCGTACGGTGATTGGTTAGCCAATGCGTCAAACACCACAAACATGATGATTGGTTAGCCAATGTGTCAAACACCATGAACATGGTGATGGGTTAGCCAATGTGTCAAACACCATGAACATGGTGATGGGTTAGCAAATGTGTCAAACACCATGAACACGGAAATGGGTTAGCCAATGTGTCAAACACCATGAACACGGTGATTGGTTAGCCAATGTGTCAAACACCATGAACACGGAGATTGGTTAGCCAATGTGTCAAACACCATGGACACGGAAATTGGTAAGCCAATGTGTCAAACACCATGGACACGGAAATTGGTAAGCCAATGTGTCAAACACCATGAACACGGAGATTGATTGGCAATGTGTCAAACACCATGAACACGGAGATTGGTTATCCAATGTGTCAAACACCATGAACACGGTGATTGGTTAGCCAATGTGTCAAACACCATGAACACGGAGACTGATTAGCAATGTGTCAAACACCATGAACACGGAAATTGGTTAGCCAATGTGTAAAACACCATGAACACGGTGATTGGTTAGCCAATGTGTCAAACACCACTAACATGGTGATTGGTTAGCCAATGTGTCAAACACCATGAACATGGTGATGGGTTAGCCAATGTGGCAAACACAATGAAAAAGGAGACTGATTAGCAATGTGTCAAACACCATGAACATGAAGATTGGTTAGCCAATGTGTCAAACACCATGAACATGGTGATGGGTAAGCCAATGTGTCAAACACCATGAACACGGAAATGGGTTAGCCAATGTGTCAAACACTATGAACACGGAGACTGATTAGGAATGTGCCAAACACCATGAACACGGAGATTGGTTAGCCAATGTGTCAAACACCATGAACACGGAGATTGGTTAGCCAATGTGTCAAACACCATGAACACGGTGATTGGTTAGCCAATGTGTCAAACACCATGAACACGGAGACTGATTAGCAATGTGTCAAACACCATGAACACGGAGATTGGTTAGCCAACGTGTCAAACACCATGAACACGCGTACGGTGATTGGTTAGCCAATGCGTCAAACACCACGAACATGATGATTGGTTAGCCAATGTGTCAAACACCATGAACATGGTGATGGGTTAGCCAATGTGTCAAACACCATGGACACGGAAATTGGTAAGCCAATGTGTCAAACACCATGGACACGGAAATTGGTAAGCCAATGTGTCAAACACCATGAACACGGAGATTGATTGGCAATGTGTCAAACACCATGAACACGGAGATTGGATAGCCAATGTGTCAAACACCATGAACACGGAGACTGATTAGCAATGTGTCAAACACCATGAACACGGAGATTGGTTAGCCAATGTGTCAAACACCATGAACACGGTGATTGGTTAGCAAATGTGTCAAACACCACTAACATGGTGATTGGTTAGTCAATGTGTCAAACACCATGAACATGGTGATTGGTTAGCCAATGTGTCAAACACAATGAAAAAGGAGACTGATTAGCAATGTGTCAAACACCATGAACACGGAAATGGGTTAGCCAATGTGTCAAACACCATGAACACTGAGATTGGTTAGCCAATGTGTCAAACACCATGGACACGGAAATTGGTTAGCCAATGTGTCAAACACCATGAACACGGAAATTGATTGGCAATGTGTCAAACACCATGAACACGGAGATTGGTTAGCCAATGTGTCAAACACCATGAACACGGTGATGGGTTAGCCAATGTGTCAAACACAATGAAAAAGGAGACTGATTAGCAATGTGTCAAACACCATGAACATGAAGATTGGTTAGCCAATGTGTCAAACACCATGAACATAGTGATGGGTAAGCCAATGTGTCAAACACCATGAACACGGAAATGGGTTAGCCAATGTGTCAAACACCATGAACACGGAGACTGATTAGCAATGTGCCAAACACCATGAACACGGAGATTGGTTAGCCAATGTGTCAAACACCATGAACACGGAGATTGGTTAGCCAATGTGTCAAACACCATGAACACGGTGATTGGTTAGCCAATGTGTCAAACACCATGAACACGGAGACTGATTAGCAATGAGTCAAACACCATGAACACGGAGATTGGTTAGCCAACGTGTCAAACACCATGAACACGCGTACGGTGATTGGTTAGCCAATGCGTCAAACACCACGAACATGATGATTGGTTAGCCAATGTGTCAAACACCATGAACATGGTGATAGGTTAGCCAATGTGTCAAACACCATGAACACGGAGATTGGTTAGCCAATGTGTCAAACACCATGGACACGGAAATTGGTAAGCCAATGTGTCAAACACCATGGACACGGAAATTGGTAAGCCAATGTGTCAAACACCATGAACACGGAGATTGATTGGCAATGTGTCAAACACCATGAACACGGAGATTGGTTAGCCAATGTGTCAAACACCATGAACACGGAGACTGATTAGCAATGTGTCAAACACCATGAACACGGAGATTGGTTAGCCAATGTGTCAAACACCATGAACACGGTGATTGGTTAGCCAATGTGTCAAACACCACTAACATGGTGATTGGTTAGCCAATGTGTCAAACACCATGAACATGGTGATTGGTAAGCCAATGTGTCAAACACAATGAAAAAGGAGACTGATTAGCAATGTGTCAAACACCATGAACACGGAAATGGGTTAGCCAATGTGTCAAACACCATGAACACTGAGATTGGTTAGCCAATGTGTCAAACACCATGGACACGGAAATTGGTTAGCCAATGTGTCAAACACCATGAACATGGAAATTGATTGGCAATGTGTCAAACACCATGAACACGGAGATTGGTTAGCCAATGTGTCAAACACCATGAACACGGTGATGGGTTAGCCAATGTGTCAAACACAATGAAAAAGGAGACTGATTAGCAATGTGTCAAACACCATGAACATGAAGATTGGTTAGCCAATGTGTCAAACACAATGAACATGGTGATGGGTAAGCCAATGCGTCAAACACCATGAACACGGAAATGGGTTAGCCAATGTGTCAAACACCATGAACACGGTGATGGGTTAGCCAATGTGTCAAACACAATGAAAAAGGAGACTGATTAGCAATGTGTCAAACACCATGAACATGAAGATTGGTTAGCCAATGTGTCAAACACCATGAACATGGTGATGGGTAAGCCAATGCGTCAAACACCATGAACACGGAAATGGGTTAGCCAATGTGTCAAACACCATGAACACGGAGACTGATTAGCAATGTGCCAAACACCATGAACACGGAGATTGGTCAGCCGATGTGTCAAACACCATGAACACGGAGATTGGTTAGCCAATGTGTCAAACACCATGAACACGGTGATTGGTTAGCCAATGTGTCAAACACCATGAACACGGAGACTGATTAGCAATGAGTCAAACACCATGAACACGGAGATTGGTTAGCCAACGTGTCAAACACCATGAACACGCGTACGGTGATTGGTTAGCCAATGCGTCAAACACCACAAACATGATGATTGGTTAGCCAATGTGTCAAACACCATGAACATGGTGATGGGTTAGCCAATGTGTCAAACACCATGAACATGGTGATGGGTTAGCAAATGTGTCAAACACCATGAACACGGAAATGGGTTAGCCAATGTGTCAAACACCATGAACACGGTGATTGGTTAGCCAATGTGTCAAACACCATGAACACGGAGATTGGTTAGCCAATGTGTCAAACACCATGGACACGGAAATTGGTAAGCCAATGTGTCAAACACCATGGACACGGAAATTGGTAAGCCAATGTGTCAAACACCATGAACACGGAGATTGATTGGCAATGTGTCAAACACCATGAACACGGAGATTGGTTATCCAATGTGTCAAACACCATGAACACGGTGATTGGTTAGCCAATGTGTCAAACACCATGAACACGGAGACTGATTAGCAATGTGTCAAACACCATGGACACGGAAATTGGTAAGCCAATGTGTCAAACACCATGAACACGGAGATTGATTGGCAATGTGTCAAACACCATGAACACGGAGATTGGTTATCCAATGTGTCAAACACCATGAACACGGTGATTGGTTAGCCAATGTGTCAAACACCATGAACACGGAGACTGATTAGCAATGTGTCAAACACCATGAACACGGAAATTGGTTAGCCAATGTGTCAAACACCACTAACATGGTGATTGGTTAGCCAATGTGTCAAACACCATGAACATGGTGATGGGTTAGCCAATGTGGCAAACACAATGAAAAAGGAGACTGATTAGCAATGTGTCAAACACCATGAACATGAAGATTGGTTAGCCAATGTGTCAAACACCATGAACATGGTGATGGGTAAGCCAATGTGTCAAACACCATGAACACGGAAATGGGTTAGCCAATGTGTCAAACACTATGAACACGGAGACTGATTAGGAATGTGCCAAACACCATGAACACGGAGATTGGTTAGCCAATGTGTCAAACACCATGAACACGGAGATTGGTTAGCCAATGTGTCAAACACCATGAACACGGTGATTGGTTAGCCAATGTGTCAAACACCATGAACACGGAGACTGATTAGCAATGTGTCAAACACCATGAACACGGAAATTGGTTAGCCAACGTGTCAAACACCATGAACACGCGTACGGTGATTGGTTAGCCAATGCGTCAAACACCACGAACATGATGATTGGTTAGCCAATGTGTCAAACACCATGAACATGGTGATGGGTTAGCCAATGTGTCAAACACCATGGACACGGAAATTGGTAAGCCAATGTGTCAAACACCATGGACACGGAAATTGGTAAGCCAATGTGTCAAACACCATGAACACGGAGATTGATTGGCAATGTGTCAAACACCATGAACACGGAGATTGGATAGCCAATGTGTCAAACACCATGAACACGGAGACTGATTAGCAATGTGTCAAACACCATGAACACGGAGATTGGTTAGCCAATGTGTCAAACACCATGAACACGGTGATTGGTTAGCAAATGTGTCAAACACCACTAACATGGTGATTGGTTAGTCAATGTGTCAAACACCATGAACATGGTGATTGGTTAGCCAATGTGTCAAACACAATGAAAAAGGAGACTGATTAGCAATGTGTCAAACACCATGAACACGGAAATGGGTTAGCCAATGTGTCAAACACCATGAACACTGAGATTGGTTAGCCAATGTGTCAAACACCATGGACACGGAAATTGGTTAGCCAATGTGTCAAACACCATGAACACGGAAATTGATTGGCAATGTGTCAAACACCATGAACACGGAGATTGGTTAGCCAATGTGTCAAACACCATGAACACGGTGATGGGTTAGCCAATGTGTCAAACACAATGAAAAAGGAGACTGATTAGCAATGTGTCAAACACCATGAACATGAAGATTGGTTAGCCAATGTGTCAAACACCATGAACATAGTGATGGGTAAGCCAATGTGTCAAACACCATGAACACGGAAATGGGTTAGCCAATGTGTCAAACACCATGAACACGGAGACTGATTAGCAATGTGCCAAACACCATGAACACGGAGATTGGTTAGCCAATGTGTCAAACACCATGAACACGGAGATTGGTTAGCCAATGTGTCAAACACCATGAACACGGTGATTGGTTAGCCAATGTGTCAAACACCATGAACACGGAGACTGATTATCAATGAGTCAAACACCATGAACACGGAGATTGGTTAGCCAACGTGTCAAACACCATGAACACGCGTACGGTGATTGGTTAGCCAATGCGTCAAACACCACGAACATGATGATTGGTTAGCCAATGTGTCAAACACCATGAACATGGTGATAGGTTAGCCAATGTGTCAAACACCATGAACACGGAGATTGGTTAGCCAATGTGTCAAACACCATGGACACGGAAATTGGTAAGCCAATGTGTCAAACACCATGGACACGGAAATTGGTAAGCCAATGTGTCAAACACCATGAACACGGAGATTGATTGGCAATGTGTCAAACACCATGAACACGGAGATTGGTTAGCCAATGTGTCAAACACCATGAACACGGAGACTGATTAGCAATGTGTCAAACACCATGAACACGGAGATTGGTTAGCCAATGTGTCAAACACCATGAACACGGTGATTGGTTAGCCAATGTGTCAAACACCACTAACATGGTGATTGGTTAGCCAATGTGTCAAACACCATGAACATGGTGATTGGTAAGCCAATGTGTCAAACACAATGAAAAAGGAGACTGATTAGCAATGTGTCAAACACCATGAACACGGAAATGGGTTAGCCAATGTGTCAAACACCATGAACACTGAGATTGGTTAGCCAATGTGTCAAACACCATGGACACGGAAATTGGTTAGCCAATGTGTCAAACACCATGAACATGGAAATTGATTGGCAATGTGTCAAACACCATGAACACGGAGATTGGTTAGCCAATGTGTCAAACACCATGAACACGGTGATGGGTTAGCCAATGTGTCAAACACAATGAAAAAGGAGACTGATTAGCAATGTGTCAAACACCATGAACATGAAGATTGGTTAGCCAATGTGTCAAACACCATGAACATGGTGATGGGTAAGCCAATGCGTCAAACACCATGAACACGGAAATGGGTTAGCCAATGTGTCAAACACCATGAACACGGAGACTGATTAGCAATGTGCCAAACACCATGAACACGGAGATTGGTTAGCCGATGTGTCAAACACCATGAACACGGAGATTGGTTAGCCAATGTGTCAAACACCATGAACACGGTGATTGGTTAGCCAATGTGTCAAACACCATGAACACGGTGACTGATTAGCAATGAGTCAAACACCATGAACACGGAGATTGGTTAGCCAACATGTCAAACACCATGAACACGCGTACGGTGATTGGTTAGCCAATGCGTCAAACACCACAAACATGATGATTGGTTAGCAAATGTGTCAAACACCATGAACACGGAAATGGGTTAGCCAATGTGTCAAACACCATGAACACGGTGATTGGTTAGCCAATGTGTCAAACACCATGAACACGGAGATTGGTTAGCCAATGTGTCAAACACCATGGACACGGAAATTGGTAAGCCAATGTGTCAAACACCATGGACACGGAAATTGGTAAGCCAATGTGTCAAACACCATGAACACGGAGATTGATTGGCAATGTGTCAAACACCATGAACACGGAGATTGGTTATCCAATGTGTCAAACACCATGAACACGGTGATTGGTTAGCCAATGTGTCAAACACCATGAACACGGAGACTGATTAGCAATGTGTCAAACACCATGAACACGGAAATTGGTTAGCCAATGTGTCAAACACCATGAACACGGTGATTGGTTAGCCAATGTGTCAAACACCACTAACATGGTGATTGGTTAGCCAATGTGTCAAACACCATGAACATGGTGATGGGTTAGCCAATGTGGCAAACACAATGAAAAAGGAGACTGATTAGCAATGTGTCAAACACCATGAACATGAAGATTGGTTAGCCAATGTGTCAAACACCATGAACATGGTGATGGGTAAGCCAATGTGTCAAACACCATGAACACGGAAATGGGTTAGCCAATGTGTCAAACACTATGAACACGGAGACTGATTAGGAATGTGCCAAACACCATGAACACGGAGATTGGTTAGCCAATGTGTCAAACACCATGAACACGGAGATTGGTTAGCCAATGTGTCAAACACCATGAACACGGTGATTGGTTAGCCAATGTGTCAAACACCATGAACACGGAGACTGATTAGCAATGTGTCAAACACCATGAACACGGAGATTGGTTAGCCAACGTATCAAACACCATGAACACGCGTACGGTGATTGGTTAGCCAATGCGTCAAACACCACGAACATGATGATTGGTTAGCCAATGTGTCAAACACCATGAACATGGTGATGGGTTAGCCAATGTGTCAAACACCATGGACACGGAAATTGGTAAGCCAATGTGTCAAACACCATGGACACGGAAATTGGTAAGCCAATGTGTCAAACACCATGAACACGGAGATTGATTGGCAATGTGTCAAACACCATGAACACGGAGATTGGATAGCCAATGTGTCAAACACCATGAACACGGAGACTGATTAGCAATGTGTCAAACACCATGAACACGGAGATTGGTTAGCCAATGTGTCAAACACCATGAACACGGTGATTGGTTAGCAAATGTGTCAAACACCACTAACATGGTGATTGGTTAGTCAATGTGTCAAACACCATGAACATGGTGATTGGTTAGCCAATGTGTCAAACACAATGAAAAAGGAGACTGATTAGCAATGTGTCAAACACCATGAACACGGAAATGGGTTAGCCAATGTGTCAAACACCATGAACACTGAGATTGGTTAGCCAATGTGTCAAACACCATGGACACGGAAATTGGTTAGCCAATGTGTCAAAAACCATGAACACGGAAATTGATTGGCAATGTGTCAAACACCATGAACACGGAGATTGGTTAGCCAATGTGTCAAACACCATGAACACGGTGATGGGTTAGCCAATGTGTCAAACACAATGAAAAAGGAGACTGATTAGCAATGTGTCAAACACCATGAACATGAAGATTGGTTAGCCAATGTGTCAAACACCATGAACATAGTGATGGGTAAGCCAATGTGTCAAACACCATGAACACGGAAATGGGTTAGCCAATGTGTCAAACACCATGAACACGGAGACTGATTAGCAATGTGCCAAACACCATGAACACGGAGATTGGTTAGCCAATGTGTCAAACACCATGAACACGGAGATTGGTTAGCCAATGTGTCAAACACCATGAACACGGTGATTGGTTAGCCAATGTGTCAAACACCATGAACACGGAGACTGATTAGCAATGAGTCAAACACCATGAACACGGAGATTGGTTAGCCAACGTGTCAAACACCATGAACACGCGTACGGTGATTGGTTAGCCAATGCGTCAAACACCACGAACATGATGATTGGTTAGCCAATGTGTCAAACACCATGAACATGGTGATAGGTTAGCCAATGTGTCAAACACCATGAACACGGAGATTGGTTAGCCAATGTGTCAAACACCATGGACACGGAAATTGGTAAGCCAATGTGTCAAACACCATGGACACGGAAATTGGTAAGCCAATGTGTCAAACACCATGAACACGGAGATTGATTGGCAATGTGTCAAACACCATGAACACGGAGATTGGTTAGCCAATGTGTCAAACACCATGAACACGGAGACTGATTAGCAATGTGTCAAACACCATGGACACGGAGATTGGTTAGCCAATGTGTCAAACACCATGAACACGGTGATTGGTTAGCCAATGTGTCAAACACCACTAACATGGTGATTGGTTAGCCAATGTGTCAAACACCATGAACATGGTGATTGGTAAGCCAATGTGTCAAACACAATGAAAAAGGAGACTGATTAGCAATGTGTCAAACACCATGAACACGGAAATGGGTTAGCCAATGTGTCAAACACCATGAACACTGAGATTGGTTAGCCAATGTGTCAAACACCATGGACACGGAAATTGGTTAGCCAATGTGTCAAACACCATGAACATGGAAATTGATTGGCAATGTGTCAAACACCATGAACACGGAGATTGGTTAGCCAATGTGTCAAACACCATGAACACGGTGATGGGTTAGCCAATGTGTCAAACACAATGAAAAAGGAGACTGATTAGCAATGTGTCAAACACCATGAACATGAAGATTGGTTAGCCAATGTGTCAAACACCATGAACATGGTGATGGGTAAGCCAATGCGTCAAACACCATGAACACGGAAATGGGTTAGCCAATGTGTCAAACACCATGAACACGGTGATGGGTTAGCCAATGTGTCAAACACAATGAAAAAGGAGACTGATTAGCAATGTGTCAAACACCATGAACATGAAGATTGGTTAGCCAATGTGTCAAACACCATGAACATGGTGATGGGTAAGCCAATGCGTCAAACACCATGAACACGGAAATGGGTTAGCCAATGTGTCAAACACCATGAACACGGAGACTGATTAGCAATGTGCCAAACACCATGAACACGGAGATTGGTTAGCCGATGTGTCAAACACCATGAACACGGAGATTGGTTAGCCAATGTGTCAAACACCATGAACACGGTGATTGGTTAGCCAATGTGTCAAACACCATGAACACGGAGACTGATTAGCAATGAGTCAAACACCATGAACACGGAGATTGGTTAGCCAACGTGTCAAACACCATGAACACGCGTACGGTGATTGGTTAGCCAATGCGTCAAACACCACAAACATGATGATTGGTTAGCCAATGTGTCAAACACCATGAACATGGTGATGGGTTAGCCAATGTGTCAAACACCATGAACATGGTGATGGGTTAGCAAATGTGTCAAACACCATGAACACGGAAATGGGTTAGCCAATGTGTCAAACACCATGAACACGGTGATTGGTTAGCCAATGTGTCAAACACCATGAACACGGAGATTGGTTAGCCAATGTGTCAAACACCATGGACACGGAAATTGGTAAGCCAATGTGTCAAACACCATGGACACGGAAATTGGTAAGCCAATGTGTCAAACACCATGAACACGGAGATTGATTGGCAATGTGTCAAACACCATGAACACGGAGATTGGTTATCCAATGTGTCAAACACCATGAACACGGTGATTGGTTAGCCAATGTGTCAAACACCATGAACACGGAGACTGATTAGCAATGTGTCAAACACCATGAACACGGAAATTGGTTAGCCAATGTGTCAAACACCATGAACACGGTGATTGGTTAGCCAATGTGTCAAACACCACTAACATGGTGATTGGTTAGCCAATGTGTCAAACACCATGAACATGGTGATGGGTTAGCCAATGTGGCAAACACAATGAAAAAGGAGACTGATTAGCAATGTGTCAAACACCATGAACATGAAGATTGGTTAGCCAATGTGTCAAACACCATGAACATGGTGATGGGTAAGCCAATGTGTCAAACACCATGAACACGGAAATGGGTTAGCCAATGTGTCAAACACTATGAACACGGAGACTGATTAGGAATGTGCCAAACACCATGAACACGGAGATTGGTTAGCCAATGTGTCAAACACCATGAACACGGAGATTGGTTAGCCAATGTGTCAAACACCATGAACACGGTGATTGGTTAGCCAATGTGTCAAACACCATGAACACGGAGACTGATTAGCAATGTGTCAAACACCATGAACACGGAGATTGGTTAGCCAACGTGTCAAACACCATGAACACGCGTACGGTGATTGGTTAGCCAATGCGTCAAACACCACGAACATGATGATTGGTTAGCCAATGTGTCAAACACCATGAACATGGTGATGGGTTAGCCAATGTGTCAAACACCATGGACACGGAAATTGGTAAGCCAATGTGTCAAACACCATGGACACGGAAATTGGTAAGCCAATGTGTCAAACACCATGAACACGGAGATTGATTGGCAATGTGTCAAACACCATGAACACGGAGATTGGATAGCCAATGTGTCAAACACCATGAACACGGAGACTGATTAGCAATGTGTCAAACACCATGAACACGGAGATTGGTTAGCCAATGTGTCAAACACCATGAACACGGTGATTGGTTAGCAAATGTGTCAAACACCACTAACATGGTGATTGGTTAGTCAATGTGTCAAACACCATGAACATGGTGATTGGTTAGCCAATGTGTCAAACACAATGAAAAAGGAGACTGATTAGCAATGTGTCAAACACCATGAACACGGAAATGGGTTAGCCAATGTGTCAAACACCATGAACACTGAGATTGGTTAGCCAATGTGTCAAACACCATGGACACGGAAATTGGTTAGCCAATGTGTCAAACACCATGAACACGGAAATTGATTGGCAATGTGTCAAACACCATGAACACGGAGATTGGTTAGCCAATGTGTCAAACACCATGAACACGGTGATGGGTTAGCCAATGTGTCAAACACAATGAAAAAGGAGACTGATTAGCAATGTGTCAAACACCATGAACATGAAGATTGGTTAGCCAATGTGTCAAACACCATGAACATAGTGATGGGTAAGCCAATGTGTCAAACACCATGAACACGGAAATGGGTTAGCCAATGTGTCAAACACCATGAACACGGAGACTGATTAGCAATGTGCCAAACACCATGAACACGGAGATTGGTTAGCCAATGTGTCAAACACCATGAACACGGAGATTGGTTAGCCAATGTGTCAAACACCATGAACACGGTGATTGGTTAGCCAATGTGTCAAACACCATGAACACGGAGACTGATTAGCAATGAGTCAAACACCATGAACACGGAGATTGGTTAGCCAACGTGTCAAACACCATGAACACGCGTACGGTGATTGGTTAGCCAATGCGTCAAACACCACGAACATGATGATTGGTTAGCCAATGTGTCAAACACCATGAACATGGTGATAGGTTAGCCAATGTGTCAAACACCATGAACACGGAGATTGGTTAGCCAATGTGTCAAACACCATGGACACGGAAATTGGTAAGCCAATGTGTCAAACACCATGGACACGGAAATTGGTAAGCCAATGTGTCAAACACCATGAACACGGAGATTGATTGGCAATGTGTCAAACACCATGAACACGGAGATTGGTTAGCCAATGTGTCAAACACCATGAACACGGAGACTGATTAGCAATGTGTCAAACACCATGAACACGGAGATTGGTTAGCCAATGTGTCAAACACCATGAACACGGTGATTGGTTAGCCAATGTGTCAAACACCACTAACATGGTGATTGGTTAGCCAATGTGTCAAACACCATGAACATGGTGATTGGTAAGCCAATGTGTCAAACACAATGAAAAAGGAGACTGATTAGCAATGTGTCAAACACCATGAACACGGAAATGGGTTAGCCAATGTGTCAAACACCATGAACACTGAGATTGGTTAGCCAATGTGTCAAACACCATGGACACGGAAATTGGTTAGCCAATGTGTCAAACACCATGAACATGGAAATTGATTGGCAATGTGTCAAACACCATGAACACGGAGATTGGTTAGCCAATGTGTCAAACACCATGAACACGGTGATGGGTTAGCCAATGTGTCAAACACAATGAAAAAGGAGACTGATTAGCAATGTGTCAAACACCATGAACATGAAGATTGGTTAGCCAATGTGTCAAACACCATGAACATGGTGATGGGTAAGCCAATGCGTCAAACACCATGAACACGGAAATGGGTTAGCCAATGTGTCAAACACCATGAACACGGAGACTGATTAGCAATGTGCCAAACACCATGAACACGGAGATTGGTTAGCCGATGTGTCAAACACCATGAACACGGAGATTGGTTAGTCAATGTGTCAAACACCATGAACACGGTGATTGGTTAGCCAATGTGTCAAACACCATGAACACGGTGACTGATTAGCAATGAGTCAAACACCATGAACACGGAGATTGGTTAGCCAACGTGTCAAACACCATGAACACGCGTACGGTGATTGGTTAGCCAATGCGTCAAACACCACAAACATGATGATTGGTTAGCAAATGTGTCAAACACCATGGACACGGAAATTGGTAAGCCAATGTGTCAAACACCATGGACACGGAAATTGGTAAGCCAATGTGTCAAACACCATGAACACGGAGATTGATTGGCAATGTGTCAAACACCATGAACACGGAGATTGGTTATCCAATGTGTCAAACACCATGAACACGGTGATTGGTTAGCCAATGTGTCAAACACCATGAACACGGAGACTGATTAGCAATGTGTCAAACACCATGAACACGGAAATTGGTTAGCCAATGTGTCAAACACCATGAACACGGTGATTGGTTAGCCAATGTGTCAAACACCACTAACATGGTGATTGGTTAGCCAATGTGTCAAACACCATGAACATGGTGATGGGTTAGCCAATGTGGCAAACACAATGAAAAAGGAGACTGATTAGCAATGTGTCAAACACCATGAACATGAAGATTGGTTAGCCAATGTGTCAAACACCATGAACATGGTGATGGGTTAGCCAATGTGTCAAACACCATGAACACGGAGACTGATTAGCAATGAGTCAAACACCATGAACACGGAGATTGGTTAGCCAACGTGTCAAACACCATGAACACGCGTACGGTGATTGGTTAGCCAATGCGTCAAACACCACAAACATGATGATTGGTTAGCCAATGTGTCAAACACCATGAACATGGTGATGGGTTAGCCAATGTGTCAAACACCATGAACATGGTGATGGGTTAGCAAATGTGTCAAACACCATGAACACGGAAATGGGTTAGCCAATGTGTCAAACACCATGAACACGGTGATTGGTTAGCCAATGTGTCAAACACCATGAACACGGAGATTGGTTAGCCAATGTGTCAAACACCATGGACACGGAAATTGGTAAGCCAATGTGTCAAACACCATGGACACGGAAATTGGTAAGCCAATGTGTCAAACACCATGAACACGGAGATTGGTTGGCAATGTGTCAAACACCATGAACACGGAGATTGGTTATCCAATGTGTCAAACACCATGAACACGGTGATTGGTTAGCCAATGTGTCAAACACCATGAACACGGAGACTGATTAGCAATGTGTCAAACACCATGAACACGGAAATTGGTTAGCCAATGTGTCAAACACCATGAACACGGTGATTGGTTAGCCAATGTGTCAAACACCACTAACATGGTGATTGGTTAGCCAATGTGTCAAACACCATGAACATGGTGATGGGTTAGCCAATGTGGCAAACACAATGAAAAAGGAGACTGATTAGCAATGTGTCAAACACCATGAACATGAAGATTGGTTAGCCAATGTGTCAAACACCATGAACATGGTGATGGGTAAGCCAATGTGTCAAACACCATGAACACGGAAATGGGTTAGCCAATGTGTCAAACACTATGAACACGGAGACTGATTAGGAATGTGCCAAACACCATGAACACGGAGATTGGTTAGCCAATGTGTCAAACACCATGAACACGGAGATTGGTTAGCCAATGTGTCAAACACCATGAACACGGTGATTGGTTAGCCAATGTGTCAAACACCATGAACACGGAGACTGATTAGCAATGTGTCAAACACCATGAACACGGAGATTGGTTAGCCAACGTGTCAAACACCATGAACACGCGTACGGTGATTGGTTAGCCAATGCGTCAAACACCACGAACATGATGATTGGTTAGCCAATGTGTCAAACACCATGAACATGGTGATGGGTTAGCCAATGTGTCAAACACCATGGACACGGAAATTGGTAAGCCAATGTGTCAAACACCATGGACACGGAAATTGGTAAGCCAATGTGTCAAACACCATGAACACGGAGATTGATTGGCAATGTGTCAAACACCATGAACACGGAGATTGGATAGCCAATGTGTCAAACACCATGAACACGGAGACTGATTAGCAATGTGTCAAACACCATGAACACGGAGATTGGTTAGCCAATGTGTCAAACACCATGAACACGGTGATTGGTTAGCAAATGTGTCAAACACCACTAACATGGTGATTGGTTAGTCAATGTGTCAAACACCATGAACATGGTGATTGGTTAGCCAATGTGTCAAACACAATGAAAAAGGAGACTGATTAGCAATGTGTCAAACACCATGAACACGGAAATGGGTTAGCCAATGTGTCAAACACCATGAACACTGAGATTGGTTAGCCAATGTGTCAAACACCATGGACACGGAAATTGGTTAGCCAATGTGTCAAACACCATGAACACGGAAATTGATTGGCAATGTGTCAAACACCATGAACACGGAGATTGGTTAGCCAATGTGTCAAACACCATGAACACGGTGATGGGTTAGCCAATGTGTCAAACACAATGAAAAAGGAGACTGATTAGCAATGTGTCAAACACCATGAACATGAAGATTGGTTAGCCAATGTGTCAAACACCATGAACATAGTGATGGGTAAGCCAATGTGTCAAACACCATGAACACGGAAATGGGTTAGCCAATGTGTCAAACACCATGAACACGGAGACTGATTAGCAATGTGCCAAACACCATGAACACGGAGATTGGTTAGCCAATGTGTCAAACACCATGAACACGGAGATTGGTTAGCCAATGTGTCAAACACCATGAACACGGTGATTGGTTAGCCAATGTGTCAAACACCATGAACACCGAGACTGATTAGCAATGAGTCAAACACCATGAACACGGAGATTGGTTAGCCAACGTGTCAAACACCATGAACACGCGTACGGTGATTGGTTAGCCAATGCGTCAAACACCACGAACATGATGATTGGTTAGCCAATGTGTCAAACACCATGAACATGGTGATAGGTTAGCCAATGTGTCAAACACCATGAACACGGAGATTGGTTAGCCAATGTGTCAAACACCATGGACACGGAAATTGGTAAGCCAATGTGTCAAACACCATGGACACGGAAATTGGTAAGCCAATGTGTCAAACACCATGAACACGGAGATTGATTGGCAATGTGTCAAACACCATGAACACGGAGATTGGTTAGCCAATGTGTCAAACACCATGAACACGGAGACTGATTAGCAATGTGTCAAACACCATGAACACGGAGATTGGTTAGCCAATGTGTCAAACACCATGAACACGGTGATTGGTTAGCCAATGTGTCAAACACCACTAACATGGTGATTGGTTAGCCAATGTGTCAAACACCATGAACATGGTGATTGGTAAGCCAATGTGTCAAACACAATGAAAAAGGAGACTGATTAGCAATGTGTCAAACACCATGAACACGGAAATGGGTTAGCCAATGTGTCAAACACCATGAACACTGAGATTGGTTAGCCAATGTGTCAAACACCATGGACACGGAAATTGGTTAGCCAATGTGTCAAACACCATGAACATGGAAATTGATTGGCAATGTGTCAAACACCATGAACACGGAGATTGGTTAGCCAATGTGTCAAACACCATGAACACGGTGATGGGTTAGCCAATGTGTCAAACACAATGAAAAAGGAGACTGATTAGCAATGTGTCAAACACCATGAACATGAAGATTGGTTAGCCAATGTGTCAAACACCATGAACATGGTGATGGGTAAGCCAATGCGTCAAACACCATGAACACGGAAATGGGTTAGCCAATGTGTCAAACACCATGAACACGGAGACTGATTAGCAATGTGCTAAACACCATGAACACGGAGATTGGTTAGCCGATGTGTCAAACACCATGAACACGGAGATTGGTTAGCCAATGTGTCAAACACCATGAACACGGTGATTGGTTAGCCAATGTGTCAAACACCATGAACACGGTGACTGATTAGCAATGAGTCAAACACCATGAACACGGAGATTGGTTAGCCAACGTGTCAAACACCATGAACACGCGTACGGTGATTGGTTAGCCAATGCGTCAAACACCACAAACATGATGATTGGTTAGCAAATGTGTCAAACACCATGAACACGGAAATGGGTTAGCCAATGTGTCAAACACCATGAACACGGTGATTGGTTAGCCAATGTGTCAAACACCATGAACACGGAGATTGGTTAGCCAATGTGTCAAACACCATGGACACGGAAATTGGTAAGCCAATGTGTCAAACACCATGGACACGGAAATTGGTAAGCCAATGTGTCAAACACCATGAACACGGAGATTGATTGGCAATGTGTCAAACACCATGAACACGGAGATTGGTTATCCAATGTGTCAAACACCATGAACACGGTGATTGGTTAGCCAATGTGTCAAACACCATGAACACGGAGACTGATTAGCAATGTGTCAAACACCATGAACACGGAAATTGGTTAGCCAATGTGTCAAACACCATGAACACGGTGATTGGTTAGCCAATGTGTCAAACACCACTAACATGGTGATTGGTTAGCCAATGTGTCAAACACCATGAACATGGTGATGGTTTAGCCAATGTGGCAAACACAATGAAAAAGGAGACTGATTAGCAATGTGTCAAACACCATGAACATGAAGATTGGTTAGCCAATGTGTCAAACACCATGAACATGGTGATGGGTAAGCCAATGTGTCAAACACCATGAACACGGAAATGGGTTAGCCAATGTGTCAAACACTATGAACACGGAGACTGATTAGGAATGTGCCAAACACCATGAACACGGAGATTGGTTAGCCAATGTGTCAAACACCATGAACACGGAGATTGGTTAGCCAATGTGTCAAACACCATGGACACGGAAATTGGTAAGCCAATGTGTCAAACACCATGAACACGGAGATTGATTGGCAGTGTGTCAAACACCATGAACACGGAGATTGGTTAGCCAATGTGTCAAACACCATGAACACGGTGATTGGTTAGCCAATGTGTCAAACACCATGAACACGGAGACTGATTAGCAATGTGTCAAACACCATGAACACGGAGATTGGTTAGCCAATGTGTCAAACACCATGAACACGGTGATTGGTTAGCCAATGTGTCAAACACCACTAACATGGTGATTGGTTAGCCAATGTGTCAAACACCATGAACATTGTGATTGGTTAGCCAATGTGTCAAACACAATGAAAAAGGAGACTGATTAGCAATGTGTCAAACACCATGAACACGGAAATGGGTTAGCCAATGTGTCAAACACCATGAACACGGTGATTGGTTAGCCAATGTGTCAAACACCATGAACACGGAGACTGATTAGCAATGTGCCAAACACCATGAACACGGAGATTGGTTAGCCAATGTGTCAAACACCATGAACACTGAGATTGGTTAGCCAATGTGTCAAACACCATGGACACGGAAATTGGTTAGCCAATGTGTCAAACACCATGAACAGGGAAATTGATTGGCAATGTGTCAAACACCATGAACACGGAGATTGGTTAGCCAATGTGTCAAACACCATGAACACGGAGATTGGTTAGCCAATGTGTCAAACACCATGAACACGGTGATTGGTTAGCCAATGTGTCAAACACCATGAACACGGAGACTGATTAGCAACGTGTCAAACACCATGAACACGCGTACGGTGATTGGTTAGCCAATGCGTCAAACACCACGAACATGATGATTGGTTAGCCAATGTGTCAAACACCATGAACATGGTGATGGGTTAGCCAATGTGTCAAACACCATGAACACGGTGATTGGTTAGCCAATGTGTCAAACACCATGAACACGGTGATTGGTTAGCCAATGTGTCAAACACCATGAACACGGAGATTGGTTAGCCAATGTGTCAAACACCATGAATATGGTGATTGGTTAGCCAATGTGTCAAACACTACGAACATGGTGATTGGTTAGCCAATGTGTCAAACACCACGAACATGATGATTGGTTAGCCAATGTGTCAAACACCATGAACATGGTGATGGGTTAGCCAATGTGTCAAACACCATGAACATGGTGATGGGTTAGCAAATGTGTCAAACACCATGAACACGGAGATTGATTAGCAATGTGTCAAACACCATGAACACGGAGATTGGTTAGCCAATGTGTCAAACACCATGAACACGGTGATTGGTTAGCCAATGTGTCAAACACCATGAACACAGAGACTGATTAGCAATGTGCCAAACACCATGAACACGGAGATTGGTTAGCCAATGTGTCAAACACCATGAACACGGAGATTGGTTAGCCAATGTGTCAAACACCATGAACAGGGTGATTGGTAAGCCAATGTGCCAAACACCATGAACACGGAGACTGATTAGCAATGTGTCAAACACCATGAACACGGAGATTGGTTAGCCAACGTGTCAAACACCATGAACACGGTGATTGGTTAGCCAATGCGTCAAACGCCACGAACATGATGATTGGTTAGCCAATGTGTCAAACACCATGAACACGGTGATTGGTTAGCCAATGCCTCAAACACCACGAACATGATGGTTGGTTAGCCAATGTGTCAAACACCATGAACACGGTGATTGGTTAGCCAATGCGTCAAACACCACGAAAATGATGGTTGGTTAGCCAATGTGTCAAACACCATGAACATGGTGATGGGTTAGCAAATGTGTCAAACACCATGAACAGGGTGATGGGTTAGCCAATGTGTCAACACCATGAACACGGAGACTGATTAGCAATGTGTCAAACACCAAGAACACGGAGATTGGTTAGCCAATGTGTCAAACACCATGAACACTGTGATTGGTTAGCCAATGTGTCAAACACAATGAAAAGGGAGACTGATTAGCAATGTGTCAAACACCATGAACACGGAAATGGGTTAGCCAATGTGTCAAACACCATGAACACGGTGATTGGTTAGCCAATGTGTCAAACACCATGAACACGGAGACTGATTAGCAATGTGCCAAACACCATGAACACGGAGATTGGTTAGCCAATGTGTCAAACACCATGAACACGGAGATTGGTTAGCCAATGTGTCAAACACCATGGACACGGAAATTGGTTAGCCAATGTGTCAAACACCATGAACACGGAAATTGATTGGCAATGTGTCAAACACCATGAACACGGAGATTGGTTAGCCAATGTGTCAAACACCATGAACACGGTGATGGGTTAGCCAATGTGTCAAACACAATGAAAAAGGAGACTGATTAGCAATGTGTCAAACACCATGAACATGAAGATTGGTTAGCCAATGTGTCAAACACCATGAACATAGTGATGGGTAAGCCAATGTGTCAAACACCATGAACACGGAAATGGGTTAGCCAATGTGTCAAACACCATGAACACGGAGACTGATTAGCAATGTGCCAAACACCATGAACACGGAGATTGGTTAGCCAATGTGTCAAACACCATGAACACGGAGATTGGTTAGCCAATGTGTCAAACACCATGAACACGGTGATTGGTTAGCCAATGTGTCAAACACTATGAACACGGAGACTGATTAGCAATGAGTCAAACACCATGAACACGGAGATTGGTTAGCCAACGTGTCAAACACCATGAACACGCGTACGGTGATTGGTTAGCCAATGCGTCAAACACCACGAACATGATGATTGGTTAGCCAATGTGTCAAACACCATGAACATGGTGATAGGTTAGCCAATGTGTCAAACACCATGAACATGGTGATGGGTTAGCAAATGTGTCAAACACCATGAACACGGAAATGGGTTAGCCAATGTGTCAAACACCATGAACACGGTGATTGGTTAGCCAATGTGCCAAACACCATGAACACGGAGATTGGTTAGCCAATGTGTCAAACACCATGAACACGGAGATTGGTTAGCCAATGTGTCAAACACCATGGACACGGAAATTGGTAAGCCAATGTGTCAAACACCATGGACACGGAAATTGGTAAGCCAATGTGTCAAACACCATGAACACGGAGATTGATTGGCAATGTGTCAAACACCATGAACACGGAGATTGGTTAGCCAATGTGTCAAACACCATGAACACGGAGACTGATTAGCAATGTGTCAAACACCATGAACACGGAGATTGGTTAGCCAATGTGTCAAACACCATGAACACGGTGATTGGTTAGCCAATGTGTCAAACACCACTAACATGGTGATTGGTTAGCCAATGTGTCAAACACCATGAACATGGTGATTGGTAAGCCAATGTGTCAAACACAATGAAAAAGGAGACTGATTAGCAATGTGTCAAACACCATGAACACGGAAATGGGTTAGCCAATGTGTCAAACACCATGAACACTGAGATTGGTTAGCCAATGTGTCAAACACCATGGACACGGAAATTGGTTAGCCAATGTGTCAAACACGATGAACATGGAAATTGATTGGCAATGTGTCAAACACCATGAACACGGAGATTGGTTAGCCAATGTGTCAAACACCATGAACACGGTGATGGGTTAGCCAATGTGTCAAACACAATGAAAAAGGAGACTGATTAGCAATGTGTCAAACACCATGAACATGAAGATTGGTTAGCCAATGTGTCAAACACCATGAACATGGTGATGGGTAAGCCAATGCGTCAAACACCATGAACACGGAAATGGGTTAGCCAATGTGTCAAACACCATGAACACGGAGACTGATTAGCAATGTGCCAAACACCATGAACACGGAGATTGGTTAGCCGATGTGTCAAACACCATGAACACGGAGATTGGTTAGCCAATGTGTCAAACACCATGAACACGGTGATTGGTTAGCCAATGTGTCAAACACCATGAACACGGAGACTGATTAGCAATGAGTCAAACACCATGAACACGGAGATTGGTTAGCCAACGTGTCAAACACCATGAACACGCGTACGGTGATTGGTTAGCCAATGCGTCAAACACCACAAACATGATGATTGGTTAGCCAATGTGTCAAACACCATGAACATGGTGATGGGTTAGCCAATGTGTCAAACACCATGAACATGGTGATGGGTTAGCAAATGTGTCAAACACCATGAACACGGAAATGGGTTAGCCAATGTGTCAAACACCATGAACACGGTGATTGGTTAGCCAATGTGTCAAACACCATGGACACGGAAATTGGTAAGCCAATGTGTCAAACACCATGGACACGGAAATTGGTAAGCCAATGTGTCAAACACCATGAACACGGAGATTGATTGGCAATGTGTCAAACACCATGAACACGGAGATTGGTTATCCAATGTGTCAAACACCATGAACACGGTGATTGGTTAGCCAATGTGTCAAACACCATGAACACGGAGACTGATTAGCAATGTGTCAAACACCATGAACACGGAAATTGGTTAGCCAATGTGTCAAACACCATGAACACGGTGATTGGTTAGCCAATGTGTCAAACACCACTAACATGGTGATTGGTTAGCCAATGTGTCAAACACCATGAACATGGTGATGGGTTAGCCAATGTGGCAAACACAATGAAAAAGGAGACTGATTAGCAACGTGTCAAACACCATGAACATGAAGATTGGTTAGCCAATGTGTCAAACACCATGAACATGGTGATGGGTAAGCCAATGTGTCAAACACCATGAACACGGAAATGGGTTAGCCAATGTGTCAAACACTATGAACACGGAGACTGATTAGGAATGTGCCAAACACCATGAACACGGAGATTGGTTAGCCAATGTGTCAAACACCATGAACACGGAGATTGGTTAGCCAATGTGTCAAACACCATGAACACGGTGATTGGTTAGCCAATGTGTCAAACACCATGAACACGGAGACTGATTAGCAATGTGTCAAACACCATGAACACGGAGATTGGTTAGCCAACGTGTCAAACACCATGAACACGCGTACGGTGATTGGTTAGCCAATGCGTCAAACACCACGAACATGATGATTGGTTAGCCAATGTGTCAAACACCATGAACATGGTGATGGGTTAGCCAATGTGTCAAACACCATGGACACGGAAATTGGTAAGCCAATGTGTCAAACACCATGGACACGGAAATTGGTAAGCCAATGTGTCAAACACCATGAACACGGAGATTGATTGGCAATGTGTCAAACACCATGAACACGGAGATTGGATAGCCAATGTGTCAAACACCATGAACACGGAGACTGATTAGCAATGTGTCAAACACCATGAACACGGAGATTGGTTAGCCAATGTGTCAAACACCATGAACACGGTGATTGGTTAGCAAATGTGTCAAACACCACTAACATGGTGATTGGTTAGTCAATGTGTCAAACACCATGAACATGGTGATTGGTTAGCCAATGTGTCAAACACAATGAAAAAGGAGACTGATTAGCAATGTGTCAAACACCATGAACACGGAAATGGGTTAGCCAATGTGTCAAACACCATGAACACTGAGATTGGTTAGCCAATGTGTCAAACACCATGGACACGGAAATTGGTTAGCCAATGTGTCAAACACCATGAACACGGAAATTGATTGGCAATGTGTCAAACACCATGAACACGGAGATTGGTTAGCCAATGTGTCAAACACCATGAACACGGTGATGGGTTAGCCAATGTGTCAAACACAATGAAAAAGGAGACTGATTAGCAATGTGTCAAACACCATGAACATGAAGATTGGTTAGCCAATGTGTCAAACACCATGAACATAGTGATGGGTAAGCCAATGTGTCAAACACCATGAACACGGAAATGGGTTAGCCAATGTGTCAAACACCATGAACACGGAGACTGATTAGCAATGTGCCAAACACCATGAACACGGAGATTGGTTAGCCAATGTGTCAAACACCATGAACACGGTGATTGGTTAGCCAATGTGTCAAACACCATGAACACGGAGACTGATTAGCAATGAGTCAAACACCATGAACACGGAGATTGGTTAGCCAACGTGTCAAACACCATGAACACGCGTACGGTGATTGGTTAGCCAATGCGTCAAACACCACGAACATGATGATTGGTTAGCCAATGTGTCAAACACCATGAACATGGTGATAGGTTAGCCAATGTGTCAAACACCATGAACACGGAGATTGGTTAGCCAATGTGTCAAACACCATGGACACGGAAATTGGTAAGCCAATGTGTCAAACACCATGGACACGGAAATTGGTAAGCCAATGTGTCAAACACCATGAACACGGAGATTGATTGGCAATGTGTCAAACACCATGAACACGGAGACTGATTAGCAATGAGTCAAACACCATGAACACGGAGATTGGTTAGCCAACGTGTCAAACACCATGAACACGCGTACGGTGATTGGTTAGCCAATGCGTCAAACACCACGAACATGATGATTGGTTAGCCAATGTGTCAAACACCATGAACATGGTGATAGGTTAGCCAATGTGTCAAACACCATGAACACGGAGATTGGTTAGCCAATGTGTCAAACACCATGGACACGGAAATTGGTAAGCCAATGTGTCAAACACCATGGACACGGAAATTGGTAAGCCAATGTGTCAAACACCATGAACACGGAGATTGATTGGCAATGTGTCAAACACCATGAACACGGAGATTGGTTAGCCAACGTGTCAAACACCATGAACACGCGTACGGTGATTGGTTAGCCAATGCGTCAAACACCACGAACATGATGATTGGTTAGCCAATGTGTCAAACACCATGAACATGGTGATAGGTTAGCCAATGTGTCAAACACCATGAACACGGAGATTGGTTAGCCAATGTGTCAAACACCATGGACACGGAAATTGGTAAGCCAATGTGTCAAACACCATGGACACGGAAATTGGTAAGCCAATGTGTCAAACACCATGAACACGGAGATTGATTGGCAATGTGTCAAACACCATGAACACGGAGATTGGTTAGCCAATGTGTCAAACACCATGAACACGGAGACTGATTAGCAATGTGTCAAACACCATGAACATGAAGATTGGTTAGCCAATGTGTCAAACACCATGAACATAGTGATGGGTAAGCCAATGTGTCAAACACCATGAACACGGAAATGGGTTAGCCAATGTGTCAAACACCATGAACACGGAGACTGATTAGCAATGTGCAAAACACCATGAACACGGAGATTGGTTAGCCAATGTGTCAAACACCATGAACACGGTGATTGGTTAGCCAATGTGTCAAACACCATGAACACGGAGACTGATTAGCAATGAGTCAAACACCATGAACACGGAGATTGGTTAGCCAACGTGTCAAACACCATGAACACGCGTACGGTGATTGGTTAGCCAATGCGTCAAACACCACGAACATGATGATTGGTTAGCCAATGTGTCAAACACCATGAACATGGTGATAGGTTAGCCAATGTGTCAAACACCATGAACACGGAGATTGGTTAGCCAATGTGTCAAACACCATGGACACGGAAATTGGTTAGCCAATGTGTCAAACACCATGAACACGGAAATTGATTGGCAATGTGTCAAACACCATGAACACGGAGATTGGTTAGCCAATGTGTCAAACACCATGAACACGGTGATGGGTTAGCCAATGTGTCAAACACAATGAAAAAGGAGACTGATTAGCAATGTGTCAAACACCATGAACATGAAGATTGGTTAGCCAATGTGTCAAACACCATGAACATAGTGATGGGTAAGCCAATGTGTCAAACACCATGAACACGGAAATGGGTTAGCCAATGTGTCAAACACCATGAACACGGAGACTGATTAGCAATGTGCCAAACACCATGAACACGGAGATTGGTTAGCCAATGTGTCAAACACCATGAACACGGTGATTGGTTAGCCAATGTGTCAAACACCATGAACACGGAGACTGATTAGCAATGAGTCAAACACCATGAACACGGAGATTGGTTAGCCAACGTGTCAAACACCATGAACACGCGTACGGTGATTGGTTAGCCAATGCGTCAAACACCACGAACATGATGATTGGTTAGCCAATGTGTCAAACACCATGAACATGGTGATAGGTTAGCCAATGTGTCAAACACCATGAACACGGAGATTGGTTAGCCAATGTGTCAAACACCATGGACACGGAAATTGGTAAGCCAATGTGTCAAACACCATGGACACGGAAATTGGTAAGCCAATGTGTCAAACACCATGAACACGGAGATTGATTGGCAATGTGTCAAACACCATGAACACGGAGACTGATTAGCAATGAGTCAAACACCATGAACACGGAGATTGGTTAGCCAACGTGTCAAACACCATGAACACGCGTACGGTGATTGGTTAGCCAATGCGTCAAACACCACGAACATGATGATTGGTTAGCCAATGTGTCAAACACCATGAACATGGTGATAGGTTAGCCAATGTGTCAAACACCATGAACACGGAGATTGGTTAGCCAATGTGTCAAACACCATGGACACGGAAATTGGTAAGCCAATGTGTCAAACACCATGGACACGGAAATTGGTAAGCCAATGTGTCAAACACCATGAACACGGAGATTGATTGGCAATGTGTCAAACACCATGAACACGGAGATTGGTTAGCCAACGTGTCAAACACCATGAACACGCGTACGGTGATTGGTTAGCCAATGCGTCAAACACCACGAACATGATGATTGGTTAGCCAATGTGTCAAACACCATGAACATGGTGATAGGTTAGCCAATGTGTCAAACACCATGAACACGGAGATTGGTTAGCCAATGTGTCAAACACCATGGACACGGAAATTGGTAAGCCAATGTGTCAAACACCATGGACACGGAAATTGGTAAGCCAATGTGTCAAACACCATGAACACGGAGATTGATTGGCAATGTGTCAAACACCATGAACACGGAGATTGGTTAGCCAATGTGTCAAACACCATGAACACGGAGACTGATTAGCAATGTGTCAAACACCATGAACATGAAGATTGGTTAGCCAATGTGTCAAACACCATGAACATAGTGATGGGTAAGCCAATGTGTCAAACACCATGAACACGGAAATGGGTTAGCCAATGTGTCAAACACCATGAACACGGAGACTGATTAGCAATGTGCAAAACACCATGAACACGGAGATTGGTTAGCCAATGTGTCAAACACCATGAACACGGTGATTGGTTAGCCAATGTGTCAAACACCATGAACACGGAGACTGATTAGCAATGAGTCAAACACCATGAACACGGAGATTGGTTAGCCAACGTGTCAAACACCATGAACACGCGTACGGTGATTGGTTAGCCAATGCGTCAAACACCACGAACATGATGATTGGTTAGCCAATGTGTCAAACACCATGAACATGGTGATAGGTTAGCCAATGTGTCAAACACCATGAACACGGAGATTGGTTAGCCAATGTGTCAAACACCATGGACACGGAAATTGGTAAGCCAATGTGTCAAACACCATGGACACGGAAATTGGTAAGCCAATGTGTCAAACACCATGAACACGGAGATTGATTGGCAATGTGTCAAACACCATGAACACGGAGATTGGTTAGCCAATGTGTCAAACACCATGAACACGGAGACTGATTAGCAATGTGTCAAACACCATGAACACGGAGATTGGTTAGCCAATGTGTCAAACACCATGAACACGGTGATTGGTTAGCCAATGTGTCAAACACCACTAACATGGTGATTGTTTAGCCAATGTGTCAAACACCATGAACATGGTGATTGGTAAGCCAATGTGTCAAACACAATGAAAAAGGAGACTGATTAGCAATGTGTCAAACACCATGAACACGGAAATGGGTTAGCCAATGTGTCAAACACCATGAACACTGAGATTGGTTAGCCAATGTGTCAAACACCATGGACACGGAAATTGGTTAGCCAATGTGTCAAACACCATGAACATGGAAATTGATTGGCAATGTGTCAAACACCATGAACACGGAGATTGGTTAGCCAATGTGTCAAACACCATGAACACGGTGATGGGTTAGCCAATGTGTCAAACACAATGAAAAAGGAGACTGATTAGCAATGTGTCAAACACCATGAACATGAAGATTGGTTAGCCAATGTGTCAAACACCATGAACATGGTGATGGGTAAGCCAATGCGTCAAACACCATGAACACGGAAATGGGTTAGCCAATGTGTCAAACACCATGAACACGGTGATGGGTTAGCCAATGTGTCAAACACAATGAAAAAGGAGACTGATTAGCAATGTGTCAAACACCATGAACATGAAGATTGGTTAGCCAATGTGTCAAACACCATGAACATGGTGATGGGTAAGCCAATGCGTCAAACACCATGAACACGGAAATGGGTTAGCCAATGTGTCAAACACCATGAACACGGAGACTGATTAGCAATGTGCCAAACACCATGAACACGGAGATTGGTTAGCCGATGTGTCAAACACCATGAACACGGAGATTGGTTAGCCAATGTGTCAAACACCATGAACACGGTGATTGGTTAGCCAATGTGTCAAACACCATGAACACGGAGACTGATTAGCAATGAGTCAAACACCATGAACACGGAGATTGGTTAGCCAACGTGTCAAACACCATGAACACGCGTACGGTGATTGGTTAGCCAATGCGTCAAACACCACAAACATGATGATTGGTTAGCCAATGTGTCAAACACCATGAACATGGTGATGGGTTAGCCAATGTGTCAAACACCATGAACATGGTGATGGGTTAGCAAATGTGTCAAACACCATGAACACGGAAATGGGTTAGCCAATGTGTCAAACACCATGAACACGGTGATTGGTTAGCCAATGTGTCAAACACCATGAACACGGAGATTGGTTAGCCAATGTGTCAAACACCATGGACACGGAAATTGGTAAGCCAATGTGTCAAACACCATGGACACGGAAATTGGTAAGCCAATGTGTCAAACACCATGAACACGGAGATTGATTGGCAATGTGTCAAACACCATGAACACGGAGATTGGTTATCCAATGTGTCAAACACCATGAACACGGTGATTGGTTAGCCAATGTGTCAAACACCATGAACACGGAGACTGATTAGCAATGTGTCAAACACCATGAACACGGAAATTGGTTAGCCAATGTGTCAAACACCATGAACACGGTGATTGGTTAGCCAATGTGTCAAACACCACTAACATGGTGATTGGTTAGCCAATGTGTCAAACACCATGAACATGGTGATGGGTTAGCCAATGTGGCAAACACAATGAAAAAGGAGACTGATTAGCAATGTGTCAAACACCATGAACATGAAGATTGGTTAGCCAATGTGTCAAACACCATGAACATGGTGATGGGTAAGCCAATGTGTCAAACACCATGAACACGGAAATGGGTTAGCCAATGTGTCAAACACTATGAACACGGAGACTGATTAGGAATGTGCCAAACACCATGAACACGGAGATTGGTTAGCCAATGTGTCAAACACCATGAACACGGAGATTGGTTAGCCAATGTGTCAAACACCATGAACACGGTGATTGGTTAGCCAATGTGTCAAACACCATGAACACGGAGACTGATTAGCAATGTGTCAAACACCATGAACACGGAGATTGGTTAGCCAACGTGTCAAACACCATGAACACGCGTACGGTGATTGGTTAGCCAATGCGTCAAACACCACGAACATGATGATTGGTTAGCCAATGTGTCAAACACCATGAACATGGTGATGGGTTAGCCAATGTGTCAAACACCATGGACACGGAAATTGGTAAGCCAATGTGTCAAACACTATGGACACGGAAATTGGTAAGCCAATGTGTCAAACACCATGAACACGGAGATTGATTGGCAATGTGTCAAACACCATGAACACGGAGATTGGATAGCCAATGTGTCAAACACCATGAACACGGAGACTGATTAGCAATGTGTCAAACACCATGAACACGGAGATTGGTTAGCCAATGTGTTAAACACCATGAACACGGTGATTGGTTAGCAAATGTGTCAAACACCACTAACATGGTGATTGGTTAGTCAATGTGTCAAACACCATGAACATGGTGATTGGTTAGCCAATGTGTCAAACACAATGAAAAAGGAGACTGATTAGCAATGTGTCAAACACCATGAACACGGAAATGGGTTAGCCAATGTGTCAAACACCATGAACACTGAGATTGGTTAGCCAATGTGTCAAACACCATGGACACGGAAATTGGTTAGCCAATGTGTCAAACACCATGAACACGGAAATTGATTGGCAATGTGTCAAACACCATGAACACGGAGATTGGTTAGCCAATGTGTCAAACACCATGAACACGGTGATGGGTTAGCCAATGTGTCAAACACAATGAAAAAGGAGACTGATTAGCAATGTGTCAAACACCATGAACATGAAGATTGGTTAGCCAATGTGTCAAACACCATGAACATGGTGATGGGTTAGCCAATGTGGCAAACACAATGAAAAAGGAGACTGATTAGCAATGTGTCAAACACCATGAACATGAAGATTGGTTAGCCAATGTGTCAAACACCATGAACATGGTGATGGGTAAGCCAATGTGTCAAACACCATGAACACGGAAATGGGTTAGCCAATGTGTCAAACACTATGAACACGGAGACTGATTAGGAATGTGCCAAACACCATGAACACGGAGATTGGTTAGCCAATGTGTCAAACACCATGAACACGGAGATTGGTTAGCCAATGTGTCAAACACCATGAACACGGTGATTGGTTAGCCAATGTGTCAAACACCATGAACACGGAGACTGATTAGCAATGTGTCAAACACCATGAACACGGAGATTGGTTAGCCAACGTGTCAAACACCATGAACACGCGTACGGTGATTGGTTAGCCAATGCGTCAAACACCACGAACATGATGATTGGTTAGCCAATGTGTCAAACACCATGAACATGGTGATGGGTTAGCCAATGTGTCAAACACCATGGACACGGAAATTGGTAAGCCAATGTGTCAAACACTATGGACACGGAAATTGGTAAGCCAATGTGTCAAACACCATGAACACGGAGATTGATTGGCAATGTGTCAAACACCATGAACACGGAGATTGGATAGCCAATGTGTCAAACACCATGAACACGGAGACTGATTAGCAATGTGTCAAACACCATGAACACGGAGATTGGTTAGCCAATGTGTTAAACACCATGAACACGGTGATTGGTTAGCAAATGTGTCAAACACCACTAACATGGTGATTGGTTAGTCAATGTGTCAAACACCATGAACATGGTGATTGGTTAGCCAATGTGTCAAACACAATGAAAAAGGAGACTGATTAGCAATGTGTCAAACACCATGAACACGGAAATGGGTTAGCCAATGTGTCAAACACCATGAACACTGAGATTGGTTAGCCAATGTGTCAAACACCATGGACACGGAAATTGGTTAGCCAATGTGTCAAACACCATGAACACGGAAATTGATTGGCAATGTGTCAAACACCATGAACACGGAGATTGGTTAGCCAATGTGTCAAACACCATGAACACGGTGATGGGTTAGCCAATGTGTCAAACACAATGAAAAAGGAGACTGATTAGCAATGTGTCAAACACCATGAACATGAAGATTGGTTAGCCAATGTGTCAAACACCATGAACATAGTGATGGGTAAGCCAATGTGTCAAACACCATGAACACGGAAATGGGTTAGCCAATGTGTCAAACACCATGAACACGGAGACTGATTAGCAATGTGCCAAACACCATGAACACGGAGATTGGTTAGCCAATGTGTCAAACACCATGAACACGGAGATTGGTTAGCCAATGTGTCAAACACCATGAACACGGTGATTGGTTAGCCAATGTGTCATACACCATGAACACGGAGACTGATTAGCAATGAGTCAAACACCATGAACACGGAGATTGGTTAGCCAACGTGTCAAACACCATGAACACGCGTACGGTGATTGGTTAGCCAATACGTCAAACACCACGAACATGATGATTGGTTAGCCAATGTGTCAAACACCATGAACATGGTGATAGGTTAGCCAATGTGTCAAACACCATGAACACGGAGATTGGTTAGCCAATGTGTCAAACACCATGGACACGGAAATTGGTAAGCCAATGTGTCAAACACCATGGACACGGAAATTGGTAAGCCAATGTGTCAAACACCATGAACACGGAGATTGATTGGCAATGTGTCAAACACCATGAACACGGAGATTGGTTAGCCAATGTGTCAAACACCATGAACACGGAGACTGATTAGCAATGTGTCAAACACCATGAACACGGAGATTGGTTAGCCAATGTGTCAAACACCATGAACACGGTGATTGGTTAGCCAATGTGTCAAACACCACTAACATGGTGATTGGTTAGCCAATGTGTCAAACACCATGAACATGGTGATTGGTAAGCCAATGTGTCAAACACAATGAAAAAGGAGACTGATTAGCAATGTGTCAAACACCATGAACACGGAAATGGGTTAGCCAATGTGTCAAACACCATGAACACTGAGATTGGTTAGCCAATGTGTCAAACACCATGGACACGGAAATTGGTTAGCCAATGTGTCAAACACCATGAACATGGAAATTGATTGGCAATGTGTCAAACACCATGAACACGGAGATTGGTTAGCCAATGTGTCAAACACCATGAACACGGTGATGGGTTAGCCAATGTGTCAAACACAATGAAAAAGGAGACTGATTAGCAATGTGTCAAACACCATGAACATGAAGATTGGTTAGCCAATGTGTCAAACACCATGAACATGGTGATGGGTAAGCCAATGCGTCAAACACCATGAACACGGAAATGGGTTAGCCAATGTGTCAAACACCATGAACACGGAGACTGATTAGCAATGTGCCAAACACCATGAACACGGAGATTGGTTAGCCGATGTGTCAAACACCATGAACACGGAGATTGGTTAGCCAATGTGTCAAACACCATGAACACGGTAATTGGTTAGCCAATGTGTCAAACACCATGAACACGGTGACTGATTAGCAATGAGTCAAACACCATGAACACGGAGATTGATTAGCCAACGTGTCAAACACCATGAACACGCGTACGGTGATTGGTTAGCCAATGCGTCAAACACCACAAACATGATGATTGGTTAGCAAATGTGTCAAACACCATGAACACGGAAATGGGTTAGCCAATGTGTCAAACACCATGAACACGGTGATGGGTTAGCCAATGTGTCAAACACAATGAAAAAGGAGACTGATTAGCAATGTGTCAAACACCATGAACATGAAGATTGGTTAGCCAATGTGTCAAACACCATGAACATGGTGATGGGTAAGCCAATGCGTCAAACACCATGAACACGGAAATGGGTTAGCCAATGTGTCAAACACCATGAACATGGTGATTGGTAAGCCAATGTGTCAAACACAATGAAAAAGGAGACTGATTAGCAATGTGTCAAACACCATGAACACGGAAATGGGTTAGCCAATGTGTCAAACACCATGAACACTGAGATTGGTTAGCCAATGTGTCAAACACCATGGACACGGAAATTGGTTAGCCAATGTGTCAAACACCATGAACATGGAAATTGATTGGCAATGTGTCAAACACCATGAACACGGAGATTGGTTAGCCAATGTGTCAAACACCATGAACACGGTGATGGGTTAGCCAATGTGTCAAACACAATGAAAAAGGAGACTGATTAGCAATGTGTCAAACACCATGAACATGAAGATTGGTTAGCCAATGTGTCAAACACCATGAACATAGTGATGGGTAAGCCAATGTGTCAAACACCATGAACACGGAAATGGGTTAGCCAATGTGTCAAACACCATGAACACGGAGACTGATTAGCAATGTGCCAAACACCATGAACACGGAGATTGGTTAGCCAATGTGTCAAACACCATGAACACGGAGATTGGTTAGCCAATGTGTCAAACACCATGAACACGGTGATTGGTTAGCCAATGTGTCATACACCATGAACACGGAGACTGATTAGCAATGAGTCAAACACCATGAACACGGAGATTGGTTAGCCAACGTGTCAAACACCATGAACACGCGTACGGTGATTGGTTAGCCAATACGTCAAACACCACGAACATGATGATTGGTTAGCCAATGTGTCAAACACCATGAACATGGTGATAGGTTAGCCAATGTGTCAAACACCTTGAACACGGAGATTGGTTAGCCAATGTGTCAAACACCATGGACACGGAAATTGGTAAGCCAATGTGTCAAACACCATGGACACGGAAATTGGTAAGCCAATGTGTCAAACACCATGAACACGGAGATTGATTGGCAATGTGTCAAACACCATGAACACGGAGATTGGTTAGCCAATGTGTCAAACACCATGAACACGGAGACTGATTAGCAATGTGTCAAACACCATGAACACGGAGATTGGTTAGCCAATGTGTCAAACACCATGAACACGGTGATTGGTTAGCCAATGTGTCAAACACCACTAACATGGTGATTGGTTAGCCAATGTGTCAAACACCATGAACATGGTGATTGGTAAGCCAATGTGTCAAACACAATGAAAAAGGAGACTGATTAGCAATGTGTCAAACACCATGAACACGGAAATGGGTTAGCCAATGTGTCAAACACCATGAACACTGAGATTGGTTAGCCAATGTGTCAAACACCATGGACACGGAAATTGGTTAGCCAATGTGTCAAACACCATGAACATGGAAATTGATTGGCAATGTGTCAAACACCATGAACACGGAGATTGGTTAGCCAATGTGTCAAACACCATGAACACGGTGATGGGTTAGCCAATGTGTCAAACACAATGAAAAAGGAGACTGATTAGCAATGTGTCAAACACCATGAACATGAAGATTGGTTAGCCAATGTGTCAAACACCATGAACATGGTGATGGGTAAGCCAATGCGTCAAACACCATGAACACGGAAATGGGTTAGCCAATGTGTCAAACACCATGAACACGGAGACTGATTAGCAATGTGCCAAACACCATGAACACGGAGATTGGTTAGCCGATGTGTCAAACACCATGAACACGGAGATTGGTTAGCCAATGTGTCAAACACCATGAACACGGTAATTGGTTAGCCAATGTGTCAAACACCATGAACACGGTGACTGATTAGCAATGAGTCAAACACCATGAACACGGAGATTGATTAGCCAACGTGTCAAACACCATGAACACGCGTACGGTGATTGGTTAGCCAATGCGTCAAACACCACAAACATGATGATTGGTTAGCAAATGTGTCAAACACCATGAACACGGAAATGGGTTAGCCAATGTGTCAAACACCATGAACACGGTGATTGGTTAGCCAATGTGTCAAACACCATGAACACGGAGATTGGTTAGCCAATGTGTCAAACACCATGGACACGGAAATTGGTAAGCCAATGTGTCAAACACCATGGACACGGAAATTGGTAAGCCAATGTGTCAAACACCATGAACACGGAGATTGATTGGCAATGTGTCAAACACCATGAACACGGAGATTGGTTATCCAATGTGTCAAACACCATGAACACGGTGATTGGTTAGCCAATGTGTCAAACACCATGAACACGGAGACTGATTAGCAATGTGTCAAACACCATGAACACGGAAATTGGTTAGCCAATGTGTCAAACACCATGAACACGGTGATTGGTTAGCCAATGTGTCAAACACCACTAACATGGTGATTGGTTAGCCAATGTGTCAAACACCATGAACATGGTGATGGGTTAGCCAATGTGGCAAACACAATGAAAAAGGAGACTGATTAGCAATGTGTCAAACACCATGAACATGAAGATTGGTTAGCCAATGTGTCAAACACCATGAACATGGTGATGGGTAAGCCAATGTGTCAAACACCATGAACACGGAAATGGGTTAGCCAATGTGTCAAACACTATGAACACGGAGACTGATTAGGAATGTGCCAAACACCATGAACACGGAGATTGGTTAGCCAATGTGTCAAACACCATGAACACGGAGATTGGTTAGCCAATGTGTCAAACACCATGAACACGGTGATTGGTTAGCCAATGTGTCAAACACCATGAACACGGAGACTGATTAGCAATGTGTCAAACACCATGAACACGGAGATTGGTTAGCCAACGTGTCAAACACCATGAACACGCGTACGGTGATTGGTTAGCCAATGCGTCAAACACCACGAACATGATGATTGGTTAGCCAATGTGTCAAACACCATGAACATGGTGATGGGTTAGCCAATGTGTCAAACACCATGGACACGGAAATTGGTAAGCCAATGTGTCAAACACCATGGACACGGAAATTGGTAAGCCAATGTGTCAAACACCATGAACACGGAGATTGATTGGCAATGTGTCAAACACCATGAACACGGAGATTGGATAGCCAATGTGTCAAACACCATGAACACGGAGACTGATTAGCAATGTGTCAAACACCATGAACACGGAGATTGGTTAGCCAATGTGTCAAACACCATGAACACGGTGATTGGTTAGCAAATGTGTCAAACACCACTAACATGGTGATTGGTTAGTCAATGTGTCAAACACCATGAACATGGTGATTGGTTAGCCAATGTGTCAAACACAATGAAAAAGGAGACTGATTAGCAATGTGTCAAACACCATGAACACGGAAATGGGTTAGCCAATGTGTCAAACACCATGAACACTGAGATTGGTTAGCCAATGTGTCAAACACCATGGACACGGAAATTGGTTAGCCAATGTGTCAAACACCATGAACATGGAAATTGATTGGCAATGTGTCAAACACCATGAACACGGAGATTGGTTAGCCAATGTGTCAAACACCATGAACACGGTGATGTGTTAGCCAATGTGTCAAACACAATGAAAAAGGAGACTGATTAGCAATGTGTCAAACACCATGAACATGAAGTTTGGTTAGCCAATGTGTCAAACACCATGAACATGGTGATGGGTAAGCCAATGTGTCAAACACCATGAACACGGAAATGTAGCCAATGTGTCAAACACCATGAACACGGAGACTGATTAGCAATGTGCCAAACACCATGAACACGGAGATTGGTTAGCCGATGTGTCAAACACCATGAACACGGAGATTGGTTAGCCAATGTGTCAAACACCATGAACACGGTGATTGGTTAGCCAATGTGTCAAACACCATGAACACGGAGACTGATTAGCAATGAGTCAAACACCATGAACACGGAGATTGGTTAGCCAACGTGTCAAACACCATGAACACGCGTACGGTGATTGGTTAGCCAATGCGTCAAACACCACGAACATGATGATTGGTTAGCCAATGTGTCAAACACCATGAACATGGTGATGGGTTAGCCAATGTGTCAAACACCATGAACATGGTGATGGGTTAGCAAATGTGTCAAACACCATGAACACGGAAATGGGTTAGCCAATGTGTCAAACACCATGAACACGGTGATTGGTTAGCCAATGTGTCAAACACCATGAACACGGAGACTGATTAGCAATGTGCCAAACACCATGAACACGGAGATTGGTTAGCCAATGTGTCAAACACCATGAACACGGAGATTGGTTAGCCAATGTGTCAAACACCATGGACACGGAAATTGGTAAGCCAATGTGTCAAACACCATGAACACGGAGATTGATTGGCAATGTGTCAAACACCATGAACACGGAGATTGGTTAGCCAATGTGTCAAACACCATGAACACGGTGATTGGTTAGCCAATGTGTCAAACACCATGAACACGGAGACTGATTAGCAATGTGTCAAACACCATGAACACGGAAATTGGTTAGCCAATGTGTCAAACACCATGAACACGGTGATTGGTTAGCCAATGTGTCAAACACCACTAACATGGTGATTGGTTAGCCAATGTGTCAAACACCATGAACATGGTGATGGGTTAGCCAATGTGGCAAACACAATGAAAAAGGAGACTGATTAGCAATGTGTCAAACACCATGAACATGAAGATTGGTTAGCCAATGTGTCAAACACCATGAACATGGTGATGGGTAAGCCAATGTGTCAAACACCATGAACACGGAAATGGGTTAGCCAATGTGTCAAACACTATGAACACGGAGACTGATTAGGAATGTGCCAAACACCATGAACACGGAGATTGGTTAGCCAATGTGTCAAACACCATGAACACGGAGATTGGTTAGCCAATGTGTCATACACCATGAACACGGTGATTGGTTAGCCAATGTGTCAAACACCATGAACACGGAGACTGATTAGCAATGTGTCAAACACCATGAACACGGAGATTGGTTAGCCAACGTGTCAAACACCATGAACACGCGTACGGTGATTGGTTAGCCAATGCGTCAAACACCACGAACATGATGATTGGTTAGCCAATGTGTCAAACACCATGAACATGGTGATGGGTTAGCCAATGTGTCAAACACCATGGACACGGAAATTGGTAAGCCAATGTGTCAAACACCATGGACACGGAAATTGGTAAGCCAATGTGTCAAACACCATGAACACGGAGATTGATTGGCAATGTGTCAAACACCATGAACACGGAGATTGGTTAGCCAATGTGTCAAACACCATGAACACGGAGACTGATTAGCAATGTGTCAAACACCATGAACACGGAGATTGGTTAGCCAATGTGTCAAACACCATGAACACGGTGATTGGTTAGCCAATGTGTCAAACACCATGAACACGGAGACTGATTAGCAATGTGCAAAACACCATGAACACGGAGATTGGTTAGCCAATGTGTCAAACACCATGAACACGGTGATTGTTTAGCCAATGTGTCAAACACCATGAACGCGGAGACTGATTAGCAATGTGTCAAACACCATGAACACGGAGATTGGTTAGCCAACGTGTCAAACTCCATGAACACGGTGATTGGTTAGCCAATGCCTCAAACACCACGAACATGATGGTTGGTTAGCCAATGTGTCAAACACCATGAACACGGTGATTGGTTAGCCAATGCCTCAAACACCACGAAAATGATGGTTGGTTAGCCAATGTGTCAAACACCATGAACATGGTGATGGGTTAGCCAATGTGTCAAACACCATGAACATGGTGATGGGTTAGCCAATGTGTCAAACACCATGAACACGGAGATTGATTAGCAATGTGTCAAACACCATGAACACGGAGATTGGTTAGCCAATGTGTCAAACACCATAAACACGGTGATTGGTTAGCCAATGTGTAAAACACCATGAACACGGTGATTGGTTAGCCAATGTGTCAAACACCACGAACACGGTGATTGGTTAGCCAATGTGTCAAACACCATGAACATGGTGATGGGTTAGCCAATGTGTCAAACACAATGAAAACGGAGACTGATTAGCAATGTGTCAAACACCATGAACATGGAGATTGGTTAGCCAATGTGTCAAACACCATGATCACGGTGATTGGTTAGCCAATATGTCAAACACCATGAACACGGTTATTGGTTAGATAATGTGTCATACACCATGGACACGGAGATTGGTTAGCCAATGTGTCAAACACCATGAACACGGTGATGGGTTAGCCAATGTGTCAAACACAATGAAAAAGGAGACTGATTAGCAATGTGTCAAACACCATGAACATGAAGATTGATTAGCAATGTGTCAAACACCATGAACACGGAGATTGGTTAGCCAATGTGTCAAACACCATAAACACGGTGATTGGTTAGCCAATGTGTCAAACACCATGAACACGGTGATTGGTTAGCCAATGTGTCAAACACCACGAACACGGTGATTGGTTAGCCAATGTGTCAAACACCATGAACATGGTGATGGGTTAGCCAATGTGTCAAACACAATGAAAACGGAGACTGATTAGCAATGTGTCAAACACCATGAACATGGAGATTGGTTAGCCAATGTGTCAAAAACCATGAACATGGTGATGGGTTAGCCAATGTGTCAAACACCATGAACATGGTGATGGGTTAGCAAATGTGTCAAACACGATGAACACGGAGATTGATTAGCAATGTGTCAAACACCATGAACACGGAGATTGGTTAGCCAATGTGTCAACACCATGAACACGGTGATTGGTTAGCCAATGTGTCAAACACCACGAACATGGTGATTGGTTAGCCAATGTGTCAAACACCATGAACATGGTGATGGGTTAGCCAATGTGTCAAACACCATGAACATGGTGATTGGTTAGCCAATGTGCCAAACACCATGAACACGGAGATTGGTTAGCCCATGTGTCAAACACCATGAACATGGTGATTGGTTAGCCAATGTGTCAAACACCACGAACACGGTGATTGGTTAGCCAATGTGTCAACCACCACGAACACGGTGATTGGTTAGCCAATGTGTCAAACACCATGAACGCGGTGATTAGTTAGCCAATGTGTCAAACACAATGAAAACGGAGACCGATTAGCAATGTGTCAAACACCATGAACATGGAGATTGGTTAGTCAATATGTCAAACACCAAGAAAACGGTGATTGGTTAGCCAATGTGTCAAACACCATGAACACGGTGATTGGTTAGCCAATATGTCAAACACCATGAACACGGTTATTGGTTAGATGTGTCAAACACCATGGACACGGAGATTGGTTAGCCAATGTGTCAAACACCATGAACACGGAGACTGATTAGCAATGTGTCAAACACCATGGACACGGAAATTTGTTAGCCAATGTGTCAAACACCATGAACACGGTGATTGGTTAGCCAATGTGTCAAACACCATGAACACGGAGACTGATTAGCAATGTGCCAAACACCATGAACACGGAGATTGGTTAGCCAATGTGTCAAACACCATGAACATGGTGATTGGTTAGCCAATGTGCCAAACACCATGAACACGGAGATTGGTTAGCCAATGTGTCAAACACCACGAACACGGTGATTGGTTAGCCAATGTGTCAAACACCATGAACGCGGTGATTAGTTAGCCAATGTGTCAAACACAATGAAAACGGAGACCGATTAGCAATGTGTCAAACACCATGAACATGGAGATTGGTTAGTCAATATGTCAAACACCAAGAACACGGAGATTGGTTAGCCAATGTGTCAAACACCATGAACATGGTGATTGGTTAGCCAACGTGCCAAACACCATGAACACGGAGATTGGTTAGCCAATGTGTCAAACACCACGAACACGGTGATTGGTTAGCCAATGTGTCAAACACCATGAACGCGGTGATTAGTTAGCCAATGTGTCAAACACAATGAAAACGGAGACCGATTAGCAATGTGTCAAACACCATGAACATGGAGATTGGTTAGCCAATGTGTCAAACACCATGATCACGGTGATTGGTTAGCCAATATGTCAAACACCATGAACACGGTTATTGGTTAGATAATGTGTCATACACCATGGACACGGAGATTGGTTAGCCAATGTGTCAAACACCATAAACACGATTATTGGTTAGCCAATATGTCAACTACTATGAACACGTTGATTGGTTAGGCAATGTGTCAACCACTACGAACATGGTGATTGGTTAGCCAATATGTCAACCACTATGAACACAGTGATTGGTTAGCCAATGTATCAACCACCATGAATACGGCGATGGGTTAGCCAATGTGTGAAATACCACGAGCACGGTGATTGGTTAGCCAATTGTGTTAAACACCGTACCATGAACGCAGTGATTTGTTAGCCAATGTGTCAAATATCATGAACACTGATACTGATTAGCAATGTGTCAAACACCACGAACACGGAGATTGGTTAGCCAATTGTGTTAAACACCGTACCACGAACACAGTGATTGGTTAGCCAATGTGTCAAACACCATGAACACGGTGATTGGTTAGCCAATGTGTCAAACACTATGAACACGGTGATTGATTTGACATTTACCACTGGTTTCTATGATAAAAAGGTTTCGTCATTTACCAAATTTTATTTGGGTATACATGGTAAGACATTTATATGTAATTAGAAGATGAGTATACTTGCAGTTGTCTCGAATTATCGAGAAATTCCGACGATACGGAATATTACAACGTTTTGGAAACAAAAGAACCTAAGTATTTATTTGGTCTAATGTCTACTAAAGACCTTAAAGTTGTGTCCCAACTTGGCAAACATGTCAAACGGCACTCCCAGAACAAAGCACCCCTTATACTATGTGTTGAAATGACGTTTAACTACAAAGTGTGATATATGAAAAGTAGATATCCTGCTCCGCCATAATTGTTATGCAACAGTTTCTACATTTCTTTGTATTTTTCAACGATCTGAGTCACAGATTGAAATATTTGAAAACAAAATATGATACCAATTATGCTGTTTCATTTTGCAAATTGGTAACAACAGTTGAATTTGGCGCTCATAGGTTTTAGGTCTTATATTGGATGAATTCAGAATACCCATTCGGTCCCGCTGTTGAACATCGATACATCGGCGACTTTGAACATAGGTAAAGAAAGGGATGTTTCTGTTGCCAGGCGTAGTATCCACACTTCGTTAACTAAGTGAAAACAGAAGGTGTTTTTTTTAATTATATACACTTATTTTCTGTTTGCCCAAACTCAATTTTATAGCGCTATTAAACATGGAGATCAAAGTCCACCTTTTAAAATAAGTCTGTGTACGTTGACGTCTATCTTCACTTCAAGATGCCGGGTCGGACCCATGACAAGATGGTATTTTCAACACTCATTACAACATTCACCTTTCGTACAATCGAGTGATATTTTAGAAAGCCAACAAATAACAGGCCATGCGGTTGAGTAGACGAAGACTTAGCAACTAGACGTACGGTTCAACAATGGAAATCCAACAAGCTTTCTCGGCTGCGTGTTCCAATGAAACATGGCCGATCATGCGTGATGTCAACGCAACTGACTCAGATTCATGGGATATTTTACATCAAAACTGTCACCCAGAATGGCCAGTTTCGGTTTGTGAGTTTGCTAATATATGTGGACTAATCAGCACAGCGATATGGTTTGTTGTTCTATTCCCACAAATTGTGAAAAACTGGAAGCGGAAATCGGTGGTTGGACTCAGTGTGCTATGGGCAACGGCAAATTTCTCTGCGTCTCTAATCAATGTATTCTTTGTGTTTCGTATTGGAGAATTACCAGCGTACGTGAAGGTCTCCGCCATTTATATGCCTACACTTCAACTACTGATGTTGATTCAATTTTGGATTTACGACACGAATCAGAATCAGGGACGAAGGTGGTTATATTTACTGGTGTGCCTAGCTGCTTGGTCATTGATCATTGTACTCGAAGTAGTCGTCGGTATTTACCAAGAAATGGAGTGGTGTGCAATTGTATTATGGTCAATTCAAACATTTCCCCAGGTCAGTTGCATCGATCGAGCAATAATTCATTACCATGTACAGCATGAAATTGACACAAATGATTACCGCAAAAGTACATGAGTGGTCGTAGGCTAAGTGACGCGTATATATGGTCCCGGCCAAAAGTGCGAATTAACAACCATACACACATTATAACGACATTTATTACCATGACGAACGGAAGAAAAAAAAAAGCATCCCCCTCACCCCAGGACTAGCTAATCATACAAGGACGAGCTAAAACAAACAAAAACAAACAAATCGCATCTTATGGCAAATTTGTCTACACCAATGGAAAAAAGTACAAACACATTTCTGCAAATATTTCTAAAAGTAAATAGGAAAGCAAGTAATTTGGCAAGCCTTCTAAAGTTGGGAAGATATCCTCTCCGAGCAACAAGCTTAACATATCTGATGAAATTGGATCAACAAATAAATAATTCTAACCCAAATTCGCTAGTACATGAAGCTTACAATCTTGGAATACATCTTGATAAAAAAGGAAAAAACAACTGGGTAAACTCCAAAAATCCAAATTATAGAGCTGCTATGACAAAACTCAGAATAAGTGCTCATACCCTTCAAATTGAAAGGAGCAGATATAATAACATTTTAGCGGAGGACCGAATTTGCCCAGTTCGTGACAAACAGGAAATTGAAAACGAAAAACATTTTTTTCTCAATTGTAATCTATACAAGAAGGAACGAGAAATCATGATCAACAATATTAAATACAATAAATGCAACTTGGGGACGGATGACGAACACTTACAGATATACTAAAAAGTAAAAATGACAAAACAATCATTGAGTTAGGAAAATTCATTCACACTTTCAAATTATTATTATTATTATTATTATTATTATTATTATTATTATTATTACAATTCACATAAAGATACGATAGTTTCCAGCTTCTTTTGAATACGTGTATTTTCCCTGTACTTCTACCCGAACTCGCAATAGCACAGTGGTCGTATCTCGAAATATGAAACCAGTATTCGAACTCTACCCTTAGCCAAATCCGGTCAATGGTCGAGGAAGTAGCCCAAATGCCTCCCAAATTTCAGTTGTTGCAATGTGTGGTAAATGATTAAACTATAATATTTGCAATCTAGGTCACACGATCAAATGTTGTATTATCTGTGTTTGTAGTTAATTGGGCATTATTCCTTTAAGAAATGTTCAAAACATGCAATCAAATTTACATGATATTAAACAGACGAACGCTAAGCGATGCTCACATCGTGACGTCACATGAGCTGATGTTCTTATCTGTGAGTCTTTCTTCTTCCGCCGTTTTTCTGTCATCCTAGAACTTGAACACCGTTGCCCGTAGACACATCAAACTTTTAAACAAATGGTGCGCCTAAATTTCAGAATTTTGATTGGTCGACTGGTTTGACAGCCGTCTTTTATTTAAGTGACTATTTTGAACCCTTTCACGGGAATTAGGGATTATTCTGAATTTGTTGTAGTGGCATTATTAACATATATGCCATCTATTTTACGCATACAAAAGTTATCGATTACGAATTTTTTCCGTGATGTTTCCCCCCCCCAAAATGGCAAAAAAACTTCGTCTTCAGAACCACCGCACACAGTGATCTGATATTTGTGAACCTCGTTCCGATTGGTCACGTGGTTTGACTCTGACTGCCATCTTTGATTTCTTTTAAACAAAATCAATTGATGTCACGTTTATCTAACTATTTTGAAATGTGTTGCATCTTTATACTGGACTCTTCAGACAACAAACAAATAATTCAGAATAGCCACGTGATTTCTTACTTCACTTGGAAACGGAATAGTATTAGTAATGTGTGTCGTTTATGATGTTTTCAGGTTATACTAAATATGCAACGACAATCGACTAGTGGACAATCAACTTTATCAGTCTGCATTTCATTAGTGGGAAAAACAACGGATTTTCTATCAAGTTACTTATTAACAAGACCACTGCAATTCGTTATCATGGCTTACTTCTCGAGTTCAATGGCGTACATTAATGGTATGCAAGTCGTATGGTATTGGAGGAATCGTCATACTACGAATGAATTACCCTCTCCTGTGTATGGTGGAAAGAACTCACGTGATGACGAACGCGGTTATGCTGATTTCACAACTGATGATGAGGTGTGTATAAAATAATCTTACCTTCGTTTTGTAAGTCAGCATGAAGTACGTAACATATCCAGCATAGAGGTTTTGGTCACACTAAATGCGTGTTTGATGTAGTAAAACAGATTTTAGAAGAAAATAACAAACAAATCAACAATTTTCCCCACAATGATTATAAATAGACTAACCGGAAAATATCTGTGATCAAATTAAATTATCTTAAGAAAAGGCGAAGTAAACGATATAACATTTCTTGTGTCTGTACTTGTGTGTGTTATTATTATGTAATAAGCATAGTGTCAGTGTTCTTGTGTATGACCCACACCCAGCTTAGCTTACACAACAAGCGATCCGACAGACCCGCGCTGATCATACAGCTAACTGGAACTTGATATCGGTGTTTGGCTTTTGGGCTATTCACTTAATTCTATGATTTTGTTTTCAGATTAGAGCATATATATTCGTAAGTTGATCAATATGTAAATATTGCAGATGTGACCAACCTGCTTTAATTTGAGTATGCAATTGGTATGAGAACACTGTCCACAAATTCCGAAGGGCAAAACCCACGCACACGTGAACTGATTCACGTATTGCGTAACAAATCTTCGAGTTGTTTTACAGTATTTTCGAAAGTAGGGCTATGACTCCCTTTACGAATCCTGTACAATATAGTTTTCAAGCCTTCAAAAGTTAAGAAATGTTATAAAATATACATCTATAAGTGGTTGGGCGGTGGGTTTCAAGTCAGATAAAACCCTCCTGCCCAGACCTTTCTGAGAATATCATATAAAGCCTTTCTACACTAACATGTCCAAGTCTGTGACCGTTTATTATGTGTCAGACTTTACATGTCAGAAGAGTTCTCGTAGTCGCACTTTATCCTATTCCAGTAGCATATATATGATTGGTGTTTAGTAACACATGGTGAAAATTAACTTAAAGCGGGAGGGTCGTCACCTGCGCACGCGCGGGAATTGAGTCCCAGGCGACGATAACAACACACGCTAAAAACGCAAAGGCTCGTGAGTAGACGCTCGTTTGTAAACAATGACAGCTATGGCCATCTAACGCATGCGCAGGTGAAGACTCCCCCGCTTTAACTGCTTAAATTCTCACCACAAGTAATATTTCTCGTCACTGAAAGGAAATAATAATATCTTAGCACACACACTGCGTGAACGTTTTTTTTTTAGTTCACAATGCAGGTCAATGACTCACGCTGACCTAACTATACGTGAATGAGATAACGAATGCACAGTTTGTTTACATTGCATTTGCAGTCCTGCTGTTTTTGCATGAAATTATTTTGTAATTAAACCCTATAATTAGACATGAACATAGTGACACATTGTTTTGACATACTCAACCATTTCCCATTCATTTGCCTTGTCTACATTTATTCTATGTCTGGTGCAGCCAACGAGCAATAAATTGAAATAGTCAATTCTCTGGGACAACATTTATTTTATGGGCCTTTTAAAGTATGCTAATTAATATAAAGGAAAGAGGGGAAATTAAAAGCTGTTCATAAGCTACCCTCCACCTGAAAAATTCATCTTTCCCCCGCCCTCATTAAAAAAAACACTTTTTTTGACTACTCCTCTACCGCCAACTCGACTTTCTAGCCCCTTTGCTGACCAAATTCATCTTTCCCCTCCACTCATTAAAAAAAAACACTGCCACATTTAGCAGATTTTATTTCCCTCAATGCGTTTTTTTATTATACCCTGCCCTATTAAAATGATGTTTTGCCCACCCTGAGATATTTTTATGTAAGTACTACCCCACCCATCCTTGCATTTTTTTAAGAAATCTGTTCTGCCAACTGGGGGTAATGAAATTTCCCTCCCCCTACAAAAAATAGAAAAAATCCCCTGCCCTCAACAAAAATCCCTTGGAACAGCTTTTCCGATGAACAGCTCCATTGGCTGCACCTGCTATGTGTGTTCAACAAAACAAGCGCGGGCTCAACACGTTTTGACAATAATGTATACCAATCTCTTTATTCATTGTAGACCGAGAACGTGCCTTCCGAACTGGAGATACCAGAAGATTACAGTGTTGACAACAATCCACCAGTGACGCCAAGTTTGAAAATAGAGAGAGTCTTATGTGCCATACCACTCCGAATTTTATTCGCGATTTTCATCTCAGTTACGTTGCTGGGTTATTCAGTAGGACTGATTTGGAACACGCAATCCTTCATTGCTCTCATTGCCCCTATTGGTATAGTGGCGGTCATGTTGGCGTCGTACGTGCATCGAAAAAAAGTCATGGGCTATTAGAATTCGATCAAAGTTTTCGAGACCAAATGGCCGCTGGTCGGTCAAAGGTCAACCATATGAAAAAAAAATTATGTGTATACCTATCCCATCAGTGTCTTGAAACACTAAATGTGACAATTGCCTCGCTTCCGGAGCTGATTTTGATGGTAAAACCCACTTTAAATATGCCACACCTGGCACATATTACCCGACCGGGAAATGGGTTGTCAACTTGAAATAGATTCACTAGTCCAGGCGATGGGTGCGAACATTGCTCAGATGATGATAAAAGCATGAAAATTAGCACACATGTACGTCACATCATTCTAAACATTTTGAGAGGTGGAGCCAATGCAAACTGTAAATAACATAGCAATGGTTGCTATGCAACATATTCCCCATAGCAACCGACATGTAAGATACCTGCAGACCATTTTTACGAACAATTTTAATGTTTTTTTTATATCTGCACCTTTGATCTTCAAACTAGCATCATCCTAGAGCAAGTGTATACACATAGCAACAGTTACTAGGCAACATATTTTCCTTAGCAACCAAGCATATTTGATGTTTGCTGATTTAAACAATTCCATGTATTTCAATATATATAGCTTTAGTATTATATCTTCACTCTGGGGCAAAAGTAAACTGCACATGGTTTTATAATGGTTGCTAGACAACGCATTTACCTGATTATATCACCATGTTGGCTTTTTTAACCCATCAATTGTTGTTGGCCTATTTTTATAGAACAATTACATAAATAGGTAAGGCATGCTCCTGATGGTTTTTATTGAATCATAATCCATTTATTTTAGTGATCTTTTCAAGGCTGGAGATGTAGTTACTTATTGGTGGTGGAAGATAGATGTCTTCAATTAATCTACTGATGCATGCTCAGAAATGGCGAGCCCCTCACAAACTACTACCCAGACAAGTGACTGGTCGAAATGCATTGTTTGTCAACTAGACAGCAAAGAATCATTGACATGTCCCACAGATGCAGGCTATAAGACAATTGCTGAAAACATCAGTCAATTTAATGAACTTCAGTACATGCCTGCACAAATAGATGCTACACGTTTGGACAATGGGAATGGTGTAGAATCCACATTTAAGGAACATAATGCAAAGTGGCACAAATCCTGTTATTTGAAGTTTGGCAAAAGTAAATTGGAACGTGCCAAAGAGCGAAAGCGAAAGTCTAATGAAGAGCCAACAACCTCGGCAAAACGGATTTTCACACGCAGCATTAGTGGAGAATCAGATACCACCCATGTGCAGAGCAAAACCCCAGTGTGTTTCTTCTGTTGCAAAGCAAAAACTGTGAAGGAAAAACTTCACGAAGTCTGCACATTAAAGTTAGATTACCGTGTAAGGAAGTGTGCACAAGAGATCCAAGACGAGGCCCTTCTGGCTAAATTAGGTGCAGTAGACCTTACCGCGCTTGAAGCAAAATACCATGCAAGATGCCTCACCAATTTGTACAACAGAGCACGTGGAAAGGTCTCACAAATTTCATGTGTATCAAGTGACTAAACATGTAAAGGTATCGCGTTAGCAGAGCTGATATCCTACATAGAGGAAAGGAGACAAGACAAAGACATAAAGGTGTTCAAACTTGCAGATCTTACTAAGCTGTACACTGATAGACTAGATCAGCTTGGTGTGAATGTTCCTACACGAATAAACAGTAAGCACCTTAAAGACAAAATTCTAATGCATCTCCCAAGTGTAAAAGCCTACAGGGAAGGAAGAGATGTGTTCATGGCTTATGAGGATGATGTAGGAATCCTCCTACGTCAAGACTACCAGACTGATCCAGATGAACAGAGTGTCAATATGACCCAAATTGCAGACTCGATCCGACGTGACATTTTAACACAGAAGGTAACATTCTCAGGGTCATTTGACGAAAATAGTCAGGTTGAATCAGTGCCTCAGTCACTTATGTCACTTGTCAGCCTGCTCATCAATGGATCAAATATTACGGATCAGACATGCAACAAGAACCTCAATCAACCAGTGCTTACCATCGCTCAGCTGTTAGTTTTCAACTGCATCAAGAGGCGCAGAGAGTATGGTAAAGTACAACATGTCTATCACGGCAAAGATCGGGAGACGCCACTACCCGTCTATATGGGACTGAAGGCCCATGCATTAACGCGAGAACGACAGTTGGTTGATTGTCTTTATGCTCTTGGTGTGTCAGCCTCATATGATTGAATCATGGATATAGTCACATCATTGGGAAATAATTTCTGTGAGTATTATGACCAGATTGGCACAGTCTGTCCTCCCCAGATCCAGAAGGGTCAGTTAATCACTGTAGCCGCTGACAATATAGACCACAATCCAAGTTCAGCTACCTCCACTGGTTCATTTCACTGTACAAGCTTGTCCTTGTTCCAAAACATTACTACCGAGAGTCAAAGTGGTGATAACTACCGTGGTTTTACCCATTCAATAAAACCTTTGAAGGCACAGAGGAAGGTAATGGACTTACCCATGGCATATTGTGACATAATACCGACAGGTCTGCCATCAGGTGATGTCTATGTTCCACTAACTTCTAGTAACCTGACATCTTCCTGCGATAAACTGAGTGAAGAGATGGAAAAAGAATACAACTGGCTGAATCATGTTACAAATGAGAAGATGCATGCAGTTGAAATATCCTGCGAGTCTAACATATCTTGGGTCGCATACCATGCCAGTCGAATGGCAGAATCAAACCTTTTACCATTGACCAATACCGTGCTGCCTATGTTTGCTGAGGAGGCCAGCTCCCCATCAATGCTGCGTCACTGCTTTGATGTTATTCAGGCAGCTGTACACTTTGTCAACCCTGGCCAGATTCCAGTAATTTGTGTTGATCAGCCTCTGTTCACAAAACTGAAACAACTACAATGGTCCATGGACAACCAGTATGGAGAGGACAAGTTTGTAATTCTTCTTGGTGGACTCCACACGGAGGTATGTTGCTACAAAGTACTGGGTCATTGGCTGGAAGGGAGTGGATGGGTTGAAGCTCTTCAAGAGGCAGAACTTGCCACTCGTGGAATTGCAGAATCTTTCCTCAAGGCATCCCATGTCACTCGGACCCGGCATGCCCATCAAGTAACTGCAAGCACACTGTATATTCTCCTGAAGAATGCATATGATATGCATGCCACCAGCATAGAAGGCCTTGCAGAGAGTTTCAGCATGTGGTGCACACGTTGGAAGACTGACAGTCCACAATTCCTGTACTGGTACACAAACCTTGAGTTGGAACTGCTTGCCTTGGCATTTGTGCGTTCATTGCGTACTGGTGACTAAATTGACACCTTGGTTCTTCAGTCTCAACCACAACCATTACGCCCACTGGATGTCAGTTCACGTGAGAGATATGTGTAGCCTGGATGACACCATGATGTTGCCCGCGAATTTCAGCACGACAAGTTCATCATGGCCAAGTCCTTGAGAAAATTCTTCCTCATCGCAATTGATCATGGCCATGAGCAAAATTATGGTGTGATGAAGGGTGAAGGGGGAGTCATTGAACTGACACAGGATGCCCATGCTCTTTTACGATGGGCAGTAGCAGGGCCAGAACTTGTCCATGTCATATCTGAATTGGAATCATTCATGGTAGAGAAACGAGAGAGTCCCAGCCAGAGAAACCATCATGAGCAAACTGATGCTACCCAGAAAAAATTTGCTACACAGGTTGATACACTGGTCAGAATAATTGAGGGTATGGGGAGTCCGTTTGAAGAAGAAAGCCAAGATCTTCTGAGACTGCATTCAAAGGACATCATGGACAAGCAGTCAATCGAGTGCCTCACTACAATACAATCAAAGGGTCAAGAACAGTATGGAACATTTGTAGACGAGCGTCTCCGGACTAACATCAAACCAATAACAGCAACCATCACCAGGAACAAAGTAGTACTGTTCAACGAGCAAGCACACAAGTCAAAGAAAGCAGGGATACATGTCAATCTTCTCAAAAGCGAATTATCCCTTTTTGCAAGACTGTATGTTGCATGCCAGACAAGAGATGGTGATTTGGACAATTTCTTTAGCCATGAAAATCATCATTTTCCACCATCCCTTTCTTCATATGGACAATTACGTTTGGGGAAAAAGTCAGATCTCATTGGCTGTCTTGAACAACATATCCAGTCTCCATGTAATTCAAGGCCAGATATGGATGTGAGCATCATGGATGGTGCTGTCCTCGTGAACATTCTTAGACCTGGAGGATGCAAGACATTTGGTGACTACGCTGCAAATGTATTTGTTCCACACATCACAAGAGAACAGAACAAGGCTCAACGAGTAGATATTGTGTGGGATCGATACTTTGACAACAGTCTAAAAGCACAGACCAGGGAAAAGCGTACTATGGGTCCTAGTCAACGTAGGCGCGTTGAAGTGTCAAGCCCCATACCGAAGAACTGGCAGCAGTTTCTCCGAGTGAATAGCAACAAGATAGAATTGTTCAGCCTTCTTAACAATGAACTGATATCAAGTGCATCAGCAGAGAACCCTCTTGTTGTCACTGATGGCGCTAATGTACTCTGTATACCTGCACAAGACACATCCAGCATTACTCCCTGCAATCATGAAGAAGCAGATTCCAGAATCATGGTACATGATGCTGTCAGACAGGGCTTTCACAAGATCCTTGTTCGGACAGTAGACACTGATGTAGTTGTTTTAGCAGTAGCGACTGTCCAGCAGCTAAGAAGGATAGACCTCTGGATTGCATTTGGAACTGACAAGAACTTTCACTACATCCCAGCACATGAGATTAGTACCTCCCTTGGCCCACACAAATCTTTGGTACTTCCGGTGTTCCATGCTTTCACCGGCTGCGACACTGTGTCCCAATTTGCCCAAGTTGGAAAGTAGACTGCATGGAAAGTGTGGGAGACGCATGATGAACTCACTGGAGCCTTCTATGAACTGCACAGTGCACCAGAACAAACATCTGAAGAGACTGACAGATATCACGACTTAGATCAAAACCTTACAAGCACACTGATACAGTCAATATGCAAAGCAAGAAAGGCCCCCAAACGTTTCAAAAAAATACATATAAATAAAAAATTTCCGGGATCATTATTTGCTACAAGTAATCCGTAGTACAACGAAGTGTATCAACGATATAATTCGCCTTTTTTTATTTTAATATTGGATGCAACCATTATCTTATAGAGGGATCACAGGTCATAGCTTGAGGGGAGTTAACACCCTTAATTTTAAAAATGCCTTGATCAATACGAGTCTAAATTACATGGTAACATTATTTTGCTTTTTACGAGGACCAATAAATGTTTTTGAGAGGGATAATTGAAAACTTTATCACAACAGCAACACTGCACACAACAGCGGCTTGCTGCAGTATGAAGATCACATTCCTGTCAAATTAGTGGTTCATGCTTATTTGGAACCGACGTAACAGGTCAATTCCATCACGCCCTCTTAGATTCAAACTTCCATCCAATCAGAAACTTCCAAATGAAGAAGATTGCCGCAAATGCTAGAGGGCGCTATAACCAACCATTTGACTTTATATACAAAATATAACATACGAGTATCATTAAGACGTGAATACATCTAAATTGTCGTAAATGACGTAATTATAAGTTGTCAGTTATATCTGTTTGGATATAATCACTTGAACGGATCGGCACAATATTTTTCATTAAACAAATATTAATTCTCTTACCATTGTTATACCTAAATGACCTGGTGATAGTTTATCATGGATATTGAGACATTTTGGAGATGTTTTAATTATAATATCATGATGTTACTTTTCTGTTCAACATATATATATACACCCTTCACCCTTAGTATGGGGGGAGGGGCAAGGTGGATAGCTGGTACAGGTAACAGGAAATAAAAAGGCATTTTACGTTTTTACAGGAAAAAATCGACATCTCCAAATTTTCCCCACTGAAAGCCAGTTTAACTGCTAGCTTAATGGATTTTATTTATAGTAATAAAACGAAAGAATCGGTATTACACGCAGACTTGTCTTGCGTGGCATCTGGGTGCCGTCAGAACGTACACGCAGATCAACACGCAGACATCAGAGTTGTGGCTTCTGTGTGTCCGCACAACTCGCCCTCAGCTACGCTTTTGAGGTACCCGTACATACCTATCGCTTGCATCATTTGACTACAATAACATAACTTTGCACAATGTAGTAAAATTGTTTGTACATGTATTTACTTTTTAACTGAAATGAATCAAACATTAATAAATATTCCGTTTGTCACAACTATTTTTTTTCTACTTTTTGTAGCATGCTTCCAGGTGTAACAACCGACTGCTAAAAAATGACCGTGCGTAGTGAGGTGATTGACCACACAACTCCTTATCCCCGACTTGATCGCTATTATTGCGTGACCTGGGGTCAACAAACCGCGGAAGGTGGGACAGACTTTGAACGTTCCAAACACACAGAATGTAGTGCACCGAACATCAATGTTTTCATCTCGCAACGTAAAAATGCCCTTCAAATAAAACCACCATCATTTTTCAACTAATTCGTACCAGCCTCTGAAAATGTGCACATTATTCTACCCAAGCAAGAAAAACAAACATGCTAATTATATTTGGCTATAGAGTATTATTTTCAAATTTTTTGCGGGTATTTTGAGAGTTAAAAAACTATGTCATTGTCATATTTACTCAGCAAAACACGCAAGTACCATCTTTATTTCAGTCCATTTCCTCGGAAAAATCGCCCTTTCAACTGGAAATCCACGTTTCTCAGCTGTCTTAAAGCGGGGGAGTCGTCATCTGCGCATGCGTCAGATGTCATTGTTTATAAACAAGCGTCTACCCATGAGCCTTTGCGTTTTTAGCGTGTGTTATCGTCGTTTGGTACTCAATTCCCGCGCGTGCGCAGGTGACGACCCTCCCGCTTTAAATAGTTCTTCTAGCTGCCCTCGTTTGTACCCACCGACACTCACTTCGCTATCTTTAAAGAACTGCTTCAAATATGCCGCTGACATATTTCGGGTTGCATGTCTACCTGTGTTCTTTTTATACTTTCGTCCAACCCTTGTCCGTTGCTTGGTAGTCTACGCATGCGCAAACTGAATTACATCGCGCTGATGGTAATTCGGGAATTAAGGTAGAAGCCTACTCATAATTTTTGACAAAATTGGTCATAAATCGCATGACAATTAGTTTATTATGTACAATCATAAAGCTCATGTCCTATGGTACGATGACGTAGCATTATTTTGTGTGTTACAGTTAAGCTTTTTGAGAAACGTGTTCTAATATTGTTTGAAAATTGCTATTTTTAGAACAATTCCATAGAACGCAATGTTAAAGAAAAATTGCATTTTTTGCCACTTTTTAAAACCCAGGTTTTTTAAATAATTCAGAACAACAAAAAGTACCCTATCATTAACAATATATGATTTCACCAGGCTACAATTTGAGATATTGCATAATATATCTGTCATAGGAACCTATGGTAAAAACATTATAAATGGCGACTTTCCACTAAAATACAACCATCAATTTCTCGAAAATAAGGCCGGCCGGGTGACCCCCAAACTTTTTAAAGTCAATATCCTTCTCTTGCCTTGGAGTACAGTTTATTGCAAAATGAATAAATCCTGGGTATTTTCATTTATGAAGTAGGCTTCTACCTTAAAGGTTGCCTGTGATAGGGGTACTATAGCGTAATGCGCAAGACTTATGGGAAGGAGCTGCTGTGGAACTCCGTTGAAGAGCCAATGAAATGTGAACAAACCGCTCAACTTTGGTGTAATCCTGAGCAACCAAATGTTACATATATATGTTGCGTGTGTAAGGGTATTCTTGTAACAGTGTCCAGTAGATAGAGTCTCAACAGCTCAGCTAGCCTAAAGTACGTTTTTTTTAGGATGAACAGAGAAGCTGGTAGGGATAGTGAACACCGTGAATCAAACTGAGAGACTTTGTGCATTATGTACAGCAAACGACTACGACGACTACAGGTTCATTCACCCCGGGATTAGTAAATATATATATATGACTATATATATGAATTTTATTCAGTACAATGGCCTCAGGCCTATGGTACAATAAATCAAACAAAGAATAGAAAAATACATACAGAGGGATTCCTTTAAATAATTGTTGAATCTACTAGTCACAACTGGTTAAGTAGATTGACTCTGTGTTTAGAAGCGTAGAATACAAGTTTTGAAATTTGAAGTACAGATAAGTTGTCAAGCTGCTCTAAACTAAGAAATTTTTTGTAAGTCTGATTTGACAGATAAAATATAGGTAAATATTTTTTTCTAAGATTTACATAACGTGGACATACAAGGCAAAAATGGTATTCATCCTCAACTAACCCTAAATTACATAATTTACAGATTCTCATATTCCTCGGTATGTTTAGTTTACGATCAGATTCAACCCGAATGTTGTGGGATGATGTTCTAACCTGACATAGCGCAGAACGTAACTTGTTGTCTTTAATTAAATGCAAATATTTTTCACATCCAAAATCGATCTTAAAATCTCTGTATTTATCGAGTTTAGGATAATTGTTGAGATCTGTAAACCAAGCTTGTTTGTACATATCATGAACTCTTTGGGTGAATACAGACAAAAAGGAACAGTTATCTTCCATGCCTTGGTTTAACCAAACAAAACCAAAACCGTGCGAAAATAGTAGTTCTTTGACTTGGAAAGCCCAACATTTACGGTTGTTTTCCGCTTCTTTATACTGGAAAAGGTAACATTGGTAAACATAACGCTGTGTTTGCATTTTTAAAATTTTCAACCAAAATTTAATAATACGTATGTAACACAAATGGAATAGTGGTAGTCTGCCTAATTCTCCATAAATTACAGGATTTGCTGTGGTTGTAAGCAAATTTAAAATAAATTTACAAAACTTGCGATGTGTTTCCTCAATATTTACCCCTTTGTCAAAACCCCAAACTTCACTGCCATACATCAATATTGGTAAAATTTTACAGTCAAAAATCTTTAAATACATTTGTACATCAATATCACTGTATTTTGCTAGTATCTTTTTTAAAGCAAATATTGCTTTACTCGCCTGCTCGGCAATCACTTTTTGGGATCTAAACCAGCGACCATTATTCGAAAAAGTAATACCCAGATAACAAAAATAAGGCACAACCGGAAGTTGTTCACCATTGTAGTGCCATTTCTCATAATGCCTTAATTTGCCGGCATTTCTAAAAACTACAATTTTTGTTTTACTAACATTGACTTTGAGTTTCCATTTACCCGAATACTCTGATAAACCGTTCAGCAGTCTTTGTAAACCAACTGCATTCGAACTAAATAATATTAAATCGTCAGCAAATAGTAAGTAAAACAATTTAAGTAAACCAACATATACACCTGAAAATCTGTGCTCCAAATAGTCACCAAGGTCGTTTATAAACAAAGCAAACAGAAGAGGTGACAAAATAGAGCCTTGTTGAACCCCACATAGACATTTAACCGTTTCCGTCACCCCTTTTGGGCTTCGCACACGAGACTTTATATTGCTATACATGGATTGTACAATTTTGAAAAAGCGACCATGAAGACCATTTTTTAGCAATTTAAAGATTAACATATAATGATTAATATAGTCGAACGCTTTTTCAAAATCGACAAACACACAATAAAGTCTGCTCTTAAGAGTGAAATATCTATTTATGATGGTGTCTAATATAAACATATTATCTAGCGTGCTATACGACTTGCGAAATCCAGCTTGATTTTCGTTCAAAGGACAATTTCTTTCGACCCATTTGTTCAATCTGGTATACATTATAGAAGCAAATACTTTACCCAGCAGTGATAATAATGTAATTCCCCTATAGTTATTAACATTTTGAATGTCACCCTTTTTGTATAGCGGTACAATCAACCCCAATACCCACTCACTCGGAAAGTAACCAGCAGAATATAACTTATTGAATAATTTAACTAGTAAAACTGTAAATTCGGTGGGACATTTTTTTAACAATTCAACTGGAATGCCATCATACCCTGTAGCTTTACCCCTTTTCATGTCATGAATTACTTTGTTAACTTCCTCAAGTGTAATTTCGCTCCCAAGTTCGTCACAATTAATATGGTTACAATCTTGGTCACTTTCTTGAAAGTTAAAATTGTCCACAAACTGTTTAACCTCTTCGTAAAAAGGGTCCACATCAATTTCACCTTCATTATAACTGAACAGGTTTCGAAAATAACCAAACCATTCATCGTTAGAAATATTTAAAGAAGGGCTATTTTTATTTGTTTTTAGCAGGGACCAAAAGTTTTTTGAATTTGTTTGTTTGGATGCTTCCAGTAGTTTAAATTTCTCTCTCTCTTCAAATTGTTTTTTCTTTAGTGCCAATAATTTCCGATAACTGGCTTTTTTCTTTCTTAGGTTATCGAGCGAGTTATGTGTTCTGGTTCGTCTAAATTCATTCAGTGCTCTAGTTGCCATGGTTTTGCAACGGAACAATCCTGATCATACCAAACTGTTGAATTTTCATGCTGCCTTGGTCTCCCATTTTTGACCACATGTTTCATTTCAGCTGCGGCAGTGTATAAAAGATCAACAATACGAGTAATTGACTCATCCAAACTATTGCTACTTATCAAATCATAAATTGATTCCAACATGAAAGCAGCGAGTTCTCCGTTCCAAAAACGGTGAAAATTTTCGCTATATTTTTCATCCCAGGCTATTTTATAAATTATTGGATCATTACTTGTAACCGGTGCAACATTCGAAGCTACTATAGCATTGCGATTTTGTTTCACACTAAAAATTAAAGGTTGGTGATCTGACTCAATTCTGTCACCCACATGGAAATCTGTTAGATCTTTCATAACTGAGATATTACATAACAAATAATCCACAACACTACCACCTTGACCTTTTAAACACGTAAAGTAGCCGCTATTGTCTGCAAAACGTCCATTCATAATACGTAACCCAGATGATTTACTAGTACATAACTCTAAAAGGCGTTGGCCGTACCGGTTTGTCTCTGTGTCATGTGACCGTCTTGGTCGTAAAATATCATCACTCAAATATTCTTCATGACAGGGAACATGTACAGTATTTGCCTGGCTTAAATAATCTACTAGATTCGCAGATCTAGCATTAAAATCACCACAGACCAAACAATGGTAGTTGGGATACGTTTGGGAATATTTAGCGTATTCAATTTCAAGTACATCAAATAAATTAATATCAGAATATGAAGAAGAGCCCTCGGGAGATAATTATACAATACCAATTATAAGTAATAAATGATCATTAGTTTTCATTTTCACCCACATTATATCCGCAGACTTGCTATACAATTGATTTACTGACTGGAAACCATGCGTTTTGCATAACAATAGAATTCCACCAGAGTATCTGCCAAGGTAACAACATTTATAAAGAAATGGAAGATTTATAAGACGCCATCTTGGAATGACGCAACATTACATCGCTCCGTAAATTTTACATTTTCAAAGCGGTAACTTTGGAGGTCTACAACCCAGTTTATTTCTATTGATTGATGAACTATTGAAGATACTATTGTGAAAAAATGGCAGAAACACGACGAATTCGCCGCGAGCTACGCGATCCTGATTTCTTATACGACGACGATGAATTGAAACTGACAATGGAACAAAGAAAACAACAGACAAAGAAAAACGGGAAACGTAAGTTTTACGCAGTAGCAAAAGGTAGAACTACCGGTATTTACGACAGTTGGGATGAGTGTCACAAAAATATAGATGAATTCCCAAGTGCCCTTTTTAAAGGTTTCAAGTCAAGGGAAGATGCCGAGAGATTTTTAGCCGCGATCAGTCCTGTACTTACAAAGAAAAGAAATGAAGACTGCCAGAACCAAATTCAACAATGCGACAGTAACAGCGATCATTCAGAGACAGAACTGAAACGTTTTGATACTGAAATAGTTTCAAACAACGATGTCAGCCACAGTAGTAAGGTAAATAACGATAAAGACAACGAAAAAAACATATTTGCTCAAACTCTACACGACGTTGTCGAACTTACCCCTCCACGACGACAATGTATTTCTCCCCAGTCTATCATCGCTGAACATCTCAAAGCAGTTGACGAACAAAATAGAAACTATGATGAGAGTATACATCTTTTAGAAGATAAATTTACTGAGGTTGTAGACCAATGTAACGAAGGAAAACGTATAAATACGCAGACCATGAATGAAGTGAAAGAAACAATGGATTTGATGCGATCGAAAAATGCAAATATGGCAGCGGAAATCGATAAGCTGAACAAATCATTCACCATGGTCTACGAACTTATTGACAACAAAATGCTTGCACTACATACCGCCGTTGATAAAGAGATGAGGGATCTTTCTACCAAAGTAGAAGAAAGGATAAAAGAACAAGCTAGTCGCACAGAAGATAGAATGAAAAAAATATTTGAAGAGAGGTTGGTAGAAGTTGAAAGGAAATTAAACACAAAGGCTGACAACATCGACACTGAATACTTGACCGTACACGGTAAAGATAAAGAACCGGAACCACATGGTGAGTCCGACAAATCTTACACTGTTTCGATGGCCGATTCAGATTACGTTTCACCAAAACGTAAACACTTGGCCAGTAAACAACAAAGTCGTGGTGATTTTGTTTTAATTACATCCAACAGTTTTCCAGCCGAACTTGCGAATGAGACTGAAGAACAAAGTAATCTTACTAACATAGCCACCACCAGCGACACAGATAACCATATCGTAACTGAAGAACACAAAGACATCAATACCCCTAGCAACCAGGAAAATAAATCAAAGGACATATACCTAGAAAATAAGCCATTGAATAATAATAGCACAGAAGTAAAGAAACTACTCATTGGTGACTCGTTAACTCGTGACATTTCAATTCGCCGTTTTTTTCCCCGCACACAGGCTGACCATCTACGCATATCTACTCTGAGAAAGGCTAGCCATGATTTAAACAAAGTACAATCGACTACGGTAGATGAAATTATAATACACCTAGGTACTAATGACTTGAAAGACGGTACATCGCCTGAAAATTGCCGTAATTTCGTCATGGAAATAATCAAAATAGTCAACACAAATTTGCCAAACGCCAAGATTATTTTTTCGGAAATATTACACCGCCAGGACAACAACACTATTCTGAATAGGAAAATTGCACACTTCAATTCACTACTCAAAGAGATTCACGCTATAACTGTTATTGAACACGACGTTCTCTCAAAGTCGCGTAATTTGTATGAAGAAGATGGCGTACACATTAACAGCAGCGGAGTCGCTCGTCTAGTTCGTGACATAAGACTTGTGATTCGCCCGAGAAAGATACAGAAGTATCACGTTGCTAAATCTCATGACAACACTACCAAGACGAAGTATGATAGATTTAATGGGAATAGTCCAAACCGGTATCGGGAAAACCTTGGAAGACCCGGGTAAAGACAGCAGAGAAACCATAATGAAGGACGCCCTCAACCAACACTTCCAAGAAAGTCTGGTCTTAGCAACTCGTGGAATAACATGCCTATAGAAAATAACGACAACCCAGCCTTGTTCTCACAGTTCCTGAAATTCATGAACTTTATGAACTCATTTTGAATATAAAACAGGTACTTCACCGTTTTACAAAGCAAATTTTGAATTTTAATTTCCGTTTTACATCCAAAGTTACCGTTGAAAACGTTTGATTAGTAATTGTTGTCTTTCCACTCTTGCAATCATACAAGGGTGTACTTTCAACAGAACCGTTTTTGTTTTGTTTTTCTTTTCTTTTCATAATAGTACACAAGTACTGTTGGTAACTGACTGTGTAGTTATAATAGTTTTTATTTTTTTTATGCATTTGATTGCACTTTAGTTTTTTATTGACTGCTACGACAAGTTCACATACTCTTGTGTCCTTAGCGGTTTTTTTTATTAGTATTTTCTAGTTTTGTTGATATCTATACTAACACTCATTGAATATTGTTTTCCGAAATATTTTTTTTTTTTTTTTTTTTTTTTTTATATATACTAAAGCTTTTTTTCCTTTTAGTCCCCCTGAATTTGATTTAAAAAGTATGAGAAATTTTCATAGCAACGCACTGCCCTACTTTAAGTTAGGTAGTTGGAATGTAAATGGCATCCAAAATAAGAGCCAGGATCATGAGTTTATTAACTTTATTTCTCCATTAGATTTTATTTGTATTCAGGAGACCTGGTTGAATAGTGATATAACCCAAGTTCCTCTCCCAGCTGTCTTAGATAATTATGAAATAATCCGTAAAGATAGACAGTCTGGAAATAACACATCAAAATGTAGGAGAAGTGGAGTTGCTGTTTTGTTCAAGGACAAATTTAAACATTTCATCACTAGAATTAACACAGAAAATAATATGAATGATATTCTCTGGTGTAAAATTGATAAAAAGCTATTTAACCGTAGCAGTGATTTATATATTGGCTGCATATATATATACCTCCAGAAAACTCTTCTATTTATAAAAATAATGAAAGTGATAAATTCTTACTGCTTGAGAGGGATATAGCACATGTCTCTGCTAAAGGAGATGTTATCCTGTTAGGTGATTTCAACTCTAGAGTTGGCTTAATTAATGATTTAGTAAATGAAGAAAATAATAAACATATTCCCCTCCCTCTTAACTATATCGCTGACAACTTTAGAGAAAGACGTAGCATGGATAACAAAGCAAAAACAAACACTAACAAATTTGGTAGAAAATTAATTGAGCTTTGCATGGACAGTAACTTGATTATTCTCAATGGGCGCACCATTGGTGATTCATCTGGTAAATACACCTGCTACACAGCAAATGGGTGCAGTACCGTTGATTATGCAATCACATCTACTTTTATTTTTGAAAATGTTCAGTATCTCAAAGTGCATGACCTAACCTGCATCTCAGACCACTGCCCCATATCACTGTCTCTGTCTTTTAAAATTGATATTAACAATATTAACATAAAAAAACGTGAAGTCAAAATGAACATGAAACCACTACCAGCAAAATACATCTGGGACAGTGAAGCAAAACTAAAATATAGGCAACTTCTTGAAATTGCTAAAGAAAACGAAATTAGCGACATTATAGACAAAATTGATTCAAACAATTGTGATGATGTTGTTACAGAATTTAGTGCTTTGCTGTCATCAGTCGCGGACAAAACTGTCAAAAAAATAACACCCAAAATTAGAAAAAAGAAAAAAAGAGAAACCAAATTATGGTTTGATAGAGAATGCTGGGAAATTCGAAATGAACTTAAATCTGCTAGCAAATTGTTTCAGCAATATCCCCTTGATCCGTTCACCAGGGGAAAATACTTTGTCATAAAAAAAAATATAAAAAATTAATTAAAAGGAAAAAATATGACTTAAAACAGCACCAGTTATCAAAGCTAAATGATTCGGAAGGTGAACCATCAAAATTTTGGAAGCTGTTACGAGACTTAAACTCAGATTGTTTAGATAACAACAACAATTCAATTGAGCCCAATGAATGGCTGTCTTACTTTAAAAAGCTTTTAAACAATAACAGTCTATCAACTGATTTAGAAACAAATCGCCTTAATAAAAACAATTTAAATGAAACTAGTCAAACTGATTGGACTGTTGAAAACAAAACAAACAGCAAAAATGATTTAAATGCCCAAATCACTATACCTGAAATCAAAAAAGCAATTAATCAACTTAAACTAAATAAAACATCAGGGGAGGACGAGCTCTGTAATGAAATGTTTAAATATGGTGAATTCTACATTCTTGAAGGGCTTCAAAAATTGTTTAGTCATATATATAATTCAGGCATTTTTCCAGCCAGTTGGAACACGAGCTTAGTCGTTCCTATTCACAAGTCAGGGTCCAAGACAATTCCTAATAACTACAGAGGGATTGCAGTATCTAGCTGCTTAGGAAAACTGTTTACCAGTATCCTGAACACTAGGCTAATAGCACACTTGGACAAACAAAATATTATTTCAAAGCATCAATTCGGTTTTAGGAAAAACTGCAGGACCACAGACAATCTCTTTATATTAAAAACAATTGTACAAAAATATCTCTATAATAATAGCCATTCAAAAGATATCATAACCTCCAAGTCTAACAAAATCTATGCTTGCTTCATAGATTTTAGAAAGGCGTTTGACAGTGTGTGGCATAATGGTCTCTATTTCAAACTCCATAAAAATGGCATATCAGGTAAAATGTTTGATATAATAAAAAACATGTACGAAAACAACAGGTACAGAATTAAAACAAAAGAGGGTTTAACTGAGAGCTTTAAATCAACAGTTGGAGTCAGACAAGGGTGCAATCTTAGCCCTACTCTTTTTAACATTTTCTTAAATGATCTACCTGACTGTTTCAACTCTGAAAACTGTGACTCCCCGGTTCTTGATAATTTAAAAGTAAGTTGTCTCCTATATGCAGATGATGTTGTCATTTTATCTAAATCTGCTAGGGGGCTACAAAACTGTTTAGACAACTTAAAAATATATACGTCAAAATGGCGCCTGGCTGTTAATACAGAGAAAACAAAGGTTATTGTATTCATTAAATCAAACAGAGCCCTGAGCAATAATATATTCTTCTTCGCTGAAAAAGAAATTGCCATAGTTAAGCAAATTAATTACCTGGGTATAACTATAAGTGCTAATGGCAAACATAAAGAGGGTATCAATAATTTAAACAAGCAGCCTATCGGCTGAGATAGCTCCGCTGTTAACAATGCACATTTCAATTAAAGAACTGAAGACATCATTAGAAAATGAACAATATGAATAGTATCAAAGCAATCGGACTTACAGTTTTTAACAAGAAGTCGAAAATATCACTTTGTACCAAAAATGACAAAAATATTCACCAAAATTAGAGAATTAAAGATATCATTACAAAATGAACAAATCTGAGAGAGGTCCACATGTAGTACCTATATATGTAATATCAAAGCAACCGGACTTACAGTTTTCAACAAGAAGTATCACTTTTTACCAAAAATGACAAAAATATTCACCAAAATTAGAGAACTGAAGATATCATCACAAAATGAACAAATCTGCGAAAGGTCTACATGTAGTATCTATATATGTAATATCAAAGCAATTGATCTATTGGTTTTTAACAAGAAGTCGAAAATATCACTTTTTACCAAAAATTACAAAAATATTCACCAAAATTAGAGAATTGAAGATATCATTACAAAATGAACAAATCTGAGAGAGGTCCACATGTAGTACCTATATATGTAATATCAAAGCAATCGGACTTGCGGTTTTTAACAAGAAGTTGAAAATATCACTTTTTACCAAAAATGACAAAAATATTCACCAAAAATAGAGAATTGAAGATATCATCACGACATGAACAAATCTGAGAGAGGTCCACATGTAGTACCTATATATGTAGTATCAAAGCAATTGGACATGCGGTTTTTAACAAGAAGTCGAAAATATCACTTTTTACCAAAAATGACAAAAATATTCACCAAAATTAGAGAATTAAAGATATCATTACAAAATGAACAAATCTGAGAGAGGTCCACATGTAGTACCTATATATGTAATATCAAAGCATTTGCACTTGCGGTTTTTAACAAGAAATCGAAAATATCACTTTTTACCAAAAATGACAAAAATATTCACCAACATTAGAGAATTGAAGATATCAACATGAAATGAACAAACCTAAGAGAGGTCTACCCAAGGTACATATACACCAAGTATCAAAGCATTCAGGCTTGTAGTTTTCAAGAAGAAGTCGAAAAAGTAAAACATTGACACGGACGACGGACGACGACGGACGACGACGACGGACGACGACGACGGACGACGACGGACAATCACTCATATGATAAGCTCCGCTCGACAAAGTCGACAGCGGAGCTAAAAATAAAGGGATGAAAGCTCTCTTTGCTTTGAAATGCAAACTCGGTTATGACAACTCACTAAACATACCCCTCCAATTATCTTTATTTGACAAACTGATATATAAGACCAATTATTGTATATGGTAGTGATGTTTGGGGTGATGAAAGCACAACTAAGTCTGCAATTGAGGATGTCCATCTTTCATTTTGTCGGTTCATTCTTGGTCTCTCAAAATTCACACCAAAAATGGCTGTTTATGGTGAGCTAGGAAGGTACCCCATTGACTGTTTTATCAAGAAACAACAACTTAAATATTTCAACCGGGTAACAAACTCTGATAACACATTACTAAGAGAAGCCTACTTAGTAAACAAGAATGTAAAAAGTAAATGGTTTACAAGTGTAGAAACTCTCATGCAAGATTTAGATGTTGTCACCATTGTAAACTCAAGTGAAAAAATAATTAAGAAAAATTTAGACTTTATTCATAAAAAAATAAACAAATCATTTGAGAACCAATGGATCTTAGACATGCATAATGATAATAGAAAACTAACCTTGGCTAAAAACAAACTAAGAACATACAGACTTTTCAAACAAGATTTAAAAATTGAAAATTACCTAATTAATATGCAGAACCATGGTCTTAGAAGGTTAATTGCAAAATTCAGGACAAGCAACCATGACCTTAAAATTGAGAAAGGCAGACATAATAATGTGCGGCTAGATAAAAGAACATGTGATATGTGCAGCCAAAATATAGTTGAGGATAGATTGTAGTTTTTTTGTTTTTTTTTAATTTCTTTCTGTAAGACCCTTTTTATCCTTTCCTAAGGATTTTATGCGTCTAATAAAAATATCAATGCTTGGGTCGAATACTACATAAGAATTTATACCCATCAAGGGAAAATGTGTCATTTATAGTGGCCCATGTCTCTGTGAGACAAATCACATGACATTTCTTTAGATAAGAAAGAAAATCAGGGTTTGACCATTTAGAGTTCTGCTGCAGTTTAATATCGTTGCGTAAGCCCTGGCCGAACCTTTATCCATTTTAACCACGGTCTGAGGATTAGTAAATATATAAAAGGCCAATAGCTCACCTGAAGACGGCACAAGCAGGATAAACAACCTCACCAGACCGTCAAACCAACGAATTCGATAAGAAACCATTTTTGTCTTTGTCTGCTCCTACGGCTTCTGAATTCACTGCCAACTGATCACATGACCTGTCTGTTGAATATCATTAATTCCACTGTTCGACGAACACTATTGTCGTTCGTGATAATACACCCACTAACGCTTGCGTTGACACACACTGGCAGTTACTGAGAATGTAGGTTCTCATCCCTTCGTGGAAATATTCGCACGCGATATTGCTAACCGCCGAAGGTATTAAGAAACGGCTAGCTCATACAGGCATGTGGGAGTAGAGTCAGTATTTAGCCACCGTCAGACGCCTCTGCGATTCAAGGGTTGAACGACGACAAAGCGGCTACACGTTGAATCAGCTCTATGGAAACACAACATGTATTTTCGACTGCGTGGTTGACTTCGCTCAACGACACCGCAAACAATTCAGACTCGGAGGATATTTTACATCAGAACTGTCGATCAGAATGGCCCGTTTCAGTTTGCGAGTTCGCTAATATATGTGGACTAATCAGCACAGCGATATGGTTTGTTGTTCTATTTCCGCAAATTGTGAAAAACTGGAGGCGGAAATCGGTGGTTGGACTCAGTGTGCTATGGGCAACGGCAAATTTCTCTGCGTCTCTAATCAATGTATTCTTTGTGTTTCGTATTCAAGAATTACCAGCATACGTGAAGGTCTCCGCCATTTATATGCCTACACTTGAACTGTCGATGTTGACTCAATTTTGGATTTACGGCACGCATTATAATCAGAAACTTAGGTGGTTATATTTACTGGTGTGTCTAGTTTGTTGGTCGTTAATCGTTGTACTTGAAGTGGTTGTAGGCATTTACAAAGAAATGGAGTGGGCTGCGATTGTATTATGGTCTATTGAAACCTTTCCTCAGGTCAGTATTTGAATGTAACGTGAAAAAACCTATTTAACGATTGAACAACATTGACAATGCAAGCGCGTCGCGGGTTGCAATGTTTTGTGCGGTTTTCATATGTTTTAGTCCAGAAATACCGGATCCAAAGTACCCTTGCGATAAAATAAATGAACACACGGGTTGACATTTTACGGTGTGCAAGGTATGTATAATGTAAACATCAACTAGACATGCGAAATATGACACGTTATCGTGTGTTTGCTTAGTTAAGATAGCCTGGTTTGTTTGTTTGTTTAATATCTCTGTGTATTCAAACACGGAGAATGTCATATTTTTTTTATTTCGATTTTTAATTTATAAATAAATGTCATTATATAAAATGAATATAGTACTTCAAATGAATAAATAAATAAATACAAAATAAATAAAAATATGAAAAAATAAGATTAAAAAAAGACTAATTAAGGTCTTATCCTAAAGGCGGTAGTCGCGCCACGCATGCGCGAGATTTATGGGTATCATATAAACAAAAATGTCGATTTTGACTATTGCGTATATCAACCACTACAAACTGAGACGTCATCAAGGTTTAATTAAGTATTTGTTTAGGTAATTGGAGATATCGAAGGAGTCACCGGCGGTAATTATTGCAAGTCGCGCCCAGGTCAAACCTCATACGTGTGATTCCCATTAAAAGAGCGCATTGGATTGTGGGGAAATCAATGTTTATATTGACAAACGTCGCACATGCGCAGCGCGACGACCTCCACCCTTTAATTAGCTTGAGTTTTCAAAAAAAATAATGATACATTACTACTCCAGTTTAGTCTGAGCTTATATACAAGGCAAGCAATCCAATCTCTGATTCGACCTGACTGCGGGTGTTAATGCTTAATCGGGCACAATCTTCGCATTGCCTTCTAAATTTTCCACTTACGGTTTCAAATTTAATTTGTATTAAATTAAAGCGCACCCATTCTAGGAAGAATACACGATATAACAATATAAATTTTATTTGTATCGTGTATTACGTTTTTACAGGTTATATTAAATATGCAACGAACATCAACCAGTGGACAGTCAACTTTATCGGTCTGCATTACTTTAGTGGGAAAAACGACAGATTTTCTGTCAACTTACCTGTTAACAAGACCGTTGCAATACATTATCATGGCGTACTTCTCGAGTTCAATGGCGTACATTAATGGTATGCAAGTCGTATGGTATTGGAGGAATCGTCATATTACGAATGAATTACCCTCTCCTGTGTATGGTGGAACGGAGTCACGTGATGGGGGCCAACGGTATAGGTATTTCACAAATGACGATGAGGTATGTTTTCATTGATTATGTCTTGTAAATATGAAATGTGATTGACTCGAGTGTGAGGAAACAACTTGGCATATACTCCCACTTGTCTAGTATTTAAATTTATGGTATGCAATAGGCATTTTACAAATACTTGAACACAATACAATCGATTGAATGATTGACAAAATAATTTACAATGCATAGTCAAAGCAGTAGACGAAGATGTATGGTCCTCGAGGGCAAGGGTGCGGTGTGTTTTGAAAACAACAATCTTCTCACAATAACTAGTGAACATCTCGTCTCTATTGGCGGGGGGGGGTATCGGCTGGTATCTAGTGTAAGAAATAGACAAGGGAAGGACCTCCAACTGTACCGCGCATTCTGTATAACCATTATTTATTCGTAAATGTAGTCAATTTGTGTAGTTTTCTTGATTTATTTAAGCGATATCGGTAAAATAAAGATAAGTCTTTGGCGAAACTTGAAAGAGCCATTAATGTTCTTCAATCTGATATTTGACATTCCTTTCGTCTGTTTTTTTTTTTAGTTTAAATTATATAGGCTCATCTCTTGTTTATTACTTACACTGGATACTAACCAACGATTTATCAAATCTTAACTATATTTACTACCAGATCATGTATTTGTAATGTTTCTCTTCTATGTCGCTTATTTCTTCACAGGCCGAGAACGTGGCTTCCGAACTGGAGATACCGGAAGATGACAGTGTTGACAACAATCCACCAGTGTCGCCAAGTTTGAAAATAGAGAGAGTCTTATGTGCCATACCACTACGAATCATATTCGCGACTTTCATCTCAGTCACGCTGCTGGGTTATTCAGTAGGACTGATTTGGAACACGCAATCTTTCATTGCTCTCATTGCCCCTATTGGTATAGTTGCGGTCATGCTGGCGTCGTACGTGTATCGAAAAAAAATAATGGGGTATTAGAATTCGATCAAAGGGTGTCTGCAGCTTACCATACAATATGCAAATAAGGAGTGAGTATTTCGTTTCGACCGTTATGTCTGTAATGTGCGACTACGCGTATGTTTGGTGTAGATCGACCGGTTACTGAAAGTTTACTGAATTAATCACGTTTTTTTCACGTGATTGCATCATTTTCATACAAAATGTATGTACAGTCAAGGTACCTAATAGGTACCACCGACACTACATCGTCTTGGTATTGACCAACTTAAACGTTTGGTCTTGCGGTAATCACAAAAATCAATTATAGCGATCTTTACAGTCCCACATTTGAATTATTCAAAACAAATGCGACTTTTTAGATTGCATGGCTCAAAATTAATCAATTATCTGGATGTTTGTTTTTCTGTGCAATATTTTGTGAGCAATACGTTTTAATGGTGGCAAACTAACTTAAGCTAATGGTTCGTCTGTTTTTAGGGCGTGGTCCATTTGTGCTATATGCACGCATGTCCTTGCCCTATGTGATTTCAGAATTGAAATCTACTGTCGCGACCGCGTGCGCTCGTTACGCGTCCCATACTAGGCATAGCAACGTATGCGCAAATTAATGTATTCAATTTCACATGAGAAAACAAGCAGTTACGGTTACCACCCATCATTAATACTTGAAAATTAAAGTTTATATTTTGAATTCACTTCCACTGATTCCGGTAATAGGGAAAGAATTCAGGTCGGAAATACAGATAAAATTCTTCGACTTTCGAATCTCCCAATTTTATATTGCTATTTATAATATGTGTATAACATTTCGTCGTGGAGGGCGTTTAACTTTTTCTGATCTGAAGTATAATCACTGTACACTGTGCTAAAACGATTTATCGTAACTGTGAGTTATTTTCGACGCAATAAATAAATATCTTTCTTAGCACATGACACTAAAAACTCAAGTTCATGTTAATCCCACGTTCTATCGGAGTAAATGTTCCATTCACTGATACATGTTTAAAATTTGAACGATAGAGGGCGATGAAACGTTAATCAGCTATTTAGAACAATGTTTTTATTTATTTGTTTTTTTTCTACAGATTTGCAGATTGTGTAGTGAATTGTTGTTGTATACAATGTATATAGTTGATACATTATAGAAATAAATTACTAATGAATGAATATATCAAGTTCATAACAGTCTGATGGCTTATCGCGTATGTACATTGTATAAAGTAAAAATAAAAAAAGACGCTCACTGCACCATTTCTAATCTCAGAAACAGTCACCAATCAGCGAGTAGCTATAGATTAAACTAGCTTATTGGCAGTTTTTTTATCGACGTATCTTTTTTTTATTTGTATATATGCTTCGAACTGAAATAGCCCTGACCCACGCCATTGTCGGTGTTGGAGTTTTAAACATAACGTCATAGTAGTTTATAAATAAATAAACGCTGCTCGGACTGATAAATATGATATATAGAAGATAATATTTGGTAATCGTATTCCTAAATAACTATTAAAAATAGCTAGACGTTTCGAGCAATGGCTCTTTATCGATAGCATAGAAGAAAGTGTTAAGTGAAAGTGTTAACACTTTCTTCTATGCTATCGATAAAGAGCCATTGCTCGAAACGTCTAGCTATTTTTAATAGTTATTTAGGACTACGATTACCAAATATTATCTTCTATAAACATAACGTCGGCAGTCGTCGGCTGTCCACTCAAACACCGCCATGGTATCTGCAAAGTGCAAAACCGTGGGGACTCGTAAGACCTAATGCACCTAATGCGCATGCGTACCCTGCACATGGGAATTATTGCGCAAAAGTAGAAGTATTAATTGAGATTTCTACAGATAGGTCGAAGTGTTGGTCATATGATAGTTTGCGTTCGGGTCATCTGTTCAGTCGAAAACAGTGAATCGTTTTCTTGCACATCCGCATCTCATGTTGCTATCCTCGGGGCGGAGCTACGTCAGAGAACGTCATACGTTGCTAAGACGCGCACCACTGTACCATGTATTTCCAAGGGTTCTGTGCGACCTGCTCTAGAACGCAGCTGAATTTATATATGTTGCACACGTAGGGGTAATCTTGTTACACTTTTCAGGGGAGTCTCAACAACTATTTCAAAGTACAGTTTCTGAGAGTTTCGATCTTTGTTTTCACCGTGATAATTGCCAGGAGGTGAAAAAGCCCGGATGTCCACCCGAGAATAGCAAGATCTATTGCGGACAACGCCGTGGATCCACTGCTAGATAAGAAATACTACGTTTTTACTCTAATACTGTGCAATCTGGTGAGAAGTAGTGCGTTTGAAGACCGAAGCAAACACGTAGGCGGAACGTTGCCTGTGTATTCGTTGTTCAAACTAAATGCATGGTTGCCGGTAGAGGGCGCCCAATGTTTCAGGCAGTAATAGAACACTTATGCCGCCAATTGTAATCGAAATACCAATAGTAATGGTGTCCGTACATCTTCTAATAACCATGGAGATTATGGAATAATGTCACCAGTACGGATAATCCGATATGATGTCGATGGGGCGCATTTGTAATTGCCAGAGGACATTTTGATGACAGATTTTTGCAAAGTGTGTTACATCTCAATTACATGACTTTAGTGAATTTAAGTGATATCACATCACCATGTATACGATGACGACATTTACCCCATAGCTGTGAAAACGACAAATGACATAATACACACTCGATCAAATGATTTTTAGAACTAAAACCCGGATTTGGATTATATAAAATATATGTTGATTTATTTTGGTCCTCAGTATCATAAAAATATGTAATCTGTTTAATGAAAAGTTTGAACTGAACAATTTGGCTAATTTGCATAAATCTAAAATAGTTGCCTTAATATCACAAGAGTACATAACTCTGTGTCAACTAGTCATTCTAAAGCAATTTTAAAATAATAATTTGTACTGGTACTACAGGTTTCTTCAACAAACTAATGAGATCTTTAGAAATGCTTATCATTTGCATAATAATATTTTATTTGCATATGGCCGCCATAAGTTTTTAGACGAAAAATCATAACTCCACCTCAAATAGCTTCTCTAAAACAACATTATATTTTTAACTGTTGATTTTTTTCTGTAAAAGCACTAAAATGTCATATTTATAATCTGTATAAACATAACATTAATACATTATTCAAGAAAAATGATACAACAAACATCAAAATATTGTGAATTATAAGCTTGAATTTCAATGATCCTGCTACTTAAAGCGGGGGAGGGGGTCGTCACCTGCGCATGCGTCAGATGGCCATAGCGTGTCATACAAACAAGCGTCTACCCATGAGCCTTTGCGTGTTTAGTGTGTGTTGTTATCGTCGCTTGGGACTCAATTCCCGCGCGTGCGCAAGTGACGACCCTCCTGCTTTAAGTTTGAACGTGGTTGTTAGAAGAGGCAAGGGGGGTACAGGTTACAGGAAATAAAAAAAGGCATTTTACGTTTTTACAGGAAATAAAATGTAAACACATTTTACAGTAAAAAAAAGCTTTTTACACTGCAAGCAAATTCCTAATTACATTTTTATAATATAATAATAATACATTTGTGTTTGAGAATCAAAATTGGAAATTGCGCACGAATTTAACGTGGAAAATGCTTTATACGCTTACAAAAAATAAGATCTTTGAACAAATTACGGACGAATAAAATAGCTGATTACGTTTTACACCTTGCCCCTGTCTACGATTTTACGTTTTTTATTTATTTAAATTACATTATTAGGAAAATAAAAACAATTGATTACAGCTTACGAAAATACACTCTGCCGACCATCTTGTTAGTACTAGTGGACTATACATGGAAATCAATCAGGTAACACACATACTCCCTAATAATAGTGAAATGTACACAGTCAGTCAGCTGTTGCCATACATGAATGAATTTGATATCATGTAATTGCTGTCTTATCTAGCACACCACACAGTCTTCTCGCTACACTTCTTCATACATAAATAATACCATCAATGTTTTGAAATGTTTTGTTGAACAAGAAATTGTCATTTTGTCCAGACAACATTAAGATGGCCAACTTAACTGGGAATATTTTGATATACTTGCGTTATTGCATCTTAAAGCGTGGGAGTCGTCACCTGCGCATGTGTCAGAAGGCCATAGCGTGTCATTGTTTACAAACAAGCGTCTACCCATGAACCTTTGCGTTTTTTAGCGTGCGTTGTTATCGTCGCTTGGGACTCAATTCCTGCGCGTGTGCAGGTGACGGTCCTCTTGCTTTAAAGCCTGAAAGTTATCTTCTTTTACGTGCATTCTCAAAGATGCCTTACAAGGAGGAAGAATATTCAAATAAACACCATTATAACTAGTTAGAAGTGTTCCTGGCTTGGTTGAAACTTGTCTTGGAACCTCTTGTGTTCATATCAAGAACAGTGCAGCTACCACATAATGTATGTGAACTTTTCTAGCTGTTCAATGATACACTCTCAAATGTCCTGGTCCTGTACTCTTTTTTTGTGCGGACAAAAGCACCGGTTGTGAAAACCCCAGCAAATAGAGCTTGACATAATTTGGGATCTATTCCAGCAATTACATTGTCCACTTTAATTAGCCGCCTGTTATTGTTGCTTCCAGTGTCAAGGTGAAGTGGCTGCGTGTGAAATGAAATAATAGTTTGATATTGTTTGTTTTAATCTTTGTGACTAAAACCAACAATTCTATTTATTGTTTTGCTCAATTTTAATGTCCACTGCATTACGAGATACGTATAACTGAGATTCAGTAAGATGAGCAGAGATACTGTAAACATAAACAAAAATAGAGGACATAAGTCTTCTTAGAATTCTAGAACAAGCCAGACTTTATGCATTTCCAGGCTGGAAACATACAGCCTCCTCAAAGTCTTCTTGATGGCATGAGTTAAACAAGTTGGACATGTATTGATTAAGCCCCTTTCACAATTGGCGCCTCACTCGTGCGATAATTTTTGTTTTCGAAAATATTTTTTCCGTTCTGTTGTTAGTAGAAGTGTTGTCTTTGAGTCGCAAGCAATATATAAAATCGTACGTATTTGGGATGAAAGCTCAGGAGTTCTCGAGCTTATATTGGGGGTGAAAAAAAAATCGTACAACGTTGCAAAGGGGGCAAGACAGGTCTTCCAATAGTCTTAGGGTGGTACAACGGACTCGTACGACAGGACGCATCATCGTACGACATGAAAATACTCGTGCAACACTCGTTCGGGGTCTTACGAGTGCGTGCAAAGTCGCACAACACTCGTACTGCCTGATCTTCGACAGAGGAATATTGCTTCCGAATACCCTCACTTAATCGAAATTGTCTATCATCAAATGTGGACAGCACATTATTAAGCATGAAAATGTCCCCCAAAATACTTCGCGTTTGTCGAATCCCACGCGATGTTTGACGCCACTACGACGCTAAGACCTTTGTTTGTCCTGTTTTTACGTTCGATTTCACGCATAATGCGTGATTCTCGCAGTGAACGGAAAATGGTCTATTCAACAAGAACATTTTCAAATCCACTTAATCACATGTGTTTATCGAGGGCCAATAAAAACATGCACATAATTTGTGAAACGTACCCAGTTTAACAATTATATCAGTATAGATCTGGGGTTGTTACCACACTTAGCTTGTGCATACGCTTTCTTTGCGACAAAGTTACAATAGTGTATGGCTGACCATCTTGATGCCTCATAGGATATTTGCCCTTTGAACTGTTATTATATGCATTATCTGTAATATGTGAAATCACTGGAGCCATATAGTCCACAGTTGATGTTATTTCAACATGTCCATCGATATGTTCTTCCCTGGTAGCCCATCCATCCCAGAGTGGTTTGACTTTGCAGTGAACTGATAAACACCCAATAAAATCTGAAGGTCTTAACTTGTTTTGTGTTCTGGTTTATTCCAGGCTAAGCAGGGTTCTAGTTCATGTGTCGAGAGACAGATCTATGCTATGCGCAAATTGCTATTTCCACTTCCAATAGGGCAGAGTAGGACAACGATAGACCAATACGATTTATTAAGTTTGCAATGTCTGCACTGTCAGAAGTTGTTTAGGCGTATTCTATTAACCTCACACCTGATGAATGCTCCGTGAAAATAAACCATGGCTGTTCGTTGTCGCAACTGAATCCAGAGATCAGCATAGTCATGAACTTATCAAGGGATGAAGGTGCATGAATTGCTCGACTGCGCAGAAAAGCTGGAGAACGTGGTCAAGAAATGTTCTGAGTAACAAGTATGTCTCCTCTAATATTTTGTCATTTTGCAGCCTCATTTGCCATCCAATTGGTAATTCATTGAGGTGCACAAGATAGCTTTAGAGATGTATTTGCGAGAACTGGAATCACTAAATAAATGGATGATAAGTTTTCCATTCAATGAATCACTCTCCTCCAATTGAGGTTGTTGAATGGAGCATAATGTTCTTACATTAGTAAAGTGCAACTTCACTTGACAATCATTGACGATTGAATCATCTGCTGACATTTGGCAGGTTGTTCTTCTTATGCCTCAAGATAAGTATCAACCTTCTTATTTCTATCTGTAGTTCATATGTAATTTCTACGACATTGTAACAAGTTTCTCCGGCAATGAGATTAAAAATCTGAATTTACATCAATAAAGCATAATCTTGTTTTACCTCTGCTGCCTCCTTGGCTGAAGCGTCTGCACTCTTTGCGTCATACTTAAGGTAGATTAATATATATATATTCTCAAGCTGTTTTGTATGCAGTACTTCTCAGCCAATCAGGTTTTTTTGATAAGGAGAAATTAAGCTGATCAGTTGAGAAGTACCGAGAAATCAATATGACGCCAACATCCCCAATACTCACAAAAATTGGTCATTCGAATTTTATGTCATTGGAATTTTATGTCATTGGAATTTCATGGCATTGACCTTTGTTATGTGTTATATACAAAATTGGGGCTTGATTCTTTATAAAGGTCAACAAACCAAGGCGCATCCACAATTTCCATTGCCATTTATAAATAATATATTTTGATGTCACTGATGCTACTGCGATAGAAATTGGTAATTAAAAAGACAGGTGTAAAACGTAATAAACATACTTGGTTCTCTTGTATTCAGTGGTGCATTTATCGTATATTGATTTCATGTACTCATGTAGGCCGAAGGGAAAATGTCTGCCAGCTATGGCTGAGGAGTTGTGCTTTTTGTATACAGATTCAATCCACTACATGGCTAGCATTTTTTGCAATTTTGAAAGGAAATTGTTGATTTTATTCAAGTTGTTTTCGCGACTCTGAAATTCCGCGTGGGAAAATAGCCAGGTTAAATTGACTGAATTGACCCGGGATAATTAATTGTTGAATTTAAATGAGATAAACGCATTTGTGTTCCCAGGGCATATATTCACGAAACAGACGCCAGACGTCTAGACTGTTGGTAAGTCAGGTTCTGTATACCTTCCGAAACATGTATTTAAAACTTTCTTATCATCAACTCATTCAACTTGACATGATGATGTCAGAGTTACCATCATAATTAAGTAGTTTATTTTAATGCTGCAGCAAAGTGCGTGATCGGCTATGTCATTCGGCACATTGATCATCTGACACCCGCACCTCAAACAGACGCGTGTTTGAGAACTTCAAAAAATCATTTTTCCACAGTGTTCCACTCGCGCTATTCGAACAACATTCTGTCCACTAAATTGTCTACTCTCAATTTCACGTCATGGGTAAATTATACTGCGAATTGAAGAACCGATCGTTTTTTATATCATTTAGCAGATCAAAAAAGTCGTAGGCAAACACGCCTAGGCAAAGTTTAATTAAATGACTGGAAACTCATGGAACGGTAACTCTTTTGCGATTCAGTATGAGAATATGCTGTTACTATCGGTCGACACTGTGTTTTAAAATTACCATTGTCTCTAAATATGTCCATATTATTTTTCAATAATATGTATTCATAAGAATGGTTGTTCCATAAGAAATTAAGTTATTAATTAATGATGATATTAACTCACCACCTTCTAAAACCTAGTACACGAAATTGTTCTCAATAGTTCCTCTTAAACCAATATACTTGTTCTGCGATGCAATCAAATATACAATATTACCATTACAGAAATGTTGCGACTCGTGTTACTGTGTGCCGTGGTAATCGTTGCTGCCTCGCAGGCGGCGCCATTATACCGAACAAGTAAACTGAACAGAGTTCCAAATAAATATATTGTTATCTTGAAGGTAATGAAGGAAATTAAAACTTATTCTGTTCAAGAAATCCCAATTAAATTAGCAGCCAATTAGATTGTCGGGGTTATCATGTCCTGGTATTGATCTTTCCCGGGTCAAAATGACCAAATTTTGTCTCGCATTTCGGACAAAGAACTACTACTGTTCATCTATATATAAATATATATACATAATCACAATTATTGAGTTTCATTTCACTTTTATTCTTAGTTAATTTCAATGTATTAGCGGGAATGTCAAAACAAGACTCGATTTCATGTCCAATGTCCAACCGTACATTTGCCGTATCCTAGTTGATTTGGCTGCTCGTCGAATCACACTAAGTAGTGGCGAAGAACTCGAACAAAGTCAAAATTTACATCAACATTCATTTGAATATAAACGTTCATTTTTCTTCATATATGTGTATTCATCGATTACAGGATGACAACGTTGAAGAGGTTTCCAATCGGATCAGTAAATTGAACAAATCATTGTTCTACAGTGCAAAGGTCTTGAAAAAATGGAATACCGTAATATTTGGCATGAGTGTCGAAATGACTGAGAGAACTTTGAATAGGGTAAGTTAAACGAAAAAATAGAATGAACTACGTAACGGCGCCTATCCGCGGTTGCTCACCAATACATATACCTAGAAAAGAATTATCGTTATGACACTTTAAATTGAAATTTGACGTCACAAGAATTTGATATATTATTTGTGAATATTTAAACTGTGAAACTGTTGAGTTATATCATTTTCGGGTACGTGTAGTCACACGTGTAGTCACACGTACCCGGAAATGATATACTAGTAGCTCAACAGAGTTTACAAATTTCCCTATGCACAAACACATTATATTGATTATATTGAATATAAATAACAGTAACTAGATTAAATACTTGATATGCATTACTTCATTCTTTTTTTCGCGAACAATTTTAATACTGAGCAAAACGAGGATTGCATAGTATCTCATATTTATTTCCAGGTACGAACATTTCCAGAAGTGGAGTATGTCGAAGAAGATAGTCTTGCCCGAGGAAACGTTGCCAGTTGGGGCTTAGATAGAGTCGACCAACGATTTTTACCACTAGATGATGTGTTCATTCCGAGAGGTGACGGTGCCGGTGTAAATAGCTACGTATTCGATACAGGAATCCGACTTAGCCACGTTGATTTCGAGGGGCGAGCAGAATTCTTTTATGATGCCGTGCAAGACGGACAACAGGTCTGCATTTCTGCAATAAAGAATTGTTTTTGGTAGTAGAGTCTTACAACTGTAAATGAATCAGTGTTCGTCGACGTATAACACCCCCCCCCCCCTACTCAATTGTTTCTGGCAAAGCGAAAACTTGTATTTTGTATTAAGTCCCAAAATATACTGATGAATTACGTGAGTTGAAGTTTTCAGTTTGTTGAAATACTGGTTTGAACGTAATGGTTTTTATAGCCCATTGGTTTAAACATAGATATCAACAGTGAGTTGTAGTTGTAGTGTTTCAACAACTTTCAAATTGGGTTTATACTCGCACGGTCATGTTATGAAGCTGGAAACGTAAATTTAAAGTACTGTTCTGTTGAAGCGATAACGCACTTGGTCCTAAATTTAGTATGTTTTAGTAACTTCTACATTTACTTTCTTGCATTTTACATGTAAGTTGAGTGGATATGTAATTATAGATGTTGAGCCTTACTATTCGTACTAACAGGATCCAGCCGGAGACTGCAATGGACACGGAACGCATTGTTCTGGGACCTTGGCTGGCGCCACCTTTGGTGTTGCAAAGAAAGCAAACCTCTGGGATGTGAGAGTATTGAATTGTAACAGCGTAGCTCTGTGGTCCTGGGTAATCGATGGTAGGTTGCATAATTTATATATCATCGTCAACACACAAATATCTGTCGCAGAACTTACTAAATTATTAGGTCAATTGTTTATTCGGTCGTTTTGCAAATTACTGGACTAACGAACCTAGACATAAAGTAACGAATGTAACAAAAACGTAACGAAGTAATAAACAAACAAACAAACGCACGTATACTGAACACGTCATTTAGGCGTTGGTGTAGATGAGTTTGGTTCTCGTCGCCATTGTGATAACTACGCTGATGAATAATTATTAACAATGTGTCAATTCCCAAACCATGGCAAAATCTAACCATAACCTTTGAAAAATACGGATCCCTAACCTACCCCTAACCCTAATTTCTCCTCCTAAACTGTCACAGTATAAAACCTTAAGTATTATCGCTCATAACACATGTAATTAAAAATAACGTTTCTAAATGATTGTCGTTATTTGTTGTTGTTGTTTCCTTGTCGTAATATTCACTCAGGATTAGAACAGGTTCTCGCGGGTGGATCTAAGCCAGGCGTGGCATCGATATCCATATATGGTAGTTTGTCACTAGCCCTCAATACTGCTGTTAACAATCTTGTCAATGGTGGATATCCCGTTGCCGTGTGTGCGGGTAACGACAACGCCGACGCATGTGACTATTCTCCGGCTAGTGCTGCTGACGTAAGAACTGTTATTTGTATCTTCTGTTAATGTTATTCCCACATTATGAATTCCGTAGTTTTTGCATTGTGTCGTTTTTTCTATATCGTATTTATCCTAACGACTTGAATGAATAGATCTCGAACCCCTAGTGTGTTTGAATCGCAAAATGCCGACTTGGGATTCAACGTCCTGGTTACTGGTAGTATGTCTCGACCACCAAATGGATGAGAACAATGAAAACGTCGACACTGTGTGCTACTAGCGATTTCATTCTTGATTTTTCAAAAATTGATAAAACGGTTACTTTAGACCTTGATACATCACCCCAGGTTTACAAAAGATCGAAATTGCGAAATAACGTTGCTCAAATTAGTGTTTTAAAACACTAGCAGAAAAGACTACAACTGCCGTTTCGTGGATATTTGCATAGTGTTTATCTTTGGAAGGAATTAAATGATAACATCTTATCTGTATACTCTGTTGTTGACGATTCTTATATAACGGGTGATAAGCTTCCAGTTGCAAACAATGCGTGTTTATCTAACGTCCATTGTCAGCATTATTGTCAGTTGAGACTTCGTCGGAGAAACATGGTCATACAGTACTCATTTCGCCCAACCTTCCGCTTTTACATCGACCGCTTATCGCTTAATTTCCGACCACGCGGTCTTGTCCGACCGGAAACCGACCGCATTTTAATTGCGTTTTTTTTTCGCTCGCTCGCTCATTGAAAACATTGACCGCTCGCCCAAACACTGAAAACTGGCACATGGGTGGTCGAAATGGTGGTTTTGATAGTAAAGTGTGAACATACAACTAGTATTAACTATTATTACATTCTGAACGACACTTCAAATCTAATAGCTGTATTACACTTGTATCGTGAAAGCAACTGAACTGGGACTTCTTGTTACGTGTTTTGGGTGCTTGTTCTAGATGTAATATTTTTATTTTAATGAGACAGTTACGTGAAAAAAGCCTAGGTAACTCCTTTTGACAGAGCAGAGAAACGAGGAAATGTTAGTGATTAATTCCAAAAATAACGATATCGAATCCACATCGGTCCACGTCTGGTAAAATTTGACATTCAATTTTTAAAATTAAGTCACGATCATTGAATGAGCTCGGTCTATACCGTATACGTACCGCAAAAGTGTTCCCACAAAAAATATTTTCGACTAAAAACGGCCACATGCCCTGAAAAAATCGAACAGAGCTTGACAAGTATGAATAATTTATTGGGCTTAAAAGAAAAACGTGTCAAATTTAGTTATAGCCATAACTATTTGGTGGCCAGTCTATGAACAATTCAAAGTCCTTCTGGGCTGAAAATCATCGACGCTACTCTGGTTTACTTTATTTCACAACTTGCAGAGAAAACTGATTCGCGTGAGCTCTAATGTATCTTAGCCTAGTATTTTCTTTTTGAACTAAGGTCAAATTCCATCAGTTTGTCAAAATATATGTTTTTCAGCGAATAATTTTGAAGCCTGTCACAGCACAAACAACTATGTGAATCGACGCCGGTGATTGGATTGTACGACGACCCTTCAATTAACGTCAAATATGCTTTGTTACAACATCATTGATTGGCTGAGAGTCACCTGATCGGAGCACGAACTGGGTCACAGAACCATATTTGTCCGTATTATCAACAGGACTTTGCAAAATAACCACACCCACATTTTCAATCATTTTTAGCGTGGAAGTTGCCAACAAATGTAAAAAAAAATCGTGAATTTCATGGATTCGAATAAAATAAAGCAAGCGATTGATAAGGATGATTATTAATATTTTCCCCGATGCTCTTCGAATTTTTATTTTTTTTATTTCAAGGTAAGAAATGGCTAGCTGAAGTTGCATCGTCTTCAATGCGGTTGTTTCACCGCGAACAACTCTAGCTCTGTTTTGGGCATGGTTTAGTTTTGCGATGTAAAATAAAATATATATTAAAATAATAATACTTGATTAATTATTTGGGGTTTCAGCCCACAAATTACGGACATGATCTCCATGAATTACGGTCAATGTTTGTCTTCTCTCGGCTGATTGTCACGGTGTTGATCGACGCCCTTCCTAAACTCAGTATGGAGAAACCAACGGGGATCGACATTCCAAACAAACAATCGAAATTATCAACGAAAGACGAGATTTTTCTAGATATTTACAAACATACTGTCATGACAAACATATGTAAAATTAACAAATACACAAAGAGGTGTAATATTAGGTTTTATTTTAGGCTTAGAAATATTTTCTTTCACTCAGCCCATGCATGTAACTGCCATTTAGCTTTACGGTCCTTCAGCATCGGGGGAAAACAACAATAATTATACAAAACACATTGCGAAGATTCAACAATCAGGAAAGAAACCCCAGACAACCCTGTCGTACTTGTGTTGAAATACATTTTGTATTTCACGTCAGAATATTGTTTAAAATAAAATATTCAGTCCAAGCCAAATTGAGGTCAAAGGGTCAGGTTGCGTGCATATAATTATATATAGTTAAAACAAAAAGTATTTGAACTTTTGTCAGCTGTTCAACATCTATAAAAACCAGAAAGACAATTATAAGACAATGTGAACCTCGTAAATTATTCTGTTAGTCCGAATTTTAAATGCGCGCGAGCGAGCAGGTGGGCGGTGATATTTCGGGGTTTGCGCGGTCGAAAATAAAACGGAAATCGTCCGGTCGAATTCAACAAGCGGTCGCAAAAGCGAGAGAAAAAGGTGATTGGAAAGCGGAAGCGGGCGGGAGGTTGTGCGAAAGGAGTACTGTAACTTTGCACAACTTTCTTTTAAATCGTTTTATTTTCCAAGTCAATATTCTATTTTACTAATACATTTTTTTCTAACGCAATGGCGAAGAAAAGAAAGAAAACGTTGACAGACGAGGCAAAGAAAAATCTGCCACTCAGTGTCGCACTCTGACACAGCAATTTTTTTTCAAACATCGGCCATTTTGTTTCACCATGAAAACCGTTTTATTAGATGTCTCATCTGAGACACTTGAAGGATTAGCTTGTTTGTAAACTGTCAGCGTGTACAGTGGGACAGTAATGTTTGTCAGAGGATTATCCCTCGTTGTTCGTTTGCATAACAATGGAAAACCCGAACGTTCCTGGAGTACGGACTCAAATGCCAGCAGTTTTCTTCATTTTTCGCGCTCGAGCTTGAAATTATTCATTATCTGACACTCTTTATGAGTTCTATGATATCAGTGGTTAATATGTTTGGCCATTTTTAGTGTATATTTATAATAATGCAGCAAATCTACAGTGTTTTATTAACCAAAACTGTTTTTCGCGTTTTTCTCGAGTTGAAGTTTTGATCGAGAACGACTCATTGGGACCGCCTCCAAATCAAGTGCGTTCGGACTAGGACATTCAAACTCGCAGTTATCGTTCAAAAGATAATGATGGTGCGAAATATGTCTGGGTTTTTAAAGAAAATGCTTTATCACAGAATAATAGTCTGTTAAAGGTGCCAAGTATGAAATAATTTGGGGACAAAAAAACAAACCTGCATAGAAATCGGAATAATAGGTCTTTTGATTATCGGAGACGCATTTCAATGGACTTGATTACGGACAATGCATAACTTAAGTTTCACCAGGAAATTCCGCAGTGTGCTCTCGCAATCGCGTACTTAGTCATTTTTACAAGGTTCGCCATTTTTGATGTCACGTGATAATTATGTAAACAATGTCTGTCCAGTTTGTGCGAACTTGCACCTCTATACTTAGTCTTTTGATATATAAAACCTAAATTACTGTTCTGAACGAGACAACAGACAGAGAATGTTTTATTTAAAAACGTCACAAAACCTTCTCGCTACCTTAATTCAATAAATTTCAATAATTGATCGAATGATTACTTCTTTGCATGCATCAAAAAAACATTAGGATTAGAATGCATCATAATTCACAAAAATACAGAAAAATAATAAATTATTCATAATATTTGTCATCCGGATAATCTTAGAGTTAATGAGAAGCTACTTACAAGATTCTGCCTGATTGGCTACACAACCATAACACATAGCAACGAGACCAATCAGAGAGCACCTTGCTTGTTGACAGCTTTTTTTTCGACGTATCAAATTCTGCCTTTTATATAATGCTTCGACTCAACTGCACATGTATGATTGTTTTATCTTTATTCACAGTCGATATGTGTGGGTGCCACTGATACATCTGACGTCCGTGCGAGCTTTTCAAGCTGGGGCAGCTGTGTCCATATCTTTGCACCAGGCGTTAATATCTTGAGTACATACAAAAACAGTGATACATCGACGGCCGTCATGTCAGGCACATCTATGTCCACCCCACACGTTGCTGGTATGATGAAATTTATCTTCCTCCTGATATAATATAGCGACCTTTCATCTCATTATTCAGGATGAGTGAGAAACAAAAAGCCAATTTAACAAAAATAAGTAATGGCGGATATTAAAGCGGGAGGGTCGTCACCTGCGTACGTGTGGGAATTGAGTCCCAAGCGACGATAACAACACACGCTAAAACGCAAAGGCTCATGGGTAGACGCTTGCTTGTAAACAATGACACGCTATGGCCATCTGACGCATGCGCAGGTGACGACTCCCCCGCTTTAAATGAACACTGTAAAGAATAATAAATCATAATACTTATTTTTCATGAACATATCGCTTAACACGTATACGTACACGAATATGTGTACTAAAAATGTAAAGTCAAACTTACTTACTATACGTTCACCGGGAGGGAGTTTATTACATTTTTAATGATCACAAAAAAATGTATATATACAAACTATTTCCGTTTTTTACTTTATTTTACAGGCGCTGCTGCTATTCATTTGGAACTTGATCCAAGTCTATCGGCATATGAAGTGAAGGGAAACATTCTCAACGAGGCAACCGTTGGTGTGGTATCTGACCCCAGGGGCGATAACAAAATGCTTTACATCGGTTAATCAAAAATATTTCTTAGAAAATGTAAAGCTCTTATACTTTACATATATAACATTGTTTTCAGAATAAAATATTACATTACCAATGCATGAATCATTTGTCTTCATAATTTTATAAGGGGTACCTCTGTCAGGTCCAGCTCACGTTTGCGGGACGTGCAATCTGCGGAACACAACACATGGGAAATCATAAGATGAACACGGAAGAATGTGCAGTGTATATTTAAAGGAAACATCAAGCTAAACAACATAATGACCCCTCAAGAAAAAGCTCCACAAATGAAGTTCAACTTTTGAAGTTATAGATGAAATCATTTTCTCAATTTCTGACAACAGATTCTATGATGTCATACTTCACCCATAATCCTTTGCTTGAAAATCAAGATGGCTGACTACATAATACTGATGAAAAGTTGAATATCTAGAGAATGAGAAGTGATATAAAAAAACTGTAAATTGCATTCTCCTAAATTTGTGGAGCTTTTTCTCGAGAGGTCATTATGTTGTTTGGCTTTATGTTTCCTTTAAGCCCTTTATTTCTATTATGATACTATGAACAGTCAAAATACATGCAGTGGACATTTGGGAACTTCAGAAAGAAATTGTGTAGTTAGCGTGTCAATGGACGCTTTTATTTTTAGTCACGCGTAGAAGTTCACGAGAAAACGACATGCATACGTATCTACATAGTTACTGTCTGGACAAAATGATCGGGATTAGATAATGTGAACAAATATTAGTGAGATTGTTGTTTAAACTATCCTTACAAATATACATGTTGGCGATCGCGAGTCACTCTTTCTCTTATATACATATACTTGTATTGCTATATGTTCCGAGGACTTCATTGGATTTAACTTTTAATATAGTTGAATTAAATTTTAATATAGTTATGAACTCAATTAAAAAGCGTTCCTATATAGGGTTGCGTTTTATTTGGAGTTTAATTAAACTCAATTTCAAGGCAATTCAACGTAGAATTGCGTTTTAATTAAATAACAGGAAGGTGTGTATGTCCTCGGAAGTTGGTATATATCTGTATTTTTGTCCTCGCAACATATAGCAATCCAAGTACACTCGCGCAAACCAACACACTCTTGTTCGCATGTTCGCGCATTGACCTCAAACACTGTCCTGTTACCGACTGACAGGGCGGGACGTGGTCCCGAACAAATGAGAGTCTGGCGTTTCAATTACGGGCAGTTCACGGTATTATGATACTTGATATTGGGCACCCAATATCGTTTTTTTTATCCCCAGCACGTAAAAAGGGTAACGAAGGGAAGTTTTAAAATACAGGATAGGTGAATCGGTCTCAAATAGGCGTGAGACCCACACTGTGTGTGTTATCAAGATAATTGTCTAAAATATGGTTATCATCACTAATATCTCATGTCATGTACACCTGGACTGGCTACAGCCGTGTAGAAGTCGCATTTTGCTACGAGGCGTGAGTCGTCGAACAACGTTCTAAGAACACTTCGATTGAGAGCAAGCAAGGTGAGCTCGATAAACCATTTATTTATCCTTTTATTGGTTTGACAATGTTTTAAAAATGTATAGTATATGTCCCATGATTGCATTTTTGTGTATTGTGAACTTGTTTTTCCCCGTGCGACGTTCGATTGTTTGAACTCCTGTGTCAGTACCACGTGTCAGTTTTAATGTGCGTTATTATGATGACAGAATTGACCAACGTGTAAAATTGAACTTACAGCAACGGCTCGTGATATATGTAAACGTATAGAAAATACTAGATAAATCCAATAAAATCGTACCAGTTTGTGGGGAAAAAAAACAGGCAAATGTTATATTGTTATTTGAACATTTTACCGTTGAACAAATATCATTTCACGAAATTAAAGTTTAAGAAACACAAAGGAGAAAAATCACAATGTATGTAATATTAACTATTAATGAATAAATTGCGTTAATAATTTTTTTTAGAAACACTTGTTTTTTTACAGGTTAAATCATGAGGTTCCTCATTGTCCTAGCACTTTGTGTGGTGGTATCGGCACTTACCAACCGAGAACGCATGGAAAAACAAGCCAGTACACGTCAACTTGTTATACTAAAGGTAATATTGTATTTACTAATCCATCATTCCATGGAATATTGACGGATCCTTACAGATATATAGACTAATTTATTATGAACATTGGTTGATTAGAACAATATATTTCGGCACTGTGTGGTTGTAACAAACACATATTCCCCATATGGATATTGACTTGTATGGTTGTAGCAAATACAGATTCTCCATGTGAACTTTGTGTGAATTTAACAAATACAGATTCCCCGTATGGGCATTGTGTGGTTGCAACAAACACAGATTCCCCATATGAACTTTGTGTGGTCGTAACAAATACATATTCTCCATATGCACATTGCGTGGTTGTAACAAATACAGATTCTTCATATGGGCAATGTGTGGTTGCAACAAACACAGATTCCCCATAGGGACTTTGCGTGGCTGTTAGAAATACAGATTCTCCATATGGGCATTGTGTGGTTGTAGCAAACACAGATTCCCCATATGAACTTTGTGTGGTTGTAACAAATACATATTCTCCATATGCACATTGCGTGGTTGCTGTAACAAATACAGATTCCTCATATGGACTTTGTGTTGTCGTAACGAATAAAGATTCACCATATATGGACATTGTGTGGTTGCAACAAACACAGATTCCCCATATGGACTTTGTGTTGTCATAACAAATATATATTCCCCATATGGACATTGTGTGGTTGTAACAAATACAAATTCCTCATATGGACTTTGTGTTGTCGTAACGAATAAAGATTCACCATATATGGACATTGTGTGGTTGCAACAAACACAGATTCCCCATATGGACTTTGTGTTGTCATAACAAATATATATTCCCCATATGGACATTGTGTGGTTGCAACAAACACAGATTCCCCATATGGACTTTGTGTTGTCATAACAAATATATATTCCCCATATGGACATTGTGTGGTTGTAACAAATACAGATTTCCCATATGGACATTGTGTGGGTGCAACAAATAAAGATTCCCCATATGGACATTGTGTGGTTGTAACAAATACGGATACCACATATGGACATTGTGTGGGTGCAACAAATAAAGATTCCCCATATGGACATTGTGTGGGTGCAACAAATACAGATTCCCCATATGGACATTGTGTGGGTGCAACAAATACAGATTCCCCATATGGACATTGTGTGGGTGCAACAAATACAGATTCCCCATATGGACATTGTGTGGGTGCAACAAATACAGATTCCCCATATGGACATTGTGTGGGTGCAACAAATACAGATTCCCCATATGGACATTGTGTGGGTGCAACAAATACAGATTCCCCATATGGACATTGTGTGGGTGCAACAAATACAGATTCCCCATATGGACATTGTGTGGGTGCAACAAATACAGATTCCCCATATGGACATTGTGTGGGTGCAACAATACAGATTTCCCATATGGACATTGTGTGGTTGTAACAAATACAGATTCCCCATATGGACATTGTGTGGGTGCAACAAATACAGATTCCCCATATGGACATTTGTGTGGGTGCAACAAATACGGATTCCCCATATGGGTATTGTATGATTAGAGCAAATACAGTTCCCTTATCTAGGCGAAGTATGGAAACACAGTCCCCACATATGGTGTTATGTGATTGGGAACGCACAGATTCCTTCATACTGGTATTGGGTGGAAGGAGTGAATGAGTGGTAATTAAGTAACTGTAAAAGTAAAAACATCGCAGTCTTTTCCCGATCAAATATCTGAAATGTTCATTTTAACAGCTTCCTTTGAACATCTGATTTTTTCTACCAATCCAATTGCCATCTCGTGAATATTGGTACACGAATAAAATTAGTGGTGTATAATTCTATCGCCAAACTTTTTCCTTCTCTGTGAAAACCACTTATTTTTGCCAAAAATTAAGGGCATGTGGAACAGCAGTGTTTACATTTGTATTATTATAAATGTTATAACATTTCGTTTTGGTTGCATTTTATTTTGTTTATAATCAATTATACCATAATTTCGCTTCCAATCTCAATTGGTTTCATTCAATGAGAGCACTGTGTTATTTATATATAATTTTCAACTGTCATAATTCATTTGACTCTAACAGTTTTGAAAGTGATGTTTTTAATATATGCATATTGGTCATTTTATCCAAACGCATCCCTGCCAAATGAACATCCGAGTTTTTCGATCTATCAGACTCTTGTATTGGTACATTAACTCAGCATAGTGGTATTATTTACATTGTTTAGTGATTTGATAGATTAGTGAATCGATGGGGCCGTTGAAAGCAATGTAATAACATAGTTATGGTTATTGATTGATAATGGTGTTTTGAGTGACTACATTGTGTTGAGTGATTACGGTGTATTGATTGATTATGGTGTATTGAGTGATTATGTTGTATTGAGTGATTATGGTGTATTGAGTTATTACGTTGTGTTGAGTTATTATGTTGTTTTGATTGATTATGGTGTATTGAGTGTTTATGTTGAGTGATTATGGTGTATTGAGTTATTACGTTGTGTTGAGTTATTATGTTGTGTTGAGTTATTACGTTGTGTTGAGTGATTATGTTGTGTTGAGTGATTATACGGTGTGTTGAGTTATTACGTTGTGTTGAGTTATTATGTTGCGTTGAAGGGTTATGTTGTGTTGAGTGATTATACGCTGTGTTGAGTTATTATGCTGTGTTGAGTTATTACGTTCTGTTGAGTTATTACGTTGTGTTGAGTGATTATACGTTCTGTTGAGTTATTACGTTGTTTTGAGTTATTATACGTTGTGTTGAGTTATTACGTTGTGTTGAGTTATTACGTTGTGTTGAGTTATTATGTTGTGTTGAGTTATTACGTTGTGTTGAGTGATTATGTTGTGTTGAGTGATTATACGGTTTGTCGAGTTATTACGTTGTGTTGAAGGGTTATGTTGTGTTGAGTGATTATACGTTGTGTTGAGTTATTATGTTGTGTTGAATGATTATACGTTGTGTTGAGTGATTATACGTTGTTGAGTGATTATACGTTGTGTTGAGTTATTACGTTGTGTTGAGTGATTATGTTGTGTTGAGTGATTATGCGTTGTGTTGAGTGATTATACGTTGTGTTGAGTTATTATCTTGTGTTGAGTGATTATACGTTGTGCTGAGTGATTATACGTTGTGTTGAGTGATTATACGTTGTGCTGAGTGATTATACGTTGTGTTGAGTTATTACGATGTGTTGAGTGATTATACGTTGCGTTGTATAATTATACGTTGTGCTGAGTGATTATGTTGTGTTGAGTGATTATACGTTGTGTTGAGTGATTATACATTGTGTTGAGTGATTATACGTTGTGCTGAGTGATTACGTTGTGTTGAGTGATTATACGTTGTGTTCAGTGATTATACGTTGTGTTGAGTGATTATACGTCGTGTTGAGTGATTATGTTGTGTTGAGTGATTATGTTGTGTTGAGTGACTATACGTTGTGTTGAGTGATTATACGTTGTTGAGTGATTATACGTTGTGTTGAGTTATTACGTTGTGTTGAGTGATTATACGTTGTGTTGAGTGATTATACATTGTTGAGTGATTATATGTTGTGTTGAGTCATTATGTTGTGTTGAGTGATCATACGTTGTGTTGAGTGATTACACGTTGTGCTGAGTGGTTATACGTTGTGTTGAGTTATTACGTTGTGTTGAGTGATTATACGTTGTGTTGAGTAATTATACATTGTTGAGTGATTATACGTTGTGTTGAGTTATTATGTTGTGTTGAGTGATTATACGTTGTGTTGAGTGATTATACGTTGTGCTGAGTAATTATACGTTGTGCTGAGTGATTACGTTTTGTTGAGTGATTATACGTTGTGTTGAGTGATTATACATTGTGTTGAGTGATTATACGTTGTGTTGAGTGATTATACGTTGTGTTGAGAGATTATACGTTTTGTTGAGTGATTATGTTGTGTTGAGTGATTATACGTTGTGTTGAGTGATTATACGTTGTGCTGAGTGATTACGTTGTGTTGAGTGATTATACGTTGTGTTGAGTTATTATGTTGTGTTGAGTGATTATACGTTGCGCTGAGTGATTATACGTTGTGTTGAGTTATTATGTTGTGTTGAGTGATTATACGTTGTGCTGAGTGATTATACGTTGTGTTGAGTTATTATGTTGTGTTGAGTGATTATACGTTGTGCTGAGTGATTATACGTTGTGTTGAGTGATTATACGTTGTGCTGAGTGATTATACGTTGTGTTGAGTGATTATACGTTGTGCTGAGTGATTATACGTTGTGTTGAGTTATTATGTTGTGTTGAGTGATTATACGTTGTGTTCAGTGATTATACGTTGTGTTGAGTGATTATACGTTGTGTTGAGTTATTATCTTGTGTTGAGTGATTATACGTTGTGCTGAGTGATTATACGTTGTGTTGAGTGATTATACATTGTGCTGAATGATTATACGTTGTGTTGAGTTATTACGATGTGTTGAGTGATTATACGTTGCGTTGAGTGATTATACGTTGTGCTGAGTGATTATGTTGTGTTGAGTGATTATACGTTGTGTTGAGTGATTATACATTGTGTTGAGTGATTATACGTTGTGCTGAGTGATTACGTTGTGTTGAGTGATTAAAAGGTTGTGTTCAGTGATTATACGTTGTGTTGAGTGATTATACGTCGTGTTGAGTGATTATACGTTGTGTTGAGTGATTATACGTCGTGTTGAGTGATTATACGTTGTGTTGAGTGATTATACATTGTGCTGAATGATTATACGTTGTGTTGAGTGATTATACGTTGTGTTGAGTGATTATACATTGTGTTGAGTGATTATGTTGTGTTGAGTGATTATACGTTGTGTTGAGTGATTATACGTTGTGTTGAGTGATTATGTTGTGTTGAGTGATTATACGTTGTGTTGAGTGATTATACGTTGTGTTGAGTTATTATGTTGTGTTGAGTGATTATACGTTGTGTTCAGTGATTATACGTTGTGTTGAGTGATTATACGTTGTGTTGAGTTATTATCTTGTGTTGAGTGATTATACGTTGTGCTGAGTGATTATACGTTGTGTTGAGTGATTATACATTGTGTTGAGTGATTATACGTTGTGTTGAGTTATTACGATGTGTTGAGTGATTATACGTTGCGTTGAGTGATTATACGTTGTGCTGAGTGATTATGTTGTGTTGAGTGATTATAGTTGTGTTGAGTGATTATACATTGTGTTGAGTGATTATACGTTGTGCTGAGTGATTACGTTGTGTTGAGTGATTATATGTTGTGTTCAGTGATTATACGTTGTGTTGAGTGATTATACGTCGTGTTGAGTGATTATACGTTGTGTTGAGTGATTATACATTGTGCTGAATGATTATACGTTGTGTTGAGTGATTATACGTTGTGTTGAGTGATTATACGTTGTGTTGAGTGATTATGTTGTGTTGAGTGATTATACGTTGTGTTGAGTGATTATACGTTGTGTTGAGTGATTATGTTGTGTTGAGTGATTATACGTTGTGTTGAGTGATTATACGTTGTGTTGAGTGATTATGTTGTGTTGAGTGATTATACGTTGTGTTGAGTTATTATGTTGTGTTAAGTGATTATACGTTGTGCTGAATGATTACATTGTGTTGAGTGATTATGTTGTGTTGAGTGATTATACGGTTTGTCGACTTATTACGTTGTGTTGAAGGGTTATGTTGTGTTGAGTGATTATACGTTGTGTTGAGTTATTATGTTGTGTTGAGTGATTATACGTTGTGTTGAGTGATTATACGTTGTTGAGTGATTATACGTTGTGTTGAGTTATTACGTTGTGTTGAGTGATTATGTTGTGTTGAGTGATTATACGTTGTGTTGAGTGATTATACGTTGTGTTGAGTGATTATACGTTGTGCTGAGTGATTATGTTGTGTTGAGTGACTATACGTTGTGTTGAGTGATTATACGTTGTTGAGTGATTATACGTTGTGTTTAGTTATTACGTTGTGTTGAGTGATTATACATTGTGTTGAGTGATTATACATTGTTGAGTGATTATATGTTGTGTTGAGTGGTTATACGTTGTGTTGAGTTATTACGTTGTGTTGAGTGTTTATACGTTGTGTTGAGTGATTATACATTGTTGAGTGATTATACGTTGTGTTGAGTTATTATGTTGTGCTGAGTGATTACGTTGTGTTGAGTGATTATACGTTGTGTTGAGTTATTATGTTGTGTTGAGTGATTATACGTTGCGCTGAGTGATTATACGTTGTGTTGAGTTATTATACGTTGTGTTGAGTGATTATACGTTGTGTTGAGTTATTATGTTGTGTTGAGTGATTATACGTTGTGCTGAGTGATGATACGTTGTGCTGAGTGATTATACGTTGTGTTGAGTGATTATACGTTGTGCTGAGTGATTATACGTTGTGTTGAGTGATTATACGTTGTGCTGAGTGATTATACGTTGTGTTGAGTTATTACGTTGTGTTGAGTGATTATACGTTGTGTTCAGTGATTATACGTTGTGTTGAGTGATTATACGTTGTGTTGAGTTATTATCTTGTGTTGAGTGATTATACGTTGTGCTGAGTGATTATACGTTGTGTTGAGTGATTATACGTTGTGCTGAGTGATTATACGCTGTGTTGAGTTATTACGATGTGTTGAGTGATTATACGTTGCGTTGTATAATTATACGTTGTGCTGAGTGATTATGTTGTGTTGAGTGATTATACGTTGTGTTGAGTGATTATACGTTGTGTTGAGTGATTATACGTTGTGCTGAGTGATTACGTTGTGTTGAGTGATTATACGTTGTGTTCAGTGATTATACGTTGTGTTGAGTGATTATACGTCGTGTTGAGTGATTATACGTCGTGTTGAGTGATTATACGTTGTGTTGAGTGATTATACATTGTGCTGAATGATTATACGTTGTGTTGAGTGATTATACGTTGTGTTGAGTGATTATACGTTGTGTTGAGTGATTGTTGTGTTGAGTGATTATACGTTGTGTTGAGTGATTATACGTTGTGTTGAGTGATTATGTAGTGTTGAGTGATTATACGTTGTGTTGAGTTATTATGTTGTGTTGAGTGATTATACGTTGTGCTGAGTGATTACGTTGTGTTGAGTGATTATACGTTGTGTTGAGTTATTATGTTGTGTTGAGTGATTATACGTTGTGCTGAGTGATTACGTTGTGTTGAGTGATTATACGTTGTGTTGAGTGACTATACATTGTTGAGTGATTATACGTTGTGCTGAGTGATGATACGTTGTGCTGAGTGATTATACGTTGTGTTGAGTGATTATACGTTGTGCTGAGTGATTATACGTTGTGTTGAGTGATTATACGTTGTGCTGAGTGATTATACGTTGTGTTGAGTTATTATGTTGTGTTGAGTGATTATACGTTGTGTTCAGTGATTATACGTTGTGTTGAGTGATTATACGTTGTGTTGAGTTATTATCTTGTGTTGAGTGATTATACGTTGTGCTGAGTGATTATACGTTGTGTTGAGTGATTATACGTTGTGCTGAGTGATTATACGCTGTGTTGAGTTATTACGATGTGTTGAGTGATTATACGTTGCGTTGTATAATTATACGTTGTGCTGAGTGATTATGTTGTGTTGAGTGATTATACGTTGTGTTGAGTGATTATACGTTGTGTTGAGTGATTATACGTTGTGCTGAGTGATTACGTTGTGTTGAGTGATTATACGTTGTGTTCAGTGATTATACGTCGTGTTGAGTGATTATACGTTGTGTTGAGTGATTATACATTGTGCTGAATGATTATACGTTGTGTTGAGTGATTATACGTTGTGTTGAGTGATTATACGTTGTGTTGAGTGATTGTTGTGTTGAGTGATTATACGTTGTGTTGAGTGATTATACGTTGTGTTGAGTGATTATGTAGTGTTGAGTGATTATACGTTGTGTTGAGTTATTATGTTGTGTTGAGTGATTATACGTTGTGCTGAGTGATTACGTTGTGTTGAGTGATTATACGTTGTGTTGAGTTATTATGTTGTGTTGAGTGATTATACGTTGTGCTGAGTGATTATACGTTGTGTTGAGTGATATGTTGTGTTGAGTGATCATACGTTGTATTGAGTGATTATACGTTGTGCTGAGTGGTTATACGTTGTGCTGAGTGATTATGTTGTGTTGAGTGATTATAAGTCGTGTTGAGTGATTATACGTCGTGTTGAGTGATTATACATTGTGTTGAGTGATTATACGTTGTGCTGAGTGATTATACGTTGTGTTGAGTTATTATGTTGTGTTGAGTGATTATACGTTGCGCTGAGTGATTATACGTTGTGTTGAGTGATTATACGTTGTGCTGAGTGATTATACGTTGTGTTGAGTGATTATACGTTGTGCTGAGAGATTATACGTTGTGTTGAGTTATTATGTTGTGTTGAGTGATTATACGTTGTGTTGAGTGATTATACGTTGTGTTGAGTTATTATCTTGTGTTGAGTGATTATACGTTGTGCTGAGTGATTATACGTTGTGTTGAGTGATTATACGTTGTGCTGAGTGATTATACGTTGTGTTGAGTTATTACGATTTGTTGAGTGATTATACGTTGCGTTGTATAATTATACGTTGTGCTGAGTGATTATGTTGTGTTGAGTGATTATACGTTGTGCTGAGTGATTACGTTGTGTTGAGTGATTATACGTTGTGTTCAGTGATTATACGTTGTGTTGAGTGATTATACGTTGTGTTGAGTGATAATACGTCGTGTTGAGTGATTATACGTTGTGTTGAGTGATTATACGTTGTGTTGAGTGATTATACGTTGTGTTGAGTGATTATACGTCGTGTTGAGTGATTATACGTCGTGTTGAGTGATTATACGTTGTGTTGAGTGATTATACATTGTGCTGAATGATTATACGTTGTGTTGAGTGATTATACGTTGTGTAGAGTGATTGTTGTGTTGAGTGATTATACGTTGTGTTGAGTGATTATACGTTGTGTTGAGTGATTATGTAGTGTTGAGTGATTATACGTTGTGTTGAGTTATTATGTTGTGTTGAGTGATTATACGTTGTGCTGAGTGATTACGTTGTGTTGAGTGATTATACGTTGTGTTGAGTTATTATGTTGTGTTGAGTGATTATACGTTGTGCTGAGTGATTATACGTTGTGTTGAGTGATATGTTGTGTTGAGTGATCATACGTTGTATTGAGTGATTATACGTTGTGCTGAGTGGTTATACGTTGTGCTGAGTGATTATGATGTGTTGAGTGATTATAAGTCGTGTTGAGTGATTATACGTTGTGCTGAGTGATTATACGTTGTGTTGAGTTATTATGTTGTGTTGAGTGATTATACGTTGCGCTGAGTGATTATACGTTGTGTTGAGTGATTATACGTTGTGCTGAGTGATTATACGTTGTGTTGAGTGATTATACGTTGTGCTGAGTGATTATACGTTGTGTTGAGTTATTATGTTGTGTTGAGTGATTATACGTTGTGTTGAGTGATTATACGTTGTGTTGAGTTATTATCTTGTGTTGAGTGATTATACGTTGTGCTGAGTGATTATACGTTGTGTTGAGTGATTATACGTTGTGCTGAGTGATTATACGTTGTGTTGAGTTATTACGATTTGTTGAGTGATTATACGTTGCGTTGTATAATTATACGTTGTGCTGAGTGATTATGTTGTGTTGAGTGATTATACGTTGTGTTGAGTGATTATACGTTGTGTTGAGTGATTATACGTTGTGCTGAGTGATTACGTTGTGTTGAGTGATTATACGTTGTGTTCAGTGATTATACGTTGTGTTGAGTGATTATACGTTGTGTTGAGTGATAATACGTCGTGTTGAGTGATTATACGTTGTGTTGAGTGATTATACATTGTGCTGAATGATTATACGTTGTGTTGAGTGATTATACGTTGTGTTGAGTGATTATGTTGTGTTGAGTGATTATACGTTGTGTTGAGTGATTATACGTTGTGTTGAGTGATTATGTTGTGTTGAGTGATTATACGTTGTGTTGAGTTATTATGTTGTGTTGAGTGATTATACGTTGTGCTGAGTGATTACGTTGTGTTGAGTGATTATACGTTGTGTTGAGTTATTATGTTGTGTTGAGTGATTATACGTTGTGCTGAGTGATTATACGTTGTGTTGAGTGATATGTTGTGTTGAGTGATCATACGTTGTATTGAGTGATTATACGTTGTGCTGAGTGGTTATACGTTGTGCTGAGTGATTATGTTGTGTTGCGTGATTATACGTTGTGTTGAGTGATTATAAGTCGTGTTGAGTGATTATACGTCGTATTGAGTGATTATACGTTGTGTTGAGTGAATATACATTGTGTTGAGTGATTATACGTTGTGTTGAGTGATTATACGTTGTGTTGAGTGATTATACGTTGTGTTGAGTAATTATAAATTGTTGAGTGATTATACGTTGCGTTGAGTGATTATAAGTTGTGTTGAGTTATTATGTTGTGTTGAGTGATCATACGTTGTATTGAGTGATTATACGTTGTGCTGAGTGGTTATACGTTGTGCTGAGTGATTATGTTGTGTTGAGTGATTATACGTTGTCCTGAGTGGTTATACGTTGTGCTGAGTGATTATGTTGTGTTGAGTGATTATACGTCCTGTTGAGTGATTATACGTTGTGTTGAGTGATTATACATTGTGTTGAGTGATTATACGTTGTGCTGAGTGATTATACGTTGTGTTGAGTGATTATACGTTGTGTTGAGTGATTATACGTTGTGTTGAGTGATTGTGTTGTGCTGAGTGATTATGTTGTGTTCAGTGATTATGTTGTGTTCAGTGATTATAAAGTATGCTGAATTATTACGGTGTTTTGAGGGACTATGATGCCTATGTGATGCCTAACAAATATGTTATAATAACTCGTTTTAGGATGAGTATAATGAAGGTGATCGTGATCTAGTCATACAGAGCATTATGAGACGATATCCACACATCGAAATTGTCAGAAGATTCAGCAAAGTCGTCAACGGATTCTCAGCTGTAATGAACCAAAACGTTGCAGACAAGGTGAGACTGTTGAATTGTGGTTCTTGCTCAGCTTGTTTTGGGGCAAAATTTGAAAATGAAAACAACAGTTGAAACAATTCCTTTTTTCATTTAAAATCAAATTTTTGCTTACATAAAGACTAAATCAATATATTATCCATGTGGTATTAAATGCAATTTAGAACTACTACTAGATAGACAAATAAATCCCCGTTGTAGTGATAGCACTAATATTGTGAAGGTGTAGTAATGTAATGGGGCTTTTGATTTTGACAGTCATGATTGTTGTAGCAGTAGCGCTGGCGTGGTAGTTGTGGAGTCGTGGGCATAAATGGATACTTATGTGAATAGCCAACCAAACTAAAATTGTTTTTCTATTTCACTATACTGAATATTTTTATTTCGAGAAACACAGAGTTTTTACATTCATTCCGCACTTAAAGATGATATTTTCTTCTATATATACTTGAATAAAGGTGTTTCCATTTTACAGGTTCAACTATTGAAAGAAGTAAAATACGTTGAAAAAAACACAGTAATAGAGAAAGACTATAGCGTTGATAGTTGGGGCTTGGATCGAGTGGATCAAAGAGATTTGCCTTTGGACGATGCGTATTATCCAGAAGGTAAATTGATTGATGAATTAGATTTTGAAATAACCGGGTAATTTTTTCAAATATCATGGTAGTGAGCAATTATAATACAGTCAGGGCGAAATTGCACAAATACGTTAATACAAATCACCCCCTAATTTTCATGTTACAATAAGTTGGATTGCCATTCAGTACCCGTGTTACAATGTGTTGGATTGCCAATCAGTACCCGTGTTATAATGCGTTGTATTATGGGGTTGCCAATAATAATAATAATAATAATAATAATAATAATAATAATAATAATAATAATAATAATAATAATAATAATAATAATAAAAGGTAAGGTAAAAAGATAAGTAAAAACACAAAACGTTAAAATAACATAAGACTAGGTAGTAAAAAATTAATGTAGTCTGTGTTTTTCAAAACACACTTTCAGATACTGTGTCACATGTCTAATTAGTTTAGGATGGTTAGTATTATTAAGGATAATAAACTTGTTGATACTGTTTTCAGACTGGAAAGTGGGGATTTGCTCAGTACATTCAGTGTACATAATATCCCTTTCATCAGTGTAATAGCTACAGTCTGTAATAAAATGAACTTCATCTTCAATACTGTCACTCCTACACTTATCACAAAAACCTGTTCTCGAATGGGATTTTAGGTCTCTTATATCTGCCTACTTCTATTTTGAGTTTGTTACAACTAAGTCTCAATTTAGACAGTAAATATCTTGTCTATTATTTAACAGTTGTAGGTATTTAGCTGGACTAATATCACTTTTAAGTAGACTGTAAGATCTGAGTTTGGCATCTGGTCTCTTGATATTATTAATCCACTTGTTAGTATAATGGTTTTTAGTTTTCTGGTAGAGTACCTTACTAGAAACAGTCAGGAGATCAATATTATACAGGTCTTTAATTTTGTTAATGTCTTCTAACCATGATCCTTTATAGCAGTTGTTTTCAAGTTCTTTGACTGCATGGAAAGTAAAATTAATTAGACCATTGTTTCTAATGTTTTGGTAGTACATGACAGCTTGAATTTGAATCTTTGAAATTAAAGGTAGCCTGTCAGTTTCAAGCCTACAGCCTATTGTACTACTTCTATTATTAATATTAAAAATGTGCCTACAATATTTTAGGTGAACTTTTTCAGTAAAAGTAACTTTTCTGTCTTAACCGATATACCCCATAACTCAGATGCATATAGTAAAATAGGTAGTTGTAACATTTCAACAAATTTAGTCTTATGTTTAAAGTTGTTGGAATTGTTATCATAAAAATTATATATTATCAGCTTTTCTAGCCTTATCTGAGAGTCTCTCCATTGTCTTGTTTAGGAAGCCATTGCTGTTTAATTGTCACACCCAAGTATGTGAATGTCTTAGTATGGTTTAATGTTATGTCATCATAAGTAAAAAATAGATCATCTGATCTCTGCTGGATTTTAGAAAATGTCGTGGTCTTTGTCTTAGTGGTGTTGATCGACTTCCAAGCCCAATTAAATTAGTGGTATAATTATGAGGTGCATCAAGTAATGACTGCAATCCCCTCTTGGAAGTTGATGTAAGAACAATATCATCTGCAAATAATAAACTAGATATTTTTATCTTATCTAGCTCAGGTCGGTCAGTAGCAGTCTTATTTAATACTTCAACAAGATCATTAATGAAAATACTGAATAAAGTGGGGCTAAGGGGGCATCCTTGTTTGACTCCATTGGCTGTCTGAAATTCGGGTGTAATTTTGTCATTAAGCTTGACATGGAATTTAATATTTGAGTACATGCTTTTGATAATGTTATATAATTTTATATATTTTTACCTGACTCTCCAGTACCTCTGTATAAGTAGAGCAATCCAAGGAATTATTGTATATCTGACAACAAAAAACAATTGAATTTGCCGTTCCGTAAACGGCCGTATCAGCCCATGTTCCTAAATGCATTATCACCCATTCGAACGTTTTTTTCTTTCCTAATATGGGGTAAACTGCGTCACCAACACTGACCCGTTCCAGGTTATTAACATCGAAAGCCAGCGTTCGCATAGCGCAAAACATGTTGTTGTTTTTTTTTTTGTCATTTCGAGTTGTAATATTAAATTATTACTTCAATGTAGGAAAAACAATGTATAATAATAAAATTACCACGAGAATACCGGAAAGTATACACTTAGGCAGTATGTGTATTCGGTCGATACGATAACTGACTGTCTTCGTAGATATTTAGCAGTATATTCGTGATACGCTCAATTGTTACAAAAATCTATTTTTATGTGCAAGAATGTAGCAATGAAGTTATGAATGCTAATCTCGATAAGACATCTTTGGGTAAAATAAGCATACTAGGGGGGAATACTAGTAATCTTCTTTTTTTGCTGATGTGATATTCTGGCAATTTTTTTTCTGACAAGTTCTACAATTAATACACAACTTGACAATTTAACCATTAGAGTAATGTCGCTTCAGTGTTCTATAATATTATGTTTGTATTTGACTTTTTCAGGCGATGCAACCGGTGTCAATGCATATGTCGTTGATACTGGAATACGATATGATCATGTTGATTTTGAAGGCAGGGCTAGTGAATTCCTAGATACCGTAGCTGAACCGGTAAGAAAACTACAATACAATTATTGACCTATAACCTATGACATGTTAAGGTGCACCCTAATAAACGTTATGTAATTTTCTCGTGACCTTCAAAAGTAGTTCCATTAAATATTGTTTTTTCCTGTTTTCTTTGGATGTGCTGAGATGACGTTTAAAAAAATGTTTAACCTGTTTACCACTAGTTCCCTCTTTTCATCGAAAATTCACATATAGTCCCGTTTGTAGTCTGCATTTTCCTTCCGAAGATTTGGACAAAAATAGCCAAATTGTTTGTTAAAAAATTAAAATTGACTCAGATTTTGTTTGTTGGCTCCAAAATTAGGTTTTCTATAAATATTCAAGAATATAAGAAAACAAGGCAGAACAATTTAGTCAAGAAAGTCACGTGGTGAAAAGGTTAGGCCGAATTCTTTGAAATTCTACAAATGTATTGCAGTACAAATTAATTAATGACATTAGTCCGCAAAACAAGCCTAAATACTGTAAATAAAAAAAATAATTTTTTACAACGCATCATTGTTTTTAAAGAACATATTTTACTTCTTGCAATAGATTTCAATTAATTACCAAAACACAAATTTAATATATGGAACAAAATTTCACATTTACGCAGCAGAAACTTAATACCTGTACTAATTATATAGGTGTATCTGCTTTGAAAAAAATAAACTACTGTGTTGGAAATTTATCTGACCAAATTGGATTATTAATTAGTGTTGTTTTGCAGTACACTGATTATTGTAAACACTGCCACGCATGCGCAATAATTATTATTGTGTGTGTCTATCAAGTCGGTGCAAATACGTCTTAGGAACTTTAATATTTGTGTACATTTAATACTCGTGTATGATGGTTGCAAGAACAATATAGTTTTGTTAGTACAGGATAGATCATAATCAAATATATTATTATTCAACATACAATATTAAATAATATTAAAAACGACGAATTATCGTCTATATCGCTTACTTAGGGTAATGGTGGTTTGATGACATATATATTCTCATCACTAATACTAGTGAATGAAATAAACGAATGTCATTTCAACAAATACTTCAACGAAATAAATGCATATAATTTGAAATGGCAGTATGATAAAACAAAATAAAATTTGTAAGAACAAATTACAAGTCTGTTACCTCGTTTACATGGTGGCATTTTATCGTAGCCTAACGGCCCGGCTCGAGCCGGGGATAGTTGTTTGCCAGCGGTGATTGGTACAAATCATTCATTTGCTGCATTCTTACTTGTTTTTTGAGCGTTATTTGTTTGCCAAGAAACTTAAAGCGGGGGTTCGTCAACTAGCATGCGTTAGGTGGCCATGGCGTGTCATTGTTTACAAACAAGCGTCTACCCATGAACCTTTGCGTGTGTTGTTGTCATCGCTTGAGACTCAATTCCCGCGCGTGCGCAGGTGACGATCCCTCCCGCTTTAATATGTAAGATGGTCATCGGGTGACATCAATATCTTAGAGGTGTTGGTCTAAACTCGGCTCCGTTAAATTATTTATTTCATTACTGAGATATTCAAATAAATTATTGACACGTTTATGTAAAGAATAACACAATTTGCTTTGTCAATCTTCCATTAACTATTTGTATATACGTTGTTAATTTGCTTCCATCAAGGCACCTTACGGGGATTGTGATGGCCATGGCACTCACTGTGCTGGCATTTTGGGAGGCGCACTATATGGCGTTGCAAAGAATGTTAACCTGCTCGGTGTTCGTGTGCTCAACTGCGAAGGTGCTGGATATTTGGATGATTTAATCTACGGTAAGTTTCAGTGGTTCTGTTCGCACCTGCCATGTGTTTATATACTATCCCACAATCAGATCCCTTGAGGGATGATCGAGAAAAGGAATAATCAACCGACGCGTAAGGGAGTTCAACACGGCCGCACCGATACAGGATGATTGAGATACGCTGTACATTACCGGTCAAATACGGCTCGCTTAAACTAATGACGTTGCGGTGACAGATGTATAATAATTTCCGATATTAAACATCAAAGTTTATTGCGTTTTTTGTTTAACATCAATGTCAACTAAATTGTATTGCGGGGATTGCGAAATTACCATGGTATGTTCTATTTTCTATAACTTACATACACATACAAATTCCAATTCTAATACTAAAAGAATACCCCTACCAATGTGTTTCCATCATAACAGCTATGGATTATGTTGTTGCAAATGGAGAATTACCAGCTGTTGTCTCTATGTCCCTTGGAGGAGATAGAAGCCCGGTCATCGATAGCGCCGTGGGTAGAATGTTCGATGCTGGTTATTTCTTCGTCACTTCCGGCGGAAATAATGACGCCGATGCTTGTCTTCAGTCACCTCAAGGGGCTCCAAAGGTATATAACAATCGTTTACGTACAAACAGTCTGTATTGGTATAAATATTTATTTACATATCAAAATAACAATAAGATAATAATAGTATACGATATACCAAGACGATGAACATAAACATTTTTCACATGTGTTTGTATATACAAACCACATCCAGATTGTGTGCAATGGTTGATCAATACTTGATCAAGTGGGATTAAATCAAATTACTAGTACGCTGCGTGTTTATAGTTGCTTGTAAGTACGTCAAGAATTAACTCATTGCATCCGAACAACCGAGGAGTTACGTCATGAACACACTGAAAATGACCATCGGAATTGTCACTATCAATGTACTAAAATATACAGTTGAGAGTTAAAGCGGTGGAGTCGTCACCTGCGCATGCGTCAGGTGGCCATAGCGTGTCATTGTTTATAAACAAGCGTCTACCCATGAGCCTTTGCGTTTTAGCGTGTGTTGTTATCGTCTCTTGGGACTCAATTCCCGTGCGTGCGCAGGTGACGACCTTCCCGCTTTAACGTGCTACCGTCCAATCACACACACACACACACACACACACACACACACACATACACAAACATCATGATCATCTATGCAATTAATTCACAAGATGAATTACAAATTGCCGTAGATAATTATATCACGTACGTTTAATATAGCAGTGTATAATTTCTGTTGTTTTATTCTTTTGTTCGCATAGGCGTTTTCTGTTGCAGCAACCGATATCACTGACACCAGAGCCAGTTTTTCTAACTACGGTCCATGTATCAACATATTCGCTCCTGGTGTGGCCATAAAAAGCACGTACTATCACTCTCCTACATCCACGGCCGTTCTTAGTGGGACTTCCATGGCATGTCCACACGTCGCTGGTAAGTATTAATAAAATACCTTGTAGGCAGGAGACACGGTCTATGTAGTGTTTACCCTATTAGGGAACAAAAATCACTCTTATGTTAAACCGATTTTATGTTTTCAGCGATAATAGGTTTCAGCAAGAATAAACTAACTCAGTGTAAACAAAACTGGTTTACGGGCGTTTCATTTTGTTTATTGTTTCCGCTGCTTTTGATCATTGATTTCAAATACCACTATTTCCGAAGATCGTGGTTGGACAAGCACATCACGTGACACTATGGATGTTTTCAGTTCGACTCATAACTAAGTTATTTAATGTCATTTCTTTACAAAATTGCATGTTTTGGTTGTACGTATTGTGAAAATGCACTCACTAGTTTTCACAAACCATGGTTACATGGGTCAGGGGTTAGCCGGGCGATGATCGGAAAGAACAAAACTAGTTCGTTGCACTCAAGGACCATTATCATCCTAGGTCCACTGTAAGACTCATATGATAAGGAATACTTTTTACAAACTATATCAGTGCAAACACTAATATAAACGATCAAATTTGTCAAGACATTTTGGTATCAACCAATCATATTTAGAATGTGTTTAAATGTTTTATGACCATTGAGACATAAGTCTCCATAACATGTACAAAATGTATTTTTATACATCTGTCACCGTAACGCCATAAATTATTTTCATCCTACCATATTAGGAAATGCAAATTCCAAATATGAAATGATAAATAAATAATAATAGAACAATCATGGCTGCCTCCAGTCGAGGCGATTAATTTGTTTTTGTAGTTTAAATAAAATAAAACAAATCGCGAAATGGAAGTGTTAGCGCGAAATCCCTTGTAACTGCGAAATCACCCCGAATGATTTATTCTGCATGGCCCTCTATCGACACTGCAGGAACCCGTCGATTTTTCAACGGGTAATTATGTTAATAGTGTTCTAATTGACAATCATCTAAGCCAATCACAACATCTCTTCAACTGACCTCTGACCGAGAAGACGTCGGCTGATTGTAGCAGCCGTTTTTTTTTTTTTTTTTTAATTCTACGACTAGTACGAGTTACTTTTAAAGTCTATTTACGACGACTACGACAAACTCAAATTTCAACGTGCAGCCATGTTGGGTCTGCAATGTGACCTTTACCATGTTGACCTCATTATGCACGTATTTCCGCACCCACCTCATTATAATATGTGCATCATGAATATTTAATAGCAATGAATTTCCTGCAGAATATACCAGTCGGGGTGATTTCGCGCTAACACTTTCATTTCGCGATTTTTTTTATTTTATTTAAACTAAAAAAAACAAACTAATCATCCCGACTCCGCCAGTCTAATACTATACTATAAAGCATGTAATACTGCTTCCCTATAGTTCGTTGCTTGTAATTTAATTGTATATTTGAACAGGTGCTGGCGCTATTCATCTCGGGATGAATCCAAACTTGTTACCAGACGAGGTCGGAGCTGCCCTTATCGCAGACGCTACAGTCGATCGTGTTATTGATGCAAAGGAAGAACTTGGAACTCCCAACGTACTTTTATACACCAGAGATCAGAGCCTACCCTAGGATACATAAATAATCACACTGTCTGTACTCTGTTATTGTAGAAACCACTGAGCTGAGTTTTCAGCCGCTGAGTCGCCGCCGCTGTGCAACTACCATGCCGGTTGAAAAATTAGTAAAACAATTCGCGTTCCGGTGGCACATTTCGGTAAGGAATCGTAAATAATACTATCCTCAGTTATCCGAGCTCACGTCCTGGCATTTGTATACCCGACTGTCTTCATTGTCGATACGTTACGTTCAACAACGATGCTGTGTATCTGATTGATACGGTATCCATGTTACATTGGGTCAGTGGACGTATTATAGTGACGTGTGAGGGCGTGGTTTGCTCATATTTGTTTGATGTGTCGACTTTTCGCTTAAAAAGTTCGATGATTAGTTGCGTGACAGCCAACTGATTCATCGGGCTAGGTAGTCGTACAGCGGGATGATTCATCGTTTGAAAACTCAATTCAGTGGTTTTTGCAGTAATACAAACAATGACATATTTGTTTATATACTCAAATTACTGACTCAAGATTATTTTAATTATAAATAAACAGACCAGTTATCTGGTACTCGTGATTTTATTACGAAAACGTGTTTCTAATTGAGTGAAAATACGCATTAAAATGCCCAGCCATTGCCCGAAACCCCTATCTGTTGCACGCGCCCTCTAGTGACGATGACCTTCTGTGAGATATATTGAAAGGATGTTCCTTCGCAGCGTCGTTGTATTATTTTGATTTGGAGCTGCCAATAAATGAACAATAAAGAGATTTGAAATTTTCTAAATAATACACAAAATATAGATGTCGATGTAAACAACGTTGAAGACACTCATTGACATCGCGTTATCATCACGGAAACAAGAGGGCGCTGTTGAATCAGCGATTTCCTTCGCTGTATCCTCGGGGCAGAGATACGTCAAAGAACGTTCTATGTTGCTAAGAAAGGGCACCACTTTACCACGTATTTCTATTGGCTCTGCGCGAGCTGGTGTGGAACGCCGAGCGAAGAGCTGGTGAAAATAGCTAAATTCGAGAAAACAGCACAAACTCAACTTTGAAATAATCCTGAACAAACGTGACCAAATTTATATATGTTACACACGAAAGGATAATCTTGTTATACTGTTCAGGGGAGTCTCAATAATTATCCCAAAGTACCGTTTCCTGATAGTTTTGGCCTTTGTTTTCACCGTGATGGTTGCCAGGCGGCAACAATACCCGGATGTCCGCCCGAAGATAGATATTAGCTATAATGCGTCGCAGTTTTAAAGCCAGGGATGTATACAATGAACAAGAAAAAAAAAAAAAATACAAGTAAATATTTCTCCAAATATATCTGGGATATTATATTGTCTACTGACTATATTGCTGTGTGTTCAGAGTGGTTTCGTATTTAATCAAATATATTCGGTTCTTGGAATAATATAATGCTTTAACAACACGTTTAAGCGTTTGAATTATTTACAGTTCTTTCACGTTTTGTCGGGTCACCTGCTAATGAAGAGCGTACGCACTGTTATAGTGTTTTCTACTGAGATTCAGTAACCCTCTGGTGACTTTTATTCAGTCTCTAAAGATTGGCGAAGAAATCGATCAATTGCCAGTCATAATGAAAACACTTCAAACAATGTTTGTATTGCATGTGTACATCCTCCGAATCCAATTTACTTAATAATGAGGTTTTAAGCTCCGGTAGCTAACTTCCTTGCTTTGTAATTTAAGTACTTTCTGCCTTCGTTGACGTCAAATTCATTGTGGGTGTTAGTAGACAAGTTTGTTGAGCTATAATTTGCAGATTTTGCCACCCTAGCGGTTAGAAATCAGCGCACTTGGAATCGTGCACTCCCTTTTCGGTATGGTTGCAGGTTCACTATAGCTATTGGCATATTAGCACGGCGCTGAATTGACAATATATAGTAGGAACTACGTTGGCCTTTGGCTGGAGGGAAATATTAGATTTTGTTTATGAAGAATTCGGAAATAACGAATGTAAAAAAGCAGTAAAAAAAAGCTGAAATTGACGCTGAATATCCATGACTATAAGGGTAGTAGAGTTCAATTGGAACATCCCTAAAATTTCCCTTTCTCGAAATGTCCTTTTTTGAACATTGATACTCCTGGAAATTGGGTCATGGGTCCACTCTCTTCAGGGCACTGAGAATTTCTGGAATCTCAACAAACAAGTAGTGATACCACAAGAATTCCCCCATACCAATTTTGGCCCCTCCCTGATTGGCGTCCTTCTGATTGACAGCTAGTTCCTTGTTTGGTGTTATCATTTGATCTTTTTAATAAGGTGACATTTAATTATTATGTGGTCCAATGACAATTGAATTTATGTTATTGACATAGCCTTATTCTGACTTTGACTCCGAGTCCACCTTGAAATTTGGCTAAAATATTGATTTGAAACGGAGATTTCGCTCACTATATGGAGAGAGACGATGAATTACTAGTATATCAGCCTGGGTACGATTTTAATTATTTTAAATTGGATTGGAAGTGTTGTTAATACCTTCGGTCGTTCTTTGAGCTATGTTACAAGAACCACGGGTATACACTAAATGGACGTTTCCCGGGAGACGTTAATATCACGTGTTTTACTGATAAAGGTGTTAGCGTTGTTTATTGAGTAGCTGTATGTTTCAATATGTCTGTGACTATGCTGTTGATGAGGACTATCTAATTGACGTAGTCAAACATAATTATAATTATCGTGAGGTTTTTTTTTCATCTCGATTTTCTTGATTAGTGTTACAGTAAATACGAAAGTTTTTTATGTATGTTTTCTAATATATAAAACGTTGTGAGGCATCTGAGGCATATCGGTTCTAATTGTCGAAGATGGATACAACACGTTACCCAAGAGTTTGCTACGAAATGCTGGGAACGTCATTCGCAGTAGGTGGAATTACCTGGGCGACCACAATAAATGAGCTACTTTTTATGTATAGGTTTGATCATTTATGAGCAAAATACAAAGCAATAGGGCAAGAGGTTGGACTACGTGTGAAACAATTTCATGTAATAGCCGAAGAAAGCAATGATCATTCAAATGTGTCAATTGAAGTTGACGTGGTTATGTCGATGGTAGATTACATCAGTAGCGTGGTGTTACCTTTCTTGTCATTGGCATGGCGTATTTACCGTATGTTATGAATTACTCTCACAGAAGATCAGAGGCATAATACAAACTGGGTCAGTTTATTTGTAGTTTTTTGTTTTGCATATTTGTATTGAATGAGATCGGTCAAGGCATGTCGACTCAACGACGCTAATAATCAGCATTCGTTAAAGTAAAAGGACCGCCAGTCAGCCATTTTGAATCTGGGGAATTTCCAATGTATATTTCCAGTTCCTAGCAATATTTCAAACTGGCATCGTGTTTGAGTCGGTTATGTGGAAAAGCGCCCTCGTTCTTCACAATGTTTGAAGTTTGAATCATAATCGGCAAGTACATCACCTACCTATATTTGTTTATGAAATTCACAAAATGCATCCAGTAATAAAGTATGGTTTAACCATTGAGCTAAGCTTCATGGATCAACATAGTTGTAGTATATATTATTGCCTACGTCGGGTCAAATAAGCGCTCATGTAAATATGAAAGTGTGAAGGTCGCAATATGTGTTCAAGTATTTTCGCAAAAGTACTTAAACCTGACACGCGCGATTTTAACGTGGATATGGATATGAAGAAATCTGGGGCAGGTTGGCTTCTCAGTCGAGTTTTGTATGAATAAATGTAAGATTGAAGATTATTGAGCGTAGAAATAATAACGAAACTGAAACATTATGCCTCATCATTATGGTAATTCTCAAAGTCATTACCAACACAACGAAAACCAAATAATTGAGACACGCATTGTTCGAACACTAATTAGTTTACCATCCAAATATATCATTATGACAGTCTAGTGACTGCGTCATTGTCGTTACTGATGATCATGCGTTCTTCTTGCTATAACTGTAATTAAATTCCGGACCACGCGTGGAGCAGGATGTGTTCCATTTCTTGTTTTCAACACACCTGACATCACTTCCTGTATGCCTCGAGGTGAATACACATTTCTCTCAAAGATGTCACCATGTAAATGTGCTGTACAGTAGTTTGCATGTTTGCTTTTTTCGTGAATTCGCTATAAATAACAGAACATGACGATATATATATTTTGACTGATGACATTTCTGCCGCTCGTACCAATTCAATGCATTGCATTTTGATTATGAATGCATCTCCATCGAATCTGGGTATTTTAAAATCGTAATAAATTAAAGTTTATGGCGAACATTGAGAATAGGATTTTATGAAACGATGTTTTTCAAATAATTCAGTATTAATATTCTCAGCTGTATTCAATATCTCATATTCATATTCATACTGTTATTATTTTATCTCGTTTTTAAATTTATGTGTGATTTCACAGATCATTATCAGTGTATGTGCACTCAACTCTATGTGTTCCTATTGCTAAGAAGGTGTTCAGCACAAAACCACACAATGGAAAATCACGCGTCCATCTAAACAACATTTCTTTCCCAACTATCAATTACAAGCGGCAGATCTGTAGAATCGACTCCGAATAATGGAAATAATTGTCAGATAAATAAAGTACAACTGAAAGCTAATCAGGAAGCTACCTAAAAGCTCTTATTGCTTTGAATGAGCCGTAATTATGTGGGAATTGTGAATAATAAACCAGAACGAATAATATATGAATATACCTTCCGACTGAAATGGTCGCCGTGATCTCGTTAATAGCAAGAATGCAACGAGATTCGAGATTCCCCCTCAAATAGTGTTCTGTTTGAACACTTTTTCATTCATTTCCAAATTGGAAACTAGACGATATCTTACTCGGACAAAATTGATTGCCATAACAAACAATGCTAATGAATAAATTACTCCAAAAGTTACTCTGTAATTTATAGTATAAGTACGCGACACACTGACGTTCCGCTGCACGTGAAAATAAAAACAATTCGAACATCATCTACAATTTAAATGCGGGTGGAATACACATGCCTATCAGAATTGCTTGGTCAAATTCATCTTCCGCTTTATTAATTATTGTTAACGCGGGAGTGTCGTCACTTGCGCACGCGCGGGAATTGAGTTCCAACAAGCGACGATAAGAACACACTTAAAACGCAAAGGCTCATGGGTAGACGCTTGTTTGTAAACAATGACACGCTACGACCATCTGACGTGACACATGCGCAGGTGACGACTCCCCCGCTTTAAGATAAATATTTTCACCACCCTCTAAAGCAAGGCGAAGTGTCCCAAAATCGTTTGTGTCGCATAGTATTGTTCAAAATTGCTTGTAAAAATATCGACTGAACGTGAAATTCAATCCAATACCTAATTGGCCATAAAATCTATGCTGTATTACGATAGCTCTGGTTAAATCAAACACGTGGTGGGATTGGTTTAACTTTGAATTGAGGGCGATATAACATCCGTGGCTTTACATCGATAAATATGGACCTTTACTTTTGTATCTAACATACGACCAATTAACATCATTACACGTTAACACAAAATAACACCGGAGATAATTTTAATAGACCTGAACAGTTCTTGCTTCAGTTAGCTACCAGGTATGTGGTTGGATGATTATGTACATACACTAATAATATAACGATATGTCGATGTGATTTTTTTTTATCAGCTATGTATAACCATTTTGCCACTTACATAGTTATGACACTATGTGTGTTACTGGGATATGTGGTTGATGTTTACGGGCAGGGTCGCGTGATCATCTACACTACAATACGTACTGACAATATTGCGGCGTCGCATTGGACCACATGACGTCACGCATTACATCAGAAGAGAATCCACACAGCGGCAACCGGCGCCTATGGGTTAGAGTGCAATGAACAGCAAATCTCACGATAAAATTGAAAGATGACGAACTGCAAATCATGTACGTTTCAAAGCCGACAATTCGCAAAGCTTATAATATGTTAAGACGGCCCTCATAAACCTTCACATTAAAACTGACGACATGATAAGTTTCATCATCGAATTAGAACTGTACTGCTTAGTTGTGTTCGCATGAATCTGATCACATTTAGAAACTTAAATCCGTGTAACAGTAACTGTATTTGCTATTAATTAATTCATTATGATCGCGTGATTGGCGTTACCTCAATATATGTATGATTCGTGGGCCCCATACACTGATTCATGTAACACGCTTCAAGAAGTTTACTCTCAACCTCACTATTCACATTCTCAGTGTCAGTTACATTGCTTTTCTGATAAACATAGACACTAACTAGATACAGGTGACAAATGTGTCCGGAGCCCGTGTAATAAGTGATATGTAAGAAAAGGAAGACAAACTTAAGAGGAATATACAAAGTTGTCATGCAATATACATAGCCTGTAAACTAACAAGGAGTATTTAAATTAGCTAATCAATATGTATATAATGTGGGAAACTTCTATTAAATGTGCATCTACACTAGCATTAAGAGAATAAAAAAAATAATTAATTGTGCACATTAGCTAATTATAACTAATATTGATTAAAAAAAATCAGCAATTGTCAAACAGTCAAAACTAATTATGTACAGATCATAGGAGTGTTTGAACTTGGACTAAGCACACATCGGTATTTGTATTTAACTTAGCTAATTAATATGTACAAATTAATTAGACACTATATTCAGATATCAATCTATATTAATGCAAACCTGTAACAATTTTCAATGCATTTTGGAAAACATATACAAAGAGCATGTTAAAAGGTGGCGGTCGTCACGCGAGTTTGAAATTCATGTAAACAAACAATGTATTTTGCATGCGTTGTGTATGTCGCTATGAGTCCCACATCGAACAGGACACGGCGCGGAACACTACGTATACCCTTTAAAGCATTTCAATGTACCCATTGGTTTTTGAAATATTGATGTTACGAGCGATATGGTATAATTTGATTAGCAAACAAAAACTGTAAAACATGTGAATATACCCAAAATACAGGCGATATCAAAACAATCGAGCTGGTAGTTTTTAAGAAATCGAAATTATATTTTTTTAACAAAATGACAAAAAACACTAATTGGTATTATATATATATGTATTGATAATTATATCGCCGAATAATCTAATTTGATAAAGGTATATCCATGTACATATATACTAAGTACCAATGCAGTAGGGCGGAAGCAGTCGACAATTACCGAAAATATTTCCCGAAATTACAGAATCAAAGATACGGTCACAAAATGGACAAATTAGGGAGGGAAACACCACGAAAAATACTGATAATCTTAACTGCACATGCGTTCTGGATGTAGTTAATTAAAATAATTGTATCTGACAAAATTATTTTAAAACGCTTAAAAATTACCAACATTTCAGTCTATCGCGGCGATGAGTTCCATGTTTTCCAAGAATCGCGGCCATTAGTTCAGTCCACTAACCGGATCTAGCAGTCTATATTAAAATAATCGACGTTTTCTAAGTTCAACTCGCGAGTACTGTCCGCGATTTTTTAAAATCATGCTGATATTCTCTGCAATACCCAATGAACACTGACTTAACCAGTAACTAACAAATGCCGATGGTTAAATCGATCGATACACGCCGTGATACAAATTGGTTCACGTACAACGAACCGTATAAGAGCAGACAGTAACAAAAATGTGTTGCGGATCAAAATTGATTCTGCGATATGCAGACAGGGATGATCCTGCACCAACTCCGCATTGACATGGCTGAGCACAGTCCAAGTTGAGATGCCTGGAAATACCCGACGTTTGGAACAATAGAGCAACAATTTTCAAGAGGATTGAGTGAAAGTACTAGTATATCACTCTTAATGTAGACTAATGAAACTCTGAATATTAAAATCGCTCATTACAACAAGTATGGTTTGTCTTTTTTTAATCAATAACACAATGTCGATAATACATTGGTATCAGAATATAGAGTAGTCACGTCACGGTCAAAGTGACATTGTTTGACATCAGTTTCATGGAACCCTTGCCCATGAAGTCTTCAAAGTAGTGGCCGAGAACAAGAAAGCAATGTGAAACTTCGTTTGTTTGGAATAGAGCTTGCCCAGAAGAATATAGGTGTACACGCCTTCAGTTCGCTGGGGTCAGACTGGACGGTGACTAATAATGATGTTGTTTGCTTTGGAGAACTCGATGGCCAAAGAGCATTGGAATTTTCTAAATTTCAGAAAGGAGTCAAAACCAGAATGAGGTTAATGTTAAACACATAAATGACGTCGACAATTGGTCCCTATATTAAGTATCGCTTGATTGATGTGTTGTCTACTGACACCAAACAAGGAAATAGCTGTCAGTCAGAATGACGACTCCAAAACAGGGAGGGACCGAAATTGATGTGAGGGGGAATTCGAGGGGTATCACTACTTGTTTGTTCCGAATCCAAACATTCCTAGTGTCATGGGGAGAGTAGATCCATGGTTATCAATTTTGGCCACGGTCAAGTAAAGGATAGGCCAAGGAGGAACTAATTTGGGGGTGTACTAATTAAACTGTACTCCCGTTACAATATTTATTTATTCGTGTGAAAATGAAGCTGTATAGGGGGTGCACCTTAGACCCCTAGTAAATTATTGGCGCACGGAAAATGTGGTATTTACGGCTATATTTTATTTTGTCAAAGTCACAGTAGTCATAACACGTGTATTTGTGCTGTGTATAGGATGATTCGTGCAAAATGCAAAAATCTCATAACTATTCCTACAGTTGACTGTCTATTTGCGCATGCGCATTACAACTCCAAACTGACTGTTTTGTTTGTTTTTTTGCGAAACTAAAATACGAACGATATCACTTTCTCGGTGTATCCTTTACACCTAAAACGTTACCCGAGTCTAAAAACATGGCGGTCACTACTGTAACCTAACTCGTCGAAGCCAAATATATGTGTGTGAGATTCGGTATGCTTTAATTTGAAATGCGCCACTTACACATTATATAGAATTGTATTCCCAATAATTGTAATGAATAATAAATGGATGGCTATAGAGACTTTCGACGAGCTGTATGGACCACTGGAAAAAATATATACGCGTGCATACAAATTTCTTATTTCTAGTCTGTTATTCTGTCCCCTTGTTGGAAGTACATACTTCAAGTAAAATAGTAAGAGATACAGAAATCATGTAACTGGACCAGCTGGTTAGTTGATTTCGCAGCAATGCCAAGGTCATTCCATCACGACGATTAGATCGAAGGGAACAAATCAGAAATGACCACTGCACACACACACCAATATTATTGTTTTGACCGTAATACCGTAAAACGCACAAAGTGAGCATATATCATACATTTGACCAAATTATGGAGGAAAAACAGTCTGTGAATACAAACACATAATGTTTAACACATAACCGTGTTCCCAAATGACAGAACTAGTCCCTACAACGAGATTTTATTCCTCCAACCATTTTACATTTGATGTACCGTACCGTTTACAAGGCACCTTCTTTCACTTACTTGCCGTTTACATTACCCCTCTCTTCGATCAATTCAGGAATATTTTATAGTAGATACTTAGTGTTGAGTACCAGAAACTTCACAAACACAAATATTGGGAACCATGCGATAATAATCAATCCGGTATTTTCCTGGAGCAAAACGAATCACAGTAACATGTACGTTCAGGATCAGATCCATTCTCATAACCCACAGTTGAAAAATCAATTAAAAACGATCACGTTGTGACCTCCAAACATCACCATGAACTATGTGTACACATTAAATCAAATAAATAATATGGGAGACAATGTTTATTATGAAACAGACATGGAAACACCCCGAGATACTAGCACCTATTCCGATTTCATCGACAACTATGCATGCACTGTTGTCATTTGTTTTAACAATTTAGCAAATACCATGGGGTGTATGAAATATTTGTTTCAAAAGATGCAAGCTGTTCACAGAGAAAAAATGCATTAAAGGAGCCGGCACACTCTTCCTGTTTTTCCCCACGATTTTATATGGATGACCCCCTAATAGTTTAGATGACACAGTAATAGTGCGTCGTGTGTTGTTTTTAACAACATGAGGATTGCTTCCCGGTGGTCACGTGACGTCATCTTGTGTTCGTGTTCCGTTAATGCTGTTTTCGCTATTTCTAAGTATATTTGCAGGTTTTACAGGAATTCGTTGAGTTCCATTTTGTCTTAGATTGAATGTTACGCAACGTAACATACTATTAAACTATTGAGGCAATATATAAATTTGCTGCGTGTACAAGTACGGTGAATGGAGGTCTGTCACACGAGAGCAGTCACGTGACTGTCAAATGTCGCATTAGTGGGGGAGGGTAGCGCTCGCAAGTTAAACTTATTTCGACTCAGACGACTGAATTGCATCTATTTAATGTCAGTTATAATCAAAATGACATGTGCTGGTTGTACACGCCACATACAGAGAACGGGCATTACAATAAAGCGCTGCCAGTAAGAGTGTGACGTAAAGGTGTGGAATGCTGGGAAATGAAAACCAACACCGACTAGGTACGGAGATCAGCAACTCGACACAAATGTGAATTTGTTGTTGTAGATGGGTAGTCATGTAGCTTTTATCTGATTAGTTCAATCCTTTCGACAAGGTTTAGCATTTAACTCATTTCTCGATGAGCGCAGTGGAATTGCTTAATCCCCCTACGGGTAGTCTTAGTATGTGGATTCCATTATGCTAACATTGCCCACCAAAGCGTATCATTCCAGAATAAATATTGCGAATTTATTTCTGTTTTAAAGTCCTTGTAGGCAACTTACGATGCACCGAGGCATAATACAACTGCACAGGGTGGCTCATTTTAATTTAATGCTCGCTTCGTTCGTCATATAGATCGACCAATTAAAATAAAGGATCCGCAAGAATAGTTTTAATCTTGGAAGCAGTTTATTTTATTCATTACTTTATAAATATATATTAAATTGCACACATTATTTTGTATGAATTTTCACAAATAATGTTTTAGCGGCTTGACGGATATAATTTGACAAGGCCGATAGAATGATCTCGACAGCAATTTAAAATGTATATGAGTAACAGAGATACCTTTGTTTTTAAGAAAAATAGTCATAATACTTAGTAATACGTAATACGACAGTTCCACGACGGGGTCAAACCTATAAGTCAAAATAATAACTGTCCCATATATGTCTCCGTTGTACGTGATTGTGTTACTTAGTGAATACACTAAAATAATCATTGGTGTTCACCGCGCTACAAGAACATGAAACCCGTGTTCACCATGTTCCTCTGTATGAATGAAATGATGTAGTGCCGCGAATGTACTTTACATAACAACGAAACAGCAAGTCGTGTTTCAACTGATCATGACTAGAACATTTGACATTAGTTGATTCATGTAATGTAAAAGTCAATGCTAAATTCATATAGAAACGCTTGATCGTTTTCTTTTTTTTTATAATTCTTTATAATTTTTTATAACACAGTATATCTGACGTAGTATGTCATAAAACATATTTGTTATTAGAATCTGTGTGGGGAACACGGTTCTCGAAAACAGATATCAATTTATCGTCACAAACTTTTAAATGGAAAGTACTTATTTGCCGTCTAATTCTCTCGTGCAAATCTAGAAATGCCAGTTCAGGTTAATCGCGCCATTAACATTGCCGGACCGACTTATTTGTAATGTGTCCACAGAGACACGGTACTGAATGGGCATAAGATTGTAAAAGTTATCATCGCGCCTATGTGGCGATAATAGGTGAATGTTAACGAATAATAGGCATATCCAGCTAGATGTTACGTTTTCATCCTGATAATTTGGTCTATTCTTTGAAGCTGCAAAGAGGAAATTATCCCTTATGTACACAATTCGCACTTGTGCCGATGTGTTTGTATGTCTGGTCCATAACATGATATTAAAACTGATGAGTCTCGCAGATTATATTGAAATAATCACAGTCCGTATGTACATTTTTATGAAGTATTAGAATAAATAAATTTCATTGAAAAGTATAATCCACATATTTAATGCAACAACACGCTGTTGGGCAAGATAATCAGAGCACTCAATTATTTTTGCCACAGATTATAATATCTATCTGGGTTAATGTTTAGGCTGTCGATAGTAATGTCACGTAAAACTGGCTATGCGCAGCTTCAAGAAATATTGCAAATTTTCTCACAGACATACATATACACAGACATACAATTATAAAAGTTCACAATTTATATCCACTGATTGGTGGCAGTTCCCTTCGCACGCATATATATTGTCTGTATTGTGGTTAATTAATTTTTGCAATTCTTACTGTAAAAACCGTGAATATTAAATATCATATATGACATATCTTATATATATATATATATATCCTTGGCCCAATTGTTCTTATTTATAGGTTCACTTATGTACGCTGCATATAGTACTTAACAATTCCCTACCCGGCAGATGAGGTAATAACAGGTAATGAGCGATGTATGTCAGAACACATTTCACGCTAGTCACATGGTATGATTATATTTTGTATTTTTGTCAGTATAGTCACTTTTATATCTGATTTTGTTATAGTGTCAGCTCAACAGAAATTTACAGGCATATTATTAACATTTGAACGTGAATCACAAGATTTGAACTCGCAAAACGCCAATATAATGTTTCACTACCCGATTTGTGTTGTCCATGGCAGACAATAACTTCTCATTTATTACAGTAATGAGTGGAAATTCTTCTCACGACGGTAAATATTTCATCTAGATTGCCGAGATCACATGCTAAAACCCCGATCATTTACTGTCTCTGCTATCCACCTGAATTTGTGCATTTGAATATACTGCAGACGACATTTGAACTGTTTATCACAAACTACGACACGTAAATATCGTATTTACATTTGACTAATATTAACAACATAAATGCTTCGGTAATTGACGTGTTATGTTTTCTGACAGTTTATCATGAATGTGAATATAAAATTACATACATGGACCAAAAACAAATTAATGTATCAATAATCATGACAACATTCACTTGGGCTGTGTTATAATTCATATTGGTTCGTAGGTGTTACAATCTCACGGTAAATAAGAAAGAAATGTTTCCTGCGAAGTAATGACCGTAAAACTCGCGATTAAATCTAAATCATGCATATAGTTCACATTGATAAAATGCATCGGTGCCGCAGAAAATGCGAGCTCACAAAATGTGTCCGTGGTGCAATCATCTCGTTAGGGTAAAATCAAATCGTTGAATACGCAGGTGCACTTTTGTTGAATACACCTGATCATGACCCCAATTACTTAAATAAACTAATCAGGTAACGAGGTCAGAACAATTTAGGATACATTAATGATTAATAGCGGTCCCTGAAAGCATATCCATATGAAAACACAATAATGATATCGCCAGAACACGCATTGTTACTAACAACTGCTTTGACTGTGTCAACGCGCTAGACTTTCAGTAACGCATGGTAGAATACGTTAGGAAGATACCATGATGGCTGATTCAAGATATTCATATCGATAAAAGGATCACTATTAAGTAATACAAGTACAAATTGTTTCTTTAGCTCAGAGAATCACCGTTGCACACAATAATATATGAATCCTTTTCAGATTTGTTTTACAAAGTCGATCTTATATTAGTCCTGGAAGGTAAATGACACTAGTGGAAACCCCACCAGGAGACATATTAATTTAATTCTATTCAAATGAGTATCAAATACATAAATATTTATTTGTAGTCGCAGGTGCTTTACAACGTACTTTAGTATTATAAGTTACGCGATGTCTGGCATATGTGCACAACTGTGACGACCTAAGTCATTATGTATATAACTGTGAATGAAATGTGTTAATGGGAGTTGTTTTTGATGCAATGTATGCAGTATCAACTGATAATTAAAATGGGTATTTGGGTGTGCGTTTGTGAGATTGAGAGATGATTCTAAAAGTCCTTAAGTGAACGTATATAAATATACGAATTGATGATTTCATAAAGGGGTGCTACATCTGTTCGAGGTTTGTCAACCTTTCAAGACTGAGTGAAGTATGACAAACGCTAATCATATTAAATATCCTCTAAGGTTTCAACTTCTTGTTCTGATATATTATATTTAGATTTATTTGAAAAATAATGGATGACCTACCGACCTATAATAGACGAAAGTACATTGCTGTGCCCCATATGGAACACAAACTGTGCTGCGAGTTAATTAGACATTCCAGATCTGTTGTCAGGTTTGATATCTGTTTGTTATTGTTTTGTTTCTTCTTATTATTATCCTCAATCTGCTTTCGTCGTTTTTTTCAGACGACTTCATTAAACGGCCCTATTACTATGTAGGTTCTGCTCTACAAAGTGGCCGAAACGGATTTTTGATTAGTCACGTGGCTTTGCCGCTTTCAGTTGGATTTTGTACAACTTTAACTTCTTCAGAAACATTGGTTCAGTTGACGCGACATTTGTCACACAGTAATACCTGGAGGAGATCTCTTTACAATGAATTTATTTAAATTAGTCACGTGGTTCGGTGGCCATCTTGGATTTTGTATTTAACATAAATTCATTTGTTTAATCGATGCGATATTTGACATGTGTCACTTATTTCACTACCACAGTCTACCCTATGACAATCATTTTTCAATATCGCAGACACTGATGCAAATAGGAACGTGCAACCACTGCTATAATGATGATATTGAACAAGAACAATGGTCATGTGACCTAATCAACATGCATAACTGTAATATCTGATGCACTGTTACAAATAGGGAAATGCAACCAGTGCTAAAAACGAAGTGCTTGTACTTGAGATATAGCTATTGTATCAGATGATTATATACGATCATGTGACCTCATTAATATGCACAAATATAAGTTCTCATGCACTCTTGCAGATATGGACATTCAGCTAGTGATATAATGATGGCATCGAACAAGGAATATGACTAATGCGTGAGATGACCATATATGGTCATATTATTACCCATTACTTTATTATAATAAACAGTGTTGCAGATTCCCAACGGCAACTAGTGTGGTATTGAAGGCATTTGACAAGAGTTGTGACTAACATAACAGATGATACTACATGGTCATGTGATCGTCATGTGATTGCAATCAATGTTATAATAAATTGAAAAACTAACGCTAATGACTAACCAACTAATGAATGACTAACGCTATATTACCATACATTTATTTAAAAAAATATATTGAAAAAAATATATTGCAATACAAACCAGACAATATGTGGTTAGGGAAGTTCAATGAATAAGTACAAGCCAAATTAAGATCGATAACAAATTATTAATGCAAATTGCGTAACAACATATATCTATAACGGCCTTGCTTTTTGGCTCGCGTGCCGGTGATTGCTGCTATACAGCTATATTGAAACACATTATCTTTAATTCTGATTTACAAACAAATATTAGAAGAAATATTAGCATATTAGCTGACAATATTTCTCCCGAACACATCTAATACGCAAGTGATAGTTTATATGTACTTTTGTTGAGCTTGAAATGTAAGGTTGTTCATTGTTATTTTCCAAATGAACTGTTAAATACAATCATTGTCCCAATGATAAAAGATCGCTCGGGCGATATAACTTCCCGTGACAATTATCGTCCGATTGCTGTTGCTACCTCTATGTCAAAGTTGTTAGAATTAATACTTCTGAAACGGTTGGAGGATTTTATAACTACTGCTGATTTTCAATTTGGTTTCAACTCGAACCATTCCACGGACATGTGCGTCTATGTTGTTAAGGAAATTATTGATTTGTTATAAATCTCACAATAGTCCTGTGTTTTTATGTTTCATGGATGCCTTTGATCGTGTTAATCATTGGTCCCTTTTTAAAAAGCTTCTTGACCGTCATATTCCATTATTTATTGTAAGACTTTTGATGTATTGGTATATTTCTCAGCAATTCTATGTTAAATGGGGTTTTGTTATGTCAGATTCGCTTGGGGTTTCTAATGGGGTTAGACAGGGGGGGTATTTTATCTCCCTTTCTTTTTAACTTGTATGTTGATGATCTGAGTGATGAGCTTGGAAATATTTCTGTTGGACTTAAAATTAACAGTATGTTCATCAACCATATGTTTTATGCTGACGACCTTATTTTGGTTTCTCCTTCTATTAAGGGTTTGAATTTTCTTGTAAAGAAGTGTGAGAAATATGCCAATGAATTTGATATTTTATTTAAATTTAATCTGTATGTATAATTTACCGTTCAATTGTGGCATTAAATGAGTTCCCAATGTTTATCTTAATGGCAAGCCACTAAAATTTGTTAGTCAGTATTGTTATTTAGGATATCATTTTACCCAGGACGGAAAAGACAGTATTTGTATGAGAAAACAAATACGTGGATTGTTTGCTCGAGCCAATTTTTTACTACGTAAATTTAGTAAATGTTCTTTTCCTGTTAAGTTCACGCTATTTCGTAGTTATTGTTCAAATTTGTATTGTACATGTAGTTACCTGTGATCGGATTTTACTGTGGCAGATTTTAATCTTATTCGTGTTGCGTATAACACTGCTCTTAGAATTATATGTAATGTTTCTCGTTCTTTTAATAGTAGTATCACCGAGACTTTCGCCAGTCTACATGTTGATGATTTTCAGATTAAGCTTAGAAAAATGTGCTACAGTTTTTCGCAACGTATTTTGTAAGAAAAGTAAGAACTTTAACGTTTCAATCAATTTATTATCTCGTAATATTTTCATTAAATCATGTATATGACAAATGTAATAATAATAAAATAATAACTTTAATTTCAGTTACTGTTTACAAGCGTAGGTTGACAGGTTCACGGTCACCGCTATTGATATGTTTTTTTTTCGCAAAGCCGTTTATGCGTGTCATTTCATAGGACTCATGTTTTTGTTTTTGCAAAGCCATTTCCGCGTGCCATTTCATAGGACTTTAATAACTTTACAATACAACTTGGAATTCAAATGTTTGGTATCCAGTGATGCGAATGCAAGTTAGTCAATGAACAGTCGATTTTTATCGTCGCCCTCAAAAACACGAGCTGGTCACATCAGCGCGACCATTAGTGTGAAAGCGAGCGCACTTGATAGGGCACTGCTAAGCGAAAACCAGAATTTATCATTTAAAACCCCATCCTTCGTAAGTACCATTTTCTTACGTGCTCTGTCGTATATTTGTTTAACGTTGTCAGTAATTCCGCGACATAGAAATGAAACAATTCCGGCGTATTAAGCTAGCAATGTGGCCGGCATTCCTGTCTATCGTTATTTGAATAGGTGAATAAATAGGTGATTGAGGTACTGACAGGTCATGTTTTGTTTGGAAAGAATCGAAAACATCCAAAATCGGGAAATTGAGCTACATATTGAGTTTTTTTTTAATTTTGAAATACCTAAGTGAAAAGCAGCAATGTATATTTAAATGAACGTAGCACAAAATAATATATGAGGATATCGAAAAATAAACAACTGTTGTTTGATAAATAGAACACATGAAAGACAAAGTACAAACATTACACCATTCAATAACTCTGTGGCGACGATTCTGTCGAAAGCGTTCCAATCAAGCACAATTTAATACTTTGAAAAAATAGTGTATGTGTGCATTGTAACACATACTCTGGAATGCAGAATGTTCTCACGGTTTTATATGCCACAGTTGTTGAAATCTGTAATCCTCAAGACATTGTTTATTTACCTGATTTACATAGAGATCGCACATTTTGCTTTAATTGAGTATTGTTATATACACATATTGCCACATATATAAACTTGATCAGTGTCTAGAAACATTGTCAGTTCTCGCATATCTCAAGTTCACACAAACTTCACACATCATATATAACATTTGCCCATGCATCTGTTTCATGAATCAATTGAAGACAGATGATTAACGTTAAAAAATGCATCGAAATTACGGATTTCTGGCATTCCGAAACTGGATCTTTGCCATCCATAATTTATCCAAATTCAAATACGCATATTAAACACACAAAGATGCACAAATTAACTGGCTCCAGTTTGCACCATGTCTACCATACTAGTGTGGTGGTAAAGACATGTCGTCAATATAATCTACATCTCAATAAATTGAATTGACACAAATAGGTCATTGTTTTGTTTTTCTTTAGTTGGGCCTAAGATTAGGACCGACGAGACTGAACGTTCAGGAGTATCGTCGGTGAATAACGTTTTTTTTAGAATTTATTATGATAAATGTATGAGTTGCAGACTGTGTTGCAGACGCGTGTGTGTGAAGCGATCGTAGATAACATGTGATGAAAACAATTTGCCAAAAATGTCAAGGTGCAAGGAACAGATGTAAATATTAATACCACCACTCGAGAAAACCACAGGAACCGGGGCTAATTGTGAATGATAATGTGATGTTTGAACATGTAATTTGAATTTTATTTGGGTGTTTTTTTAGCATAGTAAATACGTCGATTGTGATGATAAAAAAGGATAACATGACATGACGAAATGTGCACATATCTCGACTTGCAGACCGATATTTAGTTCATGTTAAACGGTGTGTTGATTGAGTGAGAACCTGTTATGTTTGATTGTGCGTTTGAATTTATTTCGAAATCCGTGTATTTTATTTTGTGAGTGAAGAAAACCCCATTCCAGTGTATGCCTCTTCGTTTTTCGATGTCCGCGGGCTCTGTTAGATTGAGCTGCTTTTAACCCGCAATTATATTTGTATTCACGCAGTTTGCTTAATTATAATAAACGCAACGTTTACTAATTTTTGGAAACGACGCAATGTTTAATGTGATGTCCGTTTCGTATCATAGCGTGTATAAATCGAAAGTATTTGCACACAGATAGATAACGTATCGAAAGTTGACTGAAAGTATAATGTTCCTGTTGATTAGCGGAGAAGTGAATACATGCATTGATCGACGTGGGAAGGAATTAAATGTCATCACCGTCATTAGATTCTTACCATGTATTGTCATATAAATAAAAAAAAGCATCTTTCGATGGTCAACGTTTATGTGAAACTTCCGATCAACATCTTAACCTTATGCACATAAATTTGTCGAAATAAATTTGTGACGACAGTTATGGCACACTCATTTTGTAGCTGACTGTGGCAATCGTGATGACTTTTCCACGTTTGTGCAGTCCGTTTATTGAGAGGAACGGGCGTTCAAGTACTGCTATCAGATTTTACCGCATATATAAATGGAATACACCCTCTTGTCTAATATATCTCGGCAGTTGAGTATTTTTAGCTCAGGTATGATCATTTCAGAAAACAGTGGTAACAATTATTTAGTTGTGTTTTTTAACCTTCGATTTACCAGAGAAAATTTGTGAATCATTGTCCTCAATTTGTTTAAAATAATACTGTCGCCATTTATTATCGGTTTCTCTTCGCTCTTTAATGTCGTTAGAGATTTTACAGTTATTCAAAACATGTCGATGACGCTGATGCTGATGTGGGCAAATGTTTTTTGGCCATCCCCACTAGTATTACAGACCGACTCTTTGTAATTGACAAATTCCTAGATCAATATTTTTTACTCGCATAGTCCACCTTTCAGTGTCACCTTTCACCTCATGAAAATCACTTTGAAAAAAGTACCAACAGAGACTGTTGTTTGTCATGCGGCTGATTTAATTGGAACCGAGTGACTCAGACACGATACACCTCGTTTACACTGACCAAACAGTCCAATAACATGTGAGTCGGATGTTGATTACACGGCACACATGTCACCATTTGATCGGGTGTAGATAGAGAACACAATATCGTTCCACCGCGACGACGTCATTCAACATTCCACTAATAAAATGTCTTCCGGTATGGGGAAAAAACACTTTTTTGAGACCTATTATGAATACATTTGGTACACTGTTTGTTGTTTGGCGTTTAATGATACCTGCGTCAATCGAACACGTATATCGAATAATGACGTCAGTAATCGGGAAAACTCCTTTGCAGGCTTCTAGAAAGGTTGATTACAGTTTGCCTCCTGAGTGTATATGAGAGTAATACGTAGATTTTGATTACATATATAATTCACATATGGAATCTGACTATGACTGATCAATATACCCCAGTCGTAAGATTGATGAAACTAGACCAAAAATGATCGATTGGTTTCGACATTTAATAGATAATATCATGTGTCTATTCTGTGTTTGTGTTGACCTATACATAATACAAAAGCTTATAATTAAATAAATGTTCACGTTCACATGTAAATATATTGTACAACCTTTTCAATATAGATGACGTCACTAGTATTACGTAAGGTTTTATTTATTCGTTCCGAACAAATCGAGAATGATAAATCAAAAACAATACTGAAGAGTACTTTATTTTCCCTTGGGAATTAATTGTCGCTATTTTCGCTGCAGGAATGTTCATTGAAAATTCAGCGAATATACCCTTTTTCATTTATTCCACATTAAACTTGTCAAAAATCAGTGAAAAAAGTATTTTACAGTATTCTTATATTTTTTTCTGACTCATTTACCAATTTGACAGCGATAGTGAAATACTTTATTTTTTCACATTTCTACTTATTTTACTTGCTGCCTTATGTACAACGTTTCACGCACTAAACAATGTTCTATATAGCAGTAATTTATTTGTGTATGTCGCCAGTTATATACAGCACTGTGAATCACCGGAGCGCAACATTCATTTCGCGTTTTAAAAATAAATTGAATATTGGGAACGTGTTTAGATGGCGTGACTATTGTAAGGGATTCTACTGATTATGAGACAATTGTTTAAACTAACAGAAAACCTGTTTAATAACATCTACTCTGAAGCGTATTTAATTGAATTTCCCTAGTTGCCATGGTACCAAATATACACAGCAAATCTATATGCAAAGTGATTGTAGGTTGCAATCTTTGTGATTATCATTCAAATAACCGATAGGTTTTCCATGCTCATTTTTTTACATTTGTGCCATATTGTCTAAATTAATTATATGAATTATTTGAGTATTTGCAATCAAATTCATGCGATCTTACCGACTTAGCACTGGCCAATCAGACCGAGAAAAGATTTGTATTAGCCAATCAAATGATGACATTTTAACAGCAATCAAACCTGTGAAATAACATTTTAGTAAATTATGTTACATTTTGTCAAAATGGTGCAAAGATGGCCTACGTGCTGCCAGTAATGTCAGTTGAATCGAACGTAACTCAATGGATACTTTATCTGATCTTGTAAATTGTTGCAATGGAAATCCTTTGTTTTCTTGCGTTTTTTCAGCCGTGATCTAAGTGAATTCGTGGTGAAATAGAACCACACTGTTGGCCATGTGTTAAACATATATAGTATTAGGCCCATGAATTCACTAATATCAAACAGCTTTATTGACAAGTGAGCCCCTTTTTATCAGATGACAAACTCCGGGTGACCAAACCACAGAGAAATCGTAATTTTACGACTTACGGATTTTATGCTGACGTGTTAATAAAGCATGACGTCGGAGCGCGTCAGTAGACGTGCATTTGCAGCTATGAACGCTTGGTTGCCATCGATAATCCGTATTACCAATCTACCTTTCGAAATAAACTTTCAGTCGATATTATTAAAAGTAAGTGTCATTGAGAAAATTGTTAGCATGACTGCACACACGGATAGCTGCTCTAAAAACACATCATTCACCGAAACATGTGTTTGTTCAACGTACTGTTTCAACACGCACACAATGATGACGTGTAATCGTTTTTTATTATCACATTTACGCAGTGTAACCGCTAATAAATGATATTTCACGCTAAACGTCACAACTTTGAATCATATTCACCATGGTCACGTGATAAGCAGTAATGATATAGCCAGTGACAAACAAAAATCTGAGCTTTGATGGGATTCTGATATGCCCATAGTTCTTTTTTGAATGAAGGTAAGCGTCACCACAGCAACAAGAGATTTGTCTGGAATTAAGATTATACCAGATGTTAATCATTAATGGTTCTGTCGGTACAGCGAGTTTATGCAAAGATATGTCGCTAAACCTTTCCACTGATACATTACTTCATTTTTTGATTATATTTTGATCAATGTGCCTTTATAGTTCACACAATATATATATTTATTTATTATATATTTCGAGCGTCCAGAAAACGTTTTATGTCTAAAGCTTGTTTAACGTATTTTTTGTTATTGTTGTTGACCGCTCGTATTAACGCATCTGTAAAATGACCGTAGATTTAGAATCATTATTATCGCCCATTTACGTGTGTAGTCGCCACCTAGAAAATCTACCCAACGGTAGTCATACAACATACCATACCGCAAATGTGAATCATCATGGCATGTTGGAAATAAATTAAAAGCAGACGAAGGGATCAGATATCGTGACAGAGACGACATTCTACTGATTATTAACACAACTAGCGTGGCAACGTGTTTGATAACATACATGCACTCTGAAACTTATTTTAATTATTGGTTTTCTCTAGTTGCCTTAATACAACATACGCTCAGCAAACATGTTGCAGTTAGATTGGTTATTTTTGATAGAGTTAAGTAACAACGTAATCTCTGACCTTTGCAGTGAGACCTTCATACTCACGTTTTGCAACTGAAAAATATTTATTAAAATTATTAATTAGGTAACATACAATACTACCAGCTTAAAGGAAGGTCTAATATTCGCATCGTCTGTTGTTATTGAAGTAATGCGTCACCACAGCAACAAGTGATTACTCTGAATTAGACCATATGTTAACTTATTTCAATCATGATTCTGTCACTACATAACAGTGGAATACAACTATAAGTCATTGTGTTGTGGAGCCGTTTCACTAATAAACAACTTCGATCCGTTCATGATTAATGAATGTATTAACATTGAAACACCGCATATTTAAAACGTTTGAAAGACGTTTCAAGGCAACACATGTGTGATTCTCTTTGGTTCTTCGACAACATGATTGACACAATTATTGGAAAGTCGTAACGATTCGGGTCACATGACAGAACTGAAATGAACAGATTTATTTAAATAATGCAATTGTGTGTCGATAGCATTGGGTTTGGTATAACATGTTTTCTAATCCTTGCATAATGTATTGCTTCCTTTGCGATAGCGAAAAGGTCGTGTGAATCTTCAAACATCATTTTCAAACATCAATCCTAGTACACTTCGAACGTATGGTCGGAAAGAGGTAGTTATTGTGTTTTCTCATTTTGACAATCGACATTCGTACACTTTGTTAGTGTTTGCTCAAGGGTATCGGCAATATGTCCTTGCTCTTGAAAGGTTTGGGCAGACAGTGGAGTAGTTTGCACTTTTAAGCAATGCTCAAATATCTGAAAGCTGCAAAATACATTCAATGAGAGATTGTCAATCAACCGGAATGTGGTAATCTATATATGAATGCCTATGTATCATGAATTACATTTGCACTCTTGTACAAGATACTGAGTCGTTGTCAGTTTTAATAGCCGAATGCTATTACGAGATTACTATGATTCTGTGTCGAGCCATAGTCGAGGATTGATGTTAAAAAATATTATATATATATATACAAATCTGAAAACAAATATATATTCACTAATTTAAAATATGTATAGTTTTTCCCCCAATTAAAAGTGTTCTTCAGGATTCAAAAAATACTTCAGGATTCAAATAGATGATTCCCAGGCATTTCACAATGACGCATTTCAAAGTCGTGCTTGGACAACAGTCATCCACGTTCCAGACTACAGTCAGTCGTGTAACATATAAATGACTCTCTGCTGGCAATGGTGAACAATTACTGTTTTTTAATATGGGATCTCAGTAGTTCAAACAGGAACCGATAATATCTCCTGTTAACCAGCCCTAGGCATCCATTTTTACCACGTCCCAGTTCGAATTTATTCCCAAGGTTTTACAATATAATCTAATTATCTACGTAATGATCCAAATGTCTTAGCATAGCTGTAGAACGGACTGTATAGCCTGAAGATGTCATATCAAATGTTTTAAAAGTCTGGGAGTGTATTTTATTTGTAGCCAGTAATTGTAAAATCGCAGACATTGCTATCTCCACTGGTAATCTATGCATTAGAACAGAATTAGTTCCATATGTGACCATAATGCTCGTCGAATACTTAACATCTGTGTCGTGTATATATCATAAACAAGGTCAGCGACTGACGTGCAAGGTTAACAATGTTATATTACTAGAATTTGTAATTATCATCTAAAGCCATGTTCAAGATTGATACGTACACTAAAGACAGCTTTGACTGGAAAAAAATAGGGCGCTGGTACAACACAATCTCTACCGTTGCAATACGTGATCAAAACTCCTCTTAGTACAATAAGCATTAGAATATGAATACCTTGCCTAAAGGTACAGAATAAAATCATACCTTCGACTCGAACTCACATTCCGCTAAATTAATCCAGAATGTCACCGCTTCTATCATATTAACCTGAACTAGTACCAGCAATGTCGAAGATATGTTATGAGCTTTGTTAAATTATATACAAAGTAGCGAGTATCACGGATAATAGCCCATCCACCAATGTTAAGTAAACTTATCCGATCAAAGAAAAAATACTGACATACTAGTATGAAGAGTATGTAATGCTTGGACAAGTACTGTACATATGATGGTACGCATTGTTACATCCCTGGTGTTTGCAAGGTGGAAATAACAAAATTATTCATATCTATAGTCAAACAGAATTTATGTGTACACGAACACAAAGCAAATGAATGACCAACATGAATAAAACAACGGATAAGTAAACATTACATATTCTAATCATTAATTATATATGCATCCCATGGTATACTTGAAGTTATGTCAGTTATTTTGTTGGTTATTTTCTCGGGTAATGCGATTACAGAAAAAATGTGCCATTGTGAATTATCAAAACAGATCATAAGTGTTTCTATTATTTATAAAAAATATCAACGGCGCTATCATAACGCGTAGAAGAGTAGGGTATGATTTACAAGACATCGCGACAGACATTCGTACCCCATCAGTGTGTGCCGATTATTTTCTAAAAATACATTACAAAGGGTATTATGTGGTTCAATCAGTTGTATCCGAATTGCGGTAATTACAAACTGATTCATTTCCATCAGTGTTTTGTAAGTTTATTACATTTCAAAGGGCACATGGGTAATTATATTCATCTATCTGTGCGTTTAATCTGATCAAAGTTCCAATTTAAACTAAAGTGCGACGAAATGCATTCAAAAAGCAAGAGTTCGTTGTTAGATTAGGGCAAACCTTTTTGACTAAATAACTAAATTTATTTAGATGATTAATTACAAAAAAATCTTTGAAGCAACGGATATCTACGTACTATTATATATTCTAAGTAGAGCAGATTATAATAAGCCCAAGTAACCAATTTCACTAGAATATATTAAACGGACAGGATTTGTTTAAATATTTATGTTCATTTTTTTCCAGCATTTTTCAATCAGTTCTTGCATATGTATCTGGTATATAAAAGATGAGTGGCCATAAAAACGAGTAATTTTTTTATTTGTTTCTCGCCTGTCACATGCAAATTGAAACTACTATACGACTTTAATCAGTCTGATATTGTAGGGTTTCGATTTCCTGTTTATCACGTTTTTCATTTTACATGTAAAGCTTCTAAATGCACAAACACGGATATTGCAGTTTGTGAGCGCGCGTTCTACAAATTGTAAAGCGTTCTGACTCATTTGCATAAAAGATCGCCGTCCATAAACGTGCCAATTATATTTGTTGGAACCATCGCTATGAAACATGCTGCTTTGTCAGCTCTCATGATTGGGAGACGCGGGTCACGTGAAATGAAATGGACAATATACGTCCAAGTTTATGCAAATCACGCCGAATTATCATCATTATTATATAATGATATCTTATTATCGTAAACGCTTATTTTTTGAGCTTAGCGGAAATTACCCTATAACCGATGATTTCGTCTCAACAACACATTGAATAGCCGCGTTACCGGGTGACGGTTCGCATCGTACGGTCGACAACTAGCCGTGATCAGAACTAGAATTTCATTGCATCGTTGTGTGTTGGTGAAGCAATATTTTTTTAATTAATAATTTGACTAAAATATATAAAACACTGATAAAGTATTAATAAAAACACAATTAAGAATAATAATAATAATGACCAGTTTCTCGCGGTACAATTGCACAGTGCATTCAAACTTGCCAATAAAGCGGTTGTACGTAACAGTTTATTCCCGGCAAAGTACAAAGCTTTTAAGTTAGATACTCTCACGAGACGTCGTAGATACTCTCACGAGACGTCGTAGATACTCTCACGAGACGTCGCACGCCGCGATTAACCTATTAGCGCAGCACTCATCCGGGGCATAAACCAATCTTTTGGATACTCTTCATGAACTTTGGAGAATGAATATTATTATTCACTCAATAATATAATGAGTGCAACTTTGAGTGAACCGTGGATGCAATCCACAGGGAATTCTTTTCAAACGGATTCTTTTGATGATGCTCTACTGCATTACTTATACAGTACCCTTGATACCAAGATAAGATACGAAGTAATGTACAAGTAATTCCCGAATTAGTTAATGTCTTATTTAGTTGTCGCTTGCTGCCAGTGGAAATTTCAAAATGCAGTGGAATAAACCTACATACAGACAATAGATGTCAATATAGAGTGTGGTTTGCGAGATTCCTAAAATTGAAAATTTCTAGGCGTGTTTGTGTATTCTTTTAAGGGACATAAATTAGCTAAAACAAGTTTTGTCATAACATTCGGTTTTTAATTGTTGAAACAAAACTGTAATGGGTCATTTTGAAATAGAAACATCAATCATTGAATGGTTAATACAATATTTTAGTCATTTTAAATCCGATCTGAACAACTTCATGATTCCATTATTATGTTCAATGAATATACCATATTTGAATCATAGCTGTCTATGTACGACTGAGATCTAGGTGCAGAAGGGCAGACATTCTTGATTCTGATTTTACATGAAAATGACCACTTAGAAAGATACTAAATATTTTTACCTGCACTTTTGTTGCAATAAGATTCTTACAGGATTCTTATAGTACAAGTATTAAGGAATCCTATAAGAATACTATTCAAGTACGACAACTAATTTCTTTACTGGTTGTTAAGATAAATATACCCTACGGATGATAAATTAGTATGTACAATCCTATTTTCAAAACGTCACCATGATTTTCATCATTTATTACTGAACAGTATTCAAGTACATTGTCGCATACGACTTATTTACCACTTCCGTGTCACTGAGAATGTTCTGGAACCGTACTGTGTCTGGGTGGGATATTCTAGATTTTTTTTAGAAACTGGTTGAATAGGTAATAGAACACTGTAGGAGGCAATAGAAGGTAATGGAACATTCTAGAAATTTATAGTAAATTCCAGACTCATTATGTATGCTGATGTAATGGTCTAGACAGTGTGGGTATATATAGGGGAGTTGTTTAGCACTGAGATCAGGTCGGAGATCTCGTTGAATTATATTGGAGTTTAAGTATCTAGTTATTGGAGTAGTGGAGTTTTACCGCGTTATTGTACTTGATGTTTGCAGAGTATAATAATAACAGTAGCAGTTGAAACCTCATCTGTTGGCTCCGTGTTCGTCTTTCTGTTACTGTTGCCATTTTGGTATTTGAACCATCACACCTGTACTATACCAATTACGGTAATATTACGTTGCGTGTGACATACATATATTACATATATATAATTCTGTACATGGTGAGTGACTTTGTACAATAATATTTGACATATTACCCGCTTTAGTAATTCACAATTTGGGTGTATTGTGTTTTTTACGATTTTTTTCATCAACCGGAAATGCTATTTCTTCATTTAAAGGGCAATTCCTAAATCTCATCGGATCATTATGCGAAATAGATTCCCTTTGGAACCTCTAGAACGGTACTTAATATTATTCCCATATAAACTGTGTCTGTGGCTAATGAAGGCCAAGTTAATTTCTAACATTTTCTAGAATTTTAGTTTTTGGCGTAATTTCAGTTGATGAAAGCACAAAAACATAATTGAAATCTATTGATTGGTTCTTGAGGTATCTTGAACAGTCACACATAATACAGACATCCATAAATACAAACACCTGCCCAGATGAACTAAACTGCAACGACTCAATTAAATACACTTCTTGTCATATGCAAATTACTACACTCACCACAGGCAAGAAAATGTTGACCAAATATATACGAGATATGATGACCAAACTGACCACAGTAACTCGACTAATTGATTTCCAGATTTAGATTTCCACCTAAATATTATTTAGCTGCACTATATAACCAGTTTATTGAATTAAATTAGCAGTTCTTTGGATATCGGTAATTAACAGCCACGCATGCATGCATCTGAAGTAAAAGTCTAAGTACAGTATTTCCAATGATTTACTTCATTTCATGTTCTTCACGTTAGTGTTTTCCTCAAAAAATCTTTTTATAATGTTCTATATGGTATTATATTAGTGATTTGCTATGATTTTTTTAGCACAATGTTCTAAATCACAGGCATGGCAGTTTATGATTGTTGATGACAATTGCAATTGTTGTTGCAAATCTTACCGAGTAACACAGTAATAGCGAATTGAAGATATCACCACGAAATGAACAAATCCTACATGGGTTTCCCACAAACATACCAAGTATCAAAGCAATTGGTCTAGTGGTTTTTATAAAGAAGACGTAAATATTTGTGTTTACCAAAAATAACAAAAATATTTGCTAAAAATTGATAATTGAAGATAACGCCACGAAATGAATTATTCTTAAAGAGGTCTACCAAAGGTACCTACATATCAAGTATCAAAGCAATTGAGCTGGTAGTTTTCCGGTAAAAGAAGTCGAAATGGCATATTTAAGTAAAATTACAAAAATATTCACTGCCGAAAATAATATGGAATTGAAGATTTTGTCACCAAATTACCAAAAACCGACAGAAGTCAACCCACTATATGTGCACTATCAATATCAGCATTGTAAGAAAAGTCATTTTGTAGTCGTTTTACAGTTTTAAATTTGTTGTGGAGTGACTTCTTATGAACAAATTCCAATTTATTATTATTATTTTTTTACCACACCAAAAATTAAGTCTAACTGCTCAACGGTTTTTGGAAAGAATTCGCCCACATCCAAACATCTATCCAGACTCCATACGCCGGACGCAGTACCATCCGTTAAATATGATTTTGAAACGAACAACAATAGACATAGACATTCGTTTGCAGCATTCTGATTGGTCAATTATTTTGTCCGCAATTTTGGATTTTGAAAAACCTTGATTTTTTTCAGTACTTTCACTGACTTTCTAATTCATAAAAAAATATCTTTAGCGGGTATGTGATTTTGTCCGCCATTTAGGATCTAAAAAAAACAGGTAGTAGTAATTTTCACCATTTTGTAATAGGTATCTCGTGTGTTTTTGTATAGCATTATTGGAATATAAAAATCCCAAATCCCAAAACATAATATTACTGGTCACGTGATTTTGGCCGCCATCCTGAATTTTGTGATTGCGTATGTACATTTTATTTGTATGTACATTTTTTATTGTCTTTAACAAAATTTAGATAATTTCTGGTGCGTTTTATGCTGTGAGGCAAAGTGTGGAGATTTTGGAATAATTAAGGTATCAAAAGTAACGGATACAAAATAATATCGCCGTTCCCGCTCAGCAAATCAATTGTTCATTAATCAACCGGTTGTTTGGTTGTCACGTGACCATATTCAAATCACACAATTCCTTGAAACTTTGTTCACTGTCATTATTTAAGTGTGATATAATATATAGTGATATAATATTTTGTAGTTTGCTCGGATCGTGCAATGTTTCTTTCCCCTAATTTTGTTCACAGATAGCCCTATTTACAATGAGATCCAGTTAAAGTTATTAGAGGTTGTATATAATGATGAATACAAAACTGTCGCACGCTTTTTTCAGAATTTTACCAGTGCTCGGACATTGATTGGCCAACTGCCGTGAGATGTCCCCTGTCTGACAAAAACATCGATATACTCAGCGTCAACATTTTAACGATTTCCATTTTAATTAGCAAACTACGAATAAGTTAGCGTGGCTTTAGTTATAGAACATGATGTCATGTACGAAACGGGCACGTGTTAATCTATAGGAATATTAATTGGCCATCAAAACAGAACTGACTGGTAACATTGTAGTTTGCGCGTTGTTGGGCTTACTGTCGACTAAAGGGATATAAATAACCGGAAAAAACTCCAAACGTTATTTCAAAATCTTATTTTTGAAAACTAAATGTTATCACAACAGAGGTAACTTGGAGAATCACAGCTAAAATCTTAATTGTGATTACTAAGTACTTACCGCCAAATTAATTCATCAATTTAAATTACGTCAAAAACAAAAATGTAAGAATCCGTACATGACGAACCGGACTCTGTCCTTCGGGATTCCTAAAAGAGTTCAGATGGCATTGTTGAATCCGATCCGATAAACAAATTATGCCAATGATGTCTAATGTATACATGTATATTAAATTTAAACAAAATACATTCATATACGACCAATATCCGGCTCTTCATTGGCAGAAATGCTTCATTTTGAAATAGTGTAGTCATAAAAATGGCCGACATTTGTATTTGACAATGTATAAATGTATAATTTAACAACCGTACACTAAATACACTTTAGAAAAGTGCATCTATTTTCATGTGTAATATGATGTGTATTAATTTACTTATATGCAAAAAAGCTAAAAACATAATTTCTCTCCATTTAATTTGATTCCAAAATCATACTTAATATTCACAGTTCTAAAAACGCATCGCCGTAAGTAGGTCGTCGTGTACTATATACAGTATATTCCTGGACAATGAATACAGCGCGTGTAAAATGCGTTGTTTACACAGAATTCAAACATGTGCAGCACAACCATAGTGATTTATTTTGCTTGTATGGTGGATTTGTTTATCAAAGATTAACATATTTAAAAAAAACATTTCGTGATGAAAAAAAACGTTATGGTTGGAAATTAATTCATATGACTGCTGGTAAAATTACTGAAAAAATAAATATAATAAATAATATAATAACAAAAATGAAACTCCAGTGTGATGAGATATTGGAGGCACATAAAGCAAAATTAGAGAATATGTAAAAGTAGTATCTTGAAGAAGAGCAAATGAAATCAATATGATTATATACATCGCTGATTTGTTTTCTGCAATTTACTCCGGAGCATCTATGTAAATTAAGGTATTTAACATAAATGAATTTCAATTTTAAACTAATGCACGCGCTATGCATAATACAATATTTTATAATGTCTAAAATTGCCAATTTTTTACAGTTGATCTCTGTGAATATGGTATAATGAATGAGGTCACATGACCCAAAATAGTCATCCGATAGTCACATGTCTTGTTTGATGCCTTCAGTATTGCATTGGTTACACATGGCAGTATGTAATAGTTCCGGTTATGCATAATAATGAGGTGAAATGACCTTCTATGTTCAGCTAATATTTTATTATATCTGTTGTCTATCTGCAAAAGATATTACAGTTTTACACATTAATGAGGTAACATATAAATATATGCAGTCTTTAGTAGTTTATGGTAAGTTATGCCTCCTGTCTGATGCCATCATTATATAGCATAGGCTGCCCCCAGTTTGGAGTATGAGTTACACGCATATTAATTAGATAACTTGACCATATATGGTCATCTAATATAAATTTCTATTAATCATGTATTTTGCCCGATGGTTACATTATAGCACTGCATGCATGTTTGTATATGCAATAGTGCTTGAGATATTACGGTTATGCATTTTGATTGGACCAGATGATCACGTGATTAGTTAGTCTGATTTCGCTCGTTTACAACTAAACTAAACACTTCAGTGAATTACTTATGAGTATGTAACACATTTCTTTGAAATGCGATGAGTTATCAAGAAGTATGTGAAGACAATGGAATAACGTATGCAAATTAGATAATTAATATGCACAGATTTTAACCCAAAACAAATCTATATACCAAGTTATTGGAATGCAATGATTGGTTCTTCAGATATCATTGGAAATTCTGTAAATTTGCATAATAATTTCAACCCAAAACTAATCATGTCTTCGCATTATGCACATGCGTGCGCAAGTGACGACCCTCCGTTTTCATTTTAATTTAACGCAAGACTAGCTGCGGTCATTAACGTGCCAACTTTTTAGCGTATTCAAATGGCGATTGTCTAAAGTTGATTCCAATGTTCTTATTCAAATTGTGTTCGAGTCAAAATTAAAATACAGTTGAAAAGGTGAAAACAATAACAACTACTACTACTACGAATATCGTTTCAACTATTTTTATGTTGAAACATCGTAGTGATGTGCGATGTTTACTATTCCTGTCAAAAGTTCAGCGAGGGCAGTGAATGACATGAGAAGTATATGCACGCAATTAATCCTTTGACCTGGATTTGACATGAACTTAATTAACTTTTCGGCACCAGAAAAGAATTGACGAACTTGCAATATAGCCACATGTTGTTGTTTTTTCAGTAATCATGCTATTCAAATATTGTATCATGATTTATATTTCAGTCAGTTTGACAGTGGTTGCCATGACATATACTGATAAATGTTAATGACAAGACCAGATGGCGAGCTGGTCGAAATCAACCAAAAACATCTTATGACTCTGCAGTTTTTAAGATACAAGACAGTAGCTGTAATTCTAAACCAATGTTGTTTGCGAGTTTAAATAAGGTAGTATCTTTGTGGAATGTTAGTGCGAGATTATTACCCCATCAATATTAGTTAGCGTTGACAATGTATAGAAATGTTTTCTCTAGACAGCTTGACGAGTAATTAATTGATTATGATGTGTAAAACTTTCATGTGATTGGTTGTTTGTTGGAAGGCAAGGCCTTGGAGTCTCTTATACTGATTGTAATTGGTTAAGGGGTGACAAGAAATAAAGATGGATTTAATGCTGTCTCGGGTGAAAACCAAGGACTTGGCAGAGAATCGTTTTGGGAACATGAACGAAGCTTGTGTGTGTCTTTTGTTAGCCTAGCGTGGAAACGACCGAACCCCGGTTACCTAAGTGAAAGGTTTTTAACCATCAAAAATACCTATCACAATTGTATCAATTGTCATCCGATCATCAATCGATGGCAGACACGTTGCGATGGAACTGCCTTCATAAAATATTGTGTTCGCTTGTTGCGCTTACACTGTTATATAAAAAACACGTTTCATTTCATAGATTGCTGGATTATAACTGTATTAATGTCGGATTTGCAAAGTATATTGGTGTAATGTATAATAATTACGATGTGCTGTAAGTAGTGTTTTATATTCAGTGTACAAAAACATGGACAGAGTGAAACAAAAAATAACGAAAATAACATTTGTCAATTTGCCGTATGCGTGTGACATTACGAGTAGTTATCCACGAATATGTTTACACTTGAGTGCATACTATCCACTAAGTATTCATAGCACATGAACGTTTTAGCTGGGAAACTAACCTATGCTTCATTTCCAAAGCGCTACTTTGGAAAACTAGCGTCGGACCCCATGTTCAGTGCTGTCCTCCATGCAGAGGGAATCAAATACCGCAGGTCACGAAATAACAGTTTGTTAAGTTGCAGGAGTGATTACATTTATGCCAGAGAACTACGACAACGTTGATAATAGTACCAATGGGTAGAACTGATAAGACCTCTGATAAGTCACCCGTATTGTGTACGTGGTATCATTCAAAGTGGTGCACTTTCCCCGTATATTGACGATGATTGATAATGAAGCTATTATCTCTAACTACGCAGTGATACGCGTACATTTATATCATTATTGATCACCACAGTGAGCGTACTGATTAGATCAAACACATATCATCCACATTCAGTTGTTGCAGATTAATTGATGAAAGAACCTATGCACCCTAATGACGAGAGATGGTGTTGACAAATATGTTACTGACTAGCCATATACACACAATCCTTGTTAACATTCACTCTGCTTGCCATACTGAAGCGGAAGCGTGACGCAGTCAACAGGAAGTGATTCAAATGTGCCGATTACAAAGGAAATGACGTCAATCCCACGTTTCTCCTTAAAAGAAGAAACATTAAAATCGACATTGTTATAGTAAAATAAGTGTGAGTTACTCGTTAACTATAATTAGCATTTACTATTTTGTAATTAATTTGTATACATGCCTACACCAAATAATTCTGTGAAAATGTCAGTTTAATTGTGACTGTTGATTGAGGGTCAACAGTGAACAACAAACATTCTGTGTGCTACAAAATATATTTTGAAAAACAATTGGCAAATACTATTCAACAATTGCTGTTTTGGTGTAACTTTTCATTGACAAAATGACCTGTATATATGATTCGACTCTATTGACATTCTTTGCATTGATCCATTGAAATATGTGTCTAGCATAGCAGAGATTCTTAGTTAATGTACGTCTAGTGCATAAAAACTACATTACTACCAAAACAGGTTGTGTACCCATTAATACTACGCCTAATTTAGCCCTACGTTAATGGTTTAGAACCGAAATTAAGGAATGTCGCAATCAGTAAACATTTTTTTCATGCATTTTCCGGTCTTGATAAAACTACAATTATTATTAAAAGTATGTTCTTGATATTCTGATGTATGATCAATAACCAATGATGCGGTGTAAACGTGTATACGTCCGTGTAGGTATGATGTTAATATACATATAATTATATGTCTTATATATTATATGAACGAACTGTGTACCCGATCATTGAAATGCAAGTGTCGTTTCGTCGCTAATGTATAGTTAGTTAAACATGCAGGAACCATCGCTTTGGTTTGACGTTGTTTGTTTAGTAATAACATTGATGCAATCTTGGGATTCTGGTTCAAGAGCACTTGCACACAATTAAATTGATATACTATCTGAATACATTCACGTTCTTAGCGTAATAGGACAACATTAGCGTATCCTGTTCAACGAATGAATGTGATTCGAAAAATATGTTATACATTATATTTGGTCTGTCATGTGCGTGTGTGAAAATATGTCATGACAAATATGCCACATATAAAACACCAGTCCATTATAAAAATATTTTGAAGTAAATTGAACAATTTAACGTTTGACATTTAATAGTTAGAGAAGGTACCAATTTCCATATGTCTTCTATGTATTTCCAGTACTAGAATGTTACACAAAACATTCAACTGATATATAGTGGATGTAATTAAATCTATTTGTCTTTGAACTCCAATGTAAACATTGTCCTTTTAACAATATGAAATGTGTCAATATTTTGTTTCCTATATGTAATTGGTTGATTATTTTTAAAATAAATTTACAGAAAAAATTATCAAAATAGGAAAACTGTTGTCAAACTATAATGGCGCGGTCAGTGGGTTTAACTTGACAAGACAAACTTGAATAGACATTTAATAAAAACTGTATTCGTAATAAGTTCGCAGCTTGAACAGTGAAAACGCGTGTTTACTGATATTTGAAACCTCCAAAAAAAATTCAGGTTTACCATTTTTTTCAACTGATACTTGAAGATAATTCTACGCTCCCCAAAATAGCTATATGTTGGTGTCACTGTAGACTGATCGCTTACACGGACTAATCAAATTAGGTTTTTACATAAGCCCATGAGTGTATCATATTGAATAATTTATGTGATAATGTGTATATTACAGGATATTTCTTACATATAATTATATAATACAAGGTATTATCGGAAAAATTATATAATTATACGCCCTTCGGTGGTCACTTTATTGAAGCAGATGATTATTAAGTTGGTGAGAAACAAGTATAGTTTAACTGTGATTATGACTTTCCTCGCCCGTTATTAGGCATGCAGCCACCGCAATGAATTGGTTTTCAGAAAGCCTCTCGATAAACAAATTAAACATAGCGTTGGCTATTGTATGATTGTTGTTTTGTTATGCAGTATGTGGCGAGACTCTACTAGCCCATGCTACACTGTATACCACAGTCCTTCAATACTGGAGGGAGTTTGTTGAAATTATTATTTAACATAGACGCCTTGATATATACACTCAACAAAGAGACACATCAATTCGAAATTTCTGTGTTCATCTTTCTTCGTTGATACAGAATAATATGAGGGTCAACATCGATACAACATATTACGTTTTCAGTCCGTCGCTCAACCAGGTACGTAAATGTACTGAAAACATGTTTACCCGTCTCTGGATTCATGAAAATAAACAAAATTACCCACCAAATGCATAACGCACAGTACATTTTGTTCAACGATTTTTAAATTAATATAATGTTTAATATTCGGAAAGGTTTTGAATTTTTTTCCTCTCGTTTTTTTCTCTCTCGCTACCTTGAAGCAAAACTAGAAATTTACCCATATTTTGCATTTATGTACAAGCCAGTATGACGGGTAAATAGAAATAATTGCATTTTCTGGTGAAATGTTCGATTAGAATAATCATTGTATGAGTGTAAAAAAGCAAATCAGTGGGATGTATTATAATCGAAAAATAAAAAAAAAACTAATAACTAAATAACGAACCTGTATATATATAAATATAATAGTTGTTTTTCTGCTTTTAATTTAATTCTGACCTTTATACCATATGTTTACCCACCTTTTGTTAAGAAAGTAAGTCGAAAATTTAATCTCACCTTAAGTCGCGTTTGGTCACATATGTGGTATTAACCTAAGCCGCACCCATGATAACCTGGCACGAAACAATTAAATTTAATAAAATCGCATTATGATGCTGGTATTGCAAAGAAGTTGTCACTTACAATACTCTGAGTTACTACTTTTTTCGCACTGGACGAAAAAAAAATACATTTGTTTTGTTTTGTTTATTGCATCAGAATTTTCACTCGTCGGCTTAAATGCATAGAAACACGTGCTAGGCAAATAACCCCACGGTAAGCTTAGAAGCACTCTTGTAAAGAGAAACTTGGATTCGTCATTTTTTATGCAGTGTTAACGACAGTTTACTTTTCTGTGATTGACGCTGTGTTGTTTGTTTGTTTGTTTGTTTCGGGGTGTTTGTGCTGAAAACATAAAGTACAGAAATTGCAATTTCAGTTGTCGGTGCGATCTGAGTTTGGCAACATTTGTGCAGTGAAATATCTTTTTATGCTGACGGGAATCCAAGACGTCGATCGAAGCATGATGCAAAAAACGACACCTGGTGATAGTTACTACAGTCTACAGTGCATCAAAACTACATTACTATCGAAGAAAGTTGTGTACCCATCAATACTACGCCTAATTTAACCCTACGTTAATGATCTAGATCACGCTGTAGTGAAACAGAAATTGAGGAATGTCGCAATCTGATTCAGTAAACATTTTTTTCATGCACTTTCCGGTCTTAATAAATCTACGATTGTTATCAAAATTTGATAGCATGTTCTTGATATTCTGATTTATGATCAATAACCAATGATGCGTTGTAAACGTGTATACGTCCGTGTAGGTATGATGTTAATATACAGAGAATTATATGAAAGTACTGTAACCCGATCATTTAAATGCAAGCGTCATTTCGTCGCTAATGTATTAGTTAGTTAAACATTGCAGTAACCATCGTCTTGGTTTGACGTTGTTTGTGTAGTAATAACATTGATGCAATTTTGGGATGATGGTTTAAGAGCACACAATACACTTTTTATATACTTTCACGTTTTTAACGTAATATGAAAACACTGCGAGAAACGAGAAACATGACTAGACGTTTAATAAATCTGATCTTATAGGGTCACGAACTTGATTTAAACTGTTTTTGTAATAAATTCGCAGCTGCGCATGCCATCAAATTCCAATACAAACATCACATTGCATTTGCATTCAGGCTTACCGACAGTTTACATTTCTGTGAGTTGAGCTGTGTTGTTTGTTTCAGGGCCGTCAACACGTTCGCAGTTTCGGTCACAATGGTAGAATATGCACTATTTGACAGGGCTCCGCTAATGGTTGCGAATACAGGTATTATTATTAGAAATCGGAAATATGTTAGGTAATTATACGCCCTCCAGTGGTCACTGTGCTGAATGAATTAAGCAAAGAAGATATGTATCGTTAGAGCGAAACTATTAATTCAACCATTTTTGCATTTGTGTGTATAACGGTAAATTAGAAATAACGGCATTTTCTGGCGGAATATTTTATTAAAAGAATCATTTTGTTTATGAGCATAAACAAATCAACGAGATTTGTGGAAAATCAATACAAACGTAGAATAAAAAAATATATAACTACTTTTTTTTAATGCTATTACAATAATTTGTTTTCTGACCTTTATGCTGTATCATTTGCACATCTGCTTTGTCAATCAAATATAAAATTTAATCTCATTGTGTCACGTATGTGTTGTTATCCTAAGCTGAACATATGGGAATCAGGCACGAATTTATTAAATTATTAAAACCACATTATGACGCCGGCATTGCAAAGAAGTTGTCACTGACAATAGTCTGATTTATCACTTTTCTCTCATTGGGCGAACAAATACATTTGTTTGATTTAGTTTATTTGGTTCAAATTACGGCAATAATAGAATTTTAAATACAACGTAACACGTGCTAAATACAACTGTTCACGTGGAAAGCTTAGATGCAAGTTTATGTATAAATTTGTTTCTGAGAGTGACGTCACTCTTAATAATGTGCCACCAAAACATCCGAAATGCTTTAGGGTAAACGCGGTGGTGTTATTATATCCTGATAATCGAATCATTTTAAATCTGGACAAACAAGTTTAAGCACTGTGATTAATACGGCTAACCATAATAGTGACTTTAACCTTGACATTTCGCGTATGACGACATCATTGTCAACCATTTTTATAAACACCCAAAATTGCTCGGTTACAAATTGAACAAAACCTGTCGTTTTCCGTGTGTTATTTTAGTAGTCGATCGTAATTATATACGTATTCATATATGATATGTTAACAATTTCACTACTAGGTAATAATATTTATTTACACACATTGCAAGGTTGAAACATATCATCTACCTGTAATTGATATAGTTCCGCCGTGACATGCCATAGCAAATGTCATAATTTAAAGCTATTTATTAGTAATAATTTTACGACGCATTTTTTTTTTTCAAATTTGATGAATAGGCCATAATCTTAATTTTGCTGATCGATATACAAATGAAAGTAGGTAACCAATGGTTTCTGAGGGTCGTCAAATCTATATATCGTTATATTGACCATGATGTTCTATAATACTACCAAATGGGGATGTTTAACATTTTACAGAAATGCACTGGTATCTACTCGTTGAAGGGCGGTGCTCGTCCCACTGCGCATGTCCGACATTTGTGTTGAAAAACATTGATGTTCCCACAAGCCAAACCGCCCTTCTAATGGAAATCACAAGTATTAGGTTTAACCTTCGATACAGTCTAATCACCTAAAACATATCTAATTAAAGCTTGGTAACGTCTCAGTTTGTACTCGTTGTTCTGCGCAACAGTCAAAGTCACAATATTTATATATATGAGACCCATATATCTCGCACATGCGTAGCACGGCGACTACCGCCCTTTAAACTCTGGACCAAGCCAATACCCACTTTGGAATACCAAAACACTGATCAAGCCGTTCTAATAAAAGACATGTAAGACATGGTAATAAAGTACTAAAACGCGATTTTTGTTGACGGTATGCTTTGAGTAAGTCAACCTCTGTACTGTGAAATATTGTATATGCAATAAGTTTTACAATTATTTTTTTTAGACAAACAACCGAGTTTAAACCCAGCGATAGTTACTACATGTCAAATCAAGGCCCATTCTTTTAACAAACTTTGACGGAAAAATATTGTTGGACAGTTGGCCCTTCCTATCATTGCAAAGCAGAATTTACCAAGCGTTAGACTGGGGTTATACGGTCGGAAGAAAAGTTAGTTTTACTACATGCCCTATGATAGCTGACAAAACGCTAATTTGAACAAACAACCCCAAGCTATCTACACACTGCCGTTACATTTGTCACGTATAACTACTTTAGACTAATGTCTTATGCTGTCATTAAGCTAAGTGTATTGCAGAGTACAGGTGATGGATTTACACATGACACTGATAAATATATCCTGTATAAACTGGGGAATATAAATAGCGTTCGACCAAAATCTTATCTGGGGACCATATACAGCTATGTATGACTACGAATTACAAAGAGTGAATTTAAGCTTGGACTAACTCTAGGCAAGTTCAAAGTGTACGCATAGTGTTACAACGGTCGTGACCTGCGTCGACTAATCTGTTGATGCCAAGTACTAGCGCATTCTGAATTAGTTACCGCTAGCCGTATTGAATCCCAATCCTTGTGCATTAATTAACGACGGAACTAATAGAACAGTACATAAACATCACATGATTATCACCGGAAATGATGACGTTTATTGTTCATTTTCTATCCATTTTATTAAATGGAAATATGGCTTTCCGTGCGTCTAAGTTTATTTTCGCTGAGACCTCCAGAAAACTATATACTTTAAACGTCAGGACCCCTAGAACCAAAATGTAATGACACCACATAACTACGATTCGTGCGTTAGTATAATGCAAATGTGCAGCAAAAATTTCCCATATTTAGAACAATAAACCGTATAATTGGTTACGTGGCCTATTATGATTCTAACTGCAACATGACCAAAAATACGATACAAATCCACTATAAAGAGACATGTGCTACACTTGGAACGATCGTGCGGAATAGAACTTTCGTCCCCTTCTTTTCGAAGTGATACTTCACCAGATATGCTACGCTTTACTATGGCAAATCAAAGCAATGTAACTCTGCAAGGTCACGATCCTCTAATAACTCTTAGTTCTCTCTGCGGGGTCTTGTCTACCGCATAGTTTTGGGAAATTCATAGTCGATATAGATTACATGAGGAATCTATAGGAAACTATTCTAGTAAACAACGTTGATCGAATACCCATATGAATGTCGCGTTCCAAAATGTTTTGTTGAACCCAGTCATTCATGTCAAAGTCTTTCCATGTGGGACCAACAGCATGTTTGTTGAATGAAATCACAGAGGCCTGACGATTTATTCGTATTGGTTGGTAATTAGTGAAATCAATACATGAACGTCTATGGGGCGGAACGACTCCGTTCTGATACAGGGCCAAAATAAGAGAAAAATATAGATGATACATTTAGGTAATGTAATGTAATGTAATGTAATGTAATGTAATATAGGTATATGTCATTAAATTTAATAGGACGTATTAACTATTGACAGCGCAACATTGAACACATTCTTCTAATCAAATGACATCGCATGTAATATGAACGTTAATACATGGATTATACGACGCTGTCGTCAGTATCGGACAGTATGCGCCAGGAGTATCGGAAATTTAAAAAATCAGAGCTCTTTGAAATAACATTTGTCTAATATCGACATATTAGTACCGTCTTCTAGTATCGATAATCATTTCAACAATCTATTTCATGTGGTCTGTGGTATGTATTGAGAATTGTGTATCCAAAAGGCAATTTGCAACAACACAACAAAATCACTCCGGGCTCACTATTTTTGATACTAGTGCCATGATTAATATTGATAACCATAGACAAAGTCTTGCAAATATTTCGATTTTTGTGATTCGTGTAACTACCATATAGCCACGGTTTTACTACATGTAAGACACAAGTGTAGATGAACAAAGAATCACCACCAATTGTACTGAATAAATTAGAAATTCATTACCTTACACCCCCCTCCCACACACACGCAAATACAGCTGTGATTTGTAACAATCTTGTTTACCATCGTCTGTTTCATTTAATAAGGTACGTAAAAAAGTTAGTAAGCAACAGAGTCGTACCTACACCCACCCACCCCCACACTGAATGCATTGAGCTTGATCGTGTCGAATCGTTAACAGCGTGAATCGAATTGGGTATAATGTGATCTTTTGTTATCCTATCCAATTTGTTTTCCAGGCGTCTCCCGCTCATCGTTAAGATTACTTCAAAAGATGTTTCAGTAACCCTAAACGATATTATATATATTTGGACGAATTCACTCGTCATTGCCACGGACATTTCCCGCAAAACCACCTCGCCAACTCAGGGCACACCAAGTCCAAGTTTTGGAGAGAACGTTTTACGTACATGTACGGATGTGAAACCTATAATCCCTGCTTCGATATGCTTTCAGAAATAGTGTCATTAAGGAGCTACCCAGAATAAACATAACAACGTTCAGTCACTTTTGGATGTGACGTCAAAGGTTCTATTTGCATATATATATATATGCAAGAGACAGCAAAATTCAGTATGTCTATATCAACTTTGCAACGTTCAAAACATTTTTTTTTTCATTTTTCATATTTAGATGCTCATATTTCAGATTTAACTGATCAAATTTTAAACTTGAATTGTAATATTTTAGTTATAGTCCCAATGAAAAACCACCATGCTGTTCTGTAAATAAAAAGCTATATGCTATGTCTACCACCAACTAAAACTCTATTTGACCATAAACATTGTATCGTGATTTTTTTCTCCGGTGTAAAATATGTTATGTTATGCAAATCGAATATTGTATGACTCTGGCATTGTTATTATACAAAGATTTGTATCAAGTTAAGTGTTCATATGCCTTTAACATTACAGAGTCTTTTAAGCAATCGGTAAACAGCGTGAGAACATATAAAGGTCGGCGAGTAGTTTAGAAATCACCACAGTGACAGCTAAAACAACATCCATACCCGTTAGGTATCCGTTTACTTCCGAGCAAACACAGTATCAAGTGTATTTACTGCCTACGGACACGAAAGCGTAGTAGCGGTGATACTGGAATTAAATGTCCTCCTGACAGTTAATCCGGTGTATTGGCCACCATACGGCGATACATCCTATAAAATCACGTCAATATTAACATAATAGTTGAAGATCTACATTTGATAAGGTCTAACCACAGGGACTGTGGTCTAACCTATCAACTAACTTGACGACAGGAACCGACCTTGTTACTAATTCAGTGATCCAACAACAATACCAATAAGTTATCTTCAACATCTTCGTTATCATAAGCTGATGATTACGTGTCACAAGACTGAATGATTTACTCCAAGTTCTGTCAATGAATAATTTAAATTGTCAAGGCTGATTAAAAACTAAGGATTAGGTTTATAATGCGATGTACTCGAGGCAAAAATGTGAATTCCTCGTTGGCGTTCATCTTGTTATTCTTTTAATTTTCACTAAACATTGGACAATCAGATTGTGGTAAATGTTGATACATCAGAGCAAGTACTTAATGAAATTGCCACTGATTTTATCACTACTAATCAAAACATTATAACTGTAGCCTAAACATTTTTGATACCATGTCTGTACTCAACTCATTTACATAAAATGTTACGTTTGTGTGTGTCCCAGTAGTGTGTCCAGACACCCAGAGCATATAACGCGGGAAAGTTGGTGACAAAATGCAGTCTCATAATTCGACACACAATTTAGTGTACGACAGAAAATTGTTGAACTTTACTTAAATTGGCTGTCGTGTAGTCAATTTGCACAACAAACTAGGGTGTCAAATAGTACTACGAATAATATATGCACTAAACTTATTACTAGCGGTGATGTTTCAGCTGGGAAGCACGGACGAAAACATGGTGACAGAACATGCTTGACTGGCAATATTTTACAGCATATTGAATTTTATAAACGGCGACAGCCTAGTATTTATCGGCGTGAAATTCAGTCAAAGTTTCGCCAAGATAATGTGTGCCACGATGACCCCAGTTCATCCATGGTTTACCGGGGACTTATTCACCACCTAAACATGACGAGGAAAAAGTTAAAACCTATAATTCAAGGCCGTAGGAACCGTACTGGCCATACCGGCTATGGCCAGACCACTTCTGCACGCCCCCTAGCAGACGTGGTACTTAAGCCCACGTCAACTTACGCCTCGGACTTATGGCCTTCGATGGATGGCCAGACCAAATACTAGTATTTTTTGCTTCCTACGATCTTGTGACTGCTGCAAAGTCAACGACTGACATTAACGAACAACGAATGCTTGAATTTATCGATAACATTTCTGATTTTAGACCAGAACAGCTGCACTGGTTTGACGAGGCGTCTGTCATTCGTACTGCTGGAAACCGGTGTTACGGGCATACAGAAATTGGTACACCGGCGACAGAAATACAGCGGTTTGCGTCTAATGTTAATTACACAATAAACCTGCTTACAAGTATATTTGGTGTCGAACAATCTGATATCATTGTTGGACCTTCCAGTGCTATAGAAATGATGAACTTTTTCTTTGAAGCAGTCAATGTAGAAGACCACGTTGGAAATCGTTATTTGGCACCGGGATATTGTGTAATCAAGGTAAATTGTGGTTTTCATCACGCCAGGATTGTCGAACCTAATTTGGTACATTTATTACAACAGCAAGGAGTGCACCTAATTTTTCAACCACCATACAATCCCCAGTATAATATCTGTGAACAATGTTTTCGGTCTATAAAATCGTATTTGGGGGAAACCAGGAATTTTCCTATAGATTTACTGAGTTTGCTATTATAGCAGATGCCATTGGTCACATCACGCCCGGGGAATGTCAAATTTTTGATAGAGAAAGTGTGATTTGCTTTCCGCCAAAAACTGGTCAATACGAACTGAAATTGAAGTCAACTTGTACCAGTATTAAGACAATATATATTCACTTGTATTTCCTTTTATATGATTTGCAGACGAATAGCCTGCATTCGCCTTAAAAAAGCAATCTGTTCGCAGAGATAGTCAACAAAATTTTGATATGACATGTACATAAACTCGTCTTCTTTAACATAGATGGGAACAATTCTGTCCTCCATGTAATAAGTAAAATGCAGCTTGAAAAAATATTCAGCCAGTGTCCAAAAAGCATTGTAAATCAGCAATGCTGGTCAGAATTCACACTGTTCACGCTAAAAAAACGAAATGTCTTGCGCAAACAATAAAAGAGAAAATGGCGCCTTGGACTCAGACTAGTATACATTGTATCAAAAATGTTTATGCTATGCTATGGCGATTTTATTAGGTACTTGCTCTGATGTATCAACATTTACCACAATCTGATTGTCCAATGTTTAGTGAAAACGATTGTAACGGATTTGCAGTGTGCTCATTCGCTAGTCTGGTTTCTTTTTACCGATCGTACAGCTTATAACCACGTAAATAAGTCTAATTGCACACGTGGTTCTAAACTTTACTGTTGGGGTAGATAGTTGTAACAACGTAACATTGGAACGTTCTTCTCGAGTTATCCCACGGAAAAAAGTCATAAAAGCAACAATTTTGGAATCAACATTACGTTTTTCCAAAAACCGCTGATATTGATTAATCGTTAACTATAATATCTGTGTTTTCAAGTATGCTATGTATGACTTGGGTTGTGCACGTAATGTGCAACTTTTATCGAATAATTCTGTGACTTCGTAGAATGCGTCAACTTTCCACGGGCTGCTTAGATGGTTGTGCAAGCCAATTCTCGTTCTGTTTGTCTGCGAACATGAATTTGTTTTTAGATATTTCTGAAAACGGTTAGACGTATTTTACTTTTGGACAATTTAGAGGATTTTAATCAAGCAAATTTACCGAAATGGGAATTTCCAGTAAATTAATAAGCTAATAGAGTGTCTAGCAGGGAGATTTGAGCGTCCATGCCAAATCTGTGTCATAAAGTCATAGCAACGGAATAATCATTCTGCCTTTGTTACGTTGTTGAAGTGTACGACCATGGATGTATCGACTCGGACCAACGCAACCCGGCATAATAAACATAGTCATTAAATTTTACACCTCCCTCCAAGACTTTATGTGTTTAATAGCATGGATGATAACCATCATATTAAAATAGTATGGAGGTTAATTATCATAATACACGTGCGTGTATCTGGGCACGTTTTTCACATCGGTCACCGGGTCACAGTGTGTGGATTGATATTTCTGTGTTTGACACGACGATATCCACAAGATATCTGCGTTTTAACAAACAGTTGCTTCTATCGCAATTCTTTCTAAATAGAACGTCTAATCACTGTTATAATTTCTGAATTCAACTGTGACAGTCTTAAATATATTCTGTATATCTAACCAACAGATATTTGTAAATATGGTCAAATACGGCCGGGTGAGATAGGAAACACTATGATCATAGGATTACGAGGCCAGACAATACGAAGGTGTACAACAAGCGATGAAACAGTCGTATAGTACTGTTGATATGTATTCTAATATGATGATAAAACATCTCCAAAAATAGTCATTCATTTTAGTGTTGTATCATATTAGTTGCCCATGATATGCAACGAGAAATTCGCCCCGTAATAAATCGAATATATGCGCTTACGCAATAGTGCATTATTCGAACTCTGACTCGTATGTACGTCTGAAAATGTGTCTGAAAGTCTACGTGCGTGCACGTTTTTCCGTGCTTGTATTAATCGGTTATTTTATGTGCATGCAACTGTTAGGGTACACATTTTCATATAGTGTGTGTAAAACTTATAATCGTATGTTTTTTCAAACTGATTGTAGGATTAATACGCGCAGTTTACATGGGTTCATTTAATGTTTTTGGCGATAACAATAAATGTGTATTGTCTTTCATGAAGATACGTATGACATACTATCCTTGAAAGGAATTTTCATGAATTCAAGCCAATGCCAAATGTTGTTTTAGTCAATAAAGATTAAATGAACCATGTCACATATCCCCCCTCATGTATCTTCGCTGACTAAATACACCTCAAGCCCCGTAGATGTCCTCTGTATGTCGCATTAGGAGACTGAGTGTTTGGGAGTTTTTCTCACAAACGTTTGCGACTAGCTGACATCTGTAACATTTAACAGCGGCACGTACACACTGTCACGTGTTCTATATGATGTATATTTCTACTTGCAACACGCACGTACAACACACATGCGCTGTGATGATTATCTTTTGTAAATATTGCTAACCAATTATATACGACCTTGTTTTCATCGGAAGAACAATATGCAAATTGCATTTGTACATATAGGACCACATATTTATAAGATTCTGTAAATTGCCTAATTATTTGCTGATTTTTAATTTCGCTATTTTCGTTAATAAGTAAATTTTGCTAAATTAAGATCACGTGAACATATAGAATAACTCATTCTCTCTCGCGAGGTCGTGAATTTTAGGTCTTAATGAAATCGCAAAAATCATTAAAATAGTTAAATTAAATACCAGTGAAAAGGAATTGTTTTATAGTAAAACCTCGACAACACTCGTGCGCAGATTCGAAAACCTCGACAACACTCGTGCGCAGATTCGAAAACCTCGACAACACTCGTGCGCAGATTCTAAAACCTCAACACTCGTGCGCAGATTCTAAAACCTCGACAACACTCGTGCGCAGATTCTAAAACCTCGACAACACTCGTGCGCAGATTCGAAAACCTCGACAACACTCGTGCGCAGATTCGAAAACCTCGACAACACTCGTGCGCAGATTCGAAAACCTCGACAACACTCGTGCGCAGATTCTAAAACCTCGACAACACTCGTGCGCAGATTCGAAAACCTCGACAACACTCGTGCGCAGATTCGAAAACCTCGACAACACTCGTGCGCAGATTCGAAAACCTCGACAACACTCGTGCGCAGATTCGAAAACCTCGACAACACTCGTGCGCAGATTCGAAAACCTCGACAACACTCGTGCGCAGATTCGAAAACCTCGAAAATGTTTAGTTCCAGGCATATCTAAATCCAGCAAAACATTTTGCTGTTTGGTTATTCGTGGTGCTTCAAAAAGGCATAATCCATCAATGAACAAAATGGAACACTCACACTACAGTACATTGTAATAAACTAAAAACAATAATTAACCCAGAATACAGAACTAGTTCAGTCGGCCTTGGGAATTCGCATATATGGAACACATGTCGCATATGCGTAATGTGTATTACATGTTATTACGCTGTTACTTTTTCGCAAATTCAATTTGCATATTACATCCCTTAGGAGACGCATTTTGTGAATTGACGCGTTCAAATAAAAATCTTGTTCTGCCCATACATTATGCCGTGTTATTTTGATAGGACTGGTAACTTATTAAGTAATCTACAACCGTTTTACGGTACTTCTATAAAACTAAATTTATAAATTTGAATGGATAAACAAGTTGTTTTATGTGACGAGAAACCACATAAAAAGAATTACAGGCAGCTAATGATAACAAATAATAATGGCTTCAATATATGTATTAAACCGGTAAAAAAGACCAGTTGGGAGAGCAAAAATTGTCGACAGTCCTCTGGCCTAATGTGATTTTGCATCCTAGACATTCACGCGAGGGACTTTAGTCACTCCATACTTCCTGCCCCGGCGTTCGCAATTTATTCACACCTATTACGTTCATACACAATATTTATTGTTAATGACAGATTAATACTAGGTACGACCGACTGTCGACAATCTAGGAGAGCAATTAATACATAAACAATTAACTCGTTAACTGTTCAACAATAAATTAAACAACTAAATACAAATGTTGGAACTGTAGCTCCATAAAATGTTCTCTGCGTACTGCCTTAATTGCAGTGTTGTTTGGATTAAATACAAGTGCGCAAATACACTCACCCTCTTCAACATACATACTTACGAACATTGTTTATCTTTATGCATGTTCATTTTTGCTTTAGCATACGGTGCCACGTACGAAATGCTCTTAACGTGAAACTGTCGTGTCTAGTCTACTCGAATTTCACTAGAATTATTGTTATTTTTTGTGTTAGCGTGACGTGTGTGTAGATTTCCCGACAATGGTGTTGGTCGTCAGAATTGTCCTTCCAAATAACCGGAGACTTTGCTACTGATATGGACAAACATTTGGTATTACCGATTCACGTACAGTCATGATCATGCATCCATGCCGTATTCCTAAACACCGTCTGATAACTGGGTTCAGAACTCGGTCGGGATAAACCCTGTGAATCGATGAAAATAATTTCTAGCATAGAACGTAGCGACGAGCATTGCAAAGCTTGAGTATTTATGGTTTAAATGAGAACTTATTTCGGAACTTTGTTCAGAATGACGCAACCGCAACGAAGCAAAAAAAAAACGTCTGAACTGGCTCGCTTGTAAATGGAGGCTTTTGCGGACCCTCGAAACGCAGTCGGGCATACGGCTATTTTTTTTCTTTATTGGACCATTGAGGCGATTTTAATGTTGCCGCTGTATGCTATAGATCCAGGACCCATTTTTATTTCACCACAGTTGCAATTAGGACTTTTCCGCTACTGTATCACATTTGTACATGTTTTTGATGAGCTCCAGTCACACTCATGTCTCAGAATTGCATTTACATGTATCAATGTATGTATCATGTCATTTAAATCACGTGTTATACTGCTTTTGCTGGCATCTAGACGCACGTCCAGAAAAAGTAGTGGGGTCAGTCAAAGAATCGACTATGGTTCCGCTCCTCTACTTGCAATGTGACGTTAAACAAGTAATACAATACCCGAATTAGTGAACTCGCGAATCAAAACATATTTGTTTGCGATTAACTATAGTTTATACTTTCTGTAATATATTACTTGTCGTTGACCGCTTTTGACTAAATCATTGCAAGAACACACAAACTCACTGAACACGAAATCACAATTTGTGTCGGGCGACAGGATGGCGTTGGCTGATTATGACAAATGAAATCGAGCAGCAACAGCGAGCTGTACACGTACGTCATCGACGTCACATGATATGAATACATAAACAGAATAAATCTTGTTCAGCTGTGATCACGGACGAGTACGTGTATTGCGGAAAACAGTCACCTAGCTATCATACAGATACCTCGTGTTTCAGTTGCGATGTTGGTGTACCGTTGAATTGATAGGTTCTCATCTCACTCTCCCGCTCGTGTGATTCTGTTGTCGGACATCGGAGCAATTTGGTAATCGATGGCTGCGATGTTAGAGAGTAACTATAGCAACACTTCTGATTTCGGTGGTGGAGATTCCTTCTTCGGTGATGGTGACCCTCTAGCGATCATCGTACCCATCGTGTACAGTATTATAAGTGTTGTAGGAATAAGTGCCAATCTGTTTGTTATTGTTATTTTATTGAAGTTCTCGAACATGCATTCCATTCCCAACATCTTCATTTTAAACTTGTCAATTGCAGACTTGTTGTTTTTGTTCACGCTACCTTTTCTCGCACACCAACGTGCGACAAAAACATGGGTATTCGGCGCTGCTGTTTGCAAGTTCATCCACGGGTTTGATGGAATGAACCAGTTCACCGGGATTTTCATTCTAACGGCGATGAGCGTGGACCGATATCTAGCCATCACCAAGCCCATGCAGAGTCGCTCCTATCGGACGCCAGGAAAGTCGCAAGTCGTCAGCGTGCTTTCATGGATACTATCGTTTTTGGTTAGTCTAGTACTCTGGATGTATGCCACTGTTATTACAATGGACAATGGTAATCCGATTTGTATTGTGCTGTGGCCTAACGAGTTCCAAGGTGGGGAGATTTTTCTTATATACACTTTTTGTGTCGGATTCGTCATGCCAATGCTGCTTATTGTGACGGCCTACGCTCACGTCTGTAGATCGTTGATACAACGGAAAAAGTCGAAATTCCGCGAACATATGTCATCGCACTCCAAGGGAAACAAGCTGGTCGCCGTTATCGTAATTGTCATTGTTGCCGCGTTCGTCATCTGCTGGCTGCCTTTCTACGTGCTCAATTTTATTTCGTTTGCCTACCCGGATCTACGCGGAAATAGAACATTTGCCATTGTGTACTTCATAGGCATATGCCTCGGGTATTTTAACAGTTGTTTAAATCCGATAATATACTCATTTATGGGGAAAAATTTCCGCCAGTATGTTTCGAAACTCAGTAATCGAAAAGACAAACATTCGACAAGTCTACCACTGCGACGAAAGCTTCCGCCTTCGCCTGTTAGTAACAACAAATGAGATCGCATTGTTTCAGCATGTTTCACACGTATTTGGCAGTCGATAACGTTATATATTGTTTTTCAATGGTGATTCACTCTGTAAGTCAATTTTTGGTCAATGCTCGGTCAATCTACTTTGTGGCTTTGTCAGTATGTTATTGTTTACGTGTAATATTGACAATGCACGAATCTTATGGAAATAAAAGTGCGATATGGGAACAAGGATATGATATATACGCTGTATGTAGACATTGGAATAATAATCAAATCATTCTTGGTTAATGCAAATCGCGTATCACCTACTGACTGACTGACTTAATGACTGACTGACTGATTGATTGAATGAATGAATGAATGAATGAATGAATCACTGCATGAATGAATGAGGACTCAGACCAGTCTAACAATCGTGTTATTTTCACATTCCTGTACGATATATATTGTATAATATAAGGTTATTACGAAGATACCTCAAAGTATGCACGAAGAAAGTACATCGGCAGTATCGACCGACGCACAGCGGAGGTCTAAACGCCAGGTTACTGTCTGAGTACATACTTTGAGGTATCTTCGTAATAACCTTATTGTTATACATCTTTTCCTACCAAGGATACATCATGGGAATGCCGATATCTAAAAAGTTTATAACACAATCAGCGAACTTCTTTGTATGGAGTCCGGGCAATCCCTGGTGGCAGCCATGTTTGTTTTTATTATTATAGGACGCTTACGCGCGTATTCATTCCATATTTGGAATTTACATTTCCTTATATGTTAGGATGAAAATACCCTGTAAATTACCGCAAAATTACGGCACGCTGTAAGTTATGTCGTTACGGTGACAGATGTATAATAATATTAATTATTCATCACTGTATCGTCTTAGGTGACAGTATTCCGCAATGTTACTGTATTGCACGGCATATCTGCATGCTATCGTATTAGGAAGTGCCAACTCCAAATAAACATGTCTTTTTCGCGAGCATGTCTTTATAGCGAATTTAGCGAGAGAACTGATTCGCTAATTCAAGATGTCGCTAATGACTTTATTATAAATTGCAAATGGCCAAGGCTTGGGGATTTGTATACAGTAATCCGGAACATAAAAATCACTTCCTAATTACACTTGACAGTTTTTCTTTGTTTTTATGGAGGTGATAACTGCGCATTTGTTTTGGCACGCGACAGACTAGTATTGTGAAAACAGGAAATCAACAATGGCAAGTGAGATTCGCTAAATCAACATTTCGCTACTACGTCATTTTACCACAATTCGCTAAAATTGCATGTCGCTTTTTCAACATGTTTTACAGTATAGAACGAATATATGCGACACTTTCTCCAAGTACATAGCGAGAAAGTTCGACTAATCCCTACCACATTACTCAGTTCTTGGCTTCATACGAGCTATTGGCGCTATTTCCGGCGTAATCACACGATCGGATCGGGTAGATGTATATTAATGGGGTTATTACGAGAGTAACACAAAGTATATAGACTCAGGCAGTATGCAGACACATCGATCTCCGTTACGCGTCAGTCGATACTCCCATTGTACTGTCTTAGCGCGCACTTTGCGGTATTCTCGTAATAACCTCATAATCACGGTGAAATGCATTGAGTTGCATACAAATAGGTTGGTGTTATGTTGCACTGTAAATTAGCAAAAGTTCTGAACTGGTAAACTTGGGAGATTAATTTCCCTCAGTAGTCACCAATCAATCAATGAGTAAAGACAACGAAACTCCATTTGGTGCAATAAAGAGAATACAAATGACTCCTACTCAAACTGACACGCTGAAATGAAATACGGTACGTTGTTTATACATAATTCCCAATGGGATACGTAGCGCCGGGTATCAGCGGTAAGCTATGCGTAAGTTACATTATAAATAATACCCGTGCATTCAACTTCTCGATAAAGTATGTGAGTTAGTATTTGTTTAATGCAGTGTTTGATGTTATCGCGACACATATGGTTATTTATCCGTGTAGTGTCCATTGAAACGAAATGTTGATTTAACGGTTAGCGAGTGAGTATTTTCGGTGCAATATGACGCACTCACGTCAGCGTTGATGGCATAGTAAACGATTATCCGGAAATTACCCTATTCTGCTTTTGGGGGGTCTTTTTGTATAAACTAAATAAGACAATTCTGAAACATACATATTTAGCGTACGTTGTCAAACTGGATCGAAGATCTGGATCTGAATAAGAGTTTCAGCTTGCAGCATGGTACATTTGATAAAAAAAAATGATTTAAATCTTTAGTTCATAGTTCAGTTCATTCTATATATAGCACATGTCTGAGTAATGTGGCGAGTAATGTCTACTGATGATAACTATCCGAAAACGTCCGCCATGATTGGAGGTGAATACTAACTGAACGGATTCACTAAATACTGATTGAATACTGACTGAACGGATTCACTAAAAGATGCCGAAAATAAATTTCTTACAAGAAAATAATATGCTGGTTGTGATTATATCCTAATAACACGGGGCTGGGGCATGTCTTCAGAATTCACGGTGTAATGCAATAAGCAGTTGATATAGTAACCCAATTGCTTAGTCGGCATATAACATATGGTACTTCAATTGTCAGCATCAGACTGAACCACATGGTCAATCACACTCAATGACTGACGCTTTAATTTAGATCCAGTTCCAATGGATATACATATCGTTTTCACTTCAAGGACGCTAGGAAGTCGCTGGCGTGTTTCAAACATACATTTGCACCATGCCGCATTTCTTACAATGGTTTAATTCAGTATATGTTGCAAAGAATTCGTATCGAACATGACGCGACGACTGTTCTGATAAATGCGTGTATACGTGTAAGGACGACTTTGACGTTCAAGTTTAACATTATATTATATTATATTATATTATATTATATTATATTATATTATATTATATTATATTATATTATATTATATTATATTATATTATATTATATTATATTATATTATATTATATTATATTATATTATATTATATTATATTATATTATATTATATTATATTATATTATATTATATTATATTATATTATATTATAAATTATGCTTTTTGGTTCACGGGTAAAATAAAATAAAAGACGATCACGTAACAGTACAAAAACACCTTGGAACTCCGTAGGCAGGCCGGTGACACCGGTTCGCACTTAAGGGGGTACCAACCCCCCTGCCAAATTCCAAGGGAAAATCAAAACATTTAAAACACAGAACAAGTAACATAAAATATATATGAATGTATTGCTATATCCTGCATGGTCATTTAAGTTAGTATGGGTCAACGTACTATTTGAAGTATGTGATTATCCAAACTATAATAAAACATAATTAAATAGATTGTATATCTTAAATTAATTTCCTGGAATTAGAAATTGATTATGTAAACAATAAATAATCAGGTAAATGGGATTCCCACATTGAATACAAATTACAGTCAAGAACCATATTATTTGATGTCGCGGGAATTTTTCATGCTTTGAACGCTGAAAGGATTATTCAATTTAACAGCGTGCTGTATTTTAGTATGGACTTTTGCGTACAGCTGGTTAGCAATATTATCCCATGGTGTACTATGCAATCGATAATTGCTGATCTCGGTCAGGAGATTAATTTGTTGTAAATGTATAAGAACGTTTTGAGTGATGTCGGATGGTTCAGTAGATAATGCGACCCACTGTAAGCTAGTTGGTGATCTGATCTCGGCATAATTTCAGGTAGAATATTAATTTGGGTTTTTCTTGTTTTCGCCGTTTGTTATTACTATTAACAAATGAAAGGCAATTAGAAAACGTGACTTATGTATGTATGGAAAAAATGGCTTTTTTTATTTGTATTACCTCTTACATACTCGTACACTATAAACTAAAAACAATATACGCCCAGAGTAATATTTCATAGCCTTGTAACAAGACACATGTTTGCGTTCGGCATTTTTGCGTATTAAAATAGTACGCCAATTTGAAATAAACTCCAACCTTTGCATATCTGAGCGGGATCTATCCGTTACTGTTGGTTAATCTTTCTTGTCTGCCAAAACGCGGTGATATATTGGTTGTTGATAAATGTTATTATTCGGTGTTGAAGTCATAGATTATAATAAGATTACATTGTCGCAGACTGTTTTTTTTTTATTAATAGAATTTACATTTGCCTTATGGGATTTACAAATAACTGATAACAATTCTGAGTGATAATCGAATTTATATTTGCTTAGTGATCATTATTCTTTATAATTTTTGTTTCTGTGGTTACAAATATTTTAATGGCTATTTTCATCTTTTATGTTAAATGGTAATAAACAACATTACATTTAATTGAATTTAATCATTGTATTACTACCATAGAGGTGAAACTATTTAGGCTTAGAGAATATGGTTTACATTGATATTACACGAGCAGAATAATAACACAATTATAACTAATAATAATAATAATAATAATTAATAATTATAATAATAATTGTTTTCTACTAGATGTATATTTGAAAATCGTTATTTGTTTTTTGTCCGAAAAAACACTATTGTACTTTTTTAGCAAATTTGCTCTGCGTTTTTATCCGCAACATGCAATGAACGTTTTTATCTACTATTGTCATAATGTCGTTAGGATTTAAGAGTCGAGAAATATAAAGTAAAGTCGAGGCCATATATGGCGGGAAATAGGTCAGCTTTTAACATGAGCAACAAGGCTTACGTATTTACAATTAAAATGACATTCAGGCTATAGTTGTATGCAGTAAGTGCTGCTTCCTAATGTACACTATCTAAATTACCCCTGTATTACATTTCTCTTGATTTCAAAACTTGTTTTCAAAATAAAGGCCTTGTAGACAGTGTTAAGTTGCATTTCCACTGAGCATATTCCTCTTGAGATACACTTTGTTTTTAATAATCTTTAAAATTGGTAAATTCACTTAACTTCAAATTAGTCCCCATATCATTGTTAGAGCATTGTGTGAACTGTATACCGAGATTACATGAAAGTAAAAAAATCTTCCGGACGAATCATTTAACGCCATTCAACGGCGAAAACATGTTCACTAATCTTCTAGGTTCTTCAGAAAAGCATGAAACAGGCGCGGTCCGAATTATTGGTCATACACGAGTTGTTGGAGTTGAACAGCTTGCAATGCCCGCTTCAATTAAACTTAACAACCTCAGTTTCCATTTGTTTCTGTATACCCAGAACTCATTCTAATATGTTGAAATAGACATATAATGTAAAACAGTTATGAGTATGCAATTAAATGTACATTCATAATATGAAGTTTTTTAAACTGCTCCATAAATATCGGTATTACAACACAAATTAGCAAATGCGTTTATATTATTTTTGTAACGAATGTTTTTTATGGAGATAAGCTCTTTCAATCTCACCGCTTGATAGGGATTGTCATCAGAGTTACAACAAGCGCAGTGTGCTCATGTCGGATTACACAAAGTCCCAGCATGCATTGTCATTTTTGCTGTACAATTTGGGGCGATTTTTCACATCTAAAAGTGTTTATTGTCACTGACTACAAAAGCGATGTTGCTCATCGCACGAGCAAATTTTAGTACCAAATCTGGTGTTTTACCCAGTTTTATTATTTAGTTTAGTTCGGGACTTTCGTTGTGTTTGTGTTTCTTGACAAAAACAATCATGTTTTTTTCGGGACTGTGCGATTACCGACGATCCGTCGTTGCCAAGACTTGAAAGGTTTGGTCTGGAATTTGATGTTATCTAGATGAGGAAACAATAACAGAAGTGATTCCGAACCATAAAAACTTTCCCTTCAAAAAATCTATTAAAAAGGAAAATGACCCCGAAGCACAGAAACCTTCCTTTCAAAAAATCAATAAACAAAAAGAAAGAAAGGCATCATCGTGAGAGCCCTGAAACGTTTGTTTCGCAGTTCACTTGAAACTAATTGGAAGGTTCGTTAAAGGGTGGTGGTCGTCGCGTTCGACATGGAGCGCATAGCGACGTATACATTGCGTGTAAACTACCTTGTTTATTTACATGAAACCCGAACTCCCGCTGTGCGACGACCCCCGCCCTTTAATTATTCACTCACGACATAAACGTCACTACATGCATGTGTCCAAAAAAAAAATAATGCATTTAAGACAATGGTCGTAACATTATTTTTAGTTAGTGAACGTCGGAACTTGAAAATCAAAACACACCAAGCTGTTTGCATCGTCCGATTCTTACGGTTTCGTTGAAGCCAATCATCCATAGCCGTCTGTACGAACCCGTGCGTGATCGTGTTAGAAAGGCTATATTTGACCTCTGTTAAATTAAATGATATGATTAGACGCACTACTGAACTGGACCCACCAATCAGCATTCCTGTAACAACAACTTCAAATCAATTTCAAATCTACAATCAATAGATTTGCCGTCTGATCACGTCATAGCTTAACAGACAAAATACGCGAACAGGCATTCGATTTTCCCGTGGAAACGCTTCACAACACGTGACTACGTATACACCCACCAGAAATCCACCAGAGCGCGCACCGTTTGATTTTATAATTTCCTTGACAGTGAATAGCGGTAGTTTTTCCAAGGTATAATAGCGAGGCAATATCAGAATAATTGAAAGATGCGTTGTTAATAAAAGGTCCGAGTTCATGGGCATGGATCCATTCATAACATAACTAACAATTTCACGTCTTTGATTGGGCAACCGTCTCATAATTACTTGCTGTTGCGTGATTTTTAATTTGGTAACGTCTCAGTTTGTACTCATTGATCTGCGCAACAGTCGAATTCGCCATCTTTGTTTATATGAGACACATATATCTCGCGAATGCCCAGTCTCTGATCTAACCGTACGATAACGGTCAATAGCAGGTTGTGTTGTTGTAATGGCCATTGTTCCAGATGAATTGTATCATTTTTAAACTTGCCTGTTTTTTCGGAATGTCCGTTTGCACGTAAATTGGTTGTCACGGTCTTTTTTTTGGGGGGGGGGGGGGGGGCAGGTTGCAAAGCTCCATCACCGGTTGCTGCGCCAACTGTGTGCATGAAATTAGTTTCTCACTTTACCAGTCAATGCTACAATGTGTACTGGGTCGAATCACTTACCAACAGCAGTGGTCGCGGATTAATAAGTGACTATTGAGTTTTCCACGATCACCCTGACTTTCACGTTCATCGCAATCTAATAGGATCAGCAATTCAGACAATTTTTTAAATAGGAAAATAGAAAAAAACTCTATGGAAGTTTATAATTCGGGCGAATATACACAAGAAGGATCATTTTGTTTGGATAAAGTGCTATTTTTTGTCACATGTTTTCCGTCGTTCCTGGATTGTCCAGCATCATAGACATTACACGCTGCGACGCTGTGTGATCCGATATGCACAGACTGTGCACCAAAACTGCTGACAAAACCGGTGTGATTGAAAGGCGGCTTATCTCCATAAACAACTTTCTGCCACAACATAGATATGTAGTTGATACTTCGGCGAGCTGTGCTAATTTCCGTTGTATGACTTTTTTACAACTACATCAGTATCTGCATATTCAACAAATCTTTAAGTGATTAATTATTAGGTAATTATATAATTTTGTTCCCTTAGAACAAATTAATTTAATATAACATAATATGCCAAATTCTAAATAGATTAATAATGACTGTTCTGTCAAACTTTCTATATACATATCTTAGCAAATCTATACTTATGTTCATAGATTCAGGATGCTACATTTGATGTTCTCTGGTATGGCGAACAGTATAACGTGTTGATTAAATACGATTATCTACTATTAGTATAATCGTGCAACATACATAAGTATACACCTAACTGTAAACACTGTACATGGTCAGAATGTCAATTGGTTTCCTGGGTTTGAATACATTGGTCGTTGTAAAATGAGTCTTCCACGATACATGTACGATATGTACAGTTATTGAGTGAGATTAGTGCCAAAAACCCGGATTTTAACATTATTTATTTGCTCATGTTCATATTACATTATCATTGTTTTTATGTTATTATGATGCCGTTTTTATCATAGTTATTACGATATTATCATTATTTGATAAATCTTATATTCGTTCATCATTATTATGTTATTATTTGTATTTTTTTATATTATTATTTCAATATTATAACCATTTTTTAGACTACTTTAGATTGTTTGACAACAATATTCATTATTTGGTTATTATTGTATCAACTTTATCAATCGATTATATTTTCATTTGAGATGTATATGTCATTATGTATAAATTATTGGTTACTATTGCATAATTTCCCTCTTATTGTATCATTTTTTTAAATATTAATTCATTATTATGATTTCTTCATTTGAACATTAATATTATTTACAGATTATGTCTTTATTTGAACGTTTTGCTTTGTTTCAACGTGTTACACGTCATTATTTGAACAATGCTTCGTAATTTATTATTTGCTTACGTTGTTACAGCATTATCTGGTTATTTTAAAATAATGATTGATCTATCATTATTATGTTATTATCTGGCAGTGGTTGCACCTTTTTATGTTATTTTAACAACATGTCTGAAACAGTCTCCCCTCAATGACGTATGCAGAGACAACAGTGCGCCACATGTGTATCGCTGTCTCTGTCCTGATTTTTTAACCTCAGATTCCCTGCTGTTTCTGATGAATACGTTATTACGTATATAAAATGATACAATTCATCTGGAACAATGGCCATTACAACAACACAACTTGCTATTGACCGTTATCGTACGGTTAGATCAGAGACTGGGCATTCGCGAGATATGTGTGTCTCATATAAACCAAGATGGCGACTTCGACTGTTGCGCAGATCAATGAGTACAAACTGAGACGTTACCAAATTAAAAATCACGCAACTGCAAGTAATTATGAGACGGTTGCCCAAGACGTGAAATTGTTGGTTATGTTATGAATGGATCCATGCCCATGAACTCGGACCTTTTGTTAACAACGCATCTTTCAATTATTCTGATATTGCCTCGCTATCATACCTTGGAAAAACTACCACTATTCACTGTCAAGGAAATTATAAAATCAAACGGTGCGCGTTCTGGTGGATTTCTGGTAGGTGTATACGTAGTCACGTGTTGTGAAGCGTTTCCACGGGAAAATCGAACGCTTGTTCGCGTATTTTGTCTGTTAAGCCATGACGTGATATAAGACGACAAATCTATTGGTTGTAGATTTGAAATTGATTTGAAGTTGTTGTTACAGGAATGCTGATTGACGGGTCCAGTTCAGTAGTGCGTCTAATCATATCATTTAATTTAACAGAGGTCAAATATAGCCTTTCTAACACGATCACGCACGGGTTCGTACAGACGGCTATGGATGATTGGCTTCAACGAAACCGTAAGAATCGGACGATGCAAACAGCTTGGTGTGTTTTGATTTTCAAGTTCCGACGTTACCAAGCTTTTTTTTTATTTCATGTTTTATTTTCAATTATTTTTTACAACAAAAACAACAAGAAGGTACATCACATTAAAGTGTAACAAAAACAAAATATACAGCGTACAAAACACAAACAAATAATATAAAATGTACAAGAAACTTTTTTTTAATATTAATCAAAATGGTGCTGTAGCGGGCCCCATTTCTGAATAAAAATTTCTTCACTTAAAATATGTTTTTCAGTACTCATTTTCTCCTTTACATTTCTAATAAAATGGGTTAAAGACGGGGTTGCATTTGTATAACGGATTGTATATAGAAAATAAAATGGTTAAGCAGAACATAATGCTTTGGCATTTCAAAGACTACATTCATACAAGTCAATGCATGATCATCACATTGCGTTACATTTTTCCACCGGTCTAGAAATGCTAGCCAAAATAAATTAGCAGTATTGCATTCCCAGAAGGTGTAGTATAGTTTCTTTTTGTTTACAATATTTACAAAGACAATCAACTCTAAGCTTATTCTAGTAAAGGTAGTTATTTGTAGTAACAATTCGATGCAATATTTTAAACTGGAAAACACTCAATTTTTCTTCTATCGTGGTCGCATATAGAAGTTCCCAAGCATATTTCCAGCCTACCTCACCTGGGCTCTCACAATCACTCTCTTCTCATTTCAAAATCGACGTTGGCTTTTCAAAACGTTTTGTTACCATGGTATTATAAAAATCTCGAGTTTTACCGTTTAAAAGTGTTGGGTCAGATGACATACCCTGAACAGTTGCACCGATATTGTTAGCTAACTTTACCTTCCATTTTGGGGGGATTGCATGTGTCACACCATCGTAAGTCAACAAATCTGTGTTGGTTTTATACGTATCAATACATTGTTCATATAACATTAAAATACCAAAGGTCTCCTATACACTCCACTCCCCGACTTAACCATTCACTGTAAAATAATGATTTACCTTCTACTAAAATTTCTTTGTTATTCCACAAAATTTCTGATTTTACCCCTTCTCCATCAACTGGTGGGCTATGGCAATATAAATCCTTCCAAAAATGTATAATATCAGAATAAAATGGTGGTAAAGAAAATTTACATGGGTCATAATTACATTTAAGTAAAAATTTTAGGCCCCCATATTTCTCAAAATAACTCTTCGAAATAATTAATTCCCCAAGGTGCATCAGTTTCTATTATTGCGCATTGCATATGCAAGTTTAAAAGCCTTATTTTGTAACTAAGTCGATCATCGCAATCCACCGTTATTTCTGTCCCTTATCAAAGTATTAATTTTAATGTGGTGTCTCTTTCCATTCCAAAGGAAACTAAACAATTTCGATCTTGCCTTTAAAATATCTTTTGACGGAATTGAAATAGAGTTCATCACAAAGTGTAAATTGGTAGCCGCAAATACTTTCAATTGCTCAAAATAATCTTGCCATTTAATGATAGGTCACGGGACTTCCAGATATCTAATTTTGCATCCATCTTTTTAGTTTTCTCATGAATATTTAGACTTAAGTTTTTGATCGCATCATGCCCAACAAAAATTCCAAGATACCTAATCGGCTTGTAGGAGGGGGCTAAGCATCCATTGTATTCCAATTTCAATTCAAATTCCCTAGAATGAGTAGTTCTGGTTTCTCCATGTTGACGACTAACCCAGAAAATTCTTGTAATTTATCTAAGATCTATAATGCAATACGAATTGAGCTTTGGTTTCTCAGACACAAAGTTGTGTCATCTGCAAAACCAGAATATTTTTGTTTGAAACCACTTGGCAAATCTAGACCCTCAATTTTATCATTTGAACGAATCGCTATAGCCAATAATTCTATTGCTATCACACAAAAAAGCGGTTGATAACGGGCAGCCTTGTCTTATACCCCTGGATAGCTTAAACCAACCAGTGGAGTGACCATTATTGATGACGCAACTTTCAAACTGAAACACATTTTTAAAAGATTCCCCGAACTTAAACATGTCAATAGCTTTGTTACCAAGCTTTAATTAAGTATTTTTTAGGTGATTGGAAGGTATCGAAGGAGTCACCCGAGGTAATTAGTGCAAGTCGCGCCCAGGTCAAACCTCATATTTGTGATTTCCATTAGAAGAGCGCATTGGATTGTGGGAAAAACAATATTTATCAACACAAATGTCGCACTAGACTGTCGACAGTCGGTTGTACCTAATATTAATATGTTATTATTAATAAATATTGTGTACAAACGTAATAGGCGTGAGTAAATTGCGACCGCCGGGACAGGAAGTATGGAGTGCCGTTAGGCACGACCGACTGTCCGGTGCTGCAATTCACTGGTAAGATTTATTACCAGATCCGGATACTTTCATATGCAAATGATAGTCGCGTAGATGTCTATCATTTTATCGTGGCCAATCGTGAAAAGGGTTAGGGGTCGCTGGCTATTAGGATCGCCCACTACTTACTTGAAGTTTACTATACGCGATCGTGACACTTTCAAGAGCAGTTTTTGATATCATTACACAAACAAATCTTTACGAATCCATTATAATCGTGCTGGAACGTTTAGACTGCCATGATATTCAAGTTTCTTGCAAAGAATACCTGCAAGACACTATCGCGAACTACACAGAGGAGAAAGATGTGTTCGTCAGCGTGCAGTGTTGACATTTGTCTTGTGAAAAATAACTCGTTTCGAAACCAAGGATCCCCCACTTTCAGTTGCCATTCTCTTAGAGGAAAATGCCAGCGACCTTTCCAGTAACTCTCGCTTAGTTTGTTGACATTTCTTCCAGAACACCATGTTTTTATGCAGAGTCGACTCTCTCAGTCCACATTTTCTGCACGCATACGAACTGACAAGATGTAGATCGATCGTCTCTGCCACAACATATTCGATTTCTTCGCATGTCGTAGTTCTGTTGATCCCGGTTTTCTATATTTTCTATTTGACTGCCACAAACAATGCACGTTGTTTCCTTGGTTCTTTGCTATTTTGGTCGGAGTGACTGTATTCACTGTGTTCATAACGTGAACAACCAACGCATTCAGGGGGTCATTTAGAATAAATCTGCATAAATTATGACGTCAGCATCAACTATGAATTATCCATATCAAATAGAAACCTGCAGACGTAGACAATCTCTCGGGAGTAAAGTCTCTCACTTGAAATGGTTCACATTTCCCATCATACGCTATCGGCGTTCGAATGCCTAGGAAACACAATTACATTTGACCCGAGGACTGTCGACAGTCTAAAATGGGTAGATTGGGAGAGCTGCAACTTTAAAAGCGATGGTTGTTAAAGTTAGAAGATAACAAGTTAAAGCGCGGTGGTCGTCGCACAGCGCATATTTGAATTTCATGTAAATAAACAATGTATTTTACACGCGTTGTATACGTCGCTATGAGTCCCATATCGAACAGGACGCGGCGCGACGACTGCCGCCCTTTAAGATTAGAACCCGCATGACATGATTATGACTTTATGTGCACGCTTAAAGATAAACAAAATAGCGTAGGTGAAAATATTGGAGACTAACACAATCCCGATGATGAATTTGCGTACGTGTTAGATGCATGTGTTTTTTTTAATTCTAGAAATACGTACCACAGATACAGCCTTGTGTTCAAACTGGTTCAAAGCGGTTTCGAACCTATGTCAGAATGAAATATAAATCTTCCAAGCTACAGCTTTCAGGTAGCTTAACCAGCGGCGATATTTAAACCATGTTTTCTGAATATTTTAACTCTTTTTATATCATGTCGATTAATGATTCACACGGTGTTAGCCCAGTGTCATATAGCACACTGTTCCATTTTGTTGCAAGTATTGGCGATGTATGTTTTACCCAAAGAGATTGATTCGCGTGAAACAAACGAGTTTTGAAGGAGTGTGCTTCTGGACTCGCTGCTTCACCAGGTATTATTTGTCAGATGTTCGTAAATATTGCTATTTTTGCAACAGCATTTAAGCCGACAATTGATATTTTAGTTCGATTCTTTTAGTCATATCTAGGATATGTACATCGTAGGAAACGTACATCGCATATAAGAGGGAGTACAGTGTGGGCAGTATTTACTTTGAATTATCGAAGATATTCGACTCGACGAGACGAGTTCTGTTTAATGCATAAATTTAATTTGGTAAATTCGTTTAATATGTTCGGTAAGTAAATAAGTTCGGTAAGTACGTTATAACTTAGTTATAAAATGTGTAAACGGCTTTTCTGAATACACCGTATCGATATCAGCTGAATGCTCGGCTGGTCGACTGCCAACTGAAAATGCCATCCTTCATACTTTTTTTTCACTCTAACGACGCAGAAATTACGTCTAGTCAGTGTGATAATCAGACTACATCTCAAGTTTCTGGAAACGTATTTATTGTCATAGTTACATGCTTGGTAACTGGCAGAAAATTTCTTAATTGCAATTTTGACCATTACTCGTATTTCCCTTTACCTTATCATCATATGTTAATTTCATGCAGGATATAGTGAAAGAAAGCTTAATTGACAATTGTAGAATTAGAAATTGTAATGCAATATATCCAACAGGTTTTATTAACAAATCAATGTATCTGTTTCACGCCATTGCCGATTCTCAGGTGCATATCACCATATTTCAGACAAATTTAATATATTTTCTCGAAAAGTAACACTATTACAAACAAATGTATAAACACAGCTGAGCTTTTAAAATAATTACTAATTGTAATATTAACAACGTGCAGTTGGCACATCCTGCATATGCCCTGTGCAAAGACTGTGTTATTGAAATGTGAAACCCTGCTTTCCCTATAACACATCTTTAGGTCCTTCACCGCGAACGATGTAAGACAAATCCTGGGAGATGTTGAAAGGAATTACATACAGTTTTGCCTTTCTGAGCAAGAAAAAGATGTCAGACCTGACAATGTTCGCATGAATGAGTGAGATGCGCCGAGGGAGTGGCACAAATTAAAAATAGGTCTTCGTAGACTTCCTTCAATTTTCAGTCATACAGTCACAATTACCATCTTCGATTAGACTGACCTGTTTAACCCTAAATAACCCCAAGCATTTCTAAATAACTGAATCACACTATTTTATTTTGTCTCATCGCCACCAGAGTATAAACGTAGTTGGGTAAGAAGTGCCAGGTTATAGTTTCAGAGTTGTAATTTTTCAATCGTCCATTTTGCCGCTGCAGCATATTTGGCTTATTTAGTTCTGGTAATTTTCAATGGAGGATTATGCCTCATCATTTTTCGTCTTATAAAACTCTCTTCTTTCATTTTCAATACAGATAAAATCTATAATAATGATAGTAATTGTTTACAGTAACATTTGAAATATTCATAAATAATTATTCTGTAGTATTACAATATTTCAGCTGGCTGTGTTTATTTCGACAAAAATAATCATGTTTATTCTGACGAACGGCTACTTAATATATAACATTTGACTATATACTATAAGGTTATTACGAAGATACCTCAAAGTATGCACGAAAACAGTACAGCGGCAGTATCGACCGACGCGCAGCGGAGGTCGATGCGACAGCGTACTGTCTGAGTGCATACTTTGAGGTATCTTCGTAATAACCTTATTATTATACATCTTTTCCTTCCAAGGATACATCATGGGAATGCCGAAATCCAAAAAGTTTAGAACAGAATCAGCGAACTTATTTGTGTGGAGTCCGCTCAAATCCTGGTGGCAGCCATGTTTGTTTTTATTATTAGAGGACGCTTACGCGCGTAATCATTCCATATTTGGAACTCGCATTTCCTAATATGGTAGTATGAAAATACCCCGTAAAATACCGCAAAATTACGGCACGCTGTAGCTTATGACGTTACGGTGACAGATGTATAATAATGTATGTTAATTCATTGCATTTGAATTGCAGGTTAAACATAGTGCTAGCAAAGCTCGTGAAAGTATTATTCAGAGAAGCTGACATTTTTGTATTGAGCTGCATTAGACACCCAAACTCCATGCAACTATACAAACTACACAAATTTACTGGATCGTCCACGTGCGCAACCAAGTACTTGTCTGAAATATGAACATCTGTTTTTTCTACCATCAAATGCTAAAAAAATACTGTGATTCAACCTTTTGAAAATGTTGAAAATTAAACGAAATTAAACAAAATCACTTTTTGAACTTTAATTAAGAATTTTGATTTTTTACATGATAAATATAACTATATGCATAAAACTGTAATACTAACATAGATGGGCCATTGTGAAGTTAAAAGGTGATATCTGGCATCATATCTTGATTTTTTGCTCAAAAAATCAACAACACACCACAAGGATTCGATTTGAAAAATAATGAGTGTGATATTTAGAACTATAGCACAGTGGCGGCGGCACCGGGGCAGAGAGGGCTAAACAATGTAACAACACACCACAAGAATTGGATTTGGAAAAAAATATTGTTGTGTTTAAAACTTAGCACAGTGGCGGCGGCACTGGGAAACAGAGGAGGCGGTCGCCCATCCGAAAAAAATATTAGCTGAAACCCTTTGTGTCAGCAAAATTTGTCCATCAAAATGCAGAAAATAGCGTTTCACAGGGTCGAGATTGCAGAGCTCAACCCCTCATGCAAAATGTTGTGCCGCCGCCTCTGTTGCAGGAATCACTCTAGTATCTGCCCACGTTTTTTGTTAGTCGTTATATTTACAGTGACCCAAAGACCTACGACCCCGGGTCAACACTAGTCATAGTTATTTGTATAGTTAAGTGGAGTATGAAATATAATTTGTAAGTGGCCTGGCCGACTGACATCATCAGCAAATGCGTCATCCTTATTTTTTCAATTCCATATAATTAAGGTAGAGATGCAGTTTATTTGTGAATTTCAATCAAAAATAGTTTTTTTCGTTTTTTATATAGATTTTTATCTAAAGAACATTCTGTGAAAATTTGACCAATGAATTCTTATTGGAACACCGTTAAAATTGCTGTTTATTTTCTGGTTAAAAATAAAAAAACACTCACACGTGGCAATGTTTATGTCCAATTGCCTAATTTGCATGAGTAACCAAATAACAGGACCTTTGATTGACAATATGCAAATCGAAATTGTACGGGTCATAGTTTATTCAATTCACGCGCATGTGCAATTATTCTCAAATCAGTTCTCGCTCGCTAGCAAACCAAACATTATATTTCCTCAGCGTTTTTTCCTAATTTTTATCAATACATTATGCGTGGTGTGAAAAGAAAGAGAGGTAGAAAGAAGATTCAGATGATTTGTATGTCGGAAGAGGCAAAAGCTACACTGAAGGCATCAGCCCACCGAACGAAAAACAAAATCGATGTGAGCGTCCAAACATGGCTTTCCCTGAAGGCATGAATCCGAGTTTCTGATTGACTGAGAGATTTTATTTTTAAATAATTGTTCTCAAAAAATAAACTGAGCATGTGAAGAATAATTTAACATTGTTTACAGTGATAACTGCTCATTGTCGAAACGAAGCTTACCCATTCACGCTAGTCACAATAAACATCATACTCTTGAATAGGCGTCAATGACTACGGTAAAACTTAGACTCTATTTTAGGCATCAGAAATGATTGAAATGTCCGAAAATGACGCCAAAATACACCTTAAAAGTCCCATTTTATTTATTTTTCTAAATCTCATCCCGACTTTACGGCAGAATCTGGTCCCTCAAATAAGGGACACGTGAGCTTTGATTCTAACCGGATATATTGCACTGGGTCGGGGAGATACAAACTTTTGTGTATCTTTTGTCCAATGGGTACCTGTACTTCGATCATTCGCAAGTTTTGCTAGGTGGTGCGAGACAGCTTTGTTTGCAACCGGACGAACTCCGTTTAATTCAATGAAGCAAACAACTGACAATGCTAAAATAAATTGCAGAGGTACGCTAAAATTAATTGAAAACAACCAAATAATTTCAATGAAAAATAAGTCACAGAGAGAGGTAACTTGATACATTACGGTAACAACTCTTTTGACGCGCTGACCGCTTCTCCGCGTCTGATGTTTTGTTTTCCTTGTCATAATACTGATTGATGAAGTTGTTTTGACTTTTGAGTTTTTTAGCCTGCAACTCGGCCACGACCTTTGCTTTTTCCGTGAAAAATGGGTAAGTTTACGTCAATTTGACGGACATTCCATTTTTGTTAAACTAACTTGAACAAAGCACACTGTTTCACACTCCTATTTTTTTCATTTGCCGATTTCTATTCAGAAAAATTCGACCGCTCGAAAATGCACCTTAATTTTGCACTCTTAAAACATGTCAGATTTCCAACACTAATTATTTAAAACCGGTCGAAATTTTAAAACTTGTACGTTAGGAGCTGGAGCTCTCTTCTTGCAGGCGACCGTCGCCGGTAGTACAACAGCATGTTTTGTACGTACATCCGTGCGCTGATTGTCTGCGACTGTCTTAGAAAATCCCTGAATAAGGCGTTGCCAAAATCGGAAAAAATAAAAAAGTGCCTCCTTAAAAAACGAACAGGATTCAAATATTTCTTTTAACAAATATGTTGCACTGGGAAAAATGGGATTGGAAACGATGAACAAAACTTCTGTGCCTCGTGTTTCGATTCTAGGATTACGCGATTATTTATTATTGTGCGTTCGCTTCCTGGAGTTGGTTCTCAATACATTTGTACTACATAAAATCATCAAGGATAAATAATTTAATATCCCACTTTGTACTCTTCACGGTAAACCATAGGCTCTGAAATACTCGTAGATTTTTTATTGAAAATACATCGAAGAGAAGCCATGATGTTTTGATCGTGATAAAAGGTCACCTTCCTAGGACCGCTCCCTGTTTAATAATTCATGAGATTACGTCATATTTACTGGGCATTGCCACGTGTTTTTACCGACCCCATCAAAACACTGGTATGAATGACGTGTTTCTGATTTATAAATTCAAGAGCAGTTGTTCTGGTCCAACGATTTTACACAAAATGTCTATGTCTATAGGTTAACTTTCAATTTCAATAGTCTAGAAAGTATGACAAAGTATGACAAAGCAGTAATTCCCGGTTTAACGCGCAAATATGCAAATTAGCCTTTTTCTCGTCTTCTATTTTTGGTGAATTCTTGGGTTTTAAATTAAAATAGCTGATAGACGCTTTGGCCATTTGCCTCGAAATTTTCACACATTATTGACAAGGTGTTCCCCCTTCAAAATGCGTCCGGACAGTTTATTACGGCGAGTGGAACAAAAATAACAAGTCCGCAATTAACATGGATATATAAATTATGCAAAAATAGAAAAGAGTGAACTTTGAGGTCATGCTGTGCGACTTTGAAAGCCGTTAGAGAGATGAGTGGACGCATTTGAATTAGTAGTATACCAAGGTATCCAGTGATGTAATTTTACCCACAAACGGACTTGAAGTTTTTAAGCTAATTTTTTTTAAACCACTTTTGTCCAAAAAAGCATATTTTTGACCCAAAATCAAAAACGCATTCTGGATATTTAAAATAAAAACAAGTTTTACAAAGTTTGTATAATAAGCTTTCAGAAAATATATAACATGTTGGATATATAATACCATCTTCATTGTCTAATTACTCAATTAAAAAGCAAGCCAAATAAACTGCATCTCTACCTTAAGTGTATGTACACCAGAAATCTTCAGTACAGATATTGACGCCATTGTTTTAAAATGTTTTGTTTGAATATGGCGACCCAGCTCACAAGTGGCTTTTTCATGCAATTATTGTATGAAAACAATGATTTAAATTTTACAATCATTGATTACATTATAATTACAAGTTTCATTTACATATGTGTGCCTAATACAGGTATTGATGGAGTATCTACCTGCAGTAGCAGTTGTCATGCAATTACTGTGATTCAAGTCCGTTCTGTCATAAGTACCGTGCAACACGTAAAATATTCTACTTCTAGAATCTGTTAAATACATTACCATTTCACGACAATCTGTTGAAACACAGACGTGTGGATGAAACGATTGTATAGACAATACAATAGTGTGGAAAATATAAAATATGTAACGCTGCAAAAAAAATACAAAATTATGAAAGAAATAATTGTGTTAGATTTGATTATATACACATCAATATGCGCATCATAGCATATGCGGAGATTGTTTTTATTTCAGAATGCGATATTATATTTTACTGGGGCAATGTTTTCCTCTAAAAAATGTTATGTGATGAAATAAAATACAGTTTGTTATGTTATGTTGACGTCAAATTGTTATCTTTAATTTGAATAATAAATATGACAAAGCTAGACAATGTTTCTGTCATCCAGGTCGCCATTTTGATTTTAGGGGTCAAGGGTCAGCAAATAAATAATAGTTAGTAAAAAAAAATGGTAGTGTTTGCAAAATTTGAATAATAAATATGCATAAGATCTCAGACTTGGTTAATCGCTTAGCCACGTAGAACAAATCAATATTTCAAGGCCGTGCACACTTGAACGAATGTAAGCGATTCGGAAATATAAGCAATGTCACTAATAATACATTAGTAAATGTTGTAGATATATAGAAACAAGTTTAAGTTTAAATTTTTTCAAATTTTCATATTTTTAGTAGATTTAGTGTATAGCTCTTTTGCAGTGAGTGTAGTATTTGTGGTTTGTTTGCAGAGTGTGGCGCAGTAACCTGTTCCCATGGAAATATTGCACACGTAATAAATGCACGTCCTTTAGGCGTTTGGCCTATAATAATCATTATCCTTTAAAACGTTCTTTCCCACGGGTAAGTTATTTCCTTTACAACTGCAGGCTCGTTATTACATGATGGACTTTAAAGTGCACGTTTTTTTGTTTTGTTTTTTTTTGTTGTTTTTTTGGCAAAATTTATTCGGCATCCTACCTTGCGATGTGCGTGTATGTCTGTGATTTGACGAGGTTACCAAAACAAGTAAAGCCCATGCACGGTACCTGCGCGCTAACTGCGTGTGATCACTGTCAACTCGACCTGACCAATGAAAACACAAAACAAATAATCGCGGACAATATATGCTGAAGCGTACAATGTACGAGAACCTAAACTCCGGTGTGTTTTTTTAATAACATAATTGTACATCATTTTTTGAAGACACTAAAAATGAAAGGTCGGCTAAATTAGCGCTTTCGCTTTCACGTCTAGTTCCCACCAGTCTCTTTCACTGACAAAAATTCGCTTTAAAGACTGGTCGTCATCTGCGCACTGGCACACGCTTGCTTGCAGACAACGACACTATGGTCGTCTTCCGCATGCGTATATGACGACTCCCCCGCCTTAACTTGTAGGTGTTGAGAAAGATCATTTCTCTTTAAGGCGGACGTGTCATCACCCTCGCGTGCACTGGCCATAGCGTGTCATTGTTTACAAACAAGCGTTCACCCGTGAGCCTTTGCGTTTTAAGCACACGTTTTTATCGTTGTTGGGACTCAGGTGACGATCCCTCCGCTTTAACACAACCTAAACCACAACACTGAATACTCCACATACATTCTACTAAACATGCTATTAAGAGCAATATGTACAACACTATAAATATAATAACACAAATAATAGAGATTTAACTGAGTTATTTAAATCGCATTCATGCAGAACGCAGGGCTCTAGAATTTTAGTTCAGCGTTAACTGATTTTATTCACCAATGACCCCCTTTTTGACACAAAGAATCGCATGAAGCCCAAATTGATGGATCAAGTCTGTTTTCTTATAAACGCAGGTGATCTTGTTACTTTCTCTGAAAAAAAGATTTTGGCTTATAAAGCAGTTTGGACAATTTCTGAAAATACACAAAACAGTTATCTCCAGTAAGCACAGAAATAAATAAATTTTACTTTTAGTATACTCTCTAGCAACCGTTTCTATTTGGAAGAAACCGATTTAACTGTTGCTAGGGAAGTATGTGTCTTATTAAGCTTGAACAGATACTCTGTAAATGACAAGAAAACCTGCAGAGGGTAAAAGATATAAGTGGTTATGTTCACAAAATCACTCATCCGATTTGAAAGAATTTTTAAAGTGTGTGTGTGTGCGCGCGCGCGTGAGTTTGTATGTGTTCCACTGCGCATGTCTCCAATGAAAATACAAAATGGCGGATAGAGCTGACGTTGATTCAATTTATATGGTAAATTCAAGTAAAACACGAGCTTTTGGAATAACAAAAGAATCAATACTATATTACTCACATCTATTGAACACTGTCGTACACACAGCTGCCGCCCAACATTCTGTTGTAAACATTTGTCAGACTAGACAATACACATTTAAACTACTAATGGTAACATCTGGTGTATTTATTCATAAAATGAAGTACAATTAACGAAGTGTATGTACCATTAAAAATAACTATCATATCACAAACATGTGTGATTACAAGTCTTTTACGAACACATAAACTAGCTACAGGGGAGTGGAACGTGCGACCCTGGCAAAGCGCCTCGCCACTGTAAGCAGACGCGTACCTCAGTAAGCTACACTTACTGTTGCAGAAAGATGGTTCGAAATATCGTGTAACGAACGTAGTCCAGGAGAAACTAGAAGGATGGTGAGTAACATGCAACGGAACTCGGATGTGACTTGACTTGCAACGTAACAAATTATTTTAATCAACTCGCATGTTCCAGAATTTAAACCTGGAACACGATCCTAGTTAGTACGAGCCTCGTATGCAACTTGATCTGTAACTTTCAAGTGGATTAGCATTGCATACGCCATATATATATTATAGATACATTTCTAACGTATATACAAATTGGAGGAAGACTTACAGGTTTACCAGGCTACGTTCATTAAATAATAAAAATATAAATAAAAACATATTATTATGCATATTGATGACAACACATCTTAAGCCTATAGACATAATCTTCCAGATTCTTAGAGAAAAATTAAACAAAATGATTATTGAATAACAAATCAGAAACGAAACAATGCTGAAGAATCAATCCAAGAGTCTCTGTCTCCATGGCAACCAATCCACATCGCCATTATATTGGTCATCAACTTCTTACTAATCATGAAATTTGTTAAAATTTTTTTTAATAGTTATCAGTGAATAACAATCATGAAAGTAGACGCAGATTTTCTTTTGTTCTTGGATGAGATGATTCTTGCTGAAAATAACAGTGTCAGAATTACTTGGTGATTTCTGTTGGTGCTACATGCTGAATAATGGATCTCGAAAAAAGTACAGATAAACCACGAGACTACTTATATTGCTTTTAACCAAGATGCAAATTGTGTTCACATCGATATCAGTTTTGAACTGCTAACTGTATCCACATTTATAGTTCTTACTTCGCAATGTAAAATAAACATACATTGCCGTCATTCACAGTTAATAGTATACTAGTACTACGGAGTTACTAGTATATACTAGTAGTTACCTCCGTGAATATTATGAATTTGATGAGTAATATAAATAAATACCATGTTTTTGGCTATTGTTTTTTTTTTGCAGTGCTGTTGTTAGTTTTATTAATTGTAATGTCATTTTCATCTCTAAGAAATAGGTTAACAAGAATCAATGATGGGAGCAAGAGTCTTAAATGGTGACATAAGTAGTGCCAACACAATTTGTCATCCTTGGTTCTGAAAATGAATTTAATATACATACATACATACACACAAACACACAGACTGGCCGACAGTAACCATAGCTCTTCTCTTACATGTACTGACAGTGGGGTGTTGTATTATTAAATGAATAACATTTCACAACAACGCCGGAATTTTATCGAAAAAGTATCGACAATCAATTATTTATTGTTTTATGATTACTGTCAATCAGGTGAAGTGGTTTATCTGTTTCAGAGATCAATTTATCAAAACCTGGAATGGGGAGCAGAGCAATATGTTCATATAGACTCAATTAATTGGAGAGGTTGTCAATTGGGAAATTAATATTGATTACAAACATGCTATTCAGTTTACACAGTGATACATGAAGTAAAATGATGAATGAAACAAACATGTGCAGGTTTTATAAAAACGTATATAACGCATTTGATGGATTAGTGGTTCACATACATTTGTAGGAGGATGAATCATTCTTCAAAAAAAGAAACGCTCTGCCATTAATCATTTTATAAAAATTATCAACATTGATTGGTTGGGGCATTGGGGTCACGTGAAACGATAAGACCGGGATTGAGCAATAGTTAAAACATAAATCACGATATACGTGAGACTTTAAGCAGGTTAATAGAATGAGTTTGAAACATATATTAGTGTACCGATTTATTGTTCAACTCATAACGTGCACTTTCCAACTGAGGTCAAATCGTGACAAACTCTGTTCATCAATACAGACAAACGATATCGCGCTGATCATTAATCATTTTACTTAATTAATGACTAAAGAATTATTTTCCAGATCTATGGGTATTGTGAAATAGTAATGTTATAAATCACATTTTTTTGGTGGTTGTCATTATTTATTTCAATAAATTTGTTAATTCCTTGTTACTCTTCTTTCAAGAAACGTGATTGTTAATGGAATAGTTTATAGTAATAGTATTTTGTAAAACACTTGTATTTGATATCCAATTGTATTTTGTAAGACACTTGTATTGGATATCCAATTGTATTTTGTACGACACTTGTATTGGATATCCAATTGTATTTTGTAAAACACATGTATTGGATATCCTATTGTATTTTGTAAGATACTTGTATTGGATATCCAATTGTATATTGTAAGACACTTGTTCTGAATATCCAATTGTATTTTGTAAAATACTTGTAATGGATATCCAATTGTATATTGTAAGACACTTGTTCTGGATATCCAATTGTATTTTGTAAAATACTTGTAATGGATATCCAATTGTATATTGTAAGACACTTGTTCTGGATATCCAATAGTATTTTGTAAAACACATGTATTGGATATCCTATTGTATTTTGTAAGACACTTGTATTGGATATCCTATTGTATTCTGTAAGATACTTGTATTGGATATCCAATTGTATATTGTAAGACACTTGTTCTGGATATCCAATTGTATTTTATAAGACACTTGTATTGGATATCCAATTGTATTTTGTAAGACACTTGTAATGGATATCCAATTGTATTTTGTAAAACACATGTATTGGATATCCAATTGTATTTTGTAAGACACTCGTATTGGATATCCAATTGTATATTGTAGGACACTTGTTCTGGATATCCAATTGTATTTTGTAAGACACTTGTATTGGATATCCAATTGTATTTTGTAAAACACATGTATTGGATATCCAATTGTATATTGTACGACACTCGTATTGGATATCCAATTGTATATTGTAAGACACTTGTTCTGGATATCCAATTGTATTTTGTAAGACACTTGTATTGGATATCCAATTGTATTTTGTAAGATACTTGTATTGGATATCCAATTGTATATTGTAAGACACTTGTTCTGGATATCCAATTGTATTTTGTAAGACACTTGTATTGGATATCCAATTGTATTTTGTAAGATACTTGTAATGGATATCCAATTGTATATTGTAAGACACTTGTTCTGGATATCCAATTGTATTTTGTAAGACACTTGTGTTGGATATCCAATTGTATTTTGTAAGACACTCGTATTGGATATCCAATTGTATATTGTACGACACTTTTATTGGATATCCAATTGTATTTTGTACGACACTTGTATTGAATATCCAATTGTATTTTGTACGACACTTGTATTGGATATCCAATTGTATTTTGTACGACACTTGTATTGGATATCCAATTGTATTTTGTACGACACTTGTATTGAATATCCAATTGTATTTTGTAAGATACTTGTATTGGATATCCAATTGTATTTTGTACGACACTTGTATTGGATATCCAATTGTATTTTGTAAGATACTTGTAATGGATATCCAATTGTATATTGTAAGACACTTGTTCTGGATATCCAATTGTATTTTGTAAGACACTTGTGTTGGATATCCAATTGTATTTTGTACGACACTTGTATTGGATATCCATTTGTATTTTGTACGACACTTGTATTGGATATCCAATTGTATATTGTACGACACTTGTATTGGATATCCAATTGTATTTTGTAAGACACTTGTATTGGATATCCAATTGTATATTGTACGACACTTTTATTGGATATCCAATTGTATTTTGTACGACACTTGTATTGGATATCCATTTGTATTTTGTACGATACTTGTATTGGATATCCAATTGTATTTTGTACGACACTTGTATTGGATATCCAATTGTATTTTGTAAGATACTTGTATTGGATATCCAATTGTATATTGTAAGACACTTGTATTGGATATCCAATTGTATTTTGTACGACACTTGTATTGGATATCCAATTGTATTTTGTACGACACTTGTATTGGATATCCAATTGTATTTTGTACGACACTTGTATTGGATATCCAATTGTATTTTGTACGACACTTGTATTGGATATCCAATTGTATTTTGTACGACACTTGTATTGGATATCCAATTGTATTTTGTACGACACTTGTATTGGATATCCATTTGTATTTTGTACGACACTTGTATTGGATATCCAATTGTATTTTGTAAGATACTTGTATTGAAAATCAAAATATATATTTTAAGACACTCGTTTTGAACATTGGAATGTATATTGCCGATATTGTAAGACATCTGCATTAGACACTGAATTTTCGATGAATTCCTAGCGTGTAGGCGAAACAATTCGCTATGAATTAGGGTTTTCCGAAAGAAAACTGGAGCATTTACTAGATTCATTAGTCATTCAGCTAATATATTTGGCTTGTGTTTAATGTTAATCTATGCAATCCTATGTAAGCAAATATTACCATAAGTTCGTGATTATTAGACTTTTTTTGCGATATAAGCAACTCTTGGCTCATTTGAATATATTTAAATAACTATGTTGTTAATGGTCTATGTCCCCTGTCAATCAATATTGTGAAACGTGCGCGGGATTCTCAACTAGAATAATCAATCACATCAGACAACCAGAGGTACTAGGATCTATTGTCAGTCTTGTTACTTGGTACTTGGTATATTTATAGATAAATTGAACTGTGATATATATGGAAACGATGTTTTTGTAGGACGTAACTGATTATATATAGCATGCAACAATTAGCATATATGAAATTCTCTAATACACATGTTTGTTGGTATTGTAAGACACTTGTATTGAAAATAGAAATTTACATTGTATGGACATCGGAATGTATACTGTAAAATATTTGTATTGGATACTGAATTTTTAATGACTACCTTGCGTGTAGACAATTCGCTATGAATTACGGTTTTCCGAAAGAGAACTGGAGTCATTAAGCCACCATACTTGGCTTGTGTTTTAAGGTTAATCTATGCAATCTTATGCAAGCAAATACCACCATAAGTTTGTGATTATTAGACGTTTTTTGGCGGTATAAACAACTCTTGGCTCATTTGAATATCTTTAAATAACTATGTTGTTAATGGACTATATCCGTGCTAAAATACAACAGTCCCCTGTCAATCAATGCGATCAATACTGTAAAACGTGCGCGGGATTCTCAACTGAAATAATCAATCACATCAGACAACCAGAGGTACTAGGATCTGTATGGGAAACATGAGTAAGCCTACTGTTTGTAAGGCTAAAACAATCCAATAAGTATTTAGAGTATGTCAGCATCCGTTATTCTATGTTTTTGTCATATTACCTCAAATCCGGCAAATAGAAGTGTGCATGGATTCATGAATTCAGTGTGCAATTCCGTTTGATAACTACAATAAAGCTAATTGACAGGTCATACTTTTTTCAACTCTGGAAGGACAGTTAGAATCTACCAGGTGTGCTTGTGATTTACAAAACAAAAGGTGTTTACAACTTTGGAAGGACAATTGGGATCTACGGGGTGTGCTGTTATTTGAATAACAAACGATCTACTGAGTTGCCTACGTTACACAGCTGCTAGCAAGATCACATTCTGATTGGCTCAAGTGGTGTCCCTGAATCTGGATCATTTATGCCTATAAATTGGACAGACTGAGGACAGTTGGGGTCCATCATTTATACTGTGTACCCTGTGTGTAGTGTAGCTACTGCGATATTGTGAGAAAAGTGATACAGGCTTCAATCATCATTCTATGAGACTTGTATTAACTGCTCTGCGAACTCTTACTTTCAGCAGTGCCCCCCCCCCCGAATAACAGCGATTTTCTGCAAGCAACACTCCTGTATTTCTTCGTTGTTGTGTTGCAGAAGCCATTGACTTTCATCTATTTCTACATCCTGGAACTATGAGTTATCACCAATGCACACTTCCCTAGGCAATCCCCTATTTTAGTGACTTTATTCATTGTATTTTTCTGTGCTTTATTTCTTGTAATTGTTTTGAGAGGTATTCGGTGTATATCTATTTTATTTCCAGTACTATTGTCTTGTCTACCCCATACTAGCAGTGAAAGAACCCTTTGTCCAGTGTGAGTTCTGTGGGTGCCCTCTCATTAGCGATAAACATACATTGCACTGTGACCGAGTATAATGTAGACACTAATAAAAAGGGTTTTGCATGTCAAGATTGGAGGTGAACAAGCAGCTGTTGCACAAGCGTAAATTTATAGATGCAATATAGACGAGAACATGTATTTGTCTGTCTTGTTACTTGGCACTTGGTATATTTATAGATACATGAACTGTGATATATATGGAAACGATGTTTTTGTAGCACATAACTGAGTATTCGTTCGATGCAGCAATTAACATATATGAAATTCTCTAATACACATGTTTGCTGGTATTTTGTGGTACGTAAAATAACAATCACTGCAAATACGTATTAGTGGTTATATTTTATCGTCTAACGAATACTGTCACATGTCCTGCAAACGCAACATTTTTTATGTTTTATGATGAATCATAATCTGATTTAATCTACATTTAATCTACATTTGTTATGTTTTATGATGAATCATAATCTGATTTAATCTACAAGTATTATATATCGACCAGCAGTATTGTTTTCGTCCATTTTGCTTCTTTAATTGGGCAATTATAAATGAATGTATTGGAATTGTTGGACATTTTAAAGCCCAGGAAAAAATAAGTCATGTGTTTTTTCATGGTGTGAGTCAGTTAAAATTGTCGTTTTTGAGAAATGAAAGATATTTTTTTTTTGAAAAACCACAAATGAAAATATAAAACCAACCTCAGGCCTGACTACACGAATTTTGTGTTTAGCACATCGGCCCGAGAGACCGCTCAGCTATAGGGTGCATGAATCGTCATGGTCCGGCTGTTCGTTGTCCACTGGGTCTTTAGTTCTGATTTTTGGTATGAAGATTCCTTATTGGTAAAATATGGTAATTTGTTCATAAGAAGTGTATCTATCAACGAATCAAAATCTGAGGATTGATATTTTCGTCAATTTAGCAATCTGTGTGGCCTGCTGATGTGGTAGCATTATCATCAAATTTGTATTTTAAATGATTTTTTGTCATTATTATTTTTTTGTATATTTAGCCAAAAGTGTTATTTTCGATTTCCTTTCAAAAACTGTCAGTCAAATTTCGTTCATATTTAGTAAGTAGGGATCAGCACAGGCCTCTCCCAAGGATGTTCATTATTCCTCAATTTTGTGCAATTTATCGATTGTTTTTTTTTCTGATGAGGTAATACATAGTTCTAAGTGTAATCAGTAACCATCAGCTTTGATTGTTGGTGTGAAGGTACCCTGTGAAGTAGAGATCGGAATTTCTAGGCCGATTTATTGTTGTACTCATATGAGGCAGAGTTCCCTCAAAAACTTGTAATAAGTAAAATACATAGGAAGGCAAAATCTTCTTCAAGCAATAATTATCGTTCTACGATATACCCACCCAAACCAAAGAATCAACTTCTTCTGCCACATATATTGATGTCTTTCGTGACTCTTTGACTTTAAGTGTAAACTTATAATAGACATTGTATTACAAGAGAGATGACTTTTATTTGACCATCATCATTTTTTCCAACTAGTAATGTAGTAATATACCTATTTTTCTGCATAAGCCCAGCTTGTTTGGTATGCTAGAGCGTGCACTGGTGTAAATATATGTGTGTATGCGATACTATAAGGTTATTACGAGGATACCTGAAAGTATGCACAAAGACAGTACAGCGGAAGTATCGACCGACGCGCAAAGTATATACATCTTTTCCTTCCAAGGATACATCATAGGAATGCCGAAATCCAAAAAGTTTAGAACAGAATTAGTGAACTTCTTTACGTGGTATCTGGTTTTATTATTGGAGGACGCATACGCGCGTAATCATTACGTATTTGGAATTCGCATTTCCTAATATGGTAGGATGAAAGTACCCCGTAAAAAACCGCAAAATTACGGCAGGCTGTAACTTATGGCGTTACGGTGACAGATAATAATATTCTTTATTCCATGTATAATGTTATTGTTATGTGTTCATTGTACTTCGTTGAAATCCCTATAGGACTATTGATTTGTTTTACCGATGCTAAATATCTGCCTTGGGTTACGTACGCTAAATGTTAATTTATGTTCACATATGTTCCAGTAATGCGGTTTCGAATCTGATCGATTCGATAACCGACAACTGAATTGTATCCAGTTTAAATTGAATTTCCGAACAGCACCTGCTACTGCTTCTATCTCGCAATTGTGGTCAACAAATCACTTGTTACAAGACAGGTGTCTGGTGGGTGAACACAAAATACAAAACTCAAGATTGAAAATTATCGGCCATTATCCGTCTTACTAATCACTTCCAAATTGATTGTACATTAGCGGTTTTAAGTAAATAGATCAATTTATCACATGCTCTATTTTAGTCCTGGAAACAATATTAAACAGCCTGCATCTCCTTACTGATTCCATTTATAAATCACTCCATCAGGGCACGGTTGTTGGCATGGCTACTTGGAACGGCTTAAATTGTAGAGTTACCATAATTCATGTGCTAATAATATTGTATTTTCTAATATTGAAACAATAACACCAGATGCTCCGCTGAGATCAAAATTGGGAACCCTGCTCCGTCATACAGATGACCACTCTTGTTCATTTAATGATGCCACTTTTTCATAATGTTATTTTAACATGTGCGCTGATGATACAGGAAGTTATGTCATTGGAAAAGATGCTGATAATGTAACATCTGTAAAAACTTAGTTATCACGTTGGTAACACGAATTGATTTATAATTTGTAATCATCGGGAAGTCAGGCGCATACTTGGAACTAACTTGAAACCAGCTGTTCCACTATGTCATATTTTACGTCAAGTTAAAACTGTTAGACTTCAATAGTTTCGGAATCTAACAACGAAAATCATTTTAACGGTTGTGCCAGATGGTAATACTGAGGATACGTTGGTTCCATTGTAAAGTATGACAGTCCGCTAGCGTATCCACATAAGCACTATTGTTTCAGAATATATGACTTAACAATGGAAGTTTCAATTCTTTAACATAGATTTGCATTAACAGTTTTTTTTTTGGAATATATAAGTTGAAGAACTGAGTCTAATTGATTTATAAGGAGGTTGTGTTTCGTCTTTATTTAATGTCCGAGGACAACATTATAACACAATGTAGCAAGAGGGTGATGTTGATTTTCAGAGCTGTGTATAACATCCATAACGTCTGGCTGTTTTTACACTATCCTGAGTGATTGTAACATACGCTTTGGCTCATATAGCATCTATCAATCATAGCCTGTTGCTAATTTAAACTAATGAAATGATGAGCCATTCACTAACGGATATTATAGTTTTTGGTTTTGATAAATGGTATGAGATTCAATTGTTTTCCTTCCGTGAATAAATCATTGCTATGTCATAGCAGATTATGAAAACAATATCCGTTCCATGTCCAACTAGTCTTAAGTGGTTTAATATAAGAATATTTTTTTAAAGTATTATTACTTGCATAATACGTATTTTCTCATACTTAGATTGGCTAGCTGAATGAGTTGTCCTGTACAAGGGTATATATCATTTATTCTTCAGTATTTCGTTTCGTTTCGTATCGATATCATCTTTATTATATTACTACTGCTGCACTAGACGGAGTATGGTATGATATTTGAATGAGACTCTTGACGACGTGCGTTATAATGAGCGTTGAAAGGTTAAAATGAAAAGTTGAAGCGAGATAATGAGAAAATGTAAATAAAGTAATGTTCAATTTTGTATTGCAAATTGAAATAATCAATTCACATCCTTTCTATGCAGAGATGAAATTAATAGCATGTTTATTTCATTAAGCATAAATATAAGAATTTATTCCAATTAGACGTGACGTTTGTGCACGTCAGTGGTTGCGAATTTGCATTTACTGTCACCTTTTTTAACGATTGTTTGTTTTTTTCAAAATTCTTATTAAGAGGCATTGTCCTTGTATCATGTAATTGCCGTTAACGAGGTCTGACTTTATCATATGACAACGATTAAAACAACACCGTCGTACGACTTGTTTTTTTTTTCGATGCACACGCAGACTGGTGACATTTTTCGTACATGTTGCCACGATCAGTGAGAAATATTAATTGGTGATATTTTACGCTAAGCGCCACTACTGTGAATGATATGCAACATGCTCATATTATAAATCCACGCATTTTATAGAAACGTTTACCAACTTGCGATTGTAGTGCATTGCTGACGACTATGGGTTCAATAAACCTTTATCATTTATGAAATGTGTTCAGCCATAAGATATTCTACAACGTTTTTCTTCTACCCAATACTATGTAAATATCTTTTTGTCAAGGCAATTTTACTGTATTTTATTTGACCTTCAATCGCAAGTGGGAAGAAGTCATTTATCTCATGTGTGTACAAAGAATAAACTGAGAGTGTCCATATTTGGCGCGTTATGTTAATATTGTACTTCCCGTAAATTTGAATTAATTTCTTGCGACGTTCACAATCAAATAAACACGGACAAACACACACAATATTAAAAATATTCTCTTCTATCTCCACTATGTGATGTAATAAATCAGGGCTAGTCTAAAAATCTCTATCTCACCTTGAGACGTAATAAGTTGATCAAATTATCAATTTATATTCCCACAGTATTACCTAGCGCGTCAATATTAGGTATCTTAACAGTGTGACGTGATTAGTCAGGGCACATGAAAAGTTCACATCTCCGACTGTGATGTAAAAGACCAGAGATATTAATAGGGTCTCTATAATAATCCAATTGATTAAAAATACGTTTCCAATACGTCTAGTTCAGACACTGGGATGCCAACTACCATATAAATCGTTGTGTATGTAATATGTTTAACACATCCAATTGAGGCTGAGTAATTGATGTATGATTATACGTATGACGTATTAACTTCGGTGCATAATATGACCGATTCTAACAGAGAAACACAACATATATATTTCAAATATGTTCTCGAGTGATATACTACCAGTTATTTTAAGACATCGAAAATTCAACGAATACAGCTCAGTACGGATGTATTGTACCTAAGATGCGGCTTTCCAAACTGTACATAAATGGATGTTTAGTAGTTGCGCGTGTTTGATTCAAAATGGTCGTGATATTAGCCCAACAACAGCTTGGATGTGAATAAAAAGAAATTGAAAAAACAAACAATGTAAATGTTTATGTTTATGTTTAACAGTTATATTGATATTAAAGATCATGCTCTTTTTTATTATCTACATCAATACTGACAGACTAGGCTTAAGTATTGCTGTTTGTTTACCCACCCGTAAAACAGTTGACATATTGAATTGTGTTTCATTCGCTTGATTGATGCTAAATATTTAACCTATTCTACCGTTGCCTAAAATTTTGCAATTCGTACGAATCAAATGCATGACATAAATCAGAGTAAATGCAAATAACCTCTTACCTATGCGTCAGTACATGACGTATGCCCCAAGCCCGGGAATCTGGATACGAAATCTAGTGTGTACGCTACATGACGGATAATTTGTATTCCCTGACAACATATTAGAATAAATCCAGACTACGCAAATGTATCCACTCAAATTGATGTTGATATTATTATATTTCATAATATTATGCAAATCGGGCAATAACTATAACCAATAACTCTTCACTATTTTTTTTTTTGCGATAGTAGTACAATCCATCGAGATTTACACATGTTCCGTGACTTATTTTAAATAAGAGTATGTTATCATAAGGTCATGGACGGTACGCTCAGGCATTTGGTAAATCCCTCACGTTTCGGAGCTCGACCACAAGGGGTTATACAAAAAACACCATTAAATTATTTGTCTTACAAAAAAATGAGTATTTACGTTTTTAAATGACCATTATATCCATTTAAGTTCTTCCGATAGTAAAGGGGTGCAAAATATCTTTCTATTTTTAGTTACTGGGTGATATTATAAAACTACTTTGTATGAAAAAGTATGTTCAATCCGTAACTTCTAACAATTAAATGCTGGAATTGTTACTGTGTGTTTGATCAGCACTTTAAAAAATCAAACAAACATGTCTAACTGACCTCTCACTCCTTGCGAGTGAACGAAATGTGCACATATATAGCGCCCTGTGATATATGCTATTTGGTATAGTATTTCAGAAATAGTTCCAAGTTCATTGTTTCTGATGGAATATGTGTGTGATAGCTTTGTAATTCTAGTGTGGGCAGCTTTTTTTTTAATTCCGACTCCGGCTGATACGCACATCATGGTTTGCGATCATACATGTATAATGGCGCCAAACTAAGAGGATTGTGTTATACGGACTACTGGATTTAATCTGCTATTCAGATGACTGTATAATCAATATATCATAAATTACCCTCCTTAATGGTTTACGTTACCCAGTTGAATCCAGTAAAAAATATAGGATATATATGTATATAGCATTTGTTATTTCAGGAAAGAAATCCAGTCCCAATGTGTCATACGCCACTTGATGATGCAATAAAAATAGAATATGCGTTAATAATGTAAAATAAAACTTGACTTTTTGCATATTTCAACGCAATACACTAAATATGTTGCATATATATTTTTCGATGAAATCGTTGCAGCCTCGTACAATGGCAACGGACATGCGCAGTAGGTTGATACAGTCATGAGATATATCCTGGTATAATTTATCAACTTTTTGTTAAATTAGTATTTGTATAACTAGTCAGTGATATTTAGAACGCATAGTCTTGTTTTCAAATGTCATTTGCTCATAGCATCATTCACGTAAACCTATTAAACTTTGTGTGTTAATATCAAAACAATGTTAATACGTATACAAATACATGTAGCTAAGAATGGGAAGAATTTTAAATTGATGTCACGTTTCCTGTCTAGTAGTCCTTAAGGCATCTATAATTGCTTTGAGTAACAGAGCCTGTGCGTTTTTTTTTTTGCAATCGACTTTAACAATCAGTTGAACAGAACTGTTCAAAAGTTAACAATGTTATCGTTGCCAGGGCTAAATTATTTTGGTTTTGGAAAAATATTTTATTCGTATTATAAATTGCGGCAGAGGATTTATTTTCATTTTCCCCTTGCGATTACATTATAAAAACATTGTTCTTATTAGGATGTTTTTATGGGAACCCCGTATATATTGTGAGATATTCCAGCGGATTGTGTGACCAACTGATGCGCGTTAGAAGGTGTTGTCACATGCTCTAGTTTGAACCCGCGTTATAATAAAATACGTAATTGAGTTACGTTTTATTGCCGTGTGGGTTACCTATGTGATGTTCATTCAGTAATTGTGCAATTATATGTTCGTACCACATTGATTACGTTGAAGCGTGATATCTAAAATGTTATTAAATAAAAAAAAAATCATGTGAGGTAAATGCAATACGTATCCATGCATGCTGCACTGATCTGAAATTGTAATGGAGTGTCTCAACGCGTACGCTTGTTTCATTTCACTGTCAAACGAGTACCGTCGACATTATGTATAATTGACTGGCGTCTTATCGTAGTAATTGTACATTTCCCTTGGCAACGGTAATATCTAGACATATCACTATTAAGGAAGTCTAATTTGTGATATCCTAGGGGTGGAAACAGAAAGGGGGAATTGTAGTCAAATTGTGCAAATTATTATTTTTTTCTCCACTTAGGTTTGAGCCTCTATAATTTGTAATTGTCAAATCCTTGCATGACATGTCTGTATGCAATGCAATATGTTCCATTGTTCTTACTTTTGATATAGATAATTTTTATTCGTTGTCTGTGCAAATATGATTATAATAATTTATTGAAGTTATATTGCCAAATAACTGTTTTGGCCGTGTTCAAATCGCCACCTTTTCAGATACTGCTGATTATGTCGTATAATTACTACGATTACAAACACCTTTCTGTAGACCCTTCATTGACGTCATAAATACTTCAATATGCGCTTTTATATTGTTAGAAGTATTGAGAAAGCGCTTCCTCGATATATACGGCAACGTACGGTTTTTTAATATAAATAATGACAACGCCATATGTTATGCGTAGGTCGCTTATGCTACAGATTTCTGAAGGCGAGTACTCGAGCAGAATATACGAACAAAGTGGAGATTGACTGGTTCGTATTAGGAACGTGACTTCGACTATAGCTAAATTGACCAAGGAAACCGTAGCTGTTCCAGTTATGAACAACAACACAAGCTATAAGTTTTGTCCCCTGGCTTAACGCACTCATTGGTTGCTGCAGTAAGATGTATACTTGGTTATTTTCCTGTGTCATTATAACACAATCTTTAAAAAAACGAATCTGTTTTTTTTTTCAGCCAATGCAATTAGTGTGTGGAGTTTATATATCTATATAAAAATTACAAAATAGATGAGAGTATGCAATTTTTAATATTGTTGTTTGTCATTATATATTGATAAATATATTAGGCTATGATTCATCATGACAAAAAGAAACAATGACGTTCTTTAAAACGCTTGTTAGATGTTTTACTACGTAAAATAACACTCATTGCACATGCGTATTAGTAGTTTTGATATTTCGTCTAATGAATAATATTGCGTGTACTGCAAAGACCATATTCTTAGATTATGATGAATCGTATCTCAACAGTATGGAGAACAACGACGAATATGTTTTTCTCCATATTGCCTTTTTATCTCTAGGTTCAGCGGAGAAATTTTAAATGAGTATAGTGTATTATTGAGGCCCAATAAAACTGGTGTAAATTTCCACTCCATTATGTTAATCACAACATACGTGTTTATTATTAAAGTGTCGATCATCTGTATAGTGGCGTAAAGAAATGTACAATATTGTGCGATGTTAATAACTTGTAAAGAGAACAAAACCACGTTTCTCCGCAGTAAACATTTTAAAGAAATGCAATAAGTCGAACGGAAATAAAAATGTGTTATTCTCTCTGAATTTTCTGAATAGATAACTGGAGAAAAAAACCCACAAGAATTGTATAACCATGACTGACTGTGTTTACGATGATTTCTCTTGGGTTGACGTCAGAATATAAAAGTGTCGATCTCTTGATTAGTGAATAAACCCGAACTGTGAAAAACAGCCTTGAACTTGTTGATGAAATAATACCAATTATCCACGGCACGTTCAATTTAATATGTCACGAAAAGCTGCTAAAGCCCTAATATTACAATACATGTATAATGTGATTTACACAACTCAACCACGTTGCATATATTAGAACACGGTGTAATTATAAATGCCTATTGCAAAATCTTCTTTATTAAAAAAAATGCAAATGCTTTTAATTTTTGTTATTTTCATTGACTTAATAAGCTCTATAACAAAAGAATGATAATAATATGATTGTAACATCTGTATATAAGCTTTCGTGTGTATGCGTTTAGTGTCACACGACTATATTGACATATGCTAATCTCTTCTTTGTTCTGAGATTTACGTGAATGTACCGATAAAATGGAAGTGAAGTGCTGGAAGTGCTTTTACAAATATGGTGATACAAATTAGTAATTGATGTGTCATGTTTACTCAGGGTACTGTTATAACGGATTGGAACTATATTTATAAGTTCAATGTTCAATTTATCAAACTGTCATTCTCGTATATGACTTTGATGTTTGAATTTGCATGTAATATACCCATGTAGACATATTGTTTTCATTTGTATGCATTCATTTAAATCATTGGATTCCAGTAATAACTATGAACTTGGTATCGTTAATTACTCCAATGGGAGTCTTTTCAGTTAGTGTGTCTGTGTCTGTGTCTGTGTGTGGGGGGGTGGGGGGTGGGGGGTAAGTCCGCGTATGTTTGTGTCCGTCAGTTCCACTGATAACTCAAGAACCATACATCGGTTTTTGGTGAAACTTTGTGCATAGATGCCCTGGGCCAATGCGCAGATATGATTAGCTTTTGCAGGAAATCGATGCATATTAATTACCTAATTTGCATGATAGTTAGTTAATTTTTAGCTGTTCCATTACTGTTTCGCTGATATCTAAAGAACTACTAATTGGATTTTCAGTAAACGTGTTACATAGATGCTCTGAACTTATGCGCAGATTTAATTAGTTTTGGATAAAAATCTGTGTATATTAATTATCTAATCTGCATAATGATTGGTCAATTTTCGGCTTTTCCACTGATATCTCAAGTAATAATCATCACATTTCAACAAAACTTGGTACATGGATGTCATAGGACACTGCACAGACATAGTAGTTTTTAGGGTAAAATATCAGTACATATTAATTACTTGGTTTGCATAATTAATTAATTTTCAGCTTTTGATATTTCAAGTAGTAATCATTACATTGTATTGAAACTTTGTACATCGATACTCAAGGACTATGCATAGATCGATTGTTTTGGGATAAATATTTGTGCATGTTAATCACCTAATTTGCATAAGTTGTTAATTTTCAGCTTTTCCACTGATATCTCAAGTACTAATCATCAATGTTCAATGATGGTACATAGATCCTTTAGGACTATCCAGAGACCTGATTAGTTTTAGGGTAAATAATTGTGCAAATTAATTACCTACTTTGCATAATTAACTATTTTCAGCTTTTCCACTGATATCTCAAGTACTAATCATTACATTTCAATGAAACTTTGTACATGGATGCAGTAGGACAATAGACAGACCTGGTTAATTGTACGTTAAAATCTGTACATATTAATTACCTAATTTGCATAATTAACCAATTTTAAGCTTTCACACTGATATCAAAAGTACTAATTATTGCATGACAATGAAACTTAGTACAAAGATGCTCTAGAACAATGTACAAACCTGGTTAGTTTTGGGTTATAATCTGTTCATAATAATTCTCTAATTAGCTTAATAATTCATATTTTTTTGGTTCTAATCACATTTCAATGAAACTTGGTACATTGATGGTCTGTTACTTGCGCAGACCTCATTAGTCTTACACTCAAATCCGTTAATATTAATTAACTGATTTTCAAAATTAGTTTTCAGCTTTCCCATCAATATCTCAAGTACAAGTCATTTCTGAGAATAGTCTGAGAAGAACAGCCCAATATACCTTGGTAATTATGAAACGAATTCCTGTGTCGAAAACAACATTGCCACTCGAAGAGATTGAATTGCACTACAACGATGGTAAATTTAGTAAATGTGTGTAATATCCACAGTGCGACTTATTCCCGGGCAGTGAAAGTCTACAAACAAAATCACTACAATGGTGAGAACGTAAAATGTACATAAGAGAAAAATCCTTCTTGTCTCCTCGTATATAGTGATATAATACGAAATAACATTGATGAACTATGGTAGGTAATGCTGACAATAATTGTGATCTTTTGGTAATAAGAACAGAATAGACCAGTCGGATGAATGCTACTCGAATACACCCAAAATATTGAAATTTCTTTTTGTGAAAATTTAGCTTTGATGTCGCAATGATGTATTCTAATAGGTATTACCAACTACATTTATATTGTACGATTGCATTTAATTTGTAGTCGCACGTTTGTGTTACGCAAGTCTGTGTGGGGAAGCATAGCTCTTCCGAGTCGATAAAAATCCTAATATCCGAAAATGACAAATGTATGAGAAATGATTAAAATACCATCACAAATAAAAACTAAAGACCGGCAAAAGAAGTTAATTAATTAATTAATTAATTAATTAATTAATTAATTAATTAATTAATTAATTAATTAATTAGTTAATTAATTAATTAATTAATTAATTAATTAATTAAAAGTAGTGCCTAGTCACAAGACACACAGACTCAAAGAACGCCTGAGACAGTGTCGCCGACGGCTATGATAAATATGGTTCATATTACTTTGATTACTTTAAATGCAAGAAGTCGTACTAGTCAGAAATTTTGCAGCTGGAGTGCGCTATATTTAAATACCGTGACAGAAGATTGCCCAAAATTTGACACTGTATTTCACTAATGGAAATGAACTTTAAAAACCCTTTAGATTTGACATACAGTTATGGTATCAAAGTTGTCATACGTAATGAATTGCGACAAATACGTACTGTTTACGGTGTACACGAATTGTACCTATTTCTGCTCAATCGAAAAGTTAAAGGTTCAAGTAATGCCTAAGCTACTGTAATGAAGTAAGGATTCCCATTATGTTTTTTAAGTCGAAGCGTAAGATTAGCAATTTTCTACTTTTCTATTTCCAAGTGCCTCATCAACGGAATAATCAAATTCAATCACGAATGCCATACCGATAATACTATCTCTTGTGATTTTAAAAGAACTTGTTAGGACAGAAGATACAGTAGTTTATTCATAAGGTTACGAGTTTCACTTTTCATTGCGTAAATACAAAGACACGTACGAAGATGAGATACGGTGGGACAGATCGTAAATAATGAATATTGAAAAACACAAATCAGACATGTATATATATATATAGATCTGATTTGTGTTTTTCAATATCCATTATTTACGATTTAGTAATATATATACCAGTATATATTACTAAATATAAATATGAGACGCTGTCAAATGCATTTCTGTTGTTAAGTATGAATTTAAAAATAAGTGTCAGTGGAAATATGAATATATGCTATGCGTGTAACGAACAACGAACAAAAAAAAGACAAACAACTTGTTCGAGATTTCGTACAAACACATTTGAATCCTTAATGCAGCGCTTTAATTTAAGGCATATAGTAAATGAAATATTTATTTTCTATTACTTTTCAAACGCAGAAAGTACTTTTTACTTCAAATAATATGTTCATTACGTCACGTGACGATACACGCCAACACTTGCGCAGGTATGCGTAAGCTTTGATCACATAGAACGTGTTAAAGGAAATTACATAATATTGCTACCTCAGTATAGCGAGGTTTTAAATGGTGTCAGCAGACTGATGCATCGGGAGGGACATTGTGGCGTCAATGAACGCCTTGATGCACAATAAAACATTATGATGTAATCTTACTGAGAATATGAGGTTAAATAACATTACGATCGAGAGATTAGAGCGGCGTGCATGAATATCAACAGTACATTAGTAGACATATTCTCTCCATATCGTACACACTTAAGGTAGGACGCTACACAGAAGTAAACAAATTATTGTGATATATGTGCTGCAAAGGTGAAGAAAATAAATTAAACTTATGGGGGTCATTGTAGTTCGGAGAAAATCGATCAATAAAACATTGTAGAAACAGGCGTGTTTTAGAGTATTTTAACATTGTTGCCGATGGCAATATTTTACTCGGTGATATGGCGAAAACAAAGATTTATAATATTTTAGAACGTACTTTTTAGTGGAATTTTAATAATAAGATATGTTTGATTTTGGTTCAGGATAACCGCAGCTAAATGAAATTGTGTGCATATTATCGAGAAACCGATCGACTGTGACCCCCAAAACAGTCCATATACTGTCGATTAATACTAAAAATATTACTTATATACATATGTTGACATGTGACTGTTATATGCGCTAAAATATGCGCACATGTCAAAATTACACGAGTACTATCATTCCCTTAAGTGTACTTAGAGGAGAAAATGGGAATATTCGTTTTTTATTCCAATTACCATTTGTAATTTGCAGATCTTGAGTACTTTATAAACCGAGTATGCATCCAGAATATCCAATAACATCGTACATTCAATCTGTACACGATTTGGTGTATCTAAAGTGATGAAATATCCGAGTAAAAACACACTGACGTGCGGTTTTAAAATATAACTACTTACACAGATTCGCATAGTCTGATCACGTGTTAAGAGGTCACCGTAATAAACACGTGTTGTTCCGCAGATCGTTAAATGGTATGGCCTTTGGGATAATGAATGTATCTTTCATTGTTCACGTGTTCTGTCACTGTGCTTCGTGCAAACACGATCGTGGCGTCTGATTAGTGTGTATTGACAACAAAGCACAACCCCTAATGAACTAATGAAGTGGAACGAGTTTTTTATATGTGCAAAAAAAAGAACAGCATTCAGATCATTTCTTATAACGTTTGATAATGTAAATTAATACGTGGCAACATTAAGGCTCATGGTAAATGTTTTCCAGGATACTTGCTTTTATAATGTTAAAATTAGCATCAATAAGTTCGATAGTTGTAAAATACGATTTAGCATAAATTGTGACGTCACGCTAAAGAAAACGATGGCTAAGCTGATTATAAAAGGCGTGTAGGTTTAATTGGAAGAGGTGATTAACCCTAGAATGTTTTCAAACGTGAATACGGTAATTGCACTAGTATTACTGTGCTTACTGTGGCGGTGTCATGTGTATATACGATTACATCACATCCACTCTACTCCTAGTAGAGTGACTGTGATTACATTGACAAGACGCTTAGCCCTGGTCGTCAGTTCGAATCTTGTTTGTGTGTGTGTGTTTATATGTTTGTGATAAGTCTGAAATGTACATTCATTAATTGGATAATTATGATCGATGTACGTGCTACCCACAGGCCCGTAGTTTGGGGGGGGGGGGGTTCGGGGGGTTCGGTTGAACCCCCTAAATTTTGGAAGTGAATAGATTTATGATCGTAGATTAGAACATAATAAAACAAACAGTATTAATTAAAATAATTATCGTTGTTTAAATCACTTGACTCCGTCATGTAACTATCAGAGTAATGTAATGAGTAATGCATAGTAATGAGCATTTAGGTGGCAACGAGCTTTAAATGTCAATCTTGAAGTTATGTTGTCTCAGCTCAACAGCAGCCAACTAAAACAGGTTGTTATAAATAGCCATCTTTTATTCGGTTTTTCCGCGATGGTGTAATGAAGATCGCGTTCAAGCACCTGATGTTAAATATTAAAACAACATTTAAACAATAATGTAATGGTATTCACTGTCTGAATGATGTGGTGGTCCTGAATAGGGCAGTTTGTCTTGTGCTAATGTTCGCTCAGTTAATAAAGTGTGGGGATCGAACGGGATTCACACGACAACACGACACTGTACTTTCCTAGTTTGGTTCATTAGTTTTGTATTCTTCAAGTTAATGATGGCATATATACTGTTTTGTTCCAAGTTTATCAGCCACATATAGTCAACTTATTGTATTAGTACGTGTAGCCTGTGTTATTGGACAATAGTGTACAGCTATGGGTTGGACATATTAAAAAATGCCGGAGATTTATCATCACGAGTTGTATAGGTCGAAGAGCTTCTTGTAGCCAACAATTTACCCCACAGGGTTGCTTTAGCACTGAAACTATGCGATGAATCATAAATTGCAAACACATTTTTTTTACACGTTTTTTTTTTTTTTTTGATGTCTCAGAAAATTTACTATATTTTTAATGGGTTCATAAAAGGAGTTGTAGTCATTGAAGTCTATTGACACTGCTGCTAAACTGCCACTGTATGCATATTATATTACCGCCCTCTAAAAACAGATTTACAGTGAATCAAATATATTTACATACTGTAAGAAACTTGGTAGTATGTCATTGGTTTGTGCATTTAATTTGTTTGATGCAAGCATTGTGCCAACTATTTCTTATGGTAGCGATATGGGGGTACGTAAATTCGGAAATCGAGGTGGTACAGATAACATTTTGCAGATATCTACCCGGTACTTAGCATTAATAGTTGTACAAACAAAGTAGCGATGTTAGACGAATGTGGAAGGCTGCCATTGTGCTGTGGTTATTTCAAGCGTTGTATCTCATATTGGTTAAAATTACTGAAACCCCACAGCATGTTATATCATGCTTAAACGATTATACAAGAGCGGCATACTTGCTTGGGAAACCCACATAGAAATCTCCTGTTCAAATATGGTTTCGGCATTGTCTGGTTTGAAAAACAAGTTGCAAATTTCTTAGGTATTTTTACTCAAAGAATAAAAAAAATAATGGCATGACTCAATTTCACAATCATCCAAGCTGTGTACTTTTGGAAAATCAAAGTAGTATTATAACCTGGGAGATTTATTGGCAAGCAATTATAGACTAAAATATATACTGACGAGTTTACGCTGTTTTGGCCATACACATGATGTAGAATTAGGCAGACACAAAAAGATACAGTTAGATCAATAATTTTTTAGTTTTTGCAGTGATACATTTTGAATTTAGCATGGTGGAAAATGAAATTCACTTTGTTTTTATATGTTCATTATATATAATGATCTAAGGGCTGATCTTTTGTCAGTAACCCTATGCAATTATGCTAATACTGACAGTCTGGGCTTACTTCGTCGCTATACAAACTGCCACACCATATATCAAATAGCTCTATATTTTTTAAAAGTTTTCAAGCGACGAGATGAATATGAATTCAGCTTAACTTAGTACCATATGTTTACATGGATGTTGTATTGTGTTTAAAACGTGCTATGCACTTTTCTACCCATTACATTTTGTACAATAGGCTGAGACCCTGTACAGAAATAAAATTACATAATACAAAATTGAATAATACTAAAATGAATAATTGTAGACAGATTTCGACATGAAATCGAGTCACTTTTATGTGCGCTAACATCTGCGAAGAGCGAAAAAACTCGTAAGTAGCCTTCTACCTTAAAATACTTAGACAATAATGCTAAGATAAGTACAGTATTGTCTCTTTTGTGTACAACATTTTGCCGTAGTGGATCAATGGTGTGGATATTTTTGTCTGTAGGTGGGCAATGGCTCAGGACCCCTTCTCTAAAATGGTAAAATAGTCTAAAGATGTTATGTGAAATATCTTACCAATGTAACGCAAAGTAAACCAATTGAATTTAGAATCGATAATATAAAAATGTCTGTAACAGAGCTCAAAAACACTTTTTGAATATTATAAAATTCACACATTTCACATCAAATATATAATTGTTGTTTTCGAACCCCCTATTCAAAAGAGTTGGCTACGGGCCTGACCCGGGTGGTAGCCATGTTTGTTTGTATTATTAGAGGACGCTTACGCGCGTAATCATTCCATAATTGGAATTCGCATTTCCTAATATGGTAGGATAAAATACCCAGGCCTGTAAAATACCGCAAAATTACGGCATGCCGTAACTTATGGCGTTACGGTGACAGATGTATAATAATACACAATACGCAGCTCATAGCGCTTTAAGAAAATGTGAAACTTCATGCAATATTATTACAAAAAATATATAAAATACGATTTTATGTTGCCTGTTGCCAATAAAATTGATAAGGCAAAGTAAAATTTCGATATTATTAAAAAAATACATATTTATTTTTGTTGGACTGAAATCGGCTATGATAATTATTATTCAGCACTAATTTTTCCCCCATAACACCCTGTATCTGTTTAGATTTACGATAACTTGACGAAAACTAGGCTTTTGTGAAATCGGGGATAAACGCACTATTAGGCGCATGTATAACATGCATTTTTGAAATCAGCTTTTCAAAATGGCTATAACTATAACGTGTTGAAAATAGAATCAATATCCGATGCAATGTAAGACATCACATCGTGTTTATCACTGCATAAACTTGGTTAAATTGAATAGATTTTGATAATATATTCAAGGAAAGCCTTGCAATATAAGCATTGGGTCATATAAAAAATATAAAGGTCATTTTACGCATTTTCTATAAATAACTTAAGCGTTTATTTGACATAGATTAGAGGAAGGGTGGTATTGCTTTGATCTATAAACCATCAGTTAAAAATAATGCGTTGGGATATTTGTTTGTATTGTAAGGAACAAACGCCTGTCGTCCGGTGACCGACATTGTTTGCATCCCTCTACGTCAGTTATATTTTGCATAAGCTTCGTCGACAGAGGGCGCAATCTATAGGAAAGATACATCTTGGATGACCACGTGCATAAATATACCTTCTATTTAAGAATTAATCTACCGCCACGAACAAAAAAAAAACGAAACAAAAAAAATACAAAAAACAAAACCGACCTGTCCAATGTAGAATAAGAACATGCCCTGGAACCAGCATTAACCTCATTTAAGATACATAGAGCGGTAGAGTCAATCTAAACCTTCCCAGATATGATTATGTTTATTATTATAATTCTTGTGTATTTTCAACATAACGAGTTTTGCACATTCTCAATTAGCCCATTTTCAGCTGCTTAACAGCATCGTCTGCCGCACATCGCACATGTGCGTCGGCTTGTTTACGTTGTCGTACTCGCTCGAGTGAGTGAATGCATACCACAGTCACTTGGGAGCTGAAAATCAATAAATACTAATTTTCAAAAAAAAATCATCCGCTATACGTATATAAATAAACAAGTTGAGAAACACGGCACCTAGTAAATCGACACCCTGTCGGTTTCAAATGTTGATTTCTTACCGTCTTGTGACGTAGCTCCGCCCCTGAGGATACGTCATTTCGATGCCATAGAATCATTCTGTCACTAGAGGGCGCGACATAGATAAAATGATTATCCTCGGGGGCGGACATCCGGGCATTTTCACCGCCTGGCAACCTGCGGCGGTGAAAACAAAGGCCCAAAACTTGCAGAAAACGGTACTTTGGAGTGATTGTTGAGACTCCTCTGAACAGTGTAACAAGATTAGCCCTACGTGTGTAACATATATAAATTTGATTGTTCGGGATTACTTCAAAGTTGAGTTTGTGTTGTTTTCTCGAATTTTCACCGGCTCGACCGGCGTTCCACAGCAGCGCGCACAGAGCCCATAGAAATGCATGTACAGTGGTGCGCGTCGTAGCAACGTGGAACATCTGTGACGTAGCTCCGCCCCCGAGGATACGTTTACTTATTTTTATGACTATTTATTTATTTTAATCTACTATGTTGGAGAAGAAAGGCCATTTTTTTCTCGACGTTGCCACGCAGGGACTTCTGTGAATTGAATCAGTTGTCCGAATCGGATGGAAAGTTTCGAAGTCAGTCGTCCGTGGGCTATCGCCGAAGCAACAACGCCGCTTTTACGAATATATTTCAGAGATTTTTTTACAGAAAAACAAAACGTAGAAACATTAGATAGAAATATACAAGCTAAATTTGCGTCTACTGCAAAACAATGTACCAATTTTTTGCGGGAGTAGGTCGTATGCGTGAGGATTTCGTTCAATTTGTTCAATTTCAAACTGCACATGAACATAAATAATGATTTCTCGAAAATCATACTAATTTAGCAAATTTTGTTCAAAACATTATGCGACTGGGTTTTAGATAGAAAATTATTGCCTGGCTCGCTAATTGGATTTCACACACCGTTACAAAGTTGGGGCAAAATGAGTTATATCATGAAAAATGTTATTTAATGATTTGTAATATGTTAGCTTCATTTTTATGTCGCCAGTTCAAAAATGTGTTATTTATATTGTCATAACAAATATTAAATCGCAATAATTGTGCACAAAAAGCCGATGGGAAAACCGACCACCGTAAAATGTTAAGATTAATCACAGTCCCGGGATAGAGGGACTGTGGATTAATATACCTGGTATAAATTTAACTAAAACCACAATTTTTTGCAAAGGCCAGCCATTATTTGAATTTAAATAAAAACACAATTTTCTTGTAAACGTGACTTTCTCTTCCCCGTGGTAATCAAAAACGCATACGACTTTATCATCAACGTCTAAAGCCCATTTATCTAAACAAAATCCTACATACTTTTGGCGACAATATAACAATTGCTATTAGACAGTGGACACCGATGTAAGTACGTGTCATATTGCTGTATATTTAAAGCGGGAGGGTCGTCACCTGCGCACGCGCGGGAATTGAGTTCTAAGCGACGATAACAACACACGCTAAAACGCAAAGGCTCATGTGTAGACGCTTGTTTGTAAACAATGACACGCTATGGCCATCTGACGCATGCCCAGGTGACGACTCCCCCGAATTGAGTTTGGAGTGGGCTAGAATATATGGAATACGTTAAGTTCCACCCATAGAAGTACTAATATTCAACGGCGTTTAAAAGAAAGAAATACTGCTACAGTTTCTGTAGTACAATTTATTACATATGAAGTTTACTTTGTTGTATCCTTGACAACAATATACTAGTACTCGGTATTTCAACTGCAGATATATACAAATAAGCAAAATGAGAACACATAATCCCGTTTGTTGTTTGTATTCCATGTAATATTCCACGGGATACATTCATAAGTGCATTGAAAATAATCCACTGTAAACATTACATAACATCGGGAACTATAACGATTTAGTTTTAGTTTTCGAACAACGAATCCGTACGTTTCAGAGTGTTGTGATATTCTGGCCGACCAGTATTTTTACCGGCGATATGCAAACCAGTATGACTAAATAAAATACACGTATTTGCGGGTTGCGACGAATAGACCTAGCTCGAGCCATTCCATTAGAGCGCGTCCGTTCCATTACAGAGCGTTCCATTAGAGAGCGGTCACGTGACGTGTGATCACCTGACAAGTGCTGGATACACGCTCTAACGGAAAATACCGTTAGGTTTAGCGAATTTACGAACCGTTACGAAAGAGTTTGCTCGTTCGAAGACCGTTTTTGTAAAAGCGACAGCCTTGGTCGATACACTGTTCATTTACACAATCTTTCCTGGCACCATACGCACTCACACTGTTAGCGGCGGAGTGAAACGCGCCCATGTCATGCCATTAACCGATTACTGATGTCTATGTATTTCATGTCTTTGGCATGAAAGCTATAAAATATATAAAATACAATGCCTTGCTATCGTTTGAACATTTCAAATATTTAATTAGTCTAGCGTTTTTTTTTTCATTCCATTGGAGACGAGTTGCTCTTCTTCATTTCATTACATCCAAACCACTCTCTAACGTCGCTCTATTTACTTGAATTGATATGGGAGCTATTAAATATATGTAATACAATATATTCAAACAGTTTTGAACATTTCAGTTATTTAATTGGCCAAGCGATCGTGTCATTCCATTACAGACGAGTCGCTCTTCATTCCATTACAGGACGGTATGACCCAAACCACCCTCTAACGTCGCTCTATTTACTTGAATTGATATGGGAGCTATTAAATATATTTAATACAATATATTCAAACAGTTTTGAACATTTCAGTTATTTAATTGGCCAAGCGATCGTGTCATTCCATTACAGACGAGTCGATCTTCATTCCATTACAGGACGGTATGACCCAAACCACCCTCTAACGTCGCTCTATTTACTTGAATTGATATGGGAGCTATTAAATATATTTAATACAATATATTCAAACAGTTTTGAACATTTTGATTATTTAATTGGCCAAGCGATCGTGTCATTCCATTACAGACGAGTCGCTCTTCGTTCCATTACAGGACGGTATGACCCAAACCACCCTCTAACGTCGCTCTATTTACTTGAATTGATATGGGAGCTATTAAATATATTTAATACAATATATTCAAACAGTTTTGAACATTTCAGTTATTTAATTGGCCAAGCGATCGTGTCATTCCATTAGAGACAAGTCGCTCTTCATTCCATTACAGGGCGGTATAACCCAAACCACCCTCTAACCTCGCTCTATTTACTCGATTTGACATGGGAGCTATTAAATATAATTAATACAATATATTCAAACAGTTTTGAACATTTCAATTATTTAATTGGCCAAGCTATCTTGTCATTCCATTAGAGACAAGTCGCTCTTCATTCCATTACAGGACGGTATGACCCAAACCACCCTTTAACCTCGCTCTATTTACTTGAATTGATATGGGAGCTATTAAATATATTTAATACAATATATTCAAACAGTTTTGAACATTTCAATTATTTAATTGGCCAAGCTATCTTGTCATTCCATTACAGACGAGTCGCTCTTCATTCCATTACAGGACGGTATGACCCAAACCACCCTTTAACCTCGCACTATTTACTTGAATTGATATGGGAGCTATTAAATATATTTAATACAATATATTCAAACAGTTTTGAACATTTCAATTATTTAATTGGCCAAGCGATCGTGTCATTCCATTACAGACGAGTCGCTCTTCATTCCATTACAGGACGGTTTGACCCAAACCACCCTTTAACCTCGCTCTATTTACTCGATTTGATATGGGAGCAATTAAATATAATTAATACAATATATTCAAACAGTTTTGAACATTTCAATTATTTAATTGGCCAAGCGATCGTGTCATTCCATTACAGACGAGTCGCTCTTCGTTCCATTACAGGACGGTATGACCCAAACCACCCTCTAACGTCGCTCTATTTACTTGAATTGATATGGGAGCTATTAAATATATTTAATACAATATATTCAAACAGTTTTGAACATTTTGATTATTTAATTGGCCAAGCGATCGTGTCATTCCATTATAGACAAGTCGCTCTTCATTCCATTACAGGACGGTATGACCCAAACCACCCTTTAACCTCGCTCTATTTACTTGAATTGGTATGGGAGCTATTAAATATATTTAATACAATATATTCAAACAGTTTTGAACATTTCAATTATTTAATTGGCCAAGCGATCGTGTCATTCCATTACAGACGAGTCGCTCTTCGTTCCATTACAGGACGGTATGACCCAAACCACCCTCTAACGTCGCTCTATTTACTTGAATTGATATGGGAGCTATTAAATATATTTAATACAATATATTCAAACAGTTTTGAACATTTTGATTATTTAATTGGCCAAGCGATCGTGTCATTCCATTATAGACGAGTCGCTCTTCGTTCCATTACAGGACGGTATGACCCAAACCACCCTCTAACCTCGCTCTATTTACTTGAATTGATATGGGAGCTATTAAATATATTTAATACAATATATTCAAACAGTTTTGAACATTTTGATTATTTAATTGGCCAAGCGATCGTGTCATTCCATTATAGACGAGTCGCTCTTCGTTCCATTACAGGACGGTATGACCCAAACCACCCTCTAACCTCGCTCTATTTACTTGAATTGATATGGGAGCTATTAAATATATTTAATACAATATATTCAAACAGTTTTGAACATTTCAGTTATTTAATTGGCCAAGCGATCGTGTCATTCCATTAGAGACAAGTCGCTCTTCATTCCATTACAGGGCGGTATAACCCAAACCACCCTCTAACCTCGCTCTATTTACTCGATTTGACATGGGAGCTATTAAATATAATTAATACAATATATTCAAACAGTTTTGAACATTTCAATTATTTAATTGGCCAAGCTATCTTGTCATTCCATTAGAGACAAGTCGCTCTTCATTCCATTACAGGACGGTATGACCCAAACCACACTTTAACCTCACTCTATTTACTTGAATTGATATGGGAGCTATTAAATATAATTAATAAAATATATTCAAACAGTTTTGAACATTTCAATTATTTAATTGACCAAGCGATCGTGTCATTCCATTAGAGACAAGTCGCTCTTCATTCCATTACAGGACGGTATGACCAAAACCACCCTCTAACGTCGCTCTATTTACTTGAATTGACATGGGAGCTATTAAATATAATTATTAAAATATATTCAAACAGTTTTGAACATTTCAATTATTTAATTGGCCAAGCGATCGTGTCATTCCATTACAGACGAGTCGCTCTTCATTCCATTACAGGACGGTTTGACCCAAACCACCCTTTAACCTCGCTCTATTTACTCGATTTGATATGGGAGCAATTAAATATAATTAATACAATATATTCAAACAGTTTTGAATGTTTCAATTATTTAATTGGTCAAGCTATCTTGTCATTCCGTTATAGACGAGTCGCTCTTCATTCCATTACAGGACGGTATTACCCAAACCACCCATAACGTCATCTTATTGATTTGAAATGTGAGCTATAATATATATTTAATATAATGTATTCAAACAGTTTCCAACATTTCAATAATTTGATTAGCCATATTCACGTATTATGTGCTCATCCCGTTACCTATATTATTCCACAAACCATCGATTTAAATTGATAAGTATAAACAGAATATGGTAAACACATTGTTAATGCTTGAAGTAAACATGCCTATTTATCAGATAAAAAACATGTTATTTAATGAAGTCATGAAACACACAACGTCATAGTAATGTTTCCTTTAATTCAAAGTTAGTTAAAGCGGGGGTCGTCACCTGCGCACGCGCGGGAATTGAGTCCAAAGCGAGGATCATAACACACTCTAAACATGCTAGATAACTGATTTCCGGAGGGTGTAAAAAGTGAATGCCTACTTAGGGTAGTTTGCTACCACTAAAAATACTCAGAAATCCAGCTAGAGGGATTGGGTTACTGTAATGTTAAAGATTCTGAAATAAAAATATAGGGTCACCGACTTTTTCTAAGAAAGGGCATCAAATATTGATGAAAAATGCATGTTAGAATAGTTTTTTGTTTGTTTTTTTGTTAGATTAGTTTACAATGTTGGAATGTTATAAGATGGCGGCTCTTTAGATACATTTAGTAGATAACTATGTAGCATGTTATTATATAGTGGTTAGATAGCGAGAAATTTACTTCAAATGTGACTTAACGCAGCACTCTTACATTACTCTTAGTTGGCTTTATTTACTTAGAGGGCCAGTTATATAGTAGATATGATTTGTGCATGATATGTACTTTGAAGTCAAGCCAAACAATATAATGCTCCCTAAAGAAAGACCTCTTCAACTGTAGCAAGCAAGTTACAGTTTTTTATATCACTTTTCATTCTCTATATATTCAACTTTTCATAACTATTATGTAGTCCGTCATATTGATTCTCCAGCAAAAAACTGTGGGTAAAGTGTGACATCATATCCACTGTTGTAAAATGTTGAGAAATTGTATTAATTTATAACGTGAAAAATACTGAAGCGAATTTGTTCAAATTGTCAGTGTGCATATTACTCACATGTATAATTGTAGTAATGGGAATTAGAATGTTACAAATAAACATCAAGTGAAGATATTGCCAAAAACGTGAAAACAATAACAATCATTATTTTAATCATTAAAAGTAGAATGACATTGTTTTGTTCCTTTTTGTTGCCAACAGGTTATATATCACCCGTATAACCTATTCACATTGATAAATTGTATACAATATAAGGACATTTGAGCATTTGGTAGAAAAACACACAAATGAATACTAGTATTTACATTTCCGTCCTGACAACTATTTTTATATGCTTGTTTGGCGCCGGTACATGCATGCTACCACGTTCTACACTTTCAGCCAATTTGAAGTTCGAAGTTATAGATGAAATCATTTGTCAATTTCTGACAACAGAGAATATGATGTCATACTTTACCCATAATACTTTGCTGAAGAATCAAGATGGTGTACTACATAAATAATTAAAAAGTTAAATATCTAGAGAATGAACAGTGATATGAAAAAACTGTAAATTGTATGTTTTTATGTTGTCAGACTTTTCTTTTAATATATAACATTCAAATTATTTGTGTATTTAGCTTGCTATTGGATTTGATGTGTGAATGCATCTTTAACTACAGGAACTTATTCAAGAAAAATATATTTCCCCATGTTTGACCGCATACATCGGTGTTGATGTGGTAGAATGAATTATATATCGTTGTTTCCTAAATTATTAAAAGTTGATGGTAATAAAGCTATATACTCATATAAACTAAATACATGTAAATATAAATCATGACAGCAACTTCAACTGTCATAAACGAAAACCACTCTGTGTATAACTCCCAGATAAAATATAATTACACGTTCATCTTTTCACTACGCGTAACTATGAGTCCCAAAACCCATGCGTTTTCAATCTTGTGTTAAACCGTTCTAAACTGTCAGAGATGCACAATTCGAAATGTGATCAACAGTAATGAAGTTAATAATTCTACCAAAGATACGATACAACAGAGTAAGGAAAATTGTTGTACCATACATATATAGTTCCAGAGTTTCAACTTTTACTCATGCTTGTTAAGTGGTTCTTGAAATACATATGGAGCAACTACTAATTGCTTATTAATATACGTAATTAAATTACTGACTTACATTAATAATTAATTAGTTCCACATTGCATTTATTGACCAAAATTTCTTTGACAACCACCTAATAAATTTCGAATTAACTGTTAACTGAACTTCCAGTTACGGAAAACATAACACATTAAACAAAATAAAAAATCTATGTCACGCGTAACTCGAAGTTACAATGCCTGTGTGGCACCAGTAGTTACTAAATTATAATAATGGTCAGCATTATATAAGATATTGAATGCTCTTCCTAATAATGCATGTAATACAAATAAATTGATGAAACCTATATATTGTTTTACTATCATACCTGTACATGTTCATGTTACTGATACATCTCTAATAATCAGAAGATACATGCACTGTAATTTACATATCAAGTATAGTTCTCTGCATCATATATCTCATATTGCTGTCATCTCATTTTTACAGGCGACTTGTGTGGCATCCAAATAATAACACATGGTAGTTTTGTATTTTCATGACTCGTTCATACAGGATCGCATTGAATACTTGGAGAAAAGGTAACACTATCGAGTATAGTATTTGCAACAAAGAAATAGCTATTGCATAACATAAACTAGTGTTGGTGTTTCATGTTCCCATACACGATCTTGCAATTCTGTTGCAGGTAATATTTCTGTTCATAAGATTTTGTAGCCTAGTGTGTTTCTATGATAGGTTCGAGCACATGGACATTGCTATGTTATGACATTGAATAGCATTCTTAAATGTGTTTTATGACGAACTTTCTTTAATTATAAAATAACAGCCAAATATGTCAAAGAGCATACATGGACAACACTTAGGTATTGTGCTATGTTGTGTATTTCCGGTGTTAATTACAGTTTATACATTAAGATGTGGCTCTCAATAGTATGAGATGGATATATACATAGTACAGATGATAAGTATCAACTGCCGATACATTATACATGTACATCTATTTAGCTTTACATTCATCACTGCTTGTAGCGTAATGATTTAATATTTCTTTACATGAGAAGTTGAGATATGCTGATTCTCCTTCATGACTTATCTCTTCATGGGTGTACCTACATTATGTGTATAATATTGGAAGAAATTTCGATGAATCTACTGCGGAATATGTATAAATTACCTATCTTTAATTCACAAAAACTGATGCCCATATATGTTCCTTTAGGTTAGGTTAAGTTAAAGTTCGCAAACATAGCATGTCAACACAAAACGCTACTACCACCACAACTGAAAAAGAGAACGTTTTCACTTGCAAGCTCTTGTGATGAAACATGTATTTAAGTATGGTACACCGGCACTAGATACTATACTTCACTGTTGAATGTGTGATGAAATTACTAAGTCTTACTAATACTTGATGAGCGGTGCGTGTTCCAATATAGTATTTCATTTCATATAGCTATTCATGTGAGAGTATCCTGTACCAAAAATGCATGATTGTATAAAGTAAAATGACTACCATGTATTATATGTGAATGTCACATAGAAGATTGTTACAACAAGGTCAGCTAGCTGTGCACTAGCATGTATTTAGTTTTTATTGTTTGAACCAGTATATTTTGTTATTATAATATGTTATTGATTGCTTATTATATATTTATGCTAATAGTCATGATTTCTACAAAAAACATGCCTGTGACTGTGAAATGCCAAACCACACATTTACCGTTTTGTGTTTGTGTTCCACTGAAATAGACAATTATTGATTTTTTGGTTGAAAATGATTATTCGTATCCGAGAAAATTTGAGATATTTCTCTTGTTGTAGCCATGCCCACCGATCCTGAAACAGTCGACTGTTTTCGGCTTTCCGACTCTAGCCGAATTAAAAGTGCTCCATCAAACGCCAAAATATGAGAGGAAGCCATGCTCTTGTACTATACTTTTATAATACTGCGTCATTTAATAATAATATTAACGATATATATTTTTCGGTCTGCGTTTTTTTTAAACGTTATATTTTTGGCGTAATGGTGTGAGAATTTACGCGTTTTCAAACGATCCGAAGTTGTAACATCAGTATACGAAAACCCTAAAATCAATGAGAAAAAGTTGGGATGGACATTCTCTTTATATTCTCGTCATACCATAGACCCCCACGCGAAACAATTGCCCCCATTTATAAAAGAACAACTTGGACAAATGTTTTGGGATTCTGGATAACATTTTGAAGAGACCATATAGTCTGGAAGCTAAGGCCAAGAATTTGGAGTTTAACTGCACCCCACGTCAAACATTGTGGAAACAGACTTTTCTTATGCAAGATGTTCTGACTTTTTCAAAAATGCTAGTTTCCAGAACAAAGATTTTATTTTTTTTCAAATCTGATTGCCATGTTCATAGTTGTATTGTCTTATTTATAACATGTTATAATTATAGAAAATAAAATGATATCCTTCAGAATAATATTGAGCAAAAATAGTGTTGTGAAGACTATATGTTCTGAAAAAACAAAACACGCAATATATACAATTTTCGTTGAAAAAACAGGTTTGTTGGTAATTTCTGAATATGCAAATTAGCTAATTAGCATATATGATGTCATAAATAATTTGGCCAATCCACGATCTACATTTTGGTACCAACTTTACTTCTATATCTTCATATGTATTGAAAATATAGATCTTTTAATGATTTCATAATATTTTCAGGTTGCCATAACAACATGTCAATTTTCACCACTTTTAGGGCATTTTCCGCCCTGGAAACCGGCATTTTTGAAAATGTCAGATAATTTTGCGTAAGAAAAGTCTGTTTCCACAATGTTTGATGTGGGGTGCAGCTAAAACCGTTTTTAGAAGGCTTTTGAGAAGTAGCTTCCAGACTAATATAGTTCGTGTTATGTAAGAGGTAGCAATGACGTGACGCGAAAACCGATGCGTCTACAGTAAATCACGCAGCATTCACACGCAATTGTTTTTAATTATGCTGTCTAAAATTTACTGAATTGTTTTGTGATTGGTGTTGATTTCACACTTCTGTGATCTTTTCTTGCAATTTGATCTGCGTAATAAGTGGACTGTCAATATTTTGCGTCCACGTATTCTTTAATGTGATGTCGTAATTATGACAATCGCGATAACTCGAGTCGACATAGACATGGCGATCGTTGAGAGTTCTACGGCAATAGTAGTCGGCACTTCAACCGACTTCATCGACCACAATGCAATTGACTGTGATTGTACATTACACGGTTGATCGCGGCGACCAGGCGCGTCAGAAAGGATATATTTTGTATCTAACTCAACCCTGTACGATAAACTTATAACGATAATATGTGGTCTATATGGTCCACTCATCCTCGAGAAACAAATACCTGAGTAGCAATTCAGTCAAAGACAAGAAAATTGAATAAGAAATGCGTCTTACATACATTAACGGCAATGTACGCTGACCAGCAAGTTATCCTTCATGTCACAAAGAATGTTTGAGTACTAGTATGCAAATGAGGAGTTAATGAAGAGCCTCGTTTTAAAATACATTAAAATAACATTTTAAACCTACATTTGAAACCCATTTTTTCACTTTGACAATTTATTTTATACTTAATAACGTAAAAAATACTGATATTGATGCACCAATAAATGATTTTGGCCAAAAAATAGCAGGCATTTCACAATACGCATTATATGCGTATATTATAGCCATTCAAATATATAAAAATCACGCAGGAATTAAACATACCAATGATACAGATTCTTCCCGTATCTGACAAATACTAGACTAATTTTTGAACTAAACACAATTCTAATGGAGAAATCAATAGTATAATACTAAGGCGGTTATCTTGGAGTTATGCAAATGAGGAATGTTAAAATGATCACATGATTCGCTCAAGAGACATTCTAGTACCTTTTAACAAGAATGTCGCTTTTTAAATCACAAACAAATATTAATTGGAGGTGTTGATATGCCGTGTTATGGTATCGTGATGACCATTTCGGATTTATGCAAAATTAGAAAAAAATACCCAAGGATGATGTCATGCCACCATACCGATTCATCAAGTCTATCGTCCCAGGAAACAAAATGCATCAAAATATTTTGTATTGACTCCAAATACAGGTCCAGCTCAAAAAACCATTTGCCTGCCGGGCGATATATGTCATTGAATAAATTAGACGACCACCGAAGGTGACGTAATTCAACGCCTAATGAGATGGATTTAACGTCGCTATAATCAGGAAATAGTTTTATGTATATGATGTTCAGACATCATTCATTCAGTTAGCAACTGAATAGCAACTGAACCAGCAATAGCCTTTGTGCGTACTTCAAACAATACAAATCGTTTGGCAAATAAATAATTGAAATGTACTACATATATTCTTCATCTCCTATGTAAAATAAAATAAATACAGTGACGTAGAGAGTGGTTTCTGCCATAGTGGCCTTTAAATAATGAGGAGAGACTTGTCTATAATGGAATGACACGATCGCTTGGCCAATTAAATAATTGAAATGTTCAAAACTGTTTGAATATATTTTATTAATTATATTTAATAGCTCCCATATCAATTCAAGTAAATAGAGCGACGTTAGAGGGTGGTTTGGGTCATACCGTCCTGTAATGGAATGAAGAGCGACTCGTCTGTAATGGAATGACACGATCGCTTGGCTAATTAAATAATTGAAATGTTCAAAACTGTTTGAATATATTTTATTAATTATATTCAATAGCTCCCATATCAAATCAAGTGAATAAAGCGACGTTAGAGGGTGGTTTGGGTCATACCGTCCTGTAATGGAACGAAGAGCGACTCGTCTGTAATGGAATGACAATATCGCTTGGTCAATTAAATAATTGAAATGTTCAAAACTGTTTGAATATATTTTATTAATTATATTTAATAGCTCCCATATCAATTCAAGTAAATAGAGCGAGGTTAAAGAGTGGTTTGGGTCATACCGTCCTGTAATGGAATGAAGAGCGACTCGTCTGTAATGGAATGACAATATCGCTTGGCCAATTAAATAATTGAAATGTTCAAAACTGTTTGAATATATTTTATTAATTATATTTAATAGCTCCCATATCAATTCAAGTAAATAGAGCGAGGTTAAAGAGTGGTTTGGGTCATACCGTCCTGTAATGGAATGAAGAGCGACTCATCTGTAATGGAATGACAATATCGCTTGGCCAATTAAATAATTGAAATGTTCAAAACTGTTTGAATATATTTTATTAATTATATTTAATAGCTCCCATATCAATTCAAGTAAATAGAGCGAGGTTAAAGAGTGGTTTGGGTCATACCGTCCTGTAATGGAATGAAGAGCGACTCGTCTGTAATGGAATGACAATATCGCTTGGCCAATTAAATAATTGAAATGTTCAAAACTGTTTGAATATATTTTAATAATTATATTTAATAGCTCCCATGTCAATTCAAGTAAATAGAGCGAGGTTAGAGGGTGGTTTTGGTCATACCGTCCTGTAATGGAATGAAGAGCGACTCGTCTGTAATGGAATGACAAGATAGCTTGGCCAATTAAATAATTGAAATGTTCAAAACTGTTTGAATATATTGTATTAAATACATTTAATCGCTCCCATATCAATTCAAGTAAATAGAGCAAGGTTAGAGGGTGGTTTGGGTCATAACGTCCTGTAATGGAACGAAGAGCGACTCGTCTGTAATGGAATGACACGATCGCTTGGCCAATTAAATAATTGAAATGTTCAAAACTGTTTGAATATATTGTATTAAATATATTTAATAGCTCCCATATCAATTCAAGTAAATAGAGCGAGGTTAGAGGGTGGTTTGGGTCATACCGTCCTGTAATGGAACGAAGAGCGACTCGTCTGTAATGGAATGACACGATTGCTTGGCCAATTAAATAATTGAAATGTTCAAAACTGTTTGAATATATTGTATTAAATATATTTAATCGCTCCCATATCAATTCAAGTAAATAGAGCGAGGTTAGAGGGTGGTTTGGGTCATACCGTCCTGTAATGGAACGAAGAGCGACTCGTCTGTAATGGAATGACACGATCGCTTGGCCAATTAATTAATTGAAATGTTCAAAACTGTTTGAATATATTGTATTAAATATATTTAATAGCTCCCATATCAATTCAAGTAAATAGAGCGAGGTTAGAGGGTGGTTTGGGTCATACCGTCCTGTAATGGAATGAAGAGCGACTCGTCTGTAATGGAATGACAATATCGCTTGGCCAATTAAATAATTGAAATGTTCAAAACTGTTTGAATATATTGTATTAAATATATTTAATAGCTCCCATATCAATTCAAGTAAATAGAGCGAGGTTAGAGGGTGGTTTGGGTCATACCGTCCTGTAATGGAATGAAGAGCGACTCGCCTGTAATGGAATGACAATATCGCTTGGCCAATTAAATAATTGAAATGTTCAAAACTGTTTGAATATATTTTATTAATTATATTTAATAGCTGCCATATCAATTCAAGTAAATAGAGCGAGGTTAAAGGGTGGTTTGGGTCATACCGTCCTGTAATGGAATGAAGAGCAACTTGTCTCTAATGGAATGACAAGATCGCTTGGCCAATTAAATAATTGAAATGTTCAAAACTGTTTGAATATATTGTATTAATTATATTTAATAGCTCCCATGTCAAATCGAGTAAATAGAGCGAGGTTAGAGGGTGGTTTGGGTTATACCGCCCTGTAATGGAATGAAGAGCGACTTGTCTCTAATGGAATGACACGATCGCTTGGCCAATTAAATAACTGAAATGTTCAAAACTGTTTGAATATATTGTATTAAATATATTTAATAGCTCCCATATCAATTCAAGTAAATAGAGCGACGTTAGAGGGTGGTTTGGGTCATACCGTCCTGTAATGGAACGAAGAGCGACTCGTCTCTAATGGAATGACACGATCGCTTGGCCAATTAAATAATCAAAATGTTCAAAACTGTTTGAATATATTGTATTTAATATATTTAATAGCTCCCATATCAATTCAAGTAAATAGAGCGAGGTTAGAGGGTGGTTTGGGTCATACCGTCCTGTAATGGAACGAAGAGCGACTCGTCTGTAATGGAATGACACGATCGCTTGGCCAATTAATTAATTGAAATGTTCAAAACTGTTTGAATATATTGTATTAAATATATTTAATAGCTCCCATATCAATTCAAGTAAATAGAGCGAGGTTAGAGGGTGGTTTGGGTCATACCGTCCTGTAATGGAATGAAGAGCGACTCGTCTGTAATGGAATGACAATATCGCTTGGCCAATTAAATAATTGAAATGTTCAAAACTGTTTGAATATATTGTATTAAATATATTTAATAGCTCCCATATCAATTCAAGTAAATAGAGCGAGGTTAGAGGGTGGTTTGGGTCATACCGTCCTGTAATGGAATGAAGAGCGACTCGTCTGTAATGGAATGACAATATCGCTTGGCCAATTAAATAATTGAAATGTTCAAAACTGTTTGAATATATTTTATTAAATATATTTAATAGCTCCCATATCAATTCAAGTAAATAGAGCGAGGTTAGAGGGTGGTTTGGGTCATACCGTCCTGTAATGGAATGCAGAGCGACTCGTCTGTAATGGAATGACAATATCGCTTGGCCAATTAAATAATTGAAATGTTCAAAACTGTTTGAATATATTTTATTAATTATATTTAATTGCTCCCATGTCAATTCAAGTAAATAGAGCGAGGTTAGAGGGTGGTTTGGGTCATACCGTCCTGTAATGGAACGAAGAGCGACTCGTCTGTAATGGAATGACACGATCGCTTGGCCAATTAAATAATTGAAATGTTCAAAACTGTTTGAATATATTGTATTAAATATATTTAATAGCTCCCATATCAATTCAAGTAAATAGAGCGAGGTTAGAGGGTGGTTTGGGTCATACCGTCCTGTAATGGAATGAAGAGCGACTCGCCTGTAATGGAATGACAATATCGCTTGGCCAATTAAATAATTGAAATGTTCAAAACTGTTTGAATATATTTTATTAATTATATTTAATAGCTGCCATATCAATTCAAGTAAATAGAGCGAGGTTAAAGGGTGGTTTGGGTCATACCGTCCTGTAATGGAATGAAGAGCGACTTGTCTCTAATGGAATGACAAGATAGCTTGGCCAATTAAATAATTGAAATGTTCAAAACTGTTTGAATATATTGTATTAATTATATTTAATAGCTCCCATGTCAAATCGAGTAAATAGAGCGAGGTTAGAGGGTGGTTTGGGTTATACCGCCCTGTAATGGAATGAAGAGCGACTTGTCTCTAATGGAATGACACGATCGCTTGGCCAATTAAATAACTGAAATGTTCAAAACTGTTTGAATATTTTGTATTAAATATATTTAATAGCTCCCATATCAATTCAAGTAAATAGAGCGACGTTAGAGGGTGGTTTGGGTCATACCGTCCTGTAATGGAACGAAGAGCGACTCGTCTGTAATGGAATGACACGATCGCTTGGCCAATTAAATAATCAAAATGTTCAAAACTGTTTGAATATATTGTATTTAATATATTTAATAGCTCCCATATCAATTCAAGTAAATAGAGCGACGTTAGAGGGTGGTTTGGGTCATACCGTCCTGTAATGGAATGAAGAGCCACTCGTCTGTAATGGAATGACACGATCGCTTGGCCAATTAAATAATTGAAATGTTCAAAACTGTTTGAATATATTGTATTGAATATATTTAATAGCTCCCATATCAATTCAAGTAAATAGAGCGACGTTAGAGGGTGGTTTGGTCATACCGTCCTGTAATGGAATGAAGAGCGACTCGTCTGTAATGGAATGACACGATCGCTTGGCCAATTAAATAACTGAAATGTTCAAAACTGTTTGAATATATTGTATTAAATATATTTAATAGCTCCCATATCAATTCAAGTAAATAGAGCGACGTTAGAGGGTGGTTTGGGTCATACCGTCCTGTAATGGAATGAAGAGCGACTCGTCTGTAATGGAATGACACGATCGCTTGGCCAATTAAATAACTGAAATGTTCAAAACTGTTTGAATATATTGTATTACATATCTTTAATAGCTCCCATATCAATTCAAGTAAATAGAGCGACGTTAGAGAGTGGTTTGGATGTAATGAAATGAAGAGCGACTCGTCTCCAATGGAATGAAAAAAAACCGCTAGACTAATTAAATATTTGAAATGTTCAAACGATAGCAAGGCATTGTATTTTATATATTTTATAGCTTTCATGCCAAAGACATGAAATACATAGACGTCAGTAATCGGTTAATGGCATGACATGGGCGCGTTTCACTCCGCCGCTAACAGTGTGAGTGCGTATTGTGCCAGGAAAGATTGTGTAAATGAACAGTGTATCGACCAAGGCTGTCGCTTTTACAAAAACGGTCTTCGAACGAGCAAACTCTTTCGTAACGGTTCGTAAATTCGCTAAACCTAACGGTATTTTCCGTTAGAGCGTGTATCCAGCACTTGTCAGGTGATCACACGTCACGTGACCGCTCTCTAATGGAACGCTCTGTAATGGAACGGACGCGCTCTAATGGAATGGCTCGAGCTAGTGTCAACTTGATCTATGCCATCAGCTATGTACATTGTGTTGTTAAGAGTAATGCACGCTATATATATATATATATTTTTAATTCTTTTAAAAGATTCCCCCATTAGTATATAGCGCCCACACTCAACAATATTTAGAATGAGTGGTTGTCAATAGTTTGATGAGTCAGGTGCATCTATTGGCTAAGCTTGTTGTACATAAATGCAAATGAGTATAGGAACCATTAATACTGTAGGGTGTATTGGAAGGGGTGGAGGATTTCATGTTTGTAATGACTGGTTGTAATGCGCTATCTCGTTGTTTTCAAGATGCAGCCTGATATTTGTTGCTTTATTGGTTGTTCAATCATGGCTACAATTTTTGTGGTGGGTGGAAGATGTGTTTATTGTTTGTTGAGCCATTGTTTAGACACCCTGCAGCTTGAGATGGTATGGTCTAAATAAAATTTGACACCAAATCAAGTCGTTGTATTGTTATGCTTCTAAAATAAATTTGTCAAATGTCTTGAAACAGATTCAAATATAAGGATACGGATTGTAAAATATTAGGATTAAATAGTGTCCAACAAATTAATTTGTAAATGGTAAATTTATTTTAAAGAATTCAGTAAAAATGTTATAAAATAAAATAAATTAAATAGAAATATTATGTGTATTTTTGTATGTGGAAACTTGGCTGGCCCACTAAAAATATAAAGATACGAGGTCTGCAGTTCTTTGCTTTTTTTATTTTTTTATTTGTGAAAAAAAGGTATTTTAAAGACAGCAAACAATAAAACAGTCACAGTACAAGACTAGTTCACCAACATGTCTATTCTCTTGCTTGAGTGTGAAAGTACATGGTTTAGTGACTAATTAATATTAGAATTTCTTTTCTTTGGGAAGATTCTTCTATAAAAATAGAACTGCGGTGCTTATAGGTACAACCTTGCTTAATAATACTGGCATTGACTTAACAAATATATATATATATAAGGTAAATAATTGCAAATGGCTGGGAATATATCATGGTGTAAATAGATCAATGACGATCAATTTGTTTGTTTACATTGGTGTAAATGCTATTCGTCAAGATCAGATATGACTTTTCGCATTTGTTGGCTATGTTACAGTAACTGTTCACTATTAAAATAAATGATCAATTTTGAACCCTGACAGTTTGTAACTCCTACAATTGCAAATACTTGAGTTATTAAGCACATGACACGATGCTCTGACAGAACTTATGTTTGTTAATAGGATAAGAAACTTGCCTTTCGGATCTTGTGGAAGCCGCATTATGCATTGTGTATGCACTATGTTAGCTTATAGTTTCATACTTTGGGTTTACACTTCTAAACGCAATTTTGAATAAATAGATAGTACCTCATTATTTTTTACAGCTATTGTGACCAGGATATTAATATTATTGCAAATTGTTAATTTCATGACATTCACGATGAATATGCTCAAATGCAGATAATTGTAACATAAACATTGGTCAAATGTAACATTGGTCTTAAATGGTATAATAAGAATTCAACTACACTCTGTTAATTCACAATAAATACAACGTGATATTGTTCCATTGACAAACAAAGAAATAAATAACATTTTTATTTGCTACAACTTTTCCCGCGATAGCTCACAAATATACCTGTCTGACCTATATAATATGAATATTTGTATCATGGTTTCATAAAGTCGTAATTTGCCTTGCCACCATGGAAATTTGACAAACTATCATCACTTTTATTTATTTTCTAAATTAAAAATTATGAGACAAAACGCTTTTCATGTTTTTTTTTGTGAAGGATGACATTTATAAATTGGAATATGATAATTACATTTTATGAATAAATGAGGTAATTACCATAAATCACCATAAATTATGAAATGTTTGCAATGTGAATCAGATATTTCACACACGATTTCTAGTGATTGCCATGAATACATTCCTTAAAATGTGTCTACCACCAGTTTCGAAAACCACGATCTTTTTTTTAAATCTAATATATTTGTACTCATTTAGAAAATGGTTTACTCACCTAATTGTTCAATCATCAAAATTCACTATGAATCAAAAGGAACAAGTAGTTGGGATAATGATGTCGTTTATAATTACTCATTGTAAAATACAGCCCGATATGTTCCATAGTTATAATATCATCAACATTTTACACAAAAGTGTGTCAAATGCTGTCCATAAATACTTAACGACAACTAATATACAGCCGCATGTATGTTATGGTATACATGACTGGTGCACTTCTCAAAGCATTGATCAGTTCAATATACTGCAACGTATCTGGAACTAAGAAACCAGAATTGACAAAATATTGGTTGTAATCCCACATGAAAGGGTTTATTCACTCATCTGTAAAATAACGTATGTTATATGTTCAGTAGTAATTATACCATTAACATTTTCGAGTCAACAAAAGTTTGTGAATGCTGTCCATAGAAGACTTAATGTCAATTAATATACAGCAGTATGTGGTATACATTACTGGTGTACGACAGCATTAAGTTAGTTCAATGTAATAAAATAAACAATGAACCACTATGTTAGTCTGTAAATGTACTAGTGAAACACAATCACAACTTTTTTATATTCAAAAGTTTAGCAAATCAACATATTTGCGTTTATGTATCAACAAGGAAACGAGCAGTAAGAGTTCAATGGATTTAATGTTTGGGGTTAGTCAAACGACTTTGCATGTCGGATACATCTTTCTGTTGTTTCGCAACAGGTGGTCTCTGACAATGTGTACCACATAGGATTCGGTCCTGCATATTGTTCAATTTAAAAAAGTTAACCCGTGTCGAATTAAAAAGATCATTTTCTTAAAAGGAATGTCGCATTATTAAGTTTTTAAGTTAAGAGAAATATTGTTAAGATAAATACAACACTAGTAGAATTGGTTATTTAAAGTTCACTTCCTCTATAATAAAAAAGTACATAATTTACCCCAACCATTCGCTAATATTGGTAATTTTTTGCACCTGTATGTGTAAGGAGTTCATGTTCAGTACAATTTCAAGCTATAATATATGTGAATGTGTGTACTTGAGGGAAACCACTAAACTGCATTTATGAAAACGATGTTTTCTATATTGCGTGTTTTTGACTATGGATATACCACATTATATGACTCGGCCTCTCCTTTAATCCATAAAAATGCTCAGACATAAATATACGGAAAAAGAACGCAGAATGCAGTACACTAATTGTCACAAAATTGTATGTAAATTGGGTCATTCATATTAGGTTTCTGTCTTTTAGGACTTATTTGTTGTTTTTAATAACAAAACATAGATGTAATATTTAACTCTAGATTCGAGACAAGTTACTTGTTCTATACGTAATTGTGTTGCCATATCATGATCAGCAAGGAGGCATACCAAACCTTGTCATAGTGAGCGGAAGCCATGCAAAATTGAGTTTTATCGAGTTGATTATGTGAGCAATCGTGAACAAGCGTACCGAGTTTTCTCCTCGGGCGGTATTTTACAAAAGGAATGAATGAACAAAAGCGTTTCATGTATGATAACAGCCAATATTTTGTCAATTCTGATTTCTTTGTTCAAGACACGTTTCCACTGTCAGTGTCTTTGTGTATGCCGGCATACTACCTTGTTATAATTGTATGTATTACATAACGACATCATTATCTCAACTACTTGTTGCTTTTTTTTCTTAATAGTGCATTTCGTCGAAGAACACATTAGTGAATAAACACCATTTCCTATAGTTATAGTTATAGATGCAGGTTCGTGGGCACTCGGAGTAAAATTGTTTTTTCGTTTTGTTTTTTCTTACCCAGACAGTCTTGGCTAGATAGTGTTAAAATATCGGAGCATTGTCATTGCGGGAACATACTCAAAAGAACGATTTTAAAATATGTACACGCGGCACGCGTATGTGATTAAAAGTCCCGAAAGTTTGTTTACGTTGCTCTTTGATTGACAAGTCACTGTTGATGTCATATGCAAATGAGTTGCTGGCCTCAGTTACGGTGCAGCGATGTGTGACTTCCAGCATGCCATGCCAACATACAATTGTAAATGATAAGTAAACTTGTTCTCTCTTATCTCGCAACATGCTGACAACTTCTAGCCTGGTAGTGGTATACTGTTAAATAATTTTTTTTTTATTTATTTTCATGTATACATGATTTAATTTTCGCGCAAAACAAGGCCACGATTTCTTTTGTACTCTCGGTGCATAGATTTCAAGTTTTTTCGCATTGTGGGCGAAATTTTCACGCATTTTTTCTCCAAAGGCATTTTAACACTGAAGTAAACATTTTTCGTTTCACTGTGATGCAATGGACACTGCTGTTGCTGTCATCGATAACTAACGGTTTAGTGTCAAAATACACAAACGTAAAAACTCGGTTAATTAATAATAAATACAAATTCCCTGGAAAATAAAAATAATCGGCAACGACATGCCGTTTTTAAACACCACGAAAAAATCAAACACTCTGCGATGCCATCTCGGAAACCCCTTATCGTCTAGCATGCACCGGTAGCGATGTTGCAACGTACGCTGCATGGCCGTGTTCGGCGATCTCTGGTGCAAAAGCACTCTATGAATGAGGTATTTCCAGATTTCAGGGTTTGTTTAATTTTCATCGATTCGTCTCGTCTGTAGTTGAATGAATATGAATAACCGTTGTGTAGAAAAATATTACGGCCCATTTCAACCGCGACGTGAAAAACATTGTATTTGTTTAAGTTTGAGGAAAGGTAAATTTAGACTCACCCAATGATGATCGTTATGTTTATATAGTTCTATGAATATCTCATCGGCTTTACGTAATCCGTTGTGCCCCTCTCTCAGTGGAAGTGATAACACGATGCAGTGACAGTTTTAAGCAGGGTTTTGACTTCGCGGACGATTTCCCTCGAATTTTTATTTTATTTATTTTTCTGACGATTGAACATCAGCAAGCGGCGGTGGTGGATTTTGGCATTTCATCGTGAAGTGATAGCCATTTTTCGTGCACGTTAAACTCCACTTTCATAAAACGGGCATTATCTCCGTTCGTGTTTTCTTGTTGGTCAAATAAATTGAAACTTAATTAGCTCTTACAGTTTTTGTCAGTTCGTCTTGAAATATTCACACTATATCGACGAAGTCTTTACGAACAAAATGACGTCTGGGCTTATTTTTAAAGCTCTGTATTCTCAGACAATGATATTTGAAGTGTGAAATACTGACCGGATTTGTTTATACGGCACACATCCTGCTTGACAACTTTCTGATATGAAAATAAAATATGCTATCTATACGCCTGGACGCCGTTTTGTTAATAAGAAACTGATAAACATAGTGTGAAAGTTTCACTTGAAATAAACAACAATTGTGAGAGCTATTTAGATTTGAACTTGGTGGTGAACTGAAAAACACAAGTGGAAATAATGGCTACTTTGCATAACCATTCACTCAGAAAAAAGTTTGCTAATGTTCATAAGTAACAGTCTCAAATTTAAACCTATTATTGCTTTGTAAAAAGTTAAATATAGTGGAGATTCCGTCATTACTTTTTTGCACCATGTTCCTTTTTCATGACTTGTGTACAGCCTTGCTAAATCTTGCTAAGCATTCAAAACAGAGAATGTTTGTACATGTTTTCTATATTTTAGAATCGTCTTTTGAGTATGTTCCACTATTCACAATGCTGCGAAATTTTAACAGTCTATAGCCACGACTGTTTGTGTGCCCACAAACCTGCATCTCTATCTTAGTGAGTACAAATATATAAGATGGCAACAAAGATCGTGGTTTTTCGATCGTGATTGTGGAAACATTTTAAAGAATGTATTCATGGCAATCATGGTGTGTGGAATAGCTGATTTACATTGCAAACATTACAATTATAATATTTTCATTATTGTTATTGTCATCATAGTTATAAAAGAATTCAAATCATATCACAATATATGGCAATTACCTCATTATAATTATTATATTTAGAAATATCACTTTTCCAGGATAAAATGTCATAATGAATAACTAGTTCTCTTACGCTATGGACCCACACCGTTGTCCATTGTTTATTTTTGTAGATTGAACTGATCAATGTTTTTTAGTGGTACACGAGTAATGCATACAACAATATACATGCCACTGTATGTTAATTGTCATTACGTTTTCTATGGACAGCATTTAATATACGTTTGTGTCAATCGAAAATGTTGATGTTATAATTACTATTGTACATATCATATACGGTATTTTACAAATGACTGAATAAAAACGTTTCATGCATAATAACTGCCAATAATTTGTCAATTCTAGTTTATTTGTTCTAGTCGCGCTGTCACTCTCAGTGTCTTTGTGTATGACGTCAGTCTACACTTGTTATAATTGTGTGTATTACATAACGACATCATTACCCCAACTGCTTCTTGCTTTTGATTCATAGTGGATTTTGCAGTTTAAAAACATTAGTGAATAAACGCCAATTTCTTAATATATTGAACTGATCAATGCTTTGAGAAGTACACCAGTGATGTATACCAGCAAACTTTTATTCACTTGAAAATGTTAATGATACAATTTTCTTGAACATATCAGGCGGTATTTTACAAAAGCAATGAGTTTCACGTGTGATAACTACCAATACTATATCAATTCTGATTTCTTTGTTCAAGACACGTTTCCACTGTCAATGTCTTTGTGTGTGCCGGCATACTGTTATACGAATATGGAGTCCATCGTCTATCAATGATGTGCACTAAGGTGGGCCTAAGGGTGACCAATCAGTTGTAAAAAATAATCAAAATTACATAAAATTCACCCTTTTTGGGGTCTGTGGTCTTTTCCAGAATAGTTTCTGTGCCCTTGGTGACGAACCAAAACGCAAAAAGCAGCAATGGAATGTTTAAGTATTGGGGGGATATTGAGTTCTGGATATTTGCTTTCTGACTCTTTCACTTTTTGAAATATTTGTCATGCCACAATAAAAAAGACTTGTGACATTATTTTTCACCAGCTAGGTCGGTTCAAAGTTATTGACACCCTCTTTACTTAGCAAAAAAACAACTATTGCCTGGCTTGCCAATGTTTGTGTAGGATTTTGTTATTTTATGATTAACAGCTAACATTTAATATCTATAATTTTGATTTACTTAGTATTTATTTAACGGTCTGTTGTTTTTGTATGACGTTCATGTTTTCTTCATATTTATAGACCATGATGAAGACCACTTACGTGTCTTTGAAACGTTGGTTAATAATATAGTTTTATTACTAAAGACAAACTTGATTTCTATTTTTTTTAATTCGTTTTTTCTCTAATCTTCCGCCCATATTATATTCCAAATTGTTCACTCCTAACAGGGCCTGTCACAGAACCGTATCAATTCTGGTAGTTAATCAGGTAGGTATGCTCCGGAAGAAATATGAATAATTGTATTGCCAGTTGATTTCTGGTTGCGTTTTTTTTTTTCGTGAATGAAAACAATCCCCTTTTATCCGTCGGCCGAAATAAAACATAATCCGTATTACATCGTAAAATCATGAAGTTAGTCAGAAATGCAATAATTTATAGACTCGGGAGAAATACACAGTGATATTCGTTTTTTACGCAAATCAAAATATCGTACGGGACTACTAGTATATCAGAGAAATGTTGGACGATATTGTCAACCACGCAAAATCCTGCATCGTACTCTAAATTAATTTGGTAACGACGTTTCTCGAGTCATTGCAACCTCCACACCGAGGGCGTTTGCCCCCAGCATGTTTCATGAACATACACCTCTGTCTACATTCGCATAATAATACGCGCAAAAAAAGGGCGTCGGTCTCAATTCCTGACTTTGGAGTTACCGGTTTTTGCCGCTAGTGGACGTGGTAAAGTACCCGGATGACAGTGGTGTTCGGCTTCTGGAGTGGGGTTGAATTCATACAATATCGTATGCACCCAAATTGCATCGCGTGACAAGCGTATCATTTCTAGATTGCGATGCTCCTGATATTCTTCCAAGACAATCAAAACAAATATGGCGAAATATTCCCGACTTTTGGACGTTAATTTCATTCCATTGATTCGGGGAGGTGATAACTGAAAGCCCAACAATTATTTTCGAATTTATTGTATACATTTTGTAGGAGGCAATGTTCCGACTCAAATCTTTACTACCTAGATAACCCATATAGCAGCTGTCTTTTTTTATCAAAATCTGACCTTATCTGACTACAATCTGAACTGTAAAAAATATCGTGGCCTCTTTTGGCAGAAATTTCTAAAAAAAAATAACTTCAACAAGTAAAATTCGAAAGCAAATATCAAAAAGCCAACAAATAAAATATTACCTACAAAAATAACTCTGTAATAAATAAAGAAAATAAAAAAATAAAACAAGAGTTAACTCAAGTGCACCAAAATACACACAAAAAATACAATTAAAAATAAAAAATATAGACGGAAAAGTAAATAAAACAAGCCATGCATGGCACAGTCCCCGATAGTTATCAAATTCAAGATGTAATGTTTTGTTTATAGTAATATAGTTGGAACATAAACATTTCAGAAGTAGGGATCCAGAAGATGATGCTTGATTATGATGATTTTTTAACATTCAAATGATTGACATCTTGTATCTAATCGTACTTGTCCATATTGAGAAATAGTGCTCTGGAATAGCATTATTTAAAACAAAATGGCCACCAGTCGGCCATTTTGAATAAATCTATATATCTATAACATAATGTAAAGCGAATATATAAAATTTGAACATAATCAGTCAAAGCATATCAGAGATATGGCCCTAGGAGCGCATTCATTTAAACAAAATGGCCACCAGTCAGCTATTTTGAATCCGATCTCAAAAATAAAGTGACGTGCATTAGGAACCCATAATCGCTAATGTATGTACCAAGTTTGAACAAAATCCATCCATAAACGCCAAGATCCAGCTCTGGAATGCCAGAAATGCTCAATTTTTGATGATTTGTTTAGCACAAAACCGGCTGCCATTTGGCCATTTTGAATCAGATCGTGAAACAAATTGATGTGCATATGTATAATATTATGTATGATGTATGTGTGAAGTTTGATTGTGATTGGTCCATGCATGTCTAAGATACAAGTCCGGACGCACGCACGACACACACACGGACGCACGGGCGCACAAAGGTCAAAACATAAGTCCCCATTTACGGACTGCGTTTACGGGAAAAAATAGAACGTTATGTTTGAAACAATGGTTAGACTCTCTTCCCAGGCAAACACAATGAGCAGACATTGGGAAGATTTTATCCGTGATGTCAGTCAAATATTTCATGATCACCAGATCAAATTGAGTAATATGCACGATGTAACGATGACATAATAGCCAGGCGTATAAGTTCCATATTGAGATACACGGTCAATTTGAGGAGTGCGATTCATAGACACACCGAGCAGCAAAGTCGTGGTGATGGCGGGAATGGCTTTCAGCGACTCGTTGACTCTCTTTCGTCTAGACAATCAGAATTACTCGCAATCCTCGAAGAGTGGACTCGGACATCGGGACAGCCACCAATACCACAAAATTAGGGCACGCTGTAACACGCGTTACGGTGAAAAAAACACTAAACGAGACTGTATATAGCAGTCTACAGCAAAATAGAAAATTAAATGTTATATAATTTTCTCAAAACATTCATCACCTCAATTACTATACCACTGCTGATATGTTTTTATTAGTAATCTTGTTACACTGTTCAGGGGATTCTCAACAACCATCCCAAAGTATCGTTTTCTGAGAGTTTTCGGCCTTTTTGTCACCGTGGTGGTTGCCATGCGGCATTATGCCCGGGTGTCCGCCACCGAGAATAAGTAAAAGAGTTATGTAGTAGCGCGCACTCAGTGTTGTCGCCCGCCATTTATAATCTATTCAAACACTGACCCAACTACAGAGGACGCTCTTATTGGTTTGTAGTAGAGTGGTGTATGGGTATGAGCGTATTAAACTCTTGGAGGTTGGATGAGACTTAAGGAGGCTTATGTGAATGCCGGGTTAGACTTGGAAATTTTTATATTTTATTCCCCCAGAAATAATGATAAACACTGATATCAGTACATGTAGACTAATCTGTCTTCCTGGCATGTATACATCACATAATAGTTGAGTGTGTGTCTAAACGGACAACTTACAAATAGATATGTATCCAATAACTCGACGAGAAGAAAAGTTTACACTCGATGTCTTAAAAGATATATTTTTAATTGAGCTTTAAAAGCAGGTTATGTTTGAATATTTGACTGGGGTCAGGTAGGTAGTTCCACCGATGTACTCTCGAACTTGAAGTCGTGTTTGGATTTTCCTCAAAAAACTTGAATACAGATTGTGATTAATTGCATGACGGGTACCTAAGGATAACTGTGGGTAAATTTCCGTGAAAGACGTTAATTCTTGAATTCAATGATAAAATATGGCAAGTGTGAAATCTACAGAACTGGTTAATAAGTAATCTAATGCGTGCAATGTAATGTAAAGGTGTAATGCGGTGGAATGGGGAACAGAAATTCGAAAATGTTGTCAATCGGAACATAGATTTTAGAAAACTCCTGTCTGAGACAAAAATAAATTAAAACCGTGAACTCAAGTGTGAAACTTGGGCTATAATCTATCATCAACAACCAGCAAGAGTTTTGAAATAACACGTTCTCCGCTAGCTTTGGAGCGCCTCTTTGAACCTCCGGACTGGCGACGTTGACTACCAGCGACGAACTTACGACAATCATAACTCATACAGTCAAAACATATAGCACTTCCAGAGAATTAGAGCCTGCATATGTCAAGAAGTCAGCTGCCCAAATATTTTATATTATTCTATTCATTTGCATAACAATAAATTTAAAGAGCAGTGGTCGTCGCGTTGATATGGAACTCATAACGACGTACACAATGCGTGTAAAATAAATTGGTTGTTTACATGAAATTCAAACATAACCGAAACATATTGTAAATATAATATAATAGAAATGTGATACAAATAATACAATATAAATATACGTAATAAGTAGCAATTCACAATAAAGTTCATCAATGCGCAACTTAGTTAAAGAAGGTGATACATTTGGTGCGAAATTACTCAAAAATCAGTTTTTTGGGTGTTGCCTTTGCAACGGCGGATTTTTCTCCATTTTACCACCCAACTAGAGTATGACACTATGACCTGTCTGCCTGCTAATTATGAACAAAAACGACATAGCCCGGCCCAAAAAAATGACACTGGCAGAAGACTTAAAAAGCCGTTACTGGTGAAAAGTTCCCCCAAATTTGAAGTCAAATTTCTCGGTGACGAATAAAGATATAAAATAAATAGTAACTTTGCGCCCACTCTCTGTGCTGTGTCGAATGTCCAAGGTTTTTTGTCCTAGAATTCTAGGAGGAGATACGTTTGGCGTGAGGCTATTCAAAAAAAAAAAACTTGAGGCTGATGCCATGGAAACGGTGGGTCAGAATTTTTTCAAATTTTACCACTTAACTCAGAGTGAAGGTGTAACCTGTCTTCCAAGTTTGAGCGAAATCGGCCCAGCCCCAAAAATCACAGAAGAATTAATACTTGAAGACATAGAGAATTACACACACGCAGAGACAAAAGTGATTTTAAGGGCAATCCCAATCTGATTAAAATCTGATGTAGTGTACGGCTTTAATTATTTTGGCTATAAACTTATTTTAATTTTATTTTCATTACTTTTGTTATTAATGCCCTTTTATTTTATTATTTTACTTTGATTTTGATTTTGTGATTTTTTTTAATTCCGCCCTACCTACATCTGACCCGATGCCTATGTAACGAGATTTCAACGAGACCCACAATCGACGATTCTAGTCAACGAATCACAGATCTCCTTCTATAGCGCACATGATGACGTCACCGGGCGGAGTCGGGTGGCAAACACACTCAAATAAAATGGCGACGTTAGCGACCGAGAATAACACGGCTTTTCGGTAAGTTTATCATTGTCAAATGCAACGAAAATCATTTTTATGTTAATATTGTGGCTCGAATGGTTCGACTTTAGATCGTTCTTTTGCATAGTTATTCTGGGAGTGACGATTTAGTTTCCACCGTTTCGACCGAAAACCAGTATTTTTTTCCAGTCGCCTGCCCTGGAGACGGGTGATGTTTTGTTGACGATCGGGCCAACATCGTCTGCGGTATTGAAGCCGTAGATGTAAATATTCATCAAATTGCATCAACATTTTGTACATTATACAATAACTCTTTATTAAAGTAATTGAGCTGATTTGGACTGGAATAAAATATTTTTTATTGGAACACATCGCAATTGATCAGGAAATATTTTTTTGCTCCAATTTTCTGCGTCGATGCCGTGGGCCGGTGACCGTTATACAATTTAAAATCAGTTTGCATTGTTTACTATAGCTGTTTACAGTGCTCTAATCATTACGATTTACTTATTTTTTTGCTTCCATTCTAGATAATTATGCTCAGTGATGTAAAATTGAAGCGATGACTGAATGAACGAACCTTGGCTGGCGAAGATGTATCTGGAAGTGTACACATTTGTTGGAAGTGAAAAAAATATTCAATGTAATGACAAAAATTGTAAAATGCTGTGGAATTTCTTTTGCAAATAAAAATATACTAGCAATTTTCTATTAATGGTTTATTCAAGTGGGCAAAATATAATATACAGAAAGATTGCCCGTAGAGTATCGCTACACTGAAAAGTAAGCAACCGACAGCCTGTATAAAAGGGGGGCTGTGATTGGCTGTTACTTACGTGTGATTTGAACGGGACTTACATAGGCGTAGGTAAGGTAGGGCGGAATTAAAAAAAATCTCAAAATCAAAATCAAAGTAAAATAATAAAATAAAAGGGCATTAATAACACAAGTAATAAAAAATAAAATTAAAATAAGTTTATAGCCAAAATAATTAAAGCCCGTACACTACATCAGATTTTAATCAGATTGGGGCAATCCTTGCGGAGCGGATCGCCAACTTTTGTTTTTTCATGTTTATACCTCCATGTTGTTTTCAAGAGAAGACAAAAACGCCCTCTACGGATCATAGAGGAAAGATGTAATAGTACCAACATGCAAATACATGCACACACGGACTACATATATAACAAATGCCAACCCGTGAAGAGTAACGTGTCACCACTCAGTTATATTGTGTTTCTCTTTTCACTTTTAAAATGGATGATGTATTCAAGCTTGGTCCTGATTACTACCGATCGCCAGGGGAGTGGACGTACAAGGGCTATGTTTTGGGTGGCTACAACCGGAAAGATATATTTGAGTGTCCCGACTTTGCGGAATACAGAGTGGATGACTGTTTTGTGGTGTCATATCCCAAATCAGGCAAGTTTATCCACCGTGTTACGGGTCTACAGTGGTAGTGCCGTGTATATACATTAGCATGCATGAAGTCTTAATGCTTCTACTTGCCCTATTTTGAAAGGGCTTATTCAATTTGCCCATTTAATAATTCTCCGAGTCCCCTTGGCTTTTCGCTCAGACTACTATAATAGTCCGATTTACATGTCAATGAACGATCGGCGTGTTTGACCCCGAAGCAACCATACGAGTTCTCGAGGTCAAACTATAGAGATGTAAATAGTGATTGCGATTGCCTGGTTCAAGTTGGCAAGCTGTGCCTGGAGGTGGATTTTGGCGAATAATGATTGTTCGCATAAACCAACGTAGATTGGCGTTAAAGTGTCGTAACTACTAACATGTGTAAGAACTCATTCACTTGTGTGTACGTGATTATACGTGATGTCCGATACTGGGGTCGACTACAAGAACTCGTTGATTTACTAGTAACTTGTTTTTCCAATCCATTTGGCACTGTGATTAGATTGTGAACGCTATGAGGTTACAGTGAATAGTTAATGGTTGACATCTGATTCTATACACATACCAGCTGTGCCCGACTTACAGAGTTATCCGTCAGTACACAAATATAACACAAGTACATACCTGACCTATTTTCACTTATGGCGTTGTGCGAGCCGGCACTATTTTATTATTTTCGGTCGTCAATTGTTTGACTGTCATTGCCGAGTATCAGTAGCACTAAATCTGTGGCCGGGGTGGATCTAGGATTCTGGAATTCTGGTTATAAGCTGGCCGAAGGCCAAGTTCGCAAGCGCCAATGGCGCGAAGCCCTGTTGGTTGTTAAAAATAGGGGGCCGCGGCCCCCTCGGCCCCCTCTAAATCCGCTCATGGTGGCTGTCTATCGCACACATTCGATCAGGTCTTAAAACTGCAAGCACTTTGTTTGTGTAATGGTAACACAAGTGAAGAAACTATGGTAGACTGTAATACGTATATAAATTTGTACGATGTTTATTTCGGTAGAGAAGTCTGGCATCAAGGCACAATCACACCAAGCATGCACTGTAACGCCCTCTATATAGGGTTAATCGTGAAGGTCATTATTAAAGCGCGGTAGTCGTCGCGCTGCGCATGTGCTCAATATATAGGTCTCATATAAACAAAGTTGTCGACTTTGACTGTTGCGCAGATCAACGAGTACGAACTGAGACGTTTCCAAGCTTTAATTAAGTAATTTTCATGTTATTGGAAGGCATCGAAGGAGTTACCGGCGGTAATCAGTGCAAGTCGCGCCCAGGTCAAATCTCATACTTGTGATTTCCCTTTGAAGAGCGCATTGGATTGTGGGAAAATCAATGTTTATCAAATGTATGCAATGCAACTTAATCTGCCAATATGTCTCTTGCGTTCGTAGTGATAACAGCGTCCTTGTTATCGTTACATAAATGGCTTATATAAACTGATTTGTGCTTCTTTGTAATGAGAATACATAACCCTGCCTTGACCGATTTCATTCGAACTCGATATTGACAACACTACTAATGTTGCACGCCATTTTGTTTCGTAATTTAAGTAAAAAATGGCCCACTGGCAATTCATTTTTGTTGAAAGTATAAATTGGCATATTGATTTGTTTTTAAATGATTCAAAGTATGTTATAAACTCATTTAGATATGAACAACACCCACGATGTTTTGTTTTGTTATTTGATTCAAAATGTCAAGTTGGTTTATATGATCGTATTCGTAGGTGGCGTCAATATGGCTGAACAAAACCTGGATAAGTTGCTATTTTTTAACATGCTGAAAACTGTAAAAATTAATTTTATTAATTGATTAATTTATTTATTTATTTATTTATTTATTTATTTATTTATTTATTTATTTATTTATTTATTTATTTATTTATTTATTTATTTATTTATTTATTTATTTATTTATTTGTGTGTTTGTTTATTTGTTTATTTATGCACCTGTTTTATAGGTACGACATGGACTTTGGAACTCACACAATTAATAATGAATGACGGCGATCCGACGTTTACCGAATCAGCCCATCATAATGATCGTATACCTTTTCTAGAATATAAATATGACGAGTTTCCTCAGTAAGTAATGGTTATAGGGTGATAAAGCTGTGGTGGCAGTGTTACGATGTTGGTGGAGGTGACGACATTGGTGGTGGTGGCAGTTTGGTGGTGGTGAGGTTAGTTGTGGTGTTGGTAGTAGCATTGGTGACGGCGGTGGTAGTGGCAGTGGTTATGGCGGTGGGGTTGGTAATGTTGATGGTACTGTTGGTGGTGACGGCGGTAGTGGTGGCAGTGGCTATGGCGGCGGAGGTAGTAGTGTTGGTGGTGACGGCGGTGGTGGTGGTGTTGGTGGTGTTGTTGGGAATGGTGATGAAGTTGGCAGTGGTTGGTAGTGATGTTGGTAACAGTGGTGGCTGTAATTATGGTGGTGGTGATGGCGGCGATGGTGGTGGTACTAGTAATGGCGGTGGTGGCACCGTGATGTTTGTGCATTTCAAATGTAAATAGGGATTATTAATGGCACTAACTTGAACCAATGCCCCGAGCGAATTATTATTGATGGCATATTTTGAAATGCATTTAGTAAGTTGTAGAATATATGTTTAGGTTCTAGTTAGAAATATGTTAATAATGTAAAAGTAATTTTACAGTAATACAATAGTAATTTTGCCTTTCCATCATGATTATCATACACAGTAATCCCATCCAGGGTAGAAATAGAATAAATAACACAAGTATAAACATTGAAATTAGTACTTGTGCAGAAGCCAAGTGACGAATAATTATCGCGGCAATGAGAAACGGTATATGATATTGCTGAACAGCGACGACGACGACGGACGACGAAACTTATCAACAGGATATGCTAGGCACAGAATTTATAAATGGACAGGCGGTCGTTTTTGTACATTAACATTGGCCAAGGGATACCTATTCGACATTTTCTGGAATTAAATGGGTCGTATTTTAGCTATGTTGGTAAAATATGTGTGATACGTGGCAATGGTAGGTCTATTTTATCGTGATTTTAAATTAGTGTATATGTTATGAGGGTGGCCATTTCTTGTCTTTTTTTACAAAAATTTGTTTTCAAGGGGTGCAATGGCTTGTTAGGAAATTTGGTCTCCCGGATCATGATTTTCACCAAAGGTCCGTGGATAAACGATACAGGTGCCCTCACTGTGTTTTCCCAAATCAAGACCGGTAGCTATTAGAACAATTACGTTCGTTTGGCTAGCGATAAACATATACATTTTGACGGTAAAAGTGTTCAAATGGTTGATACTAATAATAATACTTGTTTAATTATTTTATTCCTTCAGGTGGGAAGGACTGGGAATACTGAAAAAATTGAAATCTCCAAGACTAATAAAATCACATTTACCAGTCAGTCTCTTCCCTAAATCAGCTTTATACAAAGGTTGTAAGGTAAGTACGAGAAATGAGCGATAGAAATCTAGTATGGCCCTGAATGAGCATAGCAAATAATAGTACATTTGTATAATAATATAACTTGCCGTGTGTTTTTCATGGCGTGAAAAATAACTTTAGCGCCGAGTAATTCCGTCAACAGTGTATTCATGCCAAGTATATTTTCAATATGATTAAAAAAATAGAATCTAATGTTATCGTGTGTTTTTACTGCGAAAGTCAAACATGTAAAGATCTGATCAACTCCCATATAAAGTCTCTTTCAAAACTAGCGAAAAAATTTAATCAGAATAGGGAATCCAAAAAAAGAAACCTCCCATTCTATATATGGACATAACTGAATATCTCAAAGGGACGATATAGTTACAACGATGTGCGTTGAATTTGTGAAAAACTGGGGCAAACCGGCGCTTGAACGAACGGTAACACGAGTTACGAATTCTACTTGTTTGTCATGGTCGCGCGCTCAAGTAAACATAGAAATCAGGGAACTCGAAACTTTGACATATGACGTCAGTGCAAAGGGAGTAAAACGTTCTCTGATTGGCTGAGTAATTTAGTCATAGGTGATCTCAATGAATATCTTCTATTGGAACTGTGCGGAAGTCTGTGAGCGCGTAACCAGCAAAAATGGAGATGACACCAAACGCTCGTATAATATATACATCTTATTTTATTCAGGTTACCCGACCGTTAAATATGCTAATTATCCCGATATGCTAATTAGGTTTGATATTAAAAAGATAAGAGAAAGGGCATAATTTGCATCTAGATTAGATAAATTCTATAATATGTGATGGGTATATTTGTGCAAACATAGTACACATGCAAATTAAACAAAATTATTCAGAGTGATTAAGGATTTTGTTGAAAATGCTGCGACCCTTTATCTAATCAGTTGTTGAATTGCCAAGCCAGATATGAAAGGTCTATAAAATTGTGAACAAATATTGGATACGATACTTTTTGCTAGAATTCGAAAGTTCTAATCTACAGTACTATTTCTTCCGGGAAACTGTTTTTCAATTGTTTCATTTTTTGGACATCTGCAATATTGTTTTACTGCATGGGGCAATACAAGTGTTAATGGTATTCAAATCCTGGAACGTCTCCAGACACGATCGATGAAATTGACTTCAGACACCGAACCAAGTGCACCAACAGAAATCTGTATCTGAAATTAAATTGGCTACAATTGTCAATCAAGTTAGACAGACTTCCGGTGGTTTTTAAATCTATTCAGGGACTGGCTCCCGATTATGTGTCATCAATGTTTGTTAAATCATGGAAGGTACTAACGTTAGTACCTTCCATGGTTAAATACACGCCCTCCAGAAAAGTACGCACATCTAACCGAACATAACACGTGCTGCTAGTGCACGGACTAACATGTATAGGGGGTTTCTGTATGTGAACGCTGCGTCCGAATTTAACAGTTTACCAAATGATATTAGGACCCGTCCTTCTTTTTCAATTTTTAATTTTGCTTGTGAAAAGTACCTCTTTTCACAATTTGTATCATAATAGTTGATCGTTGTGTTTTTGTCTCTGTACTTTTGTAATTTTATTTAGTTTTCTTTCACTCAATTCCCATATTATCGCTGTCGGCAGAGTAGAGCTGTTTAAATTACTGTTTGTCCGTCGTCATGCACGTAAGAAAGATGCGAGGACGTAGTAGAGTTTTCTTCATTTTTATTTACCTGATAATACTTATATTTACTACTAATATTGGTAATACAAAAGTTCTTTATGTGTTATCCAAATCGTCTTTATTATGATAATATATGTTAATCACGCTATTACTATTATTAGATTAAAACTAAAAATACTACTAAAGAGTAATGTTGCTGGTATAAATGTATGTACTCCATGGCGAACTACTAAGTGTGCATGTAAAACAACTGGTCACAGTTACGTGATATTTTACTACATAAATCCCGAGATCTGACGAATAATTGAATTATTCAAATGCCAATATATGTGAAGCATAAAGGAGAAAGTCGAACAAGTACCAAATAATATTTGTGGACTGTAATACAAGTATAAGTACAATAAACAATAATTCTCAATGTACCGTCTTTAAATTTGAATTCCGTTTTACAGGTCTAATGGAAAATATACAACATGAGAGCCTCAATAATTTCTGAAATGAGACGGAAGAGATGGGGGAGGGGGTCAGTGTTGACATGTTGCACCATCCATAACTAACGATTAAACAATTTCAATATGGTCACATTTCATTAAAATATAATACAGTTTTAATCCATTCTGTTTTTACCTTTGGTTGAGTCTGTAATATTGCACCGTGGTGGTAAATATATCGCATTTCGCTTTCATATTGTATGCTTTGTGACGAGCGGGTTCGAACACACGAAGACAAATTGCGATGTTATAGTTTCTGTTTCTCTAACCATGTGTTAGTTACTCATACCCACATTATACTCATATCTGTACGTTATCTAGGTAATTTATGTCGCCCGGAATCCAAAAGATGTGGTTGTCTCCTATTATCATTTTTATAAGACAACAGTCGAATTTGGAGAATATGGCGGTGATTTCCACGACTTCCTCAAGCAGTTTATGAACGGCAAAGGTAAGAATTACAAAGGCCGATACAGTTATACGGAATACATCTAACGAGTCACGTATTAACACTGAATACAGCATGTGTGTGCAATATACCTTAGTAACAAATGGCCGCTGAGATCTCGCTGGGATCGAGACAGCCACGCGACTTGGTTTTACGTCTGTTCCATCACGTCTACTGTCATATGCCATCTTTATATAGATCCGGGCAACAGTGGTAAGATGACGAGAGATAATAACACATTATTTTAAGGGGAACAAGTCTCGTGACATTATCACTCTCAGCGAGAACTCGGTGGCCGTTTTCGTCCAAGATTAAAGAAATGTTCCCAATGAAATACAAGGTAGCCATGATGATTTTGTCATGTTGGTTTCACTTTTTATTCCAAGTGCATTATGGGGATTGGTTTACTTACATGCTTGAATGGTGGAAATATATCGCAGATAATGATATATTATTTTTGAAGTACGAAGATATGAAGAAGGTAACCAATATTTTCTTGTTCTTCGTGGTAATATTTTCAATCTAGTCTACCATGTCGGGTAAGAGGGCTTTGAATCCAGTCATTCACAGTGCCCTTCCCAGTGCGCTCAAGAATGTCCTGGCGAATCTCTACGTAAATACGTAGACGGTACAGAATACTGTGTCATCACTGATTGGCTGTCCCCGTCACTTCAGTACATTACCATGGGAACTCATATGCGCAGACTGACATGTCCACAGACCTTCAATCTGATTGGCGGCATCTAGTCTACGGGTAAGAATGTTTATGTCTATACAGTCCTACTGACTGCTTGCTTACATTCTCACTTTCTGACCAGAACCGTAATTTGTGCCAATGATCGAGGTATTCGGGATGGGCTCTGACTTTTTTTCTATTCGACGTGGCAGACAAAATGTTGACATTTTAAATCCGTGGCAATAACAATGATATATACAATTCAACTTGGTCTTTAGTCAGGGTAGACTGTAAAATTACAACGCACGTGGTCTTTTGTATCTGCATTATGTTATTATATGTAATGCATAAGATATGTATCCTACTATACAGGATCCAAGATTGGCGACTGTGAAAATTGCAAACTACCTTAACCGCAACCTGAGTGATGAAGTCATCGACAAAATAACGGAATATTGTTCTTTTAAGAAAATGAAGAAACACGTGACAAATGAAAATAATGAGGGGAATTACATGCGAAAAGGTTTGTGATTTCATGGAAGCATCATATCTAATTCGCGAATATAACGTGTACCAGTTCTTCAAATGATTTGTCCCTGTAGTTGGCGGTGGTCGTCGCGTCCTGTTCGATATGGGACTCGTAGCGACGTACACAACACGTGTAAATTACATGACATTCGAAGACGCGCTGCGCGACGACCACCGTCTCTTAGAATGGTCGAATTTGCACCTGAAAATGTACAATTTCAGTTCGTAGCGAATGTATTACTGTGTTCTGTTTCTGTTCGCAGGAGTTATTGGTGACTGGAAAAAACATTTCACTGTAGCCGAAAATGAGGCTTTTGAGAAGATTTACAATGAAAGAATGGAGGGTTCTGGTTTAAAGTTCGACTGGTGAAACTGTACACTGTAGACACATCGTCTCTTTTATTTTACAATGTTTTGCTAAAATGTATACTCCCTTTGTATTTGACACTAACATCCATCTTTACAAAATTTATTTAAGTTTAATCCTTGAGGTACCACCCTGGCATTGTGATAGTGTGGCCAGTATCTCTAGATCAAATTAATTTGATAGCAAAAACATACGCAGTCCGTCTCTCTGGAAACTTCTCAATGCAAGTTATGTGACTGAATACAGTGGGGGAAACTGACATATTGATATTATTGTGTAAAAAAGTATAACTATGAAAACAAAAGTTCGGGATATGTTTAACTTTATTTTTATTCAAGTTTCTTCAATTAAAAAAATATTCACGTCACCAAAATAATCAAGGTTATTCAAAATTGTCTAATTAAAGTACTTGTGCACAAGAATCACGATGAAGCAATAATTACACCACTATATAATGCCAAGATGATTGGTGTACTTGGTATATCCGAGAAATATAGATCAGCCATGCTGTTTTTTGTACTAAGACACCATACTGAACAAAATGTGATTTCCTCATCTCCCTGGTAACCAAGCACGTTCTAGTATGTGACTATTGCATCGCAACACATCACATCGCTCAGTGTTAATATGATAAGTCATCCGTCCTTGCTATGTCAAAACAGATTTACTTATTTAGACACGTACGTTATGGTACTTGTATTCCCCCCGCCCGATTGCTACTACAAGTAATTTCAAAACTACGTGAGATGACGTGACATGGCAGGTTGGGTTACAGTCATCACCGACTTTCCAGTGCCTGCGAAGTTCACCTTTCATTTTTTTATGAACTGGGGTGTAATTTGTTTAAAGTGCAGATGAATAGATTCTGGGTAGGAATGTTAACTGTAATATTTGACAGTAGAAGTAAAAAAATGTCTCTTTCTAGCAATAGATCACAACACCCGGGCCTAAGCTGTCAATCCTTTTTTCGTGTAAAGTAGGATTAATATATATTTTTTCTTAGTTGGAAAATAATATTCAAGCGGTATTGCATCTATACACATGTTTATTTTGATTCTTAATTGGATTTTTCAATTGATGATTTATTTGTGAAAAAGAAAGTATTTTAATTGTCGCCGTAAACGGGCGCATTAGGTGGGATGTCACACAATTCCGGTTTGCTAGAACGTTCGGGATTGATATTGATAACGCACTCGACAGACCTTTGAGAGGTGTGTAGCATTCCATGCCAATTGTTCATATTTATATACTTTGACTCATTAATTTCTACCTTACATTAATCATATATAAAGAGAAAGATTTATTAGAAAAAGTAATATGTCTTCGTCGTTGTGTTTGTGGTGGTGGTGGTAATGGTGGTGGTAATGGTGGTGGTGGTGCTGGTGCTGGTCTCCTTCGTAAACTGTTACTTATGATTACAGCAACTCAACAATTATATCCCATATGTTTGTCCTGTTTTTGTTTTTTTGTTTTTTTGTCTTGGCCACTTTCCCTTTCAGAATTGACTAATTTCGATGGAACTGGGTTAAAATGACCCCATAGTAACGTAGTTGTGCTACGTACATTATTTAATTTTTTTCCCTAGCGACTACTGGTTGCCTAGAAACAACCGAACGACCGCTAAAATCGTTACTACTGGCGCCAAAACTATCCCTCCTAGAGTTAATCCCGTACCTCTTCTAAACTGTAACATAACATTATCTAATATGTGCTCCGTGAAATTTATTTCGTTTTCCCCGAATTCACATAATTTAAAGAAAAGTGCAAAATGAAATGTGGTGTAAGACAAAACGAAGAATAAAATATTTGCTTGTCAGAAAAACTAGATATTGTCGACGTGGAATGTGAAAGAGTACAAAGAATGGAAGTGGGAGTTACACGTAGCCGCAATCTTAAGGATATTCCATGTACAAATATTTTTGTGGATGATCATTTCTCACGGCAAACCTGGGAAATCCGTAAATATTTTTTTTTTCAAAAACGGAAAAAAATGTGAGAGAATAATATAAAAGCATTACGTCAATCATAAAATAAAAAAAAATTGTGAGTTATGAACGTAGAAGTAAATGATGAATGCGTACATTGAAGAAGACTGAATTGTGAAAAGCGGTTGCTGTAAAGAAAAACGGTAAAGTGACTGGTCCAGATGGCATTCCTGCTGATTTTTTCAAATGTTCTATTTAATGATGTTTTTAACTAAGGAGACCTCCCCCACAGGCTGGTATCGTTAATTATCCCAATATTCAAAAAAGGATAAGAATTCAGGCGCAAATAATTATTTGAATCTGAATTTTAATCCTTTTTTGAATATTGGGAAACTATTCCACGAAAATAGCCTTTGGGGAAGTTTCCCGAGTTAAAATATCATTAAATAGCTCTCGCATGATGATTGGGAGGTAATCGATTATTTGAACATTTGAAAAAATCAGGAATGCCATCTGGACCAGTCGCTTTACCGCTTTCACAATTTTGTCGTCTTCAATGTACGTATTTATATCGATTCAGCATTTACTTCCACGTTAATAATTAACATTTTTTTTTTAATTGACATAATAGTATACGGAGATGGCGTTGCAATCTCCTCACGTTTTAAGCAAACTACGCAAGCATATAATAATGTTCTCCAAAAGTCGTCACTACAATTGAAAATACTTGCCATTTCATATGAGGGTTCACCAAAAGTTAATAGAAGAATTATATTATCGTCAATTCTGTTTGAAGTACAGACACACAGAGGAAATGTTACTCGCACTAGGTGAGACCATTATAGTGCATAGTACGAGTGCTAGAAATTGACTTGACTTTTCGTTGTTTATTAGACGTATTAACAGGGGAGTTATCCCTTTAAGAAGGGCCCCAATCTTTACACACATCACATGTGTTGTTTTCACTGCAAGCTCGATATTTCGGGCAAATCGGATAAGAATTACCAATACCGGCCTCATCACGCATCCTATATTTATAAAGCAGTGTTAGATATGTACCCACAAATTCAGAAATTAAGAAATGCCACATGTGAGACGCACCTTTACATATCGTGTAGTATTTCTGAATGTAGTAAAACTAATTTTACTACTTTAAGACATATATGAGAAGTTTAAATCTTGTATTTAACTTTAATATTGTTGGTGGTACTAGAAAAGAGTGTCCACTCAATCCAACTTTTTGTTTAATGAAATTCGTTACTTTTCCGTCTGTGTCACCGACTGTTATTCAGCAAACTTGGCCTAAATGAATGTGAAAATCTATTAATTAAAGTAGTTTTTGTTTGGTTCTTGAAAAATTGCTGCGAGTATATAAACTTCACTAATCACAAATCATTCGCAAATTCATACTGAATCATATATCATTCAATGTGGTAATATTGGACATGGATTGTAGTCGACGACGGCCATGGAGCGTCTGACAAGATCACAGTGAATACCCGAACCAATCTATCCGAAGTCTACCACTCAAACGATAAGCCTGTGCCTTTCATTTTTTCGTTGTAAATCCTCTCAAAGGCCTCATTTTCAGCTACAGTGAAATAGTTTTTCCAGTCGCCAACAATCCCTGCAAAAAGAAAAATAAATTCATTAGGATTTAAACATATTAAAATGTATTGATATGTCTAGGTCAAATGTTCACATTTCAATGTAAATACTGCAATTTTTAATTAGCCAAAACATTCATAAGGGTTTAAGACCAATCATATATAATCACCCATTTCTAAGATCGAAATTTTCATGATAAGTTCAGCTATATATAGCTGTACACAATAAGGAACAACATTTATATATTTATATAAAAACACATAACATATCTCATTGACCTATGGCAAAATACAAACAATATAGGACTGATTTGAAAGATACTGACCCCGACCATTTTAAAATAGGATCTGACTGAAAATTATAGTTACAAATACTTGTCTGCAGGCCTGGAATAGAAAAGCTTGTGTAAGCTGTCCCCCTCAGTAAAATCTAATTATTGGTAACATCAACACATCTCTATTCTGGGCTACGACGTGACTTGTTGCACGAAAGCGAACGTACACAGCAAGGACACTGATTAAGCAATAGAGGGCAGCATACAACCACATTTAGAAATTTTCTTTAAACCGCTCTTGATATACATTACCTTTTCTTACTGTTGATTCTATCGCCGGTGCTTTTTTCATGTTCTTGAACGAACAGTGTTCTGTTATTTTATCAATTACATCATCATTTAAGTCATACCCTAGGTAATCGGCAATTCTCACGGTCGCTGATCTTGGATCCTAGAACATATACATGTAGATACATTATGCTTATTATTATATAAAATTTATAAAAAGTTATTCATTGCACATTGTTGTCTCATGATGCAATCTATATTGTGGTGCATACAAGACATAAGTTCATGGACACACATACTCCTCATAAAAACAGACCATACTCCTTAGCTTCACACTGTTTGGAACTCGACCACAAGTAAAAATTTAAATAACAACGGTACACGCAGGAAGGTTTGTTTTTAAAAATGTCATCACCATATACATTCGTCAGTGAGTAAGGGAGTTGCAAATTTAAATTGCTCATAGAATGTTGATTCCTTTGATTTGAAATTGTTACGTTATCTAGGTTTACATCTTATCAAATCGACTATTGTTTGTACGTTATTTATATACAAGTACATGAAAATTTAAATTGTGTATAATATGAGGTTATTACGAAGATACCTCAAAGTATGCACGAAGACAGTACAGCGGCAGTATCGACCGATGCGCAGCGGAGGTCGATGCGACAGCGTACTGTCTGAGTGCATACTTTGAGGTATCTTCGTAATAACCTTATTATTATACATCTTTTCCTACCAATGATACATCATAGGAATGCCGAAATCTAAAAAGTTTGGAACAGAATCAGCGAACTTCTTTGTATGGAGTCCGGTTAAATTCTGGTGGCAGCCATGTTTGTTTTTATTATTAGAGAACGCTTACGCGCGTAATAATTCCATATTTGGAATTCGCATTTCCTAATATGGTAGGATGAAAATACCCCGTAAAATACCGCAAAATTACGGCACGCTGTAACCTATGGCGTTACGGTGACAGATGTATAATAATATAGTGTATTTATAAAATGACAGTATAACTGATACGGATATTCTATGAACCAATTGGCACATCTCAGTATTTATGTTTGTCCGCTTTTCAGTGTTTTCCACAAGGCGGGTTGAACCAAAATACAAATACAATAACGTGTGTCCACGAACCAGCAACATACACACATGTACCTTCGCGTCACATGACTTCGTCATTGTTGAGAAAATGAGAGTTCTCACAGTTGGTGTGTGGACATTCTGAATCGAGTTGTAAACTTGTTGCCTGAGCTGTCGGCACTCTGATCTCATATACCACGCTATAACTAGGTAACTGCTTATACCATGGTATCTAAAGAGCTCAAGACGACTATGATTGACATGTGTACACGATATGTTTTGTGTCTGTCTTCAGAGAACCATCCAAGTTTGGTTTTAGAGAAAACAAGTTTTTATATGATCGTCATTGTATAGCGATGATCGTTTCTCCGAGTATTTGAATATAGTCATTCTATGATAATTAAAAACGTGAAAATATTTCATAAACCATGACCAAGAGAATCATTCACCTTTTTCATATCTTCATATTTGAGAAACAATATGTTCTTATTATCCCGACAGCGCTGCCACCACTCCAGCACGTGTGTAAACCAATCTCCGTACAATACTGTAGGTATAAAAATGTGGAAGCATGTATGTGACTATATCAGTGATTATATGCAATTCTTATATATGCATATATTCTAGGCTACATAATGAGATATTACTAGCATCGTATCTAGGCGTTAGTGGAGTGAGGTATAGTGAGTGGGACGCTGCATATATTCTAGGCTACATAATGAGATATTACTAGCATCGTATCTAGGCGTTAGTGGAGTGAGGTATAGTGAGTGGGGCGCTGCATATATTCTAGGCTACATAATGAGATATTACTAGCATCGTATCTAGGCGTTAGTGGAGTGAGGTATAGTGAGTGGGACGCTGCATATATTCTAGGCTACATAATGAGATATTACTAGCATCGTATCTAGGCGTTAGTGGAGTGAGGTATAGTGAGTGGGACGCTGCATATATTCTAGGCTACATAATGAGATATTACTAGCATCGTATCTAGGCGTTAGTGGAGTGAGGTATAGTGAGTGGGACGCTGCATATATTCTAGGCTACATAATGAGATATTACTAGCATTGTATCTAGGCGTTAGTGGAGTGAGGTATAGTGAGTGGGACGCTGCATATATTCTAGGCTACATAATGAGATATTACTAGCATCGTATCTAGGCGTTAGTAAAGTGAGGTGTAGTGAGTGGGACGCTGCATATATTCTAAGCTACATAATGAGATATTACTAGCATCGTATCTAGGCGTTAGTAGAGTGAGGTGTAGTGAGTGGGACGCTGCATATATTCTTGGCTACATAATGAGATATTACTAGCATCGTATCTAGGCGTTAGTGGAGTGAGGTATAGTGAGTTGGACGCTGCATATATTCTAGGCTACATAATGAGATATTACTAGCATCGTATCTAGGCGTTAGTGGAGTGAGGTATAGTGAGTGGGACGCTGCATATATTCTAGGCTACATAATGAGATATTACTAGCATCGTATCTAGGCGTTAGTGGAGTGAGGTATAGTGAGTGGGACGCTGCATATATTCTAGGCTACATAATGAGATATTACTAGCATTGTATCTAGGTGTTAGTGGAGTGAGGTATAGTGAGTGGGACGCTGCATATATTCTAGGCTACATAATGAGATATTACTAGCATCGTATCTAGGCGTTAGTAGAGTGAGGTGTAGTGAGTGGGACGCTGCATATATTCTAGGCTACATAATGAGATATTACTAGCATCGTATCTAGGCGTTAGCAGAGTGAGGTGTAGTGAGTGGGACGCTGCATATATTCAAGGCTATATAATGAGATATTACTAGCATCGTATCTAGGCGTTAGCAGAGTGAGGTGTAGTGAGTGGGACGCTGCATATATTCAAGGCTATATAATGAGATATTACTAGCATCGTATCTAGGCGTTAGCAGAGTGAGGTGTAGTGAGTGGGACGCTGCATATATTCAAGGCTATATAATGAGATATTACTAGCATCGTATCTAGGCGTTAGTAGAGTGAGGTGTAGTGAGTGGTATATAATAATACTGACATTGTGCCAAGGCGTTGGTGGAGTCAGGAACTATAAACGAAACACCAACTATAATTCTAGTTCAATTACAGTCAGTGCTACATGTCCCAATAACTCGGTCACACGCTCATAAACATACCTTTGCCGTTCATGAACATTCGTAGAAAGTGGTGAAAGTCACCATCATAATCCCCAAATGATTCTTTCTCCGATTTATAAAAATAGTAGAAAGATACGGCGACATCTTTTGGATTTCGTGCAACGACTATGATCTGTAATTTAAATATAGAAGTGATCTGATTATGGAACAAACTGAAATCAACATGTGTTTCAATATGTACAGTATGATGTATGTGCCAGATGTGTTTAAAAATTGTCCCTAAGCATTGGAGATATAGTAGTATGGTCAAAAAGCAAGATGGTCGCCAGTCAGCCATCTTCGATCTGATTATAAAACAAATTGTCATTGACTTGTCATTTAAAATGTATAATGTATGTAAAAAATTTGAACAAAAACTGACTAAGCATGCATAACATACCACATTTTCAAAAACCGAAATCAACATGTATTCCTATATGAATGGTATATGTCAAATATCAAATATTTTTTTCGTACACTGTACAAATGTGTCATTTTTCTCGGTACGTACAAGAATTTTCTAGATTTTCTTTTTTAATTTTCCGTAAAATGTAAAATAACCTTGACTTTCTCTGTAAACTGTAAACATTCAATTTTCACTGTAAACTGTAAAAACGTCTTTTTTTTCTTTGTAAATTGTAAAAAGCCCTTTTTATTTCCCGTAAAACTGTACCAGCTACCCACTTGCCCCCCCCCCCATATAATGCATGTACCGAAATTTAACAAAAGCTGACAAAGCTTACTTAAGATACAACAATTTCAAATAACAAACCGGGTGTCAGTCGGCCATCTTTGATCCGATTGCGAAACGAATCGTCACAGACATGTATCCTAACATGTTTAATGTATGAACCAAAATTGAACACAAACTGACACGAGGATGCATAAGATATCACATTTTCAAAAATCAAAATGGCTGCCAGTCAGCCATCTTGGATTGAATCAGTAAACCACTGCATGTGTATATATGTCCTAGATAAACAGGTTTGGTCGTTCGAACGGGGACTCATTAAAGAGCCGCGGTCATTGCGCCATTATGCGCCAGATTTATGTGGATAAACACATTTTCTCACAGCCCACCGTGCTCTGCTCACAATATTATATGGTGGCAAGCATGCATGTGAGTTTTGATCCGGGTGATATGCAGCTTATTGTAATTCACTTATTTAACAATGACACTGTTGAACACGACTCATACTCAGTCATCGTCCTTCGACATTTTTGATACATAATTATTCAAGTTGTCACGCTTTGTCACTACAGTGCACAGTATACTGAGAACAAGTCATTCAAAATGACACAGTCCCCGTTAAATTTTTAAAAGTTCTCTTTGTGCTCGTCATATTAAAGTGGAGGGGTTGTCGCGAGTGTGTCCTTGAAACTTGAGTTCCAAGTGGCGTATACAACAGACTGTTTATTTACATCAAAACACGTGTTCCGTGTAGTAGTAATATGGCCAAAAATAAAAACAGCCGTTATTCGGCCATCATTGATCTGATTATGAAACACACTGATATGTATGATGTATGTGCCAAATACAAATGAAAATGGTACATAAATTGTGGAAATATAGTAGTAAAGCCAAAAAGTCAGATGGCTGTCAATCGGCCATCCTTGACGAGATTTTGAAACAAATTGTCATGGACATGCATCCTAACATGTATAACGTAGAACTCCCGTTAGAAAGAACTCCCGTGTGCTGAGAGTATTGAAGACACATTAAAAATTAATTAAAAATTACCTGTACATGAGATATTGATGGAAAAGCTGAAAACTAATTATGTAAATCAGGTAACTAATATGAACAGAACAGAACAGAACAAAAAAATTATGAATTATTATGCTAATTAGAGAATTAATATGAACAAATTTTAACCCAAAATTAATCAGGCCTGTCTATTGTTCTAGAGCATTTATGTACCAAATTTTATTCAAATGTGATGATCAGTAATTGAGATATCAGTGTTAATTAATTATGTTAATTAGGAGATTAATAAGCATAAATATTTACCAAAAACTAATTGGGTTTCTGCATAGTTCTCTTTAAAAGTTTCATTAAAATCCAATTTGTGGTTCTTTATATATCAGTGGAACATTATGCAAATTAGGTAATTAATATCCAATTAAAACTAATCAGGTTTCTGCATAATCCTAGAAGATCTATGTAGCAAGTCTCATTGAAATATGATGATTACTACTTGATATATCAAAAGCTGAAAATTAATTAATTATGCAAATTAGGTAATTAATATGTACTCATATTACCCTAAAAATTATCAGGTCTGTGCAGTGTTCTATGACATCTATGTACCAAGTGTCATTGAAATGTGATGATTACTACTTGAAATATCAAAAGTTGAAAATTAATTAATTATGCAAATTAGCTAATTAATATATACTGATATTATCCTGTAAACTATCAGGTCTGTGCAGTGTCTATGACATCTATGTACCAAATTTCATTGAAATGTGATGATTACTACTTGAAATATCAAAAGCTGAAAATTAATTAATTATGCTAATTAGGTAATTAAAATCCAATTAAAACTAATCAGGTCTCTGCATAATCCTAGAAGATCTATGTAGCAAGTCTCATTGAAATATGATGATTACTACTTGAGTTATCAAAAGCTGAAAATTAATTATGCTAATTAGGTAATTAAAATCCAATTAAAACTAATCAGTTCTCTGCATAATCCTAGAAGATCTATGTAGCAAGTCTCATTGAAATGTGATGATTTCTACTTGAAATATCAAAAGCTGAAAATTAATTAATTATGCAAATTAGGTAATTAATATGTACTCATATTTCCCTAAAAACTATCAGGTCTGCGCAGTGTCCTATGACATCCATGTACCAAGTTTCATTGAAATGTGATGATTACTACTTGAAATATCAAAAGCTGAAAATTAATTAATTATGCAAATTAGCTTATTAATATATACTGATATTACCCTAAAAACTATCAGGTTTGTGCAGTGTCCTATGACATCTATGTACCAAGTTTTATTGAAATGTGATGATTAGTACTTGAGATATCAGTGGAAAAGCCGAAAATTGATTAATCATTATGCAAATTAGGTAATTAATATTGCACAGATTTTTACCCAAAACTAATCAAATCTGTGCATTAGTTTGGAGCATCTGTGTGCCAAGTTTCATCAAAATCCAATGAGTGGTTCTTTAGATATCAGTGGAACAGTCATGGAACAGCTAAAAATTAGCTAATTATCATGCAAATTAGGTAATTAATATGCATGGCTTTTTACCAAAACCTAATCAAATTTGCGCATTGGCCCAGAGCATCTATGCACCAAGTTTCATCAAAAACTGATGTATGGTTCTTGAGATATCAGTGGAACAGACGGACACACATACACGCATACACACACACACACACACACACACACACAGAGACACAGACACACTAACTGCAAAGACTCCCTTGTTGTGCTTCGCACACGGGAGTCAAAAACAAGATGGCTGCCAGTCAGCCATTTTGAATCAAATCGCTAAACCACTGCATGTGCATATGTCCCACATAAGGTACTAGGCACATGCAAAGAATAAACGAAATCAGTCCACAGGATTCTGAAATATGACTGGACAAACTGACGCACGGACGGACAGACTCAGGAACTCACGGATGATCATGATGTATGATCGATGTACTAAATTTGAATGAAAACTGACAAAGCATGTCCAAAATACAACATTTTCAAAAAACAAGATGGTTGCCAGTCGGCCATCTTTGATCCAATTGTGAAATAAATCGTCATGGACATGTATCATAACATGTATAATCTATGTACCAAGTTTGAATGAAAACTGACAAAGCATGTCCAAAATACAACATTTAAAAAAAAACAAGATGGCTGCCAGTCGGCCATTTTGAATCGAATCGCTAAACCACTGCATGTGCATATTTTCCAACATAAAGTACTGGGCACATGCAAAGAATGAACGAAATCGGTCAAAGGTATTCTGAGATATGACTCTGGACGGACGGAGACCGAATTATAAGTCCCCGTTTTCGAACTTCGTCTAAACGGGGACTAATAATTGAGTCCTTAACTTCTATTATGGTAAGTTACAACATTATTGAACATATAACCGAGAGATTAAAGCGCAATCTCCCAGGCAGAGTTCTAATTCATACACAGTTGCGTTAGGGTAGCCACAGTGGGGATAGAGGGACTGTGGGGTAGACTGTGTCAAATGACGTCATCGCTGACTAAACAAATGAGCATGAATGACCCAATCAAAACGCATGGAAATTGCTAAAAATACATCTGACAAAATTACGACACATGATGCTAAGGTCGCCTGGGTAACTAATGAATCAATAAATGGAGAAATAAACTTACTTCACCGAGTCTAGTGTTCTTTTAGAAAGACTTTAGGTAGCAATCATTAAGAAACAGTATACTGTTAAGAAATGAAAGGGAATCCAGCACAATATTTTAAAACTTGTTTACCAGTTGCAACACGAGAGCCTCCTAATAATGAAAACGTGCCAAGAATATGGGTAGTAATAGTCTTGTGGCTTCTCACCACGAAATGGTGGTGTGTGGTGGCAGAGATATTTTTGGTGTTCTGGTCACGAGGATCTCTGGGAAGGAGAATGATTAGAGCGGGAGGGTCGTCACCTGCGCACGCACGGGAATTGGAGTCCCAAGCGACGATAACAACGCACGCTAAAAATGCAAAGACTCATGGGTAGACGCTTGTTTGTAAACAATGACAAGCTGTGGTCGTCTGTCGCATGGGTAGTTGATGAATCTCCCGCTTTAAACATCGGTGGTCGTCGCACCGCTTTAGGGATGGGTCTCAACACGTGTAAAATACATTCTATGTTTACACGACATTCAAACATGCGCCGCACGACCACTATTCGCTGATCATGAGAATAATCCGCTGGACAATATTGCAATCGTAACATAACTGTTTCGCTAACTAACAACGAGATGCTGAATTATTCGAGTTGCGGACTTATTTATCTTGTCTATTACTTGTTACGTACCTTACATCCTTCGGTGAATAAGTCCTTTGTTAACGCGCCGACCGGTAAATGCGACTTCACTAGCCGCGATGATTCCATTTTCTCTGTTATTGAAAAACCGTCATATAGTGTGCTGTCCTGGGATCTAGAATAGAGTAATGAGTGATCAAAGTTTCTGTCCTCTTTCCGGGCCACAGCGGTCAGAATTGTAAACTATCCACCACGCCGTGTGCTTAGATTAAAAGTGGCTTCTCCCATATGTTTATTTTAATTCTTATGTATTTTACACAGGACAATTTTAATAATTTAAAATTTTACTAATTTAGAAAGTAAATATATGACTGACAGTTGCCCTCTGGAGGTGTTATACGTACTTCTTGTCGACTTTCAATTCCAAAAATGGCAGTATGTTGTGTTGTTTTGTTGACGTGACCCCATCATTCATGAACAGCCGAGTCATTTCCAATGTCCATGTTGTTCCTGTCAAGTAATGTACACATTACTTTGCATCACACCACATCACAACTTTATCCTAGATTTAGTATTTAACGTGTGTTAAGCCACTATTTTGGTACCCACGAAAATTAAAACCAACGTTCTCTTGCTTTTGGTTATTATTTTTCTTCACAAATCAATAAATCTCATAATTCTGAATAATTCTGGACAGTTTGTGTATAATTTGTTATGTTTAATTTAAGTTTTCTTTGCTTGCGCATCTTTTCCCGAACGAATTGTCATCTTTTTGACGCAGACACAGTGACGCTAACTTAGGGGGTATTACAATCAGCTGTCCTAACAGCCATATCACGGAGCTCAATTCAACTGTCGTACTTTTAAAAATCAATTGCATAGCATATCCGTCGACGATTGAAATGGTATTAGTGTATCGAAACTGTTCGGCGAAGCTGCTAGGTAAGTATATGACGATTCAATACTAATATTGATATTTACTAGCTAGCTATGACTTGTTTAGTATGCCTGCTCAGACTGCTGCGACGTATCGAGTCGTCCATTTGATTCTATCATCATGTTGTATTCAATTCCAATTTTGAATGTGCAACGATTTCTCAAAAACAGTAATTTATAGACATGTATATAGTTCATCTGATCCAGAAAGTGATAGTTTAAACTTCATGTACATGTCCAGCTCGAATTTAAATAATCTATATGCGGACGTTGAGCAGGCGGACAACAACAGAGCCACCGAGCAATAATTTAAAAAAATAAAGATCACATCTATGATATTTTCCGTTTTGTTTTTCTTCCATTTGAGATGCATTTCTGTAAAATATTCCGTATATCTCGGCTTTCCAGAATTCGCTGCTATTGTCAAGTTGTAGCATCCATTCTGGAAAATCCATATTTTAGCAGCTATTTATTTTCTTGAAATTAAAATGTTTTAATACGCAACATTTACAGTAATTAATGAGGTCTTGATGTTAGTAATTTATATCCATAACCTGAATGGTATTCTTGTATAAAACATGTCAGTCACTTTCTTATTTTATCATATTTTTTCTCCATAGCATGACGAGATAGAACAAATTGTATAATATATTATACACTTGCGTGAATGACAAAGGTGTGTCAATAGTCAATAAAACAGCCTAGGCAATACTATAGTCAGTGAGAAAAGACATACAATTTTGTTATTAATCTCATTATACAGTTGTTATTAATCTTACTAATAACAACCATTCATGGTTATTTCAATCTTTGTATTACATTTTAATTTATTTAATAAATTTTACAATACAAAACCATCTTCATTATTGCTGCATTGTGGATATACATTTGTAAAGTAGCTCCAGAATGTGAGTAACCACTTGGAATTCCTACTGAATTTTAGGACGCCATGAATTCACAGAAATGCTTTCTTAATTTCATTTCCAAATACTTGCTGTGATAGATGAATGTTTAAACTATCATTTATACATATACCATAAGTGAATAAATAATATTACTAAAAAAATCCTTTGAAAATCAAAAGTTTACCATCCATTCAATCTATTTGTATCCAACATCCTTGGCCTGACTCACTGCACTGATGATCAGTGGGACAATGGCTTCCTAAAGAGAAGTAATGTGTTAACTCCATATTGGATTTCGCAAAGAATTTTGGGATTGAAAAGATGTGAGCATCCCCCCAAAATGCCCTCATCCCTCAACCAAATATCTATCCCACAACTTTTTGCAAAATCAAATATGAAGTAAACACATTTCTTCCCTATACATGTATTACTAAAACTGGATATTATGAATCACTGCAAATAAATAATGAAACAAATAACGAGGTATAATTATTAGTTATTAGAACCTAACCTGACTCACTGCACTAACAACCGATAAGATATGTGTTACTCATAATTAGGACTAGGTATTATTATTATTATTTTTTTAATAATTCTGTTGTGCCAGGCAACAGTTCCGGACATTGAATGTCACTATGAGGTATGTGTGAGGCTCAAAATCGATACTCTGCGCCACCGGAATGCGCCGGCGCATTTCCCAAAATAAGCATTGTGCGTCACCATTCGGCGCCGTATTCTGCGCCACTCATTCTACGCCTTCGATAAAATTCATACTGTGTTCCAGTTCAAGCTTTTTAAAAATGTAAAATCATAGACGGCAATGATTTTCAAGCCTGTTTTATTAACACAATCTGGATGTTTCGCGTGAAATACTGTTACATAACATTTCTGGGACAAATTTCCAAAAACAACTTTTTTTAGCTCCATGGTTAGCGTAACATTGAGTCGGACATATTGATACGCAAATGAATAATCTGTGAAACAAACAGGGCGGAGACTCAGTGTCAGAGAAATAGCGCTCCGTAACACTGGCTTTCAACAGTTAAATTCTAAGGTCACGAAAACCATGAAAACAAACATTATCTTTGGGAGTGGCTTAATTATTAGAACAAAAACGGAAATTCCATTTTGAGAGGTCATTATCTGGGATATAATTTGAGTGGTTGAGTCATAAAAACAAGAAAAAAACGCCAATTTCGAGACAAAAAAGGTGCCGACGGCTGTCACATGCGCCACACAGTAAGAGAGTTTAATATTGTAGTGTTTTGTAAACAATGTCTCGGTTCATTCTCGCTGCCTCAAAAAAAATATACACTCGCCCAATCATTCTGTCATGGTGTGGTTTATCTTATTCAAGATTTGGTTAACCTGATACAATTTCGTTTTTATTTCCCAATAGTATGAGCGTCGTCGAATTCGTGGTGCTAAAATGCGCGTTTGCAGATTACAGAACGTTTTTTCTCACCGAAAGCACAGTCCCTCTAGCCCGGTCTGGAAACGGTCATTGTATTATCAGGGGGAAATTCTTCTCTCTGGGTTCTCCACACGTGTCAGGGGGGAATCTCGTCTCGTCTCTATATCTCGTCCCCTTGAGGTGCGGGATCGGAAAAGTCACTTAAGCTTTACAGTCAAATAAGACACACACAACGAAATACGGTTCAACTCTCGTCTTAGTCGGTCTGTGGAGCACTCTATAAGACACTACGCCATGGGGAAAAATCCCCAAGACTATCGAAAGGCTGACCCAAGACTCTTTTAGACTGCGTCAAGGCTCGCCCCAAGTCTCTCCAGGACTGCACTTGTCCTGGTGTACTCGCTAAGACCAACTAAAACTCTCTTTATTCATTTTCAAAACCTTAACCAATTACAAAGCAGAAAAAAGACTCTAGGGCGTAACCTTCAATCATAAAGCCAATCACACTAAGTACTGAATACGTCATATCTTTTGATTAATCGTTCACTACATTAATAACTATGAATACCAACTGTCAGAAATCGTAGTCAGAATAGTGACGGTTATCTCGTAATTAGTTCCAAATCACTGAGCCAAGTTCCGTCCAAAACTTCAAATAGGCCTAAACGATGACAGACATAACACAGCAATTCGCTAATAATCAGCTAATTAAGTCGATCAACAGAATGATATGCATAAACTAATTCATGACAGTATTAGGTGTGAATTGGCCTCCTTCCCTGGCAAAGGCGCATTGCGGGTATGGGCAAAGCATTGTCACGTGATCAGTACTACAGTCAGTGTTATGTATTTTTTTTACAACTTGGTTGTTTATTCAAGAATTCAAGCTTTTTCACATATTTTTTCAATCAGGATATCTGTATAAGGTCATATTTTAGTCGGCGAGTAGTTCTCTAATTCATCTATTTTACCAGCAGCGACAACATTTTCGCAACAAATTTTTATACCTTCACCCAGATATTTGTCGTTTTTGATTTTGGGGTGATTGAAATGAACTCTATTCTATTTACCACATTTCTCGGCGCGAAACCAATATTTGTCTTCGATTTTGACATTTTATGATCGAAACATATCATTAAAAATTGTGGGCTGATTTGTTATTTGTCACACCGCATTCTATTAATGTTAAATTGAGCGACTTTTATGGCTGCTTTTTAGATCGTAAATGCAAATGGCGACGTTTTGAAATGACAATGTACTCAATTCTGAGCTAAAAAAAATCATTTATATACAAACATTGAAGGATTGTTATATACTTTTGCATAGAATAAAGTCATTAGTTGTTGTACCGTTGACTTGAACTGTTATGAACCCCCAAGAATCAGAAATATCACAGGTTTTTCGACCGATCACGTTAACATGAACGACGCCATTTTAACAAGATTTGTTTAGGGATTGTCAGTTATTTTTGCCTAGGGGGGGTCGGCAGATTCCATTTTGCCAGCTGTAAATCTCAGTTGACCCACCCCTATCAAATTAAAAAAAAGTGGGTGACCCCCCCCCACATTATATTTTAAAACTTAAAACATGCTGACCCCCCTAAAAAACAAAGAAACATTAACAGTTTTGGCTCTGACATGATTACAAAATGTATTATATGTGCATTGAAAATATCATGGTTTGCCATAATTTTGACATAATTTTTTAGCGTTTGCATTTAATAGACCTTAGGGGGAGAGGGGAAGCATAAAGCCAAAAAATGACTACAGAAAAGGCTGCAGGAAGGAGGGAAATCTATGCTGCTAAAGATAGTAAATAAAAGCAAAGCTGTGGAGTACTTACTCGATAAACGCCCTTATAAGATAGGAAAGAGGATTTGAATCTAGGCGGTTTGAACTCTTTGAAAACTAAGTTGGATTTAAAATATCTTTCATATCTTATATACCAGGAAAGCTTTACACCCGAAGCTCAGTCTGTGCTTATGAAAACAAAGGAAACTTCAATTTTTGCTTAAATTTGTGTTGGATTTTGGTATTTTACAGAGCAAAATATGCATATTTAAAAGTTAAAAAAACAAAAAAACTATTTATTTATTTTGTCATCATTTATTTTAATTTATATATCAGCATTTTCACAAATTTAACTTTTTTGATTTGCTGAACAAAAACTGTCACTGCTCAGTCTTTATACTAATTGCTGTGTTGTCTTTCCGTCTCCTGTTATAATTGGATAAATCCAGTAAATATCTTATACAATAGTGACTTCAGACTTTAAATAAAACAAGTCATTGTTAATGACACGGTCCCCGTCCCAAATTTTGTGATCTGACATATCAGTTTGATACTGATGAAGTCATTGAGATTAGATTGAAACCATTAATAGGAGATGGATTTGTAAAAAATTATGATTTAGTGCTTTTACACAAGAATTGGACATTGGGCAGTCATATTGATTCAAATTACAAAAAACAAGTAGCGTATACAACAGATTGTTTATTTACATCAAAACACGTGTTCAGTGTAGTAGTAATATGGTCAAAAATAAAAACAGCCGTTATTTGGCCATCTTTGATCTGATTATGAAACACACTGATATGTATGATGTATGTGCCAAATACGAATGAAAATGGTACATAAATTGTGGAAATATAGTAGTAAGGCCAAAAAGTCAGATTGCTGTCAATCGGCCATCCTTGACCAGATTTTGAAACAAATTGTTATGGACATGCATCCTAACATGTATAAAGTACATGTATGTGCCAAATTTGAATGAAAACTGACAGAGCACTTCCAAGATACCGCATAAAAAAACAAAACAAGATGACCATCTTTGATCCAATTGCGAAATAAATTGTACTGGACATGTAACCTAACATGTATAATCTATGTACCAAGTTTGAATGACAACTGACAAAGCATGTCCAAAATACAACATTTTCAAAAAACAAGATGGCTGCCAGTCGGCCATTTTGAATCGAATCGCAAAACCACTGCATGTGCATATGTCCCACATAAGGTACTAGGCACATGCAAAGAATGAACGGAATCGGTCCACAGGATTCTGAAATATTACTATTGACAGACTGACACACAAACGGACGGACGGATGGACAGACTCAGGAACTCACGGATGGTCGGGAACATGTATCCTAACATGTATGATCGATGTACTAAATTTGAATGAAAACTGACAAAGCATGTCCAAAATACAACATTTTCAAAAAACAAGATGGCTGCCAGTCAGCCATCTTTGATCCAATTGTGAAATAAATCGTCATGGACATGTATCCTAACATGTATAATCTATGTACCAAATTTGAATGAAAACTGACAAAGCATGTCCAAAATACAACATTTTCAAAAAACAAGATGGCTGCCAGTCGGCCATTTTGAATCGAATCGCTAAACCACTGCATGTGCATATGTCCCAGATAAAGTACTAGGCACATGCAAAGAATGAACGGAATCGGTCCAAGGGATTCTGAGATATGACTCCGGACGGACGCACAGACGCACGGACGGAGACCGAATTATAAGTCCCCGTTTTCAGCAGCACATGGACTTGGGATGTGTTTAAAACTTAACTGTATAATTGGGGTTCTAGCCGCATTGCATAATCTGTTAGTTATTTGGCAACTTTAACCTCAAAATATTTAGCCTATAACATTTTTTGCATCAACAAATTTATAGGCAATATAGGTAATAGTTATTATTAAGAACACATTTGTACGATTAACTGTTCTGAAATAACATTTTTTAAAATATATGCATGAGCGCGTGTGTGAATTCTGGAAAACATGATATCAAAAACAGGGTGACCCCCCCCCCTATTCGCACAATCAAAAACAGGGTAACCCCCCTACTGATCCACCGACACCCCCCCCCTAGGCCGAAGTAACTGACCAATCCCTTAGCGACGTCAGCATGTTGGCACGCGAAGTTTTTTCCCTATTAAAACTAGAAAATGAACATAATTCCCGATATTAATCTTTACATTGTAGGAACTGTATGAGTTGGTAGGCTGGTTTTGATGCGCATCACCGTTAAAAAAACCCAAATTTCATAGTGATAATTTTGTTTACATGTTTGTTTACGTTGTGGTTGTCCGAATTTGAAGTCAAAGTGAAGTCATACAATGAAGTATCGCTTTGCATGACGGTAAATTTTCCAATTTTAAGGAATATTTTGACGGTATTGTAATCTGTCTGACTTCCTGACTCGCTCGGCCCGGGTGTGAATGGTTTGTTTACCCGCACTGCGGTTCGAGACAAAAGAACGCTAGTCGTTTCCAGACCGGGGATAGAGGGACTGTGCCGAAAGGTATTTGGCCAATCACAAATCATAATTCACGCATCGGTACATGTTCTCAAAGACAGCTACATCACGATCCCCAAACGTTGCCAGGACCAATCACAAACAAGAATAGACAATGAATTTTCGAATTAACACTTCTGTTTTCCCCCACACTAACGAACAAATCCTTTGTCTTCTACTGCCTTCCTGTTCCGGCCCGTCTTTGAGAATGCTGACGCAAAACAAGTCGGCGCAGCTATTTCCGGTCCCGGGTGATTTTCAGACAGTTCGTAAATTTCGGAACAACAACTTTTGAACACTGATTTGCCCAACTAACAAACACAAATGTTGAAAATAGTATGATTTTAGTCATCATAAAGAATAATTCCCGTATATACATTAGTTGTCGTTTTCCGAATAGCCAGTACGGGAAAAAAGTCCGATCTATCACGGTTACTAGTAACCATGGATCTATACACTGCTTATTATTCGAATTGTTCCCCGTCGTTCGAACAAAAGAGATGCAAATATCAACATTGCTAGTGGTGGTGAATAAACATTGCATTGTCATTGAAACTTTTACACACAAATTAAACTTGGGCTGTTTATTTTTGTAGGTACTAGCATGGAACTATATTTATAGTTCCATGGTACTAGTGAGGTTGCGTTGCACAATTAACCAACTTACATGACATTCGATGTTATTTCGACTTCCGCATTTGAAAGTTTATAGTACATTCCATGAATAAAGAAATCATTTTTTGAACGCAAATAATACTCTTGCTATAAAGTGAACGTAAGTGGTTAGTAACTTCGGCGACTTGAAGTCTGGATGCGTCGGGGATGTGTCAAAACAATGTTTATTGTAACAAACCAGGGAGCTACAATTTTGTTTGTAGCTTCACAAGCAAACCAACATCAATAACTGACAAAGCAATTACATTTACCATCTTGAGAATTTTAATTTTGCTCGTTTTGTTGGGTTGCACTCATCGCGTGGCTATGAGTATGAAGTCGTGCGAATTACAGTTGTTCACACAACTGTAATTCGCACGGCTATGAGCTATGAGCACGTCTGTTTTCATAAAATACTAGACAGTGCAAAGACACGCAAGTGTGATGGAGTTGGATTTTTTTGGCATCGGAATTTCATAAAATCCCATGACGAAATACAAAAAAAGTGGCCGGTGGAATGAATACAGCCGGAACGCAACCCACTGTCACAGAGGGCGTTTATTAGACATAGGTCACGTGACAATTTTCAAACGTCGGCTATAGAATTACGTATTTCCGATAGGCCAGCAAAACTTGTTATTTTGAACACAGTAGCCTTTGAAAATTTGAAATTTTCTGCCATATATAACGAAAATTAGTTCTTGTGTGCTAAATAGTGCGCTTGATTCGTACCAGCAGTATTTTTAGAATCGTCACACATCATTTTTCCTCATCGTTAGCGAGGGGAAAATGGGTCATCGGAGCGAGTTTTTATTATTCATAGTACTATATCTTCGCATGGAGACGGTGTAGCACGATAAGTAAGATATCGTTAGAAAGCTGAATATGTCGACTTTAAGCTCAGTGATTTTCTCAAAAATCGCTCTTCTTATAAAAAAAATGCGACACTTCCGAATCTACGAAAGTAAAATGGTAGAATGTATCTTCGTTTACTTGTACTCCAGATTTCGATTTTTTATACTAATGATCCATGATTTCATGCTATAGTGTACTTTTACTTGATAAATATCATGAAGTTTGTAAACAGATCCGCCATATATTGTTTCCACTTTACAGAACATGCCCATTCCTCAATCGTAATATGCGTTTATATGTTTATGCCATGGCATATATGTTGACATAATAATGCGGTCAGAAAATTGATCATAAAGCCAAACTTTTTAGAATTCATGATATCAAAAACTGAAATCACAAATCATCAGTACAATCACAGTCCCTAAATGGGGCTTTGTGATAAAGAACCCCATTTTTTCATACACTTTCAATGTATCCGTATGACAGAAGACATTGTTATTTAATTATATTTTTAAATCCTTTTTATGAAAATGACTGTTTTTGGTAACTCTAAAAACGTATATAACTTTATATTAGTCGGACGTTAGAAATATAATTTCTGTCTCAAGCTCGACACTCCAGAAACAAGCGCCGAGTAGTCAGAGCTAACGGAAATATTTTTTGGAGTTTACAACATACTCAACAAGAATTCGAGATTAAGAAATTCCGACTCAAGAAAATCATGCATGGTATCCGTATGACAGAAGACATTGTTATTTCATCATATTTTTAAATCATTTTTTTATGAAAATGACTGTTTTTGGTAACTCTAAAAACGTATATAAGTATATATTAGCCGGACGTTAGAAATATAATTTCTGTCTCTGTTGATGAGAACGAATAAAATACACCGAAACCCTCAACTTGACCTGAAAACACCACAATACGATTAGTAATCAGTACTAGTCTCTTTGGTAAAAGCTTAGGATTAAATTCAGCAAGAAGACAGCCAAACACTAAGAGATTCAGAGACCGCTCGATAAACATGTCATGCTACCAACGCCATCACGAGAACGAAAGTGGCCTGTCATACACATCAGTGCAAAGGTCAAAATTGCAACGCCCGCTGAGTGTAGCACTGATATTTTTATATTAAATTATGAATTCGAACATATTTTTTGTCCTAGTCGAAACAGAAAATAAAAAAAGTGTTTTTATAAAAAAAAATGCGACACTTACAAAAACGCCAAACTTAATGTTTTGATTTTGAAAGGTGAATACGAAGGTGATTGCAAATTGCATGATATGTTAATAAATTCGTTGATTTTGATTGAAAACCTATAGGACAACGTTCCATTTGAGACCTGAATATTAGTTCATCATTTTAAATTATGATTTTTGCCCAAGATTCTAAAATAACACAAAAAGAAAAAAAACCGCGGGAAATTACCACACCACTTCCGCATTTATATAAAAACAGAATTTCGTGCCGTTGGTGGCGCTACTCAAATCTAATAATCGCGCCCAACAACGGTCAAAACGCTGGGCTGCGTTCCGGCTGATACAATGGAGTGAAACATTGTTTCAACTACGTAAAGGTAGACCTAGATTGCGTCATATGAAACAACATTACTTTGCTTTTTGATGGCGCAGAATGACAGCTCAACTAGTGGGCAATTTCGATAAAAAAGGACTGTACAATTAATAGATCAAGAATGGAAACATTGTTTAAGCTTTGTTACAATTGACCTAGATTGCGTCGTACTCAACTAAATGACAAGAGCAGAATGATTTGTTAGTTTCCAATAATTTTGTACTTTTCGATGCCCCTACAAATGTACAGTATTTAATCATTGCCGTAACTTCAAGTTCTGGGACACAGTATGAATTTTCTCGATGGCGCAGAATGAGTGGCGCAGAATGATGGCGCAACTAGATGGCACACAATGCTTATTTTGGGAGATGCGCCGGCGCATTCTTGTGGCGCAGAGTACCGATTTCGAGCCTCACACATACCTCTCACTGTTGTCTCTCCTGACTTTTTTTTGTGTGCAAATTGCAAGTGCTGTCACATAGTGCATTTTTGCCACAGAAGTCATATTCAAGTTTGGGACTACATGACAGGGCTGTGCAGCCATTTTCCTATCAAATAGCAATTTTAATGCGCTATCCTGGCGTCAACCAGGCTCGGTCGAACACAAGAACCTGTGCCCCCCCCCACTCAGGATCCATAGGGGGCCGCATGCGCGTTCCCATTTTCTCGGGAAAGAGGGTACTTTTTGACGATCTGTCTCGGGAACATTTTCCCGAGAAAATCGTAGAAAAGGGGGTATTTTTTGCTTGTTTTCCCGAGATTCTCAAAATAGGGGGTGTATTTCAAAACACTTCCCGAGATATACAAAAAAGGGGGGTTTAAAAGGAGTTCTAGACTGAAAATTTCCCTAGATAGGGGGTGAAATTCATCGGAAAAGCCCGTGAAAGGGGGGTTAAATTTTCTTCTTTTCCCTAGATAGGGGGGTCAAAAAAATGAGGGAACAAGCATAGGCCCCCCTAAATATAGGGAGTGGGGTGGCGGGACCTGTGCACCTTAATCAAGGTTCCCCAAAGTCGCATTCGTTAGTGAATAAATCTTGGCCAGTGGAATTGGCCTTTCCATTGAGTCTTGGCACACTCACCCAGGGTAGGGGTCGATGTTCAGCCTAAGTAGGATTTGAACTTGTGTCTACAAATCATGAGTCTGATGCGACAACCACTATGCTACCAGTGACCGGTGGGACTAGGTATTATTAATCGCAGAGGACCTGACCCGACTCACTGCACTAACTATAAAACTAATAATAAGGTACTAGTATTATTATTCCCCTAGAACCTAACCTGACTCACTGCACTAACAACCAATTGGACATTTGTTACCTACATTTATAACAACAGTATTCTCCCCAGACCTCTAAAGTGTCATGATACAGTGATGTGACCCTGTGAGAAGTTCTTTCAAGGGTGTGGCCCCTCTAAATCCAAATCAAATACTAGAATACTAATAATTTGCCCATTGCACGTAACAGCAACAATGTGACAAAACAAATCAAAAATGGTGCATACGTCCGAAAGATATACTGATTTAGTACACTGCTGTTATTTGCAGTTTTTGCTTTAATCTGAAAAAAAAACAAGTGAAATTAAGTCGCATTGAAAAGAACTGTACATAAATCGAAGCAAAAATTATTCAACTGCAGGCGAAATCGCCAAAGAAAAAAACTGACTGGCAACACTATTGTTTGGAGGTGTCAAACTGCCCAACGAATGTGTGTCTCAGCTACGCTGGTGGCTCACGCTTTGCCAAATTTTGCCGAATGGCGAGTACACACATTGAGTTTTAAGTTGAGTTGCCAAATAATATATTTTATAGCCAAAATTGACCATATTTTAGGAAAGTAATGATCATTTGAATGTATAAACCATCTTTATAGTAATGTTCTTGAATGTATAATAAAGAAAAATGAACGACTTTTACCATAACATTTTTCTAGGATAGTTGACGTCGCCATGTCTTCAACAGAGCTGATATTATTTATGTTACTGTATTTCACCGATCATGTATTAAAAAACTCTTGAAAATATGATACATCAGGACAAAATGTAAGATAAAATATGAAACTTCGGTCTGACCTTTTGCATCACTTCCTGTTGAAACACCATAGTTCCTCACAAAGTCGTATGTTATCGCATGACTTTGTGGACATTTTTTTAATCAACCCCAGTTCTTTATAAGATTAAAACATTAACTCGAGACACACGTTAGATCAAAAGAAATACCTGGATTGCCAGTCTGTTTATTAGTCGTTCTAAGATAATCGCCAATGAATCATTTTCAGGGATTTTTTTAAACAAGAAACAGAGGCGCATCGCCCTCATGCCATGGCCATGCGCCCCTTACCCTACCACAACATTCTGAATGACAAGGGATCACAAGTGGCTACAGTCTTCAACTTTGACCTGTCTGACAGTAATTTTGGCCCCAAGGAAGCTATAGAATGATCCATTTTAACTTATCAAAAACTCCACACCCTGATAGGGAGAACCCCATCTCCCCCACTTGGTGGTGCCGCTGAATTGCAGTGTTCCCTCTTGCAGTTTTTTTTAAAGAAAAAAACCTGATTTTAATTAACAAAACATTCTAAATTTGTTCAATGCAAGAATGTTACGGTTCAGCTGACAAGGTTAGGATGATCGTAGCATTACACATGAGGATCAATAAAAAATCGTTGACTTTAGTTTGAAATTTTGTCATTATTGATTTATTATTTTCATCCTATTTTGATAACTCGCAATCTCACAACAACAAAAATGTTTCCCCTAACATCACATGAACTGACAGTGACATGGGCACTAAAACTGTCTGTACTTGTTGTACACAAAATAATGATAACCAGTTATCTCCATGGATAACAATATATTTACTGACTGGCTATAACATATTAACTATTTCCATTGCTTTTTAGCTCCGCTGTAGACAAAGTCGACACAGCTAGGCATTAGTAGAATGATGCATAGCATAGTGTCAAAACCTCAAATTCTCTATTTTTGTCATTTTTGGTAAAAAGTGATATTTTCGTCTTCTTGTTAAAAACCACAAGTCCAATTGCTTTGATATTACATATATAGGTGCTACATGTGGACCTTTCTCAGATTTGTTCATTTTGTGATGATATCTTTAATTCTCTAGTTTTGATGAATATTTTTGTAGTTTTTGGTAAAAAGTGATATTTTCGACTTCTTGTTGAAAACAGCAAGTCTGATTGCTTTGCTATTATATATATATAGGTACTACACGTGGACCTCTCTCAGACTTGTTCATTTTGTGATGTTATCTTTAATTCTCTAGTTTTGATGAATATTTTTGTAGTTTTTGGTAAAAAGTGATATTTTCGACTTCTTGTTGAAAACAGCAAGTCTGATTGCTTTGCTATTATATATATATAGGTACTACACGTGGACCTCTTTTAGACTTGTTCATTTTGTGGTGATATCTTTAATTCTCTAGTTTTGGTCAATATTTTTGTAATTTTTGATAAAAGGTGATATTTTCGACTTCTTGTTGAAAACCGCAAGTCTGATTGCTTTGATACTATACATATATGTACCTCAGGTAAACCTCCCTCAGATTTGTTTATTTCATGATGATATCTTAAAATATCTAATTTTGATGAATATTTGTTGTAATTTTTAGTAAAAAGTGATATTTTTGAATTCTTGTTGAAACAGCAAGTCCGATTGCTATACATACTATACATATTGTTCATTTTCTTATATGATATCCTCAGTTCTTTAATTGAAATGTGCCTTGCTAACAGCGGAGCTATCTCAGCCGACAGGCTGCTTGTTTTGCTGTTCTATTTCAAACTTTATTTGACTTGATAAATATATAAAATACAATGGAGTAAAATGATATAAAATATCAGACTGTCTCCTCTTTAATTAATTGTAGATAGGTTGTTAACTAATTTTTATAATTTTTTACATTGCATCACAATGTTCAATGGGAAATTATGCAAATTAGATACATTGTTATGCAAATTAGCTACAATGCTTGACATGGGGTCTGGGGAGAACACTGAACTTGGACTGGATTTTATTAATCCTGAGGCCCTGACCTGAATCACTGCACTAACAACCAATGAGACATGTGTTATCTATAACTAGAACTGGGTTTTACATGTATTAATCCTGAGGCCATGGCCATAATCATTGCACTGATGACCAATGGGACACAGGTTACCTATAACTAGAACTGGGTATATTAGTTCCAGAGGACCTGACTTGACTCAGTGCACTAACTAGCAATGGAACTTTTGTTACCTATATCTAGGACTGGGCATTATTATACCCAGGGAACCTGACCTGACTCACTGCACTAAATAGCAATGGGACTTTTGTTACCTATATCTAGGACTGGGCATTATTATACCCAGGGAACCTGACCTGACTCACTGCACTAATTTCATGTACAAATCAGACTTTTGTTACTTATACTAATACTGGGTATTATTAATCCCAGAGGACCTGCCTAACTCACTGCACTAACTAGCAATGGGACTTTTGTTACCTATATCTAGGACTGGGCATTATTATACCCAGGGAACCTGACCTGACTCACTGCACTAACTTCATGTACAAATCAGACTTTTGTTACTTATACTAATACTGGGTATTATTAATCCCAGAGGCTCTGTTCTGACATTTGTTAATGAGGACTGGGTTTTATTAATCCCAGAGAACCTGACCTGACTCACTGCACTAATGACCAATGAGTCATTTGTAACCTATAATTAGGACTGGGTATTACTGGTATTGATATTAATTCCCTGACCTGACTCACTACACTAACTACTAATGGAAGACTTGTTACCGATAACCCTCAGGCCCTGTACTGGGATAAATTAGCATAACATACAAGCTTTGTATTTTGATAGATATTTTAACAATTTTTAGCTCTGCTGTCGACTTTGTCGAGCGGAGCTTATCATATGAGTGATTGTTCGTCGTCGTCCGTCGTCGTCCGTCGTCGTCCGTCGTTCGTGTCAATGTTTTACTTTTTCGACTTCTTTTTGAAAACTACAAGCCTGAATGCTTTGATACTTGGTGTATATGTACCTTGGGTAGACCTCTCTTAGGTTTGTTCATTTCATGTTGATATCTTCAATTCTCTAATTTTGGTGAATATTTTTGTCATTTTTGGTAAAGAGTGATATTTTCGACTTCTTGTTAAAAACCGCAAGTGCAATTGCTTTGATATTACATATATAGGTACTACATGTGGACCTCTCTCAGATTTGTTCATTTTGTAATGATATCTTTAATTCACTAATTTTGGTGAATATTTTTATCATTTTTGGTAAATAGTGATATTTTCGACTTCTTGTTAAAAACCGCAAGTCAAATTGCTTTGATACTACATATATAGGTAATACATGTGAACCTCTCTCAGATTTGTTCATTTTGTAATGATATCTTTAATTCTCTAATTTTGGTGAATATTTTTGTAATTTTTGGTAAAAAGTGATATTTTCGACTTCTTGTAAAAAACCAATAGTCTGATTGCTTTGATATTACACATATAGGTACTACATGTGGACCTCTCTCAAATTTGTTCATTTTGTGATGGTATCTTCAATTCTCTAATTTTGGTGAATATTTTTGTAATTTTTGGTAAAAAGTGATATTTTCGACTTGTTAAAAACCAAAAGTTCAATTGCTTTGATATTACTATATAGATACTACATGTAGACCTTTCTTAGATTTGTTCATTTCGTGATGATATCTTCAATTCTCTAATTTTGGTGAATATTTTGGTCATTTTTGGTAGAAAGTGATATTTTCGACTTCTTGTTAAAGTCCGATTGCTTTGATACTATACATATTGTTCATTTTCTAATGATGTCTTCAGTTCTTTAATTGAAATGTGCATTGCTAACAGCGGATCTATCTCAGCCGATAGGCTGCTTGTTTTATTATTGTAGGAAACTTGGAAATACTATACAGAGAAATGAAAGTATATGGTATCGCTTCAGTACCCGTAACAATGATTTATGACTTTTTAGTAATTGTATTACCACTTTTTCAGTTTTCTGATTATTTCGTGACTATATGGTGTATTTTGTTATAATGATAATAACAAAAATAGTATACAAGTAACCTGTAGAATACTATGTGGGTAATATTTTTATATTGATTTTTGTTGCATTTGCAGCAAATAGTTACCAAACAATGAGAAATCTATAGGATTGGATATACCTCTCAGCTGGCTTCACATGCATAGTTCAAGACTGCCTAACCGGTGCTTATACCAGGATTTAGTTGCAGCACTGTGGTCTGTGGTTACAGCTTCATTTTCCGAGTAATCACAAGAAATTGACATTACAATAGAAAATAAAAGACCGGCACTCCCATACAATTAATAGCAAGTGAAATTCCTGGAATTGAAACATAGATTTTGAAGTCACTGGTGTAGGCATTAAATAACTTCAAGTTGGCATAAAGACGAGGTAGTTTATTTAATTAGTGCTGAACTAGAGGTTGAAATTATAATTAAGTTCGTTGTCATATAATTTGTTTTTTTAAATTTCTCCTGAATTCAAATAGAATACACTGGTGAAAGGATGTTTTTGAGGTGTGGTTACATTGTCTATGGAGTGGTAGGGTTGGGTGTCATATAATTTTTTCATTTTCAACTCTCATGAAATCACACAGAATTTCACTTAATTTATTTTCGATGAAAAGTTTTCAAGCATACGGTGTGAATAAAATTTTCACTGTGCTGTGTCAAGTCTCAATAGAGTATGAGGGAAATGGCATTTTCACTGGAATTTATTTTAGCGGAAAAATGTTCACAGTGAAAGGAAGTATTCCACATTATTACATATATACTGCAGTTTATTTTGATTCGTCCCTGAAATCAAAATCGGTACTTCCACACCCCATATGCAAATGAGGTCTGAGAGCGAATAAAGTAGTACGTTCAAGAGTAGCGTTTTTCGAAACATAGCAGAAATAAACAATATTTAGAAGTACGATACTTTACGTTTGGGTACATGAATATATTTGCCGAGTGAAATGAAATTTGAACAACAGTAATGGTACTTCTAAGCAGTAACTTATTTTGACTAAAACTAATTGCATATCACCCATGCAATGATGTTTTTGGTATTTTCACGGTCAATATGCAAATGAACATGGTATTGGCGATTCGCTCCACTTGGATTGCCCTTAAAATCACTTTAATTTTGTGTATCTCTGTGTGTGTGTGTGTGTGTGTGTGTGATTTCTAGTGTTTTCACGTATTAATTCTTCTGTGATTTGTTTGGCTTGGCCGATTTCGCTCAAACTTAGCAGGTAGGTCACACCTTCACCCTAGTTATCAGGAAATGTATCTCCTACAAATTTTGGATACAACACCTCAGACATAGCTCATTTTGCTCAGTTTGAGTGTGGGCACAAAGTTACTATTGGTAAAATCTGAAAACAAATTCTGACCACCGTTTCCATGGAAACAGCCAACAACTGAATTTTTTAATACCTTCACGCCAAATGTATCACACCCTACATTTCTATGATTAAAAAGCATGGACGTAGCTCATTCTAATCCGCTTGAGTGTGGGCAACAATTTACTGAGATTTTTTTTTTGGCTTGGCTAATTTTGTTTATAATTGACAGGCAGGTCGTACCGTCACTAATTGGCAAAACAATCCTGGTCCACAGCTACCATGGCAACAGCCAAAAACTGTTTTTTGAATACTTTCGACCCAAAATTTATTACCTCCCACTAGTTTTGTATTCATGCCTTATATTTTGGCTACGTTGCACACCAGTAAGAGATCACCGACGCCGACATTGTTACACTGTATCAACGTAACCCCGACGCAACTTTGAACTTTGAATGAACTGTAAATGCTGCCTGCAATCTAGAAAATACTATCGGTTGGAAATAATAAATTTAAGGGATTGTTCAGTTACTCTGGCCTGGGGGCTCGGCAGATTCCATTTTGTCAGCTGTAAATCTCAGTTGACCCACCCCTATCAACAACAAAAAGTGGGCGACCCCCTAACATTATATTTTAAAACATGCTGACCCCCCCCCGAAAAACAAAGAAAAATTAACAGTTTTGGCTCTGACATGATTACAAAATGTATGATGTGCATTGAAAATATCGTGGTTTGCCGTAATTTTTAGTGTTTGCATTTAATAGACCAGTCACCTTAGGAGGGGAGGGGAAGCATAAAGCCAAAAAACGACTACAGAAAAGGCTGCAGGAAGTAGGGAAATCTATGCTGCTAAAGATAGTAAATAAAAACAAAGCTGTGGAGTACTCACTTGATAAACGCCCTTATAAGATAGGAAAAGAGGATTTGAATCTAGGCGGTTTGAAAACTAATTTGGATTTAATATATCTTTCATATCTTATAGACCATGAAAGCTTTACACCTAAAGCACAGTCTGTGCTTATGAAAACAAAAGACACTTTGATTTTTGTATAAATTTGTGTTGGATTTTGGTATTTTACAGAGCAAAATATGCATATTTAAAAGTTAAAAAAACAAAAAAAACTATTTATTTATATACATGAATCCATTTAACTTTTTTGATTTGCTGAACAAAAACTGTCACTGCTCTTTGTACTAATTGCTGTGTTTTTCCGTCTCCAGCTACAATTGGATAAATCCAGTAAATAGCTTATACAATGGTGACTTCAGACTTTAAATAAAATAATCTGATATCACATGGACTTGGTATGTGTTCAAAACTTAACTGTATAATTGCATGGGGCTCTGCCGCATTGCATAATCTGTTAGTTATTTGTCAACTTCAACCCCAAAATATTTAGCCTATAACATTTTTTGCATCAACAAATTTATAGGCAATATGGGTAATAGTTATTTTTAAGAACACATTTGTACGATTAACTTTTTAATCTATTGTTCTGAAATAAAATTTAAAAAAATATATGCATAAGCGCGTGTGTGAATTGTGGAAAACAGGGTGACCCCCCCCCCATTCGCAAAATCAAAAACAGGGTAACCCCCCTACTGATCCACCCCAGGCCGAAGTACCTGGCCAATCCCTAACAACAGCATACGTCCTAGCAATAAAATAAAATGACTTCTAAGGACTGAATGTTTTTTTGCGAACTTTGTATACGGTGCCCGGTTTTAGTTATAAACCGACGTTAGCTTCACGTTCATGTCCTACCATGGCAACAGCCGAAAACATATTGCTAGGTTTTTTTTAGCGGAGTGGATCGCCAACCGGCTTGTTTTCATTGGTAAAATCGTTCAGCAACATGTTTGGCATATTAGGTGTACATCACATGGACTACTACGATTGAGAGAACTTTATGTATGTTGAATGAGTTTTATAAACCCCGAAGGGCTCTTGGAAGATCCACCCGCAGTAAAATTAGCGATTGCCATGGAGGCGCAACCATCAACATCAAAATCCCAGGAGGTTTCTGCTGGCGACGTTACCCAGTTCCAAATAAAGATCACCAACGCCAAATAAGCAACATTTTAACCGGTAATCAAGATTAATTCAATCCACGGCTAACAAGCAACATCACAAGTGAAGTTCTGGCGTGAAGCTCAGCGACTACTGCTGACAACGTAAGTCATGCTTGCGTGCCTTCACCATTGTATTCAAACGAATCACGTGGTGTGCCGTTCTCTTTCAAACCCGGGATTCGATCAATAGGGGAGTTTCAGTAAAAAAACACATTGCAAATCATGCAAATTCAACATTTTCAAACCAGTATACTAAAACAGAAATGCTCAGCGATGCAAAAGAAGGATAGATGTTACTTTTCATTATACACATCTCTGTTGATACAATCCCTCACATATTCTATTCCCAGGTATACCTGCGTAAATGGATTAGCCTCTTTTGATGTTGACATTCAGACTAAAATCACGTGACAGGCTGTTAAAATTGGCTGTTGCATACACTTTCGCCGGTCTGGAAAATTTGTTTAGTTAGCTCTCATTCAAGTAACAATGCAGATTTCCCAGTGGGAGTGAAACTATTCGACTCTGCCATTAAAAAATAGGGGTGTTTTGAGCAAAAAACGAATAACCCTGGAGTGCACACAACACACTGAATTTCGGAACAAATCTTGCATTATTTACAGCAGCAGAATACCACAGAAATATCAGACGAAACATGGAAAAACTATATATATGTATTTTGGCCGGAACCCTCTCTATTGCAATTCCAGGAATTACCCCCCATATGTGCAACCATTTTCCACCTTGGTACTACCCAAGCCTGAAAACAAAATCTTAAATATCACGCTGAAGCGTTTGGTAGCAAGGTTCTGCCCAGCTTGATTTGAGTGTCGGTCGCTAATTAATATTCATGAGCTCATTAATATTCATGAGCTAATTAATATTCATTTTCCATTCTACTAGCTACGATTTAACTACTTTAATTATTTTAACTTTTATTTATTTTAATTATTTCGATGTAAAATTAATGTGCTTTAATAAAAGTGAAAAATATATACACTTGATTTTTAGAAATCACGTCTAAAATACGTATTTTGAGACATCGACCGCTGACCTGGCAGCCATTTTTTCAAAGTGTGCCGTGCGTTTGTCACGGCAAAGGTGGCAACAAGAATTTAATTTTTTCTTTTCCGATGGAACGCTGGTAAATCACATTAATAGTGAGAAATTAGTATTCCTTGTATCGCTGACTGAATATAGCTTATGAATTTAATTTTATGAACGAGTCATGAAGCCAAAAACATCAATGACGGTTACGACACTCGAGTGCAAGTGCAGATTAAACGAACGACAGATTGACGCATCATTGCCGGTGAAGTGAGCAAGTTATTGTTCAACTCGGCAAATCCTACACACAACTAAACTTGCAATGGTAATCCTTCCTTCTGTTTATTTATCATTGTCTCCCCTTCCATTATCTTGATGTACGACTTATTCCGATCTGGTTCGTTTGTTAAAACTAACAGAATGTCAATCGGAGGTTAAAACAAAAACCCATTAGGCTGATGCCACACGTGTACGTTGATTTTGAACAGCGGTATCTTCTTTCAAGTTCTGTTGTGTGTTAATTTTTGACTCCCGTGTGCGAAGCACAAAAGGGAGTCTTTGCAGTTACCCTGTCTGTATGTCTGTATGTATATATGTCACTTTTTTTGTTCCACCGTTATCTCAAGAACCACTAATCAAATTTTCGTGAAACTTGGTACATAGATGCTCTGGGATGATGCGCAGAGCTGATTAGGTTTTGGTAAAAATCTATGAATATTAATTACCTAATTTGCATGATAATTAGCTGATTTTTAGCTGTTCCAAGACTGTTCCACTGATATCTGAAGAACCACTCATTGGATTTTGATGAAACTTGGCACATGGATGCTCTGAACTAGTGTGCAGATTTGATTAGTTTTGGGTAAAAATCTATGAATATTAATTACCTAATTTGAATGATAATTAACTGATTTCAAGCTGTTCCATGACTGTTCCACTGATATTTGAAGAACCACTCATTGGATTTTGATGAAACTTGGCACATGGATGCTCTGAACCAATACGCAGATTTGACTAGTTTTGGGTAAAAATCTATGAATATTAATTACCTAATTTGCATGATAATTAACTGATTTTAAGCTGTTCTATGACTGTTTCACTGATTTTTGAAGAACCACTCATTGGATTTCAATGAAACTTGGCACATGGATGCTCTGAACTAATGCGCAGATTTGATTATTTTTGGGTAAAAATCTGTTAATATTATTAATTACCTAATTTACATAATGATTAATCAATTTTCGGCTTTTCCACTGATATCTCAAGTACTAATTATAACATGTCAATAAAACTTGGGACATAGATGTCATATGACACTGCACAGACCTGATAGTTTTTAGGGTAATATCAGTACATATTAATTACCTAATTTGCATAATTAATTAATTTTCAGCTTTTGATATTTCAAGTAGTAATGATCATGTTTCAATGAAACTTGGTACATAGTTACTTGAGGACTGTGCAGAGACCTAATTAGTTTTTGGGTAAATATTTGTGCATATTAATCACCTTATTAGCATAATTAGTTAATTTTCAGCTTTTCACCTGATATCTCAAGTACTAATCATCACATTTCATTGAGACTTGTTACATAGATATTCTAGGACTGCAGAGACCTGATTAATTTTGGGATAAATAATTGTGCCTATTAATTACCTAATTTGCATAATTAGTTAATTTTTAGCTCCGCTGTCGACTTTGTCGAGCAGAGCTTATCATATGAGTGATTGTCCGTCGTCCGTGTCAATGTTTTACTTTTTCGACTTCTTCTTGAAAACTACAAGCCTGAATGCTTTGATACTTGGTGTATATGTACCTTGGGTAGACCTCTCTTAGATTTGTTCATTTCATGTTGATATCTTCAATTCTCTAATTTTGGTGAATATTTTTGTCATTTTTGGTAAAAAGTGATATTTTCGACTTCTTGTTAAAAACCGCAAGTGCAATTGCTTTGATATTACATATATAGGTACTACATGTGGACCTCTCTCAGATTTGTTCATTTTGTAATGATATCTTTAATTCTCTAATTTTGGTGAATATTTTTGTCATTTTTGGTAAAAAGTGATATTTTCGACTTCTTGTTAAAAACCGCAAGTGCAATTGCTTTGATATTATATATATAGGTACTACATGTGGACCTCTCTCAGAATTGTTCATTTTGTAATGATATCTTTAATTCTCTAATTTTGGTGAATATTTTTATCATTTTTGTTAAAAAGTGATATTTTCGACTTCTTGTTAAAAACCACAAGTCCGATTGCTTTGATATTACATATATAGGTACTACATGTGGACCTCTCTCAGATTTGTTCATTTTGTGATGATGTCTTCAATTCTCTAATTTTCGTGAATATTTTTGTAATTTTTGGTAAAAAGTGATATTTTCGACTTCTTGTTAAAAACCAATAGTTCAATTGCTTTGATATTACATATTTAGATACTACATGTAGACCTTTCTCAGATTTGTTCATTTCGTGATGATATCTTGGATTCTATAATTTTGGTGAATATTTTTGTCATATTTGGTAAAAAGTGATATTTTCGACTTCTTGTTAAAAACCAAAAGTTCAATTGCTTTGATATTACATATATAGATACTACATGTAGACCTTTCTCAGATTTGTTCATTTCGTGATGATATCTTCAATTCTCTAATTTTGGTGAATATTTTGATCATTTTTGGTAGAAAGTGATATTTTCGACTTCTTGTTAAAAACTGTAAGTCCGATTGCTTTGATACTATACATATTGTTCATTTTCTGATGATGTCTTCAGTTCTTTAATTGAAATGTGCATTTCTAACAGCGGAGCTATCTCAGCCGGTAGGCTGCTTGTTTGCTGTTCTATGGCTGTTGCACTGATGTCTAAAAGCCATTCATTGGATTTCAATGAAACTTTTAAAGAGTACCCATCACATTTCAATGAACCTAGGACTATACACCATATTAGTTTTTGGTAAATATTTATGCTTCTTAATCACCTAATTAATATAATTAATTAATACTGATATCTCAAGTATTGATCATCACATTTGAATAAAACTTGGTACATAAGTGCTCTAGGACAATAGACAGCCTGATTATTTTTGGGTTAAAATCTGTTCATATTAATTCTCTAATTAGCATAATAATTAATATTATTTTGGTTCTAATCACATTTCAATGAAACTTGTTACATTGTGCAGACCTTATTAGTTTTACACTTAAATCTGTTAATATTAGTTACCTAATTTGCATAATTAGTTTTCTGCGTTTCCATCAACATCTCACGTTCAAGTAATTTTGAATTAATTTTGAATGTGTCTACAATACTCTCAGCACACGGGAGTTCTTTCTAAGATTTCTTTGATTTGCATTGTGTTTTGTCTTAAAACCAACAAGGATAATAGAATGATGGTCCAGTGGCCAACATCCTGTGTGTATCATAAACAAATAGAATAGTGCTGGTCGCCAACTTTTTGTCCTAGTCGGAAATTCTGAGTGCTGGTCGCTAGCGACCGGCGGTGACCAGCGTGGGCAGATCCCTGAAAGGTACCTTACAGTATAACAAGAGTTATAGTGTGATTATACATTTATACTTCATCTAGAAATAACGTTTCTCTTCTGTACCCTTGTCAGTGTTGGTCACTTTGTAGTAAAGCATGTGATCATGCCAGCATTATGGATATTGTCAACAATTATAATATTTGAACTCTCAATATTTTCCAAATGAGTGAGATGATAAGTAAGATGGTGCATTGTTTATTTTCAAGCATGCTATATATTAAATTGCTCAGTACTATGGAAAATTCTATAATATTTGAAATTGCAGTGTTAGATTCTTTAATTGGGCAAGTAATATAGTTTGTACTCCTACGAGACAAAAATATATTATTTCTGCTTCTTGCGATACCACATTGTGTTGTGTTTATATTCTACAAAATGTTTGCTTTAAAAATTTAAACTTGATTGAAGCATAAAGCTTGGATCTTTATGATTTATGTCTAATAATTAAATAACTGTTCGTGTGTAGCATAAAACAGGCTTTAATTATTTTAGCTATAAACTTACTTTAATTTTATTTTTTATTACTTTTGTTATTAATAATTTGTTATTTTATTATCTTACTTTGATTTTGATTTTGTGATTTTTTTTCAATTCCGCCCTACATACATCTGACCCAATGCCTATGTAACGAGATTTCAACGAGACCCACTATCGACGATTTTAGTCAACGAATCACAGACCTCCTTCTATAGCGCACATGATGACGTCACCGGGCAGAGTCAGGTGGCAAACATACTCAAATAAAATGGCGGATTATACCGACGTTAGCGACCAAGAAAAACACGGCTTTTCGGTAGGTTTATCATTGTCAAATGCAACGAAAGTCATTTTTTATGTTTATATTGTGGCTAGAATGGTTCGAGTTTAGATCGTTATTTTGCGTAGTTATTCTGGGAGTGACGATTTTGTTTCCACCGGTTCGACCTAACATCGGTGTCTTTTTCCAGTCGCTGAGGAAGGCGCGACATTGCACTTTTTAACGTTATCCGATATTATCGTCTAAAAATGTCAAAGTTAGACAGGTCTGTCTGGGCAACTATTGGGACAGTTCGTTTTTTCTCCGATATTATCGATAATATCGTCTAACAATGTCTAAAATGTCTAAGTTAGACAGGTCTGTCTGGGCAACTATTGGGAGAGTTCGTTTTTTCTCCGATATTATCGATAATATCGTCTAAAATGTCTAATGTCTAATAATGTCTAAGTTAGACAGGTCTGTCTGGGCAACTATTGGGACAGTTCGTCTTTCTCCGATATTGTCGATAATATCGATAAAATCGTCTAACAATGTCTTAAAATGTCTAAGTTAGACAGGTCTGTCTGGGCAACTATTGGGACAGTTCGTTTTTCTCCGATATTATCGATAATATCGTCTAACAATGTCTAAAGATGTCTAAGTGAGAAAGGTTTGTGTGGGCAACTATTGGGACATTTCGTTGTTCTTCGATATTATCGATAATATCGTCTAACAATGTCTAATAATCTCTAAGTTAGACAGGTCTGTCTGGGCAACTATTGGGACAGTTCGTTTTTCTCCGATATTATCGATAATATCTTCTAACAATGTCTAAAGATGTCTAAGTGAGAAAGGTTTGTGTGGGCAACTATTGGGACATTTCGTTGTTCTTCGATATTATCGATAATATCGTCTAACAATGTCTAAAATGTCTAAGTTAGACAGGTCTGTCTGGGCAACTATTGGGAGAGTTCGTTTTTTCTCCGATATTATCGATAATATCGTCTAAAATGTCTAATGTCTAATAATGTCTAAGTTAGACAGGTCTGTCTGGGCAACTATTGGGACAGTTCGTCTTTCTCCGATATTGTCGATAATATCGATAAAATCGTCTAACAATGTCTTAAAATGTCTAAGTTAGACAGGTCTGTCTGGGCAACTATTGGGACAGTTCGTTTTTCTCCGATATTATCGATAATATCGTCTAACAATGTCTAAAGATGTCTAAGTGAGAAAGGTTTGTGTGGGCAACTATTGGGACATTTCGTTGTTCTTCGATATTATCGATAATATCGTCTAACAATGTCTAATAATCTCTAAGTTAGACAGGTCTGTCTGGGCAACTATTGGGACAGTTCGTTTTTCTCCGATATTATCGATAATATCTTCTAACAATGTCTAAAGATGTCTAAGTGAGAAAGGTTTGTGTGGGCAACTATTGGGACATTTCGTTGTTCTTCGATATTATCGATAATATCGTCTAACAATGTCTAATAATGTCTAAGTTAGACAGGTCTGTCTGGGCAACTATTGGGACAGTTCGTTTTTCTCCGATATTATCGATAATATCGTCTAAAAATGTCTAATAATCTCTAAGTTAGACAGGTCTGTCTGGGCTACTGTTGGGACAGTTCGTTTTTCTCCGATATTATCAATAATATCGTCTAACAATGTCTAATAATCTCTAAGTTAGACAGGTCTGTCTGGGCAACTATTGGGACAGTTCGTTTTTCTCCGATATTATCAATAATATTGTCTAAAAATGTCTAAGTTAAGCATCTCTGCCAGAATTCCATTAGATTTTCTTAGACGATAATTATCCGATTATATGACATTGTCGCGCCTTCATGCAGTCGCTTGCCCTGAAGACAGGTGATGTTTTGTTGACGATCAGGCCAAAATCTTCTACGGTATTGAAGCCGTAGCTGTAAATATTCATCAAAATGTATCAACATTTTGTACATATACAATAACCCTTTATTAAAGTAATTGAGCTGATTTGGACTGGAATAAAATATTTTTTATTTGGGACACATCGCAATATTGATCAGGAAATATTTTTTTGCTCCAATTTTCTGCATCGATGCCGTGGACCGGTGACCGTTATACAATTTAAAATCAGTTTGCATTGTTTACTTTAGCTGTTCACAGTGTTCTAATCATTACGATTTACTTATTTTTTGCTTCCATTCTAGATAATTATGCTCAGTGTTTGATGTAAAGTTGAAGCGATGACTGAATAAACGAACCTTGGCTGGCAAAGATGTGTCATGAATTTGTTTTTGCGTATATGTTGACCGACTTAATTAGCTGATTATTAGCTGAATTGCTGTGTTATGTCTGTCATCGTTTAGGTCTATTTGAAATTTTGGACGGAACTTGGCTCAGTGATTTGGAACTAATTACGAGATATCCGTCGCGATTCTGACAGTTGGTATCCATAGTTATTAATGTAGTGAACGATTAATCAAAATATATGACGTATTCAGTACTTAGTGTGATTGGCTTTATGATTGAAGGTTACGCCCTAGAGTCTTTTTACTGCTTTGTAATTGGTTAGAGTTTTGAAAATAAATAAAGAGAGTTTGAGTTGGTCTTGGGGAGCACAGCACGATAGACTCAGTAGAGAGAGAGTGCAGTCCTGGGCAGTGGAGAGTCGAGTCCAGGGGCGAGCCTTGAGGCAGTCCAGTCTTGTGAGAGTCTTGGGGACTTTTCCCCAGGGCGCTGTGTCTTATAGAGTGCTCCAAAAGATCGACTAAGACGAGAGTTGAAACGTATTTCGTTGTGTGTGCCTTATTTGACTGTAAAGTTAAAGTGACTTTCCCGATCCCGTACCTCAAGGGGACGAGATAGAGAGACGAGACGAGGCGAGTTTCCCCCCTGACACGTGTGGAGAACCCAGAGAGAAGATGATTTTCCCCCTGAAAGATGTATCAGGAAGTGTACGCATTTGTTGGAAGTGAAAAAAATATTCAATGTAATGACAAAAATTGTAAAATGCTGTGGAATTTCTTTTGTAAATAAAAATATACTAGCAATTTTCTATTAATGGTTTATTCAAGTGGGCAAAATATAATGTACAGAAAGATTGCCCGTAGAGTATCGCTACACTGAAAAAATAAGCAGCCGACAGCCTGTATAAAAGGGGGGCTGTGATTGGCTGTTACTTACGCAAGATTTGAACGGGACTTACATAGGCGTCGGATCAGATGTAGAGCGGAATTTAAAAAAAATCAAAGTAAAATAATAAGGCATTAATAACAAAAGTAATAAAAAAATAAAATTAAAATAAATTTATAGCCAAAATAATTAAAGCCTGTACACTACATCAGATTTTAATCAGATTGACGCAGTAGTAGGGGAGGGAGGATACGTTCACAGATACTAGTAATATACATTAAACAGATATTTTGTATGCGTTCATAAGAGATAAAATAGCAAACATGAAAAATATAAAATGAAGCACAGCATCATGGGCATACTGTAGTTACCTCCATGAACTGATTAACTGGGTATTTGATATGTATAATATACGGCCAAAACTAGAAAACTAAATATTTTTCAGCAGTCACATATTTTTGCCGCCATTTCGAATTTCCTTTAAAACTAGCCAAAATTGTTGGCAATAGTAAATACATGTTATTCGGAACAATTCATATGAGAAATTTGGTTTGTGTCATCTATATAACACGTGAATTATAATCTAACAATCTCATTTTGGTCACAGATAACAGTTTGCCACTTGACCTTCAATAAACACTATTCACATAGACATTATCAGGTCATCCAATAAGTGGTCAACCATTTAAAATCACGATTTTGCTGAAAGATTTGTCCACCAATAGAAAAAAATGCCTGCAAGGTGTTACAGGTCGCTGACATCACTTGAAGTTTTAATTCCATTTCCAATCGTCGTGTAACTTATTGTTTCATTGTTTTTTGTCTCGTATTGCTGAACTATGAACGTCCTAATCTAAACTTACCCGATTTGGGATACGTTACAACAAAACAATCGTCAGATCGAACTTGGAGAATCTCAGGATTCTCGACAACATCTCGACGTATACTGTCTGAATATAACCGATCCATATGACGCCATTCCCCTGGAAGAGTATAGCAGTCGTTTTCGCCAAGGTCGAATATTGTAGCCATGTCGGTTGAAAAGGCGTAATGATGTCAATGTCATGTGCAGGGGGGTGTTGCATAACACGATTGGTTGAAATAATCGTCTTATTTGCATAAATTAATATTCATGAGCAATGAAAAACTCGTCTTTTCAATGGTCATGTGATTGATGATTAAATCACAGAGAGCCAATGAACTATAGCCAACTACACGCAGTCTCTATGAGCGGGGGTGGTATCGGCTGCATCTAGTGTAAAAAATATTTCTCACACTAGGCTCCCTGTAATTAAATCTGAGCCGATTGCAACACAATAGTGAACTCAAAAATTAGTGTTTTTCAAGTTCAAGCATGTAGTCTGAACCATGAGCTGAACCTGAACTGAACTGAAGAAGTGGGGTAAGGGGGGATAGCTGGTACAGGTTACACGGAATAAAAAAAGGCATTTTACGTTTTTACAGGAAATAAAATGAAAGTTTCATTTACAGTAAAAAAAAGGTTTTTACACTTTACAGATAAAGCAAATTCCATTTTACATTTTTATAATATATTTGATAATTTGTGTTTCAGAATCAAAATTGGAAATTGTGTAAGAATTACCACATTTAATGTGGAAAATGCTTTACAAAGAATGCTTACAAAGAATAAGATCTTTATACAAATTACGGACGAATATAATAGCTGATTACATTTTACATCTTGCCTATGTCTACGAATTCACGATTTTTATTTTTTTATTACATTATTACGATAATAGGGGTATTGGCGGCTAAATCGTTCTACTTTCACACCGTTTGTTTTACAGAAAGTAAAAAATTTAGTCTCTCACTTTGAAAACAGCCAGAATCTACAACATGCGTACACTTTCGTCCGGTTCGAAAATCGAACACCTACCTGGCAATGTTTTTGTGAGCGTCTTTGAAAGTAGCTCCACAATGACGCATCTATCAATCAACGACAAGCATAAGATTGCGTGGTGATTCGTAGAAATAGAATTCTGCCTTGGAGATTGGTGGCAGTAGTGACCCGTACCCGTGGCAACGAAAGGGTTTCCCGAGGAAGTAGATTAACCGAACGTAATCCGGGGAAGTAGTATCACGTGATTGCATGTATAAAATTTATTTTAAAATCACGCCCAGTTGCATTTTATGTTTTTTTAATGGGAAAATTACCTAAACACCATTTTACCTATCGATTTCGTCGTTCGCTATCTTATTCCCAAACTTCCCCAGGTCTGTAAGTAGGATGGTGAAAACTGCCCCGAGTCGCCCGATAGGCGTGGTCATTTGTGTAACTCGATGTTTTCGTAACTTGATGTTCGTAAAATGTAAAATGTAAAATGAAACCTTGAACAACTCAACCCGCACGCAAACTTTAGAGATTTTCAGGTTGGTCGAGTGTCCACTAGGGACACGTTGATTACTAAATCTTGGGTAATCTACCACAGTTATCTGAAACAATCAGAAAACGAAGACTCAGACTAGCGGGACACTGCTTCAGAAACAACGAACCAGCGTCATTGGTACTACTCAGGCTGTGGAAACCAACCCATGGACAGATAAGACCTGGCAGGCCTTTTGATGAATACGTATCCGGGCTTCAAAAGGATACTGGCCTAAGTATTGAAGAACTAAATGTTCTGATGAGGGACAGGGAATTGTGGAGGAAGCTGACCATGAAACCGGGTGCGTCGATCGTCCGACTGATGATGATGATGGCATCACTGGTGGACACTATAAAATTCTGACCGCTGTGGCTCGGAAAATAAACAGTTTGAAACCTAACTGTCAGCTTTGATCACTCATTATTAAGCATGTACTACTTCTATTCTAGATCCCATGAATGTGCAATATATGACGGTTTTTCTATGACAGAGAAAATGGAATCACCGCGGCTAGTGATGTCGCATTTACCGGTCAGCGCGTTAACAAAGGACTTATTCACAAAAGGATGTAAGGTGTGTATTAGGAAAGAGAAATAAGTCCGCAACTCCGACAACAATTCGTTATTAGCAAAACAGTAATGTTAAAATTGCAATATTGTCCAGCGGATTATTCTCGCGATGAGAGAATAGTTGTCATGCGGCGCATGTTCGAATTTCGTATAAACATAGAATGTATTTTACACGTGACCCATTCCTAACGCGGTGCGACGACCACCGCCGTTTAAAGCGGGGGAGTCGTCATCTGCGCAAACTGAAGACGGTCATAGCGTGTCGTTGTTTACAAACAAGCGTCTACCCATGAGCCTTTGCATTTTTAGCGTGTGTTGTTATCATCGCTTGGGACTCAATTATCGCGCGTACTCAGGTGACGACCCCTCCGCTTTAATCTCTTTGTTACATGTTCAATAAAGCCGGGGTATTTGAAACCGAAATTGTCATCTAAGCGTTAGACCGTCGCTGATTGGCTGCTGAGCTGGAATGCCAATTTTTAGTTTTAAATACCCCCAGGAAAGTGTTCTAGGTTCTTCGCGTAATTAGGTGTTCGTATGCAAGGGATTTTTCCACACAAAAACGACGAATTAGGCCGAATTTTGTTATCGGTTGGCTTAATATTACCCCAACGGACCGTATTTTTGTGAAAGATTGGTATTTTTGTCCTGATTTGTAGGAATCTGAAAAACGCGTTTCACAACTTGTCTCTTATTTAGTTTTATGCGTCATTCAAGATGGCGGCCCCCATATAGTAAATATCATATTTATTTTATTATCACGTGTGCGCCAGCTGACTGGATTAAACGTAGTATGGTATTACAGCGTTACTTCCAAATCCGTATTTAGCTTGGATTCGATCGATTCACGTGAAATTTGAAAACGAGGCTCAATTCAAACAGTACCCAATTATCATGATTTAACTCTGGAAATGGTAAACTACATTGCACAACTTATTCAATTATTATTATTATTGTAAAATACAATAACTGGAATTGTGACAACTAATTTGTTAATATAATGTGCAGTGAAAAACACTACAAAATTTCACATTTCTCGTTTTTTTTATATACGTGTATAAACATATAGAATAACACAAATATTTTTCTTACAATTTTTTGTTGGTAGAAAATCCAAGATTAGAAAGCTTGTCTTCATCATACTTTGCAAGTACCTCTATAATACACATTCACAGGTTTCTCTGCTTTAAAACTTTCAACATGTTTGTTGTTAGAAAATGTTCAGCAAATCCAGGATTACATTACTTAAAAACTGCACACTTAAAGGAGGTATACAACTTTTACTCGAGTTTGTCAAAATAAACAGTTTTTATTATTTTGAACAGTACATAAAATGTAATAATAATTTTAAAATTCATGATTATAAGGCATGCTGTATCTTCATACTCTTTGTGAATATTTTCTGTAACATAAATTCTTAGTCTCAGTTGTCCTAAGTGTTTTTGGTTTCTTAGTGACAGCTCTGTATTGTAGATGTATAGTGCAAACTGAGTTTCTATTTCATTTATTTAGGATCAAATACATTAGGTAAAACTTGTGAATCTGATGTCAATAATTCATGAATTTGAATCTAACCGACTCAATTTATTCTGAGCATGCTTCATTGTTCTGTCACTCAGGAATAGGTAATTTTGGATGAAAATCTTGAAAAAGATCCACTTAGGATATTCAGATCTGGAAAAAAATTACGTGCATATTCAACAGACTTGTTCATCAACCTGCCAAGTTTCATTGATGTCTGCTGCAGAATTTCTGAAAAATTGTTGGAGACGTAAAGGGAGGTGGACAGAAGGAAACATGACTAAAAGGGACTAAAAAATAAAGAATGGTTGCTGTATATGCACGCTAGATATCACTTGCAATTCACCATGGCGACAACCCCTATGAAATAGTTATCCCAAACCACGCGCCCATCAATCGAGCAAGTTTCGCCGACAAGTCTAGATTGGGCAAAGACCACAGTGTTTTGCAAAGTTGCAAGTCATTTTGCTAACTGACTGACCGCATAATTCTCGGAACGGCTGTAAACTAAATAGATTTTGTGTGAATGGATTTTAGGGAGTGTCGAAATACAAAGGGAGTATATATTTTAGTAAAGCATTGTAAAATAAAAGAGACGATGTGTCTACAGTTTCACCAGTCGAACTTTAAACCAGAACCATCCATTCTTTCATTGTAAATCTTCTCAAAAGCCTCATTTTCGGCTACAGTGAAATAGTTTTTCCAGTCACCAATAACTCCTGCGAAAAGAAACAGAAGACAAGAAACACAGTCGTACATTCACTACGAACTGAGAGGGCGCATTTTCAGATGCAAATTCGACAATTTAAGAGGCGGTGGTCGTCTTCGAATTTCATGTAAACAAACAGTGGATTTCTCACGTGTTGTGTACGTCGCTATGAGTCCCATGTCACGTTCTGTTCGACGACCACCGCCAACTACAGAGACAAATCATCTGAAGAACTGGTACACGTTATATTCACGAATTAGATATGATGCTTCCATGAAATCACAAACCTTTTCGCAAGTATTCTCCCTCATTATTTTCATTTGTCATGTATTTCTTCATTTTCTTAAAAGAACAATATTCCGTTATTTTGTCGATGACTTCATCACTCAGGTTGCGGTTAAGGTAGTTTGCAATTTTCACAGTCGCCAATCTTGGATCCTGTATAGTAGGACACATATCTTATGCATTACATATAATAACATAATGCAGATACAAAATACAAAGTTTTACTCCAATGTCGTACTCCGCAGACCACGTGCGTTGTAATTTTACAATCTACCCCGGCTAAAGACTGTTAGGGAGTTAGCCTTATGTAAGATATGGCGCCCTCAGCGTCCATACTGATAACCCGCTTGTTTATACACTTAATGTATGCAGCCTCTTTCTGACCTCAGTGTGGAATAGAAACATGGCGTCTTAGATATGCTGTCAGTGTTCAGTCACTCGTCTTGTCATTAATTATCTTCAATGAACAGAACCCAAAGTTGAATTGTAAATATCGTTATTATTTTTGTATCTTAGTTACTCGGGACAACAAACACTAAATATTGCCTACTATGCATTATAGCGATTGAGGGCGCTTGTATGACACGTGATATAATTCGAGTTACATTTGTGGTGCAACTACGATTATAGAGTATTAGAAGAAAATATGTCTACAATGTTTTTTTTTCATACATAAAATACTGCTGAATATTTTTATAGATAGTATTCAATGCTTCCAAGCAAATATTTGCTTCCAATGACGATTTAAAGCCTTAAATCCACAAAACTTATTTTCCAACTCGGTACAAATTATGTTGATTGTTTGTTATTCAAAATCACTAAAGACACTAGACGATTCTCCGTCCACTGTGAGATCTCGCGTAATGTGTGAAAGGCAAGAATCGAATGTCTGTCGCATAATTCGAATCTTTTGCCACCACAGCGACGCTATGACCTTTCACGGTTTGTCCTGTTTTACGTACGATTTCACTCATAACTCCGATGTAATTATCATATTATTACTAATAATAGTCACGTACTAGTACGTGCTTGGTTACCAGGGAGATGAGAAAATCACATTTTGTTCAATATGGTGTCTCAGTACAAAAAGTGACGATTTTATTAATATACAAAATGGCTCTCCTATATTTTCTCAAATGATAATAAATGTACACCAATCATCCTGGCATTATATAGTGGTGTAAGTATTGCTTAATCACGATTCGTGTGCACAATTAATGTATTAGTAATATGTAATGTTAAATGTGGTTATTTTGGTATAGTGAATATTTTTTAATTAGAGAAACATAAATAAAAATGATAAAAGTGTCGAATTACTGTTCTATTCATAGTTTTACTCTTCCATTTACCGATTTCCCCTGTTGTATTAAATCTTGGTATAAACTTCAGTTCCACCTTAAAGTGCCTGTGCAATGCCCACCCACACGCTTCCCATTTTAGATCTGTGCCCCACTGAAGTGGGCAATTATTGATTTTTTTGCTGAAAATGATTACTCGTATCCAAGTAAATTTGAGATATTTCCCGTGCTGTAGCCACGCCCACCTATCCTGAAACGGTCGACTGTTTCCGGATTTCCGACTCTCGCCGAAAGTGCGCCACCAAATGCAAAAATATGAGAGGAAGCTATACCCCGTACTTTTATATCACTGTGTCATTCAACGTACAACTGCTTTTAAACGATATACATTTTTTAATCGGCGTTTCTTTTGTCCATTTTATTTTAATTTTGAGAGAGCGAATTTTTAGAAGTTGTTTTCACAACAAACTTTTATGATGGTTAAACGTTGTGTTGTGGGCGGTTGCAGTAATGTGTATAGTCATAGTGTAAGTATTTCCACGTTTCCAATCGATCCGAAGGTGCGAAATCGGTGGACGAAAGCCGTGAAAATAACGAGAAAAGGTTGGGGTGGACTCGTAACAGCGTCATATGCAGTGTCCACTTCACCTCAGATTCTTTTTTTTTTTTTTTTGAAAAACTGTCCTTGTTCATGACAAAACAACTAGGTTTTAACGAGAAACGCCGACAATACAAAACGTTTTTCGAAAAAATAGATTCCGGACCAGCCCATGATCACTGAGACTGATTTCAGAAGGACGATAGACGTCGAGTATGTGTTTCAAATGATTTGATTTTTTTGCGATCCTGATTATCGCTTTATAGAGACCATCCGTGTTATGTAAAAAGGTAGCAGTAATTTTGATAATGACACGAAAACGAAGCGTCGGACAAACAGGAAATTATGCAGCCCTCAGGCTGTTTTCATTTTCGCAGGCTAAAAGTGTCTGAATTGTTCGGTTATTGGTGTTGCATGTCGAATTCACACCTTTGTTGCCTTTACTTGCAGCTTGATCGGCGTAATAATTTACGGAATAAGAATCCGGGCTTGAGCTGTCAATGTATTTTTTTAATATGATGTCATAATCATGAAAATCACGCTAAATCCACTCTGAATTTGTCTGTATGTGAGTCGCTCTCAATAATGTTTGTTATCCAATTAAACGCCGCCATTCACGCACTTGTCCCCCTCATGACCCGACGCGTTCACCCATTACAACGCGGCAGTCATTTATTCAGTAACTGTGTTTTGTCGTTTTTTAAAAATTATTTCTCTATTTTATAAATCAATAGTGTCTAGTAACCTGCTAAATAACAAGACGATTCAGCCGTCAAATTCGATTTTGTCCAATGCCGGAGACCAGCGACAGTGTACAAACGTGCTCCAGTGACGGTGACGACCACGGTGACTAGCGACACCAGACCGGACATATTTCGCATCTGACTCAACCCCATGCAACAAACTTGATACTATGTGTTCATTATGGTCCATTCTTCCTCGACGAACAAGTACATAAGTGGCAATTTAGTCAAAGACGAGAAAACAGCACAAGAAATTTGCTTTATTTACACGTATCGGCAATGCAAGCTGCCCAGCGACTTCCCCTTCTGACGTCACAAGGGGAATTTCTGTATGCAAATGAGAAGCTAATGAGGAGCCTCATTTTAAAATACACAAAAATAAAGTTTCCGTAGACTGAGTTAAAAACACATATGTTTTCACTTAAAAAATTATTTATGCTTAGAAACATAAAAATTAATAATATTTATGTATCAATGGATAATTTTAGGCGTGAAACTAGCAGCCATTTCACAGGCACTTTAATTTGGTTTATGTACGAGATTAAAAAAAAAGTGTGCACTAATATCATTAATCGGATTCACGGGAGCAAAAACCATAGCATGTTTAACGTACTGCTCAATTAAAGTGCCTGTGAAATGGCTGCTAGTTTCACGCCTAAAATTATCCATTGATACATAAATATTTTATGTTAATATTCTGGGCACAGATCTAGAAGCAGTACCTACACACGAATTGGTGACGTCATAAAATACATGACCTTCAATCGGGGTCGTTTCCTCGGTATATACGAATTGGTATATACAAATTACAATAAAGATACTTAAGACATTACACATAAGGTAAAACAAATCACGTGACAATATAATGATAATAACGGTAATAAATCCTAGCTTAACAGTTGAACAGAACGCTCATATAGTCAGTCGGGTGACGCCGAGGGTCACGAACTGTGTTGCAAAATGGCCGTGTGGTTGAAACTGGGTCATGGCGTGACGGGTGAGGAAGACATCATTAAACACTCAAAATCACAATGAAACGGGGAAGTGGTTGCATATTACGGCGTAGCCAACCTGGGAAATAAAAAAACGCCCAATACAAACGACATGGGTTCGAATCACACTAGATACACACTCACCAGAACCGAAGCAATCAGAAACCAGCAATCGTTTTGGCTTTTCCGTTCAACTCATCGGAACACTGGAGTAGTTAGAAAAATGAACACCACTTAACGACCAACGTCGTGGCGTGGTACACAAGCGTGCCATCAAAATAAAACAAAATTAGCTTGAAAAGACAGTGGGTTCGAGTCCCGCTCAGAGCTATCGTAAAAACGTAAATCAAATAAACTGAAATCTCTCAAACCGTAAACAAGTAAACAAAGAACGTCGCAAAAAAATAATAAACCTCACAAAACTCCACCATACAAAACTGAATGAATAAATAATAAAATAACTAACGTCTTAAACTGGACGACGCGCAATTTGTTCAACAGTTTCCAGATTGTGACAAGAGATAAACAAGACCCAAGTCAAGGTAAGTTTTGTTAAAGTGTCGATGGCGTCCCCTATATTACGAAAACAATTCAGGCAACAGACGAATATTTTCTGTGGTGTTGTTGAATTTGAATCCAGTATGTTTAGTTAGATTTTTGAATGCTAGTGAAGACAGTGCTCCTATGAATAGGACATAAATCCTAACTCCTGTGTGAAGATTGCTAATCCCCCTTTCTAACTCTTCCCCCAAAAATAATATATCGCCCCTTTTAAAATGTATTGACCCACAAATTAATGAATATTCATGAGCACAGAAACTGCTACGTCATGAATAAATTGCATAAAGTGTAGGTACTCCTTCTGGAGCTCTGCCATATTCTGGCTCGAATGGTTCGGGTTTAGATCGTTATTTTGCGTAGTTATTCTGGGAGTGACGATTTTGGTTCCACCGAACACCGGTGTCTTTTTCCAGTCGCTTGCCCTGGAGACGGGTGATGTTTTGTTGACGATCGGACCAAAATCGTCTACGGTATTGATGCCATAGCTGTAAATATTCATCAAAATGTATCAAAATTTTGTACATTATACGATAACTCTTTATTAATGTAATTGAGCTGATTTGGGCTGGAATAAAATATTTTTTATTTGGAACACATTGCAATTGATCAGGAAATATTTTTTTGCTCCAATTTTCTGCGTCGATGCCGTGGGCCGGTGACCGTTATACAATGTAAAATCAGTTTGCATTGTTTACTATAGCTGTTTACAGTGTTCTAATCATTACGATTTACTTATTTTTTTGCTTCCATTCTAGATAATTATGCTCAGTGTTGATGTAAAAATTGAAGCGATGACTGAATGAACGAACCTTGGCTGGCGACTAAGATGTATCTAGAAGTGTACACATTTGTTGGAAGTGAAAAAGGCATTAATAACAAAAGTAATAAAAAATAAAATTAAAATAAGTTTATATCCAAAATAATTAAAGCCTGTACGCTACATCAGATTTTAATCAGATTTCGTCTCCAGCTATAATTGGCTAAATCCAGTAAATATCTTATACAATGGACTTGGGATGTGTTTAAAACTTAACTGTATAATTGCATGGGGCTTTGCCGCATTGCATAATTTATTAGTTATTTGGCAACTTCAACCCTAAAATATTTAGCCTATAACATTTTTTGCATTAACAAATTTGTAGGCAATATGGGTAATAGTTATTATTAAGAACACATTTGTACGATTAACTTTTTATCTTTTGTTCTGAAATAAAATTTAAAAAAAATATACGTGTGTGAATTGTGGAAAACATGATGACCCCCCTATTCATGATATCAAAAACAGGATGACCCCCCTATTCGCAAAATCAAAAACAGGTACCCCCTACTGATCCACCCCCCCCCCCTCCAGGCCGAAGTAACTGACCAATCCCTAATTGAAATTCCATAGAGATTGCTATATGAAAATGCTAAACAAAGTTGAAAACATGGCTCTAAAATGGGAAATCAACATGCCTCTAATCAATTACAGGAAAGAAACCCACATGTTGACCAGCTCAAACTGTAGCAAAACTCAGGTAAACAAGACACACCAACTGTATTTGGAGTGCACCAAAATTAGAACATCCAAATACACACAGAATAAACCCATAGGTACACAGCCTCTAAGTAGTAAACAAAAGACCACATGTTAGTCTCACCTTTTACCCAGGTGATCACGCCCTTAAACAGGGAACACCGGGGGGGATATTTGAAAATGTCATTGGGTCTTGCAAGGCATTTTAATTGGGCGGCCTTTGGTTGGTTAGTGGCATGAGACCTCAAAGCCCCTAACGGCGTCTCTTACACACCCGTTTACGTCACAGACGCATTTTGTCACCAGAGTGCGTGCGTGGATTCATAGTTTACATCACACGGATTTAAAATGTCAACACCTGGTCTGCAACATCGAATAGAAAAAAACAGCCGGAGCCCGTCCAGAATAACTCGTTCATTGGCGCAAATTACAGTTCTGATCAGAAAGTGAGAATGTAAGCAAGCAATCTGTAGGACTGTATCCTCGGGGGCGGATCTACGTCACAGACGTTCCACGTTGCTAAGACGCGCACCACTGTACCATGCATATCCATGGACTATGTGCGCGCTGCTGTCACGGTGGAACGCCGGTCGAGCCGGTGAAAATTCGAGAAAACAACACAAACTCAACTTTGAAGTAATTCTGAACAATCAAATTTATGTATGTTACACACGTAGGGCTAATCTTGTTACACTGTTCAGGGGAGTCTCAACAACCATCCCAAGGTACCGTTTTCTGCGAGTTTTTGGCTTTTGTTTTCACCGCGAGGGTTGCCAGGCGGTAAAAATGCCCGGATGTCCGCCCCCGAGGATAGACATAAACCATATTACCCGTAGACTAGATGCCGCCCATTGCGACAAGAATTCGACAAATCTACAATTAGTGAATCAGGTCTGTGGATATGTCTACGCATGTGAGATCCCATGGTAATGTACTGAAGTCACGGGGACAGCCAATCAGTGTGGACACAGTATACTGTACCGAGGGCGGGCAAGCTGGTACAGTTTTACGGGAAATAAAAAGGGCTTTTTACAAATTACATGGGAAAAAAGACGTTTTTACAGTTTACAGTGAAAATTGAATTTTGCAGTGAATTGTGTCATCCAGTCGTTTAACAGTTTCGAAAATGTAATTTCCCTGGATTATTCTTTACGGCTTTTTTTTTATTTGGATGTAAAATAACACATTTTTACAGTGTACGAAAAAAACATTTGATTGATTACGTTGTACGTCTAGCCTGTGATTACAGAATTACGGAATTTATTTTTTCAATTTACGTTGTACGAACAAACAAATATTGCAATTACGTTGAACGAAAACAATCCTTGCCCCCCCCCTGTACCGTGCACTGGGAAGGGCACTGTGAATGACTGGATTCAAGGCCCTCTTACCCGACATGGTAGACTAGATTAAAAATATTACCATGAAGAACAAGAAAACTTATATTGGTTACCTTCTTCATATCTTCGTACTTCAAAAATAATATATCATTATCTGCGACATACTTCCACCATTCAAGCATGTAAGTAAACCAATCCCCATAATTCACTTGGAATAAAAAGTGAAACCGACATGACATAATCATCATGGCTACCATGTATTCCATCGGGATCATTTCTTTGATCTTAGACGAAAATGGCCACCGAGTTCTCGCTGAGAGCGAGAATGCCACAAGACTTGTTTTCCCTTAAAATAGCACAGTGGCACTATCTCTCGTCGTCTTATCACTGTTGCCCGGATCTAAATAACGATGGCAGTTGACAGTAGACGCGATGGAACAACATTTGAGGCGTAAAACCAAGTCGCGTGGCTTTCTCGGTCCCAACGAGATCTCAGCGGCCATTTGTTACTGAGTAAATATTGCACACACATGCTGTGTTCAGTGTTAATACGCGACTCGTTAGATGTGTTCCGTATCACTGTATCGGCCTTTGTAATTCTTACCTTTGCCGTTCATAAACTGCTTGAGGAAGTTGTGGAAATCACCGTCATATTCTCCAAATTCGACTGTTGTCTTATAAAAGTGATAATAAGAGACAACCACATCTTTTGGATTCCGGGCGACATAAATTACCTAGATAACGTACAGATATGAGTATAATGTGTGTATGAGTAACTAACACATGGTTAGGGAAACAGAAACTATAACATCGCATTTTGTCTTCGTGTGTTCGAACCCGCGCGTCACAAAGCATACAATATGAAAGCGAAATGCGATATATTTACCACCACGGTGCAATATTACAGACTCAACCAAAGGTAAAAACAGAATGGATTAAAACTATATTATATTTTAATGAAATGTGACTATATGTGAAATGTGGGACAAATCAAGCTCCCATAGTGTCCAATGTATGTACCAAGTTTAAACAAAATTCATTCATATTGAAATGCTTGATTGTTGAAGATTTTGTAACACAAAAATGGCCACCATTTGGCCATCATCATCTATTTAAATAATACATATGGTATCTGTTAATATTATATATTATAATTACAAAAATATTCGCTTAAGTAATGTGGCTACATTGTAATCAACAGAGACTTTTTTTATATTAATTGAGAGAGGATTCCAGTTCAACTAGTCTTCCCCATTTTAATTTAGCTTTATGCTTATTAATTTCGTATTCAATGTTAATTCTAAACATGAGCTCTGATTTAAATAATGAAAAACAATTAAAAAGTTTGAATGTGCTTATACACTTGCTCTGGCAAACATACCAAGATTTATAGATAGAGAACATTGTAATTACAATAATATGATTGACACATGTGTCTGTGTTTGATACACCAGCATCAAGATCATCAAATGTTAAAGAAACCGCATAGTTAGTATTGCTATTAATAAACTCTCCCACCCATGCCCAATAATTACATAGACGTGTACACTCCCAAAACATATGGTATTGCGTTTCTGTGTAATTACAGATACGACATAGTTTTATACAGTCTGTCTTCTGCCATTTAAACAGTTTATCATTGTTTGGTAAAATACAATGCAGGAATTTGTACATAAAGGCTGACAATCTGCGCTCTTGGGTAATTTTGATTGTCCGTTCAACCCATACTTTGGCCCAACAAACATTTGGTAAACTGTTAAATTCGGACGCAGCGTTTCCATACAGAAACCCCCTATACATGTTAGTCCGTGTACTAGCAGCACGTGTTACGTTTCAGATTGCGTACTTTTCTGGAGAGCGTGCATTTAAAAAACAGTGATGACAAATAATTGGGAGCCAGCCCATGAATAGATATAAAAAACATTGAAAGTCTGTCTAATTTGATTGACAATTGTAGCCAATTTAATTCCAGATACAGATTTGTGTTGGTGCACTTGATTCGGCGTCTGAAGTCAATTTCATTGATCGTGTCTGGAGACGTTCAAGCGCCTATTTGCCTCAGTTTTTCATGAAATCAACGCACATCGTTGTCTATCGTCCCTTTGAGATATCCAGTTATGTCCATATATGTGGGAATGGGATTTTTTTTTGAATTACCTATTCTGATTAAATGTTTTCGCTAGATTTGAAAGAGACTTTATATGGGAGTTGATCAGATCTTTACATGTTTGACTTTCGCAGTAAAAAAACACACGATAACATTAGATTCTATTTTTTAATCATATTGAAAATAGACTTGGCATGAATACACTGTTGACGGAATTACTCGGCGCTAAAGTTATTTTTCACGCCATGAAAAACACACGGCAAGTTATATTATTATACAAATGTACTATTATTAGCTATGCTCATTCATGGCCATACTAGATTTCTATTGCTCATTTCTCGTACTTACCTTACAACCTTTGTATAGAGCTGATTTAGGGAAGAGACTGACTGGTAAATGTGACTTTATTAGTCTTGGAGATTTCAATTTTTTCAACATTCCCAGTCCTTCCCATCTGAAGGAATGAAATAATAAAACAACACTTTTACATGGACGTGCATGTTTCTATAATGTATATGTTAATCGCTAGCCAAATGAACGTAATTGTTCTAATAGCTACCGGTCTTAATTTGGGAAAACATAGTGGGGGTCACCTGCATCGTTTATTTATCACGATCCGGGAGACCAACAAACCATTGCACCCCTTGAAACAAATTTTCGTAAAAAAGACAAGTAAAGTTCACCCTCATAACATATACACTAATTTAAAATCACGATAAAATAGACCTACCATTGCCACGTATCACACATATTTTATCAACAGAGCTAAAATACGCCCCGTTTAATTCCTGAAAATGTCGAATAGGTATCTCTTGAGCATCATTGTTAATGTACAAAAACGACCGCCTGCCCATAGATCTTTCGATGTCCTTGGGGAACAGTCGTCCGTCATCGTCGCTGCTCAGCGACATCATTAACAGTTCCTCGTTTCCGTGATAATTAATCTAGTACTAATTTCAATGTTTTATACTTGTGTTATTTTTTCTATTTCTACCCTGGATGGGATTACTGTGTATGATAATCATGATGGAAAGGCAAAATTACTATTGTATTATTGTAAAATTACTTTTACATTATTGACATATTTCTAAATAGAACCTAAACATATATTCTACAACTGTTAAATGCAATTCAAAATATGCCATCAATAAAAAAATGCCCGGGGCATTGGTTCAAGTTAGTGCCATTAATAATCCCTATTTACATTTGGAATGCACCAACATCACGATGCCTTCGTCGCCATTACTAGTGCCACCATCATCGCCGCCATCACCACCATCACTACAAATCACTGCAAACTTCATCACAATTGCCAACACCACTGCCACCACCACCAACACTGCCAGCACCAGCACGGCCGTCATAGCCTCTGTCGCCACCACCGCCGTCACTACCAGCACCATCACCGCCGCTATAACCACTGCCACTACTACCGCCATCACCACCTAACACTACTAGCACCGCCTCCATCGTGACGGTCATAACTAGTGGCACCACCACTGCCACCACCACCACCGCTGCCACTACCAGCACCACCCGCCGCCGTAACCACTGCCATCACCACCACTGTCGTCACAAATTAATGCTACTACCAGCACCACCTCATAACTATTGGCATCACCACCGCCATAACCACTGCCACCACCACCGCCGTCACTACCAGCACCACCTCCATAACCACTGCCACCGCCGTCACCAATGCTAATACCAACAACATAACTAACGTCACGAAACTGCCACCACCACCAATGTCGTCACCGCCACTACCAGCAACAACACTGCCACCACAGCTTTATCACCCTATAACCATTACTTACTGAGGAAACTCGTCATATTTATATTCTAGAAAAGGTATACGATCATTATGATGGGCTGATTCGGTAAACGTCGGATCGCCGTCATTCATTATTAATTGTGTGAGTTCCAAAGTCCATGTCGTACCTATAAAACAGGTGCATAAATAAACAAATAAACAAACACACAAATAAATAAATAAATAAATAAATTAATAAATTAATAAATAAATAAATAAATAAATAAATAAATAAATAAATAAATAAATAAATAAATAAGTAAGTAAGTAAATAAATAAATCAAACAAACAAACAAACAAACAAATAAATAAATATGCCAATTTATACTTACAACAAAATTGAATGGCCAGTCGGTCATTTTTAATTAGATTACGAAACAATATGACGTGCATCATTAACCCAGTATTAGTCAAGGCAGGTCCAAGGCATGCCTGATTGGTCAAGGCATGCGTGCACGTTCAAATGTTGATATTTGTTGGACAAATGCCAATCAAAATGAAAACAAACAAACAAAACGAACTACGTGCATATGTATCTGATCATTACTTGTTTTTGTACCAATTTTAAATCCTTTTTTTTTCATCAATACATTTTCCCACAAATATTTATTGGCCAAAAAAGCTACCCAATACTAGCAAATGAATGCACAAAACCCAAAATTGATGCACAAATGTTCAGCATACTGTACAATTACTAATTTTCACTGGGTTTAAATTTCACTGATTTACCATTTCAGGCATATTCAGTGGGTTTTAAATTCACGGTTTTATCATTTATATAATTTGTTTTATGCGCAATTTTACATATTCACTGGGTTTTAATTTAGCGCATTTTCCAGTCAGCGAAATAAGCCAAATCAAAACCCAGTGAATAATTAACCATTTTACAGTAGATTGTATCATGGATGCTTGTCCACGAGTGTGTTCCTTGATTAGTTCAAATTTGTTGTTGTTTAATTGTAATTGTTACTTTTCATTCGTATTTAGTTTTTATCGATAGACAATGATTTTCTGTATTTGTTGGGTTTTATTTTATTCGATTATTCACATAGATATAGCCGCTAGAAGACGTTTCATGCTTTATTTCACCACACAATACATATATTTCCATTACAAAGACGCACAAATCAGTCTATATAAGCCATTTATGTAATGTTAACAAGGACGCTGTTATCACTACGAACGCAAGAGAAATCGCAACATTGTTGCAACGCATACTTAATAACGACCTTCTCACGTGGCAAAACAATCAGTGTTTCCCTCCAATTTTAATAGGTATGAAACCGATTAACCCTATGTAGAGGGTGTTTCAGTGCATGCTTGGTGTGATTCTACCTTGATGTCAGACTTCTCTACTGAAATAAACGGCGTATTAATTTATATACGTATAACAGTCTATTATAGTTTCTTACTTGTGTTACCATTACACAAACACAGTGCTTTCAGTTTTTGGACCTGATCGAATGTGTGCGATAGACAGCCACAGATTTAGTACTACTGACTCTCGGCAATGATACTCAAACAATTGGCGGCCGAAAATAATAAAATAGTGCCGGCTCTCACAACGCCATAAGTGAAAATAGGTCAGGTATGTACTTGTATTATGTTTGTGTACTGACGGATAACTCTGTAACTCATGCACAGCTGGTATGTGTAGAATCAGATGTCAACCTTTGAATATTCACTGTAACCTCATAGCGTTCACAATCTAATCACAGTGCCAAATGGTTTGGAAAAACAAGTTGTGAGTCTTGTAAATCAAGTACTTGTTTTGATCGTAAATCAACGAATTCTTGTAGTCGACTCCAATATCGGACATCACGTATAATCACGTACACACAAGTGAATGAGTTCTTACATATGCTAACTGTGACGACACTTTAAAGCCAATCTCCCTTGGTTTATGCAAACAATCATTATTCGCCAAAATCCACCTCCAGGCACAGCTTACCACAGGCAATCGCAATCACTATTTATTACATTTCTATAGTTTGACCTCAAGAACTCGTATGGTAACTTCGGGGTCAAACACGCCGATCGTTCATTGACATGCAAATCGAAGTAGTTTACCGAACGCACAGACTATTATAGTAGTCTGAGCAAAAAGCTAAGGGGAGAAATATTTAAACGGGCATATTGAATAAGCCCTTTCAAAATAAGGGCAAGTAGAAGCATTAAGACTTCATGTATGCTAATGTGTATACACGGCACTACCACTGTAGACCCATAACACGTTGGACAAACTTGCCTGATTTGGGATATGCCACCACAAAACAGTCATCCACTCTGTACTCCACCAAGTCGGGACACTCAAATATATCTTTCCGGTTGTAGCCACCCAAAACATAGCCCTCGTACGTCCACTCCCCTGGCGATCGGTAGTAATCAGGACCAAGCTTGAATACATCATCCATTTCAAAAATAAAAAGTTACAAAATACAACTGAGTGGTGACACGTAACTCCTCACGAGTTGGTAATTGTTATATATGTAGTTAGTGTGTGAAAGCCTGCATTTGCATGTTGGTAATATTATATCTTTCCTCTATGATTCGTAGAGGGCGTTTTTTTCTTCTCTTTAGAAAACAAATGTTGTCGATCCGTTCCGCAAGGATTGCCCTTAAAATCACTTTTGTCTCTGCGTGTGTTTGATTTTCTGTGTCCTCGCGTATTAATTCTTCTGTAATTTTGTGGGCTGGGCCGATTTCGCTCAAACTTGGCAGACAGGTCACACCTTCAATTCACATTCGTTTAGTGGTAAATTATGAAAAAATCCTGGCCCACCGTTGCCATGGCAGCAGCCCCATAACTGATTTCCTACAATTCTAGAACTAAAAATATTGGACATAGCTCATTCTACTCAGCTTGAGTGTGGGCACATAGTTACTTGTTTATTTAGTATAGTATAGTATAGTATTTGTTTTGTTTTTTATATCTTTTTTCATTACCCAGAAATTTGAAATCTTTTCACCAGTAAGGCCAGACTTTTTTTATTCCTTGTTTCTCGAGTTTTTATAAGTAAATTTTTGTAAGGAGGGTGGAAAAAATAAAATTAATTGTTTTTTTCCGTTAGATTTGTGTGATTCTCAAAGAATTGTAAGTGAGATCATTGATCAGAGAGAAGAAATGAAATCAAATTTTATTCCATGTATAACCTGGTTGGCAATGTCGCCAATTGGGGCACAATTTTCAGCATTAATGAGGGATTTCTCGGTTTTTGACGACAGAGTTTCACGGCGTGTCACCACAAACCACGCCGCCGCCATGTTCGCCTAGTAGTCTCAAGCAGCACGCATAGAGGTCAATGCCGGGGATTCACTGTCAACCAACGCGAACAAAGTATAGATCTGCGCGAGACATCGGTATACTCCCATGAAAATGCAACTTGGATTTGTTAGGCGGCGGGCGGAAAAAAAAAATGAAGATAAAAATATATTTTTTTTAGCAATTACGCTGAAATAAAATTTAATTTTTATTTCATTTTTGGCTCCTGTTCATTCGGCGGGTTCGCAAAACAAGGGAAAATAAAAGTCTGTGATTTTGTTTGGCCATGTCGATTTTGTTCATAATTAGCAGGCAGGTCATACTGTCACTATAGTTGGGTGGTAAAATGGGAAAAAATCCCGGCCCACCGTTGCAATGGCAACAGCCAAAAAACTGATTTTTGAATAATTTCGCACCAAATGTGTCACCTCCTGTTAATCTTGTAATAGCAGTGTTCAAATCATGATGACCATGCTTTTTCTTTTGGCTAAGTTGCGCACTGATGAAATTTATTGTGAATTGCTACTTATTACGTATATTTATACTATATTATTTGTATCACATTTCTATTATATTATATTCACAACACTTTATGTTGTAGTTTGTGTTGCAACGTCATTTATACAGTCGTGTAGTTTTTTCTTTGTTTCGGTTTGATTAAAGGGCGGTGGTTTGTTCGAATTTCATTTAAAACAACAATGTATTTTACACGCGTTGTATGCGTCGCTTTGAGTCCCATATCGAGCAGGACGCAACGCGACGACCTCTGCCCTTTAAGTTTATTGTCATGCAAATGAACAGAATAATATAAAATGAAGCTCGAGTACAATTTGGGCAGCTGACTTCTTGACATATGCAGGCTCTAATTAACCAGAAGTGCTATATGTTTTGACTGTATGAGTTATGGTAGCCGTAAGTTCATCGCTGGTAGTCAACGTCAGTCCGTAGGTTTGAAGAAGCGCTCCAAAGCGGAGAACGTGTTATTTCAAGACGCTGCCTATACTCTAAGCATGGGGGTACCTCCATGCTCTAGGCTACATAATGAAATAATACTGGCATCGCGCCAAGGCGTTGGTGGAGTGAGCAACTATAAACGGAATTAAGTTTAATACAAACATACCTTTGCCGTTCATGAACATTTGTAGAACAGGCCCGTAGTTTTTTTGGGGGGGTTCGGGGGGTTCGGTCGAACCTCCTAAATTTTGGAAGTGAATAGATTTATGATCGTAGACTAGGACATAATAAACAAACAGTACTTGACTCCGTGAGATAACTATCAGAGTAATATAATGAGTAATGCATAGTAATGAGCATTTAGGTGGCAACGAGCTTTAAATGTCAATCGTGAATTTATGCCGTCTCAGCTCAACAGCAGCCAACCAAAACAGGTTGTTATAAATAGGCAAGCTTTTATTCGTTTTTTTCGCGATAGTGTAATGAAGATTGCGTTCAAGCACCTAATGTTAAATATTAAAACAACATTGAAACAATAATGTGATGGTATTCACTCTCTGAATGATGGGGTGGTCCTGAATAGGGCAGTTTGTCTTGTGCTAATGTTCGCTCAGTTAGTAAAGTGTGGGGATCGAACGGGATTGACAACACCACACTGCACTTTCCTATATTGGTTCATTAGTTTTGTAATCTTCAAGTTAATGATGGCATATATACTGTTTTGTTCCTAGTGTATCAGCCAAATGTAGTTAACTTATTGTATTAGTACGTGCAGCCTTTGTTATTGGACAATAGTGTACAGCTACGGGTTGAACATATCATTGAAATATGCCGAAGATTTATCAGCACTGAAACTATGCGATGAATTATAAATTGCAAACATATGTTTTTTTTACGTCTCAGAAAATGTACTATATTTTTAGTGGGTTCATAAAAGGAGTTGTAGTCATTGAAGTCTATTGAGACCGCTGCTAAACTGCCACTGTATGCATATTATTTAACCGCCGTCTAAAAACAGATTTACAATGAACCAAATATATTTACATACTGTAAGAAACTTGGTAGTATGCCATTGGTTAGTGCATTTAATTTGTTTAATGCAATCACTGTGCCAACTATTTTTTATGGTAGCGATATGGGGGTGCGTAAATTCGGAAATCGAGAGGGTATAGATAAAATTTTGCAGATATCTACCCAGTACTTAGCATTAATAGTTGTACAAACAATGTAGCGATGTTAGACGAATGTGGAAGGCTGTCACTGTGCTGTGGTTATTTCAAGTGTTGTATCTCATATTGGTTAAAATTACTGAAACCCCAATCATGCTTAAACGATTAGACAAAACCGGCAGACTTGCTGTGGAAACTCACATAAAAATCTCCTGTTCAAATATGGTTTCGGCATTGTCTGGTTTGAAAAACAAGTTGGAGATACTGCAAATGTCTTAGGGATATTTACTCAAAGAATAACAAAAATAGTGGCATGCCTCAATTTCACAATCATCCAGGCTGTGTACTTTCGGAAAAATCAAAGTAGTATTATAACCTGGGAGATTTATTGGCAAGCAATTATAGACTAAAATATATACTGACGAGTTTACGCTGTTTTGGCCATAAACATAATGTAGAATTAGGCAGACACAAATAGATACAGTCAGATCAATAATTTTTTAGTTTTTGCAGTGATACGTTTGAATTTAGCATGGTAGAAAATGAAATTGCAAACATATTTTTTTTACACTTTTTTTTATGTCTCATAAAATTTACTATATTTTTAGTGGGTTCATAAAAGGAGTTGTAGTCATTAAAGTCTATTGAGACCGCTGCTAAACTGCCATTGTATGCATATTATTTTACCGCCCTCTAAAAACAGATTTACAATGAACCAAATATATTTACATACTGTAAGAAACTTGGTAGTATGCCATTGGTTAGTGCATTTAATTTGTTTGATGCAATCATTGTGCCAACTATTTTTTATGGTAGCGATATGGGACTACGTAAACTCAGAAATCGAGAAGGTATAGATAACATTTTGCAGATATCTACCCGGTACTTAGCATTAATAGTTGTACAAACAATGTAGCGATGTTAGACGAATGTGGAAGGCTGCCACTGTGCTGTGGTTATTTCAAGTGTTGTATCTCATATTGGTTAAAATTACTGAAACCCCAATCATGCTTAAACGATTAGACTAAACCAGCAGACTTGCTCGGGAAACTCACATAAAAATCTCCTGTTCAAATATGGTTTCGGCATTGTCTGGTTTGAAAAACAAGTTGGAGATACTGCAAATTTCTTAGGGATATTTACTCAAAGAATAAAATAAATAGTGGCATGCTTCATTTTCACAATCATCCAGGCTGTGTACTTTCGGAAAAATCAAAGTAGTATTATAACCTGGGAGATTTATTAGCAAGCAATTATAGACTAAAATATATACTGACGAGTTTTTGCTGTTTTGGCCATAATCATAATGTTGAATTAGGCAGACACACTAAAATACAGTTAGATCACTAAATTTTTTAGTTTTTGCAGTGATACGTTTGAATTTAGCATGGTAGAAAATGAAATTGCAAACATATTTTTTTTTACACTTTTTTTATGTCTCAGAAAATTTACTATATTTTTAGTGGGTTCATAAAAGGAGTTGTACTCATTGTTGAAGTCTATTGAGACCGCTGCTAAACTGCTACTGTATGCATATTATTTTACCGCCCTCTAAAAACAAATTTACAATGAACCAAATATATTTACATACTGTAAGAAAATTGGTAGTATGCCATTGGTTAGTGCATTTAATTTGTTTGATGCAATCATTGTGCCAACTATTTTTTATGGTAGCGATATGGGGGTACGTAAATTCGGAAATCGAGAGGGTATAGATAACAGCGGTCAGAATTGTAAAGTGTACACCACGCCGTGTGCTTAGGATAAAAATGGCTTCTCCCATATGTTTATTTTAATTTTATCTATTTTACACAGGACAATTTTAATAATTCAAAATTCTACTACTAGTAATTTAGAAAGTAAATGTATGAATGACAGTCGCCCTCTGATGGTGTTATACGTACTTCTTATCGACTTTCAATTCCATAAATAGAAATATGTCGTGTTGTTTTGTTGAGACGGGGATTGACGTGACCCCAGCATTCATGACCAGCTGAGTCATTTCCAATGTCCACCTTGTTCCTATCAAGTAACATACACATTAATTTGCATCACACTACATTACAACTTTTACCCCAGATTTAGTATTCAGCGTGTCCCTAGTGTCAGGCTCAACAATCGGGTGAGATTTAATCACTGGGTCACAGGGAGCCTAGTGTAAGAAATATTTCTCACACTAGATACCAGCCGATACCCCCCCCCCCGCTCATAGAGACTGCGTGCAGTTGGCTATAGTTCATCGGCTCTCTGTGATTTAAGCATTAATCACATGACATGGACATCATACCGCTTTTCAACCAACATGGCTGCAATATTCGACCTTCAGTTGGCGAAAACGATAGCTATACTCTTCCAGGGGAATGGCGTCATATGGATCGGTTATATTCAGACTGTATACGCCGAGATGTTGTCGAGAATCCTGAGATTCTCCAAGTTCGATCTGACGATTGTTTTGTTGTAACGTATCCCAAATCGGGTAAGTTTAGATTAGGACGTTCATAGTTCAGCAATGCGAAACAAAAATATCAGCAAAAAATACAGACTATTATATTAATGAAATACAATGAAACAACAAAGTAGCGAGACCATTAGAAATGGAATTAAAGCGGCAAGTGCAAACCAAACTCTTTTCCAACTCATTCTTCGAGTTATGAATTAGCAAATCGATTCAGTCAATATAAAAACAAGCATAGAAGATATTCGATGCCTCCTGGATACGAGTGAGACTGATTTTTCTAATCTGAAAATTCACAGTTCATTCACATTAACTTCATTCCACTCAATCAATCTGTCCAACATCACTACTTCAAACTTGGATTGATTCACGACTTCAAATTATATCAACTATTGTGGATCTTTGCCTTCAATCCGGTAAGGTTCTACCACAAATGAATTCTCGCTCCTTGAACCACTACAATCTGCATACAGGAAGCTATCACAGCACTGAATCAGCCCTTCTGAAAGTTCACAATGACATTTGTTCACATATAGACAATGGAAACTATGTTTTTGGTTCATCTTACTCGATCTATCAGCTGCATTTGACACTACTGACCATTGTGAATTACTCAACAGATTATCATGTCCTGGTATCACTGGCATGGTTCTTAAATCTTAAACATCGATGGCAGTTTGTTTTCTTTAAAAGGTACTACTAGTTTAGGTGCCTCAAGCCCATACTTTTCATCATATACATATCTCCATTAGGCAATCTCATTTATTAACACAACCTGGGATTCCACATCAGCAGTTAACTCAATTGAGGCCTGTGTCTAGAGTATCAAGAAATGAGTGTTACAAAAAATTGTAAATTCAACGACTCAAAGTATAACTTATCCGATCCAAATTTACAAGGTTTCCTGATCCAATCGACAATGTCACAATTTGCTCTAGTTCTGTTGCACCTGTTATTTCTACACGTGATATTGGAGTAATTGTTGACACACACATGTTCGATATTCACATAAAGAAACATCGAAGGTCATTCACTACCACCTTGATTGCATTGGTTGCATCAGGAAATACCTCTGTGACCTTTTTCATTTATATACACCCGGTGGTACGCTTCGTTCTTCCAATAAGAACTTTCTTTGCACCACCAAATATAAATTGAAAACATATGGGGGACGTGCCTTTTCACATACTGTTCCTCAACTTTGGAACACCCTGCCATCTGACATGTGTCAAGTCAATGATGTCAACTTATTTAGAAAAAAGACTGAAAACATATTTATTCAAAAAAGTCTAGAGTGTGAACTCCCTCAGCGCCTTAGTTTTGGATCCAGGATCTTTATAAGTTTCTTTTTATGACATCTGTGTTATCTGCTGCAAACTAAACAAATTTCTTTTTCTTCAAAATCTGAGGGTATTGGTGGTATTCGTACATTATCATTTTCAACATATCGATCCGAATTTCGTTTTGCAAGTGTTGCTACGTTTCACTTGATCATGACTTGTGCAATGTCCTGCATGATGAACAAACTTCAGCAAGGGTTTTGATCATGTTGCTTTATTAGCCATACCAGTTTAAATTACGTGTTGTTTTTATAAATGTTTATTAGTATGACAGTTGTTATACTACTCACCAACAATGCTCAGAGTGATATATCTGCCAATTCTTAGAAATCTACCACGCATAGTATATGAGATGTAACACTTTTCAATAAACTAAGCCTCCTAACATGACCGCCATTTTGAATTTGCCCTAATTTGCATAATGTAGGTTCAATTTGAGTGTCATCCGGGCTTTATGTATTCAGTTCGGGTCGAAGTCAATAACTAGCATGGATTACATTCCGTCATCCCTAAATTCAAATTTTATGATTTTATCTCTAGTCTATATGGTCGATTAAGAGCGATTTTAAAGTGACTTAGCCACTCGTCATTTCAGAGTTTGTGAGCATTTAGCTAAAGAAGGCCCATGGTGCTCTTTTTCATTTTTTTTTAAATTTTTGCTATTATCTCTCTTATGAACGCTAGAATGTCCATGGACATATTCCCCCACTACTCTGTATGTATAGAACCGTCTTGGTTGGTTCGGTAAGTTATTTTGGAGGGTTGTGTGTAGTCTCATACCACTAGTGGTGTGAGGTGTAGCATTGTGCTCAATATATGTAGCTCACTGACTTGGAAGTGAATGACTTGTGTGTTTGTTTGTTTTTGGTATTATAATGTTGGACATTGTGTTTAAGGCATCTATTTCATAATTAATGGGGACACGTGATTGACATTCTGGTAAGGTCAAAATGCAGTTGGTTTTATTTTATTTATCCAATGCCTTCGTAATAGCACAGATTACATTTCTCTGTCAGAAAGAGCGCTAGAGAAATTGCAGTTATGCATATTAATGAGGTCAGACGACACTACCCAATGGGTTCCTTGCCCTGTTTTCACAAAATTCAAGATGGCGGCCAAAATTACGTGACCGGTATTGTTTCGGTCACCGCCTTACCACTTTTACCACGGCAGATTATTTTCAGTGAGAATGTATTCAAGTGTGACCTTCTTTGGCAAATCGATGTCCGCCACAATGTGATAAGTCTATTGCCCCATGCTACGCTAACTCTGATTGGAAGCCTGAGTTACCGAGGTCAAAGGCACGCGGGTTCGATTCTGACGATATCAACTACACATACATACACTGTGGCGTGTCAATGCAAGACGTCTATTGTGTATACATTTTTATAATTATATAAAACATACACCAGTGTTTTTTTTTTTTTGTGTTTTTTTTCTCACAAAGGCAGGTGACAATTGATCCGCTAATTGATCCGCTAATTAATTTCCCTCACCCGTAACTCATATATGATTTTCGAAACATCATATTCTGGAAACAAATAAATGAATAAGGTTTTTTGTGTCATGGTTTGCAGAGGCATGTACCACTTGAGAGCAAGTTTGCTATAATACAATGAGATTCTGAATTGTTCGAGTTGGGGAAATCGAGTTACAAAAACATAGAGTAACAAGCATGACTACGTCCATATTTTACAAACCACGCCCACTTTTGCAATACTTTGCCGAAATTATAACTCGATGTTCAATTAACAAAATTCGAGTTATTAAAATTGAACGTTTCAACACAAACAACAAATCTGTGTTGCCCGTAACTCGATGTTCGGTTAACTTTTATTAAAGTTCGAGTTAGTAATGGTGGACGTTCAATATATATATATATATATATATTGCCCGTAACTCGAATTTCTGTTAATTGAACATCGAGTTACAATTTGGGAGTGATTTCTCAAAAGTAGTCGTGATTTCTAAAATATGGGCGTGGTCATTTGTGTAACTCGATGTTTTCGTAACTCGATGTCCGTAACTCGAACAATTCAGCATCTCAAATACAATTACCAATTTAACGACCACGGAATATGTTTTAAACTGGCTTTAAAAGCTGGTGGTCGTCTCGCAGCGCGTGTTCAATTTCATGTAAACAAACAAATGTATTTTACACGCGTTCTGTGTGTGCGCAGCGACCACCGCCCCTTAGGGACTGGTCATTTTCTCCGGCTTGGGGTGCCGAGGAAAACGGGGGGACCAAGCTATTTTGAAATTGATTGGAAGCATGCCTTTTTTCATTGACTGGGACCCCATCAATCAATTTTGATTTGTGCAGAAAAAAATAGATATTTACATTAATGATTATTGTACATTTTTTATTGTACAAAAATATTCAAGTTCATGAACTTTCTTTTAACACTTTCAAAGTTCAAACTTTTATTTTTGTAATATAAAGTTTATTGTGTTTTTTAATTGTTAATAAACAACCAGTGTTCAACTCCTCATAATGTACAATACTAAAGAAGGTAGGAAAAATGAGTATGATATATTTGAAATGAAATTTATCATTAATAAAACATAACTTGGTATATGAACTATGTGTAACTCTCAAATGTAAATATCATCACCACCATTTCGAAATCACAAGTGTTATTTAATAGCATCATTGCTGCCATGACCAACAACGCTTTCATTGGATGCCATAATCACCATTGCCTTGACTAACAACACTGTCATGGACGGCATCACCAATGCTATTATGTACAACACCAACACTGTTAATATGACAAAAACATGAAATAAAGGATGCTGACACAGAGTAAGAAACTAGATGATATTATCAGAGCATGGGTCTTATTTAGGAACTCCTGCCACAGCAACTGCACAAAACATAAAGACAAATTAACAGCTCCTAAAGATGGTATTTCCAGATTAACACCAGTTGTTAATGACATAAAACATTAATTCTCAACTTTGATGAACGGAATAGTTTTTGTGACAAAGTCCTACTCACTGCGAAAGCTACTCACTGCGAAAGCTACTCGCTACGATGATACAATCAACATTCATCACTGTATTTTCAGATGATGTGAAGGGGACCATCCTGTTTTGTTTTTTGCTTAAGGGGGGTGGGGGAGACTTGTCATACTTTTGCGAAATCAGATTCTCGGCACCCCCGGCCAAAGAAAATGACCAGTCCCTTATTAACAAAACTACTGTAAAATCATTTATATTCAATGGCATTTAATTTCACTATTTTCATGTTTCGAACAATTTCACTGGGTTTTAATTTCACAAACATTGCAGGAGAACAATCAGTTCTATTGTTTTTCTACGTGTTCGCATAGATATAATTTTTTAGCAGATTTTACTTATCAGCGAAATCAAAAATCAGTGGATAATTAATGCGTTTATAGTATTACGTTTTTTTAATATTCAGACTACCTGAGTAAAATGAAACATCAAACAACTCTACCGGCAAACTAGAGAGGAGTTCCGGTCGGTCGAGTGTCCACTAGGGACACGTTGAATACTAAATCTGGGGTAAAGTTGTGATGTGATGTGATGTGATGTGGTGTGATGCAAAGTAATGGGTACGTTACTTGACAGGAACAACGTGGACATTGGAAATGACTCAGCTGGTCATGAATGATGGGGTAACGAAAATCCCCGTCTCAACAAAACAACACCACATCAAGACAAGACAAGAAGTACGTATTCCACCACCAGAGGGCGACTGTCAGTGTAAACTTTCGAAATTAGAAGAACTTTGATTTATTAAAATTGTCCTGTGAAAAATAGATAAGAATTAAATTAAAATATATGAGAGATGCCACTTTTATCCTGAGCACATGGCGTCACTGGTGGACACTATAAAATTCTGACCGATGTGGCCAGGAAAATAGACAGTTTGAAAACTAACTGTTCCAGCTTTGATCACTCATTATTAAGCATGTACCTCTCTGCTATTCTAGATCGCGGGACAGCACACTATATGACGGTCTTTCTATGACAGAGAAAATGAAATCACCGCGGCTAGTGATGTCGCATTTACCGGTCGGCAAGTTGACAAAGGACTTATTCACAAAAGGATGTAAGGTGCGTGTTAGGAAAAAGAAATATGTCCGCAACTCGAATAATTCACAACACGACAACAATTCGTTATTAGCAAAACAGTAACGTTAGAATTGCAATATTGTCCAGCGGATTATTCTCGTGATGAGAGAAAAGTTGTCTTGCGGCGAATGTTCGAATTTTGTGTAAACATAGAATTATATGTTATACGCGTTGAGACCCATCCCTAACGCGGTGCGATGACCACTCCCTCTTAATGCAGGGGGAAGTCGTGATCTGCGCATGCGGAGGACGGCCATAGGGTGTCGTTGTTTACAAACAAGTGTCTACCCATGAGCATTTGCGTTTTCAGCTTGTGTTGTTATCATCGCTTGGGACACTCTCCACACTCTGCTTCAGCGTGAAGCATACTAGGAGCGAGCGCCCTCTGTGTGGAGAGTGCGCTTGGGACTCAATTACCGCGCGTACTCAGGTGACGACCCCTCCGCTTTAATCTCTTGGTTACATGTTCAATGAATTTTTACTTACCATAATAGAAGCGCATGGCAATAGCAAACCCTGTGATGTACATTATACTAGTAAGTTAAGGACTCATTCTCAGTATACTGTGCACTGTAGTGACAAAGCTGAACAACTTGAATAATTATGTATCAAAGATGCCAAAGGACGAGTATGGGTCGCGTTCGAACGCGCATATTTATGACAATACGATGCGCACATATATGTGGAAACAACTTCCAGTACTAGTCTTTTGCGGATCAGAAAAAAAGATAGTGTCAATGTCAAGTAAATTGCGATACGCTGCATATCACCCAGATCAAAACTCACACGCATGCTTGCCACCATATACAATTGTTAGCAGAGCACGGTGGGCTGTGAGAAAATGTGTTTATCAACATTAATCTGGCGCATGCGTGGCGCAATGACCGCGGCTCTTTAATTCAATCTAAAATAGTTCACTTCCGTGTTTAATTTACAGATTATAGTCGTTGCACGAAATCCAAAAGATGTCGTCGTGTCTTTCTATCATTTTTATAAATCCGTGAAAAAAACATTTGGGGATTATGATGGTGACTTTCACCACTTTCTGCGAATGTTCATGAACGGCAAAGGTATGTTTGTGACCTTGTGGCCGGATTATTGGGACTTGTAGCACTTACTGTAATTAAACTAGAATAGTTGGTGATCCGTTTGTAGTTCATGACTCCACCAACGCCTAGATGCGATGTCCGGAATATCTCATCATGTAGCCTAGAGTATATGCAGCGTCCCACTCACTACACCTCACTCTACTAACGCCTAGATATGATGCTAGTAATATCTCATTATGTAGCCAAGAATATATGCAGCGTCCCACTCACTACACCCTCACTCTACTAACGCCTAGATACGATGCTAGTAATATCTCATTATGTAGCCTAGAATATATGCAGCGTCCCACTCACTATACCTCACTCTACTAACGCCTAGATACGATGCTAGTAATATATCATTATGTAGCCTAGAATATATGCAGCGTCCCACTCACTACACCTCACTTTACTAATGCCTAGATATGATGCTAGTAATATCTCATTATGTAGCCTAGAATATATGCAGCGTCCCACTCACTACACCTCACTCTACTGACGCCTAGATATGATGCTAGTAATATCTCATTATGTAGCCTAGAATATATGCAGCGTCCCACTCACTACACCTCACTCTACTAACGCCTAGATACGATGCTAGTAATATCTCATTATGTAGCCAAGAATATATGCAGCGTCCCACTCACTACACCTCACTCTACTAACGCCTAGATACGATGCTAGTAATATCTCATTATGTAGCCTAGAATATATGCAGCGTCCCACTCACTACACCTCACTCTACTAACGCCTAGATACGATGCTAGTAATATCTCATTATGTAGCCTAGAATATATGCAGCGTCCCACTAACTACACCTCACTCTACTGACGCCTAGATACGATGCTAGTAATATCTCATTATGTAGCCAAGAATATATGCAGCGTCCCACTCACTACACCTCACTCTACTGACGCCTAGATACGATGCTAGTAATATCTCATTATGTAGCCAAGAATATATGCAGCGTCCCACTCACTACACCTCACTCTACTAACGCCTAGATACGATGCTAGTAATATCTCATTATGTAGCCTAGAATATATGCAGCGTCCCACTCACTACACCTCACTCTACTAATGCCTAGATACGATGCTAGTAATATCTCATTATGTAGCCTAGAATATATGCAGCGTCCCACTCACTACATCTCGCTCCACTAACGCCTAGGTACGATGCTACTAACGCCTAGGCATCGTCCTAATAATATCTTAAATTTATTACTAAATGAATAAATTAAACTACCGGCAACATTTGCAGTCAAAAATATCCCACAATGCAATGTGACAATGGATCACTGTTTTTATATAGTGTGCGAGTTTGCGCAAATCCGAATGAGTAATACATTATTTGCATCTTATCTTGGCGTCATGGAGGATGCTGAAATAAAATCCGGATACACGTTAGGATAGTGTATTTGGAAAGCATTCGACCACCAGGATGAAATGGTACATTAAAATTAACAACTGTTGTCAACGAGCTTCATCCAATAAAACAAGTGTTAAGAATTGCATATAATCACTGTTATAGTCACATACATGCTCCCACATTTTTATACCTACAGTAATGTACGGAGACTGGTTTACACACGTGCTGGAGTGGTTGCAGCGCTGTCGGGATAATAAGAACATATTATTTCTCAAATATGAAGATATGAAAAAGGCGAGAGATTCCCATTGTCATGGTTTATAAAATATTTTCACGTTTTTAATTATCACAGAATGACTATATTCAAATACTCGGATCATTGTCATACAATGACGTTCAGCGCCGATACAAACTTGCTTACTCTAAAACCAAACTTGAATGGTACTTTGAAAACAGACATGAGACCTATCGTGTACACACGGGAGCTTCTCAGATATCATGGTATAAGTAGTTACCTGGTTATAGCATGGTATATGAGATCAGAGTACCGACAACTCGGGCAACAAGTTTACAACTCGATTCAGAGTGTCCACACACCGAATGTGAGAACTCTCAATTTCTCAACAGTGGCGGTGCAAATTAGATAAATCATGACAAAGTCATGTGACGCGAAGGTACATGGGTGTATGTTGCTGGTTCATGGACACACGTTTTTGTATTTGTATTTTAGTACAAACCGTCTTGACACTTAAATTGTGGAAAACACTGAAAACAGGACAAACATAAATACTGAGTTGTGCTAATTGGTTCAGGAAACAGTTACGATAGAATATCCGTATCAGTTATAATGTCATTTTATAAAAAACATTGTATTATACACAATTTAAATTACCATGTACTTGCATATCATTTGCTATAAATAACGTACAAACAATAGTCGAATCGATAGGATGAGTATTTAAACCACTTTAATTACAAGATAATGTAACAATTTCAAATCAAAGGAATCAACATTCTATAGCAATTTAAATTTAAACTCCCTTATTAACTAACGAATGTAAATGGTGATTACATTTTTAAAAAGAAATCTTCCTGTGTGTACCATTGTTATTTAAATTGTTACTTGTGTTTGAGTTTGAAACAATGTGAAGCTAAGGAGTATGGTCTGTTTTATGAGGAGTCCGTGTGTCCATGAACCTGTCTTGTATGCACCACAATATAAATTACAATGTGCAATGAATAACTTCAATTGTATCTGAAAATATTAATAAAATAACAGAACACTGTTCGTTCAAGAACATGAAGAAAGCAGCTCTGATGGAACCATCAGTAAGAAAAGGTAATGTATATCAAGAGCGTTTTAAAGCGTATCCTTTATTGTTTAATCAGTGCCTATGCTGTTTACTTTCGCTTTCGTGCAGCAAGTCTCGCCGTAGCCTAGAATAGAGATGTGTTTATGTTCCCAATAATTAGTTTTCACTGAGGGAGCCAGCTTACAGGGGCCAGTTTACACAAGCTTTTCCATTCCAGGCCTTCAGACAAGTATTTGTAATAATAATTTGCAGTCAGCTCCCATGTTTTGTTATATTAATATATAAATAATATATAAATTATAAACAGTTACTGCTTATATCTCAGTGTCAATTCTGCTGTTCTGTGTCTTAATTGGAATTAGTTAACTTGATGATGTCATGTTATCCAGACAGTACTTTGAAAGTTTAGCTGTTATAACTCTATTTGTTTACGTGAGGTAGCTGTCAATGTGGAGATGTTGACCTACATATGTCATTCGTGATACAGACTAATAATTGTCATTTTTCTTTATTCTATCTAGTAATTAATATATATGTATACACATGTATATATAAATGAGCCCGACAACATACATATTCGGCCAACGTTCGCCATATGGAACATTTTGATGACTATTTCTGATCATGGGAATATGAAAACTTTTCAATATAGAACAAATTATATAGCTAATGAAATCAATTTTCAGTTTTGTTATGATAGCTATTTTTCAAAATATGTGGTTAGGAGAAAATACTTTTCAATAAAGGCTACAGTGTGGTCAATGAAAAGCTGATAAAAAGTAATGTGTAAAATGAGTGCAACAACATAAATAATTAATTATTTTATGGGCATTTGAAATAAAATTAAATAAAAGGTTTTGGGATGGACTGCAACGCTACTAATATGTGAATATATATTAGCATTTTAAATTTGAGACTCTCAGGCACAACTCAATGTATAATAAATATCGTGTGCAATTGTTTAGTAGCAATAACAAAATTGTTAAATTAGTTTTCAACTCACATACCTATTTGTTTTCTAAATTCCATGTCTTGTATAGAAATATGATGCATTTTTCTAAACAACTTGTATTTTTAGCTTACCTGTGTAAGGTAATGGGTTTGGTGTGTCTGTCTGAGTGTGCGACTCTCTGTGTAAGCAAGTGTAGATATGATTAGTATTATGGTCATATCCATGCATATTAAGTAGCTAGTTTGAATATTAATTATCTCATTTCAGCCTGTATAAGCAAAAAATAAAAGCGTATTTTGATCAAATTTAGTACATAGGTACCGTGGGTGAATGTGCAGACATGATTAGTTTTGAAGCTACGAATGTGCATATTAAGTAGCTAATTTGCACATTGTCTTATTTCAGTCTGTGCAAGCAAAATCTCAAAATTGTAGAACAGATTTACATCAAATTTGCTATATATTGGTGCTGAACATTTGATAGTGATGACCCTAACCTCTAATGCCATTGCTCATTCACTGACTTTAGGGAATTTTTATTTCCTATATATTTTTATTAATATATGAAAAGGCAAAGTTCGTTTTTGATTAAAGTATCCTGTTAAACTCTTATGAGTGTTTTGGCTAATTAAAAATTGCAGTATTTACATTGAAATGTGAACATTTGACCTAGATATATCAATACATTTAAATATGTTTAAATCCTAATGAATTTATCTTTTTTTTTCAGGCATTGTTGGCGACTGGAAAAACGTTTTCACTGTAGCTGAAAATGAGGCCTTTGAGAGGATATACAACGAAAAAATGAAAGGCACAGGCTTATCGTTTGAGTGGTAAACTTCTAATAAATTGGTTCGGAATATACACGGTGATTCTGTCAGATGCTCCATGGCCGTCGTCGACTACAATTCATGTCGAATATTAACTAGTTGAATGATTTGTGATTAGTGAAGTTTACCAATATACTCACTGTGATTTTCCAGACGCAAACAAGAACTGTATTTCTACTACTTTAAATCATAGATTTACACACACATTAAAGCCAAGTTTGCTGAATAACAGTCAGAGACACAGACGGAAAAGTAACTAATTTCATTAGACAAAGAGTTGGATTGAGTGGACAACCTTTTCTAGTACCACCATCAATATTAAACTTCTCATATATGACTTTAAGTAGTATAATTAGTTGCACTATATTCAGACATACTACTTTTTACCCACTCACTCGTAAGGTAGGGTTTAAAATTCTTGGGTATAGTTTGATCTTGTCCCTGGCAAACACGATATGTGAAAGTGCGTCCCACAGGTGGCATTTCTCGATTACCGTCTCGAATTTGTGTGTGCATGTGTAACACTGCTTTATTATAGGATGCCTGATGAGACCGGATGTACCACCAGACTAGTTATTGGTGATTCTTATCCGATATGCCTGAAATATCGGTCATGCAGTAAAAACAACACATGTGATATATGTGAAGATTGCGGCCCTTCTCAGAGGGAAAACTCCCCTGTTAATACGTCTAATAAACGACAAAAATTGAAGTCAATTCTAGCACTCGTACGATGCACACGAGTATGGGAATTATATTGATGTTTATATGTTCGTATATCTGTCTGTAATTTCGATTTCACGGCCTCTGATACATTTATTTGTGGCATGCCAAGTAACTCCGTTTATAGCCGTGTATGTCACGTGGTTGCGCTATAGACAGTTTACATTTCTGCCGACATGTATTGCAGTGACATCATGAGCTCTGAGGTATTCAGCTGCTTCTCCATAATACACAACACAATCACCACGCTCGATGGTCGCAAGACCGGTAAAGCATAATAACATTTAATGATTTGCCACTTCCAGTGCGACTATGCGACAAACAACGAACAAATCACTTTCGGAACTAAGTATAGCTTGAATAGCTTTTGTCTGAATATCTGTGAGTTGTTTGATCTCTCGATAATCCCGCTAACACAGCTTCAACTGTGCGCAGCCGTAATTGTTTTGATTGCTTGGCCAAACGTGTTGATGAAAGAAACAATCTGATTGGTTGTTGATAAACTGATACTAAACTGTGAGGGCACTGTCACAGTCTTAATGAAAAGTGATAGTGGAGTGCTTTGCCGGAACATTGACCTTGAAACTTCAAGATAAATTGACAGTCAATACTATAATATGTATCATGAAAGTCATTTGTTTATTGTATGTGATCAGTTTCAATAAGACTATAGTGAAAATGATGACACTGTTCCACCACGGTTACTAAAACCGTGTCTCGCGTAGACCTTTATGACACCACATAGCAGGTACCAGAATGTGCTCACTGTTTTCGAAACACCTGATATCTTCTCTTTGTTGTATACCTTGGGGTGTATGTATCCGTATTACCAGGAATTGACTATGTTCTGTGATATATTGTCAATTTACTTCGGTTGTAATTATTTTTGTGATCATAAACTCGTATTTTGTCTTTGTGACCGCTGTATAATGATCCGCTGTTGAGTATGTTACTTCCAGTTCATTCAACAATTGACCCGTCACACTAAACACTGTTATCTCTCTGTAATTTAATGAATCGTTATTATTACTCTGGATCATCATCATTCCTTCGGGCACGTATGTATGTATTAGATTGTCCGTTTTGTGTATATCTTTGTCTTCCGGTTCTTATTTCTATTCTACTTTGTCGTTACTTGAGAGTCAGCTCACAACATTCAGGAACAATGGTGAGAAGATTGCATACGAACAAAACACTCAACACCGTGATTCGCACTTGCACACACATCGGTAATTTATCATTTATAAGTGTAGCCCCACCTGACTGTGTTTGTATTGACTTTGTGTTTGTTTGTATTAGAATAACATTTTATACTCGTAGTTTGAAAAGTGATAGTGGAGTGCTTTGCCGGAACATTGACCTTGAAACTTCAAGATAAATTGACAGTCAATACTATAATATGTATCATGAAAGTCATTTGTTTATTGTATGTGATCAGTTTCAATAAGACTATAGTGAAAATGATGACACTGTTCCACCACGGTTACTAAAACCGTGTCTCGCGTAGACCTTTATGACACCACATAGCAGGTACCAGAATGTGCTCACTGTTTTCGAAACACCTGATATCTTCTCTTTGTTGTATACCTTGGGGTGTATGTATCCGTATTACCAGGAATTGACTATGTTCTGTGATATATTGTCAATTTACTTCGGTTGTAATTATTTTTGTGATCATAAACTCGTATTTTGTCTTTGTGACCGCTGTATAATGATCCGCTGTTGAGTATGTTACTTCCAGTTCATTCAACAATTGACCCGTCACACTAAACACTGTTATCTCTCTGTAATTTAATGAATCGTTATTATTACTCTGGATCATCATCATTCATTCGGGCACGTATGTATGTATTAGATTGTCCGTTTTGTGTATATCTTTGTCTTCCGGTTCTTATTTCTATTCTACTTTGTCGTTACTTGAGAGTCAGCTCACAACATTCAGGAACAATGGTGAGAAGATTGCATACGAACAAAACACTCAACACCGTGATTCGCACTTGCACACACATCGGTAATTTATCATTTATAAGTGTAGTCCCACCTGACTGTGTTTGTATTGACTTTGTGTTTGTTTGTATTAGAATAACATTTTATACTCGTAGTTTGTTAACCTATTGCGACTGATTTTGTCTGATGTCTGTAACAAATGGCAGTGGATATACACTGTAAAAGGTACATCAGTTGCATGTGAAAGACACAAATTATGAGACATTTATGATAAAACTACCATGCAATCATGTATAATGTTCGCGTACTAGTAGTGATAATGTAATGAAATATAATCTTGGTACTGCTATTTTCAAGAGTAAAATACAAATAAAACCCTAGAAAGATAAAATTATTATTAGGACGCTGATATACTGTCAGCGTGTGTTCATGTGCCCTTGCATACGGACGTAACTACACAGTCCGTGGGCGGAAACCGTTACGGTAAATCGCGCCGGATATGACGTATTATAATTATGAACGCTGACAGCGAACTCCGCAAAGTTCGATGCGCGTTACTTATCATATTGCGTAAAGCGCAAAGAACTATGGGAAGGAAATTGCGCTGACAGGTCATGTGCGTAGCTGACTCATTCGATACAACACCGTGTCAAAAATGGCGAACATATTCGATATTTGGGATGACTATTACACTGGGCCAGATGAATGGGATCATGCGGGTCGACCATTTGGTTTCTACATCCGCCAAGACCTAATTGCGCATCCTGAAATCATGCATGTCCGACCGGATGACTGTTTTTTAGTTACGTACCCTAAATCAGGTGAGTTCTGTATTTACATAAAATCCGAACATAATCATATATAACGGAGTATGACGCGTCTTTTATCAAAGACAATATTTTAACAGGGATATACATCAACTTGTGCATAGAAATAGTTTTCGCACGTTTGCAAGAAAAATATTTTAATACCGCAGATAAAATATTATGTGTTTCGCCTTGGGCTTCTTTCAAAGATGAAATAAATCCTAGTCAAGATTATATGATAACATGAATAAACATGTGGTCATGTGAGTTGATACCCGAAGTGTACACATTAATTCTTTCAAGCAAGATACAAGTCGTGGTACTCGCTACCCATACATTCACGGGTACCTTCTGGTTTACGGCTGAACATAACAGAGTTAATAAAAATGTTTTCGGGGAATCTACTAATGAGATGAGAAATATAAATCCCCCAGTAAATACGCCACCTGGTAAATCGTCAAAATAATCTCATGTCGCTTTATACTGTCATAAACAAATTAACATACGCTAGTTAAAGGGTAAAATTTTATTAAAATGTTTATATTAATATACAAAAAAGTATTTAGTTTTATTATCAAGATACAACAATACCGGTAATATTTTTTTCTGCATTATGCAAACACTTGGTGTGGTAACTGTTGTTTTTATTTTAACAGGGACAACCTGGGCGCTTGAAATAGCACAGCTCGTAATGAGTGGCGGGGACACGGCATTCGCTGCATCGACACCACAGATTTTCAGAGTATCGTACATTGACTTTATTAAGATGCAAGGTGACGCAAAAAAGAGAGTATGTACAACAATAGCTGTCAACGCCGACGTATTCACTGTTTAGGCATCGGTTATGTTGCAAGTGCAATAACAAAAAAGATTTTCAGTTGAGTTGTTGCTGGGTGTTCAATCACACTACATCACTAAAGAAGGTTCTGGTCGAATTGAAGATTACATCTGTGTGTTCATCAGTAATGAGATTACTGGAGACTTATTACTTGGTGAATGTTATTTATAATTTATTACATTTTCTTTTCTTACAATATTTTTCCTTGACCCGGCAATGATGAATGGTTTCCGCAAACAATTTTAACCGCCGATTTTGTTTTTCAAACTAAACTTGTCCACCTTATGTCACGTTCACTGTCCAGACAGAAATTGAGTTAAAGCGATATCATTCCGGTAATTTCAATAATTCTAGATCTGTTCATGTTTAAGGTTGTTTGGTTACGACGGGTTGTCTGTTTTGGGTAAGTTGAAGCCACAGCGACTAGTGAAGACCCATTATCCTGTAGATATACTCCCTAAGCAGGTATTAAAACAAGGGTGCAAGGTATGTATAAATATGCAACTAGTTTAATATCTTGATGGTCAATCAATATTCATGTAAAGTTTTGCATACTCTAAAAGGATATCATTGACCGATAATGGTTAATAATTACATAGTGCGGTGACTATTTTCTTTATGACGTTTATTTCATGTGACGTCACCAAGCATTACGTCATGTGATTAATTATACAATTTTATATAATCTGTAACGGATTTAGCATTTATTCCGGAATTGCACGTTTTTCTGTTCTGTTAGACCACCAACGTCACAGTATGGTTCTGTACAGCCACAGCGTCTTGTAACGTTTCTAAGTCAGTATTACTAGGCGACCAAAGGTACTCGCTGTAAAGGCTTGTAAATGTTACGTCGCCCCGGTAATACTGACTTAGAAACGTTACAAGACCCTGTGTGTACAGCGAACGGCCGGGTTATTTTCTTTCATGTCAACTGCGCGTGCTCAATTGGCGTCAACGATTCTGAATATCAATTCCTGTTTTTTTGATACTGCCTGATTTCTGGCGTATGTAAACAATTGGAAATTTTTTTTGTTTGACGGTATTAGAAAAATATGCAAATTACGTGAACGTATGTATGAATGATTTATAAAGACAAATTAAGTTGGAATTTACGATGGAATAGTATATATTTAGTGTACAAGTTCTGAGTGATGAAATCCCTTTCAGGAAAAAATAACCACAACCTCATAACATGACAATTTGGGAAATCTTTTTGCTCAGATTGTATTCGTAACAAGAAATCAGAAAGATATCGCAGTATCTTTTTATTACTTCTATAAAAAGCTAAAATCAATATTCGGTGACTATCCTGGAGACTTTCACGACTTTTTGAAATTGTTCATGAATGGGAAAGGTAAGTTTGGTGTATTGGTATTAAAGCGGAGGAGTCGTCACATGCGCATGTGTCAGATGGCCATAGCGTGTCATTGTTTACAAACAAGCGTCTACCCATGAGCCTTTTCGTTTTAGCGTGTGTTGTTATCGTCGCTTGGGACTCAATTCCCGCGCGTGCGCAGGTAACGACCCTCCCGCTTTAATCTTTTCAATGCAAGAAGGTACTTGCAAAATCCCTGTCTTGAGACATACAAATAATTACTACAAGATCACGGTGCATATCATCGTCCGCCTGCACGGTGTTGTTCCGTTCGGACGTGCTTCGCCGGAACATTCACCTTGAAAATTCAAGATGGGTGCATATCAATAATGTGACATATATCTATAGTTGATTTGGTGTGGTAAACGTCACAATATTCACGTTAAGTGGCGCGGTGGTCGTCGCGTCGCGTCCTGTTCGTTGTGGGACTGAGCAGTGTACACAACGCGTGTAAATTACATTGTTTACGTGAAATTCGAACACGCGCTGCGTGACTACTACCACTCTTTAAACGCCATCGCATACGTATTCGAAGAGTACGTGCAGAAAAACAAAACAAAAACAAATCGTGTTGTGGCACATGATTTATCACGATACGAGAATTTCAGACTGGATAACTCCAATGGTGTAATTACACTAGCTCGTGGCAAATTCGACTGAAAGTTTATTTGGGAACGAGCTCTGTCAACCAGCTCTATATTATATCAAATAACCAGAGCCTGGGGGGGGGGGTACTCCAAGTCAGACCTGGTACCCATACTAAAGTATAGGTTTTCACAAAAAGCCAAACGCGTACTTATTTTTGTGAAATTATACTCATTTTCAAGTGCAGAAACTTAAAATAGATACCCTATATACATACCTAAATCATACCGTTTCCAAGGTGAGGTAACATGAATTCACGAGATTCCTTTTTTCACACTTTATTTATATATTTTAAAATATTCGACTCTAAACACAGTACACGCGTATACGCGTCAAGTAACTAAATCACACCTCTTTTTTTTACTTCTGTTTTTTTTGGAGAATTGCTAAAGCGGAGATGTCACCTGCGCACGCGCGGGAACTGAGTCCTAAGTGACGATAACAACACACGCTAAAACGCAAAGGCTCATGGATAGACGCCTATTTGTAAAGAACGTCGCGTTATGTATGGTTGTCTGCCGCATGTGCAGGATGTTTCTTGTTATAGGCCTCAGTCCTGATTTTTTTTTCAAATTTAAATGACACCCTCACTCTCTAATTTGACCGTATGTACTCGAGCACGAGTTATTGTATAATTATAGTTCACTATGGTGATTGGTTTCGATACACACTGGACTGGTGGAAATATATCAAGGACAATGACAAGGTATTAATGTTGAAATATGAAGCCATGCTGAAGATAAGCACTATACATTAATTTCTCGTATAATTGTTTTTTCAGTAGAGTCAACCAGTCTAGAGATGTTCTGGAATATGGTAGTGTAATGTCGATGTTATGTTATGTTATGCCAATCCGTGTTTGTACCTCATAGTCGTACAATTTTTCGTTGTGTATAACCATATAACTTGTTTTGATGATCAACTTACTTAAGACTGGCATTGATAGCCTGACAAGGTCGCGTGAGTTGCGCCCTCCGCGGTGCTCCAAACCCAACAGTTAGCTAGTGGGTTCTCATCGGATGTCGTTCGACGAGGGCGCCACTCACGCCTACATGTTAGGCTATGACAGTGGACGACATAGATAATTCGGTATTTTTATATCAATTTTCAAAATGTCTCAATTTTATTGCACTTATACAAGCTTGGTCTTGATATTGAAAGATAAATATCTAATGTGACTCAAATTAAATACTTCATTTAAAAACGGCAAATCAAAACAATCGTTGGATATTAAAATCAATTTGTTTATTCAAATATTTGGAAATTGTGCTAAGGTTAGTATGTGGCTTAATAATTATGTTGAAGTTTAATGTTTGGACTTGTCGAATACGCTAGATAACCCAGAGTAAAATTTAACCTCAGTGATACCGAATCATGGCCCACCACACAAAAATATAGTCTTCCTTATTGAGTATCTTGGGTAATCAGCGACGTTTGCATAATATAACAAATAGTTGAATTATCAGTAGCTGAATGCCGTTTGAAACAAAGTTGTAAAGACGCTGCAGCTACAATTTAGCAATTGGGTGAAGGAATTTCACAATTTAGAGCTTATACTGTACTGTCTAGTCAACGAGTTGAACGAAAAGTCCATTTAAACAGGTACGACCTATGGCTGTGACAGTGGAACACGTAACTTTTGTATAGATAACATAGTTGTTGAAACTGTTTGTCCAGAAAAAGTAAAAATTTGCACATGAATTTATGTTGAAGCATTATTTCATAAAGAATGAATATTAATCGCCAGAATTTCCAGTTAATTTATGACAAGCATGTTTAATTATCTTATAACTACATAAGATTTGTTCACTGCCAAACATCATTTGACATATGGAATACGTTTTTTACAATATGAACCAATCGTAAACGGTTCAAAAATTAATGTTTTAATGGATGTTTAACACTTTTTATGCAAAAACAAGTAGTGACCATATTTTGGTTTTGTGAGCAATGGTATAAACTAAATACACACTGTTAAAGCGGGGTGTCGTCACCCCGCAATCGTCAGATGGCCATAGCGTGTCATAGTTCACAAACAAGCGTCTACCCATGAGCCTATGCGTTTTTAGCATGTGTTATCCTCGCTTGGAACTCAATTCCCGCGCGTGCGCAGGTGACTACCCCTCCCGCTTTAAATTCATTCTCACTTGCTTAGAATTTTCGATGACACGTAAATCGTTCAATTGATGGCAGGATTACGGTTGTGAAAACACATTGAACCTTTGACCATGTTGACAACAATACTATGATTGTGGAAATATACGAACATAAGAGATGGAAACATTTTTCTCGTTTTTTTAGAATCCTCGGTGAACAACTGTGAAAATTGCCGACTATCTCAAATATCAATTAAGCGATGAAATAATTGATAAAATAACAGACCACTGTTCTGCAAAGTCGATGCGGAAAAATATGCCAAAAGAGATTGGAAATATTGCAGTAAGAAAATGTAATGATTAAATCATAATATGAAATGTATATTGTTTATTGAAATATATCCCGTATGTCATCCCTTAAATACAAACACCTAATTACACGAAGAACATAGAACACTTTCCTGGGGTATTTAAAACCAAAAATTGTCATTCCAGCTCAGCAGCCAATCAGCGCCGGCCTTACAGTTAGATGACAATTTCCGTTTCAAATTCTACAAGTGTTCTATGTTCTTATTGTAATTAGGTGTTCGTATTAAAGGGATTTTCTCCACACAAAAACGACGAATTCGGCCGAATTTTGTTATCCGTTGGCTTAATATTACCCCCACAGATCGTATTTCTATGAAAGATTGGCATTTTTGTCCTGATTTGTAGGAATCTGAAAAACGCGTTTCACAACTTGTCTCTTATTTAGTTTTATGCCGCATTTAAGATGGCGGCCCCCATATTGTAAATATCGCATTTATTTTATTATCACGTGTGCGCCAGCTGACTATGGTGTCAGGCACCTCACCAGTCCAATGGGAGTGCTGGTGGCTTATGAATATTAATGAGCTATAATAAATATTCATGAGCTTGGTCACACGTGCAAATACTTTTCTTCTTAATAAAATACCATTAATCTGGTCCTTGCAAAAAGAATGAACTTGGACATCATAGCTACAAATCTCAAAACACGCAAACATCTCACTTATGTGTGTTTTACTTCTTTACAAGTAAAGTCAAGCAAGTCTCAGAAGTATTGGGGCAGCCAATTTGCGAATTGGCTAACTTCTTTGGTTTTGACTAAACGGTTGGCTTTCGAATCTCGCTGGCGCCGTCTTGCGGTCACGCCCACACTTAAGATGAATCTATGTAACAGTAGGGCACGATCCTCGCACTTTAGGAGCTAATCAGCGACGGACTTGGATGTTGTTGTTGGACAGTTGGATGGCGATTTCGCTTTGAAATATACCAGGAAAAGGGTTCTATGCTGTTCGTATCCACACAAAATCGACGAATGAGGTCGATTTTTTTCAGCGGTTGGCTTAATGTTACCTCAACGGATCGTTTGATTGTGAAAGTTTGTTATTTTCTCCCTGATTTGTAGGAAACTGTTTCTCAACTTGTCTATTTAGTTTTAGGATGCGTAAAACATTCTATGTCCCCTAATGCAATATAGACTCGCCAAGAGTGGACGCGATCACAAACCGGCGCCAGCGAGATTCGAAAGCCGACCGTTTAGTCAAAACCCAGCAGTTAGCCAATTCGCTAGCGAGTTTGCAAATTGGCTGCCCCAATACTTCTGAGACTTGCTGTAACATTTGAAATTATAGAATGGTAGTTTCATGTATCAGTTAAAACATGTTTGTGCTATAGAACCGCATATACGCGAGTCACCATTTCTAATTCTCTCAACTTCAGGTTCAGCTTGTCTGTGAATGTGTGAATCACGCATATCCCCGATTTGTCACAGTTTATGCAATGACGTTGGCCGTATTGGTAGTATTTTAAATTAGTATCAGTGTTACCAATGCATCCCCGTCACTGAATATATGGCTCCAAATGTAATTATACGTAAGTATAACTTCCATATCGCATGAGTGTAACGCTGATGGTAACTTATCAGATATGTCTTCCTTCCGATTGAAATGTAATGGTGTTTTTATTTTCATTCGTAGCAATAGTTGGTGATTGGAAAAATTATTTCACTGTCGCTGAAAATGAGGCTTTCGAGAAGATTTACAATGAGAAAATGGAGGGCTGCGGTTTAACATTTGAGTGGTAATGGCAGCAAATGAATCAAGAATATTATATTATACAAGTACGAAAGCCGAGAAGGGACCTCCCACTTCGTACTTCCCATTTCTCACTTCTTACTTCTCACTTCCCATTTCTCACTTCTCATTTCTCACTTCTTACTTCTTACTTCTCATTTTCTCACTTCCCAATTCTTACTTCTCATTTCCCACTTCGTACTTCTCATTTCTCAGTTCTTAGTTTCTCATTTCTCACTTCTTATTTCTTATTTCCACGTACCTGCCCACTTTCCGTTCCACGTGACTAAGTTGAAAGGTCATACAGTATGCGAACGCGCAATTTTTGATGAACATGGCGACAAATGAACAGACGACGCAGCTGCGAAAGGTATGTATTTAGCACCTTTTACGCATATTTTCCCAGTATGAATATGTGTAGTTGGCACGCTAGTATAGACTACGTCGTGTAAAGTTGTCCGTCATTGTCCGTCCGTCATCCATCATCTTACATTTTCATCTTCTTCTTCGAATGCTTTCAAATTTGGTGTTTTGGTACCTTAGGAGGATCTCTCGCAGATTTGTTCATTTTATGTCAAAATTGTGACATTGGATTTTTGCTGAATATTTCAAATTTTTTATTATGGTATCTTAGGTTGTCCCTCTGATTTGTCTAGTTGCTAATTTGCATAATTTTAAATACTAGTATTTAAAAAATTACAATTCTAGTGCTACATCAACATTTTTTAGACATGCTTTGACTGATTTTTCTGCAAATTTGGTATGTTTGAACAAACTATAGGGGTAACATTAAGAATATTGTATTACGTCAGTGCTTTATTTCTCACCAAACAATGCCACAAGATACTACAAATAAATGCAACAGGCTTTATAATAAAGTCTACATTAACCAGTAAACCAGTGAATTACCATATCAAAATAATTTAATTTCGATTTCTATAATTTCTGGCCATATTTTCCATTGACGCGAGTTGTTTATGAGAATTTTGGAATCTGTTTTTTTTTCGTCACCTGTATAAATTTTCACAACTGGCTCATACTGTTGAGAGAAAAGCAAAGTAAATGTGAATATATCTCTAACGTGCATAAATTCATACATATGATTCCCTATCAGGTACCCTGCCCTATACCACGAAAAACACAGAAGAAGTTATACCTTGGTTGGTTACACTCGAAAAACGGCAAGCCATTCAAACAAATAAGATTCAATGATGGAGGTGGTACAAGGGCTATTGATTATGATGATGAAGATGTGACTGTTGAAACGATGATCAACAAAGCAACAAAATTGTTTCAAAAGAGCATTGAAAAGCTTGGCAATATCATTGAAATGAAGAAAGAGTTAGGAAATTTTGCTAGAGACAAAATTGATTCGTTCACTGACATTGATGGAGAACAATGCAGTTTTGAAGAGTATTTAAAATCACATGGTATTTATGCCAGCAAATGTAAACTTTACCTTATGACAAGCACGAATGCAGATACAAAAGATGATGATATGAGTGAAAGTCAACCGGAAATACATGAAGCTATGTCAGATATTAGCAATGATTCAAGCCCTATAGCTAGTAGTACAGTTGCCAGCTGCAATTCTCAGACAGACTCCAGTATTTGCAACAGTTTGGAGGAAAAAGTATTGAACTTTGATATTGAGAGCCAGTCATCTTCCCTACAGTCTACAGGAGAGGATTTAAATATTTATTACTTTCAAGAAATGCAGTCAAGCTATTCAGAAGTAACGTGTACAATCACAGCTTCATCTAGGTCTGAGTGTCGTGAATTATGTTCATTTACACAACCTAATGTAGAAACTTTATGTGAGTTTGACCCACTATCCAATGGATACAAAGTCAAGTCATTATCAAAGAATGGGGTGTGTTATCTGAATTATGGGTGTGATGAAAATGATGCCTTAAGATTTGTTTTCCCAATGTCGAATGGATCAGAAAATTCTAAAATCATACTTCATGGTCCAGAAGAATTATGGGGTTATGACGAAACCAAACAACTAATCCTTGCTGTTATTACATCTTGTCATGGACAGCCAAGCGCTAAATACACATGGAGAAGAAATGGTGCCATTACTGTTGAAGATTCTGATCGTTGCTGCATTTGTGTGAGTGAATCTGGTATGTATAGCGTTGTCGTAACGTTTGATGACTTGTTCGAAGAATCTGAAGCCGTGAGTATTGTTAAAGTATGCTTAGGACATTCAGCAAATCCAAATGAAGGAATACTTGTGAAGGAAATCAAAAGTTCCACAGGAAATAATAGCCAAGTTTTAAAATGTGGAAATAGGCCTACTACAGAAGACATGGATAGCCAAATTTCAGAATCTGAAAAACCTGTACCTGTAGCAGCACTAGATGTACCAAAGATCAACAGAAAAGATTTGAAATTTGAGAAAAAAAATGAAATAGGCAGAGGATCATTTGGAGTTGTATATAAAGGGAGTTGGATCGGCACAGATGTTGCTATAAAAGAAGTCAAAGTCAGAAATGCCAGGCTTCTGCAAGCAACTGTTAGAAGAGAGATCCAGGTGCATAGTAGAATCAGACATCCGAACATCGTTCAACTGATGGCAGTTGCTACAAAGAAAACTAGTATATATATTGTGTCGGAATTTATAGATGGAGCAAATATGGAGGACATTTTGTTCCATGAGACTGACTTCAATATACCTGAAGCCCAGAAATCGTATGTTGCTAAGCAACTTTGTCAAGCCGTAGCTTACATGCACAATGCTGATATAATTCACCAGGACATCAAACCTGCCAATGTACTAATATCTCGTGATACATTGAACACCAAGCTATGTGATATGGGAATTAGCAAAGTTAAACAAGTGCACAAAACTCTTCAACTAGGCACAGGTATGGGGCTTCCTGGTACTCCTTCTTATATGGCACCAGAGTGCCTGCTTCATCAAAGAAATGGTACAACAATGTCAGATATGTGGTCTGTTGGAATAACCTTACTAGAACTGTACACTGGAAAGGACGCTTGGGGTTTTGATGATGATTCGCAAATATCTGAAGGTGACAATGCTGGAAATAGCGATGCAATAGCTGCTGCAATAGAACCACTGTATTCAATGTTGCAAGGAGGAAACAAACCAAGTTGCCTGAAGCTCTTGTCATCACATGCATATATCCATGATATGTTGGCTGTGAATATTGATAATTGTTTGGACTATGACCCAGAAAAAAGACCAACAGCCTTATTGATTTTACAGAGCATTATTTAAGCATGTCCCACTTGAGCACACACAAACAATAGAAATGTTGAGTACTAATCTTATAACAGTTTCAGAATAGTTAAGGGTCTAGTCTATGGATCTGTATATGTTAAATGAAATGCAAAGTAGAATGAAACAAACAACTCTTTACATAATATTAATATCACTTCTGAATCGCTAGATATTTTACTTTAAATTAATCAACATGAAGCCTATGGAGAACTGAGTTGGCAGCCAGTGTATTATGCAAATTAGTTGGAGGCAGCCATAGTGTGACATAATATCCTCCGATATGAAAATATCAGAAATGATTTCCATTGTAACTTCATAACTATTTAAGAAACTTCTAAGTAACTTTGAAAACTATTAGTCCTTGGTAAATTTTATTCAAGTTATTGTTTGCCATTCAAAACTTGAATATCCAGAAAACCACAAACGCTATCAATATTCTGTAAAGAATTGTTTCGTTCTACTTTGTCTTTCATTCAAAATGTTAAGACTCGCAGACTTGACCTTCCCTTTAAAGCAATATTTTCTGTATACTTGTGCATATCTGTATCATTGATGTACTAACAGTCTTCACAAGGCAGCCATACCATGCATTTGATCAACTTTGTTGATAATTTCAGATCATACTTTACTTCCTTGAGTAATCAAGAAATCACGGTGGCACATAGGGTTGATGTTTCTACAGAATTTAGAAATGGATTAAGAATACATTTATTGTTTATCATCACCTAAAAGATGAGGAAGTGTTCACTAATTGTGCTGACTAGGATTCAAAGTGTAACCATAAATTTTATTACTTAAATATAGTGGTTATAATCATAGGTACAACCGTATCACTGGAATTTCTATGCTGATATTCTTCTAACTTGGTATTGTTGGTGTACAAGAGCGTTTCAGTGTTTAACTAATTGTGAATGCAATATACTTTAACGTGTTATGACTTGTTTTAAAATAAACCTTCAAGTAGTTTTTTTACTGCTGCAGAAACATCCAATTGAATAGCAATAGTAGTGTTTTCAATTTGATTTTAGATAGATACTAATTTGTTTGTTGCTTTGTTTATAGCAATGCTATTTTGCGGTTTGTATACCTTATACCACAGTGAATTCTCTAACGAGTTTGTGTTTATAATTTTTAGATCTATGAATAATTTTCACAGACATTAATGTTGCATAAATAAGCCAGGAAATCAGGCTCATTTTCATGCTGTAATTGGTATGTACTATTATGAACTGCAGGATTGGATTGGGTGTACATTGCTTCATCAGATGCTGCATTTGTTCCTAGGAAAAACACTTCACCAGGAAATATATTCTGTGGTGTATTATATAGTTCATCATATTGCTGTACAACTTTAAAATGCTCCATGTAACTATAATGCCGATAGTATCCAGCATGTTCAATATAAATAAAAATTGTTTTCTAGTTAATGAGTGTGCTTTTTGAGTGGCGTGGGGAGTGCTTGTTACACAACACATTTATTCGAAAATAGTTAATACAATGATTAGCCTGACACTGTGGTGTGAATTGTGCCTTCTGCAGACGGGGCTTTAAACCAAATTTGTTGGGTTCGTAGCCCCATCGACAGAGGACACAATTCGCGACACCATGTCTGGCTTGTGCAGTAATGTCCTTGAAATGAAATGCATATATGCACAATTGAACGTGCACAAACCTAACGAAAATACAAATTTTAAAATTTGATGTGTGGAAACATTTAAATAACGCTGCAATCTGCATACTACAGCGCCTCAGGGATAGTATAACAAGGTATCTTGCATTTCTCAAATGGTTTGAGGCAAGCCTTAATTGACTACATATATACCATAATAATCACTCTTGCGCAATGATTTTTTATTCAGTACAGAATCTCGAATTATAAGTATGCATTTCAACTAGGCAATATGAATAGTTCTCTATTTGGGCCGTTTTGATTAACGTTAATATTAAATGAAATGTTACATGTTAAGACATAATCGTTCATTTTTGTAGCAATGCAGTCAACAAAAATGGTTAAAATACATGTATATCGAATTGACTACAGGAGAACGAAAGGCTTAATTTGATATTAACACCATTAAAAATAAAACATAGTGAATCCATGACAAACATGCCCTAATAGCAATCAATTTCCTGGTAAAATATGTATTTTAATTAATTAATAATAATTCAGGATTAACAGAGCCGACAGGAAACAGCTTTTTGAATGTAGTGAAAATGTCAATGAGATAAACAAAGCCACTAGCTATATCTGTAAACTTATACAAACTATTCAACAAAGAAAACTTACTAAGTACACTTTTTCAAAAATGTATATTCGTAACAAACGTACTTCGTGATAGAACAAGAATAAAATACTGATATTAATGACGTTTTAAATATAAATTGATTTTTTCAAACTACACTGTAAGTTGAAAATACATGTGTAAGTAAAGTTCAATATAAGATATTTTATTCACTCCAAAAACATTTCAATATCACTCACCAGACTAACAAACAATTCCTCAGCTGCAGTAACAGTTATTGGTGGGTCCTGGCCTGGTCTAACCTCGTTTAACAATTGTAAAAACTCATCACTACAACCATGTAGTGGTGGTCGCAAAGCATATAACTCCCTACATATATTGGAAGTGTCCACATCAGCTACACTGCCATAATTATTGCAACCTGACAAAGATGGTAAATAGTACAATATATCAGGTTTCCCGCTAACACATTCTGAATTTCGTTTGGAGGTAATGTGATGTAGATTCCATTCAACAGCGATGCTATGCAGCTCTTTCTGTAGAATATGCATATAACAGAATCTCAAGCATTCTACATGTATATTATAGTAATCATGAAATATTCCACTATCTCGCAAGTCTTTAAAATAATTGATCCACCACTCTCCTCTTTGCCTGCGCATCATGCTCCACCATGCCTCAATTCGTTGGTTTGAAGTGCTTTTACCATACATGATACTTTTCACTCCAGCCAAATCATCAGAATCATCCCATCTGAATAGTGGTTGTAAAGAGGCAACAGTAGAATTCTCTGTTCCAAAGTCGCATCTAATAACCCTTGGAACAAATCCAGTCTGCCTCACGCAGTCAAGATAATAGTGTGCAACAATTGCTGGATTGTTGTTACTTAGAGATACTTCCAACCATAGTATTCTTCTGCTGAAACCATCAATCGCTCCATGGACTGCAAACCCAAAAGGTTTTAATTTATCATATCCGTCTATGTGCCAGATAAAATTTGGTAGGGGTGCAATGTATTTCCTTCTCATCATCCTGCGCTTTTTACGCCGCTCTACACCATCTGGGTCAACAAGACGTAACAACTCAAGTACAATGTCTCTGTTAACAGCCAATCCATATTTCAACTTCAACCGTTTCCACATTGACCTGTAGCCAATACACTTTCCACTTCCATTTAGCTCTTGTTGTATAGCTTCTAATACATTATCTAAATGCAATAAATTAACTGTTTGCCTTCTTCTCAAGCCAATCTTTCTCAGAAGACGTTTCAAATGTCTCAAGCTAATAACAATACCTTATGAAAAAAGAAAATATTGAAAAATAAAAATCATTAACTGGATTTATATCATAATACCAATATAAAAATGATTACACATTACACATGTCATTACTTCATAAAATGATATTAGAACGTTTCATGTCTACACAGAATGAATTGATCAATATAAAGAACATTAACTTATACAGTAACATAATTAATGATTTGTATATACCATGACAAAGTGCAAGAGAAGCTAATATTTCTTGGTTAGAATAGCAAGCATTAAAGTAATCTGTTATCAAATTCTCTCTGACACCGTTGTGATGTGCACCATAAGAAGCAGGTGTGTACTCTGGTAGCATACTTTCAACATGGCCAATAATGAGAACAAACATACATATCATGCAGAGTTGTACCCACATCTGTAATGTACAATAGAGAACTACAGGGGTTAAAGCACATGTATTTTTTCTAAGGTGTACACTCCTTGGAATTAATAAGCTCCTGTTATTTTTAATTAACAATTTTTGTGACAAAAGTCAACTTCTTTGGAAAGGCGTGTTCTAAACAATACTGACTTATACTGATTGGTGATCAGTGGCTGTAAATTGTTTCTATAAACATAAATAAAATTTTGCAAATATTAAGTCATTAAAAGTGTGTATGTTAAACCTATGTGATCATTTGGACTTTTACTACACAGTCACTGTTTGTACTAATGACTGTCAACACCGAGCATTAGTGAATTTTGTCTTCTGAACACAAGTGATCAGGACACCGACTTTGTGTGCAGATTGCTTTAAGATTCCAACCCCAGATGTATGTCCTCCTTGGTGGACGTGCACCTTGAAACAGGAAATCACTGGCATTCCTTACTGGGTTGTGACTATGTGTGTTACACCTACCTTTGATCACATTGACTGTAATGATTCTATAAATTTAAACAGAGAACATAACATTAATTAGGTATGAACTAAGTGATGAATATGGACTACATGAACTATGAAATTAGCAATATGCAGGATAACCACCACTTTCCAGAATAACTAATCCATCCATTTATGGTTACAAATATCACTAGAATGTTTCTAAAGTAAGATATCTGAAACACCGTGTTAAATACTGAATGTAATCAACAGCATCACTTCCACCACTCACCTAGTATGACCAGTTCATCCATTCATGGTTACAAATATCACTAGAATGTTTCTAAAGTAAGATATTTGAAATACCGTGTTAAATACTGAATGTAATCAACAGCATCACTTCCACCACTCACCTAGTATGACCAGTTCATCCATTTCTGGTTACAAATATCACTAGAATGTTTCTAAAGTAAGATATCTGAAATACCGTGTTAAATACTGAATGTTATCAACAGCATCACTTCCACCACTCACCTAGTATGACCAGTTCATCCATTCATGGTTACAAATATCACTAGAATGTTTCTAAAGTAAGATATTTGAAATACCGTGTTAAATACTGAATGTAATCAACAGCATCACTTCCACCACTCGCCTAGTATGACCAGTTCATCCATCTGATTTAAATCATGCACGTTATCAATAGATTAATGTTACTTACAGAAGAAGTTACAGACTTCTAATTGTGACGATAGATGTTGTTATCTGCCCCAGTTTCACAAGATATCAAGACGCCAAATATAAGTTGTTACGTGGTGGCCGTTGAAATCATCATGGGTGATTGCTGCGCATATCTGTGCGCATGTGTTGATAACGAGGTTCGAAGATGTGCGAAATGAGAAGTGGGAAGTAAGAAATTAGAAATGAGAAACGGGAAGTGAGAAATGGGAAATGGGAAGTGAGAAATAGGAAGTAAGAAGTGGGAAATGAGAAGTGAGAAGTAAGAAGTGAGAAATGGGAAATGGGAAGTGAGAAATAAGAAGTAAGAAGTGAGAAATGAGAAGTGAGAAATGGGAAGTGAGAAGTAAGAAGTGAGAAATGGGAAGTACGAAGTGGGAGGTCCCTTCTCGGCTTTCGTATACAAGCCAGGTCAAAATTGATGAGCGAAAAAAATATGCAAATCAAATAATTAAAAATTACACCAGAAATCTTTCCCAGGGACTATTCAAGTTGTCTACGTGATTATTGAGTGAAGCTGTTTAAGCTATGTTTTTACCTATCTGTATCAAGAAACACAAAATGAACGAGATTATTCCAGTGATTGGCCATTCAAATTTTGAGAATCAACATCTTAAGAAAAGTACCCAGTCATATAATTAAAACTAAATAATTCGATGTGTGATCTTCGTGATATGTATTACACAGTACAGGTTTCCAACAAAAAGCGCCACCTACCGGTCAACATGACGTCAACATGACATGATGAGTGTTGGCAATGTTGTGTAAATATACAACTCTATTTGGTTGTGTAAAAGTTCGTTAATTGGAATCTAACAATTCTCAAAAATGTAAATTTTTATTCACGGCCGAACGGCATCTTTCACACCAATTATATTGCTTGTGGAGTGTTTTTTTCTTTTTTTTTTGAGCAGATTGTATAATATTTATGTAACTTGAAATGAAGTGAGATTCTTTAAGAATACATGCTGACTAAGCGTGTACATCAACAAGGAAGATCAAGATGGGGTGATTGATCTTTGTGGTATGATTGTTATAATACTGGATTTTGTAAGATAAAATATGGTCGCAACGCTGTGAATGGTGGCTGTAAAGTCGTAATAGTAGGGTTGGAAGTTGAAAAAAGTTGGTGGCAAATTTGCTTAAGTTAGCTGGAAAGTCAAAATTGTAATGTGAAGTAAAAAAAATGTTGTTGCATCATAGTAAAATTTGGTTTGAAAGTCGGAATTGTAAGGTTGAAAGCAAAAAAAAAGATTGCAAAGATGCAAAGTTTAACAGGGAAGTCGAAAACATTTAAAATGCAACGTTTTCAAAAAGTAGGACGCACGGTTGCAACAGTTTGGAGGTAAGTAAAATCAAACAAGTTGCAGCAAAGTTAGCTGGAAATACAAAATAGTGGAATGGAAAGTCTGAAATGTTAGTTTCAATGTTGCTAATGTTAGCTACAAAGTCAAAATAGTAAGTTGGAAACCTGCAAATCTTAGCTGAACAAAACGTAGGGTGGGAATTCGCAAAAGTTGGTTGCCATGCTGGAAGTCGATAGGGAAAGTTCCAAAGTTCCAAAGCAGAAGTTAGAAGATAAGTCGAAAAACTTAGTAAGAACATCGAAAAAAACTAGTTACAATATTGATAAAAAGCCAGCCGGAAAGTCAAAATATGTGAAAAAATGCTGCTTGCAAATTTGAGTTAGCTGGAATGCCGACATAAGTTACAACCCGCCAAGGGAACTAGAAAATGCAGGATACAAAGTTGCAAAAGTTAGTTGTATAGTCGAAAAGTTGGGTGCTCTTCGTCTTTCTAACCAGCATTACCAACTATCAAACATACATTTTCGACTTTCCAGCCAGCCGAACATCTTTCATGACTGTACAATCGATTTATGTGACAAATATTAACGACTGTTTAACCAGACTTTCCTCTAACTTTTGAGATAGTCAATCCACTTTTCCGACTGTACAAAGAACATGGTTGATTTTACCACATACTCATAAGTTCACTGTCCAACATACTGCCAGCTTGGCAACCAAATCGACATCCCAAATAGCTTTCACAAATTATAAAACACACAATTTTTAATTGTTTAGCCAATTTCACGACTGTCAATTTTGGAAAACAATTTTGACAAATTTTCGACCATCAAATTTTTACGACTTTTCAACAAACTTTCTCAACTATCCAAGCAACTTTGTTGACTTTCCACTTTACTTTTGATCATTGTCCAACCATCCTTTCTGACTTGACAACCAACTTTCACGACTTTCCAACCAACCCTTTTGACATTCCAATAAACTTTCACGACTATAAAATATTTCTGACCAACCTTTTTCAACTTTCCAGTTGTCTTTCAATACAGTTCAACCAAAGTTTTCGACATTCCATCCAACTTTTCAGACAGTCCAATCAGATTTCATGACTTTCGAAGAACTGCAGTAAAACCAACTCTCACGAGTTTATAATGACTTTCTAACCAAACTTCGCTTCGCTTCGTTTTTCCAACCAACGTTAAAATTGTTCAAACTGTTTTGACTTTCCTACCAACGTTCATATATTATTGACTGTTCAAACGACTCTGTCAACATAACCACGAACGTCCACCACATTATTGCGACTTAGCAACCTTTTTTCTACTTTCCAACCAACATTTTAAAAATGTTCAACCAACTTTAATGAATGTCAAACCAACTGTTTTGATTTTTTAACCAATGTTTACATTTTTTCAAAGTTTGTTTTTCTACTTTCCAACCAACTTTCAAATTTGTTCAACCAAGACTTTAAAACAAACTTTCAAAACTGTATAATTATACGACTGTCAGACAAATATTTTGAACTTTCTGACGATCTGTTACGGCTGTCCAACCAACGTTTTCGACTGTCCTGCCATATTTCAACACTGTCCAACCAACGTTTACGACTGTCCTGCCATATTTCAACACTGTCCAACCAACGTTTCGACTGTCCTGTCATATTTCAACACTGTCCAATCAACGTTTTTGACTGTCCTGCCATATTTCAACACTGTCCAACCAACGTTTTCGACTGTCCTGCCATATTTCAACACTGTCCAATCAACGTTTTCGACTGTCCTGCCATATTTCAACACTGTCCAACCAACGTTTTCGACTGTCCTGCCATATTTCAACATTGTCCAATCAACGTTTTCGACTGTCCTGCCATATTTCAACACTGTCCAATCAACGTTTTCGACTGTCCTGCCATATTTCAACACTGTTCAACCAACGTTTTCGACTGTCCTGCCATATTTCAACACTGTCCAATCAACGTTTTCGACTGTCCTGCCATATTTCAACACTGTCCAATCAACGTTTTCGACTGTCCTGCCATATTTCAACACTGTCCAACCAACGTTTTCGACTGTCCTGCCATATTTCAACACTGTCCAACCAACGTTTTCGACTGTCCTGCCATATTTCAACACTGTCCAATCAACGTTTTCGACTGTCCTGCCATATTCCAACACTGTCCACCAACGTTTTCGACTGTCCTGCCATATTTCAACACTGTCCAATCAACGTTTTCGACTGTCCTGCCATATTTCAACACTGTCCAATCAACGTTTTCGACTGTCCTGCCATATTTCAACGCTGTCCAATCAACGTTTTCGACTGTCCTGCCATATTTCAACACTGTCCAATCAACGTTTTCGACTGTCCTGCCATAGTTCAACACTGTCCAACCAACGTTTTCGACTGTCCTGCCATATTTCAACACTGTCCAATCAACGTTTTCGACTGTCCTGCCATATTTCAACACTGTCCAACCAACGTTTTCGACTGTCCTGCCATATTTCAACACTGTCCAATCAACGTTTTCGACTGTCCTGCCATATTTCAACACTGTCCAATCAACGTTTTCGACTGTCCTGCCATATTTCAACACTGTTCAATCAACGTTTTCGACTGTCCTGCCACATTTCAACACTGTCCAATCAACGTTTTCGACTGTCCTGCCATATTTCAACACTGTCCAATCAACGTTTTCGACTGTCCTGCCATATTTCAACACTGTCCAACCAACGTTTTCGACTGTCCTGCCATATTTCAACACTGTCCAACCAACGTTTTCGACTGTCCTGCCATATTTCAACACTGTCCAACCAACGTTTTCGACTGTCCTGCCATATTTCAACACTGTCCAACCAACGTTTTCGACTGTCCTGCCATATTTCAACACTGTTCAATCAACGTTTTCGACTGTCCTGCCATATTTCAAAACTGTCCAATCAACGTTTTCGACTGTCCTGCCATATTTCAACACTGTCCAACCAACGTTTTCGACTGTTCTGCCATATTTCAACACTGTCCAATCAACGTTTTCGACTGTCCTACCATATTTCAACACTGTCCAATCAACGTTTTCGACTGTCCTGCCATATTTCAACACTGTCCAACCAACGTTTTCGACTATCCTGCCATATTTCAACACTGTCCAATCAACGTTTTCGACTGTCCTGCCATATTTCAACACTGTTCAACCAACGTTTTCGACTGTCCTGCCATATTTCAACACTGTCCAATCAACGTTTTCGACTGTCCTGCCATATTTCAACACTGTCCAATCAACGTTTTCGACTGTCCTGCCATATTTCAACACTGTCCAACCAACGTTTTCGACTGTCCTGCCATATTTCAACACTGTCCAACCAACGTTTTCGACTGTCCTGCCATATTTCAACACTGTCCAACCAAGGTTTTCGACTGTCCTGCCATATTTCAACACTGTCCAATCAATGTTTTCGACTGTCCTGTCATATTTCAAGACTGTCCAATCAACGTTTTCGACTGTCCTGCCATATTTCAACACTGTGCAATCAACGTTTTCGACTGTCCTGCCATATTTCAACACTGTTCAATCAACGTTTTCGACTGTCCTGCCACATTTCAACACTGTCCAATCAACGTTTTCGACTGTCCTGCCATATTTCAACACTGTCCAATCAACGTTTTCGACTGTCCTGCCATATTTCAACACTGTCCAACCAACGTTTTCGACTATCCTGCCATATTTCAACACTGTCCAATCAACGTTTTCGACTGTCCTGCCATATTTCAACACTGTCCAATCAACGTTTTCGACTGTCCTGCTATATTTAAACACTGTCCAAACAACGTTTTCGACTGTCCTGCCATATTTCAACACTGTCCAACCAACGTTTTCGACTGTCCTGTCATATTTCAACACTGTCCAATCAACGTTTTCGACTGTCCTGCTATATTTCATCACTGTCCAATCAACATTTTCGACTGTCCTGCCATATTTCAACACTGTCCAACCAATTTGATATCCAACTGTTTCTACTTTCCAGCCAACTTTCACGATTGTCAAAATAGATTTTACAACTATCAAATCAGATTTTAAGACAGGCCAATCAGATGAAACAAATCTTTCAGCCTTTATTTTGCTTACTTTATTTTGTCATGTTCCAAACTCACCTTCACAACACCATTTTAATCTTACTGACCAACTTTCATGCTTTTCCAACCATCATGACTTCCAACAAACTGTTTTCAACTACACGATCACTTTTTCTCCCAAAACGGTTTCAAACTTCCTATTTAATTTTACCCTTCCATCAAGCTTTTTCGACGTTTGAATTAATTTATCAACACTCCATCCAAATTTCATGACTGTCCAGCTAACTTTCATGACTGTCTAACACTTTTTCGGCTTTTGAACCGATTTTCGCAACCTCCTTACAACTTTCCAACCAAATATTTGACCTACTACACAATTTGTGGAACTGTCCGAACATCCTTTTCGACCTACAAGACGAATGCTTCGACCTTCTAACCATCTGACTTTTGAATCAACGTTTCGACTTTTCAATAACTTTGACATTGTTTTCTATTTTCAGCCAACATTTCTAACTTTCTAACCATCTCTTTTTGACTTGTTACCCAACTGTGACTATCCAAACATCTTTTTCGACCTACCAGTTGATTTGTTGACCTTTCAAACAACTTTTCGACATTCCAACCAAATTTTACTCCAAGAAACTTTTAACAAATTTTCCCCTTTCCACACTTTCATGATTACTACTGTCCAATCATGACTTTCCAACCAACTTTCAAGACAACAAATCTACATCTAGTTTGCAGAAATGAATACACAATTTAACAAATTTATTAGAAGTTAGGTGACTTTATTGCATCCCTAGCACAGTAATAAAGTTGTCAATTCCAATATCGCACCAGGTGAAAACCAGGCACGTTAGAAGGTGTACTTTGAGAATCAATAAATCACTGGAATCCCAAAACTATCATGTCTCAACCCAGTGTTGCAACAACAACAAAATGTTGATAGTCTGAAAATATAAAAGGGCCCTCTTAGCAAGGGGTTTAATATTCAGTACCTCGAATACAGCACGCCTGACATGACTTTCGAACTTCCGGGTCGAAAAGTTTTGCGTTCTACAGTACAAAACACAAAATGTGTTTTTATTCAGCATTCTATTAATCTTGTGTTAGTTCAGTTATGAGACTAAATTCAGATCATGCCCATTTATTTTTATATCCATTTAAAATTCGTTAATATGCGACTTTTAATACTATGGTGTGCCTATTTTTATCTTATTATTTAGTGGCTAAACTGAGTGGAACTCCATCTAAGTTATAAGATTAACATTTGCACTTTCTCAAACTTTTCAACATATTTCTAACAAGTTTATACATGATAAAACGCACTCAGTAGAATGTTGATCAGTTCTTTGATTGTGTTATGCAAATGTCTACTATGTCGAACTTATTTGAGGTACTGACAATTCACAAAGACAATTTTGCGTTGCATTCATTGCGCCTTTTTTGGTTTTCTTGTGATATTTCAAACACACTACCGAATGTGCATATTGTAAACTGTATTTTTTCCATAGAACGTTATAATGTAAGAAATGATCTAGGTATTGGGGTAAAATAGGGGTACGTAGTTATCTCTCAGAAATACTATCTTATAAATCAGTTCATACCAAATGCTTGCTGGATGAATAAACTTCACATGGGACACAAATAGGGTATGACATCAACCATTTATCAATAAAAAAACATCTTTAATTGCTTCAACTGCAAAATGGCAACAATGAGGTTGAAACTTGTTCTGCCCTCTTACGTCAATGTTGTGAATTACTTTGTTATTTATCTAACACATGATGCGCATTACATAGTAAATTAGAAAAGTATGAAACACTGAATGTTAACAATTTCTATTATATTTCTATGTTGTACCGTACACCTGCTCCCTAAACCTAATGCCAAGACACGCAATTCAAAATTATCAAACAGTAACTTACCCCGGTACCATGATGTCATAGTAAAAATGTGCTTCCATGATGCTGGTAATTAGTATTTATTAATTTGCTCATTCAGACTTTTGAGGCATTTTCTTCATGTTTAGTCAATCTTGGGTTTTTTCAAATTATTAAGGTCAATATGAAGTTCATTACTCAAAAAAATACTAAAATTGATTCATTTTGATATTATTGTTATGCACATAACTTATGTTCTTCACTGGAATAGCAGTATAGCATCTATCTTGTCTACAATGACAAGATTGACCACAACCACACAGTTTTGTCCTCTTTCCAATCAAAATTACTTTCCATCCAAATTTTACAACTTTCCAACAAGCTTTTATAGCATTCCAGCTTTACAATTTTCCAACAAATTTTCAACCAACTTTCTAAACTTTTTTTTTTTACCTTCCAACCAACTCGTTCAGGTGTCCAACAAACTTTTAACAACTTTCCAATCGACTTTTTACTTTCACAATTTGTCACCTAACCACTTTCTATTCAACTTTTTTGACTTACCACCAAATCTTTTAATTTTAATTAAACTAAACTGATGGAGGAACTGTCCATTTCATATATTCAAATATAAAAATGTTATCTCAATTCCACAGATATCAAATATTTTCGGTTCCACAAACAATCTTGATTTGATGATGTCTGCCATGATTTGTTAATGCATAAATTGACCTGAAACAGCATCTTTTAAGGGACGACGTCAAAAATCGATGTCTAATAAAAAACTTATTTGCTTTAGTATTTGTAGTTCGCTTTTTTTTTCTATCCAATCATGGACAAAAATAACAGAAAATGAAAAAAAACACATCCAAGACGAGAAATTGGTTTAGTCCGAGTGTAAATATGTGCGTCGAATTAGGTCAATTTCAAGGCTTTTTACACCCACCCGTCAACCAACTGCTATGCCATACTACTGTCCGATTATCAATTTGTATGTAATGGTGAATGTAGTCTGACGCCATGATCAATATTTATAAATTAAGTTTCAGTAGGGGGGTGGGGGGTTTGGGAAAAATCTAAAGAAATTTAGTTTTTTATCCTACATTGAACTTTTGATGTTGTCCCTAAGGAGATAGGTTAAGTATGTTATTAACCAATCAGAACGCCAAGTCTTCATGGCAAGAATTCCAAAATATTTGTACCGATTTTGAAATACCATGTTCTAGCATTGATTATTATGGAAAATACAGCACGTTTTTTTTTTTTAAATAAACAAAGTTAAATAAAGTATTTAACAGCTTTTCTGGTGATAACAGTTCAATGTCAAACAGTAATGAATTCAGGCTAGTTAAAATAAAACACATTCTTGAATTGGCATCAGCAACTACAAAACATAAATTCAGTTCTTATCACAAAAATGACATTAAATTACAATGTTCACTTGTACCACAGATATACTGTGAAAGTCATGCCATATCTGGTAGTGTTGCTAGCGTGAACCAACCAAGGTCCTTATTTTTCTTCTTTTAAAATCCTACATAATAGAATAGAAGTTTACTTCACGGAATGATATTTTCATCATCAGAGAATTGCCTGTGGTGGAGTGTACATATCCACTTCGATGGTAACTATATGCTGACCAGGTACCATAGCTAAACCCAGCACTCTAGGCTCTTCCTTTTCAGTGGTGCCTGAAATTACAAGAAATAATACGACTAGAATTAGGGTATACACACATATAACCATTATGACAGTAATGACTTGATATGTTTAGGGACACTAGTTGAGGATTCACAAACATTTGGAAGTACACTTTGTGATGCTGCATGGCTGGCAGCATACTGTTGTATTTATTAAAGCTGCCCTTATTTTGAATTGTTTACACATACAACATTATTGTAAAATAGGCATACATATTTTGATATATGCTATGTTTTATGTCACAGAGAAACATCACTTCAGTATTTTCCCTAGGATAATAAGATTTCTGCTTTTTGTGTACAACAAGTAGTTAGTTTTAGCGCCCATGTCATAGACTGGCGCAGTTGGGGCGATTAATTTGTTTTTGTAGTTTAAATAAAATGGAAGTGTTAGCGCGAAATCACCTGTAACTGCGAAATCACCCCGACTGGTTTATTCTGCATGGCCCTCTATCGACACTGCAAGAACCCGTCGATTTTTCAACAGGTAATTATGTTAATGAGTGTTGTAATTGACAATCATCTAAGCCAACCACAACGTCTCTTCAACTGACCTCTGACCGAGAAGATGTCGGCTGATTGTAGCAGCCGACTTTATTTAATTCTACGACTAGTACGAGTTACTTTTTTACACATTGTGATGAAGTAGACTATGACAAACTCAAATTTTAATGTGCCGCCATGTTGGGTCTGCAGTGAACCTTTACCATGTTGACCTCATTATGCACGTATTTCCGCGCCCACCTCATTATAATAAGTGCATTCATAAATCTTTAATAGCAATGAATTTCCTGCAGAATAAACCAGACGGGGTGATTTCGCGAATTTGTTTATTTTATTTAAACTACAAAAACAAATCAATCGCCCCGACTGCACCAGTCTACCAATGTCACTGTCAGTACATATGACATCGGGGAAAGTCGAGTTATCAAAATATGAAATTAATAAATATTTTTCAAACAGCATTTCAAAACTAAACTCTGCGATTTTTATTAACCTTGTACGTAACGATATGAAATCATCATCATTAAAATTGAGAATTATGTGAATTTGAACCTCTCCCTCTTTAATCCTTTGTTTTACTCCCTTAATAGCTTCGCGCATGTGCTGGTAATTTGCATACCACATGTCAACAGTAAAAATACATGGGCGCTGTTAACTATTCATCTCATCTCAGAGTCTGTTATTCATTTTCCTGCTCAAAATGGTGGTTAATTGTGTTGTCGTGTTTATTTGCTTTCTATTTTTGAAAGTAACGGAAAACAAGCTTCACACTTCCTTCCAGTCTGCTAGCAAGTGCAACATCTGTCTTTTTGTTATGGTTAACATGTTAATTAATGAACATCAGAAGTAGTTGATGTGAATCGATCAGTATAGGTGGGATCCCTCCAGCATTTCGGTCAACCCATCAGCGTTGCGTCATAAATTATAGAGTATAGAGGCCCCGCTACGCTAATACGCTTTGGAGAGAACACTGCGTTTATGGATAAACCTCTACGATCTATGGTTTGTGTTGTGAGTGAAGTGAAAAAATTGTAGTTCATGTTTTATTAAAATTGTCACTGTGCGATTTCACCTCGGAGGGAATGTAATGCATACATCAGGGGGAAGTCATGTTTTGCAACAAGTTTTCTTTTTTTTAATTTGCTTAAATAAAATGATTTCTGTGCTATGTTCTGCAGAAAAAGTTAAGAGCACAAATTAAAAGGATACAAATTAATATCTGTTTATGAGCATCGGCAATTATTGGGATACGTTTATTAATTAGTTTGTTAAAATGAATTGGCAGTGAATTCATATACTGCAAATTGGTTGCTATGGCAGAAATATTCCATATCTCAATATTATGTTTGGTCATCTGTGCTAAACAAATGTAGTGTTATGAGGGCTACATAGGGCTGTCATGAAAAATTAGAGATTTTGGTAGTATAGCCATAGAATAATGTGTTTGCATGGAATCCTATGAAAAATATTCCAAAAACGATCCCTTTTTAGATTATTTTGCATATGATTTCTTGAAAACAAATCTTTCTTTCTCAGTAAAATCTTGCATATGCACAAAAATGTATGTGAATGATTACATAACAATTTTTGAATGATTTACTGTGATCATTTTTTTATGGTAGCGAACTACCTTAGAAGAGTTTTCATGTTAACACTGCTGCAAGACATACCTGGTGGGTTGACATACTCTTCACAAGAACCTAGAATGACATTCCTTTCTTGGTCTGTACAAAGAAATGTTCCTATAAGTGTTCTCCCATCTGTCATACATATCCTGAGCCTTCTATTTAACCAGGATTCCAACTTCTTCCTTAAGCACGACTTCTCTCCTTCCTTGGCCGATTCAATCTGGAAACAGATGGAAGCTGTTTAGTAGTTATAAAATTCTTTAATGACTGGTAGAATTAAAAGACCAATCAAGGGAACACTTTATGAATGTTTGGGCTTGGTCTTGTGGTACAGTAACAATTTGGTCCACGAACTGATGGAGTGCCCAGACATGTGACGACTGAATTTTTATGTTTTGGTCAGTTTAGACAATAACACATTCAAGTGGAAAACTGCTGATTGCTGAGTAGAGATTCTAAATAATAACAATCATTTTTTTTTTTTACCTCAGGGATTCACCAATCATGATATTTTATTCAAAATGACAACTAGTGTCATGGGATATTTCTAATTATGGCAGAGCTCCAGAAGGAGTACCTACACTTTATGCAATTTTTTTTTAAATTATGCTAATTTATTCATGACGTAGCAGTTTCTGTGCTCATGAATATTCATTAATTTGTGGGTCAATACATTTTAAAAGGGGCGATATATTATTTTGGGGGGAAGAGTTAGAAAGGGGGATTAGCAATCCTTAGGGGGTCAATACAAAAGAAGGGACCCATTTGGAGAGCAGCCATGCTCCTCGTGACTGTTGTTGCACGTGACCTACAGCTGTCAACTGTGTTCTTCGACGGTGTTCGTTCTTCGACGACTTCGACTGGCTTCCATGTGGGGTAGTATTCTTGTGTTCTGTTTGACTTGAGTTTTTGAATCCGCTGTTTATGTTTTTAACGTCTTTCATGTCTTTTGTAGGAGTGTCCAATCCGTGATTCGAACTTGCGATCTTTGAGTTCCCAGCGCACTGTCTTGTCCTCTGTACCACGAGTGTCTAGACACAGGACTTAGGATTTAAGTCCTATTCATAGGAGCACTGTCTTCACTAGCATTCAAAATTCTACTGAGCTATGTGGGTAGTCATGCAAATTAAATAATTTGTTGTCATATTTAGCTTTATTGCCAAATGGCGTTTGCGAGAAAAAGATGTGCAGGCAAGGGAATTGAACACAGGTCCTCCTGATCACTATGCAGAGAACTGACCCACAAGACCACATTGGATTGACTGGATGTGTTTGCATTTGATAAGACTATATAGTGTGTATATATATAGAAATACAACATATTTCTATTATTGAGTTACAATTGTCCAAAAAATTGCCAATTTTGTGTTTTTACTTGTGTAAACTATATGCATGCCATAACTCGTTAGTGTACATCTTGCCAATTGGGTGTTTGCCATTTGCGTTGCCCATACCTGACCCGACCCTAACCCTAATGTCAAGACACATTCCTGTTAATAATTCCGTTGCCCATACCTGACCCGACCCTAACCCTAATGCCAAGACACGTTCTTGTTTATAACTGCTCAATAATGATACTCTGTTGTGCACTGTCTGCGGGTAAGTTGCATTGATGTCAACTGATTAAACAAGTCGCATTTAAGTAATTTCTACTATTAACAAGTGGTTAAATTGTGACAATAAATGTGTGGACAAATATTTGAGATTAATTTTGGTGTAGACAACTCTCGTTTAATTATTTTACACCATTACAAGTTGTTAAATTGAGAGAATAAATGTCTCAACAAATATTAAATACTTAGTTTGATGTAAACAACTCACGTTTGATTAATTCCCACAATTACAGGTTGTTAAATTGAAAGAATAAATGTGCGGACAAATATTTTAGACTTATTTTTGTGTAGACATCTCTCGTTTGATTAATTCCCACAATTACATGTTGTTAAATTGAGAAAATAAATGTGCGGACAAATATTTTAGACTTATTTTGGTGTAGACAGCTCTCGTTTAATTATTTTACACCATTCCAAGTTGTTAAATTGAGAGAATAAATGTATGGACAAATATGTTAGACTTATTTTGGTGTAGACAGCTCTCGTTTGATTAATTCCCACAATTACAAGTTGCTAAATTGAGAGAATAAATGTGCGGACAAATATTTTAGACTTATTTTGGTGTAGACAGCTCTCGTTTAATTATTTTACACCATTACAAGTTGTTAAATTGAGAGAATAAATGTGCGGACAAATATTTTAGACTTATTTTGGTGTAGACAGCTCTCGTTTAATTATTTTACACCATTACAAGTTGTTAAATTGAGAGAATAAATATGCGGACAAATATTTTAGACTTATTTTGGTGTAGACAGCTCTCGTTTAATTATTTTACACCATTACAAGTTGTTAAATTGAGAGAATAAATGTGCGGACAAATATTTTAGACTTATTTTGGTGTAGACAACTCTCGTTTAATTATTTTACACCATTACAAGTTGTTAAATTGAGAGAATAAATGTATGGACAAGTATTTGAAACTTATTTTGGTGTAGACAACTCTCATTTGATTAATTCCAACAATTACAAGTTCTTAAATTGACAGAATGAATGTATGGACAAATATTGACCATTATATTTGTGAGTAAATACCTGTTGTTTAATTAATTTCCACCTCTACAAGGTTGAGAGAATAAATGTGTCGACAAATATTTGATACTTATTTAGGTGTAAGAACTCGTGTTTGACCAACTTCCACCATTGCAAGTTGTTAAAATAATGAAATAAATATACTGGTATCATTGGATATTTGATTTAATTGTGAAACTTTCTAACAAAATGTTAACTGCTGGCTTCGAACCCTCAATCAACAATTCCGCAGACACGGTATAAATTCAACAACACCACAGAAGATATTCGTCTGTTGCCTGAATTGTTTTCGTAATATAGGGAACGCCATCGACACTTTAACAAAACTTACCTTGACTTGGGTCTTGTTTATCTCTTGTCACAATCTGGAAACTGTTGAACAAATTGCGCGTCGTCCAGTTTAAGACGTTAGTTATTTTATTATTTATTCATTCAGTTTTGTATGGTGGAGTTTTGTGAGGTTTATTATTTTTTGCGACGTTCTTTGTTTACTTGTTTACGGTTTGAGAGATTTCAGTTTATTTGATTTACGTTTTTACGGTAGCTCTGAGCGGGAGTCGAACCCACTGTCTTTTCAAGCTAATTTTGTTTTATTTTGATGGCACGCTTGTGTACCACGCCACGACGTTGGTCGTTAAGTGGTGTTCATTTTTCTAACTACTCCAGTGTTCCGATGAGTTGAACGGAAAAGCCAAAACGATTGCTGGTTTCTGATTGCTTCGGTTCTGGTGAGTGTGTATCTAGTGTGATTCGAACCCATGTCGTTTGTATTGGGCGTTTTTTTATTTCCCATGTTAGCTACGCCGTAATATGCAACCACTTCCCCGTTTTATTGTGATTTTGAGTGTTTAATGATGTCTTCCTCACGCGTAACGCCATGACCCAGTTTCAACCACACGGCCATTTTGCAACACAGTTCGTGACCCTCGGCGTCACCCGACTGACTATATGAGCGTTCTCTTCAACTGTTAAGCTAGTAGGATTTATTACCGTTATTATCATTATATTGTCACGTGATTTGTTTTACCTTATGTGTAATGTCTTAAGTATCTTTATTGTAATTTGTATATACCAATTCGTATATACCGAGGAAACGACCCCGATTGAAGGTCATGTATTTTATGACGTCACCAATTCGTGTGTAGGTACTGCTTCTAGATCTGTGCCCTAATTATTTGCTATGATAGACTATTCAAGTTAAAATATTAAATATTTGTTTAAATAACCAAAATCGTAATTTGCATAAAATCACCGTGAGGTTTCTTGGTCCATGGGCAAAGTGAAGTGCTAGTCTAAAGGCGTAAAACCAATATATTTCTCACTCTTACAGACTCTGTTCCCATTTATAAACCTGCTACTGAGAATAAAATCGCAATCGGTTTTGGTGGTTAAAACAACAACCATGCACAAATGTGATCATTGGTAAAAACAACAAACACAACTCACATTGCCCCCACCAGTCGTACAGTCGGCCATTATTGATTTGATTTACTTCCGGTAAGTATGTTTGGTAATGCTCACCTCAAATATTATTTTATTTTTTTAGATAAAATTTACAAAAATATGCATTGTCGTGCTATCGCAATAATTTCTAGAACTACAAAATAATACGATAACATGCAAATGTACATGAAACAGTACGTCAGTGGCAAGAATGGTTTGTTTTACAATGAGTTAACGATGTTTATGTTAATGAGGTCAACGGCCACCCATCCGGGTATTTGTAGTTTGTGTTAGCAACAAGGAGAGGGCTTCGACCGTCGGATTACTAACCTGTGTACGTCGAAAGTTTTGATACATACAACAAGGAAGATGCGTCCGAAATATTATACACCGAATGAAGTAGCTGTTCATAATACTCTTAAGGACTGCTGGGTGTCTTTCCTAGGAAAAGTGTACGATCTAACGCCACTTTGTGAAAGATATCAAGGTAAGTGAGGCCGGAACCGAGATTGTCAGCTACCATATTATACAGCCAACATCATCTCAGTCGTACATGTATTTAATCCAGTTACCTGAGATCATGGATGTATTAAAAATTCATTATATAAGCACACTGGCGAATTAGTCTGACATAGTACATATAATTACCATAGTACAAATATACAGTAATTTCACTCTATACAATACTAGTGTTGACGTTCACGGTTGTTAGCGTAAAACAAAATTACATACAGCGCAGTATATTTTTTTCTCTCTACATATTGAATAATTTACTAAGTAAATAATATTTAATTTTAGGTGACGTGTTATTGAAACCTATTGTCGCATCAGCTGGTAAGGATATTTCTCATTGGTTTGATCCCAAACTGAAAGATGTAAGTAATCACAACATGGCGTAGAGGGCGCTAGTATATGGTTCGGTCCCCATTTCATTCACACAATGTTTCAAGAATTCTGAACATTAAAATATAAAAATAACTTTAAACTGTATAGTTTCAGTGACTGTCCCGGAATGTCTCGTGAGATGAATGCTAATAGTTTATAATTTTAAGATCCTCAGATGAGAAGCAGTACAACTGTTAGACTGATATAATTCTTTTAGAACGAGTTTATAGTACCTCTCGCGTTGTTGCGAAATTACCACAACTGGTCTGTTCTGCAGCGCCCTCTATAATTGTCACCATGTTTTTGTGGTGATAAATATGCTAATGGTAGCATGACTTGTAAGCTACCAACCAATAAGAAAGGCAGCTTTTGGTTCGATCTGTTCCATGCACAAGTGATCTGACATTTTACACAAATGCACACCTACTTTTCTCTTTTGAAAGTGTTCCACTTTTGTGTTCCATAACGTCACTGCATATCATGAATAAGTAATAGCAATGGATATGCTGCAGTATCGATCAGTTGTGGTAATTTCGCATTGGACCACAGTTCGGCCAGTCTTAGACAGACGCAGTCGGGGCGATTAATTTGTTTTTGTAGTTTAAATACAATAAAAAAAAATCGCGAAATGGTGTTAGCGTGAAATCACCCCGACTGTTTTTTTCTGCATGGCCCTCTATCGACACTGCAGGAACCCGTTGATTTTTCAACGGGTAATTATGTTAATGAGTGTTTTAATTGACAATCATCTAGGCCAATCAAAACCTCTCTTCAACTGACCTCTGACCGAAAAGACGTCGGCTGATTGTATGAGTTATTTTTTTTACACATTGTGATGAATCAGAAACGACGACTACGAAAAACTCGAATTTCAACGTGCCGCCATGTTGGGTCTGTAGTGTGACATTTACCATGTTGACCTCATTATGCACGTATTTCCGCGCCCACCTCATTATAATACCGGTAATACGTGAATACCTCCATTTCGCGAATTTTTTAATTTTATTTAAACTACAAAAAAACAAATTAATCGCCTCGACTGCGCCAGTCTAGGCCAGTCTATACAACTGTATGTGTGTCTTCTAAGAAAGTTGATGAATGGTCATAAATCTGATCACAATGTTCATTGGTTTATTATGTAAAATCATGGATTTTTGTTCCATGGTAAGCATTTTACGGAATTTGGCCAAATACTATAACAATATTAATGTAAAGCAAAACAATGTTTTTTTCTGACTCGTATGATAACAAATACGACTTCCAATATCTTTGTTTTTCATCCCATGTCATCAGCCAACAATTTGAGATATGGCATAATATTTCCATAGGAACCAATGGTAAAAGTGTAAATACTGAAAAATAAGTCAGTGACCCAAAATTTTTTTGTCAATCAACCAGAAGAACAATTTATTTTTATAAACCAAATTTTTGAGAGGTCCATGACACCAACCAACCAAGTCTAGAATAATCTTGTATATAATCATGTGTATTGTAAATTACTGATAAAGTTGTTGTTTCAATGATTGGTCATTTTGTTATATTCTAGTGAATTTGGTATCGTTACAAGCAATAAATATACAACATAGGGTACATTTCTAAATTCTACAGTGAATATATAAGGCATACTGCTGCTGAGTGCAAATCAAATGTTTCACAAGAATAATAAATCTTGTTTTACATTTTTTTTTTCCAGATTCGTACTCATATCGACCCAACTACAGGCTGCAAGATTGCCTACACACCACACGGTAGATTTATACACATACCACCGTCATTTCCAAGAACAGACTGGGCAAATGATTTTGGCAGACCCTGGTGGAAAGACGACAGTTATTGTGTCGGGATACTTTCCAAGAAAACAAGATTTATTAAAATAATAAATACACTTACTTCACAGGAGCAAGTTATTGAGGTAGCTATAACCTTCAATTTTGAAAAAAAATGAATTCCATCTGTCCATTCAAACAGTCATCGCATGTGTTGAAAACAGTGTTCAATGTTGACTTCATACAACATGTTTGTGTAATGTATGAACATTTATTTTTTTATTTAATTTGGGACTCTGCAACATTGTGTTAGTGCTCTACACAGATTAGATAAAATAGATGGCACAGATCAAGTATACCTTTTCTCAGTGTGTTAGCATTTATACAGAGTGTCCTGATGAAAATGTAATCTCTATCCTTGTCACAAATGCATCGGCTTTCATCTTGTACCAAATTTAGTGTCCCCTCTCTACTAACATTGGTGGTGCCACTAAAAATCTGAATTCAATAAATGAAAACATTCGTAGTTGAGCAAAATTTGGCGGTATCGTTCTTGCCCTTCTACCGATGCCTACAAATTAGAATAGTGACCCATTGCATTCAACGAACAAGAGGGCTAGATACTGCAGTGCAATATTGTTTAGAATGGTGAGTTGAAAAAGATGTAGTATTATGATTTCTCATACGTTTTGACCACTCATTCCAACCAACTTTGTTTAGTGCTGTAATAATCTTGTTAATCCTCCCCAGAATCAGGAACAGCTGTGTTTAATGTGATTACAGATTTGTTAACTATGTGATTATTTAAAGGGCGGTGGTTGTCCTGTTCGATATGGGACTCATAGCGACGTATACAACGCGTGTACAATACATTGTTTATTTACATGAAATTCAAGCACGTGCTGCGCGACGACCACCACCCTTTAAGTAGCGCATGCACTGACGTAAATCTATGAGCAAAATAAGTCAGATTATAATGATTCATGATGCAATGCAATATATACAATTTTTGATTTCATACACGCTTCTAAAAGAACTAATATGGTGTTGCAAGAGCACTGCAAAGAAGCCACAAAATCAGTTCTGTGGTTATATTGACCACATGTCATTATGCATAATAGCATCATTAGCATTTTTTATGATTCTAGGTCTGTTCAGAAGAAATAATGTCAGAAATATTGGATAGGTATGTGACGTACAACGCACATGCTGCCAGTTACACTTGGAAATATAACGGTAAAAACCTAGAAATGGATAAAACATTGGAGGATAACACCGTTTCTGACGAGGATGAAGAATTCTATAAACTGAGCATGAATGATGATGATTTCCTGCCTGCCATACATTTGTACTTTAATGACGATCTCACAGAGGCATAACAAACTGAATTTTATTTACCTAATACCTGGGAGGTTGCCATAAATTGGAACAGCTACAGGTACATCTTGGTCATCCTTGAAACCTTTAACCCCCCCCCCCTCAAATCCATTCCTAGGTGGAATATTCCGTGTAATTTTGATTGTATAGAATATTCAGAATGGAATGGGAAGAAGTTTATAAATATTTTTGTAAATATATATTACCCTTGAGGATGTTTTTTATGGTTTTAAATACCAATATGTCCTCAGCTGTCAGAATGTAATCAGTCTTGTGTTCATCTTAAAATTCTGTATATATTTGCCTTTTTTTTTAAAAACAGGTAATAAAATTGTTTTTAATTCCTGAATTACTTCCAAGTTTCTATATCAAAGATACTGTACACTCTGTCGACACAAGCAAGCTTTGTGCCTGTTTGCAATTGGGAATAATGCCCCCTTTAAACCAATATGACACATTACTGAGGTTTTTATGATGCAACTAATCGTGTTCATTCACTAGTGCATCATGGACTCAACAGATTCATACACTTACAAATATTATATTATTAAGTTAAGAAATTCACATTTTATAAACAAATTTAATAAATGTGAAAACAAAGGATATCACGCCATAGTCTTGGATTTTTTTCCTGAAGACCTCTCTCCCCAAAAACCTACCAGTACTTTGACTTAAGATTTCACTTTATAAGGCAGTTCAATAAATGTAAAAACAAAGGATATCACGCCACAACAGCCACATTTTTTGTTCTTGAACCTCTCTCTCCAGCAGTCAACAAACTGATTTGGCTTTCATTTTGATTATATCCTGACAAAATCAGTCCTGTAAGATGCCTTCCCCTTGACATGTCTTCTTCTCATAGGTTACTTTTTGTATTGGTAGTTGCCACTATGCAAACTAACAGAAAACCAATTATTTTAGAGATGGATGCAATTGCTTTATTTCTGTAAGCAATCGCGAGCATTAAAATTGTTCTCAAAAATGTTCAATAATTTCTGCACATACTGTAATGTTAAAGCCAGTCAACTTTCAAGATTTTTCACTAAATAAACCAACAACTTTTTTTTTTATACTTCAATTGAAAATGATGTCCATTTGGTCCAAAATCAAAGAATTTAACAAAAAATTGGCATCCAGACTTTATTAATGCAACAGCACCCTCTAGTGGCCAACATTCAAAATCTCTACAAATTTGTGACCGTTGAAAAACAGTTTTAGAAGCCGCAGTGTTCTCCCCAGGCCTTTCAAGCACTGCGGGCCCGCGTCGCTTAGACAAACAGCCGCGTCGCTTTTGTTTCGCCCGCGATCCTTGAAATCCTGCCCGCGATGCTTATTCACGTTGTATTGTTTACAAGTGTCAGCCTCGTCTAGCACATCTTTAAAACAATAACATGTATTGATCGAAAGGTAATCCCGCCTTTGTACATAGTTAGCCTTACAAAAACAGTGATAAAAACGGAAGTCTACAAGAAGTTACCAAGTCTATCAATGGTGCGGAGCTGGCAAACCCAAAATACTAGGGCAGTAATAATTTGCCCATTGCGTCGGGATGGTCTATCCCGAGTTGCTGCACTGCGATTAATTGCGTTTTTACTACTTCATCGCCAGTGACACTAATTACCAAGAATTAAAAAACAAGTGAAATTAAGTCGCATCGAAAAAAAAAACTGTAAATAAATCGAAGTAAAAATTATTCAACTGCAGACGAGACGGACGAGAAAAAAAACGAACCCTGACCTCTAGAAATACCTCATTCATAGTGCGTCATTACCGAGGAACTGGCTAAGGCGACGTAACGCATGTAGTGACATCACAACCGATGCATGCTGGGTTACAACGGAGATTTTGATTGAGGTAAGAAAGATGGCGGCGCAGAGTGCATGTTTTTCCGCGATGTTTAAAAACAACATTTCGTTGGCGATTTTGATGTAATTTCTAAGTTAATCATCAATGAATCGTTTTAATTAAGCAAACATTCTAAGTTTGTGTATTTTTAAACATAAAAATCAGGGACCGATGATCGCAACAGCAGCGATGAATACCCGTTCAACGCAATGCCGTCAGCTGACAATGTTACGGTGATCGTAGCGACACACAAATAATAGATAGATCAATGAAAAATCGCTGACTTTAGTTTTGAAATGCCGTTGTAGAAAAGAATGTCATTATTGATTTATTAATTTCTTCATATTTTGATAACCCGCAATCTTGCAGATTTTACAAATTTAACAAACTGACAGTAACATTGGCACTAAAACTGACTGTACTTGTACACAAAATAATGATGAACCAGTTACCTCCACGGATAAACAATATATTTACTGACTGGCTATAAGTATTTCCATTTCTTTCCTGTTCTATTTCAAACTTTATTTGACTTGATGCACACATAAAACACAATGAATGTAAATGATATAAAATATATGAGATATGTATCTCTTCTTTACTCAGTTATAATGTTTGTTGGGGAAACTAATTATTATGCAAACAAAATTATGCAAATAAGATGTATTGTTATGTAAATTAGCCGCGATGCTTGGCTTAGAATCTGGGGAGAACACTGAGCCGCATTTCTAATAGAAGTTGTACCCATTTTTTTCGAAAAATTGAGAACCAAAAGAATTCAGTTTCTCGTATGTAGAAGCTGCATCCCCTCTATTGCATTGTACCATTTTAATAAAAGTCACGGTTTCTAATACAGATTTTACAGTACCAACCTAATTCTAGCCTTTCTTGAATCTAAACTGAGATTTTATTTAAATCCAGACACAAATCAGCATAAAATCATGCCAAAAGTCTAATGCAGATTAAGAATGTTTTTACGACAATGTTTTCTCTTTATAGTTTTTTTTCTGGTTTTCCTACCCACTCAAATCACACAAATATTGTAAAATGTGCAAATTTTGGCTGAATGTACAAAACCACATGCATATACTAACTCTGGAAAGATATACAATCTTATCATTCCTCAATAAAGCTGCCACAAACACAAAGAAAGGCAGTGATAACAGTTTACTCGATTTATGTAGAAAACTACATTGTAACAGACAGAAAGGGGAATAAGGAATGACCACAAGAAAAATTAAGGAAAACCTCCAAGAAATTACCAGGTTTAATTTTATAGCTGTATGTATCATAACAAAATATATGAGGCATAAAATACTGCAAACTATTTTCATTCTGTGAGACAAACGTCATGAATTTCCTGAGTTACTCAATTTTACAGTTAAAAATGATCAAACTTAGGATAGTTTTAGGTAATACTTTAATTAATTTATATATTTGGAATAATTATCCAGTTATCGAATACTTTAAGCGACATTATCCCCTGCACATGTGTAGGGGAGGATAATTGACATATTTTGGTAAGCCATCAATTTTCAGAGATCTGCTAAAAACTTGTTGCACATTTACAGGCAAGCTAGTTAATTCACACAGCTGTCAAAATTATGTGTCAAGCATGGTCATAGTTAGAGAATGTTTGTGACAGTAAAGTCCTAGTTATGATTAAAAGCATTGATTGTTATATTGCATGTGAAGTAGGTAAATCAGACCAGCCGGAGTGCTGAGGAACAGTAACCAAACATTAAAATGTGCATATATGCAGTTTTGAACGAGTAGCTTTTTCATTTTAGTCTCTGTGAAAGGGCTCAAATCACAAACAAATTTAACGTATAAATTGCAGTGATTCACAGTACACTTTGAATTACTAAGCAACAGCAGCATCCCAGAGAAGCACTTCCTCCATATGCACACAGTCCTGCAATGATCTTACGTTTACCTTTCGAACATCATTTTTTCTCCCACAAAATTTTGGTTCAACATTTTGCAAATTTGTACATAACTTTTCTGTAATTTTTTTGTTATTGTTGGTCTAATTGAACATAATGTCCAATTAGCTACAAGCTTGGATCAAAATGAATGTGAAGTAAAACTATGCAGGTCTATTTTGTGATATGCGACAAGAGTTGGTGTTCGAAAGGTAAACATCTAATGAAAAAAAAGACTTTGATCAATAAACAGACAATGAAACACTGCATTGAGCTATGTACAGACATTTTGAAAATATTATATACATCACTTTGGTTAATTGGAGTATTTTTAATATTATAATAGTATACTCCACTAATGATTACTCCCTATATTTAGTTTACCCAATGATTTAGTCATACAATACTGTTTTTTTCAATCTATCATATTATTACAGTTATCGCATTCTCACATTATCTATTTATCGGCATCACACTTACATTGGCTATTTATTTTCATGAAATGTATCATTCTTTGAAAGAAGTAATTTACAGAACATCTGGTATTGACGCAAAATGAACTAGCAGACATTGAGGTCTTAGAAATTAGGCTAAGTAAGTTTAGATCACTAGAGTGACAGTTAAAATGAAGATATGCGTGATGAGAGTAAGATGTGTAACCTGAATGTGAATAATTGGTGAGACATTAACGCAACACAACCGCAATACCAGTTAATGCAGAGACATGAAGGCACCTCTCATGTGTGGCCAGAGCACAACTAGTGTTCATGCTTGCCACTGGTACAGGTATGGTTAAAGGAAAATCAGTTTATTAACACAAATCACACACACCTAAGTGGCATGATGACCTTCAACCTTTAACAAAATAGATGCATTGTGAATACAAATGTCATGTTCCATGAAGAGTATGTGCTAGTCCTTAATATATAATGATATTGGTAGGGCAATACTGTGGAATACTTTATTTTCGTTGGAATTAATTTTCGCTGAAAATGCTTTTGGGGCGTTTTGTATGGAATTTATTTTCACTGATTTTTGATGGGTTTAATGTGAAATATAGGAAAAAAAGTATATTCGCTGGATTTTATTTTCACGAAATCATCCCTTCAGCAAAAATAGCGAAAATAAATTCCAAGCGAAAATAAAGTATTCTACAGTATGTGCTGCCATCCATCACTAAACAACCATTGGGTAAATGCAAATATTAGCGTACAATTTGATTTCTACTAGAACCCACTACATCAAATGTACTGTAAAAAACTTTATTTTCTCTTGGAATTCATTTACCTGAAGGGATGATTCAGTAAAAATAAAATCCAGCGAATATATACTTTTTTTCCTACATTTTACATTCAATTCATCAAAAATCAGTGAAAATAAATTTCATACGAAACACTCAAAAAGTACCTTTCAGTGTAAATTAATTCCAGCTAAAACAAAGTATTTTACAGCAATTGCTGAGATGCTCAATCAGTTGGGTTTAGTGCCCCTTGAGAAATATGGATATTCGTGTCGTATTCCTACATGAAAGTAATTTTATCAAATTTTGTCAAGAAGGTTCCTTCTCAACTCTGACAGGTTTAAGCTCTGCATGAGACGCAGCTTTATAAATAAAAAAAAAATGCTATGTCACCGATGATTGAAAACTAATAACAGAAAAAACAAACAAAGTTTTTTATCATCATGGGGAGAAAATCAAGTTGTATACGATGAGAATTTTACTTTGGTGATAAGTCTCCAAATGAAGGCTTCACATGCGTTTAGCAGATGAGAAAGATGATATGAAAATTCATCGTGTTAATATTAAATCAAAAGATGTACAAATGCAACATCTTTACGAAGACTGGATAAAACAATTGCATCCACAGGACACCACAGGGCTTGCAAGAACATTTATGACCTGCCCTTAAATATTCAAATTATGAATCTAATATCATTACCAGTATGAATAATTAATCATGGTGTACATTTGAAGATAGTGTGATAGCGCCCTCAAACAGACTAATTATCAGTTACTTTGTTTATTGGTCCCGGCTGCAAATCTGTCAAATCAGTTCAGCCAGCCAGGGATACTATTCGTAGCAGAACTAAAATACATCATGAATAATTAACCATGTGTGGAAATGATTGTGTCCACGCGACACTATAAATATAGGCTCTACAAAAACATTTTTGACCTGTCTCTCAAATATTCAAGTTACACATCTAACATCTTTATGGATAATTACGTGATTTCTCGTGATGTTATTCAAATGCTATTTTCGTACATTCTGGTGCTTTCTGGGAGAGTTCTTGACCTTCAACAACTCTAATATAACTTATTATTTGCCATGTTAAACTGTTTATGAAGTTCAACCACATTTCGGAAAAAATTCCTAATTCAAAACTTTTGGGAACTGTGTTATACTGTAAACCATTAAATTGTTGCTGAAAGAAATCTTCACAAACCGGTTATGAAGGTTTGAATAGATTATAATCTGAAGAAATCCAGTGAAATTTTCATATAAATCATATAGATTTTCCATGACTCAAAATTCCTGAAAGAAAACTCTCATGCAAAATTAAAAACAAATTTTACAGTATATAACAAGCTACAAAGGTTTTTTTTTGAAAACTGGTCTCACCTGCGAACATTGCCTATACTGTCTTTTTCTCTCGAATCTAAAGAATATACTTGACAAATATTTTCTAAATAAAGACTGCGGGATTATTAAACTTCATTACAAAATATATGTATAGTACACCAGAGAAGTCTTTTCAAAAGTAAGAACCCTCCAGGTTTTACAGAACCGTTTAAATCTGTGCTACAAATTAAAGACTAAAGTTTATCTCCCACCTCTTCCCCCTCTACCTCCTCTACCAGGACCTCTACTGGGTGGTCCTCCACCTCTCTGTCCTCTTCCACCTCTACCTCTACCCCTTCCTCTGCCTCCTCGGTCACTTCCTCTCCCTCGATCACTTCCACCTCTTCCACGATCACTTCTCCCCCTCTGCCGTAGCTCCCCTCTGTCGTTATTCTCTCTGCTGCCTGGCACAAAGGATCTGGCCCCTGGGTTAGTAAACTGATCATCATCATCGTTAAATCTCCCAAGTTTACCTCTAGGTGACCCTGCTTCTCGATTTCTTGACCGAGGATCGGTACCACCGGCGTTTTCATCACCGGACACTTCTCCCCATGAGCGCTTTGGGTTTTGTGGAGGAGGTGGCAAGGTAGGTAAATCAAGTAACGACGGAGGTTTGTTATCATGTGACTGGTTGCTTGGTGGGCCATGTGAACGTTCATCATAGTCCGAAAAAAATTCTGGTGTGGGATGTCTATCATCTTGGTCTCTCGATGACGTTGAATGGCCGCCTCCTCTTCCGTGTCTGCTTTGATCTTCCTGGTCTCTTGAAGGAGCATGTCCACCTCTTCCACGAGGGTTATATCCCCTCCCACTAAGTTCATCCGGAGTGGGCAACAACCCACTCCTATCGTCTACTGGTGGACCATGCCCTTCCATTGATCTATCATGTCCTTCCATTGATCCCCCACGTCCTCGTCCTCCACGACCTCTATTCCTACCTCCCCGAAAACCTCTAGGGTCATGACCTTGAAATTCCTGCCTTTCATCAAAGTCCTTCGGAAATTCAGGCCTCATATTACCAAAATGTCGACGTTCATCAAAGTCTCTAGGAGGTGCTCCCCATTGCTCTTGATGGTCAAACCTTCTGTTACGCAAGTCCTCATCTTGAGGTGGTGCAGGCGGTGGCATGCCATCAAATCCTGCTTCTTGTCTCATATCAACATCTCTGGAAGCAAAATCAGTTTCACCACGGTAATTATCCTGTTGGTACCTCTGCTGCTGCGGGTTTCGTCTGTGGCGTGGATCATCATGTTGCATTTGCCTCATGTCCTGGTCTTGCGGGAAGTGCCCTTGACCAATTCGGTCATCCCCTTGCAAAGGTGGTGGTGGGGGAGGTGGTTCATCAACGTCCATTTGTCCCATGCCTTGCTGTTGCATATTATGCTGCATTGAGGGTTGCCCAGGGTAATGGGACCCCCCCATATTTTGCCCTCTGAGCATAGGAGGCTGAGTAGGCGTTGACATGAGTGGTGGAGGTCCTTGCATCTGTCCTTGTGGCGGTATACCACCTTGATTAAGGAGCATCTGCATGGCCATCTGTTTACCTGTGTAAATAAAAAAAAAAACTAAGTTCTATTAACAATGATGAGTCCCTAAGGCAATTGACCAATGAGTTTACCTTTGTGCCATTCAATATTCCCTATACTATTCCCATGATTCCAAGGCAATTTCAATGATTTTTGCCTTGAAAATGGGTGCTTTCTCAACAATGTAGTTCAAGTCCTGAACAGCACATAACAGCTTTGTATCACATAGTTAGTGGCATTATTGACTAAATAAGAAATTCTGAACTTTAAAAAAAAAAAAATATGCTGCTTTTGATCCAGTTAGATTTTTTGGTTTACAGTTTCGGCTGCATAATCAAACTGACTACAACCCATTTGTAGTTGGTGATTTAACAGTCATGCATTGCCTTACCTTGTTCAAACGAGGGTATGATCGGAGCATTACCAGGATGCATCTGTCCTGCCATAAGTAGCTCTTTTTCAACTTCCTTCTCCCTTTCAAGCAATGGTGCCTCTTTCTGTTGCTCCCACTGTCTTTTGAACTGGGCAGGAATTGGTTTAGCGTAAGGTACTTTCTTCTGCACTGTATGCACTCTGTAATCATCTGATCTTTCAATACCCAGTCCTGGTATGGAACTTTCATCTGCTGACATGTCTGAGTACAGAACATAGGTAGACACACTTTATTGTCATGAGTTGATTTAAAAGTAGTGCAAATGTGGAAGATATGGGGTGCCATGATACTGCAGTCGGACAGTTCTCAATATATCAACACTGGTTTCAAATTATGGAACAGCATACCATTTTATAAAAGATCAATTTTCTCCTGCAGGTTATTCAAAACATCTATTAAACTATTATTGTCAAAATAATAAAAATTGCCTATTACTGTAAAATCTGTATTAGAAGCCGTGGCTTCTATTAAAATGGTACAATGCAACAGAGGGGATGCGGCTTCTATTAGAGCATATACACATATGAGAAATGGTGAATTTTAGATTCTCAATTATTCAAAAAGAATGGGTGCGACTTCTATTAGGGATGCGGCTTCTAATACACATTTTACGGTATTTGTATTTTATCACTATTTATTTGTGATTGTTTTGTCACCCAAATGCTTCAGTGTGAATGTTTGAATAATGCAAATAGCTCTTATTTTTAAATTCCTTTTCTCATGAACAACATGCTTTTAAATTTTTTTTAATTTCCTCCCCATTGAGCATGTAGCACAGTAACCTTGGGCATCATGGGTTGTTTCTTTTTTTTGTGTGCTTAGCCTAAGACGGGATTTGAATCAAACATGGAACTGATCCACTCATGAATCTGGTGTAACATCCATTATGCTATTGATGATTATTATGAGGTTATTACGAGAAGTATGCATGAAGACAGTACAGCGGGCGTATCGACCGGTGCGCAACAGTGGTCGATGCGACAGCGTACTGCATGAATGTATACTTTGAGGTATCCTAGTAATAACCTTATTATTATACATCTTTTCCTTCCAAAGATGCATCATGGGAATGCCGAAATCCAAAAAGTTTGGAACAGAATCAGCGAACTTCTTTGTGTGGACTCCGGACAAATCCTGGTGACAGTCATGTTTGTTCTTATTATTATGCTTACGCGTGTAATTATTCCATATTTGGAATTCGCATTTCCTAATATGGTAGGAAGAAAATACCGCAAAATTACGGCATGCTGTAATGTATGGTGTTACGGTGACAGATGTTTAATACTACTAATTAGTTAACCACCGATTGTTGCACAGCATGTGTACCAGGACACAACATAGAAAAGGGTTAGGTCACGTGAAAAATATATTAATACCCCTTACTACATTAATTGTGGTGTTCTTACCATTTCTTGGTTTAGTGAGATGATCTGGAAGTCCATGTTCTAAACCCATACCAGGAATCAAAGGAGTATTTACTGATTCATCGTCTGAAAATGAGCAAGACATAAAATTACACATTTGGTTGATACATTATTGCAATAAAATGTATCACCTTTTAATTGTGTTTGTATTCGTGTTACTGCATATCATCGAGTGGGTAGAGCTGAATGAATACAAAACAAGGAATTTTCTCCATAAATAAGTTTCCTACTACCACATGAATTTATACAATATGATTGGTCAGGTTGCCTTCTAACGTGCATAGTATACTATTTTAAAGTTTGATAATCATCTGATAATGTTGAGAGTTAGATCTCGAAAGTTTTCACACTTCAGATCTGTACTTCACTAGTAAATTTATAGATATTGCCCATATTGTTATTAAAATGCAGAAAAACCAAAGGTGTGGTTAAATTAAATAAAATCTATCTATTTACATAATATTTAACTCAACTTACCATATTCCAACGCTTCTATGGAGCTCCCCGCTGGCAGTAAATTCAAATTATATTTATCCCTCATCTTATCGCCTGGACGATTTCTCGTCCAAAATTTTCTATACAAGAGAGATGAGGATGATTCATTAATAGTCCTAGTATAGTGTGTAACTTGTGGCTAGACAGTATAAAAGGGTTGCCTGGGACAACAAAGAAAATAAATAGCAACTGACTTAACTCAACTGACTTTAGTAAATATATAAGCAACATACATTTAAAACTTAACATCAAGTTCTGCAGTTTGTAGACAATCAATGTACTGTACTAAAATTTGGAAATAAATATCTATAAACACATCAAACCCATTAAAAAATATAAACACTTTGTCTTCACTGGCAATTGGTTTGTCAGACGAATTATAAATTCAGACAGGAAAGCCTCACAGCTGACTTGCCATCATTGCCATACATTCTTAGTCAATAATTCACTCAAAACAAATTTTTTGAAAGTTTTGACTGCACACTTAGATGGTTTCAGCAATGAAAGATAATTTTAGATACCTTATTACATTGATATCACATCAATATCACATCGATGTAGCCAATTTTAATTTTCATTGAAAACTAATAAAAATTATGTTTATATGAATAGTGCTTGTACTTACGTGGTATGGTCATTAGACCCAGAACACAGGATATGTCCCAGGGGATGCCACGCTAGACTCCACACCATTCCATCATGAGCTTGTTCCATCCCACCTACCTCTTTATCAATTCTAAAAGACAATTTATGATTATCATTATTATACATCTGGCAGTGAACAAATTCAGTCGCTTGTAAAAACCTAATATGAACACGTTTGAATGCGTTAAAATGTGTTACAGGCATATTCCTTATTTGGCAAAAACATGTCCTATTCACACCACATTCTATTTGACTACATCGAACAAGGCAACAAAGTACGAGTAGGTCATGAATTTTTTTTTTTTACATGTGCTGTGTAAACATTTCAAGGACATCACAGAGACTGTTGTGATTTTCTTTCATGACAAATGACCTGAACTGAACATTTTATAGTGATAATATACTAATAATCAAATAATCAACACCAGTGAATAACATAGTTGAACTCTGGTGACCTTGCCCTTTGTTATATAATATAATTCCCTTTAACATAGTTTCTTTCAATATAAATTTACATTGTCATAATTAATTTTGAATACAAAAAAGTTTTGGAATTGAACAAACAGTGGGGAATCAGTCTACCGAATGTCCTTTAAAGATGTAAATATCTTACAAAAACATTGGTGCCTTATTTGTTTAATTATTTTAAGGAACATAATTTCCAGCTTTATTGAAAGTAATTGAGATATTTTAGAATAAAAACAAATGTCTCATTGCAAAAAGTGCTGCATTTAAATGTGAATAGATTCATAAAACATGCAAGATAACAGAAAAATTTAGCTGGCTTTAGTCCAAGTATTTTGTACAGGTGTCTGTCAAAAATTAATGATTCACTGAGACAAATATGAACTGCCTCATTGTGTGACTACTGTATTATATGAAAAGTAAAAAAAAAACACCCTTTATGAATAGCTATCATGTTGCAAGCTCTGCTTTAAATAGTTAGTTGGTGTCCAGTGGAGGGAGAAGTAAACAGTACTGTTGCCTCCTGAGAACCTACATCTTCAAACACTGCAATCTTTGTTTGAAGTGAGTTTTTAAACTAGTATTATAAAAACTATCATTCTGTTCTAATAGCTGAAACATATTCCTGTGAGTTTTCATTTGTCAAATGAACTGTTTGTCAAATACAGAATACATATATTTTAGAACAATTTTCTTTTTAAAATGTGGATGAAATGTTTTGCTTTTTATGTAACTTTGAACTAAACAGATTTTCTATTAGCTTCAGATCTTGATCAAAGTTTGGCACCCAGTTCATAGGAGTGCCTATATTGATTTTCTGACATCTTGTTTTCTGTAAAGATTTATTGGTAGGTTTGCAAATGTGTATCAGACGAAAAAAGTGAAGGCATGTGGTTAGGTAAATGTAAGCATAACAAATCTAAACCGTTGGGTATTGTATGGCCAAATGATATAATTAAAATTGTTGGTGTCTTCTTCTTCTCATACAACTCAGGTGCTTCATTGAAATTAAATCTGGTGAATGTAACGGAGAATTTGAAGAAAACGCTCAATTTCTGGAAATCTAGAGACCTTACACTCTTGGGTAAGATCCAAATTATTAAAACCATGGCAATTTCAAGACTTCAATACATTATTAACCTAGTGGACATCCCAACCAAATGTCTGAAAAAAATTAACACAATGTTATTTAAATTTCTGTGGAGGGGCCCAGATAAGATTGCAAGGAATACAGTTATAGGTGACACAGACAAGGGTGGCTTTTCAATGCCAGACATCTATGCCATTTATGCAGCCCAAAGAATTAACTGGTTGAGACGACTGAGTGACAATAAAGTGTCACATCCATGGAAAACAATCATTTTAGACAAATTGAAACCAATTGGTGGACTCTCAGTTTTATTGAATTGTAACTTTGACCCTAAAGTCCTGCCAGTGAGGTTACCACTGTTCTTTTCAAATATTTTACAAAATTGGGTAAGACTGATTTCAGACGTAAGCCCAGCAAACGAAAATGCATTTCATGAGCAAATAATTTGGAATAACAAACTGATTCTTCTGGGAGGGAAATCGGTCTTCATTCAGGATTTTGTTGATGCTGGAATTTTGTTTGTTAAACAAATGTATGAGGAAACTGGGAAACTACGGGCATGGGAGGAGATTCAGAGTAAAGGAGTACCTGGGTCATGCTTTCTAAAATGGTATGGCCTGATACAGTGCATACCTCACAAACTAAACAACTCTGATTTTGACGAGAATGTTAACCCTTTGGATAAACCAGTTAGACTTAAACACGGCAGTACATCGGTTGAGTTACAAAATTGTACTACAAAAACTGTAGCTAAGAGTATTGTTAACAACAAATTTATCTCGCCTAGATCTGAGACCTATTTTACTGTATTATTGAATATTTCACACTTGATGTCTTGGTTGCCAATCTACCAGTTACCCTTTCGTACTACAATTGATACTCGTCTCAGAGAATTTCAACTCAAAATAATCCATAATATTCTGACCACAAACAAAACATTATTTAAGATGAACCCTCCCATTGTGGAGTCTGATCTGTGTACTTTCTGTTCATCATGCTCTGAATCTCTTATCCATTTGTTTTACCAATGTCAATGCACCCAAGATTTTTGGGAAACACTGTATATGCTTTGGGGGGGGTAAGCTTGGCCTGAGGGCATTCCCGAATGCACAACAAATCCTTTTTGGGGATGAAAACTTTACATGTTTAGTCAACTTCCTCTTTCTGGTAGCAAAAAAATATATTTACTTGTGTAGACATAAAAATCAAAAGCCAGAATTCATGGCATACAAAAGATATGTAAAATATTTCCTGGAGATAGAGTACTTCATTGCTGTCCGACGGAATAAGTTGACTTCTCATAACAAGAAATGGGGATATTTTATGAAAAATGTTACCCAATCCACTTCACAATATGTAGATTAATTGCAATTTGTAATGTACAAACCAGGTATGTAAGATGTTAATTTCAGTGCAAACTCCAATAAAAGTTTATAAATACAAAAAAAAAAAAAAAAAAAAAAAAAATGTGTATCAGACTGTGCAATCTCTCCATGAGTTGGTTTTGAAACCCAGTAAGGGATTCTGAGATACATTACCAAGGATATTATTACAAGATAAATCATTTGCTTCATTGAACACATACAACAATGCATATTTCCACTGAGATCAGTGACCTTTGATGTGTATCACCAGTGATCAGTCAAGTAGAAACAGTCGAAATATTTTATCAGTTTTTCTCAATTTTTGCATGATATTTTCATACAGGACATCTGTTGTTCAAACTCAGGGAAGACTTTATACTGATGAACAAGGTGACCAAGTTTGATGAAATTTGGAATAGAATTAGTAAAGTTATCATGCACACAATAACAATTATTAACGACGACAACGACGACGACGACGACAACAACGACGACGACAACGACGGACAAAATCTTTCCCTTAATATACCTTTCCCTTCCATCTTTGATGGTACGGGCAAGGTAAAAATGAATACAGACAATATATTTTAGTGATTCAATCAAGCTTCATAGCCAGATCTCTCAGTATATAAAAATCAGCTTAAAATAACTGACATTAACTTACCCAACTTGCCAGAAAAGTATTGCACCATCAGAACCACCACTACAAAATAAATTTTCATGAATAGGATGCCAAGCAATAGCTGAAAGAATACAATTATAAAGAATGTTTACAGACAGCAATACCACAAGATATATATTTTGAGAGATGGTAGAAAAAAAGAAAAAAACACGCGTAACAACTACAGTAACTAGAATTTCTACACATGACCTAAATATTGAGACTGGGAGAGGGAGAGGGACGGGCGTTCCACTGGAACTGAGGTTTTGTCCATTTTGTTGTAATCACATTGAAGATGAATTAAACATGCTTCTAATTTGCCCACAATGTGCCAATCTTAGGCAAAAATTTATTCCACACTTTTATTTTTCTCCAGCAGCAGAATGGAAATTTATTTTGTTAATTAACTCAAGTAATTCAAATACATTAGTGAATTTAGGCAAGTTTATTTTTTTTTTTCATTACAGAAACTGGGAGAGGGTTTATTAATTTTAAAAAATATTTAATATTGTACATGTATGGCCCATGGCCTATAGTACTGAATATAAATATATATACAGTAACCAGAATAATAGAATATTACAAGTGCATCAAATGGTAATCTTCGAAAATCACATAAAAAGTTTATTCATTCCATTAGGTTTCTCTCACTCTATTCATATCTATTATTGAGAATACTTTGTCTGCAATCTCTTGTTACATTGAATAATTATCAAAAAATGTGATTACCTACTACCCAACTAAAACTTTCACCAACGTGAACTTACTAGTGGCTTCCTTCTTATGTCCTCGGAATGTGCAAATCTCTTTCATCATTCTAATGTCAAATAACTTCACCAGGTGGTCCCTGGAAGCCGTCAACAACCAGTTACCATTTTGGTTCCATTTAGTCTCCATTACTGTACTTTTATGGCCATGTAATGTAGCTAAACTTAGAGCTGTTTTAGGATCCCACAGCTTTACTGGTTGCTGGCTGTCTTTGCTGCCTGAGACTAATAGTGATTTCTGAGGATGCCAGTCAACACATCTCACATCAGCACCATGACCTAAAATGGGTATGGTAGGGTTAATAACACATCTCACATCAGCACCATGACCTAAAATGGGTATGGTAGGGTTAATAACACATCTCACATCAGCACCATGACCTAAAATGGGTATGGTAGGGTTAATAACACATCTCACATCAGCACCATGACCTAAAATGGGTATGGTAGGGTTAATAACACATCTCACATCAGCACCATGACCTAAAATGGGTATGGTAGGGTGAATAAGTGACCTAAGTATAGTAACCAGTGGGTTGACACAGCTGTTTCAAGGATCAGTCAATCAATAAATTACTGCAATTGGACAACAACTTGATTGACTTGTTTCAATGACCAGGAATGGTTGATAATCAGACTAGGGTATGTCAATGATCAGAAAAGGGCTCATGACCAGACTGGGTTGTGTCAATGATTAGAAATTTTATAATGTCCTGACTGGGTTGAATCAATGATTAGAATGGGTTGTATTAATGATCATAAATGGGATGACTGGATTGTGAGAATGACTAAAATGAGATGATGACCAAACTGGGTTGTATCATAGATTAGAATTTTGATGATGCCCTGACTGGGTTGAATCAATGATTAGACTGGGTTTTATCAATGATCAGAAATGGGATAAATTGACTGGGTCATGTGAATGACTAAAATGAGATGATGACCAAACTGGGTTGTATCAAAGATTAGAAATTGATAATGTCGTGACTTGCTTGAATCAATGATAAGACTGGGTTATATCAATGATCAGAAATGGGATAACTTGACTGGGTCATGTGAATGACTAAAATGAGATGATGACCAAACTGGGTTGTATCAAAGATTAGAATTTTGATAATGTCCTGACTTGCTTGAATCAATGATAAGACTGGGTTATATCAATGATCAGAAATGGGATAACTTGACTGGGTCATGTGAATGACTAAAATGAGATGATGACCAAACTGGGTTGTATCAAAGATTAGAATTTTGATAATGTCCTGACTTGCTTGAATCAATGATAAGACTGGGTTATATCAATGATCAGAAATGGGATAACTTGACTGGGTCATGTGAATGACTAAAATGAGATGATGACCAAACTGGGTTGTATCAAAGATTAGAATTTTGATAATGTCGTGACTTGCTTGAATCAATGATAAGACTGGGTTATATCAATGATCAGAAATGGGATAACTTGACTGGGTCATGTGAATGACTAAAATGAGATGATGACCAAACTGGGTTGTATCAAAGATTAGAATTTTGATAATGTCCTGACTTGCTTGAATCAATGATAAGACTGGGTTATATCAATGATCAGAAATGGGATAACTTGACTGGGTCATGTGAATGACTAAAATGAGATGATGACCAAACTGGGTTGTATCAAAGATTAGAATTTTGATAATGTCGTGACTTGCTTGAATCAATGATAAGACTGGGTTATATCAATGATCAGAAATAGGATAACTTGACTGGGTCATGTGAATGACTAAAATGAGATGATGACCAAACTGGGTTGTATCATAGATTAGAATTTTGATAATGTCCTGACTTGCTTGAATCAATGATAAGACTGGGTTATATCAATGATCAGAAATGGGATAACTTGACTGGGTCATGTGAATGACTAAAATGAGATGATGACCAAACTGGGTTGTATCAAAGATTAGAAATTTGATGATGCCCTGACTTGCTTGAATCAATGATAAGACTGAGTTATATCAATGATCAGAAATGGGATAACTTGACTGGGTCATGTGAATGACTAAAATGAGATAATGACCAGACTGGGTTGTATCAAAGATTAGAATTTTGATAATGTCGTGACTTGCTTGAATCAATGATAAGACTGGGTTATATCAATGATCAGAAATGGGATAACTTGACTGGGTCATGTGAATGACTAAAATGAGATGATGACCAAACTGGGTTGTATCAAAGATTAGAATTTTGATAATGTCGTGACTTGCTTGAATCAATGATAAGACTGGGTTATATCAATGATCAGAAATGGGATAACTTGACTGGGTCGTGTGAATGACTAAAATGAGATGATGACCAGACTGGGTTGTATCAAAGATTAGAATTTTGATAATGTCCTGACTTGCTTGAATCAATGATAAGACTGGGTTATATCAATGATCAGAAATAGGATAACTTGACTGGGTCATGTGAATAACTAAAATGAGATGATGACCAAACTGGGTTGTATCAAAGATTAGAATTTTGATAATGTCCTGACTTGCTTGAATCAATGATAAGACTGGGTTATATCAATGATCAGAAATGGGATAACTTGACTGGGTCATGTGAATGACTAAAATGAGATGATGACCAAACTGGGTTGTATCAAAGATTAGAAATTTGATGATGCCCTGACTTGCTTGAATCAATGATAAGACTGAGTTATATCAATGATCAGAAATGGGATAACTTGACTGGGTCATGTGAATGACTAAAATGAGATAATGACCAGACTGGGTTGTATCAAAGATTAGAATTTTGATAATGTCCTGACTTGCTTGAATCAATGATAAGACTGGGTTATATCAATGATCAGAAATAGGATAACTTGACTGGGTCATGTGAATGACTAAAATGAGATAATGACCAGACTGGGTTGTATCAAAGATTAGAATTTTGATAATGTCCTGACTTGCTTGAATCAATGATAAGACTGGGTTATATCAATGATCACAAATAGGATAACTTGACTGGGTCATGTGAATGACTAAAATGAGATAATGACCAGACTGGGTTGTATCAAAGATTAGAATTTTGATAATGTCCTGACTTGCTTGAATCAATGATAAGACTGGGTTATATCAATGATCAGAAATAGGATAACTTGACTGGGTCATGTGAATGACTAAAATGAGATAATGACCAGACTGGGTTGTATCAAAGATTAGAATTTTGATAATGTCCTGACTTGCTTGAATCAATGATAAGACTGGGTTATATCAATGATCAGAAATAGGATAACTTGACTGGGTCATGTGAATGACTAAAATGAGATAATGACCAGACTGGGTTGTATCAAAGATTAGAATTTTGATAATGTCCTGACTTGCTTGAATCAATGATAAGACTGGGTTATATCAATGATCAGAAATAGGATAACTTGACTGGGTCATGTGAATGACTAAAATGAGATGATGACCAAACTGGGTTGTATCATAGATTAGAATTTTGATAATGTCCTGACTTGCTTGAATCAATGATAAGACTGGGTTATATCAATGATCAGAAATGGGATAACTTGACTGGGTCATGTGAATGACTAAAATGAGATGATGACCAAACTGGGTTGTATCAAAGATTAGAAATTTGATGATGCCCTGACTTGCTTGAATCAATGATAAGACTGAGTTATATCAATGATCAGAAATGGGATAACTTGACTGGGTCATGTGAATGACTAAAATGAGATAATGGCCAGACTGGGTTGTATCAAAGATTAGAATTTTGATAATGTCGTGACTTGCTTGAATCAATGATAAGACTGGGTTATATCAATGATCAGAAATGGGATAACTTGACTGGGTCATGTGAATGACTAAAATGAGATGATGACCAAACTGGGTTGTATCAAAGATTAGAATTTTGATAATGTCGTGACTTGCTTGAATCAATGATAAGACTGGGTTATATCAATGATCAGAAATGGGATAACTTGACTGGGTCATGTGAATGACTAAAATGAGATGATGACCAAACTGGGTTGTATCAAAGATTAGAATTTTGATAATGTCCTGACTTGCTTGAATCAATGATAAGACTGGGTTATATCAATGATCAGAAATAGGATAACTTGACTGGGTCATGTGAATAACTAAAATGAGATGATGACCAAACTGGGTTGTATCAAAGATTAGAAATTTGATGATGCCCTGACTTGCTTGAATCAATGATAAGACTGAGTTATATCAATGATCAGAAATGGGATAACTTGACTGGGTCATGTGAATGACTAAAATGAGATAATGACCAGACTGGGTTGTATCAAAGATTAGAATTTTGATAATGTCCTGACTTGCTTGAATCAATGATAAGACTGGGTTATATCAATGATCAGAAATAGGATAACTTGACTGGGTCATGTGAATGACTAAAATGAGATAATGACCAGACTGGGTTGTATCAAAGATTAGAATTTTGATAATGTCCTGACTTGCTTGAATCAATGATAAGACTGGGTTATATCAATGATCAGAAATAGGATAACTTGACTGGGTCATGTGAATGACTAAAATGAGATAATGACCAGACTGGGTTGTATCAAAGATTAGAATTTTGATAATGTCCTGACTTGCTTGAATCAATGATAAGACTGGGTTATATCAATGATCAGAAATAGGATAACTTGACTGGGTCATGTGAATGACTAAAATGAGATAATGACCAGACTGGGTTGTATCAAAGATTAGAATTTTGAAAATGTCCTGACTTGCTTGAATCAATGATAAGACTGGGTTATATCAATGATCAGAAATGGGATAACTTGACTGGGTCATGTGAATGACTAAAATGAGATGATGACCAAACTGGGTTGTATCAAAACATTAGAATTTTGATAATGTCCTGACTTGCTTGAATCAATGATAAGACTGGGCTATATCAATGATCAGAAATAGGATAACTTGACTGGGTCATGTGAATAACTAAAATGAGATGATGACCAAACTGGGTTGTATCAAAACATTAGAAATTGATAATGTCCTGACTTGCTTGAATCAATGATTAGAACATGATTAGTGACATAAGAGATAGTCGATAACAGCAGGTGATTTGATGACGTAAATGGGTAATATCAGTGGCTAGGAGCTCTAAAATTAAACAACCCATCTTACGCATATGAGAAGAGTTAAAATCTGAATGTGGTGTATCAGTGGGCATAAAAATTATGTGAGTGAAGTGATGACATGAATGGATCGCAGCAGTGAGCTTAAAAATTATGTGAGCAAAGTTATGACATGAATGGGCCACATCAGTGGGCATATAAATTATGTGAGTGAAGTTATGACATGAATGGATCACATCAGTGGGCAAATAAATTATGTGAGCAAAGTTATGACATGAATGGGCTTCATCAGTGGGCATAAAAATGATGTGAGTGAAGTTATGACATGAAGGGGCTTCGTCAGTGGGCATAAAAATTATGTAAGTGAAGTTATGACATGAATGGATCACATCAGTGGGCATATAAATTATGTGAGTGAAGTTATGACATGAATGGGCTTCATCAGTGGGCATAACAATTATGTGAGTGAAGTTATGACATGAATGGGCTTCATCAGTGGGCATAACAATTATGTTAGTGAAGTTATGACATGAATGGGCTTCATCAGTGGGCATATAAATTATGTGAGCTAAGTTATGACATGAATGGGCTTCATCAGTGGGCATATAAATTATGTGAGTGAAGTTATGACATGAAGGGGCTTCATCAGTGGGCATAAAAATTATGTAAGTGAAGTTATGACATGAATGGATCACATCAGTGGGCATATAAATTATGTGAGTGAAGTTATGACATGAATGGGCTTCATCAGTGGGCATAACAATTATGTTAGTGAAGTTATGACATGAATGGGCTTCATCAGTGGGCATATAAATTATGTGAGCGAAGTTATGACATGAATGGGCTTCATCAGTGGGCATATAAATTATGTGAGTGAAGTTATGACATGAATGGGCTTCATCAGTGGGCATATAAATTATGTGAGTGAAGTTATGACATGAATGGGCTTCATCAGTGGGCATAAAAATTATGTGAGTGAAGTTATGACATGAATGAACTTCATCAGTGGGCATAAAAATTATGTGAGTGAAGTTATGACATGAATGGGCATCATCAGTAGGCATAAAAATTATGTGAGTGAAGTTATGACATGAATGGGCTTCATCAGTGGGCATAAAAATTATGTGAGTGAAGTTATGGACATGAATGGATCACATCAGTGGGCATATAAATTATGTGAGTGAAGTTATGACATGAATGGGCTTCATCAGTAGGCATAACAATTATGTGAGTGAAGTTATGACATGAATGGGCTTCATCAGTGGGCATATAAATTATGTGAGTGAAGTTATGACATGAGTGGGCTTCATCAGTGGGCATATAAATTATGTGAGTGAAGTTATGACATGAATGGGCTTCATCAGTGGGCATAAAAATTATGTGAGTGAAGTTATGACATGAGTGGGCTTCATCAGTGGGCATATAAATTATGTGAGCGAAGTTGTGACATGAATGGGCTTCATCAGTGGGCATATAAATTATGTGAGCGAAGTTATGACATGAATGGGCCGCATCAGTGGGCAAATAATTTATGTGAGCGAAGTTATGACATGAATGGGCTTCATCAGTGGGCATATAAATTATGCGAGTGAAGTTATGACATGAATGGGCCGCATCAGTGGGCAAATAATTTATGTGAGCGAAGTTATGACATGAATGGGCTTCATCAGTGGGCATATAAATTATGTGAGCGAAGTTATGACATGAATGGGCCGCATCAGTGGGCAAATAATTTATGTGAGCGAAGTTATGACATGAATGGGCCGCATCAGCGGGCATAAAATCTATGTGAGCGAAGTTATGACATGAATGGACCGCATCAGTGGGCATAAAAATTATGTGAGCAAAGTTATGACATGAATGGGCTTCATCAGTGGGCATATAAACTATGTAAGTGTAGTTATGACATGAATGGATCACATCAGTGGGCAAATAAATTATGTGAGCAAAGTTATGACATGAATGGGCTTCATCAGTGGGCATATCAATTATGTGAGTGAAGTTATGACAGGAATGGGCTTCATCAGTGGGCATAAAAATGATGTGAGTGAAGTTATGACATGAATGGGCTTCATCAGTGGGCATAAAAATTATGTGAGTGAAGTTATGACATGAATGGGCTTCATCAGTGGGCATAACAATTATGTGAGTGAAGTTATGACATGAATGGGCTTCATCAGTGGGCATATAAATTATGTGAGCTAAGTTATGACATGAATGGGCTTCATCAGTGGGCATAAAAAATTATGTGAGTGAAGTTATGACATGAATGGGCTTCATCAGTGGGCATATAAATTATGTGAGCGAAGTTATGACATGAATGGGCCGCATCAGTGGGCAAATAATTTATGTGAGCGAAGTTATGACATGAATGGGCTTCATCAGTGGGCATATAAATTATGTGAGCGAAGTTATGACATGAATGGATCGCATCAGTGGGCTTAAAAATTATGTGAGCGAAGTTATGACATGAATGGGCTTCATCAGTGGGCATATAAATTATGTGAGCGAAGTTATGACATGAATGGATCGCATCAGTAGGCTTAAAAATTATGTGAACAAAGTTATGACATGAATGGGCCGCATTAGTGGGCAAATAATTTATGTGCGCGAAGTTATGACATGAATGGGCTTCATCAGTGGGCATATAAATTATGTGAGTGAAGTTATGACATGAAGGGGCTTCATCAGTGGGCATAAAAATTATGTGAGTGAAGTTATGACATGAATGGGCTTCATCAGTGGGCATATAAATTATGTGAGTGAAGTTGTGACAGGAATGGGCTTCATCAGTGGGCATATAAATGATGTGAGTGAAGTTATGACATGAATGGGCTTCATCAGTGGGCATATAAATTATGTGAGTGAAGTTATGACATGAATGGGCTTCATCAGTGGGCATAAAAATTATGTGAGCAAAGTTATGACAGGAATGGGCTTCATCAGTGGGCATAAAAATTATGTAAGTGAGGTTATGACATGAATGGATCACATCAGTGGGCATACACATTATGTGAGTGAAGTTATGACATGAATGGGCTTCATCAGTGGGCATAACAATTATGTGAGTGAAGTTATGACATGAATGGGCTTCATCAGTGGGCATATAAATTATGTGAGCTAAGTTATGACATGAATGGGCTTCATCAGTGGGCATAAAAATTATGTGAGTGAAGTTATGACATGAATGGGCTTCATTAGTGGGCATATAAATTATGTGAGTGAAGTTATGACATGAATGGATCACATCAGTGGGCATATAAATTATGTGAGTGAAATTAGGACATAAATGGGCTTCATCAGTGGGCATAAAAATTATGTGAGTGAAGTTATGACATGAATGGGCTTCATCAGTGGGCATAAAAATTATGTGAGTGAAGCTATGACATGAATGGGCTTCAACAGTGGGCATATAAATTATGTGAGTGAAGTTATGACATGAATGAGCTTCATCAGTGGGCATAAAAATTATGAGAGTGAAGTTATGGACATGAATGGATCACATCAGTGGGCATATAAATTATGTGAGTGAAGTTATGACATGAATGGGCTTCATCAGTAGGCATAACAATTATGTGAGTGAAGTTATGACATGAATGGGCTTCATCAGTGGGCATATAAATTATGTGAGTGAAGTTATGACATGAGTGGGCTTCATCAGTGGGCATATAAATTATGTGAGTGAAGTTATGACATGAATGGGCTTCATCAGTGGGCATAAAAATTATGTGAGTGAAGTTATGACATGAGTGGGCTTCATCAGTGGGCATATAAATTATGTGAGTGAAGTTATGACATGAATGGGCTTCATCAGTGGGCATATAAATTATGTGAGCGAAGTTGTGACATGAATGGGCTTCATCAGTGGGCATATAAAGTATGTGAGTGAAGTTATGACATGAATGGGCCGCATCAGCGGGCATAAAATCTATGTGAGCGAAGTTATGACATGAATGGACCGCATCAGTGGGCATAAAAATTATGTGAGCAAAGTTATGACATGAATGGGCTTCATCAGTGGGCATATAAATTATGTAAGTGTAGTTATGACATGAATGGATCACATCAGTGGGCAAATAAATTATGTGAGCAAAGTTATGACATGAATGGGCTTCATCAGTGGGCATAAAAATGATGTGAGTGAAGTTATGACATGAATGGGCTTCATCAGTGGGCATAAAAATTATGTAAGTGAGGTTATGACATGAATGGATCACATCAGTGGGCATAACAATTATGTGAGTGAAGTTATGACATGAATGGGCTTCATCAGTGGGCATATAAATTATGTGAGCTAAGTTATGACATGAATGGGCTTCATCAGTGGGCATAAAAAATTATGTGAGTGAAGTTATGACATGAATGGGCTTCATCAGTGGGCATATAAATTATGTGAGCGAAGTTATGACATGAATGGGCCGCATCAGTGGGCAAATAATTTATGTGAGCGAAGTTATGACATGAATGGGCTTCATCAGTGGGCATATAAATTATGTGAGTGAAGTTATGACATGAATGGATCGCATCAGTAGGCTTAAAAATTATGTGAGCAAAGTTATGACATGAATGGGCTTCATCAGTGGGCATATAAATTATGTGAGCGAAGTTATGACATGAATGGATCGCATCAGTAGGCTTAAAAATTATGTGAACAAAGTTATGACATGAATGGGCTGCATTAGTGGGCAAATAATTTATGTGCGCGAAGTTATGACATGAATGGGCTTCATCAGTGGGCATATAAATTATGTGAGTGAAGTTATGACATGAAGGGGCTTCATCAGTGGGCATAAAAATTATGTGAGTGAAGTTATGACATGAATGGGCTTCATCAGTGGGCATATAAATTATGTGAGTGAAGTTATGACAGGAATGGGCTTCATCAGTGGGCATATAAATGATGTGAGTGAAGTTATGACATGAATGGGCTTCATCAGTGGGCATATAAATTATGTGAGTGAAGTTATGACATGAATGGGCTTCATCAGTGGGCATAAAAATTATGTGAGCAAAGTTATGACAGGAATGGGCTTCATCAGTGGGCATAAAAATTATGTAAGTGAGGTTATGACATGAATGGATCACATCAGTGGGCATATACATTATGTGAGTGAAGTTATGACATGAATGGGCTTCATCAGTGGGCATAACAATTATGTGAGTGAAGTTATGACATGAATGGGCTTCATCAGTGGGCATATAAATTCTGTGAGCTAAGTTATGACATGAATGGGCTTCATCAGTGGGCATATAAATTATGTGAGCGAAGTTATGACATGAATGGGCTTCATCAGTGGGCATATAAATTATGTGAGTGAAGTTATGACATGAATGGGCTTCATCAGTGGGCATATAAATTATGTGAGTGAAGTTATGACATGAATGGGCTTCATCAGTGGGCATAAAAATTATGTGAGTGAAGTTATGACATGAATGAACTTCATCAGTGGGCATAAAAATTATGTGAGTGAAGTTATGACATGAATGGGCATCATCAGTAGGCATAAAAATTATGTGAGTGAAGTTATGACATGAATGGGCTTCATCAGTGGGCATAAAAATTATGTGAGTGAAGTTATGGACATGAATGGATCACATCAGTGGGCATATAAATTATGTGAGTGAAGTTATGACATGAATGGGCTTCATCAGTAGGCATAACAATTATGTGAGTGAAGTTATGACATGAATGGGCTTCATCAGTGGGCATATAAATTATGTGAGTGAAGTTATGACATGAGTGGGCTTCATCAGTGGGCATATAAATTATGTGAGTGAAGTTATGACATGAATGGGCTTCATCAGTGGGCATAAAAATTATGTGAGTGAAGTTATGACATGAGTGGGCTTCATCAGTGGGCATATAAATTATGTGAGCGAAGTTGTGACATGAATGGGCTTCATCAGTGGGCATATAAATTATGTGAGCGAAGTTATGACATGAATGGGCCGCATCAGTGGGCAAATAATTTATGTGAGCGAAGTTATGACATGAATGGGGTTCATCAGTGGGCATATAAATTATGCGAGTGAAGTTATGACATGAATGGGCCGCATCAGTGGGCAAATAATTTATGTGAGCGAAGTTATGACATGAATGGGCTTCATCAGTGGGCATATAAATTATGTGAGCGAAGTTATGACATGAATGGGCCGCATCAGTGGGCAAATAATTTATGTGAGCGAAGTTATGACATGAATGGGCCGCATCAGCGGGCATAAAATCTATGTGAGCGAAGTTATGACATGAATGGACCGCATCAGTGGGCATAAAAATTATGTGAGCAAAGTTATGACATGAATGGGCTTCATCAGTGGGCATATCAATTATGTGAGTGAAGTTATGACATGAATGGGCTTCATCAGTGGGCATATCAATTATGTGAGTGAAGTTATGACATGAATGGGCTTCATCAGTGGGCATAAAAATTATGTGAGTGAAGTTATGACATGAATGGGCTTCATCAGTGGGCATAACAATTATGTGAGTGAAGTTATGACATGAATGGGCTTCATCAGTGGGCATATAAATTATGTGAGCTAAGTTATGACATGAATGGGCTTCATCAGTGGGCATAAAAAATTATGTGAGTGAAGTTATGACATGAATGGGCTTCATCAGTGGGCATATAAATTATGTGAGCGAAGTTATGACATGAATGGGCCGCATCAGTGGGCAAATAATTTATGTGAGCGAAGTTATGACATGAATGGGCTTCATCAGTGGGCATATAAATTATGTGAGCGAAGTTATGACATGAATGGATCGCATCAGTGGGCTTAAAAATTATGTGAGCGAAGTTATGACATGAATGGGCTTCATCAGTGGGCATATAAATTATGTGAGCGAAGTTATGACATGAATGGATCGCATCAGTAGGCTTAAAAATTATGTGAACAAAGTTATGACATGAATGGGCCGCATTAGTGGGCAAATAATTTATGTGCGCGAAGTTATGACATGAATGGGCTTCATCAGTGGGCATATAAATTATGTGAGTGAAGTTATGACATGAAGGGGCTTCATCAGTGGGCATAAAAATTATGTGAGTGAAGTTATGACATGAATGGGCTTCATCAGTGGGCATATAAATTATGTGAGTGAAGTTGTGACAGGAATGGGCTTCATCAGTGGGCATATAAATGATGTGAGTGAAGTTATGACATGAATGGGCTTCATCAGTGGGCATATAAATTATGTGAGTGAAGTTATGACATGAATGGGCTTCATCAGTGGGCATAAAAATTATGTGAGCAAAGTTATGACAGGAATGGGCTTCATCAGTGGGCATAAAAATTATGTAAGTGAGGTTATGACATGAATGGATCACATCAGTGGGCATATACATTATGTGAGTGAAGTTATGACATGAATGGGCTTCATCAGTGGGCATAACAATTATGTGAGTGAAGTTATGACATGAATGGGCTTCATCAGTGGGCATATAAATTATGTGAGCTAAGTTATGACATGAATGGGCTTCATCAGTGGGCATAAAAATTATGTGAGTGAAGTTATGACATGAATGGGCTTCATTAGTGGGCATATAAATTATGTGAGTGAAGTTATGACATGAATGGATCACATCAGTGGGCATATAAATTATGTGAGTGAAATTAGGACATAAATGGGCTTCATCAGTGGGCATAAAAATTATGTGAGTGAAGTTATGACATGAATGGGCTTCATCAGTGGGCATAAAAATTATGTGAGTGAAGCTATGACATGAATGGGCTTCAACAGTGGGCATATAAATTATGTGAGTGAAGTTATGACATGAATGAGCTTCATCAGTGGGCATAAAAATTATGAGAGTGAAGTTATGGACATGAATGGATCACATCAGTGGGCATATAAATTATGTGAGTGAAGTTATGACATGAATGGGCTTCATCAGTAGGCATAACAATTATGTGAGTGAAGTTATGACATGAATGGGCTTCATCAGTGGGCATATAAATTATGTGAGTGAAGTTATGACATGAGTGGGCTTCATCAGTGGGCATATAAATTATGTGAGTGAAGTTATGACATGAATGGGCTTCATCAGTGGGCATAAAAATTATGTGAGTGAAGTTATGACATGAGTGGGCTTCATCAGTGGGCATATAAATTATGTGAGTGAAGTTATGACATGAATGGGCTTCATCAGTGGGCATATAAATTATGTGAGCGAAGTTGTGACATGAATGGGCTTCATCAGTGGGCATATAAAGTATGTGAGTGAAGTTATGACATGAATGGGCCGCATCAGCGGGCATAAAATCTATGTGAGCGAAGTTATGACATGAATGGACCGCATCAGTGGGCATAAAAATTATGTGAGCAAAGTTATGACATGAATGGGCTTCATCAGTGGGCATATAAATTATGTAAGTGTAGTTATGACATGAATGGATCACATCAGTGGGCAAATAAATTATGTGAGCAAAGTTATGACATGAATGGGCTTCATCAGTGGGCATAAAAATGATGTGAGTGAAGTTATGACATGAATGGGCTTCATCAGTGGGCATAAAAATTATGTAAGTGAGGTTATGACATGAATGGATCACATCAGTGGGCATAACAATTATGTGAGTGAAGTTATGACATGAATGGGCTTCATCAGTGGGCATATAAATTATGTGAGCTAAGTTATGACATGAATGGGCTTCATCAGTGGGCATAAAAAATTATGTGAGTGAAGTTATGACATGAATGGGCTTCATCAGTGGGCATATAAATTATGTGAGCGAAGTTATGACATGAATGGGCCGCATCAGTGGGCAAATAATTTATGTGAGCGAAGTTATGACATGAATGGGCTTCATCAGTGGGCATATAAATTATGTGAGTGAAGTTATGACATGAATGGATCGCATCAGTAGGCTTAAAAATTATGTGAGCAAAGTTATGACATGAATGGGCTTCATCAGTGGGCATATAAATTATGTGAGCGAAGTTATGACATGAATGGATCGCATCAGTAGGCTTAAAAATTATGTGAACAAAGTTATGACATGAATGGGCTGCATTAGTGGGCAAATAATTTATGTGCGCGAAGTTATGACATGAATGGGCTTCATCAGTGGGCATATAAATTATGTGAGTGAAGTTATGACATGAAGGGGCTTCATCAGTGGGCATAAAAATTATGTGAGTGAAGTTATGACATGAATGGGCTTCATCAGTGGGCATATAAATTATGTGAGTGAAGTTATGACAGGAATGGGCTTCATCAGTGGGCATATAAATGATGTGAGTGAAGTTATGACATGAATGGGCTTCATCAGTGGGCATATAAATTATGTGAGTGAAGTTATGACATGAATGGGCTTCATCAGTGGGCATAAAAATTATGTGAGCAAAGTTATGACAGGAATGGGCTTCATCAGTGGGCATAAAAATTATGTAAGTGAGGTTATGACATGAATGGATCACATCAGTGGGCATATACATTATGTGAGTGAAGTTATGACATGAATGGGCTTCATCAGTGGGCATAACAATTATGTGAGTGAAGTTATGACATGAATGGGCTTCATCAGTGGGCATATAAATTCTGTGAGCTAAGTTATGACATGAATGGGCTTCATCAGTGGGCATAAAAATTATGTGAGTGAAGTTATGACATGAATGGGCTTCATTAGTGGGCATATAAATTATGTGAGTGAAGTTATGACATGAATGGATCACATCAGTGGGCATATAAATTATGTGAGTGAAATTAGGACATAAATGGGCTTCATCAGTGGGCATAAAAATTATGCGAGTGAAGTTATGACATGAATGGGCTTCATCAGTGGGCATAAAAATTATGTAAGTGAGGTTATGACATGAATGGATCACATCAGTGGGCATAACAATTATGTGAGTGAAGTTATGACATGAATGGGCTTCATCAGTGGGCATATAAATTATGTGAGCTAAGTTATGACATGAATGGGCTTCATCAGTGGGCATAAAAAATTATGTGAGTGAAGTTATGACATGAATGGGCTTCATCAGTGGGCATATAAATTATGTGAGCGAAGTTATGACATGAATGGGCCGCATCAGTGGGCAAATAATTTATGTGAGCGAAGTTATGACATGAATGGGCTTCATCAGTGGGCATATAAATTATGTGAGTGAAGTTATGACATGAATGGATCGCATCAGTAGGCTTAAAAATTATGTGAGCAAAGTTATGACATGAATGGGCTTCATCAGTGGGCATATAAATTATGTGAGCGAAGTTATGACATGAATGGATCGCATCAGTAGGCTTAAAAATTATGTGAACAAAGTTATGACATGAATGGGCTGCATTAGTGGGCAAATAATTTATGTGCGCGAAGTTATGACATGAATGGGCTTCATCAGTGGGCATATAAATTATGTGAGTGAAGTTATGACATGAAGGGGCTTCATCAGTGGGCATAAAAATTATGTGAGTGAAGTTATGACATGAATGGGCTTCATCAGTGGGCATATAAATTATGTGAGTGAAGTTATGACAGGAATGGGCTTCATCAGTGGGCATATAAATGATGTGAGTGAAGTTATGACATGAATGGGCTTCATCAGTGGGCATATAAATTATGTGAGTGAAGTTATGACATGAATGGGCTTCATCAGTGGGCATAAAAATTATGTGAGCAAAGTTATGACAGGAATGGGCTTCATCAGTGGGCATAAAAATTATGTAAGTGAGGTTATGACATGAATGGATCACATCAGTGGGCATATACATTATGTGAGTGAAGTTATGACATGAATGGGCTTCATCAGTGGGCATAACAATTATGTGAGTGAAGTTATGACATGAATGGGCTTCATCAGTGGGCATATAAATTCTGTGAGCTAAGTTATGACATGAATGGGCTTCATCAGTGGGCATAAAAATTATGTGAGTGAAGTTATGACATGAATGGGCTTCATTAGTGGGCATATAAATTATGTGAGTGAAGTTATGACATGAATGGATCACATCAGTGGGCATATAAATTATGTGAGTGAAATTAGGACATAAATGGGCTTCATCAGTGGGCATAAAAATTATGCGAGTGAAGTTATGACATGAATGGGCTTCATCAGTGGGCATAAAAATTATGTGAGTGAAGTTATGACATGAATGGGCTTCAACAGTGGGCATATAAATTATGTGAGTGAAGTTATTACATGAATGAGCTTCATCAGTGGGCATAAAAATTATGTGAGTGAAGTTATGACATGAATGGATCACATCAGTGGGCATATAAATTATGTAAGTGAAGTTATGACATGAATGGGCTTCATCAGTGGGCATATAAATTATGTGAGCGAAGTTATGACATGAATGGGCTTCATCAGTCGGCAAATAATTTATGTGAGCGAAGTTATGACATGAATGGGCCGCATCAGTGGGCAAATAATTTATGTGAGCGAAGTTATGACATGAATGGGCTTCATCAGTGGGCATATAAATTATGTGAGCGAAGTTATGACATGAATGGATCGCATCAGTGGGCTTAAAAATTATGTGACCGAAGTTATGACATGAATGGGCTTCATCAGTGGGCATAAAAATTATGTAAGTGTAGTTATGACATGAATGGATCACATCAGTGGGCATATAAATTATGTGAGTGAAGTTATGACATGAATGGGCTTCATCAGTGGGCATATAAATTATGTGAGCTAAGTTATGACATGAATGGGCTTCATCAGTGGGCATAAAAATTATGTGAGTGAAGTTATGACATGAATGGGCTTCATCAGTGGGCATAACAATTATGTGAGTGAAGTTATGACATGAATGGGCTTCATCAGTGGGCATAAAAATTATGCGAGTGAAGTTATGACATGAATGAGCTTCATCAGTGGGCATAAAAATTATGTGAGTGAAGTTATGGACATGAATGGATCACATCAGTGGGCATATAAATTATGTGAGTGAAGTTATGACATGAATGGGCTTCATCAGTGGGCATAAAAATTATGTGAGTGAAGTTATGACATGAATGGGCTTCATCAGTGGGCATAAAAATTATGTGAGTGAAGTTATGACATGAATGGGCTTCATCAGTGGGCATAAAAAATTATGTGAGTGAAGTTATGACATGAGTGGATCGCATCAGTGGGCTTAAAAATTATGTGAGCAAAGTTATGACATGAATGGGCCGCATCAGTGGGCAAGTAATTTATGTGAGCGAAGTTATGACATGAATGGGCCGCATCAGCGGGCATAAAATCTATGTGAGCGAAGTTGTGGGCATAAAAATTATGTGAGCAAAGTTGACATGAATGGGCCGCATAAGCGGGCGTAAAATTTATGTAAGTGAGGTTATGATATAAATGAGGTTCATCAGTGGGCATATAAATTATGTGAGCGAAGTTATGACAAGAATGGGCCACATCAGTGGGCATAAAAATGATGTGAGCGAAGTTATGACATCAATGGGCAGTATCCGTGGTCATAAAAAATACATAAAATGGTTAAGACCTGAATGTGTTGCATTCAGTGGCCAAAGAAATTATTTGAGCGAGGTATGATGGGTACATAAATTATGCAAGATGGATAAGGACCTGAATGGTTTATATTCATTGGGCATAGAAATTATGCGAGAAGGGTTAAGACCATAATGGGCTGTATCAGTGGGCATATAAATTACACAAGATGGGTTAAGACCATAATGGGCTGTATCGGTGGGCATATAAATTACACAAGATGGGTTAAGACCATAATGGGCTGTATCGGTGGGCATATAAATTACATCAAACTGGTTAGGGTTAAGACCTGAATGGGTTGTATTTGGTGAGCATAGAAATTATGTGAGATGGATTAAGACCGTAATGGCTTGTATCTGTGGGCATAGAAATTATGTGAGATGGATTAAGACTGTAATGGCTTGTATCTGTGGGCATAGAAATTATGTGAGCCAAGTTGTCATGAATGGGCTGAATCAGTGGTCATAGAAATTATGTGAGCCAAGTTGTCATGAATGGACTGAATCAGTGGTCATAGATAGATCAAATGGGTTAATGGACTGAATCAGTGGTCATAGATAGATCAAATGGGTTAATGGACTGAATCAGTGGTCATAGATAGATCAAATGGGTTAATGGACTGAATCAGTGGTCATAGATAGATCAAATGGGTTAATGGTAGTATTCAGTAGGCATAGATAGATCAAATGGGTTAATGGTAGTATTCAGTAGGCATAGATAGATCAAATGGGTTAATGGACTGAATCAGTGGTCATAGATAGATCAAATGGGTTAATGGACTGAATCAGTGGTCATAGATAGATCAAATGGGTTAATGGACTGAATCAGTGGTCATAGATAGATCAAATGGGTTAATGGACTGAATCAGTGGTCATAGATAGATCAAATGGGTTAATGGACTGAATCAGTGGTCATAGATAGATCAAATGGGTTAATGGTAGTATTCAGTAGGCATAGATAGATCAAATGGGTTAATGGTAGTATTCAGTAGGCATAGATAGATCAAATGGGTTAATGGACTGAATCAGTGGTCATAGATAGATCAAATGGGTTAATGGACTGAATCAGTGGTCATAGATAGATCAAATGGGTTAATGGACTGAATCAGTGGTCATAGATAGATCAAATGGGTTAATGGACTGAATCAGTGGTCATAGATAGATCAAATGGGTTAATGGACTGAATCAGTGGTCATAGATCAAATGGGTTAATGGTAGTATTCAGTAGGCATAGATAGATCAAATGGGTTAATGGTAGTATTCAGTAGGCATAGATAGATCAAATGGGTTAATGGACTGAATCAGTGGTCATAGATAGATCAAATGGGTTAATGGACTGAATCAGTGGTCATAGATAGATCAAATGGGTTAATGGACTGAATCAGTGGTCATAGATAGATCAAATGGGTTAATGGACTGAATCAGTGGTCATAGATAGATCAAATGGGTTAATGGACTGAATCAGTGGTCATAGATAGATCAAATGGGTTAATGGACTGAATCAGTGGTCATAGATAGATCAAATGGGTTAATGGGCTGAATCAGTGGTCATAGATAGATCAAATGGGTTAATGGTAGTATTCAGTAGGCATATAAATTTCCTAAGATGGGTTAAGACCTGAATGGGTATTCAAGATGTATTATGATCTGAATCAGTGAATCAGGCTGTATCAATGGACATGAAAATCACAAGATAGACATAATTTACGCAAGATGGGCTGTATAAGCTCTCTTGTAGCAGCTGGAGCCACCTCTTAAACCTACAGAGTTGCTGCTGTAAATATGTGGCCAGTTGGATTACTGTAGAATACTTTAATTTAGCTGGAGCTCAGGACATCAACATACCAATAAGCCAGTAACCCGAAAACATAGGGGTGAGGGCACTACTTTTCAACATATTAACTTGACAGGAAGGACATCTTAGGGCACAGGAAATGTTTTGTCTTTTGTAAAGTCACATACCTCTGCAGATTCTCTCTTCCTGACATCGTATGAAGTCCCATATACGGACGGTACCATCGTCAGAACACGTAGCAAATTTGTTGTCAGTTGGACAGAAACTGTTGGTAAAAGAAATAGAGGATTTCTGATGCGGAGATATGTCAAACTGACTTCTCCAGTTATCAAGGCTTCCATGATTGGTCTTCACTCGTTCCAAGCTATTGTCAAGACCCACATTGGCAAACTGAAACTGACACAGAAGTGCAAGACACTGGCAGAATGGGGCCTGTTTTCATATATGCTTAATGTCATATATATATACTTAATTCATTGAGGAATATTTTTTAAAGGGCACTTTCAGGGAATTTTACTATAGCCACTGATGTTTTTCTTACTCTTTTCACATACTCGTGATCTTAGCAAACAGAAGCCCTTATAAGGAATGATAATAGTGGAGAAAAGGTTGACTGAGAAGCAGCTCAGTGATTAGTAGTGAGCTTGGTGGGTCGTAGACAGCTCAGCTCGTTTGTACAAAATCAGACAACTCGTGCAGAGATAAAAAAAAGCAGCCTCAAGCTCTTTATCCACAACGGAAGTACCTATACACCAACTATTATTCAGAAACACATAAATGTCACTGTCTAAGTCTTTGAAAAAAAAATGACTCTAGATATGACAAATAACCAACTGAAGTGGAAACGTTTATTGTATGGTATCACTGGAAAAATGATCTTCATTTATGTGGAATTGCCACATGTTAGGACTGGTTGTGAATGCAATGCATTCAAATATCAGCAATGAAACCTATATAGACATCGAACATAATCACAAAAAATATTCACACCATTATGTCTGGTCTTTCTGCATGAGAAATGGGTAGGCTACATAAATTTTGAATCAAAATCATGAAAATACATGATGTCGATCAGTATCCGACCCATGGTTGTCAGCCAGCCACCAGTCCACCCACCAAACAGACTGACAACTTTGATTTTGAACTGGCAACTTTTTCCCCATTTTTTTCCTATTGTTCTTTGATAATTTTACCAAAATATATCGGAAACCATCTACATTTTTATGAAGTTGAATTGTTTTGGACTTGCAGTTGCAAATTCCTGGCTAATAGGCTGATCCGACCCAACCGCAAGTAAAGCCAACATGAAGTTTGAAGGAAACTGGACGAGGTACATCAGAGAAATAGTTAAAGATATGTTGAAACAAATGTGCAAATGAACACCATTATTACATGTCTTTAGCAAAATACATTCTAGAAAATGATCAAGGATGTATGAAACTAAAACCAACATGGCCGCCAGTCACAACCAAATCACAAAACAAACTGACATGCATCAGTAACCCACTATGTGTGACATTCATACGAAGTTTGAATAAAATCTTCTAAAGAATGCCAAAGAAATTTGATAACATTTTCAATTTGTGTGATTGTCTTTTTCATGAAAATGAATGCCAATTGGTTAAAATCAGAATCCAAAAATAACCAAAGAGAAAATGCAAGCCACTCTTTCCTGCTTTGTACCAAAATATAAACATAATCTGTAAAAGTTGGTCTGAGTGACAGGATAACATGGGGAAAAAACAAAATGGCCACCAATGTGCCATTTTGAATAAATCTGGAAACAAAAATGAGGGAAATAAGAAACTCGCTATGTGTAGGGTAAATCTCGAGTTTGAATGAAACCACCAGACAAGACAAAGAAAAACTGACAAAACTGGTCACCAGCATATTGGAGAAAAAACCTCTGTTGAACTGAACCCAAAGCAATACAAATGATGACAATCAGCTGCTATAATGAATAACCAAGGACAATTGAGCGAAAACCGCCTAACAATAACTCTCTTCAATCCACCTTATGTAAAATATAACAAAAGACATTGCAGCACTGTGCAAAGTCAATTTGAAAGTAAGATCGGACTTGTACCCTGCCTTTAGCCAGCAGAAAACTCAACTTTTAAACTTTCTCAACCATGACTGAATATGTTAAGACACCAGCCTAAATATAGATAGGCGATTAATACATCTGCCAGTTCAGTTTCAGCTTACACAATATGGGCTCGATCTGACATCACCATCACACATCTCTGTAGGGGCAGTAGGGCGTTGAGGGGGGGTGGCATTAACCACAATACATAGTAGTGTTTCAAGTGAAAAGAAACCAGGTACAGGTACAGGTACAGGTACAGGTACAACAACCTTTTGTTTTCAACTCCCAAGCTGTACAATGACAAATAAGTACAGAATGACAATTTAACATTTTAGCATAAAATATTTTCTTTTTCATTTTTGGGTGAGAACAATAACTACTGTGTACGTACCTGGTTTCTTCAGTGTGTAATTGTGCAAAGGGTTGTCTGGGGCAGGTAGGGCTAAATTGCTCAGACATAGAGTCCTTCATGACCACAACTGAAAAGTCTGGATGGAATGAAACTTGTTTTTTTTTAAGTTAAAGACAAATATATGTAAATATATGCACAGTCCAGATATATTAACTGATATAGACATAATTTGGACAAGAGTTGGGCTTTTGAGGTTAGGCCAAAACAAATTATGTGGTTCTGATAACATGCACTTTAAAAACAGATAGGGCAGGTCAGATTAACATTTTGTTTTCATCATGCATCATTAAACTGTACTTCCTTAGTTAACTACAAACTTGTTTAATGATCTTCCTACTTTTCCAAGTTGGTCAAAATTTCGTAAAATACATTCAGTCTCATTCATGCCTCTTTGAATTTTTTGTGATTTTGCAAAATTTGTTTTGTTTGGCCAAAAAAGGTTTATTTTCAGTTACGGATGGGGTTATTGGAACCACACATTTTTTTTTTATTTGGGCCTAAGAGTCTCACTAGATAAAAAGGTTTCTTCTCAATAATAAAGATGAGCCAGTAGTTTAGATTTAAAAGGGAACGACTGAAATTTGTTGATAATTTTAATTTAACAAGATGATCAACAGGATAGCAGATTTAAACCGTATTGGACTTTGCATACAATTTCAGGGCAAAAGTAATCGGTAGTTGTAAGCTCTTAGCAATTTATCGGGGTAGGGAGGGGTGAAAAAGGCAGTTTATTTATTGAGGTAACTTTATTAAACAAATAATTATATGCTAGATGTGTACTTTATTTTATCTCTTTTATTTCAAATCTATAACTTTGGAAAATGTAATCTTTATTGAATATATAATTTCATCTTTATTGTTCACAAAACAGGAGAACTTTATTTGAAAAATGCTCAAAATTCTGTGAAACAGTATTGCCCTGTGCATGTCACTGCCACGTCAGCTCAGCAACTGTATTTTATTTCATCTATGCTGACGGGCAAAAAAAAACAACCCCTTTATTTATAAACATCCATTTACACTTAAGTGTCATCAAAGTTATTGGCTTCTTTAAACCAGCAAAGAAAGATTGGTATATTTTGTCAGAATATAAAATTCTATGTAAAAATAAATATTTTATGTATTCATAAATATAATATATAAACTATAACTTCCAGTTAATAATGAAGGGGCTGACGTGTTCATGTGAAATTGTTGGCAGTATTATGAGGTCTTAATTTCTATGAACTCTGCATGTTCCACTGACTAATTTATAATGAATCTAGTGTGGAATTCAAATTTGAAAGTCGTGGGTTCCCATTTCAACACACTGACAACCACAGCGACACCATATTATGGAAATAAAATTTGTTTTACAATGTGCTTCCGGATTAAATACCCAAATGCAGAATTTGCTTCTGCTTAGAAGCTTGATAAATTTTGATGACACTTTGTATGAAATAATTGGCCACAGATATTACTAATAATAAATATTGAATGTAGTAGTAGTGTGTCCTACTGATACAAAGCACGTCATATGACTGACTCATTAGTTGAGTTGTGATCATGACGGAATCCCACCTTGCCTCACGAATTGGTTCCTTGTGAGCTTGAAACATCTTGACATTGTTCATGTTTGATTGCCAGTATTTGACATAGCCAGCGTGGTCACCCGTCAACATCCACATGTCGTTGTGGCTCCAGGTCATCGTACGTACCGGATATTCGTGAGCCTGAAGGTGAAAATACAGGGATAAACACAGGAATGAGCATTGATCACCGAAACATGCCATAGATGAACACTTCATTACAGTTGAACCCAATTGTATTTGAAGTGTAAATGACAGTAGTCGAAATACCCCAGTAAAACACCGTATGTAGCATAGAGTAAACGCAATTGTGTTTTTAAGTGCGCAGTTTTGCCATCTTGAACTTTCTTTAATTATGAAATCCTGAGTAATAGTTCTAGAGAAAAATGTAAATGTTGCGGTCATAGTGCACGTCAGTTAAAACTGTGAGCATCTGTTTGCAACATTATTAACTTCGCTAAATGGTTTTAACGTGTTGTGTCATTTCTGTTTTGCAATCGCATGCAACCCAACCATTGAGTAAAGTGATCAGCCATGTTGCAAACAAGCGAGACTAAGGGTATTCAGATATGTTGCTCCCACTGTAACATGGTAACTAAATTTTTTTTCATTCCATATGTTTACAGGCATTGCGCTAAGCATTGCTCAAGATAGAGAACTAATCAAAGGGTCCTGATCGTCGGCTGTGCCAGATTCGATATAAGAACCATATTGACAGATACAAAACATGGGGGAAACCCTTCATCTAACAATAAGTTACAGAAAATACTGGTTAGCCATGGTGAAAACAGCAGAAAACGGTGATTGTTTTCAGTATGTTTTAAAGTATTTTCGCTTTGATTCAATGTACTTAACACTTTACCTGTAAAATAGTTTCAAAGTTGAATGTTAACCCATTCCACAGGGTGAATTCACCACTGGAAGCGCCAGTAACCAATCTTCTACCCTCTGGTGTCCACTGTAAAGGTCAAGAACATTCAGGCACACGCATTACATCAAAGACGTATCAGAACAGCAGTTACAGTGAAATGGTGTGCGAATTAATAGTTTTTATTGTATTAACAGTATAATAAACTTAATAAAGACAATACTTCAAGATTCCCTGGGCTTTCTGATTTATGTTATACGTTACATACTGCAATAATCATGTCAGTTTATGTGCATCAGAACGTTTACTTAAATACACTACATATATTGATGTTCAGGTATAAACTTGTCATCATATGCACTATACCTACAATACCAATTTTTCACATTACAAAACTTCTCAACACTTGTATCAGTGTTAGCACCATTTAATTATTGCGATGCGCCTATGTCTAATTTAGGCTTAATGCTTACTATAAGCCGACCCCCAAGATTACAAGATCGTGAAAACTGAAAACTAGCGGCTTTCATACTTTAGATGAAAATTGACGATTTCTTGGAAAAAACAAACAAAGGAACCGTTCCCTGGTTTCATTTTTTTTAATCACAAGTCAGTGATAAGCAGTGTGGTTTTAAGTAACATGAACAACAAATTTATCAATTTATACTAGAAATACTATTATTTTTATGCTAAATATCAGCCAACAGCATTTAAAATCTAATGCAATGTAACCCTTGTCACACACACACACACACACACCCCCACCCACACAACTGCCTTATTGGAAGGTTGAGAGGAGATAAACCAAATTAAATATTAACCCATAGACCATATCACAATTCCAAATTTTAGTGCATTAGTGCAATTTGACTGAATCATGAAGTGATCAAACATAACTCCACCAATCACAAAGCATGCCCACTTGGCATCCAAGTGGGCAACAATCCAATGCTGGCCTTGGAAGAGAAAACAGGCAAGTTTTATTCTGAAATTACGTTTTTATACAACTGAAGTTTTGTGTCCATTCTCAAGGACATAAACAAGCAGCCTGTCGGCTGAGATAGCTCCGCTGTTAGCAATGCACATGGCAATTAAAGAACAGAAGATATCATTAGAAAATGAACAAATCTGAGAGAGGTCCACATGTATTACCAATATGTATAATATATCAAAGCAATTGGACTTACGGTTTTCAACAAGAAGTCGAAAATATCACTTTTTACCAAAAATTACAAAAATATTCATCAAAATTAGAGAATTAAAGATATCATCATGAAATGAACAAATCTGAGAGAGGTCCACATGTAGTACCTATATATGTAATATCAAAGCAATTGGACTTGAGGTTTTTAACAAGAAGTCGAAAATATCACTTTTTACCAAAAATGACAAAAATATTCACCAAAATTAGAAAATTAAAGATATCATTATGAAATGAACAAATCTGAGAGAGGTCCACATGTAGTACATATATATGTAATATCAAAGCAATTGGACTTGCGGTTTTCAACAAGAAGTCGAAAATATCACTTTTTACCAAAAATATTCACCAAAATTAGAGAATTAAAGATATCATTACAAAATGAACAAATCTGAGAGAGGTCCACATGTAGTACCTATATATGTAATATCAAAGCAATTGAACTTGCGGTTTTCAACAAGAAGTCGAAAATATCACTTTTTACAAAAAATGACAAAAATATTCACCAAAATTAGAGAATTAGAGATATCATCATGAAATGAACAAATCTGAGAGAGGTCTACCCAAGGTACATATACACCAAGTATCAAAGCATTCAGGCTTGTAGTTTTCAAGAAGAAGTCGAAAAAGTAAAACATTGACACGAACGACGACGGACAATCACTCATATGATAAGCTCCGCTCGTCAAAGTCGACAGCGAAGCTAAAAAGTAATGACATTTCATTATTTTTGTCTATTTCCAGATTGTGATGGCACTTTGTTGCTTGATTAAATAAGTATCTCAATTCATACATTAGTAACACCTATGAATGTTAGATCAAATTTTTGAGCATTCTGGATTTAGCTTCAGAGAAAAGCTTTAATAGTAACACACTCGCACCCCCCTTCTTTTTTGTGGTATAAAAATGGAATAACAGAATTTCACTTTTTAAATTAAGCTGTGGTAGTTGTTTTGATTACATAATCCCTACAGGTTGACCACAATATTTCTCAATATTTTATAGAGTTTGAAGCAAATAAATGAACCATATTTATCCGGGTAAGAACCCATGTCCAGACAAGCACCCACACCCCAATTTTGATACAATAAAGAAATATGCCCAGGGGGTCTTTTTCTCAACTTGTAATAAAAAAATATAACAAAAACCTATTGTTTGTTCCTTGTATTAGCAGTTGACTTCCTTGCAGTCTGTTGTGAATTCTAATAACGCAAAATAGGTGTGTGACAGCAAAATAGGTAATTTCACGTTCTGCCTTCAGGGCAGCATGTTCACCGCTGTTTACTTAATTTACATTTACTTTTCAAAATTTGTTATCAGAATCATAACAGTCAGCAAGTCTACAAAAATGTATATTAAAGCAGAAACGGTAGTTCTCATTTTAAAATATGTTGTGGCCCTGAAAAGGGCCGGCTGTTTGGTTTGTGCAAATCTTAAAAGTATATGGAGAGCCGCGAAGCAAGTGTCAAACTTGTTCGGCTTTAGTGCATCGTGTTGTCAATTTTTCACAAATTTTCTTTTCTTTTTTTTGCAAGGGATGTCCGGGCAAAGACCCACCCCTATTTTTTGGCAATTTTCCATGTTCAGGACCCTGGGCTCTTGCCTGGATAAATGTTGGGCACACATACTGTATTTACCCATGTGCTTATATACATATTACTGACACAAGTGTGTCTATTGTCAAGTCATATTTTAATGATATATTATACAATTGTTGGCTCATGTATTGGAATGGTGTTTGCAGATACACTTAACTTTATGAAACTTACAACTTCACTGGAGTATGTCAATGTGAATAAAAGCACACCTGCAACTCCTCACATCTTGTGTATTTAGGATCAACGCTGGTGGACAAATTTTCAGACGATTGGACGGACAGACAGATGGACAAACAAATAGTGTTGCAATGATACAACTCTAACTTAAGGTTTTACTCTACCACATGTTGATAAATATGATTTTTATTTACCCTCACAACAAATATAGGGCATCTAACTTTATTGGTTGACGTTCTGACAAATTTTGTAGTGACAGCATTGATGGGATTATGCACCATAGCACACGGAAGCATCATCTGGAAATAAGTAAAACAAGATAGTTATGATTAAAAAATCAGTGAGACTGAAAACTGTTCAGTGATATTTTCGATACTTGAGCAGTACAAGAATTCATTGATGACAACATAGTACAACTGTATAAAACTAGCCTTGTGCAAACAGGAAACAGTTTTCCTTCTACACGGTCCTCCATAAACTGAACTCCTCAAGTCCCAATGTAGTTTGGTTCAGGACAGTTAATACTACAAGCAGCAGTGCATCCTTTACCAGGGCTGATTTTGTAGGGATCCAAGAGTCAAAATGAAATTCCCATGAATGAAGCCGAGTCAAATTGATTTCTCAGGAAAGTGGTCTTCAAGACGCAACTAAAATTGTAAGTGACTGTATGTAACTTGAGACAAAATAAAACAAAAATGTTGTGGCTGCTGATTTCTTTTGTTTTTACACTTATTTTTTTTTTAATAAGTGAATGTAGTTTTACTAAATTACAAATTCTGTGACTCTAGTAAAATGTTTTTCAACATCACTGCAGCAACATTTAACATTTTGACATCAATTGCATCGACACAGCATGCGTCAGTGACACGTCATTTAAACAATAATGAATAATTCTGAGCTTCGCGATTCATTTTATAGGTTACGTATAATTACAATGATCACTTCAGTTCAGTTTACGTGCATCAGAACGTTTACTTAAATACACTACATATACTGATGTTCAGGTAGAAACTTGTCATCATATGCACAATGTATCATAGAAAAACCTTTTCTGAGCAGACAATGTCAATTTGTAGTAGCAGTACAAAACTCTTGAAAAACAGCTATTTGTATCAGTGTTAATAACATTTATAGTGGAAGAATCGAGTCCCAAGCGAAGATATACACGCTAAAAATGCAAAGGCTCATGGGTAGATGCTTGTTTGTAAACAATGACACGCTATGGCCATCTGACGCATGCACAGGTGACGACTCCCTGCTTTAATTAATTGAACTTCATAAAACTTCCCCCGCCCAAAAGTTGGTGTAACATTTTAGCACATTTTCATACAAATTTCTACCATTTTTTGGTAAAGGAAGAAGAAAAAAATTCCATTGCCTTCTGGTCTTGGTCAAATTTTTCGATACAAAATACACACAAAAATAATGTGGGGTGACTTTTCTGGTCCAAGATTGTCAGTACAAAACAAGACAAGTTGAATTTACTCAACTAGGCGCTGTCAAACTTTGTTTACCCCACAACAATGAGAAACAAGTCTAGGATCATTGTTTTTACCCTATGCCACATTGGACATGTACACAAATACTGTAAAACATGTTTTCTTTCAATTATTATGTTATTTCAGCTTAGATTTCAGTGTTCTCCCAAGACTTCATGTCAAGCATCAGATAATTTGCATAATAATGCATCTAATTTGCATGATTTTATTTGCATAAATATATTGTCTTATTATCTTAGCCATTACATCAAAATCACCAACGAGATGTTTTTAAACTTTTGGTAAAACTAACAGAATGTCAATGTCAATTGGAGGCCGACATCCTGTGTGTATCATAAACAAATAGTGCCAGTCGGCAACTTGTTCTGGACGGAAATTCTGAGTGCTGGACGCTAGCGTCCAGTGCTGACCAGTGTGGGCAGATCCCTGCTAATTTTAAATAAAGTACATTCTCACAATGAAATTGTTGCGACTTTAAAGATTAAGATTCTGTTAAATCTTGCATTCGTCTAATTCACTGAAATTGCATTGCACGCGTTTTATAGTATTTGTTTAAGACAATATCTATTATATTTTATGTACTTACATCAGTTCCATATGAGTTATCTGGCTGAATGGCTCTTATATCACGATAATCACGCTGCCATGTACGATTCTACAAGAAAACAATTTTCAGATATTATTCATTTGGGATATGATAAATATTATCATGTGACAGTTGGTTTCAGGAAATAAAATTCAGTGAAATAAAATTATCTTAAAGTTATTCTTTGGCATCACCTCCAACTATATCAGACAAAATGGACGGCCCGTTTTTTGTTAGATCAGTAACCAATTAATTAATACCAGAATTTCATTAGGTGCCCCTCTTTACTAGCAAGTTCAACCCCTGTAATACTACTTGCTGTCTCTGATCATGGAGGTATACCTCCATGCTCTGATGTTGCTTGTGGGCGATTTGAACAGTCCTTTGGTTATGTACATTGCAACCAGAAATTAGAAATTTGTAAATCTGTAATCAGGTTAAGCTACCCTGTGACTAATTTGCATAATGAATGATGGCCAATTTGCATGTGCCTGTGGGAGTCAAAGGAGTACCGGTTTATGGAGGTTCAGTAAAACTTGTTGAGACCTTCGTTGTGTAAAACCACTTGTAGAACCATAAGCCTATACCATACTTAGATGAACAACCTTTTCTCACAGTGTACCATATTGAGACTCACCATCTGACAGTGAGTTAAATAATTTTCCGGTCTATAATATTCCATCTAAGCTCCTCAGAATTGCTAAGTTTAACACACAAAACAAAAGTAAAGATCAAACACTAAATATCCCAAACTCACCTCCAAATACTTTATACATGTTGCATTGTAATCTATCGTTCTTCTTTGTACAGCCTTTCTCATTCGCTTGCCATCAAACGATAGCGATATTCCGGGAGGTGTGCTAGCATGCCTGTAGAAATGCACTCTGTGGTGCTGTGGCAGCCGAGGCATATGAAAAAAACGCTGAGGTGGAGGTTGTGTGGCTATTCCACCATCCATCTTGTGATGTTCTTAATAACTTACCAATCAGAAAAAAGAAGCAGTGCTTTAAGAGAAAATAGGCAAAAGAATTATAAGTTAATATAATGAATTATATTATCTCCACAGGATAGATGAAAAATGCATATCACACAGTTTGAAGTCACATACTGCCCAACTTTATTTCGTTGTACATGTTGCATGAAGGTTGTTTGAAGGTAGGTATCATTTTCCAGAATTTCAGAAATTATTTTTTTTTATTTTCAATATCCTAAACATAAACCCATAATATGGTAATGATAGCTTAAAAGGGACATACAATCATAAATTCAACCTGAATCTCATTACTGTGAACGTAAAAGCAATGTGCACAGAAGCTCACTGTTTTGTTACATGCAAATAGCAACATTATAAAAGCTTACTATTTGATAAATATACTTAAATATGTTCTATTTATTTTGAAGCATTTGGACAATCGGATCATAGTGACACTGTTTCATGAGCCAGACAAAACACACACTGACTTAAAGAAAGTCAGAGACTGCGCACGATTTCTAGACATCTCGACCCAAATTGTTTTTGACCCAAGACACTTTGACCCAAATTGGACATCTTAACCCACCGCCTTGATCCGACCCTATCTTAATGTGGTGGCGTGAACATCTATCCAGTTCAACGTTGATAGTGACGCCCTTGCAAACATACTTGCAATCTTATAAATCAATTGATTAGAAACATCAAATCGATCCATAAACGCAAATCAACCGCCATATTGGCCACAACTGTTTAACGTAGTGACATCATTTTCAGGAGTTGCGTGCTGTGAAATGAACGAAAGCAGCAAAAAATAATAATTCAGTGAAACAAACACAGTGATCGGTGTGCACTGAAAAAGTATGACGCTATTTATCAAGATCGACCAGGTCGGGTCGAGGCAGGGGGTCGTCTGAGATAGGTGGGGTGAGATGTCTAGGAGGAACTGGGTCCAGCTGTCTAATGAAAATCAGGTCAAGACATCCAGCACACTCAGTGTTTTCCCCAGAAATGTTTCATAGAGTCGTGGCTAATTTGCATAATAATTAGCATAAATTAACATATTGTTTGTCATATGGGGAAATAAAACAAGACCAGTTTTTTTCCTTTTCCCTATTTATTTTATGTACAATCTGTATACAATTATTGCACTGCATGTTTAGTATTGCAAACGTCCTGCAGAAATACTGAGTTTTCTGTTTCTTTGCTTGGCCCAGCAATCAGCAACTTTATAAAACCCTGTTCGGTCCCGGTAAATTAAACATTGGGTTGATTATTCTCATTGCTTGTCTTCCGTTTCTGTTGTTTTCCAGTTAAGTACAACAACTGTTACGAGTCGCTATACTTACGCTACTATGTTCGAGCAATAATAGTTTTTCTTTATGTATTTTTTTTAATCATCGATGTTGTCTGTTCAACACAATTGTGAACAATTCGAGACAATGGAGGTCTGAATTACGAATTGTCACCATTGTTATACCACGTAAAATTCATTTGCATATGAATATACGTTTGGCAAAGAGCGTTTGACACCGGGGCTTACGGCTTTGTCTTTATCGTACTGCTTTGTTTTTTTAAAACAGGGGATTATCCTGGGAAATTGGCATTAATACAATGCATTTGTGGATTTAACTAGTTAGCCAGGAAACTTTACAATCTGTGAGAGACTGAAGAAATCAGATCACGGGATAAATAATAGCATCGCAGAGGACACACATAGCATCGCGGGCAAAGGAAATTTATACTTTTGTCCTATCTGTTGACCAAGTGTTGCTGTGTTCGTGAACTGCTCATCTGCTATCTTGTAGTATAACGAGGCTATACTCAAAGACGGACCAGAACAGGATTTTTTTGTTAGCGTGGGGGAAAGTTGGTTAGCGTGGAGGAAATTAATCCGATAATTCATTGTCTATTCTTATTTGTGATTGGCCGTGGCAATGTTTACGGAAACATGACAGAGGTCCGCCTTTGACAATATCATTTGAATGCTGTTAGAGGATGATAACTCTTGTTTACATGTGCTTGAACTCAGGGTTGAGACCAGCACTTTGACTCTGAGCTAAACTAACTTGTGTCGAGACAGTGTTAATCTGATTACACCTGTTTTTTAATTAGTGGGTTAAAATAAACTAGGGGCCGAGCTCTGCATTTTGCTACACATGTGAACACTATAAATGTAGCTGATGATTATTATAATTTGAGCATGATTGACATTGATTACTCAAACTTGTCACCACCCAGTGTTGATAAACACTCAACACCCGAGCTATTTGTATTTCGTACATATAAAACGCGGCGTTCTTTATGTGTCAACGAACACCTTCGCCTAATATTACAAAATCACATCACTGTATAAGAATTAACTAATAAATGATTTCATTTGTTGTCCATTGTGATAATTCGAAAACAAATGTATCAGTCATTTACTTATCAAAAAATTCAATAAGCGTGAAAACCCTGGTGAAACAAACACTTATGCCCGAACAATGGAAGAGACTTTCTGCCTATATTAGGCGATCGAGTTACAGCCGACTCTGGACCTACATCTCTGATTTTTCGCTAAATCGCAGCCCACCACTAATAGCATAGTCAGGAATTGAAATGCAAATGAACTCCGGGTTGATAGCCCATTTCAACAAACGTTCGACGTCGTTAGTGCACTACAGATTCACCGAATTAAAAAAAGATAGTTCATAATAACTGTCTACACTGTTAAATGTAACCCAAACATACTCACTGTGATTTTAAGAAATTCTTTCCTCGAAGAATAGTATTGTTACTTCATTTACCTCCAAATTAGGTCATAGTTACTTGAAAGATATCTGAAAATAACTATGATAAAAAGGCACGTTTCGCCGCCATCTTGCCGCAAACGCTAGTCTTCGCGCCAGTCTCGGTAACAATCGGTAACATTCGTGAATATGGATTGTTCCATTTTGTTTTTAGGGAATATACTTTTAATACATAAAAAAATAAACATAGTTTAAAAGAAAATTAAAGGCAATATTAAAATTGTAAACTAAAAGTACGCTAATTATAAAATTATGCTAATCATAATTTTGTTATAGTTTAGCTTAAATAACAGCAAACTTAGCAGGCATCATGAACAAGATTTACCTCAAATTCGGAATAGATCAACCAATTTACGAATGTTCCCGAAGTGAGCGGAAGCCAATTAAAAAACCTCTGTCAGTTTTGTCGGGAGCCATATTGTGTTTTGCGTCGGAGGTAATATTGCTGTTCTACCACATTTTTGCTACAATCTTCACCGCCCAGTGCCGTCTTGAACCATTTTAACCAGGAGAGAGATTTCGGTTTAATTGTCGTGTGTTGGTATTTTATATTTACACAATGAATAATCTAAAAATTGCCGTCGTATGTTCAAGTAACCAAAACCGAAGTATGGAGGCCCATGGCCTTCTTAGGTAAGATCAAAGAACGGAGTTCAGCTGGACTCTTATAATATTTTTTTTGGAATACAAACTTGATTATTTTCTCAAAATAACTATTATTAGAACAGTCAAACAAATCAATAATCGGTGAGATTCAAATTATAGATTTATAAGTGTTTATTGTCACGGACATTTAAATCACACCTGTATATTATTGGTTAAAATATAAACCGCATTCGACTGTCCAAAAGTAATCCTGTTCATTTAAAACTTTAGTTATACTCTGTAAGCTCTTTGTTGGTCGCTGTTCTTTTACTGTTGTATTTTCTTCAGTCATGTAATGTGATTATTTTCGCATGAAATATTATTTTCTTGTGCTCGAAACCAGATTGTCCTTTTTGATTCCACGAATGACTGAAATATTGCTTCCCACAGAATTAGTTACATCCTTTTTTCTCTTCTGTTTACAGTAAAAAAGGATTCAACGTGAAGTCCTTTGGTACAGGTACACACGTGAAGTTACCAGGACCAGCACCAGATAAACCAAATGTATATGATTTTCAAACTACTTATGAACAAATGTACAAAGATCTTGAAGACAAAGATATCAATTTGTATCCGTGATGGGTTTTCACAGAAATTTATGTAACCACTAGTTAGGAAACTAATATTCTTGTTTGCATTGTTCTCTCTAAGTTGTATACTCTGTGGCATTATCAAGGTTTTGATTGACTTCAGCATTGTTTGTAAATGTTTTGAATGTATAGGACAGTGATGTAGTTTGATCTACAAAAAAATTTTAAATCTTGCCCAAACCCCTCGCCCAAAACTTGGTTACCTTGTCTCTCTAATCGATGTTATCCCAGTTGTATGTAGCATGATTCAAAATTGGCGTTCTTTTTACACCATTGTCAGATTTTGTAAGCATTTTTCAATGTGATGTAATAATTATCCTGTCTTTCAAACAATTTGTTGCTTCATTCATAAAATCACTTAGAGGGAATAATGCTTGTTTGTGTGCTAGAACAAGTGTGATTGATTGGGGCAGAGGGTATATATGCAGCCATGATTTTGGGACAATCACTGTGAGGGTGACTGTGAATGTGAGAGTTGGTGAAATTCAAGCTGCTTGTGCTAATGAATGAAGAGATCAATTTGTGAGTTTGCTCTACTTTTAGCCATCTATACTTTCAAACTAAATACCTATGCCTCAAATATTTATCAATTTTGTAAATTAAAAACAGTCGAGGCTATACAACATTCCACAACCATGTGACTTAATAACTATGTTCTGTAAGTATAATTGTGTTTTCTAATGTCTGTCAAGTCTACTTTTCTCTTTTCAGATTTTACTTGCGTTCTTTTTCAGGTTCAGGGCTCAAGCAAATAACCATTGGCAGCAATCCTTACTAGTTGACCTTCATGAAGGTCGTAGTACAGGGTTGTCTTTGTTTTTATTGTGTCTGTACAAATATATTATCTTATTCATAATAAAGTTCATTTGAAATGAAGAAATAAGTATATTGCTGTTTTATCCAAAGTATTACTATATTTACTGATATTCTGTAACAAATCACATGATCGTGATTTGATTGCATGAACAAGGCGGTTTTCATGATATACTGTATCCAGGGCTGCCTTCTGAAAAATATCGTCCAGTTGAAAGCAACAATTTCTATTCATGTTTTGATAGCTTAATTGATAAGATTCAGCAATCTGTACAGAATGCACAAGCACAGTGAAAATGCGTAGGGTTAACACCTGTTGAGCTGTGGTGTGAGATATTTGACAAGGGAGTTCCTAGTCTAGTTAAGTGAGGACTTTATAATGCTAAACCTAAAACAACTCTGATGTATTTACTTGTATATTTTTTTTTTTATTTTATCAAGTCATTTTAGCATATAGAGATAGTATGCAGACCTTTAATATTCCCATGAAGTTTAAGCCCTACAAATATGGTATTAAACGAATTTCTAGTATAAGTAATGCGTAAATGTCCAACTGGAAATAGTTATTTGGAAGTAAATTGTTGGGGATGACAGCCACCTTGATATTTTATAATGAAATGTTAGTTAGCCTCATGTAGTGGGTACAGTCTGAAACAACTTTGAGAACAGTTTGATAACTGTAAATTTGTATCCAGGGTTTCCACAGAACTTTTTGTTTTTACCCAAATTTGTCCCCATTAAGGCGCAATTTTTTTAATTAGATTATTCTTGATTTCAGAACTAGGTCAAATAAAATTTTAAGTACAGTATGTGATTGCATATTACAAAATGTGCAGGATTTGTAAGAATTGCCTTGTATTCACCACTGGTCTTAAAAATGAAGCTCGTAGGAACCTTGGTATTGCTGTCCCCCAAAAAAATCACAAGTTGCAGTTTGTGATAGTATTCTTGGTTTATTAGCATGTAGGATGGTAAGGATATTTGATAGTAGTGTTTAAAAGAAGTCGTAAATATTAGCTCTGCTGAATGATTTGGTTGAATCGCATTTGATAACTTACATCACACTAATAATGGCCTCATTCTGAATGGCAAATCCCAAATAATTCATGTATGTTCATACCATTTATATTGTCTAAGACTCTAATAAACCATCAAATTCATTAGCGCAAGCGGAACCCATTTGATTACCAATTACCAGATTCAAGTTTTGTTGACTTTGCTATCCTGAGGCTGAATTTTATTGTAGGTTTTTTTCAGTTGCTTGTAGAAGTCGCTTTATCCAAAATTTGGTTGATAATAAGTATAGTTTATTTGAGGATTGGAAAAAAATTAAAATCTTGATGCTATAGTGTTGTAGCTGTGGGTCCATAGAGCTTGTCGGTATTTAGGTTCTGGTGGTATTTTCTGGTACATTTGGTGTCTTAAGATATTTGATAATATCGGAAAACTTTCTTAAAAGACTCCAAGTGTACCAGAAAATACCACCAGGGACTAAATACTGAACATGAGTCGTGAACCTACAGTTATTATGCAAATCCTGCAGATTTGTGTACTTGAAATAATGGGGCAGGTGACTGGGTATGTGAATGTACTGTAAATACATTAATTGTTCAAAGGTTTTTAATTTCACTGATAAGTAAACTCCCCTAAATTAAATCCATGTGATAATGTAAAATAAAGAGAACTAGTATCCCTGCCAAGTTTGTGAACTTAAATTCCAGTAAAATTGCTCAAAACATAAAAATGGTGAGATTAAATGCCAGGAAAAAGTTGATGGTTTTACAGTATATTAGTTCCCCCATCACTTGGTTCAACACTTTGATTTCATCGTGTGATCATTTAAAATAACAAGAACTAGTATTCCTTCTAAGTTTGTGAACTTAAATTCCAGTAAAATTGCTCAAAACATAAAAATGGTGAGATTAAATGCCATGAAAAATATATTGGTTTCCCCCATCACTTGGTTCAACACGTCTGCAGGTGATCCCGCAAGGCAAAGAAAAAACAAATTTCCTTCCAACAAAATTCGCTGCCCAATTTACTGCAGTTAGGTCATGTGTCAGTATTTGTGTCTTCACAAGCATGAACAAGTTCAATATTCATGTGGTTTAGTGTAATTTACAGTAAAAATGCTTCATTTCCATGGCAATGAGTGTCTGTTTAAATCAGTCTTCAGTCAATGTAATCTGTTTACAGTCAGATTTTGACACAGCAATTTCCTCATTATGCTAACTTGATTTCCACATGAATATTGACTGCAAATTTTATTTATTTTCACCATTAACTCACATCTGTTCAAGTCGATGTAAAAGTACATGTGGCTGGTAGGGAAGGGTTAATTTGAACCAGTTTCTGTTGAAGACTAGCTGATGGGACAGCTATGATGTAAGGGAAAAGTTTTAGCTCTTGGATAAAATAAACTGAAAGCGACCGTTACTTCATTTCCCTGTTTGTAAGGAAGATGTATGTATAGCCCCAGTACCATTCAAAACTCAAACTACGATGGACACAATGTGAAAATGAAGATGTCATGGAAAGCATAGCCCTGTGAGCCTGATGTGGAAGAACAGATTTTTTTTTTCTGGAGTTTTGAGCTGTGCAGTTTCAGATCTGAACTGGATGAATACAAGTGCTTATGACATTACAGCATCTTTCAATGTGCAGTCTTACTATTATATCCAGGTTTGTACATTTGATTGTTAAAGGGATGTAACTTAATCCCTTGGTATTTTATTCCCCCTTTTTCGTTGTTCTCTCTCGCTCGTTTTGATGTACTCTCTTCACGATTTTGTTTTCTTTATCTTTTCCTAATATTAAATTTAAATAAACTAAAATACATTGTAGAGAATAACTTCAATTAAAAAAAAAATAGAGCAACTCAATGCAATTTTGGGTGCAAAAATGTGAAATGGGTTGTTGATAGATTTGCCAATGTCTATCTCTAAGTTGTTTTCAAAGTGTGAATCCGGCTACGTAATTGGGGGGGGGCACGCTTTTGTCAGGTAGATTTGTGTAGTTAATACAATTATTAGGAACTTTACTAGACTCACTGATTGATCTGAGAGGAGACACTTTAATGCTTGGTTGAACATTCATTGAGTCTAATGAACATCAGGCCTAGTTATTCACATAACCATTTGTTTGCATGGGGTCAACAAATTGGGAGGGCCACCTAGTTCATCGAATATAATGTGGTACTATTGCAAACGCTGAGTAAGAGCTGAAGCACCCTGTCTGTCACATGTCAGATCATGGGGCAAATCCAAAACGTCTTTCTAAAATAGTTTTTTTGGGTGGTGGGTAAGCAGAATTCAGAAAGCTAATATATTTCTCATCGGACCATATATGGAAACAACCCCCCCCCCCCTCCCAAATGAAACAGATAAGTGCCCACACATTTAAACAGGGATGTCTGTCATTTAATAATTTTACAAGTTCTTCAAAATTTATAGAAATGCATATACTGCTATATTGAAAACAAAGTAATCAAAAAACTCTGCATTGACGTGTATGTAAAAAACATTTCCCCAAGAATTCTTTGTGTTTGACCGTTATAAAATACCAAACTAGCTTCTTTAATTGTGAACCACAATTATTTGTATTTGGCTCGTATCCTAATCCAAAATGGCTACCAAAGCAGTGTTTCACGCTACAATGAAGTCGTTGTTTTGTGTACTTGATGGAGCTTTGGAGATTGTTGTCCTCATGCTTCTGTTATGGGTTGTCGTTGTCACCATACTGAAATCTGGAAAACAACAATTTTTGAGGAACTAGTTTGAAATGTCATAACAAATGGATCAACATTTGCAATTTTAAGTTTTTATGGTAAAATTATTTCTACACATTTTTGCATAGTCGTATATTATTGGCAATAATCTTCAGTACACTGTAATGAAAAAAACAAAGTTAACTTTATCTTAGGCACAAAAGTAATAGGTGAATGAGAACAAAACTGAATATACAGTTAAAAATAAGCTGCTATTTTTGGCAAGCGAGTTTCAGATATGTAAAGACATGTCTTGAGTTAATGAATTAGTATTCATAATTAGTATTAGTATAAAAAAAAATGAGTTTGCACTATCAATACTATTAAAGTCAGGTGGTTTATAGATCATTTCAAAATACTGTAAAATGACTAATTTTCACTGGGTTAAAATTTTGCTGATTTACCATTTCAGACATATTCAGTGGGTTTAAATTCATGATTTTATCATTAAGATAATGTGTTTTATGCTAAATTTTACATATTCACTGGGTTTTAATTTAGTGCATTTTCCAGTCCGTGAAATATTAAAATTAAAACCCAGTGAATACTGTAAAGGGATTAATTATTCACTGGGTTTTAATTTAGCTTATTTCGCTGACTGTAAAAATGCGCTAAATTAAAACCCAGTGAATATGTAAAATTTAGCATAGAACACATTATCTAAATGACGAAACCGTGAATTTAAAACCCACTGAATATGCCTGAAATGGTAAATCAGCGAAATTTAAACCCAGTGAAAATTAGTCATTTTACAGTAATTAACCCTTTTACAGCAGTTTCTCTTCTCTGTGAATGACACATAAGGTTAGATATGAAACCTGGTATTGTAAAATTTACATTGTCAATTTCGACTAATTTTCCAGTTACTGTAAGTGCATTAATTATTCGATAGTTTTTAATTTTCATTGATGAGTGAAATTCGCTAAATTATATCCATGTGAACTTTGTTTCTCTACCAAATACGTGAACTTAAAACACAGTATAATTGATCAAATCGACAAAATAGGGAAATTAAATGTCGGTGAAAATAAATGGTTTTACAGTACGTACATAAGTAGGTTCTCTCCCACAATGCATTGCAGTAACATTTACAATTTGAATTTACTCAAACTGCTCAAGGGAGTACATGACATGATTGGAGGAAAAATTGACAAACGAACTACATGGAAATCTGTGCAATACGTTTCTCACTGGTGTCCACAATTACAAAAGAATAGTATCAGTTGGATTGTTATATAAACATGCTTTTATCCTTTGGCCATGAGCGTTGTATTTAGCCATTATTTCGTAAGCCAACTCTTGTATAAATACAAGACTGAGGTAAAATGTTATAGTATTTATGAGAAGCAGTGACATTTCCAGCTAACATGTACAGTCGGCTCCTCCCAGCATGTAATGTTAATAAAAATTTATAAATGTTTTGATCAAAAACTAAGAAATATGGTAGTGACAATTTTACAGAATAAGGATATTTTAGCACTGAATTTTGAGCATGAAAAATATCGGACACTCAAGGGGTTACTATGATTTTCGATTGAAAAATATGGAAATGTGTGTAAAAAATGCAAATCTATGCCTTTTCTCAACATAGTGAGATGCATTGTGGGACTATACATAAATGTGCGATGCGCTTCTTTTGTTAAAGTCGTGACTTGGGATTTATATAAAAAAAAATTCAATTGTTCCTCTACATCTCCCTATTTGTGGTTGTAAACTACTCAAGACAAATTCCATGAGTCTGTAAAATAATTTCTTGCAGCCTCGGCCTTGTACCTAAGATCAATTGTCCCCGGGTTCTTTTGGGAAAAGGGGCAGGGGCCAAATAGGACTACACTAAAATAACTTACTTGCCTGTAGATAATTGAAACAAAAGTCACATAGGGAAAGTGAAATTTCATGAGCACAAAATAGCAACAACCAATACACTTAGAACAAATGTCCCATTACAAATTTGTGAGGGCAGTCCCTAACGTTTGACGAGTATTATTAGTAACTGTGCTATTAATAGTTATCTGGTCAAGTCAATGTACATGGAGCTGGCGGGATAAGGGTTCAAATGGTAAAAATCTAAAAGCTCCACAAACTTTTTATTTTACTTTTTGTTTTGTTGTTGCTACCAGTGACTGTAGCCTTTACATGGGATTTGACACAAACCAAACTAATACTTGAATCTAACTCTGAATCTACAGCTATCAGTGATCTTATTGCATTTTCCTTTCACTTAATATGCTAATTATTAATCAGTTTAATAACCATGAATAAAATGAGCCAAGGCCCAGAAAAAAAATGTGGATGTGTGGATCATGCACAATCGCTGTGTTTTTGTTGTTAAAATAGGTGTGTGAGGGTCCTGTTACGAGACAACTGCCATCTAAATGTTAGTCTCCTTAGCTAGTTCAGCTGGCTCCTTTGTATTTTTATGATTTGGTCCTGTTTTTCCACCTCCTGGGGGGGGGGGGGGTGCGCTTGTCCTTTAATTTTGTCATTTTAATTAGCCCCTGCATGTACTTGCAACGGTGATGGCATACCAATGTATCTGTGTGAAATCTTTTTCCACTGACATCTCTAAAACCACTGGCTGGATTGAAATTTCCATACAAATCAGTGCATGTTAATTAGGTAATTAACATAATTACCTTTAGTGTGTTCATTGTGTTTCTTAGCAGCTATGTGGACAAGTGCATTCAAACTTAGGACATGATTGCTGTTGAAATTAACATCCAAGAACAACTTCTAATTAATCTGTGTATATTAATTAGCTAATTTGCATAATAACTAACTACTTTCAGCTTGTTTAATTTGTATCATAACTGTAAATGTACCACTGCACTTAATTTTCGTTGTAAAAGTTTCTAATCTGTTCTTTTTAACTATAGCTAATTTATATACTAATAATTCTATATTTCATTTCAAAATGTTTGCTTCTATTAGAATAATTATGCGCACAAATTGAAATATACAAATGGCTTTAACAACAATAATGTCATAATCTATTTATACAAGTGAACTTTGACCCCTCCAAATATTGGGCAAGCTACTGATTTGACATGTCCAGCAAATAATGGTATGTTTTGAAAATTCACCCCAAGATCTTTCCATATACACCTGACATGGTTAGTACAACTTGTCTTATTGCTTTGTTGGTTAGCAGAATTACTCTAAAAATTTACAGATGGATTCTCAAAGAGGCACCATTATCTGGTACCGGTATGGTTGCCATGAATTTCTCGTTTTTATCTCAAAAGGTGCCATGAACACAAGCAATTGGATTTCTGTACAGATGTAGATGTAGTTGGTAATAGCAATTTCGATTTTTTTTATTTATAGCTCGAAAATGCAAGAACGGGTTTTCATGAAATTTTTGTCAGGGGTTGCTCTTGATACGAATTAATCGATCACATTTTGGTAGAGGTCTGGATCTGGTTGCCATAGTCACAGCAATTTGAGAAATTTGTTTACATACTAGTATTATATTTTACATTAAATTTTCAGGAGAGGTTGGTACGGGATGGGCACTTAAGTTTTGAATCATCGGGAAATACCGTTTATTATTTGTACAATAATGCTTTAGCATGAATTCTTGTGAAAATAATTCCATAAAAGGCCAACAGTTTTTGTTTTGTTTTTATAAACAAAAATGTCCTACCGGATTAAAAACAAAAAGTCAATCAACAAAAACAGAAAACATTATTTTTGGCAAATAATCTTAATAGAATTTAAAGCAGTAAATTTGTTAGTGGATTCATGTAACTATGACAAGTTATACTTATTCTGTTAGCTTCGATATAGGAGCACACACACACACACACACGTTTTCTAACATATTCCTTGTTTAGCAGATTATATGATTAATATTCACAGCTGTTCCAAAGACAGAAAATTTTCCTTTAACTTTGCCAAAAGATGTTGTAGATCACTTTGGTTTAGAAAATGTACATTAAGCTTTTCACTACCAGACTTTTAGACCAAATTTTTCTCTACTTTTTTTAGCTCCGCTGTCGACTTTGTCGAGCGGAGCTTATCATATGAGTGATTGTCCGTCGTCGTCGTCCGTGTCAATGTTTTACTTCTGCCTGAATGCTTTGATACTTGGTGTATATGTACCTTGGGTAGACCTCTCTCAGATTTGTTCATTTCATGATCATATCTTCAATTTTCTAATTTTGGTGAATATTTTTGTCATTTTTGGTAAAAAGTGATATTTTCAACTTCTTGTTAAAAACCGCAAGTCCAATTGCTTTGATATTACATATATAGGTACTACATGTGGACCTCTCTCAGATTTGTTCATTTTGTAAGGATATCTTTAATTTTCTAATTTTGGTGACTATTTTTGTCATTTTTGGTAAAAAGTGATATTTTCGACTTCTTGTATAAAACCACAACCTTAATTTTGGAGCCAACAGACAAAATTTTAGTTAATTTTCAGTGTTTACTCAAACAATTTGGCTATTTTTGTCCAAATTTTCTGAAGGAAAGTACAGACTATAAATGGTACTACCTGTAGTTTGTGAATTTGTGTTAAAAAGAGGGAATTGGTGGTGGTCGTCGTGCAGCACATATTCAAATTTCATGTAAACAAACAGTGCATCATATTGGACAGGATGTGGCATGATGACCACTGACCTTTGAGAAGAACTTTTGAGCCAAATTTCAGTAATTTTTAGTCAAACATTTGAATACAAGTATTCAGAGAATTCTCCATTCTCTGATTTTACCAAAATGTTGATTTAAATATTGCTCTTCATGTCGGCAAAATTTACAGAAAAGGAACTATAAAAACAAAACTAACACTCGATTGAGAAAAAAAAACACGTTTACAGCAACATCTAAAAAAAATGTTCATAGTAGTACAACCTAGGTACACCCCTACCCCCATTCCAACCCAACACACACACACACTCAGTTTCTAATAGTTAACCTTTACTTAATATCGGGGGGGGGGGGGTTCTCTGAATAAAATATGGTATGCAAGCTGAAGTAAAAAACGCGTAAAAGGGGGTGTTATTTAGTTATATGGCGCATACACACATGTACTTTGTTTAGAGTCGAATAACTTAGAGTATAGTAATAAAGTTTGAAAAAAAAGAATCTCATGAAGTCATGTTACCTCAACTTGGAAACTGTATGATTTTAGTAAGTAAGTAAGTAAGTAATTCTTTATTGCTATCGTATCCCATTTGAGATCTTGACATAAAATACAATAAAGTCAAAAACATGTAATAATAAAAAAAAAAAAAAATGAAAAAAGGAAATACTAAAAGTACTGTAAATGAATGAAATAAATACATATCTCACAATAAGAGATAAATATATATAAGTGTATGTATATAGGTTATTCTGCTCTTGAAAAGGGATATAATTTGACAAAAATAAGTATGTGTTTAGAGGCTTTTTTGAAAAGCTATATTTGCCAGGTCCGACTTTCAGTAAACCCCCCCCCCCTCCCCCGGTTTCATATAGTGTTTCGCTAATGAAAGTTTATTACTGTAGGTTGTATATCAGTGTATGAGGTATAAATTGTATATGCAAATTTGGTCATTAACATGCATAAATTTCAACCCTAAATTTAAACTAATCACATCTGTGGTTTATCCCAGACCACCAATGTAGCAAGTGTTGATTGTTATCTATTGAGTGGTTCTTGAGATATGAAAAAGCTTAAAATTGGTGATAATATGCAAATTGGGTGACTATTATGTGCAGATTTTCATGCATTTTGTATGCATTATCTCAGAGCGTATATGTATCAAAATTCATTGGTTCTTGAAATGGGTCAACTGCAAACAACTCATTGTGTCTTTCGTAAAGAATGCCCTTAAAATGTTTACACAAGTTTGTGAAAAATGAAAAAAAAAATAGATTCTTAAGCCATAATTATTTTAATAGAACTGCTATGGCAGTGTGTTTTTCTTTTTGCGTACGTTCATGTGTTCACATTCATATGCTTATAACCAAATAAAATGTTTCCATGTTGAACTGATTTATTATTGAACAACATACTGTAGTGTTTTTGAAGTGCAAGTTCTTTGCATGCATCAGTTTTCCAAACCCCCGCTCTAAATAATATATTTGTCGAGACCCTTATTCAATGTTTACATGAGTCGGTCTTATTATGTCAGATGTTAAACAACGTCCTTATTGACATCAGAAACAAGTCATTAATACATACATTCCTTTTAAACATTATATGAAGTCTTATGCACTTCATGTTGTGGCTTGATTTTAGTCAAACTGGTCACGTTTTTGGCTTATCCTATTTTCATTCACACGTTAAAAAGCGTCAAGAGAACGGTTTACATATGCATGTCAATTTGGTATTTGATGTTATCTAATATGGCCGATTGGTGGCCATGCATATCATGACAGCTGTAAATGTAGGTGACTGTGTTCACCCTAGGACATTCTAACCATGGTAGTACCACCATGATTGAATTTTAAAAAAAAAGGGCAATAGAATTTATTGATAAGCTAATTATGTTAATTGTTTAATATACAAATTAGCTGCAGGGGGCTTCAGATGATGCCATATTTATGACTCTTGGCGGGTACAGTAGATAACAAAGTATCCTTGAAGGTTTCCTTGAAATTTATTTTCGCTGGATGGAAAATTCAGTGGAAATAAAATCCAATGAAAATAAATTTAATCTCATATTTTACATTCAACTCATCAAAAATCAGTGAAAATAAACTTTATACAAAACACCCAAAAAGTCTTTTCAGGGAAATTAATTCCATCTACAATAAAGTACCGGGGTACTAGTATTTTAAAGTAATGAAAGATGAAGATAAATAAGTCTGGTAGATTTCTTTTGTGGTCTTCAAAGTTACTTTCCCACTAAACAAATCTGCGGGGCATCATCCCCATAGAATGTAGACAAGAATATGAATTTGTCTTCTCAAATCATATTAGCTTTGTAAACAATAGATACAGAGTTAGAAGGACTCAATTGTCATTCAGATAATTGCTGGTATGTTTTTTCCAAAAATTGAATTCCCCAAGAGTCGCAAAATTAAATGTGAGTGCATGATGTCTACTTCTTATAACTTTTTTTGTGTGTATCACAGTCAACTTTAGTCTCCATCACACATCATTTTAAACAGATTTTTTTTATTTATTTTTTTCATATTTGTATTCAAAACTTGTGGCTAATAGGGAATTATGTTTATTAGCCTCCATCCGGACAAAGTCCGGGAGGGAGCTTGTAGTTCCGCCTTCGTCAGTCGGTCGGTCGGTCGGTCGGTCAGTCAGAGTGATTCCATGGGCAGTTTTTTTTTTTTAAACTTGGTACAAAGACTTGGTGGTCAACCATACATGTGCATGTCAATTTATTTTCCGATTCGATTAAATATGGCCGACTGGTGGCTATTTTTAATGCCAAAATTCAGTCCTTTGTGTCCATCGTCTTTTCTCGGAGATGGCTTGACCGATTTTGCTGAGACTTGTTACAAAGATAAAGGAACCACCCATACAGATGCACGTTGTTTTACTTTTTTCAAATGATCAAATATGGCCGACTGGCAGCCATTTTGATTGTTAATCATGGCTTTTGTCTGTCCATTGATATTTCTCAGAGATGCCTTGACTTATTTCAATGTTACTAGATACAAAGGCACAGTGAGGAGGTATATTTCAATGATACTAGGTAGAAAGACACAGTGAGGAGGTATATATATTCACATGGATTTATTTCTCGATTTGATCAAATATGGCTGTCTGGTGGCCATTTTGAGATGCCTGGGCTGATTTTGCTGAGACTTGTTACAAAGACAGAGTGACCACTGGTACATTTTTTCAAGGAATCAATGAGTTCATTTGCATATTTAATTATTAATTTGAATTCTTGTTAATATGTTGTGAACTAATAGTCCAAATCAGACCAAACTTGGTAGACATTTGATTTGTCAATATAAGATGTATGCTATGCAATATTGAGTTTCAATTTAATTAACAAGCTTATTTGCATATTTGATGAATTTTGAATTTTTGTTGATATCTTGTGAACTAATGAGACCAAAGTTGGTATAGACTTACTTGATCTGTCGATATACGATATGTGCTATGCAATATTGACTTTCAACTTAATTAATGGGCTTATTTAATTAATTTTTGTTAATATCTTGTGAACTAATAATTCATGTATTTGCTATTTAATATTGAATCAATTGAATTTCCATTTTCAATTGATTGCGAATTTTTGTTAAAATTGATGCAAATTTTACAAAATTTAATAGAGATGTCCTAGCTTTTAACTTTGAGTAACATTCTTTTGATTTTCAACCCGATTTTATACATATACATTCAAACTTTATAATTCATAGCAAACTATAACCACATCTGGGAGCTGTGTCATCTTCAGGTGACTTGTTTATTCTAAAATTATTGAAAAAATCGTAAATTAAGAAAATTATGGTGTTCAAAGGGTTAAACATTTAGTGTTTTTAGCTTGTTCTAGAAATGATTTTTTTATGTTTCTCAAATTTGCATTGTTAAAATGCAACTTTAATATGTTATGAATTGTATGTGTAAAGATAATAAATACATATTCTGTGCGATCTAACTAAAGGAGGAGGGGTCAAAAATAGATCTAATTACTAGTGGATTCTATTTCTCCATATGCTGAATAGGGAAGGGATTCCATCATGTAAATGTTAATCAAGGCACGTGTATGGAGAACTGTCAATCTAGGGGATTGCATGGATTGCCATTGTTGTTTACACTATTAATCTTTAATCTGCTTTTTGTTATCCATTGTAATTTGAATCATGTGAAAAACTCCTTATTGATGCGGGGTAGCTCAGAGGTGGCTGGCATCCAGCCAACGCAGTTGCCGATTTCAAAAGTGTTACTCGCGTTAGCTTTCGGGTCATTATATGTTGTCGTCAGTGTGCTGTGCCAATGCGCTCTTCAATCCAAGCCTGTAATTGTGCTGGGCTTGGAAATGTGATCAGCACGCCCCACCCCCCTACCGAATTTCTGGATTCGCCAGTGTGATCGGATACTAGTACGTTGCCTTTCTGGGGAAAGTCGAACAAGATCGCGGTGCACTGTGACATTTAATATTGTGTGGCAGTACTATCCAAAAAAACGTATAGGGCTTGAGACCGGGGTTGCAATTGGCTGGTGCATGGTGTTAGGATTAGATAATTTAATAATTCAGCGGTCATATCTCGATCTCGCATGTGCCGTCTGTGTGTAGTCTGCTTGAGAGAAAGTGTTGCGTGCGCATGCGTACGTGTTTGTGTCTCTATTACGCGAATATGGATATACTCCGAGTGCGTACAAGAATGTTGGGTCGAATGACGTATGTTCGATCTCGGAGCTAACGTATTCATACATGCTTCCACATTTTGTTTGCCATTGCCGTCTTTTCCTCAAGTTTCCTTAACTCAGACCACTCCAGATACACACAGAACGGAATACTACATATGCTAGACAGAAATCGACGCATCAAACCAAGACCAGAACGCTTCCAGTCCAGTAAAGACAAATTTGACATTGTCATCACTTGTGAAGAAAGGGTGTACGACCAAGTCGTTGAAGGTACACTTCTGTCGCTTGACAATTTCTCTGCCCACGGTCACTTTCTGAACATATATTTGCGTCCTCAACTACGTTCTTTCGATTTTGACGGAAAAGTTGTAGTTTCGATCGGCTGATTTAAATTATTTGATTTAACGTAATAACAAATTTGTATTAATAAAAACGTCTATAAAGTACGTGTAAATTCACTTTCCAAACGATTTCTAACATGTTTCGTCAAATTGTTTTTACTATATAATATTTGTATTAACATAAACGTCTATAAAGTACGTGTATCTTCACTTTCCGGTCGACTTCCAACATGTTTCGTCGAATTGTTTTTACTATATAATTTTGTTTGTTTCATATTTCGTGGTTACGTGAAATTCAGCCTTCCAGTATAACTTTGGATGCGTAGTATATTTAGCCACATTGCAAATGATCGATCTGAAGACTGCTGTGTCATTGAAATACTAATAGATCTTAAAAACGGCAATATCATAAAGTTAATCTATATCATATATAACAGCGTGTTTGGAAGGAATATGCGGGCCCAAATAGCGAGCACGAAGTACGAGATATCGCCTTTCTTGCTCGCTATTCTGGCCCGCATAGAACGAGCCCCTGTGGATTTATAACAAAAAGCTACTCGTTGCCGAAAAACTGAGATGAAACGACAATCTTTAATTCCAAGTTTCGCAATCCACTTCACTCCACTCCAGGCAGACACCGGCCATAATTGGATGACAAATAATTTGAACTAGGAAATACTTAGTATGTTCCTCAGAGCGCATTGGCTTGTTGAAAAATCAATGTTTATCAACACGAATATCGCATATTCGCGGCACGACGACGACTACCGCCCTTTAATTATTTATCTTGTTGTATTTCTCAGATTTTGAATCGAGAGAACAGGAAACTGGCCAATCAGTACACGTGTTGAACATTGACATCCAGGACAATCACGAAGAGGCTACACTTGGAGCCTTTCAGATTTTGAACTTTTGCTCATTGGTAAGTCGAAGAGGGAGCCCTCTAATGACCATTCTGGTCACTCTAATTGCGTTATATAGCCATTCTGTTTTTATTTCTTCTACCAAATTGTTACTCGAATTGAAACATCGAATTTACTGTATTCAAATAGTGTCTTGTATTTTCTCATCTCCTTCACAGATCCGTGAGTGCACAGACTTGGAGAATGATATTGACGAACTGCTACAAGATTTTGAACTCAAAGAAAATAGAGATATTTTACACACAGTTTGTTTTTATTGATTTATACTTTGGGCAAGGGACTTAATTTTCTGGGTTGTACAAGTAGTATATAATGTATTTTTGCAAATACTTGAGTGGTATTTGGTGTATGTAAATAAAATTCACATCTCTTCATTATAATTGAGTGTTTTTGTGCGCGTACACATGCAAGAGCCAAGGTGACATCATTGATTTGTGGTCAATTTTGAGCTGCAAAGGGGAATAGCTAGGAACTTCAAACTTGGAACACATGCTTTTCATGTAAGCCACAGGGCATGACAACTTTCAGGAACGAAAGGTCACAGTCACAACAAGTGTTTGTGAAATAATAGCCAGTGCTATTAACGTTTGCACACATATTTCCTGTGTGATTCACATGACCCTGCTACAATTTGAGGTCAAAGGTCAAGGACACAGTATGATTTTTTGCATATGTAACTGCAATAGCCTGGGTCTTGAAACATGGCGTGTTCTGCATGCGACTACCGGGCAGGATCAAAGGTCATTTCCACAGTATTTGTATATCTATGTTCGGGATTGGGCTACAAGAGATAATGGCTAGGAACTTCGAACTTGCCACACATGTTCTATATGTAACCCACATAATATGGCATTTTAGGTACAAAGGGTCACAAATATGTTCATAAAGGGAAAGATTGGCTTTGTCTTTAAAACTGGGCCACACTTGTTCCTTTCCCCGATACTTACATTTAAGGTTAAAGGTCAAGATAACGGTATATACCGGTATGTGTGTAAGCCCTAAACTGTGGTTCTGGGGTTGACGAGAATGTCGAAGAATTAGAGTGCAGGGTGACATCTCGTCTGAGTGCTATCTAGTTTCTGTAACGTTGGTGTGTGCATGTAACAACGTTTTCGTCAAAATTTGTATCAACTTGTATGTATTAGTCCCAGACATGCAGTGAAAGTACATAGTCTATTAAAGCACAATCACTGATTAAAGGCGAGGAACTGTCAATAGACAGACAACGACTACACTGGATATTTATCAACATTTTTTTTATGAAAGACTTCCTGGCTGGATGTAAAATCTTAGATACGCTCTCGTCACGATTACAGATTATTGAAATAATCATGATAGTTTAAATACCGACAGAACATCCATCTAACCAATATTGGATTACCGATCCGGTATGAGAAACACTCAATTCAACAGTAATTCCCCCACCAACAATATGTGCTTGTTATTCTAGATAACTTGTTTATTATTATCATTTTTAACGTAGTGGAAATAACTTGCCAAATTTAGCTACAATTTATGTTGTTAAATTATTAGACGAGAATGTTCGCCAAACCCGTGCAGTAAGTGATTCCGAATTCACGTTAATTTCCCTGTTAAATTAGAACAGTGGTACCTTACTAACTTCACCCGACGCATGTTAACTGTTTGTGTCAGGCTCTAAACACGAGTAACTGTGATTGAATTAAGCTGTGACACTAACTGAAACAAAACTGTCATTAAAGTCGATAAAACAACTTTCTGGTGCGATAGAGGGCACAGTTTTACGTTGGCGCCGTCCATACGTTCAGTACATGCGGTTACGTAAATTCTTGTGATTTTGTCAGCTTGGTTGCTTTTCAGCGACTTTTGTTGTTGTGAATTGATGCCCACTTAATTGAATCACATTTCTGGAAAACTATTTTAAAATGTACTGTTTTTTTATTTCAAAAGTGACATATAATTTATGTTTTATTTGCTAACTCATTGGGTATTTATTAGTCTGGCAAAAAAATATTTACAAAAAAATAAATAATTAATTGTCAATTTAGCTTTTTTAGCGTGATCGCAACTAGCGGTCACATTAGTTTTCGCGATCACACTGAAAGGACTTAAAACAATTAAATAATTATTTCTTTTCGTGAAAAAAAAAAAAAATCCCGACTTTGCAAGTCTGGGTATTTCTCAATAGATTGGGAAAAGAACAAGTGTTGTATGGTGTTTCCTGCTGTTCATCTATTAGCTTACACGAATGAAATGGTAAATTATTTTACTAACGTGTTGTAACTATAACTGGATTTGATTTCGCGTTTATCGAAATAGTCAAATTTTGGAGATTATTTCGAATTCATGATGGTGAAACTCGATGGAATTCATTTTCAGGATTGGACACAGTAGTAAATGTGAATACGATATTAAAAATTAACTAAGATCTGTCTTTAATTATATTTTATGAGTAACGTACTGATCTACCCTAACTCGAAATTGAACATTCTCGTCCGCCAAAGTATTTATTTTTCATTACGCTCCAAAGATCCGAAATATACCAACGACTCTGAAACCTGTATTAGGGAACTAAGAGTGACGTCATGAAAGCATATGATCCGATCAGCTGTGCTTTTAAAACACAGTTTAGAACACAGATCGTCTGAAATTCAAAAAGCGAAATGGAAAAATGTCGAATGAAAAAAAATCTTCCCGAAAGACGAATAATCTGAAGAAGACAATTATGTGAGAAGTGTGTCTTCGCGATTGGAATGATTGCATGAATAGCGCCTCCAACGTTACTTACGGGATAAATGCACCTACCAGTACCTGGACGAAAATTACACTTATACTGCATTATCTTGTTTTTCGTTAGGAAAAACTAATAAAATCAAACTGATTTGCCTTGTGTTTTTCTGTAACTTTTTCGACTTTTTCAATAAACTTCTGTTTTTTGGAGATTATACTTGCTAGAAAAGTCGTAACTACGACTGAATATATACCACTTTAAAATAAGTAGTTATTTCCCCAAATCTGGCGATGGTGGCGCTGTAACAGAAGAAATGTCTTTACGTAGCCTTTTTTGTAGACTGGCGCAGTCGGGGCGATTAATTTGTTTTTGTAGTTTAAATAAAATAAAAAAAAACGCGAAATGGAGGTGTTAATGCGAACGCAGTTACAAGGGATTTTGCACTAACACCTCCATTTCGCAATTTATTTAATTTTATTTAAACTACAAAAACAAATTAATTGCCCCGACTGCGCCAGTCTACCTTTTTTGTGGTAAACATATGATACTACCGCGACCACAAACCAATTCTCTTGTTGTTGTTTTTTTAAATGAATATTTATAAATGGTAATGGCAATTATAATCCAGCCAACCAATCAACAAGCACCTTTAGCATATTTTCTATAAATCTAACATGGGAAAGCTGAACGAATCAGGTCATGTGGGCATCAGCGAAAGATTTATAAATGTTTCAATGTTTTTCCATCGGCGAATAGAAAACTTCGCTTAAGTTTGAATTAAAATTTATGAATATTTGTAAAACAAAAAATAATTGTACACATTTATATATACAAAAATGTATTTTTCAATATTCAACTAAATTGTGTTTCTGTTCAGATACAGACCATTTAATGAATTCATGAATATTCATTCTTTCAACATCAGCAACCATATTGCTTTCAACCACATTGCAACCTTGACTGAGATTACAGTTCCTTTTTAGTACACAACCGTCAAACACTGACACTCTTTCTAAGTTTTGAAATAAATGGCTTTTACAAACATTCATTGTGTTTTATTTAACCATAGGTTAATCAACAGTATGTTTACATGAGTTCAGTTACCTCAGACAAAACAAATCTCACTTGGTGCCACAGTGGTAAGACCTCTATTGTTGTTGTTGTAATTTACTTGGCTAAATACAATGTATCAAAATAAAAGTGTGAACTGTCTTGGCTGCAATGTGGATCCTGAAAGAGCTGTATTTGGTAACCCAATTACCCACAAGTCTTTGCAAGTTTTCTTCACCCATTGGCCAATTTACTGCCATACATCCGTTAATGCATTGTGATTGGTCAAGTTGTTTCATTTATAAATTTATAAACATTCAATGTAAAGTAGTATTAACCCGTCTTTTCCATTGAAGCAAAATTTTAATTTTTCCCCATAACATTATGGATCCAGAATGTCAGCCATTTTTGTGTATAATTTTTCTCCAATTTGCTTTCCTTTCGTAATTTTCAACAAATCAGTCACAAAAAAAGAAATAGAATGAATCACCTGAAAAGGACCCGGATAAGAGAAAACAAAACACCAACACACATATGATTTCAAAGCAAACAATATTTATTTAAATTCACATCCTTTAACACAGATCATGTATAACATGGTATCCTAGCAACAGCACAATGAAATGAACAAGAGAAATACAGACAATTTTGGAATTAAGTACAAGGACGATTTTTTTATAAAATTGATCATGGTCACAGTCAGAATTATCAGTAATTATTATTATTAGCAAAAATAGTATTCCTAATTTTCTAAAGTGATTCTACAAGCAGTACTGATTACTTTGTATTATTATTAAGGCACTTCCCCTGTTTTTAACGATGCAATATCAACCATCGGGTTGGTGAGCAACAGAGAAAGGATCAAAATTCTAATTTTAATAGCAGCCATATATATATATATATATATTTAAAACAGCAACGAGGTGGAAGTAAAATTTCATTATAATTTTTTTTCAAAATTCAGAACAAGCTCATATAGAGATAACATATATATATATATATAGTACTATGGCATGAAAAGAATGGACGTAACATATACAAGTAATTGTGGATCATCTAAAAACATCATTTGGGAAAAAATCCAATATTGGAAGTAGAAATATAAGATTTCAATGCTGCAGAAAGGCGAGGTTTCTATGGAAATGAAATTCTGAGATCACAGATGGGAGCGAATGAATTTCAAACAGTGAATCAGATTGTATTAGACCAGATTATAATAATCATGGAATGGTAAGGACGTGTTATTTCTTGTGTTGAGTCATGTGACGAAAAAAATAATCATCTTCACTTTCGTTTAAAGTCGGGAACTATGAAGAGTATTGAATTGTGATTTAGATAGAATAATCCAAATTCCTGATGGTGATTCCCACTTTTAATATTTTGTAACTAAACCCTCTGTGATCAAAGAGAAATGTACACCATGTTGGAAAAGAATGTTGTTTCCATGGAAACCTCTAAATGTCAAGAATGGAATGTTTGTGAGATTAAAGATGAAACAACAAAGATTCATGGCACCTGAATAAAACAAAATATAAAAAAGGCAGCATTCAAAATCTTTTTTTTTTAAAAAAGATAAGAAACAAAATGATTTTAGTCATTCATGAAAAAAATGAACTTACAAACTTTTAAAATTCATTGTAATCAAAACACAGCATGCAATAGGCCTTATGCATAATCCTTAAAGGTCACACATCCTGGTATTTTTGTCCTACAACAGCAATAGTTTTTTTTCTTTTAACTGGTTTTGAACTTTAATGACAAATGTTAACAAATTTGAAAGAAAATAAATGAGCAATTGATAGAAAATTTATATCACAGGAAAGTACCAGGATGTGTGACCTTCTGAGGTCATATGTTCCCAGAAAACATCAATCATACCCAAAAAAGTTTACATTTCCATATATGGAAAGTATGAGTATTGTAACAGCCAATCTGTATACAGTAAAATATGTACACATGCAAATATATGCAAATGAGAGGAAGGTCATGTAAATTTTGTCACATGTGGTTGGTTGGTTCTTTTTCAAGGTATTCAAGGGTTTTTTGGAAACTGTAATCACCTGATAGAAAAACTTCACCATAGCATTCCACATTTTTTCTGTACTTTTACAGTTGTCACTATGACAACAAAATACTGATGGACAGCTATGGTGATGTTCAAAATATATTTTGAGCGTAATGATAAAAAACAGCACACATTTGGGGGTTAATATGGTAAAACTGAATATCTTTAAAAACAAAATTAAAAGCATGCAGATTAAAATAAAAATCTAAAAATATTAATAAACCAAAGAAATATTAAGTATCTGGTGAAAGTTTCTGGGTTAATACTCTTGTTTAAGATATTGTGATAAATAGAAGAAAATAAACATTGAAATAGGATATTCAGCCTACAAGAAAAGACCAGTTAGTCAAGAAAGAGAATTATACAGGCAGTAAGCTGTGTGGTACCAAAGGGGTCAAGCAGTAACCTTCGAAGTTTCAGCTCTGAACTTTTTATCAAAGTTGTAAAAAGTCCTATTGAAGCCTCAATGCTGAATAAAAAAAACGACAGCATCACTGTTTCAGCCTCTAAAAGTCGGGATTGTACTTTGTTATTCAAATTACGTTAGTCTGCAATGCAAGCTGGTTAAAAGGCGTGGAAAGTTTTAGGTACAAGTTTTCTACAGAAAGGGGCAAGTCTAGTGAAATAACCCCTTCCAAAAAAGGAAAAAAGGTGGATCAATGTTAAATGCAAAGAATTCGTCCAAAACCTGTTGTAAAAATATTTCAAACAAAATTTGCATATTAATAAATTTACAATAATAAAAGCTTAAAGCAGCCAATCAGTAATGATCTTATATATATATATATATAATTTGCATATGATAGGTCATTACCATAATATGCCACAGCCAATCATATAGTTTGTCTCATAAAACCTTTGCATATGGCTAGTCACTTAACAGATATTGCAATTTGTAAAAGTAAAGCTACGCTTGGAATAGTTTGATCTCATTAGCCCTTTCATTCTGACCACTCTGACTAAAAAAATACTGACTGATTTGAATAAAACACTTACAACAAAATCTAACAATTTTGACTTCAAAATCAACCTCCAAATCAGAAAATAATCTGGGAGAAAAAATTTCCACCCGAAATCTTATTGGTATGGCCTACCAATGAAAGGGTTAATTATCATAAACTTTTTTTTTTTTTAATTTTTTTTTTCAAACTTCACAGAAAAATGGACAAGAAATTAAAATTTGGGATAAAGTTTAGGTAGAATCTTTGGTTTTTATGACACACTTAATATTCAGAATGTGCTCAAAACAAGACTATCGATTAAACGCGCCAAAATATGCAAATTTGAATCACAGTAATGTTAATTCTGTACAGACTTATCATAAAATCAATTTAACATTATTGGGCACACTCAACAAATTTTTTTTTGTTTCAATAATTTCTATTGTTAACAGTATATAACTAAAATTATGCAAATTTTAATAATACCATTTTGGATATCATGTGACATATTTCATAAATGGGAAAAACAGCTTCAGCTCTCTTTTATGCAATCTCAAAAAAAATAAAAATTTATTTGCCCCTTCTCAATTCAACATTTGTACTCTGTGCTAGCTACTATACAGACAAAATATACCAATAAATACATTGCAGCCAATCAAAATAAGTACAACTGATAACCTTCCACCCCTATTCCTGAGTAAAATGGAACAACCCACTGGCAGAGAAAATAAGGCTATTCCATTGTACATGGAAAACAAGGGGATTTATGCAGTCTCTGCATAGATAGATAGATACACTAATGGAAGAAACTAATTTTGGAAAAGGTTTCCCTGACAACACTATACAAATAAATCTTCATTTATCACAGAATTCGTGTGTTATATAATTATCACAGTTGAATTAAATTCACTCAAAAAAAACTGAATTTTCTATCGGACAAGTTTTTTCATATTTCCAATTATTCACAAAACACATACAAATCTTGAAAATTCATTTCTTAATATTAACTTCATATTAAGTATACAGTAAGATAGAGGAACTATTAATATCACCTACATCTCTTCAACTAAATTACAATTTCATCCCTCCAGATTATGGGTTTCCACCCCTACTAATTTGAATAATGGACTAAACCTCATAAGATGAATATTCACAGCACACCAAGTATTTGTTGTGATAAGAATAAAAATTCAATTTTAAATAAATATGATAAAATAATATCATTTAAGGCTAAGTACATTTCATTGGATTCAGTAATTAAACGCATTTTAATCCAGACAGCAGATCATGGTGAACAACATCTACACCAGATATCTGATGTATACATAAACTCAGGTTACCATGGCAAAGTTAGAAAAAATGTACTCCATATGAAAGAAATTATTCACCCATTTCATTACTGATTAATGTCTTTTGTTGTTTAATCGTTTGGTGATCTCTTGTTCATCGGGCAGCATCATTAACGAATATGGCGTTATCTTGTTTCGTCGTTGTAAAATTGCTCGTTTCATATTTTCAGCATCTGAATATTCCATGGAACTGCTGTAGTAATCTCTTGGGTGTAAATCAACGTCCTCCATGCCGTTTTGCGGCCTCAAAAGGTCAGGGTTGGAATGTTGGTCAGAGTCTGCGTCAGAACCTATGGAGTCAGTTTCCTTCTTCCCATTGGTTAGTTTGTAGTTGCTTGGTGATGGGATATCATCTTCAATGTCAATGTCCTCCGATTCTGATTCTGATTCTGCATGACCGTTGATTTTATGGTTCTTTTCAGGAAATTTGTCATCGCTGTCTTTGTCAGCCTTCTGTTCAGTGTGTTCTTTATCACACACCTCTTTCTTGATGGGCTTCTCGTTGCTTTCATCATCTTTATCTCGTTTCTGGCTTTTGCTGATTTGGTCCATAATTGAAAAGTTTGCATCAAAGTTCCCTGGAGCTTGGCTTTCTTTGATTTTGGGATCGGTGTTAACTTCACCTATAAAATTATGGATTTGCTCAAAGTAAGATTCGTCTTTACTGTTCAGTTCGTGGGCTGCCATTAGCTCCTGTTTCTCGTTTTCATGTTTCTTCAAATGACGATCAAGATTAGTTTGCTGGCCGAAACAACGATCACACATTGGGCACTTAAATGGTTTCTCTTTATTATGAATGTTACGAACATGACGCTGAAGATTCGACGAAATGCTGAATGACCGATCACAGTATTTGCAGCTGTACGGCTGCTCCCCGGTGTGTGTACGAAGATGCCGTGTTAAGTTGGCGGATCGAGGGAATATCTTGCCACAAAATTTACACGTATATCTGTCTTTACCCTTTGAACGGTCAATGGTGTGTTCGAACATCATGGTCTTCATGTTATGTGAGGGAGGACTACCCGCCATTTTGTTCAGTCCTGGGGGCATTTCAATCAACCCTCGTGGCCCGTACGGGTCAAACTTACGCATTGGTGCAAACTGTGGTGGCGGTAGATAAGGATAGTCCATACGTATATACTTTGATGGAATCGGGAAATCATGAGAATATTTTCTTTTCTCAACACGGTAGATTGGATCCATTGGAAATGGTGTTGGGCGAGGAAAAGCGAATCGCATAAAGTGTTCATGCGCTGCAGCCATTTGGGACATTTTAGGCAAATCTCCATAAATGTGTGTCTTCTTTGATGAAGATTTTTCGTCCTGAATGACCGGTTCTTTCTTCTTATTTGGAACACTCAAATCCAGTGGTTGGTCAGTTTCTTGACTGGAATTCGACACTGGAGAGTGTTGAATAGATTTGCGTGATAGATCGAATGGTGCACACTCGGGTTCCGTCCCATGATTCTTTCTGTGGAACTCTGGAATGCTGAAGGGTTGTTCCACTTTGATTGGAAACGGTGGGGGTGGATAGCTATGGAATGAATGCATCTCTGCTGCCATCAAAGCTGTTGTGGATGGTGGAGTGCCGAAATATTTCTCTGCAATGGAAGCCATTGCTTGAATGCTGTTGTGGCCCTCCTTTGGTGATGTAAGAGAACTGTTTTCTTTAGTTTTCTCGTCTTTCTTCTCCACTTTCTCTGGAGTCTTTGAAGCACGTTCTTCTGGCATGGGGCTAGGTTTTGGTTGCTTTTGTTGTTTTTCACCATTCTCCCGTTCACTCTCGCTATCACAGTCACTTCCTGATGTGCTTTCTAGATCGCTCCCAGTGGGGGTGCTGACATTTGACACATCAGTCCCTTCTGAATCATCACTGACATTGCCATTTTTGACCTCATCCCTGATCTCGGTTTTGATTTTCTTCTCCTCTTCTTTCTGATTCTCATCTTTGCCTTTCTCCTCTTTGAGAGATGAAACATTGCTGGCAGTGTGTGGAGTGTTTGTTCCTTGAACGGTGGAGGCTGTGTAGTGTTTAATCCAGGAGTCGTCAGCTGTGTAGGCGCCAATTGAATCCTTACAGTCGCTGTCATAGCTGTTGAGTGAAGAATCATCATCACAATTCCCGGGACTTACAGGAAATTGCATTTTCGCATGGGACGCCAGGAGTTGACTCTGTAGCAATGCCTGTTGATGTGGCGGCATCATTCTCATCAGAGCTAAGTGAGCTTGTGAGCCTCGTAAAGTTGACGCTAGTGGCGAGACTGGACTTGAAACACCTCCATTATCCATTCCTGAAACCATGCGGTTTCCACGTATATGTGGCTGCAATGGGATGGCCACCCCTAATGGACTACTCAAAAATTGGTGACCCGTACAGAAACGACGATGTTTGTTAAGTGATGTGACCGTTGAAAAGACTTGATTGCAGCCGGAACATTTGATTTGAGTGCGGCAGTCAGCATGCATTCTCTTGTGCCGACATAGGTTCGAGAACTGAGTGTACGACTTGTAACATACTTCACATGTGAACGGCTTGACACTGCTATGGATGTGCGTGTGCTGTTTCAGACCGCTAGAAGTGGCAAACGTTTTTCCACACTCTGGACAGGCATGGCATCGAGCACCGACGTGCTGAGTGCGTATGTGTCGCTGAAGGTTGCTGGGATCGGTGAATATTTTATCACAGTTTTCGCAGTTGAATCTTTTTTCAGTATCATGTGTGACCTGGTGACGTATCAAATTCGACTTCCAATTAAATGACTTCGGACAGCTATCACATTTGTACTCTCGTTCACTGCTTAGACTTTCGCCATCTGTGGACTCGGTGTTTTCGGCATAGTAAGCAACTTCATCTTCCCGAGCTGCAATGAAAAAAAATAAACAATATTAGTAAATCAGAACTGGTTTATTATTATTTGAAAAAATAAAAAATAAAGAATAGTTTTAGTTTTATTTGAATGATTTAAAAGATGTAATAAGGCCAAAACAATTTTGGGAGTCACTGTTACTTAAATTTTGAGAGATTCCATCAATATGGCTTTTAAACTTTTCACCACTAGTTCCCTGTTTTCATCAAAAATTCACAAAATAGTTCTGTTTATAGTCTGCACTTTCCTTCTAAAGATTTTTCTGATTAAAATTTGAAAATTGACTCAAATTTTGTCTGTTGGCTCCAAAATTTGGGTTCATTTCCGGAAATATTGTAGAATGAAGGAAAAAGTACAGACAAATATGGGTGAGAATGTCTGGTGGTGAAAGGTTAAATTCTTTCTCTTACCTTGTTTAAAATCTTCATTGATTGTACTGAAGATCGCTTGGTCATTTTTACAGACGTATTTCTGATGCCGTCTTAACGCTACTTTAGATCGGAAAACCTCATCGCATTCTCCACATTTAAATCGCCTCTCTTCTAAAAGATTTAAAAAAAAAACAAAAAAAAAACATGAGTTTTAATTCTATGTCCTATTCAAAATGCATAATTGGTGTGATTGCTTACACTGCGAACACTCAAGACAAGATTCGAGAGGGGGTTCATAATTAGGCGTTTAATGGTAGTTGTCGTTGGACACAAATAATGTTAACGAAACACAGAACACAACCACTGACTGCCTCAGTTTCAAAGTAATGCATCAATTAAAATGATGAGTTGGGCTATCCATGCAAACAAAAGTTGATTTCGTCCATTGTGCACAATGTGTATAATATCCCATTCCCTTTGGGGTATGAGTTTATCTCTGACACTGAATCTTAAAATCTGAATCTTAAAATTTGTTTTTGATCAATAATACATGAATATTACTTTTTTAGTGACTGCATACTCATTACACCATATCCACATTTTAGTTTTGAATAGAAGTGCGCCCTCTATAGATGTGGCTATCACGTTTTAATGTCATCGAAAATAGTAATAAACTATCCCACTAGGATACAAGTTTTGAAAAGAAAATTGAACAGAAACATTTTTTCCACCACATTCTGATAAAAATTCTCTTTATTTTGTTATAGCGTACTCACCAATCATATGGAGAGGAAGTCCTTCCTGGTCAGGAAACGCAGCGTCTTTAATTACCATCAGTTCTTCTCCAGGTTCAATGGACTTTAAGACTTTATAATGTACCTGAATCAAGAATAAATACTTCTTGAATATTCCATTCAAAAATTGAATAGCGCCACCAAGCGTTCAAATATGTGTTTACTTTTGTTTTTACAGCCAGCCAGCACGTACATAATGTAATGCAAAATAATTATTTTTTTAAATCTATCAAAATCGATGTTTGTTAATATCTAGCAGGTCCTCCTCCCCACACTCACCCTGATTATATAAAATCTTATAGCCCTTTCCCCCACCACCAACACAAAGAAGAGCCCACAGAAGAAATTAATATTCATAATCTGCATATATTAACAATATGCAGAATATGAAAAAGAATAACTCAGACAACAGACTCCAAACATACTTATGAATATGCTATGACACAATAATTTAATTACCTAAACTTAAATTCATAGATCGATTCTTACCTGTTCGTTTATCTGTACCGCTATCATGTTTTGTTCTTCTAACACTGGCGCACTTCGCACGTACTTCATCCAGTTACCGGTACCCGGCTCGCTAGCGTCAATCCAGCACTTCACTTTACCAAATTCATCCACAATCTGAAAGACAAAATAAAAACGCAAAATATTACAATTTGTCACGCACAAATACGTTTTTGTTTTGCAATGAGTTGGCTAGATAGGATTTCACAAAAGAAACAGTCGTATGATAACTCACTTACAAGGTAATCTACCATGGGTATAGAACTACTGCTGCAGAGGGGAAAAAAAGCTGCATTTAAAGAAGTAAGTGGACCTCATAGCTAGAGTAGTAGCTGACGACAAATGCTGTCCAATCAAAAACTCTGTCTCACGGCTTGCCTGCTATTTTCATGATATAACATGCCAGAGCGGAACTTGCATTGGAATTAGGAAACGAGAGAATAAACACGAAAAAAAATCCTTCTGGCAGATAATCTTAGGGATTATAAAGATTTTTTCTACCTGAATCGAGTGATTAAGACCAAACCGTAGGACAAGCCAGCAAACTTTTGAGAACGACAAAAATGGACAGCGGATGCCTCCAGAGAAAAATTCTCAATAGATGCAATTGGTTGGAGGGAAATGATAAAAGGTCTGACCATGTTTGTCTAAACGTGTTTATTTGCCCGTTTGTATGACATCAGTCAAATGCCGAAAGTTCTCCCTTCGGTTGTCTGTAAGAACCAGAACTCATTGTCCCTTCTTCTTTTTCTCTCTGTCACAGCCTCCCCACCTATATTTTTAAACAGGACAAGTGAATCTGTGTTCTTGGACAAACAATGTGAACTTCTGCACCGATTCATCACATTGTTGGTAACATCTCAGTTCTGAGTCAATATTGACGCTGTAAAGTCTGTATGACCTCTCTGAACTCATCATTCCATCTCAGAAAAAAAAAACTTACTCTACACAAGACATGGCTGCTTCTTAAAAATTTCATTTCACTAAAATTGAAGAGAGAACCAAATTTCTAATTTCCGATTCGGGATAGTTTTTATTTTCAAATGAAGACACTAAAAAAAACATTTGGGAACAAATTTATCCTTTTTCACAAGACACAATACAGCTGTAAAATTGTAATCAACCTTGAAAGGAAGACGCAAATACCAAGGATGTTAGACATGTCACTATGGACTCCACAAGCCCTCCAGGTAAACATGCCTAATCATTTGCATAAAGAATGTGCTGGTTTAGAGAAACAATTTCCAACACCTCGGGGGGGGGGGGGGGGGGCAGTGATTTACAAATAAACTAGAAAACCTTCTTTTCTTACAAAAAACAAAGGTAAGGTATGAAATGTATTGAATATTTCACTTCTGTTAATCATGAGTGTTTCGCTGATACATAAACCGAGAGACCATCATGAAAATATCTCATGTTTGAGTACTAGCTAAGGGATACATAGCAGTGAACAGCCCGTCGCTTGCCATCATCACACAGACATAGATAGTCTGTAGACACAGAAAGAATGATAAACTTTATCATGGTGGCCAGCATCCTCCCGGTGGTCTACAAACCATTAGTCTTTATTTAGTTAAAGAATATGTCTAATAAACGGGAAAGACATCTCAAATTATCCACACACAGGGTCATCAAAGAGCTAAGTGAAATAAACAAGTTATCCTAGCTTGTTTAACTAGCATCCGTTGGTATGCTGGTGTTTTGATACTTTAGGGTGGGACTCACTTTAGTGTCTATCTAGTCTAGTCGCTGTGGTGATGTCATTGTAAAGTACGCCCTCTAGTGTGGTAGATCAAAGAAAATGACTCTTCCCTATGACTTCTTCTCCAACAATTTTGAAATAATGCAAAGTTTTAGGCGAAGATAAATTCAGTTTCAGTAGTTATTAAACTTGTTATTAAGAAGTAAATCTGTAATCAATTTATATATTCAACTACCAGTTACTGCGAATGCATTTTCCCATGATAGGCAAATATATTTTAAAATCAAGTAAATTTAGAAAACCACTTCTGCGTTAATTTAGTTCAAAGTTCCAATTCTATTCGCATCTCAATTGAGAACCAAGCATTCTACTTAAAAGTACCCGATGAAATTGCATCTCATTATTATAAAGTGTTTTTAATCACTTGATAACCGAACAACCATTTAATTGATCCACACAATGATTATTCATATAAAAACTTTTTTAAAGTGGGAGGAACGCGATAAGTACATTTTTTGAAAACCAAGTTCCTGGTTTTTTTTCTGCGTTGAGAATACCAAACAGTTGACAATACAAATTACAGGTAAAAAAAAAAAAACACTTTGTGAATAGGAAATTTAAACAGCTCTGGATAGCTCTGGATTTGATTAAAATATGTGGCTATTATTTTTTTCCTCAATGAGGAGAGTTTCTATGTTTTTGTATGCTTGATTAAGTAATTTTTCCATGATTTTCAGACGTCATTAACTATTAAAATCTGGCATATTCACGCAAATGGCAAGAAGGGAGGGATGGTTTGCTAAAACGAAAGTGTTCCGTTTACCTTGCCATAACAATGTGATCACTCGACTGTGTACAAATGAATCAAGATTGACCAAAATTGGCTTTCTTTTGAACCAATTTCATAAGCTGTCATCAAATTATTATTTGAGTGTGGTATTGCCACGGCAACCCGCAAAACACGTACATCTCAAATTTGTCGCAATGGGCGGATTTATTAGCCGAGGTGTGGTACAACAATTACATAATTTGCATATCATTGGAGGGAGGGTTACACGGTTGAGAGAACAGCCACACTGTGAATGACAAAAAAATTACAAAATGATGATGGGGGGGGGGGGGCACTGATTACTGGATTGGCTAGTAACCAGGAGGAGGGAGGTCATTTTAAAGAACAGCTTTGACATCAGAGTCTAGGGCAAAACTACTGATGAGGAGTTCATACGAAAAAAGTAATGGTGTAGAGACGCAACTGATTAGATGTATCGTTTCAATATCATGGATGACAGTGAAATAGGAGAGATGTCAATTCTTGTACTGCATCCCACGGGCAATAAAACTAACGTTATTAATACTCGTAATAACAGCAATAGAAAATACCCCTGTAGCAAAAATGAAAACAGATCCATATACGCTCAAAGAGGACCCGAATAATCACATTAAATTTCTAATATAATTTTGCGTTTATTGCAAAGACTGGGAAATTTCTGAGTGATGGCAGTAAAAAATTTACTTGTCGGTGATTCAAGCACAAAGGATGAGCTACGTTGGATTTATGAAATGGATCGTATACGCTGAAATTATTGTATTGTCATAGCGATTGATACTTTAGTTATAATTCACTTGAGGCGGTTTGTGCTGAGATGTCATTTTCGTTGCGAGTTATTGATGTACAGATAATAAAATTAGCTCACTAGGTGCACCGTTTGTCATCCGATCTCACTGCTGACACCTCTAAATTAAAACACAAGCACTTTCAATTACGATAACCAATTTTTCATGGCTTCAAACATACCCGTTACGTGTAAATACATGCAACCATCCACCTGGGATTTCGAAAGCGAACCGTTGCCACTTATTCTTTATGGCTCAATTTCACTTAAATAATTTTGTCGTCTGCCATTGACATTTGATAACGAATCAAACATGAAATGAAACAGGTAACAGACTGGTCTATGTCACCGCGAAGGGACCATAAAATCACGACTGTCCAACACTTGCGCGTCACATGATTCAGCCAAATCGAAGTGTATGTTGTATTAACGAGATTAGAGATGGTCGCTTTGCTGTAATAAAACTTAGTGATATTTTTTAAAAGGTAATTCATCAATTTATCGCGCTGTTGTCACCCTTTGTGAGTTTGAGTTTAATGCTCTTGTTATCATGCTACTATAAAATGAAATATGATCATGCATACCTGGCAATTCAAGGAGAAGACAGAAGAGGGCATCTCTAAGAGTGATGTTTGTGATAAATGAAGAAGTCATGAAATTATTTTTTTCAAGTTTCCGAAATACATCAATCTTAAAATAAAATTATATGCAAGTAAGCCAATATTAAAAGAAACCATAAAATTTTAAAAAAACACACCGACAGAAGCCAATCTGAAAAGTTACACAGTCATATATTGGCACTAGACAACAAACCCCTAAAAGAAAAAAAAAAAACTTTCCTTTTATGGAAACTTTCAAGTTGACGCTCGACATGGTGAAGTAGATATTTCCACTGTCATTGATCAATAACAAGTCAACCATGTTTAGATACCACTCCAATGACCTGTCCAATTGGTTTGTGTCAATATTGATTGTACACCACCTTAACTTAGTCACATTATCAATTTCTTTAAGGACAAGCAGAAGAATAAACACTTTTTATTTCTATTCTATTCTATTCTATTCTATTCTATTCTATTCTATTATTGAACTACTCTAATATTATTCTATTCTATTCTATTCTATTCTATTCTATTCTATTCTATTCTAGTATTAAACTACTCTAGTATTATTCTATTCTATTCTATTCTATTCTATTCTATTCTATTCTATTCTATTCTAATCTATTCTATTCTATTCTATCACACATTTTTACCACTGCCCCATTACTATGACAAGCCCAAACCATTACATTATGTTACTATGTGGTGTCTCCCAGGGTTTCCAACTGAAGAGTGAATGTCTCTCTGTTTACTTTGCATTCACAGCACATTATCTGCGGCAAGCACTATGAGCTGCTGCCATCTCCCCTCCGTAGTCTAAACAACCACCACAATGGAACCTGGGGACAATTTGGCAAGAATACACACAGATACGGACAGGTTCAGACAATGACTATCAAGCAGTCCAATTAAGTCTCTAGCTAACCCAAATAAACACACTAGAGGTTTATTTGGTTGTATGAAGGAGTGGCTACGATATACAATCAAAGTTGTAGCTGTAGTTTATTAGTGTAGTACAGGATGAGGCAGGAGAAGACAGTCTTCAAACAAACTCCCTAAGACAGTCTTCAAACAAACTCCCTAAGACAGTCTTCAAACAAACTCCCTAAGACAGTCTTCATACAAACTCCCTAACTTTCTGAAAATCTATTTTTATAATTATTTTCAGAAATGAATATTTGTTTACCCTTAGAAACTGCAACATTTGCAACACATCGACGCCCACATGTGTGATACTCATTCATTTGAGTCAAGAAGCTTTATCGTGTTCGCTTAAAACACTCAAAGTATGTTTTTTTACGTTAGCTTTGCATGGTTTAAAATATTCCTGTAGGAGAACAAGCTTAGAGGGGCTTATCAGAAAATAGACAATTTTGATGATTATTTTGTTCATATTATACATGTGTCAATCAAAACTATTTTATTGCGGGTTCTGTTGAGGATGATTTTTTTTTAATAAAATCATGCGATAATCAATAATGCGTTTCATTTACAGACTTGATTGTATAAAAGGTTGTCTCATTATGAAATTTGATCTGTTCTATTATTGGTAGTTTGTCAGAGTGACATCACCAAAATAGTCTTTTCATTTTCACGCATGCTTAATTCGGCAAGACAAAATCAATAGAATTCACTTTTAGCGATGAAATCCGACGCTTGTAATTATAGTTTGGTTTCCAAGCGAGGAGAACTTCGGGAGTAAATCAAATAATCTTAGATGGGGAGTCAGAAGGTCTTCATAATCTGGTTAAGTTTACATAAAAACAACTATCCTATTTTTTCAATAAAAGAATGTGGATTGGCAGCCTGACACAAAGGCAGCAATTTCCCCTTCTGTATTATGAATACAGCGCAGTAGACTCACATTAATTCTCAGTAAAGCAGTATACATTTTTTATGAAATGTTGAATAGGATGAATAACCTATGAAGTAACTATTACAATTTTAATTTTTTTTTATATCTGGAAAAACAAAATTGTAAAATTTTGCTTGTTGCCATGGTAACAAGATGAAAACCTGCTTAGGTCAAAGTTCAATAGATGCCCAAACAAGTCCATCTGCTGTGTTTAACTCTGATAAAGTGTTCAGTCTCAAGACATTAATTTTAACTTGAAGTAGATCAACATGATGCCATTAGACTAACTCAGTACACAGTATGAGATCTGCAAAGCACAATGATGTTCACACAATTAGCATATTTTAAGGGTTCATCTCAAAAGCCTCAGTGACAGCCACAAACTTTTTTTTCAGGAGAAATTCTGTTTCCTTGGAAAAGAGCAGTTCCCCAATGATTTTTTTTTTTGATCAAGTGTTTTTACAAATGAGATTCTAAGTATGCAACAAGACATGAAAACTAAATATTTGAGATGCTCCTCCTGAGTTTGAGAGGATGACAGAGCATCAAGTGAGGTTACCACGGCTGCTATGATTCTCATCCAGATCAGTTTCACATCTTTCCTCACTTCTCATAAACAAACAGTTTTCAATTAAAGATTCAATTTCACTTTTCATCTTCTTTACTATGAAGCTCATCTTTGTTTTTTCAGCATAAAACACTTTCAGTGACTATGTTTCTCTATCCCAAAATAGTTTACTGTTAACTTTTGACTCTGCATCACATGCCATATTGTCACATATGACATTTTTGGCGATTTGACAATTTGATGGCGTTATTTGGTAAAATGTAGAGTAACTTCCTGTCTTTACAGTACCACTGAATTTTTTTCCAACTCAGAGAAAAAATAAATCAGTTTTGACATTTTTGGTTTAAAAAAAAAAAAAAAAAAAAAAAAAAAGCCCACAAACAAATTCACCCAGTAGAAAACTCTTTTCCAAATCATGCAATCATGCATTTACAAGAAACTATATATTTGTGGGTTTTTTCATTTTGAAAACAACAGCAAATATTGAAAGTTAACAACTATTTTTAGCAATCAAACGATGATTATTGAATTTGTTTCAACTTGAAAAATGTTCTTGCTTGCTTACCTTCATTGAACTGAGAGGAGTTTGAGTAGCAAACCAAGGTGCTGTTCTACTGCATGACAACACTGACCAGACTACTCTGACATTCAAATTACATATTATAATGCTATTCAAGATCCATTGTCATTAAACCAGTTTCAAGTACATTCAGGAGTGGGGATGCCAATGATATTTAGAACAGCCTAGCTAGTAGGAGGAGGAGGGGCAACGATGTGAACAATTTAATTACAGTAACAACAACAAAATCATTTCCATTTGGCCAATCAAAACTGCCAAAAAAAAATGTTATTCTCAGGATCTTCTAGACATGGAAATGAGAAAAATTTGGAGAAAATGTAAAAAAACAACAGAACCAGTACTTTCCAATTACTGTACAGTGGCATGTCAGTTAAAATTTATGGTTGTATGTAACAGCTATTCTTTTATGGCACACTAGGGGGCCTTAATACTCTATACAACCAATCACAGTAATACCAACATGATGAAACCTTCCATATTTTAGTCTCACTAACTTCATCGATCAAAATGATTTTTTTAACAAAAACCTTAATTCATCAAATCTGTTTCCCTACAACAAATTTGTTTTTTCAATTTGTTATTTAAATTATTACACCAAATGCCATTAATATAGGGTGTATATTTTAAACTGCCTGAATTCTCCTGTTTTGTTATTTTGTTTTTGTCAAGCGTTGGTTAATTATGGAAAATATTTATGATAAAACGTAACCATACAACATGCGTGATACTACAACACCTTACAGCTTCCCCTCACCCTCTTGCCACCATCAACCCTCTCACCCCTACCTCCAGAAATGGAATGTTCTTAACACAATGAAAGCATCATACTAAAAACAAATGATGAGGGGGAAAAATATTTCTGTTTCATATTTATGCTCTCAAATCTTTTTATGACAGGTGATGATAAAGACTGACAATGATAAATGGTGACCTTTGACATGTTTCATTTTATTAAATAAGGCCAATTACATCAGCCTAAATAGATACTTTATCATACGAGCTAAAAATGACATCTATAAATGGGCAAAATACATTAAAAAGATGAGGGCACCGAGGACAATAATTCATGTTGGAGATGTCCAATTTTTTTTTTTTTATTGCCGTTTCTCACAAGAGCAACAAATTATGAAGTGTCAAAAGCCCTGACATAACAATAACTCTTTTTTTCATAAATGATGACAATAAATGAAAAATTCATCATTTTTTTTACTGAAATGTAATCAAGTTGCACGCACTTCCAGTGATGAACAAAAGAACCAAACAACATTAATAGGAAGCATTTTTTGTTTTCAGGTGGGTGAGAAACAGCCTGTTGCTCAAAGTATGTTTTCTAGTCTCAGTTGTAACTTTTATAAAAAAAAAAAAAAATTCAATCCAAAACAGATTTCAAACAGATTTAGTTTCACTTTGCACAGATACAGTAAACAACTGTAGTCCAAAAATGATTGAAATATTATCAATATTTTGTGAGCAGACTATAATTTCTGTCTTGGTTAAAAATCAACTATATAATTTAGATTAGGTTTGATAAAGATTATAAATCAAAGCAATTTTGTGAAATGTGGAGAGGATAGTGTTTCTTATATAATTTGGCGGGAAAAGGAAGAGACCAGGAGTGACTGACAAGCGCATATATACCATGGTGAATACTATTTCCTGTGGCTTCCCACAACCGTTGTATCGGGATAAGATGAGAGAAAATGTTGGCAGTATTGTTGAGGTTTTTACCAAACATCAGTAGTCCCTCGCTATGAATACTGATTATCTGTATAACAAGGCTTTGGTTTGCGTTTGAAATTAGTCAATTTATTTGTGTTTTAATCTAGTTCTCTTCTGAAGAGCACGATTGCCCGCAAAAACAAAATAGAACATAGCTGTTTTTGTCAATTTAATACAGAATTATTTTAATGCAAAAATTTTAAAGAAAATTATTCAAATTGTAGTACGAAAATGTTGTTGCTGCTTATTAAATTTCATTTTTAGGTTTTCCAATTCTAGTTTGAATTAACCCATTGAGTGCCAAATTTTTTTCCCTTCTCAAATTTTGGTCATTTTTTCCACATTTTCTGTAATTTTCACTGAATTCAATCATAATTTTAGACTAAACAGAGAAAATGTGACATTACTTCTAGCTTTTTATCAAAAAATTTTACTTGGAAAAGAGCAGACTATAAATAGAACTATTTTGTGAATAGTACCTGAAGTTGACTTTGGCACCAATTCTGATTTATAAATGCCTTTCTACATGAGGTGATTCTTTGGGCAATGCACCAAAAACACACATTGATACACGAAGCAATTAACTACAGTGATGAGCGAGCAGTTCCCTAAATAAACAACAAATGTAAATAAAATACTTTATTTTAGCTGGAATTAATTTTCGATGAAAAGACTTTTTTTGTGTTTTTTTTTTAATGAGCTGAAGGTAAAATATAAGAAAAAATGTATGCGCACTGGATTTCATTATCACCTTCTGCAGAAATAGCAAAAATAAAGCATTTTACAGGACCGGTTTTATCTTCTACCAATCTTATTATTATATCATACACACAAGGAAACTAAAGAGGCAAGGTACGCGTTGATTGGTGTGTTGGACCATGAATTGCCTTGTGTAAACCTGCCTTTATAGAAGGGTTTTATAGACACGGGATCTTATCAGATCTGATTAATATTGTATGAGCTCATATACTATTCCATTCCTATACAAAGCCTTAACATCACTATGCAATATTTCCCACACATGGAATAAAGTTTTCTCATGCACTGAGTGTCAAAGGTCGGGGACAAGGATTTAAAGATATTTAGAATGTTGTTAGTTCTAAGCCTGATGATTGTATACAACGCATGATTATCTATAGACAGGTAAATCGTTGCTAGTTATTTCAGAAAGAATCAGTAAAAATACAGCTTAGATGATTTCCCTAAATTCCCCCCCAAATACTGAGGCCCCAAAATTATGGAAAAATGCCAAGGGAGAGAGGAAATCAATAGGAAAAGTGAGATAATTAAGTCATCGGGTGGACCACTTTCTTCCTCTCCTGTACTAAGAGTTAAAATGGATAAATAGGGAGAAAAGAGACAGCTCGCATCCTGAAGGGCCGCTGAAATGATGGGAGTCGTGATATATTATCCCAGAGTCTCTCTTAATCATACCATTAATATGACAACAACACATGTTCTCCTTCCACACTCAAATTGCCTTGTGTCTCCGCAAACAACTTTTCGTCTTCACCGCTCTGAAATATTGATGGATTGGCCGACGACGACTACGATACTCAGCAGTGAAGGCAACATTGTGAGGCTGCTATTACCGCTTTTCTATAATACAGGAAAAATTATATGGTCGCTGTCTGCATGGTAATGGATGGTGCATTATCTTTTCTTTAACTGATCATTTAAAATCGGTGTTCCATTATAATTTATGGGCCCCCGCTTGATTTGATTATAGGAATTGGCTAAGTGAATGTTTTGTTAGTAGTATAGACTGATGCAGGAGGGGCGCAACTGATCAACAAGTTGACTTTGAAACTCTCAAATATTCATAGGTGTTTGGGGAGATAATAATAATGTAATTTTGAAAATTATTTTGCTGTCAATAAAAAAAAAATGTATGAAAAAAAAATTAATATTTGTGAAAATGTGCCACAAAACGATGCTGCGTGATTCTGAAGTGCACAAACTAAGCCTAAATGCAAATAAATAAATAAATTATCAGTTTTAAATGAATTTCATCAACAGATGAAAAAAGGAAGATTTGATGAATAGTCAAAACAAAAAACAAAAACCCGGCAACCAGACTGACCAATCTTGAACTACTTCTATCGTGTTCATTTGTTTACTGATATGGTTACTCCAAAAGTAAACACACTCTCGCAATTGGTTCTGTATCAGTCTTACTGGCCATGTTTTATGAGTCATATTTCATCAGTAATACAATCTCCAATATTTGGTGAATCTATTAACTTTTCATTAGTGTGTTTAATCTAAAAACCAAGGTTTGTGTTATCCAAGACATGTAATGAAAGCTAATATTTCAGAATTATTACCGTATGAAAATTACATGTTAAATCAAGTTTTCCTCTTTTTTATTTGGATAGTAATTATTATAATTAAAGGCCACTCATCACTCCCCTAATTATGACATTTCATTATATCATTATTTATATATATATTCTCATGATATTAAATCATATTAAATCATGTATTATGGTGGTCGAGCCCCACCCCCACCCCCTCCACCAAAAAAAAACTTTTTGTAATTTAATGTTTGAAACTTAGTCTTTAGGAGTTAAGTGTTTATAATATACTCTATCAACGAAAAACATTATTTTTTTGAGAGCTTAGTTTAAAATGCAACACACCATCAACCAAAGCCCACCTGTCTATCAACTTCACAGCCCATTCTAGATAACAACAGTCGCTATCATTTAAAACACACTTTTAACTCATCTTTTTTTCTCTCTCCATTTCGAAGAGTCATCAGATTAGACACAAAGTGCAAAATCTTCTAATTGACTATCTATTCTAGTACATTCTACAAAGGTTAGCAGTACAAATACAGTGATTAGAAGCTTTAATGGCTGCCCTGGGACCACCTAGACTCACCATTATCTCTGTTAATTGACAATCCTTAGGGAGTTAAGGAGTACAAGATGATTCAAGAGTAGCTAATCGTAGATCAAACTGATTACATGTGTTAAAAGGTCTGACAAGAGATGTGTTCATACTGACGAAGACTTGCATAAAATGAGCCAGGTCGTAAATAATCATGTCCAAGTATTTTCTCGGATTGGGATGCAATTCCAAGTGCCACAAGATTATGCAAATTCAGATCAGTATAGTACTACCTAACTTTCTTAAAAACATACATTGCACCACATAACTTTCAGTAAAAATGCACCACTGTTGATATAAATCAAGACTGCTTTTTTTTTTTAAATGCAGTGAATCATACAAAAGTAAGTACAATTTGCATATGCAAATTAAGCTGAGGATAAGGGATCACAAAAGCTGTTACAGATGAATTGATGGGGAATATTTCAACACCGATCAGAAGGTAGAGAGATTGATGAAACATTTTTCCAAAGAAAATCGGCAGCAATTAGATGAGAGTTTGAGTTATCAGTTAAGATAAGAGGCTGAGTGAACATTGAGTGCATCGTAAGTATTTGAGTGAACCGTTCTATTACTGTTCTACTCAAGGTTAGTGACACTTGCACAAGGATGACGGTGTTCATGTCGAAACATACCTAACACAAGATAGTGATCATAGATCATTGTCTGTGTGTCAGTCTAATAAGTACTTGCATTAGCCACATCGGTGGTTATCTCTGACACTTGTACTTTAAGGTTTTAAGTGGATTTTCTTTTAATACTTTCATTTGACTGGGCTTCATCACTCTTCATAGGGTTGTCAATTTCAGAAGTCTGGAGAAAAGTGTCTCCCTAGCTTTGTCAAGTTCAGCAGTCTGGAGCCAAGTGACTCCCTATCCTCTGGTGATTAAATAACTGAAACTTCCTCAGTTGGTGATAACAGCCGCTACTTTTTCTTAATACTCAGAATCAGTTGGTAGTTTCACCGAATGAGTTACATTTAGTTTGAAACAAAGTTTCTTTTTTAATTTCAGATAATTATTTTTGAATAACACTAACGATCTCCCACACATAAAATTCAGAAGGGACTTCATCCCTACATGTGATAACTATCACTTAAAATAAAGTACCTCAAAAGATGGTTGTACAAAGACAGAATCCTCCACTTGGTAAAACTTCCAATAAGAAAAGATGGACAAATACAACACTCACTGAATTAATTCCCACATAAATACCAAATCTTACCTAACAGCTATGATAACAAACAAGAGAACCAAACCAGTCACCAGAAAGTAATGGCAGCAGCCTGCTAGTCGTTGTACCTCCGAGAAATAGACAGATCTAGTCTCAAATCAGTGTCCTGATGGGGACAGAAGTGACGCATATTACATTGTTTATATGATTCAGTACATGGCCTGTGGGGTTTTCACTCGTTGTGTGACCGCTCCTCCCAGTCCATATGTATTGTCCTCATTCCTCCATAAACAAACCGTCTTTGAATGGAAGTGCAGAGTCTCCCAGTATTGTCCCGGCCAAGATACAATAGCATCGCAGCTACTTGCAGATGGCTGTCGCACTCCAGCGAGTCTCAATTAAAAGACAGTTGTATACAATGAAGCTTATTGTCCCTAATCCCTACCTAGCTTTCAGGAGGGAGCTGCCAAGACAGGGAATATGATTTATCTAACATGGCGTGGAGAAAGGGACATCTGCCTCTAAGCACTATGAAAGTAAAGAAAGATTGCGTGCACATGGGATGGAGCACTCCACAAAGAGAGCATATCTTAGCAATGTGACCAACTCTCTCTCACAAAACATTTCTAAACGATTTGGGGCAAAAAGTTTGCAATTTGACTCTATTTTACTGATTCTGCATAGCAATGTTTGGGTGTTTTTTTAGATATGCAAAACTGGCTATTTAAACGTTATTTAACAAACCATTACAGATTGTATCTCATGTGCATTCAATTTAATATCATTATTGTTACGCAGTGCTACTTTGGGTATTATTTATCTGTCGCATCAGTTTGTGATTATATCACGTTTTATGCATTACCATATTATGCACTGGCTTTGAACCCTGGATCAGCGTTTGGCACCATCCACGTCCACGGTAAACGCACACCACTCAGACACTGTTTCAAATGAAGGATCCAAAGAACATCTGCCGTGAACAAGGCCTCCATAATCTCTCTATTCAAAGGAGTTGCATTGTATATGAACAAACAACTGTCTAGCCATCACATAAAGTAACCAAGATGGATATGCAGCTGTGGCGTCACGACAACCGCATCCCAACTCACTTTTATCACCTGACCCATTTATCATCAGATTCACCAATCACTGTTCTGATATAAATAACCAAAGTTTTTTATCGAATTTTAGACGTAAATAAACCCAGCGTGCTTAAAGAGATAGTTGTTCAAATTCTTTTGTAGTGCACACTCTGAACGACGAGAGAAGTTTGACATGTATTCATCCTTTTAGTTCAGTACAAGAACCCCAGCTTTTGTTAAAAGTAATTACAATTGATATATATATACGTTTTATGATCCTGAGTTGTCTATAAAAACTCTTTTAGCCGGGAGACAGTATGACATCCTGGCTCGTCGTTTTACTCCCTGGCTAGCGGCCACAGTAATACGACTGATTATGAACATTATGATTAATTTCTTCTTTTATATTCCGACACAATTTAACTCTCTATGAATTCTCAGAAAAAGAATTGTTTCCCGTTTCTGGAAATAAAAAAACGGTGGATTTATTTGGCGGCTTGTAGAATATGAACATCACTTTTAATGCTTTTATTATTATATAACTGCTTGGAGTGCCTCAACGGGGGAGATCAAAGCACTTAATAACATTTCTCAATGAAGTGATAAGAGTTTTTTTTTTTCAACTTATTTTTTGACATGAAAAGACAAACTGGGAGGTCTATCACTGAAAAATTGCTTCTGAACTTCCATGCAGAGACAGTTGACTACTCACTTTTAATGCAATGTCTCATACAGCATTGCCGAAAAAACCCATCAACGTAAATTAGATGATCACTGTTACCCCCTGCTTTTACCTCCAAACTGCAAATTTATCATATTTCATATTTTTTGCTTAAGCCAATGAGAACACAAAATCATAAAAATGGCCTTAAAGTAAATTGAGCAAGATTAGAAAAAATCATCGGGCAAAAGTAGCCTGAATAAATCACCGGGTAAAAACCACCAATATTGTAATTTTATCAATATGTCTCTCTATTTGTGGTTAATCTTTAACATGCATGTCTTAACAGTTTGAGTAAACACGTGAACGCTCAATGATTATCTAAATATACACCAAGTGAGATACATTATGTAAATTATATATTATTAAAATATTTACATTATTATAATTTTTTTGATCCATTTTCACAAAACTAATAATTTTGCTGTTGAACAAATACAAATATTTATATATGGAAAGTGTGTTTTGAAGATTTGGAATTGTAGATGATGGCTGATTTAAAAAGATAATTTTGAATTCCTCATTTTTTTATTTTTTATCCTTCATGTTTCTATTTAAAACAACAAATTTTCTATTTTTTTTTTTTATTATCATGACATTGTTGCTAATGTCAAACATGTTCAGTTTACCATTAATATTTTTACCAAATATGATTTTATTCACTATTTTTTTTTACTTAAACCTGCACAAAATTATACATGCTCAAAAAAATATAATTATTTAATATGCATTTTTGAATTTGTTTAGACCATATATTTTCGATGGAAACGAAATTTTTGTAAAGCCAAACCTTTTCAACAACAGACTTTTTCGCCCAAATTTGTCTGCACTTTTTTCTTATATTCTTTAAAATTTTTGAAAATGAACCCTAATTTTTGAACCAACAGGCACAATTTTCAGTTTTTACTCTAAAATTTGGGCTATTTTTGTCCAAATCTTCTGAAGGTAAGTGCAGACTATATACAGAACTATTTTGTGAATTTGTGATGAAAAGAGGGAACTGGTGGTGAAACAGTTGAACACATTTCTGACTTTTAAAATTCAGAAAATAAAATTTCCAAAAAATATATTCCTGCAATTTAGAGCACAATACTTTTTCCTGACAAAATTTTGGTACAATGACTATTTTAATGTGTTTTTTTTTTTTTTAAATGTATTTTGGCCCAAATGAATATAATTTTCCATTGGCTACAAATGAAAATTGATCAAAATTTTGTAAATAAGTTGAAAAAAATTAAAAATTTCAGAGTGACAAAAGTTGCCTTTGGCGCTCAAAAGGATGAAGCTAACAAAACTGCGACATCAGTAGCACGAGATTACACCTTACCTGTTTACAGTGAGTTGAACAGTTTGTATCTCAATGACTGTCAGCATCTACAATGTTCAGAGATAACACACACAAGTTATTGTGATACTCCTTGTACATATCAATGTGGTGTAATTCAATTGGAAAGGTGTCATTTTATAGGTTTGACTACAAGACTGCAGCCAGTTGGGGGAAAGCGAGGTGATGTGTCAAGTAAATTACCACTCAAGTGCACTTTCTAATATCGGTACGCAAGCGAATATTTGAAAATACAGGAAATTGGCTCAAGATAGAGGCCTCGTTGCAGAATAAAAAAATTTTTGCCCGGAACGGTATGATGTTCATTCATGTGTTGGACGGTTGACTTAACGATTCTGGTTTGTTACTCTATGATGGACTGCATTGTGGAAAAACTGAATAACGCTATTATTCCACAATATTGTCGGAGTTGATCTGCTCACCCTCTCTGATCACACCATGCTGAGCGGTTGATTCCGTAAACACTAAATCCGTAGAACGGTACTCCTGTTTGCATTGACACCAGGGCCACGGATTTTTATTATTTTTTTTATTAAAACTTAGCAAACTCTGACAGCTTGGGATAGTCATTATTATCCAATTATAGTAGAATAAATCTGATAACAGCCACAGTATTAGCATAATTATCTCCATTCAGCCTCATCCTGATATAGGGTTGACCTTATCGTCAGAAGTAAGCAATTCCCGACTCCCAACTGTTCTGTATATTAATCCACTTGCTTCTATTCAAAGGACTCAAGGATGCAAAATTCGTAATAAAAACCACAGCATTACGAATAGATTTGATTTGATTAGACTTGATTGAGAAATTCACACTTTTTTTATGACGTACATGATGTCAAATATTCGAACAAATTCAAACAAATGTCTAAGCAGTGAATTATAACTTTCACTATGAATGTTTTAATGACAATCCAATTTGCGCAAGTTTTTTTGGTAAAATTACGAAAGTAATTAAATGTTGAAAAATTTGTTACTCGTTTTTAATCTTTTTCGCTCAACGAACTTTTGATTACTACAAACGCAAATGAAAGCACCTTGAAATGAACAAGTCACTTGACTGATGGATTTCGTCCTTATCCAACGGGAAACGTTTTTAAGAGGAAAAAAGAAAGGAGTTTAAAACCAATCATGATGGTGATTAGAAAGAAAGAGTGAAACACAAATCACTAGGGAAATTCTAGACTAGATTATTGGTCTATCAACAAGCCTCTTTTCTCAGACTTGGAAAAACAAATCTGTATTAGACAAACATGATGTGAAGATATCTAACAGATTAGGTTAGTTCTTCTGTTCTCTCCGTCTCCCTGGGTAGTTGTCTGATGCGGTTGTCACAGCGATTGGCAGCAATCAATGATGGTGAGAAAGGGTGGGCGCTAAAATAACTCAGGATTTGATTTTTTTCTCTGCAATTATATTTTTAGTGATATTTCAAACTTTTTTTGGCTTTTCTGATTAAAATTTATTATTCAAAAAATAGAAAATGCTAATATTAATAAGTGAGTGACGTCGGCTTTCTTTGAACAATCTCATGATAATTTAAAATATTCACACTGGAAATATTAATCATGAAATTACATTAAAACACTTAAATCAAATCGAGTGATAAATTGTTAGAATGGGTGATCAAGGTTTGTGACGTCTTTCTATTTATCATAAATTTTACTCGAGTATTAAATTCTACAAATTTTTGGAGTAGAATACGAGGAGAATTGAGAACTTACCTCCTGAAACAACGTTTTATTTTATTTTTTTCTGAAGAAGTTTGAAAAAGTCACTAAAATGGTCATAAATAAAAGAATGAAAGTAAGTTTATTATAATTTTCTTCAATTAAAAAGTCTAACTTTTATTCTTTTTTTTTCTTTCTTGTTATTTTTTTTAAAAGTTAGCAAATTTACCAAGACTTGAATATTAATGTGGAATCCTGACATCCCAATAAGTTACACTCATGCCATTTGAAAAATGAAAAAAAGAAGAAAAAAAACCTTCCAGATTTATCAATATAATCACTTAATTTTTCATGATTCACATTCGTATAGCATTATTTACTACTTTTCATCTCGCAAATGGAGTTTTTAATGAGTTGCTAAAAAGGATGGGCGAGCAAATTCAGCCTTAATTGGTAGATAACCGGAACAGAAAAAGAACTGACATTGCGGAAACAGCTGTCTATGAGACCATTTTCTGTCTCTCTGACCTAAATGGCGCAGGTACGCTAGTGAGTAAGAGAGGCGGTTAGACAGGAAACCATTTAAGGTACATAAAAGTGAACAATATATAGGAAAAGGGGCTAGAGATAGACAGAGGACATCGCAATGATAACTTATGACAGTTTGTTTTTCTGTTGCCATGGTAACCATTTATGACTGATGGTGTGCGTTGTCAGCAAAGTCACTTAGTGTTGCACGGTCTAATAAGACCATAGAAAAAAAATTCTGGGCTTAATTCGTACTTCCTATGTGGAATGTCTTCACTGTACCCTCACCGCAGATAGCACTTTGGCTGGTTTCCACTTAGATAGATGTCAGTGAATTAACCTCGTAACGACTTAGGAAAATGTCAATTTCTTTCTGGAAAAAGCGAGAAAGTTTTCTTTTACTTTCTGTCAAATTGATTATTATTCACATCTGATGTGTTCATTTAGACACAAAACTGTTGCAAGGTTTTTGACATCTAGCGCGATGCGTTGCTGGGAACTCTGGGATACATTCATTACATTTCACGCATTTGAATATATTTTTCTTTTTTGTACTTTCCCAATGAAAAGGAGAATTGATATTCCTTTTATGGAATGCTCTCTATTTTAAGCATGTTGCAGATAAGCCTTTGGAGGTTGTAAAACAATGGGTTTAGCTGTTTTTTCACAATCACTTCATTAATTTAATTGATTTTAACAAAATCACACACTTTTATGCATTGGTGTGAAAAAAACATATGCCATACACCGACATGCAAATTGGATTCCCCATCAGTGGTTTGCTACCTTGAATTTGATTCTTTGTTTATTCTGCATGCTTGGAAGGATAAATGAATATTTTAAACCCCATAGCATTCTGTATTCAACTCATTTCATATCTAGTTTTTAGATTCTGTCACACCCCACTTCATCCTTATTCTATTTTCTCCAATCCCAAATTTTTCCCAACTAAAGCCATCCATCCTTTCCTGTCCTATCCCTTTCCATCTCATATCATCCCATCAACATCCCAATTCTTTCCCAACTAAATTAAGCCATCTATTCTTCCCTGTCCTATCCCATTCTATCTATTCTATCAAAATTCTATTCAATTCCAATCTTTTCTTCTCTCCCTATCTTTTCCCATCACAACCCTTCACTGATTCATATGAACCTCCCAAAATAGGAAGATTTGTATAAATTGAGTTTTTTGAGGTCATTTTTTTTTTTTTACAAACAAATGATCCAAAAAAATAAAATTCTTAATCCACCCAATGAAGAAAGCTTCCTTTATTTTAAAGTAGGTAATTTCACTGAGATAGAGAAGAACAATAAATGAGTGATAGTACATCATCTATATAAACCTGACATTGAATTTCCATCCTGTTCCCTAGAGTACTGAGAATCACAAGCTAATCAATTAATAGGGGAAGTAATGCGTTAATTAAGCGACAGTAGATGTTATCGTAGGTGACACTTATGATGCCTCTGAGAACTCATAATCCTTAGATTCAAAGCCAAGTGCACATCTCCTCAAACCTCCTCTAGCGAAAGCGTTAATTTGTATTAATAATAATCTTCTTATATGATTAGTCTAGCAGCTAAGTTTATTCATTTTATTACTGCTTTGAATTTTAAAATACGGAATGAAAAATAGATTAATAACAGAACTGTAATCAACTTTCAAGGTGAAGGTATGTGAAAAATTTCTGAAATAAATTTGTGAATAAAAGAAGTTTTGAATCTGAGGATCAAGGTTTTTAAGAAATTCATTTTTGGCAGTCTCCCTTTTCAAGGTGAAATCTCTCGACTGTTTGATCTTTTCTTAAAATGTTCTCCCAGAAATTGATCTCGGGCCAAACAAATATGCCGTTTTGATCATCAGTGCGGTAAATCAAATCAGTTGTATGTCAACGACGTCAAAACAATCCCATCGGGACAGCGTATCATTTCATAAAAATTATCGCTTCATTCTTTTTGATTACCGCAATAATTGTTTATTTTGATGCTCGCCGTAATTGGTAATAATCCGTCTCTCTTTGCCGACATAAAGCTGATCGCTACAATAATGCAACTTTTTTTTTTTTTAATTTTCTTTCCAATAGAGAGAAGGAAATGAAGGTTGGTCCTTGGGGGTGTTTTTATTGATTGCACCAAAAGATTGACATTTTTCATTTGATTTGATCTTTTAGAAACAACAAAGTCTATGTTCTATCTGCAGAATTGGAATTTGTGAAAAAACTTTACTTTCGCTTTGAATTAATTTTCGCTATTTTTGCTATGAGAATGTTTCAGAGAAAATAAAATCCAGCGAATATACCTTTTTTCCTATATTTTACATTCAATTGGTTTCACTGATTTCAGTGAAAATAAATTCCTTACAAAACACCCAAAAGAATTTTTCAGCGAAAATTAATTCCAGCTAAAATAAAATATTTTACAGTAAGTGTACTTCAACATTCAATGTCAGAATGAATCAAGTTCAGTGAAGTTGGACAAATAGCCTACATAAGTGTTTAGAAAATCGGTAATCTAAAATAGCAACTTGTAAGAACAAATGAAATACAGGCATTGTGTTGTGGATCTTAATTACACATATCGTCACACAACCGTGTTAATTACACTCATAATATCTTTGAAGCGTTTTGCAAAAACAGCCCGCAACTGTCTGGACTAACAATGCCGAGTTCTTAATGAATTCTACATCTATAAGGTATTTGTTGTGGTCAAATGAACCTGAAAACGCCAAGGGGGCCATGTAAAACGTCTTGTGATAGTTTAAAAGGGGACTCCTTTCTCAAAAACTTTAATGACTGTCTTTTAATCAAAGACTTGGGGATGCTCTACATTTGCATAATAATCACACAGAAGTTGAGTGGCTTCTAGTTTTACTTTTACTCATATCTATTCTGCGGATAGACGGACTGTTGTCTGTTACAAAATCTCATCTCTGGAAATTGAAGTGTTGACAATGAAATCATAGCCGTGCAAAGTGCTCTGTTCTTGATTATGATTTTTCTGGGGAAAAATATTTAAAACGAAAATATTCATGTTACAAAATTGTTTCCCAATTAAATGCAAATTTATCCAAAATAATATAATAAAGCTGTTCAAATACCATAAAGTTTTTCTCAACCATTTCCTTATTGGAGCAAATAAAAAACAAATAAACAAATAATTTGATAAACAAATTAGGTATTCTTTTCCTTTTATTACATTGTTCTTTGCATAACAAGGAAACAATGTTGACTGTCTGGTATTAACAAAGCATTTTTCTGGCCATGATTCATAATTTAATGTTGCCATGACAGCCGATTTATAATCATTATATATGTATTAGAAATGACAGCATACTTACAGACACCAGAAAACCTTTAACAGCAGTTTTTGGCACTTCAAAAGATTTCATATTTCACAGTTTATGTTATTTTTGTCAGTTTTAGAACGCTTATCTGCAACATCTGATCTATTTCAGACATACCAATAAATAACGATCAGTCTCTGCCGACACTTGACAGAAAATTAATGTTGGTTCAACTCAATGTTTTCAAGGCACACCTTTATTACTGTTATCGGCTTTCTGCCCCATGCCTGGAAGAGCCCACTTGTAAGCAGGGGTCTAACTGATTGGCTGATTCCATTTAGTTACCAAGGGGTGCTAATACCCTCTAAATGAGAGAAATTTGTTCTTGTTATTTTGTAAAAAATGTTCATTATTAATGTACAGCTGCAGTAAACATAAAACAAGTCATCGAAAAAGAAAAAAGTTTTTGAATACAATATTGTTTCAAGCGTTATAATGTGGAGTAGGAGGATTGCGGGGGACAGCAAAGTGACGGTATTGATACTGGTATTATAGCAAGCTTATCTCACTGATTTGCCTTCCTTGTTTGCTTGCTCATTAAGGGTATAGTAATCGCAAAAGGGGAGGCGACTGCACTCGTGGGTAAAAAGAAAACCACCCTAGCGAAAGCCAATAACGCAGTGTGTTAGCACGTCAATGCTTTGTGCCGTCACATTTACCATGTGTTATTTCATCCCGAGCAACAGGTGTTCCAGTACCTAAATAGATGATATGTCTCATAACAACGCACGCATTAAACATCATTTTAAAGGCAAAAAACTTTGCCACAACTACTAATGACATGTTAAAAACACTGGGTCCTACTGAGTATGCGTCGAAATAAAAGGCAGGTCGTGTGTGTGCTTCGACGATGCCACATTACAGCCATATTCAAAAGAATTCAAAAATGATAAATGAACAAGAACCTCACCATTTAGTAGCAGTTTAGAAAAAAGCATCTGTTGTTTAGCGTTAAGTTGAAAAGACATTTGGTACACAGTCATTGTTCATTGTAACAGTTTATATTGCTGGCTAAGACCTCGGACACAAGACACATTTATATATGTGTGACTGATCAAATCACTATTAAAGCTTATTTATTTATTTATTTATTTATTTATTTATTTATTTTTTGTTACGAATTTATTAAAGTGGATTATACAATGAATTAATAATTAATTTTTGCTTATTACAAGATAAAAACATACATAGAGGAAGTCTTTTTGAGAAGTAGCAACTTTCACAAAAAGTAAAAAATAAAATGCAAATAAAAATGTAGCTTTTTAGATTTTCATTAAAGAAAATGATGCCAGTTTTTTTAAGAAAGGTGACTTTTGGAGTTCAAAAGGTTAACTAAATCAAAATATAGATCCAATCTTTCTACAGTATATATACAACAATTTTTTGACATGTTAACAAATTGTGTTGAGGACATTGTTTCAGTGGCAAAACAAAGATTTGTTTTGAGAAACACATTTAGAAGCAGAGCTTACAAATTTGTGAATTAAAGTTTGTTCGTTTCATGGATGATCTCAGATAAAAAATAACTTAAAATAGCGAGCTGTTTTTTTAGTGTGACTTACAGTTATAGTCTTGATATACTGTAAAATACTTCATTTTAGCTGGAATTAATTTTCAATGATTTTTGACAAGTTGAATGTAAAATATAGGAAAAAAGGTATATTGACTGGATTTTATTTTCACTGAATCATTCCTTCCGCAAAATAGCAAAAATTAATTCCAAGCGAAAATAAAGTATTTCACAGTAAATAGTGCATTTAAAAAAAATGTCTGGGTTGCCAATATTGCCCACAACTCAAAAACTCATGTTCAATTTGTCCACACCTCCTTTGTTGACGCATTTTCTAGCTCCCTTTGGCTCGATTAACTTCAGTTAAATGTAAAATCTGTTATCGCACGCAGCGAGGGTTTGATCACACTCCAGTGTGAAATTATCTTTCATTTGTACTTTATCACAAGATAATATATAATAGTATATTAGATATATTCAACCACATAATAACGATGGTTAATTTTCGTAAAAGTTTACGCATGAACTCGGCTCTGTGCAGCTTTAATCAGGATGAGACAAATTGTCAATTTTTTCGTCGTCTCTAAATAGCCACAAATAAGATACATGCTTTGAAGAATGGTTGGTAAATTTTTGAATGACAGCGATATTACAGCGATATACAGTGATCATCTTTAATGATAGGGGTCTCTTATTGTTTACAACTCGCTCATAAATAAAAGAAGAGGAAGAAGAAAAAGAAACAAAACTAGTAGTTACAAAGCAAGCCAAATAAAAGCCTCTGCAAGCTGGCAAAGTGTCCTCGCTTTGTCAGTGATTAGGCAGGTGCCCTGCCGAAGACAACGCTATGCAATGAATAGGCAGAGTCAGCGGCATTCAGTGTCGATATCACACAAAACCAAAGTAACTGCCAAACAAACCAATAAGAAAACTAACGCAATAAGCTACTGAGCTAATCATATTCTAGATAGTTACACACTTACGTGATGCGACTGTCGTGTTGTTGTCGTTAACGTAATACACCAGACTGTGAGACTCAATAAGAAGCATATGATATGTCCCACACACCCTCTACAGTGTTTTTTTTTTTTTTTTTTTTAACTCTATTTACTCAAAAAATATAATTTCAACACCAGAAGACATTAATCAAATGTTGGTGACTTATTTGAACAGTGCATTGAAAATAAATCATATAACCATTACGGTTTTACCAATTTTTTTTATCTCTGTTTTTATTTATGTGTGGGTATGCATCAGGGAGTGAATCACAAGTGAAGGACAATTTTCCTGACAAATTAAGATCTACAGTTTATACTACGAGACAGAAAGCCAAATAATATACAGCTGAAATATTTTGACCATTAGACAAGAAAATACTTTTTTCATATACCTTCGATTTATTTTTTTCACATGCTTTTGAAAATCTCTAAAATTACAAATGTACCTTATATTTATAATTTTTATCAAATTGTTATCAAAAACAAATGTTTTCTTTTACCATGGATTTAGCATTTTTTTTATCAAATACTTGTAAACTATCTAAAGTTCCACGGCAGATTAAATAAATTTATTTTTACGGACATAGCAATAGTTTGTTGTACCTGTCTTACTCAGTGATTTTTGTTGATTTAATATATTTTTGCAGCTCAGTTTAGAATAACATAGAATTTATTTGATTAGATTTTATCTAATTAGATTAGATTAGATTAGATAGAAATCATTAGTATCAATTACTAATGATACGCTTTAAGTTCCAGCAACAAAAAGTAATATACAATATTTGAAGGTTGGGTGGAAAAAATTTTGATAAATTCTAATAAAAAGAAAATTTTCGCCATTTCAATATAGTCAATTTTTTATTAGCATTTTCCTTCCCCAAATATCCAAGAAAATTATGAAAATAATATTGGAATACCGGTAAGTCTGAAATTTTTTTTTTTTTTTTTAATTTTTGAAATTAGCATGCTCAAATAGGGCAGCAACCAGAGCAGAAAAAAAATGCATTATGAAACAAAATTTGTCGTGCTTTGTATGGAAAGATTAAATAGCTGGTAATCTGCCTCAACATGAATCGAGTAAATTGAACTAAAAGAAAAAAAAATACACATTAAAAGCCATGCACAAAAACTAAAAGGTTTGTAACCCAACAATAACAATTATCAACAGAAACGGACAGGTGAGGTCTGATGAGGAATTTAAAAAAAAAAAAAAAAAGAAGAAAAAAAAGCGAGCTTCTCTTGGAGAAATGTAATTCAAAAAAGCAGTTAAATTGTAAATTAGATCAAACTACATTGGTATAACACGAGATAATAGTATGAATACAGTAACAGAGATTACCGACACTGTAATCACTGCATAAGCCACATAGTTACCCCTTATCTGACTTGTTATAGAGTTTAAAGATATTCTTCTATCAGGTTTTCAATCAATTTTACAAGGATATAGACTAATGAGGATTTCCTTTGTGCGTCTCTCAAAGACCTCATCCCCCGACCAAATTACTACAAGAAAAGCTGCCTTTGTAGAAATATTTACTTCTAAATCGTCTTTGCGTTAGCATACTCGTGAACTGTCAGCAATGTTCTGTAATTGGCTGACAAAGAACGATCCTACGGAGTGTGCAATGTTGTAGCGCGAACAATACTTTTCGGTTTGAAAACAATCACCGGTGCTTTACTGAAGATGGTTTTGCAATCACGTTAATTTTTTTACCACAGTATGCAGTGGTATGACAACGTATTACACAGAATTGCCCACAGCTTTCAGATCAATGTTACGCATGGCCGAGTTCCTCTGTTATAGTTGCGCTTCCTGATGCATTAGGATTCTCACACAACATTTTGCGCAGTATTGTTTCTTTTTAAAAACAAATCACAAATACATCCTAAAACATTTTGATTGAAAGAAATGCCACAATACTGAATGGGTAATTACTTTCAGAGGGTCGGGTACATTATATTGATGTAGTTTTCGCACATCACTGCAAGTACACTAACAAAAACAAAACACACACACACATAGCAATAAATGTCTTGTCTCAAAACCAGGAAATTCGTTGGCTGAAAAATTATCCTAAAAGAAGGGAAAGTTAAAAAGTTGATTTTCTGATGCATACCTGCAGTTATACTGATGAAATGAGAGTGCAGAAGTGATGTCTTTAAAAGCTCCAATGTTATCAACTTATAGAAAAGTTGGAGATAAGTCAAACATCGATGGAAACGAAACTTCACTTGGGAGACAGCTGGTACTGATGGGATATAGGAGTTGCTGATGACTATGAGAGCAGGATGCGAGTAGTATGTTGGTGACCTCTGCTGAGGTCTTTTAACGTAACATCTGCACTCTGACAAAAACACTCCGATTCCTAGTATTGATATTCAAATGTTGCATTGGTAGCAATAGTTCATTGTATGCCAGTGCGAATGCCGCCAGGCCTAATTTCATCCCTCAAACCCCTTTGTCAGCTTAAAGTCTCAGCCTAAGATTAATTTGACTGGAAAACTCCCCCTAGATGACACTCGGATGGGGATGATTTTAATCATACTGACAGCGCCCTAATCAGCTGATACTGAAATGAGATTGGGACGCACAGAAGGCCACGACTTATGAAGGTGTAAATCCAATGGCTTTATGAGATCATGCCGACCAGAGCAATGTGAGCGGTGACTTCAAAGACTAACTAGGATTACACAGATTTAGCTTCTTTAAGATTTTCTCTAACAGAATTAACGTCTCTGGTAGCGGCAATTTTCGGGAGGTATGTTAGTTCTCGAACGGGAAAAAAATTTGTTTACATCCATGCAATTCTTTCTGTGTAACTCAAATTTTTTTTCTCACTTTTATCAGAAATAGTTGTTTAGAATTATTTGTAGTTGTTCATCTGCGTTTACAGGAATTCCCCCCTCTGCTATACACACTGCTCCCTACTACATAAATGGTATGATCCATATGAAAGGTGTTGAAACACTTTTTTTGCATGCTGTGACATAGCACAGTTTTGGGTACTCCCAGAAGCCCACTTTGGCAGCAAGAATCAGATATTTCGTCGATTGTTCAACGAAACATAAAATTACTCACTGTATTAAGGAATGGTAATCACAGATTACAGAAGAAATGATTAAACGGAACTTGGAGACTTCATGGAAGTCGGCCAGGACAAAGGAGAAACTGAGAGTTGTAGTGAATGGGAAGACCTCACGTGTCCTTGATAGTTTTACTGTCGCTGCTTTTAAGCAGAAAATGATTAGACACTAAAAAATATTCTTCCGATATAACTCCGGCATGATTTACAAAACTATAATGTCAATTTAATTGATTCGCAACTAAAACAAATGTTTTGGCAAAAAACTATGATCCCTTTTCTTGCAGAAGTTTATTTTTTTCACTTGTTATGCAGACATTTCTTTCAAGTTTGATGTTGTACGTTTCACAGAAAAAAAAACATCCCAAGGACAAATGTGATTCAAATTTTATGTGTGGTCTTTATTGTCCTTTTTCTGGTATGCGGAATTTGTGCAACTCATTTCAACGAACCTAAAAGGCTCACCCAATCAGTGTCATTAAACAGCCGCATCTCTATCTGTGACGGCAGTGAATTTAGTCGGTCACTCAGCTGAAAAATTTGCTTTCTCTAAAATATGGGCAAAATATGAGACTAATGGAGCATTTCTTGTCAGGAATTTCTACTCACGCTCAGACACAATAAGAGTAATGTGGCAGACAGTTAGGAAATATGTTGGTGTGGGGGTGAAGAGGTTCTACTAGCAATTAAGTTAGCAATTTTCAAAAGTAACTCTCATGTGCTGATAGTCGTTAAACGAGACAAGCATCTTCCTGTCATTTTCTCGTTTAAAAAAAAAGAAAGAGTACTTTTCACTTTATTTGATCATTTTACACCAATTTTCTCTTTAGCACAGAATACACATTTTTTATGTTTTCCGCTGAAAATAAACTTTGACCAAGAATTTTTTTTTTACATTTTTAGTAGAAACTGCTTTTATTTTCAACAATATACAAAATTATTTTGGTGTTAATTATATTATTGATAATCGCAGCCGTGAAAACGTATTGTTTTAAAAATCTTAATTTACTATATTGTAGGAGAGATGTCGGTGGCAGTGGAAATATAACCATATTATTATAATTTTGAGTACATTAGAAAAATTTCATTATTGCCAGCTTCAGATGAAAATTAGCTTTACTCAAAATAAAGGCAGTTGAATAAGTGATATATCGCAAAAATACACATTTTGGGGGGCAAAATATAATTCTTTCAAATTCATTGAAATAATTAACCCAAAAAATTAAACGTTTCCAAAATATAGAGTTAATAGTACAATTCAACACGAACGAACGTACATCAACTTTCTGACTAGTAAAGTAGGTCAGAACCCACTTAAGTCACTGCTTAATTTATTGCTCTGTTCATTTCAATACAAATTTAAATGCAAATACACCACATATGATGCAAAAATTAACTTTTAATAATTTTATAGAAATGTGACTGCAGCATGTACACAAAAGAAAACAATGTTTTGTGTTGGCTTCATAAATTGTGACATTGGAACCATAAAATTTAGTTTTCTTTGAGCAATTTGTTTTGTGTAATAATCTAGCTGTTTTAGTCCCACCCATATTTAGAAATATTGTTATACTTTCAACAGCAACAGGTGGGTACGAAATTTCTGAAATAAACCAGGGAACAAGCACTAGGCATATAATTAATTCCGCCTCCAATATGGAAGACCATATTACTGCATAATAAACCATACAGTGATACAGGCAAACAGAACTAGGTAAATAAACGTTTCTCCCGGCTCACAAGAAACAAAAGTATTGTTAAAAACTGTCTATTGTTCGCATAAAGAAAAGTTTAGTAAAGATTTGTAAACGTTTATTTTTAGGCCGTATATCGGCCATCCGGTTGCTGCAAAATCAAAAGGGTGCGTTATTTTGAGTGATTGTTTTTATTTTATTTTTCCCATTGTTCTGAATGACTAAGCAATGGCTATGCAGTCCGGGTTTCCACGCATACATACTGCTGCAAATCTGCGAACGCGCTGACTGTAGTAACGAGACAATGAAAGTAACGCAGAGTAAAAGCCTATTACAAGTACTTAGGCAGCAAAATACATGCAAAGCAACCAAGGAGAAAATTAATACACAGATGCCCAACTATATCTTCAGGCGATAGGATAGGAAGAGATGTGAAACGAGTCTAAACTACATGCTGAAATACCGATTTGAATGAGAGCGATTTGCTTATATGTCATCTGTATTTAAAAACGAATCCAGCTCTGGCGTGGATTTACTTCCGCGGTTCAGAACCAATTTGTTTTGGTGACAGATTCTATTACACTGTCTATATATCACAACTTGCATCTCGGCCTCAATGTCAAATTGACGAAAACTCAACAATCGAGAACATCGCCAGAGTAAACAAATAGGTATCTATATTTTGCAAAAAGGGGAAAAGACCTCGTCAATCTGTCGCGACCATAGCCAGCGGAGTTTAAATTCGATGAATGTCAATCTGCCTATATATTCGGGTGCTGATCTCTCACTTTGTTTTAATTTGGTTTCTGAAATAAACAGAATTTGCATATTAATGGGAAGTACGGAGAGAGACGCTACCGATTCATTTCTCTTAACCAAAAAGGTTCTTTGAAATAATTCAATTTATTAAGAACATGTGACAAAATTCTAAAACACAGGATTGTTAATTCCTTAACATGACTCAGACTACTATGAGCTGATTCTATTGTCAATGGCGTATCTTTTTACAACCATTAAATTCCAAATCTCTGGATTTGCCTGTCATAATCAAAATTATAATTGATCTAATTTTAAAAGGATAATTTGAAACAAAATTTTAAGCTGCCTTTCATAGAAAGGTTGCGCACTAATATGTGAATACACGTGTACTTGGCGTCATTGCAGTACCGTCCCCTGGCGTAGCCTCTAAAAAGCCAACACGAAGAATTGTGATAAATTAAAACGGTCATGTTATTCTTAATGATTAAGGGATTTTCAACACATTCAGTCAGCAAGTTGACGTCTTTTTTAACAACCATCAGTATGTCTTGTATAAGAAATCCCCAGAGAAGGCTTAAAATAAAGTGATAGTGAGGATAGGGCAGACAAACTGGCCCCGCTGTGATATACACTACAGATAGGGTCATCCACATGAACAAATCCTAATAAGTAATTCAAGTTAACGTAATCACTCTCTAGTTCCCCTTAGCATTAACAATAGATAATAAAAAATAATCAGGTTAGTTTTGTAAGCAATTCCCTCATGTCTTGCAAACTGTCGTTTCTGCCACTTTTATACGTCTTCGTTACTCCAACCAGTTTTTTAGCTTTTATACAGACCGACATTTTATTAAAGTCAGAACACGATGATAGATAGGTTGCTGTGGTAACCCATCACTGGGCAACTGCATCCCATAAATCTTATCATTTGAAGAAAAAAATCTCAATTGAAGAGAGAAAAAAAAATTGTTTTGATTGCAAAGTGACAAAATGTAAATAGTTTTTCTAAGTTGGTGATTTGTCATCAATCGAGGATGAAGCACCCATCTGATGAAGTCATTTATTGACAATCCAAAATAAAACTGAGTATGTGTAATGTAAATTTCATTCTCTCCCAGTTTCCTCTTACTTTAAAAGCCAAATAGAGAATTGATTTAAAATCAAGTGGGGTGGAAAATTGGTGGATGGTACATGAGTTATTATCAGGTATTTATAGCGAAGCAAGTGCATGAAACGGTACACAGAATGTGAATACCCAAATTGGAATGATTGCCATCACTTCTCTATGTCGATGAGAAAATTCTCATCATAACATTTTTCCACAGCGCATTTATCGTGTCTGGAGCATCCATCATTGCATCCTCCAGTGCATCGCCATGGTAAACGATAAAGAAGAGCAGAGTACATTAGAATGGAATGAGGTTTATGGTTGTGCTAGGGTGATGCATTACACTGTACACCTGAACAACCAAGCGCTTTTACAGCCAGTTGCATCTCATTCATTTTTGACGAGCAGTAGCGTTTTGTGAATATCGCCACGATCTATTAAATAGATGCCCGTGGCTTGGTATAGAGTGATGAATACATCTGCTGTTAGTTGGCTGACAGATGATCTCTCTCAGTTCCACGAAGAGCTATTTTATAATGATCTAAACCAACAGTCATTTGTCTTGTCTACGAGTATCTCAGTTAACGTTAACCATTGCCACAGGCTAAAACTACTTGAAGACGATAATGTTCTATTCAAAGTGAAATCGACTTGATGTGATTTACGGGTTTAATTCTATCACTTTCAGTCAAAATTCTTAATTGACTCCCTTCAATGAGATAATGTCAGAAAATAAACTTGATTTCGAAAAAAAGAGTCAATTTAAGTGATTTTTATTGAATTTATTTGACTTTTTTATATAAATACTAATGCAAAGCCCAATTTTTTGTACTAACATAAGAAGCGAAGTAATTTTCAATTTTTTTCAGCAGGCATATTTATTTCCATTTATTCTTTGTCTGTTGGTGACCAAACGTTTTTTTCTTTGACAGGGAGACATGACTTTGGAAGGAAAAACGAAAAATAAAAACCAGATGACAAAAAATAAGAACACTTCGATCAACGGCAGAAAGATTTATAAGCGTGTAAATTCCAGCAATTTGAGCTGAAATTACCAATAAAAAAGTCATCAATCTTCCATTCTATCTTGATGGAATCAGATCTGGGGGAGCCATCGTATTTTAAATATATAGATGATTACAAAACTCACAAAAAAACATAAATATAAATCATTCTCAAATTTTAATTTGCATAATTATCATTATAATAGTGAAATTCACTTTTCGGCACGTATTACAGATTATTTTTGTTTTCATTAGATTAAGATTTATTATAGAATATTTACACATTTTAGTCTTAAAAGTTGATTTTTTAATGAACAGCTTAGCACTAAATTATCAAACAATCAATAGGATGAAAAACAAACATTTTAAAATCAAAGATGGTATTTAAATTGTTTAGCTGATCATCGTTCATGATAAAAAAAATTTAAAAAAGCATCGTCAAAATAAAGACATACTTTTATTGTACTTGAGCTTTTTAAAGATGTCCTCAACAAAATCCCCTGAGGCAAGAAATACCAAACACAATACTCCACAAACCCATAATTATCGTTTCTGTTTCTTAACCAAATGACATTGCCTCAAGGCATTAAAAATTTTGTATTTTCTTGGATGGTTTGATTTTTTTATTATCTCATATATTAAGACGATGATGATGGCATTAACCTCAAAGTGGTGGAAACCAACAACAAAATCATAGTTATAGTTTAGGTAACCTGCTCATTTTATTTTTACCTAAAAATCATTTTTTTTTTACATAATAAATTTTTTTTCAACAGTTTCAGATTTTTAACGAATAGATTTTAATTTATTTACTAGTACATCACCTGAGTGACAATAATCACATTTTATTTTTGATGAGGAAATTAACTTTGTTGTTTGACCAAATTCACAATTTATGGCAGGATTACATCCTCCATTTTTATTTCAGAAATGTCCAAAATTATTACTTGTCAACAAATTTAGCATTTAGGGCTTTGAGAAAAGAAGTGTGAAAAAAAGCCCACAACTCAAAACACAAATTGCAAAAGTAATATGACAACAAAGACACAATTATGTTATTAAAAAAAAAATCTGTTATCACACAAGAATAAGCACATGTCAAAGAATATACCACTAATAATAACTGATAAGTTATCGCATAAAAAGAGGTCATGAGAAAATGATTTGTTGAAAAAAGAATGACAAAAAACCATGGCAATCATCATGGTCCATCATTTCATTAAATACGAGGACAATTAAGTTTGACGATAATTCCTTGATGACAGTACATGTATATATCATTCCTTATTCAGATGAGACGATATTTTTTAATCTCTCCAAAGTGGCTGTCAGTACGTGGAGCGACACTGATTTACAGAGGGTGGAAACACACTTGATGTAAAAGCAGAGGTTTCCACCAATGGTAAATAAACAAACATTGATTGACAACTTTTTAGGCATCATTTCTTTTTTTTTTTTTTTCTTTTTTTTAGACGGCTTTAATTTTTTCGTCTTTTTGTGAAAACTTGTTGATGTAATATATATAAAAGCATAAATTCTAGAAATTGCTGTTCTATCTTCTTCACTCAAGCAACAAGTGCAAGTATAATCCTACATTGATTTTTTTTTTAAATGGTTTCACTCACAAGAACTTTCAGTCTAACAAACATTCAATAAATTCATAAATCCTGTGAACTATAAAAAAGTTATATATTGCCTTAAAGCTTTTAGACAAGCAGGTGAAGGTCTTCATGAGTCAACAAAGCAAAAGTATGACCCCTAATTAAGTTTGAAGTGCATTTTATTTTCGTCAAGTCTTATCAGTTTGGATTGCAACAGAGGGACATAAATATTCTCTCAATGACCTAAGACACAAGTAAAATTATTGGTCTGTTAAATGGTGGGTAAACATTTCGGTTAATCATTAACCAGAAACTGTCCGTAATGCTGTCACCGTGTTTACCCGATGAAATATTGAGATGCGTGTACGTGTAACAGGGACATGTTACGATGATATCAGCATAAATCTTCCACTTTTAACAGGCATCGTAAAAAGTTAATAATAATTTTCAGGGTCGGCCATTTTGAAAATGCATATAAACGATGTTGGTTTTTTCCTTCTTTCTCACGACATTTGATTAAAAAGCTTAACTTGAAAGTGAAAGTCATCAGCAGTTAAGATCACATTAAATAACTTTCATTTTTTTAAAAACTGAAGATCTATTTTTTTTGTGCTGACAGCTGTAATGTAAAATTATGATTCTCAGATATTTCATTTCAAATTCAAGTGTGCTTTCTTTTTTTTTCAGATGGTTGGCCGACGAGCAAAAGGAGCTAAAAAAGCTGCTTATACCTTGCATCATACGCAAGGTCTTCATGTGTTGAAACAGAGGACAGGGAGATCCACTTCCAGCCGTCAGTACTCCAAAAGTACTGCAACATGAATCATCTTTGACAGAAAAATCAATTTTTAAAACACGAAGTGACATCAGTTTCTGTTTATAGGGGTTCGTGCAGGGTTAATATTTAGCCAAAACCTATCTGTCTTGTCCGGACACATGTGATGGCAACCAGTGGATATCTTCATGATTGTCTAGTTACTGCACTGCACACATCAAAAGTTAATCATTAAGGGATATCCCAAGGTCACCTGCCAGTGAAAATATTGTCACCTGTCTTAACCTTTTCACCACCAGACTTTCACGCCTAAATTTTTTTGCCCTTTTTTCTTATATTCAACAATATTTCTGGAAATGAACCCTAATTTTTGAGCCAACAAACAAAATTTGAGTCAATTTTTGTTTTTTACACCAAAAATTTGGCCACTGTTTACCCAATCTTCTGAGGGAAGTGCAGACTATAAACAGGACTATTTTGTGAATTTGTGACAAAAAGAGGGAACTGGTGGTGAAGAGGTTAAAGTGTACACTGAACGCTAGATTTTATTTCATTTTCTGCTATCTTGTATTTAAATATCAAACACCAGAAATCTGTTTTAAAATCCGATGACTCATTTACGAAATATAGCGGATTCTGTTAAAATCGCACGTAAAGTCCCCCCGTTTGACCTCGTTTACATGACCTCTTGGATGTGACGTCATAAGTGTGACCGCCCTGTTCAGTTTGCCGCCATTGATATGTAAACCGTATGTAAATGTCGTTCGTGATCAGCTGTGTTATTGTTGATTTTCGTGTATGTTCTACGGTTTTATTTTAGTGATATTGCAACCAAAGACGCGAACTGTTGCGTTTGGGAATTTTTTTTATTCATTTGAGCTTCGTATTTAAACTAGTAATGTCAAGTGGTTGTGACAGACGAGGTAAACGCTGCGTTGCTTTCGGGTGCTGGAACACGAACCTTGACGGTGTTTCGCTTCACGCATTCCCCCTCGACAGACCGTCTTTGAGCAAACTTTGGACGAAGTTTGTTCGGGTGAAGAGAGCTAAATGGCATGGTCCTACGAAGCATTCTGTGCTTTGCTCAGTGCATTTCACAGACGAGTGCTACCCGGCAAAATACAAGTTTATGCGTGCGATGGGACAAGTTCCCGGAAGAAAAACTTTGCACAAAGATGCCGTGCCAACAATTCATACCGGCGTCCTGGCGGAGAGTATTAGTAACAAGACTGATACAAGTCCAGCGTATCCGGCTGTCTCAACACCTAAAAGGCCAAGGATTGCTTTTCTTAAAAGAGAAAATGCTAGGGTAGGTATTTGTATTCGTTCATGTTCGACTATGTGCCGCGCACTGAATTTACCGCGAGTATGTTTACGTTTACACATAACGACTGGCTATGGCGGTAATGCTATTACGTACGTTCAATTGTCTGTTTTTTTCATACATTATTATTTGTAATCATTGTTTGATACAGGTAACTCTGCAGTATTCGGAGGACACCCATGACGAGGACACAAGCCACCAAGTACAGGACACTGATTCTCTTACCGACAGCTCTATTCAGGTACTGAACATTTGCGAGAAACTTGCATGAAAAACATGTATGTATTCTATAAACAGCGTCTTGGTGTGTTTATATTAGTGTGTTTATAAATAAATAAATAAATAAATAAATAAATAAATAAATAAATAAATAAATAAATAAATAAATAAATAAATAAATAAATAAATAAATAAATAATCACTTCCTAAATTTTGTTTCACATTTAAGACTTTAACCAAGGCTAAGACTGTTAGAACATATGGTACTCAAATATCTTACAAGCAGCCTAATAAGAGAAGTGTGCGTGTACAAGTAAGGCCCTTTGGATCAAATAAAGGTATGTATTGTATGTGGGGAGGCTAGGAGAATATTTTATGTTGAAAATATTTTTTTCTCGTATCTTGACAATGAATATTTTTTTTTCTCTTACCCTCAGATTTTTTTTTTAAAAGGTTCTCCATCACACTGCCAGGTTTTCAGATGGGACAATTACATTTGGTATTGTATTTGAACTTGACTGTGTTATTTGCATTACAGTTTGCCAGACAGAGATGTTGCATCCTCCAGAAAGAAGAAGCGTTCAAGTACAATGTGATCTCCTGAAACCAAACCAAACAATACAAGTACAAGAACCACCCCCAGACAATGAACTTGACACAACTTGGTCAAGTTTAGAGTCCAATGCAACAACTGATTCTGATGAGACATATGAACAGTCAGAATGTGAATCACAAGCTTCATGTTCGAGTGCTGATGATTGGTAAGTTTTAATAAAATTATAAAATATAAATGGGAAAATTTGTGAATGAAAGTAGGTAAACATGGTGAGCATTGAGTAGCTTCACATCACACGGTTTATGGTAAAAATAAAATGTGTTATACAATAAATATAGTTTAGTTTATTTCTCTTAATTATAGGTGTATGCAGAAAAATAGATTCTTTGTTGTTGGGGAAGCTCAACTCATGAATCTATTCCACACATGTACCAGATGCTCTTCACCTACATTAGGTGAAATCACACACATATGTGGCACAATGGTAAGAGTGGAGCAGAATTGTGTTTTTTGTGGACTAAGCACAAAATGGAACAGCCAATCCATGATAGGTTCCATTCCAAGTGGAAATCTTAGACTTTCTTGTGGAATTTTGTTAGCTGGGGCATTAGCATCAAAAACTTTACGTGTCCTACAGTTTATGAATATGCCAAGTATTTCAACGGATACTTTCATGAAACATCAAAGGTACTACCTCCAACCAGCAGTAATGGAAGTATGGGGAAACATGCGTGGAAAGTACATTGATGATGCACTTCAAAATGGAAGGTCACTTTGCATAGGTGGAGATGGGAGGTGTGACACCCCTGGCCATAGTGCTAAATTTGGCTCATATTCAGTCATGGACCTTGATAATGGTACTATGATTGACATACAGCTTGTGCAGGTATTTATACATTTTACTTACCAAGTACCTCGTTTTATGTAAACACCAATCTAGTAACAATTTATAATTAAATTGAATCTATTGTTTATATTCAGAGTAACGAGGTGAAAAGTAGCTGCCACATGGAGAAGGAAGGTTTGGCAAGGAGTGTGGCATATTTACAGGGTCAAGGTATTAATATCTACAAAATAGTCACAGACCGTCATGTTCAAATAATTAAATGGGTCAGAGAGAACATGACAGATACTCAACACTGTGTGGATGTGTGGCATGTTGCTAAAGGTAAGCAGTTTTCTCCCCCCACAATCTTTGAGAGCAGCTGTTTTATCATGCTTAAACATTTTTCCATTGTTCTATTGGTATGCAAATGATCCACTGTTATCCGTGGTCTATTGATATCAAAAATTGATGGGTACTAGGGTAGAACAGATTATTTTAGATGAAATTGTTAATCCTTGTAGGATATTTTCAATTTATTTTAGTCAAATACAGCATCAGTGATATTGATAATATTCAATATTCAGAGCAATTTAAGTGCAATTTTATAACATGACCAGCAAATTACCTTGCAACAGTTCAACTATAATCATGACTGAAAACACAGAATACTGATGATAGGATTTATTCCTTAAGGTCTACAGAAAAAAATGCTAGCTCTTTCTAAAGAGAAAGAGTGTGGTATATTACAAGACTGGATCAAAAGTGTCACCAATCATCTTTATTGGACTGCTGCCTCAACACCTGATGGAAATGGTGATTTGATGATGGACAAATGGACATCTGTTGGAAACCACATCCAAAATATTCATGAGGGGCATGGAACTTTCTTTCCTAGATGTGAACATGAGGATTTAACAAGACAAGAGAGAAGAAAGCGATGGTTAAAACCAGGTATTTCTCTCTTATTCACATTTTAACACACTTTGACTAGGATGGTATATGTATGCTGTTATTATAATGCCTAAATATTATATATATATTTCCAGGAACTAAACCCTTAGAGAAATTGATAACGCTCCTCAATTCTCGACAAATGAAGAAAGATATACCTAAGTTGTCAACAATACAACAGACTTCAGAACTGGAAGGATACCATTCTGTGGTGAATCAGTTTGCCCCAAAGATGCATGGGTTCTCATACAATGGAATGATGTGCAGGTAACTGCGTACTTGTATTAATCAACATTGAAAATAAACAAGTAACTTTGCGGTCAAAAGAGCTTTGTTGTAATATACTGTGAGTTGGAAACGTAGGCTGGAGTGATGTTGATAAAGATTGGCACCATAAAAGAAACTTGTCATTGTATTATTTCACAATGTGTACCCCCCAAAAAACTACCTTCCAACTGGTACAGTTGAATAATAGCAGCAAAATATATTAACATTGAAATGACGACCTGAAATTCAACATTTTTGAAAAAACATTGGCCCTGGTAGTTCTGGCTAACAAATTAGTAGATTAAATTAGTACAAATATAAGTTTTATCACATTAAATTCTACAATCAAACAGAGAACAACATATTGTTTACAAATCAACAGGTTTGGAGACGTGTGTAATACACAAGTTCTCATTACTGTCTTTGACTTTAATTATTTACTGACAGGTCTTATCCCTGTGATAGAGCCTTCTAACTTCAAAAGTTAGCAATCACAATTGATGTAGTATGTAACAAGTATTCTAACACTCAGAATTTGTAATTCTATTAAGTCCTTAGTGGTAAAATACAGTATATCATAATGCATGGTTGTTTTATTTATAGGCTTGTCTTGGCAGCAATGCATTATAATGAAAATGGTGGGCGACATGCTGCTGTTACTAAGCAGGGAAATCCTTGCTATAAAATAACTTATCCAAAATTTAAAAAAGGCAGTTACACAGTGCGTCAAGTAAAGACAGAACCTACCTACAGTAAGTACCGGTATAAAATGTTCTACATGCATGTACACTAGCAGCTTTATATATTTGCATGACTGAAGCCACTTAAAATCACAACCACAGCTCAGTTTTTCAACAAATAAAACAATAACAATAATTAAAAAAATAAAATATTCTTTATTACAGATTATGTACAAAATGTGACAACTAATGTCACTGCAAGAGTGGTAAAATGTACCATGTCACAGGCAAAAGGTGATGTGTTGAACAAAGTACCTCCTGCACTCTGCAGTGAGTTCAAAAGACCGAATAAAGAAGTGGCAGTTTCTGACTTTCAGTCGAGGTTTTTTAATCAACATAATTAAATCCCTGATAAACTCCATTCTGTGAAGGATATGTTTCTCTGATAAGATGAACTGCACATGATGGGAGTGGAACTCTGACATCTTTGCCTAAATATCCCCAGCACCATCGGACAAGTTGCCTGTAGGCAACATACCTGTATCTCCTGCAAGGAAAATAAATTGAATGTACAAATTCTGTCTACTGCACACAGTTTATTCCAACCTAATAAAATGCCTATACTTCTATTGGACATGAGAGAATACTGTTAGTACACAATTACAAATGTAATGTAGTTGGTATGGCCCTCAACAATATTACTGAGGTTCTGGTTGTACATATTTATGTGTCAACCATTTTCAGTTCACAAAGTTCAGAAATTTCTAGCAAAACATAATTGTAATTGGTCTGACATTCATTAACATTTATGCACATCTACCATAATACATTTTCAGTGTAACAAAAACCATGATATATTTTGTCCTAATAAAATTGTGTTCATACCAGACCAGTATGTGCGACTTTTAATACTTACTCAGAGGATTCTGGAATAGTTCCATGGTACTGTCTATATACATGATAAGCTGTTAGCAATACATACTTGTCCAGACACACTGGCTTAAATCCAGGATGTTCTGTGATGCATGCTGTATTTGGAACTTCATCACAGACAGCTTTCACCTGCATTATTTCATAACAGCATCTACATTCCTCAGCAGAGGGCATGACATGACATCTGTTACACTGACACCTAAATTATATAAACAACATATACTTGAAGCAGGTATCTCAGCAAAAATGAAATTTACTATCTTGTTATTTACCTCCTAAATACAGTATAATTATTTGTGAGAACAAATTATTACCATATCAGAACTATCAAAGGTAAGTTGTCAAAATCTTAAAATTGATTTATTTTGCATATTTTCAAAATCATTTATTCCTGACACTTGAAAATACGGTCTTCACCTTAATATTCATTAGGCATTACCTCTACGATATAGCACCACCCCACCCCAAGTCTCAAATAAAAAAACAAAAACATCACAGCAACTTATTGGGAATAAGTTTTTTAAGCCTCCTCCCAAATGCTAACATTCTGGCCCCTTACAATTTAATTGTATGTGTTGTGGTTGTCATGATCTGTCTAATAATATAATGCTGGATGTCCAATATACAAGATAATTTCAATTTGTCTAATTAGTAAATGTCTTGCTTAAATTCGACTTTATAATTTATAATTACATCACAGTTGGGGATAGAGGGACTGTGATTACATGCATCACAAATATAAGCTCCTATGCATACAATTTAATCATAAATTGTAATTAACTACTAAGGCAATAATATGAAGCTTAAATGGTAGCTGTTGTTTCACCGATCGTATTGTACTGACTTGCAAATATAATGTCAACAGATACAGAAAATGAAATTAAACTTAGTGGGCTATGCATGTCTGAGTTCCGTGATTGAACGTAATCAGAACATTTCGTTCTGGGACTTAAACTACTCCGAAATACAGGTTAATAATTATTCAAAATATGCGGAACTCCGGAAGTTAATGTTATCAAAACCAGCTGATTCGACCACTTACCACTCGGTAGTATTCAGGCGATCGCCCAAAGCATCACCGACATCGTTTTCTTCAGCAGAATCACTGTGACTGTCGTCGTTAAATTCGGGCTCAAATTGGTAGGGCCGTATACCTCCGTCAACCGATGAACCCTCGACATCGAAGTCAGAAGACTCGTAATTCAACTCAAGCTCGCAATCACGGCTTTGCGACGACGCATCACTTGGAGTTGACGAACTTTCAGCACTATGAGTTGGCGACGCCATTATTCCTTAGGGTTATGTTTGGGTCACACTTGTGACGTCACAGATTTGACGCCCATAAATGACGCGGAGTTCCTGACAGACAAATGAGCATCGACGCACCGGTAAAAATGCTAACATTGATCGCCCATAACAAAGCTCATGGTGCGTGGATTTTGATGAAATTGTTGGTATTGTCACCAATTTATTTATTGAAATATAATATCTTTGACGAATTTATCGTTCAGTGTACACTTTAAAGGAATGCTCCCCAACTCATAACTCATCTCAATTTCACCTCAAGTGGTCTACGCGCAAAGACAGCTTTTTTTTTTTTAAATTGTAACTACAGAATCTGATTAGGCTAAAAATTTACATCAATGATGAAAAACTTTCCGCCTGCATCAAAATTTTGTAGATTTATTTTCAAAATCGGGGAAATACTAGTGTGACTGCGAGAATGGGTCAGAGATTACAAATAACGCGAGCTAGAGGAGCCCTGCATATCTGTGTTTCAGTCACAAGTGGACAGACGGACAGCACCGCACCTTGACTATGCATACACTTTATATCCTCTATTTAATTCAGTTTCTCATCTAACAACAGTACACAAAGAAAGGAACTCCTATTCTTTATTGGGTTTGTAAATATGATGATAAATTCCTGGTGCGCACAGCCACGGTCGTCCATCTTGTTTTTAGAAACTCAACATTTTTTGTATGTATAAGGTTGGGTACAATTAACAAAAAAAATATAAATATAAATAAAATTATTTGGTATAAAGCTTAATAAAATCTGGATAAATCTGCAAAGTGAATTAGTATGCAAATATACAGGAAAAAACATTACAAAGAGTAAATTTGGCTAACGATTGAATAAAGCTTAAGTACTGATAAGTTAATAAATTCTAAATCATTTTGGTGATAAAACAGCTAATATTTTTATTTTCACTATGAAGATACACTATCATCTTGTCAATCAGCAGTTTTTTTTTTATCCAATCTCATTTATACCTAAAGTTCTCCTTCAGTCGCTGGCCTCGAGCTTCTCAGAAGCTGATAAGATCATAACCCTGTCTCGTATCAATGCATTGTAAAGTACGGTTTAATTCGTCGATCCGACAAAATTACACCGTTTCCTGACACAGTCGGTTTGCCTCTTTAATTGTCACGATAGATACGGTTTTAATTTGTCACAATCCTGGGCATTTTTTTACGCGCTGTGTAAAATCTCATCTCCGGGGACCCCCGGCGAATTCACCAGGAAAATCTGTGTGAGCGGTGACAGAGTCGGAATAAGGTAGCAAGCCCACTGGGAGCAGGGTTTTGCTCTTTGGATCATATCAGTAACTACATTAGCGCACGATCTATCTCTTTGCATCTATCTTTATCGGTAACGCATGAAATGCTTTCACAACAGATGCAGAGGCGTTTCTTCTCCTGTTTATCGTGTACATGTCTCGGGGCATACACCGGCGGAATCTCCAACACGTACACCACGCGTGTGTGTTCATAACAGTATGATGCATTATGGCTCTGAAAAGAGGCTCCCAACACAAAGAGACGATATGAAAACACTTCTTAAAAGTGCAATAATGCTATTATTATGAGCCGTATATACAAAAGAACTGAATGTGATGAATTGAAGATAAATGTACTCAGATGAAAAAAGTGTCACGACACCTTTTAGAGCATTCTTTTATAACCCCTCCACAGTCTATCACTCTTTGGTGATATAAATCAGAATACTTTTATCGCTTATTTCAATGCTGATTATTCATTACTGGGTATTGATGTCGTTATCCCCAAACTAACTTTCAAATTAACCTTTGTGCATCTATTTCATTTCAAATTCAATTTCAATGTCAATTTCCAAAGTTTAAAGCATCTTTTTATTTATCTCTCATGGTATATTAAGTGATTTCTATCATTTTCATCTCACAATCAAAATATTGTCAAATTTGAGACTCGCCATGACGATGAAGTAACTCTATATGTGAATATACGTAGCTGATTTCAAAATTTAATCTTTATTTTTCAATGATTTTTTTTTTTCAATGAATTTTTCTGAATTTCTGCCAATTTATTCAATATTTTTTTATTTCCTACAAAATATTCTACATCTTCAAAATAAAGATAATAAATGATGATGATAAATGGTGAATGAGTTCAATGTGGTATTTTTTTTTTGTAATTTAGAAAAAAATGTTATTGGTTGAATAAAATGGTGAATATTTTTTTAACAGTTCGGTGACATCCATTGTCGCATTATGAGACAAGTCCTACAATAATGCTTGACAGTAAATCTACATTTTCATCATAACAATAAAATAACCGTTTCCTCCATTGGCAACCCAAATCACGTGCCAGTGCATCCAATTTTGTGGGATGACAAGCAACAATTATTCGATCAGCTAATTAGCATTACGGTAGACCAAAATTACATTTGTTTCGCACTTTCCCACTCTCTAAAGTGACAAAACACAATTACGTGTATCAATTTTCAAAAGCGTCTAAATTGAGCGAAATATATCCCGGCGTAGCAGAATGAAATTAATGATAACAATCCCCTATGTCATCAGACCTGTGTCATATACTAATGAAAATTTCATTTGTATACCTCAATATCTAATCACAGCCTACTGAGTTATATCAACTAGATACAAAAAATATTGACGTAATAATTTTACCAACGAGAGGTGAATTAAATTCATCAATGAAATTCATCTTCATCAACTGATGATGGGACAAAGACCACAATTAAAAAAATAATCTTTTTAGAATTTTATTCCAGCTGGGAAAAAAAAAATCACAGCTTAAATGTGTTATAAAAAAACTGTAACACTCAGGTAATAAAAGCAACGTGATTCCCAGTGTAATACACTGCGACGCATGAACCGTAATTCATTTCATAAATATGATTAGTGATGTTTATTTTATTTTTACTCTCGAAAAGAAGATATCAATTTCCTGTCCACTGAAAGAATGGCCCTCCAATTGAAGCGAGAGAGAAAGAATATCCACTCAAACCAGAGAAAGCAAAAATCAATACCATTGGGATGACGTTGGTGCGACGACTGATGACTGTTTATATAAAAGCGAATTAGCGTTGATGGAAAAGTTTTTGAATTGCTACAATTTTAAAACCAGAATGATGCACCATTAACGATTAAAGACAGCACTGGCCATTTTATGTCTGTCTAAAAATAATGAACACACGCAGATGTGAAAGAATAGTTTTTTTTTTTTACTTCTTTCCAAAGAAATTCCCTTTAACAGACATGCGACAAAAGGATAATTTACTCCCGATTGTGCATATATTGATCTCGTCAAAGATAAAGGCAGTGCCGAAAACAACACTGCAAAGAAGAAGGATATTTCGATGGAATTGAAATGCACCACGTATATTGATTAGCTAGGAGTCTTCAAAGCATACGGATATTCGGATCAATTTTTACTGGAGGATACCGATAAAATACAATGGATCCCACCGCTCTTCTCTTTGTTCCCATCGCAGGAAACACATACAGTGTATTAGAACCAAGAGCTCGCTTTAATAAACGTATTGAATGCACTTTTAAATGAATGTTGACGACAAGTAGTCTGAATTGATCACTATACACCTTTCGATATTTAAACAAAAGATACTTGTATTTTTCATGTTATTATTATCTGGCAAGAGACAAAAATCTTTCATTCCTGCTGTGCCGTGTGCAATGATCTCTTTTAGTCTGCGGCGCATAACAGATGAGAAACACCATGGTATACAAATCGCATTTTTAATAAATTAACTTTTTAAATTTAATAATAATTATATTTCAGTTTATCATTTTCGTTTGTTTTTGTTTTCTTTTTTTGTTTTTTCAAAGATATTCCAAAACATATTATAATCGTCATTTTTGATATTGACATTGTCTGATTCACTGATTGCATATTTCGTCATCAAGATACAAATTTTACGATAACATTTATTTACAGTTTACAATGAAGTTGAATAAATCGAGAAACTGTATTGACGAGTGATAATCATAGACTGCAATGCATTCTGGGAAGAAGAAATATTGAGGACTAACTGATTTTAGGTTATGGACCACTGCATTCTGGGAAAGGTTGGTTCCTACTCACAGTACAATCGCTCAATAGTGTCATGAAGATTGATTCACTCACAATGAATGGAAACCAACGCACTTATCAGAAGTATCTAAAAACATTTATTTAATGCTTTCCAATAAGCTGGTTGATTGATCAGACATAACTTTGTAACACATGTCAACAAACGCAATGTCTGATTAAGGGACGACGTCTGGCTTACAAAATGTGTAAAAAAAAAAAAAAAAAATTCCATATTTTGTATTTTAATGTTTTCAATAAAATCAGAATTCACCACACAAAAAGTTTCCTTTTTTGTGTGTGTAATACATTTTACTTTACTCATCTTCATACTGTAAACTGTCAAATTTTTCATTGATAGAAATTTTCATTGACAGGCATTTTCATTGATAGAAATGTTCATTGATAGATATTTTCATTGATTGAAATTTTCGCGATTTCATGATTTTATGGCTTTTGTGGAGACAACAAAATTTGCAAACGTCACTGACACTTTGTGTCACGTTTTTCACCAAATAGCAAAGATTGTAGAAATGTGTCTCCTCACGAAACGAAAGTGATGTGATGCATTGTGGGTAATTTCCAAACACAACATTAGTGTTATGTGAGGTCAAACTACCGTGGTGCTATTCACTATCCACCATATATTACGAGAAAACATTCATTGTGAAAACAGTAATCAGCTTGTTGACATATTGAACTATTTTTTTCTACAAATTGGTCATAATAATAGGTAACGTCAAATGACAAAACATGAAAATCTAAATAAATGATGAGTTCAAAATGTATCTGTAATTTTGTACAAATTTAAAGAAAAAGCGTGTTTGAACAAAACATACTTTTAGCCATGACAGTCAAATGCTATGATTGACAGAATCACCGGTCTGCTATAAATGCTAATTCCTCATCTTTTGATATATTTTTTTTTAGTATTGGAATCACTTTCATGAATGAAAAACAAACTAAAAGTACTGCGGCACCATAGTTCACAAAAATGACTGTCAACTGCAAACATTAATTAGAATGGTGGTTAAAATAAGTCATTTCAATGATTCAAGACGCTGACTAAAATTTCAATTTTTTGATCAAAAACTATAAACATTTTGTCTGTTTGGTCCAAAATTAAGATTGATTTCAGTGAAAATTACAAAAAAATGTGAACAAATTTACTGCATTTTGATAGGAAAGAAATGGAGCTCAAAGGGTTAAGAAATTATACAATATTGTAAAAGCATTCATTTTCACTGGTATTCAATTTCACTGTTTTGATAATTGACTATATTGACCAGGTTTTACATTGATGGATTGTCATGTAATAAGACAATGAGTTCTATTCAGCCCTGAGAGTCAGCCAAAAAATAGAAACATTTAAAACCCAGAGAATTATTAATTTCTTTCCAGTATGTGACTTTCACAGAATTTCATCACAAACTCTTTCAAAAAAATTGACAGTGAGAATTAAAAAGTTTTTATGTGTTTTTAGCCTCAATCGGTGGTTTATCATAGTATAGTGGGATGCACATGGGAATCCCCGCACCAATTCTGCACTTCAGTCATTGTCACCACACCCAAAATATCGTCACCTGGAATACTAAGTTGATGTTACCATATGACATTGCAATTTTCACCGCACGTACATTCAACCAGATATTCAACCTGGAATACTAAGTTGATGTTACCATATGACATTGCAATTTGCACCGCACGTACATTCAACCAGATATTCACAATAATCAACATAGGTAGGGGTGTAGATACTAAATGGAAGGCATTAAATTTGATGTCATAGAAGGAAACAGGGAGTCTGGGAGAGGGAGGCAGCAAATGAAGTTAGAAGGCCATTTATTGATATAAATATTTTGTAATAGTGCCTAACCCGAATATATCAATTTTATCATCCTTACACAATAGTGAGGTCAACGTATTTCAGTCAACAGGATAGATTAGGCCTTTGCCGATTGAATCCTTTATTTGATGATATTTTTTTAATTCATCCACCAAGCTCGTGTTTGTACATGTTTACTTTCCTGTTTGATTGTCATTATCACAATATAATTATTGTCATAAAAGATTCTGTTGTCTTCATTTTGGAACCGTAAATAGCACGTTCTCTCCTTAAAACCTTGAACTAGAAAGAACCTACTTTATTTAGTGTTATAAACTAGTTTTTAGAATTTTGAAGTTGTGAAAATGCAGCTCAGCAAGACGTGGAGTGACAGTGACTTTCAGAAAAAAAATTTGCCTGCAAAAAATCAACCATACATTTTACAATATTTGTTTTCAAATGAGAACGAATAAGCAATATTTAAAAAAAATGTATTTTTTGTTGTACTGATGGAATGTGGGTAATGGGAAATCCGCATGGTGTTCCAATGATAATGACCATTTTTACAGTTCATATCTCAAAATCTAACGGAGTTCAAAACAAAAATTTTATAAAATTTTGGAAAATGTATGATGATCAATTGCACTTGCCTAGAGCAATGTTTAGTGTATTTCTTAACCTGGCAACAAGAGTTGATATTATTGTCCGTACAAATACTTGCTTTCGCTCAGGCAACATTTTTGTTTCACACATTCTCTAATCTCTTTATGCGGAGCATAGAGAGATTAATTACTAGAGAGAGAGGTATAGCAAAATAGAAAATAGTATTCAAAAGAACGTAAAAGCATAAGGCGCTTGTAAGTTACACATCATAAACTAGGTGTCAAGGGACTTTATTGCCGATTTAATTTTTAATCAATAATAGATGTAGTTATGAACTGAACTAATAATTCTGAATTTGAACACTGCTTTCAAACATTTAACACTATTGTGACACTGCCTTCAAACATCTAACACTATTGTGACACTGCTTCCAAACATCTAAACACTATTGTGACACTGCTTTCAAACATCTAACACTATTGTGATACTGCCTTCAAACATTTAACACTATTGTGGCACTGCTTTCAAACATTTAACACTATTGTGACACTGCTTTCAAACATCTAACACTATTGTGACACTGCTTTCAAACATTTAACACTATTGTGACACTGCTTTCAAACATTTAACACTATTGTGACACTTCAAACATCTAACACTATTGTGACACTGCTTTCAAACATCTAACACTATTGTGACACTGCCTTCAAACATCTAACACTATTGTGACACTGCTTTCAAACATCTAACACTATTGTGACACTGCTTTCAAACATCTAACACTATTGTGACACTGCTTTCAAACATCTAACACTATTGTGACACTGCTTTCAAACATCCAACACTATTGTGATACTGCTTTCAAACATCTAACACTATTGTGACACTGCTTTCAAACATCTAACACTATTGTGACACTGCTTTCAAACATCTAAACACTATTGTGACACTGCTTTCAAACATCTGACACTACTGTGACACTGCCTTCAAACATCTAACACTATTGTGACACTGCTTTCAAACATCTGACACTATTGTGACACTGCTTTCAAACATCTAACACTATTGTGACACTGCTTTCAAACATCTAACACTATTGTGACACTGCTTTCAAACATCTAACACTATTGTGACACTGCTTTCAAACATCTAACACTATTGTGACACTGCCTTCAAACATCTAACACTATTGTGACACTGCTTTCAAACATCTAACACTATTGTGACACTGCTTTCAAACATTTAACACTATTGTGACACTGCTTTCAAACATCTAACACTATTGTGACACTGCTTTCAAACATCTAACACTATTGTGACACTGCTTTCAAACATCTAACACTATTGTGACACTGCTTTCAAACATTTAACACTATTGTGACACTGCTTTCAAACATCTAAACACTATTGTGACACAATATCTATCAGAATGCTTATATTGAACACCCAAAAATATGGGATGCCCACAGAAATAAACTCAGCTAGAAAACCTCATCTCTTGTAAGCTGAATGTAGTTTACAAAATAAAAATGTTAACAATTTGCCTGAGTTGAGAAAAATCTGCCGAGTAAGTTGGAATGATAAACTGTTATCAGATTTCCTTTAGAAAATAAAATTACTTTGCTCTCATAAAACAGAGAGGTTAATACGATAGAATCTGGAATTCTGAGGTCAACGCTTATTATCTAAACCTAAACTACTCATGCACAAATTTATTAACATTCCTCGAATGTGGACACTAATATTCCCAGCGACGATTTGCGGTCTGTTTGAATCTCGTAGCCAAAGATGGCCATCAAGAACGAAATCAAGTTTAATCACCGCTATAAAGCATAAAACGCCATTTCTATTGAATTTGACTGTGATTGTGTCATTAAAAGCATAGTGGATGTCATTATCAATGAATATTCTTATGTGTCAAAAATACTGCCTTCATCAAATTTTTATTGTGATAATAATCAACTCTTCAATACAATTCTAAAAGACATGTGTTACAATTAAAATGGTATGATGATGTACGACATGAATAAAATTGTCAAAAAACATTTTTTTTTTTTTTTACAGTGTCCTTACCATTATCAGAATGGTGCTAGCACTAAGCAGTAAGAAATCTTCAAAAATAAGTATTTTATATTTATAAAACTTATTAAAAGCATTTTTGTATTATATGACTAAAAATCAATCGTATAAAATAAAACAATTAGCTATTAAATACACATGAAATTTTCCCGCCAAAATGTTAGCAAAACATTTTGCCCATTTTTATGTAGTTTTTTTTTTTTTTTTTTTTTATACACTTGATTTTGGACTAATTGCATATATATTGTTTACATTTTTTTGGCAGATTGAATAATTTTTTTTGTTAATTTTAATGATTATTTTTCTGCATTTGCGATATGTGTTGCTTTGTTAACTGTTATGTTTCCCTATCATGATAAACCATTGAAAATTAAAATCATTAAAATGAAAAATTTTTGACACTGTCTATTTATCAAAGAAAGCAATTCATAGCACACGAGGAATATCATTAGTTTCATTCTAATCACAATGAATCTAACTACCACTTGAGTTATAGGCAGTCATTCGCGCTGCAGGCTATGCCCTCCTGCGACACCTTCATATCGATGCTCAAAATTTGATTTTCAACTAACTGAGCCCATTGCTCAAACGTACCATTCAAAGATGGAGATTTATTTGCCTGAATACTAAAGTAACTAAAGCTGACACCTCACGCTTGTATCATCTCACCTCTGATTGGACAAATTCTCATGTGACATCGGATAACGCTGATTACTAACACAACTGACAGAGTATGTTAGATTAACTAATGACGAGTCAGTCATCAGGAAAGTTTGTTCGTTTGTTTGGCGGGAGGGGGGGGGGGATAAGTAGTGATTTAAAATGCTATCTAGAGGAGAAGAGAGGAAACAAGAGCTTATAGGCTAATATAATTTGATGCAAATTTCCCACCCAAAATTTATAAAAATATGAGGGAAAACATGTTGATATTATGTAACATTTTCATCCCCATTGATATTTTTCCTGTTTAAAATGGAAAATATGGTAATTCAGCAGATGACAATAGTAACTATAGGATTTGCGTAGTAATGACTGTAACTAGGAGAGGGAAAAAATTACATTTCAGAAACAATTAATTATTATATGAATGAGAATCTTATGGGTTATTTCTGAGCAACTCAAAAATTAAAACACAAACTTAGGGAACCCATTTTTAATCACATTTTCAAAAAGTCATTTTTTACAACAATGGGAAAGTAACATCCACAGAACTTAAAGCCCGAGAAAAGTATGTGTACCTAACTTTAGATGTGGATTCATACATACTCTGGTCTAATTAATTAGTATCCTATTTTCACTTAGAAAGAATGATATGCAATTAAAGGTATTTCAGCTGCAATCCTGGAACCAAAGGTGCACTACCACCAAGTGTCAAAACAAATGGTCATACTTAATTATTGTCGAATGTCCTCTGGGCAAGTCCCATAAGGTGCAAACTGACTTTGAGCGATAGTGCATACTTCCGGGTATCAATGGCGGATACTGGCTTGAACGAGTTAAAACAGGCAACTGACAGAGATTTTCACGCTGCTTCTCCTGAAGTGAAGAAAACCTGACGGGTTTACTGGTTTAATTATCGTCTGTGAAAATCACACTGAATATTGTGTGTGGCCTAATCTGGCCCAAAATGCACACTTCCCGGAAAAGCTGTGAAAAATGTTCTAAAAAAAAGTATATTCTATGTATCATATGCAGGATAGAATGATCTGAAGTGAAATGTTTTTTTTTCTTTTTGTTTTTTTTTTTCTTCTCCTTTTTTTTTGGGTGGGGGTGGGGTGGGGGTGGGGGGTTAAAAGGGTAACAATCCACACCCCTAGCCCAACCCCAGCCTACATGGGAGTACACTGACTATAAGACAGTTAGAATTCCTGTAAAATAACCCAATTATTGTAAAGTGCATTATGGGAAAAGTAGGGAGCACTGAACCTGAGTATTAGTCCATTTGTTTTGCTAGAGCTCATATTGCACGGTGGGTTTATCTAGCTGTTTAGATTACTCATATCTATTACTTTTTATAAAGCAAGAATTACATTAGTTGCTGCAAAATGTACCAATTAACAGAAAGATAATTAATAGTTTTGCTTCTCTAAGTGATTTAATCCATGAGCAGTCACGCTTGGTTCCCATAGCAATGTTCCAGGCAGATATTTCAGTAATCATTTGGTTGATCAATAGTGTACTTCAGTGGTGGTCCTGAGCTGTCGGCGATTTTGTAATTTTTTGAGTGATTACATATTCTATATATTATTCAACAATTTATTTCACTTTTGTATCATAATGTAGATTTCATTATTCAAACACAGAACATCCGGTTTTATTTGTGTATACAGCATTGCAAGCAAAATAAAGTTTTTTTTCAGTCAAGTTAAGGGGGCCTAGCAAAGAAGGCCTGATCTCATGGGTCCATCTATGAAAAGAAATGGACACTAGGGGTTCATACAGAGACAGTAACTCCATGCATTAAAAGGTTCTTAGCCCTGGGGTGCTTCTTATAATAATCCAAACACTGAATACTGTCTCCAGGACATAACCAACATTCTAATTACACCAATATCTAGAACTTTAGAGTTGAAAGTTTTCATTACGAGTTAAAATGTATATAAATGGGTACAATTCTCTGATTCATAATTGGGGGAGTTCAGCTTCAATAACTCTTCGCCCCCCCCCCCCCAAATTCAGTGCAAATATTTTCACATTTTGTAAAATTTATGCTAAATTTATGTTAAATTCCATCATTTTGGTCCATACAGACAGTTTTAGATATCGCTTATTGTTTTTTATCAAAAATTTTGTCAATTTTTGTCAACATGTGTAGAGAAGTAGAGCATTTTTAGATGGTGCCAATAGTTGAGAATGGTGGTCAAAGTGATCAACTATAGTTTTGCTGGTGTCAAGCACTGGTTATTGTTTTAGTACACCATTAACACTTTGAGCGCCAAAGTCAACTTTTGTTATCATTCACAAAATAGTTCTATATACCCTCATGCATATTAATTAGATAATTTGCATATCATTAACCATTTGAGCATTAAAGTCAACTTTTGTCACCATTCACAAAATAGTTCTATATAACGTATGTGCATATTAATTAGGTAATTTGCATATCATTAACCATTTGAGCACCAAGGTCTACTGTTGTCACCATTCACAAAATAGTTCTATATATCATATGTGCATATTATTTAGGTAATTTGCATATTATTAACCATTTGAGCGCCAAGGTCAACTTTTGCCACCATTCACAAAATAAAACACATAATCTTTTTTGATCAAGAAATTAAATCCATCTTGTCCAAAATTATCAGAATAATTATAGAAAAATCAAGATTATGGATTAAGATTTATTTATATTATCATTAGCTGGCATACCTCTTACAGAATGTTACAGTCCATCAACAGAAAGTGAGAAGTTTTTTAGCAACATGTATTACTAACCCACCCCCACCCCTGTCAAATGTCATTCCCTTTTACACTGAAACTTCCCATCAACATTTGTGTTTTTGAATCGATCGCAATGGACACCCCCCCCCACAAATACCAATTGGGATATCTAACAAGTTAGGAAGTCCACAAACATGACAAGTTCTGCCCCCCCCCCCCCAATGTCAAATGGCATATCCCTTATGGCTTGATTGGCTCCTATAGTAAGATGTATTTTAGCAGTAGGCTTCATTAATATCCGCAAGTGTAATCCAGTTCACAGATGAAAGATATGATAAACCAAACCTGCTTGAAATAAAACATACAACAGCTTTGTCATGATTTGTAACAGTTAAATTGAAACCAGCGTAAACAACGCATCTCCGTCATCGACCAGGTTTGACTCTTCATTCAAGATACACAGCTACGAGATCCAAGATCCGTAGTTAGGTTGAAACCAATGTAAACAATGAAATTTGGTTAAATCTTCATTTAAGTTGTTCTCACTTGTATAGGTTGTGTCCTTAGCAATGGATTTTAATTTTTTTTTTTCAATTTGATGATTTACAGGAGTTTCACAGATAATATTTTGCAAAGTTGATAACAATTCTTTTCTTGAAGACTCTAGTGATATGTTGAGTGTGGTAACTCTGATTCGCAAGATTTGTGAAAATTTATCTGTCACAAATCTACTGGTACAACTTTTTTTCCTCATGTTACTATTCAAAAAAGAAATTGATAATATTGTCTCATTTCTCAAACTAATTTTTTCTAATTTCTCGAAAAATTAATCTTTCATTTCTTGAAAAGTTTTCTCATTTCTTGAAAAGTACTCTCATTTCTCGAACGTGTTCTTTCATTTCTCAAAAATAATATTCTCTCTTCTTAAAATTATGTTCTATGGTTTCTCGAAATAGCCTTTTTTCATTTCCCGAATTAATGATAATGCTACAGTTACAACACTAGCTTTTCGGTGGTGATAGAATGAATTCAATTTACGATTTTATAACATAATTATAACAGTATAAAATGAAAACAAAAATGAACAATTCTTATTCCTTCGCTGATGACCGAATACTCAAATTAATGAATAAAAAATCCAGGAAATACTAAATTGTTGAATAAAAAACATTCGGCGAGAAAAACGATGGAGACAATGAGTTAAATTTATCATCACTTAATTTTTGTTTGTTCATCACTGTGACATGATAATTTGTCATTTATCTTTATTGTGAGAATTGAAATCAACATCTGTTCAAAATGAATCACTGCTCATCTAAATGACAAAACAAAAATGAAACTGTCGAGGAAATAATTAATCATGATATCATTCTTCATAAAAGTAATCCAGTGATAAACGACCAGATATTTACTGCTAATCAGGAAATAAATCTTTTTTTTGTTAAAAGATGAAAAGAATGATGAGGCGAGTATTATCTAAAATATCTGGTATCTTAGCAACCACTCAATCATGATCAAAGTTGGGATAGTGTTATTGATGCTTTCTCCTCTTACTTCATGTCATCACAGGCTGTTAATTACTCCTCCATCATCATCATCTTAATTACTTATAAAGTCTCCTCCATCCGGCTTTAATTATTTTTTACTGAATCTGTGTCATCATATCAGATAAGTTAAAAGTGGGTCATTCCACTTCCTGAATGGGGTGGGGGTGGGGGGTTGTTCGTGAAAACAAATACTAGTATGTGATTCTGAGCTTAATTTTGTCATGAGATATCATTTTAAAAATATTATTTTTTTATAATTTTAATACGTATTTTAATTAGGGTGTCTGGGCACACCAAATGGCACACACCCAGGGCCAACTATGGTGTTTAAGTATACCAATGTTGGTCACGCATCAGTTCCAAATCTGGATATCTGGGTACACATTAGCAGCAACTCTGGGTGTCTGAGTACACAGAATAGCAGTCGCATATTTGTGCCAACTATGAAAGTTTGGGGACAATATGGTGGTCATGTATTGTACCCGACTCTGGTGTCTGGTACGGTTGTCACTATTAGCCCAGACTCTGGCGTCTGGGTAGAAAAGTCATGTATTAGCCCTATAACTTTTGTGTCTTGGTATGACATCAATTAACACTTCAACTCTAAACGTCTGGGTATGCAGTCATTCACCTTTATAAATCGCTTCACATACATTCGAATCTCCCAACAGGACACTGATGTGCTACATAGGCATGACGTCCAAAGTAACACCAAATGTTTCTCCTCCATTCCCAGGCATCTACGTCTGCCTGAATTGTTATGAAATTGGATTCCCTAGTGTAGCCTTATGTAAGACATGGTGAATGGAATAGGTGATTCTTTTCTCCCAGCTGAATGACCTTAGGAGGACACTAAATTCTTCACTTAATTGACACACCGCATGCCGCCTCCGAAACTTTCATTCACTATCTCGGGACCCATCTCCTAACATCTGGAACAACTAACTTTTTTTCATGCGCTTCACTGGTTATGTGAGGGGTATCACTTGAACTTTTATCTATCAAAGCACAGAGTGGAAATAGGCTTGACAGAGAAACCATGCTGCTGATCCCTTGCTCGTTCATCGTTTTCTCGTTAATCAGAAGCAATTTCACTTTTTTTTCAGACATGCTACCTAAATTGACACTCTGATCGTGTTTCTTTAATTGTGATGGAATACAGTTTTGTAAACAAACGAAGCACCATCCTTTTCCATCTCCAAGCTTGGGACAAACCATTTTGTTCATAGGTAGGGTAGCTTAAAATGAGATGGGGCAGCAGCTTAGTTCTCATTATTTAACACCTTGAAGGACAAAGTTGACTTTTGTCACGAAATTAACATGGATTATTTTGATAGAGTAATGTAGTCACTGAAAATTTTTATAAAAATACATAGAAAAATGGAAAATGTTGCATCCAAATTTTGGCGGGAAAAATATAGATTTGTTTTGAAAGTTTACTCTGAAAAGTAATTAATATTTTACTCTTTGAACTTCAAAACAATTATCTCTCAATTCTATTAACAAGTTCAAAGAAAATAACAAAAATGTTCACCAAATAGTTACAGACAGAAGAAGAACAGCATTGGATTATAGAAAAAAAATGTTCAAGCATGCCATGAACAGAGAGTTTCATTGTTTAACTAAAGTTCAAACAAAACCAGAATTGTAACTCCCTCTAAAAAAAGAATTTTGTTTCGCAAAACCACAACAAGTTAACATCATCCTCTGAAAAGAGTAATTTTCAGACAAAGTGGACAGTGATACAGCTGCATGTCTGAGTGAAAACAACCACAGTGTACTCATTACACAAATAAGACAGAGAACACCCTGTGGGCACATGAGAACGAAGATCCTTGACAATTGTATTCAACTTTGAAATCCTAAGAAAAGTTGAACTATACATGGTTATCTTAAACTCAATGACCCTCCTTTTCATACATGTTTGTCTTACCGAAGATAATTTTTTTTACTTTTAAGTTTAACGAGCAATGTTTTTTTCCTGTTATTGACCACCCTACTAGGAGATCATGGATACTTGTGTCATTTGCGAAAATAGATTGGTCCTCCCTCCACACAAGCTTTGAAATGTGAATGTTTTTCCATTGATGTATTGATTTGCATATGCAAATTTTCATTAAAATAAGTTCATTTTAAATGTGGATAACATTTTGATTAACTGTTTCAATACAATTAGATTTTTGTATGTTTTGTTACCTTTAATGAGAAAACAAAAAATAACACTTTGAAAATCACTGACTTCTAAGAGCCCAGCATAACATCACAACATACTGTTCCTTTCGTCAGACAGCAACTTTTACAACCAAACTAATTAGTAAATTTATGATCAAATTTCCGAGATAAAATAAAATATAAATGAGATGGGCTACAGTTTATTACTGAATGGAATCCTACAACAAGTGACATCGGAAATACTCTTAGGATCGATCGTAAAATCTGAATGTTCATCTTGTCGTCGATTTCAGCATCTTCTCGTAACATGCGTCATTTCATTCAATTAAGAAACAAAAGACAGTTCAATATCGGTTTTTTTGATGAGACAATAAATTACGTATGTTCTCCGCCGACTCGTTGGAATTTACGGCAACATAATTGTTATGAAATGTTATTCAGGAGTTGTTGTGTAATTAAATACATTAGTAAACTTACATCAAGGGGGACGAAACCTGATTCTCAATTTCTTATGATGTATACATTTTAAAAATAAGATTACCTTCCACCAATAGAAATCTGATAGGCGAATCTGATTGCACATGCTTTGTTTTTCACATGCATACATCCCTCGTGTGCTTCCAAGTAGAGAGATAATTATCAAGATTCCAGAAGTTGTGAATGCAAAATCAACATTTCGGGAAAAAGCAGTATAATTTACATCTACTGAACCAAAAAAAAAAACGCTTCCTCACCTACAGAAAATTTGTAAACAAAGAAATTATATAAAATGAATGTGAAAACTTCTATATTACAATTTGACAAAACAATTATAGCATTTTATGGACTTTCATCAGCTACAGCATAGATGTTCCTTGGGAATACTTGTTGATGCTCCTCTGATTCACGCCTTACAGACGTATAGAGAAGTGCATATAGAGGGTAATTCAGAACGGTCAATGAATAAAGGAGACAGTAGAAATGGGCACCCGTACAGCAGCTGGTTCTCTTCTAATGGCATTGTTCTGAAGACACATCTTTTCAATGACCCGCTTTTTTTATGGTTCATAATAATGATCACTCTTTTTTTTTTCTTCTTTCAAGAATACTTTTCAGTGACTCAACAACAGCATTCTTCAACAACAGGCACTGAGTCGATCATCAATTTCATCAGAACATTTATTTACATACTGAAATTTTCCACATTATCATACCATTATTTTTAAACAAGTTTTAAATTTAAATTGCGAGAGATTAAAAACATTTACAGAAACGACATTGATTGTATATTTAAACTAGTATTTTGCTTCCAGCATGATAAATAACTACTCCATCCTCCTGCATCACCGCTTATGCCGACATTGTGCTCATAGGCTATTGTGGTCAGTCACACGCCTTCCCCGTGGAAAGCAGATGCATTTAATCAACCAACAAGATTTGAATAGAGAAGGCCTTTGATTTCTGTTACAATCTATCTAAATTATAGGTCTTTCGTAAGTATCAACCACAATACAATACACAGGACCCCATCCCAATGGTGTGTGGCAATCCATGAATACTTAATCTGCTTCTCTAACATATACATCGTACGTGCAGCGTGCACGCAAGCAATAATAGACGTTCTCAACCAACCTAAATTTCAAACTTCTAAATATTGTTTCAGGACTTATAATGAAGTTTGTTTTTTTTCCTTTGGGTTCAAAAACAAGGAATAGTCAAATAAATAATTGTAAACAAGCAACATATTTCCTATTTTACGATTACATTGGATAAAAAATGCATAAGTTAATTGAAACATAATTAATAAAATGCTATTTTAACTGTTTCATCCGAGTCAATTGTTTATAATTAATATTCTTTCAAAATAAAAATTCAACACCAATAATTCTAAGCGACCATTGTTCTCGATTTTTCTCAATTTTTTTAGCAATAATAATGAAACCATCATGACTACTAGCGTCTCATCAAAAATAGCAGCAGACATTTTGCTGTAACTTTTCTTATTTTTGTTAAGGTAAGTTGTTGAATCCTTGAAAACTCATCATAGTTGAAAAGTTAATGAAACTAATCCATTATACAAAGAATACTTAGAAACTTGATTTAGAACTGCATGGTAAGCTTGCCTATTCACTTATAAAGGAAATCATCCAATGTAACACATAGTAACTGTCAACACAAACTAAAAACACACACAATACAGAAGTGTCAAGGTGAAGGTATCATCACATTTCCTATGGTCAGCAAGTTTTGTTGGTTCTACAGAGATCCATTATGAATCAAAACAAACCATTTTAAGGATGTAATTCGATACCGTATTCACTTTAAAAGTTTTTTTTTTCTCTTTCTGTTAAATTTGTGTTTACTTGTATTGTTAGTGGTGCATGGCCAACTATCAAGGTTTGTTGTTTATTTACTCCAGTAGGAGTCAGTTTCACATCATCCTTCCAAGTATAGTGGGAAATTTGGAACGTCCTTCAGAATCGAGTGAAGATCTTGACGAAAAGCATTTCTTGAATTCTTTCTTCTCAATACATAATTTAAACTAAGTTTCCATCACAGACTATTCCGATATAAATACATGTAGCTTTCACCCATATAGCATTTCTGTCATAGTCTTTATTGTTCTTATACTGCAAAATGCTTTAAATTCTATGATAATTGAGGAAAATCACAACACTTGTAGCAGTGACCCCCCCCCCCCCCCCCCCCCCCGCAGTCACCGGGCAGTATCTACTTATGGTGAAAAGTCACTGAAACATATTTTTGTTATAATTTTTTTGAATTTTAAACTAAACTAACTAGCTTACAGACTTTTAGTAAGTTACAGTACAGATTTTTAGTTTTGCTGTTCTAAATTCTAATTACCAATACATATAACGTAATGGGAGTGAGGGGTGTTTGTTTATATTATCTTTTAATCTTTAAAAAGCCCCCCCCCCCCCTACTGTTTTAGTATTTTTATTCTAATTTGTTAATGGGTAATCTATATTATATTCTATTATCTATATTCTGAGAGGCTATTGGATTTGTTATCTCTGTACTAATTGGTTGAATGTTCAATGATAGTGTTCAGGCAGCCAATGAGCCCAGAGCTTTTAACAAGTATAGACCAATATACCTAAACTAACATTTTACACTCTAAGCTAACATCAGCAATTTTTTTTTTCTGGACAAAAAATAACTTACGAAGACAAATTATTAATAAGTAACCTCTTTTAAAAGTGAGTGAATGTAAACATAGAAAATTTAAATTTATCAGATGAACTTTTGCTATATTAGGCTGTTTTAATTTCTGTAAATATTAAGGTCTTCATGAGCCTCTATTCCAAACCAGTGCCTAAAAGTGAGTTAACTTCTGCAGAAACAAGCTTGGATCAGGACATACATTTTTACACCCACTTATTTCCAGATTTGCCAGAAAGTACCAAAAATTCCCCCAGAAATGGAGTGGCATGACAGTTATTTCTTGGGCGGGACTCAGTGTCAAAACCTGAAGAAAAAAACTAACACAACACAGAGAGTACTTAAGATGAATAATGTGAGAGTGTCCTGTTCTTTCTGTACCCTTTGAACACCATCATTTTAGCGCCAACATTTTGGCCTAACAATCTGCACATTTTTAAGTAATTTTGTCAAATCTTTTGGTTAATTTTGGACTAAATAGACATAATTTCCAACTGGTAACACATCTTGATCAATTTTCTGAGAATAACATTATGGTTTTATATTATTGAAGGCGAGTTCGAAGATTTAAATTCAAAATGCATAACACCTGGTATTGACTTGAAATAGTGTCCTTTATCTTTCGCTTAAATTGTAAGTTCTGGAACATCAACTTGAAAAGTTGCCGACCGTTGGGGCATTATCGTTATTTGTTCTCCCTTACTTGGCTCACAACATCTACCATTACAAGAGAGACACTTGCTCTCTCATGATAGTCGATGAAACACGTCTCAGTTACGGACTACAGGCTGCCATATTGTAAACGTGGGAAGGTTACACGGTATGATTTTGTGAGTTGTAATTAAAACACATTCCATTTCTGGATGGGTTGCAATGATAAGTACACTGCTCACATATTTTCATAGCTTGTCTGGGTGTCTAAGTTCTGATGATATTAACTACTTTCTGTTTGTTCCTTTTTGGTGTGCTGTTGATTACCTGGAAGACAAACACCTGGAAAATGACTACTGGTCACTTGAAATTTTCCCTAGAGGGGGGATGGAATCTTTTGTATGCTTCCCACAATTTGAGAAGTCTGGTCTTTTGATAGTTTGTAATTTAATCTCTCCAATGATGCTTTACAATAGACAATGATGGTATTCAATCCATATTTCTCACAGCCGGTCATTGGAATATTCCATTATTTGTAGGTGTGCTCATGTCTTTTCAAGTTCAGGGACTCGATAATATTAGTGACTGATACTGATAATATTATGTTTCACGTCAGACGACTCGTACACTGAACTCGTATACTGAATCAAGCCAGTACGATTTGGTGCGATGCACTTAATTTTGTTGAACGGAAACCCACCTATTTGCGGTTTCCCCACCTCTACGTGAATCTGATCAGTGAAGTACTCGACAGGTGAATCATGTGTCCAGTTAGTATGCAAACACAACACATCCAGTGTACATAAAGCTGACATGGTATTCATCGATTGCAGTGTAGGATGACAATCCTTACTTTAGAAAAACCTTTGTGTCGCAGTCCAAAACAGAGAAATCCTTTCAGCACGTCTTTCATCAAATGTACTAAAGAGCGAGAGACAAAAAACATGCTTGCCAGGTCTGTGAAATATCAGACGAGAATTCATACCCAAGATCATCATTTCACGACTCGATCTGATGATACGATATACGCATACACAAAACCGTTTTAACATTAGCTAATAATTAATTTACTGAGCAGGCAGCTTTCCAATAAAAGAGGGAAATAAAAACGGGAGACATAGTAATGAGAATATTTAGTTAAAGCTTTTGTTCATATTGCATCAACCTGTTCACCGAGCTTGTTTTATCAGCTGGAATCGTCTTAGTGATGCAAGCGTTGCAAAACCCCACAAGCTTTGTTCGAGCATTCGTTCACTGTTACTTGACTGAAAACAAGATGTTGTTTAAACACATGTCATTTTATTGTGTAGAATTTAATTTAGTGGCGTCAAGAGCTGTTCTTATCCCCACTTCGGTATTTATTAACTTTTTCTATGTCACCTTTTCAGGACAATCTCAGAGTCTGATTGAGGAATGGAACAACAAACAAGCGAAAGTATTCACTCAAAGTGGTCCAGTCTTAAAATCAAAATCTGTAATTTTGATTAACAAAAAACACTTTAAAACACAAAATGCCATGAAAGCAACAGGAAATCAACAATTTTAAAAGTGAAAATAGTTACAATGAGTAACTGATATTATCAAGCTGAACTTGATTTCTTCCGTACTAAATGTTGCAACCACTTCAACCCCAATATACAGCCTTTTTTTGTCACTGACTATAACTATACAACATACTGTAGTAAAAAAATATTATTAAAAAACTTTTTGAATGTTTCTTGAAATCCCAATCGGTATACAAGTAATTTTCATATCACTGATAATTCATTTCACTTTTGCTTTAAAAAATATTTTGAATTGACAATTTTTATAATATATTTTTTTCAAAATATGGTCGTTAGGTCAACTGTTTCCGGTCCAAGGTTTTAAAAAAAAAAAACAGTTCTAAATTTTTTTTTAATTTTTTTTTTTTTTTTTTTCATGCATGTGGCGGTTGTATATTAAACTTAGGCACACGCAGACTAAAAACAGATCTATTCAAGAATGTTACAAAAATGTAACATGATTCAACATGTTGATGGCACACGGAAATCTTTTTAATTTATTGTGTTTTTTTTTGCTTTTTACTTACAACCATTGAAATCTGTCATGAAAGTCATACGATACGGATAATAACCACATAAAAATACATATTTGACGATCTCAGATAGATTCTCAATGAAACAAAACAGGACCAGATTTGTCAGGACAGGCTTGAATTGATTTACCAATTACAACCTAATTATTTAGAAATTAAACATAGAAGAACTAATTGAACAAAATGCTAGTTATGGGTAAATAAATTTATACTTTTGAGTCATTCAACTGCAAACAAAAGAGTTTTTCCTGATTACTAAATAGATTGTACAAACAAATCTTTTTTAAAAAAAAAAACAATAAAAAATACAGAATTGACAGAAATTTGAGTTAAATTCTGTTGAATTGTTGTTTCTGTATTTATGGAACTTTGTGATGATCAATCTATAATATCAGTTTACTGTATTTTCCGGTTTGGTAGTGCATTGACAACAGCAGTAAATGTCAACAAATATTAACTAGTATTGAAATTTGAGCAAATTCACCATTTTCAATTTGGGTCCCATACAATGTATCCATATGCACGGAAAACACATTGTTTGTTTACAAAAATGTTAGCGTACACTTCGCAACCATTTACGAATGCACGTGCTTCCTTAGAACACAAGTATCGTATTTGCTTCATTAGAAGTACATCTCTGATAGAAGCGCGATTAAGCCAACAGATAAATGCAGTTGTTTTCTGGGAAAGATTTAAGATTTAATGCTGATTATCTTTTTTTTTGTACTAATATTTGTACAAATTAATGTCATTTCTCACTGTATTTGTATCATTTCCAACAAATAATTATAATTTATTCAAAAAATTATAATTTATTCAAATAAACAAATATGATGATGATTATAATATGAATATAATCAGTTTAGAAAATCAATATATGGTAGTATTTCCTTGATTTTATGAGCAAAAAATCGTGTGTATTTTTCTAAGATGTCCAAAATATATTTAATCTTTCTTTTTTTTCTTTTTCTCAAAACTATTTTAATTTTCTACTTTTTCTGTAAAACTGTGATGATATTGACATACAATTTTACACTGTCAGGAATCAGCCAAATCAGTTTGTACAACTTTTATCATTTGTAACACAAGTGCTGATTGGTTCACATCCTCTGGGAATTAACTTTGACCATTTATCATCCAATCAGGTATGGGCTGTTAACACACATACAGTGGTGACAACCTAAACATCATAGTTATTGTTTTTGTCAATATTTATAATAATTTAATTGATTTTTACATTAAATATTTTTAAAAAAGACAACTTTCTAAAAATAGAGTGTGGGAATAAGAGTTTTAAGTCTGTCCAGTAGCGTATGTTTGGTCTCCCTTCAAACGCTTTTTCGCCGAAGAAGTCACCATTCCAAAACAGAAAAGGGGGACTCAAAATATGTTGGAGCCATCTATTAGTGGGGAGACTAGACACTGAGCTGATAGCTTTAATGAACAGACTAAACAATCAAACTATGGGACATATGGTGTACATACCAACAATCTAGAGATGAGGTAAAAATAGTGTTCATCACAGATAAGAAAAGATTACTCGTGAAATTCCACAGACAGAGAACTGTCTTTAGACATGCTTATTGAAGTGGGAGTATATGTGGTGTACACGCACTTTTTTAGTGACTAAAAAATGCATTGCAGGTATTGCACTACATTTTTAATTGGAAATATTAAGTTAACAATAAAAAAAAATATAAATAAATACATATATATATATGCACATTTTGGTAAATTTCAGAAATGAGGAAAATTCTTGACATTTGGTACTAGTGGACATTAGTCGGGTTCTTAGATTGGTACTCTTGTAAATGTCCTCAAATGATTAAATTGTCATTTTTAAGCGATGAATTTTGTTGTTTCACTACATATTTATTATTATCGTAGGAAAGAAGAATTTGGGAAGGGTGAATGACCTGACCTGCTTATTTGAGCATGGGGGAGGAGGGGGGCAATACAACTCAGGTAAGATTCAATAGTACATGTATTTGTTACAATTATATTGATACATAGATTTCAATTTGAATTTTGTTCAACCCGTTGAGCGCCATTGTCAAATTTTGGCGCTATTTACAAAATGATTCTGTAATCTGCTTTTCGTTATTAAAATTAAATGAAAAATTGACAAAACTTTTGATCAAAATCTAAAAACAATATCTGAAATTGTCTGTACGGTTCAAAATAATAACAACATTTCTTAAAAATTTTGAACAGGAAAAAATATCTGGCACTCAACAGGTTAATTTAAAACAGAAAACTAAATTGACTGGGAACTTTTTTTGTTTAATGTTTGAACACCAAAATTCACTTTTATCACCTTTTACGAATAAATCAATTTTGCTCAAGATCAGTTATAAATAGAAAATTATGTCCATTTAGTCAGTTACAGAAAATGATGTAATAGTGTACACAGTGCAGTATTGAATGTGGACAGAAACAATATTAGGGCTGAAGCATTGCAGTGATAAATATTTGGCAAATCATGGTGTTGAATGTACATGTGTATTATTATTATTAGAAAAGTCTAAAAAAAAAAGATTGCCTTCAAAAGTGATATACTGTAAAATGACTCGTTTTCACTGGGTTTAAATCTCGCTGATTTAGAATTTCAGGCATATTCAGTGGGTTTTAAATTCACAGTTTTATTATTTAGATAATGTGTTCTACGCTAAATTTTACATATTCACTGGGTTTTAATTTAGCGCATTTTCCACTCAGCGAAATAAGCAAAATTAAAACCCAGTGAATAATTAAACCTTTTACACTAGCCAGATGACAAAAAGAACTGGAAGAATAAACAAACTACCAACTATAAATTGCAGAAAATAGTATTTTACTGACAAACTGTGAATTTAATGCTAGATACCACATAGTGAATTTTCTGAAAGTACCAACAAAAAGAGCTGCATTTATTTTATATACCATTTAATCCATCGTGAAAGTAAATAATGAACAACATACATTAGTGAAGCGGTGGGGAGGAATCCTCTTGATGAGGATAAAGGATAAAGAAGATGAAATTACCATGGTAATGGGAGGAACTCTTGACATCCACTACAAAAGGGGGAGGCTAAAGTTTTCCAGATGGGTATTAAATGTTCCCCCATGTCGGGATAAACGAGGAACGACCGTCATTTGATAATAGATGGATCAGTGCATATCTTAACACATTATCTTAATGACTGTTATCCCGTCACTGTCGTTGTTGGACGAAAAGGTTTTAATCTTCAACCGAGTGGACTAGTGAGGAACTTTTAAATCCACGTGTAGAGAAGCCTTGACCCATTATCTGTCCATATAATGGATCAAGTACGGAATGTGATATACGAGACAGGCAGATTTGTTGACGAGCTTTTATTTAAACTCACCGACAGAACTCTATCTGGTAGTTGCTCGAAGTAATACCTTGAAATTGGATCTGTGTGCCCTGCCATGATTGTTCTGGTCAAAATAGAGACATAGCAAGACATGAAAATATTTCACTTCTTGATTCAAAGGGACGATTGTCTTCATCCCCATGACCCTTGACATTTCTATTCTACCCAGCACAGAAGTCCACATATGAAATTTCACCATTTCCTGAGGCAGTAATTTGGAATATTTGTGAAAATTTTGGAATTTGGATGAGTTTGTTTAGCCCTTTTCATCAGATGTGAAAAAGAGACGTGTGACAAGGTGATTCTGTCAACTTGAGATAACATGCCAGTAATTTTTCAAGGGGGGTGAAATTTTCACATTTGAGGGGGGAGGGGACTTTTGAAGGGAATGTCTACTTGAAGTGATACCTGTCGAGGTATTGGTCTCTTTTGTTAAAAAATTATTGACAACATTTATGAAATTACGACAGAAAATGACACTTTGTCTACTCTGTTTTTGAAGGAGGCTGTGTGAATTCATGATTGATAACGTTTAGTATGTATGTATGTAAATAGACACTGTCGATGAATTATAACGTCAGTTAAACCAAAAATACACAAATGACAAACATGACCTAAACTACGCCTTCATTACGTTAAACAGCGGTCGTCTCATATTCCACAATACTCAATCTCCTTAAAAACGACTGTCAATTTTTTTTAAGTGTCTGCCAAAATGAAAAAAAAAAAAACTTTTTGAACCTTTTTCCGAGCAGACAGAAAAATTTATATTAATTGTTTTTTTTTTATTTGAAGTAAGAATCATGAGGTAGAATATATTAGCGTAGTAAAATTGTATTTCAGTGTGGATACACCTGCTATAAGCTCGTATTCAAGAATTTACTTTCTAATGAAGAGGTCACTGTGATCTGCCCCTAAATCTAGTCATGTTTCTTGCCAGTGTGTACTCAGAAGAAATTTATATACTTTCAGTAAATAATATTCAATTAAGACTCGGAACACAAAAGTTCAACAAATATATTCATCTTACTTGAACAGATTAGGATCAATTTCATAATAATATTGAAAAAAAAAAAAAATGTGTGTATTTCGTAACATTGTCAGAGTCTTTTGATAATTGTGTTTGTTGCAAAGTGCTCCAATTTGACGGAAATCAATTAGCGATCTGACGATGTCATATGCGGTGTATTCAGCGGTATCAGGCAGATGGACAACATCGAAAATTCAAATTGCGCTACACATTCTTGCTGGGATTCAGTAATAAATCTTCATGATTGTTTCCATAGAAACAATGAATGTCACACTCTCTCCTATTTGAAATGGTGCAACTTTTTAATGAAATTATTAAACAATTATTCTAGACGAGTAAGAAAGGTAAAATTTTCATTCTATACCCTTAAAAGGGTATGTCGTTATCATTTTTCCCACCAAAATTTTGTTATAACAATTTATATAAATTTTTATATGATTTTTTCTGGTAATAGAGCATAGACCATTAATATGCACAGACGGTATATAGAACTATTTTGTGAATGGTGACAAAGTTGACTTTAGCGTTTTTAGTAAACTAAAGAATGGAAGTTAAATCAAATTTTTGAGCATGGACACAAAATTAACATATTATTAGATACTCAATGATTATTTTAAGATTTAATATACCACACTTAATAAACATTTTTCAATATTGATGTATTTAAACACTTTGAGCAGAATATTTGTTGTGTCTAAATTATGATGCAAATCATTGCGATTTTTTTTAATCTTTTATTTTTTTGATACTTTTGGACCAAATAGACATTATTTCCTTATAGCTACAGGACTGGATAAAAAAATAATACAACACTTTTCCCAAGACCAGAGTAAGGATTCAACTGTAGATCAGCAGGAACAAATTTTACAAGAATTTTCCCCAGGTGAAACCAGGACTGACCAGGGCCGACAAATCAACGAAAATATTCAGGACAGACCATGGCCGATAAATCAACGAAAATATTCTGACAGTGTTTCAATCCGGTATCACCTTGAATAGGTCACATGTACTTACTAAATACTTTGTGTCCATTTCAAGGCAAAGCAAACCGTCAAGTATTTGCATTTCGCCTCAAAGAAAAGACACAGTTAAGACTATAATGGCATTCTTTTATCTTTTGTACTGTGCTAAAAGTCATTCTCATTCACACATGAGATCCTTGATGGAATTGTTTTTTAATAAAACAGACATGCAATCAGGATAACCTTCGCAGTCTTATTTCCAGCGTTAAGTTACTAGGATTTTTTCGTTATCGTATTCAGTTCGATAAGCTACAGTAACATCAGAAGAAGTCCAAGATAACCAGACATCAAAAAAAAAGATACATGTGTTTCCTTCTCGTTGGTCTGGGTTATCCGCGATAAGAAGCCATCTTATGTACTAATCGACAGTAAAACTAGGAAGACAGACGAGGTCTGAAAAGCATACTGTCATATGTTGCCGTTAATATAGCCAAAATTACAACAAAAACATACGACAGATACATAGATAATGATACTCATTTTCACTTTTTTATTTTTTAAAAAGAAGACTAATTCGAAAAGCATCTGGTCCCCATCAATCAGGTGTATACTCAAAACACTGACAGTCATTCACTTTTCCCATTTTTTTTATTTTATTTTAATGACTTTTATGTGTTTTCTTTCATATCGAAATGTGTGTATATTTTTTCCTAGTAGGAGCTTCATGGGGTATCACTGATGACACCACACACCACACCCCCACCCACCCCACCCCGAGACTATATGAGAAGGTTTGCTTAGTCCAATCTAAAATGAACAACTCCTGGTTGCCAAGGCAGATGTTCATTGCAGTCAACTACACAGACTTCACAGGGCCCAATAAAAAGCCAGTGAAATATGGGTTTTGAAAGTTATCCCCGTTTGACATGTGATAGGGCCACAACAAAGCACATAATAGCATACAGAAGTCATTATCAGTCATTAATACTATCCTATTACTGGTACTGGATGATGATTAATTATCTCTGTAGACTATTCTGACAGTTTCTATTCATACCCGTGGTCAGCCGCAATGCCAGTCGCTTCGCACAGATCCATTTGAATTAACAGGGTAGACTTAGTGGTGGTGTAATTTTCAAGATGGAATTACTTTTTGTTAAAACGTTTATTTATTTATCTTTGAATATTCAGAATCTGTTCTGTGATATTTGAACCACTCCACTATTAACCATATACCCTCACGACAAAACTATTCTTACAAGACAATAAAGGGCTAACAAAAACTTGTATATTTATTAAAGCTTTGCCAGCCCCCAGCTCCTCCCCCTCTTTACTTGCGTCATAATTTCTATAATGTTAGGCAACAGAAAGTTCACAGAAGATTCAAGACTTAATGGATTTCTACATTTAAAATGCAGTATATTTTGAATAGATTGAAAATGATTGTTTAAAACAAAGCTGTATATATTTAAAAAAAAACAAAAAAAAAACAACATCAAAATGTATTGCCACAGTCATCAGCATTAAAAAACCCGGCTATAGATATTTCGGGTTTAAATTGATGTGAGTAAAAGTTAAAACTGATAATTGTGATCATGTGTGCATCCTCTAATGTTTCATTAAAGTTTGCTAATAGTTTGTTGAATGAACTCAGAAATCACGGATTTATTCTCCAACCTTTTCACTAGCAGTTCCCTCTTTTCATCACAGATTCACAAAATAGTCCTATTATAGTTTACTTTCCTTCAGAAGATTAAGACAAAAACAGCCGCATTTTTTGAGTAAAAAATTCAATTTTACTAAAATTGTGTCTGTTGGCTCCATAATTTGGGTTCATTTCCAGAAATATTGATGAATATAAGAAAAAAGTGCAGAAAAATTTGGGAAAGATCTGGTGGTAAAAAAGTTAAACATATATCATTTGGCTTTCAAATTTTCGTAGGTTGAGAACCATTTTTTAGGTTTCTATGGATGTAAAAGAGAAAAAAGATGAAATACTTACAGAAATGTCAGAATTTTTGGTTTATTGACTAATTATAGCAGACTTTCCTTCAATAATGATCCCCTTAGGCTGTCAGACAGGAAGCTAGCATGTGTGGATATATCTCCACTTAACAGAAGTTCAAGTTTACGAGCAATTTCTAAGTGATAGCATCTGAAAAAGGCAGGTGAAACTTTTTTATTGGGCAATTCCAGATCTGTCGGCAACTTTTTTTTTTTCACTCTCTCTCACTCTCCCTTTCTTTGTATCTCTTCGTGGTGAATCTCTCTCGGCCATTTTATTTTTTTAACAGCAGAATTTGTTTATGCTGATAAGGTTAACTTATTGTAAAACTTTACATGTGCTTAAGATTATTTATAAATGTATTTGTACAATACATTTCCATGACAACATTACTACTGATCCTCACCTGTTAGGCAATCTTAAACCACCAACTCCAACCCCCTCTTCCCTTCCAACGAAACCCCCACAACCACCACTTCCACCCCACCCCCGTAACTGAAAATTCACAAAAGAAGAGAAACCAGTGAACTTCTGCATTGCAAACAAAATGTATATTTGTCTTTTATCTCATCTTACCCCCCTCTCCCCCTCAAATTTAAGATAACTGAAATACTAGCCCTCTAAATCCCTTCCAGAGATTACACACATCAAACAGCTGAAATCTAAAAAGACAAACCGTTGATTTAGTTTAAAAGAAAGTGTTAATTCCAGTCAAAACAATGATTAAAACAGAAAACAGTATTAATTATAAAGTCAAACACTCTCACCCAGCATGACATCGGAAATGTAATTCACAAAACAAACAGTGTTTTTAACAAAGGACAGTACTGTCCACTCACAGAGTAAACAAAGGCATGACCTTTTCACTTATCAATGTCTCACATGTCTTCTACATGCATGTCTTGTTATCTCAAATCTTAGAACTTTTTTTGTCTTCTGGACTTTTTCTCAGTCGAACAGGTACTTGTGGATTAATACAATATGTAATTTATTAGAAGTTTAGAAATTTGTAATATATGATTCTAGTACTTTTAAGGAGGATTTTGTGAGCCCAGGTTGAATAAAGTAATCGCAGATTGCCATACGCACTTACATAATTCGTCAAACAAAAATTGCATTGTTTAAAATAAGTTACATTTTAGCCATAGCAACTACAAATTTAGCAATTTTTACTCACTTGATAATAAACTAAAAAGGTATTAACCATATTAACCCGCAAAACCTGTTTTATGCACAGATCTGGAACTGAAAGTGGGGCACATGCTGAGACAGTAGAAATCCTGAATCACTATAGGAACATCCATGAGAGTACTGTAGAATACTTTATTTTAGCTGGAATTAATTTTCGCTGATTTTTGACGAGTTGAATATAAAAGATAGGAAAAATGGTATATTCATTAGATTTTATTTTCACTGAATCATTCCTTCAGCTAACTGATTCACTGACACTAACAATTTTTTATACAGGCTTTTGTCTGAAGTTTTGCAAGGCCACAGCTTGTACTCCAATATTTGCGACAGCAATATTTTTCAAGTTTAAATAGTCTTATTCTAGACATTGACCATTTTTAATGATTAATATCTGCCCGAGATATAACAATATGGGGGAAATAATATGTTCTTTTCAGTATGGTACTTTTCTTTCTTTTTTTTTTGTGATATATATATATGTATATTGGTCAGCTAAAATATAAAAAAATTGATAGAGCAGTAAGCTGTGCAATGAAATGGAGTGGGATATATAGGTTTTTATTCCCTATCAATCCATCTGTTTGTCACAATTACAAAATCTTACTTAAAATAAAACTGATGTAACCATAGAAACGCTGTGTAGAATGGATCAAATATGGACCATGTGCGTAGACGGTAACGTCAATTTCCACCGTAAACTGTTATTTGTTTTTATTATAAGAAAGGTTATGCCTAACTAACATCTTGCTAAATTATTCCAGCAGTTATACATTTTTCCGTCACTGTTTGTGTTGACTTATTTATTTGTCTGAATCAAATGTTACATTAAAGACATTACATAATGCTTGGTGATTTTGGAGAGGGGGGTGGGGGTTATCTCACTCAAAAAACAAATTCAACTTACCTCCCAGGCATACTGTGTATCTTTCACAGATACCCTCTGAAGTCCGGCGAACGGGCCAAATTTTTCCCCCACGTCTAATCTTACTTTGGTGAACACACCAAGCCCTGCACCGGCAATTCTCGACTCTCGAAGTTCAAACTTCTCTGGGAGTACCACATCTTCCGGAATGTAGACAGGTGGCTGTGATTTTTCCATCATTTCTTCGTCGTTATTGGCCATTTGCAGCGGTGACACGGCTCTGTCATATACTTCGTCTTCCATATCAGCCTGTACTTCATCAGCTGTTAGAACGAAACAGAATATAAAATATGAGAATCTTGTCTGAAGCGGACGCAACATGTGTTCCCAGTTAACGTTACAAGGTATAAAAACATTTTATTCTGACCTTTTGAAAAGCTACTACACAATTCAGTAGTAAAATCTACGTCAATGGCTGACCTACTACTGACAATCGACACAAATCCACTTTTTACTTCTTTTTTTAAATATAAGAAACTTCACAATTTAGATTCACATTTTTTTGCTGCCATTCATTGACATGCCAGGTAGTATATATAGCAGCATTTGAATTTGGGTTTTATCTTTTTTCTAGGAAGTTACAAAATGTAAACACATTCACACCCACTCTCACCCCATACATACAGCCATCATGTACAAGTGGTTTTACTGGTTTAATATTAGAAATCAAAAGTATTAACTACTTTTTGAACAGAATAATTTAATAAAAAATTGATATAAAATTCCACATATTTTACCCAAAATTATCACCTGCAAATCTGCAGAATAATTTCAGGCAATGCAAGTTTTTTCTGTTATATTTACCATTTTACACCTTAAATACGGCAAATAATTAAAAATGTTCCACACCGCTAGTTGCCATTTTGAATGAAATGTTCTAAGTTTATTGAATCTAAATCTTGATTCCAGGGCAAACCACCCAGTAGTGATATTTCTGTCATCTTAGTAAGATTTCTATAATTTGAATATTATAAATTTGAAAGTAATTTCTAGTAGCTAAAAATGTTACCCCAATAAACTTGATGAACTTGATAAAAAAAAACTTTCTAAGAGAGCTACATAATTCAGTATATTAAAATTACAGATCACTACAATGGACCAATAAAACACACTTTACCGTCATCGCTAAAACGTACCATTACAATATGACCGCAAATTATTGCATCTTGCGGCCGTACATCAAACTAAATCTGGCGGCCGTAAATTACAACAGCCAGCAGCTGAGGACAGGTACACATACTCCTTGATGATACCTAGACTAAAGCCGTCTCTTCACGGCTCCAAATTTATGGATAAACCTATATTTTCATAAAATGCCCTCATAAAGTGATATTGGCACTTGCCCTGTTACTATGCATTCAGTGATATTTACTGTCTTGTACAGCCGTTTGTAATCGCCGCTCACCGAAAGAAAGATGGCAAATAGCTGTGTAACTATAATAAAACATAAAACATCTTTCAGAACTAACTAAAAACAACTTCCGTTCAATTTTCAGTCTAGCCTTCAGATTATTTACACTGGTACTAATTAATTCATAAAAACAGTTTCCATTTCTTGATCAACACAGGAAATTGAATAATTATTTATTCTTCCAGAAAGAAAGAAAATGGGTCGTAATTGCTCTGATGGAATCAAGCTCTACCCATCAGTGTTTGTTTAAAACACACCTTTAAAAACTCACTGAAAACTCATTTCCTGAGGAATTTGGCACGTCATTAAATTGCCCCAATTTAAAGGTGAATTTTTATTAGTATGACACTGGGAATTATGATATAACCTTCAAGATAAATATCATATTTCATTCTTGTATTTTTATTTTAGTTTATTTTATATGTTTTTTAAAATCATTTTCAATTTTCAGTACCTTTAAAAAAGTAGCGTTTTTTACCTTTTGAGTGAACGACGAAGTTGAATTTTTTTACTTTTCTCTAAATATATATATATATATACAAATGTTGATCAAGACCTGCCCTATAACCAATTATGTTTATTTGTTCTAAAATGAACAAAGATATTATAGAAAAACAAAAAAAAGATATGAAAAATGTTGCATCACATATTTGGTTAAAAAAATGTATCCACTCAATGGGTTAAAAACTGTTGCCATTTTTACATTATTAAAATTAATAAAAAATTGTCATATTGGTAATTTTTGCAGATGCGCTTGAATAAATAAATAATAATAAATAACAGTAAATGCAGAACAAACCTAAAATTGCTCAAATTTTTTGTTCATTTTTAGAGTATTTCAGCCAAGAAAGTGTTTGCACATTCCAAATACCAATCATGCTTTTTTGGTCAAAAAGATCAAAATAAAAAAGCAACACTTTTTTTAAGTTATATCTGATCACTTTGCAGTTGTTTTTGATTTTATTTTAATTTAAAAAAACAAAAACATTGAAGCTTTTCAACCTGACACTTCATGCCTAATAGATGATCTTTTTACACTCCTGAAAAGACTTCGTTTTCCTAGAGTAAACAGACGTACATATAAATTTTTTTTAAATAAATACTCCCTTTTACTTCCACATCATTAATTTGCTTCCCATCTGAATCAAAAGCCACATATTGTGGTTGCTATGACAATGGTAGAACATATGGATATTTTTTTCAAGATTTTGAAGTTAGAATGCAAAAAAAGGAGTGTTGTACAGTTGTAGTTAACTGTTTCACCACCAGACTTTCTCGCCCAAATTTTTCTGCACTTTTATCTTATATTCTTCAATATTTCTGGAAAAGAACCCTCATTTGAGTCAATTTTCAGTTTTTACTCACAAAATTCAGCTATTTTTGTCCAAATCTTCTGAAGGAAAGTGCAGACTATGAACAGAACTATTTTGTGGATTTGTAATGAAAAGAGGGAACTGGTGGTGAAAAAGTTAATACAGGACTTCTTAGACACATAGTTAGCACATACGCTTGCATAGACACCGTATGCCAGTCGTCCCAGAAATCTTTTTATGTCTTTCTGGCTAATTATATTTCAATGAAAAAAAACAAAACTATTTACCAAAAAATATGGTCTGCATAAAGCTACAGAAGAAGAGAATAAAAAACTATTGTTGCAATTCGGATACCGTCTGCTGTAAACAGGATTGCAATAAATTTTCTATCTTGGCCGAACAGATGCCTTACGATAACAAGAAAGTGTATTGCTTCAAAAAAAAAATATGGCGACAATTGGGTTGCAGTCAAAAATATTGAAAAAACCAAGCAATGTACGGTACTGTTAATTACATTTTAATCAAGACGCTATAATGAGTATATCGTTATTATAATAGAAATGAAATGACCGCAGCACAATAAACATTATGCTGATAACCATACACTCTACTTACTCATACAGGATGACTGCCATATTGCGCCTTTTCCTAAATGATTTCTAGTTGCATACACAAAGAAAAGTAGTCCGAAAGAATGGGGAAGCGAAGAAAAGAATGCAAACGACAGCAGGAAAAGCTACTGCCACGTGTCATCTATTTAGAAAGTGAGAGTCTTTGTTCAAGAAAACTAACATTTACCATGTTGAGTGAAAACCGGAATTTCAGTAATTTTTGACGAGGCCACAGACAACTGGGTATAAGAGTTAATTTGTTTGCAAACTGAACAGCTAACACAAAAGACTCGAGTTTCGGGTTTGAAAATAAGCAAGCAAAATAGTTGAAGTGCCGCAATTCTCTGAGTGGTGTAATGAAAATAAACAACGAAGCTTTTTTTTTTTTTTTTTCGCTACTTTTCAAAACAAAATTATATGGCTGCTTGAAGATAAGAATGATTTGTCAGTGAGTAGAATTACTGTCACTGTTCTTGTGTTTAAAATTTTTAAAATATAAATGAATCATGTCCATTATTTCCACAATCAGCAGTTTGGGACACACCCCTGCCCCACTGGAGGGGGGGGGGGGGGGTCCTTAATTCCTAATTATTATTTAACATCCTGAATAAAGGAATCTTGAATAAAGTGGTTACTTTGATGACTTTCCCATCAACTTGACTTCAACAAAATCTGGCCTATAATCGGAAATAAAATTCAGTTGTCTTACATAAAAACATTATGATTAATTACACCCTGGAAAAACAAAAAAACAAAAACTATTTCACGTTTCTTGTAAATTTTTTTCTAAAATCGATTCAAAACCTTTTTTTTTTTATTTTAAAAGGTAATTAAAAGTGCTTTAAATTCAAGTTTAAATCTTTTTTCTTTTCTTCTATCGAAAAAAAAATTAAAAAAAGATGTGATGCTCAGTTTTACTTGCCGTGTGCGATGACAAAAAACAATTATTTTATTTTGGAAAAAGTGAAGACAACAAAATCTAAGAGCAAGAACATTCAATAGATTTGAGTTTTTTTTTTTTCATAGATGCGAACACTATCACAGGTTAGGAGTGTCATTTTCGCTTCTTATTCAAAAACTACAGAAATCAGATACATATACTTCTAGTTGAAGGAAATAGAAAGTCAGAGGTCGGGGATGGATTTTCCCGCATGAAAAGATACGGAATTTGGATAAACACTTATCTGTAACATTCGGAGCACCGCTAGAGATTCCAATTTGACCGGCTCTTAAAATCAGTTTTACCACACCAGTAAGCGTACCTAATACCTCCGCTATTAGCAATTCTTAAAATTTAAAACTTGTCAAAAATGTTAGAAAGCAAGCTATGTAATATCTCTACAGGTATGTGGCATACTTCTTCAAAACTGTACGCTTACTAATTTATAACCTATCCCATAATTACTCAAGACAAACATGTGTTTCAGGCTTTCTTGTAAATGTTTCAGACAGAGAAAAAAGTAAAATGGTTTCTAATCAATCTGTTTTTAAAAATCCATGAGTGCAGATTTTTTTTTTTTCGTTTTTAACCGTCAAGAAAATTTTTCGCTTTTACTGTAATTTTCATGACATTCAAATTTTTCATTCATTTATGTTCAATTCCTTCTTATTTTCTGTGTTTAGACAGATACTAATACTTTAAATGCCATCATTTTTCCAACCCAAATTTTGGTGAAATATTTTGCAAAATTGTGTATAATTTTCTATAATTTTGTTGTTGATTTTGAAACAAATGGACACAACTTTCTGCTGCCTACAGGTGTATATAATTTTGAAATAAAATATTGGGGTCTATTTAGTAACAGGTGACAAAAACTGACTTGAGAATGTTTTCTTAATAGTAACATTTTTGTTGAAGTTATGTTATCACTGTGTTAATTTGTAATTTATACTGCCCCTGTTAATTTAAATAGTAAACCACTGACTCAAAATTGTTGCAGCAACAAAGTAAATAAATTATAAATTAAATAAAAAAAATAAAAATGATGAAAGAACAAAATTCTTGTTTCCATGGAAACATAAACGCACCAATTTTATCAACTGTTTACGATGTGATTAAATTTACCTTATTTTCTAGTAATAACAAGTGTATCCCCTTAAACAAATATTTGTGGTTCTGTTAAATAAATTAAGATATTTTTTATATTTTTTTCCAGTTTTATTTTTATGAATGATAGACAACATAATAATCTGAACTCTTCCCCACAATCATTTCTCTGTAAGACTTTATTTTGATGGAGAACCGCAATAAATTTTCTGAAATTTTTTTAGTAAAAGCAGTGTCTCAATCAAGCTTCACCATTTCAGAATTGTTTTAAATTAATTTTAATATGGGTATTATAAAAAAAAATCATAATTTTTCATTTTTTTATCTAATTATGTTACAGCTCGCTGAATTGGATCAATTTTGTTTGGAATAAGAAGATGACGAAATAAAGTTTTATAACTCTTGGGTAAAGGGAAAGAATAATTATTAAAGTTTTGAGTTACTATACTTTCACTGAGATATTTTGATATTTTCATAAAATTCATTTATGTCCAAAATTTCATGAGTTTGATGCTCATTTTAAACTAAAATATGGTAATTTCCCTTTGCCTATTTTGACAGTTTCCTCAAACCTTTTGAATATACTATGAACTCACTCAGATTGTCAATAAAACTATTTTATTTAATTAATTAAACTTCTAAACAAAATATCCTTCTAGTGTGGTATTTTCATCAAATACAAATAAAAGTTAGTATTCAATGCATGACCTTCCAATCGTCAGCCAAACTGTTTAAATGAAAGTTGATTAAACTTGCAATATTGTCGCTGTTGTGGGATAGCTTTGATGTACTTGACATCGACAATGAGCTTTGCCTTTGTGCAAAAACTTGTTTTATTTATTTTTTCTTTCTGTTTATTAGCTTTCCGTGAGTTGTTTCAGGAAGCGAGAAGCGAAAAAACAAGCCACAAAATATTACCAGAAAGTGGACAGCATTCAAAAACTCAAAAAGGGTAACATCAGTGTTGTCAACGAGTAATAACTGTCAACAAAAGACCTCTGAAAATCAATGATTTTCTGTATTTGTTAACGAGCGCTACAGAGAAATTCTGAGAACGACTATAAAAAATCTGTTTTTTTTTTTGTTTTTTATGCAATAAAACCTGATCATGAGTAGTATCAAATGTTGTCTCGTTTACGCTCTCCAGACGTACACACGGCGGCAGTCTATTGGACGTGAGGTGAAGGTGTGATCAGATACAAACATACGTTACATTATAGTCTAACCTTACAAGACTCAATTGCAACTGTTGCATATTTGACATATTTACTCCTTTTGATCCAACGATTTGTTAATTACAGCAACAACATAAATATGTTTGTTTGTTGGTGTTTTATTGATTATTTTTTGACTTCAGACATTTTTATAACCTTTTTTTGTCATACTCATGAAAACAAGAGAAAGCAGGAAAGCAATTACCAGCCGTGACAACCATATCACTATTAATATCTTTAACAAAAAAACACTTATATTTCTCTCATTTTTTAACCCTTTCAAAGATTAATAAGGTGAAAAAATTATAAAAAAAAATTTAGAGAAAAAAAAATTTCAAAGATTTTAAATAAATTAAATTTTTTGTATATATATCCTCCGTTAATTTTGAACCTAAAGAACACCATTTGCCAATAGCTGAACATCTTGAAAAAAAAAAAAAATTAAATAATGTAGACAAAATTACAGAGTTTATTTGCAAAACGTTGACTTTGGCAATCAAACCGTTAATGTTGAAAGCACCTGAAAATCAATCCCCGCCCCTCCCCCTCCCTATCGTACATGTTCATACAGTTTATTTTGAGGAGTTTATATGTGATTAAAAAGAATTAGCGTACAGAAAGGAATCAATTGAAAATACATTATAGTAAATATCCCCCTGAGAGTCAGCCAGCGAAGCAATAAAGAATAACAATTTCAAAAAGTCCACGCACTTCAACATATTGCCGCAATAGCAACGTTTTCGTGCTCGTAATGTGGACACACTTAACATGGCCCTGAATAATTAGTAAATAAAGCGCAAATTACAGCTCTTTCAATCTATTGTGTCCAATTTTAAAGACAACTCTGACACGATGTAATTAGTTGCTATAAACCTGAACACATTGCACACAAAGGAGTCCACTGAACAAAGCCATTTCGGGCCCACATTCAGGCGTTCGGATCCCAATACAATTCCTAACATATTCTTTAACAATGGGCTGCACCATAAAACTACCCCTTTGGGACCTACAATTAAACGCTGTCCTGAGCTGACCTGCACGGAGCACTGGGCCATAATACCATAACTCTAAGCTGTCTTGTCAAGGACCACCATAGTACAAACTTCTCATGCATGCCTGAATTAAGTCGTCAGGTGAATGAATTCACCGATTTTATTCTTACACCTGATTTTGATTTTAACACCAGAGTGAGTATTTGAAAGGGGTAATTTTCTGTTCTTCATCGGATATGGAGTTTTAAAATTCAGAAATAACAGCGTGAGAATTTGGGAACCATCAAGTATCAAGTTCTTCTTAATTAAGTTCAATGTATATCCTATCTGATGCTCCTCGGGAGGGACATCTGTTCTCATCTTATTTATTATCATCTCCATATCTTTCCTATTAAAAAACATACATTGGATATATATAGGAAACAGACATGCTAGCTGCTAGATGTCTCTTCCTGTGAAAAATTAAGCCTCCTATTTTTTTTTCTGAGAAGTTATACAATTGCATTTCTCAAGCTTATTTGATGAGTGGAGTACTTTATTTCAACTTTTTTTGTGTGTTAAAAACAAAAACACTCCATGCATCCTTGCATTTGTTCTACCCTTATCATCTTACCTCGAGAAATACACCAATCAGAAGACAATTATACATACAGCATTTTTGGCGGGAGTAAGCTCAGGATATGAACCTTTAATGACCCTAAAAGAGCTTCCCTTGCACAGTCCAGCGCAAAAGAGACAGTTCTTCCCAGTGTATCAAATTACTCATCTTCACTGAGCTCACTGAGAATTCCGCAGGCAAAGGTGAAAAGGGTTGGGGTTTGGAATTTCAACAAGAGATAACAGGGCGCCTGAGAACTGAGATCTTGTTTCGCTTCGAACTGACAGCCACATGCTAGATGACAAGCCCAAGATGGTTCTGCCACATTTACATCATTAATAAAGAAGATAGGTCCAGAATGAAAGATTGCATCGCAGTGACCATCTCCTAACATGTTTCTGGAATTTCTTAACTGTCTCAGCTTTTGACAGAATTACCGACAGCCGGAAATACTCTCTCTGCAGTTCCCCCTTAAGTGATGATTCTCTGTCAGGGTTCATCCTGCTTGACACATATCTTGGTCACCGGGGCAACCTTTCCTACCCTTCCAGGAGAAGAAGAGTTTCTTCAATTTATCATCACTTAATTATCACTCATTTATGTATTAATTATTCACTGCATTTTAATTTTTATGTACTGTATTTGTTCTATTAGAAGCACATCTCCAATTAAAGCACAAATAAAAATTGCATCTTCACTACACTGGATTACTTTTTCTGCTAAAATGACGATGAAATTTTCTTTTTTTTATTTTGAACCAAATAGAAATAATTTCCCATCAACTACAGGTATTGATCAAAAGTTGAAAAAAAAATATGAGAAAAAAAATTGTACAGTTTCAAGATTCGGCTTTGTTTTATTTGTTGGTTTATATGATGTCACACTGAATGTTTAAAAGTTAAAAAAACTTAAAAGTTAAGAAAACTAAACACTAAACAGAATGCATCAAATAGATATTTGCTGTGAAATTAATCACAGATAAAATACTCATCTGAGACCCGCCCGGGCTGCAATGCATGATGGTTAACATGTTCATACCTCGCACACCAAGCACTCGCTAAGAGTGAAATGTGATTATGAACGAGAAGAAGAAAGAAATTAAAACAGTTAAATATTGATAGTAGCGCAGAAAGGCAGGTGATCATTTGAGTGCCCTGAAGCTTAGAGGGAATTGTCTATTTAATCAATGTGTCCGCTCGATGATAGCCGAAATTACATGACCCGGAGAAGTAATATAAAGATAATTAGACGAACAGGATCGCGTATCAACGTTATCCCTCTGGTCAAGAGAAAGTCACTGATCTAACTACGTTTTACTCCAGGACACGGTTTCCTGCTATAATGTTCAGTTCTTAGAACGCTTGAGTGACAGCCCAGTATTGATGGATTTGTCCCTCCTATAGACAAACATTGGAATTTTTTTTTTTAGATGTAATAAATTTGGTCCTGAAATTCAACCTCTAGTGTTATTTATTAATACAATCCTGTATAGTTTTAAATTCATTTCAACTTTTGAAAATCATTTTGACCAAAATATTATAGTAAAATATTTTTATTATTATTTTGTTGTTAATTTTTGATCAAATGGTCGTAATTTCATACTTGGTTCAAGACTTGATTAAAATTCATGAAAAATATAGAACAGCAGGTTTAGAAGGTGACAGAAGTTGAATTTGGCATTTAAATGGGTTAACTGAGCTTGATAAGCAGTAGACTAGCTCAATGCATTTTGGTACAAAACTTCATAACTTTGAAAAATCACACATACAAAAAAAGCGCAATAATTTATGGGTCCAACAAGAAGTAGGAACCACTGAGATCTGAGAAGGTGGGATTGGGGGGGGGGGTATGTAAATCAATATAGTTTTAGTATTGTTGAATAATCAATATATTTATTCTGTCAATATAAGTGAATGCATAGCATTGATACAAAATAGACACATTTCTATCAGAATTTACCCAGGATGCAGTAATTTTTTTTCATTTAAAAAAAAACTTTTGAAATTCTCTTTTCCTACGTTAAACAATGAAGCTATATTTTTTTCATTTTAATTACACATTTTCTATTTGAATGCTAAATGCCTGCAGCACGAGCAGAAAAAAAGCTGCAACGCTGTCTCAAATATCACCAGTCACAGAAACAATAAGTGCACTGTAATAAAAGGACCCTGTTCATTAATATGTCCGGAAACTACGGTATACGCCTACGGATAAGCGAAGGCCATCCAACGCTTACAAATCTATTGTCTAAACACAGTCTGTAATCCATCGTCACTAATTTTGTTACTGGTACATTTTGAACATGCAGAGCCTCTCGGCTACATCTAGACTAATTTCAATAAAATCATAAGTTTGTGAGAAGGCCAGCGATAAATGCATGAACAATGCAGACAAAATTATTTGAAGTAAATAAAATTTAATTTAAAATAGCAGATTAATGAAATTTAAAAAAAAAATTCTACTATAAAAAAAATGTGATTTCCTACCAGTAGTTACTAATACAGTGCAACGGTTTCCATATGATGCCACTCACGCCGACTGCATTGACAATGTGGCCTAGTCGTGAGGAGCTGTCATTTTCAATTACTTGACTAATTCAAAATGAACGCAACATCTAATTTTACCCAATCTGCGACCACATGATATTAGGTGTAATTACGACGCATGGTAACGTGGACAATTAAACAAACACTACATTGGCATCATCAAGGCTTTCATCAATTTTGACACAGGGACGTCAGATTAACGCTCTGACGTTCACTCAATCTGACGTGTACACTGACAGTCCGGGCACAATTATATCGCATGGTGTGGCCACAAGAATTATGAAATTGCCGTTCATTGTTTCCGTACGTCAACTTTCAGAAAACCATAACATTTCCTGCTGTCAATTTCAACCAATTTATTTGCATTATTTCGCTACTTTTTCGTTCCCCCTTCACTGAGTAGCTGTGTTACCTTTGTCAAGTTGATTAGTCTTTAATTAATCAATCAAATTAAGAACAGTTTGTTATCATAACTTCTCGGTACATAAGCTCCATTTCATCTATCAATTTATTTCTTTATCAATCAATCTTTATAATTAGGATCGTTGATGTCAAATTTTCCAACTATCTCCGATTGTCCCGACCCGCTACTTCTCCTCAATTTACTTTCTGATTGCAAGTTACGACAAGGACTTTCAAGTCAGTTCCCCAAATTGCCTGATCATTTTTAATTTAATTAATGTTATTGATTAATTAAATAAATAATTAAAAGGAACTTTTTTATTTAAGTAGTTCTTAATGGCGGTCTATGCAATAATACGTTCTTCTCTTGAGAAATTGATCGTTGGTGCTCCTGAAAGCAATCACATTATGTTGCCATGGCAACTTGTCTGCAACGCTCTTACTTTCACTGTCACTGTTACTTGGGGTGTGTAAACCGCACCCTTTTTATATTTTCTTCTACTTTTGCTTTTTAGTAATCTCTACTCATGCTTCATACTATAAGCTCCTCTAATGTCAGGAAAAACAAATCTTCATTAATTTCTCGAGCCAGTGAAAATTAAAAATTTTTGTAAATTTTTCTGGGGTTCATCAACTTTCACAAAAATTTCCAGCAGTGAAAATTGAATGGTTTACAGTACTTTTTTCGCAATCACTATCAACACAATAAAGTGTGGTACAGTAATATTATGAAATATTGATGAAAAATCCCATGATGCAATGAATTTTCAAAAATGGACCCATCTCAATTCACAGTAAATTCATCATAGAAAACCCAGCAATATGACAAACAGTCATAATGTCATTATTATTTTTATCAGACATGGATTTGTGCACCAGGCTGTGTATTCCAAATAACAGAAAAAATCCATGATATATGACAGAGGGGTAGTATCTAGTCTTCTGTCAATATTTACAAAACGGACTTCCTCTCATTCGGATTGATCATGTTAAAAAGACTTTTATGCCCATATATCTATAAATTTATGATCGAGTCAATATAATAAGAAATAAGCTGACTGTAGTATCTGTTACATCTGCATATCTGGCATATAGCTAAGAATAGTACAAATACTACAAGTTTATTAAGTTACGAACTACGACCACCTCCCTGGTTTGTAATGCAATACACCAATCCTGGTAGAATAAGAGAAATATTCATATCGCACGTGCAAATATAGCAGTAATGCAATAGTCGAATTGAAATTTCACTTTTGAAACTTAAATCTAGTTGATCGTTTTTCATTTTAACACGAGGTAATATCATTTTTTTTTATGAAATACAACTGAGAAACATCTGTGATGAAAATTTATACAATTTATTAATATATTAATATTTATTTATGCCAAAATATGAATTTGATATTATTGTCTTTTTTGCATACATAAACAAATATGCGATATATATATACTGTATGATTGGTGAAAATAATTTCCATACCCATACCATCTATGAAATTCAATCCTGATATCTTTTAAATTTCCCTCATCCTTCCCTCCTCCCTTTCTCATTCATCCTACTTCCCTCAAAACTGGAGCACTCAATCCCAAGTATAGGCAGATCACAGGAATCTCTGGTAAGCTAAGAAGGACAGATTTATTTCATAAAATGTAAATAACAACACTTTTTTAATGTCACCATTTTTTAATGTTGAATTGTCGGTGACACACATATTTTACACATTTTTGTGTATTTTTCTGCTTTTTTTTCCATTATTTTTGGACCAAATCGACATATTTTCCATAATCTAAAGGTATTTATCAACATTTTAAAAAAAAATACAGATTACGGTAATTTTGTAAAAGGTGACAATGGTTAACTTTGGACATACAAAGCATTGTATGTAGTCATTGTATGTACAAGTATGTTGATGACATTGTCAGACATGGTGACCATTAGTGATTGAAGACTACAAGAATTTCTCAATTTATTTTACCAACATCAAGCACACAGACTGTCACCATGACAGTATTAATTATTGCTATGGATACCACAATAGAAAGATTCCACCATTGACAATAGCTGTTGATTGAGCAACTACAACAGTTTCATTGCCATGGCAATATTCATTATTATGAGCACCAAACTACAACATTTGTTTGTATTTTCTCTACTCAAATTAATTGGGAAATGTCTCACATGGCAGGAGTAGCCACACAACAGCAATAGCCAATCACAATGTATCACACAGCAGCAGTAACCAATTACAATGTCTCACATAGCAGCAGTAACCAATCACAATGTCTCAACACAGCAGCAGTAACCAATCACAATGTCACACAGCAGCAGTAACCAATCACAATGTCTCACACAACAGCAGTAACCAATCACAATGTCTCACACAGCAGCAGTAACCAATCACAATGTCACACAGCAGCAGTAACCAATCACAATGTCACACAGCAGCAGTAACCAATCACAATGTCACACAGCAGCAGTAACCAATCACAATGTCCCACACAGCAACAGTAACCAATCACAATGTCTCACACAACAGCAGTAACCAATCACAATGTCACACAGCAGCAGTAACCAATCACAATGTCCCACACAGAAACAGTAACCAATCACAATGTCTCACACAACAGCAGTAGCCAATCATAATGTCTCACACAACAGCAGTAACCAATCACAATGTCTCACACAGCAGCAGTAACCAATCACAATGTCTCACACAGCAGCAGTAACCAATCACAATTCAAACAACAGCAGTAACCAATCACAATGTCTCACACAGCAGCAGTAACCAATCACAATGTCTCACACTGCAGCACTAACCAATCACAATGTCTCACACTGCAGCAGTAACTAATCACAATGTCTCACACAGCAGCAGTAACAAATCACAGTGTCTCACACAGCAGCAGTAACCAATCACAATGTCTCACACAGCAGCAGTAACCAATCACAATGTCACACAGCAGCAGTAACCAATCACAATGTCACACAGCAGCAGTAACCAATCACAATGTCCCACACAGCAACAGTAACCAATCACAATGTCTCACACAACAGCAGTAACCAATCACAATGTCACACAGCAGCAGTAACCAATCACAATGTCCCACACAGCAACAGTAACCAATCACAATGTCTCACACAACAGCAGTAACCAATCACAATGTCACACAGCAGCAGTAACCAATCACAATGTCCCACACAGAAACAGTAACCAATCACAATGTCTCACACAACAGCAGTAGCCAATCATAATGTCTCACACAACAGCAGTAACCAATCACAATGTCTCACACAGCAGCAGTAACCAATCACAATGTCTCACACAGCAGCAGTAACCAATCACAATTCAAACAACAGCAGTAACCAATCACAATGTCTCACACAGCAGCAGTAACCAATCACAATGTCTCACACTGCAGCACTAACCAATCACAATGTCTCACACTGCAGCAGTAACTAATCACAATGTCTCACACAGCAGCAGTAACAAATCAGTGTCTCACACAGCAGCAGTAACCAATCACAATGTCTCACACAGCAGCAGTAACCAATCACAATGTCTCACACAGCAGCAGTAACCAATCACAATGTCACACAGCAGCAGTAACCAATCACAATGTCACACAGCAGCAGTAACCAATCACAATGTCCCACACAGCAACAGTAACCAATCACAATGTCTCACACAACAGCAGTAACCAATCACAATGTCACACAGCAGCAGTAACCAATCACAATGTCCCACACAGCAACAGTAACCAATCACAATGTCTCACACAGCAGCAGTAACTAATCACAGTGTCTCACACAGCAGCAGTAACCAATCACAATGTCTCAACACAGCAGCAGTAACCAATCACAATGTCACACAGCAGCAGTAACCAATCACAATGTCTCACACAACAGCAGTAACCAATCACAATGTCTCACACAGCAGCAGTAACCAATCACAATGTCACACAGCAGCAGTAATCAATCACAATGTCACACAGCAGCAGTAACCAATCACAATGTCCCACACAGCAACAGTAACCAATCACAATGTCTCACACAACAGCAGTAACCAATCACAATGTCACACAGCAGCAGTAACCAATCACAATGTCCCACACAACAGCAGTAACCAATCACAATGTCCCACACAGCAACAGTAACCAATCACAATGTCTCACACAACAGCAGTAACCAATCGCAATGTCACACAGCAGCAGTAACCAATCACAATGTCCCACACAGCAACAGTAACCAATCACAATGTCTCACACAACAGCAGTAGCCAATCATAATGTCTCACACAGCAGCAGTAACCAATCACAATTCAAACAACAGCAGTAACCAATCACAATGTCTCACACAGCAGCAGTAACCAATCACAATGTCTCACACTGCAGCACTAACAAATCACAATGTCTCACACTGTAGTAGTAACTAATCACAATGTCTCACACAGCAGCAGTAACCAATCAGTGTCTCACACAGCAGCAGTAACCAATCACAATGTCTCACACAGCAGCAGTAACCAATCACAATGTCTCACACAGCAGCAGTAACCAATCACAATGTCTCACACAGCAGCAGTAATCAATCACAATGTCTCACATAGCAGCAGTAACCAATCACAATGTCTCACACAGCAGCAGTAACCAATCACAATGTCTCACATAGCAGCAGTAACCAATCACAATGTCTCACACAGCAGCAGTAACCAAACACAATGTCTCACACAGCAGCATTAACCAATCACAATGCCTCACACAGCAGCAGTAGCCAATCATAATTCACACAGCTGACAAAAGCACTACTAATTTTCAACCAATCTAAAATATATGTATTCAGAGCGCGTACGGCATAATACAAGTTTTATTATAGTGGTAGCATCCACTAAGCCCCGATAGTAGTAGACACAGATTGTATAGCACATCAACACCCTACAATTACCACATGAAAAAAACACCGTTACCCCCGGTAATAGTTAATCATTGTCTCTGATGACCCAGGGATATCTCTATTTACAAACACGCATTATTATTCATTACCAGTGAATTTTGGAGGTCGTTTAGGGTCAAAATACAACCATAATTTCTGCTTTTGTCATCAATGAAGATGTCAGTTTTATTTGTTGTTTGTTTGCCAACTGTCAATCTGTTACTTGAGATGGCCCTGTCTCAGTAAGACTACAGCGTGAATTGTAACTGTTAGTAGAATGAAATAGAATAGAATAGAATAGAATAGAATAGAATAGAATAGAATAGAATAGAATAGAATAGAATAGAATAGAATAGAATAGAATAGGAAAATTAGAATAGATTAGAATAGAATTCTGATTTGGTGTGAAAATACACACAGAGTGTTCACAACATGTACACTAAAAGAGGACAAGGGTCACCAGGGGGCAGATTATGACTGACACAAAAAAGATGGAAATTTTACGAAGAAATAAGGACAACGGATAAACGAGATGCCAGCGGATAGATAAGTAAACATGGATTACACATTTAATCTCTGGGTTTATTGTCGGACTGGTACAAGACATCTGCTTGCATCTATTGTCTAACAAAGATGGCTTTGTGCTCGCTACCCTGACCATCTTTTCATCATGGTGCTGTCGTGAGGGACAAAAAGAGACCAAACACTACAAACATCTGTCCGCTCATATTACTCTGCTAATACCCTTGGTGATAGCTCTCGAACAACAAAAAAATAATTTCAATTTTTTTTTAATCTGATGCGTGTGACTTAGTGCTGTCGCTTATTGACGGCAGACATGTTTTGTCAATACACCTTCTATAGTGACGCTATGACGAGATACAATTCGAAAAGACCTAAGCATAAAAAAAAAATGTTTGCTATGATGATGCACAGGAAAAACAGAGACAGCTGCTCTTGCGTGGCGATGGCCAGGTGCACCAACTATCAGTAGTAAAGTTACGTTAAGTGGCAGAGATGAATCGGGTGGATAGACATGAGCTGAAAAGGATGGGGAGCGAGGATATACGGTCTGAGGAAGTCAGAAGGCAAAGTGGATACGCCTGATAAATGGCGGTGGACATATGGATGTATATTTCATCAGATGGCACTGCGTGAGGGATAATTAGTATCATGAATGTGGTTTTTCACGAGAACCGCATTTCAATACACACTCAAATTTAACAGACATTATTCATATTTACACAATTTTTTTGTTAAGTAAAATTCCAATATTTACCATTGAAAAATAGTACACATGTAATACTGAGTGATGGATTGTGACAAATTGATGTGTGTTTTTTTTTAAATATTTTTTATTTAAAATCTGACAAATTATTATCTACTTTTCAAGCTGGTTTTACGTATACTTTTCACGTAAATAAACGCATAAATGTACCATACATTATTTTTGTGTCTTTTCCCGTGTTTAACACTGTAATAACTGATACCATTTGTATTGATTTTCCATCTGTTTCAAACATATGTATTATATATTTCACCGGAAAACCACACTAAGGTGTTCACTGATTGGCTAGTTTACACCTATAGATCAGCCAATGAGGATTAACCTTTTGAGTAACTTCAATTTCAATGATTGAGAAATTCCCTTTATGTGATTAAATGGTTTAAATGGAAAAGTGGGTTATAATATAATTTATAACAACCATGGGCAACCAATTTTAATGCATTATCAGTATATCTTGCGGAAAGCCATCAAATAATGCATGTGTCTCTTCATCATTCTCAGAGCGTTTAAGATCTATTAACAGTCACCTTCGTTGATAAGTCGCGACTGACTCACTTACCCTTAAAAGGCAAAGACTTTGATTATGTAAAGTCTTCCTACAAGACATGAGATGGCCACTTTACCACTATCACTTTGGAGTCATTTGCCACTTGTTCTATCCTACACGACTCTCTCTTTCACTTTCCTGTATATTCACGTTTTAATGCTGCCAAATCATTCAGCACTTGTCCACATAGTTTAACTCCGCATCAGAATTCAACCATTGCCTCGGCAACGGAGACACAGACAAAAGCATCAGAAAAGTGGCTTTTAAATAGAAATAAAGGTCTTTCTTTTTACACATGTTCTAAAAACATCCTCTCAGTCATTTTTGTGAAGCCTTTAGCAGCTTTTAGTATTAAAATCAAATTTTGTCACTTTTGATGTAGACCTGTAGCTGATGAAAAAATATGTTCATTTACTCAAATATTAAGAAAGAAATTATTGAAAAACCCTAAAAATTTTGCAAAATAATGCATCAAAAATTGAGCGGGAAAATTATGCCGCTTCAAGAAGACACAAGAAGAATGTTGTCTGAGAAATGAGCGATGCATAACATGTCCCTGTGGTTCTTGTACATGGCTACATAGCTACACCTTGTGAGATCAACCGAGTATTATTAAATCATTGCTATGACATAGGCATAATTTAATCATTTACAGTAAAATCTTACTTTGGGCTGGAAAAGGGTTTAAGGCATTTTTTTTTTGTTCACTTTTCAGACTGAGAAAGCATTATGTGTGTCGGTATACTAAAGACGTTCCAGGGCTTTGGGTGTCCTCTGTTACCACAGCAACACATTAGAATGAGCACACACGATTATCATCGTAATTGTCTTTTTTTTTTTTTTATGTAATTAACACTGAACTGTCTATCAATTCTACTCATCTGTTTTGAAGGTTGACACACACTGGTAACAAAAGACAGCCAGGAGGGGGTGGGTCCATTAATCCAATACTCAAACAATGCATTCATTCAATAACCCAGACAAGTGGATGATTCACAATCCCATCCCTAAGTTTGTTTTGTCGCTGTTTAAACAGCTGCCCATCCTCCCTATATTTTATGTCATCCCTCAGTCTTTACAGTTATGTCGTCTATTTCATTGACTGACATCATGGTCATCGGCATCATCAAACTGATCATCTATTTTATTGACTGACATCGACGTCACCTGTGCCATCAAACTGATCGTCTATTTCACTGACTGCATAATAAAATGCTTTCACAGATCTTGAATGCGATAAACCAACAAAAGACCTCGCTATAGTGTGAGCATGTAACCTAACATCAATTTGGCAACCATTTATTACAACAACAAAAGCAATCTTGATATTACTAGCACATTAAAAGTTAATTCCAAGTGTAATGCCCAGTTGGGTGCCACTTAATGTTTTCAAATTCAACACCTTCATTACCATTAATATGCAAATGATGAAGCAAAGTCAAAGCCAAAAGATAAGCTGTTTTGTTGTGCGTTTTTTTTTAATTTAAATGGGGCGTTACAAAAAAGATAATTCTGAAATGTTTATGTACATTACTAACATAACGCACTTATTGTGGTACCAGGGCAGGAATGTCCTGCTGCAGCTTGCATTAACTAACCGTGAATGATGATAACGAAAACTGTCTTATTCTACCCTCGCATTTATTTCTCACCTTGGATTGTTGAAATATGTGAAATCCTCTTATGATGAACACGAAGGTGTCAGACGTTTATGCATGCCACGGCAGACAAGTGGTTACTGTCCACTGTAATTAGATGAAATCCCCCCACATGTCGTTTTTCACAAGCATAGCTACTTTTTTTTTAGTGTCACCTGACATTTTACAACACGATGAACATGCTTAGCGCTGCGTTGATTTCATTCACACTCTCGTACGTTTTAAATCGGGTTTAATGAAGAATAAAGAAAGGGAATCTCCGGAGAGAGCATCTGATTAACATGATGGTACTTTTCACTTAAGCGTTCTCCAGCGGGTCTCACTGGGCCGTTAGGGGACAATACAACTTCACAACGACTCAGGCATGCTTTTCCATAGCTCTTCCACGATTCCATTGTCTAGGAATTACCGCCGAGAGATGGTCTCTTTCAAGCCAAGTGTCTTTCAGCCTCCAACAGAGTGATTGATGCAAATCTTTTGACTCTGAAAGCAATTTGCTTTTGTATTACACAATTTTCCAACTTTTCTTCGCATCCAACAAAGACTTTTTAAAAGCAGGGGGCTGAATTGTTTTCTTGTGTATCATCATAGAACATTTTAATGAATTAATCCAAAGTAATTTTGTTCACTATCAACATATATTTAATTACAGAAATTTTTTTCACGGCTATTAGAATTGTTCAATTGCCTGGGGAGACATACTCCCCAGCATACACCTTTAAATCATCATAAATTAATATCGTTTTCACCGAATAAATCATGACTGGCAATTAGCAACTAGTGGTTATGAGATCTTTTTTTTTTTTTTATGTTTACGATAAACAAGGATTAACCATTTTCTAAAAATCACTAAATTCAGATTTGAAAAATACCTTGTATAAATCTTATTTATTTTTATCTCAGCAGAGCTTTGACTAGAAGGTTTAACTTGAAATCTATTTTTACAATTTTTGCTTTAACTGGTTTAAAATCAAGTTCATAACCACCAAATAAAAGTGAATTTCAGATGAAAAATAAAAGGCAAACTAAAATAAAATATTCTACAATATAATAATTTTACAATTATTATTTCTCACTTATTTATATACACTGATTCTGCTAAACTGGAGGAAAAAGCAAATTTATTGGCAATACTTTTTGTTCTCTTTCATTTTTGCATAACTTAACAGAAATTACTAGATACTAGTAATCAATGGAATACTGTAGAATCATTTAATTTGGTGTTTTTTCATGTGAATTAATTTTGCATTCTCAAATCAGACTAATCAAAATCAAAACTAATAATGATGTTTCTCAAAAAACAAATTCCACCTGCATGACACTTATCTGGTTCGTCGAGCCCTCAATAGCCATAAATGAGAACTCTAACACAGTGATTCTTTTTTATTTTGTGATTTTTAATTGTTCATGAAAATAATGAAATTATAAATACATGAATATTAATGATAAGACTTTTCAGTGACAACAGATTCCATGATAACTGTTTGTCAACTGCTCCTGACACCCCCCACCCCCAAAATTACCTTTCTAATTAAAGTCAATTGATCTCTATCCGAAACTTCGATGACATAACAGAGATGACATTTTTTGATTTGAATATTTTTATTTGTATGTCACATATTTTCAAAATCACAGAACTTTTTTTTCTATATATATCCTTGGGGCGTAGCTTTAAACGTGTCGAATCACTTCCCAATTATTTTTATGGTATTTACTAGAAATTATATTACAATATAGTAATACTTTGAGATTGCTGTTGTTAGCCGACGAGTACAGTTTATTTTATAAGTTTTGTATACAACATTGAACACAAATGGATTATAACCTCTTCACCACCAGTTCCCTCTTTTCATCACCAATTATAAAAAAGTCCTGTTTATCGTCTGCACTTTCTTTCAGAGGATTGGAACAAAGATAGCATTTTTTTGTGCTTAAAAACCGAAAATTGATTCAAATTTTGTTTGTTGGCTCCAAAATTAAGGTTCATTTCTAGAAATATTATAGAATATAAGAAAGTATAGAAAAATTTGGGGGAGAAAGTTTGGTGGTGAAGAGGATAAACTACATATTACAACAGACTAGTTGCAGTGTATATACCAATTAGCATTTAGTTTCAGGCCTTTTTTGATTTTGTTTCCGACTTTCAGAACTTTTTATATTATTTGAGTTAGCTGAAATTTGATTGGCTGACATGACAGACTAAAATACTGTAGTAAATATATGAAAAAATAAAAGAAACATTCAAAATAACATTATAAAAAATAATAAGGTATAAAGAATAATAAAATTATGTTTATATACAAAAAAAATATTTTTGAAAAAATGAAAATGTACTGCAGATTTTTTTTTATTACAAAACGGTGAAATATTTTGCCTTGATGATTTGAAAAAAAAATGTTCAATGTGCTGTGTACAAATAAAACCGACATACACAATATTAATTGCAGCCTTTTCATGGTAAGTTATAATGACAATATAACCATATTGTACTTCAAAATGGTTAATATGTGTGAATTAATCTGCAAATTATTAATTATGGTTAGCTAATTTTTGAACATATGTGACTGTCGTAAGCGATAATTAAATATTTAAACTTAGAATAAAAACATAATACAATGGGTATATTTGTTTTTATTATTGACATATGTAGGTATTCCTAGCAAGTTCTTAAAACTATTATTTGAAATACACCTGGTATAAAATTAAAATTAACCTCTCCGAAGCAGCTGCAGAAGTTTTATTTTTTAGTTATTCTAATATTTTTTGGGGGTGAATTTCATTATAGATATGCAGCATACACCTGTAAGGGCAGCTTTTAGACACAAAATAAAAAAGATTGTTGGGTTTTAAAACCAAGTCTACTTTGGTGGTAGATTTAAGTTAGCACTGTCATTATATACACTGTGATGCCCCAGGACAAGTGGCTGTTTGGAGAATTTGTTTAAGGACCAGATGGTCATGGAAGTATCTACCGAGGGCAAGAAGTAAATCGTTGCTTTTCTTCAGTAATAGACAGCATTAGTACAACAATCATAGACAATGGAATGTGCGGAGAGATAACTTTTGGTCAAACCGCCAATGCCATGCTTGGGGGGCTCAAACCTACCAGAGATTAGGTCACTTTTACTAGATACAATGTTTGCACCCGATAAGGACATTCCCCAGGATACTAGACAGATAGCAACCTAGTTGCTAATAGCAACCTATCATCTTCCTTCCCTTGAAGGATGCAGGATGTCTTGAGTAAGATAATGATGGCTGATGACTGTCTTGGATTTCTATGACAGTGCTAGGTGGTGATACCTCTCATGATGCTGCAGTTGCTAGGACAGTTAGCAGTTGCTAGGACAGTTAGCAGTTGCTGTGGAGATCTAGGAAGAAAGTAACTTGATTTGGAATAGCTGTTTGTTTTTTTTAATAAAAAGTGAACTTAGAGGGAAGATAAATTGGAGACTCATCTATCAATTTATAAACTCAACTGAGCAGAATCCTTGATCCAGACAGCATTTACGCCATGCAGTACCCCCCCCCCACACACACACACACACAAACAATTATACTGTGTTTGTCCAGTTAGCCACTGTGTATATCTGTTAACACTGATGGACAGTCATCGATCTCTTTGCATTCAGACAAAGTTGGGTGAAATTCATCTTGGGCAATGTCTAGTGTTTCACTGCGCTGGTAGCAACGGATGGCGAGCCATTCAAAAGCCCTTAATGTCAGTGCACTCGCCTTGCTCAATACATACTGCCGTGGTGTAGTCGCCACCGATGCGTGAACAAGTTTCCCCCGCAGAACAGAGACCTCACAAAAACTCCTTTTTAATGTTAATGAATGGGTACAAGCTATGATGTACAGAAATAGTGGTATGGGAGGACCCCGACACAATAGCAATCATCATTGATGCGGTGTACCCGAAATGACGTTGATAAAAGCCCACTACCGATACAATGTGTTTTGGTCGAGTCGTGGCAGACTACGCTCACACTGAACTTCGTACCCCTGCACGCGATGACAATACTATCCAGCGATCTTCAAAAAAAACATAACACCATGCAAGCTTTTGCGGTGATCACATGTATGGGAATAAAAACAACACAAGTAACAACATTTATTCAGTTAGACGATTTTCGTGGTGTGGAACGATAAACAGGAAACTTGTTGACTTTAGTTTTAGGTAAAAAGATACCAACGCAGACACAAAAGACACTGCAACGGGTATAACTCCAAGTAGTCAGTTTAAATGGTGTTGTTTAGATAGCTTCAAACAAGGTGGTACGCGACCTCTTTGAAGTCCACCTCGATTTACCGCACTCATCTGACCTTTCCATTCGGGCGAAACATTCACTGAAATATCACATTTTCGATTTGCTTAACCAGCGATCAAAATACACACCCGAGAAAGAAAACTCTGAAAAGACGACTCACTAGCAAGTATCTAATTTCGAGAGTGAGGCGAGACAGCCCGCCAAGATGAAAGGACAATTGGGGGGTGCGATTCAAACCGAACGCACACGGGACACTAAAAAACACCGGTAATAATTCAACAAGGAAACCCCCCATATGAAAGGAGCCCACGTCTATGAAAACGATCAATTAGTATAAAAAACGCCCTTTTTGAGGACACGGCATCCCTCCCCTTTCAAATGGTAATATAGCTGATCGACCGGTATTCTAAAAAAACGCTAGAACAAAGTAATGTCTCGAAATGGAAATCTTTAGAAGTTGTCCCACACTGCAACAACTTCCTTATTTAAAAAACGATAAAAACGAGGGCAAGTTGATGTGATGCTCGGGTGTGAGTCAGTAACGGTGCTCGGTCTAACCTGGAGCAGGAAGTCAACGAAAGCAATACGTAAGCGTTGAAATATTTACCGACCACCAGTTATTGTGATCAGACTTCATTTCAATGTGCAACTATAGACAAGATGAATTATCCAACGAAACCGGTAAACACTCACGGGGTAAAAAAAAAAAGTGAGATCGCCGACCCAACAGAAATCCGGTGGTCGCTGCGCGTAGCGTGATGGGATCACCCGGAATTGTGCTGTAAATACAACGGGTATGATAGTTCAGACTTACTTTTGGCGAGTTTTCGGGCTTTGCCTTTAGACCGCATCGTCACCACAGAGTGCCCTTCACATCCAACTCACTTGTCTTGTCAACATGGCCAAAAGCTACCTGACGCATGCGCAAGTGAAGTGTATCAAATTCGGGGGTGGAGATAAGCTGATGACAGTGTCGCTTTCTTTTTTGAAGATGGCTAGCGACCAACCGGAGGTCACGTTTCAAGCATTTATGATATTTGTCTACAATAATACCATCAAAATGACGATGTCAACAAAATTATTGATAACACCGTAGTGTATGATCGTCTTTCCCACGATCGTGTCGGATTTCATGGATAAAAAGCCGTCGGAAGTATGCGAGCCAAAACTATCCGATATGGGATTGGTTTACCGAGTTTCAACAAAACGCACTGGTTTGAAGAAGAAAAAAACACACCCACAAATAATACGCTGTATATCATTCCTCTGTTGAAGTGGTCGATGATGACACGACTACGACATATTTGCCACTGTCATAAAAACACCGTAAATTCATCGATAAAAAAGCATAGCGCACGTACTATAAAAATAGAATTTATTATCGCACAGTTTTAAAGGGGATTGTGTATGTTGCAAGCCTTTTTCATCCCAACCCTTAAGTCAACAGGGACGAACCGACGCGCGTGCGTGTTTTACTCCTTTTTGCTTAGTGCATCTAGAACAGGCCGACAGGTGTTTTCCGGTTAGTCATTCATCAAAAAGCGGCGAGCTGTCTTTTGAGCACTCTCTTTCTTGGCCCTGGAATGGACTTGGGGAATCGTCCGGAACGCTAGATGGCGAACTCTATTGAATATTTTATTCACCGTAAATCACTTGTCAATTTCACCAAAACCATTTCTCAAAACCGTTCCCATAGTTACCCGATCACTTTTGCGCGTGTCATTGACGCACGTTTCTCTACATATACTAAGCCCAACAAACATGCACTTCGCCGTGTGGTTTTGGATAACCGTATGTGTTAATTAAACTTGTCCAACAATGTTTTTGTCTCTCTTGTTGTGTTTCCTTTTTTTTAAAAGGAAATTGACAGTGTTGATATGAAAACATAATGTCTGTCATATACTAAATGGAGAGGCTGTTGTATTGTTGTGAACATATCGATAACAGCAACTTTTACAAAGAACCGTGGCGATGCTTTGAAACACCGGTATGTTTTATTTCACATTGATGTGGTCTCCATAATTGGCGTCTCAGTCAATTAAAAAAGTGGAAGCCCGACGCAAATAGATTATTTGCCATTGCTTCATCCCTGCTTTAACGCCGTAGCGTTACCGGCGTCCTGGGACGTCGTGTAGGTGTGTGGAGAAATAGACACACCACAACATTGCACGTTATGAATACAAATCTAAATCCAAAACAACAAGTAGATGCTTGCATTGATGCCTACTCGAACCATCAACTTCAAATTAAAACGTTTTTGTATCGCAGTAAACACTGAAAAATGCAAGCATAAAACTTGAACCGGGGATATACGGCGACTGTCCGGGACCGCGCCGCCCCTGGTAGTAATTGGTGAAACACACAAGCCCACTTTCTCCACCGTGAAATATTGCGATCTTTTACGAAACATATTTGTATTTAAAGAATATATTACATTTCGAATAGTCTCTATGTGTTATCCACGGGAGTCTAATAAATCGCCAGAGAGAGGTCGTCGACGGAACAGCCATGGTATATGCATCAGCATTTCAAAGTGGTGCGAGATGTTGTCCTGGAAAATGCGCAGAGAGAAAAAAAGATTCTCTTTCTTGACAACTTATAACTATAATAAAAACTATAATCGGGTGAATTTAATTTTGTACTGTGTACATTGTTCTTCCACATAGAGTGTTCAAATGAACCATTCATTTCCGGCTCTTTTAAATAACGGCTGACTAAATACCAACAAAGACAGCAACGCGTTTTTTGTTTTGTTTTCTCCCCCAGCAAAAATCCGGGGCCTCGTCACTGTCGTTCTTGTCACGTGTAGCGACCAAACGGTTACTTCACTAATTATGACGTCATTATGATTCAATGAGGTCACGACCACATGAAATATACGAAGATAACCATTAACATACTATTCTCTATTTTCAGTTTTGCTTCCTGTCGTTCTGAAATTAATTACATCATAAACAACTGTAGCATAGACAATACTTCACCATGATGTCTACTGGACAACCTGTTAGGCCACTATTCCTGATATTCAGTCGTCCCTTCAGCCTCAACGCTGCATGAATTTCATTTTGGGGACACGGTATTTCTAAATGCGATAAATATACACAATACAACGTCTATACAGGGCTCCCTTTTCTGTTTTGTAGATTTTCCATTTTTTAATTCTATCCTGGCCTGCAGGAATTCTCACTCCCCCACCATAACACAAAAAGTAAGGTTAGATCACGTGACCTACCGCTGACCTTATGAACGAGTCAAAACATGACGACGAGCACTTTTCTTATTCACCCGTATTTCAGAGACGTGCCAAAACGATGAGTAAACTGATATTCAACAAAGAACGAAAGGCACAGTCTACTATATAAAAATCAGTATGAATTGGCGTGCTGTCTAATTTGGGAGGGCAGTTTGGAAGTAGTTCTTTCACTGACAAATTAGTATATTATAACGTCATTTAATATTATTTTAATGAATTCATTTACCTCGGTAATTCGTTGTAGCAATTACAAAGCGTGCGGAACTTTCATAATGGCGAAAAGTGCTTGATGAGCGTCGTTAAAATCCCAATAAAGATAAGCGCCAGCACGCGTATTGTACTGTTTTTACTTTAAGAAAAAAACATTTTTTCGAATATTTTGTTCTATCTTTTATAGTTAGCGTGGTAGATATATTGTTTTAATCAATATGTTCTATTATATTTTAATTCACGGTTAGATAGACATTGGACACATAACCACACGTCTCGTTTCTAAGTTATTGGAATTCTGAATTAAAGGGGACATGATAGTTTGTTTTGTTCGATTGTATGTTGTATTTTCTCTTGTACATTTCTTTTGAAACAAGCATGAGTTCGTACAAATCGCTATACGTCTTTGCGCAAAGCACGTACTGAGTGCGACCACGATGCAACAAATATGCTATCGTGTTTGAGCCCGAAGGTGACGTAATGACATGAGTGAGAACGTTTTGTGTTCACCACTTCTTTTAGTTTAACTCTCCGCTGCGGGTGCATCATCAACAATTGTCCACTGTATCTGTGTGGAGTAATCTGGCCCTTGTTTTTCTACGATCTGGATTACTTTTACGCCTGACCGCTTGGGGGGTGAAGGCGAAACAGTTTCTTTCATTACTTGTTATCATTTCTCCCTATCTCACGCCCGTCTTATCTCTCCACTTCTTTCTTCATAGATCCGGTCCTTTCTCCAGTCTTTCAGAGCCCCTTTGACGCTGAATAGCTATTGTCTCTCACTATAGACACTCCATTGATGCGATGAGTTATTCTGATTGATACCCCCATTGGCGGGGATCATCTCATACAATTGAAACTAAGACTTGTATATCATCCCAACAGCGGTGCCTTTTCCCATTTATGCCGGTTTACCGTCACCCAGACGAGGCTCCGTGTTTGTGGACGGTCAGTGAATCCACAACGACACGGCACCTTGGGTATTGTTTAAACTCATCGCTAACCTCAGTCGTCTTGAGGTGCATAGTAACCATAGTAACTACTACATTTAGCATGTCTTACTGTTTGTAGTTTCATCGCAGACTTGTAGTGCGAATCATAGGCATTTTGTCTACAGACGGCTAAACAAGGGTGTCAAGGGTTGATTTGTTAACCACGTGATCAGTTATTTATAATTTCAAGTCCGACGGTCATGTTGTGAACTAGGTTCATCATGAAAACCGTAAATTGTAATCAGTGTTTTAGTCAATAAAAGAATCTGGAATATCAAACACAATTGTAAAGCTAGTACGAAATGGAACCATGGAGCTAGTTCCATTGTGTAACTTTGGTGATTACAACGCGTGTATTTTTATGATGTCACAAAACTGAATGCGACAGAAAATATGCCATATGCATGATCCTAAAAGGTCACACATCCTGGTACTTTCTGAGGTTACAAACTCACTATCTATGAATATCATTTTCCACACAAAATGCAGGCTTCGGGTTGAGAAAAATGACAAAATTTGACGTATAGCATTGGAAACTGCGAAGGTAAACTGCGGAAGTCGTGCACCAAAAAGTTTGAAGACAAGAAAGACCAGCATAAACTAAAAAAAAAACATGAAATGTAAAGAGCTTACCCCCAGTTTAATCAATCCGTTGATTAAACGATTATATACGAATTTACCGTGGCCATCTTTTCGAAAATGGGGCCGATAATTTTACAGTAATTTTGTGGTAATAGTATAGTATAGTATATTTTATTTGACACAAATTATTAAATAATGAATGGAAAATACATCATCTATGGCCAATATACATTTCTTTATAAACAAATAACAAACAAACACTGTAAAAATATAAAATAAATGTTAGATAAATGTTAAATATTGAAATTTTTGTTTTCTGTTAAAATATAATTCATATTGATGAACTTTCCCAGGCTGTTGGTAATGAAACTATCATTTGAACTTAAGATTTGTTTGTAATATAATAAATTCTCAACTCGTTTACAGAGGAACCCCCCTAAAAAAATCAGACTTCCTTACTTTGCACTAACTGAAATGCGGACTCGAAGATACCTTTCTCATGTTGGGTTATTTATTGGGTACACTACGGATCCATGTAGAAATCAAAGTGAACATTTAAAGATGACCTTGAACCTGTGCGAATTACCGATAGGCGCAGTGGGACTTGGGTTTAGTAACTTGAAGCTCATTTATAATTAACACATTTTATTTGAGTCGCCAAGCGATTCTGTGTGGTCACATCTGGTAAAAACTAATACTGGGATACAAGCACATATCATATATATATATGAATATATATATATATATTTATAAATCATATATATATAAATATATATATATATTTATGTATTTATATATTAAAACGCAGAGTTGTTAACTGTATTTACATGTATATTCAGTTTATCTTCTAACCACATTAAAAATACAATGCGTAACAATAGGTAGATTAATCGATTAAACAATAAGAACAATGATTAATCGATTTCTTGTTTTCTTATTTTTTTTCCAATCCGTAAGCGTCACAGGTGCAACATTTATATATATATGACAAGTATCTGTGCACATCGAACGTACGTACTGCGTGCCAGTACACAACAAAAGGCTTTGTTTTACACGTGTTCAATGAAGCAATTTTGTAAACCATGGAGTTAAAAAAGCTCCATGCGCAAACAATAGAACGACACATGCTTTTAAATTGTTTACATTCATAAATACACGTGTAATCATCTAACTAATTATGTTAATCGCCTCGACATCCTTGGCGGCAGTGATCCCAGTACGTTGAATACGGACACGGAGGTTTCAAAGTAATGACGTATGCTATGTGACAGTTGCCATTGGTTAGATTAACCAACGTGGCACTGATTAGTATTCAGATATGCTAATTATAGTATAGACTCGTTAACTGACCGGAATCGAGTGAAGAGCGAAGTGAATGAGGCGGAATATATTAATTTCAAAACGCGTATTTAAAGAAATATATTTAAGATTTCAAAAAATAATATTCTAAATATATAAAGTAATAATAAATACAACTGCAGTTCATCCAAACGATTAATGCCGGGGCTGGTAATTCTATAATATTTCGACGCGGGATGAGCATTAGCAGGGGGCTTAGAATTTCGACTGGCATTCAGTTTTCAGTTCGAACATTTAGGTCACGCGTTTTGCAGGAGGCGAACTTTTCGACTACACGCATGTTTTAAAACATGGCGACCGAGTTCGTACGACAGACACGACATGATAGTCCCTTTTTTCATCTAATTCACACTTACAATTCGTCCGTTTTAAGCATGATATTTATTTTAATTTTCTCCACCACAGCAAGAAGGCACTGTGCGTCGGCTAATACTAGTAACTGGTTTCTGCAACAAGCATGCACGACATATTTTTTCTCTTCAATCGGAAAACGATTGTATAATATTTATATAATTTTAGTTCCATTTCATCTACTTGTATCAACATTAATCGGTGTTATACAAAACATACGCAAAGTCGAAAATGCGCCTTCTTCACAACACGTGACCGAAAAGTCCGCGCCAGGACTAGTGCACAGGCCTGTGCCACATGAAAATGCAACGTACTGTGCGTGCAGAGTAATGACCGCTGTGTCTTTATTTCAATCGAAAAGATGGGTCGTATCAGTGTATGGGGCGGTGAAAACATTACCCACCTTGATCAAAGGCTGGTCAGTCCAAAATTGCGTACTGACCTCCATGATAAGAATAAATTGACATTATGTTCGCAAAAAAATATGAGATTTTGAGTGAATCTAATTTTTGCCGTTGATGAAAAATCATATTATTCTCTGTTTCTGACTTATAAATACTCATAGCGGCGTAACTTTCATTGGGAACTGTTACGTCACTTCTCGGGGCTGTCTGTTATCATATGCGTTATATCTTGTCGAAGACGGTTCCAAACAAACAGTAGAATTCGGGAAGAAACGTCACAACGGGATGTCACAGTAAAGAAATGTCGTGCAGGTGATGATTAGTATTCAACTGCCCTCAACGTCGACAAGTTACGTGACCACCTCTAAAAATGATGTCAGGGTGGGGTGGGGAGATTGTACAATGGTTGTTTGGGGTTTAAAATGATCTCTTAGGGAGACCATGGAACTAAGGTGTTTTTAGTTACATCGGAAGACAGAAAAAAAAACACTGTTAACAAACAAACAAAAGAAGGGCGGTGGATCGGAAGAGGGAAGCGAAAGGAAAATGCTTCAATACAACTATAATTCAGGAAGTGGAAAGGGAACGGAATTTCAAAGAAGACTTTCTTGGAATACGCGTGACGTGTGTATTGTTCGTGTAATTTCGCATTGTAAGGTTTGTGCTATATGCATTGAATCTGTCCCCAGCCAATAATGTATCATTTTATGGCGAGACCAAACACGCTTGGCACATATTGAGTACTAATAGTATTCAAGAACCAGATTTCGGTTTTCTCGGTATACCAAATACAATAGAAATTTGGGACGCTCTAATGATGACTAAATAGCCCGTGCCCCAATTCCCCCGTCTCACATGTGGGCCTACATGTCGACATCTATGCCTTCTGGAAACTACCCGAGTACAATTTTACGAAAATATTTTAGTTTAATTTTCGAAAATTTCCAAAATTGTTAGGCGAGTTGGTGTCGCTATAGACCTTAGAAAGAAAAAGAGGTCTATGGTTTCACCAACCAAACAATCATCGGAAACCACGCATAGTATTTGCGATGGGAAGGCATCTACTCTCGTCGCCGCATATAACACTTGTCGTACCATGGAAGGTACTAACGTCTGTGTTGACGCTCTGAAGTTTGCAGAACCCCGTACAGACCGACATATTATTTTTCTGATCACACTCAATTTGAGGCGCAACGCCTATTCCGACTAACAACGAACGATGTCTCTAATCAGCGTACAATACATCGTCTCTGATGCGATGTACGGACAACCTACATATCTCACTGGTACGAGATCGAAAACTCGTCTATTTCTTGGCATTTAATTAATATCACAGTACTGATTGTATGCCATATTCATAATGATCTCTTGAATAAGAATATTTCAAGATTTCCTTGAAAACCGAAATCGATTCGAGGGCAGAGAAGGAAAAGCCATCCGTGAACAATGTCTTGTCAGTCACTGTTATGTTATGTCACCTTTTGTTATCTGTTGATAAGTAGGCTTTCTGTATTTACTAATATATAAGCGAATATTTGAATGTATAACAAAATTATCAAATTATCGCGATTATCACAAAACCACGCTCTGTCTTTTACCTCCATGTTCGTACCACAGTCTCTGTATAGTCTATAGAGGGACTGTGGTCGTACTAACGCCGAATGTGGTATACTAGTATACATCAATGACGTCATTCTAAATCTTGAGACTCCGAGAAGGCCCGGTGAGTGACCATCAAGACCAGGGTTACGTCATCCCGAAGAATGTGAGATCTCATCACACTTTTGGGGTTATTCATCTTTTTTTATGGAATTTAAACCGAATCATCCAGCTTCGCATCCAATGAGAGAATTGTATAATGCATTATGGGAAATAACATCCAAATTTAAGCCGCCAAATCGAATGACAATTTGGAAATGTGACAAAAATTACATACGTGAAAATTACCTTTTGACTTATTCAGCAAATGACAATGAACATAATCTCTACCTATAATAATCATCAATGCTAATCGTTTTCGAAAAAAAAATCCGGTGAGCCTCCACATTTCATGACGTAATTCGCTATCGTTTTGATTTGCAGTCGCCCACCAATAATAATTATGTTTTTGTAAAGATGTTATCATACTCTACATTACGAACGAATTTGCAACTCAGTGACAATAATCAAATACTTAAAACAGAGAAATTAAGTACCGGTGCGGTGACATCATCTAGCATTTTTTTTCCGATCGTCATGGACTGGGAACAGTCTCGTATGTTTGATTTTATGTGAACTGATTTCTAAAATGTAGCAGGAGAAATTTCTAGGAAACTAATTGCCAAAGATAAAACGTATTCGTAGCCTGAGCTTTTATTTTCGACTTTATTCATGAAGAGAGAGAGAGAGGGTGGGGTTTTGAATGTTGACTTAGTCACTAATTGCTGTTTTATAATGATATAAAATTCACTACAACCTTAAATTAACAATAGTTATAATAAAAAGAAATTATGCCCAGTCCGGATGCAAGGTGTGTAAACTCTTATTATAAACGTCACCAATATAAGAGATCTTAGGACACAGCCCGAGAGCGGAACTATTATTGTATGTAAACAAGGTGGACACAATGATATTTACGTTAATTGCGATTATAACCAAAAGACTTTCCCCGATGGAAGGACGCTATCCGGTACAAGATGCAACACGCATTTTAAAATTTCGATGCAAAGCTTTCTACAGATAAGCAAACACCAACCCAAAGCGTAAAAGCGAGAAATGTCTACATAAAACCGAGCGCGGTTCACCGTTTGTGTGCATTACAGTGAAAAATACAAAAAAAAAAAAAAAAACATCTATCGTTTCTTTTGTACCATATCAGTGTTTGTTTATACTTATCAAGCCACGACTTGTCTCCCTATCCTGTTCTCCCCCTCCACCCGTATTTATATTGTCAATGATGTGAAAACTCGACTAATTCCATTCTACATTACTTGCAGCAATTTTGTTATTATCCATATTTTACTTTTTTTATGAGCGAATCAAAGAGACTGTATGCCTGTTAGAAAGCGGGATCGAGTGAACGAAGTTGGAAGGCCCGGGGTGCACCGTGTTTGATGATATCACAGTTAGTTACACCATGGACGTACTAGAGACGTCCATGGCTACACCGATCGGCTCGCAAATACAGCCGAGTCCCCCGCCCGTACCCACTTTCTTGGCAGGCGGATTTTACCGCCGACATTTCAATGCAACTCGGTTCCGGTTTCTCTTGATGCTCAACGATAATTTCGGACCAAGCAGACCGAACCTGCCGTTGATTGCAGTTTCTGATTTTAAAAATATTGAAGATTTCGGTAAATTAACATTTCCGTGGAAAGCGGCATTCTGTAAACACAGACTCGAACTCGACGACACAATTCTAACGATTCTGTAGGACGCGGATATATCTATTACAAACATCAATATGGTGCCCCGCGTCAATTTATTGCTCGTGGATTTTCAGAACTAACGCAGTCACGTGTTTCAAATCGAAGTAGTAAATTAATACCTAATTTGTATACTAGTAAGTTGTCACGTGACGCATATTTACAATCGATACGCACACTATAACATGCGACCATTATTGTATTTTTTTTAAATATTAATAAGTGATTAATTGCGGCGGGTAATTAACACGAACATTCCAATCATGTTCTTGTGAACGCGCGGAAACACCGTGACGCTAGTTCTATTTATTTGTCGCGCAGCAAACTTTCAAGTTGGACATTGCGATAATTATAATTCTGGAATAAATAAACTGCAAAATAACGGGGACAATTCTTGAATTCTTATTTTTGTTGTTGTTGCTGTTGTTGGAAATTTAACAGTAAACTATCCGCCGGAATGTGGCAATTGACAGACAATACGAATAAGTGTAAGGTTTGTAGATTTGTTTGTTGCATCTATTTCAATATATAAGTTATATATATCGAAATACAAGTATATAAGTTGATTGTATATTTTCAAGTTTCAAACTGATACCAGAGAAATGCTGCGTTTGATTGGTTATGACGATATAATATATTAAGGCGAACTCGTCGGCAACGAGGTTGATGTTTCTGTAGAAACCACACAGAGACGTTACTGCCATACGGACAGTTGCAAACTCAAAATGTCATTTTTTATAATCAGATATTATTTATTATGTACAAGAAAAAAGCAGAATGTTTTGTTTACGTCTTACGAATAAGGAAAAAAACAGGATGTTTTGTTTACACCAATGTTAAATTTCGGAAGGTTTACAGGATTCTGAAATAGACCACGACTTGACTGTGTATGTTTCCTTCATGATGATGCTTTTTCGAGTGAAGCAGCAAAAGAAGTGAGTAAAGCACGATGGAGAAAGAGAAATACATAGTGATGAAGAGGGGAGAATCGAAAAATGTGGCGACCACAGTTTCGTCTTAACATACCCATTTTAACCGGCGGTTTCTATAAACTAGTACCCATTCCCGGCGATTTCAAAGTTCTAATCGATCCCGCACGTTACACAGGCCTGAACGTTTCACTGAACATCCCTTCCCGCCAAAAGAGATCGTTTTGAGGTTGTTCTTTACAAAGTCACGCAATACCTCGCTCGATCGAAATTTAAGCTGTCACCATGTACTTTGGGGAAACCGCACATTAACGCGGATGTGTGAAAACTAGCTTGCGGTGAGAAAGGGCGCATGAAAACAGCCGTAACGCAAAAAGAAAGAAACATATTTCGTTATCTGGAACATCGAGGAAACTGACTGAAAGAAGAGTTAAAGGCGGCACATCGCGCCACCTACCTTATATGGAAAGATATCTCTATTGTCCGCGTTGCTATGATGTGTAACGGCAGCTGAAGACGCTCCTCGGCTTCAGTCGCTCAAAGCTGGTAACTCAGAACTAAAAATTGCGCCCTCTGGCGACCGTGTATTTTCAGCCCCTGGGGTTCGCAATAACACCCCTCTTTGACAGTTCACACCGTGCTTCCTCGATCGACGTTTCACATCTCTCAAGTAATTTACAAGTTATTTTATCGTGGTCAATTGATTTTGACAACTCAATTTCTACATGACCTCGGCTCTACGCCTGAGACCGAGACCCAATGGCATTGGGGAGGTGTGTTTGCCGGCGCGCCATGCTTGGTCGAAATACACACAGAAATGCATCAGGCTTCTCGGAGTGTGGCGCCAGTGTGTGAGATTTCATTTAACACGTGTATATCTCGTCCACAATCTGGCTTAGAGTCGAATTCCGATCACATAATCTCATTCATTACTTCATATCTGTCCATCGATTTGTTCATTCTTTAAATCCTGTTTTCTCCGACAATCTCCCTAGCTTATAAAAAGATGCCAAAAACTCACCAATAGTCACGGTAGTTTGTCTTAGTGGCTGATTAATACTTGCCCTAAGCAGATTCGTTCCGACGCCGTCGCTATCGGTATCAAGTCTCAGAGGATGAAAAAAACACGGAATGATTGTCATGTCAGGAGTATGCTGTGATTAACTTGTTGCCGTATAGTTGCGTTCAATCATATCGCTAGTGACGATCAAATATTTCAATTTGGCAACTCATGGATTTTATCATTCTTTCATTTACTCACACGCACCGCAAACAAATGTCTGTCTTTATATATTTACAGCGTTATTTTACAAAACTGTTTGTATTTTTTCAGGTTTTATTAATATAAATAGACACCATGACAGTCGTAGACATAAATGCTTGCGATTTGACCGATGGCTTGACGTCGCTGTCTGAATTTTTCTATCCAACAACACATTTTGTTTTAATTGTTGGAACTTTTCCGACCAACCATCCAACCACACATGCATTAAATTGAGATTTCATGCATTTCTTCATCAACATGTCTGAAACAAACTCCGTGACTAAGCATCACTATTTTGCCGTGACGTAACATCCGGGCATTTTATGACGACATTGATGTAGAATGTTAGTGATAGTACAATGTACCTATAAGAGATCCGTTAGATTCTCAAACAAACAATCGTTATTTTCACTGACCGTGACACTAAGAGAAATACAACTTTACACTTTCCCGTGTCATTCGTATTTCATGAGATTTTTATATAGTCAACACGAATTGTCATCTTTCTGCCGGAAAATAGGAGAGTTTCCACAAACAAGTCATCTGTGATCGTAGCTAGATTGTAGCTAGCACAGAAATGTGAAGACACGCGTATTCACCTCACATCGTCCGCGTTAGAGCACGTCAATTCAACTAGAACTAAAACAGTTTCATTATTTGTATTCAGTTCAAAAACATCCTTTTTCCCGATTTACCGAGTGAATCTGTTCTACTGACTAAAATGAGGGGAAATTCAATAATACAGGTCCCAAGTGAACATGATCAAGAAGCGGCACCATGCACGCATGTCGCACGAATACGGTCAAATTCATTGCCAACCCCTTGGGCACTTTTATTATATCCATTGTTCGCTTTTATTCTTTTGAATAGCAAATCACGAACTGATCGCGGTCGTCCCCGCCTGCCAGTGCGGAAACGTCTTACAAAAATGCACACAGTACAACGGCGTTTACTAATGATCCGACCATTTCGTGTCACTGTAATTTTATATTAAAATAGTAAGTTCATTAACGCTATGAGCTTCGTTTCTACACGCCCCTTGCACACGCTTCGTCGGATTCCGATGTGAATTTCTGACAGATTAGAATAAGTGTCTGTGGCGAGAAAATTGTCAGACAACGATCGAAGGTGCTCTCGCATCTTCAAGTTGACTAAGATTGGTCAGTCGACCTAAACTCACGGCATCGGTGGGGGTGATTTTGCCACACAAATGCCAAAAGTCATTTTAAAATAGGTTTCCGTAAATTTTCGACGCCATAAACTGATACATGCTTAAAAATTTCTGTTTGCATTATTATAATTGTTTTTTTCTTCGCTGGGGATAGTTATCATTTGACCTCGTACCACAGTGTACTGAGAACATCCGGGAGTTACTGTGACTTTTTCAAAGTGATAATTGTAATATGTTTTAATTCAATACTTTGAAAAACATACGTTCATCATTTCACCAGAAATGTATTAGGTAAATAAATAACCTACTAGTGGTAGAAGCGATCGTATTTGCAAACAGAATTGTACACGTGTCGTCAAACGCACGATCGCATCGGCATTTTTCTTGTTGGAAACGTTTTATCATGGTTATATTAATGAAATGGTAGTTTTTTTCTGAATGAAATGTTTATGTCAATTATATTACGATGACGTGAAACAACCAATATTGTTTGTACAATTTTGATAACTTTAGTAGTATTTTACAATATTTTCGAATATGTTACACTAGTATTGTGGAAACTTGGCGATGATATATTCCCATCCTGTTCCCGCGTGTGTATTTCAGAAAAACACAAGTAACTGAACAGTTGACGGCAAAGGGCGCAAATAAGAATGTGATTTACTACGTAGCACCTCGGAATACTACTACTCTTTATTAGTCTGAACACAGTCCCTCTAACCCGGGATGGAGGGACTGTGGTCTGAGGAAGCACGACAACAGAACCAAGGTTTTGTGCTGCATACTTGCTCTGTAATAATATTCTCGCTTACTTCGCCGATAAGTGTTCTAAATTACATTACGTTGAAAATCAAATTGTTTCATTCATGTGATAAAAAATGATAAAATCATTGCTCAAAATTACTATAAGCACTATCTATTACTATGGGGGGTGGGGGTGGGGGGTGGGGGGTGGGTGTGTGATCAACATTCGAGATCACCACAACCAAAACCACACAAAAATAAAAAACAAAAACAAATCCCCGTTGCTCAAGCTTTGAAGGTTAGGGACATAAATAAACAAACATAAATAAACAAATCATTAAAGACATTTTCACTAGATTTAGAGGTGTTTTGGCGATTATAGTAAAAAATACAATGAGTTTTATTCTCAATCTTATTGCAGTTGACACAGGTTACAAAATAGATTGTCTCTCTCGATGCCATGTTACATGTCTTAAAACATAAAGAATATCCCCGCAATATAAATTCCGTTAAAATCAAACCTAGTGAATAACAGTTAACTTCTTCTGTAGTTACTTTATTGAATTAAAATACTACTTGCCAGGGTTAGTGAAGATGTCAGGCTACATAACTTTCTAGTTACCATGGAGGTATACCTCCATCCACGCACAAACCACGCAGTTTACGGTTCGCGGATAAATAAGGCAGAATGATGGTCTTCGAATTTCTGGAACCTGGATACTGAGACCCGCAGAAGTGTTTTCTATTCAACTTACCTTCACCTGCAGATAGTTTTGCGCTTCATCTATTGTATTTTAGCTGAAATTGCCGTTTTTCGTTGTGCGCTGAATATCTTGGAAATAAATTATCTCCGATGTATTTAGATTATTACGCCGAGGTATCGGATACCCTTCTTTGTCTTGTCATTATCTTAGCGATTTCTGATCAGATTTCACTTAAACAACAACACGTTGACACCTTCATTGTCTTATTTATAATAGTTACAGGGGAAGCTTCGTTTGTTTTCAGTCTTAACTTTAAGTACAGCTTTGTAACATTCTTTGTATTCGCATTTACCTTGTATTTGTTGCGAACAATTAGATGATGGGTTGTTGATATCCAACCGGTCGGTAAAAAAATAATGTGCTGGTGTTGAGGGGCACTGGAATGTGTTGTCTGTATCACAGCTATAGGGTGTGAGCGCCGTCCGAGCGTTGGGTTATCGTCAATCATTCATTCCGTATCAGTGTAAATTATTATTAATAATAGTTTTTCCATTTTCATGAAATAAACTAGTTTCAAGGGAAATGGTTTTAAACTACCATTTATATTGGTTTATGCATGGAATTATAGTTCCATGGTTTATGTAATCATGGAGCCCCATGATGTAATGAACACGAGTCAGAAATACGGATAGGCATACGGTACAGGTTTGCAGAGATTGGAATTGTTGGAATTATATATACACAACAACTGAAACCATTACGCCGAAACATTAAACTAAACGCATTTTTAGTTCTACGAAGATAGTAATGAGTTATATTAATATAGTCTGGTGGTTTGACTATCGACAGACAGTTGGAATAGGAGCTGGACTACCCCGGAGTATATTCTTTTATTTTATAACTCTATTCTGGGCAGGGTTCTGGGTAGACAACTAACATTATTCATTAAATGAATATTGATTCGTCCATGGTTTCCCCCGTCTTAGTTTAATAGCATTAGCTATGAACATGTGTGTTCCAATCGGATTCAGTGGTCCGAGATTAGAAGGAAACTTTTGAAGACAGCATAAAAAAAAACTTTTTGTAAAGGTCGACTTAGCTATAAATCTGGATTAAGTGGTCTTACAAAAACAATGCAAGAACATAGTGGCTCAAGGCTCCGCGCATGCGCCTTTAAAGGTTACAACTTTATTTCGTTAGAATGGAGGTCAGTCAGGATTAGAGTTTCGGGAGTTGTCGACACAGTCCCTCTAAAGACGGGACTGTATCGACAGATACTTTGCGTCTCTATTACATTCTCGTAGATAAATGCAAGTGTTAGGACCTTATTTTGAAAACACGTATGCTTACAGTAACACCCAATATCATTTTCACCACCTTGCAATTGGTCGCAGTAGCGTGAACAAAACTGGATATTTCTTATTTTGTACCTCCAATTCGTGAAGTCAATGGAGTTAAAACAGCTCCAAATAAAATTTACATACAAATCTCGTGTCTTAATACTACCCATTCCAAAATATGGGCACATATTTTAGGATTATGTGCAAGTGAATATTGCATTTACACAGCCTGCTCTGGCTGATTCGTTGTCAGCAAAAAAGTTTAATAAATTCTCGTTACTCAAAAAAATTAAATGGATCAATCACTAATCACAGCAACTTAACATTCCCGTAATATCTTGTACAACTATACTTTCGAAATACTTTATTTTAGCTGGAATTAATTTTCGCTGAAAATACTTTTAGGCGTTTTGTATGGAATTTATTTTCATTTATTTCTGACGAGTTGAATGTAAAATATAGGAAAAAATGTATATTATTTTCACTGAATCATTTCTTCAGCGAAAATTAATTCAAAGCGAAAATAAAGTATTTTACAGTAGTACACATATTGCATTTCACGTAGAAGAAAATTCATCTCCAGAGGGCGCCAACTACATCATAGAAATAAACAAAGGCATTCTTATTCATTGTAACTGAGGGCGCACTAATACAACAAGTGGATATGTTGTACAGGAAAGGCAACATAATTTTGTTGATTTTCAAAACAAAGGACCAAAGTAAGATACAGGAAAGGCAACATAATTTTGTTGATTTTCAAAACAAAGGATCAAAGTAAGATACATTTTTCTGAAATTTACTGACATTTAGGTGTTGAAAACACCATCTGTGCCTTGTTATTGCAAGTTGTACGGAAATGTGGTTCAGTTGCACAATATTGTGATTTCATGGATGGTGGGATCCACTAAAGCAGACATGCAACAGGTAATTTAATTTTAAAATTATAGCATTTAGAAATATTATGAGTGAGTATACTGGAAGATACAATAAAATGTTAGCGCAATTTCATAACAATCATGGAAGACAGACAAAAAATTAGTCAAAACTACTTTTTCTGGGAAAAAAAGATTTATTTTAAAAACAAATACATTGCATTGATACCAGGCTATCTGCTTTCTATTTACCATGCAAATGATTTCACATGAATGAGCTATTCGATACCAAATCTCTTGTTTTCCATTGAACAAACAAACAAACAAACAAACAGTTTTTAGGACACTATATCTCTGGAAATGCTCAGTACTGCCCCTAGAGGGCAGTGTTTGCCATGTTAAAGTTTGGAACATTTGTCATTGAGAATACTCAGTACTGGTCTGTGATCTTTGAGAAGACTCCTTCAACTTTCTGCTTTGGGGCCAACGCAGACAACAGACCTTCTTGTTGTCGTTTACGAGCAATTTCAATTAAACACTGCAAATAAAACGAAAAAAAAAAATCAATTTGTGCGGAAAGAAAACAAAGAAGAATCAAAGAAAGCTTAGAAAGAACTCCCGTGTGCTGAGAGTATTGAAGACACATTAAAAATTAATTCAAAATTACTTGTACTTGAGATATTGATGGAATAGCTGAAAACTAATTATGTAAATCAGATAACTGATATGAACAGATTTAAGTGTAAAACTAATAAGGTCTGCACAATGTACCAAGTTTCATTGAAATGTGATTAGAACCCAAAAAATATTAATTATTATGCTAATTAGAGAGTTAATATGAACAGATTTTAACCCAAAATTAATCAGGCTGTCTATTGTCCTAGAGCATTTATGTACCAAGTTTTATTCAAATGTGATGATCAATACTTGAAATATCAGTATTAATTAATTATGTTAATTAAGTGATTAAGAAGCATACATATTTACCAAAAACTAATATTGTGTATAGTCCTAGGTTCATTGAAATGTGATGGGTACTCTTTAAAAGTTTCATTGAAATCCAATGAGTGGTTTGTAGACATCAGTGCAACAGCCATAGAACAGCAAAAAATTAACTAATTAACTGTCAGGTATGTAAATTAGGTAATTAATAGGCACAATTATTTATCCCAAAATTAATCAGGTCTCTGCATAGTCCTAGAAAATGTCGCAAGTCTCATTGAAATGTGATGATTAGTACTTGAGATATCAGGTGAAAAGCTGAAAATTAACTAATTATGCTAATAAGGCGATTAATATGCACACATATTTACCCAAAAACTAATTAGGTCTCTGCACAGTCCTCAAGTAACTATGTACCAAGATTTTTACCAAAACCTAATCAACTCTGCGCATTATCCCAGAGCATCTATGTACCAAGTTTCACCAAAATTTGATTAGTGGTTCTTGAGATAACAGTGGAACAAAAAAAGTGACATACATACATACATACATACATACATACATACATACATACATACATACATACATACATACATACAGACAGGATAACTGCAAAGACTCCCTTTTGTGCTTCGCACATGGGAGTCAAAAACGGTATACTCTTTATTAATACTGCGATATCACAAAAACGCTAAAATGCCTATTCTGAAAATGTTATCACCTAATTATTCAGCAGATTATCATTAATAGTGAAGATGAGTGAGTTGTTCATTGTTCTCAAATATTTTGTCTACCTCAGATTTTCCTCCTTGAAAGATTGGTTAGACTTTAATTAAAAAAACCAAAAAGCTTTAGGAACACTGAAAGAACATCTTGCAAACAATCACGTACACACACAAAAATAACCTAATCTTTCCGAGGTTCTAACAGCATTTCTGATTATTCAGTCATGGGTTGATACAAAAAATAGTAATTTATTTGGTTTGCTATGAAATACACGTAAACTTCAAGTTTGTATTTTTTTTACTTGATCACGAGTTGAACTACTATGGTGTTCTTTGACCTGAAAATGCCATCAGTCAATCAGAATACTGTGTGGGAAAATTTACCGAGTATTTGCAATAGCATAGCGCATTACTGAAGTAAAATTCATTATTATTGAAGTTGCAGTATGAGTTATTGTTGTTGATTTCACTGCACAATGAAGGGGCAATTAGCAATTTCTAAAGATAAAACAAATTTTAACATCTCCATGACGATACTAAACAGATGAAGTTTATTTTGACATGTTCATGTAATAAATCTGCGATGATAAAACTCAGTTTATTTATAATCTGTTTTTTTTTGTCTCAAGTGATTGTTTTGATTGAAGTTGTGCTTTTCTGACAAACAAATGATGCACCATCTAATGTTTTGTAATCACTGATTTTCATTCATACAGCTCCGGTATACACCGTAGTTAGACAGTTTTAAAAATGACAAAAATAGTCACTAAAACTAGGGAATTTAACTTATTGTAACAAAATGAACAAATCTGCAAGAGATCCACCCAAAGCAATTGAGCTAGCAGTTACAAAGAAGAAGCCGAAAATAGCATTTTTTACCAAACATGACAAAAATATTCACCAAAATTAAAAAAGTGAAAGTATAGTCACGAAATGAACGAATCTAAGAAAGGTCAACCCATGGAACATAACGTACTCGACCGCATTAGCGCCCATGCCCAGGCAAGCGCCCACCCCCACTTTTGCGCAATTTTTATATTTGGGGTCACATTCGGTAAAGCGCCCACCCCTTCAAAATGCAACTAATTTAAAACTTGGTCTTGCGTAACGAAACTTGGTAATCGTTTTTAAGAAGAACTCAATGTGAAGTTGAAAGTTTTGAGGCTGTAAGATATCAGTATATCAATATGCTAGTAATGTCCAGTCTTGAATTACTTACTGTGAATGACTTGGGTTCATAGATTGCCAACTCCGACAGTATTTTTCTATTCAGTAAAATATTAGACTGAAAAAAAAAAAAAATCAAGTATTTTATAAATAATTATTTTATGGTGTTTTTAATATTAATGTGACTTTTTGTTATTGAATATGAAATCAATAATTATGCATATTCCTTACCTTATTAAGGTTTTGAACAAAGTGATGATATTTCAGGTGATGTTCTTTTGTGGCTGCTGATAGCCTGGTTATCCATAGCTGAAAGACACAATTTAAATATGCAAATTAATATGCAAATTTATAATTTTGTTGAGGTCTTGAAAAAAGCGATGGTCACTGCATCATAATACACTCGATCGCAAATCATGTGACGCAAATAATTACAGGACTGATACAGTTGAATTAAACTAATGTCCATCAATTGTACATGCATATCCCAGAATGCACTATCATCATCTATCAATAAACTGGTCCACCTTTTTATAACATGTCAAATATATTGCCAGTTTTCACAAAATCTGAATGTGCATTGTTCAGTTGTGCAAGGTCATCGTAATTTCAGTAATCTAGGAATCACAATGCTCCACACATGGAACAAAATTCTGGTCTGAAGCGACACATAGCATCCTCAACAGGCAAAAAAGCAAATTCTTTTGTTTTTTTCCATGACTCATCTAAAAGTGAAGCAATATGTTCAGGTCAGAAAATCGAAACCTACCTTCCTCATTCGTCGTTTCTTTTTAATTTTAGCAGATGTTGAATATATTAATGCTTTATGCACCGATCGCACAGCCAGAGAATAACAATTTGCTCTTCGGTATCCAAAATGCTGTGAAACAGAAATGTACATGATAATTAATATCAATGATTCTGCGAGTATTTATGTGTGCATATGAATTACATCTACGGCATTAGATAATTTTCGCCAAGGCATTTTCACTGCCTGGCAACAATCACTGGTAAAAAGAAAGGCCGGAAACTGTACTAGTTTCAGGCTAGAGACTTTTCTGAACAGACTAACAAGATTACCCATACATGTACAACATATAAAAAATGTTGTTGCTTAGAATTACGGCGAAAGTTGGGATTTGTGCTGTTCTCTCAACTTGGGTTGTTTTCATCAGCTCTTTGACTTGTGTTACACAGCAGCTTGTACAGAGTACATAGAACTACATGGTACAGTGTTGTTTGGCCGACCACCATAGCACCAACATTCTGTGACATAGCTTCACCCCAAGAATACTGAGAACTGAATTCATAAAAAATCCTCTCTAAGCAAGTATCAGCTATAGGTGCATGTAAAGATATCAAAAATGAAAATATCCAGATGTGTCAAACAGGTTGAACACAAATACCAGAAGATCTTTACCAAGGTTTCCTAGTGGTTTGACCAGGCTTGGTTGACACCATGATAGTGTGTTGCCTTGTCATAGTAGCAATTATGATAGAATTATAACTTAGCTCTGTTACATACATCAAGTCCAAAAAATAAAATATGGTTTCTATGGCAACTTACACTATACTGGATCTACAATATATGCAAGGAACACACACACACCAACTAACTGTACAATGCATGCTGGGGGATTTGTGCAGTACATGTATTAAGTTTAAAGCGTGGTGGTCATCGCGCAGCGAGTGTTCGAATTTCATGTAAATAAACAATTTATTTTACACGTGTTGTATAGGTCGCTATGAGTCCCATATCGAACAGGACGCGGCGCGACGACCACCGCCCTTTAATAGAATAGAATAGAATATAATTCTTTATTAATACCGTAAAGATAATGTGACATTTCTTTTTTGGTTAACGAGTTAATAAAGTTTTTACATAGTTGAGCGAACATAAAACTATCCGTGAATAGTAAGACAATTTACAATATGTAGGAATATGGCATATGTTGTTTATTTATGCCGGTAATGTATTTCTTATGTTGTAACACTGTTCGATGTACTTTATGGTTTCTTTGATTAGTGAAGTTTTCTTATTACTCATTATTTGTATGAATTTAGTATTGTTTATCATATCTTGGAATCCATATATACAGGATTTGGCTGTTGAATATAGAATGTCTCTGTTGTTTGCATATAAGGTGCATTCTGTTGTGAAATGTTGTTCATCTTCAATTTTGAGACAGTTTTGACAAATTCTGCTTTGTAGCGGTATTTTAGGTTTTTGATGGCGACCAGTTTCAATTTTCAGTTTGTGGCCACTCATTCTAAATCTTGCAAGTGTCCCTATTGCTTTTCTGTCATTGAGTTTTTGTAAATAGGTTTCCTGTTGGATGTTATTTTTGAATAATTTAAAAGTCTTTAGTTTTGAATCAGTACTGTTCATGTTAGACATCCATGTATTTTTATAGTGTTCCTTACATAATTCTTGAAAGTGCTGTTTTGTTGTTTGTATGTCAACAGGTTTGTTGTATGTTTTTTTCAAATCATGTAGTTTTGATAACCAGCTGTTTTTCAACACTGTATTCTCCATCTCTTTAAGTGCATAATATGCTATGTTGTTTTCATCAATGGATTTTAGGTGTTTATAGTATCTGAGAGCTTTGTATTGAATGTTACATAACAGTGGTAGTCGCCCTGTATCCATTCTAACAGCTATGTTACTGGTAGTGTTATTTACATTTACTATATGTCTACAAAAATTTAGGTGGTATTTTTCTGTGCTAGTTTTATCCCATCTACTCCAGTTTGTGCATAATCCCCATATTTCTCCAGCGTATGTTAAAATTGGTAGTTGAGTTGTTTCAAGTAATTTTGTTTTCAATTTTACATGGTTGTTGTTACTACCACTGAAAAGATGGAGTTGAGCCCTTTCAGTTTTCCTAGCCTTGTCAGATAACCTGTCCATTGTTGTATCCATTGAGCCATTTGTATTAAAAGTCACTCCAAGATATGTATAATGTGAATTGTCAGGGTTCAGGTTATGGGTGAGAGGGCCTTAAGAAACTCTTTGCGATTTTCCTCTTGATGTTGCATACCCCCCCTACCGAATATCCTAATTGACAAGAAATTAGAATAGAATAGAATAGAATAGAATAGAATAGAATAGAATAGAATAGAATAGAATAGAATAGAATAGAATAGAATAGAATAGAATAGAATAGAATATTTTTCTTGGTAACTGATCACGAATGAATGTATCAAGATCAAGTGTGAACATTTTATCACAAAAAAGTAAGTACAATCTCAATTTCAAGGACGGTGTTTGTCCCACAGTCGGCCTTTTCATGTCTATGTTCATAATAAGTGTGTGGGAGCCAAACATTAAAACTATAACATTCATATATGATACTAATTATTTTAATAATATTGACTTAGAAACGGAAAGGCCGCCAATTGTTTGCAAGATCAGGATTATTAGTACTTATGATAATACACACACCTTAGATATTTGGAATATTTTCTGTTTCCTGTAATACCTGTCCGGTGGAGGACATCTTGGCATCCTCAAACACCAAGAGAGCCGCATACTTAACGAGGGTGATCGAAAATTGTTTCACGAAAAGACTGACCTCGGATGACACATGGAATCGGTCTGAACCACCTAGCTTACTTAATTTCAACCCGCTCGTGATTTTGTTTCGTTTCCACAAAAAGAAAAAAAAATACGTTCACACGCTCGATTTGCTTGGTGAGCACGAAATCATATCTCCTTGGTAAACAAATCTAAATTGCGGAATTTATTTTTTGTTGAAACAAAAAATAACTTGAATGAGATTATTAGTAGGCTAAGGGGCTTTGCAAAACATTGTAGGCAAGAAGCACCGAACACACATTTCTAAATCACATGGTATTTCACAACACTGACTAAATAGTGGATTTTTAATAAATTCTGGCTTTGGTTTGCTGTTAATGTTTGTCAAATGGGTAAGAAGAACAAGAACGCTTCTGGTCTTGGACAGAGTGTGATTAAAGACCGCTTTCGCGTCAAAAGCAAAAGACAAGGGAACGCAGACACGTGGGTTAGTATGTTATTGACATGTATGTTCAGTATTAAATCTCAGAACTAAAAGCAGATGCAAGTTTCATATAATAAACACGTCTCACTTAAACAGTTGAGGAATTATTTCTTAATTATAGGCTTGTGCAGACATTCTTGGGTTCTTGGATGTGATATAATAATAATTATTTTTCCTATTAAGCTTTTAATATCTTTTAATTTTAATTTTATCTTATAGTTTAGCTACTGTATTTTTTTTTATGATTTGTATTTTATTTACCATACTGCGCCCTCTGATAGCATAGTAGTGTAATAAAGTTATTATTATAATAATATTACTTTCTTATTAGTGTAATAATACTGTATACTTTTACTATTATCTATAACCATTGCCACACTCTCCGGGGAGTGAGTAAGAGTTAATAAATAAATAATAATAATAATAACTTTATTACACATGAATACCATCAGAGATATTTCACTATCAGAGGTACGTAGCCGTGATCTCCGATGTTTTTGGTTCAATTAGGTTCATTTGTCTGTCAGTAACCACAGCTGTATCTGTGTAGGGACTGGACTCAACGCAGCGGTGTAAGCCTATTTTCAATATGGTTATGTGGAGAAAGAGTATATTTCCTAAATCTATTGAAAAAAACAAAGACATCTGGGTTAGACAGTCAAGAAAATTCATCACTATCTGACAGGGCTAGCGAACCTGGAAAAATGCTATCCCGACTAAAATCTTACTGGCCCTGCTACTTTTTGCAAGAGTATTCTCTTTTCGCCATCATTGTGAATTGAAGATAGAAAATATTTACATAGCAATGCTCTCGAACAGTAAGTCATCAATAGAGATAATGGGAGAGTATTACAGGTATATGTACCCTGTACTAAGATGTGTGCCTGCACTCCTGTGATAGTTGTAACTGACAAATATGTTTGTGTACAACTAGCAACTTTATTACCGGTACTCAATCAAACTATGTTCTTGATTTATATTCAAATTCACATAACCGCAAATTGTGAGTTTTTCTCAGCCATAGCATTTCTTTCAAAATTTCTGGTATGGCTGGCAAAGATACTGTATGATTTAATGCTATACAACGTAAAATTGGTACATCCCTTCACTTACATGTCTGCATCATATTTTCGGCACACATCAAAGAACATTTTACTCTTTTCCTTTCATAATAAAGGAAATATTTAGAAAAAAATGTAATGTATATTAATTTGAGTGTTATATTTTCTTTTGATTTTGTAGTTACATACAAGTGATCTTCAAGATGGATACGACTGGGGAAGACTCAATCTACAGTCTGTGACAGAGCAAAGTACCCTGGATGAATTCTTAGCTATCGCTGATCTTGCAGGAACCGAATTTACTGCAGGTTGGTGCAAAAAAACTTTCCTGTGATAATCAATCCACTTATCCTAGGATTCTGTGACTTCAGTTTGGAAATTTTTGACTTTTGAAAATTTTGACTGCCATGAGATGTAATATGCAAATTTTTTTTTAAAAACCTAAGAAAATTTGGTCACCAACTGAATATTGTATGGGAAACTAGGATTCCATTGGAAATCAGGTTTAGTAGCTAGCCTGTTGTTGATCGTGTGTACATCACTTTAATGGCTCGGTTGTGGTGACAAGCTTTATCCCAAATCTGAAGAATGAACTTTTAAGACATATGTACACAATTAAATCATAAGGATCGTCGCCTGCGCATGCGCGAGAATTGAGTCCCAAGCGATGATAACATGCACTAAAACTGCAAAGGCTCATGGGTAGACACTTGTTTGTAAACAGTGACATGCTATGGCCGTCTGACACATGTGCAGGCTACAACTCCCACACTTTTAATGTGATACACGATGAAGATCCCATTTGAAGTTGAGTGAATTTCAAAATTAAAAAATTGCAAGTCAAACATGCATCTAATACTAAGAAAAAAAGAAATACTAATACAAATAATAATGTTGGTGAAAGAAAGCCTAGTGTTCTTATTGATTTGCAAAATATCATCGATGCATCGTTAATTTTTGTTTACAAAGTCAAAGCATTTGTCAATGTGTTCTATGACGCCATTGGTCGGAAATAAATTGGATTTACGCACACATGGAATTCTCTCAGAATGAGATCTTTCTCGCATATCACAGTGTGTTGATACCCTCATCATATAAATACTTGATAACATAAATTCTATTTTTATTCTGTAAATAGAAAGACTGAACGTCAAGGTGGTGGATCCTTCCAAAGATACAGGACTGCCGTCGATAGAAGAAGTGTCAGCAATCAAAGATGCACAGCTGCAAAATAAAGACTTTCTTAAAATTCCAAGGAGGTAGATTTGTTATTATGTCTTTAAAAAATCTGTGATTCCCCAGGACCCAAGTAAAAGTCACTGTAACTCACTAGGACTCCATTGAATGTGAGTGCGACTTCCTGGGACCCTAGTGCAGTCATTGTGACTCCCTAGAACCCAGCGAAATAATCATTGTAATTTGACCTGTTTAGGCTGTTTTTTATTTAGTTTAATCTTGCTGTGACAAATTCTTCATTTTTGCTTCCAAAAAAACAATAGAAATAAGAATAATTGAAAAATTATTTTATTGACATAAAAATTTGTACTGGGCTAAGTGGTATTGAGAACCTCATTTATATCGAGGTAAATGGTATTACTAATAGATAATACCTCCCTGTACTCTAATGGTTTCAGACCTGCATGGGATGCCACTACCACACCTCAACAATTAGAGTTATTGGAGAGGGATAGTTTCCTGGAATGGCGGAGACAGTTAAATGTGTAAGTATTCATGTGCAAATCTTCTTTACTGTGATTTATTCACTTTTCACAGGAATTACCTGAAATGTTACTGAATTATCCGCTGTCAATGGTTATTTGGAACCTTTCACAAAGCAAAATATCAAAAAATTGCAGTTCTTATGAATTTGTTGCATTTTCACTAAATTTTAAATCTGATAGTGTTAGAAATTAAATAAATCTTTTATTTTCATTCGAGGCTTATTCCCAGTGAAAAAATAAAACTATTTTGTTTCTATGGATGAGAAAAATACACTGATCTCTGTTGTGACAAGATTTTATTCAAGACAATAGTCAATATATTGTCAGTATAATTTCAATCAAACTGTTTTTAAAACTTACTACAATGAAGTGATTTATGTTTTGAAGCAACTCTAAGGTGATGATATGATGTAATTAAGAAATGTGATGTGATCTGAATGCAAAGTAGAGATTTTATGCAAAAGTTGCGCTGTAGTTAGCTGTATTGTCATAGATGTACCACTATATCGATACGAGTGAATCTTGCACAACTTTTAGAACGCTGAAACTTCTCTGTTCCATTTCAGGTTACAGGAAAAAGAACACATTGTATTGACTCCGTTTGAAAGAAATTTAGATTTTTGGCGACAGTTATGGCGTGTGATTGAAAGGAGTGACGTCATCGTACAGATTGTTGATGGCAGGAATCCGTTACTATTCAGATGTGAAGATATGGTAAACAAATTTATGTTTTTTTGTATAAAGCAAGGCAGCAAAGCTTGGCAGAAATCTGAGTGATAAACCTGGGTCATCTTATTTCAAAAATATACTTTCTATTCTAGTATTGATATTAAGTGGTACTGATTATTATATCTAAAAAATGTTTCAGATGACTATATATGGTCATGTGACCTCAATAATAGGCATAACTGTAATGTCATAAGTACAGTAATTTTGTTGTTTGACAAGATATATTACCATAATATCAAGTGATCATATATTGTCATTATTTCATTAAAGAAAAATATGTCTGTACTTGTTGTTAACCATTTTTTTTGTGGTTTCTGTAACTGTTTTCTAATCTTTTTAACTTGGATACAATGTTAACTAGTGTGGGATTTTGACCAAGTTCACTTTTGGTCTTTTATTATTCTGGTAGCAATAAGTCAATTGTTGTCTGAGATTCAATCTTATAATCCAATATGGATGTGAAAATTTGACTAAAATTCAATGTTTGTTAGATATAGAAATGATTGCGGAAATGAAAACATTTGTACTGCTGATCATGAGAACTAGATAGTTATATAGTCCAGCATCTGTTAATTGTTATTTACGGTAATATCTGTCTTCTCTATGACCATGCCCACTTTGTTAGTCTTCATTCAGATGAAGTCCAAAAAAAAAGGGACTTATGTTTTGACCTTTTTGTGTGCGTCTGTACATCTTGATTACCGATTACATTCATACATCATGTTTTTTGGATTACTTATGCATGTCAATTAGTTTTATTATCCAATTCAAAATGACCAAATTGCAGCCATTTTTGTGCTAAAAATTCATCAAAATCAAGCATTTTTGCCATTTCAGAATCAAATTTGCTTACATACATGTACAATTGAGCATTATGGTAGTCTGCTGCACATCATTGTTTTTCAGATCTGGCAGCCATTTTGTTTTAATGAATTGGTTCTAGAGCAATATCTCCAACATACCTGGACTGATCATGTTAAAACTTTAGATATACATCATGTGATACATATACACATATACTCATTTGAAAGTCTAATTGAAGATTGCCAAATGGCAGCTATTTTATCCAGCATTTCTGCCTTTCCAGAAGCAGATTTTCATCAATGAATTTTGTTCAAACTTGGTACAAACAATGGACACTATGTAACGCACAGATGGCGATTTTGTTTAACAAATGCCCTACCAGAGGTATATCTCCGATCTCGTCCATACTTTATATATACATCATGTTGCACATATCTATCATCACAATCAAGTATTTACTGTTCATGTTAAAATCTTGTATATTTCTTTAACTTGAGAACTCATGGGGACTATGTAATTAATTTTCTTTTTATTATGGAGACCTCGATGTTGAAATTTTATGAATATTTTGTTTTTATTGTTTTTCAAAGGAGAAATATGTGAAGGAAGTTGATGAAAATAAAGACAACCTGGTTTTAATTAATAAAGCAGATTTACTTAATGAAAATCAAAGAAAATCATGGGCAGATTATTTTACAAAAATTGGTGTTAAAGTTGTGTTTTGGTCAGCAGTTGAAGAAGCAGAAAGGCAGAAACAAATGGTGAGCATCTATTAGTTTCCCTGTAACCAGTTATTGAAGTTCTCCGTTGCAGGTTCGAAATTACCCATCAGTTTTAAGGTTGCCCATTACAGTTTTTAGATAAATGCAAATTACCTAATTAATATGCACATACGATATGTAGAACTATTTTGTGAATGGTGACAAAACTTTGGTGCTCAAATGATTAATGATATGCAAATTACCTAATTAATATGATGTTTTTAAAGTTCAGTGTTGTCTATCTTACAGAGATAATTATGGTGATGCCCTTCATCAGTTATGCGTAGCACATTATTAAGCGTGGAATTACCCTAAAAAATAGTTTTGTATTTGTTGAATCTTACTACGACGCTATGACCTTTGCTCTGTTTTTACGCTCTATTTCACGCATAACGCAGGATCCCGCTGTGAAAGGAAGATAGTTTACCATATTACTGTGCACAAAAAAAATGTTTTATATTGTTTGTCGCATTCATCTTGCACTTTCAAACTTGTGTTTTAGGGGAATAAGTGATTGAATATTTAATGAAGCGATTATGTTTTCCACCCACAAAATTTGATTACCCGATGCTTTAGGTTACATCTACTCATACATATTTAGGTGTTTTGCTAGTGAACTAGATGTAAACTCTATTTGAAATATTAAACAAGTAATATAAAAATATTATCAAAAAAATTATGATCGACTCGTATGAATAATATTTGTTTTTTAGAAAGAAGAAGCAGATGCAGAAGATAATGAGGAGGAGGAGGACGAGGATGAGGAGGAGGAGGAGGAGGAGAGCAACAGTGATGACGATGACAGTGATGATAAATATGACAACAAGGACACTACAAATAAGGATACAGATCAGAGTGAGTCTGTAGCATTAGATGAAACCATGACAACAGGAGTAAGCAAAACTTACACAACTGAGGAGAAAAGTTCTGATCATTGTGAGTGCCACGAAACTGATAAAGTTGAAGAAGAGGGAGAAAAATCACCTGAGAAGAGTGATGATAAAATGCTCAGATGTGAAGAGGATAAAACAGCCGATGTAGAACATGATGATTGTTGCCATGGAGGCACTGCAGCTGATGAGAAAGAGAAATTGAGTGTAGACACTGAAACAAGGACTTCAGAAATGCCAACACAAGATACAGGAAGTGCTGGAAATGATTCAGATGGAAGTGTTGGTTGTGGTGAACATGATCAAAAAAAAGTGTCACTTAGTGACAATGGATCTGAGGTGGTGTCTTCGCAGGAGTCTTGCAGCGAAGAAATTGCTAATAGCGCTAGAATTCTGAATGGTGATGAATTATTAGAGCTATTTAAAAGCATGCACCAGGGACCGAAGGCTAATAAGAATATGGTGACTATTGGGTTGGTAAGTGACTTGAATTGTATTAAAGTAAAACTTTGAAATAACAGTAGCAGATAGGTTTTTGTGCCAGAACTAACATTGAAATGCAGGGCTCCCGCTACTCCATCACCACTTCGCCAATGGTGATGAAAAACTGTAATGACTAAGGATTTTCCGATCTGGCGAAAAAGTTGGCGAATTTTTAAAAATCAGTAAAAAATCTGACCTGCATAATATGCCTGCAAACTAACAGTTTATTATCTCAAATTTCCATATTTAGGCAAACAATTTTGCTCAAATAATTCCAAGAAATAATGTCACGATCTTTCAGAAGTTTCATCGTATCCATAGGGTTTCATTTACGCAATGTTGTTAATGTGCTTGTACAGATTTTCAGAAACGATATGTGCATGTACAGACTTACGATATGTGCATGTACAGATTTTCAGAAACGATATGTGCATGTACAGACTTACGATATGTGCATGTGCAGATTTTCAGAAACGATATGTGCATGTACAGACTTACGATATGTGCATGTGCAGATTTTCAGAAACGATATGTGCATGTACAGACTTACGATATGTGCATGTGCAGATTTTCAGAAACGATATGTGCATGTGCAGATTTTCAGAAACGATATGTGCATGTGCAGATTTTCGGAAACGATATGTGCATGTGCAGATTTTCAGAAACGATATGTGCATGTGCAGATTTTCAGAAACGATATGTGCATGTGCAGATTTTCAGAAACGATATGTGCATGTGCAGATTTTCAGAAACGATATGTGCATGTGCAGATTTTCAGAAACGATATGTGCATGTGCAGATTTTCAGAAACGATATGTGCATGTGCAGATTTTCAGAAACGATATGTGCATGTGCAGATTTTCAGAAACGATATGTGCATGTGCAGATTTTCGGAAATGATATGTGCATGTGCAGATTTTCGGAAACGATATGTGCATGTGCAGATTTTCAGAAACGATATGTGCATGTGCAGATTTTCAGAAACGATATGTGCATGTGCAGATTTTCAGAAACGATATGTGCATGTGCAGATTTTCGGAAACGATATGTGCATGTGCAGATTTTCAGAAACGATATGTGCATGTGCAGATTTTCAGAAACGATATGTGCATGTGCAGATTTTTTCAAAGTAGGTTTGCGTTATCCCGAAGTGTATTTTACTTCATTTGGACACTGTCATCAATAATGACGGAAACAATTTTGTTTTGGCTAAAAATAGTAGCTATAACATTATATTCTTGGCGAAAAAAAAAAATGTTTTGGCTAAGAAAATGGCTAAAACTTTTAATTTTCTAGAGGGAGCCTTAGAAATGTAATGAGATCAAATCTGACAAGCATCTAATCCACCAGTACCTTGGGCACAGACTCAATGAAGAGGCCAAATACTAGTTTGTTCTAAGCTGATTATTTTGATGTTGTTAATGCGACAGAAAATCACACATTGATATTGTGATCTTGAAAAACATCTTATTAAATTTTTAGAAAAATTATAGAAATTCAGGAAAATTTAAAAAATAACTGTGAAAACATAAAATATCACAATGTTTCATAAGTTACCAATGGCCACATAGAAACTTTATTTATTCTTAAAGACCTCTTTAACAAGTTGACCTAACTTTTTATTTCAAATCAAGATCCCTACAAAATCGTTCATCATAGAGTGTACACTGAGAGAAGGATTCATTAATCAATGGGTGCAACTTTTGAAGAAAACTGATTGTATTTGAAATGTTAATAAAAATTGACAAACTTTTTGATCAAAAATTAAAAGAAATATCCGAAACTGTCCATATGGATCAAAATGATGATGAAATTTAGTAAAAATTTGACAAAAAGTGAAAATATTTGTACTAAATTTTGGATGGGAAAATCTTTCGGCACTCAAAGGGTTAAAACGATATGATGACGTGATATAATTAAAGTCTAATGGAGATTATACTAATGCATTTTTTTCTGACAGCAAAGATGCCTTATTATTAATTGCGCATTTCTGGTTTGTCTACAGGTCGGTTATCCCAATGTTGGTAAGAGTTCTACCATAAACGCATTGTTACAATGTAAAAAAGTTCCAGTGTCAGCAACGCCTGGCAGAACTAAACACTTTCAGGTTAGTGAGGATTGAAAAATAGTATAATTTTGTGGCGAATGTTGGAAAAATAATACTTACATACATGTATGCATGCATCCATTCTTTTCCTTTTACCTGTAAATATGTATATATTTTTTTTCCTATTTCAGAATTGTATTTTTTACAAATAATATGGGTAATAAACCATCATATGATATGATATCATATCATTCAAATACTGATTTGATTTTCCGGCTTTATTTTCCACTTTCTTTATATCAAAATTTGGTTGCTTCCTCACTGAACATTAGATGCAAAGAATTCAAATTTAGTAGATCAACAGTCCTGATCAGTTCCTCATGAGTTGGCAAATCATGTCTCAACTGCTTGCGAAACATGATTTCTTACATACCTTTGATGAAAATTGTTGCCAAGCGAGAGAGAAAAAAACAAAGATGGTGTTTTTGCCTTTCAAATCATGTTCCATTTTCTCATGCCATCATGTTCACCAAGGTTACACAGGATAGGGGACAGTAAAAACCTTGACAAGGAAGGCATCTGGGATATATTCAGACTTTTTGTGGATTTGTATTAATTTCAAAATGATGTCATTGTATTAGCTCATTGGAGGCCACACCTTTTACAACTAGTTATGACTGTCAATATGTGTTAGTTAACATATGGAGTCTGAATTATCAAATTATTTGTGAAATATGGATGACTGGACTCCCTAAGTTTTTTTAAATGAATTACAAAATGAACTTAACTTCAACATTCACTAAAAAATTATGCAAATGATATGTTTCTAAGAAAATGTATGTCAATGGCAATAACACTTTTTTTTTATAAATATTTTTTTCTAGACTTTGTTCGTTGAACCTAGTCTGTGTCTGTGTGACTGTCCTGGATTGGTGATGCCATCATTTGTGTCGACAAAAGCTGAAATGGTTGTCAATGGCATATTACCAATTGATCAAATGAGACAGCATTTACCACCAGTTTCACTGATATCCTTATATGGCAATTATGCAAATAATTTATGCTAAGTACTACCAAATATGCAAATAGTTGCAATTGTTATCCTGAATCACTATTCCACTGATGAATGCAAGAGACGCCACCGATTTTATTATTCAAATTATTCACCAGTAAATCCTTGTTAATAAAATTCTAAATATGGAAAGTTCATGCATATTGTATGAAATTGGCTAGTTTCCATAAACTTTTATTCTGAATTAGTACTATGCTATTTTTGCGATGACACGAGATGAATATTAACTATTCAAACTAATTACCAAATATGGAAACTATGCAAACAGATTACCAAATATGGAAACTATGCAAACAGATCACCAAATATGGAAACTATGCAAACAGATTACCAAATATAGAACATTTGCATATAATTGTGCAAAGAAGATGTTTTTAGATTGAATGAAATGATAAAAAATTATACAAATAGATCACCAAATATGGAAAATTTGCATACAATTATGCAAATAAAAGAGTATAATATGACATAAAAGTTGAATTTCCTATGCATAAATACGTATGTCAGCGTATCCCGAGAGATGTACTTGAATATACTTACGGTATAAATATAATAAAACCCAAAGAATGTGAAAATCCAGACAGACCACCAACGGCTAATGAATTATTGATGGCGTATGGATGTAAGTTATGTTAATTTATGCATAATATTGTATTGTTCATGATCTACTATAATCTGTCATCCACTGGATGAGAGCCTCAGTAAGATCTCATTCAAAATGTGAATAGTTGTCTATTTTTTTCTAAATGTGCAAATGTGTTTAATGAGATGCACTAAATATGTTAATATACTCATTAAGTAGGCAAATGACATGTGAACTAAGACTATGCATTGTAATGTATTGTATTTGATATGCAAATGAGAAACACACTGATACTAAATGTTAATAAGATGCAAATGACATGTGAACTATGATTATACATTGTAATGTATTGTATTTAATATGCAAATGAGATGCAAACTTATAGTTGCATATTCTAATTGCGTATACAAGATATGCTTATGAAATCCACTAAAATATACTATTGTCTCATTAAGTATGCAAATGAGATGCAAACTAAGAAAATTTCTAATGTATTTGATATGCAAATGAGGTGCGCACTAATACTAAATGTGTTAATAATGTACTTATTAAGTATGCAAATGAGATGCAAACTAAGAATATTTCTAATGTATTTGATATGCAAATGAGATGCACACTAATACTAAATGTGTTAATGTACTTATTAAGTATGCAAATGAGATGCACACTAATACTGAATGTGTTAATAATGTACTTATTAAGTATGCAAATGAGATGCACACTAATACTAAATGAGTACTTATTAATAATGTACTTATTAAGTATGCAAATGAGATGCACACTAATACTGAATGTGTTAATAATGTACTTAATAAGTATGCAAATGAGATGCGTTTTAAACCAACAATGCTAGGTAAGGAGTATGCTGTATTAGAATGATATTTTTCTATAATAATGATCAACTACAAGTTGAATTATATTGTGATAAATGTTTATTTTTATAGATGTTCGAGGATTTATGACAGCGCACGGTGTTCCAGATGCTCCAAGATCCTCCAGATACATATTGAAAGACTATGTCAAAGTCAGTAATAGTTGTCACTCTTTAGGTTTACTTTTTTTGACTATTAAAACTATTAATTTGTCATTTTGTGTAGATCTAGTTGAGGGCTTTTGCGATACTTAAGACTTGAATTTTCCCCTCAATAGTTTTCCATTCTTTTCTATGTTGGAATTATAAGAGGGTGCTGACTAATAGGTACTCTCTTTGTGACTGAAAGTGCTTTTTGTCATAGGAAATCACTTGCTCATAATCTTTAATTAATTTTTATAGTTACAACTTAAGTTCCTGCTCTTCTGCCATCACTTTATTGTGCAAACATGTCAGTTGCAAATAAAAAATAACGTTTGGGTGGCAGACTAATAAAGAAACCTGGATTAGTGATGTTAGTCCACTGCCAACTGAAACAAACAACTCCCGCTGCAATTCTGCCCGCAAAAGTTTCACCTGCGCCACCTTCAGCACCAACTACCATCTCTACAAGAGTTATCATTGGTATCCTGTCAGCAATGATAGTGAAAATAAATTCCAACTCTTTTTTTTTTACAAAGCTGGCTAGAAAGCAAGTTAATGCACAGACCTATAATTTTGAAATCTAGTTACTCCCAGTGCTGACCATACGACTTCTGTCCCCAGGGCAAATTACTGTATAGGTGTGCGCCACCTGGTGTTGATGAGAAGAAATTCCAAGAATTCCCACAATTGGAGATAACGGATGATGCTGTGTCAAAAAAGAAAGTGAGCAATCCAACTGTAGTGTCGGCTGAAGGTATAAGGGTAAGTGTATTACTCCAGAACTTGTTTATGTCCGCTACACTACACTGACTGTAGAGGACGGGGGCAAGCTGGTACAGATTACAGGAATAAAAAAGGCATTTTACGTTTTTACAGGAAATAAAACGAAAGTTCTATTTACCGTAAAAAATAGGTTTTGACACTTTACAGATAAAGCAAATTCCTAATTACATTTTTATAATATATTTGAGAATTTGTGTTCAAGAATCAAAATTGGAAATTGCGAACAAATTGGGACATTTAATTTCGAAAATGTTTTATACGCTTACTAAAAATAAGATCTTTGTACAAATTACAGATGTCTACGAATTTACATTTTTTATTTATTTAAATAACATTATTACAAAAATAAAAACTATTTCACTGGCCGTTCTGCTCACATTTGAATCCTACAGCCAACGTGAATGTAACAAACAACTGGATGAATGAGTAGCATTTGGACAAAATTGTTTTGATACATGTAGAACTATGCCTGAGTGAAACATTTTGTCAGTTTTCACTTTTCAAGTGTGCTTTGTAAGTTGACCTCTGAGAGCTGAATAATGAGATGTTTAACCCTTTGAATGATATAATTTTTCCGTAACATTTTGCCTATTTTTAAGTATTTTTTTTATAATTTTTAGATCATTTTGGAACAAATGGACATAATTTTCCATTGCCTACAGGACGTGATCAAAATTTTAGGAAAAATTTGGAAAAAATGTAAAATATTGTATTTGTGAATGGTTCTCAAATTCTTAATAGATTATCTGCTGACGCCATATTTTCCCATGATGCATTTTGTGATATTCATGGAGGCTTTCAATAGGTGATGTGTCAAATATAAATTCTGAGAAATAGGTTTGTACAAAATATCCATAGCAACCTCTCATGCCCTACCATGCTGGCTCGGGAGTCGTATAACCTTTCAACTCAATTCTCCACTTCAAAACTTATAGTCACGCCAACCAATGGATTACTGCTATATCTGTAACGTTCTTTTATGAATATTTTTTGCAGAAAAAAAATACCGACCTGAGTGAAATGGACAGTGCGTTCTTCAGCCAACAGAATGTACGAGCATGCACTAAAGGTGTACAGGGTGTGATGGGATACGTCAGGAAGGATGCCGACTGCTCACGCCATGTGTCGTCGGATTCAAGAAATAGCAGTCCTCAAAGCAGCCAGTCATCTGTGGCCGGAAAACCGTGGAAGAAGCATTTTAATAAAAATAAGAAGGAAAAATTAAGAAGAGTTAATAGACATCTTGATGAATGTTGAAATATTATTGGTTTAATTATTATAATATAATTAATAAATACTCAGAAATGTGCAAAATATTTGTATATGTATAATTATGTAAATACGTAGTTTGAGGTGAGCCAGCAAACTGATTTTTTTTTTTTTTTTACAACAGATAGTCTGAATCTATTTGATGAGTAATAAAAATACATGTTTGTGCAATTCTTGATTCCCAAATTGATAGTGTTTGCATGTTTATGCTTTGCGTGTTTGCGCATATTACATGTTCGGGGTCAAAACACCAGAAGGTGAAATGGATTTCAAATGTTTCGAATGCGCAAAGTTGCAGTAAACTGATCATCCATATTTCAACTCGCAAGAACCCCCCCCCCCCCAAGTGCCACCATCATTATACTAACTTGTATCAGCCTCTGAAAATGTGCACACTATTCTGCCTGAACCAGAAAAATGAACATGCAACTTACCTTAGGCTATAGTGTAAAATTAAAATTTTTTTGGGGGGTAATTTCGGAGTTGAAAAACAGTCACATTTACTCAGCGAAATGCACGTGCCATCTCTATTTCAGTTATTTTCTCTGAAAAAAAATCATTCTTTTTTACTGCTAATCCATGTTTTTCAGCTGTTCTATATAGTTCTTTAAAAACTCTATTTTTAAAAACATGTCGCTGACTTCTCCAGGAGTTGCCTACATTTTTTTGTCCAGGTAGGTTATGCATACGGAAATAGAATTACATCACGTCTGATAATCTGGGAATTCTCAATATCTTGAATACAGAGATAAACGTTTGGGTTCCCTACAAAATGCCTGCTTAGCAAAAAAACCAGAAAATAATAATTGGCCATAATTTTCTGTCTCGTTGAAAACTATTATTCTAATATATGCATATTAATTCTATTATGTCTTGTACTTTATGAGGTGTTGGCTTTTTTTTATGATACAATTAAATGTGAAGAACAGTCAAGTACATAATTCACACTTAGTGACGAATGTGCTTATGAAAATAACAGGCATGTAAACATTACTGATAACAAACACATTTTAATGATTTAGTATGAAATATATGCATTATTTGGTTGATGTGCACTTCTATTAGAGATGGCCTATTATGACTTAATTTATGTTCGTGTTTAGTGCTGAATATTGTGTTATTTAATTCGTTTGATAAAAAAGTGTTTTTCACAGACCTGGACAGATCTCTTTGAATTAGAAGCTTCCACCCTATCACTGAAGGATAATTGAATTTCCTATCGCAATATTTCAATGATAAAGCGCCACCAAAGTTTAACATTTTTTGCTTGACTACTTTTGTTTTTATCTTGAAATATTGCTTAAACCCAGTCCCTTTGTGTGTATATCAAGAACTCTTTGTGAAAAATTAATTAAAACTAGTATCTTTAAAATGAGACACTAAATAATATATTACTTATTATCGGAGACTGCAGTCTCTGTAAATGAACAAGATTGAAAATGAATATTCTAACTGAAGAGAGCCCTCAAGTGACAACTTTGAAAAATACTTAATAAAGATGGCTGCCTCCATGGTTTGTCATGCCGAAAAATAAGTCTCCTATGTAAAATACGTGTTTGCTATCGTACACTGATTGTGTTAATCGTGATTGAATATGTAGTGTTAAGGTAATTTATCGTACACACCACTTAAAGCGTAAATTCGATGGATTTTCACTCTGCACTGAATGCCTGGTACCAAGATTATTTCCATTCTAGCACGTAACATTGACTTGACGTATTTTGAAATACTTGGTTAATTTACCGAAACGTTTGCAGCGCGGTTGTGTTATCACCATAGTTGTATCAAAATGACGGCACAGAGCGCATTCGAGAGGCTGAAACCTCTGTGTATCGCTATCACGAAGGGGCAAACGAAGGAAAACATGCGAAGATTGAATAGCGAACTGGATAGCATCAACAATGACGATCTTCAACGATTACAAGAATATTTACTGTTCCCACTCAGGATTGTAATTAAGATGGCGCCCACTGCGTAAGTACAAGATGCATGTCCTTATCATATTATCAACATGTTAGGTAGCCCTGAGTACAGCCCTGAAGGTTGCTCATTCGGCGCAGCGGGAGAAGGCCAGCCTACAGGACTGTACAGAGCTACATGTTAGTCAATGTGACAAGTAATAAAAGTCGCTTATATAGCGCCCTCATGGGCAACCCCTACGTACTGCAGATGCTCATTGGCTCTAAAAGTTGTTGTTGGAGGAGGGGGGGGGGGTGATCAGTAGTAGTATGGTTCATTTTTCCTTACAATATTGTTACATTTGATTGATTTAATTGTAGTTTGATTGTCATGACAACATGAAACAAAATTCTGAAAGGCTTTGCATTCTGGGAATGCTAAAACACCGAGCTGTTATAAGGAAGTAATTGACAATCTGATCCAACAATAGTCCTGCACAACAGACAGGGTGTGGATTGTGTGTCAGTTTTGTATTATCTCCACAAAGTCCTGGGCTTGAGACATCAGTTGCAAAATGACTGGTGTATCATTGTATAAAGGCAGCTGGCAATGCTAAAATTTCATGAACTGAACAGTGGGTCTAGATTACACTTCTTTATTACAAGCACTGTCATTATTCATCCAAATGAGTGCTACCAGTACCGTGGCTGGAAAAGGCTAGCAAAATTGTATTACCGTATAGCAACGAAGAGCAGAATGTCTGTAAATTATTTTTTATTTTTTATTTAAACAATATTTTTATTTCGTTTCAATAATATAGACATACAGCACAAAATATTACATTACATAGAGGTACAAGGAAGTAAAATTAAGAGAAATAAAATTAGGAGAAGAAAAACAAAAAAAAGTTATCCGGTATAACATCTAAATTTGCCCATTATCTAGCCAATTAGTTAATGGTTCCCATTTCTGATAATGGATGAGCTCTTTGTTTTTGTTTATTGCGATTTGTAATAAAATATTTCTATTTTCCCTGATCCAACTTGTAAATTATGCTGAGTAAAATATTACTGAAAACCCAAAATACACAATTATCAAACATTTCAGTAATACATCATAAATGTCATTCACACTTCAGGTGAAATCAATTTTTATCTGAAATGTATTATCATAAAACGACCCAAGAAATGAAATTGTTCGCTCATTTCTGTTTCTACTATCCTATCATTTTAGATCTCAAGATACAAGTGAAGAAGCCTTAAGATGTATGACTAAAGTTATCAACAAAACAACAATTACAAACAAGGAACTGTTCACTGATTTGTTCACTCAACTTGTCATAATAATCAGCTCACCGGTTAACTATGGACAAGGTTGGTTATTTATACCAAAATATCAACTTTTTACCAAAATTGTCAATGATTTTAATCAATATCTGTACTTAATATAAAATTGTTTCGTTTAAAATTTATGAAAAAGAATTGGCCAGGGAAGATATCAGTTCAAAATGTCCGCACTTTATTTTTTTCAGTCAACCAGACATCAGAAGAACTGAAACTCTCTGTAGTTTTCTGTCTCAGGGCGTTAATAAAGCAGGCAAATGAAAGGTACAGTGCTTAACTTTGAAGGTCATCATAGTTCCTGCCAAAATAATGCTTTTCTATGATTTACTGATTGATGTTGGACCAAACACACTTGATCAAAAAACTTTTTATTTGTTATGAAAAATTATGCAAATTTATTTGATGAAAGGTGACATAAGTTCGCCACTTATTCCAAAATTCGTAAAACTAGTCAAAGTTTTGAAACTTTTGATGCACATCTCAGTAAATAAGAATATGTTTGTGAACTAATTTTTTTTTCTTTTTCAGTGTTATGGATGTTGTCTATGCTGATAATTTTATGCCAGCTTTGGGCCACTGTATTTCTATTTTACTATCAATAGCGGAGCATGAACAACTGAAAGAATTACGAATAGAATCCATGTTGTGTCTGCTGGATCTCATCCAGTACAAAGGTGTGTTGTTTTTTCTTAAAAAGGTTAAAAATACTTTGTGGGATGGGCTGGAGGATTATTGTGTTAAAACAATTCTGAGAGCTTAATAAATAATTTAATTTCAGCAATAACATTATTCTACAATGTGATTTACAGACACAAACTTAGATGGTTTTGGATCACATCCTCTCATCTCTGGTACATTCTCATCGTTCCTGCCCGGTATCACCATGGCGATATGCAGGATAATTACAGGAGATCCAAAACAGGGACAGTCTGTTATCATTGTAAGTTTTAATTCTAACTTTAACTGAACTAAATTTTTTGTTTTATATGTGTCACATCAAACTGAAAATTGTGGCATTACTGAAACTAGGTTGTATGTTATGGGACAGTTGGTGCCTAGTGATGTGTAATGTTCTGGTACTTGGTGTGTGGCTTTAATGGTTGTCATGTCGGCCAAATCATCAGGGGGGTTGTGGGTTTGGCTGCCTACTTAGCAGTGAAACTAAAGACTAAATACTGCCTACTTGCCAGGCTTGTGGCATTCAGAAGGCTTGTACAACAGTCTGTCCCATGTGCAGTTTCTATCCACAGTGCACCGAGTAACAAATTCCCACTGGATGACTAGAAATTACCTTGAAAAAATGGGCTCTGTGGAAGATAGGACAATGGTCCCTATAAACAGGTTACCCCATAAAGCAAAATCTAATTAAAAAAATGACAATGATAAAATATTCCTGACTAACCAATCACAAGTATCATAACATTCCTGACTAACCAATCATAAGGCTCAATTGTGTTGTCCAGAAACACAAATGACATTTTCAAGCCCCCTCTTTCAACTAATACAACTCTAGAATGTCTGCTTCAAGATGGCTTAGCCAACCCTTGTTAAGTTATGTTAACATTGAAGACTGAGGAACATAGTCTACACCATTATGAAAAGTGTGGTAATATTCATTTCAGATAGCACTATACATTTGATATGATAACATATTTGTCTGGAGAATTTGGGTAACAACTTAAGGGAATTTGGGTAAAACTTTGGGGAACTCTGGTAACAACTTTGGGGAACTTTGGTAACAACTTTGGGGAACTCTGGTAACAACTTTGGGAAACTTTGGTAACAACTTTGGGGAACTCTGATAACAACTTTGGGGAACTTTGGTAACAACTTTGGGGAACTCTGATAACAACTTTGGGGAACTTTGGTAACAACTTTGGGGAACTCTGGTAACAACTTTGGGGAACTCTGATAACAACTTTGGGGAACTTTGGTAACAACTTTTAGAAACTCTGATAACAACTTTGGGGAACTCTGGTAACAACTTTGGGAAACTCTGATAACAACTTTTAGGAACTCTGATAACAACTTTTAGAAACTCTGGTAACAACTTTGGGGAACTCTGATAACAACTTTGGGGAACTCTGGTGACAACTTTGGGGAACTCTGGTAACAACTTTGGGGAACTCTGATAACAACTTTGGGAAACTCTGATAACAACTTTTAGGAACTCTGATAACAACTTTAAGAAACTCTGGTAACAACTTTTAGGAACTCTGATAACAACTTTTAGAAACTCTGATAACAACTTTGGGGAACTCTGGTAACAACTTTGGGAAACTCTGATAACAACTTTTAGGAACTCTGATAACAACTTTGGGGAACTCTGATAACAACTTTGGGGAACTCTGGTGACAACTTTGGGGAACTCTGGTGACAACTTTGGGGAACTCTGGTAACAACTTTGGGGAACTCTGGTAACAACTTTGGGGAACTCTGATAACAACTTTGGGGAACTTTGGTAACAACTTTTAGAAACTCTGATAACAACTTTGGGGAACTCTGGTAACAACTTTGGGAAACTCTGATAACAACTTTTAGGAACTCTGATAACAACTTCTAGAAACTCTGGTAACAACTTTGGGGAACTCTGATAACAACTTTGGGGAACTCTGGTGACAACTTTGGGGAACTCTGGTAACAACTTTGGGGAACTCTGATAACAACTTTGGGAAACTCTGATAACAACTTTTAGGAACTCTGATAACAACTTTAAGAAACTCTGGTAACAACTTTTAGGAACTCTGATAACAACTTTTAGAAACTCTGATAACAACTTTGGGGAACTCTGGTAACAACTTTGGGAAACTCTGATAACAACTTTTAGGAACTCTGATAACAACTTTGGGGAACTCTGATAACAACTTTGGGGAACTCTGGTGACAACTTTGGGGAACTCTGGTGACAACTTTGGGGAACTCTGGTAACAACTTTGGGGAACTCTGGTAACAACTTTGGGGAACTCTGGTGACAACTTTGGGGAACTCTGGTAACAACTTTGGGGAACTCTGGTGACAACTTTTAGGAATTCTGGTAACAACTTTGGGAAACTCTGATAACAACTTTGGGAAACTCTGATAACAACTTTGGGGAACTCTGATAACAACTTTTAGAAACTCTAGTAACAACTTTTAGAAACTCTGATAACAACTTTTAGAAACTCTGATAACAACTTTGGGAAACTCTGATAACAACTTTGGAGAACTCTGATAACAACTTTGGGGAACTTTGGTAACAACTTTGGGAAACTCTAGCAACAACTTTTAGAAACTCTGATAACAACTTTGGGGAACTCTGATAACAACTTTGGGGAACTCTGGTGACAACTTTGGGGAACTCTGGTGACAACTTTGGGGAACTCTGGTAACAACTTTGGGGAACTCTGGTAACAACTTTGGGGAACTCTGGTGACAACTTTGGGGAACTCTGGTAACAACTTTGGGGAACTCTGGTGACAACTTTTAGGAATTCTGGTAACAACTTTGGGAAACTCTAGTAACAACTTTTAGAAACTCTGATAACAACTTTGGGGAACTTTGGTAACAACTTTGAGAAACTCTGGTAACAACTTTTAGAAACTCTGATAACAACTTTGGGAAACTCTGATAACAACTTTGGGGAACTCTGATAACAACTTTTAGAAACTCTAGTAACAACTTTTAGAAACTCTGATAACAACTTTTAGAAACTCTGATAACAACTTTGGGAAACTCTGATAACAACTTTGGAGAACTCTGATAACAACTTTGGGGAACTTTGGTAACAACTTTGGGAAACTCTAGTAACAACTTTTAGAAACTCTAGTAACAACTTTGGGAAACTCTGATAACAACTTTGGGGAACTCTGGTGACAACTTTTAGGAACTCTGGTAACAACTTTGGGAAACTCTAGTAACAACTTTTAGAAACTCTGATAACAACTTTGGGGAACTCTGATAACAACTTTGGGGAACTTTGGTAACAACTTTGAGAAACTCTAGTAACAACTTTTAGAAACTCTGATAACAACTTTGGGGAACTTTGGTAACAACTTTTAGAACTCTGATAACAACTTTGGGGAACTTTGGTAACAACTTTTAGAACTCTGATAACAACTTTGGGGAACTCTGGTAACAACTTTGGGGAACTCTGGTGACAACTTTGGGGAACTCTGGTAACAACTTTGGGGAACTCTGGTGACAACTTTGGGGAACTCTGGTAACAACTTTGGGGAACTCTGGTGACAACTTTTAGGAATTCTGGTAACAACTTTGGGAAACTCTAGTAACAACTTTTAGAAACTCTGATAACAACTTTGGGGAACTTTGGTAACAACTTTGAGAAACTCTGGTAACAACTTTTAGAAACTCTGATAACAACTTTGGGAAACTCTGATAACAACTTTGGGGAACTCTGATAACAACTTTTAGAAACTCTAGTAACAACTTTTAGAAACTCTGATAACAACTTTTAGAAACTCTGATAACAACTTTGGGAAACTCTGATAACAACTTTGGAGAACTCTGATAACAACTTTGGGGAACTTTGGTAACAACTTTGGGAAACTCTAGTAACAACTTTTAGAAACTCTGATAACAACTTTGGGGAACTCTGATAACAACTTTGGGGAACTCTGGTGACAACTTTGGGGAACTCTGGTGACAACTTTGGGGAACTCTGGTAACAACTTTGGGGAACTCTGGTAACAACTTTGGGGAACTCTGGTGACAACTTTGGGGAACTCTGGTGACAACTTTTAGGAACTCTGGTAACAACTTTGGGAAACTCTAGTAACAACTTTTAGAAACTCTGATAACAACTTTGGGGAACTCTGATAACAACTTTGGGGAACTTTGGTAACAACTTTGAGAAACTCTAGTAACAACTTTTAGAAACTCTGATAACAACTTTGGGGAACTTTGGTAACAACTTTTAGAACTCTGATAACAACTTTGGGGAACTTTGGTAACAACTTTTAGAACTCTGATAACAACTTTGGGGAACTCTGGTAACAACTTTGGGGAACTCTGGTGACAACTTTGGGGAACTCTGGTAACAACTTTGGGGAACTCTGGTGACAACTTTTAGGAACTCTGGTAACAAGTTTGGGAAACTCTAGTAACAACTTTTAGAAACTCTGATAACAACTTTGGGGAACTTTGGTAACAACTTTGAGAAACTCTGGTAACAACTTTTAGAAACTCTGATAACAACTTTGGGAAACTCTGATAACAACTTTGGGGAACTCTGATAACAACTTTTAGAAACTCTAGTAACAACTTTTAGAAACTCTGATAACAACTTTGGGAAACTCTGATAACAACTTTAGGGAACTTTGGTAACAACTTTGGGAAACTCTAGTAACAACTTTTAGAAACTCTAGTAACAACTTTGGGAAACTCTGATAACAACTTTGGGGAACTCTGGTGACAACTTTGGGGAACTCTGGTAACAACTTTGGGAAACTCTGGTGACAACTTTTAGGAACTCTGGTAACAACTTTGGGAAACTCTAGTAACAACTTTTAGAAACTCTGATAACAACTTTGGGGAACTCTGATAACAACTTTGGGGAACTTTGGTAACAACTTTGAGAACTCTGATAACAACTTTGGGGAACTTTGGTAACAACTTTTAGAACTCTGATAACAACTTTGGGGAACTTTGGTAACAACTTTTAGAACTCTGATAACAACTTTGGGGAACTTTGGTAACAACTTTGGGGAACTCTATTAACAACTTTTAGAAACTCTGATAACAACTTTGAGAAACTCTAGTAACAACTTTTAGAAACTCTGATAACAACTTTGGGGAACTTTGGTAACAACTTTTAGAACTCTGATAACAACTTTGGGGAACTTTGGTAACAACTTTTAGAACTCTGATAACAACTTTTAGAAACTCTGATAACAACTTTGGGGAACTTTGGTAACAACTTTTAGAACTCTGATAACAACTTTGGGGAACTTTGGTAACAACTTTTAGAACTCTGATAACAACTTTGGGGAACTTTGGTAACAACTTTTAGAACTCTGATAACAACTTTGGGGAACTTTGGTAACAACTTTTAGAACTCTGATAACAACTTTGGGGAACTTTGGTAACAACTTTGAGAAACTCTAGTAACAACTTTTAGGAACTCTGGTAACAACTTTGGGGAACTTTGGTAACAACTTTTAGAACTCTGATAACAACTTTGGGGAACTCTGATAACAACTTTGGGGAACTCTGATAACAACTTTGGGGAACTTTGGTAACAACTTTGGGGAACTCTGGTGACAACTTTGGGGAACTCTGGTGACAACTTTGGGGAACTCTGGTGACAACTTTGGGGAACTCTGATAACAACTTTGGGGAACTCTGATAACAACTTTGGGGAACTTTGGTAACAACTTTGGGGAACTCTGGTGACAACTTTGGGGAACTCTGGTGACAACTTTCGGGAACTCTGGTAACAACTTTGGGGAACTTTGGTAACAACTTTGGGGAACTCTGGTGACAACTTTGGGGAACTCTGGTGACAACTTTGGGGAACTCTGGGGACAACTTTGGGGAACTCTGGTGACAACTTTGGGGAACTCTGGTAACAACTTTGGGGAACTTTGGTAACAACTTTGGGGAACTCTGGTAACAACTTTGGGGAACTCTAGTAACAACTTTGGGGAACTCTGGTAACAACTTTGGGGAACTCTGATAACAACTTTGGGAAACTCTGATAACAACTTTGGGGAACTCTGATAACAACTTTTAGAACTCTGATAACAACTTTGGGGAACTTTGGTAACAACTTTGAGAAACTCTAGTAACAACTTTTAGGAACTCTGGTAACAACTTTGGGGAACTTTGGTAACAACTTTTAGAACTCTGATAACAACTTTGGGGAACTCTGATAACAACTTTGGGGAACTTTGGTAACAACTTTGGGGAACTCTGGTGACAACTTTGGGGAACTCTGGTGACAACTTTGGGGAACTCTGGTAACAACTTTGGGGAACTTTGGTAACAACTTTTAGAACTCTGGTGACAACTTTGGGGAACTCTGATAACAACTTTGGGGAACTTTGGTAACAACTTTGGGGAACTCTGGTGACAACTTTGGGGAACTCTGGTGACAACTTTGGGGAACTCTGGTGACAACTTTGGGGAACTCTGGTAACAACTTTTAGAACTCTGATAACAACTTTGGGGAACTTTGTTAACAACTTTTAGAACTCTGATAACAACTTTGGGGAACTTTGGTAACAACTTTGGGGAACTCTATTAACAACTTTGGGGAACTCTATTAACAACTTTTAGAAACTCTGATAACAACTTTGAGAAACTCTAGGAACAACTTTTAGAAACTCTGATAACAACTTTGGGGAACTTTGGTAACAACTTTTAGAACTCTGATAACAACTTTGGGGAACTTTGGTAACAACTTTTAGAACTCTGATAACAACTTTTAGAAACTCTGATAACAACTTTGGGGAACTTTGGTAACAACTTTTAGAACTCTGATAACAACTTTGGGGAACTTTGGTAACAACTTTTAGAACTCTGATAACAACTTTGGGGAACTTTGGTAACAACTTTTAGAACTCTGATAACAACTTTGGGGAACTTTGGTAACAACTTTTAGAACTCTGATAACAACTTTGGGGAACTTTGGTAACAACTTTGAGAAACTCTAGTAACAACTTTTAGGAACTCTGGTAACAACTTTGGGGAACTTTGGTAACAACTTTTAGAACTCTGATAACAACTTTGGGGAACTCTGATAACAACTTTGGGGAACTCTGATAACAACTTTGGGGAACTTTGGTAACAACTTTGGGGAACTCTGGTGACAACTTTGGGGAACTCTGGTGACAACTTTGGGGAACTCTGGTGACAACTTTGGGGAACTCTGGTAACAACTTTGGGGAACTTTGGTAACAACTTTTAGAACTCTGGTGACAACTTTGGGGAACTCTGATAACAACTTTGGGGAACTCTGGTAACAACTTTGGGGAACTCTGGTGACAACTTTGGGGAACTCTGGTGACAACTTTGGGGAACTCTGGTGACAACTTTGGGGAACTCTGGTGACAACTTTGGGGAACTCTGGTGACAACTTTGGGGAACTCTGGTAACAACTTTGGGGAACTTTGGTAACAACTTTGGGGAACTCTGGTAACAACTTTGGGGAACTTTGGTAACAACTTTTAGAACTCTGATAACAACTTTGGGGAACTCTGATAACAACTTTGGGGAACTTTGGTAACAACTTTGGGGAACTCTGGTGACAACTTTGGGGAACTCTGGTGACAACTTTGGGGAACTCTGGTAACAACTTTGGGGAACTTTGGTAACAACTTTTAGAACTCTGGTGACAACTTTGGGGAACTCTGATAACAACTTTGGGGAACTTTGGTAACAACTTTGGGGAATTCTGGTGACAACTTTGGGGAACTCTGGTGACAACTTTGGGGAACTCTGGTAACAACTTTGGGGAACTTTGGTAACAACTTTGGGAAACTCTAGTAACAACTTTGGGGAACTCTGATAACTTTGGGGAACTCTGGTAACAACTTTGGGGAACTTTGGTAACAACTTTTAGGAACTCTGATAACTTTGGGGAACTCTAGTAACAACTTTGTGGAACTTTGGTAACAACTTTTAGGAACTCTGATAACTTTGGGGAACTCTGGTAACAACTTTGGGGAACTTTGGTAACAACTTTTAGAAACTCTGATAACTTTGGGGAACTCTGGTAACAACTTTGTGGAACTTTGGTAACAACTTTTAGGAACTCTGATAACTTTGGGGAACTCTGGTAACAACTTTGGGGAACTTTGGTAACAACTTTTAGGAACTCTGATAACTTTGGGGAACTCTGATAACAACTTTGTGGAACTTTGGTAACAACTTTGAGAAACTCTGATAACAACTTTGGGAAACTCTGATAACAACTTTGGGGAACTCTGATAACAACTTTGGGGAACTCTGGTAACAACTTTGGGGAACTCTGATAACAACTTGGGGGAACTCTGATAACAACTTTGGGGAACTCTGATAACAACTTTGGGGAACTCTGATAACAACTTTGGGGAACTTTGGTAATAACTTTGGGAAACTTTGTGTTTAATTTTGACTACTTCTATTGGGGATAATAGTAAATCTATGTAAAACATTTATTCATTTTGCTACCTATACAAAGTGCAATTGTCGATTATTTTAATTTCCCACACAGAATGCCATAAATGTTTGGTCAAAATTTGTTGCTATGGTGATGAATGATGCAGTTTTACAAAACCTGTTGTCAAGCAACCAACTATTTCCAGATGAGAAGCGACAAACTGATGAAGGTGGCAAGTCCGAGGATACAAATAGTGATGGAGCTTCGGAGCGTGGCAAGAAACTACGAATTGTGAGAAATGAAGAATGGGTAAAAAACACCAGCAAAAAACTGAACATACTTATTAATAAAATTGTGATTTTGAGGACTCATATCAGTTGGAAAGTAAGGATTGCTATGGTGGAGTTTGCTGAGCGATTATTACTTAATTGTACAAGGTGAGGTATTAACAAATTATTATATGACTTAATTGGCGATGGTCATCGCGCAGTGTCATGTTCGATATAGGACTCATAGCGCTATCTACAATGCTTGTAAAATACTATGTTTACATGTATTTACATGAAATTCAAACACGCGCTGTGGGACGATCACTTCCCGTTAAGGCTACTCAATACAAGTTCATGTAAGTCATTAAATTTTTTTTTATATTTTACAAATGAATTACTTATTGCTATACCTGATCATGTGTAAAAAGAAAATGGGGACCACGGACCAAATTTTTGAGATACTTATGATATTACTTTACATGTCTCTGGAGGAAAAAGTAAAAAATGATTCTTTTCAATTAGAAATTTTTTTGAAACTCAAGATAAAGAAACAATGTGTTTGGAGTTATTTTCTTAAGATGTAAAAAATGCGAGATACAGGCCTTTTTGAAAAGATACGGTCGATAGTTTAGTAGTTTGCCCTATGCTAATACATTGGCGGTAGAATGTGTTTTCATGCGAGAACTCATGTGGGTCAACTTTGAATCAACCTATGTTTGAGAAACTGTATCAAATCAATCGTAAACATAACTTTATTGTCGTGTCTTTGAATGTTTTGGTGCTTTTATACCAATGTGTGGAGATTACTTCTATTTCTCCCATCATGCAATTCTTTATCAGAGCTAGTTTTTCTATTCAGAAACTTGCTGATTAACAGAGTTACAAATTTAATATGATTAAAATTGAAATAATATTGATCGCATCATTTTATGTATCATCAATGTTCATTAAAAGTGTTAACGATAACCAATCCTTGTGTCTTCACAAAGATAGTCGCTGGTTAATACTGATTTATGATTAATAAATTATTATCCTTACTAACCATACAAGGTCTGTCTTTGCTTTTTAGATCTTTGTCAGATAGTGTGTCATCACAGCTGGAAATTTTAGTGGGATTGGTCGGTGATGACTATGCCCAAGTCTCTACAGCGAGTCAACAAGCTTTGGATAGGTACTCCAGGTCCCATTTACAAACCAATTCTAAAACATTGGTTGAAATTTTAGAAGAAAATTTACATACACTGATGACATCACTGCCAAGGTTAATCAGGACAGCCGGTATGTTCACCTAATATAAAGAGGATTGTTGACATAATAGACATTAAATGAAATAGGTTTTAACTCTTTGAGCACAATAATTTTTATCGCTACAATGTTGATGCAACATTTTGCCTATGATATTTTTTAAGTATTTCTTGATCATTTCGGATCAAATGGATATAATTTTCTGTTAGTTACAGGTCTTAATCACAATGTTGTGATGAAAGTTAACTTTTGTACTTATCACTGTCAAAATTTGTCGTCTTTCCCAAAATATTTTTCAATATCTTTAGTCTCAGTCTGAAAACATCATTTATTTATTTCATTTGTATGTCTGAAGCCGTTTCTTAGACATTTAGTTCTTTTTTCTATTATGTCCGTCCGAAAGGTTTCTCCGGCATTACAACGGTCGTCTATGTTCAATCTCCTAATGTAAAGTCACCATTGTCACAACAGTTATCAGTCTTGACAGGGATAGTTTCATTCTTAGGATGGTTACAATTCATATATTTCACAATCTTTATTTTTGTAACATGTGGGAGCCCTTGTTTGTTATCCGGCTTTGACTTTACTTGCTAAAACTAAACTTATTCAATTACTGTAAAATACTTTATTTTAGCTGGAATTAATTTTCGCTGAAAAGACTTTTTGGACGTTTTGTATGGAATTGATTTTCACTGAATTTTGATAAGTTGGATGTAAAATATAGAAAAAAACGTATATTCACTGGATTTTATTTTTTTGAAAATAGCGAAAATTAATTCCAAGCGAAAATAAAGTATTGTACAGTATATTCAATATATTTTTATTTGTTTCTTACAGATGATTCGCAGAAGTTATCAACATTGAATTTAGTTCTTGGATACCTCAAATTATTGGGCAAGTCAAGTCTTTTGCATTATCCTAAATTTTTTATGATTTTTGCAATCTTGTGACTCTATGTACATCATTTTGTTTTTCAATCCCGTTGAAAATGGCCGACTGGTGGCCATTTTGTTGTGCTCTCAATCTTACCACAATTGCCAGGCTTCATGCACATCATTTTTTTTTTCATGACAGGATTATTGACAATGACAATAGTTCTCTTTGTAGGCGATAAAGTGAATTCATTATTGTACTCGGCGTCACATTTAAGGAGATTATCGACCGCTTTGATTCAAGTGTTGGAGTTAGATACAAGTGATATCAAGATAGTGGAAGAAAAGACACCTTTTTCAGGCAAGTTATCTAGCAGACTATATGATATAAGGGTATGCAATCTCCATAATCATGTACAGGGTTATGTGATGAACATATCATGAAAAGCGATACTTGCAATAGAAAGTGCTTCAAATTCATAGTCTCTAACCAAATGTAGTTCTAATCAATAGCGTCACAGAATGAATGCAGTGAGTGTTGGAAATGTTCGATTACATAAACAGAAGTGAGCAGGATTATCATCGCATTTGAAAAACGTAAAAAATGTACATATTACACGCTTTGCGAATAAGCAAAGATAAGACACTACCAAGAGTACTTTCTGAGATGAACTCAAACCTTGCAGTTTGTTTACAGACGTATTAATTAGTTTCTCTTGCAATTTTGTGATCATGTTGCATTTTGCGTGTGATCCTCTTCACATATCACGCTGTTGCATAAATTTCTAACAAAAATCGTAATGATACAGAAGAAGCGACACTTCATTTGTAATCGGTCCTTCACCAATATCAAAGTGATAGTAAATTGGACAACACTTTCAAAATCAAACGTAAGTTGATCAAGTAAAATATACTACAATAATGTGAATCTGATTACGGCATACATGAATCAGTATATTACTTGTAACAACTTTATATCATGAATGCAGTCAGTGAAACAGTATAAATTGAATCTCTCGCTAACAACTCAGATGCTCAAAAAATCGTATCTGGTGAGCAAAAACGTTTTAACTAGAAAGATTGTTGATTGTTTGGTCTAAAGAAGAAGACCATATGTATGAGACATGCCCATTGCCTTGTATGTATTTATTGTAACCTTTAACCCTGTGAGCTGCAAAATCAACTTTTGTCACCTTTCACAAAATAGTTCTACCCCCTGGTATATACCATCTGTGCATATTAATGAGGTAATTTGCATATCATTAACCATTTGAGTGCAAAAGTCAACTGTTGTCACCATTCACAAAATAGTTCTATATACCATCTGTGCATATTAATTAGGTAATTTGCATATCATTAACCATTTGAGCCCCAAAGTCAACTTTTGTCACCTTTCACAAAATAAATCATATTTTTACAAAATTTTGATCAAAACCTGTAGTCAATGGATATTATGTCAATTTGGTTCCAAAATAACAAAATAATTATAGAAATTACTGTAAACTGTTTATTTTTTCCTGGTATTTTCACTATTTGAGGATTTTATGGCATTCGTGAGGAAAAAATTTTGCGATTTTGCTGAAACATGGAAACATGTCGTAAAATATTAGATAAATTTTTACTGCTACAAAATTTCATGCTTTTCACTGACTTGTGAAATTTGTTGAAATTTGTTACTCACAAAATAAAATCAGTTTACAGTAATATTTCCGATATTGTTACTGAATCATTTTTTTTGTTATCACAGATTTGCCTGTTCATACTGGAATGTCAGACTCTAGTCTCGATGTTGTGGATCGTACAGTCAGTCACCATTATCCAGGCAGAAGAACTAAGTATTTTAAGCATTTCAGAGATGAGAGAATATTTGAGATTTTAATGCAGATTTGTAGACTTTTAGGTTTCCATGGTAAGTTGTTTTTTAAATTTTTTTTTTCATTCCAGAAAATGGTTTGTGCAGAAACCGTCACAAAGTTTGTGGTTTTACAGAGTGGAAGTTGTATAACTGAAAGCAAGATGAATCTACAATTGCAACAACCCTTTTCAATATTGTTAATACAAATCAAAATTTCATATTTTGAGATTTATTTTGTGCTCGTCTCATGTTCAGTCATTATTCAAATTCAACTGATTTAAGGATGTAGTAGACTTTCGTGGTGATTTTTTTTTTCATTTTTTTTCTTTTATCAAACGGTGACTTATACCTATAGACAGCCATACAACCTTGTTTTTTTTATTAAATCATGTTTTTATTTCAAGAAAAAATGGCTTTTTAAAAAATAATTTACAAGTAACGGGAATCCCGGGAATGTGCACTTCAGCTAAGCCCCTCTGAGCCGAAACAATAATATTGGTAGCTTAATCCCGCAAATAAACATCGCATATACACTTCCGGTCAAATGACTGGATGCACTCACTCGTTGCTGATAGTTCATCGCATCGCTTTTCTCTACTATATATTACTGTTCATTGACCAAGTTTATTTTGAAAAATGGCACAGGAAAAAAAATCGGAAAAAAGTGTTCCAATGACAAGCGAAACTTGCAAGTTTCTGAATAGCAGAAAACGTATTTTTTACCACGAAACACAGTCTCTCTACGAAACAAAGTCGGATGAGTCGACGAGAGACAAGTTAAGTGAAAACCCAAGTGACATCTGCTCCTCCACATCGGAGACTGAAGACACCACCGTAACTACCTCGAATGCTGACGATGAGGACACTACTATACTGTCACTGGAGGCTAACGACACAACATCAACATAAAGGATGAGCATGTAAAAACGAAAAATATCGCCAGCGAAGTCTGCAGTATCTGACAATGCTTCCGGTGAAGCGAATAACACAAGGCTCGTCAATCTGGATATATTGTTTTCAAATCTGGCTGACCACTGTATATGTTCTCGGTGTAAAAAGGGAAAAAATATTTATCAATGAAGAATCTCGTTATAGCTAGGAATCTCACTTTAGTCTTGGGTGCACATGCGGCCTTTCGAACATAACACGTGCACACGGATTGGCTAAGAATACGAGGTAGTCAAAAATAGACTAATCAGATTCATTGTGTCATGTGGGACGGCAGACTGACTTTCAAATTTGAGTGACGCATCGGTGGTTCATAGACAAAGCAGTTACATGTACATTGGTGGAAATGAAAACTGTTTTGTGCTCGTAATAATTGTATAACAAGTACTGCAAGTCAACAAAAACTAAACGAAACTCCGAATGTAACGAGTTATAGAGCAAAACGACGACCTGTAATTCATGACAGTGTTGTCGGCAAGCTTGACTGACTGGCTTCAAAGCGGATTCAGTCAGTAAATAGTAGGCCCTTTTTTGTTTAAATTACGATTTTTAATTGATATTCAACAACAAAAGTTTCATCGACGGTATTTAGTAAAAATAAAAGTACCGAGTACTCGCATCTCATTATATAGTTCTGCTTTGATGACATTTTTGTGTGGTTCAGGTGCCGTGGTTTACGAGAAAGTTGCGAAAAGGGAGCATAGACACGACAGTGTTCAAGTTTAACGGTCACATATCACGTTTTGTACATAAACAATTGCCAAATTTGTTGTGATATTGTATAACACTCAAAACTAAGCTTGTCAAGCAAATACATTTAAATTGATAACGGGATTACACTGTTGATTCAAGGGCGGCCATACTTCGTTTTCACGTTGCTTTTTTCAAATTATCAATTTTTTCATAACTTTATCGGCCATGTACCAAACGGGTTGTTTTGATTTTTATAAAACCAACACAATAGCTATTTTAAACATCAAAAAATAACTGAATACAATGCGCTGAACAGAAAATATCCTCTCGACTGTGCTACTTTGAGTCTTTTCAGCCCTTTTTGAAATATAACGTGTCTAAAACCACAAAAATCACGATTACGCAAACAGTTCTTGTCCAATTTCATTGATATTTTCAGAGATTGAACACAAGATCAATTGAAAACAAAATGTAAAATTGTTTTCAAGTATCAGTAATATTTCATTATTAATTGACCTGTGAAAACAGAACACTCTAATTAATTACAGAATTCTTCTCCACCACTTTGTAAAAGAACCAAACAATTCAGAAACTATCTCTTTTACATTTTAGTTGAGAACATTGTAGTCTCATTTTCTCATAAAAATGTGTTGGCTAACTGTTTTCGTTTTCTAGACGCAGTAAAAGTAGCAGAACAATCGATTTTGATTATTTAGCAGTTACATGATGTAATTAACATTGACATTAGTGTTATCATAATTTTTGGATAAAGTGTTGCAAGGGCTACAACAACATGTAAAAATTGTTAGTCATAAATCATTATTATTATTTTCATCAAGCTTTTTCTGTTTTTTGGCCAACAAAAGTCTACTACATCCTTAAATTTCATTGTTTGTGATGTAGTCGACGTCCTCTCAATAATATTTTTTTCTTCTTCAGGTAATATTCAGCTGCTAACCGACCATTTTGTGGATAAATTCAGAGAGTCAAATACAGTCAGAAAACAAGTCACTTTAATCATCAATGAAATTCTACTTGGGACTATAGGTGATGATGTCACTGCTTCATGTGATGATGTCACTACTTCTTGTGATGATGTCACTGATTCATGTGATGATGTCACTGCTTCATGTGATGATGTCACTACTCCATCCAGGGATTCCAGGGACAAAAGGAACTTGGAGAGCATAGTCAGGTTGGTTATTAGAGGGACTGAAGCTCAAAATCAACAGAAACTTACAAATGAAGGACAAAAATCTGTTTGTTTTTTAAATAATATTAATTAATAAAATTAATTAACGGAATATTATAGTCTCGTTTGATTTTAATATTCACAAAAAAAATCTCTTGACACGTGACATTTATCTATGTACTTAGAAATTCGAAACCAGAAGTGCTCGCATTTAAAACATAAAATTAAAAAATATGATAAAGTGAGTGGTGATTTCGCTGCTCATACTATTGACATATATCTTGTTGTAATGACAACCTTTTTTGAATGACAATTATTAGGTCTTTGCTTGAGGAGTATATTTCGCCATCCAACTGGCGCCTAGTGACCAGTAGCCAATCAGAAGTTGCCTCATCAAGAAAGAGTGTGTCTGATAGGCTGTTAGTCTTATCACAGAAGACAAATCAACTATCATTGGGTACTTTGAATAGTAACATACTTCAGATATGTCTCTTATTAGAAGGTGTTGGTGTCTTCGCAAAGGTGAGAATTTTCTTCTTCTTTATATGACTACAAGTATTCATACAGTCACACTTGTGTATAGCGCCCTCCAAGAGTATTTAAAGATATTGTCATAATAGATTAGTGGCCTGCATAAGGAGATTGAATGAATAATTCATGAATAACAATTTGAAAACAGTTTTTTAAAGCCAGGAATAAATAAAAATATGCTTGTTTGTCTTCATTAAAATAAATTAAAACTAGCCCAATTAGACAGGTGGTCGTTATATACAAGTAACTAACATAATTTTGACTGTTTTATACTACTATAATATCAAAATTAAGTGATCATGTCATCTGATGGGCTGTCCATGTGGATAGAACATATGTGAACATATCCAAGGAACATGGAGTTACGTAGTCTACAGAATATTGAGGATGTCAAACGAACTGAGATTTGTAACAATACCCAAAATTTATGCTTACACTTATTGATGATGCATCTTCACCTTTTCACCACTAGTTCCCTCTTTTCATCACAAATTCACAAAATAGTCACGTTTTGTTGTCTGTGCTTTCCTTTAGAAGATTGGGACAAAAATAGCAAAATTTTTTGAGTACAAATTAATAATTGACTCAAATTGCATTTGTTGGCTCCAAATTTAGGGTTTATTTCCAGATATATTGAAAAATAGGAGTTGCTTTCTTAGATTCAGCGCTGATTTGATAGTACGTCTGTCCATGGCAGGCATATTATCTCACATAAAGTTAATTCCTTATCAAATATAGTTCAGTTCTGAGTTTATATATAATATTATAAATTTGAAAAAATGATGAACACTGAGAACAACCAAAGAAAAGTAAACTAATAATACCAATGAATTTCCTGTAAAAATTTAAATTATTTCTACTGACAACAAGTTTATTTTATCATAATGATTTACAGGTTCTTGGCAGCAACTTTAATGTACTTCTGATTGATTCACTGTATCCCGTGATGGAGAAACTGGGAGACGAGACTGCTGTTATAAGGTATAGCTTTCTATTTAAAACAATTAATAAGAGATTTTGATCAATAGACCATTTTCCGTTCACTGCGAGAATCACGCGTTATGCGTGAAATCGAACGTAAAAACAGGACAAACAAAGGTCATAGAGTCGTAGTGGCGTCAAACATCGCGTGGGATTCGACAAACGTGAAAGTATTTCGGGGACATTTCCATGCTTAATAATGTGCTGTTCACATTTGATGATAGGCAATTTCGATTATTAAAGTAAGGGTATTCGGAAGCAATGTTCCTCTGTCGAAGATCGGCCGGTCAATGTAAGCTACGAAATAAAGAAATTCTAGTTCAAAATCAAATCGTTTTTTGAGGCAGACGTTCGACGCATGTCTTTCATGCATCTCGCGAGATCTCGCAATTATCCGGAAAATCACCTATTAAATCACCACTGAATAAATTATTCAACCAATCAGAGAATGTTTTCACTTCCACTGCACTGGCATCATATATCCAAATTTTGACAACAAATTGCAAGATTTAATTGTGACTCCATGCTGAGTTGATATCTGTGATGATTTTACAATTAAAGAAACATGAATTAAGTGCCAAAAAAAAAAAAATTAGAACATATTTAATCATATTGGATATATATAAATGTTTTTAAGTTTTTCTTTCTAGTCAAACAGCCTACTTGTGTCTGATTGCTATTTGCAAAAGCTGTGCATATAGGTAAGTTTAGTTAATTTCAAATTTATGGTTACTATGGTAACAAAAAACAGAATGATCTCAAATTGGTAATTTTTAGAATATTTTCACAAGCAACATAAAAATTATGTAAAAGCAATTGAAAAATTGCAAACTGTAGGATTCAAACCCATGACCTTCAGTACACAAGACATTATATTCTAACCATATATTCTGGGATACATGGGAAGACTAGCTATATGACTTCTTTTTTTGTAGTTCTATAGAAGATTTGATTTGTAAGAACTGTGATTATTTGATTGATGTCATATCCCATAATTTAAGACATCTTGATTGGTTTCCTAAGTCACCTGATGTCTTAAAAGTCATGTTGCAGTATGGGTAAGTGATACTTCCTCTTCATCACTCTAGTCAGGTGAACACGACAGAAAATCGTCTTGTGGTTGAAATGTTTTAATCGGTCATTGATGAGATGTTCGTCTTTTGTAGAATTTATCATCTTATCAACTATAGAGAGTATAACAATGTTTTTATTTGTTTCCAGCAATGCGGATGTATTACCACTTACACAAGACATCATTGATGAAGTAAGTTTTTATGATTTATTGAAAAAAAGGTTTTGAATACTTCTATACTATTTTCACTGTGTTTATAGGAGTAGTTCAAGCTGAGAGACTTCTCAGAGTACTGTGAAATACTTTATTTTAGCTGGAATTAATATTATTTTCACTGAATCATTCTTTCAGTGAAAATTAATTCCAAGCGAAAGTATTCCACAGTAGTATGAATCAAGTAAGATTCAAATCAGGTGAAACAACATAATAGAGCAGATCACTTTTTACTAAACAGGTGATCTTGTGCTGAGCCTAATACAATGTAACACGTTTCAACATTTAAATGGAATGAAATTAAAACAGTGCATTGTATTACATTACATTGTACCACAGTATACTTTTTAGTCCCCATTCGGACGCAGTCCGAAAACGGGGACTTATGTTTTGCCCTGTGTGCGTCCGTGCGTCCGTGCGTCCGTGCGTCCGTGATCACCTGTATCTCGAACATGCATGGACCGATTAAGTTCAAACTTCACTCATACATCACACCTTATATGGGACATATGCACATGCATTTTTTTCATGATCCGATTAACGATAGCCGAATAGCGGCCATTTTAAGGCCGAAAATGCATCAAAATCGCACATTTTCACCATTCCGGACCCGGATCTCAGTTATGCATGGACGGATTTTGTTCAAATTTGGTACATACATTAAACATAATAGGACCTTGATGCACGTCATTTTTTTTTTTGGATCGGGTTCGAAATGGCCGACTGGCGGCCATTTTGTTTTAAAGAATTCAGTTCTGGATCCGTATCTGAGACATGCTTGGATTGATCGAGTTCAAACTTCACACACACAAGGTACATCATGTCACAAATATGTATGTGCATTTGTTTCATGATCTCATTAACGATAGCCAAATGGCGGCCGCTTTAAGGCCGAAAATGCATTGAAATCGCACATTTTCACCATTCCGGACCCGGATCTCAGTTATGCATGGACGGATTTCATTCAAATTTGGTACATACATTAAACATAATAGGACCTTGATGCACGTCATTTTTTTTTTCGGCGAAATAGCCGACTGGCGGCCATTTTGTTTTAAAGAATTCAGTTCTGGATCCGTATCCGAGACATGTCTGGATTGATCAAGTTCAAACTTCACACACACAAGGTACATCATGTCACAAATATGTATGTGCATTTGTTTCATGATCTCATTAACGATAGCCGAATAGCGGCCATTTTAAGGCCGAAAATGCATCAAAATCGCACATTTTCACCATTCCGGACCCGGATCTCAGTTATGCATGGACGGATTTTGTTCAAATTTGGTACATACATTAAACATAATAGGACCTTGATGCACGTCATTTTTTTTTTGGATCGGGTTCGAAATGGCCGACTGGCGGCCATTTTGTTTTAAAGAATTCAGTTCTGGATCCGTATCTGAGACATGCTTGGATTGATCGAGTTCAAGCTTCACACACACAAGGTACATCATGTCACAAATATGTATGTGCATTTGTTTCATGATCTCATTAACGATAGCCAAATGGCGGCCGCTTTAAGGCCGAAAATGCATTGAAATCGCACATTTTCACCATTCCGGACCCGGATCTCAGTTATGCATGGACGGATTTCATTCAAATTTGGTACATACATTAAACATAATAGGACCTTGATGCACGTCATTTTTTTTTCGGATCAAGTTCGAAATAGCCGACTGGCGGCCATTTTGTTTTAAAGAATTCAGTTCTGGATCCGTATCCGAGACATGTCTGGATTGATCAAGTTCAAACTTCACACACACAAGGTACATCATGTCACAAATATGTATGTGCATTTGTTTCATGATCTCATTAACGATAGCCAAATGGGGGCCGCTTTAAGGCCGAAAATGCATTGAAATCGCACATTTTCACCATTCCGGACCCGTATCTCAGTTATGCATGGATGGATTTTGTTCAAATTTGGTACATACATTAAACATAATAGGACCTTGATGCACGTCTTTTTTTTTTTCGGATCAAGTTCGAAATGGCCGACTGGCGGCCATTTTGTTAAAGAATTCAGTTCTGGATCCGTATCCAAGACATGTCTGGATTGATCAAGTTCAAACTTCACACACACATGGTACATCATGTCACAAATAGATATGTGCATTTGTTTCATGATCTGCTTAACAATAGCGGAATGATGGCCATTTTAAGGCCGAAAATGCATCAAAATCACATATTTTCACAATTCCAGAACCGGATCTCAGTCATGCATGGATGGATTTTGTTCAGATTTAGCACAATGTGTTGTACATATGCAGGTGCATTTCGGTCATGATCTGCTTTGAATGTATATGTCACTCAAATATGAACGGAACGGGGACGTGTCATTGACAATGACTTGTCTAAATTACATTTTTCTGTACTGTATTACATCATACTACTGAATCACATTACATCCAATTACCTTGTATATAACATTGCTCTGTAATACAGTAAAGTATACTATACTGTATTACATTACACTACACTACATCATACATAACATCACATTACCTTTACTATACTGCATTACATTACATAACATCAAAATGATTTGTAAATTACATTGTACTACACTACATTACATTACACTACACTACACTACAAAATCACATTACTTTGTGCATTACATTATACTTTAAAACATTACACTACGAAATCACATTACTTTGTACATTACATTATACTTTACTACATTACACTACAAAATCACATTACTTTGTACATTACATTATACTTTACTACATTACACTACGAAATCACATTACCGGTACTTTGTACATTACATTATACTTTACTACATTACACTACGAAATCACATTACTTTGTACATTACATTATACTTTACTACATAACACTACGAAATCACATTACTTTGTACATTACATTATACTTTACTACATTACACTACGAAATCACATTACTTTGTACATTACATTATACTTTACTACATTACACTACGAAATCACATTACCGGTACTTTGTACATTACATTATACTTTAAAACATTACACTACGAAATTACATTACTTTGTACATTACATTATACTTTACTACATTACACTACGAAATCACATTACCGGTACTTTGTACATTACATTATACTTTACTACATTACACTACGAAATCACATTACTTTGTACATTACATTATACTTTACTACATTACACTACGAAATCACATTACCGGTACTTTGTACATTACATTATACTTTAAAACATTACACTACGAAATTACATTACTTTGTACATTACATTATACTTTAAAACATTACACTACAAAATAACATTACTTTGTACATTACATTATACTTTACTACATTACACTACAAAATCACATTACTTTGTACATTACATTATACTTTACTACATTACACTACGAAATCACATTACTTTGTACATTACATTATACTTTACTACATTACACTACGAAATCACATTACTTTGTACATTACATTATACTTTACTACATTACACTACTAAATCACATTACTTTGTACATTACATTATACTGTACTACATTACACTACATTGCATGATTTTGTACTACATGTACATTACAATACATTACATGCATATTACATTACATCACATCAATCTTTTTACACTGTATTACATTACATCGCATTTGATTTAATTTCATAATAATTATGCATACTAAAACATCCTGTTTTGTTTAGATTTTAGATTCCTTGGATTTGCACTATGACGAGAAATCCTCGTTATTTTTGAAAGTGTTGCATACTTTGGTCTGCGCTGTCAGAAGATGGTTTCCATGTCAACAGGTAGATCAGGTGCATTATTTTGACCAATGAGTGGCCCACGTGATATTGTAATATATACGATAAAATAAAATTTGAAATGCACATCATTGATGACCTTAACATTGAGCTGCATTGTTGCTATGTGACGATCAGACAGACACTCAAGATATCTCACAGACAGGTTAGGAGTCTTTGAGATCACAATAAAAATTTAATCTCAAATTATTTTTGCAGTTAAAAGAAAATGTTGAAGATAAAAAAGAGAGTTTTACGTCTGTTGCCAGTTTTTTTCTGGAATATCAGAAACAGAAGAAAACTGCAAGAGGAGAAGTTAGTGATGAAGAAGATAATGATGATGGTAGTCATGACAACAATGATGGTGGTTGCCCAGAAAAAGATGAAACAGTTGATGAAGATGATTTCTCTAAACCAGATGTCAAACCTGAACAACCTTTACACATCAGGGTAGTTTTGCAGGTTAGTTCAAACGAATTTGTATTCCAGCCAAAATATTTCTTCAGCATTTTACAAATTTTGTGTAAATAAATTTGATTTATCTTTCACCCGTAGAAATAGACTTTGGCATTGATAATTTGTCTATGACAAAAAAACAAGAAATTTGTAAAATCAAATGCAATGATTAACCCCTGTAGTGATATAAAGTGTGCCAAAAAGGACAGGATAATTTTAGGTTATATCAATTTTACAGGCAATTATATTGCATAATGGACTTGTTCTGTGGGTTGGACTAAAAAACAGTAATCAAATCATTTACATTAATTACTCTGATTGTGAAACATTATAATTAATACATTTTAAAATTATGTAAATTTAAGTACAATGTTTTTATTGTAGTTTCTTGAAGGAATGTACTTCTTTGTGGAGATTGATGACTTCTCTTAGCTTGATAGCTTGTATGTTTCAGTAATGGAGGGAAAGACTGAAGTTATCGAACAAAACTTCAATCATAGTAGTATAGTAAGCTTTATACGTAATTAATAGAAACCTGTCAGGTTGGTGATTTATGAAAAATGAAATCTGAAAAATAATGAAGTATATCTGCAAGTGTTTGAATATAGGATAAAATCTATGTTCAATTGACTTTAGATAAAAATTAAACCCAAAATCACGTTTTTGTCTCTCAAATAGTGCTCCATTCTATCGTATCATTTCATCTCTTGTTACCCTGATCTCTGTTACTATGGTGATTAGAAATGGTATATGCAGTGACGGGAGACAATGCAACAATACTTGAAGGATATAAACAAGTTTTGTGGTTCTCTCGCCCTCAACGAGAACTCTGAGACAATTTTCATCTAAGGTCTAATAGTGAAAAATGCCACACATTTCTTTGAATGTCAAAGTCACAGTTCTTGAGCTGCATTATAATTAAAATTATTTTTTTATATTTAAAGGTTTTACAGAAGTGTGTACATTTCTTGAGTGATAACAATCCCAGGATTCGCTTACTGGTACTTGAAATTGTTAAAAATTCTGTCTTGGCTCTCCAGAACCACCAAGGTATGTAGTGTTATCACTTATCATATCATTCACAGTTGGATGATTAGTGTTGAATATCGCTGCTGATACAGTACGGTAAACGTTACAATGTGACGATAATTTTACGATAATTTTAGACTTAATAACAAACAACAATAACTTCTGTGTTGCAATGACCCTACATTCAACTCATCAAAAAATCAGTGAAAATGAACTTCATACAAAAGTTTTTTCAGTGAAAATTATTTCCAGTTATTACAGCAATTCCAGGCACTGATTTGACGCTGAAGTAGTGCTAGATGTTGATAACTTACTACAATAGGTTACACACTTTGTTTTCACATTTACATAAGTTGTAACTAGAAATATAAACATCGGCTGCAAATCAGAGGAATGATTGACAGATATTGCCGACAATGTTTTCTATTTTTGCTACAAAGTTAGGTACACCTAGACTTTGCGGCGCGTCTGTCTTTCATTCACTTTTGGTCAGTCATCGTGTTGATTGCTTGTCTACAAATTGGCATTTGTCCAAGTTGTTTAAACACCACGACGGAGAAGCAAGGAGTCAAAAAACCAGTTGAAGTGAGAACAAGAGTTGTCGATTTGTATTTTCGTGGACTGATATTTGCTGAGATTGGAGATTGAAATTGTGTTTCAAAGCAGACAGCTTATAATATCGTCAAATGGTTTGTTACTACCGAGAGTATCCTACCAAGAAAGAGTAAGTGGGACCAATCCGCGACTAAAAAACTAACTGACAACGTTATAGACTATGTCGAATATTATAAAACATTCGACAAAAACTACTTGTGTATGTACGGCGTCAACCCTCCCTTCATTATTGATATACTGGATGAAGTCTTCATAGGACATATTTCCATAGTAGGAATAATGCACTTTGATCAATAATTCTGTCATGATCAGTCGGTCAGCTGGTTCTGTAAAATAACTCTACGGGTAACCATGAAGCTATTTTTTAGCTCCATGGGGTAACTAACGGTTTTTACAGTGCCACCACGTTATGCGCCCCTCTCACTGAAATAACATGAGACGCAAATTGAAGTATGAAACCATGGAGGTAATTTCCACCTCCATGATGAAACTGAGTTGAGTGCCTCGATCGTTTATTGGAGGAGATATTCAAAACTAATATACTGCCACTTTTATGGGCTCGCTTTCTTCCAGTGTGCTTTAAATTGCAGACATGTTGTCTGCATTATTTGTAACAACATCTGTAAATGTGAAAACAAAGTGTGTAACCTATTGTAGTAAGTTATCAACATCTAGCACTACTTCAGCGTCAAATCAGTGCCTGGAATTGCTGTAAAAATAAAGTTCAGTAACATAAATTTGCATACGTCTTATTAGCATAGTTCTGGAAAATTACAATTTTTCTTCATGCCAAGCAGCAGTTTTGAATTACTCTGCATATAAAGTAGCTAATTTGCATATTAACATATTTTATCATGTTTTGCTTTATTACCTAGGAAATTATCAGTTTGTCTAAATCAAATTCTTATTTTTATATTTAGATGATCTACTTCCATTAGTCCATCAAATATGGCCACCAATGATCCAAAGATTTGTTGACAACGAACAGCTTGTAACAATACAGGTATGAGGTCAATTATATCCATTCTTGAGAAGTGGTATCCTTTCTCCACTAAGTCGATTGTGTGATCAACAGTCCATAATAAAAAAATGGTGGTTACCAACTAAATTACTGAACTAATTCCTTACTCATGAAATACTTTTAATAAATTTTCCCATTTGAATCAAACTTTGATTGATTATAACAGCAGAGAATACATACATGGTCACCGAAGTGAATTCATTGTGATTCTGTGTTTCTTTTTTCAACACAATTGCTGCCTTATTGTTACATATAAGTTGCATATTGTTTTTGTATTTATAATATATGAATGTGACTTCTCATTGGTTGCTGCTTAAATAAGAATAGTCAGATGTAGTTACCATAGATTTTTTTTTTTTTTTGTTCAAAATAAGTAATTTTAATAATTTATTATACAGCCAATGTAATTTTTGGTTTATATGCAATTCTACTGGAGATGTGCTTCTAATAGAGGCAATACGGTAGAGGCAATGGTGCCTGCTACCTGCTTTTCCCACTAAAATGCCGCTGTCACTTTTTATGTATTTTTGGTCAATTTGTTAAATTTTTGTACCAAATAGACCTAATTTCCTCCTGCCTATAAGTCTTGATCAACATTTTTGGGAAAATAAGGAAGAAATTATTCAGGTTTGTTTTGTGAAAAAAAAAAAAATGACTTTGTCATTCAAAGCGTTATTTGGATTGCATTACAAGCACTAATACTTGCAAATTGAACAAAAATAGGCTGAGTGTGAAAACGATGAAATCAAGTGTCCATAACCCCCAAAAACAAAAAAACTTTACGACTAAGTAAATTAACCATTTCATTCGTAGGCATTTCACACACTTTGTGTAATGGGCTCAATATGCGGCGACTTTATAAGACGACGAGTGGTCAAAGATATCTGGCCTAAATTGATTGCATTTCTCAACAGCCAATCAGCTATCAGGTAAGTTTGAATAATGAACTGTAGAGGGGGATGTCAAACAGCTATTGTAAAATTGTTCTTCGATTTACTGTAAACTGGTTAATTTTCATTGCTTGGAATTTTGGAATTTTTGCAATTTGATGATTTTATGGCATTCCTGAAGACAAACATTCGCGAAAGTCTGTGGCGCTCAATATCATAGGACTCAAGAGAAATGTTAAAGCGGGGGAATCGTCACCTGCGCATGCCTCAGATGGCCATAGCGTCTCATTGTTTACAAACAAGCTTCTACCCATGAGCTTTTGCGTTTTAAGTGTGTGTTGTTATCGTCGGTTGGAACTCAATTCTCACGTGTGCGCAGGTGATGACCCTCCCGCTTTAACAGCTACAAAATTGCCCGATTTTTACTAACATGCTAAATTTCCTGAAAATTGTCAGTTTCGAAATTAATATGGTTTATATAGTATATTGTTTCGTCTTGATTTTCACTTATTTGATCACTTTGTAATCAAGTTTATGATAATAAATACAAGTGGGTAATATTAGCGAGAATGACTGTAAAAACTTCCATGTTCTCATATATGTCATTATCCCACATAATTTGGTTTTTACAATGACAGTAAAAGTGAAGTGTGAACAGTGAATTTTCATCAGTTTGGCTGTCTATTTTGAGAATAAGGACATCTGGATATCTCTAGCCAGATATCTCGAAAACAGATACACACAAGAGACGTCATTTTTTCATAAGATTCTCAATAAATGAATATCAAATTGCAATTTGAATTAACTTTAATTTTCTCACCCAAATCCATTTCTCTGTCTTTTTTTCTGTTTGTTGATAATAATATTCCTCCAATAAATGAATATCAAATGGCAATTTGAATTAATTTTAATTTTCTCACCCAAATCCATTTCTCTGTCTTTTTTTATGTTTGTTGATAATATTATTCCTCCAATTCTGTCATCGTCTTGTAATTCAATAAGTTGATAATTATACCACTATTCCCAATTGTGTAGTACGGGAACATGTCGCAAAAATAAATAAATAAAATAGCCCGGTGCTGAGTAAACATATTATTCAGTAATTAAACCGGGGACATAAAATACACCTGTGGGGCAGGACGTCCCCTCTAGACGATAGTATGTCATGTAAATGTGTTTGCTTTGTTCTGATGCATCACATCCGAGTGTGAATTAGTTGTGTGCCGATAGGTATACAGGATGTCATGTGTCAAGGTAATGTTTGGTCTCCAGGGTCAGTTGTTTGCTGTTGGTGAATGTAATTCAAATTAATGTGTTGTGTGTTTAGCTTGTTGCTTTACAGTTGGCCTGTGATTTCAATCCGGTTGAATTAACCTTTTCAACACTAGTCTTTCTCGCCCAAATTTTTCTTCACTTTTTTCTTATATTTTTCAATATTTTTGGAAATGAACCCTAATTTTGGAGCCAACAGATGCAATTTGAGTCAATTTTCGGTTTTTACTAAAAAAAATTGGCTATTTTTGTCCCAATCTTCTAA